>NC_091251.1:80967500-83467500 GCF_042477335.2 Ovis canadensis
TTCATAAAATAATCTAGAACTCATCATACTACAAGTTTGAATTTGTCTCACTTGTTTTGCATTATTTGGTTACTAGAATGAATTCCAGTGCAGAATCAGCTTATTTAATTAAGCTCAGATGAGTGGGAGTTGTGGGGAAAAAGGCAGTTCAAACAGCCGTGAATCTCTTTAGTTTGCCTACCCTCCTCTCCCCCTTAAACCTGTCTGTCCTGAGAAATTCTCTCACTGTGCCCTGTTGGTGGTGGGTACCCAAAATACCTGCTGCAGCACCTGGCACACACTACCAGCAAGTTGGCCCCTGTGCCCATCACCTTCTGTCGACATAGAACTCAGCCCTCTGCAGTCTGTCTCAGTGTTGTTTGTACTTGGTGACTACATTTCAAATAAGGTGTTCTTGTGAATTTTAAAATATATTCTTTATTTTAAGGTATGATGAATGGGTAAAGGCTGACAGGATAATCTGGCCATTGGACAAAGGTGGACCAAAGAAAAAACAGAAGAAAAAAGCTAAAGTATGTATACAGGTGCCATATCCTTTAGATAACAGGAGTTGTTCATATTGTATTACTACTGTGTTTTTTATAAAACTTATTTTCTCATATAATCATGTTGAGTCTTTCAAAGTAATTGTGACTTTTCCCCTTATGTCCCAGAAGCTAAAAAGTAAAAACTGTGAACACATTTCCGCACTATTTCGGGAAAGGTAAAATCCAGCTTCCCTTGGGGCACAGGCTTCAAATGCAAAGGCTTACGAGGCTCTCCAGGAGAGTGAAGTAGGACTGAGAGTAACAAAGAGGTGATGTCCCTCATCTGGAGCGGATGGAACTAACACTGTGCTGTGGGAGGCAGACTCAGGCTTGCCAGATTTTAGAACTTTTTTTGTCTCTCAAGACAACTATATTTTTTAAAAAGTAAAATCTGATTTTTAAATGCTGGAAGCTAATACTAAGTTTTAAAGCATACATTGGCTATATGTTCTATTCTCATCCACACCCTCAATTTTCAGCCTTTGCTGTAGTGATGATGACATATCTTTTCTTTTTCTCAGGAAGGAAGTAGTGCGAGACAAGGGGAGAGCTGCGTAGTATATAGCTCTCTTATGTGCTGCCTCTGACCTTCACAATATAATTGCAGTGTAACCTTGTTGTAGAACATCATACTCATTTAAGTACAAAACATTAGAAAACTATTTACTTTTAATTTTTCCGTAACTACAGATTAGGTGTTGATGTAACAACTAATCTTTTTGAGTTACAGTTTTCCTTGGCAAAGTAGCGTATTTATTTTCCATAAAGGTACTGTTTCTCATACATTTTATTGTTGTAACCTAGAACAAAGAAGACAGTGAAAAGGATGAAAAGAGGGATGAGGAGAGGCAGAAGTCAAAACGGGGACGACCTCCTTTAAAATCTACTCTTTCGTCTAACATGCCATATGGTTTATCTAAGACTGCAAACAGTGACGGAAAATCAGGTACCAGAAGTGCTCGAAGCAATATGCCAGACAGCTCACCTCTGTCAAATGGAATGGAAGGTGCTCAATTTTGAGGATCATTGATTAAAAAAAAAAAAAAATCAATCATATAAATAATAAAACCAGTTGTGTGAGAGATTCATAGGAGGTTATCTAGGTTTTTAATACATGATTTAAATTAAAAAATTTGATTTGAACAAAATATTTATTTTGCTGTACCCTATTTATTTAAAATTAAGTGGTATTTTACTTCAACTAGGAGTACCTTTTCTTGACAATATCAGAGAATATGCTATTTTAATAGAGCATGGGTTGACAAGCCAGTATGCCACCCTGTCCTACAAAGCATGCACTGGTGTCTCCTGTAATCCACTGCTGTTCACCTGCTGCTGCTGCTAAGTCGCTTCAGTCGTGTCTGACTCTGTGTGACCCCTTAGATGGCAGCCCACCAGGCTCCTCTGTCCCTGGGATTCTCCAGGCAAGACCCCTGGAGTGGGTTGCCATTTCCTTCTCCAGTGCATGAAAGTGAAAAGTGAAAGTGAAGTCGCTTAATCGTGCCCAACTCTTAGCGACCCCATGGACTGCAGCCCATCAGGCTCCTCTGTCCATGGGATTTTCCAGGCAAGAGTACTGGAGTGGGTTGCCATTGCCTTCACCTAGGATCTTCACCATTGCTGTTCACCTAGGATCTTTCAATAAAGCTGAGACTGTTTTTCAAAGAGAGCACAAACTAAAGTGGTAGACAGGTTTTGTGATGAATATAAGTGAACATATTTTATTCTGCTTTTACGTTTTTTCCAGCTTTTCTACTTTTGTATATTTTTCTACGTAATTTAAGAGATGTTAAATATAGAAAATGTTCACATAAGAATTTTCCTCCCTTGAAAACTTTTCTGAACCACAGGATTGCCATGAGCTTTTGTGCAAGTTAGAAAGGGCATCTTTCCTCCTCTTTACTGCCATCTGCTGGAATGCTGACATAATACACAAATGCAAGAGTTCTACAAAGTTGCAAATGCTCTTAGAAGCCTGCACATGTACAGCCTACAAAACTATACATTTTCTTGCTAAACTGCTTCATAAAAGTAAAAGTAAAAAACTACCTTTTTAAAAAACATGAGACAAAATTCTAAATTCTGTATATGATAAAACCATAAAACTACATACCTTTTCACTTAAAAAGTACATTTAAGCTTGCCTTTTTGCACTTTAAAATATGAGCACCATGTGGGCAGAATTCTTGTATTTTACAACTTCTATATCATCTTATAACATTATTTATTTAAAAAATGCTCTGACTTAGGAGAATGGTTTTCTTTGCAGAATGGTTACTGGCCTATACTTTCCTTTCTCTTAATCAGAGGAATATTTACATTTTTGAGAATTCAAGCTTCTCATTTTTATACATCTTTTCAGAATTAAGTAGAATGTCATACTCCTTTCTAAAGACATAAAATGGGCATTCCAGATTTTAATCAGTACCTTCTCAAATCAAACCACTTCATATGTTAACTTCATATTTCAATACTAGTCCTTTGATTTTTCTAAGGGTTACTGTAGCATAAATATGATACTAGTAAAAATTGGAAAAGAGCTCTTTTACAGAATTGAGACAGTAATATTTTTCTATGTAATATATTTTCACATGGAGTTTTATTTGAGATCTCCCCTCCCCCATTTTTGGCACAAATATATGGTTTATTTTATATGAGAAATTTCTACAAGGAGGTGTTCAGAGGTACATGATGAAGAGTTTTGCCTTTGGCAGAATTTTTATTATAAATTACATTGGTAATTAAGTAGAAACTTGTGTAATATAATGTTTTCTCTTGCAGACTCCTGTTCATCTGATAGTGAAACAGAAGACCTTTTAGAAAAGAATTTGATGAATGAAGAACTTTCTCCTGATATTAAAGAAGAATTAGAAAAAAATGAAAATTTAAATGATGATAAGCTAGATGAAGAAAATCCAAAGACTGCTCCACATATATTAAAAGAAAATGATAGGACTCAAATGCAGCCTTTAGAAACCTTAAAGTTAGAAGTTGGAGAAAATGAACAAATAGTACAGATTATAGGAAATAAAGTGGAGCAAGAAGTAGTTAAGAAAGAAGCAGAAAAATCTCCTAAAGGAAAGGGAAGACGAAGCAAGACAAAAGATCTTTCTTTAGAAACTATAAAGATGTCATCGTTTAGCCAGGATGAAGCAGGAATTGAACCTCATACAGATGCTCAGAGTCCAGAATTTTCTTCGTTAGACAGTAAAAACTTTTCTTCTGCTACTGAAGATGAAATTGACCAATGTGCAAAAGAAAAAAAGTTGAAACGAAAGATACTGGGACAGTTATCACCAGAGAAAAGAATAAGAATTGAGAATGGAATGGAAATGACAAATAGCATATCTAGCATATCTCAAGAAAGGACCAGTGATTGCACTGCATCTGAGGGAATGAAAAATTTTGAACAACACTTTGAAATAGAAAATGAAGGAATGCCATCATTAATAGCAGAGCCAAACCAATGCGTTCAAGAATTGACTAATGAAAAATTTGATGGTCCAGCAGAAGAAACTGTAAATACTCCACTAAAGGAAGAAGAGGATGCAATGCCTCTGATTGGACCAGAAACCTTGGTTTGCCATGAAGTAGATTTGGATGATTTGGATGAAAAGGATAAAACCAGCATTGAGGACGCCATAGTTGAAAGCTCTGAATCTAACTCTCTTATTTCTATTCCACCTGCCCTACCTCCTGTAGTACAGCATAACTTTTCAGCAGCGTCACCACTTACTCTCAGCCAAGATGAGTCTCGAAGTATAAAAAGTGAGAGTGACATAACTATTGAAGTTGACAGTATTGCTGAAGAATCTCAAGAAGGTCTCTGTGAGAGGGAATCAGCAAATGGCTTTGAAGCTGCCTCTGGTACCTGTAGTATAATTGTTCAAGAAAGAGAGAGCAGAGAGAAGGGTAAGGACTTCCTAGGGAGAAAATCAGTCTTTATGTTAAAATTCAAAATTAGTATGCTAAGAGTTTTAGGAGCTTTGATCTGTTAAGTACCCTTCTTCCCTTCCTTCTTCTGTCCCTCCCTCCTTCCTTCCCTTTTTCCCTTCCTCCCCTCCTGTGTTTCTTCTCTTTTTCCTTCCTTCCCTCCCCCCCTCCCTCTCTACCCAACCCGTTTTAGAAAACATATACATGGGAATGCGTGTAGGCAGATGAATGAACATACTCACTCTTGATTTTTTTTCTAATTTTCTCTTTCCACTTCTTTCAGGTCAGAAAAGGCCAAGTGATGGAACTAGTGGATTATTGGCAAAAAAGCAGAAGCGAACCCCAAAGCGAACAAGTGCTGTAGCCAAAAATGAAAAGAATGGAGCAGGTTGGTGCTTTGCAGCGCTGGCTTTAGTATGGTGTTAGTACTTTCAGCAGTTTTTTGGCCTGATCATCTGTGTCAGCTTAAAACTAAATTTGGTTTGTTCTTTTCTGAAAAGTAGCAATTTTTCCATTAGCTTTTCATCTGAAAATTTGCTTGTCAATTTTATTTAGAGCTGAGATAGCTGTGGTTATTTTTTATGCTTATTGCATTTCTTATGTAATACAGTTTAATATTAGGAATATGTTTGGAAATCTTGAAAAAAATAAGAATAGAATAAAACAGAATTTGAAAAACATGAGAATGTTTTTCAAATACATCTGAAAAACAGATGTATGTACAATAAAGAATAAAGTTAAGTTATGGGATATAGTAGGAAAAAACATGGTTGATTTTGACAAATGATAATTTTACATCCAAAACATGCCTTCATACAAGTCTGAAATGGAAATACTAGATTACAGTAGACACAAGGAAGGAGCATATAATTTATTTAGGACAAAGGGCATTTCAAAAAAAAATCCTTTGAACTATATTTCAAGTACTCAGTAACCAGATGTGGCTAATGGCTGAACAAGACAGGTATAGAGTATAGAGAAAGAGTGTAGGAGATGAGACTAGAAAGATAGCAGGAATCACAAAGGGAAAATGATTACGTTTACAGTGGATGCATGGACAGACCCTACCTTAGTCAAAATGAACACCACCAGGAAGGGGATCAAGTGAACTCATGTGCCACCTGACAGGATGCACCCTGAAGAGTGGAGTGCACGTCTGTAACATTCCTGTCAAAGATGTATAACCTGACTGTGATCGTGAGGACCCAGCAACAAGTTCAAACTGAAGGATACTCTGTAGAATGATTGGCCTGTAATTTTAAAAATTGTCAAGGTCATGAAAGTCAAGGAGGAACCATTCCAGAATGAAGGAGATTTATGTGACAACTAAATGAGGTATATAATTCTCACCTGGATGCTGTTGGTATAACGAACATTATTAGGTCAAACTAGAGATAGTTGTGTGGAGTCTGAGGATTAGATGACAGTAATATATCTGGTTGTTTAGGAGTGTGGTGGATTTAAAAATACATCCACAAATGTGTTGATATGCTTCTCTTCAAGAGGCAAAGCCCAGTTCCTTCCTCTTGAGTATGAGCTGTATTTAGTCACTTTCTTTTAACTAGTAAAATAGAGTGGACGTGATGCAGTATGACTTGAAGCTCATACTTCAAGTATGACTTAAAGGCACAACAGATTCCTCTCTGCTTTCCTCTGGATCAGTTGCTCTGGGGAAAGTTAGCTGCCATGTTGGGAGGACAGTCAGGCAGTGTATGGAGAGGCCTGTGTGGTGAGGAACCAAGCATATCCTTCCTACAGCCAGCAAGAACTGAGGCTTCCTGATGCTCACTAACAGCCATGTGAGTGAGCCATCCTGGAGCATATGATTCAGCTCCAGTCAGGTCTTCAGAGACCAGAGCCTGGGCGAAATGCTTGGCTGCAACCCCACAAGATTCCCTGAGCCAGGCCACAGAGCCAAGATGCTCCCAGATTCTGATCCTCAGAAACCATGTGAGATACTAAACATTTGTAGTTTAAACTGCTAATTTTTGGCTAATTTGTAGATAACTAAAACAAGGAGAATGTTCTCATTTGTAAGACATAAACACTATAAGGTGCTCGAATATGGCAGGGCAAGTTATCCTCAAATGGCAGAAAAACATGTTTTAGTAACAATTCTTCATCTTTTCTGTAAGTTCGAAAATGGTCTCAAAGTAAAAAGTTAGAAAAGGAAAAAAGAAAGGAGATGATCAGTTTTTCTTTTTGGAAAGAATCTTTGGCTTAACTGAGGCAGTGAAAGAAGGAATGAATGAAGAGAATTAGGACAGAAAATCACTGTGTGTGTACGCTAAGTTGCTTTAGTCTTGTCCAACTCTGTGACCCCATGGACTGTAGCCTGCCAAGCTCCTCTGTCCATGGGATTCTCCAGGCAAGAATACTGGAGCGGGTTGCCATTTCTTCCTCAGGGGATCTTCCCAACCCAGGGATCGAACCTGTGTCTGTTATGTCTCTCGCATTGGTAGGCAGGTTCTTTACCACCAGTGCCACCTGGGAAACCCAAGAATACTGGAGTGGGTAGCCATTTCTTCTCCAGGGGATCTTCCTGACCCAAGATCAAACCTGGGTCTCCATTGTGGGCTTAAGTTTACCATTTAAGCTGCCAGGGAAGCCCATAAAATCACTAGGACTCTGTTAGTAGTAAGATATGAGGAACTGGTTAACTAACGTATGGCATACAGGAGTAGCAGCAGATTGTTGGAAGAGTAATTTAGGGAATGTTGTATTAGAGGTACCAAGTGAAGTCGCTCAGTCATGCCCGACTCTTTGCGACCCCATGGACTGCAGCCTACCAAGCTCCTCCGTCCATGGGATTCTCCAGGCAAGAATACTGGAGTGGGTTGCCATTTCCTTCTCCAGGGGATCTTCCCAACCCAGGGATCAAACCCAGGTCTCCCACATTGCAGGCAGACGCTTTAACCTCTGCACCACCAGGGAAGCCCTTATTAGAGGTACCAAGTACTAGGGAAATAAGGCTCTGGAGCTTTGAAGAGAGTATGGTTTTAGAAGATAGTTGTCGAAGGATTACAAGATGATAAAGCTGCTATGTGAGAGTTGTAAAATGAGAAGAAAAAGGACCAGGAGTGGAATTATGTGGCATATCCCTTTAAGTGGGCCAGGAAGAGGAGAATAGAAGCAGATTAGAGATAAATGAAAATCAGTAAACAGTTGTTGGTTTGAATAGGAAAGAGGGTTCAAATGCAATAGAATATTCATGTGGTGATTAAAATGTATTCATTGAAGTTGGTGAATAGTGTTAGGGGCCCTAATAAGAGCATGGGAAGGAGATAAATTAGAAGGTATGGAAATCAGGATAACAAAGGATTTCTCTTTCATGAAATTTGACCCTAAAGGGAAGGAAAGAGGTACCAGCCAAAGGGGGAGGTTTTCCTCTCCTTCCCTCCTTAGCTTAAAGCATGTTTGTAGACTCTGAAAAAAGAAGAAAAGATAAAATGACATTGGGTTGTTTCAGAGGAGCTGAGAATAAATGGCTTCAAGAGTATAGCTGAAGATATTATAGTAGTTTGCCCAGAATTAACAGTCTCCTGTTTTTGAAGCTGAAAAAGTGCCAAAGGGACAGATACAGTAGGGAAGGGGCTGGGAAGTTTGGTGTGTAACCCACAACTTTGCCTTTTTAGTAGAAGGCAAAGTTGGATTTTGAGAGTAAATATGGTGGAAGTAGGGTGTAGACTTTGAAATAAAGCAGAAAAGTTGAGAGAAAATTCTAATTTGTTATTAAATGAACACCAAAAGCATCTCTCTCAGTGCAGATTTGGTGAGGAGGGATGCAGATTTGCAACCAAATATCTGCTCACATTTTATTAGACACATATTAACAGCTGGGTGTTTATTTCGTGCTTCTTCATATATATAGTTTGGGTTGGTCCCCCTTTTGGGTTGTTTTTGTGTTTTGTTTTAAACATATATAGGGCAATACTATGCCTATTGTTTTTTTTAACTTTATCATTTCATAATCTATTTTGGATATTTGGTCATTTTTGTTCTAAAAAGAGATGAGGATACCAGACCACCTGACCTGCCTCCTGAAAAACCTGTATGCAGATCAAGAAGCAACAGTTAGAACTGGACATGGAACAACAGACTGGTTCCAAATTGGAAAAGGAGTACGTCAAGGCTGTATACTGTCACCCTGCTTATTTAACTTATAAGCAGAGTACATCATGTGAAATGCTGGGCTGGATGAAGCACAAGCTGGAATCAAGATTGCCAGGAGAAGTACCAACAACCTCAGATATGCAGATAATACCACTCTAATGGCAGAAAGCAAAGAGGAACTAAAGAGCCTCTTGATGAAGGTGAAAGAGGAAAGTGAAAAAGCTGCTTTAAAACTCAGCATTCATAAAACTAAGATCCTGCCATCTGGTCCTGTCATTTCATGGCAAGTAGATGGGGAAAATGTGGAAGCAGTGGCAGATTTTATTTTCCCAGGCTCTAAAATCATTGCAGATGGTGACTGCAGCTGTGAAATTAAAAGACACTTGCTCCTTAGAAGAAAAGCAGCTATGACCAACCTAGAAAGCATATTAAAAATCAGAGCCATCACTTTGCTGATAAAGGTCCGTCTAGTCAAAGCTATGGTTTTTCCAGTAGTCATGTATGAATGTGAGAGTTGAACCATAAAGAAGGCAGAATGTGGAAGAATTGATGCTTTTGAACTGTGGTGTGGAGAAGACTGAGAGTCCCCTGGACAGCAAGGAGATAAAACCAGTCAGTCCTAAAGGAAATCAATCCTGAATAATCATTGAAAAGACTGCTGCTGAAGCTAAAGTTCCAATACTTTTAGCCATCTGACGTGAAGAGCTGACTACTGGAAAAGACCCTAATGCCAGACCCTTCCCCAGCATCAGGGGAAGATTGAAGGCAAAAAGAGAAGGGGGTAACAGAAGATGAGATGGTTGGATGGTCTCACCGACTCAATGGGCATGAGTTTGAACAAGCTCCAGGAGATGGTGAAGGACAGGAAAGCCTGGCATGCTGCAGTTCATGGGGTTGCAAATAGTCAGACACGACTCAGCAACTGAAAAACAATAATAATATATAATTCTTGGCCATTTCCCTTTTGGTGGGTATTTAGGTTATTTCCATCTTTTTATTGTTATAAAACTTAGCACTTTTGTACGTTTGTTTCTTTAGGATACCAAAAAGTGTAATTGCTGAGTCTGTTGCATTTTTAAAGTTTTTATAATTTATAATCTGAGTTAACTTTTTCTTCTTATAGGACAAAGCAGTGATAGTGAAGATCTTCCTGTCCTAGACAATTCAAGTAAATGTACCCCAGTAAAGCATCTTAGTGTATCTAAGCCACAGAAGCTTGCACGATCCCCTGCAAGGATATCCCCTCACATCAAAGATGGAGAAAAAGATAAACAGAAAGAAAAACATCCGAATTCATCCCCTCGGGCATATAAGTGGAGCTTTCAGCTAAGTAAGATGCTTATAGAAAACTTGAATGTATATCACAAAGTGATATGTCAGATGTCAAAAGTGATATGTTAAAATGTCAAAACAAGGAATAATAATTAGCACATTCATTTATTTAGGTATCCTAAATATTGCCTTATCAATAACCTTTACTTATTATCATAAATGAAAGAATATGTGTCTTATATGTTAACTTAATAAATACTGGAGAAAGCTCTCCAGTTATGAAATGAGACATGAATGATTTATACAGATTGATGAAACTTAAATATCCTTTCTTGTATTGACAATTGGAAATAACTAAAACATCAATACAAAGACACTATATGGGTGAACAGGTACAATTATAGATCAGAGATGCTGTATGTTGGATGTTTTCTTGTGCTTCTCTGATCATTTCAGTGACATATCATTAAGTATTATGTTTAGTTAAGAAAATTTGGGATGTATATAGAAATCTTATTCATGAATTTAATGTCTTCTGTTTTTATAGAACCTTATTTAGTGTACTATTAGGTTTTAATAAACTAAAGCTTTTGTTGATTTATGAGTCAGAGTTTTGAAAGAACTGCCATCTATTTTTTCTTATAGAATTATTTTTAAATCCAAAGTAACTGTTTTTTTGCCCTTTAGATGAATTAGATAATATGAACAGTACAGAGAGAATCTCTTTTCTCCAAGAAAAACTACAGGAAATCAGAAAATATTACATGTCTTTGAAGTCTGAAGTTGCAACCATAGACAGGAGGAGAAAAAGATTAAAAAAGAAAGACAGAGAAGGTAATTTGATTATAATTTTTTCCCTCTATTTTTCAAATATATATCGTATCACTTTAGAAGATTTAGGTTTGTCACTTTTTGAATATAGTATATAAATTATTTTTAGATTCCTAGGTTTTCTTCTTTGTTGCTGTTGTTGAAATGAGTCAACAACTGAATTAGTCAGAATAAGACTTTTGCTTTTGGGCTTTAAATGGTTTTTTTTTTAACTATTTATTTTTATTTTTTGGCTGTGCTGGGTCTGCTTTGTGTGTGCTTTCTCTGATTTCCACGAGCGAGGACTGCCCTTCATTGCGATGTGCAGGCTTCTTAGTCGGGTGGCTTTTCTTGTTGTGGAGCACAGGCTCCAGGGCACATGGGTTTCCGTAGTTGCAGCTCACAGGCTCCGTAATTGTGGTGCGTGGGCTTCGCTGCTCTGTGGCGTGTGGAATCTTCACAGACCAGGGCTGAACCCACCCTGTGTCCCCTTCATTGGCAGTGGACTCCACTGCTCCACCAGGGCAGTCCAGAATGAGACTTTTGAAAGGGACTATGAGCTGTTTTACAAAACATGTGATTTTACTAAATGTGCTGGAAGAGCCTGCTCCCTCTGAGTATCTCTCACTATTCAACAGACATTTTATTGACTGCCTATTAACAGGCATTATATATTATGGGGTTCATCAAAATGAAGAGGCATATGGCTTCTCTAGGAGATTGTCTTGTTGGGATCGTAAGTCATTTCCTAAGCAACTACTGCATAAGATACTTCAGCTCTACAACATTAATGCACATATATCATATGCCAGGCCTTCTTTCAGGTGGTGAAAGTACAGAGATGAATGAGATACAGACCTCGATCTCAAAGTCTTATTGTCCAGTGAAACTGTGTGTTGAGAGTCCTAAGAGTGATACACAAGTATAGGTGGAAGGAGAGATGACTTTGATATAATCATAAAGACAGTAGCATCTAAGCTAAACTTTAAAAATATATAGGATTGGCTTTAGCTAAACATTGTCATGCTCATGTCTACCCCAAGCCCCAAGCCCAGGCCTCACTAAAATAATATAAAGAAAACTAGAAGCCCTATATGCCCAAGGACAAGAGAATGGGACAGCAGATTGACTGTGGCCAACAGGAAATGTCAGCGGTATGTCAGCACGTGAGAGAATGCTAAAAACCTAAGCTTGTTTATCCTTGTAGCGGGACAAAACAAGCAGAAGCTAATTCATACTACATCACCCCCCAGAAAAGCTCTGAAGGCAGTGTAAAGTGTGAGGCTGAAAAATGGAGACTGGTTGAAATGGAAAGAGAAATTGGATCCTTTCATCCCACTCTGTGAAGCAAACTACCTTTTCCCCTAGCTTTAGCCAAAAAAAAAAAACCCAGGAGGTTAAGTTATTGGAGGCTGGAAGGGATCACAGGCTTATAAAAAGACTCAGGAAACCAACCATAGCTGAAGGTGAGGGTTAAATGGTATTAAGTGGTAAACCGAAAAGGGAGCTTAAGTGAAAGTTGCCAGTAATGAATGACGAGACTCCTATTCCTTTTCCAAACAAAGATCTCATCTTCTTAGCTCTCTGAAAGCTGGTAACTAAGCTTATGATTATTCCTGGAAGGAGACTGAAAGATTCCTCTAAAGAAACTGGTTAGTCCAAGAGAAATGATCTAACAGAGATACTAGCATTTGGAGGTTCCTGAACCAAAAAGCAAGTTCCTTGCCAGTCACTACATGTGCAGTGCCCAACATTTAAAAGCCTGACATCCAAAAAAAAAAAAAAAAAAAAGCCTGACATCCTCATGTACAGCTTCCGATTAGCTTAATGCTCCTTCTCTTAAACATGGAAGTGAAGACCAGATGTTTGAGGAAAACCCTTACATAAATACAGAAACCAAAATAGAAAATGAGAACAAAAAAGAACTTGGACAACATGCCACATAAAAACAACCATAATTAATATCCAGAGTTACAGGAGGATACTGCAGTATCCTTGAAACAAGAATGTGGTGGTGGTTTAGTTACTAAGTTGTATCTGACTCTTGTGATCCCATGGACTGTAGCCTGCCAGGTTCCTCTGTCCATGGGATTCTCCAGGCAAGAATACTGGAGTGGGTTGCCATTTCCTTCCCCAGGAAGCCAGAATATGAGACTGTTAATGAAATTCAGAAACATGAAGGATCTCTTAAAAATATGGTGGTAGGAATAAAAAATAAAAAGAAGGATTAGATAACAAGGCTAGAGAGATACCAGTAAAAAGTAAAAAAGATAATAGAGAATAAGAGAAGTATAGGAGATCCAACTTCTGAATCATAAGCTTTCTAGAGAGCACTGAATAAACATAGGAAATTGTCATCAAAGACCTAAGAAAAATTTCCAAAACTGAAGGAGATGGATTAGAAGATTGAAAGGACTTGCTGTGACCTCTATAAAGAATGGGAGTGGGGGTGGTGGGAGGGTGGGCAGGAATCACACCAAAGCAAATTATGAAACTTCAGAAACCTTTGGATAAAGGTAAGATTCTAAAAGTTTACCATATATGTGTTATTCTCTCAGTCGTGTCTGACTCTCTGCAACCCTAGGGAACCGTAGCCCACCAGGCTGCTTTGCCCATGGGATTTTCCAGGCAAGAATACTGGAGAGGGTAGCCATTTCCTTCTCCAGGGGATCTTCCCGACCCAGGGATTGAACCCATGTCTCGTACATCTCCTGCATCGGCAGCTGGGTTCTTTATCACTAGCACCACCTGGGAAGCCCTTTACCATATAAAGGTACATACAAAAAGATTGGCCTCAGAACAGCGTCAGATTTCTCATGTCAGATTTCTCGATGGTGACATTAAAACTAGAAGCCAAGTTATGAAGATAACATGAGATCCAGCAAAGAAGGAATCCCATATAGGAAAACAATAAGGAAAATCTCAAAATGATGGTGAAGGGAAGCCCTAGAATGACTACTGCATAGCAAGCCTACAAAGCGTCTATTTCAGAAATAGGATAGAACAGTAGGGGAGGGCTCTAGGAGAGATGTCCCTTTAAGGAAAAAAAAAAAGTAAATTACCTGATAGGCTTGCCCATCTCGAGAGAAGTTTTCTATTTATGGCACTTAAGAGATGAATTACTGATAGAATGGCCTGTATCATATATGGTCTTGAAGCATTCGACTCCAAGTCCAGCAGTTCTCAAGTCCTGGAAATACAGTGGAGCAAAAGGAAAGAGACTGACTTTCCATGTTTGTCCTTTTCTTGGAAAACTAAATAGCAAGAAGTCTTTACAGAATTTTTAAACACAAGAAGAACAAATCAACAAATGGAACTTTCTTCAAAGAACTTTGAGTTGCTTTGAGTTTCCTAAAGGTCATACAAGTTTCAGACAACCAAAAATATAATTTTCTTACTGTCTTTTTCCCTTTTTTGATTTTTAAAATGTGTGTGTGGGGGTGTGTGTGTGGGGGTGTGTGTGTGAAGTGAGTTATTAAAGTGAGACATTGAGTGACTTCTAGTATACATATTGGAATTTGTAGTATTGAGTTAAATATATTGACAGTACACAGAGGGAGGTATACCTAAATAAAAATTAAAACTTTACGTAAAATAGGAATAATTGAGCAAAGATTGGCAAAAGATAGAGCTCTGCAAAGAAGTGTAAACTAAAAAATGGCAAAGCAGCTGATGCATAGAATAGTGATCTTAAATCCATGCTTCTGGAGCATTATGTTAAAGTCATTTGGGTACTTTTTCTAGTCACTCAGCCACAGTTCCATCCTGATCCCATGATTCTGATATCTGATCTAGATTACTGCTCTTTGCTTATGAGAGTCTTGTGTCCATCAGATATATTGGGACAGGATAAAGATAGGAAGCCAATGGTTAGCTGGTTACAAGATATTTTCTAGGATGGGGAATTCTTTTAGAGCCCTATAACCCAGAGAAAGGCAGGAATTTGCTACAGTGAGAACTTATCTCAGGTTGATCTTGTTTCTGATTTGGGGACAAGGTGATTTTCTTTCAGGGATCTTTCAAGTAGGAATTTAAGAGGTTATACCTAGTCTTTATATTTTATGGTGCCTTTTTTGAACTCAGTTACTTAAGTGATTAGAGACTGATTCCACTCAGTTAAGCCAAACAAAGTTTTTGCTGCTGTTAATTCCTTCATGCACCATTTGAGAGGACTGTAATGGAAGTGAATAATATTTAAGAAATTTATTTCTAATTTGCCAGTGGTTGGGTATCTGTGTGTGATAGTTTTCCAGTCTAATGCAGCTTGTTTGATTCCACAGTGTCTCATGCCGGAGCCTCCATGTCATCTGCTTCATCAGACACTGGAATGAGTCCCTCTTCATCGTCTCCCCCACAAAACGTGCTTGCTGTAGAATGCAGGTGATAAACGTTTTCTCTGCCTTCCCAGCAGTTTGCTGCCATGGACATAAATCCCCAAACCCTGAAATACAACCACAGAAAGCACTCAACTGGTTTGACATTGCTAAGTATATCCTGTACACTTTTCAAGGCTGGATTGTATCTACTCCCTTCTCTTTTCTTTTTTTCTGTTGCAAAAAATACGCTGATTAGTAACTGAAGTTTAGGCAGCCTGCCATATTTGTCATAATTTTTCCTTTATAATTTTTTTTTCATTTTTTCTTGTGAAGATAGAAAAAGGGCACTTAGCAAATTTGAAACTGTATAATAAAGCTTTCAGGTGTTACAGAAATCATAGACAAGCAAGTGCACATGATAAACATCAAATATTATCCAGCTACATAGTTACTGCTGCACTTTCACTGAGATGTATTTGAACACTTGGTGAGTAGGGGGTTTATGTTGTGTTCTTTTTAATTGTTGTTGGTTTTATTCTTTTTGTGGAAGCACTTGCTCTTTAGAACTGCCAAAGTATATGTTCAGCAGTGTGCCCAGGTTTAATGTGTAAATGGGACAAAATAAATTGTGAAAGGAAGTGTAGTTGACTGAAAACTACAGTTGTAATAAGTCTTCCACTTTTTATAGGATTTTTGAGCACACAATTATGCAAATATTTTAATGTTTATTAATGTTTACAGTGGAATTGTGAATAAGTTTTCAGTGGACTATCTTATCCCTTGACAAAAATATTTTGTCTTTTTTCTATGTAATTTCAGAGTTTTTATTTTGTTACAAAAAACCAAAAATGAAATATATAACAACAATGAAGTTATTTAACAAGATTTCTAAAGCTGAAAATTTTGTGTAAAATAAGGTATTATCTTGCAACTTGTTAAATATATTTATTCAGACATTGGATGTTGTATTTTTATGTATTTTTTAAAATATTAATAAAATTGAAAAAAAGAAAATTCTAGGTTAATTCACTCTTCAAATGACAATAGCTCTCAGCTGTCCCTTTTACAGGAGGTTGCATCCAGCAGCTTTGCCTGTATTGAAGGGAATCTGTCTCAGTCCTTCGAACAGTGTAGAACTATATAAATGGGCATCTGGATCATTAAAGTATGTCCTTGTTTAGAAACTTTGGCAGTCCTAGTATTTAAACCATTTTGAGGATCAAATTTTTGGTTGCCCTTAAAATATTTTGTCACCGTTTTTATGTTTGCTATACTGCCGAATAAATTTATATCTCCCAAAGTTGAGATGCGACAACTAAGTAAAGCAATTATGTATGCTTTGTTTGTGAATTGTTTCACAGACTGATACATTTTGTAAATAATTCTTCCAAAATCATGTATTTAAAGCATTTTTGCCATATACATTATGTAAAAAGGTGATTTTTTAAAATCAGTTTTTAAATTCATGTTTGTACATTGAAAGGGGTTTTTTTTAAACCTCCTTTTCTGTGTTTAATATGCTGTAGAGTAATAACCTAGATGCTCTAGACTGTATATCAGGATCTGATTTACAAGAACAAAGTCAGAGCCAAACACTAGTGATGGCATAGCATTACTGAAATCATTGTTTCTTAATTTCATTTTACCACATTGTGAACTTGTGATTCAGATTACTTCCATTTTCGCAGAGAATTAAAAACAAAAAAGTACTCTTGTAAAATGCACTTTTCTGTCTTTTCTTTGCAAAGCAGAAGTATTTCAATGTAAAATAAAAATGGAGCTCAGTGGGCAGTATTAATAAAGGCCATGTTTTAAACATAGGCTTTATATTTTCAGTTTTCATTTAAGTGATTGTTTTTTTTCCTCCAAGTGCCAGTAACTCACAGTTGGAAAATCAGACTTCACAAAACAAAGCATATTCAATATATTCTATATATTCTTCAGTCTCTACAATTAAATATCTGTAGTACTTAATTATAAAAATCTTAAAACTGTCACTCTAATACAGTTGGAACCAAGAGGCA
Source organism: Ovis canadensis (assembly GCF_042477335.2). Lineage (NCBI taxonomy): Eukaryota > Metazoa > Chordata > Mammalia > Artiodactyla > Bovidae > Ovis > Ovis canadensis. The sequence continues at coordinate 80,984,496 of NC_091251.1, forward strand.
ACCTTATATTCATACATTAGATATTCTAACGATTTATCAGCTTGAATATTGTCCTTTCTAATCAATATAAATCTGGTAATGAAGTATTGAGACCTTGCTACAGAGAGCAAAATTACATATTCACTGAATTCGTATATGAACACTGTTAAAATCCTTTTATTGGGGCCAGTGGCCAGAAAGGACTATGAAAGTAATTGAATTTTGAAAGAGTATTGATGAAGTATTAAATTCACACATTCACCATATTTTGAAATTAGTTAACCTTTGAGTAGATAGCCCTTCTATATGACTAAAAAAAAATAAAATAAAGGTATTCTTTAATATGTAAAGTCAAAGGTGCTATCTATAAAATCAACTTTTTTGAAGATTATGGAGATTTCTGTTTTAATATTCCAGGTGTGCTTTTACTGTAGAATTTCTGGTTTTCCTGTTCTTTACTAAGATATTTGTACATAGCACATTACATGCTCTGTCTTCTACAGAATTACTTTAAATTGGAAATCTTTATGCATTGTGCTATTAATTTCTTTATATACCTTTCTTATAAGCCCTGTAGTATAACATAGCTATCAGCATTGTATAAGCATTTTGAAGTTCTGAATTCAACCACACATAAAAAGAATTATTTGAATTCATTCATCAACAATTTATTGGGTATCTTTGATGTCCCAGGCATTGTGCTAAGGCCCAGGAGACAAAACAGTGAACATGACAGAAAAAGGCCCCTGTATTTGTGGACTGCATAATCTAATGAGCTCTGTGTTAAACAGTTACGCTATGTAATTCTTATCTATTGGCCTGATTATCATATGAAGTTAACGGCGTGCTATCAGAAAAATGATATAGAGTCCAACTAGTGTGCAGGCAAACGTGGTCTGGGGAGGCTTTGCAGAGAAAGCAAACTGAGCCCCAGTGAGGATTATAAATTGGTTAGACAAATACGAGGAGAAATATGGAAAGTAAAATGCTCAGGCACATTGAGGAGAAGCTGGTGCTAAGAGAACAGAGCTGAAGCAGTAGAGGCAGGAGCCAGGTCAAGCAGAGGTATTTAGGCACTGCCCAAGTCTTATATACTTGCCCATCTCTGCCTCTTGCTTCTTCTGGTCCCCCTACCACTCTCCCCTACGTATTCAGAACTATTTTAAGAGCCACTTTTCCAGGAATCCTTTGCTGACTTCTTAACCACCCCCAGAATATCACTCTCCTTTATGCTCGTATAACATATTCAATCTTTAATATTTTCTTGACAGCTTATCTTGTATATTACATTTGTTTACGCATGTGTCTTTCTACCTTACTAGATGTGTAGCTCCCTAAGGACTCCTCAGTCACAGGGGTAGCCCACGAAGCGCCTGGTCCAGCACCTAATATGTAGTAAGATGGTCAAAATTATGTTTACTTAAATTAAGATTTGAATTGCCATTGTATTTTTACTAATGATGCTTATGCACAAAGTCAGACATTTAAAAGTTGTCTTTGGTGTTCTTTTCATAAAGTCATTTAAAAATAATATTTGAGAAGTGTAAAACTTGTTCAGCAGTCTAATCTTCCAAAAAATATCCTTAAGCTGATGAGTTCTTTTTCCTCTTCTTGTTTCGTCTTTCCTGTTCCATTACTCTCATATAGTTACAGATTTTTATCCCGTTACAGGAAAACTACAGTATGTCATAGCATTCATCGTTAGTGAATACTGAAAGATTTTAAACAGAATAAGAAGAGCAGTGTTTCTAATTTTGGAATTTGTAATTAACATAATTATGAAGTCATCGTCATTCTGTAATTTGTACCACACAAAATTCACCTTGAAAAGTTCTACTTTTGAAAAACTTAAGAAGCTTCCATGTAGATACAGTAAATGAGTACTCTACATAATAAGTAACTGGATTTCTTCTCAAGGCTAAGTTACATTAAATAAGACAATCTGATTCAAATCATTTTTTAGTACATCTCATGGGCTTCCCTAGTGGCTCAGTCAGTAAAGAATTCACCTGCAATGTGGGAGATCTGGGTTCGATCCCTGGGTTGGGAAGATCCTCTGGAGAAGGGCATGGCAACCCACTCCAGTATTCTTGCCTGGAGAATCCCTATGGACAGAGGAGCCTGGCGAGCTGCAGTCCATGGGGTTGCAAAGAGACTTAGTGACTACACACAGCACACGTAAAAATTATGTTATCTGAAATTCAGTTGAACAGTTTTGGTGATGCAGTCATTATCTCCGCAATTAGCCCTAAAATAGAGCTAGTTGAAGGCAGTTATGAACACAGACTTAACTGTAGTATTCCTTTGATAGGACACCTTTGCCATCAATAGTTAACTGCTGTTAGAAATTCTCTTTGATACTTATCCAAACCTGCACTCAAATAAAAAGCTAAATCTAACTGCATTAAAATTAAAAACTTCTCTATGACAAGACATTGTATAATTATGAATAAAGCCACTATAAATATCCACATACAGGTTTTTGTTTAAGTTTTCATTTCTCTTTAGTAAGCACCTAAGAGTAAGTTTTGTATGACTGTACCATTTTGCATTTCCACCAGCAACACACAAATTTCAGTTGCACTAAATCCTTGCCAGTACTGCATATTGTCAGATGTTTTTGTTTTTAGCAGTTCTAATAGTTGTGATATTTAGAAAGGTAAAGTGATTTGCCCATCCTCAGCTTATAAATCCTATTAAGGAAAATTTCAGACCCCATAAGTTCTCCTTAACCATACCAAGTGTTGGGGTGGATGCAGAAGAACTCAAACTCTTACTCCCTACTTGAGAATACAAAATGTTACAAGTACTTTGGAAAAATTTCAACAGTTTATTAAAAATTTAAACATATGACCCAGCCATTCCATTCTTAGAAACTTACCCAAGAGAAATGAAAGCATGTCCATACAAAGTAACAAAAACTTGAAATAACCCAAATATCTATCAGCTGGTGAATGGATTAATAAACTACTGCATATCCATACAATGGAAAACAGCTCAGCAATAAAATGAAATAGATGAGACAGGCAACAGTTGACTCATTTAAGCTGAGTGAAAGAAGCCAGTCAACAAAGAATACATATTTTATGATTGATTCCAGAAAATACGTATGTTAATCTATAGTGACAAAAAAGCAAATCACTGGGTTCTTGGAAACTTTGTAGGGGCTGTGGAGTAGGTAAGCTGGGAGGAAGAGATTATAAAGGGGCTAAGGGGACATCTGGTGGTTATGGTTGTACTCATCTTCCTTGTTAAAATGATTTCATGGGTGTATACATATGTGAAAATTAATGAAAGTGTATCCTTTAAATGTGTGCAGGCTGAACGTAAAACAATCTTCTAAAGCATAGGAACATGCAAACCCAAACCCAAGGTCTGTGGTTGGCTAGTTCAGAATTCAGGTTAATCAAGTTGGTGATTTTTTTTTTAGCCTGGTGAAAGTAAGGAGAGATTTGTGCTTTTTCCCATCAAAATATGTTATGACACTTTTGAGGATCCTTCCATCTGACCAGAAATCTTAAGATCTTCCTGTTAACGCAGGTAAAATAGGCCTAGTATATTCATTTCTCAACATTGAGTATAAACAGAAATCCTATTTTTCACTATTTACCTAAGCTAATTTATGTAACCTTTTCCTCTAATATCTGAACATTTCTCAAATACCTTTTTGAAATACTGATGCTATTAAATTGAAAATTTTACTGTTAACAACTTTGAGTAGTCACTCCTGAATTAAGATTTTATGTGATCTTCATTTCTTATTATTAGAGTTTATACTCTCTTCCTGTATAAGTTGCTAGTTTAATAGTCAAAGAATCCTGCCTTATAGTTTTATTATACTTTCTTATTCACTGTGTCTTCAGCTTCCATCTGTTTTTTCCATTGTCTCAAGGTTTCTTCCCTCTACAGTGCCAGTCACCTGCCTCACCTCTCTGTAGCCTCATCTTGGAACACACTGTCAAGCATATAACCTGGCCTCTGGCAGTTTTGCTGAGTTACATATTATTAGTACTAAATGACATAAGTAAGAGGTAAGGAAATGGGTAATGTCTAAAAGAGTAATAATAAAAGGGCTTAACGTGCAGAAATCAGTGTTTTTTTTTTTTTATTCACTGGTTCATTTAACAAACATCAATAGACTGCTTCCTGTGTACCACGTTTTCTTTGGTGGAGTATGGTTTTAGCACAATAGACTCAATTTGCCAGTAATGGACTTCAAAAATGAAGAACTATTTTTAAAATTGATAAGCCTCTAGCCAGGCTGATTAGAAAGGAAATAGAGAAGACACAAATCACTAATATCAGGAATGAGAAAGTAGCATTGCTGCAGACTGTCTATAGCTATTATAGGGACAATAGAGGAATACTATGAATATCTCTATGCTAATAAATTCAACAACTCAGATGAAATGGAAAAGTTGAAAGACATAAATTACCTAAACTCACTTAATAAATATATAACCAGATTAACACTATTACCAAATAGAATTAATGTTAAAAACCTTCCCACAAAGTAAAACTCAAGATCCAGCTTTACTGTGAATTGTACCAAATATTTAAGGAATACATAATATTAAAACTAAGGAAGACATAATATGAATTCACCAAACTCTTGAAAAAACTGCGGATGAAAGAATGCTGCTGATTGACTCTATGAGCCCAGCTCTCTATCATCAAAACTAGACAATGAAAGAAAGGAAAACTAAAGACCAATATCCTGAATATATATGCAGAAATCCTAAACAAAATTTTAGCAAATACAATCCAAAAACATATTAAAAGGAAAATACAACGTGAGTCAAATAGGGTTTATCTCAGGAATTTATGGTTTATCTCAGGAATTTATAATATATGAATTAATATAATTCAGCTTAGTAATGAATTAGAAACCATCAGATGCAGAAAAGGCATTTGACAAAACGCAACATCCATTCCTTAACAGACAGAATAGAGGGCAACTTCCTCAACCTGATAAAGGACATCTGTCAAAAGTCTACAGTTAACATACTTAATGATGAAAGAAAAAGAAGTCATAGGCAGTCAAACTGGTGAGTTTAGCAAGAATGCAGGATGCAAGATTAATAGATGAAAATCAATTGTATTTCTACATTGTTACTGTTGTTTAGCTGCTAATTCATGACAGACTTTTTTGTGACCAAACGGACTGTAGCCCTCCATGCTCCTCTGTCTATGGTATTTCCCCGGGGCAAGAATACTAGAGTGGGTTGCCATTTCCTTCTACAGGGGATCTTCCTGATCCAGGGATCAAACCTGGGTCTCCTGCATTGGCAGGCAGATTCTTTACCACTAAGCCACCAGGGAAGCTGCATTAATATGTATTAGCAATAAATAATCACAACAGACTAGTTCCAAAAAGGAAAAGGAGTACGTCAAGGCTGTATATTGTCACCTTGCTTATTTAACTTATAGGCAGAGTACATCATGAGAAACGCTGGGCTGGAGGAAGCACAAGGTGGAATCAAGATTGCTGGGAGAAATATCAATAAACTCAGATATGCAGATGACACCACCCTTATGACAGAAAGTGAAGAACTAAAGAGCCTCTTGATGAACGTGAAAGAGGAGAGTGAAAAAGTTGGCTTAAAGCTCAACATTCAGAAAATTAGATCATGGCATCCGGTCCCATCACTTCATGGGAAATAGATGGGGAAACAGTGGCTGACTTTATTTTTTGGGGCTCCAAAATCACTGCAGATGTTGATTGCAGCCATGAAATTGAAAGACACTTCTTGGAAGGAAAGTTATGACCAACCTAGATAGCATATTAAAAAGCAGAGACATTACTTTGTCAACAAAGGTCTGTCTAGTCAAGGCTATGGTTTTTCCAGTGGTCATGTATGGATATGAGAGTTGGATATGATAGTTGGACTGTGAAGAAAGCTGAGTGCCACAGAATTGATGCTTTTGAACTGTGGTGTTGGAAAAGACTGTTGAGAGTCCCTTGGAGTGCAAGGAGATCCAACCAGTCCATCCTAAAGGAGATCAGTCCTGGGTGTTCATTGGAAGGACTGATGTTGAAGCTGAAACTCCAATACTTTGGCCACCTGATGCGAAGAGCTGACTCGTTGGAAAAGACCCTGATGCTGGGAAAGATTGAGGGCAGGAGGAAAAGGGGAGGACAGAGGATGAGATGGTTGGATGGCATCACCAACTCAATGGACATGGGTTTGGGTAGACTCTGGCAGTTGGTGATGGACAGGGAGGCCTCGTTTGCTGTGGTTCATGGGGTCGCAAATTGTCAGACATGACTGAGCGACTGAACTGAATCAGAAATTGAAATTGTAAAAATATCACTTACAATAGCATAAAAACATGAAATGTTACAATAAATCTGATGATGGGAAAGACTTAAAACTACAAAATTGCTGAGATAAGACTAAGTACAGTTTTGTTAAAGAAATGGTGCTGAACGATAGGATATCCATATGCAGAAAGAATGAACATATACAAAAATGGATTACAAAACCTAAAACACTTTTAAAAAGAAACCAGGAGAAAATCTTGTGACCTTGTACCTATCTGGGTTAGGTAAAAATTTCTTAAATACAACACCAAAAGCACAGTCCATAAAGGAATATGTTGATGAATTGGACTTCATTAAACTTAAACTCCTTGGCTCCTTAAAAAGACTGAAAGAATAATTCTTTTGTTAAAAGAATAAAAAGACAAGAAACAAACTGGGAGAAAACATTTACAAAGCATTTATCAGATAAAGGACTTGTATCCAGACTATATAAAGAACTCTAAAAACTCAACAGTCAAAAAGGCAAATAACGCAAGTTAAAAAGAATAAATATTTGAAAACACACTTCTCCAAAGAACACACATGAACATCAAAGAAGCACATATAAATGGTGTTCATCAAGAGAATGAGAAGACAAGCTATAGACTGGAGGCAATATTACACAAGAGAGATACCTGATAAAAGACTATCTCTTAGTCTGTTTGGACTGCTATAACAAAAATAAACTGGGTCACTTATAAACTAACACTTAACTTCCTATGGTTCCAGAGGCTGGGGATTCTAAGATCAAGCTGCCCGCAAGGTTCAGTGAAAGCCTCCTGGCATAGAAAGGGATCGGTTGCTCTGTGGACCTATTATAAGGGCTCTAAGTCCAATCATGAGAGTACCCATTCTCATGACCTAATCATCTCCCAAAAGCCCCACCTCCTAATACCATCATTAGGGATCAGGATTTTAACACAAGAATTTTGGGTGGACACAAATATTCAGATCATAGCAGACATATCCAAAATATACAAAGATTTCTTAAAACTGAACAATAAGAAAACAGACTTAAAAATGTGGCAAAGTCCTTAACAGACACTGAAGAAAATATACAGATGGCAGATATGCACATGAAAAGATGCTCCACATGACATGTCATCCTGGAAATGCAAATAATAAGATAAATCACTACACATGTAATTAGAATGCAAAAATTGAAAACACCAACAATACCGTGTGTTGTACCATGTTGACAAGAATCTGGAACAACAGGAACTCTATTTATTTATTTATTTTAATTGGAGGCCAATTAATTTACAATATTGTAGTGGGTTTTGCCATACATTAACATGAATCAGCCATGGATTTACATGTGTTCCCCATCCGGAATCCCCTCCCATCTCCCCATCCCATCCTTTTGGGTCACCCTAGTGCACCAGCCCTGAGCACCCTGTCTCATGCATTGAACCTGGACTGGCGATCACAACGGAAACTCTTAATTCATTGCTGGTGGGAACGCAAAATGATACAGCCACTCTGGAGACAATTTCACTGTTTCTTAACAAAATTAAACATACTTCTACATATGATACAGCAGTCCTACTCCTTAGTATATACTGAAATGGACTGAAAAAACGTCCACACAAAAACTGGCCTAGAAAGTAATAGCAGCTTTATTCATAATTGCCAAAACTTGGAAGCAACCAAGATGTCCTTTAGTTGGTGATTGAATGAACTGTGGTACACCCAGATCATTCAGTATCATTCAGCACTAAAAGAAATGAGCTATCAAACCATGAAAAGACATGGCGTAACTTTAAATGCAAACTACTCAGTATAAGAAGCCAATCTGAAAAGGCTATGTACTGTACAGCTCAAAGTATATAACTTCCTTTAAAAGGCAAAACTATGGCGACAGTAAAAAAAAAAAAAGTGGTTCCCAGGGGCTGAGGAGAGGGATAAATAGGTGGAATGCAGAGGATTTCAGGGCAATGAAACTATTCTGCATGACACTATAAGGGTGGATACATGTTATACATTTGTACAATACCAAGAGTGAACTGTAATGTAAAGTACAGACTTCGATGTGCATGTAGGTTTATTGATTAAAAGGTGCTATTCTAATGTGGGAGGGAGGACTTTGTGCTTGTGTGGGTTCAGGGGATGTATCAGAACCCTCTGTACGTCTTGTATAGAATCACAATCTTCTTGTGAATCTCAAACTTCTCTAAAAAATATAATCTACTTTTAAAAAGTGATCAATATCATAGGGGATTAGGGAAATACAAGATAAAACCACAGTGAGAATCCACTACCTGCCTTTTAGAAGATTAAAAAACGGTGACCATACCAAGTGTTGCCCACAAAATGAAGGAACTGGAACTCTCATATACTGGGATAGCCGTTTTGGACAAATGTTTGGCAGTTTCTTAAAAAATTGAACATCCCTTTCACCTTTCAGTTCACTTTAGTTCAGTCACTCAGTCGTGTCCGACTCTTTGCAACTGCATGAATTGCAGTACGCAAGGCCTCCCTGTCATCATCAACTCCCAGAGTTCATCCAAACTCATGTGCACTGAGTTGGTGATGCCATCCAGCCATTTCATCCTCTGTTGTCCCATTCTCCTCCTGCCCCCAATCCCTCCCAGCATCAGGGTCTTTTCCAATGAGTCAACTCTTCGCATGAGGTGGCCAAAGTACTGGAGTTGCAGCCTCAGCATCAGTCCTTCCAATGAACCCCCAGGACTGGTCTCCTTTAGGATTGACTGCTTGGTCTCCTTGCACTCTAAGGGACTGGCAAGAGTCTTCTCCAGCACCACAGTTCAAAAGGATCAATTCTTCGGCGCTCAGCTTTCTTCACAGTCCAACTCTCACATACATACATGAACACTGGAAAAACCATAGCCTTCACTAGACAGACCTTTGTTGGCAAAGTCATGTCTCTGCTTTTTAATATGCTGTCTAGGTTGGTCACAACTTTCCTTCCAAGGAGTAAGCATCTTTTAATTTCATGGCTGCAGTCACCATCCACAGTGATTTTGGAGCCCCCCAAAATAAAGTCTGACACTGTTTCCACTGTTTCCCCATCTATTTCCCATGAAGTGATGGGACCAGATGCCATGATCTTCGTTTTCTGAATGTTGAGCTTTATGCCAACTTTTTCACTCTCCTCTTTCATTTTCATCAAGAGGCTTTTTAGTTCCTCTTCACTTTCTGCCATAAGGGTGGTGTCATCTGCATATCTGAGGTTATTGATATTACTCCCAGCAATCTTGATTCCAGCTTGTGCTTCTTCCAGCCCAGTGTTTCTCATGATGTACTCTGCATATAAATTAAATAAGCAGGGTGACAATATACAGCCTTGATGTTCTCCTTTTTGTATTTGGAACCAGTCTATTGTTCCATGTCCAGTTCTAACTGTTGCTTCCTGACCTGCATATAGGTTTCTCAAGAGGCAGGTTAGGTGGTCTGGTATTCCCATCTCTTTCAGAATTTTCCACAGTTTATTGTGATCCACACAGTCAAAGGCTTTGGCATAGTCAATAAAGCAGAAATAGATGTTTTTCTGGAACTCTCTTGCTTTTTCCATGATCCAGCGGATGTTGGCAATTTGATCTCTGGTTCCTCTGCCTTTTCTAAAACCAGTTTGAATATTTGGAAGTTCACGGTTCACATACTGCTGAAGCCTGACTTGGAGAATTTTGAGCATTACTTTACTAGCTTGTGAGATGAGTGCAATTGTGCAGTAGTTTTAAGTATTTACTTAAGAGACCAGGAAAGATGTGTCATATAAAGTACTTATATACAAATACTTAAGCAGCATTTTTTTTTTAGTCCTTTAAATTTTATTTTTTTAAGTTCTAGTCTCTCTCTCGCTCTTTTTTTAAATGGTGATAGAAGTAACTTCCAAAGCTGTCAAGAACAGTATTGCATAGGAACCTAGAATGTTAGGTCCATGAATCAAAGTAAATTAGAAGTGGTCAAACAGGAGATGGCAAGAGTGAACATCAACATTTTAGGAATCAGGTAACTAAAATGGACAGGAATGGGTGAATTTAATTCAGATGACCATTGTATCTACTACTGTGAGCAAGAATCCCTTAGAAGAAATGGAGTAGCCCTCATAGTCAACAAGGGTCTGAAATGCAGTACTTGGGTGCAATCTCAAAAGCGACAGAATGATCTCTGTTCGTTTCCAAGGCAAGCCATTCAATATTACGGTAATCCAAGTCTATGCCCCAACCAGTAATGAAGAAGATGAATGGTTCAATGATGACCTATAAGACCTAGAACTACCACCCAAAAAAGATATCCTTTTCATCATAGGGGTGCAAAAGTGGCAAGTAAAAAGAAACATGGAGTAACAGGCCAATATGGCCTTGGAGTACAAAATGAAGCAGGGCAAAGGCTAATAGAGTTTTGTCAAGAGAATGCGCTGGTCATAGCATATGCTCTCTTCCAATAACACAAGAGATGACTCTACATGGACATCACCAGATGGTCACACCGAAATCAGATTGATTATATTCTTTTGCAGCCAAAGAAGGAGAAGCTCTATATAGTTAGCAAAAAAGACGACCAGGAGCTGACTGTGGCTCAGTTCATGAACTCCTTATTGCCAAATTCAGACTTAAATTGAAGAAAGTAGGGAAAACCACTAGACCATTCAGCTATGACCTAAATCAAATCCCTTATGATTATACAGTGGAAGCGACAAACAGATTAAAGGGATTAGATCTGATAGTGTGCCTGAAGAACTATGGATGGAATTTTGTGACATTGTATAGGAGGCAGTGATCAAGACCATCCCCAACAAACAGAAATACAAAAAGGCAAACTGGGTGTCTGAGGAGGTGTTACAAATTGCTGAGAAAAGAAGCAAAGGCAAAGGAGAAAAGAAAAGACATACCTATTTGAATGTAGAGTTTCAAAGAATAGCAAGGAGAGATAAGAAAGCCTTCCAGTCATCAATGCAAATAAATAGAGGAAAACAATAGAACAGGAAAGACTAGAGATCTCTTCAAAAAAATTAGAGATATCAAGGGAACATTTCATGCAAAGATGGGCACAATAAAGGACAGAAATGGTATGGACCTAACAGAAGCAGAAGATATTAAGAAGAGGTGGCAAGAACACACAAAACTATACACAAAAAGATCTTCATGATCCAGATAATCACGATGGTGTGATCACTCACCCAGAGCCAAACATCTTGGAATACAAAGTCAAGTGGGTCTTAGGAAGCATCGCTATGAACAAAGCTAGTGGAGGTGATGGAATTCCAGTTGAGCTGTTTCAAATCCTACAAGATGATGCTGTTAAAGTGCTGCACTCAATAGGCCAGCAAATCTGGAAAACTCAGCAGTGGCCACACAATGGGAAAAGGTCAGTTTTCATTCCAACCCCAAATAAAGGCAATGACAAAGAATGTTCAAACTACCACACAGTTGCATTCATCTCACATGCTACAAAGTAATGCTCAAAATTCTCCAAGCAATTTTCAAGAGTACGTGAACTGTGAACGTCCAGATGTTCAAGCTGAATTTAGAAAAGGCAGAGGAACCAGAGATGAAATTGCCAACATCCGTTGGATCACCGAAAAAGCAAGAGAATAGCAGAAAAACATCTCAGTTCAGTTCAGTTCAGTTGCCAGTCGTATCCGACTCTTTGTGACCCCATGAATGGCAGCACGCCAGGCCTCCCTGTCCATCACCATCTCCTGGAGTTCACTCAGACTCATGTCCATCGAGTCCGTGACGCCATCCAGCCATCTCATCTTCGGTTGTTCCTTTCTCCTCCTGCCCCCAATCCCTCCCAGCATCAGAGTCTTTTCCAATGAGTCAACTCTTCTCATTCGGTGGCCAAAGTACTGGAGCTTCAGCTTTAGCATCATTCCTTCCAAAGAAATCCCAGGGTTGATCTCCTTCAGAATGGACTGGTTGGATCTCCTTGCAGTCCAAGGGACTCTCAAGAGTCTTCTCCAACACCACACTTCAAACGCATCAATTCTTCGGCGCTCAGCCTTCTTCACAGTCCAACTCTCACATCCATACATGACCACAGGAAAAACCATAGCCTTGACTAGACGGACCTTAGTCGGCAAAGGAATGTCTCTGCTTTTGAATATACTATCTAGGTTGGTCATAACTTTTCTTCCAAGGAGTAAGCGTCTTTTAATTTCATGGCTGCAGTCACCATCCGCAGTGATTTTGGAGCCCCAAAAAATGAAGTCTGACACTGTTTCTACTGTTTCCCCATCTATTTCCCATGAAGTGATGGGACCAGATGCCATGATCTTCGTTTTCTGAATGTTGAGCTTTAAGCCAACTTTTTCACTCTCCTCTTTCACTTTCATCAAGAGGCTTTTTAGCTCCTCTTCACTTTCTGCCATAAGGGTGGTGTCATCTGCATATCTGAGGTTATTGATATTTCTCCCGGCAATCTTGATTCTAGCTTGTGTTTCTTCCAGTCCAGCGTTTCTCATGATGTACTCTGCATAGAAGTTAAATAAGCAGAGTGACAATATACAGCCTTGACATACTCCTTTTCCTATTTGGAACCAGTCTATTGTTCCATGTCCAGTTCTAACTGTTGCTTCCTGACCTGCATACAGATTTCTCAAGAGGCAGGTTAGGTGGTCTGGTATTCCCATGTCTCAGAATTTTCCACAGTTTATTGTGATCCACACAGTCAAAGGCTTTGGCATAGTCAATAAAGCAGAAATAGATGTTTTTTTGGAACTCTCTTGCTTTTTCCATGATCCAGCGGATGTTGGCAATTTGATCTCTGGTTCCTCTGCCTTTTCTAAAACCAGCTTGAACATCAGGGAGTTCACGGTTCACGTATTGCTGAAGCCTGACTTGGAGAATTTTGAGCATTACTTTACTAGCATGTGAGATGAGTGCAATTGTGCGGTAGTTTGAGCATTCTTTTGCATTGCCTTTCTTTGGAATTGGAATGAAAACTGACCTTTCCAGTCCTATGGCCATTGCTGAGTTTTCCAAATTTGCTGGCATATTGAGTGCAGCACTTTCACAGCATCATCTTTCAGGATTTGAAACAGCTCAACTGGAATTCCATCACCTCCACTAGCTTTGTTCATAGTGATGCTTTCTAAGGCCCACTTGACTTCACATTCCAAGATGTCTGGCTCTAGATTAGTGATCACATCATCATCATTATCTGGGTCGTGAGGATCTTTTTTTGTACAGTTCTGTGTATTCTTGCCACCTCTTCTTAATATCTTCTGCTTCTGTTAGGTCCATACCATTTCTGTCCTTTATCGAGCCCATCTTTGCATGAAATGTTCCCTTGGTATCTCTAACTTTCTTGAAGAGATCTCTAGTCTTTCCCATTCTGTTGTTTTCTGCTATTTCTTTGCACTGATCACTGAAGAAGGCTTTCTTATCTCTTCTTGCTATTCTTTGGAACTCTGCATTCAGATACTTATATCTTTCCTTTTCTCCTGCTTTATTGATTATGCCAGCCTTTGACTGTGTGGATCTCAACAAACTGTGGAAAATTCTTCAAGAGATGGGAATACCAGACCATCTTACCTGCCTCCTGAGAAATCTGTATGCAGGTCAAGAAGCAACAGTTAGAACTGGATGGAACAACAGACTGGTTCCAAATCGGGTAAGGCAGTACATCAAGGCTGTATATTGTCACCCTGCTCATTTAACTTATATGCAGAGTACATCATGCAAAATGCTGGGCTGGATGAAGCACAAGCTGGAATCAAGATTGCCGGAAGAAATACCAACAACCTCAGATATGCAGATAATACCACTCTAATGGCAGAAAGCAAAGAGAAACCAAAGAGCCACTTGATGAAGGTAAAAGAGCAAAGTGAAAAAGCTGCTTTAAAACTCACCATTCATAAAACTAAGATCCTGCCATCCAGTCCTATCATTTCATGGCAAATAGATGGGGAAATGTGGAAACAGTGGCAGACTTTATTTTCCTGGGCTCCAAAATCACTGCAGATGGTGACTACAGCCATATAATTAAAAGATGCTCCTTTGAAGAAAAGCTATGACAAAACTAAATAGCATATTAAAAAGCAGGGACATTACTTTGCCAACAAAGGTCCATCTAGTCATGGTTTTTCTAGCAGTCACGTATGGATGTGAGACTTGGACTATAAAGAAAGCTGAGTGCCGAAGAATTGATGCTTTTTAACTGTGGTGTTGGAGAAGACTCTTGAGAGTCCCTTGGACTGCAAGAAGGTCTAACCAGGCCATCCTAAAGGAAATCAGTCCTGAATATTCATTTGAAGGACTGATACTGAAGCTGAAACTCCAATCCTTTGGCCGCCTGATGTGTAGAACTGATTCATTTGAAAAGACCTTGATGCTGGCAAAGATTGAAGGCAGGAGGAGAAGCGGACGACAGAGGATGAGATGGTTGGATGTTCATCACCAACTCGATGAACAAGAGTTTGAGCAAGCTCCAGAAGTTGGTGATGGACAGGGAAGCCTGGCGTGCTGCAGTCCATGGGGTCACAAAGAGTCAGACACGAGTGAGTAACTGAACTGAACTGACTGAAGTGCTAGTCTTTTTTTTTTTTTTAACTTTGGCCACACCACATCGGGATTTTAGTCCCCCAATCAGCGTCTGAGCCCTGGCCACAGCAGTGAAAGCACTGATTCTTAACCACTAGACTAGTAGGTAGCTCTGACAATTTTATTTGTAATAGCCGCAGACTGGAAAAAAAATCCAAATATCCATCAACAGTTGAATGGTTAAACAAACTTTAGTATATCCACAAATCAAATACTATTTACCAATAAAAATGAAGCATTGATAAAACAACATGGGTGATCTCAAAATCATGCTGACTGAAAGAAACCAGACAATATACAAGGGGAACATATTGTATGATTCTGTATAGCATTATTGCTGGAAAAACATGGATTTGAACTGCCTATGTTCACTTACATGTATTTTTCTAAATAATAAATGCTACAGTACTACATGATCTGAGATTGGTTGAATCTGAGGATGTGGAACTATGGATACCAAGGGCCAACTCTAAGTTATACAGTGTTCGACTGAGCAGAGAAATGGCACCTCTAACCCTCACACTGTTCAAGGGTCAGCTGTATATAATAATCCAGAAAGAACAAACTATAGTGACAAAGCAGAGGATGATGGGGGAAGCAGGGAAGGATGAGTGGAAGAACAGATTTAAAAAAGGGAACCAAAGAAACTTTTGGATATGATGATTATTTTGATTTTGGTGATGGTTGAGTGGATGCATGCATATGTCAAAATTCATCAAATTGTACACTTCAAATATGTAGCATTTATTGTATATCAATTATAACCTCAGTAAAGCTGTTTAAAAAAAAGACCAATCATCCATTATAGGACCATACTTTGGGGACAATTATTAACACTATCTCAATTTGGAAAAAGCTATACTGGAATTCTTATCACCAAATCAGCAAGAGTGATGTCTATGTTTGAGAAGAAAAATCTACCCTTACCATAGAGACTTGCTTGAAAAATTTACTCTACTGCATGGTTTCTGTGGCAATTCAACTTCAGTGAGCTGTTTATTTCTATTTGCCTTAAAAGTTCTCCTCCCTTTACATGTCACTATTTACCTTATCCCTCAACACCCAGCTGGGCTTCCCAGGTGGTGGTAAGGGTAAAGAACCTGTCTGCCAATGCAAGAGACATAAGGGATGTGCGTTTGATCCCCAGATCCAAAAGATCCTCTGGAGGAGGGCATGGCAACCCACTCCAGTATTCTTGACTAGAGAATCCCATGGATAGAGGAGCCTGGTGCACTACAGTCCATGGGGTCACAAAGAGTCAGACACGACTGAAGTGACTTAGCACGAATACCCAGCTAGTCTGCAACAGCTTCTGTGCTGCCAGCCCTCTCCAGTACCACAAGGATTAGCTATGAGCTCAGTGAAGGATGAAAAGGGGGATAGGGGAGAATGATTTTATTAAAAGACAAGAGCAGTTACCTAAAAAAGATTGTTTGGAGCTGGATTCAATCCGTCACTAAGATTCTAAACTAAAAATCACTAGCAGATCACCAGTAACACTGAACGCTGATGCTACTTTCTGTTTGTGTTTAAAATCAGGTTTTGACAACAGCCCAAGCTTCTAAATAGAAGACTGAGCTACAGGAAGAAACATGCAGTGTGCAAGAAAACTACCTACATGTGACTAACACCTGCTAACTTGTAAATAGTGAGGGCATGGGCTGCTTCTTAGCTCCAGTGGAAGTCACAGCAGAGATGACCACCTTGCTGTGGACACGCTAGCAACATCAGTAAACCGTGAGTAGCAGTTGAATAACCAACCAAACAAAAAAAGATAAAGCTAGGTTTTTACCTAGATTATGCCTTCTCTCTGGTTTAGCATAAAAATCAAAACTTGTATTTGGAATGAAGTCTTAAACCTCCTTTTTGCTATGTCTTCTGAATAAGCCAAGTATTAGACAAGCATCTAGGCTAGCATCATGGGTCTCTCTGAGTTGATTCTGCTCTGGAAACTTGCTGTCAGGTCTAGCCCAGACTACCAAATTACTAACGTTTCACACCATAATCTGCCTGCAATGTCAGGAGACCCAGGTTTGATCCCCGGGGTGGGGTAGATCCCCTGGAGAAGGGAATGGCTACCCACTCCAGTATTCTTGCCTGGAGAATCCCATGGACAGAGAAGCCTGAAGGGCGACAGTCCGTGGGGTCACAAAGAGTTGGACATGACTGAGCAACTTTCACAAGCTTTTCCTGGGCTAAACTTATTCTTGTTGTTGCTGTTACTATTATTATTGCCTCAACATGCTTCTTTGCTCCTGCTGTTGAGCTAAGGTGGTTGGGTACTTTAGACTGCTGGGTTCCTTCGGTGACAAAGCAGACGCGGTAGGGGAGTACGGACGAGTGTCCAGGTGTTTGGTGGGCAGTACTCTGAACTAAAACATGAGCAGAGTTATGGCTCAAATTTGCAGTTTAGGGAACAGAGACCAGAGGAGCGTCAGTTCCCTCAGATAACCAGATTCCCGCATACTGTGGTTTGCCTTGGATGGGCGTCTGAGCTGAGATAGTGGGGCGCGTCTGGGTAAAGGGTTCAGAATTTGGAGTGCGACCGACCTGGATTGGAACAGAGCTCCACCACTCCGTGCTGTGAGAATCCCACAAGCGTCCTCTCAGACCCGCGATGTCCTTCGTCGACGCGCTGCTTCGCACGCCCGCGGCCCAGCGCACAGGAAGCCCCGAGGCCGGCATGGGCGCCGCGCCGACGCTCCCCGCCGGCTGGCCGGCTCCCCGCGCTCGCTGGCCCGCGCCCAACGCTCGGTTCGTGGGACGCCCGCGGCCGGATGCCCTGCGTCCGCACGGTCCTCGGCCTCCTGGCGGCCTGTGGCGCCATCGCCTTCCTTGGCTACTGCATCTACTTCGACCGGAGTCGGCGTGGCGACCCCGCGTTCAAGCGCCGCCTGCGGGAGAGTGAGTGAGACGGCGGCGGAGGCGCGACGGGCCCGGCTGGGCGGGCGGCGGCGGGGCTGAGCGGGCCCCCGGGGCGACAGGAGCCCGCGGGGCGCACGCAGGCATCTGCAGGGCTCACGACCAGCACGTGCCACGTTGTGTTTGCAGAAAGAAGAGCCCAGCAGCGAAAGGCTGAGGGACGGGGCGCCCAGGTGAAGTGCTTTAGCGACGCTGAGGTGGCGTTACAGTGAGTAACTTCCCGCCGGTGCAGGTAGCGGCTCGGCCTCAGGGTCCCTGGCGGTTTCCTGAGCAGCCATTTCCCATTGCCTCGATGCCTGCCCGCACCCCGCTTCCGCTCGGGCAATATTTAGCTTTTATTGTCCGACAGCGGGAGGAAGGAAGGAAGCAAGAACAATCTGGGGTCGTGAAAAGGCAGTAATAACGTGGTAGGAAAAGGCACTTCGTTTAGTTTATAAAAAAGAAGAATGAGGAGCCTTTGCCCTTCCTGAGCCACGTGCGTGCGCAGTCGCTCCGTCCTGAGCCACACCAGGCACTTAAAGAGACCCAGGTCTGCCCGGCCAGGTACGGTGCTGAACCGCCCACTCCTGTTCTACGAGGCCTTTCTTCTAGCTCAGAAACAGGATGTATCCTCTTTTTCTCCAAAATGGAATTTGATCAGTCGTTACGAAGTCATTTGGGGCTTCCCTGGTGGTTCAGTGGGTAAAGCGTCTGCCTACAAGGCGGGAGACCCGGGTTCGATCCCTGGGTCGGGAAGATCCCCTGGAGAAGGAAATGGCAACCCACTCCAGTACTCTTGCCTGGGAAATCCCATGGACTGAGAAGTCTGGTAGGCTACAGTCCGTGGGGTCGCGAAGAATCAGACACGACTGAGCGACTTTCCCTTCCCTTTGAAGGATAATCACAGTTATCTTGGTGATTGGTCCAACTTAACCAACTCACTTCATTTCTCAAACAGAGCGTTCTTGGGCTGTTCTGTGAAATTTTCATTCGGTTGATGCTAATTTGAGCGCCTCGCATTTGAGTCGCTGCCCATGTGAGGCATTGTTCTAAGTGTGGCAGAGGTTAGCAATGGCGAAAGAACATGCCCCATGTAACAGGAGCACAGGGGATTCCCTAGTGCTATTGCTGCTGCTGCCGCCAAGTCACTTCAGTCATGTCCAACTCTGTGCGACCCCATAGACAGCAGCCCACCAGGCTCTCCCATCCTTGGGATTCTCCAGGCAAGAATATTGGAGTGGTTGCCATTTCCTTCTCCAATGCGTGCGTGCATGCTAAGTTGCTTCAGTCGTATCTGACTCTGCGACCCCATGGACAACAGCCCTCCAGGCTCCTCTGTCCACGGGATTCTCCAGGCAGGAATACTGAAGTGGGTTGCCATTTCCTTCTCCCATTCCCTGGTGACTCAGTAGTAAAGAATCCACCTGCTACTGCAGGAGACCCCGGTTCAGTCCCTGGGTGGGGAAGATCCTCTGGAGAAGGAAATAGCAACCCACGCCAGTATTCTTGCCTGGAGAACTCCACGGGCAGAGGAGCCTGGCAGGCTACTGTTGCAAGAGTCCGACGTAACTTAGCGAGTAAACAACATCAGGAGCACAGAGGAGGCTGCTAAGTCGCTTCAGTCGTGTCTGACTCTGTGTGACCCCACAGACGGCAGCCCACCAGGCTACCCCATCCCTGGGATTCTCCAGGCAAGAACACTGGAGTGGGTTGCCATTTCCTTCTCCAGTGCATAAAAGTGAAAAGTGAAAGTGAAGTCGCTCAGTCGTGTCCGACTCTCTGCGACCCCACGGACTGTAGCCTACCAGGTTCCTCCATCCATGGGATTTTCCAGGCAAGCATATGATCACTTTCAGGGCAAGGTTATCATGGAGGTGTTCTTACTTATTGCTACTTTCACCTTAGAGCTTAAAACTTTATCTTATTTTACTCCTGAATCTTCAGTATGAGTCGGGTGGGGTGGGGATATCACATTTTTGTTCCACGGACTTCCCCAGTGGCTCAGATGGTAAAGTGTCTGGCTACAATGAGGGAGGCCTGGGTTCGATCCCTGGGTCAGGAAGATCCCCTGGAGAAGGAAATGGCAACCCACTCCAGTACTCTTGCCTGGAAAATCCCACGGATGGAGGAACCTGGTGGGCTACAGTCCGTGGGGTCGCAAAGAGTGGGACACGACTGAGCAACTTCACTTTCTCTTTTCACCTTCATGCATTAGAGAAGGAAATGGCAACCCACTCCAGTGTTCTTGCCTGGAGAATCCCAGGGATGGGGTCGCACAGAGTCGGACACAACTGAAGCGACTTAGCATCCCCAGGGCTACCTGCTGAGTCATCTGAAGGCTTACTCCCTCACATATCGGGCAGCTATGCTGGCTGGCCACTTAGCTGGGACTGTTGCACAGAACAGCTACACAGGTCCTCTCCTTGTGGCATGGTCTTCCTCACAGTATGGTGGAAGGGTCGTACTGGGTAAGCAAGTTTGTAATATATTTGTGTGTGTGTGTGTGTGTGTGTGTTGATACACACAACTGACCCTTGAACAGCAAGCAGTTGGGGCAGCAACCCTTCTCTCTGTCAAAAATCTGAATACAACTTTATAGTTGGCCCTCTGTATTGGTGGTTCCAAATCTGAGGATTCAACCAACAGCAGATTCTGTAGCACAGTAGCACTGTTTATTGAAAAAAAAAAAAAAACACATATAAGTGGACCTGGCAGTTAAAACCCATGTTGTTCAAGGGTCGGTTGTATATATGTATTTCTTTATACATATATTTGAGAGAAAACATGGAGCCTGCCAGGTGCTGCCAGTTCTGCCTCATTGAGACCCACTCAGTTTTGAAGGGAGAGGAAATGGACTCCAGCTCTTGTTAGAGGAGGCCAAGTTTTGGAAGTGCAAGCAGACTGGGAATATTGCTGTGGCTGTTTTTGGAACATGCAGTTCTTCATGGAAGACTTTGGGGGTGGCAGATCCCTCTATTCAGTAAATGTTTGACAAAGAAAGGAGTCACAGTTGGGGATGGTGGGAGGTGAGGTTGGAGAGCTAATTAAGGGCCCTGCATCTGGGAAGGCTTTGAAGACCTGAAGTTAAAAAATTCAGATTCAATGGGGGAAATTACTGAAGATTTCTGAGCAGGAATTGTTTTTAAAATAAGGGGAGAAAAAAAAACTTTTTACGTTAGATCAGGCAGGAGTGTGCTAGATGGACTGAAGAAAAGGAAAGTTATTGCAGCAGTTCAGGTAAGAGGTAATCAAAGTCCTGAACTGTAGTGGTGTCAGTGGCAAATTGGTGATGAGAGATGGGAGATAAACTTTCCAGAAAGAACAGGTAGTTCATGCTTGCTGATGAAAGGGTAGTGGAGAACAGGAGACACAGATTTCTGGGGATTCAAAATGGAGTCTCATAGAGAAAAAAGGTACAGTTGACAAAGAAAGTAGAAGAGGGAGTATTCAAGGCTGGGCATGAGAGAGGAGATGGTTTCCCTGGGCAGACCCTGGGTCAATTCCATGGCCCTCTCCTTTCTCTGTCCTTATAAATAGTTGAAGTTAGTGTTTGTTGGTGTGATTATTAATGCTTTCTGTTTACTAGAATCAACTCCACCAGGGCAGACCTTGTCTGTGTTTTTACTCTCCATTGTCTCCCCAGTGCTTAGAACAGTGTCCAGTATATTGTAGGCACCCAACAAATATTTGTTGAATATTGTTGTTTATTGTTCAGTCGCTCAGTCGTGTCCGACTCTTTGCAACCCCATGGACTGCAGCACGCCAGGCCTTCCTGTCCATCACCAACTCCCGGAGTTTACTTAAACTCATGTCCATCAAGTCAGTGATGTCATCCAACCATCTCATCCTCTGTTGTCCCCTTTTCCTCCCGCCTTCAATTTTCCTCAGCATCAGGGTCTTTGCAAATGAGTCAGCTCTTTGCATCAGATGGCCAAAGTATTGGAGTTTCAGCTTCAACATCAGTCCTTCCAATGAACACTCAGGACTAATCTCCTTTAGGATTGACTGGTTAGATCTCCTTGCAGTCTAAGGGACTCTCAAGAGTATTCTCCAACACCACAGTTCAAAGGCATCAGTTCTTCAGCATCAGCTTTCTTTATAGTCCAACTCTCATGTCCATACATGACTACTGGAAAAACCACAGCCTTGACTAACTAGGTGGACCTTTGTTGGCCAAGTAATGTCTCTGTTTTTTAATATGCTGTCTAGGTTGGTCATAACTTTTCTTCTAAGTAATAAGCATCTTTTAATTTCATGGCTGCAGTCACCATCTGCAGTGATTTTGGAGCCCCCCAAAATAAAGTCTGCCATTGTTTCCCATCTATTTGCCATGAAGTGATGGGACCGGATGCCGTGATTATTGTAGGCAGAGAGAAACAGCTTGTGCAGAGGCACAGACCTTGAAATTGCAATATTTAAAGTGTGTGGCCAAAGAGATAGCTGAGTGGTAGTTTGGTGTCTTATTGTGGAAGTCTTTGATGCCAAATTTAAAAGTTTTGAAATTTTTCTGTTGTGGTGGATAACCAGTGATGGTGACTTTATTTCAGGAAATGGATGCAATTATTTCTTTTTGAAGTATGGGGTGGAGGAGGGAAGTCAAAGACAGGAAAATCAGTGGCAGTCCAGGAGGGAAATGATAAAGATCTGTTTATGTCAAATAAGGAAGAGGCAGAAGCAGGATTTTTCAAATGTTCTTTTATATAATTCTCATAACAACTCTGTTCTTCTAGTTTTATAGATGAATAAACTAAGGCACAGAAAGATATCTCTTCCTACTTACAGGATCTCTGTTCTTCCTCAGCCCAGCCCTTTTTGTTTCCCACAGCATGGTCTGTGATTCATCTGCATTAGATTTACCTGGGGCATTTGTTAAAACAGATTATTTGACCCAAGCACCAGCCATTGTGATTTAGGAGGTCAGAGGGAGCCCAGTGGTTATGCCGGCAGTAATTCTCAGACTTCAAAATTTAAGAGCCATCTGAGGAGCTCATTAAAAATCCAGATTCCTGAGCTCTACTCAGAGAAATTGATTTGGTAGGTCTAGGTGGAACCCAAGAAAACTGCAGTTTTAATAGCTCCTTAAGCCCATCCTTTGTGAAACACTGATCTCAGATTCTGCATAATCCCTTGTGCCCCCAGAAGCTCCTTCTCTTCTCACTAAGTGAACTCAGATCTCTAGACCTGGGGCCCCAGATTTTGCCTGCCTGCCAGACTCTGTAGTCTTCGATATCCTGTTGGCACCTCTGCTTTGTGTGTTCAGAAGTAAATTCATCATCTCATCCCTTGCCAGTGTTCCTTCTCCTGTTTCCCTGTGATGCTGATATTGCTCTCTGTTGTGACCCCGCTCAAATATCAACCTCATCTTCCACAGTCAATCCCCAATTCTTATTTTTCTATTTTGTGTCTCATACTCTGGGCTTCCCTGGTGGCTTAGCAGTAAAGACTCTGCCTGCTGTGCAGGGGATGGGAGTTCCATCCCTTGGTTGGGAAGATCCCTTGGAGAAGGAAATGGCAACCCACTCCAGTATTCTTGTCTGGGAAATCCCATGGACAGAGGAGCCTGTCAAGCTACAGTCCATGGGGTCAAAAGAGTTGGACACGACTCAGCCACTAAACCACGCACAACCATCTCATACTCTTTTCCCTTTCTGTTTCCATTGCTCCTTCACTACTTCAGGCTTTATATTACCTTTTACCCAGAATATTATAATAATTTCCTAACTTGTCTTACTACCTCTTATGCTGTTAGAATAAATCCCTTCTAATCTGCAGCTCTGTAACGCAGCTCCCTACTCTGCAGATGAAAGATGAATCCACTTAGCTTCGCACCGTGGACCTGGCATCATGGGTGCCTTCTATATAGATAGCCTTCTTTTCCTAGGAATTAGACATAATATATGGAAAGCTTTCAGTCCATAGCTGGGCTTCAGCAACTGGTATTTATCATTGTTACTTCATTCACCATATTATAATCCAGCTACGTAAGATCACTTGATATTTTCCCTGCAATTTTGTGTCAGTTGTACTTTTTTTTTTAAATTAGACCACTTAGGATTTCTTCTTTAAAAAAGTTATTTAATTTGTTTGGCTGCACTGGGTCTTTGTTACTGCATGTGGGCTTTCTCTGGTTGCCGGGAGCAGAGAGCTACTCTTTGTTGCAGTGTGAGGGCTTTCGTGTTGCGGTGGCTTCTCTCACTGCAGAGAATAGGCTCCCAGGCATGCAGGCTTCGGTAGTTGTGGCACACGGGCCTAGTTGCCCCATAGGATGTGGAATCTTCTTGGACCAGGGATTGAACCTGTGTCCCTTGCATTGACAGGCGGATTCTTAATCACTGGACCACCAGGGAAGTCCACTTGTATTCTTTCTTCATCAGACTTTCACTGAGCTTCTCCACATTTCAAATGCCATCTTTTCTGAGGAACTTTCCCTGGTCTCCCAACCAAATGGAACGTGTGAATATTTTGAGCCTCAGAAGACACTGGACTTTGTTGCTGATGTGTTACTGATCTCAGGCATGCTTTTTTCTCTTGGTTAGACTCTGGGCTCCGTGGGGATGGGCACAGGAGTCTAGATCTTCTTCCCTCGCCAGCTCTCCCTACAGTGTCCGGTTCACTAAACATCTCTTGAATGAAACTTGTGATTGTTACTGATCATCAGCATGTCTGCTGAGAAAAGCTTACAATCTGCTGGTTCATCCTATTTAAAAAAGATAATTCGTGGGGAAAACAAACACAAAAACCCTCCAGATATAAACGACTGAAGGTGCAGTGACTGTGGAGTGGATACTTTGAGCATGGTTTGCCCATGTTAGCTTTAAAGACAGCTCTTAGCTTAGTACCAGTGATGATCCTATCCTGTGAACCTGGTCACTTTCTTGAAACAGGCTGTAGCAAACCATAGCATCCTTCTGAATATCACCAACTGCCCTGTCAACCCCCACCATGCCCTTTGCTAAATCAACAAGCAGTGTTAATACTCTAAGCAAGAAAATAGGTTTGCAACATACTAAGAAAGCTACCTTTGTTAGAGTTGGTTACAGTGGATTTCTCCTATGTGTACTTAGCAAGCTGGGTAAAATGTGAGGTTGTTACAAACATCTTAACCAAACTTGAATATGCCATGTTTTTCTTTTTTTTCTTTTAGGAGGGTGAGGTTCAACTTTTTTTTTTACAATTATAACCAGAGCTAAATTAAGAAATTACCCTAGTCGACTGACTGACTTTCTCAGAGTTGTTAGATCTAAATGACAATATAACTCATGAAAATATATGGAAAAGTACAAAAGGTGATGTAAAATGGTGATCAGGGTGTCAAAGGATTAAGGTAACTGAAGAATAAAGCTGGCCGGGCTGCAGCCTGGCAGACGGTGGGTGTGCTGGTTTCACAAGGTGCCATCTAGGAAGGCCATCAAATGTGCCTGGTGACAAGTCACAGCCACCATCTGCCATGTTTTTCTGCTTTTCTTTTTAGTTGCCTGAAATTATAACTCCATTTTAAGAAACTGTTTTAAATATAAAGAGCAACTGCATTTGTCATACTCTGCATTTAGAGACTAGATTCAAGATGTGCTTTTAAAATAAAAGTTAGCCTGCTAGGCTCTTCTGTTCATGGGATTTCCCAGGCAAGAATACTGGAGTGGGTTGCCATTTCCTTCTCCAGGCGATCTTCTGAACCCAGGGGTGGAACCCAAGTCTTCTGCATCAGGCAGGCATTGGCAGCTGGATTCTTCACTGCTGAGCAACGAGAGAAGCCCTCAGTTTTGCCTAGTAACCATATACCTTACAGTTGTTACTTATTGTTAAATATTCTGACTCTTTTAGTTGTGGGATCCAGCAAAAAATGAAAAATTACAAGAATTTTTTCTGCAAGAGGTACGAATGGGAGAACTTTGCTTATCCAGAGGTAAGAATGTAAACATACTTTTGTAAGCAGTTATTTATGATAATTGATGTTTGAGAAATATTTATAGATTGGTATTTTTATGTCAAAAAACTTAACTAGCTAGATGTGTTAACCAGCTTGCTTCAGTTAAAGAGACACTGTCCCAGCATTTTCACTTCATTGCTGTCCAGCTCCACTCTGTTAAGAGTCTGTATTCAAGTTCATATTGCAGTCTTCGAAGTGGGCAGAGAGAGAAGCACAGCCAAATACAAGAACACCTTATTTACTGTCAGATAAAATTCTAAGTAAATGAGTTTTCCAAATGACTAAATGTTGTATGAATGAAAATGTAAAAAAAAAAAAAATAACTTCTTTATAAGATTTTTCCTGCCTAAGCATATTCTTAATAAAATACTTACTTTGATGATAAAATTATTATGAGTGATCATTCAGTGTAATGATACCTGTGGGGGTACCTTGCACTTAATGACCACGAATTGTATTTTGAATTATGACTTATCCTCACATACGCCAAGATGGATTTGAGAAACTTCACAATGTTGTCAGGTAAAATGATGGTAGATAATATAAGTATTTTATAAACATTGTATATAGTAATATCTATTGTGGTGTTTAATGCTAGAAAGAAAAATTGTTTTGAAGCTTATGTAAAGCATTAATGATATTGTTGGATGAATGAGCACCACACCCATTTATGTCTTTTTTTCATGTGTTGCAAATTCCCATGTATATCACAGTGCCTACAGCTATTTCTGCTTCTCTTTTTTGTCATTTTTGGAGACTTTTTTTCACTCTGCATTTAGAGGGGTAACATCCTCCAGGATTTATAAAAGCAAAAAGTAAGTCAAAATCCTGGAAAACGCATAGCATTATCCAAGAATATTTTTTAATCCAATGTCTTAAATGTTTTAAGAAATGAAAAAGCCATTCAAAGGCATTGCATATTAATCATTATAATTTGAAATTTCAGTACTTTTATTCAGTACAACTATTTTCTTTAAGGTATTATTATAAATGGACTAAAAAGTCTGTTAAATGTTAGTGACAAAATGAATAGTTAGAGCTGACTTAAATGACGTAAATAGGAGTTATTTTACACAAGATGATGAAACATAAGCTTTAAGGACTTTCATTTCCAAGGGCCTCTATGAAGGTTCTGGGAAGGTTCCTGCCAATCTTGTATTCTTAATTTCATATTCTTTTTCTCAAAAGGGGCCCCAGATTACATAAACTAGGGGCCACACAAGTCTGGATGAAGCCCTAGATACTCCTTTGATATAGAGGCAATTAAAATACAAAGACCCTTTCATCTTTAACATTTTTTGAGTTAGGACACTATAAATATGGATAGGAAAATGATGAATTATAAATAAAAAGAAAAATAATTTTATTATATTTTATTTTTATTTAATCCTTAAGAGCTATCATAGATATAGAGGTGAATATTACAAATATTGAGATGATGATAAAAATTGCAAACTTGAGTTTTTAAATTTTTCTCTCCAGGATGATAACATTATTTCTGTGAGCCCCTAAAATAATTAGCACTTTTAGGGTTATATACTTCTATTTTATTTCTGAAATTCTCATTGGTTGCTTATTCTTTAAATCCCCACCAAACCCAAAACCAATTAAATAAGAATCTCTGGGGTAGGACCCAGGTATCAGAATTTTTTTATTGAAGTGTCATTAGTTTACAATGTTGTGTTACTTTCAAGTGTACAGCACAGTGGTTCAGTTATACATATATTCTTTTTCAGATTTTTTCTCTTATAGGATCTTGAGTATAGTTCCCTATAGTTCCCTTGTTGGTTACCTATTTTGTATTTAGCAGTGTGTATAAATTAATCTCAGATTTCTAATTTGTCTCTCCCCATTGGTTACCATAACTTTGTTTTCTGTTTGAATCTATTTGTTTTGTAAATAAGTTCCTTTGTGTCATTTTTTTAGATTCCACGTTAGTGATATGAGAGTGTATTTATCTTTCTGACTTGCTTCATTTAGTATGATAATCTCTGGGTCCATCCGTGTCACTGCAAATGACATTATTTTGTTCTTTTTCATGGCTGAGTAGTATTCCATTGTTTATATGTACCACATCTTATTTAACATTCATCTGTTGATGGACATTTAGGTTGCCTCCATGCCTTGGTAAATAATGCTGTAGTGAACAATGGGGTGCATGTATCTTTTCAAATTATGGTTTTCTCCAGATGTAATATACAAGTTATTAATCTTTAAACTCCCCTAGGTTATTACCACGCTGGTTGAGAAACACTGTTCCAATGCAATAGTTTTTCAGCCAATTTTCTGTAATGTTTTCTCCAGTCACTTCTGCCACCACTGCCAACCCAGGCTTCACTGCTTTGCTGTCAGGTAGTTGTATAGCCGTCTCAGTTGTTTTTATGTCTAGGTAACCAGAGGGACCACAGAGCCAAAACTTTTCATAGAAATTTCTGACTAGCTAATTTGATTGGATTTAATCGTTGGTTGACGTAATTAACCAAACTGATTAGTTTTGGGGTTATGTTAGCTCCATCAACTTGAGAGCAGTCACTATTATCCCTTTTTCTTTCATTAAAGGGTTTGATACAAAGTGTTTGTTTCCTACTCAGTTGTATTAAATATGTCAAAATTTCAACTTCTGTTATTAGAAAACATGTGCAGGAGAGGCAGCACACTGTAGTCTCAAGGTTCAGAAAATTGGGTGCTATTACTAATTCTGGCATTAATTAGCTTTGAAACCTTAAATTGATCTTTGCCTGATTTTCCTAAAAGGAGATAGTGAGATTAAGTCATTACATGTTTTAACTTAAAGTCCTATCATTAATTTCCACTCTTCACAAATTTTCATTCTTATTTTATAGCCAGTCATTCTAAAACTCATCTGTCTTCCCCTAGATACATAATTCATGGTTACACTAAATTGTGCTTCAGCTCTTTAATAATACAGTCTATTCTGTAAAAGTCTCATTTAGCTAGGATATCAAGATGTCTCATCTGTAATATTTCATCAACCACATAGGTAAAGATAACTCATCACTACAGACACCAGCCTTTTTCAAATAAACTCAATATTCCCTCTTGCATACCCGAATTGCAGAACATGAACATTTCCAGTTCAAGAGTGCACTTTTAAATGGTAATTTGGGTCAGAAAGTTATTCACACTGTAGCCTGATCACAGTGAATCTAACAGGCAGCTCAACATTTCCGTTTATACTAGTTATTCTTTTTGAGACTTGTTCATAGTCTCAGAGAAGGCAGTGGCACCCCACTCCAGTACTCTCGCCTAGAAAATCCCATGGACGGAGTGGCCTAGAAGACTGCAGTCCATGGGGTCGCTGAGGGTTGGACTTGACTGAGTGACTTCACTTTCACTTTTCACTGTTATGCATTGAAGAAGGAAATGGCAACCCACTCCAGTGTTCTTGCCTGGAGAATCCCAGGGACGGGGGAGCCTGGTGGGCTGCCATCTGTGGGGCTGCACAGAGTCGGACACGACTGAAGTGACTTAGCATAGTCTTTAGTTTGATATGCTTTTGTAGTTTTAATGATTGGAGCTTTCTTGATAATTTGTAGAATATATGTTTGAGGAACTTTAAAATCCTGCTGTAAACTTATCAATCTATTCAGGAGAGGATCGAATGGGGGTTGAACATCTCAGCAATGCCCTTTTGGTGTGTGGGCAACCACAGGAACTTCTGAAAGTTTTCAAACACACACTTCCTCCCAAGGTATTTGAGATGCTATTGCACAAAATTCCCCTTATTTGCCAGGTAAGCACATATTTATCTTTGTTAACTGAACACTGTAAATAACCATGTTGGGCTTGATTAGATAAAAATAGCAAAGTATGTGTGTGAATGACCCCAAGTTTTAAATGAGTAACATCTCTGAATTTTTGTTTGCTTTTCTTAAGATGAAACAAGTTTCTTCTTTCATGTTCCTTTGACTATGATGGATTGTATATTTTGTTGAGTATTATACATGTTTTAACATTTCAACTTTAAAGTTAACATTGTTTATCTTTGTACTTTCAAAGACATCACTGCTATTGACTGACTGCAGTGTCAACAGAGGCCTATAAGTGGTATTGTTAGATAAATGACCTAATGGCCTATAGAACAAATATAGAAAACTGTAAATTGTCGAAGCAGAATAATACTTCTACTTTGCAATATGACAAATCACTTTGGTAAATTTAAACATATAGGCTAGTTAGTATTCTCTTAATTACTAGTTTATATTCGTAAGTGGACTGATACCTATTAAAAAATTGGCTTATGAATGAATTTCATTTGATAACAAACTGCTGCATGTACTTATACATCGATTAGAATTTCCTGCAAATGCATGGAATTGTTTAGCTCTAGGGCACTACTTTAACTTTGGTTTACTTTTTATTACAATTGATCACATGCAGTAGCTGAGAATATACTGTATACTGTTGGTCTAACTTGGAATCGTTCATGGTGGATTCTCAGCTTTTAAACAAAATGCAAAGCAACAGTCTCCACTAAAGCACAATAATCAGCTCTTAAATATTACCAAGCAGTGTCAGATGGAATGTTTCCTGAAGATATATGAAAATGTAGCTAGGATAAGAATGTGTAGTGCCCACCGTGGCACAAGAAGGGAGAAAAGAAAAGGATCATGCATTAAAATGATTAGCAAGTAACTATTTTATGTGTTTACCAGCAATTTGAGGCAGACATGAATGAACAGGAATACTTGGAGGATGATCGTGATTGAAAAACACTTCAACGTATCCACAGTCCAGTCAGAATGCTATGGAATTATATAGTATAAACAACTGCTCAGTGATATTTCCATTTATTTTACTTATAGTAATAAAATTTTTTCTATCTCATACATGATATTTTGCTTTAAAATTAACAGTCACAATTGAAGAAACAATGGTTTATTTTTCTAATCAACTGACCAAGCTGCTGAATCTTAAGGCCTCAACAAGTGTTGCATCTTATTATTTTCACTGAACAATAAGACCTTCTATTTTGATTACTCCTGTATATAACAATTTTGTTTCTCCAGTTGTTTCCATTTGCCAGTCATGACAGGTGGTTTAACATGGTGGCTACTGCTTTCAGAGGATTCTATCAGGTGGATCCTCATTTCCAATGCAATAGCTGTTGGCAATCTTTCATCAAAAGTCCCTCTGTTAGGACTTCTCTATCGTGGCTGGCCAAGGAGTCCTGCTTTGGCAGCCAGGGCTTCATTCTGCTGAATATGATATTCCTGAAATCTCATAGATATTCGTTGAGTCATTTTTAAATACTTCTGTAAGCAATGTTCTGAACAGGTAGTCTAGAAATAAAAAGACCCAAGAGGCAACACAAAAATATTAATTAAAAATACTGTACATATTCAAAAAGCATAACCAGTGGGTACTTTCCTTTCTTTGAATATGTTTGAGAATTAAATGGTATCAATAAGTCACAAGTGATCATAGCTTTCAACTGTTAATACCTTCATATATTTATAAAAATTAGTACATACTGAATGCTTACCAGTTTGTAGGTACTAAAAACAATGGTAAGTCCCTGCCTTTTGGACTAGATTTTCTGTAGGTACGTTTCAGTAGTAAGTGAAATTCCACATTCCCATCTGTTATTCTGATTGTCAAAATGAAGGTCCAGTAGCAGGTTTGTTCCTTTTTAATGAGAAAGTCATTCTCAATATTGCTATTATTATTATAATTTTGGCCATGTGGTGCAGCTTGTGGGATCTTCATTCCCTGACCGGGATTGAATCCAGGCTATCAGCAGTGAAAGCACAGAGCCCTAACCACTGGACTCCCAGGGAATTCCCCATTCTTAATTTTCAACTTTTTACTTTTTAATAAGACTATTTTACTTAGCATCTCTCAAACTTTGTCATTTATTTAACAAATGCTTATTGAATTGTTGGTTCTATTAATATATTAAGTTCTTGGCATGAAAATTTATCAGCATCTTCCACTTGAGGAAGTTTATGTCACTTTCAGCAAATACATAAATGTTTTGAAGAGATTGTCAAAAGTTAAGATTTGGAACTGGTTAAGATTTCAGAGTCCATCTATGCAATATGAGCCACCAGATTCAAGCTCTGCTTTTTCAAAAATTAACCTGAGTTCTCAGAGTCAGATAGGAGAGCTGTGTCAAGTTTCTCTAGCCTGGGCATCTTGACTAAAAGCTAATTATTAAGAATCTTTGGGGAATACATGTACATCCATGGCTGATTCGTGTCAATGTATGGCAAAAACTACTACAATAGGGTAAAGTAATTAGCCTCCAATAAAAAAAAAAAGAATCTTTGCTGTGGAACAATATTCAGCAAGTCCCTGGCATCTTCTCTTTAAAAAGTCTGCCATATAGATGGCATTACTGACTCGATGGACGTGAGTCTGAGTGAACTCCGGGAGATGGTGATGGACAGGGAGGCCTGGTGTGCTGCGATTCATGGGGTCGCAAAGAGTCGGACACGACTGAGCAACTGAACTGAACTGAACTTTCATTCTCAAAGGCCTGGATTCTGAACCTTATTAAAATATCAAGTGTCAAAAAAAATAAAAAATAAAAAGTCTGCCATAGTTCAGTGTGGCTGTGATATTAAATTTGATATCATTCAACTCAATGCCACAGAGTCCTTGGCTGTTTAAGTTCCTCTGAGCAATAGAACATATAAAAGATAGCCTAAATTCACTCACACATGAAGAGATGCTCAACATTGCTCAGTATTAGAAGAAATGCAAATCAAAACTGCAAAAAGATATCATGTCACACCAGTCAGAATGGCCAACATCAAAAAGTCTACAAACAATAAATGCTGGAGAGGATGTAGAGAAAAGGGAATGCTTTTGCACTGTTGGTGGGAATGTAAATTAATATTGCCACTATGGAAGACCGTATGTAGATTCCTTAAAATCCAGGAATAAAACCAGCATATGACCCAGCAATTCCACTCCTAGGCATATACAGTGAGGAAACCAAAACTGAAAAAGACACATGTATCCCATTGTTCATTGAAACACTATTTACAATAGCTAGAACATGCAAGCAACCTAGATGATCATCAACAGATGAATGGATAAAGAAATTGTCGTACATATACACAATGGAATATTACTCAACCATAAAAAGGAACACGTTTAAGTCAGTTCTGATGAGGTGAATGAACCAAGAACCTATTATACAGAGTGAAATGAGTCAGAAAGAGAAAGATAAATACCGTATTCTAACGCATATATATGGAATCTAGAAAAATGGTACTGAAGAATTTATTTAAAGGACAGCAGTGGAGAAACAGACATAGCGAATAGACTTATGGACATGGGGAGAGGGGAGGAGAGGGTGAGATGTATGGAGAGAGTAACATGGAAACTGACATTACCATATGTAGAACAGACAGCCAATGGGAATTTGCTGTGTGGCTCAGGAAACCCAAACAGGGGCTCTGTATCAATCTAGAGGGGTGGGATGGGGTGGGAGATGGGAGGGAGGTTCAAAAGGGAGGGGATATATGTATACTTAAGGCTGATTCATGTTGACGTTTGACAGAAAACAACAAAATTCTATAAAGCAATTATCCTTCAATAATAATAATAATAAAGATAGCCTAAATTCATATAATAACTTGGAACAAGCAAAATGTTGAGGGCATCCCATTTATATTATGATGACCTTAGAGAATTTTTAGTGGGCAACCGTTTTCATACCTCTTCAGGTTTTACTTCTCTTGTTGTGAAGTCTTTGACACAGTCCAAAAAGCAGGTTTCTGTAAGTTTATTGTAGGTTCCAAGAAATTCCTTAAACTACAAACAAATTAGAAGTTTCTTTAATAACAGGTTTTTAAAACAAATGTTTTAAATACTGATGTATCTAGGCAAAATAGCCCGTAATACTTGAAAGGTTCTTTTACTACCTTCAATGGGTATAATATGATCTACAAAATATAGTCAGATTTTCTAGTTGAATATTTATCCTTTCCTGGATTATCTTTCAAACTATCTGAAAAATTAACTTCATATCATTTAACATCCATCTGTGGAAATGAAATATAAATATTTTGTGAGATCACTGACTGACATGGTTGTATCCACTAATGCCTTTGTTTTGCAAAATCCCTTTTCCTTAATTATATTACCTTACCTGTTTTATCTGATCAGATTCTGGTATTTGTGCAGCCATATTCTTTTGGTACGTTATTAGTCACCTGATTTAAAAGTAAAAAGTTTTGTCAGTCTGTATACAAATGTTTTTAGGCTAATTGAAGGTAATAAAAACAAGAATAGATTATGAAATAGAATTGAAACACGTCTACTTGAAATTACTGTTCAAATTTTATAGATTTCTAAATGATTATGTAATTATATGCCACGCCTCCCAATTTCCCAGGTCATTAATAAGAACTCATAGTTTAGAATTTAATTTTTTAATGTTAGCTAGCTATAAGACCCAAAATCCCTATATATCTAAATCTCCAATTTTAAGACAGTTTGCTGTTACTTTGCAAAGCCCTGGGTTAAAGCCCCATTCATAGTAGAATTTTATAGGAAAGAAATCTCTGGTGTCTCTATGAGTACTTAAGTTAACTGTTCCACTGGTTGCTAACACAGCTTAGGCCAGTGCTATTAAAGATCCTTTTTACAAACACCATCTACTTAAGACCTACCAGAAACTTCTGAATATATGACACTGTGATCTAGCTTGGGGGCAACAGAGAAGTGAAGATAAGGAAGTCAAAGAGCCTTTCTGAATTACTGGGATTTTCACATATCCTAAATGGAGGACACAGGCTCAGTTAATTCTGACACAGGAAGGTGTCACATTACTTATTCTATCCTGGCTAGTTCTAAAACAGATGAAATATATAAAAGATTTGTATCAAACAGATGAAATATATAAAAGACTTGTATAAAACAAAGCTGTTTAAAACAGAAACAACATGTAAAGGAAGAAAAAACAAATGCTAACTATGTATACTGCAAACTAACAGAATTTATATGTATTATATTTAGCTTTGAGTTTCTTGGTAACCAATACAAAAAAGATAAAACTGGATATGTATACATTCTTAGCTAATACCGTGAAAATTCTCATTTTGAATAACAAATGCAATCAATGGTAATTCCATTCCAGCATTCCCAATCATGTATAAAACGTTCCCTCTTTTGCATTTAATCTTCCCTCCTCTTTTGTCCCTATCCTGTATGTTCATGAGTATTACTGCCATTTTTAAAAAGTTATCTTTTCCACATGCCAGGGGAAGCACCAGTTGTCTTCTACTTACTATCCTAGTCATATTCCAAAAGTCTAACTGCACTGTATTTTAGAGAATCGTTGGTTTAGCAGTAACATAAACTATCTTTTCTACAAAAACTCTTTGGTGTCTGCTACAAACAATGCAGTAGTGGTTTTAGATTAATCCAACATTCAGGCAACCGAGTGTTCCATAAACACCTAAAAAGTTATCAAGAATGCTCTTTATTCCTATTTTATTTCACAGCTTTGTAAATGAGATATACATTTTAACTACATAAATTACCTGAAAAATACCAGGAATTAACTAAAGGTCACAGCTTTTTAGGTATTGCGGTGACTATCATCATTGTTATGTTCCAGGTAAGATACTTCCATTATAGTTACTCTTTGCTCACTTAAGTCTTGAAACACTGATTCCATACCCTCCAACTATGGGACACAATAGAAACCCAAACCTAATTATTACATCATTTTCTAGTATCAACTTCAAACTGTTTTTACAGTTTGAGATCTTAACGGTTACAATTTTGCTAGATAGATGTGGGTAGATAATCACTCAGTAAACATTTATGTACCAAGTACTGTGCTAGTTATGAAATCAGCTATGCTTCTGAGGTAAGGTGTACTTTATGACTGCTATAAAATATCACTAACCAGTCAAAGAAACAGAGGATTCTGTTAATATATCATACAATGAGGTTTAGGATTTGTGCTTCTGGGAGGATGAGGTAGATGTGCTTTTTGCTATTTGTCTCACTAAGTACAACTAAAACCCCTGGACATTACATGCTTATCTTCTCCACCAAAGGGCTAGGAATGGGGAAGCCTATAAAACAGAAAACTTGTAAACAATAACTGCTGTACTCCAGGCCAGCACAGAAAAAACTCTGGTCTTCATCTCTACCCAAATCAGCGTATGCCAGGTAGACTTCTCCCCTCACCAGGCTCTGTAACAAGACACTCCAACTCCCACACCAGAGTAGCATCAGAGAAGGGTTATTAGGGAACAGGGGCTTTAATTCTTACTGGGCATTAATAAGGACTGCTCCCCCTAAGTGTCAGTGGAAACAGCATGGGGAGCCTTCCATCTCAGTTGTCAGTGATGAAACACCTTTCTCCCTTCCCTCTGGGGTGGTATCAAAGGAGCCCTAGCTGCGATCAGGACCTGCCTGCTGCCCCATGGTAATGAGGCCATACCCTCCTGTGGTGTCAGTGGAGGCTATGTGGGGAGCAGTAGTGAGGCACTCCAGCCCCTTTCAGCCAGGGAGAGACCAATGACGGCCCAGTAGAGAGCCACAGCTCCCACTCTCACCAGCAGAAATGAGGAACGTGGCCCAGATCCCTGAAACACACACGCCCCTCAAGTGACAGAGTGAGGAACCTGTACTTATACCTTCACCTGGCAGTAATGAGATGCCCTCCTCTCCCCAATGAAGCAGTGTCAGGGCAGCCAGCTGTAAGAAACAGTTTAAATCTAGTCTCAAAATACAAGATGCAAAATCTCCAGGTTAAAAAGAAAAAAACCTCATACTAAGAACTAAGATCTCAAAAAAAAAAAAAAAATCCAACACTGAGATGAGAGATACCAGAATTATCTGACAAAGATTTAAAAACAGCTATTATAAAAAAACTGCTTCAATGAACAATTAAGAATGTTTAAAACAAGTGAAGAAAATATAAAGCTCAGCAAAAAGTGAAAAATATGAAAGGGAAAAAACCCCAAATAAGCTCAATAGACAGAATCAACAGCAGAATGAGAATGGGGGAATAGAGGAAAGAATCTGTGAAAGAAGACAGAAAACATAATTATCCAATTTGAATAACCAAAAAATATTGCATAGAATGAAAAAAAATGAACAGAGTACCAGGGATCTGTATGACTGTACCAAAAGATTTAACATTTGTTTTATTAGAGTCCTGGAAGAAGAGAAGGAGGAGCAGGGCTGTTAAAGTACTAGAAGAAATAATGGCTGAAAACCTCCCAGATTTGGTGAAAGAAGTTTATAGATCAAGAACTAAATTGTATTCCAAAAATCGTAAATACAAAGATACCGCATCAAGATACATCACGGTCAAACATTTAAAAACTAAAGACAAAAAATTTTAAAATCTGCAAGAGAAAAAGAGACATCTTATCTATAGGGGACACACTATTAGGATGACAGCAGAGTTCTCACCAGTCAACCCAGAAACCTGAATCTGGCAAAAAGTACCCTTTAGGAATGAAGGTGAAATCAAGACATTCTCAAACAAAGGTGAACTAAGAATTCATTGCCAGTAGACCTGCCTGAAAAGAATTGAAGTTCTAAGCAGAAACGAAATTATAAAAGGAGGCTTGGAACATCAGGGAGGAACAACATACGAAGAAAGAATGAGTAAGTACAGTACATTTCCCTTCTTGAGTTTCCTAAATTATATTTGACAATTGAAGCAAAAATTACTGTCTGACGTGGTTCCAAATTAAAAGACACTTGCTCCTTGTAAGGAAAGCTATGACAAACCTAGACCGTGTATTAAAAAGCAGAAAAACTACTTTTCCAACAAAGGTCTGTATAGTCAAAGCTATGATTTTTCCAGAAGTCATGTACAGGTGTGAGGGCTGGACTATAAAGAAAACTGAGCGCTGAAGAACTGATGTTTTTGATCTGCAGTGATGGAGAAGACTCTTGAGAATCCCTTGGACTGCAAGGAGATCGAGCTAGTCAATCCTAAGGGAAATCGACCCTGAATATTCACTGGAAGCCAGAGCTAAAGCTCCAATACTTTAGCCACCTGATGTAAAGAGCTGACTTATTTGGACCCTGAGGCTAGGAAAGATTGAAGGCAAAAGGAGAAGGGGGAGGTAGAGGATGAGATGGTTAGACAGCATCACCAACTCAATGGACATGAATTTGAGGAAACTCCAGGAGCACAAAAGATCAGACACAACTTAGCAACTGAAGAACAACTAAATAAATGGGTAAGTAAAGGGAAGTAAGGCTTCCACACTTCACTGAAACTAGTAATATGCTGACACCATTAGACTATGATAAGCTTTGTATATCTCATTTAATACCTAGAACAACCATTAGAAGAGAACAACATAAGGAGATAATACTCAAAAATATTAGATTAATAAAAATATATTCCAAAACATATTCAAATAATCCACAGTAAGGCAAGAAAAACTAGAACAAACAAAACAAAAAAGCACATTTCAGCCTTAATAAGCAATTAGATTAAATATAACTGGTGTAAATAATCAACAGACAGACTGGCTGAGTGGATTAGAGAAATGACAAAATATATGTTGTCTACAAGAAACTGACTCCTGATACAGAGTGAAAACAAAAGGATGGAAAAAGATTTATCATGCAAACATTTACCCAAAGGAAAGAGTGCATATATTAATACTAGATTAAGTAGACTTCAGAGCAAAGGAATTTACCAGAGACAGAAAAGGACATTAAAGGTCAATCTATCAAGAAGACACAGTTCTCCTAGATATGTGCGTCGTCAGCGGCACAGCTGTAAAACATGGAAAGAACTGAAAGGAGAAAAAGGCAAGTATAGTTGCAGATTTAAACCAACCTCTCCCGTCAATTGATAATATAACTCAACAAAATCCACAAGGTTCTAAAAACCTTAACACCATTAACCAATAGGATACGATCTACATTTACAGAACATTTCATGTATCCAGGCAATAGTACTGGAGTGGATTACCATTTCCTTCGCCAGGGTATCTTCCTGACCCAGGGATCGAACCCGGGTCTCCTGCATTGTAGACAGACGCTTGACTGTCTGAGCCACCAGGGAAGCCCTAATGTAATACCACAGAATACACATTTTTTCAATCAAGTGCCAATGGAACACATACCAAAATAAACCATATCCTGAGCCATAAAGTAACCTCAATAAATTTAAAAGAACTGAAATCATACATAGTCTGTTCTTAGACCACAATGGAATCAAACTAGAAACCACTACCAGATAACTGGAAAATTTCCAAACATTGGAAAATAAACAATACACTTCTGAATAATCTATGAATCAAAGAGGAACTCTCAAGAATTTAATTAAACTAAAATACAGCATACTAAAATTTGTGTGACACAGCTAAATCAGTGCCAAGAGGAAAATCTTATAGTACTAAATGCATATATTAAAGAGGAAATGTCTCATGCGACTTCCCTGGTGGTCCAGTGGTTAAGACTTTGCCTCCCAGTGCAGGGGATGTGGGTTTTGATCCCTGGTAGGGGAACTAGGATCCCATAAGCGGCAAGGCAACTAAGCCAGTGCGCTACAACTACTGAGTCTGCCACTGTAGCTAAGACCTAACACAGCCAAATAAGTAAATTTTAAAAAGGGAACTGTCTCAAATCAACAGTCTATGTTTTTATTTTCTTTTAACCTCAAGAATCTAAACAAGAGCAAAATAAACCCACTTAAAGTATGTAGAAGGACAAAAATAATAAAGAACCGAAATCAGTGAAAATGAAAACAAAGCAACAAACAAGAATCAATGAAACAAAGATGGTCCTTTGAAAAGACTGTAATAGACAAACCTCCAGCAAGACTAACAAAGAAATCACAAATTATCATTATCAGGAATAAAACAGGATATGGTTAATATAAACCCTGCAGATTCAAAAGAACAGAACTATGAACAACTTTATATACATAAATCTAACAACTTATTCATGAATTTAGTATTATCCTAATATTAAAACTAGACAAGATAGTACATACAAGAAAACTATAGAAAAATATCTGCATAAAATAGACATAAGAAACAGAAATAAAAATCCTGAACAAAACAATAGCAGATATAATCCACCAATATGTAAATGTGATTCACCATTTTAATTGATGGAAAAATAAAAGTCATATGATCTTATAAATTGATGCAGAAAAAAACTTTTGATAAAAGTCAGTCCCCATTCATGATAAAAACTCTGAAAATTAGGAAAAGAGGGGAACTTCTTCAACTTGGT
Organism: Ovis canadensis; assembly: GCF_042477335.2. Lineage (NCBI taxonomy): Eukaryota > Metazoa > Chordata > Mammalia > Artiodactyla > Bovidae > Ovis > Ovis canadensis. The sequence continues at coordinate 81,024,331 of NC_091251.1, forward strand.
AATGTACACCTACAAAAAATCCTACACCCTATACTACACAGTTAATGGTGAAAAACTGAATAGTTTGCCCTAAGATAGTGAGCAAAGCCAGATGTCTGCCCTTAGTACTCTTTCTCAACATACTGCTTGAAGGTCTACCCAGTGCAGTAACTCGAGAAAAGGAGTAAGACATACAGACTGTAAAGGAAGAAAATAAAACTGTCCCTCTGCAGATGGCATGACTGTGAACACAGAAAATCCCAAAGTCCCCAAAGAATCTACAAAGAAACTCCTAAAACAAAACAGTTTAGCAAGATCACAGGATTCAAGATAAACATGCAAAAATTGTATTTCTATATACTTTCAGTGAACAAATGGACACTGAAAAACAGAATACCATTTATAATCACTCAAAAAAGATTTAAGGGTAAATCTGACAAAGCACCTACAAGACTTGTATGCTGAAAACTATAAAATGCTCATGAAAGAAATCAAAGACTTAAATGGAGAGACACATTGTGTTCACGGCCTGGAAGACTCAGCATAGTAATGATGTCAATTTCCCCCAAATTGATATACAGGCTTAATGCAATTCCTGTCATGGTCTCAGTCACATTTATTATAAATATGAACAAGATTATTTTTAAATTTATATGGAAGGCAAATGGACTTAAATTCAAAAAAATAATAAGTAGGAAGAATCAGTTTGCTTGATTTCAAGACAACTACATAGGTATAGTAATTAATATTGTATGGTATTGGTGGAAAAGCTGACACATAGATCAACAAAACAGGACAGAGAACCAGAAACAGTCACACAATAGGACCAAATGATTTTTGGTAAAGGTGCAAAAGCAGTTAAGTGAAGACAGCTTTTTCAACAAATAGTGCTGGAATAACTGTACATCTATAGGCGAAAAATTTAACCTCAAAGTAAGTCTTTTACTTTATACAAAAATTACTTCAAAATAGACTTGGGACTTAAATACAGAACATAAAACTATGAAAACTTATAAAGATAGGAGAAAATCTTTGGGCTTTAGGGCAAAGAATTCTTAGCCTTCACAAGAAAAGCAAACTACATATCTGACCGATAACTAATAAATAACCAGACGATGTAAAGAAGCCTGCAGACTCTAGTAAAAACACAAATAATCCAATTGGAAAATATGCAAAAGACATTTCACCAAAAAGATTATACAGATGATGAACAGGCACACGAAGATGTTCAACATCGTTAGCCATTAGAGAAACAAAACCACAATGATATATAGCATTATACATCTATCACAATGGTTGAATTAATTAATGTACAACTATCATATGAGCCAGCAACTGTACTTCTGGGCATTTTTCAGAAAGAAATGAAAACTTATATTCACACAAAAACCTGCACATGAGTGTTTATAGAAACTTTATTCATAACAGTCAAAAATTGGAAGCAATCCAGATATTCTTCAACAGGTAGATGATTAAACAAACTGATACATCAACACCATAGAATACTATTCAGCAATAAAAAGGAATGAGGTACTGATACACCAATAGCCTGGATGAAACTCAGAGAATTACGCTAAGTGAAAAAGGCCAATCCCAGAAGGTCATATATTGTATGACTCCATTTATATAACATTCTTGAAATGACAAAATTATAGGGAAATTATTAGTGGTTGCCAGGGGTTGAGGAGGGGCTGGAGGAGGAGGGAAGTAGATGTTACTATAAAAAGGCACCATGTGAGACTTCTGAAATGGAAATGTTCTGCATCTTTACTGTATCAATATCAGTATCCTGGCTGTGAGATTGTACTATAGTTTTGTAAGATGTTACCATTGTGGAAGGCTGGATAAATGGCACAAGGTATTTTTTTCCTTACAACTGTACGTGAATCTACAATAATCTCCAAGTTTGAGGTTGCCAAGCTTTCTACTCCCTGCCCAAGAATAAGATACAGTATGCAGTGTGGTAAATGTTGGCAAATGATCAGAACTAGAGTTCTTTTGTCTTACTACTCCAAAAGCAGCCTGAAAACTGGTAAGATGACTTTTGTGGATAGGTGTTAAATGAAACCTTTGTTTTGTGAGAACTTAAATTTACAAGTTTGCAAATTATAATGCCCAAATCAGTTTTTATTACTATCCTAGTATTTCTTCAGTTTAAAATTCACATATGTGACTTTCTCAGGCAGAGGTCAGAGAGGTAGAAAGTATGAAATCTTTAAATGTTGTATCAGTTTCAAAAGCTGGTAACACTGTGCTGACTCATCACTTCCCCTTTCATATATAATTCATAGTGACAAATGATTGTTATTGGGAAGTCTTTGAAGAGATACAGATAAGGAACACCCCTAAATATTATTTGTCCTTGGTACTGTCTTCTAATATACAGTCCTTAATAGTATATCTCCTCCTTAAAATGAAATGGTTCATCTTACTTCAACAGTAGTAAAATGTTTCTTGAGAATTTGGAAAAAAAAAAATGTTTCTAGTACTCAAAGACCACTGTGTTAACATTATGATCTCTTTTTCTCTAGAATCATTCAATGATATATTTTCCAGTATCAAGATTATGGTATACCTAAGTGAAGGAACTTGTTCCTAGAAAATATTTGAGATGATTGAGTGAATAAATGATTTTCAAATTTACCTGACCTAAGTCTTCTAGCATTCTCTTTTGCAGTTATTTAATCATTAGCTATGCTGATTGATCGAGTCCAACAGCAACACAAACCACCTGATAGTGAGAAGAGGTAGAAGCAATATAGCTGCCCTTTTATTTGGTCCTAATTACCTTTTACTACAAGCAAATGTTTGTTATTGTAGAGGCAAATATCCAACCAAGGTGCTACCTCTTGTTATATGCTTTAAACCTGGAGAGGGAGGAAAGGGGTCTTAAGAATGATTACAACAATGCTAAGAAATTTTTGTATCAAAATATATAAAACCAGAGAACTTAAGAGTAAAAAGAGATGTTAGTCATCAAGCTCAAACCTTTCTTGATGCATGAGTTTCCCTTCTGTTCTGGAAAAGGAGTTGTCCAATCTTTGCTTGAATGTCTCCAGTAAGGCCTGATTTCTTACCTGAAAAATGAAAGGATTACAGTATGACTGCTGAGGCCCCTTTAAGCTCCAAGTGTTTGATTAAACCTGAATTTCTTCTGGCTAAATCATATTTTTTGAAAAGCCTCTTCCTTTTCAATAAGCGAAATTAGTTTTCTCAGTCTGAGGTTATAGTTCTTTAGCATATGTGTTATTATGTATTAAAAAATACTTAATATCCTATTTTTCCAGGTAATATGTATGTTCAGGTGAACACACAAGGACCAACAATTCTCTGAAATTTCTGAGTATTCAAGAAAACTAGGGTGTGATGGGGAGATACCCTCTAGTCTTCAGAATTATATGCAGATTTGTACCATGTCTGCAAATTTCTAATTTTGTTCAAACTTAGTTTACAATAAGTGATTCTTCTGATATCCTTAGCCACTGTCACTATAATTAATCTTGGGTTCAGCATGACTGGTACTGGTAATTGGAAATCTTGTGATTTAAGCAGGATTCATGAATGGATAATAAAACTACAGGGTGATAGGTTATTGGCGAACAGGATATACCCATTGTAGTATCAAAGCATTTCACAGGTTACACAAAAAGAAAACTTTCCTTTAACACTGGGAGATCCGTCAGTCACCACCTTAACCAGTGTGCTACCACTTATGTGGTATTCTTGCCAGAAATGTTTGATGAGACTCTGATCATGAGAGAATAATTAGGAACATCCACAGTGTAGGACAATGTATAAGATGACTGGTCTTTTCTAAAAATTAAAGTTATAAAGGAAAAGGAGTAGAAAGAGTTGTTCTAGAATACAAGACTAAAGAGTTGTGAATTTTGGATCATGAATCAAAAAAAAAAGCACTTTTGAGTTAAAAATAAAGGCTTCTGGGGATAATCAGAGAAATCTGAATGTTATTTTCTTAGGTGTGATAATCATATTGCAGCTATGTAAAAGTATGTTCTTAAGGAGATACATACTGAAGAAAATAGGGTTAAAAGTCATGATGTCTGCAACTTTTAAGTGGTTCAGAAAAAAAAAAAGTCTGAAAGAGAAACCAAATAAGTAAAATGTTAACAACAAAAAGAAATGAAAGAAACCAGTCTTGTGAGCCATTTTTTTGGTCCAGGGCTGTCCTTTATTTGATAGCTCAGCTATCTAAACCAATCTGCACTAACTTGCTATATTGATATAAAATAGGACTTTACGACATGTCCCTTTACATTATTTGCAGCAGGTTTAGGAAATTGTGCCTGATTAACCTTAGAGAGTAGAGGGCAAAGGTCACTTTTTCTTTCACAGTTAAGTTTCATCTCCAAAGTCTCTTACAACTCTGACACTGTCATTATATGTTTTAATTCACATAAGTTATAAAACAAATTGTGAACAGGTACTACCTAAAAGCCTAATAAAGGAAATACAACTAAAGTTAACAGACACTCATCAAGACTTAAAAGGTTCTCTAAAGCTGAGCTCTTACTGTCTTTTAATTATAGGATTTCTTCTATCAAAATAGACAGTTGAGTTGTAAAAATAAAATTTTTCATTTAACTTTTACATCAGATTACATTTTAACATCTTTTAGTAATGCGTAAAGGGAAACGTTTAAGCAATCCATCCTCGAAAATTAGCAGATCAGATAAGGTGTGTTGGCCCTGGTATTCTCTCTAGACAGCATTTTTCAGTTAAAGGAGGGTCTCCTGCTTGTCAGCTCAAGGTCAAGGCGTGGGTGCCTTTCAGTCTAACTCACTATCCCAAAACAAGACTCCGATTCCCCAGATCTGAAGATGGCTTAGAGCCTCGAATTCCGACTCTCGTCCAGTGACACGGTTCCGAGGGAAGTCCCAAACCCGCTCTCGGTACGCGCTGCCCGGTTCCGCAGCCCCCAACAGCCCCAAATACAAGAGGCGGCCTCCTTCAGAGACCCTGCCACCTTTCCCCGAGCGTTGCCGGCCGCCACCCGCCTGGAAACCCGGGATTCAGTGGACAGAGAAAAGAGACCATACTTAAGGATAGACTCTCGCATCCGACACCATAAAAGGCTGGGGGGCTACGTTGCCAGTCGACTCGCGAGGGGTAGGGGGCGGAGGGTCTGGGTCAGGGCGGGCGCCTCAGTCGCTCGATGAAAGAGAACACGTGGGAATGGCGATGTCAAATGGTTCTTATACCCTTCGCCGCCGATTCGTTATAATGTCAGAAACGCTAGAGGAAAGAGTAGGTATCATAAATGAATTGTTAAGTACCATGACAATTATTTTTTTACTCTCTTCTTAGACAAAATTCTATAATTCTGACTTTCTCGCCAATATCAACGCGAATCTGTCGAAGCTTTTTGTAAAACTAATTTACTTAATCCCGCGTCCCTAACGGTCTCCGGGAGCATTACTGTAAACAGTCCCTAATAACAACAATGGTGTATAACCAGCTAGGTCGGGAGTTCTTCAGGTCCTGGATGAGACTCGGGGGTTATTCAGTGTTTTAAGTCTTGTGGGGCAATGTACTACTGCCTTTAATAAAACGAAAATTTCACACCCGTTTTAAGTGTTTCACGCCGGCAGTTTGTTTCCACCCGGAGAGTGATGGAGAAGCACCCGACAGTGTTTAGCTTTTTGGTTGGAGGATTTGGACGATTTCATGGCGCGCATGCGTGTTGTGTTTGAAGGGCGGGTTTAAAGGGAAGTAGGTGTTGACCAGCGGGCAACTGAACTTGTCAGATTAGACCTGTGATTCCGCAGATACCGGGCTTTCGGGAGACACGGAAGGGTGAATTTAGGTGTCTGATGATTGCTTCTGAAGGGGTGTGTAAGACTCGTTGGTTAAAGGAAGCTATTAAGCTTCTTATGTAGGTGATTTGGGGGAAAAAAAGTAGCATTTCGTTTTGCCTGCTTGACTTCCTCTCAAATTTTAACTCGCATCCGCATCTGGTTTCCTTTGTACTGCCTTCTCTCCGGGAGTACTCTAGGGGAGTGCTCTGTGTTATTGTTATTATTACTTATGTGGCCGTTCTCTTGTCCTCCTCACTTTGAGATTTATTGGCGTGGTGCATTAATAGACTGAATGGAATTAATGGGTAAATATGGGATTGATGGGTAAATAAATCCTCGGTCAAATACCAAATTGAAATTTCTAGCTTTGCGGATAGTCTGTTTAGGCATTGTTTTATGTAAAAGTTGATGCTTGCATGTTTCAAAATCACGTGAAATTCACGTTTTCTTTATCATACTCCTCCCTCATTTTTCCTCCCCTACCCCCGGCCCCACTAAATCCTCATAGAGGTGAAAATTTTGTTCTGAAGTTTTATGGACCCAGAAGAAAATTCTGTTCAGAACTGTGGGACTAGGTTTGTTACCAGTAATATGAAAGGCTCAGAGTTTTGCCTGGAAAAGAAAAAAAAGGTTAAAGTACCAGCGAGGAGACTTCGTGAGATAGTTTCTCCAAATCAGGGAGATAATTTGGCTTTGCTGAAAGAAGAATTGTCCCGTGTTCCTCCAGCGTTGTCTGCAAATAAACGTCTTCCTGTTAGAACTGGGAAGAGCTTGAATGGAACGTTATGTGGTATGTGATTCCAAATAGTTTCAACCAGTTTTCGATTTTGTAAATCTTTAGTCTTTATTTTCATTTCGTTGTGTGTGTGTTTCAAAACCTAGAGGATTTTTAATGTTTAAATTCCTAAATACAAGATATTTCTCGCTTGTACAGTCATTAGAAGAGTGACCCCTTTTCCTGGGAAAATGGCCAGGCAGGAACAGTCTACATCGAATCATATTCAATAGATGGAATGAATAAAACGTTTCTTTTTTTTTTTTTCTTTGCGTGTTTTTTTGGCACACTATTCTTGTTCATATCTGTGATGGACACATTTAATTAGTATGATGTGCTTTTCACCAGTAGGGGCTGGCTTTTTACCTTCTGTTTGGATAATGCTGTACAGTTTGGAATTGTAGAAAAGCACAATTTCTGCCTTTTGATGGCATCCGTAATCCAATTCACTTAACTTGTCTAAGCTCCCTGGAAGTAAAGATAACCCACTTCACTGGTAATCAGATTAATGAATATAAGTGCGAGAAAGAATAAATAAAGTAGTTTTTATAGTGCTGCTTTTGGCAGTTTCAGCATAACCTAGGCCTGCTGTTTAATTAGGCTTTTATATCATTGCATGTTTTCTTCCTGGCAAGTGATAGCACAGATGGTTTGTCCTAATTCAATAGTGTAACTCGTTGTATAACTTTGTATACTTGTCTTATTGGATTGTCAGTTTTGAGCCCTTACTTTCCAAAATAGCAGATGTGAAAACCTTCATCGGTATATATCTATGTACATTTTAAGCTTTTTGCGTGAAGATTGGCTTCCAGTTTAGGTCTTGCATTAATATGGAATTTATAGTTCTTGAATTATGCTTATACAGTTTCTAAAGGAAACATTCTCATTTAAAACTCACTGAAATTGATTCTTTTATTTTGTTAGGTTCATCAGACTTAACTTCTGCCAGAAATTATCAGCAGCCTCCAGTAGAAAATCCTACTGTGTCAGAAAGTGTAAGCAAAATAATTCTTAATTACGCTCATGTTAACATTTTAAGTATTGTCAAGTAAGGCTTTTTAAAATTTAGATTAGCAATAGGCCTTGTTTTTAATTAAAGTTCGCTTACCAAAGACACATTTTTACAAACTGCTAGGTAAAGGTAAAGGAGCTGTAACAACAGAATTTTTAAAAAGTGAAGTGTGAATTTATTCTAGCTATTCTGAAGCCTTTTGTGTGCTTTTTTTTTTTTGAGAGGTATTTAAAAGCTAATAACATGAAATTCTCATCTTAATGTCATTTTTTATTTATAATGCTGAAAATATTTGTTTATAAATATGTTTGGTCACACAATTAGACTTTGACCACTTATCATAATATTAACTATATATTGTGAATTTAACAAGTAAACTAAAACAGGTATTGCAGCTATTTACTTATGAATTTTGTCAACAATTCATCATAAAAAGGTATAATTATGTGCTATACTTGATCTCTGAATAAATGCCTAGCCTTTGGGTTGATGTGTTTTATTTCTTTTTTGAGGAGGCTTTATTTAAAGATTAATGGTATTTTAATTCTATTATTTAAATAATTTCTCAAATGTATGGATATGTTGTTATTGTATAATTGAACATAAAAGGGTGATGTTTGGAAGATGATCAGGCAGGATTCCATTCGATTTAATATAGGCTAACAGTTTGTTTTGTGTAGATTTGTCTAATATAAAATATACCTGCAGAGCAAACCTAGTTCTTTATCATCTTACCATGATCACAAACTGCAGCCTTTTTGCATTATGTTTTTATTTCATAAATAAGGGCTAAGATTATATTCTCTATTGACTTGACCATGCTATTTTAAAGAGGAAAATGAAAGAAGTCCAATATGCTCATATTTAGATTTGCTCCTCTTCATACTTGTTTCTTTCTACCACTGGAAGAAAAGAGTTACCTTTTCCTACTATAAGGGGCAAATCCTTATACATGTGCAGAAAGAAAACAAAACCTTAAAATCACTATAGAAAATTCAAAAAGAAGAAGGAAAAAAAGAAATTCCACAATTATATAAAAGCAAGTACTGTTAACATTTTGAGTTTTTTCTATGTATATGTATATTTTATGAAATGGGATTATTTTATAACTAAGTAATATTAAAGTTATTGTTGCATGTCATTGATTTTTTTTCTTAGGAGCTTTTAATAAATTCACAGAATTTCAGTGTATGTATATACCATAGTTTATATGTTCATATTCTTATTTTGTGACATTGAGGTTTTTTCCACTGAAATTTTTATAATATGTACAACCAGGTGATGAACATTCTGGTTTGTATCTGAGCTCACTTTCTTATATTAATTTCTAGGTATAAAATTATTACCTAAAAGAATATGCACATTTTTTATATTATTTCTAAATTGCCTCTAGAAAAACTGTATCAATATGTATTCTCTAGCAAGGTCATGAGTAGAATTAGTGGATTTCCCTCCGTCTTCATTTATATGAAGCATTAATACTAAACAAACAAACATAAAGTTTGCTGTTTTGATAGGTGAAAAGGGCATCGCATTGTTTGATTTTGTATTTCTTTTACTATTAGTGAAGGGGAACTTTTTTTCATTTATATTGCCACCTGTATTTATTCTCTTGTGAATACATATTTATGTACTGTGCTTTTTCATACTGTTTTGTGGGAATTCTTTGATTTCCCAGATGCATTCTATGTCTTGTTAGTCTCATTGGCTATTTTTAGGAATTTAACATCTATTATCAGCAGATAGCTTGTATCAATTTTCTTTTACTATTTTTTATTTTCTATTTAATGATTTGGCAGAGGGAAAAATGTGTGCCTAAGGAAGGTGAAGCAATGTTAAATGAACCAAGCACTTAAAATGTCATGGTGTCTTAGCAGTGAATAGGATCTTAGAAATGAAGTCCTGGGGTACACATGTGAGCAGAAATCTGTTTGGCAGTAGTTGTCACGTCTATAGAGAAGTCTTCCGAGACTACATTATAGCTCAGTGACAAAGAATACTGTGAAAATTAATTTCTGGTGTAGTGCCGTGCACTGGACATCCTTATAAACTACATTTGTCTCACAGTGAATCATATTTTTACGTTTAACTGTTTCCATTGAAATGTTACATGAGTTGCTCTCCTGAAAGTAGCAAATTGGGATTTGAATCTGAATTTCAGGACCACACTTGCTTGTTCATTTTCCGATGCATTCACTTGTCTGACAGCTCATTACTCATTCAACACATCTTTGAGTAGCTTCAGGGTACCTAAGCATGGTAGTGCTGGAATTAAGTGTATAAACAAATAGTTGTGTCCTCCCAGGACACAATAGTCACATAAGCTAGTAAATGGTACTTAATAAATGATGAATCATAAAGTGGATTTATGCCTTTCATTTCTTCCTTTCATATCCTGAAGGATTTTTCTAAAGATGCTGCAGTGCAAGTGTTGCCTTTGAATAAAATGGAAGAGAACAACAGACAAAAAGGTAAAAGGATAGATTTATTAATTTTTTGGTAAAATACCCATAATGTAAAGTTTACCATTTTTACCATTTTTAAGTGGCATTAGGTATATTCATGTTGTGCAGCTATCACCACCATCCCATCTCCAGAACTTTTCATCTTCCCCAACCAAAACTCTGTTCTCATTATATACTAACTCTGTTCTCCTTCCCACCATTCTGCTTCCTGTTGCTATATATTCCGTTATATCTCCATATGTGTGGAATCATATATAGAGTTTTGTCCTTTGGTGACTGATTTATTTCACTTAGCATGTCTTCATGGTTCATTTATGTTGTAATATGTAAGAATTTGGGCTTCCAAGGTGGTGCGGGTGGTAAAGAACCTGTCTGCTAGTACAGGAGACATAAGATATATGGGTTTGATCCCTGCGTCGGGAAGATCCCCTGAAAAAGGGCATGGCAACCCACTCTGGTATTCTTGCCTGGAGAATCCCATGGACAGAGGAGCCTGGTGGGCTACAGTCCATAGGGTCACAAAGAGTCAGACACAACTGAAGCAACTTAGCACACTTGTAAGAATTTCTTTGGTAAGGATAGAATTTTAGAGTTTTAGATATTCATTGATTTTTTTTTTTAGGTATTTATTAAACAACCTTACAGTTTTTTCTTGTTTTCATTTTTAATTCATTTTTCCTTCCAAGTTAAGCTATTAATGAAATCTCTGAAGTCCAGAAAATAATTTATGATGGTAAAGGTAATTGTATTATTGCCAACCTATTGTATAGTTTGGTATTTGATACCTGATTATACATGCTGCATAGTCTTTGCTAAGATAATAGATTAAAAATATGCTTTGAAAAAATGTATTTAATGACATTTTAAAAGTAGTTGGTTTTGTTTTCAGCTAAGCAGTGTTCTCATTAGAGTTTGAACAAATGTCTCTAATTTGGCCCCAAGTGTTTCTACACAATTTTATTCTTACAGTCTTGAGTTATGACTCAAGTCACTTAATTTGTTTCTTGTCTTTTTAAATTGAGAAATCATATTGCTGAATTCCCAAACATTTTTTTAATTAAAATTTTTTTCTTTTAGTAGCTTATCAAAATACGATACATTTCTAGGAATCTAAAGTATATTTTTGTGCTTTTATTTTGCAGCAAATGACATCTTTATTTCTCAGTACACTGTGGGACAGAAAGATGCTCTAAGGGCAGTTTTAAAACAAAAGTAAGTTTCATTTAGAGAAAAGAGGTGATGCATTTCTTGTGTTTCTTTACAGTCAGCTTTGTTTATGCTTTGCACCTAGGGAAGAAAGTTGTTTTTTTCCAATATGTGAAATATAGAAGTGTGATAATACGTATAAAGCATTTTTCATGATGCTGGGCATGTATAAAATACTCAGTGGCTGTTAACAGTTATTATTGTTGCTGTGGTTGTTGTTGAAAGCACTTTGTATGCATTAACTCATTTAATTTTTTCAAAATCCAATAATATAGATTACATTACCACCTCAATTTTACAGAATCCCCATCTTATAGATGAGGAAACTGAGACACAGAGGGATTGATTTTCCTGAAGTCATTGAGCAAGTATTTACTGGGTTGGAATTCAAACCCAGGTAGTCTGTCTAAAGAGTACTGTCTTAGTCACTTAACTATACTATTCATAGCAGCAGTCACATATATGACCACATACATAATACTGCTTACTGAAAAGGACATTTAGACTTTTTCTTAATCTCTGCTTAAGATTTGAGAAAGGGACAAGCTTAGCATCTGAGTGGAGTGAAGGAAAACTGGCTATTACCCTATCTAAATACTTCCTTCCAGCTTTATCTTTACTGCCGACGAAATACAGAGTCAACCCTGACAACAGCACTGTGCTAAACATGAAAGAATGTATCACCAGGGATATTTTTAAAAATCACTAGTGGGGGTGGAATGAGATTTATGTTCCTGCACTAAATATATTCTACTCCTGGACTAGAGCTCTACAACTACTAAAATAAAGTTTATTCTTTTTTTACCTATAGTTATTCATAATATACATATTATACTCTGGGAAACACTAACAAAGTAAATACTACCTCTAAACCGCAAGGCCCTGTAAGAGGGCATGGCAGCCCACTCCAGTATTCTTGCCTGGAGAATCCCCATGGACAGAAGAGCCTGGCAGACTTCAGTCCATGGGGTCGCAGAGGGGTGGCAGACTTCAGTCCATGGACATGATTGAGCGACTAAGCATAGCACAGCAAACCACAAGGAGTGTCATCTGAGCCAGCCAGAGTTTCACAGCTGGTTGTTTGGCTTAATGGTGTTTTTCCTTTTGACATTTGATCAGCCTCCAGTTCCCAGTATGTAATAGGTGATTAGGAGGTGATTGAACTGAACTGAACTGAACCTGGATGGTAAATTGTGTCCTAGAGTTTGTAAATATATACGAAAAGGCATAAGTAAGGATATGATGGAGGGGCAGTCTCCCAAATTCTGTACATAAACTAAAAATTTCAGATTACATCTACTTCATTGGAGAAAGAGTGATTACCATTTCCATCCTACTGACCCCAGGTAGCCGTGACTACTTGCAACCACAATAGGGGCTGTATCAACTTGCCTTCAAGTTAGAACTCTCAGATCTGAGAGGGAGAAGTTGTTCATAAACAAGTGGACAGTGAGAAATAGCTGTGACTACTACCCCTCCTACTTGTTCACAGTAGGTCTCTCCCCATTTCAGGATGAACAAACAGAATTGAAAAAGAAAAACTAGGAAGGGCGTTTGAGAAGGTTATTGCAGCGTAGAGAGTGGTATGAGTCAGAACTGTAAAAATGACTCTCATATTGGGTTAAAAGATAGTCTTATTGTGTCTCTAGAGAAACTTTACTGTAGTCAGTATCACTTGATTTTCTTTTTTTTCTTTTGAGAATGGCAGATTGAATTTGGCAAAGTGATTCTAAAATTTACTTGAAAGGGTACACAGTTGAGAATGTATGCACATACTGTTAAGAATACAGACATGTAGAATACACACCGTGGAGAATAGCTAATTTTGGAGAAACAAAAATGGAATGATGGAGAATCTGCCCTATCTGATGTTAAAATATGCAGTAAAGCTGTAAAAAAAAAAAGGTAATTGACTGGAATGAGCCTTTGAGGAATGACGAGTCTGTCTGGAGTATCTAGAACAAGGGTAGAATGACATTTCCTGTGTCAGGAAGGTAAGCAGAGTTATGAACGACACCAAAGAACTTTGGACTTAAAGAGAAATGGCAAATCATTTAAAAGTTTTAAAGTTTGATATATATTTCTTACAAGGCTCACTCAGGAAAAAATGGATTAGAAGAGGGCTGGACTGAAATCTAGGAAGCCAATTGACTGTGAACTTTTCGAAGATCTTTGAAAGAGATGGGTTAGATTGATTCTAAACCCATTGGTAAGTGGTGGGATGTGAAGGTGGGAATCGTGCTGGCCTGAAAATGAGTGCACAGGTTTGGAAGATAATTTGGAGATAGAATTGACAGGAATTGATGCTTAGATGTGACCATGAGGAAGTAGCTAAGGATGGATCCCAGATTTTTGGCTTGTATAAATGCATAGTCAGTAATAGTATTCATTGAAAAGGGGAGGTGTTGGTGAATAAATTTCATTCTAGACATTGGCAAGGGTTTGAGGTACCTATGAGATATCCAGGTAAAAAATGTCTGATAGCAAACTGAACCTCTGTGCTCAGTCGTGTCTGACCCTTTGCGACCCCATGGACTGTAGCCCGCCAGGCTCCTCTGTTCATGGGATTCTCCAGGCAAGGATACTGGAGTGGGTTGCCATACCCTCCTCCAGGGGACCTTCCCAACCCAGGGATCAGACCCACATCTCCGGTCTCTTCTACATTGCAGGTGGATTCTTTACCCACCAAGCCATAAAGAGGTCAATCTGGCAAAAGGATTCTAAGGTAGAAATCCATGTATATAAGTTACCTGTATATAGATAGTAGTCTGAGCTCTGAAAGTGGTTGGATTGGCCTGGTGGGAGTGTGAGAGTGAAAAGAGATGGCTTAGGATAGATCTGTAAGAAAACCGAATCTTTAAGAGATGTACAGAGAAAGCAAGGTGATTTCTAAGTGCCACTCAGAAAGTTTATCCAGAAGTGAAGAGTGTGGTCTTAACAAAACCGAGGAAGTGAGGTTCTAAGTTTGATAGCTGCTCAGACATAAAGATAAGGACTGAGAAGTGTCCATTGAATTGAGCAAGAGGAGGTATTAATGGCCTTCGTAAGAGCGGTTTCAGTGTAGTATTGAGATAGATGCCAGATTCAGAGGATTAAGGAATAAAAAGAGTTCTAGAAGAAGACAAAAAGGAAAGGAATAGTTTCTTCTGAGTGGGTGAATTATGTGCATTTTTTCTAGTTCTTTACACTTAAGTTCAGTTCAGTCGCTCAGTCATGTCTGACTCTTTGCGACCCCATGAGTTGCAGCTCGCCAGGCCTCCCTGTCCATCACCAACTCCTGGAGTTCACCCAGACTCATGTCCATCGAGTTGGTGATGCCATCCAGCCATCTCATCCTCTGTTTTCCCCTTCTCCTCCTGCCCCCAACCCCTCCCAGCATCAGAGTCTTTTCCAATGAGTCAACTCTTTGCATGAGGTGGCCAAAGTATTGGAGTTTCAGCTTTAACATGAGTCCTTCCAATAAAGACCCAGGACTGATCTCCTTTAGAATGGACTGGTTGGATCTCCTTGCAGTCCAAGGGACTCTGAAGAGTCTTCTCCAACACCACAGTTCAAAAGCATCAATTCTTTGGCACTCAGCCTTCTTCACAGTCCAACTCTCACATCCATACATGAACACTGGAAAAACCATAGCCTTGACTAGACGGACCTTTGTTGGCCAAGTAATGTCTCTGCTTTTGAATATGCTATCTAGGTTGCTCATAACCCTCCTTCCAAGGAGTAAGTGTCTTTTAATTTCATGGCTGCAGTCACCAACTGCAGTGATTTTGGAGCCCAGAAAAATAAAGTCATCCACTGTTTCCCCATCTATTTGCCATGAAGTGATGGGACCAGATGCCATGATCTTAATTTTCTGAATGTTGAGCTGTAAGTCAACTTTTTCACTCTCCTCTCTCACTTTCATCAAGAGGCTTTTTAGTTCCTCTTCACTTTCTGCCATACGGATGGTGTCATCTGCGTATCTGAGGTTATTGATATTTCTCCTGGCAATCTTGATTCCAGCTTGTGCCTCTTCCAGCCCAGCGTTTCTCATGATGTACTCTGCATATAAGTTAAATAAGCAGGGTGACAATATACAGCCTTGACGGACTCCTTTTCCTATTTGGAACCAGTCTGTTGTTCCATGTCCAGTTCTAACTGTTGCCTCCTGACCTGCATATAGGTTTCTCAAGAGGCAGGTCAGGTGGTCTGGTATTCCTATCTCTTTCAGAATTTTCCACAGTTTATTGTGATCCACATAGTCAAAGGCTTTGGCATAGTCAATAAAGCAGAAATAGATGTTTTTCTGAAATTTTCTTGCTTTTTTGATGATCCAGCGGATGTTGGCAATGTGATCTCTGGTTCCTCTGCCTATTCTAAAACCAGCTTGAACATCTGGAAGTTCATGGTTCACATATTGCTGAAGCCTGACTTGGAGAATTTTGAGCATTACTTTACTAGCATGTGAGATGCGTGCAATTGTGTGGTAGTTTGAGCATTCTTTGGCATTGCCTTTCTTTGGGATTGGGGCTTTCCTGGTGGCTCAGAGGTTAAAGCGTCTGCCTGCAATGCGGGAAACCCAGGTTCGATCCCTGCGTTGGGAAGATCCCCTGGAGAAGGAAATGGCAACCCACTCCAGTATTCTTGCCTGGAGAATCCCATGGACAGAGGAGCTTGTTGCAAAGAGTCGGACACGACTGAGTGACTTCACTTTCTTTGCGATTGGAATGAAAACTGACCTTTTCCAGTCCTGTGGCCACTGCTGAGTTTTCCAAATTTGCTGGAATATTGAGTGTGTTCATTTACTGCATTGAGCATTAATTAATTTGATAATAGGAAAAAATAAAATTTTAAAACTTTTAAGAAGTTAATGTTTGGCCTTATAATGTTATTTTTCTTGTTGGTCAGTTTAATGTATTAATACAGAATGAGAGATCTTAAAGGATAAATCACATTCAAACAGAAAATCTAAAGGATAGGGATTATCTGAATTATATTTTCTTAGTACACCACTCAGTCAGCTAAATGTATATTTAGCACCAACTCTGTGCTCTTTCTTACTGCTTATGTGGTATAAAAGCCCCCTACTCCAGGTTTCCTAGAGCTTAGTTGGGGAGAGAATAGGTACATAGATGGAGGAATGTATGATTAGAGCTGTGAGTGGAGACATTCGGTACGTTGTTAATTTTGTTAACATGTTAGTTTTGTAAAATGTCTATTCTGTGAAAGTGAAAGTTGCTCAGTTGTGTATGACTCTGCGACCCCATGGACTACTCAGTCAATGGAATTCTCCAAGCCAGAATACTGGAGTGGGTAGCCTTTCCCTTCTTCAGGGGATCTTCCCAACCCAGGCATTGAACCCAGGTCTCCCACACTGCAGGCAGATTCTTTACCAGTTGAGCCACAAGAGAAGCCATTTAAACCGTAGGATGGCTGACTGTCAAGCCTCAATTGTATGGTCTTGGAAGTAAGTGTTGTGTTCATCTCTCAGTCATTTCTGACTGTGTGACCACATGGACTATATCTCACCCGGCTTCTCTGTCCATGGAATTCTCCAGACAAGAATACTGGAGTAGGTAGCTATCCCCTTTTCCAGTGATCTTCCTGACCCAGGGATCAAACCTGGATCTCCTGCACTGTGGGCAGATTCTTTACCGTCTGACCTATCAGGGAAGCTCATCGAAAATAAATGAAAAGAAATTAATGAATGGAGAGATCAAGAGGAAGTGTTTTAAGAACAGGCGTATTTATTTTTTTGGCTGTGCCATTTGGCATTCAGGATCTTAGTTCCCAGGGTTGAACCCACATTCCCTGCATTGGGAACTCGGAGTCCCAACCACTGGACCACCAGAGAAGTCCCCAAGAACAGGCTTATTGAAAAGGTCAGACTTTTCAGTTCAATTGTTGAATCTTGGGAAGAAGGTTAGAGCAAGTTGGGTGAAGAAGATTGAGAGAACAGAGTGAAAAAAAAGCCTGGAGTCGCCTGTGAGAGCAGTGTAACTGGGGAGAGGACACAGAAAGTACAGTATATGTTGGAACCTAGAGCAGGACCAGAGGATGGAGTAAGCAGAATGCCAAATAGGAAACTAGCCTATTCAGTTGTCTGTAAGGAATGATTTTAGACTTTTGAATGGTGAAATCTGTGTGGAAAGTTTTTAAGCAAATAGAAACCAGAAGAATGAAGTAGTTGGCAAGAGATGATGGTTTTGTACTAGAGCAGAATTATGAAGGGAGAAGTGCTGTTTCGAGAGAAAAAGCCTGATGTCATGGGAAGATCTGTGGGCACTGGCCTTAACTTGGCTACTTACTAGTTCTATGACGTGATCAGGTAAATCCCATTATCTCTGTGGACCTCAGTTTCTTTCTTCATCTGTAAAATGAAGAAAATTAGGAAAGCTGGGCTTTGGGTTCCCCTGCCTCTATAATTCCATGACATGATTCCTGCAATTGTGATGAAATAATTGAGAAAACCCGATGACTCAGTTGGGTATGAGAAGTTAATTGAAAGGTAGAGATCTTAAGATAACTTCAAAATTTTGAGAATGCGAGACAAATGATGCTCTTAATAGAAATGAGGCAACATCGAAGAGGAGTAGGTTTAAGAGCTCTGTGCCTTCTTTAAAAATCAGAAGGTGGAAATCCAGCAGCTGGAGATGAAGCACATTCCTGCTGATTTTACTTAGACTTACCTTAGGCACTCTTCAATTTTGTCAGTGTTTCTTTCATTTCTTTTAGGCCAAAGACAACACAAAATTGACCAGTCTTTTTTTTTTTTTTTAATAAGTGTTTAGTTAAATGCCTTATTGTGAATATGTATTTTCTGGACTCATCTTTAATCCAGACTGCTTAGTAATGTATTTTATGCCTGTTTTAATAAATTAGGTGACATTTATTAAATCTAAATGAGTTAGAAGTTTAGAAATTCTTTTCAGCAGTTTTAATAGTCCCTCTTGGGTTGTCTTCCTTTGGGAGTAAAACTTGATACCTGAATACTTAGAGCCTTTGCTGTATGTTTTAAATCTGTACTTCTTTTCAAAAACTTTTTAAAGTTTATTTTTATTTATTTTTGGTTGCACTGGGTCTTTGTTGCTGTATGTGGGTGTTCTCTGTTTGTGGTGAGTGGATGCTACTCTGTTGCGGTGCTAGGACTTCTCATTGTGCTGGCTTCTCTTATGGAGGAGCATGGGCTCTATGCATGCGAGCGTCAGCAGTTGTGGCGCATGGCCTTAGTTATTCCATGACAGGTGGGATCCTTCCAGACCAGGGATCGAACCTGTGTCCCCTTCGTTGGCGAGTAGAATCTTAACCCCTGGACCACCAGGGAAGTCCCAGATTTGTGCTTCTTGACTATAAATCATTGTAATTGTGCCCATGTCTTTTTCATATGTGTAAGTCATATTTTCTGAAATATCAGTGCCTTCTGGGAATTATCTTTTAATTTTCTTAGTGTGTGGTGACCTGAGCCTTAATAGATTTCATTAACCAAATGAATGATGTGCTGATAGCAAAAAATAAGAATTTATCTTTTTTAAAAAAATCAAGGAAATTCACCTGCAGCAGATTGCCGCTTATAGGTATTTCTTCTAATGGTTCAGTATAGCTTACTGAATAGACTTTTTTCCCTTTTTTATTTCCAGAGCTCAAAGCATGCCTGTTTTTAAGGAGGTGAAGGTACAGCTTTTAGAAGATGCAGGCACAGAAAAGGACCCTGTTACCCAGGAGAATAGAATTTCACCCAGTGGAATTGATTCAGCTACAACTGTGGCTGCAGCAACTGCCGCCGCCATTGCAACAGCAGCTCCACTGATAAAAGTATACCTGTTTCTTCCTAGATAGTCATAACTTCTTTGTAAAATGTACCAGACACTGATTTTGTAATTGTTGTGTCCAGCCGTTGACTAGGGACATTCTCGTTGTTCTCTGTGGTTATGTATTATTTCTCAGAAGTTATGAGACTTAACTCTCATCCCTGTATTACTGCTAGAAAATCCTGGATTCCTTTGTTTTAGCAGTGGAGTATCTCATCTTGGGAGCCACTCAGTCTTGGGTAGCTGGGATGACTGGACATCCTTATTTTAGAGCTAGAATTTACCGTACAGATCATATATGCAAAGCCCTCCATTTGTAACTGAGAAGATTGAAAAACAGGTCAGAGTCAGCATCAGGTCTTAGAGCTAATAGGTAGGAGAGCCAAGATTGCTGACCAAACTCAGTTCAGTTGCTCAGTTGTGTCCGACTCTGCAACCCCATGTACTGCAGCATGCCAGGTTTCCCTGTCCATCACCAACTCCCAGAGTTTACTCAGACTAATGTCCATTGAGTCGGTGATGCCATCCAACCATCTCATCCTCTGTCTTCCCCTTTTCCTCCCGCCTTCAATCCTTCCCAGTGTCAGGGTCTTTTCCAATGAGTCAGTTCTTTGCATCAGGTGGCCAAAGTATTGGAGTTTCAGCTTTAGCATCAGTTCTTCCAATGAATATTCAGGACTGATTTCTTTTAGGATGAACTGGTTGGATCTCCTTGCAGTCCAAGGGATTCTCAAGAGTCTTGTCCAACACCACAGTTCAAAAGCATCAATTCTTCAGCGCTCAGCTTTCTTCTTTTTTTTTTTTCCAGCTTTCTTTATAGTCCAGCTCTCACATTCATACATAACTATTGGAAAAACCATAGCTTTGACTAGATGGACCTTTGTTGGCCAAGTAATGTCTCTGCTTTTTAATATGCTGTCTAGGTTGGTCATAACTTTTCTTCCAAGGAGCAAGCATCTTTTAATTTCATGGCTGCAGTCACCATCTCCAGTGATTTTGGAGTCCCCCAAAATTAAATCTGTCACTGTCTTCGCTGTTTCCCCATCTATTTGCCATGGAGTGATGGGACTGGATGCTGTGATCTTAGTTTTCTGACGAAATAAAAATTCTATGTGGCAAATTTGGTAGTTTTTAAGAGAAAAAAGATCTAGTTAAGGATAGCTATTCTGCCTTATTTCTGTGATTCTAAACATAAAGGCTTTAGAAACATCAGAAGTGTAGAGGGTAAAAGTTCTGGTTTGATAATTTCTCTATACCAGTTCACTTTATATAACCTTTCTAATAATTGAGCATGTTTTTGATGTCTGGATATTTTTGTTTTAGGTGCAGAGTGAGTTGGAAGCAAAGGTTAATTCTGTTACAGAATTACTCAATAAGTTACAAGAGACTGATAAACAGTTACAACGTGTTACAGAGCATCAGACGACCATGCAGAATAAACAGGAGACACTACACTGTCATGATCATGAAAAACAAATGAATGTGTTTATGGAGCAACACATTCGGCATCTCGAAAAGCTGCAACAACAGCAAATCGATATTCAGGTATCTGTAATAAGCGACCGCACATCCCGTGACCTTTCATGACTCGGATCTCTAAGCTGATATTCACTGATTATTCCAGTAGTTCATCTCCTTAGATTGTAACAGTTTTAGTTCTTAAATAATGATTTGTTTGTTCATCATTCTTTTCTTCTATGTGGAAAAGAAGAACTCTGCATGTTCTAGTTCAGGTGTCTGGCTTTGTGAGACCTCTCCTTAAAACTGTTTTTTTCCTTCTTTTGTGATATTTCTTTTCATGGCATTTTAAAAGGGCTTGTATT
The DNA here is from genome assembly GCF_042477335.2 of Ovis canadensis. NCBI lineage: Eukaryota > Metazoa > Chordata > Mammalia > Artiodactyla > Bovidae > Ovis > Ovis canadensis. The sequence continues at coordinate 81,045,194 of NC_091251.1, forward strand.
GCATTGCAGTTTTCGGTTTATATCAATGGTTCTTAGCCTGGCAAAGAGCTTCAGAATCACACGGAGAACTTTATAAAAATATGCATGCTTGTACCGGTCAGAAATTCTGAAATAGCAGGTCTAATATAGACCTGGAAATCCTTGAAAGCTCTCTAATGATTCTGATACACACCCTTGGATGAGAATCACCTAGTATACATATTTGCTTCTACATTTACCTAGTTAAAAAGAATGAACATTCTTATGCCTTTTGAATGACTCACAGGGCTATTATAAACAGTTATCTTCACAGACAGGTAATAGTATAGTGTATTTATTTTGAAATTTCCAAGTCCTTGGATAGTACCCAGCACTCAGGTACTCAGATTTTTTAAAAAAGATTTTTTAGAAAGAGTGAATGACCAGCATTTGAAATGCATTGTTTTTAATTTACCTCCCTCCCCCCCCCCCCCGCCCGCCTCCACCCCTTGCTGCTACTGCTAAGTCGCTTCAATCGTGTCCAACTCTTAGCGACCCCATGGACTGCAGCCTACCAGGCTCCTCCGTCCATGGGATTTTCCAGGCAAGAGTACTGGAGTGGGGTGCCATACTGTGCAACTTGAATTTCCCAGGTGATGTCAGTGCAGGAGATGTAAGAGACGAGGGTTTGATCCCTGGGTTTGAAAGATACCCTGAAGTAGGAAATGGCAACCCACTCAAGTATTCTTGCCTGGAAAACCCTATGGAGAGAGGAACCTGGTGGGCTTCAGTCCATGGCGTCCCAAAGAGTTGGACAGAACTGAGCACACACTTCTAGTACTCCTTAAAAACTTTTAAAGATACAAGTAAAATATAGCATTAAGAAGAGTATACAAAAATAAGCTTATTGTAGCTCAGTATAAGATCATAGAGTGAACTCTAATATCCTATAATTTTTAAGACTTCCTAATAGGGTTTGTCTTAAAATCTAGATATGGTTGATATTATTTTAATTTGAATGATTATGGCATATAAAAAAAAGTTTTAGTAAGTACTCCGTACATTGTTAAAATTGAGTGTGTAGCACGTCATCTGGAGAGGCCGGGAGTGGGTCTACCAGAGTGCTGGTCCCCAGTCTACAGAAATCTTTGCTTTTCTGGGCCTTGATTTCTTTACCTAGAAAACAATTTTATTTTTGCTCTTTAGGATAGAATGAGATTACACATTTGAAAAGCACATTGATTTCTTTTTTTAACATAGTTCTAAGTGCCTTTCTGCCATTCATTTATCTTTCCATAAATAAACACATAATTTATTAACTTTATCATTTTTGAAGAATGAAATCTTTTGCTAATTCAGACATCTTGTTTGTAGAATTTATAACTACAGAGAAAATTGAACTTATGTAAAGTATTTTCATAGTTCAGTTAATGCTTAATGAAATGAAATTCTTTGAACCCATCCATCTGTTTTATGTAGAGGGACCTCAGCACACTTTTAAGAATTCTGTAAAATTCTTTTAAGAATTCTTTTTGTTTTGTTTTGTTTTTTTGCCTAGCATAAGACTCTTTTAAAATCAGTTTTATTAGTTATGATATGTGTACATTTCAGATATTTTAATAAATAGTGTTAAAAACTGTGTTGTCACTGTGTTTTCCATTTATATGGAAATGAATATTTTACTGCTGCTACTATGCAAAGCTACGGTTTTATTTTAGTGCTTTCTACCAATGGTTTTTAAACCTTTAAGTAAAATCTTATCATCGGTATTTAAAAGATGAGATGTTTTGGTTTTAAATTGTCTGGTTTAAGTAGGGGTCAAGGGCTAGGGTCCCTTTCTCCTGGTTCTTTAGTCCTAGAGAGAGTGTCTCTAGGAGACAGTAGTGTCTCAGTGTTTCCTGAGCCATCAGGAGTGTCTGATGAACTATCTCTGAGGTGAAAAGGAAGAAACAGGTTTAGAACAAATGATCAGGGCCACACTGTAGAGCCAGATGTAACCCAAGTCTTTGTGTTAGTGTATCTTTCCAGTAGCATTGCTCCTGCAGTGAGTAATTGCATGTAATGTTTATATTGTTATTATTTATTAAATCTAATAGATTGTTTTCAAGTCCTCTAATAAATTTCAAGGTATTTTTGTCATCTAACTCTTTCAGGTGATATTTGAAATAAACAAAGTTATTTCATGTTTTCTAGACTCATTTCATCAGTGCTGCACTCAAGACTAGTAGTTTTCAGCCTGTTATTGTACCTCCTTCTAGAGCAGTGGAAAAGTATTCTGTAAAACCAGACCATTTGAATTTTGGTAGCAGTAATCTGTCTTCACATAATGTTTTTTCTTCCAAACAAGGTAAAAATATGTAGTTCTCTATGAATAAAAGATGCCAGCTATGAATGTTCTTTGCAGTTTGTAAGCAGAAAATTTATTTACTGGGTTATAAGAGACTCTTTATTTTATAAAATTAGGGATTTTTTTCAGCCCACTAATTTCTAGATTATTTTGAAACTTGTTCAGCCAAGTTATGGATCATGTCCTATTTAATGGTTTTAATTAAAACTTTCATAAACTGTCAGAAGCATTTCTACATAAATTTAGATAAGTTTTACTTATCTAGCAGAGCTGGATTCGATCCCTGGGTTGGGAAGATCTTCTGGAGAAGGAAATGGCAACCCATTCCAATATTCTTGCCTGGAGATTTCCATGGACAGAGGAGTCTGGAGGGCTACAGTCCTGGGGGTATAAAGAGTCATACACAGCTGAGCACCAACATACACACATATGCACAGCAGTTCACCAATACTCTGACAAACTGCATATTTACTGTTTTTCTTCATTCTGTCAGGGGAGAAACCACCTGAGTACAATTAGAAACTTTCTAAATATTTTCAAGGAGTAATACAAGTCTATTTTAATGAAATTTTTAAAATCTCGTTATAGTAACAAAGGAATACACAACTTATTTGTGTTAAACCTTTGGAATTTAAACTCTTATCAATAAATGTATCTCCAAGTTACTGATATTTGAATAAGGAACTGATGAAAATCAAGAGCCTATCCTTTTAGTGATATATAAGATCCATGTAGTACATTATTCCTGACATTTGATTTATTAGGACATTATTATATTACAGACACATTAAAGGCTCCTTATACTTGCAAGTTGCTTTATGTCTCCACAAATGTGTGGGTCTTAAACTTTTGTGAAGTAATGTGAGTAATTTTTTAAGTTGTAAAGGGAGGAAAATGAAGCACAGAAAGTTTATGATTGCCTACTCTAGGTCACCTGGCTTGAGAGTGGGAGTGTCAGAGCTGTAGCAAGAACTCAGGTTTCCATGCTCACTGGTTATAGTTGTTAGTTTTGTGGGCTTTCCTGGTGGCTCAGTGGTAAAGAATCGCCTGCCAGTGCAAGAGACACCTGTTGGATCCCTGGGTCAGCTGAACAATAGCAACAATGTGTTTTGTGCTCACTAAAGTGGGATCTCTAGATCAAAGTGAATAAAAATTTTGAGATTTGCTGTACTTAGTACTGGGCTTCCCTGATGGCTCAGCTAGTAAAGAATCTGCCTGCAGTGTGGAAGACCTGGGATCAATCCCTGGGTTGGGAAGATCTGCTGGAGGAGGGCATGGCAACTCACTCCAGTATTCTTGCCTGGAGAATCCCTGTGGACAGAGGAGCCTGGCGGGCTACAGTCTATGGAGTCACAAAGAGTCAGACATGACTGGACGACTAGGCACATGTACTTAGTACCAGATGGCCTTCTCAGTTTTCATTGCCACAAGCAGTGTCTGGCTTTGCCATTTTCATCACAACTTAAGTAGCACTGAATATTGTCATATTTTTTCTTATTAGGTTTAAGTATAAAATATTTCTAGTTTATATTCTTTGATTTCTAGTGAGGATGAAGTTATTTCTATATATTTGTTAATAACTTGAATATCCTATATAATTTTGGTTTTATTTTTAAAACATGGGGAAGAGTAATATTATAATTAAAAATTTTTTTTAAGTAAGTTAATTATTTTCTTAATTTTCTGTTGAAGCATGTTCAAGAGAGGTTGAAGATACAAGTTTTGATAAACAGAAATCTCCTTTGGAGACACCAGCACCCCGCAGATTTGCTCCTGTTCCTGTTTCAAAGGATGATAAAATATCAAAGAGGGAAAATCCTATAGAAGAAAAAGAAAATATGAAGCTTTCATGTCATACAGGTAATAAAGCAATTATAATTAGCACACACTGCTTTTATTAGGGGCTTTGCTGGTGACTCTGTCACTGTGCTGTGCTCAGTCATGTTCAACACTTTGTGACCCCATGGACCGTAGCCCACCAGGGTCTGCTGTCTATGGAATTTTCCAGGCAGAATGCTTGAGTAGGGTTGCTGTTTCCTACTCCGTGATCTTCCCGATCCAGGGATCAAACCTGCATCTTGCTGTGATGGCAGGCAGATTCTTTACCAGAAAGTCAGCAGTAAAGAATTTGCCTGCCAATGCGGGAGACATGGGTTTGCTATCTGGGTCAGGAAGAGCCCATGGAGAAGGAAATGGCAACCCACTTCAGTATTCTTGTCTGGGAAATCCCGTGGACAGAGGAGCCTGGTAGGCTATAGTCCATGGGGTTGCAAAAGAGTTGAACACAACTAAGCGATTAAACAACAAAAGCAACAACTTTTGTTAGACCTATCTCAAGTTAGGAATAGATTTCCACACTTAGGATTTATAATTCCCTCACATGGACTTCCGGGGTGGCTCAGTGGTAAAGAATCTGCCTGCCAAGCAGGAGACATGAGTTTAATTCCAGGGTCAGGAAGATCCACTAGAGAAGGAAATAGTAACCCTAACCCACTCCAGTATTCTTGCCTGGGAAATCCTATGAACAGAGGAGACTGGTGGGCGACAGTCCATGGGGTCTCAGAGAGTCAGACACAACTGAGCGACTTAAAAAAACAGCAAATGAACTGGATTGGGACCTCTGTTTTTAATATTTTTCTTTAAGTAATACTGGGCAAATTAAGCTTCTTTTGATTCTTTGTAGAAGCAGTTGGAAATAAACCTTTGTAATTATTCTATCTTCTGCAAGTTATTATGTAAACCTTTAATGAAAATTGTTATTAATAAATAAAAATAATGCATTGTTGAAAGTAAGCTGATTATCATGTTTACTTATATTATTTTTAAATGTGAGTTTGTATAATAAAACTAAGAAATTTAACATTTATTATCATGTTCAGTTAGAAAAATGCTAATAACCTTTATAATTGACAAGAAATAATACTTTGTTTTAGATCCTTATAGTATTTATAGTAAAAGTAAGCAGAGATGTTAAGTATAAGCTTTCATTTTTGGAATTATTTAAATACATTCAATCTTGTCCTGGACATATTTAAAGACTCTTACGTAATTTTAAAAATATAATCTTTATTAAGTAAAGCAACCTTAACCACCAAAAAAATTGATAAGTAGTCTCATTAGAGATGAGGCTAAAAGGAAGATTCAACCAATACTAGTTATGAAGAAACTGCTAAATCTCCCTTTTACTGTCTATAGAAATATTTCTGTATACAGGGCTTTGCCGTGGTGTTACTTCTCATTCATACTCTTTTTCCTTCTGTAATGGAAATTAATTCAGGCCTAAACTTTTACAAGTATAGTTTCCATGAGTTATAAATGTTTAGCTTTTGATGTATATGTAGTCTGCCTTGTAGAGTGAAATGAGTAGATCATTACCATGTGAAACTAATTTAGTACAAACGTGTGAGCTATTACATAAAAGAGAAATGAATTAGTACTTGAAAAATGATACTATATTTCTTGTATATCTTAGGAAGTGTAGGATTCTTGGAACAAATTCTGAATAACCGTGATTCTTTGACGAGAATAAGTGAATCTTCAGACAAAACCTCACTAGCTAGGTCAAAAATGGGATGGAATCCTGAGACGAGAAACAGGTAAAAATGAGATTGGAATGCAAACTAGGTTGAACAGAGTTTTTTATTTTTTTATAGTTCTAAAATTTCTTCGGGAATTTTAATGGATTTATGAGATTGCTTTTAAAAATTATCTTAGATTTAGTTACCATTTTCTTCTGCTAATATATCTTTCCTCTTTTCTATAATTATACAATGTGTGTGTGTTTAGTTGCTCAGTCATGTCTGACTCTTTGTGACCCCCATGGACTGTAGCCAGTTTCTTCTGTCCATGGAGGTTCTCTAGGCCAGAATGCTGGAGTGGGTAGCCTTTGCCTTCTCTAGGGAATCTTTCCAACCCAGGGTTCAAACCCAGGTCTGCCACACCACAGGCGGATTCTTTACCATCTAAGCCACCAATGAATACATCTAATTTTCTCAAAATGTAGATTATTTACTATTCATTTCTGATTAAATGATATCTGGGATTTGCTTCAATAATAATCCAGTGCAGGGTGGGGAAAACCAGGTTGGAAGTATAAATGAAATGAAGATAGATAGCCGTGAGTTAGTTATTGATGTAGGTAGATAAGGGTATATGGAGGTCATTATGCTACTATTTCTACTTTTGTGTTTGAAACTTTACATTATAAAAAGTTTTTAAAAAGTCAAGTAAATAGTAAAAGTCAAGGTATAGTCAGCCAGTATAATTTTTTTCTTGAATGTCATGAAAAGTACAATAACAAAAACTAAATAAGCTACGTTTTGTGTAATCTCATGAGACATTGTACAATTTTAGTCTGTTACCATTAGTGTAATTACTAATAAAGTAAGATTTATGTCTGTCATGTTGTTATATGTTTTTATATATCTTAGGTCCTTTTCTTACTCTACTGTTCCTCCATATTGTCTTTTTAACATTAAATAGATATTTTCTAGTATAACATTTTAATTCCCTTATTGCTTTCTTAACTATTTTTTTTCGAGTTATTTTCTCAGTAGTTGCCCTAGGAACTACAATTAACATCTTAATTTAAAACAATCTAGTTAGGATTAATACCAGTTTAATTTCTGTAGGATTCAGAAACTTTACTGCAGTATAGATTGACTCCCTCCTCTTTTCTTTCTGCTATTATTATCATACAAAGTATATCTTTATACATTATAAGCTTGTCCCTACAGCTTGATAATTACTGTTTTACACAGTTGTCTTTTATATCAGATAGAAGGAGAGAGTTATAAACAAATAATTTAATACTGTTTTTTATATTTACCTATGGAAGGAATGATGCTAAAGCTGAAACTCCAGTACTTTGGCCACCTCAGACGAAGGGTTGACTCATTGGAAAAGACTCTGATGCTGGGAGGGATTGGGGGCAGGAGGAGAAGGGGACGACCGAGGATGAGATGGCTGGATGGCATCACTGACTCAATGGACATGAGTCTGAGTGAACTCCGGGAGTTGCTGATGGACAGGGAGGCCTGGTGTGCTGCGATTCATGGGGTCGCCAAGAGTCGGACACGACTGAGCCACTGAAGTGGACTGACCTGATACAGTTAACTTTCACCCATACTCTTTATTTCTTCATGTGGATTTGAGTTAGTGCATAATGTCCTTTTATTTCACCCTAAGGGACTCTTTTTAGTATTTACTATAGGGTAGGTCTGCTAGTGATGAATGCTCTCTGTTTTATTTATCTGGAAATGTCATAATTTTTATCTTTGAATCATAGTTTTACTGGATGTAGAATTTTTGGTTGATACTCTTGTCCTTTTAGTGCTTTGAATATATCATTTTACTGCCTTCTAGATTTCATGATTTCTGATGAGAAATATACTGTTAATCTTACTAAGGATCAGTTTAGTTCAGTTCAGTTGCTCAGTCGGGTCTGACTGTTTGCAACCCCGTGAACCGCAGCACACCAGGCCTCCCTGTCCATCACCAACTCCCAGAATCTATCCAATCCCATGTCCATCAAGTCGGTGATGCCATCCAACCATCTATCCTCTTGTCGTCCCCTTCTCCTGCCCTCAATCTTTCCCAGCATCAGGGTCTTTTCCAGTGAGTCAGATCTTCACATCAGGTGGCCAAAATATTGGAGTTTCAGCTTCAGGATCAGCCCTTCCAACGAACACCCAGGACTGATCTCCTTTAGGATGGACTGGTTGGATCTCCTTGCAGTCCAAGGGACTCTCAAGAGTCTTCTCCAACACTACAGTTCAAAAGCATCAATTTTTCTGTGCTCAGGCTTTCTTTATAGTCCAACTCTCACATCCATACGTGACCACTGGAAAAACCATAGCCTTCACTAGACGGACCTTTGTTGGCAAAGAAATGTCTCTGTTTTTTAAAATGCTGTCTAGGTTGATCATAACTTTCCTTCCAAGGATTAAGCGTCTTTTCATTTCATGGCTGCAGTCACCATCTGCAGTGATTTTGGAGCCCCCCAAAATAAAGTCATCCACTGTTTCCACTGTTTCCCCATCTATTTCCCATGAAGTGATGGGACCAGATGCCATGATCTTAGTTTTCTGAATGTTGAGCTTTAAGTCAACTTTTTCACTCTCCTCTTTCACTTTCATCAAGAGGCTCTTTAGTTTTTCTTCTTCACTTTCTGCCCTAAGGGTGGTGTCATCTGCATACCTGAGGTTAGTGATATTTCTCCTGGCAATCTTGATTTCAGCTGTGCTTCCTCCAGCCCAGCGTTTCTCATGATGTACTCTGCATATAAGTTAAATAAGCAGGGTGACAATATACAGCCTTGACGTACTCCTTTTCCTATTTGGAACCAGTCTGTTGTTCCACGTTCAGTTCTAACTGTTGCTTCCTGACCTGCATATAGGTTTCTCAAGAGGCAGGTCAGGTGGTCTGGTATTCTCATCTCTTTCAGAATTTTCCACAGTTGATTGTGATCCACACAGTCAAAGGCTTTGGCATGGTCAATAAAGCAGAAATAGATGTTTTTCTGGAACTCTCGTGCTTTTTGGATGATCCAAGTAAGACGGTAGGCACTGAGAGAGGGCATCAGAGGGCAGACAGACAGAAACCACAATCACAGACAACTAGCCAATCTGATCACACGGACCACAGCCTTGTCTAACTCAGTGAAACTAAGCCATGCCATGTGGGGCCACCCAAGACGGATGGGTCACGGTGGAGAGGTCTGACAGAATGTGGTCCACTGAAGAAGGAAATGGCAAACCACTTCAGTATTGTTCCCTTGAGAACCTCATGAATAGTATGAAAAGGCAAAAAGATAGGACCCTGAAAGATGAACTCCCCAGGTCGGTAGGTGCCCAATATGCTACTGGAGATCAGTGGTGAAATAACTTCAGAAAGGATGGAGCGGTGGAGCCAAAGCAAAAACAACACCCAGTTGTGGATGGGACTGGTGATAGAAGCAAGGTCCGATGCTGTAAAGAGCAGTATTACTAAGGATACTTTGTATGTAATGAATCACTTCTATCTTTAAGGATTCTCTCTTTGTCTTAGGCTTTTGACAGTTTGATGTGTCTAAATGTGGATCTCTTTGAGTTCATCCTCCTAAAATTTTGTTGATCTTCTTGGATGACTGAATTAACATTCATTAAGTCAGGGAGTTTTTTGGCTGTTATTTTTGTACACAGTTAAATAGTACACATGATCTTTTTTTTCTCCTTGGGCTATGTTGTTTGTTGTTATGCTTGATGGTATCTGACAGGTCTTAAGGATTTTAGGGTTTTTTTGTTCTTTTTTTGCTCTGTTCTTCAAACTGTGTTCAGTCACTCAGTCACACCCAACTCTTTGTGGCCCCATAGACTATAGCCCACCGGGCTCCTCTGTCCATGGAATTTTCCAGGCAAGAATAGTAGAGCGGGTTGCCATTTCCTACTCCAAGGGATCTTTCTGTCACAGAGATCAAACCCAAGTCACTTGCATCTCTGGCATTGGCAGGCAGATTCTTTACCACTAGCACTACCTTGGAAGCCCATTCCTCAAACTGGATAATCTCAATTAACCGGTCTGTAAATTTGCTGATTCTTTCTCTTACCAATTGGAATCAACTCCAGAATTTGTCTTTAAAAAAAGGAAAAAATTATTTATTTATTAATTTTTGGCTTTGCTGGGTCTTTGTTACTGCTTGTGGGCTTTCTCTAGTTGTGGTAAGTGGGGCCTGCTCTTTGTTACAGTGCACAGCCTTCTTGTTGTGTCTTCTCTCATTGCAGAGGATGGTCTCTGTATGTGGGCTCAGTGGTTGTGGCATGTGGGCTGTATGGTGCACGGGCTCAGTGGTTGTAGTGCCTGAGCTTTAGTTGCTTCATGGCATATGGAATTTTCCCAGACCAGGAATGGAACTCACATCCCCCACAGTGGCAGGCAGATTCTTATCCACTGTTCTACCACAGAAGTCCAGTAGCTTTTCTCTTTTTTGGTATTCTTTGATGAGACGTCATTCTTATTTATCTATTTATTTTGGTCTTGCTCTGTGGCTTGTAGGATCTTAGTTCCCTGACCAGAGATTGAACCCAGGCCCTCAGCATGGAGTCCTAACCCCTGGACCACCAGGGAATTCCCAAGACTTCATTATTATTTTTGTTGTTGTTCAGTCTCTAAGTCATATCTGACTTATTGCAACCCCATGGACTTCTGCACACCAGGCTCCTCTGTCCTTCACTATCTCCAGGAGTTGGCTCAGATTTATGTCCATTGAGTCAGTTTATCTAACCATCTCATCCTCTGCCACCCTCCTTCTCCTTTTGCCTTCAGTCTTTCCCAGCATCAGGGTCTTTTCCAGTGAGTTGGCTCTTTGCATCAGGTGGCCAAAGTATTGGAGCTTCAACTTCAGCATCAGTCCTTTCATTCTTTTGAAAAGTGAAAGTGTTAGTCGCTCAGTTGTGTCTGACTCTTTGCAACCTCATGGACTGTAGCCTGCCAGGCTCCTCTATCCATGGGATTTCGCAGGCAAGAGGACTAGAGTGGGTTGCCATGCTGTCCTCCAGGAGATCTTCCCAACCCAGGGACTGATACTTTTCTCTACTTATAGTAGCTAATTTTTGGTCTTTCTCTAGTTAAGTCCAATATTTGGAGTTCCTCAAGGATAGTTTCTACTGATATTCTTTTTCCTGTGTCTGAGCTATATTTACTATTTCTTTGTATCTCACAACTTTTTGTTGAAAATTAGACATTTAAAATAATTTAATGGGCCAGTTTTGGAAATTAGATTCTTCCATCAACTCCCACCCTCCCACCAGGATTTGTTGTTACTGCTGGTTATTTTTCTTGTTGTTGCTGTTTAATGATTTTCCTGGACTAATTCTATAATTTTTATTCTTTATTATGTGTAGCAAGTCTCCATTTGATTAGCTAAGTCAGCTAATGATTGGAAGATTTCCTTAACTATTTTGAATGAATAAATCTTGCTATCTTTGCCAAGGGGTTGTGTGTGTGTGTGTGTGTGTGTGTGTGTGTGTATGTGTGTGTATACACTGGGGAACACCTTCAGTGCTCCAGCAGTTTGTAAGCCTATCTTAATCCTAACTTCCTACTCGTAAAGAGTTCATGGTCAGCCAGATGTGAAAGATTATGCCCTTCTTAGGTCATTCTTTTGCATGCATAGAGCCCTGTACATGCATGTGACCTTCTAGAGCCCCAGTAGTGTTTCGGAGCTTTTCAGACTCCACCGTGGGGTCTTGCCGGGCAATTCAGTGGTTAAGACTCCATCTTCCAGTGAAGGGGGTATGGCTTGGACCTCTGGTCAGGGAACTAAGGTTCCACATGCCACGGGGTGTGGCCAAAAATTAAAAAAACAAACAACTCCATCGTGGACATCTCCTTCCTCAGTTTTTTGGCTTATTGTCCACCCTCTTGTTTGCTTCAACTGGTATGACTCCCTCAGGCAGCTAAGATGTTAAGCAGTTGCCACTGTTTTCAAAAAATGACCCTGGGATGGGATTTCTCACTGAGTCAGATTTAAGGAGAAACCTTGTGAATATGACTTTTTCCACTTTTTCCACCCTTTTAGTGCCTGTGAGGCTGTCGGTTTTCACAGCTACAGTGATGATGAGGCTGTTGATTTTCAAAGCTACTCAGAGTTGAAGAAAGGCCTCTGGGAATAGAGCAATTTAAAATACCATAGAGCTTGCTGTTCTTGTCAGCCATTCTTGTTAAGTAAATGTTCCTACAAGCTTTTGTTTAATTTCCACCATTCTGAAAAAGCTGATCTGACCATTTTTGCTAGTGTTTTGTTTGCTTTTATTCAGGAGTAGATTTTAGAGATTATTACTCTACCATTCTAGAAGTGCTTCTGCGCATTCGTTTCTTCCAAGCAAAACCATTTTCTGCTCTTTTCCTACTATTCTTAAACCAATCTGGTCAGAGTAATTTTGTTTCTTGCAATTTTTGTGTTTTGTATGTTTAACCACATAATTGACTGATTCTTTGTGCAATTTTAATAGGACCCATTTAGAATTCATTTAACTAAGAATGTATCAAAGATTTATATCATCAAATGTTTACGGAACTTAGGCAGTTTAGAAAACTTTACTTTGAAATCTTTTTCAGCATTGATACTATAGCCACTCAAAGATTTCCTTCCTATGAAGAACTAGGAACAGCTAAAGTGACTGTGCAGAAGTCTGACGATATTCTTCATGAACTTGATCAAAAGAGGAAAGAAACAAATAGTATACTCCAGGTAAAGTGTGAACAAAGTCTTGAAATTAATGATGAGCAAAGGTAAAAATTATGAAGAAATAAAGTTGCCAAGACAAAGCAGGAGGAGGATGAAGACAGAGCACTGAAAGACGTGTCAGCCCAGCTTGTTTCCCTTGCAGAACTTTTCCGAAAGCCCTCTGCAGGTGATTTCTGCTTCCTACTCCTTGGCTAAGAGTGAGCCACACACTCTCAAGTTGGAGAGGAAGGAAGGTGGAAGGGGAACGTGAATGGCCCTTATTTATCCAGTTCACATTGTCTGCCCTGCCTACCCAGAGCCAACTTGCTGTTAATTTGTTTGGCTTTCTTCACCCAGATAGAACTTTTATAGGTCACTGAACTACTGTGGGCTTCCCAGCCCCATTTTACTGAACATTCACAGTATACATCTAAAAGAAACTTTAGTTGCTAAGTATTCTTTTATAGCTCTTCAATTTGACAAATTCATTCCTTAGACTGGTGTAGTATATGCCCCAAACTATACTAACAGCTCTTATGTGGATTAAAATATGAATATAAGTTTTACATATTGATATTCTTGCCTTTTTATCTTTTAAGTTGAAAGAATCTCAGATGTCAGGGCTTGCGGATCTTCCACAGAATTCCATTAAGCTTCAAATAACAAATACAAGATCTGTATTGAAAGATGCTGAGAAGATTTTAAGAGGAGTACAAAATAATAAAAAAGTACTTGAAGAAAATCTGGAAGCTATAATTCGTGCAAAGGATGGAGCTGCCATGTATTCATTTATCAATGCTCTATCCAACAACAGGTAGGACAGGATGTTGGCATCCCAAGGTTTTTTATGAAACTGCCAGTTTACAGGCTCTCTTCATTTTTTTTCTAAGCTCTTCCTTTTGCTTTAATGTGTTTTGATGTTTAGAAAAGATTCTTCATTGCCTTTGATAGTGTGGACTTATTATAAAGTTGAAATTTAGTTATATGCCTGCTGCTATTATTTTTCACAAGTGTTAATTTTCCGTTTAATTTTTTTTTTCTCTTTTTGGTATGTATTCACTAGAATCTACATATGCTTTGCAGGCATCCTTGAAACATTGGATGAAACTAATAACATTGGCTTTTCCTTTTCAAATGAAGGCTATTGGGCTACACAATAGATTCAAAGTTAGATAGGAGATCTGTTCTTAGAACCTTTAATGTTAATCTAAGAAAATTATTTTTTCTCTTTTGTAGGGAGATATCAGAGAAGATTCGGATCAAAAAGACTGTAGATGACTGGATTAAAACGATTTCTGCAGAAATTCAAGTAGGTATTGAAAAGAATTAAGTGAATTCTTAAGAGATACCATTGACTCCAATTTATAAGTATCATAGCTATTCTCAAAATATTCCTTATAAGTCCACTTGTAAGTCTTAATTTCACTCTTATCACCCGTTGTACTTATTAGTAATAAGGTCCATTTTATTCAACATGTGCTTTGTCTCATAAATTATATTATGGCTGTTAACTGGAAAATTGTAGACAACTACTAAAATATGAGTGATTGCAAAGAAAATTTAGCAAAAGCATTTGGAAAAGAAAGTAGACATAAAAAGGTATACTTAGGAAGACAACAGATTTAGAAGCATTGGCTTACCAAAGTAAAAGCATCAAAGTTACTTAAAAGGAGAGTACTCCACAAAAATCTCTAAGGTTACTGTGTTTAGAGAAGTCAGTTCCAGATGGAAAAATTGCCACTTTCTCACTTCCACACATCTTATGGTGTATCTACAGACATTAGTATTGCAAAAATTCAGGAGAGTTCTTTTTATTAGGTGGTCAGTAATTTAAAGGAAATTTCTCAATATTTTATGTATTTTTAAGCAAAACTAGACAAGTTAACTCATTTTTACCTGGAGGTGCAAAGTGTTTTTTTCCTGACTGTAAGATATGTGTATATGCTTACTCACAGTTATAGCAGGGTGAAGTGTTAGTTTGGTTTCCATAGCATTAAACACTAAAATACACTTCTTTTGGGAGGGTGGGAAGGGTGTGTGTGTGTGTTTGTGTGTGTGTGTGTTGTGTTGTTTGTTGTCTCTCTCTCTCTCTTTTTTTTTAATGGCTACACCATGCAGCTTTGGGGATCTTACTTTCTTGACCAGGGTTTGAATCTGGGCCCCTGACAGTGAATGAAAGCACAGAGTCCTAACCACTGGACCACCAGGGAGCTCTCTAAAATACACTTTTAAACACTGTTGTTTTAAGAATATGTATCTCCAGTACATAAAGAGTTTATATTAGCTGCTATGTGATGCACCAGAGGAAAAATTGACCTATGGGTCAAAAGACTTGGAGTTCACCTCTGGTTCTTCAGATGACTAGCAGTATATGTAACTGTAACAGTAGCTGTCATGCAAAATATGCTTCTTTAAACCTTCAAGTAACTTCTAATTTATAAATATCTCAGAACTTTCTTACAAAATTTTTACTTTTTGAAAACTTATTTTTTAATTTAAATTTGAAGTTACTATCTTCATATGGTTTAAACATCAAAAAGTATAAAAACCTCTATGATGAAAAATTGCCCTCTTATCCCTGAAGATCGTCTACTGTTTCTCATTCTTCTGCTCCATAAAATACTAGTCTTTTAAATTTTTTATTTATTCTAAAAAGAATTCTTATTCATATTGAACCAATATCATTTATTTATAAAGCTTTTAAAACTGCTAAATCATATTTCTATAACAGTAGGAAAAAATGGGCTTCCATGGTGCCTCCGTGGTAAAGAATCCGCCTGCTAGTGCTGGGGACATGGAGTCAGGGGTTTGATCCCTGGGTCAGGAAGGTCCCCGGAGAAGGAAATGGCCAACCTGCTCTAGTATTCTTGCCTGGGAAATACCATGACAGAGGAGCCTGGCGGGCTACAGTCCATGGGGTCGCTAAAGAGTCAGACACAACTTAGCAGCTAAACAACAACAACTTTGGATGTGAAATGTTACTACTTGGATAGATTTTAAGTAATTTTAGTTTTGCTTGTATTAAGGATGAACTGACGAGAAAAGATTATGAACAAAAGAGATTTGATCAGAAGAATGAAAGGAACAAGAGAGCTTACAACATGAATAAATATATTAAAACCAACACACAAGATAAAACTGTAAACAACTCTGTAATTCCAAGAAAACATTCTCAAAAACAAAAAGAGGATCGTCTTCGGAATCCACCTATAAGGAGCATGCCTGCTTCAAGCTTACAGAGAGAGAGAAGAGAAGTAAGGTTCTAATCTGGTTTTATGATGTAAATGTTGCATAATTATTAAAGATATATATAATGAAATTACTGTGAAAATGTTTTAAAAATATGAGTGGCTATACAAATGAGAACCGTCTTTAACTACTGATATTTACAGGTTTTGATATCTGTAATGTAGAAATTATTGCACAAAGTACACCATTCTTTCCTTTTGAGTTGACATGCTTATAGTATTTCAGTTATATTGGATTTATTTAAAAATAATCGTCCAAAAATTAGATTTTTTTAGTTCATGGTATTCAGAATTGTGTATGTGTGTGTATTTTTGTTTGGTTATTTTTCAGTTTAATAAATGTCTGTTTAGTGCCCAATGATTGCATGGCAAGGTACTAGATGCTATGGAGGGAATTTTTTGGCTGCCCTGAGTAGTAACTTTGTTAATGCCAAACATGGATTGTTGGGCAGATTAATAAAGCATCTAATTAATTCAGTGCTTGGTGCTCAGCAGATGTTCAATAAATGCTACTTTTCTGTGGCATTTAGATTATGATTGAAGGTGGGATCAGAAATGTAGAAAATTATTTAAAGACTTGGTTTGTGTCATTTTACTGTACTTGAAAGTTACTACTTTCAGATGTAAAATGTGTTTAAGCTTTCTTTTTGGTACTGAAAATATGCTTAGTAGTATAAGAATCTTCATGTTTCTTGGGTAAATGATTTTTGTCTTTAATTTTCATGCTTTTGAAAACTTTAAAACTGCAGTTTGGAAATTGTCTCCAGAATTTAAGAGCTATTTAATATAGAGGATTTTCCTGATCTGATCATTCTTAATATAGTACTTAAGCTGGCAAAAGGAGGTTTTAGAAAAATGAGATAAGTGTTTGATGACTATTTTGCTGATGAGTTGAATACTTTTGTGTACTTAGGGATTTTTGAAAGCACCCACAGTGGTGCAAGACAAGGATTATATGTTACAAATCTATGGAAAACCAGTTTATCAGGGTCACCGCAGCACTCTTAAAAAAGGACCATATCTCAGATTTAATTCTCCATCTCCTAAGTCCAGACCACAGAGACCAAAAGTAATAGAACGAGTTAAAGGTATGAAACCTCATTTTTTGTGGTATCACTTTAATATGTAAAGTTTAATTTTTTCTATTTATTTATTAATACATTCAAATTATATCATGCTTAGGGATGGAAATATTTCCTTCCAGGAGAGTAAGAAAAAACAGACCAGACTCGAAATATTGGAGGGAAAAGTAGTATTAGATGGTATCTTCAGATAAACTTAATAAAATTTATGAGATGATGGCTCTTAAGCAATTTAAATTATAATATTAGGGAATGTAGACTGTTCTTGCAGATCTTAGCCTATCATGTTCTTTATGGACAGAAAGATGAGCCATATCCTATACATTATCATAAAAGTGCTTATGGGCACTTTTAAAGTTTGGTTTGTTCTCAAAGAGCCTTAAGTTGCAGAAGTGAAAAATTCTTTATCATGTTTATATACAAGTAGAAATATCTTTATTTATCACTATATGTTTTGATTGACACATACCACTTTACTAGCATATTTAAATATAACTTTTAGTTAAGTATTGACTCAGTTGACTTTGGTTACAGTTTGAAATTTCTCAGCTTGTGCTTTAGCAGTCTATAAGCTACTTTGATAATATGCTGTAACTCATGGATCCCAGTTCATTTTCCTTTCTGATCCTGTCTTGTGAGTGGGTGATTGCTTTATTTTTCCTTTCCTTTACAAAAGTTAGTTGATCATATAGGGTGTCAGTTTATCTAGAAATCTTATAGATTTTGTTTTAGTAGGCTTTATGGATGATGTTTACCCTAATGTTTCCTTGATTTATTAGAGCTTGCTGTTAACTTATATTTGGGATTTGGAAACTTTTGCAAAAAATGACCCAACGTTTTAAAATACTTTCAAATCCAAAAATCACTCTATGAATTAACTCTTAATGATAAAGTGATTGAGAACCTATGGATACAACCTCCTCTTTGGGCCCTGGTACCTGTTATTTCCCCTGCCTGGAGAGCTTTTCCCATAGACCCTTGCATGGCTCACTGTGAGTTCTTTCAGTCTCTGTTCTTAGCTGTTAGCTACTCAGAGAGGTCTATGTTGACCATCTCATCCAAAATGTCATCACCTAACCCTCTCTATTCCTTCCTCTGCATATTGCCCTTCACCATCTGATGTATTTTTGTTTATCAGTTTTTTTTCCTTAAGAAGTTATAAGCTACATGAGTACAGTTGGTTTATTCACTACCTATATTCCCTTTGTCTGGAATGATGGCAAACACATTTTAAATGCTGACAATATATTTTAAATAAACTTGTAAGCAAAACATTCATTCAGTTGAATGAATCAATACTTGAGAAGGTGATAAGAAAATTATAGATGTAGTACTAAAATTTTTCTTCCTAGTATCATAAAACTATATTTATAAGTCCAGATTTATAAAACTCAGTTCAGTTCAGTCGCTCAGTTGTGTCCGACTCTTTGCAACCCCATGAATCACAGCACACTAGGCCTCCCTGTCCATCACCATCTCCCGGAGTTCACTCAGACTCATGTCCATTGAGTCCGTGATGCCATCCAGCCATCTCATCCTCGGTCGTCCCCTTCTCCTCCTGCCCCCAATCCCTCCCAGCATCAGAGTCTTTTCCAATGAGTCAACTCTTCTCATGCGGTGGCCAAAGTACTGGAGCTTCAGCTTTAGCATCATTCCTTCCAAAGAAATCCCAGGGTTGATCTCCTTCAGAATGGACTGGTTGGATCTCCTTGCAGTCCAAGAGACTCTCAGGAGTCTTCTTCAACACCACAGTTCAAAAGCATCAATTCTTCGGCACTCAGCCTTCTTCACAGTCCAACTCTCACATCCATACATGACCACAGGAACAACCATAGCCTTGACTAGATGGACCTTAATTGGCACAGTAATGTCTCTGCTTTTGAATATGCTATCTAGGTTGGTCATAACTTTTCTTCCAAGGAGTAAGCATCTTTTAATTTCATGGCTGCAGTCACCATCTGCAGTGATTTTGGAGCCCCCCAAAATAAAGTCTGCCACTGTTTCCACTGTTTCCCCATCTATTTGCCATGAAGTGATGGGACCAGATGCCATGATCTTCGTTTTCTGAATGTTGAGCTTTAAGCCAACTTTTTCACTCTCCTCTTTCACTTTCATCAAGAGGTTTTTTAGCTCCTCTTCACTTTCTGCCATAAAGGTGGTATCATCTGCATATCTGAGTTTATTGATATTTCTTCCAGCAATCTTGATTCCAGCTTGTGTTTCTTTTTAAAACTACTCATACATTAAAACTAAAAATGTAGTAATGTCAGGTATTAATTTAATTTAGAAGAGATTTTAGTTTCTTTTCCTTTACACTTTTACTTGACTTTTGCAAGGTTTTAATAAGTATAGAATTTGATTATCTTTACATTATTTCTAAGGATAAAGTCTGGTTATTCAGAATAATGAGAGGATGAAAAAAACTTTCAATTCCAAAAATGATCTTTAACTGTTTTACACCTGTTGGAAAAAATGTGAGTTAAGTAATACATGCTGAATATTCTTTCAAATCTTAATCAACATTTTTTCGTAGTCATTATATCATTTCGTTTTTTCTTTTTTTTTAACTTTTGTCTTTATTTTTTGGTTGCGCTATGCAGCATGTGGGATCTTAGTTCCCTGACCAGAGATTGAACCCAGGTTCCCTGAATTGGAAGCACAGAGTCTTAACAGGGAATTTCCGTAGTCATTGTATCTTTTCTATCATATTATTTGCACAAGTTGTTGCATCTATTCAGAGATTGAAAAACCACAACCTGCAGGCTTTATGCCTGTTTTTATACATAAAGCTCTCTTGGAACATAGGTGCACATTCATTTATGTATTTGTCTATGAGTGCTTTCATGCTACAGTAGAACTGCGATGTTGTCACTGAGACCACTTGGGCCATGAGGCTAAAATATATCCTATCTGGCCACTTAAGAAAAAGTTTGTCACTCCTTGAATTATATGTTACTTGTATTTTGGGGTCCTATAACCTTGTTACATAGAGTGAGATCTTTATGTGGAGAAGAGTTGCTATTTTTGTAGATGTTCAAACAATATTTTAAAATATCTGCCATTGATGATTATTATAGGCACTAAAGTAAAGTCTATAAGAACACAGACAGAGTTTTCTGCCACGAAACCTACAAAGGTGGATTCTAAGTTGCAGCATTCTATTACTACACTGTCTCCTGGTGATCAGCAGTATTTGTTCAGCCCAAGCCGGGAAATGCCTACTTTTTCAGGTACACTGGAAGGTCATCTGATTCCTATGGCAGTTCTTTTAGGTAAGACCCAACAAAATATATGGCATAAATTTAAAAATTCTATTCGGCAATAACATAACTTACAAAATGGTATTGACACAGTAGTCATGTACTTTTCCTTTATGTGTTGCTTATATTTGAGAATAGGGCTTCAGGATATGTTTTACTTTGTCTAGTAGCAGTGTCTGAAATGATGCTGTATTTTCACTCACAGGAAACATTCTTACAGTATTTTATAGTATATTGCTGTAGATGAAATTAAAATAATGTTTAAACATGTCATGAAAGTAGTGAAAGTTGCTCAGTTGTGTCCAACTCTTTGCAACTCCATGGTCTATACAGTCCATGGAATTCTCCAGGCCAGAATACTATTGGAGTGGGTAGCCACTCCATTCTCTGGGGGACTCTTCCCAACCCAGGGATCAAACCCAGGTCTCCCGCATTGCAGGCGGATTTTTTATCAGCTCAGCCACCAGGGAAGCCCAAGATTACTGGAGTGGGTAGCCTATCCCTTCTCCAGCGGATCTTCCTGACCCAGAAATGGAACCGGGGTCTCCTGCATTGCAGGCGATTCTTTACCAGCCGAGCTACCAGGGAAGCTAGACATGTCATAAACATTCATAATAATTAAAGAATTTAAGGATTTTGATTGGTTTAATATCATTGTACCTTAGGAGAAATACTTTGAATTACCTTTTATGTACTTTTGGACTAAGCTATGATCAGTAAAAATTTTGTAGCTGTGTGTTCTAAGCTAAGAGTTTGTTATTAACTTATTTGAGTTCTCTCAGACCCATCATTGTAAAAGTTGAACAAATAATTTTTGATATCACCCTGGCTCTTCAAATGGAGAGGCAATGGCAACCCACTCCAGTACTCTTGCCTGGAAAATCCCATGGATGGAGGAGCCTGATGGGCTGCAGTCCATGGGGTCACTAAGAGTCAGACATGACTGAGCGACTTCACTTTCACTTTTCACTTTCATGCATTGGAGAAGGAAATGGCAACCTGCTTGTGTTCTTGCCTGGAGAATCCCAGGGACGGGGGAGCCTGGTGGGCTGCCATCTATGGGGTTGCACAGAGTCGGACATGACTGAAGCAACTTAGCAGCACCAGCAGCAGCTCTTCAAATCTAGTTAGCTATTTTTCCTTTTAATGTCTTTGCAATTCTTAATTTTGATGAATTATTGTGAATATTTGTATATATATAATATGAATATTTTCCACCATGAGATAATTTTTTATTTTTGATATTATGGGTTAATGACATATCATCTTGGTAGCAGTCTGTTCAACCATGTCTTCTACTAAAATAATAAGCAATACTCATAAAGTCCTTACTGTGTGCCAGATATAGATCTAAGTACTTTATATAAATTAGCTTATTTAATCCACCCTATAAAACACATGGTAATGTACCAGTTTTATAAATGAAGGAACTGGGGCACAGAAGAGTTTACTGATTTCTCAAAGGCTACATAGTTAGAGTGGAATAGATAGATTAGTTAGATTCAGACCCAGGCCTTGTGATTTTTAGAGTCTGTGCTTTTAGTGAGAGCACTGCTCCCTGTTTACTTTGAAATATAGGAAACAAATGGAAATTTTGAAGTGAAAGGTAACAAAAATTTTGATTGGCTATGATAGTTACCAAATAGTAGGCCTACATGATATTTATTAGTAGTCAGACACTAGCATTTTGTTGTTGGTTTTATTTCTGTCCATTTTTGCTCTGTGAAAATTTGAGAATAAAAATAATGCAACATAATGCAGTATATTTCAGTCTCGCCTTTGCCTCTTACACCCTATTATGACCTTCAGCAAATTATGTTTCTAAACCTCTGTCCTCAGCTGTAAAGTGTGGGTAATATTAATACTTCATAGACTTATTTAATTTAGATGGTGGATGTGAAGTGTTTAGTACATATGAGTGCCTAGTAAATGTTGGTCACCGGGGACAGGCTGACATGGGGAGGACCATGACAATAGTGATGACAGAGGGGAAGATGATTGCAGAGGGAAAGGAAAGGTAGTGCTTTCCTTTCATGTGGGAATTTAACCGTAAAGATCTAGGTTATACATTAGAATTTTCTCTTTATTTCTGAAATGGTTGACGCCTTTTCTCCCCTGAATTTTTTAGGACAAACCCAAAGTAATAGTGATTCCATGCCACCTGCTGGGGTAATTGTAAATAAGCCACACCCTGTAACAGTGACAACTTCAATTCCACCATCATCTCGAAAAATAGAACCTGGAGTAAAGAAACCTAACATAGCAGTTGTAGAAATGAAGTCAGAAAAAAGGGATCCTCCTCAGCTTTCTGTACAGGTATGCAGTGTGTATGAGCAGAAAAGTTTAAGAAATAAAACCTTTGGCATAACTTCAGTGCTTAAAATCTGTTGTATTGCTTCATGAAGACTTTGCTTTCCTGATGGATCTTTCATTCTTTAAAACTATGATATTTATGTGATATCACTATCCTTGTTCTGCATGGTTTAAGCTACCTTTTCTAAGCCAGTGACTCATATCCTGGTGACTTGATGATATTCCAAAGGGAATAATTGAACAGTTTGTTATAATTAATTTTTTAAAAGGCTTACAGTGTTTGTTATAATTAAACTTTAACCTTTACACAAACATATATGAGGACTTGGATGAATGGGGAGAGAACCTGTATGTGAATTTAAAATATTCAGGTTGTCAATTCTTCCTAAGTTAATGTATGATTTAAGTGAAATTGTATTTAAAAAATAAAAGCCATTACTTTTTTTTTTAACTTGAACTTTAGGATCATTTTGATATTTGAAAGAACAAAGAGTTTAGTGTTTTGATACTGGTCCCATTTAAGAAATATTCTTAGTTTTTAAAAAGAATGTAGTATGTAATAGATACTTCATTAGTCAATGGGAAATAGGATTCTCTTAAAAGAAATGACGTATGTTATAATTGGTTAGCAGTGTAGAAATGGATCAGTTTTAGACTCTAAATTTTTACTGTATGTAGCAAATGAGTTCCAAATAGGCAATAGGCTAAAGTATAGCTACAAAATATAAAAACAAGAATTAGAAGATAACTGCATGCAGTCCTTATCAAAACTGAAGCTAAGTCTGGATATGAGAGGAGGAAACTTAGATATGATAGAAAACAGACTTGATTCTATAAAATTTAAAACTTATATATGTAAAAAACTTCTAAATAAAAAGGGAAGTGACATATAGTGAGAACATATGAAAGGAATATGATAGGTTTATTTTTAAATATAAAAACCTCCATAAATTAGTAAGAAAACATAAGAGGAAATTCATATTCAAAAAATGTAAGACTCTAGAGGCAACAGAGTTTATAAGATATCAAATTGAACAATTTAAATCTTGCTAGTTACCATGGTAGTGCAAATTAAGATAACAATATAATATATATCTCCATTTAAAAACTGTTCTTGCTGAAATACTTCTATTATCTAATTTCAGTGAAACTTGGGTGACTGATTATTGTTTTGATGATGGAAAGAGATCTCTTTTGGATTGCATTTCAGTAGTAATTACCAAGAATCTTAAATAATTATGCTTTTTGGCTCAAGAAGTTACTCTTATGTTTGACTGTATATCATAATGAAATAATTCAAAGTCAGGGGAAAAAACCCTTACATATATATGAAATGTTTTGGAGTGATATATTTCTATCTATCAAATAGTGAGTATATAAGGAATATCCTGAATGTTTACCAACAGGAAATGATAAAATAATAAAGGCATATGTACAGTCATTTAAAATATAATTATGAAGTCTATATGGTAGTATAGTAAGGCATTTATGACCTGATTACAACGGAAAATCTGGAATGAAACAGTTTTAGATTTTAGCTATGGATACCCAGGGACAGGGGAGCCTGGTGGGCTGCCATCTGTGGGGTCGTACAGAGTCGGACACGACTGAAGCGACTTAGCAGCAGCAGCAGCGGATAATAAAAAGATAAGGGGGATAGTAAAAATGAAGTTGTGTTAAGTAGGATTCTTTGTGTTTCCCTTTTATTTTCCAGTTTTTGTAAAATATGCTTTCATAATTTAAATTTGTTATCCATTGACTTTGCAATAAAAAGTTAAATGTTATTGATACATAGATTCACAGGTATTTGAGTCAAAGTGATGAACTGAAAGCTGGATGTTGTATTCTGTTTTAGATATTACCCAATGTAGACATTGACAGCATCTCTAATGGTAGTGCTGAGGTCGGTCTGTCTCCTTCTAGTCCCAAAGAAGCATCTTCTCCTCCTTTGAGAACCTGGATACAGGTATTACTTAGGAATGTATCATATATCTTTGAACAGTCTGATTACAGACTTTAACTGATATTCTGTGCAAAGTCTCCCATTATACCATATTTTAATTATTTAGGTTTTAAGGAAAAGATTCAAAACAAATTTGAAATTGCTTATGAACTTGAAAAAAAGAGTTTGATTAAGACCTTTACATTTATCAACATTTTGAAAGTGATCATCCTTAGTGTAACTTTTTGGCAACTTAAGCTGTAAGACTCATATGTGAGGAATTAATTTCTGTCTCTTTGGAGAAGAATCTTGATTTAAATGAGAATTATAGTTTTCCTGAATGTGAATTTTATAGCGACAATTGGAATTCATGTTTTGGGATGTTGCTTTGACATCAAACTATTGACATGATGCAAAAATATGCATTTCTTTCTAGTAATATTTATTTGCTGCTTGTGATTGAATGACAGAATTAGGACTAGCACTGTAACTTTTCCTTGGGTTTCATCTATTCTAAGCAAATTTAGTCATTGAGCATATAATTTTAAGGAGAGGAAGAACATCGATTTTTCACAATCAAAAATAGTGAAAGTTGAATGACCCTGAATGCCATTTGTGCCTAGTTTAATTTTTCATCAGCATTTTTTTAACTAGAAGTTTATTAGAACATATATAATTTCAAATAATAATTTTTTAGACTATTAGCCATTGTGCTCTAAGGAATTATCTATTGTGGTTTTTGATAACTAGGTTATATATATATTGTGAGGCCTGGAGACTAAATTTGTAAAATGATTGTTTTCTTTATTTTTTTTATAAATTATTTGATTCTTTATCTGTCTTTTTGTGAGTTTGTGTATGTGTAAACTTATATATCCACATAAACATTTTTCTTTAGCAGAAAAATCGCAATAATTAACTTGATCAGTTGACTTAAGTTGGTTTGTTGATGGAGTCCTTGATAGAAAAACTGATACCTAATTTTTTATAGCTGTTGAAATGATAACTTAATGACTTAAAGACTGGCTTGGATTTCATTTACTAATTACATCGTTTCTGAGCAAGATATCAACATAAAAAATAGAGGCATGTAATTATAAGCTTATGCTGTGGGTCATATTACAGTAAATTAGGTATAATTTGCAACAAAAACTTTCTGAAAATGCTTTCTTAGGCTCCAGAATTTACGAAGGCAGATGAAGAAGAGATGAAGTTTCCAGGAATGAACTTTGATGAAGTAATTGATATTGTACAGGTAACAAAGCTTAGCAGTCCTGTGAATTTATTTTTCTGGTATTTTTTCATGTGACTTGATTATCTTTTTTTTTTTTTTTAACTTTTTTTTTTTTTGGCTGTACCATGCAACATATGAACTGCCAGGGGATTCCCCTGAGACTTTTTTTTTTTTAAGAGCAGTTTTGGTTCACTGCAAAATTGAGAGAGATGTACAGAAATTATCTGTATGTTCCCTACATTCACACATGCAAAGCCTCCCCCATTATCAATATATCCTAACAATTTGAATTTGTTAAAGTTGATGTATCTACACTGACACATCATATTCAAAGTATGTAGGTGACCTTATGTTGTACGGCCTGTGGATTTGGAAAAATTTATTCATCATTATACTGTTACACAGAGTATTTTCTCTGCCCCCAGGTCCTCTGTGTTCTGTTTATCCTTTCCTTAACCCACCCCCGTCCCTAGCAATCATTGATATTCTTACTGTCTTTATACTTTTGTCTTTTCCAGAATGTCATATGCTTGGAATCATATAGTATGTAGCTTTCTCAGATTGGCTTCTTTCTCTCAGTAATATTTACTGAAGTTTCCTCCATATCTTTTCATGGCTTGAACACTCATTTCTTTTTAGTACTGAGTAATATTCTATTATCTAAATGGATCACAGTTTATCCATTCACCTACTAAAGGACATTTTGGTTGTTTACAAGTTTTGGCAATTATGAATAAAGCTGCCGTAAGTATCTGTGACATAAGTTTTTAACTCCTTTGGGTAGTTATCAAGGAGCACAATTGCTGGCTTATATAGTAAAAGTATCTTTCCACTTGTGAGAAATCACTAAACTGTCTTGTCATCCTTGCTGTACCATTTTACATTCTCATCAACAATGAATGATAGTTCCTGCTTTTTCATATCCTTACCAGCATATGGTATTGTCAGTATTCCAGATTTTGTCTCTTCTAACAGGTGTGTAATGATATATTATTGTGTTTTAATTTGCGTTTCCCTGATGGCGTATGATGTAGAGCATCTTTTCAAATGCTTGTTTGCCATCTGTACATCTTCAGTGAGCTGTCCGAAGGTCTTTGGCCCAATTTAAAGTTTGGGTTGTTCTCTTATTATTGAGTTTTAAGAGTTTTTTGGTATATTTTGGTGAACAGTCTTTATCAGATGTGTCTTTTGCAAATATTTTCTCCTAGTCTGTAGCTAATTTTCTAATTCTCTTGACATTCTTTTCAACAGAGCAAAAAATTTTAATTTGAATGAAGTCCAGCTTATCAGTTAGTTTTTTCATGGGTTGTCCCTTTGGTCTTATATCTAAAAAGTCACCTAATGCAAAGAGCTGACTCATTTGAAAAGACCCTGATGCTGGGAAAGATTGAAGGCAGGAGGAGAAGGGGACGACAGAGGATGAGATAGTTAGATGGCATCACCGACATGAGTTTGGGTAAACTCTGGGAGTTGGTGATGGACAGGGAGGCCTGGCGTGCTGCATTTCATGGGGTTGCAAAGAGTCGGGCGTGACTGAGTGACTGAACTGAACTGAATGAATGGTAATGAATGTAAAGTGCGGTAGAACTGCTAATGAATATAAAGGGCAGTGGTGGTTCAAGAAGTTTTGTAAGAGAGATGAGAGCCTTGAAGAGGAGGAGTGTAGTGGGCAGCCAATGGAAATTGACAACTAATTGAGAGCAACCATCAAAGCTGACCCTCTTACAACTACATGAGAAGTTGCCAAGAACTCAGTGTTGACCATTCTATGGTCGTTTGGCATTTGAAGCAAATTGGAAAGGTGAAAAAGCTTGATAAGTGGTTGTTTCGTGAGTTGCCTACAAAGGAAAACAATTCATCTTTTTGAAGTGTTACCTTCTCTTTTTCTATGCAACGGTGAACTGTTTATTGATCAGATTGTGATGTATGATGAAAATTGAATTTTATACCACCAGCAACAACCATCTCAGTGGTTAGGCTGAGAAGAAGTTCCAAAGCACTTTGCAAAGCCAAACTTGCACCAAAAAAAGTGTCATGGTCACTGTTGGGTGATCTGCTGCTGGTCTGATCCATTATAGCTCTCTGAATCCTGGCAAAACCAGTACGTCTGAGAAGTATCCTCAGCAAACTGATGAGAATACACCAAAGACTGCAATGCCTGCAGCCAGCATTAGTCAACAGAAAGGGTCCAGTTCTTCTCCACAACAACACCTGACCACACATCACACAACCAATGCTTCAAAAATTGAATGAATTGGTCTATGAAGTTTTGCCTCATCTGCTGTACTCACCTGACCTCTCCTCAACCAACGACTACTTCTTCAAGCATCTAGACAACTTTTTGCAGGGAAAATGCTTCTACAACCAGCAGGAGGCAGAAAATGCTTTCCAAGAGGTTTTTGAATATGCTAGAGAAATAAACCAACTTATTGGCAAAAATGTATTGATTGTAAGGGTTTCTATTTTGATTAGTAAGGATGTGTTTGAGCCTAATTAGAATGATGTAAAATTCAGGCCCTGAAACCACAATTACTTTTTGCACCAACTTATATAAAGGATGGGAGAAAAGATCATAGAACATAGTGACTACTTGAACAATGACGTGTCAGTAAACTTTCAAGAAGACATTTGTTCATGTTTCTTAGACTTTCAGAACTAAGACTAGCTTTGTTGATCATAAAATAAAACCTTATTTTAAATATTAAGAGATATGTAATATATTAATGTTACTTGCTCACTGGTATGTTTTCTCTTGTGAGCTCCACATGAATGTCTTGAAGGCAAGAATATTATTTATCTTTATGTTCCTAATGTGTAGAAGTGACATTAGACAGCTGTTCAATGTACAAGTGAAAGAAACATTATAGAAATAGCAAAGAATTTGGACTTCAAAGAGGAGTGTGTCTACCTTTGCTCTGCCACTCTAATAGCTGTGAACTTCATTTTTCAATAGGAGAATATTATTGAGTTACACTTTTTAAAGATCCTTAACTTTTTGTGAGATACATACTGGATTATTTACAGATAAAATGATATGATATCTGTGATTTACTTCAAAATGATCTGTGAAGGAGAAAGTGGATGGGGGAAGTATAGATGACATAGAGCTGGTCATGAGTTGGTAATTTTAAAGTGGGGGAACAGGTAGGTGGGATTCTTGTCATTTATATATAGTGCTATTTTTTTTAGCTTTAAATGTGTATAAACATGTATATTTTTCATAAGAGAAAGTTTAAAAATTCTGGAAATAACACTGGATCCTGATGTGCTGGCACAATTAATGTGTAAAATAATCTAACTGCATTTTTGCTGTTCAGTTGCTAAGTCATGTCCAACTCTTTGAGACCCCATGGGTCTCATAGCACACCAGGTTCCTTTGTCCTCCACTATATGTTCCATAAGAGTAACAGCAATATTTGGAAGTATCAATTTTACAATGATAATAAATTAATAAATATACAGGGGGAAATGTTAGTAATGTTTTATGCAGGAATAACCAAGTTCTCTAGTTTGCTTTTGACTATTTAAAATGAATATTGGGTTTAAAAAGACAAAATAATTGTATAATTAGAGTTTCTTCAATGTGATTTATATGACAAATGTGTGTGTTATAAATAATGTGATATCACCAAATTAGAAAATGATCTTTATTAATTTAGAAGTGTTGGTTAATTCACCTATTTAAGTTCCCTGCCTATACTTGTCATTCAGAAAGTGTTGAACAGTTACTTGAATAAAATAGTTCTTTTTTTAATTATTACCAGGAAGAAGAAAAATGTGATGAAATTTCAGAATACTCTGAACCAATTCTGGAGTTTAATAGAAGTGTTAAACCTGTTTCTACAAAATATAATGGCCCTCCATTTCCGCCAGTTGCTTCTACTTTTCAGCCCACTACTGATACTCTGGATAAAGTAATTCAGAGAAAAGAAACATTGGAAAATAGCTTAATTCAGTGGTGAGTTTATAGTGTTGTTGGGGTGAACATAATTGTAGTAGCAAGTATAAATAGAATGTATTAAGTTTTGGTTGAATATCTTCCTTGTCTTTTTTTGTTTATTAAATTTTTTCTTTGCTGTACTAGTCACTGGACACTATCTAATGTGATGCCGAGGGTTTGACTAACTATTGGAGGTATTATTTCTGTTCTTGAATATTTGTACTTAGGCTGTCTATTATGGCAAAAGAGACTATTGTTGAGTGACAAAAGCATTAAAAATGTTCACATTCTTTAATCCAGTGGTTCATTTCCAGAAATTTATCCTAAGGAAATAATTAGTTCTACCAGCAGGCCATAGAATACTTATCATTTGTATTTTAGTGCTTACTGCAAACAAGGCACTGTTTTATTATGTATATATTATGTATGTAAACTAATGAACTCTATTTTTATACTTATTTGTACCTATGAGAAGCCTTGAAGTTATGGAATAAACTATACATTTGACTATTAATACGGTTAGCAAGATTGGGTTTAAAAGGATATTTAATGATATAGAAAGATATTAATAACATACTGGTGCATAAATGAAGGAGGATACCAGGGATGCAACCATAGTTTAGAAGAGCTCACTCAAAAATGAATGTGCATGGGAAAAATATTGAAAAATAATACCGAATTGTTAATTAACATTGTTTATTCCTGACTCTGAGATTGTGAGTGAGCTCTTTCTTTTTTTTAGCTTTTATGTTTTCTCTGATTTTTCTTCAATGAACGTCTGTTACTTGTATAACAATAATAACAATTAAGAAGCCTGTTAGCATCTCTAATGTACAGAAACAGTCTCCCATTGTGTTTCCTTTCCTTTTCCTCTCCTACTTTCCCTTCGTAATAATGACCTTGAAAATACATTTTTTTCCCTTTTTAGAGGAAAACTACCTGTGTTGCAGTATATATATTTACTTCTTTGAAGAGAGTGTAGCTGATCTTTTCTAGCTTTGATCTTGTTGGGGTTTTATATGTGCTTTCAGAGTAGGGACCCCAACATTTTAGGTGTATGATATACCAGGTAGTCATTGACCTAACCTTATTTTGAATTTATGAGGTCTTCTAAACTTTTCATTAGACTGATCAGAAAGATTTTAATTTGATAAACTACCTTTAACACAGAGATTTCATGTGTTTTGCTAGGAGATATTTTTGAGTTTTTTCTTCTTTTCCAGGTTCAGCTTTCAGACTACTTTCACATGTAAATTTTTGTGTCTATGGGTACCAGTTATTTTTAAGGGTGATATTTCTAACCATTTATATGTTTCAACTAAATTTAGGAATCCTTAACTTTTTCCCCTCAGGGTAGAACAAGAAATAATGTCAAGAATGATCTCTGGGCTCCTTCCAGTCCAACAGCAAGCCACAGCTAACGTCAGTGTCTCAGTCAGTGAGGCCAGTGAGCCAGTGACTTCTGACATTGGTAAGTAAAGTGGAATCTTTTAGCTTTTTCTGTTATTAAAAGACAAAACCTTCAGTCATCGCAAATTTATATATTCTAGAAATCACGTAGTCCTTAGTTGACAAAAGATAAAAGTCCTCTTCTTTTCAGTATGACTTCTCAGTTCTCTGTAGAGGAAGTTATTTCTCCCTTACATTCTTATTCCATACTGTAGCATTCAGATTATTCTACCAACCTCTGTCCCCTTCCCCCTAAATCTCTCTGTTATTTCCTGTAGCACTTTGTGTATGTGTATCTTTGTTATAGTAACTATCAAATTGTATTATGATTGGTTTGTATATCTGTCTCACTCACTAGTTTTTAAATTACTTATAAATACGGGTTTTTCTCATTTAGAGCCTAACTTTAAAAAAAATTAATATATTTATTTTAATTGGAGGCTAGTTACTTTATAGTATTATAGTGGTTTTTGCTATACATTGACATGAATCAGCCATGGGTGTATGTGTGTTTCCCATCCTGAACCCCCCTCCCACCTCCCTCTCCATCCCATTCCTCAGGGTCGTCCCAGTGTTCCAGCCCTAAGCACCCTGTCTCATGCATCAAACCTGGACTTGCAGTCTGTTTCACATATGATAATATACATGTTTCAATGCTATTCTCTGAAATCATCCCACCCTCGATTTCTCCCAGAGTCCAAAAGTCTGTTCTTTACATCTGTGTCTCTTTTGCTGTCTTACATATAGGGTCATTGTTACCATCTTTCTAAACTCCATACATATGCATTAATATACTGTTGGTGGTTTTCTTTCTGACTTACTTCACTCCTTATATAGGCTCCAGTTTTATTCACCTCACTAGAACTGATTCAAATGCATTCTTTTTAATAGCTGAGTAATATTCCTTTGTATAAATGTACCACAGCTTTCTTCTCCATTTGTCTGCTGATGGACATCTAGGTTGCTTCCATGTCCTGGCTATTGTAAACAGTGCTGCGATGAACATCAGGGTACATGTGTCTCTTTCAATTCTGATTTCCTCGGTGTGTATGCCCTGTATTGGGATTGCTGGGTCGTATGGCAGTTCTATTTCCAGTTTTTTAAGGAATCCCCACACTGTTCTCCATAGTGGCTGTACTAGTTTGCTTTCCCACCAACAGTGTGAGAAGGTTTCCTTTTTTCCACACCCTCTCCAGCATTTATTGTTTGTAGACTTTTTGATGGCAGCCATTCTGACTGGCGTGAAATGGTACCTCATTGTGGTTTTGATTTGCAGTTCTCTGATAATGAGTGATGTTGAGCATCTTTTCATGTGTTCGTTAGCCATCTGTATGTCTTCTTTGGAGAAATGTCTGTTTAGTTTTTTGGCCCCCTTTTTGATTGGGTTGTTCATTTTTCTGGAATTGAGCTGCAGGAGTTTCTTGTATATTTTTGAGATTAATTCTTTGTCAATTGCTTCATTTGCTATTATTTCCTCCCGTTCTGAAGTCTGTCTTTTCACCTAGCTTATAATTTCCTTCGTTGTGCAAAAGCTTTTAAGTTTAATTAGGTCTGATTTGTTTATTTTTGCTTTTATTTCCATTACTCTGGGAGGTGGTTCATAGAGGATCCTGCTGTGATTTATGTCAGAGAGTGTTTTGCCTCTGTTTTCCTCTAGGAATTTTATATTTGCCTATGTTTTCCTCTAGGAATTTTGTAGTTTCTAGTCTTACATTTAGATCTTTAATCCATTTTGTTTATTTTTCTGTATGGTGTTAGAAAATGTTCTAACAGGCCAACAGGTGGTTGGCCAGTTTCCATAGCTCCACTTGTTAAAGCGATTGTATTTTCTCCATTGTATATTCTTGCCTCCTTGTCAAAGATAAGGTGTCCATAGGTGCATGGATTTATCTCTGGGCTTTCTATTTTGTTCCATGGATCTATATTTCTGTCTTTGTGCCAGTACCATACTGTCTTGATGACTCTACCTTTGTAGTATAGTCTGAAGTCAGGCAAGTTGATTCCTCCAGTTCCATTCTTCTTTCTCAAGATTGCTTTGGCTATTCAACTTCCATACAAATTGTGAAATTATTTGTTCTAATTCTGTGAAAAATACCGTTGGTAGCTTGATAGGGATTGCATTGAATCTATAAATTGCTTTGGTTAATATACTCATTTTCACTATAAAGATTCTTCTGATCCATGAACATGGTATATTTCTCCATCTATTAGTGTCATCTTTGATTTCTTTCATCAGTGTTTTATAGTTTTCTATATATAGGTCTTTTGTTTCTTTAGGTAGATTTATTCCTAAGTATTTTATTCTTTTCGTTGCAATGGTGAATGGAATTGTTTCCTTAATTTCTCTGTTTTCTCATTGTTAGTGTATAGGAATGTTAGGGAAATTTGTGTGTTAACTTTATATCCTGCAACTCTACTATATTCATTGATTAGCTCTAGTAATTTTCTGGTGCAGTCTTTAGGGTTTTCTGTGTAGAGGATCATGTCATCTGCAAACAATGAAAGTTTTACTCCTTCTTTTCCAATCTGAATTCCTTTTATTTCTTTTCTTGCTCTGATTACTGTGGCTAAAACTTCCAAAACTATGTTGAATAGTAGTGGTGAGAGTGGGCATCCTTGTCTTGTTCCTGACTTTAGGGGAAATGCTTTCAATTTTTCATCATTGAGGATAATGTTTGCTGGGGGTTTATTATATATGGCTTTTATTATGTTGAGGTATGTTCCTTCTCTGTCTGCTTTCTAGAGGGTTTTTATCATAAGTGGATGTTGAATTTTGTCAAAGGCTTTCTCTGCATCTATTGAGATAATCATATGGTTTTTATCTTTCAATTTGTTAATGTGGTGTATCACATTGATTGATTTGCAAATATTGAAGAATCCTTGCATCCCTGGGATAAAGCCCTCTTGGTCATGATGTATGATCTTTTAAATATGTTGTTTTTCTGTTTGCTAGAATTTTGTTAAGGATTTTTGCATCTATGTTCATCAGTGATATTGGCCTGTAGTTTTCTTTTTTTGTGGCATCTTTGTCTGGTTTTGGTATTAGGGTGATGGTGGCCTCATAGAATGAGTTTGGAAGTTTACCTTCCTCTGCAATTTTCTGGAAGAGTTTGAGTAGGATAGGTGTTAGCTCTTCTCTAAATTTTTGGTAGATTTCAGCTGTGTAGCCGTCTGGTCCTAGGCTTTTGTTTGCTGGAAGATTTCTGATTACAGTTTCGATTTTCATGGTTATGATGGGTCTGTTAAGATATTCTATTTCTTCCTGGTTCAGTTTTGGAAAGTTATAGTTTTCTAAGAATTTGTCCATTTCTTCCAAGTTGTCGCATTTTATTGGCATATAATTGCTGATAGTAGTCTCTTATGATCCTTTGTATTTCTGTGTTTGTTTTGATTTCTCCATTTTCATTTCTAATTTTGTTGATTTGATTCTTCTCCCCCTTTTTTTTTTTTTGATGAGGCTGGCTAATGGTTTGTTTATTTTATTTATCTTCTCAAAGAACCAGCTTTTAGCTTTGTTGATTTTTGCTATGGTCTCCTTTGTTTCTTTTTCATTTATTTCTGCTCTAATTTTTATGATTTCTTTCCTTCTACTAACCCTGGGGTTCTTCATTTCTTTTTTTTTCTGGTTGCTTTAGGTATAGTTAGGTTATTTATTTGATTTTTCTCTTGTTTCTTGAGGTAAGCTTGTATTGCTATGAACCTTCCCCTTAGCACTGCTTTTACTGAATCTCATAGATTTTGGGTTGTTGTGTTTTCATTTTCATTTGTTTCTGTGCATATTTTGATTTTTTAAAGTTTCTTCTGTGATTTGGTGGTTATTCAGAAGTGTGTTTAGCCGCCATATGTTTGTATTTTTAATAGTTTTTTTTCCTGTAGTTGACATCTAATCTTTTCACATTGTGATCAGAAAAGATACTTGAAATGATTTCAGTTTTTTTTAATTTATCAAGGTTAGATTTATGGCCCAGGATATGATCTGTCCTGGAGAAGGTTCCATGGGCACTTGAGAAAAAGGTGAAATTCATTGTTTGGGGGTGAAATGTCCTATGGATATCAATTAGGTCTACCTGGTCCATTGTATCATTTAAAGTTTGTGTTTCCTTGCTAATTTTCTGTTTAGTTGATCTAACCATAGGTGTGAGTGGGATATTAAAGTCTCCCACTATTATTGTGTTACTGTTAATTTCCCCTTTCATACTTGTTAGCATTTGCCTTACGTATTGTGGTGCTCCTATGTTGAGTGCATATATATTTATAATTGTTATATCATCTTGGATCGATCCTTTGTTCGTTATGTAGTGTCCTTCTTTGTCTCTTTTCACGGCCCTTATCTCAAAGTCTATTTTATCTGATATGAGTATCGCTACTCCTGCTTTCTTTTGGTCTCCATTTGTGTGAAATATCTTTTTCCAGCCCTTCGCTTTCAGTCTGTATGTGTCCCTTGTTTTGAGGTGGGTCTCTTGTAGACAGTATATGTAGGAGTCTTGTATTTGCATCCATTTAGCCAGTCTTTGTCTTTTGGTTGGGGCAGTCAACCCATTTACATTTAAGGTAATTATTGATAAGTATGATCCCGTTCTGAGAAGGCGATGGCAACCCACTCCAGTGTTCTTGCCTGGAGAATCCCAGGGATGGGGGAGCCTGGCGGGCTGCCGTCTATGAGGTCACACAGAGTCGAACATGACTAAAGTGACTTAGCAGTAGGAGCAGCAGCACAATCCCATTGCCATTTACTTTTCTGGGGGGATTCGAGTTTATAAACCTTTTCTGTGTTTCCTGTATAGAGAAGATCCTTCTAGCATTTGTTGAAGAACTGGTTTGGTGGTGCTGAATTCTCTGAGCCTTTGCTTGTCTGTAAAGCTTTTGATTTCTCCTTCATATTTGAATGAGATCCTTGCTGGGTATAGTAATTCTGGGCTGTAGGTTATTTTCTTTCATCACTTTAAGTATGTCTTGCCATTCCCTCCTGGCCTGAAGAGTTTCTATTGAAAGATCAGCTGTAATCCTTATGGGAATCCCCTTGTGTGTTATTTGTTGTTTTTCCCTTGCTGCTTTTAATATTTGTTCTTTGTGTTTGATCTTTGTTAATTTGATTAATATGTGTTTTTGGGTGTTTCCCCTTGGGTTTATGCTGTTTGGCACTCTCTGGGTTTCTTGGACTTGGGTGGCTATTTCCTTCCCCATTTTAGGGAAGTTTTCAACTGTTATCTCCTCAAGTATTTTCTCATGGCCTTTCTTTTTGTCTTCTTCTTCTGGGACTCCTATGATTTGAATGTTGGGGTGTCTAATATTGTCCCAGAGGTGTCTGAGGTTGTCCTCATTTCTTTTAATTCGTTTTTCTTTTTTCCTCTCTGATTCATTTATTTCTACCATTCTATCTTCCGCCTCACTTATCCTATCTTTTGCCTCAGTTATTCTACTGTTGGTTCCCTCCAGAGTATTTTGTTCTCAGTTATTGCATTATTCATTATTGAGTGACTTTTTTTTATTTCTTCTAGGTCCTTGTTAAACTTTTCTTACGTCTTTTCAATCCTTGTCTCCAGACTATTTTTCTGTACTTTGTTTTAAAGATTTTGGATCATTTATACTATCATTATTCTGAATTCTTTTTCAGGTAGACTCCCTATCTCCTCCTTTTTGGTTTGGTTTGGTGGGCATTTATCATGTTCCTTTACCTACTGAATATTTCTCTGCCTTTCATCTTGATTAGATTGGCCTTTCTGTATGCTGTAGGTTTGTGGTTCCTCTTTATTGTGGAGGTTCCTCCCTGTGGGTTTGGTTGGACAAATGGCTTGTCAAGGTTTCCTGGTTAGGGAAGCTTACATTGGTGTTCTGGTGGGTGGAGCTGGATCTCTTCCCTCTGGAGTGCAAGGAAGTGTCCAGTAGTGAGTTTTGAGGTGTCTGTGGGTTTGGTGTGACTTTTGGCCACCTATATTTTAATGCTCAGGGTTATGTTCCTGCGTTGTTGGAGAATTAGCTTGGTATGTCTTGCTCTGAAACTTGTTGGCTCTTCGGTGGAGGTTGGTGTCAGTGTAGGTATGGAGGCTTTTGGATGAGCTCTTGTCAATTAATGTTCCCTGGAGTCAGGAGTTTTCTGGTGTTCTCAAGTTTTGGATTTAAGCCTCTTGC
Source organism: Ovis canadensis (assembly GCF_042477335.2). Taxonomy (NCBI): domain Eukaryota; kingdom Metazoa; phylum Chordata; class Mammalia; order Artiodactyla; family Bovidae; genus Ovis; species Ovis canadensis. The sequence goes on from NC_091251.1 coordinate 81,082,300, forward strand.
CTCTGGCTTTCAGTCTTATTCTTACAGTAGCCTCAAGGCTTCTCCAGCCATACAACACTGATGATAAACCATCTAGGTTAGTGGTGAAAAGATTCTCCACAGTGAGGGACACCCAGAGAGGTTCACAGAGTTACATGGAGAAGAGAAGAGGGAGGGGGGCATAGAGGTGACCAGAAAGAGAAGAGGGGGGATCAAAAGAGGAGAGAGGAATCTAGCTAGTAATCAATTCCCTATGTGCTCTCCACAGTCTGGAACAGTCAGAGAGGTTCACAGAGTAACACAGAGAAGAGAAGAGGGAGGAAGGAGATAGAGGTGACCAAGAGGAGAAGAGGGGCAGTCAAAAGGAAAGAGATAGATCTAGCCAGTAATCAGTTCCCTTAGAGCCTAACTCTTGATTGACACCTAATGATAAAGTCATTTTGTCATGTTAGAAGAGACTTCTTTGAAAGAAGACATGTAGGAATACAAATCCTAAAGAAAACCAAAACCAATTTATCCAAATAATTGCTCCAAGAATATTTCAAAATCTGTTGAAAAAGCAACAGATGGAAAATGTCAGTCAAAATGAAACTGAAATTAAAAAGAACTAGAAGCTAAAGAGAAGGCAAAGCACCATGAAATATGCCTTGGAGAAACAGGCAGTTGGACTCCCATAGCTTTTGGTCAAGATTCTAGTTGTGGAGATGGTATTCACCAATCCCAAGACAAGGAGACCAGTCCAGGAAAGCAAACAAGTATCTCCAAAGATTCATCCAGTTTATAAGGAATATTATCCAAACTGCCAGATACTTTTTCCTCATTGCTAGGTCAGAATGTCTTGATGGCATATTTTGGAGTGTTTGGATTCTCCAGAGTGCAAAGCAAGGCTAGTAATGGTCCTCTTCGCAGTCCATCACATGGCTCAGGTGGTGGTTTCAGTGAACTAATACAGGCTTTGTCGCCTTCAGGAAAGATTGCTGGCAACGGAATGAAACACCAACACTGCAGAGTGGTTTGAATCTTTGTATTTTAACTCATCGCTTCTTACAGCTGCTTTATTTTATATCCTTTTACACAACAATCTACAGGGCAAGTTGCCAAACACCATAATTCAGCAACTATACAGTGTGCAGCCGCAGGGCGAGATAACCTTTACCTTAACTTATTTACTGCAGCTAAGACTTTGTTTTGGAGAACTTCCTTATCAACTTAGAATCCCTTTTGTCCCTGGGTCTGTTCCTTTTGAGGAATCAGAGAAACATCCTTGTGTGCAAGAAATGTTCTTTTCCCACGGGAACAAATGGAGGATTCTTAGCTGAACATCTCGTTTGCAAGAATGTTCAGCCCTGGTTGAGAGTCTCGTTTACAAGCACTTCTCAACCTTCTTTATACCTTATTCCCTACACTGGGCAGAACATCTCGTTTGCAAGAATGTTCAGCCCTGGTTGAGAGTCTCATTTGCAAGCACTTCTCAACCTTCCTTATACCTTGTTTCCTACAAAAGATGATCTAATATAGAGGGTATTTAGATTCTGTTCTGTTTTCTTTAAAAGCATGTATGTTCACTTTTGTTTTCCTATGCTTGAGTAGGGCTTTTAGGTTTTATAACAGAGATATTCTGATTTTTTATCATGTCGGAACAGGGAATTACAGGAAAGGAGACATATTGACATATATTTTTGAATTTAGGTTTGGGATTATGGTAGTCTTTGCTGTGGTAGCTCCAGAGTAAATTGTTATTACTTACCTCTCAACAAGTGATCCCAAGATATCTGTACCTTCCTTTTAGGGAGTTCTGAGTAATGCTGCCATAGTTGTACTAATTATGGAGTACTCTTTGAGAGGTCATATTTCCATCAAGTTGTATTGATCACTGTTTACATGTTTTCCACACAGAGCTTTAGCGATATAATCACTTTAAGCCTGATAAAGTCTCTTTAGGACATTTTACTGACATCCTATAGTCATACAAGTGAAAATTACAACCCATTTGGAAAATTAATATACCTATAGAGCTGCTGACATCAAGCCCCTAAACTATGTTAAAAGTTTGAGGATTATCTGTAGTGTTAGTAATGGATGTACCTGAAACTAGAAGGAAGTAAGGTTTTTCTTCATTTTTATGAAGAAGCTGCCATTTCTCTAAATATCTCCCTTTAGTCCTTGTGTTTTGTCAGGATCCATCACAGAGTTTCCTGATCCCTTTCTCTTGGAAGTGTAGATTTTTTTTCAGATGAAAACCTTTAAAGTGGCTTCAAATCCTTTTTAATCACTAAATTTTGTAGTGGTAGGGAAGAGGCCATATAAGTAAGTTTTCATTTGAATCTTTTCTTCCCCTGTTTAGTTTCTTCAGAGATGATGTTCATTGTGTGAGTTTCCATCTTATTGTCTTGCATAGTAAGCAGATTTTGTATTTTCTTTTAATTCCTTCTTACACCATCTCATACACATATGTTCACATCTCTAAAATTATAAGAATTAAGACTTAGAATGCAAGCATGTTTCTTTCACACCTATTCTAAAGTTCTTTCATTTTCTAGTGGAAGGAACAAGCAGTGGTGCCCTCCAGCTTTTTGTCGATGCTGGGGTTCCTGTGAATTCAGACATGATCAGGCATTTTGTGAATGAAGTTCTTGCTGAGACCATTGCTGTCATGCTAGGTGACAGAGAAGCAAAGAAACCAGATCCTGTTGTTACAGGTGTTTCTGGAGATGTTTCAACAGGTGAAACACACTTGCCGGTAGGTATGACTTTTTCATGGCTTGAAATCCTGGACAATTTTTAATACCTTTATTAAAAAACAGTAAAATGGACAGATTTTAAATTGGGTCATAAGATCTTAGTTTGTGGTGGAGATTGGTTTATTGTAGTTATGATTACAATAAAAATTACCCTTGTATTTTATTTTAAAAACTCTAAAATCTTAGAAAGTATAATACAGTGAACAGCTGTGTATGCTTTATCTACATTTACCAGTTGGTAACATTTTGACACCTTTTCTTTGTCTTTGTATGTTGTGTATTATATATTCTGTTTTTTCTGGCTGCATTGGGTCTTCATTGCAACACGTGCACTTCTCTTGTTGTGGCTAGAGCCTGTGGACTCAGCAGTTGCGATGTGCTGGCTCTCAAGTTGTGGTGCACAGGCTTAGCTGCCCCACAGCATGTGGGATCTTAGGTCCTTGGCCGAGTATTGAACATTCGTCCCCTTGGAAAGTGAATTCTTAACCATTGGACCACCAAGGATGTCCCTATATATTCTTTAAAAGTCATTTGACAGTTGTAGATACCATGATACTTTACTTCTAAAAGCATCAGCAGTATGTCCTAAGAATAAGATTCTTTATTACATATCCAAAATACCATTATTATGTCCCCCCAGTTTAACATCAATGTGTTAGTACTATATAATATAGAGTCCATATTTGAATTTCTCCAGTTGTTCCAAAAGAATCCTTATAGCTTTTTTCTTTTTAAATTCAAGATATAGCTAACAATCACATGCATTGCTTTTGGTTCTTACATAAACTGATATTTTTAATCTTTAAAAGAAAATATATTTTAAGCATTTCTGTTACTGTTTAATCAAACTTTCTATGTTAAATAGAGTTTCTAATCTATTATAGTAAGATGGAATTATACAAAACCACTCCCAGTGGGCAGGGAGGAGAGGAAGTATCCAGTTAGGAGAGTGGGAGGTGCAAACTATTGGGTTTAAGATAGGCTCAAGGATGCATTGTGCATCACCATATGTAAAATAGATAGCCAGTGGGAATTTGCCGTATGACCAAGGCACTCAAAGCTGGTCGGTCCTTTGTGACAGCCTACAGGGGTGGGACAGGGAAGGAGAGGAGAGGGAGGTTCAAGAGGGAGGGGACATATGTATACCTATGGCCAGTTCATATTAATGTATGGCAGAAACCATCACAATATTGTAAAATAATCCTTTAACTAAAATTTAAAAAAATTAATAAAAGGATGTATTGTATAACACAGGGAATATAGCCAGTATTTTGTAGTAACTGCAAATGGATAGTAACCTATAGAATTGTATAAAAAAATTTTTTTAACCAAAAAAAAAAGAAATTATGCAAAACCAGAATGTACTCTGTATTACCAACTCTTTAAAACTTCATAGTCAATTCTGATCCTGTAGATAATAAAGACATTGTTTTATATTGGTGAAACATTTAAACTGATTTATTTAAAGTATAAACATAAAGTTACATACTTGAATTTTATGGAAATTCATGTCAGGTAATTGGTATAGTGTTATTCAGTTCAGTTCAGTTCAGTCGCTCAGTTGTGTCCGACTCTTTGTGACCCCATGAATTGCAGCACGCCAGGCCTCCCTGTCCATCACCAACTCCCAGAGTTCACTCAGACTCACGTCCATCGAGTCAGTGATGCCATCCAGCCATCTCATCCTCTGTTGTCCCCTTCTCCTCCTGCCCCCAATCCCTCCCAGCATCAGAGTCTTTTCCAGTGAGTCAACTCTTCACATGAGGTGGCCAAAGTACTGGAGTTTCAGCTTTAGCATCATTCCTTCCAATGAAAACCCATGGCTGATCTCCTTTAGAATGGACTGGTTGGATCTCCTTGCAGTCCAAGGGACTCTCAAGAGTCTTCTTCAACACCACAGTTCAAAAGCATCAATTCTTTGGCACTCAGCCTTCTTCACAGTCTAACTCTCACATCCATACATGACCACAGGAAAAACCATAGCCTTGAGTAGACAGACCTTGGTCAGCAAAGTAATGTTTCTGCTTTTGAATATACTATCTAGGTTGGTCATAACTTTTCTTCAAAGGAGTAAGCGTCTTTTAATTTCATGGCTGCAATCACCATCTGCAGTGATTTTGTGGCCCCCCAAAGTAAAGTCTGACACTGTTTCCACTGTTTCCCCAGCTATTTCCCATGAAGTGATGGGACCAGATGCCATGATCTTCGTTTTCTGAATGTTGAGCTTTATGCCAACTTTTTCACTCTCCACTTTCACTTTCATCAAAAGACTTTTTAGTTCCTCTTCAATTTCTGCCATAACAGTGGTGTCATCTGCATATCTGAGGTGATTGATATTTCTCCTGGCAATCTTGATTCCAGCTTGTGTTTCTTCCAGTCCAGCGTTTCTCATGATGTACTCTGCATAGAAGTTAAATAAGCAGGGTGACAATATACAGCCTTGACGTCCTCCTTTTCCTATTTGGAACCAGTCTGTTGTTCCATGTCCAGTTCTAACTACTGCTTCCTGACCTGCATACAGATTTTTCAAGAGGCAGTGTTATTAGTATGCCAGAAATTTGATACATAGTTTTGTTCTATGCTTTATTTATTAACTCATCAGTAATGTATGTAGTACAGATGTTGCCAGGGTTATGATTCTGCCTATACTAATTAATTTTATCTTCTGTCCATATATTGGATATATTTTTATGAGGGTAATTTAGTGAAAAAACATAGAAAACTCAGTATAAATCGGAAATATATGTAGTTGTTAAGAGCGTGAACTTTGGAGCTAGGAAGATCTGAATTTGAACCCTCAGTTCTGTTACTCTAGTTTTGAGATCTACTTTATACTAGAGATAAAATTTTAGAGTTTAAATAATGACAGCTTTACCAAAATCTGCTTTCTGAATGTTAAAGAGGCCAAGTTCTCTTCTCCCATTAGCGTATTGTTCCTTAAGAATTGTTATGACTTCTTTTGCCTTTTAATCTTTGATAAATATTTTAAATTAGTTTTCAAGTACTGTGAAATATTTTGCTGGGATTTTTGTGGGAATTAATTCAGTTTTGGTTGGTTTAATTTGGGGAAGAATTGACATCTTTATGATACTGTATCTTGTTGAGCCATAATACAAGATTTTGTGGAAGATTCAATGAAATGATGTATGAAAGCACTAACCTAGTGCCTGGAACTTGGTAAATACTCAATAACTAATTGTTGATCATTATTACCCATTACCAAGGCTAGTAGAATATCTTTAAATTTCTCATGATAATGACTCAGTAGCATTATATTTGAGAATAGCACTCTTATGCTATTGGCTTATGCAGTAAAGAAGAATAAAACATATAATGTATTTCTTTCACTTAAAAAACAAAGCTAAGAATATGCAAAATGTTAAGCAATGCTATGGAATTTTTTTTATTTTTTCTGCATCACAAGGCTTATGGGATCTTAGTTCCTCAATCAGAAATCAAATAAGGGCCCCAGCAGTGAAAGCACCAAGTTTTAACCACTGGACAGCCAGGGAATTCCCAATGTGATAGAATTTTTAGTATGATTCATGATTTTTAAATTATGTATCAATTTGCAACTCAAAATACACAATGAAGACCAATCACCACACTATAAAAGTATGTTTTAGAAAGGGAAAGACAAATAGAAAATAGGGAAAAGACGTGTAGACAGTTCACAAAGCAAAAGGACATACAAAGCTGAAGGTGGTTAGTCTCACTGATAGTAAAAAAAAAATCATAAATCATTGAAATTTCATTTTTACAAATCAGATTGGAAAAACTCGAAGTCTGATTAATGCCATTGTTCAGCAAAACTTTGGGAAGCATAAATTCTCATACCTTCTGTTAGTGTAAAATGACACTCTTCAAAAGGAAATTTGGCAATATGTATTCAAATTAAGAATTCTGTTAGCCCATTAATCAAGCAGTCCCACCTCTGAGAATTTATTCTGTATGTCAGTCAGTCAGACAGTTCAGTCACTCAGTCGTGTCCGACTCATATGATCCCCCAAAATTCCCCACCCGACTCTAAAAAACACGCAAGGCTTTCTGTATTCCGGTTTTTAAATCTCGTGATATAGTTCAGTTCAGTAGCTCAGTTGTGTCCAACTCTTTGCGACCCCATGAATCACAGCATGCCAGGCCTCCCTGTCCATCACCAACTCCCAGAGTTCACCCAAACTCTTGTGCATCGAGTCAGTGATGCCATCCAGCCATCTCATCCTCTGTCATCCTCTTCTCCTCCTGCCCCTAATCCCTCCCACCATCAGGGTCTTTTCCAATGAGTCAACTCTTCGCATGAAGTGGCCAAAGTATTAGAGTTTCAGCCTCAGCATCAGCCCTTCCTATGAACACCCAGGACTGATCTCCTTCAGGATGTACTGGTAGATCTACTTGAAGTCCAAGGACTCTCAAGAGTCTTCTTCAACACCACAGTTCAAAAGCATCAATTCTTTGGCACTCAGCCTTCTTCACAGTCTAACTCTCACATCCATACATGACCACTGGAAAAACCATAGCCTTGACTAGACAGACTTTTGTTGGCAAAGTAATGTCTCTGCTTTTCAATATGTTATCTAGGTTGGTCATAACTTTCCTTCCAAGGAGTAAGCTTTTTTAAATTCCATGGCTGCAATCACCATCTGCGGTGATTTTGTGGCCCCCCAAAATAAAGTCTGACACTGTTTCCACTGTTTCCCCACCTATTTCCCATGAAATGATGGGACCAGATGCCATGATCCTAGTTTTCTGAATGTTGAGCTTTAAGCCAACTTTTTCACTCTCCTCTTTCGCTTTCATCAAGAGGCTTTTTAGTTCCTCTTCACTTTCTGCCATAACGGTGGTGTCATCTGCATATCTGAGGTGGTTGATATTTCTCCTGGCAATCTTGATTCCAGCTTGTGCTTCTTCCAGCCCAGCGTTTCTCATAATGTACTCTGCATATAAGTTAAATAAGCAGGATGACAATATACAGCTTCGACACACTCCTTTTCCTATTTGGAACCAGTCTGTTGTTCCATGTCCAGTTCTAACTGTTGCTTCCTGACCTGTATATAGGTTTCTCAAGAGGCAGGCCAGGTGGTCTGGTATTCCCATCTCTTTCAGAATTTTCCACAGTTGATTGTCATCCACATAGTCAAAGGCTTTGGTATAGTCAATAAAACATAAGTAGATGTTTATCTGGAACTCTCTTGCTTTTTCAATGATCCATTGGATGTTGGCAATTTGATCTTTGGTTCCTGTACCTTTTCTAAAACCAGCTTGAACATCTGGAAGTTCATGGTTCACGTATTGCTGAAGCCTGGCTTGGAGAATTTTGAGCCTTACTTTACTAGCATGTGAGATGAGTGCAATTGTGTGGTAGTTTGAGCATTCTTTGGCATTGCCTTTCTTTGGAATTGCAATGAAAACTGACCTTTTCCAGTCCTGTGGCCACTGCTGAGTTTTCCAAATTTGCTGGCATATTGAGTGCAGCACTTTCACAGCATCATCTTTCAGGATTTGAAATAGCTCAACTGGAATTCCATCCCCTCCACTAGCTTTGTTCATAGTGGTGCCTTCTAAGGCCCGCTTGACTTCACATACCAGGATGTCTGGCTCTAGGTGAGTGATTATCTTTGTCTTGAAGATCTTTTTTGTACAGTTCTTCTGTGTATTCTTGCCACCTCTTCTTAATATCTTCTACTTCTGTTAGGTCCATACCATTTCTGTCCTTTATCGAGCCCATCTTTGCATGAAATGTTCTCTTGGTATCTCTAATTTTCTTGAAGAAATTTCTAGACTTTCCCATTCTGTTGTTTTCCTTTATTTCTTTGCATTTATCTCTGAGGAAGGCTTTCTTATCTCTCCTTGCTATCCTAAAAATAATACTCAGTTGTGGATGTGACTGATGATAGAATCAAGGTCCGATGCTGTAAAGAGCAATATTGCATAGGAACCTGGAATGTCAGGTCCATGAATCAAGGCAAATTGGAAGTGGTCAAACAAGAGATGGCAAGAGTGAACGTCGACATTCTAAGAATCAGCGAACTTAAATGGACTGGAATGGGTGAATTTGGGCAGGAATCCTTTAGAAGAAATGGAGTAGCCATCATGGTCAACAAAAGAGTGCGAAATGCAGTACTTGGATGCAATCTCAAAAACGACATCATGATCTCTGTTCGTTTCCAAGGCAAACCATTCAATATCACAGTAATCCAAGCCTATGCCCCGACCAGTAATGCTGAAGAAGCTGAAGTTGAATGGTTCTGTGAAGACCTACAAGACCTTTTAGAGCTAACACCCAAAAAAGATGTCCTTTTCATTATAGGGGACTGGAATGCAAAAGTAGGAAGTCAAGAAACACCTGGAGTAACAGGCAAATTTGGCCTTGGAATACGGAATGAAGCAGAGCAAAGGCTAATAGTGTTTTGCCATGAGAACACACTGGTCATAGCAAACACCCTTTTCCAACAACACAAGAGAAGACTCTACACATGGATGTCACCAGATGGGCAACACCAAAATCAGACTGATAATATTCTTTGCAGCGAGAGATTAGTAGGTCTATACAGTCGACAAAAACAAGACTGGGAGCTGACTGTGGCTCAGATCATGAACTCCTTATTGCCAAATTCAGACTTAAATTGAAGAAAGTAGGGAAAACTGCTAGACTATTCAGGTATGACCTAAATCAAATCCCTTATTATTATACAGAAGTGAGAAATAGATTTAAGGGACTAGATCTGATAGACAGAGTCCTGATGAACTATGGACTGAGGTTTGTGACGTTGTACAGGAGACAGGGATCAATTCCATCCCCACGGAAGAGAAATGCAGAAAAAGCAAAATGGCTGTCTGGGGAGGCCTTACAAATAACTGTGAAATAAGAGAAGCAAAAAGCAAAGGAGAAAAGGAAAGATATTCCATATGTATATATATGAAATGACTTGGGCTTCCTTGGTGGCTCAACGGTAAAACATCTGCCTGCAGTAGAGGAGACGTGGAGACACAGGTTCGATCCCTGGGTTGGAAAGATCCCCTGGAGAGGAAAATGGCAAGCCACTCCAATAATCTTGCCCAGAAAATATCATGGACAGAGGAGCCTGGAGGAGCCCAGTTCATGGGGTCAGAGTCGGATATGAGTGAGCGACTAAACAACAAGAACATGAATGACTCAAGCTCAAAAAGCTAAAAATAGAACTACCATATGACCCAGCAGTTTCACTTTTGGGTATATATTCAGAAAAACTAAAAACACTAATTTGAAAAGATACATGCACCCCAGTATTCACAGCAGTATTATTTATACTTGCCAAGCTATGGGAATAACCTAAGTGTCCGTCAACAGATGAATGGATAAACATGTGATTTATATGTACAATGGAATACTATTTAGACATTCAGGCATTAAAAAGAACAAAGTTGCCATTTCCAGCAACAAGGATGGACCTAGAGATTATCATACTGAGTGAAGTCAGAAAGAGAAAGACAAATATCCTGTGATGTGATTTATATGTGGAATCTAAAAAGTTGCAAATGAACTTATAAACAGAGGAGTTACAAATATAGAAAACAAACTTATGGTTACCAAAGAGGAAAGGTAGAGAAGGGCAAATTAGGAGTTTCAGATTAGCAGATATAAGCTACTATATATAAAATAGATAAACAAGGACCTATTGTATAGCATGAAGAGCTATATTCAGTATCTTGCAATAACCTATAATGGAAAAGAAGCTGAAAAAGGTTTTTTATAATGCAAAAAAATCTGAAACACTTTTCTGTATGCCTGAAACTAACACAACATTGTAAATCACCTACATTTTAATTAAATTTTTTAAAGTGGGACTATAGCCAATATTTTGTAATAACTGTAAATTTAGTGTGACATATAAAAATTGTATAAAAATTTTAAAAATTCTAGATATAAAAAAATGACAAGGTTGTATCTGGTAATTCTGTGGATGGGAACTAGTTAGATAGAACATCAATAAGAAAGGAGACTTAATTTTCCCTATCATCTTTTTGGATTTTGAATTATTTGAATTACCTGTTTAACAAATTGATTTTAAATTTTTTGCTTTTTCCTTCTCTAATACTTTTCATCTCTACATTGTCTTCATTTCATTTCCACCTACTTCTTCTTATCCTTCCATTGCTTTTCGTAAGCTCTGTTCTTTTGTACTAAAAGGTTGATTTTTGATACTGTATTAATTAGTTAAAATGCTTTCTTTCTGTTATTTGGTTTACCTAGCTTGTGTGTGGGTTGATCTTCAGATGTTTTCCTCTCTGTATTAGATAAGGGAGCCTTAGATTTCTTGGGAGCCAAATTCTGAGGTAGAGCTGTTTCAATTGTCTGAGGCTTCCTCAGGCTAGTCCTGAAACAAATAGCTAGAGGACTCCATTTTTCACCCCCCCACCCATTTAAATTTTATGTAACTCTGAATGAGATCATTTTATTTTTCAAATTGCCCTTACTTGGGAATTAAAAGCACTACTTATCTTGTTTTATTTTAGGCAAGAGTGTGTACCCCTTTGGCTACCCCACAGCCAACTCCTCCTCGTTCACCTTCATCACCTCCTAAGGAGCACGTGTTGGTAAAAACTCCAGATTCTTCTCCCAGTGTTTCAGATCATGATGTAGCTTTTCCCATGAAAGAAATATTGGCTGAAGAAGGTAGAAACTTTATTTTTATAAATCAGTTTTAATTTTTGCAACTATTATGGTTTGTTGTATGAGAGTCTTTGTAGATTAGTATACACATAGCTGTTGCTGATTAAGTTTTAGGAAATCACTTTTGCTGGAAGGGAAACTAAGGATTTGGTTGCCACTTTTTAAAGTATATGATCTGGTAGACATTTAGATTGTTTTAAGTTCATGGTAATGTTGAAACTGAAGTCTTTTCAAGGTTATTTTTTTGTATTTTACTAAACTAATTTGGAGATTTTCCCATTAAGGGCCTTAATTATTATTATTAATCATTGTTGTCATTTGTATGCCAAAATGTTAAAGGCTATCTGAAACAACATATCTTGCCTTCCTGTAGACTTCATATTGACTCTTTCTTTCTTTTTAATACAACCTTTAGGAAATGATATGCCTGCCATCACACTTGTTAATACCCCAGCAGTCACCCCAGTGACTACACCTCCCCCCGCAGCTGCTCTTACCCCGACTTTGTCAGAGACTTCAACTGATAAGTTGAAGATGTCAAGCCCAGAGCTTCCCAAGCCATGGAGTAATAGAGACCTGCCACTGGAAGAAGAGAATCCCAACTCTCTTCAAGAAGAGCTTCACCCAAGAGCTATGTAAATGATAATATATTCACCTTTAGCAACTATACATTTTACCTTAAGTTGACTTAGATGACCTATTGAAAACATCAGAAATGATAAATAAAAGTTTATAATTCATGAGCTAATCTATAGTAAGAAGAAGTTTCATAAATTTTAAGTTTTTACCAAATTTATTTATTCCTTCAGTTCTCTTTTTTAAAACAAAATTTTTGGGGAGAGGGAGAATCAGACTAATTTTGGGGGGAAATAGATTAAAATACAGATATCTATAATATTGTTAATAAAATAGAATATGACTTTTCCTCAGTGTGAATCTCCTAACCCTAACCCTAACACCTAATCCCTAACCCTAACCCTAACCCTGAGACTGGATGGTGTTTACTATGATGTTTTATATTACCATGTAGCCCCATGTAAGCTTTATTTTAGGGATGGTAGAACTTTCAAGAGATTAAAACATGAAGATGATTTTGGAAAAATAGATCTTTTTGGTTGATTATAGTAGTACAGATTATGTTAATATAGAAATATGTCTAAAGGTTAGTCTTTTTTTTTTTTTCATATTATTTGGTTATACTGTGTGGCCTGAGGGATCTTAGTTCTCTGATCAGGGATCAAACCCTTTCCCCTTGCAGTGGAAGCATGGTGTCTTAACCACTAGATTGCCCAGGAAATCCCTATATCTATTTTCTTATATAAAAATGAATATAGGCCTTCACTGACCTAAATTCAAACCATGTCTCTTTCTTCTTAGTGTAATGTCTGTGGCCAAGGATGAAGAACCTGAGAGCGAGGAGTTCCCTGCTCAGCTTGCTCCTCCAAAGCCAGTTGCCCTTATGTCACTTCCTGCTGGCATCAAGGCTCCTTCCCCCATACAGATGCCAAGTTCAGATTCCTCCACTGTTGAGAGTACCTTGAGTGTTACTGCCACTGAAACGGAAACCTTAGATAGACCCATCTCTGAAGGAGAGATCTTATTTAACTGTGATCTCAAAGTGGCTCCTAAGAGTAAGTTAACTTGTATCAATTGATTTCACTGGTTAAATTATGATCCTTCCTAAGTAATACTTTTCTGTGTGAAATGTTTTTACTTAGTTTGTAATATTTAACATAGTATAGTAGAAAGAATGTGGACTCTGCAAGTTAATTTTCTAAACCTTAACCTCAGACTCTAAAATCTCCCTCATAAATCCCACCTTCCAGAAGTATCACTATTAAAAGTTTGGGGTATACTTTCCAGTTTTTTTTAAAATCTGCATATATAGGTACCTAAATACATCTATATGTTACCTTTAAAAATAGGGTGATATTATACATACTGTTATGAAACCTGAATTTTTTTTAACCTTAAATACGTTGTGGACATTTTCATGTATTAATACGTGTAGTCCTACCTCTTTTTCTCAGTGATTGGCCATTTAGATTGTTTAGATTGATCTGCTGCTGCTGATGCTTAGTCGCTTTAGTCGCGCCCCGACTCTGTGTGACCGCATAGACAGCAACCCACTAGACTCCTCCGTCCCTAGGCAAGAACAGTGGAGTGGGTTGCCATTTCCTTCTCCAGTGCATGAAAGTGAAAAGTGAAAGTGAAGTCGCTCAGTCGTGCCGACTCTTAGCGACCCCATGGACTGCAGCCTACCAGGCTCCTCTGTCCATGGGATTTGCCAGGCAAGAGTACTAGAGTGGGGTACCATTGCCTTCTCCTTTAAATTGATCTAGTGGTGCCCTAATGGGCATTTAGATTGTTTTCAGTGTTTTCATACCATACATAGCTCTCTGCTGACTATCCTTGAACATATATCATATATCTAATATATAACTGCACAATGTCACGAACCTCAGTCCATAGTTCATCAGGCACGCTATCTATCAGATCTAGTCCCTTAAATCTATTTGTCACTTCCACTGTATAATCATAAGGGATTTGATTTAGGTCATACCTGAATGGTCTAGTGGTTTTCCCTACTTTCTTCAATTTAAGTCTGAATTTGGCAATAAAGAGTTCATGATGTGAGCCATAGTCAGCTCCTGGTCTTGTTTTTGTTGACTGTATAGAGCTTCTCCATCTTTGGCTGCAAAGAATATAATCAGTCTGATTTTGGTATTGACCATCTGGTGATGTCCATGTGTAGAGTCTTCTCTTGTGTTGTTGGAAAAGGGTGTTTGCAATGACGAGTGCATTTTCTTGGCAAAACTCTATTAGTCTTTGCCCTGCTTCATTCCGCATTCCAAGGCCAAATTTGCCTGTTACTCCAGGTGTTTCTTGACTTCCTACTTTTGCATTCCAGTCCCCTATAATGAAAAGGACATCTTTTTTGGGTGTTAGTTCTGGAAGGTCTTGTAGGTCTTCATAGAACCGTTCAACTTCAGCTTCTTCAACATTACTGGTCGGGGCATAGGCTTGGATTACTGTGATATTGAATGGTTTGCCTTGGAAACGAACAGAGATCATTCTGTCGTTTTTGAGATTGCATCCAAGTACTGCATTTCGGACTCTTTTGTTGACCATGATGGCTACTCCATTTCTTCTAAAGGATTCCTGCCCACAGTAGTAGATATAAGGTTCACTGAGTTAAATTCACCCATTCCAGTCCATTTTAGTTTGCTGATTCCTAGAATGCCGACGTTCACTCTTGCCATCTCTTGTTTGACCACTTCCAATTTGCCTTGATTCATGGACCTGACATTCCAGGTTCCTATGCAATATTGCTCTTTACAGCATCAGACCTTGCTTCTATCACCAGTCACATCTACAGCTGGGTATTGTTTTTCTTTCGCTCCATCCCTTTATTCTTTCTGGAGTTATTTCTCCACTGATCTCCAGTAGCATATTGGGCACCTATGACCTGGGGAGTTCCTCTTTCAGTATCCTGTCATTTTGGCTTTTCATACTGTTCATGGACTGAGGTTCATGACATTGTACAGGAGACAGTGATCAATACCATCCCCATGGAAAAGAAATGCAATACAACAAAATGGCTGTCTGAGGAGGCCTTACTAATAGCTGTGAAAACAAGAGAAGTGAAAGGCAAAGGAGAAAAGGAAAGATATAAGCATCTGAATGCAGAGTTCCAAAGAATAGCAAGAAAAGATAAGAAAGTCTTCCTCAGTGATCAATGCAAAGAAATAGAGGAAAACAACAGAATGGGAAAGACTAGAGATCTCTTCCAGAAAATTAGAGATACGAAGGGAACATTTCATGCAAAGATGGGCTCGATAAAGGACAGAAATGGTATGGACCTAACAGAAGTAGAAGATATTAAGAAGAGGTGGCAAGAATACACAGAAGAACTGTACAAAAAAGATCTTCAAGACAAAGATAATCACTCACCTAGAGCCAGACATCCTGGAATGTAAAGTCAAGTGGGCCTTAGAAGGCATCACTATGAACAAAGCTAGTGGAGGTGATGGCATTCCAGTTGAGCTATTTCAAATCCTGAAAGATGATGCTGTGAAAGTGCTGCACTCAGTATGCCAGCAAATTTGGAAAACTCAGCAGTGGCCACAGGACTGGAAAAGGTCAATTTTCATTCCAATCCCAAAGAAAAGCAATGCCAAAGAATGCTCAAACTACCACACAATTGCACTCATCTCACATGCTAGTAAAGTAATGCTCAAAATTCTCCAAGCCAGGCTTTAGCAATACGTGAACCGTGAACTTCCAGATGTTCAAGCTGGTTTTAGAAAAGTCAGAGGAACCAGAAATCAAATTGCCAACATCCACTGGATCATGGAAAAAGCAAGAGAGTTCCAGAAAAACATCTATTTCTGCTTTATTGACTATGCCAAAGCCTTTGACTGTGTGGATCACAATAAACTGTGGAAAATTCTGAAAGAGATGGGAATACCAGACCACCTGGCCTGCCTCTTGAGAAACCTATATGCAGGTCAGGAAGCAACAGTTAGAACTGGACATGGAACAACAGACTGGTTCCAAATAGGAAAAGGAGAACATCAAGGCTGTATATTGTCACCCTGCTTATTTAAGTTCTATGCAGAGTACATCATGAGAAACGCTGGGCTGGAAGAAGCACAAGCTGGAATCAAGATTGCCGGGAGAAATGTCACTAACCTCAGATATGCAGCTGACACGACTCTTATGGCAGAAAATGAAGAGGAACTAAAAAGCCTCTTGATGAAAGTGAAAGAGGAGAGTGAAAAAGTTGGCATAAAGCTCAACATTCAGAAAACTAAGATCATGGCATATGGTCCCATCACTTCATGGGAAATAGATGGGAAACAATGGAAACAGTGTCAGACTTTATTTTTGGGGGCCACAATATCACTGCAGATGGTGA
The DNA here is from genome assembly GCF_042477335.2 of Ovis canadensis. Classification (NCBI taxonomy): domain Eukaryota; kingdom Metazoa; phylum Chordata; class Mammalia; order Artiodactyla; family Bovidae; genus Ovis; species Ovis canadensis. The sequence goes on from NC_091251.1 coordinate 81,098,591, forward strand.
CTGCAGCCATGAAATTAAAAGATGCTTACTCCTTGGAAGAAAAGTTATGACCCACCTAGATAGCATATTTTAAAGCAGAGACATTACTTTGCCAACAAAAGTCTGTCTAGTCAAGGCTATGCTTTTTCCAGTAGTCATGTATGGATGTGAGAGTTGGCCTGTGAAGAAAGCTGAGCGCCCAAGAATTGATGCTTTTGAACTGTGGTGTTGGAGAAGACTCTTGAGTCCCTTGGACTGCAAGGAGATCCAACCAGTCCATTCTGAAGGAGATCAACCCTGGGATTTCTTTGGAGGGAATGATGCTGAAGCTGAAACTCCAGTACTTTGGCCACCTCGTGCGAAGAGTTGACTCATTGGAAAAGACTCTGATGCTGGGAGGGATTGGGGGCAGGAGAAGAAGGGGACGACCGAGTATGAGATGGCTGGATGGCATCACTGACTCGATGGACGTGAGTCTGAGTGAACTCTGGGAGTTGGTGATGGACAGGGAAGCCTGGCGTGCTGCGATTCATCGGGTTGCAAAGAGTCAGACACGACTGGGCGACTGAACTGAACTGAACTGAACTGAAATCTGACTCAGCAGTTTCACTTGTAGGCACATATTTTAAGGAAGCTATCATTTATATCTTCAGTTCAGTTAACTTTTCTTCCAAGGAGTAAGCGTCTTTTAATTTCATGGTTAAAATAACAATACATTACCAACGTGCACTCCAGAAATTTAAATCAGTTTTTAATCAGTTTTTAATTGTATCAATAGTATATAGAAGGTATTATGTCTTTTTCAGTTTCATAGCGCCAGTTGATATTTATAGCTCTTTTTAATTTCTGACAAGCTGGTAAGTGAAGCAAACATCTCACTCATCTTTGTTATAAAATATACTTTTTAAGGTACTGGTGAGATTGAACATGCATGCATGCTAAATCTCTTCAGTTGCATCCGACTCTTAGTGACCCTGTGGACTGTTAGCCCTCCATGCTCCTCTGTCCGTGGGATTCTCCAGGCAAGAATACTGGAGTGGATTTCCATGTCCTCTTCTGGCGATCTTCCCGACCCAGGGATCAAACCTATGTCTCTTATGTCTCTTGCATTGGCAGGCAAGTTTTAGCTTGTGAATTATGATTTATGAAGTTTGTCAGTATTTTTATTGTGTGAGTTTAAGGGTAATGTTGTACAACTTTATGGTGAGATTATTTACTAAAATTGTTTCTTCTGTTTCTAAATTTTTGCATTTTAATTTCTAGTTTTAGGAGATGAAGGACTGTATCTGGCAAACCTAAATGATAGCTTATCCAGTACTTTGCAAGATGCCCTCGAAATGGTAAGAAATGATTCACATCACTTTGAATTCTGACATAAAAGATATCCTGATGAACTTACTGCAACTGATCAGGGTTTTCCCTCAAATATTTGAATTATAGTCGTAAACTTTAATAAAATATCAATGAAGGAATTTAAAGTTTCTTATACATCTTATTATCATATCTATATATTTCATTATTGTAATTATAATAATAGAAAATTGTAATGAATAGAAAATTATTGTTAATCCTTGTGGCTCCAGTAGTTGAAACATGCAATTAATGTAATTAGATAATGAAAATCTTAGTGTACATTGTCACTTGGAGATATTGTAAATGCCTTTGTAATGTTGCCGGCAGTACCTTCAGTGTTGAAACCAAGTCTCTTATAATATATTTGTTATTTTTCCCTAACCATGATTATAATTCTTTATGCTAAAAAAATAACTGGATTTAGTTAGTCTTAAAAGAATTACTAAAATAGGAACCACGGGTACTAACTCTTCCTAGTTATTGTTTAGCTTTATAGACAAAAAGGCACTTAAAAATGTAGTTTTATATAGATATCAAGTTATATATTATATAAGTACCTCACAGAAATTATAATAGGGATTTTCTTTTGAAAACTATTAAGAAATAGAAATCTTTACTTTTTATGTTTTCAAACAGTCTAAGTGAGGAAGGGTTGTTGTGCTCAACTTTCATCTGCATTTATCCATGTGTGTGTGTGCATGTGTTGTTAGTTACTCAGTGTGTCTGACCCTTTTCAGCCCCATGGACTACATGCTGGGCTCCTCTGTCCATGGCATTCTTCAGGCAAGAATTCTGGAGTGGGTAGCCAGTCTGTTCTCTAGGGGATCTTTGCTGACCCAGAGAATGAACCTGGGTCTGCTGCATTGCTGGCAGATTCTTTACTTTCTGAGCCACTGGTGAAGCCCACATTTATCCATAGTCTTTGCTAAGCATTGCTAATATTGTTGCTTTTAAAACTTACTTGATAATTTTTGACATATGTATACGTCTGTAAGCAATTATCACCGTTAATGAAATAAACATACTCATCATCCATCACTCCCAAAAGTTTCCTCAGGCCCTTTCATTATCCCTCCTTCTCATCTTTCATCATTCTTCTCATCCAGTATACCTCTGCCACCAACCACTGATTCACTTTCTGTAACTATAGATTAGTTTACATTTTCTAGATTGATATAAAAGGAATCACATGGCAGGTATTCTTCTTGTGTGTGTGATTGCTTTAATGCAGCATAATTATTTTGAGATATATCTGGGTTATAGCTGGTATCATAGTTCATTCCTTTTTATTGCTGTGTAGTGCGCTATTGTACGGATGTACCACTGTTTGTCTGTTCACCTGTTGATGGACATTTGGGTTTATTCCAGTTTGAGACTATTACAAATAAAGCTGCTGTGAACACTTGTGTGCAAGTCTTTGTATGGACATAGATGCTTACATTTCCCTTTGACAAATATTTAGGGGAGGAATGGGTGGATAACGTGGTAGTTATATGTTAATCTTTCAGTTTAGTCGCTTAGTTGTGTCTGACTCTTTGCGACCCCATGGACTGTACCCCCTGTTCATCACCAACTCCCTACTCAAACTCATGTTAATCGCATCAGTGATGCCATCCAACGATCTCAACCTTGGTCGTCCCTTTCTCCCCACTTTGATCTTTGCCAGCATCAGGGTCTTTTCTAATGAGTCAGTTCTTGGCATCAGGTGGCAAAGTATTAGAGCTTCAGCTTCAGCATCAGTCCTTCCAATGAATATTCAGGAGTGATTTTCTTTAGGATGGACTGGTTTAATCTCCCTGCAGTCCAAGGGACTCTCAAAGAGTCTTCTCCAACACCACAGTATCAGTTCTTCAGTGCTCAGTTTTCTTTATAGTCCAACTCTCACACCCTTACATGACCACTGGAAAAACTATAGCTTTGACTAGACGGACCTTTGTTGGTAATGTAATGTCTCTGTTTTTTAATATGCTATCTAGGTGGTCATAGCTTTTCTTCCGAGAAGCAAGCGTCTTTTAATTCATGGCTGCAGTCACCGTCTGCAGTGATTTGGAGCCCCCCAAAATAAAGTCTCTCACTGCTTCCATTGTTTCCCCATCTATTAGCCATGAAGTGATGGGACTAAATGCCATGATCTGAGGTTTCTGAATGTTGAGTTTTAAGCCAACTTTTTCACTCTCCTCTTTCACTTTCATCATGAGGCTCTTTAGTTCTTCTTCACTTTCTGGAATAAGGGTGGTATCATCTGCATATCTGAGGCTGTTGATATTTCTCCCAGCAGTCTTGATTCCAGCTTGTGTCTTATCCATCCCAGCATTTCACCTTATATACTCTGCATATAACTTAATATGCTCTACATATAAGTTATATACTCTGCATATAAGTTAAATAAGCAGGGTGACGATATACAGCCTTGATGTACTTCTTTCCCAACATTGAACCAGTCTGTTGGTCCATGTCCAGTTCTAACTGTTGCTTCTTGATCTGCATACAGATTTCTCAAGAGCAAGTCAGGTGATCTCTTATTCCCATCTCTTGAAGAATTATCCACAGTTTGTTGTGATCCATATAGTCAAAGGCTTTGGCGTAGTCAATAAAACAGAAGTAGATGTTTATCTGGAACTCTCTCGCTTTTTCGATGATCCAGCAGATGTTGGTAATTTGATCCCTGGTTCCTCTGCTTTTTCTAAATGTAGCTTGAACATCTGGAAGTTCATGGTTCATGTACTGTTAAAGCCTTGCTTGGAAAATTTTGAGCATTACTCTGCTAGCATGTGAGATGAGTATAATTGTATGGTAGTTTGAGCATTCTTTGGCATTGCCTTTCTTTGGGATTGAAATGAAAACTGACCTTTTCCAGTTCTATGGCCACTGCTGAGTTTCCCAAATTTGCTGGCATATTGAGCGCAGCACTTTAACAGCATCATCTTTTAGTATTTGTATCAATGGCACCCCACTCCAGTACTCTTGCCTGGAGAATCCCATGGGCGGAGGAGCCTGGTGGGCTGCAGTCCATGGGGTCGTGAAGAATTGTACATGACTAAGCGACTTCCCTTTCACTTTTCACTTTCATGCATTGGAGAAGGAAATGGCAACCCACTCCAGTGTTCTTGCCTGGAGAATCCCAGGGATGGGGGAGCCTGGTGGGCTGCTGTCTATGGGGTCACACAGAGTCGGACACGACTGAAGTGACTTAGCAGCAGCAACATAGCAGCAACTGGAATTCTATGACCTCCAAGCTTTGTTCGTAGTGATGCTTCCTAAGGCCCACTTGACATTGCATTCCAGGATGTCTGGCTCTAGGTGAGTGATCACACCATTGTGGTTATCTGGGTCATGAACATCTTTTTTGTATAGTTCTTCTATATATATATTCTTGCCACCTCTTCTTAATACCTTCTACTTCTGTTAGGTCCATACCATTTCTGTCCTTTATTGTGCCCATCTTTGCATGAAATGTTCCCTTCGTATCTCTAATTTTCTTGAAGAGATCTCTAGTCTTTCCCATTGTATTGTTTTCCCTCTATTTCTTTGCATCGATCACTGAGGAAGGCTTTCTTATCTCTCCTTGCTATATTTTGGAACTCTGCATTCAAATGGGTATATCTTTCTTTTCTCCTTTGCCTTTTGCTTCTTTTCTTTTTATAGCTATTTGTAAGGCCTCCTCAGACAACCATTGTGCCTTTTTTCATTCCTTTTCCTTGGGGATGGTCTTGATCACTGCCTCCTGTACAATGTCACAAACTTCCATCCATAGTTCTTTAGGCAGTCTGTCTATCAGATCTAATCCCTATTAGTCACTCCCACTGTATAATTGTAAGGGATTTGATTTAGGTCATACATGAATGGTCTAGTGGTTTTCCCTATTTTCTTCAGTTTCAGTCTGAATTTGGCGATAAGGAGTTCATGGTCTGAGCCACAGTCAGCTCCCAGTCTTTTTTTTGCTTATTTTATAGAGCTTCTCCATCTTTGGCTGCAAAGAATATAATCAGTCTGATTTCAGTACTGACCATCTGGTGATGTCAATGTGTAAAGTCTTCTCTTGTGTTGTTGGAAGAGGGTGTTTTCCATGACCAGTGTGTTCTCTTGGCAAAAGTCTGTTAGCCTTTGACCTGCTTTGTTTTGTACTCCAAGGCCAAATTTGCCTGTTACTCCAGGTAGCTCTTGACTTCCTACTTTTTCATTCCAGTCCCCTATAATGAAGAGGACATCTTTTTTGGGTGTTAGTTCTGGAAGTTCTCGTAGGTCTTCATAGACTGTTCAGTTTCAGCTTCTTCAGCATTACTGGTCAGGGCATAGACTTGGATTACTGTGCTGTTGAATGGTTTACCTTAGAAATGGACAGAGATCATTCTGTCAGTTTTGAGACTGCACCCAAGTACTGCATTTTGGACTCTTGTTGAGTATGATGGATACTCCATTTCTTCTAAGGGATTCCTGCCCGCAGTAGTAGATATAATGGACATCTGAGCTAAGGTCACCCATTCCAGTCCATTTTAATTAACTGATTCCTAAAATGACAATCTTCACTCTTGCCATCTCTTGTTTGACCACTTCCAATTTGCCTAGATTCATGGACCTAACATTCCAGGTTCCTAAGCAGTATTGTTCTTTATAGCATCGGACTTTATTTCCATCACCTATCATATCCACAACTGGGTGTTGTTTTTGCTTTGTCTCTGTCTCTTCATTCTTTCTGGAGTTATTTCTCTGCTTTTTTTCTGGTAGCATGTTGGGCACCTACCGACCTGAGGAGTTCATCTTTCAGTGTCATGCCTTTTTGCCTTTTCATACTGTTCATGGAGTTCTCATAATCTTTAAGAAGAGCTTTTTTTAAGTTATCTGCCAAAATCTTGTGTAGACCTTTTCCTTCTATGTTTTATATTGCTAAAAAACACCTGACCTGCCTCTTGACAAACCTATATGCAGGTCAGGAATCAACAGTTAGAACTGGACATGGAACAACAGACTGGTTCCAAATAGGAAAAGGAGTACGTCAAGGCTGTATATTATCACCCTGCTTATTTAACTTCTATGCAGAGTACATCATGAGAAATGCTGGGCTGGAAGAAGCACAAGCTGGAATTAAGATTGCCCGGAGAAATATCAATAACCTCAGATATGCAGATGACACTACCCTTATGGTAGAAAGTGAAGACAAACTAAAAAGCCTCTTGATGAAAGTGAAAGAGGGGAGTGACAAAGTTGGCTTAAAGCTCAACATTCAGAAAACAAAGATCATGGCATCTGGACCCATCACTTCACGGGGAATAGATGGGGAAACAGTGGAAACAGTGTCAGACTTTCTTTGTGGGGGGCTCCAAGATCACTGCAGATGGTGATTGCAGCCATGAAATTAAAAAATGCTTACCCCTTGGAAGGAGGGTTATGACCAACCTAGATAGCCATATTAAAAAACAGAGACATGACTTTGCCATCAAAGGCCGTCTAGTCAAGGCTATGGTTTTTCCAGTGGTCATGTATGGATGTGAGAGTTGGACTGTGAAGAAAGCTGAGCGCCAAAGAATTGATGCTTTTGAACTGTGGTTTTGGAGAAGACTCTTAAGAGTCCCTTGGACTGCAAGGAGATCCAACCAGTCCATTCTAAAGGAGATCAGTCCTGGGTGTTCTTTGGAAGGACTGATGCTGAAGCTGAAGCTCTGATACTTTGGCAACCTCATGCAAAGAGTTGACTCATTATAAAAGACTCTGATTCTGGGAGGGATTGGGGGCTGGAGGAAAAGGGGATGACCGAGTATGAGATGGCTGGATGGCATCACCGACTCGATGGACGTGAGTCTGAGTGAACTCCGGGAGATGGTGATGGACAGGGAGGCCTGGTGTGCTGCAATCATGGGGTCACAAAGAGTCAGACATGACTGAATGACTGAACTGAACTGAAATATGTTTTATAGTACTGGGCAATATAAAATATACTGAGTTATGTTTTATATTGAGTAATATGCTTATATTTATATTTAACTGGGTAATATGTTTTTTATTTACATTCATATTTAACTGAATAATATGTTTTATATTACTGAGCTTCTCTAATACCTCAGATGATAAAGAATCCTCCTGCAATGTAGGAGAGCCTGGTTTGATCCCTGGGTTGGGCAAATCCCCTGGAGAAGTAAACGGCAGCCCACTCCAGTGTTCTTGCCTGGAGAATCCCATGGACAGAGAAGCCCTGGTGGGGTACAGTCTATGGGATTGCGAAGAGTCAGACAGGACACTTTCTTTCACTTTTATATTACTATAAATATTTCTGAGCATTGCTCAGGAAATGGCTGAGTACTTAGAGACAGTTTTATCCTTTTGAGTCTTGCTTTTATGGTTTTTTAGGCAATACCACAGTGGTACTCAATCTAAGGCTACTTATCCCCCACTGTGGAGAGAAGACTCTTCTATGTACTCCACTCAGTGCCTCAGTATTGAGGTTTTCCAGTGTGGCCAGTGGGAACAACCATTGTCCTTTGTTATATATGATGTTATTTAACATCAGGCACTGTTAGAGCCAATCCCTTCTCAGGTGCTTGTTCCTGCAGCCTCATGTAATTGCCTCAAATGCATCTGCTGATTAGTAATCAGCTTAATACTCAAAGGGAATCAACTGCAGTTCTCCAGAGTTCTCTCTCTGCAGCTTTCACTTTTCTAGCAGCCTGTCTTTGGAGAAGGCAATGCAACCCACTCCAGTACTCTTGCCTGGAAAATCCCATGGACGGAGGAGCCTGGTAGGATGCAGTCCATGGGGTCATAAGGGTGAGACACGGCTGAGCGACTTCACTTTCACTTTTCACTTTCATGCGTTGGAGAAGGAAATGGCAGCCCACTCCAGTGTTCTTGCCTGGAGAATCCCAGGTACGGGGGACCCTGGAGGGCTACCGTCTATGGCATTTCACAGAGTCGGACACAACTGAAATGACTTAGCAGCAACAGCAACAGCAGCAGCAGCAGCCTGTCTTAGGAACTCTAGCTGTCTTGGCCTTCCTGGAGTTTCAGCTCCATCTTTCCAGCTCAGGCTCCTGTGCCACAGTCTGGAAACCTATAAGCTGCAAGCTGGAGCAGTCATAGGCTTCTTCTGATTTGTTTCCCGTTTCTCAGGGATCATTGTTTTTTGTTGACTGATGCTCCATGTTTTGAAATGCATTTTTTCACATACTTTGTCCATGTTTTCGTTGTTTCAAGCAATGTTTCTGGTCTCTATTACTCCATCTTGACTGGAAGTAGAAGGCTAGTTACATTAATCTTTTCATTTGTATCATTGTATATGATCATGATGAAACAGAAGGAGATTGGTATACTTTTGAAACATCATGTTCTTCTATCCCATTATAATCATAATGCTAGAAATTTCTTTAAAGCAACCCATTCACATGATGTAAAGTAGGACTGTATATTAAATTCACCAGTGGAACTTTTAAAAATGTGTGTCTTTGGCCCCACCCTCTGATAAGTGAATTCAGTAGGTCATGAGGATTATGTGGTATGCATGTATGTGTGTGGGCGGTTAGAAGCCTAAACCTCTATATTTTAAAAAAGCATCTTAAAGGATGATATGCATCCTTTGTTAAAAATATGTTAGTACTTATTTTACTTTGAGTTGAAGGAGGTTAAATCACTTATTTGTGTCACATAGCTATATAGTGACAGATTTTTATGTGGATACATAATACTTTTGCCTTTCATTTTAAGCTATCAGCTTAAGCTATGTATACTAAGTCGCTTTAGTCATGTCCAAATCTTTGCGACCCCGTGGACTGTAGCCAGCCAGGCTCCTCCATCCATGGGATTTTCCAGGCAAGAATACTGGAGTGGGTTGCCTTTTCCTTCTCCAGGGGATCTTTCCAACCCAGGGATCGAATCTTGGTCTCTTACATTGTAGTCAGACTCTTTCCCATCTGAGCCAACAGGGAAACTTGATGTTAAGTTCTGTCAAGCTAAGAACTGTAAATTTTGAGTTCTAATTGGGGCTATATGAATTCTAAAGCTTGAGTTGCAAGGGGCTGGTGTTTGTCAAGTCCAACAAACAAAAAATGAAAGATGCCATATAGCATCTTTACACTATTAAAGACACAGTAATGAAAGATGCCTAATCTGGAGATTCATATGTTCAAAATGTGTTAAAACAATTTTCTGTACTATATGTGGGAGTTTGAAATAATAAAGGAGCATTTTGATAAGATTTTAATAGGGCAGTTGCTTTTCTAACAGTAATTATTATGAGTAATTGGTTGAGTCTATTCTGAAGAAAGTGGAAGTCACTTTTATAAAATAATACTGGGGGAAGACTAAAGGAGAAGTCTTTATTTTCAGAGAAGCATTAAACTAATATTTGGCCTACTTCATATGTCATTATGGCATTTTTATCCCTTCTTAGAACTATATCTTGGTGCCAAAGCATGTTTAGGTTTGTTCAAAGTAAATGCTGACCCTGAACCAAGACTAAATTATAACATCTTTCTTTCTCTGCATTTAAAACTAATTAATTTCAATATTTTTACTAAGCCTAAAATCAGATATGCTACAAATTTATGATAGAATCACATGCAGAAATACAATCTTGGAAAACTGAGACTAACTTTGAAGTTATGAATCAGTACCTATGTACTGATTACCTGTGTACACCTGGGGGATAAAGACTTGTACTCCAGAGTTAATAAACTTTATTACATTAAACATAAGATACTTAGGTAGAATTACAATTAATGGAGTCTAAAGTCATGTTAATACTGGTATTTACAAGGAATTCAGTTTTCTGGCTCTGTGGCGTACACTGTCCTTCATTTGGCGAACTGGTCTATATTGAGGTGCCGAGAAGTCTAAGCTGGGTCTTCGTGCTCCCTCAACAGCACTGGAGGTCAGCACAAAGGCACTGCTGCTGCTGCTAAGTCGCTTCAGTCGTGTCCAACTCTGTGCGACCCCAGAGACAGCAGCCCATCAGGCTCCTCACCCGGGGGATTCTCCAGGCCAAGAATACTGGAGTGGGTTGCCATTTCCTTCTCCAAAGTATGAAAATGAAAAGTGAAAATGAAGTCACTCAGTCGTGCCCGACTCTTAGCAACCCCTTGGGCTGCAGCCCACCAGGCTCCTCCGTCCATGGGATTTTCTAGACAAGAGTATTGGAGTGGGGTGCCATTGCCTTCTCTGGCACAAAGGCACAGGTACCATCAAAGGTCTGTAGGTGCCTCAACAAATCTGTAGGTTTTCATTTCTGCCTGTGGTCCAGGTTGCACCATGGTGCTTCACCCCCGTTGCCACACTGGGGCCCAGCTCTGTGTGCTGCATCCACCGGAAGCAGGAAAGTATGTGAGAAACACTTGGCGATCCTGAATAGAATGTCGATGAATCATTGTCACTCAGTCTCATGGGACAGAAGGCCTAATTTTCATCTTTTACAGTAAATCTCCAATTCATATGTAACCAAATTATTTTATACTGATGACTGTATTTGAGGCAAACACAAAGGATTTTAGTGTAGTTGAATAGAAATGAGATCTAAATGATAGTAAAGAGTCCATCTTCTTTGTGTAAAGTGCCAATATGATCATATTCATAATGACTTAAGTTTTATGAATCATGAATTATTAATATGAAAAATGTGATTGTTTGGGGGATTAATTCTTGTTTTTTGATTGTATTATCTTTGTATTTTATTTAGGAAGATGATCCTCCCAGTGAAGGACAAGTGATTAGGATGCCCCATAAAAAAGTTCATGCCGATGCAATTCTTTCTCTTCTTGCTAAACAAAACCCGGAGTCATTAATTTCACAGCAAGCCATATATCATTCAGAGGTACTTTTTAAATTTAATTATTTTTTCTGTATTTCTAAATATAAGAAAAAGGTAACAAAAATATTCATACTTTTAGTTAAAGCATGCTAATACTTCAGCTTATTCAGGGATCAGCCTTGTAGTAACTTTAACCTGAAACCATAGAGTTATGATTTTTACAACTGAAAGGAATTTAGGCCATCAGTTCTAAACTTCATATTCTACAGATGAAACAAGCTAAAACCCTTTTAAATGATTTGTGGGGATCAGTGTCGTTTGTTCTTTCTTTCTGCAACCATTTACTGAGGATCTACAATATGCAAGACACAGCGTCGGAAAAGATACAAAGATGTTGAGGCAGGATCCCTACTTTTAAGCAGCTTACAGTCCTGTAGGGAAAAAAGAGCTTAAACAATTACTCTACCATGCAGTAACTGATCAAATAGCTAGAGAAGTAGATTGAACCAGATAATCTTTAAGAGCCTAGTAGGCCAGGAGTCCCTTAAGATACTGTGAGCAAGGGAATAACAAGTTAAGATATTTAGGAAGGCATCAGGAGCCATGGACAAGTGAGGGAAAGATGGAGGTCTGTCAGAACACCACTGGAGTAGTCCATACTGGGAACATTAACAAAGGCAGTTAAGTAGAAATGGAAGGGAGAGAGATTTAAACTTGAGTATGGAATTGGCAGTAATTGGTCACTGATTAAGAGAAGTTGTGCTTGTGTAGTTGTGGACTTTGAAATGCAGAGAGAAGAGTGCCGGGTTTTGTGGGGAAGATACTTAATTAGATTTGAAACATTCAGGTGCTTAAGGAAATGCCAGGTGGAAGGGTACAGTGTGGTCACTCAGGCTGGTTAATGATAGAGGTGGGACTTGGATTCTTGATTCTGTTTAGTATTCTTTCTGTTGTGTTTGGCTGTCTTTGCTTGAACAGGTGCGAAACTATCTTTAGATGAACTGGAGATCCGAACTCTCTATCATCCAAGGAGATGGCTAGCTTTATTTTTTAATAATTTTTATTCTTAAAGATTTAAATGCTTAGGAAAGATAGAGGAAAAAAGATATGGAACTTAGTAATAGAAAAAAAAATGTTAGTTTAGCTTATTCCTTCTTGTTGAAAAACAACTATTTTTTCTGCAACTTATTTAGGTATTGATTAAAAATTGATTTCACTGGAAAGATATTATTTGTAATTGCTGCTACGAAGTTTGAGAAAGTGCTCTCATAACTCTAGAAACCAAGCCACTTAGTACAGAGACCTTCTGAGAGAGAAAGGAGAGAGAAAATGAGACACACAAATGGAACAAAAAATGGAACAAAAAATAGTAGAAAATAGCAGAAGTGTCAGCATAATTTAAAAATTCCACTAACTTAATCCCTGTTTCCTTCTTTTGGGAAATCAGTAATATTGTTTGGGCTTTTCCAGTGGCTCAGTGGTAAAGAGTCCACCTACACTGCAGGTTGGATCCCTGGGTTGGGAAAATGCTTGAGAGAAAGGAAATGGCAACCCACTCCAGTATCCTTGCCTGGGAAATCCCATGGAGAGAGGAGACTGGCAGGCTACAGTCTGTGGGGTCACAAAACAGTTGGACACAACGGGACAGCTAACCACCACCACCACCACCACCAATATCGGTCCATTTATTCATTCTGTTCTCAGACTTTTCCATCTTTTTAATGCTGGGAAATTTATCTCTACTACTTTTTCAGTTTTTTTCTTCCTCTCGTCTTTTTCCCTCTCTGGCTAAAACTTATTTCCAGATAGTAATACTTCTGCTTCTGTTTGTGTCTTAGATTTTCTATCTCCTCATTCTTTTTTACTCTCTTCTTGGAGAGTTCTTCAATCTGATCTGCCAACCACTAATTTGTTCTTTACCTGCTGTTTATCTGACTTCTATATTATTTATATTGGATATTCTCACTTGTGTCTTTTTTTAATGATCTTTCGCTTCACATTGTTAGCATTTTTCTTTATTCCTTTTGTGTGTGTGTATGTGTATATGGTTAATATTTTTCACTTTTTCTTTAAACATTTACTCTGTGAATAATTTGTTTCTTTTGTTATATGAACTCATGTTCCAGGGCCAGGGTGGGGGCAGTAGGATAAGATCTTCTGTCTGAGAGTTAGTGTTGGGTAAGGACTAAAATCAGGCCACGGTCTGTTTAAGTGAACAGAAGAAGAGACGAGGCGATGAGCCCCAGGAAAGGGCTTCTCAGGCAGCACAGAGCCACTCCTGATGGTGACCTGATGGCTGTTTGCTGATACTCTGCTATTCAGTTCTTCTGAGGGTTGTTATGTCTTTAAAACCCTTAGGAAGAAGTTTCTTTGAGAGGTTTTGTATTCCTGTCCTCGGGCTCAAAGGGGGACAGAGTGAGGAGTGAATGCCCATGGGTTCCTGGTCAGATGTCACCTGTCACTTTTCACCCCAGCTGGGCCTCCATGCTCCCTGACATCATTACTCTGGGGCACTAGTATCTGCAGCCCAGATTGTTGCCAAGATCTTTATGGTTAAGGTGTAAGCAGTGATGATTTCCAGTTAATGAGGCAAAGAGGAAATGACAGCAGCTCTTTATATCAGTCATTCTTCTCACTGCGCCCCCTGTAGCCACCTTCCTCCACCGGTTGCAGCCCTTTTTTCCCCACACACACCAGGTCAAGCTACCAGTTGGTCTTTCCCAGTGTTTTTTTTTAACAGTTTTTACTTAAGTCTCAGAATCCATTGCTGCTTCTCACTTCTGTAGTTACTCCCGCACTTTTGGGGACAGGGAGCTGGCAGCCTTTGTTAGTGTGTCATCTTGGCTAGACCAGAAGCCCAGAAGTTGGAAGAGTATCCTTTCCAGATTTTTTTCTAAGCATCTAAATATTTGCCCGTGTGTGTGTGTATGCTCATGTGTGGATAATTTTGAGGTATGTATATGTGTTATTCTGCCATCTGATTCTTAAAATTTAACTAAATCCTAAAAGACATATCATATCCTTTTTATCTACCATGTAGTATGCCCTAGTTTATTCTCCTACTGAAGAATTTTTAGGCTGATTGCCATTTTTCTCTCTCCAAACTATGAAAAGAATAAAATCCTTTTATTGTACCATGAGAAATTGCCTCTCTACCAGACCACCTTACCTGCATCCTGAGAAATCTGTATGCAGGTCAAGAAGCAACAGTTAGAACTGGACATGGACCAATAGACTGGTTCCAAATTGGGAAAGGAGTACATCAAGGCTATATATTGTCACCCTACTTATTTAACTTACATGCAGAGTACATCAGGTGAAATGCCAAGCTGGATAAAGCACAAACTGGAATCAAGATTGTCAGGAGAAATATCAGTAACCTCAGATATGCAGGTGACACCACCCTTATGCCAGAAAGCGAAGAGGAACTAAAGAGCCTCTTGATGAAGGTGAAAGAGGAGAGTGAAAAAGGTGGCTTAAAACTCAACATTCAGAAAACTCAGATCATGGCAATCAATCCCATCACTTCATGGCAAATAGATGGGGAAACAATGGAAGCAGTGAGAGACTTAATTTTGGAGAGCTCCAAAATCACTGCAGATGGTGACTGCAGCCATGAAATTAAAAGACACTTGCTCCTTGGAAGGAAAGCTATGACCAACCTAGACAGCATATTAAAAAGCAGAGACATTATGTTACCAACAAAGGTCTGTCTAGTCAAAGCTAGGTTTGTCCAGTGGTCGTGTATGGATGTGAATTTTGGACTATACAGAAAGCTGAGCACCGAAGAACTGATGCTGTGGTGTTGGAGAAGACTCTTGAGAGTCCCTTGGACTGCAAGGAGATTAAACCAGTCAATCCTAAAGGAAATCAGTCCTGAATATTCATTGGAAGGACTGATGCTGAAGCTAAAGTTCTAATACTTTGGCCACCTGATATGAAGAACCAACTCATTTGAAAAGACCCTGATGCTGGGAAAGATTGAAGGCAGGAGGAGAAAGGGACAACAGATGAGATGGTTGGATGGCATCACTGACTCTATGGACATGAGTTTGAGTAAGCTCCAGGAATTGGTGATGGACGGGGAGGCCTGGCATGCTGCAGTCCATGGGGTCACAAAGAGTTGGACACGACTGGGTGACTGAACTGAACTGAACTGATAGAAGATAACAAAGGGTGGAACTTACTCAGAAGGCACAGGCATTTATAATTTAAACAGAATCTATAGCACTGCTTTTCAACTTTATGAGATTCTGACACCTCATTATGTATTTTTAATCTTAAGTTTTTGCCAGTCTGATTAACAGTGATTGACATTAAATGTGTTCTCCTATGTTTTAAGCATTTGTTTGTAATAAGAACTAGTAATAATGATATATTTGTGAGTTAAAATACTGCTTTGGTAAGAAAATAGTAGCCATTCTTTGTTGCTACTCTTTGCCCAGAGGGAGCATATGGTCAGTGAGAGCAGTCTGAGGACAGGACTGCATTTTGTGCATTTATGTGGATGGGCTAGGTGTGCTACTGTAGATTATAGATAAACTAACAGAGTTGACGTGAGTCCGAGATTTGAGTATGACATAAAAATGATAAATGTTTATGCGGTATTACAGCGTTGTGTGAATAGGGAAGCTAAATCTTCCACAGAGTATTAAGGTGTTAGGTAATTTAGCAGTTACAAGTACCCTTGAAAATGTTCATCAAAGAGAAGGTACTGTGTATTGCACAGCATTTATATGGTAGCGGTAGAGTAATATAGGTCCTGTGAAATATTTCTAAGGAAAACGTGTCTGCCATCATCCTATACTCTGCCCAAGAATCTCCAAGGGTTTCATATTAATTAAAAAACAGTCTTTTCCTGTTTAAAGGATGTTGAGCCATTGATATTCTTTAAGAAAAGTCAGATTACAGAATAAGGGGAGCTATAAATCTGTAGAGGATAATTAGGGTAAATTGTAGAAAATTGTGAATGATGAGCCAAGCAGTTAGATTTTATTTTGTAGTCAACAGTCATCAAAGATGTTTCAGCAGTGATTTCTTCATATATTCTAGTTTTTTTTTTTTTTTAAACCCGTGGTTGAAATTAAACTCCTTTTAAATAAAAAATATGAGAGCGTTCATATAGTGGAATTTTTATTCAGTTCTTGATTAGTAAACTCATTAATTAGAATATCTCCAAGTCACAACATGTGCTTGTGATTAGGTCATCTAGTTTTTAACACAGAATTTTAACACATCATTTTTAAAGTTTTTACTTTATATATTTGGTAAAGAAGCATATTTGTACTTTTTGTACATTTTCAGCAAGTGTTTCATTATAAACTTCATTCTAACAACTTTAGCTGATTTTCATTCAGAAAGAACAAGAGGTAAATTTTCTATTTTCCTATTTTAAACTGTATAAGCAGTTTAGGTTGTGTGCCAGCATTTAGTGTTATAAATAATAAAAAATTCCTGGTGTGTTTTATTGCTGTCTAATTTGGAGGTTGAATAAACAGATAATGGGTATTTAACTTCAGAAGAAATACTTCATAAGAAAAGCAAAGCCTACACTTAGGTATCTTATTAAACTAACTTTCATGTAATGTGTATGTGGCTTGAAAAGCACTTTCTAGAATACTTTTCAATCAGGTGGTCTGCATCCTGATCCATTTGACAGATATTTTTTGTTTTGACTTGATTTTAATGTGATGTTTATAACAATGGTTTCTACTTTTTACAGGACTTGGAAAACAGTGTGGGTGAGCTTAGTGAAGGACAGAGGCTGCCAGCAGCAGCAGCAGAGAGCGTCTTCATGGGACTTTCCGTGCACGCGCAGCAGCCTGTGGCTAGGGCCGAGTCCTCAGATGCAAAATGTGCTCTGAAGCCATCATCTCAGCAGTGTGACACGGTTGCAGGTATTCGCCAGAATACTCCTTCCTGATGTAGTGTCTGTTAGAATATTTACTTTGAATCCCATCACACTCTCTTTGTACTGTTTTCATGTCGAATGCTGTATTCCTTTTTGTATTATCATTTACAGTAGTGTTCCTACTCTGAATTAAGAAAAGCATAACTGTTTTCAGGTGGAAGCTTGTAAACCTTCTTCATTTAAAAGGGTATTCACAATTGAAAAGTTTGATAATGACTTTTTCTATATATAGCAATGTTTCCCCAAATGTGATTCATATAACAGTGTTGGTACATGAATCTCTGGGTGGGGCATGAGATAGTTTTGGTAATATGTGTATGTCTACTTACGATTTTTTAGTAGTGATATTGTTTAGTTTAATGTATATTGGGAAAAAGAACTAGCACATGAAAACTCATAACATCATGTGTAGGACAATGTTTAATTAGGTAATACTGTAGAAGTTCACTTTTTATGCTGTAGGAATTTCTGACTCAGAACTCAGTGCACTCAGTGTTATTTTGAAACTTTGTTAACTAAACTTTTTGCTGTAACAGTTTGAGAGTAGAATAGAGAATATCAGTTTCTGGTATATGATAGTTGATTCTCATTAGGTCTTATAATAGAGACACCACAAACACTGAATTAGGAAATACTGAGCCACTCTTCCTAGAGGAAATACTGGGTTAGGTTCCTATGAGCCTGTATATTATATTTATATTTATTATTAATATATATACAACATTTTTGACAATATATAACGTTGCTTTATGTATATTTCTATTTAAAGGCACTTATTTAATATACACTGTTGATTCATTAACACTGATTCTCATGAGCACTATAACTCATTCCTGAATGAAACTTACCTATCACATATGTTTTTTCTATAAGGCCCATCAAAGCTTTTTGCACTTTGGAACACTAAAGAGCACTTCTGCACTATGTTTTGGGGCCATTTTAAAGAGCAAAATCACCAACAAAACATATAAGAATGTGGAAAACCTGTCACTAAATAGACAGCAAAAAAGATACTTGTTCACAGTATAAGAGCTGATAAGAAAGCAGAGCAGCCTGTGTTCAGCGTCATCTGCTGAGTTGTGTGTAGGGTGATTCAGGTTTTCATTGCTGTATGCATGCATGCATGTCCACAAGTTGCATGTGCTGTGAGTGTTGATTTCAGGGTTGCAAGTAAATTTTATCAGGTGGATTTGTAGAAATGAAATCTTCAGAGTAATGAGGATCAACTGTATTCTCATTTATTGATAATCTCATGTTTATTATTGCAGTCTCTTAAATGAAAAGAACTTCTGAAGTCATGCAGATTTGCCAGAAATCAGAAAGAAATACATTGGTGTAGAGTATTTAGACTGTCAGTTTTATATTAAGCTTTCCACCTTATCGTTCAGAAATGAGAGGCCCTCAAGACTGAATTTTCCATGGGAATAAATAAATTAAGATTTGAATTATTTATTTTATGCACATAGTAAGAGTATTAATTTTATTTATTTATTTAATTTAAATTTATTTATTTTAATTGGAGGCTAATTACTTTACAATATTCTATTGGTTCTGCCACACATCAACATGAATCTGCCACGGGTATGCGTGTGTTCCCCATCCTGAACCCCCCTCCCACTTCCCTCCCTGTACCATCCCTCCGGGTCATCCCAGTGCACCAGCCCCAAGCATCCTGTATCGAACCTGGACTGGCGATTTGTTTCTTATATGATATTATATATGTTTCAGTATTTTAAATTAGGGTTCAAAGTAGTATAAAATACGACTTCTATATCTGTATCCAGCTAACTGTGCAGATTGTGATTAAATAGAATCGACACTAGATGGCTCTCACAGATCACTTGAGAGCTGCTTGGTGCTTGTGAACAAAGAGGTACTTACTGAATTGTTACAGAATAAAATCCATTAAGATGTATCCTATTCAGCCCCTCCTCATGGTATCATCTAGCTGGTTACCTACAGACCAGTACATTTTTAATTGTAGGTACTCTGTAGATATTTATTTAATTGAATTGAAAACAATAATAATTTCATGGCAAATTAGATGGGGAAACAGTGGAAACAGTGGCTGATTTTATTTTGGGGGGCTCCAAAATCATTGCAGATGATGATTGCAGCCATGAAATTAAAAGATGCTTATTCCTTGGAAGGAAAGTTATGATCAACCTAGACAGCATATTAAAAAGCAGAGACATTACTCTGTCAATAAAGGCCCATCTAGTCAAGGCTATGGTTTTTCCAGTGGTCATGTATGGATGTGAGAATTGGACTATAGAGAAAGCTGAGCGCCACAGAGTTGATGCTTTTGGAGCAGACTCTTGAGAGTCCCTTGGACTGCAAGGTGATGCAACCAGTCCATCCTAAAGATCATCAGTCCTGAGTGTTCATTGGAAGGACCGATGTTGAAGCTGAAACTCCAATATTTTGGCCACCTGATGTAAATAGCTGACTCCTTTGAAAAGACCCTTATGCTGGGAAAGATTGAGGGCAGAAGGAGAAGGGGACAGCAGAGGATGAGGTGATTAGACGGCATCACCAACTTAATGAACATGGGTTTTGGTGGACTCCGGGAGTTGGTGATAGACAGGGAAGCCTGGTGTGCTGTAGTTCATGGGGTCGCAAACAGTCGGACATGACTGAGTGACTGAACTGAACTGAATGTGGCATTAGATTAAGTATGTAGATGAGTCAGTATAACAGAGTGGCTAAGAGCTTGAGCTTTTGAAGTTTCGGAAATCATTTCGAATTCCAGATCCGTATTTTTGGGCAAGTAACTTAATCTTCTGAGCCCAAGTTTCTTCATCTATCAAGTAGAGATAATATTAATGTACTAGTTATCTATTTCCATGTAATAAATTACCCCAAAGTTTAGCAGATGAAGACAGGAATTATTTATTATCTCTCACAGTTTTGAAAACCAGGAATCTAGGAGTGGCGTAGCTGCGTGGTTCCCAGGCTCTCTCATGGGGTGTAGTTAATCTGTTGGCTGGAGCTGCCATCATCTGAGGACTTCAGCTGGGGCTGGAGGATCTGCTTTCCAAGCTCATTCACATGACTGTTGGCAAGATGCCCCAGTTCCTTACCACGTGAGCCTTACTGTTACGCTGCTCATGACATAGCAGTTCACTTTTCCCAGAGTGGATGATCTGAGACACAGTGAGCACCCAAGATGGAAGCCCATGGTGTCTTTTATAACCTAAAGTCAGAAGTGACATGTCATCACTTCTGCCACATTCAGTTAATAGCAAAGACCAATCCTGGAATAATATAGCAGGGAATTACAGAAAGATCTGAATACCAGGAGAAAATTGTTAGGGGGCCATAGTGGAAGCTGCTTATCACAAATAGTATCTGCCTCATAAGGTTATTAGAGGTCAGTCAGTCAGTTCAGTCGCTCAGTCATGTCCGAGTCTTTGTGACCCCATGAACCGCAGCACGCCAGGCTTCCCTGTCCATCACCAACTCCTGGAGTCTTCCCAAACCCATGTCCATTGAGTCAGTGATGCCATCCAACCATCTCATCCTCCATCGTCCCCTTCTCCTCCTGCCCTCAATCTTTCCCAGCATCAGGGTCTTTTCAAATGAGTCAGCTCTTGTATATAAAGTAGTTAGCACTATGCTTGACACATGATACTGTTTTGGAGAAGGTAAAAATAACTTCTCAAATGCATTTAATAGAACCAGAAATTAAACACAGTTGCCTTAAAAAAAAGGTACCTATAGAGGACTAGTTTGTCCCTCTTGTTTTAAGTATTTTGTTCAGTTCAGTTCATTTCAGTCACTCAGTCGTGTCCAACTCTTTGCGACCCCATGAATCGCAGCACGCCAGGCCTCCCTGTCCATCACCATCTCCCGGAGTTCACTCAGACTCACATTCATCGAGTCAGTGATGCCATCCAGCCATCTCATCCTCGGTTGTCCCCTTCTTCTCCTGCCCCCAATCCCTCCCAGCATCAGAGTCTTTTCCAATGAGTCAACTCTTCGCATGAGGTGGTCAAAGTACTGGAGCTTCAACTTTAGCATCATTCCTTCCAAAGAAATCCCAGGGTTGATCTCCTTCAGAATGGACTGGTTGGATCTCCTTGCAGTCCAAGGGACTCTCAAGAGTCTTCTCCAATACCACAGTTCAAAAGCATCAATTCTTCAGCGCTCAGCCTTCTTCACAGTCTAACTCTCACATCCATACATGACCACAGGAAAAACCATAGCCTTGACTAGACGCACCTTAGTCGGCAAAGGAATGTCTCTGCTTTTGAATATACTGTCTAGGTTGGTCATAACTTTTCTTCCAAGGAGTAAGCGTCTTTTAATTTCATGGCTGCAGTCACCATCTGCTGTGATTTTGGAGCCCCCAAAAATAAAGTCTGACACTGTTTCCCCATCTATTTCCCATGAAGTGATGGGACCAGATGCCATGATCTTCGTTTTCTGAATGTTGCATTATGGTTATTGTAGAAGAATGAGTCCCATGTATCATTATTTCTGCTACTGTCTAATCTCATGCCTTTCATGTTGATTTCTAATAGTTTTGTTTACAGAGGTTCATCTGTTCTTACCTCGCCTGTCCCCACTTCTGCTCATTTTCAGAAAGTATCCTATTTGCAACTCATAGTCCTATACCACTGTTTCTAATTCTGAGGTTCTCAGGTTGCGTTGAATAACAAAAAGATGCTAAATAAGGTTTGAAGAATTGTTTTAAGAACCCTAAAATGTGAACTAGTATTTTGAACAAACTCTGAGGAGTCTGAGATTTACTACCAATTGTAACTCTTCATTTACTCAGAAAATGCACTAAATACCTGCATGCACTAAATAAGGGTTTTGAGAAGCAGAGGTAATAGCTGTCTGCTCTCTAGGAAGTTTACAAACTCATGTAGGATAATGTGAGACAACAATTATAATATTGTTGATTAATGCCACAACACAGGCTGCTCTGGGAGCACAGAGGAGGAATAACCCACACATGAGGGCTCAGAGGAGGTTTCCTGGAAGAGCCAATGCGAAACTGAATATTAGAGGAATTAGGCAGACTATGAAATGTGATAAACATGTTCCAGTTTGTTCATTTACTTATTCAGAAAATATTTTTTGATTGCTTCCATTCTAAGTGGTAGGAACATAAAACGTGATAACGCCTTATTCTTAGTGAATTTTTTCTCTAGTAGAGATAGTATATGAGAAACCAAAAACATGCAATAGTTATTGTGGTAAAGCAGTCCAAATAGGGTTGGGGGTACAGGTCGATTGTATCTGGGGCGGGCAATCAAGAAAGACATTATATGTGAGGAGCTTACTTGAAATGAGTTCTCAGTGATGAATAGGCATTTGCTGTGTAGTAAGTGTAGGAGAAACCTTCATGGCAGAATACATAATAAGAGAAGGGGAGAAGTTGAAAGGACAAAGCAACTTAAGCAGGGATATGTAAGTACTTTGTTACTGATTTAAAGCTTAAGATGTAATGAAGTTGGACCAGTTAGCAGAAACCAGGTAGATATAGATGATAATATCCAGTGGTTTTTGGATTTACAGTAAGATAGAGATTTATTTGTGTGCAAAATGGAAAATAATTCCAATCTTGCTTTATATTTATTCCCATGGGAAAGTCATTTGTGAATTTCTATCAATTCTGAATGCTTTATAATATCCACAGATCCATTAAGGATTGTATATAAATGAGTGAAATGATCAAATTTGCCTTTTATTTGGCAAGAATATGTGAGGTGCAGTATGACCGGTAGATTGGAGAGAATTAAGGCTGGAGGCAAGGAGCCTCTAGCTGAGACAGTTATAGTAAACTTGGTGAGTCATTATTGAGAAGCAGGAAAGTATAAAAAAGGAGATTTGGTAGACATTTGAGAAGGAGAGTAGACAAGACTTAGTTTGGATATGAGAAATGCAAAAGAAGAGAAGGTCTAAGAAATCTCCAGGTTTCTGGCTAGAATGATTAGATAGTTGGTATCTCCGTTCACTGAGGGAGAGAGGAGGTATGGAGGAGAGATAGAATTAGGAGGAAATAAGAATGAGTGGAATTTGAGGTGCCTTTGGGTTTCATACAAATGGAATAACTTACTAGACATGCAAGAACCGAAGCTGCTGCTGGCACTGGCGATTCAAGCAGACTGCTTTTTCAAAGCAATAGTATTCTAGAAAAATAAAATGAGGGATTTCAAATTATAATTAATTAAATTTGACTTGAATGGAATAATCCTTTGAGCATCCCTCTTAAAAAGGGATAACTAACATAATTATACTCAATGAGTGTAATTTTTAGAAGTGACATAGCTAATGCAACATTGTTGTCATTGCTGCCATGGAATCCTTGCCTGACCCCTTATCACTGAGTTCGATACTGTCAGATATTCTCTCTGTGTAGTCCTCTAATGTCAGCTGCCTAATGTTGCTCTTAGCACACTGATTTGTAATCTCACTTGAGAGTGGGGACTTTATCTTGTCTGCTGTCATAGCTCTGTCATCTAGCAGAGAATGTAGCATAGTCAGTAAATAAAGGTTAAGTGATAGAGTGTTTTATGAGCGGAGAGTTATTATGCGCTTTTAATGCTTTTGGGAGATGTTTGTTTATACACTTTCTGGGTTTCTACATATAATTTTTTTCTTTTATCACAGTCTATCTTGTCTTTGTAATTAATTTTTTTCATTACACTGATGTGTCAGCCACATATCATTTTATATAAAAATAAAATGTGATTATATTATATATTACTTTAAAGTATAGATTCTTTTTTTTTTGAATGTTCTTCATCTACCCCTCCTCCTCACATTTTTTCCTGTCCCACTTTATGCCTTATCTCAGGTAACACATGTTAAGATTCTGATATGTAGCCTTTTAGGTTTTTTTCCCTTCTGCATATAATTTATATATGATAGGTACATATGGTGTGTGTATATTTGTTGTCATTTTTCAAGTTGAGATTATATCGTGCATTTTGTTTTCACCCAGGAAACCCTATGGAAATTACTCCAGGTCAACTGGTATTACTTAAATTCATTCTTTTGATGGACTGCATAAAACCTTTCAGTGTGGATTTCCAGTAATTTTTTCAGTCATTGCTCTGTTGATGACTGTTTACTTTATTACCATTTCCCCCCACTGTAAACAATGCTAGAGTAAATATTCACTCATGTATAGCCTCACATTGGAGAAGGAAATGTCAACCCACTCCAGTATTCTTGCCTGGGGAATGCCATGGACAGAGCAGCCTGGCAGGCTACAGTCCATGGGGTCACAAAGAGTCGGACGCAACTGAGCCACTAACAACAACAACAACATAGCCTAACATATTGCTGCATTTTATAGTTAGGGAGTAGTTTCCCAGAAATAACAGGTCCAAGGGAAAATATATTTTAAATTTTAAAATAGATATGCCAAGTTGCTGTCTTAAAGGTTTAAACTAATTTATCTTTATCAGTAATATATTATAACTTTTCCCCTGTATCCCTGCCAGATATTATTTTTATTATCTTTTTTATTTTTGTCAATTAAAGTATAAACATATGACTGACTCCTGGTGAGTTTATATTTGATGATTATTTGGATTTGCTCTTTTGTGAATTACCTACTTAAGTTCTTCCCCTGTCAGGTTATGTTTTTCTTATAACTTTATGTAAAACTTACTGTGGCTCAGCTGGTAAAGAATCTGCCTGCAATGTGGGAGACCTGGGTTCAATCCCTGGGTGGGGAAGATCCCAACAAAGGGAAAGGTACCCACTCCAGTATTTTGGCCCGGAGAATTCCATGAACTATATACAGTCCATGGGGTTGCAAAGAGACAGACACAACTGAGCAACTTTCACTTATCTAAAAATACAGATTAATGTAAAAAAATAGAGAGTGATTATTTACTATACCTAAGAAATTTTCAACAGACTACCTGTAAGTAGAACATAATATCTGTGGGGTCTTAAAGTATCATTTCATTTGAAACAATTTAGTTTATGTATAGAGCTTCAGGTCTATTTCTGTTGATTAAAATGAGATAGACCATACTGTGCTGTATTTAAAAGATGGCCATTAATTAGGAAAAACAGAATTTTCTGAGAAATAATTTAGCAAGAATGTGAAATAAGGAACAGTGAGTAGGAGTTGAAAGATGAGGATTTTAGTTCCTATGCACCTCTTAACTAGAATTCTGATTTTTGAACAATTGGTTAACTTTCCTGAGCCTTAGCTTTGTCAGTGAAAGACAATGATAAAATTATCTGATCTCCTTACCTTATAGAATGATTGTGAGATTCAGATTAAATGAGATCATGTATGTGAAAGTGCTTGGAGTTTAAAGTGCAGTATAAATGTACAGTGATGTTATTAGATAAATACTTGTTTCTGTTCATATTGTCTTCTTTTTATTGATTTGATTGAGATGTCATTTGGATGAGGAAAAGAGGAGCTTGATTGTTTGAAGAAAAATATCTACAGAGCAGAGCTAAGCAATGTCAACATTTTCTAGTCAGGAAATTGTCCTTTGCTTTAAGATTACATTTTAGATAGAAAGTATTCTATTGACTTTTATTGACCGAAAAGGTATTCTGGAGGGTTGGGAGTTGGTATGTAAGAGTGGGTGTTGTGTGGGGGCTGCATAAACAACTTGCTGACTGGAACCCTAGAATAATCCATAGGTATGTTTGAACATAGGTACTTTTTGAATTTGCTCTGAGCTTTGGTTTTAATTGCAATGAAGGCTTGGTGACAGGCATTTTCTGTTGACGTATTTCTATTTCTAATTCAGCAGGTGAGAAATATTGGTAATTTTAGCCAATTTTTCTTCCTTTAAGAAATAGTTTGTTTTAACTTTTTGTTTACTTATTTGATAGCAGATGCTGTTTATGAAGATTTATGTGCTAGTCATGGTCCAATGAGTTTGGGAGAATTGGAGCTGCAGCCAGATCCTCCCGTTACTCTTCCCACGACACTTCTGACAGCACAAGAAAGTGATGTTAAATTATCAGAAGCCACTGAAGACTTTCCTCAGGTACCCAATTAAGTACTTGTACTTTACTTAAATCAGAATGGTAACAGTATTGCCTTAGCATGGTACACTATCAAGAGCACAGTCTCTGGAATCAGACAGCCTCGAATCATGCCTCCTTTTTTCTTTTTTAACTGACTCAAACTTGGCTATAAATCTTAGCTTATCCAACTTCTAGCTGGGACCTTGAATACATACATAGCTTATTTCTAAGCCTTAATTTCCTTGTCTTTAAATTAAAAATTAGAAATAATGTATATAAAAATGCCTGTTACCTAGGTAGATAGCTATGTTCTATATTCCCATGCAATAACTAGCTTAGTAGTTTGTGCATAATAGGTATTCAGTAAATATTTATTATATTAAAATTCGTGAATTCTTGTATACTGAAAAAATAGGATACTCTCCAAGATGTGAAAAAAAAGAATGCTCATGTTAAATTTTTTTTTTTTAGTTTTTTATTTTTTTAATTTAAAAATCTTTAAATTCTTACATGCGTTCCCAAACATTGCTCATGTTAAATTAAATGCAATAGCATTTAATTACAATGCTATTACAATGTTTCTCATTATGGATTAATTTATTCAATAAATAGTCATGGTATGGTATTATATAGCATTGGAAGGTGTTGCAGATGAAAGCCAAAAATGTATAAGATAAAGATTGTTTATGGAATACACTGTTATGTAGGGTTTAATATTAATGACCTATGACCAAATAAAGATCAGGAAAAAACTAATAATGAATAAATATCTGTTAGTCACTTCTGTAATAAAATAAAAGTTGTTTGTGGCCTTGGGCTAGGCAAAAATGGCACCAAAAACTCTGTCTATGAAAGAAAAAAATTAATAAACTGGTCTTATCAAAAATTAAGAACTTTGCTTTAAGACACACTGGTTTTTTTTTGTTTTTTTCTTTTTTTTTAATTTTTATTTTTACTTTATTTTACTTTACAATACTGTATTGGTTTTGCCATACATTGACATGAATCCACCACGGGTGTACATGCGTTCCCAAACATGAACCCCCCTCCCACTTCCCTCCCCATAACATCTCTCTGGGTCATCACCATGCACCAGCCCCAAGCATGCTGTATCCTGCATTGGACATAGACTGGTGATTTGATTCTTACATGATAGTATACAGGTTTCAATGCCATTCTCCGAATGAGAAGACAAGCTACAGATTGGGAGAAGATATTTGCAAATCACTTATCTGATAAAAAGCTTATATCTAGGATATAT
Organism: Ovis canadensis; assembly: GCF_042477335.2. Taxonomy (NCBI): domain Eukaryota; kingdom Metazoa; phylum Chordata; class Mammalia; order Artiodactyla; family Bovidae; genus Ovis; species Ovis canadensis. The sequence continues at coordinate 81,125,792 of NC_091251.1, forward strand.
AGGGAACTCAGAATTCAATATTGAGAAAACAATCCAATTAAAAAATGGATGAAATCTTTGGATAGATACCTTACCCAAAGAAGAGAGCACATAAAAAGATTTTCAACATCAAGTAATCATTAGGAAAATGCCAATTAAAACCACAATGAAATGCTACTACACACCCATTAGAACATCTAAAATTAGAAAGGCTAACAAGCCAAATTTTGGCAAGTGTAAAGCACTTAAACTCCCACTGCTGTGTGAATGTAATATGATTCAACTGCTTTGGCAAATAGTTTAGCAATTTCTTAAAAAAGTAAAACATACACCTACCATATGACCCAGACATTTCACTTCTAAGTATTTATTTACCCAAGAGAAACTAAAACATGTCTACACAAAGACTCACACATGAATGTTGGTAGCAATTTTCCATCCCTGGGTCAGAAAGATCCCTCTAAGAAGGAAATGGCAGCCCACTCCAGTGTTCTTGCCTAGGAAATTCACGGACAGAGGAGCCTGACAGCTGCCACCCATGTTGTCACAAAAGAGTCGGACACAACTTAGTGACTAAACAGCAAAAACTTTACACACACAAATGTCCACAAGTTGCTAAATATACACGTTTTGGCATATCTATAAGATGGAATACTATTTAGCAAGAAGAAGCCATGGACTACTGATACATACAGTAACACAGATGATTTCACAAGAGTTATATTGAGGGGAAAAAAGCCAGAACCCACACCCAAATAAGAGTGCGTACTTTATGATTCCACTTATATAAAATTCTAGATGATGCAAACTAATCTGTAGTTATAGGAAGGAATACAGAAGATTATGAATAAACTTTTGAGACTGATGGATTTATTCATCATATTATCTTGATTGTGATGATCACTTCTTGAGTATATACATATGTCAAAATTTAGCAAATGATACACTTGAAATATATGCTGTTTATTGTCTATCAATTGTACCTCAATAAAGATATTTAAAAAATAAAAGAAAGATTGCTTTCCTTTATTTATTGGCCTGTTTTAAAATAAAACTGTGAAGTGTTACCATTAGAATGGCTTCAAAAAAATTCATTTCTTAGATTTCCTTTATTAAAGGAAAAATAGACTGGTGATAATAGCATAAACTTATTTCTAGTGCTTATACTCAACTGGATGCTGTTCTATTTAACTCATTTAATCCTTACAACAACCTACTGAGGTAATTATTATTATCATCCCCATTTTATGAATGAGGAAATCAAGATATTTGGGCATTAAGTAACTTACCCTGAGTCAAAGCTAGGTAATGCCTTACCCAGATTTGAATACAAGCAATTTAGCTCCATAGTCTGCGTGCGTGCATGCTCACCTCTTTGTGATCCCCTGGACTATAGCCTGCCAGGCTCCTCTGTCCATGGGATTTTGCATGCAAGAATACCGGAATGGGTTGCCCTTCCCTTCTCCAGGGGATCTTCCTGATCCAGGAATCAAACCTGCATCTCCTGAGTCTCCTGCATTGGTAGGCAGGTTGTTTACCACTGAGTCACCTGGGAAGCCCCACAGTACTCTGTGGTTAAGGGAGGCAGTCAATAGGAAGGTTCCTAGGAAGGTTCTAGTTGAAGTGGCCCAAGATAGTCATAGTACTCATCTTAGAAATACACATCAAAATAATATTTCCTTCAGGGCAGAAACCTACATAACAAAGGCTCTAAACTTAAAAGACCAGCGATAAGGCTAGTTGTGACTATTGCAGCTTGAAACTGCTCATTCTTACCTGTAGATAAATAGGTACCTGCCAGAACTGGAGTGGTTACATTTGAGTCCACGTGGATAGGTTTCAGATTCTTCTCTGCTTGTATTTTGATAAGAGTTCAGAGACATCTTAAGTTTCTGTCAAATTGTATCTGGTAGCTGTTCTTAGAGACTCATTCATAACTAGACTCATAAAACAGGAAAGAAAGAATGGCTAAATTCGTCACAATTTGTAAAGTGTGATTGTGAAGGAATTTTACTACTGAAAATTTTAAATTTGATTAAATTGTAGTAAGGAAAAGAGATGATGAGGCTTATGGTAGAATATACATTTCTTGAGTGACAAAGGATAATAATACCTCCTCAACACTTGTGAGAATTAAATGATGTTATTATATATAAAAGCTTTTTGAAAATTGCGGTACATTATGCAGATTTTCATTTTATGCAAAAATAGTTATATGGAAGTACTTACGGCCAAATTAAGTTTTTATCCTGTCTAAATCCATCGTGTATGTATCTAGAATAGTTGATTTATAAGTAGCTCTGAATTCTCTAGTAAGAAATAGAAGCTGTTTGCATATTTGAAATCTGTATATTATCCAAATCTTTTGAAAGATTTTATTTGTAATTTCTTTTGTAATATGTACTCCGTTACCCATCTGGTACTTAGAAAGCATGAATAATATTCAAATTTTATATAATAAACACATAAATAATTGCTCAGATCTTTTAAAAGTAACTTAAAAATGATATTATAACTTCATATCTTTAATTCTTTAGTACCAACAAAAGCAAGACCAAGATGTTAAGCAAGTTGAACACAAGCCAATTCAAAGTCGTTTAATACGTGTAAGAAATAAATCTGATATTTCACTTTCACAGCAGCAAGGTAAGACTAGTTTTCTTGTAATAGTAGTTTGATACTTGTGATACTGAACAAATACATAATGAGAATTCTTTACTTTTATATGTCTTATTATCTGTATTATCTTATTTTTTCACATTTAGTCCATTGGGATTAAGACTCTCATCCTGTATTTGAGTATATATATGTTAGTTTTTTTTTTATCAGTAAATGCTATTTCTAATAGATTTTTAAAACTCTTAGGTAGTATTTTTCTTTTAATCTTATTTTTTGGTTCTTGTACAATTGAATGTCAGTATCTTTTTATCTATGTACAAGTCTGTAACATAGTTGTCTGTTTTAAATTATGATAAAGGCAGCAGTTATGGATATCCAGGAGCTTTGTAAAGGCTGTTTATATTGTGTGGTGATTTGATTAACAGGTACAACTTATGAAACAAAGGACTCTCATGTTAAATGCTGTCATATGAATGAACTTTTCTGTATTGTTTGATTAACAAAATGGCTGAATGATTCTATACTCAGTATCACAGCATTTTGATGTTGTGTTTATGTTTCTACAAGGTTGCCTTGTTTGCCTTCTTGCTTCTTAGTCATTTAAATTTTATATAACTTAAATTCTGAAATTTGGCAGTAGAAATTAAGATTTTTTTGTTTAAAAATTCTATCCGCAAAAGTGTTAGGAGTATTTTGAGCAGTAGAATATTTTTTTTTTTTTTGCTTTTGTATTTGTGGGGTTTTTTTAGCTCATGTATTGAATGCCAGTCTAATTGCAAAGGTAACTAGGCATTTGGCATTTTGAGGAAGACCTAAATGAGGAAGAGCTTAAGATTATGTTATTTATGTTTTTACTTTTCTGTTTGTTTTCTCTTCCTTTCTTGCTCCAGCTTTTCAGAACTTTGCCCTCCTGACCACTTTTTCAAACTTAACAATGGTACAATAATGTTAGTTATTATGTTGATATTATATTTTAGAACCCTATGGAAAATTGCCTGTAAAACTTTCCTCATTGTATTAAATCATGACTATGTAGATACGAGCAAAGGAATATGTCTCAGATAGTATCAGAACTGCCTGATGTCCTACTGAATTCTGTTACCACTCATGGCCAATGACTGTATATTTAATTTAGTTTTCTAAAAAAATATATAATTTCTTAAATGTATAGATGAATTTTATCTCCTTGGAGAAGGTTGTATGTAATAAAATGATCATTTTTCTCAGCTGATAAGGAAAATATATTTGGGAATATTTTAAAGGTAAATCTCTTTAGGAAAGTGACATTGTTTTCAGTTTCATGTATATGAATGGCCACAAGATGGCAATATTTAAATTTTTGTTGACTTAAAACAATGTCATTAAATAATGTCCAATTAACATTTAATGTCAATAAAAATAATAAAATAGAAGAAGCCAATATGTTATCTAGTGATGCAGTTTTATTTAGAAAGAATTTAGAATTGGATTTAATATGTGTAAAAATTATTTTCATTTAATTTTACGTCTAATACAAAGAATCTGCCTGCAACGCAGGAGACCCAGTTTGATTCCTGGGTCGGGAAGATTTCCTGGAGAAGAGGTAGGCTCCCTGCTCCAGTATTCATGGGCGTCAGATGGTAAGGAATCCACCTGCAGTGCAGGAGAGCTGGGTTCCATCCCTGTGTTGGAAAGATCCCCCTTAAGGAGGGCATGGCAACCCACTCCAGTATTCTTGCCTGGAGAACCCCCATGGACAGAGCAGCCTGGTGGGCTACAGTCCGTGGGCCACAAAGAGTCAGACGTGACTGAGTGACTAAGCACAGTTACAGTATAATACAGAAGTTAGGGGAGCAGGCCTATGTCAGCTTTAACCAAGACAAATAAATACCCAGTGGGCTATAGATAGAACATTTCAAATAGGAGTTGAGTGTTTCACTCTGTAATTGATATATATCTACCTACTAAATAGTTTTTGAATGAATATGATTCCTTTGGCAATAGTCAGGTACAACTTTTTTTCCCCATAAATTTTGTGGGGTTTTTTCCTCTGATAAAACTCTGATACGTTGCCAAATGTTTCAGAGACTAGGAAAGTCAGAGTGCCAAAATAATCCTCTATCAGGACTTTGACTGACCTTGAAGGAATTCAATCCTATCTTTCATACGCAAAGGGCCTTGAAGATAAGGAATCAAAACCACATCATCTTTTGGAAGATAAATTCTTCTACAAATACTTGAACCCAAAATTATGGCTGTTTCAGGAAGAAGTATCATGTATTTCACTTTGAAATGTATAGTAGTTGTGTGTGTGTGTGTGTGTGTGTGTGTGTGTGTGTCAAGAAACCAAGCCATTTGCCAGTAATAGTGGTAGTTTTTCAGTGATCATCCGTTAAAAATTGACTGAAGATAATGGTAGAACATAGATTCTAGCACTAAGCTTTTGGGAAATCTGTAAAGACAAGCTTTCTCCTCTCCCCTGGATTATTACTTTGAGATTTTTATACAAAAGAGAAAAATTGAATTGAGTTCCGAAAGATGATATCTTTGGAATCTAAGAGTAAAACTCTTGGCTTTGAATTCATTGAATGTATTTTTGATCACATGATATCACTTATCTGATTCTAAGCCCTGATTAATTATCTAACAGTTTTATAGTGAAAGCAACTTTTTAATAATTTAAGAACTCATTTTCCCCCCCTTTCACTGTGCAACTTAGCTTTCTTCAGTACAAATGAAGTATTTATATTTACATTCATGTATTTGTTATGAACCCAGGAACAATTAAATTATATTGTGATGTATTAAAATAGTTCACTTTAAAAAATATTTTTCTTTAGTTTTTCTCTTAAAATTTTAAGAACTTCATAGTAAATAATAAATTAGAAAGTCAGACATGCTTTACTAGAGTCAATGGGAAAAAATTAGAGTATATGTTTTGTGGTTAAATAGTTGTCAAAGGTGTTTAAAATTACAGCATTCTTCAGTTTTCTTATTTATAGATTATATATGTTGCTCAGAAAATATGTATCAAAGTGCTAAAACTAATTAATATAATTGCAATAATTTATCAAAATCTGGTTACTTTTTTGTGGGAAATCACAGATTTTTTTTTTTTTTTTACATTATGTATTGAATTGGGCTTCCCTCATGGTAAAGAATCTGCCTGCAATGCAGGAGACTTGGATTCCATCCCTGGGTCGGGAAGATCCCTTGGAGAAAGGAATGGCAACCCACTCTAGTATTCTTGCCTGGAGAATTCCACAGGCAGAGGAGCCTGGCAAACTACAGACCATGGGGTCACAAAGAGTTGGCTCAATGGATATGAGTTTGAGCAAACTCCAGAAGATAGTGAAGGACAGGGAAGCTTGGCGTGCTGTAGCCCATGGGGTCGCAAAGAATCAGACATGACTTGGTGACTGAGCAACACCAACAAATGGCTTGAATTTAATTCCTTTACATCTTAGCACCTTTTATACCTCACTATAGTGATTGTAACTTCAGATAGGTGAGAATTAGGAAATTCAAAGCGTATATACATTTGGAACCTATTTCTAACCACAAGTGCAAATGAAAATTTTTGCCTTTGTATTTGAAATATAGTAAAGTTACAATAGATCTCAGAATTACAGTTGGTTTAGTAATTTTAAAATCACAGTTAAAAGTTTGTGTAATTGATTTTTTTTCTCATAAGATATGACAGTAATTTAAAAAACATATGTGTAGATCTCTGATAGGGTTCCCAGAAGAAGGGGCACAGACTAACAAGTCTGCCCCAAATCCATGTAACCAAATGTTTAACAAGCATAATCTGAGTAAATGTGTTTTTTACAAACCCATGCTATTACTGATTAATAAAATAGAAATTCGCTTTAAAATATTGCTGAATGTGGGGTTTCTGTTTACCCCTAGGGGGAGGAAGGTGGAGAATGTCACTTCTAACTATAATAAAAAGTCAGATAAACTATAAAATCATAGCATTTCTTGAACCAATCAGATAGTTTATAATGTAGAGCAGGTAGCTTAAAGTCCACAGAAAGGCAGACTTCTCCAGAGAGCTGGGACATAAGAACTGTGTCACCAGAGACTGTGCCACAATATAGTCACAGGCACCATACAAGCAGATAAAGATGTGTTTGACTGAGCTTTTCTTTAATGAATTAGTAAAGGCTAAGCATACAGCCATTGGTAGCTACTGATATAAAAGTAGTTCACTCCTACTTGGAATCTCTTCTCCACAGACCTCTGGAAAAAGAATGGGAGCTAAGACAGGAGACTGGAGAGATTCTCATTCACTGATACAGTCTTAGAAGGGTAGCTCCCACTGCCAGAAAAATGGGAGAACTCATTCCAGCATAACCCTGATACCAAAACCAGGCAGACTTTACTGGAAAAGATTATAAACCAGTATCCCTCATGACCATAGACAAAAAATTCCTCTACAGAGTACTGCCAAATTGAACTGACACTTTTTATTATTCAGCATTCAGCTGCATTTTCCCAAGTCCTTTCTGAACCTGCAGTTGAAAATGGCTTCAGTTCGGTTCAATGCAGTCGCTCAGCCATGTCCGACTCTTTGAGACCCCATGGACTGCAGCACGCCAGGCTTTCCTGTCCTTCACCATCTCCCGGAGCTTGCTCTAACTCAAGTCCAGTGAGTCAGTGATGCCATCCAAAAATGTCTTGTTCATCCTTAACTCCACCCTCCAGATCTTTGGTGCCCTGAACGTAATCTTTTTTTTTTTTTTTAATTTTCTGTAATTATTGTTGACTTTGCTGGGTCTTTGTTGCTGGCCAGGTTTTTCTGTAGCTGCGGCGAGCGGGGGGCTACTCTCTAGATGCGGTGCATGGGCTTCTCACTGTGGTGGCTTCTCTTGTTGTGAAGCACAGGCTCTAGGGCGTGCAGGCTTCCTGCTGCAGCTCCCGGGCTCTAGAGCACAAGGACAGTAATGGGGTGCATGTGCTTAGTTGCTTGGTGGCATGTGCGATTTTCCTGGATCAGGGATCAAACCCATGTCTCCTGCATTGGCAGGAGGTGTCTTCACCACTGAGGCACTAGGGAAGCCCTGAACATAATCTTAGCAATAGTTTCCATTTACTGAAGTTTTATTAGGCACTTTATGTTGTCTCATTTATTCCTCATAATGCCACGCCACGCAGTTGGTAATTATTCCCATTTATATGAGAAATGATAAGGTTCATGAAGGTTAACTAACTTGCCCAAAGCACACAGTTCAGAAAATGAAGGTTTAGACTCAAGCCCATATCTACTTGAGGGCAAAATTGATGTTCTTTTCCTTATTTTATACCATCTTATTGAGTGAACACTTAATAAATATTTATTGTACGACTTAATAGTTTATGGCAAGAGCTGCCTTTACCAACTCTGTATTCTCCAGACTGATTAAAGTTTCAGAGAAAGTGATATATAGGGTAGTTTTGTAGTTTATTTGTTAAGATAGGCTTTTCAGTTTATTTAATAGACCTTGTTTCCCAGCACAGCACCGTGCTTAAATACAGTCAGTGATCAATGTGTTGATTGAATTGAATTTGATGATTCAGTCCATTTTGCTTTTGACCCCAAACAACATTTAATTCTGTTACTTAGTAAAAAGATAGAAGGAAGAAGAGAAGGAAAGAAAAGAAAGAAGAAGAAGAAAATGAGAATAGTTTCTTATAATCATTTTTCAGTTGATACTTTTGAATGTAGACATGGTACAAACAGCCATCGTACGATAACCCTAAGTCATTTCAACCCCACTGCTGGGCATACACACCGAGGAAACCAGAATAGAAAGAGACACGTGTACCCCAGTGTTCATCAGCACTGTTTATAATAGCCAGGACATGGAAACAACCTAGATGTCCATCAGCAGATGAATGGATACGAAAGCTGTGGTACATATACACAATGGAGTATTACTCAGCCATTAAAAAGAATACATTTGAATCAGTTCTAATGAGATGGATGAAACTGGAGCCGATTATACAGAGTGAAGTAAGCCAGAAAGAAAAACACCAATACAGTATACTAACACATATATATGGAATTTAGAAAGATGGTAATGATGACCCTGTATGCGAGACAGCAAAAGAGAACGGATGTGTAGAGCAGACTTTTGGACTCTGTGGGAGAGGGAGAGGGTGGGATGATTTGGGAGAATGGCATTGAAACATGTATACTATCATGTAAGAAACAAATCACCAGTCTATGTTCGATGCAGGATACAGGATGCTTGGGGCTGGTGCACGGGGATGATCCAGAGAGATGATACGGGGTGGGAGGGGGGTTCATGTTTGGGAACTCATGTACACCTGTGGTGGATTCATGTCAATGTATGGCAAAACCAATACAGTATTGTAAAATAAAGTAAAAATAAAAATGAAAAAAAAAAGGAAAAGCAGAGAAAAAAATTAAAAAATTAAAAAAATAAAAGATTTTGTGATTTATGTACTAAAATTTTTCGTTCTTTGAGGATGTATTAGTTAAGCAAGGGGAACAGACAACCAAGAATATGCCCAAAGTAGAGAAAGTTAAATTGGGTTACACGTTAGTCAGTGGGCAGTATTTTTGAACTCTAAATGAAATAGAAATAGTGTGAGTATTCCTTCATTCATTCTTTACTTTTTAAATTGAGATAATTATAAAATTTTACCTTTCATAAGGTACAGTTCAGTCATTTTTAATATATTTTAAAAGTTATAGAAGTTCCAGAAAATATTCTTTGCACTAAAAGAAATCTCATACCCAATAGTATTCATTCTCTACCCTCCCCTCCCCCCAGTTCCTGGCAACTGCTAGTTTACTTTCTATCTCTATGGGTTTACCTATTCACATTTTTTTTTTAAAAATTTTAAAATCTTTAATTCTTACATGCATTCCCAAACATGAACCCCCCTCCCACCTCCCTCCCCATTTATATAAATGGAATCATACAGTAGGTGGGATTTGTGTCTGTCCTCTTTAACATGTTTTCAAGGTTCATTCATGTTGTAGAGAATGTCATTACTTCATTCCTCTTTATAGTTCAATAATGTTCCATTGTATGTTCATTCTTAGGTCATTATTTTTAGCATCCTTTTTGTATAAAAGACTGTGAAGGTGCTTTGGAGTTAGAGAAAGAAATAAGACAAAGCATCTTCTCTCAAAGGATCAGAAAAAGAAAAAGGAGTTGAGAAAAGTAATTTCTTTAAAACACTGCATTTCAGAAATAATTTGTTGGAATGCTATTAAATATAAAAAGACAAACATCTTTTTGTAATCAAACTGTCAAATTGTCACTTTTTTCTCACAGTACTGAAAAAGTAAACATATGGCAGCAAGTGTGTTAGGTCAACTTGCTGATTGTCTTTATGTATATACATTTCTTACATTTTATGTGAGAATGTTTGGATGGAGGTGGGGACATAAGCCATATGAGAGAAGACACTCTTCTGGCATGTTAATGGATTTTTAGCATAGATGAGTATTTCCACTGTTCCTACCAGGCAGAATTTACATCTTTTATTTAAAAATAAAAATATATGTGTGTATATATGTTATTATATATATGTGTGTGTGTGTAATCTGAGAGAGAAATGTGCATAACTAAGGCTAAGAAGATTGATACAAAAAATCTATTAGAAAAGACACTGAAAATTATTCAAGGATTTCTATAACATTTTCACTTGTTGTTGCTAAAATATTTTCACTTTCTATGTTGGAGTATTTTAATTATAGATATAATTTACTTGTCTTATTGTTATAGAATTAATGATACATTGTGTATAAAGCACATAGATTTTTCTCAAGTCTTTGATAGTAAACCTGTCTCACCAGAAACATATACTAGGGTTCCAGAAATCTGTGCAACTCTTTCATTGTTCTTAGCCAGATTTCCTAAAACCTGACTTTAAAGTTTTTATGCTGTTGTTTATAGAAATCAAATTGATATAAAACATAATTTAAATTATTCATTAAACTTAGTAGCTTTTTTATTTAGCAGCCATTAAATAAAATTTAACCTTCCAAAATAACCACAGAGATAAGTATAGATTTGATAATATCCTTGTATTTTAATATCAGTGAAATACTGAACTAGGAGTAGGAAAATTGCATGCAGTCAGATGAATAATAACCTTTGGTTTTGTTGAACTGCGAATGATCCTTCTGCTACTAAGAATCAAAGGTTATAATTCTGATTAGCGATAGCATCTGATTTTCTTACTCCAGATGTAGTAGTATTTTTATTATACTACACTGCCCTATTCCAAGTAACACTAACTACATTGACAAGTTAGTGTATTACAGATGATTTTCTTTCAATCAACAGAATAATCATTCAAATTTTTTATGATTTTAGTTTTATATAAATAAAATACAAATCAGACTATTTCAATCAATGGATGGAAATAGTCTAATATTCTACTGAGCCAGTGATAGTGAAAGTGTTCAGTTGTGCCCGACTCTTTGAGACCCCATGGACTATACAGTCCATGGGATTCTCAGGCCAGAATACTGGAGTGGGTAGCCTTACCCTTCTCCAGGGGATCTTCCTAACCCAGGGATCGAATCCAGGTCTCCAGCATTGCAGGCGGATTCTTTACCAATTGAGCCACAAGGGAAGCCCTCTACTAAGGCAGCTGTACCCTAAATAAAAGAGAAACTGGATTATTTCAGTTCAGAATTAATTAGAACAGGGAAATAATATTTTTATACTTACAGGATGTACCATCACTAGATAGTTTTAGTCTTTAATATAGTGTCTTTCAAATTTTGACTTAATCTCCTGCATTTCTAATTTAAAATGTAGATTCCCAGCTTAACCCTGAGACTGAGTCTAAGCCTGGCAATCTGAATGCTAAACTAGCACCTCTGGTCGTGCTGATGAGGAAAGAGGACCACCCTTTATGAAATACTGCCTAATAACTCCAGATGTTCATGCTGATGTCTGTTCTACTGTAGAATTAGAAGCACTGCAGCATAGAGGTCATACTCTGGACTCAGACTTCCTGAGTTCAATTCTAACTCTGCTGGCTACTCACTAGCTGGTGACTTTGGGCAAAATACTTAACCTTTCTGTGCTTTTCTCATCTGTAATATAATATCTATTCCAAAAGGTTGATAGCTTGGTTGAAGATATGTAGTGCACATAGAGCAAGACTTACACATATGAAAAGCTATGAAAATATTAGTTATCATTGGCATGACTGTCTCCAAAACGCCTCTTCTTTTTGAATACTCATGCTGTAATCAGCTCTTCTTTAACAGATAGCTATTGAATCTGCATTGGTCCTGAGCTTTAAGGACATTGGTGAGAAAATGCTAGAGGTGGTACAAGTTCTATATAGTGTTAAGGAGATAAATTGACTTACAACAATTTTTTTTGTTCTTCAGTGATTGTATTTAAGATAATTTCTATTTACTAAACCTAGGATTGTTTTACAAAATTTTTTTATTGATCTGCATATTGGACATAGTGAAGCTTATTAACCAGGGTAATTTCCAATTGATAATCTTATCTATTGACAAGTGAGTATTGTAGTGAATTGCATTGTCAGCAATTCTCTCATTTTAAATCTAAGAGAAACTGATAATGCAAGAGCTTAGTAATCATTTATGAGCTGTGGCATCCTGTTTAAAAGTAAGGGTTAAATTTAGGGGCCAGGTTGGACACACATTAAAGTATTAAAATGGTTAAATTTCATGGCAAAAACCCCTGTAACTCAAATGGCAAAAGCACTATAATTTCATCATCCATCCTGGAAAACTTCCTCATATATTCTTGAGAGACATTTTTCTCCTTTTTGTTGTACTTACATATTTTGTTTTATTAATACTTTAATGTTTCTTATCCATAGTACTTTTCCTTTTTACCACTATTAACACTATTATTATTGATGTTATATAGAATAAGGTTTTATCTATGTAACATGCCCTCAGTTTTTGCCTTTGGGCTCAGTCTTTCCACTATGCCTATTCTATAGAAAAATCTAACATCATCCAGATATGCTTAATACTACTAGCTTTTTTACCGAATCATGAAAAAAAAAAATTTAAGTCAGAAAACTCTCCCAAGATTGTTCTTAGCTATAAAAAACAACATTGGTGAATTAAAGGCCATATTTTTAACCATGTAATTCATACATAAACATGTAATGGAGGCCTATGGCAGAGTTCAAAGATGTGTTCTACCCAAACAAACCTGTAGTGATTTAGAAACACAAATGAGATCATAGATACTGCTTGGAGATGGGAGTGACAGATTAAAATTTAGGTGCTTAGGACTATGAAGTTTTCTAGGCAGGTCTTACTGATTTTGAGCAGTGTTTATGATGAAGAAATTTTAAGGGAATTATCTTTAAATAGAGTTCTCATTGCTGGTCTAGGGAGAGTTCAACTTACTGCCTCTCTCATTTCCTTTCCGACATAAAGTCAGCTCCATTAAGGAATAGAAGGGATGACTTCTGGACTTCTGTGATGTCGTTCGGAAGCAATTGAGTACTAATCAGCTGGAACTAAGTTTTCTGAGATGGCTTTTTATTTCCTTTCATCTTCCCTAGATTTTCTTCTCTCCCTAGAAACTTCAGTTTGTGGGAGAAATTGCTAGGGAATAATAGTAATCCTTGGAGTATAGGGATAGTTGTCTTATTCGTTACAGAGCTTAACACTTTGTCTTTCTTCCCCTAACTAACCTGGCTGGGTTGGGTAATGGGACAGGAGGCAGGTGTTGTGAGGCAGTTAGTGTATCGGTTAGTGAAGCCACTTCAGTCATGTATTCTTTCTCCCACCTGTACCGCAGCCTCCATTTACTCAGTCCGGTTTCTCTTGACCGGCTATTCCTCAGGCCCTATATTTTGCCTGATCTATATGGTTAACTGATGTAAATACTGTCTTATAACCATCCAAGACCTCTGTGTCTCTTTGATCTGTGTTAATCCCCATTATCTGATTTTTGTTCCTGGTCATGAAATTCTAATGGTGTTGATGCAGTTTGTAAAATTATAACCTGTTAGCAGACTGTGCCGGAGAAGGCAATGGCACCCCACTCTAGTACTCTTGCCTGGAAAATCCCATGGACGGAGGAGCCTGGTAGGCTGCAATCCATGGGGTCACTAAGAGTCGGACACGACTGAGCGACTTCACTTTCACTTTTCACTTTCATGCATTGGAGAAGGAAATGGCAGCCCGCTCCAGTGTTCTTGCCTGGAGAATCCCAGGGACGGTGGAGCCTGATGGGCTGCCGTCTATGGGGTCACACAGAGTCGGACACGACTGAAGCGACCTAGCAGCAGCAGCAGCAGCAAACTGTGCTGTGGGGCTTGAATGGAAGTTTGGCTATTCCTCAGTAATAACGTTTATTAATTTCATATGGATTTTGGCTCCAAAATAACATCTATTCTAGCCCTTCTCCCCAAACCCTTAATCCAAATGTTATCCCCTCAGTTCTTTTTTAATATATGCTTTTGCTTTTCCAACTTCTACTCTTTCAAATGTATTTCCAAAATTCTACTCTTTCATTTATAGCTACTCTAGCTCTGACTTCTTACAACTCTACATTAATCTTTTCATTTTTTTCCCTTTTGGGTTCAAGAAAGAATAGTGCTTTTTACCTCCTTAAAGGTAACTCTTCCACCTGCAACTTTGATTCCCATCTCATTTCTACTGTTGACAAAGGAAGAGGGAGAAAGACATAATCCTGAGAGATGAAAAGGGTAAGTGCAGAGAAAGAAAGGGAAGGAATAGGAAGAAGGGAAGAGGTCTCACTTTGAGAAAGTAGAGGGGAAAGGAAAGGGTAGGAGGGGAAGGAGCAGGGGGGCAAGGGAATGAATGTGGAATAAGAAGGATCATTCATTCTTATGTACAAAATGAAGATGGGCTCAATGAGTCTTCAGGTCAGTTGTAGCCACAAATGCTTCATAATTCTATTTCTTCTCAACCCTCATCCTACAGTGCTTACCAGTGTCTCCTGCGTTTCCCTTCACATGCCCTTCTTAGTGTCTTTGCTTGAAACTGTTCCCTCCTCTGCCCTCTTTTACCACCTTTCCATCCTAGAAACAAACATTTTTGGTCTACTCTGTGTCCCTGAAGGGCCTATGTTATTTGGTATATATTTCACTTTTAGCCCTTGCATCATACCTTGTAGTATTATTTCCTTATGGCCTCTCTCTTTCTCTGGAAAGTAAATTTCTTAGAGACAATGGCCTTGTTTCATTCATCTCTGCACCACCTGCTCTCGAGCACAGCACCACAAATGGTAGTTTTCCATTAAGTGTTTATTGGATCAAATGTATGAGGTAGTCCTATTCTCCCATCTAGTTCAGGGGCCTTGTTAACAGTTTTCTTTCTTTTTCTATTCATTCTTAAGTAGTTGCTGTGGGCAAGGTATTGTTCCAAACCTTGGAGAGAGTATGGTAAACGTATCAGGTGAAATCCTTGCTTTCACAGAGCTTACACCCTTGTATACATAATAAAAAAAAGTAAATTAATTTACAGCAATATCAGATGATGTTAAGTGCTGTGAAAAACATAAAGGGTTTTTAGAAGTCCTTGGAGTCAACAGGCAAGTGCGGAGTGACTAGTGCTGTTGGAAAGCCAGCATGTTGCAAGCATCCTAGTAAAGATTAGATGGGGCAGAGGTCATCAGTGAATGCTAAATGTACAGGAAAGTTTAATGAGGGGCAGGATATTTACATGGTCTTAAAGTGTCTCATCAGAGAAAGGGAAACATAGGATAGTACCCTGATGGGATGATCAAAATTAGTGCAACTACAGAGGGGCAGATGAATACTATGTGCCTGCAGTTGGGATTGCTGAGACCTAACCTGCATACGGTCACCTAAACACAGGGTAAAGTTAACCACTATGGATCTGGGCAAGTGAGATACAGGTATTCTTTATATTATTCTTGTCACTTTGCCGCAAGATCGAAATTCTTTCCAAATAAAAAGCAAAACATTTTTGAAAGGTATTCTTCATTTTAAAAATAATGTCTGTCAATTTGTATTTCTATTAGTTTCAATTAAGAAGAACATAAAGCAGAGTGATAGATAGTGAAGAAAGCAGAGTAAGTGGTTTTGCTTCTTTAGATCATTTGGTTAGGGGAGCCCCTTTTGAAGGAATGGCATTTCCACACAGAGTGAAGGGAAGGAGAAATGTTGCAAATGTTTGGGGAAGAATATTCCATATAGGAATATGAAGGAAAAATGAAGGTGTTAAGGTGGGAATGAACTTGCCCGAGGAACAAGAAGGCCATTGTGGTTGGAGGAGAGTGTGCAAGGAAGCCGTGGTAGGAACTAAGACAGGAGATGTAGGCTGCAGACCATGTCGAGCTCTGCAGACTCTGAGAAGGAATTTGGATTTCAGTCTGAGTATGATGAGAATAAAGATAAACTGGAGGACCGTAGAGAAGGCAGAGCGCTGAAGAATTGATGCTTTTGAACTGTGGTGCTAGAGAGGACTCTTGAGAGCCCCTTAGACAGTGAGGAGATCAAACCAGTCAATCATAAAGGAAATCAACCCTGAATCCTCATTGGAAGGACTGATGCTGAAGCTGAAGATCCAATGCTTTGGCCACATGATGCAAAGAGCTGGCTCATTGAAAAAGACCCTGATGCTGGGAAAGATTGAAGGCAGAAGGAGAAGATGGTGACAGAGGATGAGATGGTTGGATGGCATCACTGATTCAATTGACACAAATTTGGGCAAACTCCAGGAGACAGTGAGGGACTGGGAGGCTTGACATAGTGCAATCCATGGGGTTGCAAGAGGACACAACTTGGCAACTGAACAACAACAGCAAATGATGAGAATCCTGTGGAGGGTTTGAGCTAGGAAATGACAGACTTGCATTTACATTGTTAAAAGTTTCCACCAGCTTCTAGATGCAGAACAGACCTTAGGGAGACAGTGGTGGAAATAGACTAATTGGAAGTGTGTGACTGTCCCAATATTCCACGAGAGGTGATGGTGGCTTGGACCCTGGTGGAGGTGTCATGGTGGTCAGGTTAAGGCTATGTATTGATGGCATATACCTAATAGAACTGAAGAATAAGTTGATTTCAAAAATTACTTACTAAGGCAAATTAGATGTAGAGTGTAATTGAAAGCAGAGTCAAAGATTAGTTACTCCTAAATTTCTGGTCTGAAAATTACTGGTTGAATGATAGTGCTACTTATTAAAGTTAGGAAGATTGAGGTGAAAATCAGCCATTCTGTGTAGGACACATAGATTTTGAGAAGCCTAATGTATACACCCGTGGTGGATTCATGTCAATGTATGGCAAAACCAATACAGTATTGTAAAGTAAAATAAAGTAAAACAATAAATAAATAAAATAAAATAAAACTTCAAGTGATAGGCAGTTTGTTATTAGAATTCAGTGAAGAGGTTGGGACTGGAGATAAAAGGCTGAGAGTTGACAGTATGGATGCTATTTAAAGTTGTGGGTATGGATGGTGTCACCCAAGGATTAAGTACAGAAAGGGAATGGGAGCATCCCTGGATTAAAATCTTGGACATCTTCAAGATTTGAAGATAGAGAAAGGAAAGGGAGCCAGCAAATGAGACATTAGACCCAGTAAATGGTTATCTCATAGTATCAGGAAGCACCCTCGTTTGTTGTACATTTTATAGATGGAAAGCACTAATTATTCTTACTGAGTTAACATTTGCCTCTTATAACTTCTCACTTATTGGTTCTAGTTCTGTCTTATTGGGTGTTAGAAGCAGGTCTTTCAATGGAACAATCTTTCAAATATTTGATAGCAGTTATAATCCCAAATCTACATGCTGTGTTCCTCTTGTGTTCAGTCTCTCAGTCGTCTGTGACTCTGTGCCCCCATGGACTGTAGCCTGCCAGGCCCCTTTGTCATTGGAACTTTCCAGGCAAGAATACAGGAGTGGGTTGCCATTCCCTGCTCCAGGGGATCTTCCCATTCAGGGATCGAACCCACATCTCTTGCATCTCCTGCATTAAAGCAGGTGATTTTTCATTACTAGTGCTACTTGGAAAGGCCCAGGTTCCTTTTACTATTTCTTATATTGTTTCCAAGCTCTTTACTAGTTTGATCACACTCTAGTCGATCTATCCTGCCTAGAGTTGCACTGGGATAGAACACAGTCACTGCCAAATATGATAGATTTGTTTCTTCCCCCAAACCTACAGTGATGAAACTAAAATCTTGGACATCTTCAAGATTTAAAGATAGAGAAAGGAGAGGTGCTTTATAACTGACAAAAAGACTCTCATGTGTTGAAGTTTTCATTCTCACAGTAAACTAGTGAATATATAAAATGTTTTTATTAGTGTTGTTACACAGATGAGAAAACTGAGGTTTCGGAGAGGTTAAATAACCTCACTACTCTTGATTGCCTTATTGTTCACAAAAGTTAAAAACTGGTTTAATACTAAAGTTTTTAGTGTTCTAATAAAGCTAACCGAAATTTTTTTCAACAGCTTGGTGTCAAGCTGAGTTTTCTACTTTCTGTTGTTGATTTTTTAAATCATAATATTCCTCAACTTTAATATTATCCTGAGAAGTTTTTCAGTTGGTCTTCCTATATTCATTTTGCTCCCCTGTTTTATCCACCCAGAGCAAGAGTCATTGTTTAAAATATTAATCAAATCACTTGACTCCTTGCTCAGACCCCTCCATAGACTTCTTTTTGCACAAGCCTAGAGTCCAGACTCCACATTATCCTAAAAAATTCTGCCTGATCTGGCCCTTGTTCTTGGAAATCATTTCAAGATCTGTGTATCAGATAAAAGTAGTTAATGCAATTGCTTGTTTTTTTCATACATATATGTATGTGTGGATATATATATATACCCATAAAAGTAAAAATGGGCAATGTCTGAAGAAATTTATCTCAGTATACCTAATAATAAAAATGACACCAACTCCTTTTTCTTCATGGGTTAATCCAAGATCTAAGAAATACATTTACTAATAAATCCCAGACAAACTACCTTTGTTAATCATTTTATTAGAGTTGATTCCATGCGTTTAGAATAAGTTTTAGCAGAATTGATACATTTATTCTTAATTCCTTTTGTATAAGACCATTTTTTTCATGTTTTCCTTTCCTTCTTTATTACATGGGAATTCAGCTTATAAGCACAACCTGATTTTTGGATTTGATGATTAAACTTAGTCAAAACCATCATTCAGTACCGTTGCCAGTAATTTAGACTGTAAAACAATGTGTGTGAATGTGTGTGCATGAACAGCAGATTGGAGGGGCCGGGGCAGGGGGATGCCCGTGGCTGGAAATGCTGATGACTGCATTTAGTCTACACATCAGGCTGTTACTCCGCTTCTGTTTCTCTGGTTTCCTTCAGAAATGCCTTGCAAAGGATGAAAGATCTAATGCAACCAGAAAGATGTCATTAAATGTTTGGCCTCAGTTTTTAGGGGTGGGAAGCATAAAAAAAAAAAAATCAGGATAGTGCATCAAATGCAGATTGGGAAACCTGGGTTGTGTCTCAAGTATCACAGTAATTTTCACAATTCCACAGATTCATGTCTTCTAAGAAACCATTTTTTATTATAAAGATATAAAATAGATTTACTGTTTTATAATATTTTATAGTATAAAACATGTTCAAATAATTGCGTGAAGGGTGCTGTTACTTTCAGTTTCTTTGATGGGCTACTTGTTATCACATAAGAATAGTGATTACACATATAAGGCTTTCTTGGATGTGTTATTAAATTAGTAGCAAATGCAGAGGCCCAAGTTGTGCTGGAATTTCTAATGGAAAATAAGCAATTACCTGTGAATTATTTTAAGCTAGAATGCTATTTACTATCTTTCAGAATAGCAGAACAGATGACTATTGTGGAATATATGCCCATAGAGTCTTAAAGTGAAATGTTATTGCCGAAAGTTATCTTAAAATCAAATTGTTAATCTTTATTATATTGTTAAGATGGACAGGAACCAGAAAAAGAAAAATGAACAGGTACTTGTTACTGTGATAACACTCACGCAGTGTAAGTCTGTAGAGAACTCTGGCACTTTTTTGCTGTGAATATAATTACAATAATACTGTCCCATCTAATAAAGTCAGAAAAAATCATTTAGGTAGAAATGTATTTCCAGAAGCCTATGATTATTGCCTTCATGTTTTTCTTCCTACATTAAAACAAATCAAACTTAGGAAGTCTGGAAATATTATGTTGGATATTTTCTAATTGCTGTGTCAGCATCATCAATCATTTTCTAAATTTACCGATTTCTTGAAATAGCTTAACCTATGTTCATAGCACTTTACAGGAAGCAGCACAAAATTAGTTTCCATGTCCTCATATATTTCTCTCAGTGTCACAAAAGTATTTATTGTATAAATGAAATATTTGTCTTTGGCAGAAAGGCTTGTACACCAAACTGCAATTAATGAATATAAGAATTAGAAAGCAAAACTTTGTTTAGTCTGAGGAAAAACAATTCTTTAAACTGTAACCGCATGACTGTTTCTTGTTTGCATCAACTCTGGGTGACTGTTATTGTCTTCTGTGAATTCTCTGGGGCAGGGGCCTGACTTTGTTGAATGAACCAATTGTTTTCCTTTGTGTTGCCCATCTAGTAAGTTCCCATCTGGTTTGTATCAGACTGTTTTCACAGCCAACAACTGCTGTCTTCTCTATATCCTGACACTTCAGGGCCCCACGCTATCAAAGCGCTGCTGCCATGGCCTTGCTGGCAGGGCCCATACAGCTGCGCCTCACAGCTTGGAACTATTACCCAGCGTAATGGTAACATAGAACTTGGACTGGCCCTTATTCCCACTGGTGTCGTGTGTACAGTGAGCAGAAATCCCCCTTGCTTCCCTTCCCCCTAACCCTGAAACTTACTAGTCAACAGAAAATCTTTGGAGCTCTAATTTTAGGATATGAAATGGTGGTGTTCTTATTTTCTAGTGGCTTCCTGTATTTGAAAGCTCATTTTTCATTCTTTCACTCTTTTTTTCAAGTTACCAGGTCTGGCCTTGGGGAAGTGAACTGGTCACTGTGTCACATTTAATTTTTGTTTCCAAATTTAGTTAGGCGTGACTAGATATGGCAAAACCACTATAAAGACTATACAAATAATACACTGTGTTTTTAGTGATAGTCACAGGCCATAGTTAGAAGTTTTCATTAGAAGGAATTTCCAACTCAGAAAATGAATTTTCTTTGTGTAAATTATAAAACACTCAGATTCAAACTGTTAAGTAAATATTAGGGACGTACTTTGCTTTCAGCTTTGCTATCAAATGTTGTTTATAAGGATATGATAATAGTGACCTTCTAAACAATCTGTGGCCTTGCATGATTAAAGTTATAAGAGTTACTATTGATTAAGAGTTATAGTTGTGTTTAAATGTTATTATGATGTCATTGCTTTATAGATGTAAGCTGAAAGAGCAAAATTTTTGTAGTCAAAATAAGGAAATAAGTGGCTTTTATAATATGTATTGATATTTTAGAAACGCTTTCAAGATTAGTTAAAATGAGATTAGTTTGAGCCTTCAGTTGAATTGAATGGCTCATTGTTGCAGCATCAGGTATCCTAAGTAGTAAATCAGACTAGACTTGAGAGTCAATCGAGAACAGCAGCGGCAACAACCAGAACTTCCCTCCTTGCCTTCTGCTTCTGAAGGCAGTGGCAGCCACTCCAGGATTCTTGCCTGGAGAATTCCATGGACACAGGAGCTTGGTGGGCTACAGTCCGTGGGGTTGCAGAGTCAGATACTGCTAAGCGACTGTGGCTTTCTTTCACTTTCTGAGTAATTTCAGCTCACAGTTGTTTCAAGATTTTAAGAAAAGAAATAAGAATTTGTCTTTGTAGTCAGCAATGTGGCTGCTGCTGATGCTAACTTGATGTGAAGGGCTGCCTGGCACAGTCAGTTACGTGGCATTTTCATTCATTGGAAAACAGTCTAAAACAAGAAGATGAAACTAACCTATGGCACAGTCAGTTACGTGGCATTTTCATTCATTGGAAAACAGTCTAAAACAAGAAGATGAAACTAACCTTACGGCAGAAAGTGAAGAGGAGGAACTAAAGAGCCTCTTGATGAAAGTGAGAGGAGAGTGAAAAAGTTGGCTTAAAGCTCAACGTTCAGAAAACTAAGATCATGGCATCTGGTCCCATCACTTCATGGCAAATAGATGGGGAAAATGTGGAAAGAGTGGCTGACTTTATTTTTCTGGGCTCCAAAATCACTGCAGATGGTGATTGCAGCCATGAAATTAAAAGACGTTTGCTCCTTGGGAGGAAAATTATGACCAACCTACATGGCATATTAAAAAGCAGAGACATTACTTTGTCAACATAGTCAAGGCTACGGCTTTTCCAGTGGTCATGTATGGATGTGAGAGTTGGACTATAAAGAAAGCTGAGCGCTGAAGAATTGATGCTTTTGAACTGTGGTGTTGGAGAAGACTCTTGAGAGTCCCTTGGACAGCAAGGAGATCCAACCAGTCCATCCTAAAGGAGATCAGTCCTGGGTTTTCATTGGAAGGACTGATGTTGAAGCTGAAACTCCAATATTTTGGCCACCTGATGCAGAGAGCTGACTCATTTGAAAAGACCCTGATATTGGGATAGATTGAAGGCAGGAGAAGGGGACGACAGTGGATGAGATGGTTATATGGCATCACCGACTCAATGGACATGAGTTTGGGTAAACTCTGGGAGTTGGTGATGGACAGGGAGGCCTAGCGTGCTGTGGTTCTTGGGGTCGCAGAGTCGGATACAGCTGAGCAACTGAACCGAACCTTTTAATTGATGAAACTAACCTGTTGAATTTTTTTCGACTTCAACCTTTTATGGAAGTATAATATACATACAGAAAAGTACACATAGCTGTACAGCTGAAAGAACTTTCAGAAACTGAGCACACTTAGGTATTCAAGAAACAATATTGCCAGCATCTCCAAAGCCCCTTCATATTCACTTTCAGACACAGCTTCCACTCCCAAAAAGATAACCACTGTTCTGAGTTTTTTTTTGTTCTGACTTCTAGCAGCATAGAGTAGTTCTCTTGACTTTGTACTTTAAAAAAATGAAATCACACTGAATGTATGGCTTCTTTCATGGGGCAAACCTATTGTAATTTTTAAGATTCCTTTAGTTTTCAAACCATTATGGCATGCTTTTATAAAGAATTATCTGAGAGGAATTTGTTTTAGTAGCTGTGTCACAGGCTGTTCAACCAGCAGGAAGTGTCTTGTAGATAAAGTTGTCTACTAAAACATCGAGTCTCTGTTTGCAACCAGATTTTAATGCTGGAATGTCCCTCTAGACATTCCTGCTACTAAAAGGCAGGAACTCTCTTTGTCATTATACTGCTCAGTAAGCACTTAAATGGTTTTTAATGAGCCTTAATAACTAAGTGTACGTTATTCAAATAAATCATAGTCTGCATTCAGAATACGTGGGTCATCTATTTTCTGAATTACCAATCAGCTTCCTGTCAGTTGAATATAAGCTTTTATGCTGCCAGGATACTATTTCTGAAAATGCTATTATTGGCAAGAGTTGTATACCTATTAGTGATACAGCCAATGAGTAACATATTTGTTTGAAAAGTATTAACTTCTATATTTAATAATATTCCTAATATCCCCCTTTTTTTCCTTCAGTGAGCACGCTAGTATAAAAGGTCCAGCTATTCCGATTGTTACTAATTTTAGATTTCTGCCTGTTAGATTTGGTTTCAAATTCTGGGTGTCACTCATTTAAAAACTCTTGTTTTGTGGGTTAAAAAATTTCCTATTTTGGAGGCCTTCATCTTTATATCCTTGTTTTGCAGTTAACAGTCCTACAGTACTCCATGGTTTTCTTAAATACATAAAGAATTTGTTTAAAACAATAATATAACGATCTACAGCTTTAAATATTGCTATACTAGTGGTTCTTACTAAAAATAGTATTACAGAGTGGAAGATAAATTTTCAACCAAAAATAAAATTTTTGTAATACAGGAATAAAACATAAAGCCTAGGTTCCTATCCTTTTAAAAGTACCACTTTTTGAAATATGATGACTTGCTTTCATGTTGACACCATATAGCTACAAGATTTTGAAAGACCATTTAAAGTGCTGAAATACAGTGAATGTTTGGAAGAAGTATAGTGTACAGGCGGTACAATCCCCATGCCCTCCATGTGCCCTCATTTAAAGCATTTTCAGGAGTATCCCTACTTTTCCAGCCTTCGATTCTATTTTTAGATCTAAGATCGTTTGTTTTTATTCCATGGTAGTTTTAAACATTTAAATAAAGTTAACACATTTGCCTTTTGCAGTGAAGCTAAAAGGATAAATTACATTCACAGGTAATTTATGACTCAAATTATAGTCAACACTACCCACTAGGAATTTCCATAGAAATTTTAATAGCAATTTTTAGATAAAATATTTAGAAATTTTCTCTTCTTTCTTTGACTTGAATACCAATGAATATTATGTTTCTTCAGTTTTGAACAGCAGGGTGAGGAAGTGTAAGAACTAACAAACTTGATAAACAGCTTTCAAGTCCTGTTTGCCATGGTGTGGGTTGTGTTTGCTACCTTCATTGTCACCTACAGAGCACACTATACATACTCCCAGTAAACCCTGTCGCCAGCAGGTGAGAATTATGAGGCAGCTACTTGGTATAGGAAAAAATGACAATAGTCAACTCTGGTATTGACAGAGTGGTCTTTTTTTCCATTAGAAATCACTGTAGAAGTATTCTCTGCTAGTTTGGGTAAAGGAGAGTTTTGTTTATGGTTATGGTAACGACAATGAAAATAGGTAACAGCTACATTTATGTGTACTTCCTTTATGTCATGTACTCTGCTAAGATCTTTAATCAATTCAGTTAGGTAGGTAATGTTAATAGTAGTCTTATTTCACACTTGACGAACCTGAGGCTCAAAGAAGTTACATATTTTGCCCAAGGTTACACACTTAATAAATGATAGAGCTGGGAGTCAAACCAAGTCAAATTCCGAAATCAACGGCTATGCTCTTGAACATACTATATATTTCCTTCCTTCATAACTTTTTAAAAAAAAACTAGAACAGATAATTTCTGATTATTCTTACAGGCCTCAATAGCTCAATATCTACCAAGATACATCCTAGTAGAAGAATATGAAAATATTGGGTGGTAGGGAAAGAACCTTTTCTTATGAGTTGTAGTTCCACAGCTAACTTGTGACGTTGATTTCTTTGTCAGTGAACCTTTCTGAATTGTGATTTCCTTATTAGTAAACATAAGATAATCTCTGAGATCCCTTACAGCTCTACTGCTCTAATATGTGATCAGTATTTTTTTCTTTTTCTTAAGCGAAAAATCTCCCTGTCAAAATATGTTTTGGAAAGATTGCTTTAATGAGAGCAATTCTTTTGTCAATTGGGAAAAGTTAGAAAATAATCATAGGCTAAATAATAATAAAACAACCACTTGCTGAGTGCCTCTGTGGGCACTGCTCTAGGTTATTTAATTTACGTATATCGTTCTTGTTCACGATAATAAGAAACCCGTGAGCTAGAAGAGGAGATGGAAGCACAAAGTGGTGATACTTCGCAGTGGGTGTTTCTCCCAGACCTCACGCAAGTCGGCACTATGATTCATATTCAGGTAGCTTAGTCTCTGAATCTGTGCTCTTAGTCACAAGCTGTCTCTCTAATAAGAGTGTCTGTTTATTATTAACTTGCCAAAATTTTTTTATCTTACATACCAGTGTAGTAGGAACAGAAAAAAAGTAGATTCTTTTTCTTAGCTTCCACCCTGTTTTGTTTAGTCTGAAAGGGGATGATGTTGCTTATTTCTTACTATAACACAATAGGTAAGTTTGAATTCTGGGCTTTCAGGGAACCACTTCAGAGAAAACTGCCTCTTAATTTACTTGATACAAACAAGTGGTTCTTCAGTGGAAGGGATCGCTGACATAGTATTGATACCTTTGTTTCTGTGTTTGTATACCAGATTCTATAAGACTCTGAATTACAGAATCTGGAAAGCGCCTAGCAGTAAGTTTTGTCCCCTCACTCAGAAACTTAAAGGCAGAGGGAAAGTGAACGTAGAAACTTAAAGGCAGAGGGAAAGTGAACGTAGATAGTATCTAATAGTAACATCATAGTAAGCACTACTCCCTCTCCCTCCTCACCGCATCCCAGAGTACCGGGTTGAGCTCCCTGTGTTAAACAGCAACTTCCTGCTATCTGTCTCTTTTACATATGGTTATGTATATGTTTTGGTGCTACTCTCTAAATCTGTCCCACTCTCTCACCACACTGTCCACAACTCTGTTCTGTATGTCTATGTTCCTATTCCTGTCCTGCAAATAGGTTCATCAGTACCATTTTTCTAGATGCCATATATATGCTTTAATATACAGTATTAGCTTTTCTTTTTCTGACTTACCTTACTCTATATAACAGGCTCTAGGTTCATCCACCTCACTGGGGACCCATCTTGCACTGTTGGTGGGGATGTAAATTAATATAGCTACTATGGAGAACAGTATGGAGATTCCTTTAAAAACTAAGATTAAAACTGCCATATAACCCAGCGATCCCACTCCTGGGCATATACCTTAGAAAAACCATGATTGTAAAAGACACATGTACCCAGTGTTCACTACAACGCTCTTTAAGATAGCCAGGACATGGAAGCAGCATAGATGTCTGTTGATAGATGAATGGATAAGGAAGTTATGGTACATATATACAATGGAGTATTACTCAGCTGTAGAAAGGAACAAATATGAGTCAGTTCTAGTGAGGTGGATTAACTTCATTTATAATGATTAAATCCTTAAGTAAGGGAATCTGTGAAAACTTTTAGCTTTGGAAGAAATGGCCCATGAGCTTCTCTTATTTAATACAAATATACTACAAATTCTCTCATGATCATTTCCCCTAATTTTTGATGCATAAAGATAATCTATTAGGTAAAGTATTATCCTATTGACAGTCATTAAAATTCAGCTGTTTAATTTCTTTTTTTTTATGTTAAGGCCACAAGGTCAGGCTTCTGTTTGCCTGGCTTTATGAAACTAACTGTGGAAGTGCATTTAGTTTGTGGCTTTGTTTGTTTGTGGAAGAAACCATGATTATTTCTATGCTTCACTGATTTTCTTATGAAAAAAAATTTTTTAACTGTAGCTTCACCAGGTGATACAGATCAGACACAAATTGAGCCCAGTCTGTACCTCACATCTTTATTTACAGGTAAGATTTTTTACTTTAAACATTTCAATTTTTTTTTCATTTCCTTCTTTCTCTCATAATAATCAACACAGTAGAAACAATAATTCCAATTTTTTATTCTTCTAAATATCTCCAAATTCATCCCAAGTATAAAATTCCCTTCATACACTAAACTCTCCAAAAGTTAGGGGACCAAAAAAATCTATCATTTCCTCTATGAAAGTTTATAAAATGTTGAATTAAAAGGCTGCAGGTGTGGTATTCAGAGCACTGAGGCTAGTACTCCAGATAATTCCATCTGGGGGAGGTTATTTGTTGGGACAGGACACTGTTTAAACTTTGAAGTCAGTTTTAAACAAAGTGAAGCAGCTGGAACCTGGCATAAGAAGAAACAAATCTTTCACGTTAGCTATTGCTTTCGGAGAAAAAAAGATTTAGAGTTGTTTTTACAGGTGCCGATACATTTATTCTTTCTATAGGAACTGCTGTATTTTTATCTTAAATTATAAATTTAAAAATAAGCATTTGTCAACTCATTTAAAAAACAGAAGCAATAGTAAACTTAAAAAATGTAATAGGGTTTATATGTCTAAAACACATTTTGGGATGAGACTATAAAACATTTTAAATCACTTTTAAACTTGAAAGTAAGGAAAGAAATGTTTAATAGTGACTAATTCTGTGAAGCAGAGGCAAATCTAATTTTTCATACCATGTACTTAACATCAAATGACCAGACATCATCAAAGTTTGTAGTATTTATTCTCAAGCACGGAAGCTATGATTGCAAAATCTGCAGGGCTGGGTTAAGTATGTGAGGAGAATTGAATACAGCAGGATAGTTTAGCAGCTGCTTAAGCAAGGAATTTAAGCAAGAGTAGATGAGCCCAGAGTGGGCAGAAAAAATGCTTCAAGAACTCAATAAAGCACAGCTGAAATACTGTAACATTTTCATAGACAGCTGGGAAGCAACTGTGTTGCTGGAACTCAGGGCTAATCTTAAAGACAAGATCTGGTCAACATGAATCTAAGCAAGCTGTTAGCTGCCGGGGTCCAGCCCCGGTGGATCCAGGGTGATTCGAAGGTGGGGACGGAGTCGGCGTCTTTGGAAAAATACATATTTAATCACAGATAGAGAGAGATTAGAAATGGATAGTGCAGTAGGAAGATTAGTGGAGAAAAAGAGGCTGAATAACTTGGATTACGTGGAATAGCATCCATGCTCCAGATGGGAATTCAGCCAGAAAAACGGGAGCAAGAAAGAAGCGACATGGGGGA
Organism: Ovis canadensis; assembly: GCF_042477335.2. Taxonomy (NCBI): domain Eukaryota; kingdom Metazoa; phylum Chordata; class Mammalia; order Artiodactyla; family Bovidae; genus Ovis; species Ovis canadensis. Next base: position 81,153,820 of record NC_091251.1, read on the forward strand.
ATCAGTCTTTCCGGAAACTGATCCGATTTCTTTATTTTTGGGTTTGCTTATATACCTTTTGTTACACATAGGGATGAATACAGAGTCACGTGGGGGTCAGCAGTCCTGACCTTTATCAAAATCAGGTGCTTCACATAAATGTATAAAAAAAAAAGGTCTTAGGGATATTACATCATCTTTTGGCCATGGGTGAGACCTGCTTACATTTTATGATCCTTTCTTTCTGATAACCAAAAAAACTTATTTCTTCCAAGGGTGTTTTTTCTTAAACCAGGCACCACCCTCCAAATAAAGTTACATTCCTATAGGGTGAGGGTGTAGTGAGTTACAATCAAGAAAGGAATTTATTCAACCCAAGGTTAACATGATTAGTCTTAAAGGTTAATACTTATTTCTCCTATATGCTTAAAGGTTAATACTTATTTCTTCCTATATGCTAGTTATATTCATTATAAGGGTAGGGAACATGGAGATTTAGCAGCAAACATCAACCCAACAAATGAAAATCCTTTCACCAATGCTCCCCTTAAGATCTATTTAGTCTTAAGATATGATAAAGCTACATTTTTACATAGCAAGGACACAGTGATATATAACAAAGTACAGTGATCTATTACAAAAGAGAAAATCCATTAACTCAAAAAGTCTAGTATTGCTAACATCAAAAACTATCATATTTCCTTTGCTATATTCCAAATACATTGATTAATATATTCCCAGGTACCTAAGGATATAGAGGCCTGGCGGCGATCATTGACTCAACAAGAAGAAAAAGTCCTACGCTAATTAAGACTCTCAAAATACTCCAAAACTCTCTGTGCTGTTTATGGTTGAGAGGTAGTAAACAGTCATGTGCCTAGTGGCGGCAGTAAGGATAATCCTGTCACACAAGCTAGTCTGTCAGCAGAGAGGTTTGACCTGAGACATCCTTGTCCCACCCAGAGCAGGGAATTAGCAGCAATTATTGACACAACAAATGAAGAGACCCTTCACCAATATAATTCCTAACCAACTATACTAATAATTTCTAACTCCCCAAAATAATTTGCCTTTAGTAAGTCTAAAACATCTTGTGCCTCTCAGGTTGGGAGGCTGCAAGCAATCACATGTGGCTGGACAAACCTATACAGGTGGGCTAGATAACCTTCAGAGGAGTCCGTAAGCTGAAACACTCTTGTCACGCCCAAGAATTTTTATTGCCTTGGAGCTGCACGTTTACTCCTTCTCTGAGAGAAACGGTTATGGGGGAGAGCCCCCCGTAAAGTCAGAGGTGTAGGTGAGAGCATAAAACAGACTCTGGTTTTGGGGTTAGATGCTCGGGAACAGGGGGTTTCCTGAGGCTTGATCACGCCTTTGCGTATGCCAAGCCTCCTTCCTCATGACCTTTGCCATGGGCGGAATTCCTCATGCTGGCCCCCGGCAGTTAGCCATGAGGAACCACAGACTGTCTAGGCAGAAACAAATCAGCTTGGTCCAGCAATCATTTTAAGGCCCAGCATGTACTAGCGTTATGCTGCAACTTTGCAGAATACAGAGGTAAACATGACAAAGTTGGTTTGCTCACAGGGCACATTTAATAGGAGCAATAGACCTACAGACATAATAATAATATGAATCACAGTCCATGCTTTTAAGGAATATATTGTCCAAAAGAAGTTACAGACATGTAAATAATTGCAATGCAATTTCCTAAGTGCTGCAGTGGAGTTGCCATCCTGAGACTAAGGCATCAACAGTGTACAGGAGAGGAACCCATGTATTTCACCACTGTGGCTGGAAAAACAACCCAGAGAATGTGCTTCATCTGCACATGTTCTTAAGTGTTTAGGGTCCGCAGCCCCCTGAGAGACACTGATAGCTATGACTACCTGACTCCCTTCCAGACTGTATTTATATGAATACATATAAATATGAAAGTATTTCCTATGAAAGTAATTTGCATATGATTTCAGTGATCTATGATTTCATAGATCCATGATCACCCATCCTTGGACTTTAGGTTAAGATCCTTCATGTACTTAGGTTAAAAATTATTACAGTTTTTGTTCCCTTTTTCATTTTATTTTTAAATGAATTAATAAGAAACCCATCTGCACAAAGAAATACCCAAATCCAAACAATTTAAAGTCACTGTACTATCTATTCATCTACTCATAGAAGAATCCCATAACTATTTATGTGGCTTATGCCACATGCAGTTACTGAATCCAAGTAAGGAGTGTCCGGTGCTGCATTCTTCTGTGAAGTTACTGAGGAATTTTTTTCTTCTTTTCTCTACTTGTCTCATGTTGTTTTAGGAGAGAATGCTTTGTTTGGATTCCTCTCAGTTTGCAAATAACAGAGATATAATAATGGGTTACCAACTGTTTGAAGATTACAGTCAGAATCTAAAACCTACTGATGAAATGGATTATCTAAACCTAAAACACTTTTGGAAAGTTTTATATATATATATATATATATATATATATATATATGTATTTTTGTAAAAAATAATACATGTACAGTATATAGGCACATTCTTAAATGGACGTTAAAAATTTTGCATTATTGCTTTATTAGAATAAATTAGTTTTAGATTTTCTGTTCATTAGTCTTATAAGAAGGTAACAGAAAACAGAGTTTCTTTATGACTTTTAAATACTTTTAAAGCAAAAAATTGAATTTCAAATGTCTAGAAAGTATATTAAAGCCTGTCTTAGGACGCTTCAAATACATGGTCTCGCTCAGTGACACCTCCAGCTTAAATGCATGCCAGGTTAAATGACGTACTGCCTACCCACGGAATCAGGGAATAGTTTTCCTTTTTTTAAAACAAATCTGAAAACAGCTGTTGAAACAATTACATCATAGAGTAATGATATGACTGTGGAAATTTTAAAAGTCAAGCTTTGAAACCATCAAACTACATTAATAGAGGTAGAAATTTTATGTTTGCTTTTATGATGATTTATTAAGATATTATGTCTTTTCTTAAAAAAATTAAACTGTGAGGACCATAACCGGATATGAATGTTATACTTTTTGCCTGTTAACAGTGATGCTTTTTAAAAAATGTTTCCACCCTAAAAAGTTCTCTTTTAAAGTTCTAAAACTCTGATTTTGCTTGTATAAATGAGCACTTCAAAATATCTTCCCAAAATGTACATTAAAAAACCCTTTAGATGATATATTTTATTTATGTAATTCATTGATTAAAAACACAATTACTAGAGTTAAAATTAGCATAATGATTTGGAGGCCCTCTAGAACTGTGGGGTTTTTTCCTTAGTGTATTTTAGCGCCCTCTCTCATAAGTTGACCTACCTTTTGCAGCCAACCCTAAGAGTCATTGCCTCTTAAGATAGTTTCTTTCCAGTTTCTTAAAAGCAAGTGCTAATCTGTGTTAAGTGCTTTTTGTGTGCCAGCCTATTCAAAACACTTTATATACATTATCCCATTTAATCCTCACTAAACCCTTGGAGGTAGGTACTCTAACCTATATTATGTAGGTGAGGAAACAGGGTTTTGAAAATTATGTAACTTTCTCAAAGTCCCTCAACACTCATTCTTCCTCTTGTACTAAGTCACTTCAGTCATGTCCAACTCTGCAATTCAATGGCCTGTAGCCCTCCGGCTCTTCTGTACATGGGATTTCCCAGGCAAGAATACTGGAGTGGGTTTCCATTTCCTCCTCCAGGGGATCTTTCCCACCCAGGGATTGAACGTGGGTCTCTTATGTCTCCTGCATTGGCGAATGGGTTCTTTACCACTATAGCACTCATCACAACCTGACATAGTATATGTTTGTTTCCTTGTTTGTCATTTGCTCTTTACACCTATCTGAAAAATGATATCAGTGAGATTAGAGCTTTTCTTTTCTTCAAAATCTCCAGAGTCTAGAGCAGTGCCTGTTCTGGAACATAGTAGGTGCTCAGTTGATAGTTGTTGAGTGAATGAGTGGATGTGCCCAGCTCTGCCATGTCACAGAATCCATGTTCTTATTCCTCCCCTTCCCCTTTTACTCCTTTCCACATGAAAGCCTTACTGACAGTCTGGATGGGACCATTCCCAGATGACTGAACATTAGATTTCATTTGGGTCCCAGCCTTGGCCCATCATAAAGGGATTTGTGCTTAAAACTTTATCACTGCTCCTCTCTCTCTCTTTTTTTTAATTTAAATTTATTTATTTTGATTGGAGGCTAATTACTTTACAGTATTGCATTGGTTTTGCCATACATCAACATGAATCTGCCACGGATGTACATGTGTTCCCAATCCTGAACCCTCCTCCCACTTCCCTCCCCATGCCATCCCTCTGGGTCATCCCAGTGCACCAGCCCCAAGCATCCTATATCCCGCATCAAACCTAGACTGGTGATTTGTTTCTTATATGATAGTATACATGTTTCAGTGCCATTCTCCCAAATCATCCCACCCTCGCCCTCTCCCAGAGGGTCCAAAAGACTTTTCTATACATCTGTGTCTCTTTTGCTGTCTCGCATACAGGGTTATCATTACCATCTTTCTAAATTCCATATATATGCGTTAGTATACTGTATTGATGTTTTTCTTTTTGGCTTACTTCACTCTGTATAATTGACTCCACTTTCATCCACCTCATTAGAACTGATTCAAATGTATTCTTTTTAATGGCTGAGTAATACTCCATTGTGTATATGTACCACAGCTTTCTTATCCATTCGTCTGCTGATGGACAGCTAGGTTGCTTCCATGTCCTGGCTATTATAAACAGTGCTGCGATGAACACTGGGGTACACACGTCTCTTTCAATTCTGGTTTCCTCGGTGTGTATGCGCAGCAGTGGGATTGCTAGGTCATAAGGCAGTTCTATTTCCAGTTTTTTAAGGAATCTCCACACTGTTCTCCATAGTGGCTGTACTAGTTTGCATTCCCACCAACAGTGTAAGAGGGTTCCCTTTTCTCCACACCCTCTCCAGCATGTATTGCTTGTAGACTTTTGGATAGCAGCCATTCTGACTGGTGTGAGATGGTACCTCATTGTGGTTTTGATTTGCATTTCTCTGATAATGAGTGATATTGAGCATCTTTTCATGTGTTTGCTAGCCATCTGTATGTCTTCTTTGGAGAAATGTCTATTTAGTTCTTTGGCCCATTTTTTGATTGGGTTGTTTATTTTCTGGAATTGAGCTGCAGGAGTTGCGTGTATATTTTTGAGATTAGTTGTTTGTCAGTTGCTTCATTTGCTATTATTTTCTCCCATTCCGAAGGCTATCTTTTCACCTTGCTTATAGTTTCCTTTTTGTGCAGAAGCTTTTAATTTTAATTAGGTCCCATGTGTTTATTTTTGCTTTTATTTCCAATATTCTGGGAGGTGGGTCATAGAGGATCCTGCTGCGATTTATCTCGGAGAGTGTTTTGCCTATGTTCTCCTCTAGGAGTTTTATAGTTTCTGGTGTTACGTTTAGATCTTTAATCCATTTTGAGTTAATCTTTGTGTATGGTGTTAGAAAGTGATCTAGTTTCATTCTTTTACAAGTGGTTGACTGGTTTTCCCAGCACCACTTGTTAAAGAGATTGTCTTTGATCCATTGTATATTCTTGCCTCCTTTATTGAAGATAAGGTGTCCATAGGTGTGTGGATTTATCTCTGGGCTTTCTATTTTGTTCCATTGATCTATTTTTCTGTCCTTGTGCCAGTACCATACTGTCTTGATGACTGTGGCTTTGTAGTAGAGCCTGAAGTCAGGCAGGTTGATTCCTCCAGTTCCATTCTTCTTTCTCAAGATTGCTTTGGCTATTTGAGGTTTTCTGTGTTTCCATACAAATTGTGAAATTATTTGTTCTAGCTCTGTGAAAAATACTGCTGGTAGCTTGATAGGGATTGCAATGAATCTATAGATTGCTTTGGGTAGTATACTCATTTTCACTATATTGATTCTTCTGATCCATGAACATGGTATATTTCTCCATCTATTAGTGTCCTCTTTGATTTCTTTAATCATTGTTTTATAGTTTTCTATATATAGGTCTTTAGTTTCTTTAGGTAGATATATTCCTAAGTATTTTATTCTTTTCATTGTAATGGTGAATGGAATTGATTCCTTAATTTCTTTTTCTATTTTCTCATTATTAGTGTATAGGAATGCAAGGGATTTCTGTGTGTTGATTTTATATCCTGCAACTTTACTATATTCATTGATTAGCTCTAGTAATTTTCTGGTGGAGTCTTTAGGGTTTTCTGTGTAGAGGATCATGTCATCTGCAAACAGTGAGAGTTTTACTTCTTTTCCAGTTTGGATTCCTTTTATTTCTTTTTCTCCTCTGATTGCTGTGGCCAAAACTTCCAGAACTATGTTGAATAGTAGTGGTGAAAGTGGGCACCTTTGTCTTGTTCCTGACTTTAGGGGAAATGCTTTCAATTTTTCACCATTGAGGATAATGTTTGCTGTGGGTTTGTCATATATAGCTTTTATTATGTTGAGGTATGTTCCTTCTGTTCCTGCTTTCTGGAGAGTTTTTATCATAAATGGATGTTGAATTTTGTCAAAGGCTTTCTCTGCATCTATTGAGATAATCATATGGCTTTTATTTTTCAATTTGTTAATGCGGTGTATTACATTGAATGATTTGTGGATATTGAAGAATCCTTGCATCCCTGGGATAAAGCCCTCTTGGTGTATGATCTTTTTAATGTGTTGTTGGATTCTGATTGCTAGAATTTTGTTACAGATTTTTGCATCTATGTTCATCAGTGATATTGGCCTGTAGTTTTCTTTTCTTGTGGCATCTTTGTCAGGTTTTGGTATTAGGGTGATGGTGGCCTCATAGAATGAGTTTGGAAATTTACCTTCCTCTGCAATTTTCTGGAAGAGTTTGAGTTCGATGGGTGTTAGCTCTTCTCTAAATTTTTGGTAGAATTCAGCGGTGAAGCCATCTGGACCTGGGCTTTTGTTTGCTGGAAGATTTCTGATTACAGTTTCAATTTCCGTGTTTGTGATGGGTCTGTTAAGATATTCTGTTTCTTTCTGGTTCAGTTTTGGAAAGTTGTATTTTTCTAAGAATTTGTCCATTTCTTCCACGTTGTCCATTTTATTGGCATATAATTGCTGATAGTAGTCTTTTATGATCCTTTGTATTTCTGTGTTGTCTGTTGTGATCTCTCCATTTTCATTTCTAATTTTATTGATTTGATTTTTCTCCCTTTGTTTCTTGATGAGTCTGGCTAATGGTTTGTCAATTTTATTTATCCTTTTAAAGAACCAGCTTTTGGCTTTGTTGATTTTTTCTATGGTCTCTTTTTTTTCTTTTGCATTTATTTCTGCCCTAATTTTTAAGATTTCTTTTCTTCTACTAACCCTGGGGTTCTCCATTTCTTCCTTTTCTAGTTGCTTTAGGTGTAGAGTTAGGTTATTTATTTGACTTTTTTCTTGTTTCTTGAGGTATGCCTGTATTGCTATGAACTTTCCCCTTAGCACTGCTTTTACAGTGTCCCACAAGTTTTGGGTTGTTATGTTTTCATTTTCATTCGTTTCTATGCCTATTTTGATTTCTTTTTTGATTTCTTCTGTGCTTTGTTGGTTATTCAGAAGCATGTTGTTCAGCCTCCATATGTTTGAATTTTTAATAGTTTTTCTCCTGTAATTGAGATCTAATCTTATTGCATTATGGTCAGAAAAGATGCTTAGAATGATTTCAATTTTTTTGAATTTACCAAGGCTAGATTTATGGCCAAGGATGTGATCTATCCTGGAGAAGGTTCCATGTGCGCTTGAGAAAAAGGTGAAATTCATTGTTTTGGGGTGAAATGTCCTATAGATATCAATTAAGTCTAACTGGTCTATCGTATCATTTAAAGTTTGTATTTCTTTGTTAATTTTCTGTTTAGTTGATCTATCCATAGGTGTGAGTAGAGTGTTAAAGTCTTCTACTATTACTGTGTTATTGTTGATTTCTCCTTTCATACTTGTTAGCATTTGTCTTACGTATTGCAGTGCTCCTATGCTGGGTGCATATATATATTTAAAATTGTTATATCTTCTTCTTGGATTGATCCTTTGATCATTATGTAGTGTCCTTCTTTGTCTCTTTTCACAGCCTTTGTTTTAAGTTGTATTTTATCTGATATGAGTATTGCTACTCCTGCTTTCTTTTGGTCTCTGTTTGCATGGAGTATCTTTTTCCAGCCGTTCACTTTCAGTCTGTATGTGTCCCTTGTTTTGAGGTGGGTCTCTTGTAGACAACATATATAGGGGTCTTATTTTTGTATCCATTCAGCCAGTCTTTGCCTTTTGGTTGGGGCATTCAACCCATTTACGTTTAAGGTAATTATTGATAAGTGGACTGGAAGAAACACAAGCTGGAATCAAGATTGCCGGGAGAAATATCAATAACCTCAGCTATGCAGATGACACCACCCTCATGGCAGAAAGTGAAGAGGAACTAAAACGCCTCTTGATGAAAGTGAAAGAGAAGAGTGAAAAAGTTGGCTTAAAGCTCAACATTCAGAAAACGAAGATCATGGCATCCGGTCCCATCACTTCATGGGAAATAGATGGGCAAACAGTGGAAATAGTGTCAGACTTTATTTTTTTTGGGCTCCAACATCACTGCAGACGGTGACTGCAGCCATGAAATTAAAAGACGCTTACTCCTTGGAAGAAAAGTTATGACCAACCTAGATAGCATATTCAAAAGCAGAGACATTCCTTTGCTGACTAAGGTCCGTTTAGTCAAGGCTATCGTTTTTCCTGTGGTCATGTATGGATGTGAGAGTTGGACTGTGAAGAAGGCTGAGTGCCGAAGAATTGATGCTTTTGAACTGTGGTGTTGGAGAAGACTCTTGAGAGTCCCTTGGACTGCAAGGAGATCCAACCAGTCCATTGTGAAGGAGATCAACCCTGGGATTTCTTTGGGAGGAATGATGCTGAAGCTGAAACTCCAGTACTTTGGCCACCTCATGCGAAGAGTTGACTCATTGGAAAAGACTCTGATGCTGGGAGGGATTGGGGGCAGGAGGAGAAGGGGACGACCGAGGATGAGATGGCTGGTTGGCATCATTGACTCGATGGACGTGAATCTGAGTGAATTCGGGGAGTTGGTGATGGACAGGGAGACCTGGCGTGCTGCGATTCATGGGGTCTCATGGAGTCGGACACAACTGAGCAACTGAACTGAACTGAACTGATGATCCCATTGGCATTTACTTTATTGTTTTGGGTTTGAGTTTATACACCCTTTTTGTGTTTCCTGTCTAGAGAATATCCTTTAGCATTTGTTGGATAGCTGGTTTGGTGCTACTGAATTCTCTGAGCTTTTGCTTGTCTGTAAAGCTTTTGATTTCTTCTTCATATTTGAATGAGATTGTTTCTGGGTACAGTAATCTGGGCTGTAGGTTATTTTCTTTCATCACTTTAAGTATGTTTTGCCATTCCCTCCTTGTCTGAAGAGTTTCTATTGAAAGATCAGCTGTTATCCTTATGGGAATACCCTTGTGTGTTATTTGTTGTTTTTCCCTTGCTGCTTTTAATATTTGTTCTTTGTGTTTGATCTTTGTTAATTTGATTAATATGTGTTTTGGGGTGTTTCACCTTGGGTTTACCCTGTTTGGGACTGTCTGGGTTTCTTGGACTTGGGTGATTATTTCCTTCCCCATTTTAGGGAAGTTTTCAACTATTATCTCCTCAAGTATTTTCTCATGGTCTTTCTTTTTGTCTTCTTCTGGGATGCCTATTATTCAGATGTTGGAGTGTTTCATATTGTCCTAGAGGTCTCTGAGATTGTCCTTATTTCTTTTAATTCATTTTTCTTTTTTCCTCTCTGATTCATTTATTTCTACCATTCTATTTTCTACTTCACTAATCCTATCTTCTGCCTTCGTTATTCTACTATTTGTTGCCTCCAGAGTGTTTTTGATCTCATTTATTGCATTATTCATTATATATTGACTCTTTTATTTCTTCTAGGTCCTTGTTAAACCTTTCTTGCATCTTCTCAATCCTTGTCTCCAGGCTATTTATCTGTGATTGCCTTTTTATTTCAAGATTTTGGATCATTTTCACTATCATTATTTGAAATTCTTTATCAGGTAGATTCCTTATCTCTTCCTCTTTGGTTTGGTTTGGTGGGCATTTATCCTATTCCTTTACCTGCTGGGTATTCCTCTGTCTCTTCATCTTGTTTATATTGCTGCATTTGGGGTGGCCTTTCTGTATTCTGGTAGTTTGCGGAGTTCTCTTTATTATGGAGTTTCCTTGCTGTGGGTGGGGTTGTATCGATGGCTTGTTAAGGTTTCTTGATTAGGGAAGCTTGTGTCGGTGTTCTGGTGGATGGAGCTGGATTTCTTCTCTCTGGAGTGCAGTGAAGTGTCCAGTAATGAGTTATGAGATGTCAGTGGTTTTGGAGTAACTTTGAGCTGCCTGTATATTGAAGCTCAGGGCTGTGTTCCTGTGTTGCTGGAGAATTTGTGTGGTATGTCTTGCTGTGGAACTTGTTGGCCCTTGGGTGGTGCTTGGTTTCAATGTAGGTATGGAGGCGTTTGATGAGCTCCTATTGATTAATGTTCCCTGGAGTCAGGAGTTCTCTGATATTCTCAGGATTTGGACTTAAGCCTCCTGCTTCTGGTTTTCAGTCTTATTTTTACAGTAGCCTCAAGACTTCTCCTTCTATACAGCACCATTGATAAAACATCTAGGTTAAAGATGAAAAGTTTCTCCACAGTGAGGGACACCCAGAGAGGTTCACAGAGTTACATGGAGAAGAGAAGAGGGAGGGGGGAGTTAGAGGTGACCCGAATGAGATGAGGTGGAATCAAAAGAGGAGAGAACAAGCTCACCATTAATCACTTCCTTATGTGCACTCCACAGTCTGGACTGCTTAGAGATGTTCACGGAGTTATACAGAGAAGAGAAGAGGGAGGAAGGAGACAGAGGTGGCCAGGAAGATAAAGGGGGGAATCAAAAGGAGAGAGACAGATCCAGCCAGTAATCAGTTCCCTAAGTGTTCTCCAACCAGTCCATTCTGAAGGAGATCAACCCTGGGATTTCTTTGGAAGGAATGATGCTAAAGCTGACACTTCAGTACTTTGGCCGCCTCATGCAAAGAGTTGACTCATTGGAAAAGACTTTGATGCTGGGAGGGATTGGGGGCAGGAGGAAAAGGGGACGACAGAGGATGAGATGGCTGGATGGCATCATTGACTCGATGGACGTGAATCTGAGTGAACTCCGGGAGTTGGTGATGAACAGGGAGGCCTGGCGTGCTGCGATTCATGGGGTCGCAAAGAGTCAGACACAACTGAGTGACTGAACTGAACTGAACTGAAGTATCCTCCACCGTCTGGAACACACAGAGATTCACAGAGTTGGGTAGAAAAGAGAAGGGGGAGGGAGGAGACAGAGGCAACCTGGTGAGAAAAAGGAGAGTCCAAAGTAGGAGAGACACTGCTCCTCTCTTTAGGTGCCCCTACCATTACATACCACTTCTAAAATGGAATTCCTCTCGACCACCTTAAAAATAATGATTTTAAGTGGTTAATTAATGTATTTGGTATCAGGCAGAAAGCGATGAGTATGAATTAGATGAATTATACTAGACTCTTTCTTGAAAACCATCTCTTACCTTGTGTGACTCTTCACTTTTGGGTCTCCTTATCTAACATTTCCCTTTTGTGTTCCTCTGTTTTCTCTTTATTCACTTTTCTTTATCCTTCTCTATTTCTGTTATCATTTATTTTATTATTTCCTTCTTTGCCTTCCACATCTTTTAAGTCCTAGCTCAACTATTGCTTTCACTTAACTTAAACCAAGTATTCCTCTATATGTTTACTTCCACTACTAGATTTTAAGCTTCTTGAAGATGAGGACTGTTTCTTTCTCACCTGTGTATCTTCTTAATTAACACCATCTTAGCTCCACACATACAATATACTTTTATAGATATTTACTTAGTGAGCATATGCATTTGGAAAGGCCCACTCTGATATCTCCCTGCCTCAGTTACCTTTTCCTTGTCTTTCTTCCAGAATTACTACCAGGATGAGATAAGATGATGTGGAAAAGATTTTTGCAAAATTTTAATTCCTTTATAAATATAAGATAGTAATTACAAGAATTAACATAACTTTATAGTAATTGAATTTAATATGTACATTGAGTCTTGAGAACTTCTTCAAGGTCCTCCCCCCCCCCAAAAAAAAACAGTTACAGCTGTTGTTACATCATTGAACAATCTAATCGGTAATCTAATGCTTAGAGTAGAAAATAAAGGCACATGTAAAGCAGTTTTGTGAAATTGGATAACAGAGAAAAGAAGGATGTCTGGTAACAGTGTAGTTTTTGACAGATATGTGAGTAATGGAAGGAATGAAATTTTTTCTTAATTGAGGAAAGATAGCGTTTAAATTTACAGGTTGACCATTAATTTTGTTCTCAAGCCTTAGTTGTACCCTGTGTTGGTTTTTGCTTTATTGACAAGGTATACTCTGGTCTTGGATACTACTCTTGGTTACTTGAGTATTCTGCATCATGACTTTGTAAAATGTCAGAATATTTAAATGCTTATGTACTATGAAGATTTTAAGTTCTTATTGTTTCTTGATTTTAATTTTTATCATATCCCGACAGAGCCAGATTTCAAGAATTCTTTTTCTATTTAAAATGACATAAGAATTGCTTTCTTCTTAGAGGATTATGCTGGTGCATTAGTTTGTGATATTGATATAATGATACCAAATCTTATTTCCCTTTCCTCTTTTATGAGAAAAAATAAAGAAATTGATGTAAGTAACAAACAGAAATGAAAATATTAAAATAATCATTGTTAGATATCATAATATGAAAGGAATCTGTCTTTTACAAATATTTTGATCATCTTGGACAGCTGTGATTGAGTCATCATTGAAATCTTCAAAACTGACTTCTTTTACTGTGGTCCCTATAAAAGTCTGATGGAAAATTTCACTTTATTACTGTGGAAACTATTTTAAAGACTATTGTAAATTACAATGACTGTTGACTCAGAGATATCTGTAAGATTATTTAAGATGATTTGCCTTTAAGATGCTTATTATTATGTATATATGGAGATCCAACCAGTCCATTCTAAAGGAGATCAGTCCGGGGTGTTCTTTGGAAGGAGTGATGCTAAAGCTGAAGCTCCAGTACTTTGGCCACCTCATGCGAAGAGTTGACTCATTGGAAAAGATTCTGATGCTGGGAGGGATTGGGGGCAGGAGGAGAAGGGGACAACAGAGGATGAGATGGCTGGATGGCATCACCGACTCAATGGACATGAGTTTGAGTTAACTCCAGGAGATGGTGATGGACAGGGAGGCCTGGCGTGCTGCGATTCATGGGGTCAGAAATAGTCGGACACAACTGAGTGACTGAACTGAACTGAACTGAAAACAGTACCAAGTTGACATTCTTTATATTCTTAGGCAGTGTGCTTTTTAAACTTAGAGGAATGAATTAGGCTATCGACAGATAGATATACATATGTAGTCAACCCTTTTTTTTTTCTTTTTAAACATATTAATGATTTCTTCATTTCAAACTGTCTTCCCTACTTGGTCTTACCTACTGTTTATCATCTGTAACATGACTTTGGGCACCTGTATCCTGTCTTAGTCCATTCAGGCTACTGCAACAAAATACTGTAGACTGAGTGGCTTTTAGACAACAGAAATTTATTTCTCACAGTTCTGGAGGCTGGTCGTCCCAAGATCGAGGCACCTCTTCCTTGTTCTGTGTCCTCACATGGTGGAAGGGGGTGGCAAGCTCTCTGGGGCCTCTTTCATAAAGGCACTAATCTTGTATGAGGGCTTCACTCTCTTGAGCTAAGCACCTCCCAAAGGTTACACTTTTTAATACCACCACACTAGTTTCAACATATAAATTTTGGGGCGACATAAACATTCGGATCATAACATATACTTGTAAAATATTGTCTCTAATTATCTGGGAGTATGGAAAGAAGGGTGATTTTATTTCTCTGACAAGATCTGAGCACCTTGAGAAAAGAATTTATCTCAAATGCAATTCTCATTTTGATCCCCAGTATTATTTGGGAAAGTTTCAAGGCATATAAGTACTCAGGTACACTTCTTTAGCTGAATGAGTTTCTCGTTTTACAGGTGGTAAAGCGGTTCCACTCTTCACTTCTCAGACATCACCTGCCAAGATGTCTGTGACATTACCCTCAGTGAACCTGGAAGACTGCTCTCAGTCTCTGAGCATCGGCACTGTCCAGGCGGACACGGAATCCTCAGGAGCAGATACCTTCTGAGCGCGAAATGAGAGCCAGTACAATACTTGTCTGCTGGCTTTGAGGTCATTTCCCTCATAAAGCCATCTCTCAGGCTGTTTTGGTCCTTCAACATATTCTGAAAAAGAATTTTAAATTTTGTATTGAAGTGGAAAGCGTAATTTGGGTATTTGGGTCACATTTTTAAATAAAGTAATTTAAATGGATATCATTGTGAGTCTTGTGTTATTTCTTAGAATCCTAAGGCAGCTATGGAGTAGTGGAAAGGGCAGAACTTATGATATCTAAAAATTTACTCTACAGATGTAATTATCTGTACTTAGTTGTAAAATTAGGTTGCTCAGTGTTATTCATCCCAAATTTTTTATAAGAGCAAATAATTGGTACCAACCTAATACCTCTCAATAAGGAATTAATTGAAAAAGTTAGCACCACAGAATACTAGGTGTCACAAAAAAAATTTTTAAATGTTTGTGTGTTGATATGGAATTATCTTTGAGATCTGTTGGATTTTTTTCAGTTTTTTAAAAAATGAATTTGATAGTTGAATAGAAAAATGAAGGTATAGTTGACTCATAATATTCTGTTATTTTCAGGTGTACAGCATAGTGATCCAGTATTTGTGTAGATTATATTCCATTATAGGTTATTACAGTATATTGGATATAATTCCTACTGCCATACAGTGAATCCTTGTTGCTTATTTATTTTATATACTATATAATAATACCTGTTAATTTGTCCCTCCCCCTTTCCCTTTCCCCTTTGGTTATCACAAGTTTGTTTTCTATGCTGAGAGTTTGTTTCTGTTTTGTATATATGTTTATTTTTATTATTATTATTATTTTTGTTTTAATTTATTTATTTTTTTAATTTTAAAATCTTTAATTCTTACATACGTTCCCAAACATGACCCCCCCCTCCCACCTCCCTCCCCACATCTCTCTGGGTCATCCCCATGCACCCGCCCCAAGCATGCTGCATCCTGCGTCAGACATGGACTGGCGATTCAATTCTTACATGATAGTATACATGTTAGAATTCCCATTCTCCCAAATCATCCCACCCTCTCCCTCTCCCTCTGAGTCCAAAAGTCCGTTATACCCATCTGTGTCTTTTTTCCTGTCTTGCATACAGGGTTGTCATTGCCATCTTCCTAAATTCCATATATATGTGTTAGTATACTGTATTGGTGTTTTTCTTTCTGGCTTACTTCACTCTGTATAATTGGCTCCAGTTTCATCCATCTCATCAGAACTGATTCAAATGAATTCTTTTTAACGGCTGAGTAATACTCCATTGTGTATATGTACCACAGCTTTCTTATCCATTCATCTGCTGATGGACATCTAGGTTGTTTCCATGTCCTGGCTATTATAAACAGTGCTGCAATGAACATTGGGGTACATGTGTCTCTTTCAATTCTGGTTTCCTTGGTGTGTATGCCCAGCAGTGGGATTGCTGGGTCATAAGGTAGTTCTATTTGCAATTTTTTAAGGAATCTCCACACTGTTCTCCATAGTGGCTGTACTAGTTTGCATTCCCACCAACAGTGTAGGAGGGTTCCCTTTTCTCCACACCCTCTCCAGCATTTATTGCTTGCAGATTTTTGGATCGCAGCCATTCTGACTGGTGTGAAGTGGTACCTCATTGTGGTTTTGATTTGCATTTCTCTAATAATGAGTGATGTTGAGCATCTTTTCATGTGTTTGTTAGCCATCCGTATGTCTTCTTTGGAGAAATGTCTATTTAGTTCTTTGGCCCATTTTTTGATTGGGTCGTTTATTTTTCTGGAGTTGAGCTGCATAAGTTGCTTGTATATTTTTGAGATTAGCTGTTTGTCAGTTGCTTCATTTGCTGTTATTTTCTCCCATTCAGAAGGCTGTCTTTTCACCTTGCTTATAGTTTCCTTTGTTGTGCAGAAGCTTTTAATTTTAATTAGATCCCATTTGTTTATTTTTGCTTTTATTTCCAGAATTCTGGGAGGTGGATCATAGAGGACCCTGCTGTGATTTATTTCTGAGAGTGTTTTGCCTATATTCTCCTCTAGGAGTTTTATAGTTTCTGATCTTACATTTAGATCTTTAATCCATTTTGAGTTTATTTTTGTGTACGGTGTTAGAAAGTGATCTAGTTTCATTCTTTTACAAGTGGTTGACCAGTTTTCCCAGCACCACTTGTTAAAGAGATTGTCTTTACTCCATTGTATATTCTTGCCTCCTTTGTCAAAGATAAGGTGTCCATATGTGTGTGGATTTATTTCTGGGCTTTCTATTTTGTTCCATTGATCTATATGTCTGTCTTTGTGCCAGTACCATACTGTCTTGATGACTGTGGCTTTGTAGTAGAGCCTGAAGTTTTTAAGATGCCACATGCATGCCTTTCTCTGTCTGACATATTTCATTACGCATAATATTCCCTAGGTCTGTCCACATGGCTGCAAATGGCAATGTTTCATTCTTTTTTATGCAGAGTAATATTGTATTGTATATATTATATATACCACATATCTGAGATATATTGTTAAAGTGTGAAAAGCCACTTGAAAAATAGTATGTGAATTAGGCTACCATTGTTTAAAATGAGATGGGGATCAACCCAAATATATGGATGTACATATACACACACCTACATAATGCTTATATATGCATTAAATATCTCTGGAAGGCTGGACAAGAAACAGCTAACTTGATCTCCAAGAAGGGAAATGGAGTGGCTAGGTGATAGAAAGGCTGAGTGATTGGAATCAAGGATGAGTGTATTTACTGTGGATTCTGAAATACAGTTGTGACAGGAAAAAATGGAGCAGGCTTTTAGTCCTGGACTTCTGTTTGTTGGGAGTTTTTAAATTACTGAGTCAATTTCAGTACTGGTAATTGGTCTGTTCATATTTTCTATTTCTTCCTGGTTCAACTTTAGGAGATTGTACATTTCTAAGAATTTGTCCGATTCTTCTAGGTTGCCCATTTTATTGGGGTACAGTTGCCTATAATAATTTCTTATGGTCCCTTTGTATTTCTGTGATGTTTGTTATAATTTCTTTTTTGTTTCTAATTTCATTGATTTGGACTCCTTCCTTTCTTTTTCTTGATGGGTCTGTCCAAAGATTTATCAATTTTATCTTTTCAAAGAACCATCGTTTTGCTTCATTGATCTTCTCTATTGGTTTTCTAGTCTTATATCATTTATCTCTGCTCTCATCTTTATGATTTCTTTCTACTAATTTTGTGTTTTGTTTGTTGTTTTTTTCTCTAGTTCCTTTGGTGTAAGGTTAGGTTGTTTGAGATTTTTTGTTTCCTAAGGTAAGCGTATATCAGTATAAACTCCTCTCTTAGAACTGCTTTTTAGCAAAAGCATTTTTTATTTAAAAGTGTTGGTAGTTTTTTCATCCTAACCATAGAAATCTAGCCTTTTCTAGTTTTAGAATAGAAGTATAATCTTTGATTTATTCCACTCCATATGTACTTGAGCTTTACCTTTTCTTTTTGGTGTGTCTTTGTGTGTTTTTGTATCACGTGGCTTGCAGGATCTTAGCTCCCCTACCAAGAATGGAAATTGTGCCCCTTGTCATGGAAGTGTGGAGTCCTAATCACTGGACTGCCAGGGAATTCCCTTGAGCTTTCCTTTAAAAAGTTTGGTATCTTTTCATCAGTGTTTTATTTGTTTATAGGATTATCTCTGGCCAAGTTTGCTTCTGCATATATTCTTCTGCCAACCACCTTCAGTTTTTTAGAATAAAATTATGTGTGTAAAAGTAAATTACTTTGATGTTATGGACTTTAAATTTTTTATCTTATATTTGATTTTATAATTTCCAACTTCTGGAATGAACCACTTATAAGACATGTTGTTAATAAGTAGACTTTATCAAGATCAAGACTGTTGGGCTTACATGCCAGCATAACAGGTATTTAAAATGTTTCTTTGGTTTAAATCCTAAAATAAGTTTGCTTTTTGTATATTTTAATAGAATCTTGAATAAATGTTTTTATTTTCAAAAGATGATTAGATCAGTATATTTCTGATCACTTGCATATTTCTGGTCTCTTAATTTTTATTTTAAAATACTAAACATATATTTAAATTAGTTTTATAGTTTTTCTATTAAAAACAAAATTTTTCTGAAAAATAAAATGGTACTTCTTAGTTGGTGGTGGGTTACTGTCCTTAATCCAAGAGTAATTCTGTAGTTGAAACATTTTTTTGAAACAGCTTTTAAAAATGGCCTGAGGGTATCATTCCCATATAGATGAGTAACTTGATCAGTAATGAATAAAATCCTTGGTATTTCTATGGTGTTGCTAAGAAGAAACTTACTAAAAAATTCTTTTCTACTGTACATCATCTATGTATCTATTTAACAGAAATTAACTATGAGGCTGTTGGACATACAGTGTGGTGTGGTTACTTATGGCCCAGGCGAGGCAACCATCTCAGGACTCATCATTCTCTCCCTTTGGTCATCTGCCTCTCCTGGAAAATAAAGGTTAATCAAAGAATTCTGTCTCTACCTGTGTAGAATCACCATTTGCTCACCTACCATCAGTTGTTCAGTAGTTTTTAAAACTCTGTTAAGAATGCACTGGAGAAAAAGGAATTTTATAATGAGAAAGCTCATCGTTACAGTTCAGAAAATTTCAGGAAGTCAGTTTTTTCACTTGACCTAGCCCATGTCAGGAAAATAGATTCCAGGTCTCAAGACTGTCAAGCCTTTGAGAGTAATCAGCCCTTGTCTGTACTTTCTAAAGATATTATTTCTTCTTGTACTGAAGTGTTTACCTAGAAACAATAGGAAATATTAGCTAGAGTGCAGATGTCCCCTGGTGAGACCAATAAATATTATAAAGCTATGTGGATGGTTCATTAATTACTAAGAAAGCAAACAAAGTTCTTTTTCTGTTTTTTGTGTGTTTTTGTGTGTGTGTGTGGTTTTTTTTTTAGTGTGAATGGTCTTATTGAATAATTTCAGCCCCAGTAAGGGATATATTACTGATCCATCTTAAATTCAGAGAGCCCTAACCTAGGTAAAAACCCTCAAGCAAATCAATAGACTCCTCCAACTTCTGGGAGGTCACTTCTATGAGACCTCTGAAGAGACCCAGATGGTGAGACTGAACAGGATTTAAAATCTTGAAAGGACCGGGTAAGAAATCCCAGAAATAGCTCTTGGTATGCATAGAGGTCACAGATAAAGAACAGGCCTGGTGCTGCACAATTGATATGATTTATATGTAAAGAGTTGAAAGTGTATGTCTTTTTCACTGAATCATCATGACATACAATGATAACTATATCAATCAACTCTTTATAACTTGCTTTTCCTGAACAAAGATATATTTTTCTTTTCTATTTTTCACAAGGTGTTACCTTAGAAATAAGTATCAAATGAGGAGGTATTTCCACCATTGGGATAGTTTAATGGGATTTCTTGGTAAGCCTTGTAAGTATTTTTATTTCCCTTGATTGTATTTTTTAATACTTGCATGGTTACAAAAGTACCATAGACAGGAGTATTTTAAAAGGTGATTGGGGGTGATTTTTCTCTCTGGATAAAACATTGGCTGTTTATAATTCTGTATAATTATAATAACCAGCCTGAATGTCTGGGTTGGGAGATAATTGTCTGTATGTTCTGAAGTATAGAGATGTTCAGATCCTGTTCTTGACAGGCTGTTTGCTAGTGTTAAGCAGAGGTATTCCCATGGTTCTAGTGACCCCTGGAGTTGTAAATGGTAACAGGTCCAGCAAACATTAGGTTGGTAGAAGAGGCCATGGTCTGACTCATTCTTAAAAACACAGTGAGGACAGGGAACTGTATTCAATATCCTATGATAAACCACAATGGAAAAGAATATGAAAAAGAACGTATATATACATGTAAAATCGAATCACTTTGCTGTATAGCAGAAATTAACGCTGTAAATCAACTACAGTTCAATTACAAGAATAGCAATAAGGAAAAAAC
The DNA here is from genome assembly GCF_042477335.2 of Ovis canadensis. Taxonomy (NCBI): domain Eukaryota; kingdom Metazoa; phylum Chordata; class Mammalia; order Artiodactyla; family Bovidae; genus Ovis; species Ovis canadensis. The sequence goes on from NC_091251.1 coordinate 81,174,013, forward strand.
AAGGTGAGTAATATTTTGCTTCAGAAAAGCGAAGGGGAAATAAAGAAAAGTAGAGTCATAGGAAACAGAGAAGGAAAGCAGTAGTCCATAGTGACACGTTAACAATCTTACGAGGCGGGCAGTCGGTTTGATTGGCTATAACAAAATTCTAGTTTTGTTTCATTGTTTTGAGTGGAGTTTATACTTCTCAAGTTGTCTGCTTGATCAGAAGGTCTCCAGTAACCTGTTTGTGCCTCGAGGCCATCTGCTTCTGGAGGCTTCTTTGGTTAGCATCAACTTGCAGTCAGTCATGGGAGTGAATGTGCATTGGTCTGGGTTTGAAGTTTATTTTCATCATGACATATTGCACCCTGGATGGACTGTTGTAGCTGCTGTCAAGAGGACCTGAAATGGCTCCTTTTCATAATTTCAAACACTTTTGCATCTATATCACTTAACATTTTCTACAAAACAAGATGCTTCCAAAACCAGATGGCTTAAAACAACCATTTATTTATTCATGATTCTGTGGATGAGCTGTTTGGCTGGGATCGACTGGGATAGCTTTGCTATGTTCTTTTCCTCATGGTGTTGTCTGGCCTTACGACACATGCGTTTATAGTCCACTGATAGTTGATGGTCTCATTCACAGGTCTGGCAGTTGCAGGACAGTGGAGGTCACTGGGCCCATCATCTAGCGGATCTTCCCGACCCAGGAATCAAACCCAGGTCTCCTGCATTGCAGGTGGATTATTTACCAGCTGAGCTACCAGGGAAGAGAGCATCTAGCTCATTCACATGAGATTGGTTGAGAGTTCCTAAGAGCAGCAAGAGAGGGTAAGCTCCAATGTGCAAGCAGATTTCAAGCCTCTGCTTGTATCATGTTGTTAACAATGCTTTTGTTGGCCAAAGCAAGTCATGTCCAAGGCCAGACTCGAAGAATAGAGGAGTAGACTCCCATCTCCTCATGGAAAGCACTACAGGCATATGCTGAGGAGCAGACAAATGGGATCGGAAGAATTTGTGGCCATTTTTGCAATTTAATACACACTGATCTTTTCCAGTGAACCTGGTCACTGAGCTAGGAGGCATAAAAGGTGGGGATGATGTCTCTTTTAGAAAGGTGGCTTGTGCATGTTGAGGATAAGACAGTATACTAGATTGACTTCTCACAGTTTTCAGCTAGATCTGCATGCAACAAAATAGTGATTAGAGGCATTATTACCAATCACATGGGACATCCTGTAATGATGTCCTATGCAAAAAATCTGGATGAGCTCTGAGGAAGGGATCATGCGGCCATTAACGGTAGTGATGATACATTATGCTAAGGCAGATTAAGAACTGCCACTTATTTAAAAGTAGAGTCAGCAAGTTTTTTCAGTAAAGGGCCAGATAGTAAAACTTTATATAGGCCAAATATGATCTCTGTCATATATTTCATATTCTCTTCTTTCTCCTTTTTTTTTTTTTTTTGTTTAAAGCAGATGTTTAAAATATGTAGGAAACATTTTTTTCAGCTTGTGGGCCATCTGAAAACAGTCTGTAGGCCAGATTTGTCCCAGGGGCTTTGGTTTGCTAACCCCTGATTAAGACGGTTTAGTTTCAGTGTCTCATTTATTCTTTCTCCCTTTCCTGCATAGAGAGTACAGTTTTTACCTAAGGAGAGGAATCCTGCAGAGTTCTGTTACCAGGCAATGGGTTCTGCTCAACCATTGGTCGGTGCCTCTGGGCCCCATCCACTGGCAACCAGTTGTCAATGAGCAACCGTTAGTGGTGCTGCTCAGCCATTGGACAGCACAGCAGTGGGACCGCCCAGAAGCAACCAACTATCAAGCAGCAAGAGTTAGATGGTCAGACAATGGTGGAGTAATAGTCGGGAGGTGGAGAGTGAGGTAAGAGTGGATCCCAGCCTTCTCCCGAAGGCCCTCCAGTTCACCCCACACTGGGACAGTGGATGAGCTAGGAGCCCCAGAGAGCAGACTGGGGGCTGTGTCTTGCAGGGCTTTAGAGGCCACCCACTAGCCTTGGCCCAGGCCCTGACGCACCAGTGAGCCTCTCCCCCATCCTGGTGTCTGCGACCTAATAATAGCAGTGGCCATTTGGGATGCAGCTTACGGACCCATCTCCACCACATGGGCAGCCTGAGGAGCCTGAGTGCCAGTTGCGTCCTGGGCGCCTGGCTCCCTCAGAGATGACAGGTGGACAGAATCTGGAGACCTGGCCCTGAAGGAGCTGCCAACGCCTCCTCTTAGCCAGGACTGGTTCCTTGGAGGGTGAAAGTTGTACCTTGGGACCTTGTCCTTTCTTGTCATGACAGAGAATAACATTCCTTTGGTAGAGATTTACAGGAACATCGTTACCTGACCATGATCCAACTTCAAGAACAAAAGATCTGACACCAGGACGTTTGCAACAACTCACCACGTCCCTCCCTTACCTTTTGGTCTTAAAAGGGGTTTGATGAAAGCTTTCAGTAACTTTGGGGTCCATAGGGAATGAGCCTCCCATCTGCTTGCATGGCCCTCCAATAAACCTTTCTCTCTTCCAGACTCTAATGTTTTAGTATTGTGTGGGCTTACTGTGCATTGGGCATGTGGATTTGGCAATGTTCAGTAACAGAGTTCTAAGATCACTGGGTAGGAAAGTAGGAATTCCCTGTGCTCAGAATACAAAGTCTAGCAGCTGTAACATCTGCAGCTTCTCATCAAGGAATGGGTTTTTTCCATCCTGAAAACTTACAGGCTACTGATAGTATATATTTATAGCCTAGAGACCTGAATAGTTGTATTTCCTGGTGACTCAGTAAAGAATCTGCCTGCAATGCAGGAGACCCAGGATTGATCCCTGGGTCGGGGAGATCCTCTGGAGTAAGAAACAGCATTCTTGCCCGGAGAATTCCATGGACAGAGGAGTCTGGCAGGCTACAGTCCATGGGTCGCAAAGAGTCAGACACGACTGAGTGACTAACACAAACACACACACATGCAAAGGGCCTTGAGAAGGAGTTTCTTCTGTATTTTGGCTCACCCCTCTCATATTTACCTGGGTTATGTTAGCACAGGTAAGACACAATTTTACCACCTCCTAGTCAAATTTTGAAAAAGTTTCCATTATGACTCTACTATGCAAATTGATTTGTTCCTGATGCAAAAAATTACGGGAAATTTAATTAGCATCCACTGAATGGATTGTGGTACTCCTGAGCAGCTGTCAGGAGAGTCTCAGAACCCATCGTCATGGAGAGAGTATCCCTGTAATTGACAATATTGTTTTTCTGAAATTTGGGTTGATTGTTATGAATCAATTATAGTGAGTCTAAAATTGAGCCATTTTTCCTTCCAAATTTGGTTGGAGGGGGCTTGTCAATTTGGTGGAACTCATGGTTGTGGCAATAAAAGCTTCTTGTTTAGAATGTGAGTTAGAAAGGGCATTCATTGGTTTCTGGGAGCATGTATTGTCTATGAGTGTCTATCTTAACTGACAGGTATTTTTCAATATTGAATAGCTTTTTTAGTGAATCATTAATATCTTCAGTTCAGTTCAGTTCAGTCGCTCAGTCGTGTCCGACTCTCTGCGACCCCATGAAGTGCAGCACGTCAGGCCTCCCTGTCCATCACCAACACCCAGAGTCCACCCAAACCCATGTCCATCGAGTTGGTGATCCTATCAGCATTCTCATCCTCTGTCGTCCCCTTCTCCTCCTGCTCCCAATCCTTCCCAGCATTAGGGTCTTTTAAATGAGTCACCTCTTCGCATGAGGTGGCCAAAGTATTGGAGCTTCAGCTTCAACATCAGTCCTACCAGTGAATACTCAGGACTGATCTCCTTTAGGATGGACTGGTTGGATCTTCTTGCAGTCCAAGGGACTCTCAAGAGTCTTCTCCAACGCCACAGTTCAAAAGCATCAATTCTTCAGCGCTCAGCTTTCTTCACAGTCCAACTTTCACATCCATACATGACTACTGGAAAAACCATAGCCTTGACTAGATGGACCTTTGTTGACAAAGTAATGTTTCTGCTTTAAAATATGCTATCTAGGTTGGTCATAACTTTCCTTCCAAGGAGTAAGCGTCTTTTAATTTCATGGCTGCAATCAACATCTGCAGTGATTTCAGAGCCCAAAAACATAAAGTCTGACACTGTTTTCACTGTTTCCCCATCTATTTCTCATGAATTGATGGGTCCAGATGCCATGATCTTAGTTTCCTGGATGTTGAGCTTTAAGCCAGTTTTTTCACTATCCTCCTTTACTCTCATCAAGAGGCTTTTTACTTCTTCACTTTCTGCCATAAGGGTGGTGTCGTCTGCATATCTGAGGTTATTGATATTTCTCCCAGCAGCCTTGATTCCAGCTTGTGCTTCTTCTAGCCCAGCATTTCCCATGATATACTCTGCATGTAAGTTAAATAAGCAGGGTGACAATGTACAGCCTTGACGTATTCCTTTTCCTATTTGGAACCAGTCTGTTGTTCCATGTCCAGTTCTAACTGTTGCTTCCTGGCTTGCATACAGATTTCTCAAGAGGCAGGTCAGGTGGTCTGGTATTCCCATCTCTTTCAGAATTTTCCACAGTTGATTGTGATCCACACAGTCAAAGGCTTTGGCATAGTCAATAAAGCAGAAATAGATATTTTTCTGGAACTCTCTTGCATTTTTGATGATCCAGCGGATGTTGGCAACTTGGTCTACGGTTCCTCTGCTTTTTCTAAAACCAGCTTGAACTTCTGGAAGTTCACAGTTCATGTATTGCTGAAGCCTGTCTTGGAGAATTTTGAGCATTACTTTACTAGCTTGTGAGATGAGTGCAATTGTGTGGTAGTTGGAGCATTCTTTGGCATTGCCTTTCTTTGGGATTGGAATGAAAACTGACCTTTTCCAGTCCTGTGGCCACTGCTGAGTTTTCCAGATTTGCTGGCATATAGAATGTAGCACTTCACAGCATCATCTTTCAGGATTTGAAATAGCTCAACTGGAATTCCATGACCTCCACTAGCTTTGTTCGTAGTGATGCTTTCTAAGGCCCACTTGACTTCACATTCCAGGATGTCTAGCTCTAGGTGAGTGATTAGACCATTGTGGTTATCTGGGTAGTGAAGATCTTTTTTGTACAGTTCTTCTGTGTATTCTTGCCACGTCTTCTTAACATCTGCTTCTGTTAGGTCCATACCATTTCTGTCCTTTATCATGCCCATCTTTGCATGAAATGTTCCCTTGGTATCTCTAATTTTCTTGAAGAGATCTCTAGTCTTTGCCATTCTATTGTTTTCTTCTATTTCTTTGCGTTGATCGCTGAGGAAGGCTTTCTTATTTAACTTATATGCAGAGTACATCATGAGAAATGCTGAGCTGGAAGAAGCACAAGCTGGATTCAAGACTGCCAGGAAAATATCAACAACCTCAGATATGCAGATGACACCACCCATATGGCAGAAAGTGAAGAGGAACTAAAAAAGCCTCTTGATGAAAGTGAAAGAGGAGAGTGAAAAAGTTGACTTAAAGCTCAACATTCAGAAAACGAAGATCATGGCATCTGGTCCCATCACTTCATGGGAAATAGATAGGGAAACAGTGGAAACAGTGTCAGACTTTATTTTTGGGGGCTCCAAAATCACTGCAGATGGTGATTGCAGCCATTAATTAAAAGATGCTTACTCCTTGGAGGGAAACTTATGACCAACCTAGATAGCATATTAAAAAGCAGAGACATTACTTTGCCAACAAAGGTCCGTCTAGTCAAGGCTTTGGTTTTTCCAGTGGTCATGTTATGAATGTGAGAGTTGGACTGTGAAGAAAGCTGAACACCAAAGAATTGATGTTTTTGAACTGTGGTGTTGGAGAAGGTTCTTGAGAGTCCCTTGGACTGCAAGGAGATCCAACCAGTCCATCCTAGAGGAGATTTGTTCTGGGTGTTCATTGGAAGGACTGATGCTAAAGCTGAAACTCTAATACTTTAGCTACCTCATGCAAAGAGTTGACTTGTTGGAAAAGACCCTGATGCTGGGAGGGATTGGGAGCAGGAGGAGAAGGGGATGACAGAGGATGAGATGGCTGGATGGCATCACCGACTCAATGGATGTGAGTCTGGGTAAACTCTGGGAGTTAGTGATGGACAGGGAGGCCTGGCGTGCTACAAGTTGTGGGGTCACAAAGAGTCGGACACGACTCAGCGACTGAACTGAATTGATGATGAATCTAAGAATCATAATTGTTTTTATTGTTTTTTCCGAGGTCTTAAATCAGTAACCTTTTCCATTAGTTTTATTAATTAGCAATGTGAACATTGCAAGGACTGGTACAAGTAGAATTAGCCCATGTTCTTAAAAAAAATGGCATTGAATATGAAATCCTTTAGGCTTGAATAGTCTTGGGTAATTGAGGCAGGAGTTTATAAGAATAGATTTGAATCTTGGTAGGGTCAGCATCAATAAGCATAGTTCTTAGCCTTCTTAGCCTTTGCATATGTTTCTTATTCCTAAGCTATGGCCCTTCTAGGATTTCAATGGAATGTTCAAATTGTTTACCGGGCTCCTCTCAATTGGAGGGACTCTGTCCAGTATCAGGCAACTGTTGACATCTCGACTCAGCTCTTTCAGACTTCCAGCTGTTGCTTTCCACTGGCTCCTTGGATTTTCACCTAGCACATGTGTAGTACAGGAGTCAGCTAAGGACTTGAGAGTTTGTAAGAAAATATTGCCCCCCTCCCCATCTCTGGCTCTCTTCTTTATGGACTTCCCATGGTCAATAAGTCCACCTTTCTGAGACCCCTGAACATTGATCCTGACTGCCCAAGACCAGCAAAACTGCCCCTTTACTTGAGTGCATCCTTCATACCCATAGGCATTGGAAAATACGTGAGATAAATGTGGATCTCAACAAGTGTGTTTTCCTTTTTTCAAGGTAGTAATATTTCTTGTCCCTGCCTGCTTTGGGTTCCTCCCCAGTGCCTTCAAATGACTGGCTTTTATATTTTGTCCAGAGTTTGCAATTGTTACTGTCAGGAGGGTTAGTCTGGTATAAATACCTTTCCATTACTAGAAGCTGGAATAGGAGCAGCAGTAAAATGGTGAGTGAGAGGTAGACAGACCATTTTTTAAACTCTTTCCTTCCTTCTCTCTCCCCTATCTACTATCAATCTTTCCACCATTGGCCCTCACCTAGCATGACCTCAGTAAGAAGAAAGAAACAAAATGGGCTATTGCTGTGAAGGGGTGGCCCAAGAATCTGGAGAAGAAAGATGGTTTTCCTCTGCAAGTTTCCTCTCATCAATGATACCGTGAAAACACTGGAGTGATTCCAGATCTGGCTCTGGACAGTAAAAACCAAGACACATAGGTCCCACTCCAGACCCACCAGCAAGTCAACAGCTGATGGAAGGGCCCAGTGGGTTCTGATGCTTAGTTGGGCCCAGTGAAGAGGCAGGCCCCAGATATTTCTTGAATGGAACGGGATGAATGCACAGGCACAGCTGGCAATGGTGAGATCATTCCACAAGTTAAAACTGCTTTCTCTTCCACAGCCCCTGTCTCCACTGTACTAAGTTGCTGAGGGCTTGTCCGAGTGCTGTGGAAAGTATCAGCTAGCGTGTGTTTTGACAGTGATATATGATGCCTTGCTTCATGGGAAATAGTTCAGAAACAGCCAGGAAGTCTGAAGTCCGTTGAGAATGTGTTAAATGTGAGGTGTCCTGTTAGGTTTCTCAGTCTCTCAACAGTCTTGAAATTTGTTTGTCCTTTATATGCTCCTGAAAAAAGGCCTTTTATTGTCCTGTGCCTGTCACTTAAAGATATCCTTTAACTCAGGAAACAAACCTCACTTATCTTTAGAAGTGTTTTACTTGGATCAAAAAACAGCTGAATACAAATGCTTTATGATGCTTGAAAAATAACACCCAGAGGTACAGTTCTAAAGCAGTTTTGAAATCCTCCCCTTTTCATAAGAATCTTTCTCCTTTGGGAGGATAAGTTTTTTGAGAGGTAATAATCTGGCTCTTGGCATCAACCTAAGACCCTTTTGCCATTAATTGTTGTGAACAAAGCTCTTGGTTGTAAGATGAACTTATATCAAATTTCAGGGACTTCAAGCTTCCCAATAAAAAGAGGGACAATTCACAATGAACTGAGAGCTTCATTCTGTAACTGCATTGGAAGATGTGGTTTAGACAGGGAAACTATCTGCAGAAGGGCTTACTTGATGAAAGGATGTGGTTCCCATCCTCTGAGTGCTAAATGTGGTATAAGTTGTCCATAATAGATTTCTAGGAGATACATTGTTGTATCTTCACTTTTACTGCAAGTTTATTGCAGTAGCACTTATCAGTGATGAGAAAGTGTGTGTGTGTGTGTGTGTGTGTTGTGATTTTTCTCTTCTGAAGGACAGTCAATAAACTACTTTTATTTTTAGCTGCTTCTTTTTTTCTTGGTATGCATTCACATCTGGATTTTCTCTTTTGGAATGTAACTTCCTGTGAAACAGTGATGATGATTTTAAAGAAAAATGAATATAACACCTAGCATAAGGTCATATATAGTTTAATATATAAAAGTTTTTTTGATATTTATTAATGATAATCATATGTACCAATCTGGGGCCTTGTGAAATTATACAAGCAGAACTTGAATTGTAATTTTTGCCACCTATTTTTGCAGTAGAAGAGCAGCTGGGTAAAAGAGTATTTAGCAACTGTATCAACTTTTTTTTTTTCTTTCACTTTTTGGTCATGTAGCATGTGGGATCTTCCCAGAGCAGGGATCAAACCCATGCCCCTTGCATTGAGAGCATGGAATCTTAACCACTGGGCTGCCAGGAAAATCCTATATATTTTCTTCTTTTTTAAATTGAATTATAGTTGACTTACAATGTTTCAGGTGTACACCAAAGTGATTGAGCTATATATATATATACATATATATATATATATATATATCCTTTTTCAGATTCTTTTCAATTTTAAGTTATTACAGTCAGTCCTTATTGTTTATCTATTTTATATAACATTTTCTTTTTCATGTTAGATTTTTTTCAAAGTTTTTGCCCAACATTATTGTTTTATTAGATTTAATCATCTACATGGACTAGAGAATTAATTAGAAGGAAGAGAATGGAGAAGAATTAAAATGTTTTGACAAAGAATTTTAAATGTATATTTTAAACTCAGATTGCGTTGATCCTTTTCACATCTATATGGACATAAAGCTTCATGAAGGGGCAGCTAAATTCCTTGTTTTTATGGGATTCTTCCTTAATCTTTTTCCTCCTTTCCCTTTTCTCCCTTAGAATGCTAAATATTCTCCTTCTATGTAGACTAAATTAAGTGCATCTTGAATTCATTTCTTAGAACATAAGAAATCTTTCTCTTACCCATAAGCTGTCAGTACCATTTATATTTTAAATGAAAGGCAACCCTTTTCCTGAAGGAGGAACTCCAACTTTCTTTGGGGATTATCTAAACAATGTCACGTGTCCTCTTTTCTCTACTCCATCTTCACATGAGAAAGCATAAATCATGTAGCCCAACAAATAAACACAATTGACGTGTTATTTCTCTTTCTATAGAGACATCAGTTCTTTAATCTCCTATTTCTTGCAAACAGGCCTACTTTGGAGGACTGAAATCCTAATGTATACACAATGGTATTCTGTAAGTAAGAAAGGAAACTCTAATGGAACTGTATGTTAGAGAAATTTAATGTAACATGACTACATGAATACCTCTTGCTGTTTTGCTTCTCTCATCCCACTTGGTCATAAAAACCAGAAAGCACTCCTGCTGAAAGGAAAAGAGCAGCTAGCTAAGAGGAAAATCTAACCGTGAAGGGCTGGCAATGCTCAGTGCCAAGAACCTGAGACTTTCTTTCAGACATGATGTTTCATTGTTAAGGTTTTATAAGAAGTTAGCTTTAACCTATTAAGAAATGGTGATTTGGAAATAGGGAGAAAGGAACAATTTTCCCCCATTCATTCTTCTCTAGTATAAACAAGGTATGAGGCTAATGCTTTCTTGGTATAACATGAAGCTCTGAACTAACAAAAGAGGTACAATTAAAGCTTACCTGGCCACAGAGGTCTTCTTTCCATAAAAGTTAAATTCTAATGATTGGTACTCAGTGGCCAAGATTGGCTCAGAATATTGGCGGCATACTTAATTGATACAGAGCATTTCTACCAAAATAAAAGTCATTAAACTGATTGGAGAAAGTCTAAGAGAGGAGCAGCAAGGGGATCCTTTTTACGTGTTTTTCTTTAGGGGAAAGCACTGTGGTGTGAATGTTTGGTTTGTAAGCCTCTCAAGGCAATCCAGGGGTATCTAAGAGTCTGCTTCAGAAAGGCCAACAACAAAGAATATGGGTTGTGCTATGATTTTATTGAAGTATATTTGATTTATAATATATTAGTTTCTGGTATACAGCAAAATGATTCAATTATATATTCTTTTTCGTGTTACTTTCCATTTTGGTTTATTACAGGATGCTGACTATAGTTCTCTGTGTTATACGGTAGCACCTTGTTTATCCACTCTGTATATAATAATTTGCATCTGCTAATCCCAAACTCCCAACCTATCCCTCTCCTACCCCCTCCCCTTTGGCAACTGCAAGTCTGTTCTCTGTGTCTGTGAGTCTGTTTCTTCTTCATAGATAAGTTCATTTGTGTCAGATTTTAGACTCCACATACATGTGATACCATATGGTATTTATCTTTCTCTTTCTGACTTACCTCAGTATGATACTCTCTTGGTCTATCCATGTTGCTGCAAATGGAATTATTTTTCTGGTTGAGTAGTATTCATATATATATATATATATATATATATATATATATATATATATATATCTCACATCCTCTTTATCCAGTCATCTGTCGATGGACATTTAGGTTGTCTCCATGTCTTGGCTATAGTAAATAGTGTTGCTATGAAGATAGCGGTGCGTGTATCTTTTGGAATTATAATTTTGTCTGGATATATGCTCAGGAATAAGATTGCTGGATCATACGGTAATGCTTTTTGTAGTTTTTTGAGGAACTTCGATACTGTTTTCCTTAGTGACTGCATCAATTTACATTCCCACTAACAGTGCAGAAGTTTCCCTTTTCTCTACACTCTCCCCAGCATTTATTGTTTGTAGACTTTATAATGATGACCATTCTGACTGGTATGAAGTGGTACCTCATTGTAGTTTTGATTTGCATTTCTCTAATAATTAGCGATGTTGAATATCTTTTCATGTGCCTATTGGCCATGTGTATGTCTTCTTTTGAACTGTGGTGTTGGAGAAGACTCTTGAGAGTCCCTTCGACTGCAAGGAGATCCAACCAGTCCATTCTGAAGGAGATCAGCCCTGGGATTTCTTTGGAGGGAGTGATACTAAAGCTGAAACTCCAGTACTTTGGCCACCTCATGCAAAGAGTCAACTCATTGGAAAAGACTTTAATGCTGGGAGGGATTGGGGGCAGGAGGAGAAGGGGACGACAGAGGATGAGATGGCTGGATGGCATCACTGACTCGATGAATGTGAGTCTGAGTGAACTCCGGGAGTTGGTGATGGACAGGGAGGCCTGGCGTGCTGTGATTCATTCACAAAGAGTCGGACATGACTGAGTGAACTGAACTGAACTGATGTCTTCTTTGGAGAAATGTCTGTTTAGGCCTTCTGCTCATTTTTTGATTGGGTTTTTTTTTTGTTGTTGTTCTTGTTGTTGAGTTGTATGAGCTGTTTGTGTATTTTGGAAATGAAGCCCTTGTCAGTCACATCATTTGTAATCTCCCATTCTGTGGGTTGTCTACTCATTTTGTTTATGGTTTCTTTTGCTGTGCAAAAGCTTTTAAGTTTGATTAGGTCCCATCTGTTTATTTTTGCTTTCATTTCTATTGCCTTGGTAGATTGACCTAAGGAAACATAGGTACGATTTACATCAGAGAATATTTCACCTTTTCTCTTCTCAGAATTTTATAGTGCCATGTCTTACATTTAAGTCTTTAATCCATTTTGAGTTTATTTTTGTGTATGGTGAAAGTCTATATTCTGACTTCACTGATTTATAGGCAGCTGTTTAGCTTTCCCAATACCACTTGCTGAAGAGATTGTCTTTCTCCATTGTATATTCATGCTGCCTTTGTCAAATATTAATTGACCTTACATGTGTGGGTTTTTTGATAGGCTCTGTATTCTGTTCCATGTCTGTTTTTGTACCAGTACCATGCTGTTTTGATTACTGTAACTCTGTAGTATTATCTGAAGTCTGAGAGGGTTATTATGCATTTTAGCTGGTATGCTTTGGTCTAAATGATTCCCAGTCTTCAACCAACAGAGAGCAGGCGGTGGAGCAAGGCATTCTGAGACTCAGGTTTGGTTTGGTAGCTGCACTGATAGCATCTAGGAGAGCCAAATTGCTTCCTGTGTAGAATAAATGAATCCTCTATAACAAGCAGATGAAGTGAACTCTTTTTCCCAATCCAAGGCTAAATAATGAGTGGTAAGTATGCCTTCATTGTTGTGAGGTCTCTGTGTCTGTATGCTCAGTCATGTCCAATTCTTTGTGACCCCATGGCCTATAACCTGCCAGGCTCTTCTGTCCTTGGAATTTTCCAGGCAAGAATACTGGAGTGGGCTGCCATTTCCTACTCCAGAGAATCCTCCCACCCAGGGATTAACACACATCTCTTGCTTCCCCTGTATTGGCAGATGGATTCTTTACCACTAGCACCACTTGGGAAGCCCCAATTGTTGTGATGTACTAGACCCTTATGGTGGAATTGCAAAGGGGGTGGTGATAACTTGACCCTAATACCTACTTCAAAGATAAGAAAAAGGCTGATGCTAGATGTTAGAACTTCTTGGTAGAGAAGTTTGGTTTGGGAGTGATGGTGAGTTTAATGGCGCCTAGTTCAAGAAGCTTCAGGCAGGCCACTTAAAGACCTTGTTTTTAGGAACTCCCTGGACTACTGTCTCAGGAATATAGTGGTGAGACTCTGTGGCTATTACCCTGATACAGCAGGGGATAGAGAAAGAGAGCAACTATGATGTACTAAGAACTAGCTGCACTTATCACTAAGGGGGATGGGAAAGTGCAGGGATGTGTGAGTGGTTTTTTTCTTGGACCACAAGTGGACAATGTGGGAGAGAGCCATGCTGGAGACATTTTATATCTTCCTAGAAGGATTACCTAGAGGGGTGATGTAACCCCAGCCAGGGTTGAATCATGAAATTCCCTGGGGCTAAGGGGAAAAGTAAAAAGAATCAGCCATAGGGAAATGCAATATATACGTGAAGAGCATTATAGTCTAATGTTCCCACTGGGATCTCTGAGGAATTCAGAAATGCACCACAAGAAAGGTGGTCAACTTGAACTATCCACCCAGTTTAGGAAGCATCAGCTTAACTCTACAGCCAGAGGAGATCCACCCCCAACTGATACTGGTGTCAGTCAAGTAAGATCTTTTGTGCCGATGTCCACTCACCCTCCCCAATTCTACAATGTTTCAGCCTGCTGAGTTGGGGAGAGCAAAACTGGGAAAGACAGACCAAAAAAAATCTGTTTTTGGAAGAGGAATCTTCCCCACTGCAAGTCTTTCTGCTGCAGGGCCCTGGTCTGTGAGAGGGGAGGAGGTTTGACACTAGATGTGAGTCAGAATTCTCACAATAACACTGGGCATTTTGATTTTTGTGAATTTTAAATTATTTATTTATTTATTTGGCTGCCCTGGGTGTTAGTTGCAACACATGGGACTTAGTTACAGCATGTGAACTCTTAGTTGTGGTGCATGGGATCTAGCTTCCCAACCAGGGATCGAACCCAAGCCCAGTGCTTTCTAAGTGCGGAGTCTTACCCACTTGACCTCCAGGGAAGCCCCATTCTTTAAAAAATATTCATCTGGGATTTTTGTGATTTTTTTTTTCCCTCAGTCATCAGGGAACTTTTTGTTAACAGGGATGAATGGATAGCTCCTGCTTTTATTGTGATTTTACTTATAATCTAAGAATTAATAGTAATACAATAATCAACCATGTTATCATACTATTGCTTATCATCTAAGAGTGAATGGATAAGCTGTGGGTTCACTTGAGGTGTCATCTGGGGATCAAGGAACAATGAGCTTCAGACAGTGGATTTGAAGTAGAGTTCTGTCCTATAGACCAGCTCATGAATCAGTTCTGCTCAATCAACATGCCAGGCAGAATTAGGAAATTACTTTATGAAAGAAGATGTTTCACATCCCTTTGCCTCACCCTGACATAGATATTTTCTGCTCCTGAAGTGCATTTAGGTGAATAAAGAATCAAATAAATGGTTTCTTGAGCAGCTAAAAAGGTCATTAGAGAATTTAGTGTCCATGAAAATGAAGGAGAACACATAGCCTCTTCAAGGTTCACAGACCATATGTTAAATGTTACTTTGTCTAGGATGCAGGCATGTTTCATAGTGATCACCCTCCCATTGAGTAAGAATCTGGAAATAAAAATTAATAGGACAATTTTTATGTTACAGAAGAGACATGTGTAGAGCTATCGATAGCAGGCACACAGCCACTTTTAATAAAGTCTCACTTCAAACATCCACCAACACTTGATGAGCTCACTTGTAGTTTTCCTTTTTTAATGATGTGTTAAGTTCTAAAATATCTAGTTAGTAACCTGTTTCTGAAGTAGGGCTCTTTAGAACACGACAAGTTAATCGGCTCAGAATAGTGACACTCTGCTGGTGAGTGCAGCTCTCTGAGGTCAGGTGGAACATCTGCTCTGAAAGAATGTAAACTGGTGAAATAAATTCTAAATAAAGATAAGGTTGTTCCTGCAGGAGGAAGAAGGAGACTAAGGAAACTGCTAAACTCTTGAAAAGTGTTATTTCCCAATGCAGTCCAGGGAGTCTTTGGAAGGAAACAGTGATTCGTACAAAGGCTGCAGAGTGTCTGATAATTAACATTTTATTTGTGTTTTTATTTGATTCATGTCTAGTGGTCCCCTTAGCTTCATGAGAGCAAGAACTCCTTGTCTCTCAAATTTAAAATGCTGCCCAGGCCTACAATCATTTGGCCTCTTTTCTTTTTCTTTCACCATCAGAGATATTTCCCTGGGGACACTGACTACTGTCTCTCTCATCAACAACTCCCTCTGCTAGGCCACACACACTCCCTACCTTGGCATGCCTCTCTCAGGGCGTGGGGGTGACCCGAAGTTGGGGCGTGGGGTGCAGGTGAGTGGCTCCTGCACACACAGGCCTGCGGCAGCTTGGACAGGCTTGGGAGACACTGGCCCTTTGGAGCAAATCCAGAAGCAGTAACAGAGCTCTAATGAATATCCCTTTTATTTTGGTTGGTCAGTTTTTCAAGTAAGAACATACTTCAAATTACAGAGAAATGTAAGCTGCCTTACACTGTATTGGGGCTGCTTGGTACAGTGAGAAAATAAAATGTAGAAAAGCGCTAGGGTTTATTCTTTATCCTGGGAACCCCTTCTTCTTCTTGGCAGCACTGACAGCCCTGCCAGGCTACTCTCCATTTCAAGGAGTAAATGGACTGTGATGTGTGTGTGTGTGTGTGTGTGTGTGCGCGCGCGCGCGCACGCATGTGCGTGTTTTCAGCAGGGGATAGTCCATGAGGAGAAAGTATTCACAGAGAAGAAACAGAGCTTGTACTCTTGACCCTGCTGTTCATCTAGTGTCCATGGGCCCCCATTCTACAACGTCCTTCATCAGAGTTTGCTTTTTAGGATCTTCGTATTTATAAACTATCCCTCCAACAAGTAGTGTTAAACTATTTTTAAAAAGTGAATGACTCTGGGTTTTATATTTTGGTTGTTGTGGTTGGCAACTAAACTAGAAATCCAGGGCAGGTCTCCCTCCTTAGAACACATGACTAGGGGATTGGCCTTTCTTCCTTTAGAGAGACTCTTGGTGAAGAGAACTTTTAACGATTGTTCATCTTAAAATATACCTTAAAAATTTCAAGAAACACATTAATTTTACTAATGGAAAAGCAGATTTAAAGCAAAAGCAGTGAAATCTTTTCATTCCTTCCAGAACGTGGCCCAAGGTGAATACATTAAGTGTAGAGCTTGGGATTTACCTAATGGTTTTCAGAAGCCAACTCCACAGCTTTGATTAATGCTGCCTCATAATACCAATGATGTGTACCCCAGTAAATCACTGGAACATTTTTCCCTGGTAATATATTAAAGTCATACATTAAGGCTACTGTGGTTTGGGTGATATATTGCTGGGGGGGAAAACACACCCAACTGCCTAAAGGCCTTGTTGTACACACTTGGGTTGACTTAAGCCCAGCTCCTTTTTCATGAGTATTTCATTGAGTATATTCAGAGAACTTTTTGAGTACCTGCCCACCCCCCACCCCACCCGCACCACCGCCAACATTAAAAGCATGCTCCTCAAATTTGCATGGGTACTTTGTTTCAAAGAACTCTGTTCAAATACAAATGCATGTGAAAAACGTTGAGCAAGTTAAAAGTATGGGCTTCATAGTCCTCAAAATTGTTGGGCTAGAGTTCTAGCTCTTTCCTTTGATGGGCTATGTGGTCTTGAGTAAGTCATTTAGACTTTCTGTACAATGGGGTGTGTGTGTGTCTACCTCGCAATGTCACAAAGAGGATGAGCTGAAATCCCAAATGTAAGTGGATAGTCCAGTTCTTGGCACCAAGTCAGTGAGTGAGGGCTAGTTTTGAATGTTCTAGCAGGGACCTCCTGACCAGCATTTTTGTACCCTACTTGGAGTCTTCCATAATAACTGCTTTATTTTGAGCTGCTTTGGGTGACTAGGTTTATATAGGAGTCAAGGTTAATGATCCAGGTAATGGCCTTCCATTTGGAAATGGTATGGCAGAGTTGCAGGGCAGTGCTAAGTCCCTCGTCTGGCAGACTCCATTCTCCCTAGGCCACCTTCCTTGCTGGGCAGTAATGAGCAGCATAGCTCTGTGGTCTAAGCACAGAACACCCTCTGCCACAGTGTGGACAGGATCTCAGTGAGGGAGAAAGTAGTGACCATTCTAATTCTTGTCCTGTGTTTTGGCTGTTGATGCTGGAGATTAAAGAGAAAAATGAAACTGGAGAGACAGCTTTTTTTTTTTTTTTTACCAAGTTCAAGTGAAATAATTTGGTTTCAAGCATCCCAGATAATCTCTGTTAAACTTCAGTCCCAACTGAGGCTATACTGGTCTGATCTCACAGCAAAATCACAGTTACCTTTTAAAAATGCCCAACTTGGGTTGTTATAGAAATCTACCTATGCCTTGTGTGAACAACTTGTGTACATCATACTTATTGCATTTCTAAAATAGCAATAATAGCACAAATAAGGAAGTTTTCTATAATTTCACCAGTCTGACTCAGCTACCATTTTCGTATTTCTAGAATCCTCTCCAAACTTTAACCTATGCGTACACAATTTTATGTTTCCACTATTGCACAGTTACAATCATTAATTTTATTAGATAAGTAATACATGAATATATACATGTACAAATATGTACAAAAGTATAGACTTCCATAGAGCTAACAACAAAAGTCTATTTCCTCACTCCAACCAGTTTTTGTTTCATTATGTTTTTTTTTTTTTTCAAAAATGTCATCATCTGCTAGTGTTGTCTGTGATTTCCTTTTTTTTTTATTCAGTAGAAAGAGAGTGAGCTTATTCTCATTTTATAGATGAGGCAACTGAAGCCCTTCCCCACCTCTTCCTGGATGAAACAGCAGATCTGAGAATGAGGCCATGTGCTCAGAAAGGGCCTGGGTCCCTGATGACTTCCTTGAACGGTTCTCTCAGCCCTGGGTTGCCTACATCTGGTTTTGTATTACATGAGAGAAATAACCAGCTTCTTGGTTTAGTCACTCTAGCAGCATTTCTATCACATGCAGCCAAACACATTCCTAACTGATACAGCTGTGTTCTCTCATAGACTTATCCACTTACCATTTACTGATTTCCGGTCATGTGCCCACAGTGTACAGATTATGCACATAAGACTAATAGTTAACGTTTCTAGAACAGTTACTGTGGACAATACTTGTATCATGACCTTTACATGTCTTCTCATTGTTCCACATTAACCTCTAAAGTAGATATTATTTTTCTGTATTTACAAATGAAGAAACTGCAACTCAGAGAGATGAAGTATCCCACTCAATAGCACTCATCCAGTAAGCTCCACGCCTCTTGGACACTTAACTGCAAGAAACTGCATCCCATTTATCCTTTAGGGACATAGGGACCGAATAGATTTTTTTGAGAAGCTAAACAATATGGTTAAAGAAATCCTTACACTGTGAAGTATGTATGGTTATTCCCATCTTCAAATGAGATTCAGAGAGATCAAATGCCTTCAGTGCAATTAATTCAGCCTGACATCCACTGAGCACTGGGTTCTGGAAACTTTCTCAGGTGCTTGAGGATACCCGGCCGGATGATGAAGCAACGCCTGGCTCAAGTGAATGCTGCAAGGCAGGCAAGACTTTTTCTGGAATTAAAGCAGTTGCAGAAGTTGTGCTTTCTCCGGCTGGCATCAATTACTGACTTTCTGTCAGCAGAATATTCCAGATGGGCTGGTTTCTATAAAATCCCTAGGGGGAATCCCAGGGCTTAGGAAGGGGGAAGGGGAGGGAAGAAGCTGGCAAAAGAGACTGTTTGCAAGGGCTGCTTTGCAGTCTCCCCAAATCAGGTACAAAATCATGAACTGTCCCAGAACACACTCTATTTGTTAATTGTTCAGTTCTCCCAAGCACAGAGAGGAGAGAGAAAGGGAACCTTTGCCACGTGATTGGACTCAGATTTGTTTACCAGATCAAAGCCCTTGGGTAATGGAAACTTCAGAGGGGGAGAGGGCGGGCGGGGAGCAGCGCCGACAGCGTCTACTTAGCTGAATGCATCATTCTGTACGCTCTGGAGCTTGAACTGCACGGTTTGGAAATGCCAGCTCTCTTCAGGCTTGTCACAAGAGGGTTCTGGGGCGCTGGAACAGCTCAGGGATGCTGGATGCTAAGAATGTTTATAGAGGGAAGCTGCTGGATCACATTCCTCTCCCATTCTGTAGACATCTCTTGTTTCTTAAGGGAAAAGTAACAAGTTCTTGGTTCCCCTAACATGTGTGTAGCTAATTTTGAAATTGTTAACATTTCCTGATGATAAACTTTTTTTTTCCATTAATAAACAGCAGGAATTTATTTCTTCTAGTTCTGGTTCTTCTAGTTCTTCTAGTTCCAAGATCAGGGTGCCAAATTGTCAAGTGAGCACACTCTCCTAGTTGCAGAATTCTCGTATCCTCACATGGTGGAAAGAGGACAATAAACTTTCTGAAGGGTTCTCTGTATATCTGGGGATATACAGATATATACAGATATATATATATGTCCTCTGGGGAAATATGGAACCTCCCCTGTTATGGAGTGCATGTTTGTGTCCTCCCCAAATTCATACACTGAACCTTATCCCCATGGGGATATATTAGGAAACTGTCAGGTTTGGGGGAGGTGATTAAGGTTAGATTAGGTCATGTGAGTGGGGCCCTAGTGATGGGACTAGAGACCTGATAATTTTATTTATTTTTGTATCTTTACTGTTGCTCAGGTTTTTCTCTAGTTGCAACGTGTAGGCTTTTCACAGTAGTGGCTTCTCTTGTTGCAGAGCATGAGCTCTAGAGTGCAGTCTCAGTAGTCTTGGTACGCTGGCTTAGTTGCCCCGTGGCACATGGAATCTTCCCCGACCAAGGTTTGAACCCTTGTCTCCTGCATTGGCAGGCAGATTCTTAACCAGTGGACCACCCTCCCTCTAGAGCCTTTATAAAAAGAGGAGGAGACAAGGAATCTCTGACTAAACCATACACTCTAATAGTTGTACTGAGAGCCATTTATAATTCAAAACATTAATTATAAATGAAGAGTAAAAGGGAAGGAAGGATATACCAAATTAATATCCTGGTCACCTCCAAGGAGGGAAATTCAGTGCGAAGAGGGCCAGGAAGACTTTTACTTTAAATGTGTTGTTTGGATTTTTACTATAATGAGTCTGTACTAGTGTGTTACTTCTATAATTAAAATTTTTCTCTAAAAAGAAAACATTCTTACACAGTACATATTAAAAGTGGCTCTTGCCTTTAGTTGTTTTAAACTACGAGGATTCTCCTTAATCTTTTAAAAGAGCAACTCAGCATAATGCCAGGTCTTGAAAAGTAATGTTTTTAAAATGACAAGATAGTTTGGGATTAGAATTCCCTTGTAAAGTGGAGGTTGTTTGCACTGGGAACGGACCGATAATACTTTGCAAACAGCCGTTGAAATGATTTGTGATTGCTAAGTGCCCAGAGGATGAGCAGCCCCTAGTGCATGCCCGGTGCTCTTATTAATGTATCTTTCATCTTTTTCCTGCTCTGCAAATGTTAACTGGTTCACTCTCAAGAGTGATATGAATAAATTCTTGCTGCAGTTGGAGCCTGAGGTATATAGGGAGAGGTCAAGGGGATTTTTTCACTGTAATTTTTGTGGGAGCTGATTTAACAGTCAATAGGAGAGTGAGGGTCTAGGAGAGAAGACTTCTGTTTGTTTTTTTTTAACTTATTCATTTCCGGCTGTACTGAGTCCGCGATGCTGTGCGCGGGCTTTCTCTGTTGCAGCGAGCAGGGCTCCTCTGTGGTTGCGGTGTCCGGGCTTCCCATCACGGCGGCTTCTCTTGCTGCAGAGTGCAGGCTCTCAGCCTTCCGTAGTTTTGGCTCCCAGGCTCTGGTGAGCAGGCTCAGTACTTGTGGTGCATGGGCTTAGCTGACCTGCGGCATGTGGGATCTTCCCAGACCCGGGATCTAAACCACGTCGCCTGCATTGGCAGGAGGATTCTCAACCACTGGACCGCCAGGGAAGTCCAAGACTTCATTCAACCACCAGCAGGATGACCTTTATGTTTTACGTCCAATGTCTCTGCCTCTGGGCCACGCTTGCGACAAGGGCGTCTCTGGTGAGGCTGGGAGTCCCTGTGCCTCGAGTCCTGCCTGCTTGGGTCCACCATGAATAAAGTGTTTTAAAAGACCCTCTCCCTTTCAGCTTGAGATTTTACTTTCTGTGTAAATGCTCACACCATGGCCAGTTCCAAACTACCAATGACTTAACAAATCTGAATTTCTAGATATTTAACTTGGGAATCAACTTGAGAGTCAGGACGTAGATAATCATCCTAATTTAAAGGTGAACAAAGCAAAGCTCAGAAAATTTGTCCAAGTCACAGAGATAATAAGGAACAAAGCTAGGAACTTGAACTCCTTTCTGCTATTCTGTGCCCTTTTCTTGAATCAAGTCCATCCTTCTGGTATAGTAATAGTAAAAAAAAAAAAAAAAAAAAACCGAATATATTTACCACCAATGAAAAATACCTAAAAAAATCCCTTCACATGTCTGCTTGAGCATCAGTCTTATTTCTCTCCTCCATCTGCTCTAAGGAAAGATTCTCTCACTGTGCAGAATCCTTACCCTCCCCGTTCATCCGGGACCACACTCCACCAGTTAATTCCTCTGTCTTACATCTCTGAATCATGACTCTTCCTCCCTCATCTATATCTCCTTTCACAATTTCTCTAATCCAAGACTGATCCCCTGCCTTTGACTTATTCACCATCTATTTCTGATGATCACGCTTCTTGACAGTCAGGTTTATTTCAACATTTCCACCCCTACCTTAGGTCACTGTATTTTGACGTGTCCTCTCAAAGACCCCAGATCTCCCCTCTCAAAGGTCATCTGTGCCCTTCTCATGTCCAAGTTCGGGCTTTATCTCAGTCCTTCTCTAGTTTATCCTTCCTTTGGCACTTGATGTGCTAATGATATCCTTCTCAAAATGCGTTTCTCATTTGGTTTTCCGTCTCCGTCAGGCTCCACAATTTTTCATCACGTCTTTGTGCGTGGTCTTCCTCTTAGAAAAGGGACTCTCAGGGGCAGCTAGACAGAGCCTGGGGCTCATGCTTCATTATTCAGTCATTGACTCCGGCACCCTCTCTCTTCCTTTTCTCTCTACCTTTTACATCCAACCTGACACTTGGCAGAGGAGCCTGGCTACTTCTGGAACACCATCATATTCGTCTCACTTCATCTGCCCCATGACTCTGTGAAGATGCGACACCCACTAGGCAGGTGTACCCAGATACTATATGAAAAGAATACATCAAAATAGCCTGTGTTTCCAGGAGAAGTCAAGAACAAGTGGACCTGATGGAACTGGCACGTCGGCCCACCCCTAAGTCTCATGGTTCCTGACTTCTCTATTCTCACAAAATTCTCTTGGACCCTTTAGACTACCAGTTTGGTCTGTTGGAAAGAATATAGGCTTTGAGAAAGGTCTGGGCTTGAATTTTGGTTTTGTCACTCATGGCTTGGGCCCTTCTAAGTCTGTGTCATCATCTGAAGAAGCTAAGACCCTGTTTGTGAGGAGCCTGCGGGCTGTGAGATAATGTATGAAAAGTGACAGCATGGCTGTCACTGAACAAATGGCAGGTCATTATCACTAACTAGGTTTGTGTTTGATGTCTCCCCACAGGCTCTAGTTCTCAATCCTAACCAATTTGGATAACCCCCCTCCTGGCTTGATCCACAATGCTCCTATCTTGAGCACCCGTCCCAGACGGTATTCCTGTCCAGACCCTGACCTTTGGCTCTTTGAACTCTATTTTATTCCCAAATTGAAGATATATAGGAAAGGAGTTTCACTTTATTTTAGCCCAGCTAGCTTTGCCAATCTCCCAGGTCCTCCTTTGCCTGATTTATGACATAGCAGGGCCACAGTTTGGTTTGGAATTTCTAAATAATTTAATGTAAACTGGAATGCTTTTTAGGTAAAGTTTAATATACAGGTCCAAGTTGGTTCGATATTTCTTTTATTGTCTTTTGAGATCTGTGAACAACGGTCACTTCTTGGTTTGCAAAGAAATGCCTATCTCTTTTGAGTTCCAAACCACTGAGTTTCTGGAAGACAATTATGTTTAGCCCAAAGGATACTTTTGTATTGTTTTGTTTAAGAACACATTGCCCTATGCTGAGTACTAAAAAGATACTATCTCAGTAATTTCTATTGGGAGGTGAATCAACAAATATAGAATTTCTTTTCTTGATATGATACCATCTGTAGTTTTGTTCCCAGGTGGCCCAGTGGTAATGAATCCGCCTGCAGTGCAGGAGACACAAGAGACTCAGGTTCGATCTCGGGGTTGGGAAGATCCCCTGGAGAAGAAACTGGCAACCCACTGCAGTAGTTTCGTTTGTTCATTTGTTTATTCCTGTACCTTACTTAGGACTATAAAAGGTGTGAAGATGCTTAAATCAGATAATTATGTATTTCTGAAAGGACTGAAGGGATTAAAAATCTTTTATTAATAAATTATTCAAGAATGATATATACTCAAATTCAAGCAGTCTAGAATGCTTAAAATATAACACTATTAGCATCACCTTTAGAGGATTTTTTGTACGTGTACTAACAAACGCATTTCTGAAAAATATATATGTTTGTATGCATTCTTGTGTATGTATTTACATAAGGCTCTGCAATTTGCTTTTCTCAATTACAGTGGACTCTTAGAATTTCTCTGTCAGTAAATAAAATTTTGGCTTCTTTATTTTTTAATCATATGCATAGTACTGTCACTAAATAGAGGTGCAATTTTAAATCTACTCATTCATTCTCATTCCTTACAACCACAGAACTTTTGGTTCTAATAGGATTTCACTGAATAGTACCTAATTATTTAAATAGACAGCTCTTCCTGTCTGATAACTCATGAATAAATAATTCATTAGTAACTGAAGACTACCACAAACTTAGATTTCCTATGAAAGAAGAGGCTTATTGAATTAGGAGGATTTGTATACCTAAGCAGAAATGGCAAGGCATATAGAAGACACTGCACTAGAGACCAAAGTTCTGGATTCTAGTTGTGATTCTTTTCTGGTGAACAAGGCACCAATATCACTGGGCTTCAACAGTGTCAGTAAGTGAGGATATTAATGTCTACCTGCTTAACTCATCAGGTTCTTGTGAGGGTGTCAAAAGACAAAATATACTCAAATACTTTGAAAACTATCATTTTTGCTAATAAGTGTTATTTAATGATTTCAGTGAGTTTGAGCAATCAAGAATAAGTTGATAGTTGACACTGATGTTGAGATCTCTATACCATGTCTCAGAGGTTGGCCACAAATTCTTTGTGATATCCTCTATTGAGAAGAGATGTCTAATTCTTTTCAATGTGAATTTTGACCTATGGAATGAAGTGGAGGTAGTGTTCTTTGACCTCCAAGGCTAGGTCATAAGAAGCCTTATATAGCTTACACCTTTGCTCTAAGTGAATCCAACCACCATTTTAAAAAAGGACTAAATACTCTGAAACTATTGTGCTGTCAGGAAGCCTAAGCTATCCACGATGGAGAGGGGATGAAGAGAGAGATGCCTGCCAGTCCCAGGTGTTCCAGCCTTCCCAGCTTGGGTTCCAAACTTATGAATGAAGAAACCATCTTGGATATTCCAGCATTAGCAGACATGACGTGGTGAAGAGCCATCTTAGATACTGTAATACATATTCAGACAAAGTACTTATGCTCAATATATACAAAGAATTCTTATAACTCAGTGGTAATAAAACAAAAGAACAAATTCTGTCTGCCAGCCCCCTTGAGACTAGGATGCAGACATTTTGTTACTTAGCAATCAGATGCACCTTCTCAAGTCTTTCAGTCCTGAGCTGGTGATGCGAACATACAGAACCATTTAAGGTCACGCTGGTGGCATTGAGTCCAGAGGCTGGTGACAGAGGCTGCAGGGATAGCAGGGTGTCCTCAGAATCTGTCCCGTTGATGACGTGGCTTTGACTTTGGGTCCTGCTGGCCAGCTGGAGTTCTGGCAATTTTCCCAGACTGATTCTCCAGCCTTCTAGTCCTGTGAGTCACCTGCTAACTTTTCATTAAGTTCTTTTTTCTAAGGCCAGTTGCTATGGTTTCCAACGAAGAGCTCTCACTAATTTGACAGAGAAACCTTCTTGGGATATCAGTGAGAGAAGACCATGTGTGCAGCTTCCTTCCCAACTCAGCAATCTGGTTTTTTTTATAGGACCTTTATCATTCTTTCTGTGTTATCT
Source organism: Ovis canadensis (assembly GCF_042477335.2). Taxonomy (NCBI): domain Eukaryota; kingdom Metazoa; phylum Chordata; class Mammalia; order Artiodactyla; family Bovidae; genus Ovis; species Ovis canadensis. The sequence goes on from NC_091251.1 coordinate 81,199,101, forward strand.
AACCAAAGGACTAGAAGCCAAAAGTGTCTGTAAGTATAAGCCTGTCTATAGGGATGTTTGCCATTTAGTATTGAGTTTTTCTCACCTTGGAAAATTAAAAGAAGTCATTCTAACATTTTTGGTGTTCAAGTAGAAAGTATATTATGTCTTAGAATGTTTTAAGAAAAAAACATTGTTTTGGTCAAATCCATCTTGTCAGAAGAGTGTCTTGCTTTATTAATTTTTCCCATGTTCCCAGAATAAGAGACAGCAATCAAACATCAGTTCAAGGCCCCTCACAACTCTGAATGAATTTTAAAAAGAAAAAATTTCAATGAGAGAAAGCATCCTGCTTTAAAGGTGATGTCTCAGAGAAGAGGAAGGAGTAAGAAGTCAGAAGAGAGGGCCAAAACAGGAGTGGAGAGAAGATGGAGACACTAAAAAGACATGAACTCTGGGCACAGACCCAGGATGCCTCTGTTACCATCGTGTTCATACTCTTTAGGTGGTGCCCTGAGACTCAGCTCTAATGCTCCAAACTGCCCAGGAACGGGTGAGAGGCAGGTGGTCAACTCAGTCATGGTCTAAGAGCCCTCACTGAGATGCTCCCTCCAAGAAGGAGTGCTGAGGCCACAGAGGCTCCAGTCTCAGCCCAGAGGCGAGGGCACGGTGAGCGGGCACTGGCTACCACTCCCCTTGCATACAGCACCCAAACCAAGTTGGCCACTTACCTTCTCTCTAATAAAAACCATTACGTCATGTTTGCGTGCACGCATGCTCAGTTGTGTCTCTTTTGCGACCCCATGGACTGGAACCAGCTGCCATTTTCTCCTCCAGGGGATCTTCCTGCCCCAGGGTTTGAATCTGGGTCTCCTGCATCTCTTGCACTGGCAGGCAAATTCTTTACCACTAAGCCACTTAGAATGTCATGTTTGGTTTAGTTGCTAAGTTGTGTCCAAATCATTGCAACCCCAGGGACTATAGCCCACCAAGCATGTCATGTTTAATATATATTAAAAGACATTGGAACATATACATAAGTGATGAAACACAGAAATAAAATGGAGTCCCTCCGCCCCGCTACCCAAATCAAGAACTAGAATGTGTGTGTGTGTTAGTCGCTCAGTCATGTCCTACTCTTTGCGACCCCATGGACTGTGGCCTCCCCCAGGCTTCTGTGTCCTTGGAATTCTGCAGGCAAGAACGCTGGAGTGGATTCGACCCAGGGGTCGAACCCTGGTTTCCCGCATCACAGGCCGATTCTTTACCGTTTGAGCTACAGGGAAGTCAAGAACTAGAATAGTGCCAGTATTAATATTAAATCTACCCTTTCCTTTCTTTTTAAAATTCCTCGTATGGAATGCTTAATTCTGTCAAAACACACATGTAGACTTGGGTGAACTGAAATAGACTAGTACTGGATGATACTGGAGTAGGTTGCCACTTCCTGCTCCAGGGCATCTTCCTGACTCAGGGATCGAACCTGTGTCTCTTGCATCTCCTGCATTGGCCTGTGGATTCTTAACCACTAGTGCCACCTGGAAAACCCTAATAGTGGTTATTCAGTCTTTAATTACATGTTCCTAGTTATGGTGTTATTGAACAGCTCCCTTTTAGAAGAGTCTTCCTTATATTGAACCGGAATCTGTGTCCCATGACTTCCACCCATCATTCTTAGCTTAACCATTGGGAGGCATTGTGGTTAAGAGTGCAGATTCCAAGATATAGAGAGGATTAGCATGGCCCCTGTGCAAGGATGACACGCAAATTCATGAAGCAATCCATATTTTATTAAGAAAAAAAAAAGAGCTCAAATTCCAGAATTGACTAGATCTAAGTTCAAAGCACAGGCACTTGCTGATTATGTGATCTTGGCAAGTTACTTCACTTCTTTGTACCTTAGTTTCATCTTCTGTAAAGTGGGAATAATAATACTACCCATTTTATAGGACAAGCTGGACCAGACCCTAAATGATGGTCTGGGTTTGAGAACTATTAAGGTTTGCTTTGAATTATTGTAGCTTCTGTGTATTATCTGATCAATTTGGAATTATAGTACACTGTTGTTCACAAACTGGAATTATAGTGGTTTTTAAAGGATAGTGGTTTAGTTTTTCTTCAAGTAAAAGGGAGTAGGCAGTCCAGAGCTGGTATTTTTCTGCTGTGCCATTTTTAGTGGGTAGTTTCATGATTCAAGATGGCCACTGAGTTCAGTCCACCATCAGAGTTCCAGACAGAAAACCCAAAAAGGGAGACAGGGTACATGCCAATAGCCTTTCTTCTTTTTTAAGAAGTTTTGCTGTAAATCCTAATCAACAATGCTTACCCATCTTTGGACAGAGGTAAATCATGGGGCCATCATTGGCTGTAAGGAAAACTGGGAAACATGGTCTTTTAGCTAGAACATTACCATCCTAAATAAAATTAGGATTCTGACACCAAGAAAGAGAAAAATGGGTATTAGGCAGCTTGCAGTCCCTGCTACGTAAATTAATCAAGCAGTAAGCAGTGCAAGGTGTATAGACATAACATAGAGTCAGGGTTCTCCAGAGAAGCAGAATGAGTAGGATTCATTTTAAGGAACTGGCTCATATGAGTTTGGAAAATGACCAATCTGAAATCTGCATGGAGGCCCAGGGAAGACCTGATGTTGCAGCTCAAGTTCAAAGGCAGTCTGCTGGCAGAATCCTTTCTTGGGGTGGGGAGCCTCAACCTTTCTCTCAAGACCTTCAACTAATTGGATGAGATTCCACACACACACACTGATAGAGAGTATTCTACTTTACTTAAAGTCTACTGAGTTAAATGTTAATCACATCTAACAAATGACTTGACAGAAGTCTCTAGACTGGTGCTTGACTGAGTACTGTGACCCAGCCAGTCTGATCCACAAAATCAGCCATTACACATTCATTAAAGTTATAGCTTTGGCAGCTCTGTGCCTCTGTTTCTAATGGATTGAAGTGGATGTGAAGTTCAGTGAATCTACCAGCCCTGGAGGAACTTCCCAGATCAGAAGAGCCCTGAGCCTTGGCTCACCTTTTGCATCTTTTCTGGCTGGTGGGGTGGGGAGGTGCGTGTGGCAGAAAGGATGTTTGATGCTCTGGGGTCACCTTGTTACCATGAAATGCAGCCTTTGTGTTAGTCACAAAATATTTACTTCCATGTTTTATTTCTTACTGAGTCCTAGGGCACTACAGGCCTAGTTGGAGCCCACTGTGAGTCACGCATTGGTTCTGTCAGCTCACTCACCTAGACCTTTCCCAGGCAGGGGCTCAGCACAGGCCAAGGCTCACCAAACTCCACAAAGAGTTCATTCTCACTCCTAACAAACATTTGATTGTCACTCTCATATCCTCTCATAAGTATTTCTTCTCCTATGCATGCCTGGTTTCAGTCTTAGCACTTTATAACCTTGAGGGTACATTGTCATATTGGCGGGGGGTGGGGGTGGGGGGTGGGGAGGTGGGGGGCAGGTAGTGGTGATGGGAGGGTGGGAAATGGGATATGTTAGCGCACTTTCTCATTGTCACAGATGTTAGTGTGCAATGTAGTTAAATGCAGACTTTAAACAGTGGAGTTTTATAAGTTGAATAATAAAAGCTGTTTGTTTATAAGCACATAAATAGCACTCGATAGAGGAAACAAAGCCTGTGTTCACAGGGGCATTTCATTTGTGGGTGTACAGCTCCCTCCCACTTCTGACCTGAAGAAGTCTGATCTGGTGACAGCTCATTTTGCAGACATCACAACTGGAGCAAAGCCAGATCAGAGGTAAGGGGCGGGGGAAGGGTGGACTTGGTGTTTATTATTTGGTGATGCTCTGTAACTAAGCTGTAGCTTTACTGAACTTTTCCTCAAAGCCTCCAGATATGAAATCCAGGTAGAACTGATAGGGTAGAGGCCGAAAGAGAGCACTATGATGCGTTTGCAGTTATGTCTGGTGATTTCTTACATTCTTACTTATGCCAGATTAGAGCATCTTTATTAATGGAGAGAAATAGTGGCAAGGGGTGGGTTGGAAAGAATGCATTTCACAACTGTCTCTCTCTCTATATATATACATAATATATAATCTTCAGTTTGAAATTTCCCTTGGTTTCCATAGCCCAGCTGCAGAAGGCCACCCAATTAGTTAAAAAGAAAAAAGGTTTGAAATCAAGGCTGGGTTTCTTTGTGTGAACTAAAATAGAGGAAATGGCTACAATTGCCTTGCCAGGGGTGTTCAACCCTAAATTAGACTAAAAAAGCCATCATATAACATCAGACAACTTAAAAAGATGTAATAAGGGAACTGTCTGCTTTGCACATCTGTGAAGAACATCTGGCTTTGGCCTGAGCCCTGATAACTCTGACAGTTAGCTGGTGGCCCACATATTAAAAAAAGAGGCAAACCCTCAACCTGTCAGGCTCCTGGCATAACCACCAAGCCCAAGGGCAAAAAGAAGCTTGGGCATTTGAAGCTGCCAGCATGGCCTGTGCTCAGCTCACATTCTGACTGCAAACTTGAAAGAGAGAGGCTTTTGGGGACTCAGGTGCTGGCCTCAGGATGCAGTCCCTGTGTACCTGGCCCCAGAGGGCCCTTCAGCACCAGCATCGTCGTTGCTGGGGGAGGGGCGCGGTTAGGAGGCTGCATCCCTCAATCACAGCTCCATTTCTTTGGTGGTATGTGTGTGCTTAGTCACTCAGTCCTGTCTGACTCTTTGTGACCTCATGGACTGTAGCCTGCCAGGCTCCTCTGTCCATGGGATTTCCGAGGCAAGAATGCTGGAGTGGGTTGCATGCCCTCCTCCGAGGGATCTTCCCAACCCAGGTGGTACTGGGTTGTTGAAGAGATGTGCCCTGTGGCAGGCTGCATTTTCCAACGATGGCCACGACAACATCTCTCATCCCACATGCTAGTCCTCATCAAGAGGCACAGTCTCACTTCCCTGCCCTCGAGTGTAAGCTGGCCACAGTGACATGCTTGCAGCCAGTAATGTGTCTTGGAGATGGTGACTTCTGAGGTTGGGCTTGGAAGGCCATGCAGCTACCCCCGGGCTTTCTCAGAAGGCTTGCTTTGTGGACATCCCTCCTTTGGTGCTCTATCTCAGAGCCAGCCACCAAGCTGTGGGAAACCCCAGTCACAGGAGAAGGCCACATGCGCGTGCTCCTATTGACAGTCCCAGTGGAGGCTGGCCTTTGAGTCCTTTCAGCTTGATCCCAGACATATAAGGAAGGAAACCTGCAGATGATTCCAGCTCCCAAATGAGTTTCACAGCTGAGGCCCCAGACATCATGAAACAGAGACAATATACCCCTACTCTGCCCCATCCAAATTCCTGACCCTAAGCATCTGTGAGCACAATAAAATGGCTATTATATTGATGAGGGTCTTCCCAGGTGGCACTAATGGTAAAGGACCCACCTGCCAATGCAGGAGACAAAAGAGACAGGTTTGATCCCTGGGTCAGGAAGATTCCCTGGAAGAGGAAATGGCAACCCATTTGAGTATTCTTGCCTGAAGAATCCCATGGACAGAGGAGCCTGGCTGGCTGCAGTCCATATGGTCACACTGAGTAGGAACCAAAGGAAGTTTCCAGTTGAAGATCTATATTGTCCACTAGGTTTGGGGTGGTTCATTATACAGCAGTAGACAATCATAGCATGTCCATAAGACACACTTCTGGTGGAATCTGAATGCTATTAATCATTCACCCAGGACCTGGATTCTCCCCAACCCCAGGATCCTTCAGAGGCATGCCCAGCACTGTTACACAAAGTACACTTTTGTAAGAGAACTACAGGGCTACCACTTGCTGCTTTTTCGTAGGAACAGAAAAAGATACCCATTCCTCTGAGACAATGTGGTCCTGCCCCACAGCACGAGCCTGGCAGGCCAAGTGCATACTCTAAACCTGGTAATATCTTGCGTAGTGTACCAACTACACTACTGTATACAGCAGCCCTGGAGAAGTGTAAAAGTAAGTCTCTCCTAAGGAGTTTACATTCTTATCGATATAAAATATGTGCATTTTATAAAAGGAAAGTGTCAAATGCTAAATCATGTGCTAACACTGATTAGAAAAAGTTTTGTGCCCTGTGGACTGTAGCCCACCAGGCTCCTCTGTCCATGGAATTCTCCAGGCAAGAATACCGGAATGGATTGCCATTCCCTCCTCCAGGGGATCTTCCTGACCCAGGGATCAAACCTGGGTCTCCTGTATTGTAGGCAGATTCTTAACCATTTGCACCATAGTGGAAGCCCAAAGAAGAAGCACTGAACTTTTAAATAGAAGATCTGGGTTGAAGAACTGGGCTCAGGTTACATTCTGCTACTGACCAGTATTCAAAGCTTTGCTTGGTGTCTGGGAGTAGGTGCCTAGGTTCTCTGAACTTTGGTGTCTTTCACCTGGGTAGTAAGAAGTGCCTCTTAAGTGCTCACTGTCAGATATCCCCCACTCACGGCAGAGCAGGGTCTAAGGACTTAGTCAGAATTACTGCCAAAACCTGGACTCAATATCTCATATGCACGTGTTGTTTGTTAATATGGCCTGGTTCTTAGGAGAAAAAAAAAAAAATCACCTCAGTAGAAAAGTCTTCCCCAACCACCATCTTTAAAATATCAGAGCTCCGTGACACTACTATTCCCTCTCTGTGGTGGATTAGGGATGGCCGCACGTTCTTTGATCCCCTTCCTGTGGAGAGACAGGGTCTCTGTCACTTACATGTAGGCAGGTCCTGTGGTTTCTTTGAGCAACAGAATATGGCAGATGTGGTGCTGGGACAGTTTCCAGGCCCAGGCCTTAGGAGACTGACAGTTTCCACTTCCTGCCTCTTAGAACAGTTTCTCTGGGAGTCCTGGATTTGATTACCTGAGGCTGCCATGCTCAAGTAAAGTGGAGGCACTCCACTCAAGAGCTCCAGCTTAGCCCAGGCTTCTGGTCACCCCCACTGAGGCCCCAGACACTCTGGACCTTCAAGACGAGTCCATCTGCCAGTTGACATCACTGACTAGAAGGACTCCCCCATCTGGCCCTGTCTGGTCTGCAAAATTATGAGAGGTAGTAGAACAGTTCTTATTCCAAGCCACTAAGTCTTGAGGTGGTTTGTTACACAGCAGTTCTAGTTATCTGGAACACCACCCCTCCTCACTCTGTTTTGTTTTCCTTACCTCCAGTGGTGTCCTGGATCTGGCTCATACTGGCCTGTGAGAACAGATGATAAAATTTTCTGGAATTCTGTGAGCTAGTTATTAAACAAAGCCATCACAAAAAATTAAATAATTCAAATTATAATGAAATTAATTATGTTAAAAACAAAAGTAATAGATCCTAAAAACTCATAACATCCTAGTTCTTTTACTGTGTTTTACTCTCATCTGTGCTTTGAGGTTATATCCCTTGTGTCTGTCTATGGTGGGGCTACTCTGCAATAGTGCGTTACAGCTCATCTCCTCCGAAGTCCATGATCAGGGATATCACACTGAGAGCTTGAAAGTCACCGTGCGTGTCTGCTAAGTCGCTTCAGTCATGTCTGACTCTTTGCGACCCCATAGACTGTCACTGTAGTGTGGTATAAATACCACAGAAATCATCAAATGCCTTCCAGAGAGCTGGTTGTTAAATATGTCCGAGCTCGCCATTACTGCTGTTCACTGTACTTACAACCAACAGATATGTTAGGTATTTTATTGAGTATTTCTTTATTGTTTCCTTCCTCAGTGGAATCTAAGCTTCCTGAGAGGAGAAACTTTGTCTCTTTTTTTGTTCACTGTTGTTCCCCCAGCACCCCAAAAAAGCATCAAGCACAGAGGAGGCATTCAATTAATATTTTGCATGAAGGCATTCTGCTCTATAGCATATGTGTAGTGAAATTCATAGGTCATTTGACACATCCTCTTCTCTGGAGACCTACTGGGATTACTCTCAGCAGCTGTGTGATCTGACGTACTGGCCACAGACTCGTAGTTCAAGCTAGACCAGTGAACATCCCTTAACCACATATTTGGAGTTAAGTGAGGGAATCCAAGATGAAGTGGGTGTGTGAGGATAAGGGAGTGTGAGCAGAGGCCAGCAGTTGTGGAATGACAGGTACTTTAAAACTTGCAGGCTTGCAAGCTATAGATGTCCTTTTCCTGTTCATCATGGGGACTGAGTAGCGAAGAAAGCTCTTCTTCCATATGGAAAGCTATGTCTTCCATAAGAAGACAAAGCCATTTCTCAGAGAGACACAGTGATGAGTGATGGCTGCTTCCGAGGTCTCATGTGTTTTCAACCTTGGGTCTCCCTGTATCCTTATAAAATGTTCCCTTGGTGTGCATTCACTAACTTAAATTGATTTCTGCAACCCAAAACACCCTAACAAACAGAATCTCTGTGTTTGTTTTAATATAATCTTTTAAATTATATTTAAAAAATAGCCATGTGTCTCTCTGGGTCCTTTTGGTAGTTTTGGAAGGATAAGTCTTATTTAATCTCTATGGTCTGAAAACACATATATGAGGTTTGTTTTTGTTCAGTCGCTAAGTCTGGTCCAACTCTTTGCGACCCCCATGGACTGTAGCACAGGCTTCCCAGGTGATTGCAGTGGCAAAGAATCCAGCTGCCAATGCAGGGTTAAGATAAGAGATAATAATAAGAGAGATAAGAGATACGGGTTTGGTCCCTAAGGTGGGAAGATCCCCTGGAAGAGGGCATAGCAGACCACTCCAGTGTTCTTGCTTGGAGAATCCCATGGTCAGAGGAACCTGGAAGGCTCTGGTCCATGGAGTCACAGAAGAGTCAGACACGACTGAAGAGGCCTAGCATGCACACGTGGACTACGGCACCCTAGGCTTCCCTGTCCTTCACTGTCTCCCGGAGTTTGCTTGCATTCATATCCATTGAGTTGGTGAGGCCATTCAACCATCTCATCCTTTTGGCCTCCAGCAATTTGTCTTCTCAGTCACAATATGTTGGAAATTACATAAAACCTATGACGAACCTAGACAGTGTATTGAAAAAACAGAGACATCTCTTTGCTGACAAAGGTCTGTATAGTCAAAGCTATGGTTTTTCCAGTAATCGTGTATGAATGTGAGAGTTGGACCACAAAGAAGGCTGAGCACCAAAGAACTGATACTTTCGAATTGTGGTGCTGGAGTAGACTCTTGAGAGTCCCTTGGACAGCAAGGAAATCAAACCAGTCAATCCTAAAGGAAATCAACACTGAATTCATTGGAAGGACTGATGCTGAAGCTTAAGTTCCAACACTTTGGCCACCTGATACGAGAGCCAACTCACTGGAAAAGACCCTGATGCTGGGAAAGATTGAAGGCAGGAGGAGAAGGAGCAGACAGAGGATGAGCTGGTTGGATGGCATCACTGACTCAATGGACATGAGTTTTAGCAAACTTTGGGAGATAGTGAAAGACAGGGAAGCCTGGCGTGTTGCAGTCCGTGGAGTCGCAAAGAGTCGGACACGATTGAGTGACTGAACAACAAAAGTTAAAATATACTTGTGGGTTGAAACAGAAGCAGTTTCCTTTTGCATCAGTTTACAGTTTATATCAGGGCCATGACTATGGAAAAGACTCTAGAAACTGATGTGTGCAGGTCCACATCGGACAGAGTTTCGTGTAACTGTTTCTTATTATATGGTCAGTTTTAGGCAGAAGGAAAGGTCTGATTGGAGACAGTCTTTTTTTACAGTGTCAGCGAAATCCTTGTCTAAGGACTTTTTCATGAATAAAGATGACTCGTGGTGTTATTCTTTATCTTGCCACTTAACCTGAAATTTTTATCACAGGTAAATGACATGAAGGTCTTCTATGACTTGTGTTCCCTACAATCAACACTTTATGGCTTTTCAGATCTCATTTTCCTCACAACAGCCTACTTCTGTGCAGGGAGCACATTTATTCTTTGATATTCCGCTTGACCATGGAATGTTTAGTCTCCATCTTTGCTAAGTGAGCCCATTTTGGGAGGCAGTTTCATGATTAGTTGAACACTGAATTCATTCATCCTACTTGGGTTTTTCCTCTTTGTTTTGATTTTTTTTTTCCCCTTCATGAAGAAACAAAACAATTCAATTTTGAATTTGTATTCTGGTGGCAACTTTTCTTGGTTTTGCCAGCCTACATTTTCAAAATGAGGGTTTTTAAAACTACTGCCCATTTCAGCACCATTTTGTCTAAACTGACTAGTATCCAAACAATTTTTGTTGTTGTTGTTGTTGTTACCTACTTGTTAAATCATTTAAATTTGTGTTTCATACCTCACTGAAGTCAGAGAAAAAAGGAGAGCACTTTGAATTGAGCCCCTGCTGGTGAGTTAAAGAGCGGTTCCCCTGACCCAAGCTACCTGCCAAGTCTTTTTTACTCCTTTAACTTAAAGGCAGGAGGAGAAGGGGACGACAGAGGATGAAATGGTTGGATGGCATCACCGACTCAATCGACATGAGGATGAGCAAGCTCCAGGAGACAGTGAAATATAGGGAAGCCTGGCTGTGCGTGGGTTTGCAAAGAGTCGGACACAACTGAGCAACTGAACAACAACCTAAAACAGATTGGCCGCTTTCTTCACATGAGCTGCACCCTCCAGCATCATTCGGAAACCCACCTTGATGAAAGCTTTGAGCAACTCCTCACTTACTCTATTTGTTTTTCCTTGGCTGTTCTGAGTTGAGACACCTCTCTTTTTAGGTGCCAAAAACTCTACTGCTCTTTCTTCAAAATATACACAATTATTAAAAATACTTGAAAATATATACACAGCCAAGTGACATAAATGCTTGTGCTCAACACATAGATTTGACAAATACTTACATTTTGCCATAATTGCTCTAGATCCTTTTTCTTACAGAAATTGAATATTACCAATGGAAAGAAAGCCCCCTTTGCAGCCCTGTCTTTCCATTGTCTCTCTCTTTCCTTACGACTGGTTTTAAAATGTCACTATAAGAGTGATGGCTTCATGTGTTATATTCCTCAGGGCTTTCCCAACTGAGAGGCACTGTGATTTAGGCCCATTTACGTCTCGACAATAACAAAGCCCATATTTGAAATGAGTATCCAGGTGCATATCCTGTGCTTTGTAGAGTGACAACTGCATCTATGCTTTGTAGAGTGACTCACTGTGATGTCGCCAAAAATCTTGGCTTTCCCTGTCCACCAAAGGCAAATAAAAAATACGGAGACAGAGTTTGGAGGAAATAGAAAGGTGGCTTTTAATCATCAGCCAACGGAGGGGAGACTGTACCCACCCCACTACCCACTCCCCCAGGCTTCCATAAGAAATCGGGGTATATAGATACGGGCTCACAGTCGGGCTGGTGATGAGGAGCAAACGTGTAAGGATCTTATACTCTTCTTCCTCTAACGTTTTAGAAACAGTCATAGACTTGCATCAGGTAGTTTGGCAGTTAGGTCAATTGTCTTTCTTGAACTGTACGGTGGCCCCCTTTCTGTTACATAAAGGGAAAGGAGAAGCACCACGAGGTGTGTGTGAGTGCTAAGTTGCTTCAGTCATGTCTGATTCTTTGCGACCCAATGGACTGTATAGCCTGCCAGGCTCCTCTGTCCATGGGATTCCCCAGGCACGAATACTGGAATAGCCTGTCATTTCCTCCTCCAAGGGATCTTCCCAACACACATAATGTCTCCTGCATTGGCCGCTGGGTTCTTTACCGCTAGCACCACCTGGGAAGCGCCAAGTGGTCTGCAAAGAGTGCTGGAAAGGTGAGCACCCAACACAGGATGTGACTATCATATCGGGTTAATCTTTGTTAGTCTTTACAGATCAGGAACAGTTAAAGTAAAAAACGTTCAGAAAAGGGCACGAGAAAAAAGAAAACATTTTCCTCTTTTTTACTGCAACAACTGCAATGGGGACTGTGCTACTGTTGTTTCCCAACTGAAAATTACTACCCTTTTAATAAGGTCAGTGAAGAATAGCACTGAAAGTTACAAAACCAAGAATATCTGGGACCTCTGCGCTAAAGGAAATTCCAGAGGCACTTTGGTGATCCAGCAAGGGGTAAAGAGCCGAAAGCGAAATCCCGATTCCCATAGATGTGTCCTCCCACATAGACGAATAGGTGGCTCTAATTTCACTCTCAGATCTGAGCTGCACGAGGCAGCCTGAGTACTCACTTTCAAGAAGGTAGCTCCCATTTAAGACAAATGGAGATTCTGGAGAAAAATTGCAGACAGCCTGCCAGAGGGAATAATCTGTCTCCAAGTTGGCATCTCCCAAGTGTCTGATTCTAAAGCTATAAAACATGAAAAGTGTGTGGGAAACAGGCAAGCTAATTCCAGTGGTGCATGTCTGAGCTGTCCAATACTTGCTGACTTTAAGAGGCCTTTGTACCAGGAGACAACTTGCCCTTCATCACATAGCACGTGGCCTCAAGGGCAGGCCCTTCCAGGGTCCCAGTCACTTGTCATCTGGGTGATTCCAGCCTTTGCCAGCTTTTGTGTGGAGCTGAGTCAGAGGAACTCATAACAATAATAGCAAACATCATAGAAAGCTTAGCATGTGCCTGGCACAGCCAGAGAGGGTTTATATGCTTTATTTTGTTTAATCCTCATAGCAGCCCTTTAGGGCAGGTCCTGTGGCCCTGAGGTCACACAGGAATGAGCTGGAAGGGAAGCAGTGTGACCTGAAACTTGGGGCCCTGTGGCGGTGCTGCTGTGTTCCTCTCCACCCAGCTCTCATCCAATCACCATAAAACCACCTCAGCAGCCAGATACTTCTAATAGCTAAGTGTCTAGCAAAGGCTGCATTGTCTTTGGAGCCTTAAACACAGCCCTTTTAATTGGAATTGCTTCCTCATTCAGCTTCATATATCTTCCCTCCTCCCACACAAAAGAATCCATTGTATTGGTCTCAGGAACAAACTGGATGCTCCTTTGATATACTTTGCATGTAAATGTAAGGAACAAGACTCATCTGATTTCATTATATCCTTTATTGATGTGCCTGCAGCATTTTATTGTAGGTTTTTGTGACTAGAATTTCTAACAAAGGAGGGAGTGGGCTTCCAGGCTAGCAGCTCCGAAGAGAGGATTTACCACATCTGGCTCTAAAGAGACGCTCACTCGTGGCTGTTGTCATTCCTAAGCTTTTAAAAGGGCTGGATGTTTCAGGAGCTGCTGCTATTCTCTGACTGTGAAAGTGTTATCAAGCATGAGACGAATGCTCCTTGCCACTGTAGGGGGGGTGGGGGACTTTTTGAACCTGCCTGAAAAGAGAGGCAGGATGACATGGTATCACTGGAGGAAATAAATGTGCTCACATGCCAGGACTAACAGAGCTGGTACCTAATCCTTCCTACCTGCAATGACAGGCTCCTGGGACTACAGAATGGGGTTAATTATTCCCAACATTCTTCATTATAATTCTAAATGAGATGATGATTAGAAATAGTACCTAGTCATTGAACTGTAAATGCCTGAGGCATTCTCTTGCTGGAGAAACTAGCATTTTTTTCCTATGGTGTGTTAATTCCTTCAGCACTATCTTTTTTTTTTTTTTTTTTTTGAGGTTTAGTTTGTCTTTTAAATAACCGGAGCCTCTACAACTCTGTTGTGCCAAATAGAAACAGTTAACAGTGACTAAAAGCTGACTAAGCACCAGGTTCTTTATTGTGTTACTGCATTTAATCCTCACAGTTGTCTTCTGAAATTGGGATTTTACTATTTCCATTGTATAGATAAGAAATGGCAGGGAGTGACTAAGTGCCTTCACTGGCGGCACAGCTAGTAGGCTGAGGTTTTAGGACTTGAATCCACAGAGTCACACTGAAAATGTAAGACGCTTGTCTCCGAAGACCTAGAGTTTTCTTCCCTTAGAGGTCGATAGACCTTAGAGGTCTATCCTTATCTCATCTAAAAGCGTCCAGGGGTCTAAAGCCTTCCTGATGACACCACTTCAGCCTTCTTTTTGTCAATGTTCCAGTTTAATCTGTTCATTCTATCTTTTAACAAGGCACATCTAAGACTACCCCCCATCAGCCAAAGTTTTGTTCACTGAAGAAAAAACAACCATCCAATATGAAAGCTGTGAGTTCAATCTTATTTGGAGTTACTGAGGAATATAGCCCAGGAGACAACCTTGCAGATAATTCTGAGGAACTGCTTCAAATAGGTAGGAGGTGAGGTCAGCAAATATATGATTTTGGTGAAGGGGGTAAGTATAATCAAGCACACATCTCAGTAGAAGTCTGCTGCTAGTCATGAGGAGCAAATGTCTCTGTTAATTAGTTTACTGCTCTTCTAGGCATAAGAAGATGAGACAAGAAAATGGCAACCCACTCCAGTATCCTTCCCTGGGAAATCCCATGGACAGAGGAACCTGGCGGGCTATTATAGTTCATGGAGTCGCAAAGAGTCTGGCATGACTGAGCGACGAAACAAAAGCAAACAACGGATAAGAAGATACAAGAAATTGGGTGCATAAAATTTTTCCTGACAATATTTATTTGAAGTCCTGTTCTGCCAGTTTTTCCCAAAGACAGAGTGCCTCATCCTGATTTCCACCCTAACTCTTTTCAAGATGTGTTAAGTAAAGATCAGCGACAGGACCGCTGTGGCTAGTGACTTCATTTTGTAGAACCAGATGGAGAACCACATTCTTTAGTTTGTAGTTTCTATGGGCACTGCACTTCACAAAAACTAATTGAATGTAGTTTTTAAAAATCAGTTCTTCACTATAAAAAGTGTTGGTATACAAAAGTACTTATCAATACAACAGAAGTCTTAGCTTGCCTAATTATATATACTACTAAAAGCTAAATTTGCTTTACTTAGACTTACTGTAGAATTCCTTCAAATACTGAGCTCCCTCATGCATTTAAAGTAAGATTCAATTGATGACAAAATTGATTCACAGCTTTTTAAGAATGAATGCATAAAGAAAGCAACCTGCTTCAAATAAATTCTTTCATATATATTCACATATTTCCTTTAACCTAGAAGCTCCATTGCTAAACAGGACTAAAGGTTTTTCAATGCTTCCACACATCAGTGGAGCGCAATTCTCTTCCTGTTTTCTTTCATTCCATTTCTAAATTGAGTATCAGAGTGATAGAAAGTCAATCATCAGAGAATATCTTTCAATAATTCCAGAACTCACACACTGCTTTCTTTTACCATTCTTTGAAAAAATATCTTAAGATTTTCTAACTGACTGGAGAGTTAGTGAGAGCATAGTAGGGTCTAAATACTGTTATCTTTCAAAGACACAGCCAAAGAGTCAGAATCACTGACTAGTTCACACAAGCACTTTGGAGGATAATCAATAACCTTGAGATTATGTTTCTGGTTTGTTTGTTTATTTGGTTTTTAGCTCTGCAAAAAGAAGTTTGACTCAAATAGCAAACCAGTGATGATTATGGATGGGATTCAGATGATAATCAAGTGAGTGGTGGCTTTTATTTCAAATCTAAAAAGCAGTTTATTACTGCTTTTCTTGCTCATGCTTCCCTGTCAAGTAGGCAGTCCCATGCTGGGGCTCCTAGCAGCTGAGCAGTTGCAGTTAGCTTTAATTATCATGTAGTTTGTGACTTCCTTGGTAGGTTGGGTTCCCCATTTGGTCCTCACCCTTAATTTTCTACCCCTCTCTATTAAGTTATCTATCACTGTATGGCAAATTACCAGCAACTAAGTGCCTTAGAACAGCATATATTTAGGATCTTACAGGCACTGCCTAGCTGACTTCTCTGCTCAGTTTCACAAAGCTGAAATTAAGGTTTCAGGACCTTAACCCCTCTGAGGTTAAGGTCTCATCTGAAGCTTGGGGTCCTCTTCCAGATACATATAGTTATTGGAAGTTCATTTTCTTGCAGCTATAGAATTCATGACCACTTGCTTCTGCAAAGCCAGCATCTCTAAACTCTAGGCTCTCTTTTAAGGAGCTCACCTGGTTTGGTCAGGCCCACCTAGGATAATCTCTTTTTGATTAGTTTGAAGTTCACTGATTACATCTGAAAAAAATCGCTTCATTTTTGCCATATAACAATAACCGTAGGAGTGCTGCCCCATTGCCTTTGCCACATTACACCCGCTAGAAGCACGTTACAAGTCCCACTGACACTCAAGGGTGTGGTTCAGTGGGGGGTCATTTTAAATTCTTCCTACCACATTCACTTTCTGGATAAGAACAGAAATGAGGCTCATGAGCACACAGTAGCCACTCTTTCATGCATTCAGGGCACTTTAATGTAGGTTAATACTAAAGAAAATGTCTTATGTCACCTCTTTACATCATTGAATCATGTCCCAAAGTCAAAGATCCCTATTTGGAGAGTTTAAGGGTTTTCCCTCATTGGGCAACTTTGACATTAACATGACTTTAGACCCAGCGGAGGTGAAGGTGGGTGTGGTCATTTTGGATGTTTAGTTGTTCCTTTCTAGGGGCTGTCTGAAGAAGGAAATGGCAACCCACTCCAGGATTCTTGCCTGGAGAATCCCATGGACCGAGGCGCCGGGCAGGCTACAGTCTATGGGGTCACAAGAGTCAGGCACGACTTAGCGACTAAAGAGAGAGAGAGGGCAGGGTCGGGGCGGGGGTGCAGAGGGTGGATATCAGGGAGCAAAGAAAGCTGAGTTTATTAGCAGGACTTTTCTTCAACCTCAAATGGAAAAGCAAAGGCGTTTCGGGATAAAATCAATCCTTAGTCAAGTAGACTAAAGAGTGTCATGCAAAGTCCAAGTGACGTGTATGTCAGCAGATTTTGTAGAACTCAACGATTCTAAAATTTGTCAATTTGGAGATGTGCTATTGGGAAGAGAGAATTAGAGGAGTACTCACATGTCTGTGTGCACACGTATGCATGTATACACTTTTCACACTTTCTCATTGCTTTTCAACTATGACCCTAAAATAACAATAATACCAATCAGTTATTGAGAATAATCATGTTCTAGCCATCTTACATGCAATATTGCTTATCTAATATTGTTAATGTAATACATGTAATGTCGGGCTTCCCCTACCTTTGAAATTTACATAAAATTGATTTGCATGTCCTAGTTATCTGCGGAAATCCAATTTTCTCACCAGGATTGGGATAGATTCTAATGGTTACTGCCAGCTCTGATTTCATGTTCCTACTGAATTCTCACTCTCATTGATATCTGGCCTTTGGAGCTTTCTCCTTGTCTGTCCCATAGCCCCATGGACCCCAAAAGATAACATAGGTCCAACAGGACTGGATACATAATTTGTAGGATCCAGTGCAAGAGGAAAATAAGGAGGTACTTGGTCAAAAAGATTTAAGAATTTCCAGATGGTGACAGAACCTTAAACCAAGCATGTGGCCGTTCTAAGCTTGGGGGTGTGACTGTACACGTCATGTGTCCATGAAGGTAGTACTGTCCTAGAATTTCTGCAAGTACCATCCCTACAAAGCAGTCAGGTGAACTACACATTTCATCGAGTGCCTAGGGTAATAATAGAAGAGCATTGCGTTTAGGGATCACAGCAGCTCACAGTGAGAGAATCTCAGAATAAATAGTTACTTCAAATTTCTGTCCATATCTACTAAAACTTAGTTTATAATTTCCTCTTTTTTCCCCTGATATCTTTTCTAAACCATGGCCCATACCCAGGGTGCTCATCAAGGCATGCTACTGGGCAAAATTTGACCTATTCCTAAGAGAAACGGTCTCCTTCCCTAGGAATGGAAGTAGGAATCGTTGTATTTTAAATAGCAAATTATTCTCTTTTGTGCATGTTACTATTATTATCATTCTCGTTTTACAGTTAAGGAGTTCTGATGCTCAAGAGAACAAAGCGGGTGAAATGGTATCTGGCTTCAATGCTTGCATTCCTTCCACTATGCTTGCTGCTCTCTAAATCTGGAAGGGTTTATGAGAAGTTACAGATTAGTCCCAGAATGTGCCAAGACTATCTCTATGGGGTGCAGCCTGGTATAAATCTTTCAGTGGCTCCACTAGAACCAAACAGTTTGGACTGTTGTAGTCAGATTATCACGTAAAGCAAGGTCAGCCAGAGGGCTACTATGGAAGAAGGTTAGACTATGTCCCTCTTTCTTTCCTGGGTAATGTGGGATTTAAGGACTGTTAAGATCCCTTTCTTCACCTCTTTATAGAACTGGAGACCATCATTATGACCCTTACGGTCTACGTACAGTGAAAAACAGAGCTATCCTCTTGGGACTGTCAGAGCCACTCTAGTTATTGAATTTCCCTCTTTCATCACAAGGGAGGAAGAATCCTCCAGTGTGTGGCAGACATCCTTGGAGACATTCTGTCCATTGTTGTTGTGGACCACGTACTGTGGTCAGCCCATTACTCAGTCTTAGGATAACCAAATTCAAAGCCACATGAGCCATCGAACCATCTGTGTATTTAAGCTGGGGATGTGTGAATGTGCTACAGTCCCCTTTTTGGGCTAAATTTCAGTATGAAATGCTGCCTTATGAATAGACTGATCACATAATTTGTCAGCCAAATGTACATTCATTAACCAACCAATTAGTTTTATTATGGTAAACCTATAAAGTCTGTTCAGAAAAGATTTTCCAAAAAGAGATTATTTCTATAGAATAAAAATAATATATCAATGTATATTCAGAAAAATATTGTTACTTATATTTATTTCTGAACTTTTAAAAATGATACCATCTAAGTAATTAGTATATGTTAATGTGCTTTCATTAGTTTCATAGTATTCTGTCTAATAACCATGTTGATTGTATTTTTCTGATGAATGTTTTTTCAAAATCATCTTATTAAAATAAATATTCACAGACAAATGCTTAAAATCATCTTAAAGATTACATTGTAAGGTTAATAAATTTTAAAATTGTTAACACCTTTAATTAGCTTTTGCTTGAGAAAATACTCTACAAATGCTGAGGTACTTGTTAAGCTCAGAGCAAGCAAATTCTGCTAAGTAAAATAAATTTGCAATTTAAATTTTTAATTCAAATTTTCAAATTTAATATTTCAGTCCATATATTTTCACTAAGACTGTGTTTTTGTCACTATTTAGTTTATTTCAACAAAGAATTTTATCAGTAAAAACTCATTAAAGTTTTCTTGATTTACAAATAGATTGCCAAATTTAAATGCCACTAAACTGTAGACCTCAAATTTCTTTCCATTCTGTAACTATAAATTTATCCTGTTGAAAACAGGAATTTTTATCAAAGTATACCTCCTACAAGATGAGATATTTCCAAGTACAATTACAGAATTTCAAATCATACCTGGGCATTATTTGAACTCTCCTTTCTGGGTTGTTGACTTTCTCACTTGGCTGTATAGGGATACACTTCAATATCTTTTTATTTGTCAGCTTTGTTTTTAGTAATTGCAATTTCATTAAACTTCAGAATCTGAACTATTTGGCATTCCATTCAACAAATACTTCAATATTTCCACCTAATTTTCAATGAATTGCAGACCAAATGTAAAAAACTTGTTTACAAAAATGTAGACAGGAAGGCGAGAAAGCACGCAGTGCCATGCTGGTATAGAGTCTTCAAGATCAGGTTTGTAGTTCAGTACTGCTATGTGCTGTTATTTAGTCATTAAGTCATGTCCGACTCTTTCGCAGCCCTGTGGACTGTATAACCCACCAGGCTCTTCTGTCCATGGGATTTTCCAGGCAGGAACACTGGAGTGGGTTGCCATTTCCTTCTCCAGGGAATCTTCCTGACACAGGGATTGAACCCGTGTTTCCTCCATTGGCAGGCGAGTTCTTTACCACCGAGCCACCATGGAAGCCCAAAGCTATGTTTAGGTAATTTTATTTGTCTATTTTGTGAATTGAATCTTCTTTTATTTGGATATAACTGTAAATTATATGGGGCTTCCCGGGTGGCTCAGATGGTAAAGAAACTCCCTGCCAATGCAGGAGATGCAGGTTCAGCCCTGGGTTGGGAAGATCTCCTGGAGGAGGGCATGGCAACTCTCTCCAGTACTCTTGCCTGGAGAATCCCCATGGACAGAGGAGCCTGGTGGGCTACAGTCCATAGGGTCACAAAGAGTCGGACATGACTGAGAAACTAAGCATAGCACAGCATAAATTATATGAGCACTACACTAATTCTTACACGTTTCTGTTTCATCACTGAAGAACACTTTACCATGATGGTCTACTCCATCAAAACCCAAATTATTATCACCAAAATTTTTTATTTTAAATGTCAAACTTTTAAACAGAACTTTCAGTATCAATCACAACAATATCAGAAATGGATGAATCAACATCTAAAACATTTACTTTGATTACATGAATTGGATGAAAAACACTGAACCAATGATGCAATTAAAATATTTTTCTATTTGAAGTAAATGATGAAACTAACATAAAACTGGTGGATTTACTTTTTCTGTGTACAGAAGAAAACTTGAAATTGAAAACATATTAAAATGTATTTAGAAGAACCATCATTTGATTTAAACATGATACAAACACATACTTCAAATAGTGAGTGAGTGTAAATGTACCTTCTGAAGTTTTAGTGGCTAACTTTTTTCCCTAGTGCATTCTTCTTAAAATAACTAGTAAGCATTGATACTGATGCTTCCTCAGTATATTTAGTCTTCTGGCTCTTATGTGGTCAGTGATATCACTATGACCCCCATGGAGAATGATAAATGTCAATAAATGCTTCATCTAAGAAACATGTTCCTCATCAACTTCCTTGGATGCTTAGTACTTAATCTTCCCACTAAATATACTCCTTCAGTCCTACTGAATTCATTGCTGTCAATGAATATTACAGTATAAATATGTTATCAATAAAATAAATAGTTGTAGATTTACATTGAGTAGCCAAACTACCTTATAAGAACTTATTTCTAGACTCTCTCACGTGTGTTACAGTAGTATGCCTCTGTGTCTTAAGTTTTCACCAACCCCAGGAACTCTGTGGCTCTGCCGCAGGTCTCTTAAATCTGCTTCAGCTTATTTTAATGCAGCAATTGCTAATTAGACTTTGCTTAAAAATGAAAAATTCTGAAAAAAAAATACTAAAGCACATAGATACTGGGCAACAGGCATAAACCATGACAGTCACAAGCAAAATGAAACATAGAGACATCCTTCAGATGAAGAACACAAGCTCTGCTCATCCATATTATAGGATCTATCCTTAAACCTTGTACACTCTTCATGTTCTTATAATGTGAAACTTTATGATTTAATTTTCCACGCCAGGCTGAGCTCTTCTGTTACCATTTTAGATTAAAAAGCTAAAGTAATATTTATATGGGCTTTCCTGATAGCTCAGTTGGTAAAGAATCCACCTGCAATGCAGGAGACTCTGATTCGATTCCTGTGTTGGGAAGATCTGCTGGAGAAGGGATAGGCTACCCACTCCAATATTCTTGGGCTTCCCTTGTGGCTCAGGTAGTAAAGAATCTGCCTGTGTGTGGGAGACCTGAGTTCAGTCCCTGGGTTGGGAAGATCCCCTGGGGAAGGGAAAGGCTACCCACTCCAATATTTAAAGAGGTAGAATCTGATATACACATCAAGTAAATCTTGTATTTTAGAAATTAAATTAGTGTTTTTTTAATTTATTTATTTTAATTGGAGGCTAATTACTTTACACTATCATATTGGTTTTGCCATACATCAACATGAATCTGCCATGGGTACACATGTGTTCCCCATCCTGAACCCCCTTCCCACCCCTCTCCCTAAATTAGTGCTTTTTTAATAAAGTAGTTAGGAAGTTAAGTTTCA
Organism: Ovis canadensis; assembly: GCF_042477335.2. Taxonomy (NCBI): domain Eukaryota; kingdom Metazoa; phylum Chordata; class Mammalia; order Artiodactyla; family Bovidae; genus Ovis; species Ovis canadensis. The sequence continues at coordinate 81,220,766 of NC_091251.1, forward strand.
TTGTGTTTATCTCCATGTTTTATGAGATACTATTGCTATTAAAAATGCCTTTACTCTGTACAGCAGTGATTGGCACAACATTGTAAATTATAAAAACACCTTTACTTAGAACAGATAAAATAAAAATAGTGACAATACCAAATGCTACTGAGAATGTGGAGAAACTAGATTTCTGATACAGCCATTCTGGAAAACAGTTTGGTAGTTTCTTATCAAACTAAAAATGCGTTTACCATACAACCCAGCAATTGTCACTTATCCCAGAGAAATAAAAACTTATGGTCAAATCAAGACATATACATGGATGTTTATATAGAAGTTTTCTTTGTGAAAAATAAAAGTCAGAAACAATCTCAATGTCCTTCAATGACTGAACAAGCTGTGGTACAACCTTACCATGGAATAGTACTCACAAAAGAAAAGAATGAAGTATTGCTCCATGCAACAACTTGGATGGACCTCAAGGGCATTATGCTGAATTTAAAAAGCGAATCTAAATAGGTCACATACTGCATGATTCTATTTCTATTATATTCTCAAAAAGACAAAATTACAGGTATGTTAAACATATTGATATTAACCAAGGGTTAGAGACAGGGGTGAGCACAACTATAAAGAAGTAGCATGAGGGAGCTCCTTATGGTGATGAAGCAGTTATATATCTTGTGTATTGTGGTAGTGATTATATGAATCTACACAGGTGATAAGTTTGCATAGAACACACACACACATGAGTGCAATTTCCTGGTTTTCATATCACCCTGTAGTTGCCAATGTTTTGAACACTTTGTTTGGTAAATTATTTATTTTTGTTTTATTGCACTATAGTTATGTAGGATGATGACTGGAGAAAAACAGGTGAAGGGTACTATTTTTGCCCCTTTCTGTGAGTTTAGAATTACTTTCAAACAAAAAGTTACATGAAGAAACAAAAATACATTTGCCCCCCTTTTATGTTGTATTTGGTATTATGATATGATATCTGCTTTACCTGGAAAGGAAAAGTAATAATCAAATGATTTCAAATTTCAGCTCTTTTTTCCTTTTTTCTTTTCTGTATTTCTTATTTGTTTTGTGGTGAGTGTGTATTATTAACGTAATACAAATAATGAGGAGGTAAAGTAAACGTTGGACTACTAATGTCAAGGAGGGCTGAGATGAAGGAGCAGCTACTGAGACAGTGGCCACCAGAAAGACATCAGTGGCTGTATTTTTCAGTGTCGTGTATAATGCATACATAATGTATGACTCTCAATAGGTGCCCCGTGATGGTTCACAGAATGAAAGAATGAATATTCAAAGGGTGCCAAACAGAATTCAGAGCAGATGGAAAGAGGTTCAGAAAAAGGCTGGAAAGCCAACAGGTAGCAAATAAAATAACTTCCTCTTAAACCAGAGCTCATAACTGAAATCCGTTTTTAAGAAAAGGACTGATAATTTCAAATGTGGAAGAAATCTAGGTCAGAACTGATTGTGTGTATGCTTAGCCATGACTGACTCTTTGTGACCTCATGGACTATAGCCCCCGCCAGTATCTTCTGTCCATAGGATTTTCCTGGCAAGAATACTGGAATAGGTTGCCATGTCCTCCTCCAGGGAATCTTCCTGCCAGGAATCAAACCTGCATCTCCTGCACCTTCTGCATTGCAGATGAATTCTTTACCACTGAGCCAACAGGGAAGCTCAGGACTGTTTAGACCAGGCTTAAATGCTAAACAAGGTCTCACTGGGTTCAGGGAATAAACCACTTGAACTGCTAATACTTCCTTGGATCTGGAGAGCCAACATTGTGTCAGGAGCTTTGTTTTATGAAGAGCTGAGGGGGTGCCTGCTGAAGTCCTGCGAGGCATAAGCATCAAATCTTAGAGGAAAGACCAACAGCTCTAGACTCAAGGAAAATTCCCTGTCTCTCAGAGCAGAGCTGTGTAAATTTAAAAAATGATTCGAGGCTTTCTTAGAGTAAGTCATTACCTTAATCCCACAGGTCAAGTTTAGCTTGTGACAAGGGAAGAGTGGAGACTGAATGCTTTACTGGGCCTAAGTAACATGAGATTGTCCAGCAAGGAGTCCCATTAGCTCCGTGTTCACTAGTGCTTGCCACACCACCAGTGATAGCTTGGGTCTTGCCTCAGTGTCTTTGTAATGCCAGGTGAGAGGCTCACCCTGTGCTCCGTGTGTGGTGTGAGCTCTTCACTGGTCATATGTGTCAACCGCAAAGGCACCTTTCAATGCCATCATTTCATGGCAAATAGATGGGGAAACAGTGGAAACAGTGGAAACAGTGGCTGACTTTATTTTGGGGGGCTCCAAAATCACTGCAGATGGTGATTGCAGCCATGAAATTAAAAGACGCTTACTCCTTGGAAGGAAAGTTATGATCAACCTAGACACATATTAAAAATCAGAGACATTACTTTGTCAACAAAGGTCTATCTAGTCAAGGCTATGATTTTTCCAGTGCTCATGTATGGATATGAGAGTTGGACTATAAAGAAAGCTGAGCACTAAAGAATTGATGCTTTTGAACTTGTAGTAATTATCATTATGTAAACAATCTAATCTGAGTGTTGATACGTGTAGTTTCACTGAGCTGACAATAATGAATGTTGAGTGTGCTGTTCCACAGACCTGCTTCTTTCCCAGGTGAGGGGCGGCAGTGATGAGCATCCCTTCTGTGGCCACACAGAGTCCACAGGTTTTCAAGGTCTTCAGAGGAGCATAGCAATTTTCAGGTCAGTAATAGAAAAAGGAGTATGTCAAGGCTATATATTGTCACCCTGCTTATTTAACTTATATGCAGAGTACATCATGAGAAACGATGGGCTGGATCAAATACAAGCTAGAATCAAGATTGCCGGGAGAAATATCAATAACCTCAGATATGCAGATGACACCACCCTATGGCAGAAAGTGAAGAAGAACTAAAGAGCCTCTTGATGAAAGTGAAAGAGGAGAGTGAAAAACTTGGCTTAAAGCTCAACATTCAGAAAACTAAGATCATGTCATCTGGTCCCATCACTTCATGGCAAATAGATGGGGAAACAGTGTCAGACTTTATTTTTTGGGGCTCCAAAATCACTGCAGATGGTAATTGCAGCCATGAAATTAAAAGACGCTTACTCCATGGAAGGAAAGTTATGATCAACCTAGACAGCATATTAAAAATCAGAGACATTACTTTGTCAACAAAGGTCTATCTAGTCAAGGCTATGATTTTTCCAGTAGTCATGTATGGATATGAGAGTTGGACTATAAAGAAAGCTGAGTGCCGAAGAATTGGTGCTTTTGAACTGTGGTGTTGGAGAAGACTCTTGAGGGGCCCTTGGACTGCAAGGAGATTAAACCAGTCCATCCTAAAGGAGATCAGTCCTGGGTTTTCATTGGAAGGACTGATGCTAAAGCTGAAACTCCAATACTTTGGCCACTTGATGCGAAGAGCTGACTCATTTGAAAAGACCCTGATGCTGGGAAAGATTGAGGGCAGGAGGAGAAGGGGACGACAGAGGATGAGATGGTTGGATAACATTGCCGCCTCAATGGACATGAATTTGGGTAAACTCCAGGAGTTGGTGATGGACAGGGAGGCCTGGTGTGCTGTGGTTCATGGGGTCTCAAAGAGTCGGACACGTCTGAGCGACTGAACTGACTGACTGACCCTTTTTTCCCACCCATTTAGAGTGAAAATCATAGTAAGACATATAAGCATTTGTGATGGAGAAGCAGCATACTATAATTCGAGAGAAGAATTACAGATGTTTAGAATAATATTTGATGGCCCTTTGGAACATTTTTACGGTTGAACATTCATTTCCTGGGAGCAGGACCCTGTAAGCCTACCTAATTTTAGCAGCTAAGCCACCCAGTTTTGTTTCTAGTCTGTGGTCAGTTGTCTTTCATGGTCAGTCTCCTGTCTGAGACACATATGCGGATCTTCTGGTTCCAACTCTCACATTTATAGTTCAGAGACGCGTAGACCACAGATATAGGAGGGACAGAGCTGGTCTCAGAACTGGCCTCATCCTTTGCATTGTAGTGCTGCTTCTCCCAGGCTGCACACCACCTTTACAGGCTGCAGGACATCAGAGGACCTGAGTAAGGCCAGGGGACAGTTAAACGTGATATTATTTCGTGGCGTTCAAAGCTACAAGGAATAACGGCAGCCAGATATATTCATTCGATCCATTCAGCGATTATTCACAGAGTACTTTCTATGTGCCAGGGACTGGTTTAGGTGCTTGGGATGCAGAAATGAACAAAATAGCAAAAATTCTCATCCTCGCAGAGGCCGCGTTCTAGTGATAGTACAAGGGAATACATAGCACTTACTGTGTCCCAGCTCTGTCTTCAACACTGCACCTACTTTAACTCATTGAATCCTCATAATGACTCTTCAAGGTCAGTGTGATCGTTAATCATGTGTTAAAAGTAAAGAGACCAAGGAACCGGGAAAAAAAATTAAGGAACTTGCTCAAGGTCATGTTTTAGTCTCTCAGTCATCTCTGACTCTTTGTGACCTAATGGACTGGAGCCCCCCCCAGGCTTCTCTGTCCATGGAATTCTCCAAGCAAGAACATTAGAGTGGGTGGGCATGCCCTTCTCCAGGGGATCTTCCTGACCCAGGAATTGAACCCTGCATTGCAGGCAGATTCTTAACCATTTGAGCTAGCTGGGAATTTTTATTTACTGGCTCAAGATTGTGCAGCAAGTAAATAACCAACCCAGGATCCAGCCCTGGTTATTTGGTTCTGAATCCCTGCTCTAAGCCACTAAACTTGACTGCCTGACTCACAACTGAGGTTAGAGCCAATCTTCTTTTATTTATTTATTTTCCTTTGTAAACAATAGAAGCCTCTCTCCTTTTAAAAATGAACTTTGGGACATCCCTGGCAGTGCAGGGGTTAAGACTTTGTGCTTCCAGTGTAGAGGGCGCCGGTTCAATTCCCGGTCATGGAACTAAGATCCCATGTACTGTGCAGCACAGCCAAAACCAAGAACAAACCAAAACAAAAAAAATGAGCTTTCTTGTGGAGTCCCAAAAAATGCCTTTTCCTGGAGTTTGCTCTTACTGGAGAGCAGGAGCTGATCAATAACTGCCTGCTTTTAGAGAGCCTCTGCTTCTCCTGGGTCCCTAACCCATTAGACCCAGCATCCTGCACAAAGGCTTTAGAAAAAGCTAGAGTGGAAGTATGAAAATTGGGACGATTGACTTGTCTACCTCAGTTCTGGGAGGTTAGAGGTATTGTCCTATTAGTGTCATCAGAATAACTCAGGGTTTTCCAATCTGTACCTCTGCAGTGTGTGTTTTGGGGATACTCTCTCATCCTTTGAGAATAGCTGATGCTGTGGTGCTCTTCTGTGACTGATGAGAGAGGGTCATCTTAGGGGAACAGTGGGGGGTTGAAGGCACATTGAAAACCCAGGAATGTGTGCCTTCTCATAAGGCCTTCTTTTGCCTCCTGCCTTGACTGTCTGTGGCCCTTCATGATGTCTGTCTGGAGCCACAGACAATGCCAAAAAGAGGCCTCACAGTTCTTGGGCTGTGGATCCCTTTGAGCATCCACCGGGGTCAAGTTTTATAGACCTCTAAGGGCTGCTGTGACAGTATCGAGGAAGTTGCCTTCCAGTGGCACCATTATTTCACCATCTCTTAAAAGAGTAGAATAAATATTACTACTTCTCTTCCCAAAGAACCTGCCTGAAGTTGCCAGATTCAAAGGGCAGTACCTGGGGTATTTTGTTTCAGAAAGTCCTGGAATGGAGCAGTTTATAAAGTCATTTTGCCAAACCTTTCTTTTGCAGCCTCTCCCATTCCCAGCCCTCAGTAATAAGCTGGAGGTTTGGAGATCATTTGCTCAGGCCAGCCTGGAGGTAGCTTTTCCCCAGTGATTCCTCCAGGTTCCTTCTCACTGGGCTCTGCTTTGAATTGTTAATTTCCTCTCTGAAGGCACTTTCTGACTTTGTTAGCAGGTCTGACACTGTCTGGCTGCTTGCAAAGAGCAGCCGGTGCCGATTAGGTGCCAGCACTGTTCTAGAAGTGGGAGATATAAAAGGGAAAAGATCCTGTTTCTAACCTCAAGGTGTCCACAGTTCAGTGGGTAGATAGCCAGGCAAACATGAGATTACACTATGGTGTGATATCATATTATAATTGTCAAAGGAAGGCTATAGTGGGAATGAGGCAGAAGGATGCCCCATTTGCTTGGGAGAAGCAGGGCTTTTTGAGAGAGGAAACCTACAGCTGAGACTTGGAAAGGAAGAACTTCAGGGATATATGTGTTACATTGGAAGAAAACCATTGCCAAGGGTTTTCTGGCATCATGCCATACACAGTATCTAAGGCGCTGAGCTGTGGTATGAAAAGAGAGAAACGCTGGTTCCTATACCTACTTTTCCACAATCAGGGCAATCACATATTAGTTTAGAAGTTGATCATTGCTTCCTTTGAACTCTCACCAGAACCTCCTTGAGAACTGGTGCTTTTTAAAAATTTCACTCTTTCCTGTCCCACCTCACCCCCAGGAACAAGTATAATAATTTTGCCAATTAGCACTAAATAATGGGAGTCGAGTTAAACAATGCAAGAATAAAATGGGAAATAAAAGATGGAAATTAGCTGGCCAGATTGTGGGACGCGTTCCATATCAGTAAAGCTAAGGAATGTGGGTTTTACTTGGAAGCAGACATAAGACTGATGAGGACTAGGAGGGACAGGTTAGCGCTAGAGATCAGGTTTAGGCCATCATCAGTATTCGATGGAGAATCAGTTGAAAGCACCCAAATGGTAAAAATTCTCAGAGTAGAGAGAACCAGAAAAAAACAAAAAAAAAGAAATGAGAGCTGCAAATATAATCTTGAGGACACCACAATTTAGAGAGCAGACTCAGGAAAACCTGTCTTAAAGTATTGGCTTCCACGTATGTAGATATTAATAGCACCACCCAGTCTGTCCGCTGCAAGGATTTATTGAAATAATACAAGAAAAGTGCTTAGCATAGTGCCTGGTGCAGAGCACTTAATAAATATTACTCTTCATTTTTATTATAAAAGAGTGATTTTTTTGTGTGTGTTGAGATTAGTTCGACTGATGTACAAATACTAATTGTTAATATATGCATTGATGATTTGTTGCCCAGTAACTATGATTTTTGAAGTGACAAACTCATTTCAATGTTTACCTTTTAATTAAAATGGGTATTTCGGCATTTTTAAACTCATTTTTGAAGGAACCCCCTACTGAGCTGCAGCATCTCAGGCACAGCAGGCGTATACTACCATTTTTAAAAAGCCAGCTAATGATTAGTGTCATAATTTTATATTTATCCTAATTACGGCAAAGACAAACCCCAGTTTGTCCACGACTGTGCAAACAAACAAAGAAGCCTCAGCACCAAAAGGCAAGTTACTTGCAAATTTGCATATTAATTACTGTTTACCGCCTCTGCCCCTGTGGCTGATTACTTCTAACAAAGAGCAGACTATGCAGTGACTTGGATTGTCTGAGACAACCTGAATTGCAGCCACTCTAAGCAGGACTGGAGGAGGACACTATGTTTACTAGTGGTGACATGAACAGAAGGGAACAGTCCACACCCCTGTCTTAAGGGATCTATATGTGAAGAGTCATTAATTTCTAAGAATCTTTTGTTGTTGTTGTTGTTGTGCCAGGTCTTAGATGAAGCATTCAGGACCTAGTTCCCTGGCCAGGGATCGAACTGGGCCCCCCTGGATTGGGAGCACAGAGTGTTAACCACTGGACCACCAAGGTAGTGCCCCTGAGATTCATTTTAATAAAGACAATAGAAAATAAAAGTGGTTCTATAGATTCTCACTCAAGTAAGACCATCTTTGCTAAGGACTTCAGAGCAGTATTATTCTTGATGCGTGCCATACAATGTGAAATATAATATCTACTAATTTTTGTGCTTTGAAATATTACTCATACATTATAATTAAACTCTGGTCACAGAACCTTGGAATAAAAGATTCCCTAAGGCTCTGGCACCGATTGTCAGGGGGACAGGGTGCTCTGGGGGGAGCCACCCAAAATCCAGTACTGTTTCCCCTAATGGTGCTGAATGGATTGGGACACGATCATGTCTAACATGGGAATGGGAGTCTAGTGTGTACTGGAGAATTTAAACTTGGTTGTAATTGGAGACAAAAGCCACATTAGTTGATTTAAAGACACTAAAAGCCTGAAAGAAATTCTTTGTGCTCACGATTCGGAAAAAGCGAAAGTATCCTCCTCTTGAGACGAAGGCCCGTCCAACAAAGCCCTTGATGGAGGCAAGAGAAAAATCAATGGAAAAATTTTAATCCTTACATAAGCATAATACATTATGCATGATAATCTTCAGAATTTGAAATCCACTTACAGGCAATCATCTGAAAAAGCAGGAGCTGGTTTACAAGGTGACTTCATTTTCCTGTAGTTGCGTGAAAAATGTTCAAAGTGTAAGAACAGGAAAACTGCTTTCTGTTTTTAATCTCTGAAAGAAGAAAACAAATGCTTTTATGTGTAATGTCTCAATAGCCACTCTTTAGGAAAGTCACAGTAATAGAACAGTAATAATAACGATAATGATAGCTAACAGCTATTAAGTGCTTACTCTGTTCCAGGCACTTAATATGCATGATCTCCCTTAATCCTCAAAATGAGGAGGGTTTGATTTTTCATCCCCATGGAAACAGCTGAAGAGACTGAAGCTCAGAGAGACTAAGAAATTTGCCAGAGATCACAAAAGTAGAAATTGGAAGAGCGGGGATTTGAACCCAGGTAGACTGACTCCATGGGCTACCATGCTATGTGGCTTCTCATTTTATGTATTAGGAAACTGCTGTTTATTTTCCTAAGGCCTCAAGTTTTGTTGTACAGTTGGAGTTCCATTCTAGTTTTCTGAACTCCAAAACCCATTGTCTTTACATTCCTCCATGATACTTTCTCTAATTAAAACAAAGCATTAGATTTGAAATATCCCAATATCTTAGAGTAGAGATCAGTGACTAACTGACTAAATCTGCCTACTATGTGATTTGGTAGATAAAGTGTTTTGGGAACACACCCATGCCCAGTTGTCTTAGTGTTGTCTGTGGCTGCTTTTGTGTTACAGTTGAGTTGTTGTCATAGCATAAGGTCCACAGGTTAAAATATTTCCTATCTGGCTGTTCACAGACAGACTGTGAACTGTTTGTAGACTCTTATAAGAAACATTTTTTTTCTTTTTCCTAACTAACCTATGGTCCACATCTTCAGCAGTAGCAGCTTTGAGTAAGAGAGTAGGCATAGTGATGACTAGCCTGGCTAACTGTGCTTATTTTAAATCTGAGATTGTCTGTTGTTCAGTCGCTAAGTTGTGTCCGACTCTTTGAGACCCCATGGACTGCAGCACACCAACCTTCCCTGTCCTTCACTATCGCCTGCAGTTTGCCCAAACATGTCCATTGAGTCAGGGATGCCATCCAACCATCTCATCCTCTGTTGCCCCCTTCTCCTCTTGCCCTCAATCTTTCCCAGCATCAGGATCTGGGACCAAGTATATGCAAAGACAGAGGCTTTGTTATAATAAAGTGTATCTGGTCTTTGGTACTTTCTCTCAACCTGCCCTAGAATCACAAAAACAATTCCCTTTTGTATACCCAGCACCTTCCACACTGCCAGAGCTATCACAGACAATTGGTCTGAACTGACAGTCAGAAATATCTTGTAATAGACCACAAATTCTGTCTCCAGTCAGTCTCCAGGATGTAGTTCAAGTTCAGTAGCCTGACAGTTGTGATCCTCTCCCCTCCTCCTACAGATCCTAGCTCATTTGCTTATGCAACAATTTCTATTTCTTCAAGACTTAACTCCTGACCATTTGACCACTCAGAAAGGCCAGATTTGCTAGGTTGGCCAGATCACAGCTGGCTTTGGAAGAGGACTAATGTGATCAAAATGATGCTTATGATGTGCAAAAGAACCTGTAGGGGGGAGAGACTGGAGGCTAAGGGGTCAATTAGGAACCTATTTGAGGTGATAATTGTGTAGACAGGGGCAATGAGAGAAGAGAGGAAGGGACAAATTGGAGAGAGATTTGAAAGGAAGCATCTTCAGGAATTGGATGACTTAGTGATCTGAGGAATGAAGAAGAGAGAAGTGTAATAGAGTAAGAATTTTAGTGTTAGGACTAGTAGATGGTGTTGTCATTGACAAAAATAGATATTCTCAGAAGAAAAGCAGAGTAAAGGGGGTGAAACAAAGTGTATCTGGAATTAAGATTGGGATTATCCTTCTGATAATTGTGTGGAATAGGAAATTAGTGCCACTTTTGAATTGAGGCCTAGAGATTTTGACCTAATAAGAACTGCCAAACAACACTATAAATCAATTATATTCCAGTAAAACCTACAAATTTTTTTTTAATTGACAGATGGACTCTTGCATTCATTCACTCTGCAAATATTTATTTGAGCCACCACAGTGTGCCAGACACAGTTCTAAGCCTTTGGGATGTATCAGAGAACAAAACAAAAGATTCTTGCTTTTATGGAGCATACATTCTAGCAACAAAGATAAGCAATAAATAATGAACATCATAAATAAGTATATAATGTAATAATGTGTTAAGTGTATGATTAGGAGGGTAAAGGTTAGGGAGGGTAAAGTGGCTGGAGGCTTCTGGGTCAGGTGAAGGCCTTTGCAATTTTTAAAATGTTCCCAGACAACACCTAGAGCTCTTTTTCTATGATCTATGGTTTGTTATTTGTCTTCTGACTGAAGGAACAGAAGAAAAAATTGTAGGGTATTGGCTACTGTGTGATGTTTTAATAAAGATTCTTTGTATGCCACATCTGGAGGCAATTTTTAAAAAGGGAAACTTCTTACGGTTCCCATTTCCTGAATGAGTAGCACTGCGATGAAATTTAGGTGAGTCGAGGCTGATAATTTTCAGCAATTTAAATGTCGTTGCCTTTCCTAGAAGGAAGACCTTTGTTTATAAACAGTTGGGTCAATAGAAGATGTAGCGTCGTTATTCACATTCTTCTGATAGGCTCCCAGTCAGGGCACAGGGTGCAGAAGGGATATACAGGGGTTTGAAGCATCATTATTTAGCTTCGGGGTTTTGTTGTTTGTGATGAGGGAGGAAAGGTACAGAACTAATTTCTCTCTTTCTTAGAAGACAAATTAGATGGGATGACAAACTGTTCGTAAAGACTGAGAATTTAAGCAATTACCTAGTGATGCGTAGGAACATTATCTGCATTCTTCCCTTCTTGGATTATTAACAAAGTCCCTGCTTGGGTCACATGCTAAACAGCTCTCAGTTTTCTGTGTTTCTTCAATAGGATATGGTGTTCCAAAGAGCCACTTTAATTTCTACTGCCTTCCATTGCCAAGATGCTTATTTAGGGTCCGCAGAGGAGAGGGGATATTTAAAAAGGAAAGAGAGAGAAAAGAGAGGGTGACATAGTTTTTGGACAGTGTCTGAAGACACCATTGGTACAGATTAAGAGAGAGGTATGCATTGTAATTCTAAAATGGCCTCAGTTCTGTTGAAAATAGAGAAACTTGATTCTTTGATGTGGAAATGAACTAAAATGGGAAGGGAAAAGGTGTACTTGTAAACTCTGGGCCTTTTTTGTGTGTGTGTTGCTTTTCCTGAGCCAGTGAAATTCCCCAGGTGCAGGGGGGCGGCCTGATGCTTGCAGGGACACCCATCGAGCAGACCCAGGTTTCCCTCCCTTTGTGTTGACAGAAGCAGCTGCAGCCACAGCAGCTGCCAGGGTAAGATCCTGACTGCCTTGGAAGAATCCTGGGAGGAGCCCAGCCTCAGTTTGCATCTTTTCAGCTGCAGGTTGAGGAGGACAGAAGGGCTGGGTACTGGAATAGTTTTTAATGTAAAACCTTCTGCACTCAGAGAACTGGGCTCACGTACAGCCATCCTTGGAAAGGAATCATTTTTTAAAACATTTTTATTGAAATATAGTTTACTTATAATGCTGTGTTAGTTTTAGGTGCATAGCAAATGACTCAGTTATATGTATATATGTATATATATTTGTATATATATATATACACACACATACATAATAATGTTCTCTTCCAAATTAGGCTACAAAACACTGAGTAGAGTTTCCTGTGCTATATAGTAGGTCCTTGTTGGTTAACTATTTTATGTGTAGTAATGTATAGATTTTAATTCCAAACTCCTAATTTATCCCTCCCCTGCTCCCTTTGGTAACCATAGTTCATTTTCTATGTCTGTGAGTCTATTTCTGTTTTTTAAATAAATTCATTTGTGTCATTTTTTTAGATTCCACATATAAGCTATATCATAGGAAAGGAACTATTTTCAGTTAGAAGAGCCCTCACCAAAGAATGTCTTCAGTGGAAATGCATTTGTTTAATATTGCATTAGCGATTTCTACCCCTTGCACCTATCCAATTCAACATTTATTAAACTCCTCGTGGGTGCTTAGGACTCTGTGAGGTGCTGCAGACTAACAGGAAATAGTAAACTTGAATAAATAACAAAGTAAAGTGAAACTTTTTTTTTAGCAATCTTCGTAGGAATTCCATTACAAGGAAGCAATGAGAAAGCATGGACCCCACACTAGTGATAGCCCCTGGCATTTCTTATCCTTTTACACACACATACAAACACCCAAAGATGTACTCAGGTAGAAATGCTCTTTGGGTAAGAATACCCATGGCTTTTTACACAGTGCCACTTGTCCCAGCTGGGCTACCCCATGGTGTCATCTCATTGATGAAATGCTGATTAAGTTGCTTTGTGCTCCATCATGGACCAATGGGTCATTCTCTGCTTCTTGTCAACTTCAAACAGGCTGGGCAGTCCGAGTTTGTTTTAACTCTACTGACCCCAAATGCCTTTTGTCTTTATCAGACTTTATTCTTATCTTTTCAGAAATTGAATAGTTTCTCTTTTTCCTGTTTCCTCAATATTTGCCTAAAAGATGCAAACTTACAAAAGATGTTTCTGAAAGTGAAGCTGACTGAAAAAGTACCCAATTTTGTTTCTAAATAACTATTTATAGAATTTTCCAAAGACAGTCTGTCACAGATGGGGAATTCCATCTCAGTCTACCTTGAAAAGCAATCGAATTAAACAAACATTTGGTGAGTATCTGCTTTGTATCTGACTTTGTTCTATGGGAGTTAGAAAGGAAGAAGGATTTGTCCCTGCCCTTGAGGAGTTTAAAGTCAAATTGAATTAAGAGGCAACATTAATTAAGCCAAGAATTTACTTCTGAGTTTTTGAATTTGCATTCTTGGCTTCAGTGTTTCTATGTATAGTGGCCAAAAGGGTCCATTAAGTTTAATCTATGCAACATAGCAGATTTAGTTGTTCATGAAAAAGAGCTCTCTAACCCAAATAAAGGAAATTCAGTCTAGACATTGGGGATGCTTTAACTAGTTTTCAAGCTAATTTGGCTTAACTAGTTTTTTTCCTAATAGTACTTCCTTCCAGACTCTATGAGCATTAAGCACTCACCCAGTCCGGCCACTTTCCCTGGGGAGGTAAAGCTGCATCAGGCATGAATCCAGCTCTCAAGAAGCTCACTGCCAAGCTCAGCAGGTGAGACAGAGCACGAGGGAAAAAGTCATTGGTGCACAAGAACGAGAATCACGGGACCAGTAACTGGGGTTAAGAGGCTGAGAGAATCACTCCTCTGCTTTTTCTTCAGAGCAACTTCATCTCCCCATGTCAAGGTGTAGTGTTAAGGATTGTGGGGAATTCTTTGTGCTTTTTGGATGCAAGGTGTATTATATAAGGTCTGTAAAAAGTTTTGGGGTACATTTAGAAAAAAGTGATAACAGTGATAATAATATCTAATATGTATTAAGTGCTTATTATATGCCTGGCATTAACCTAAAGATGGGAATACAGCTCTAATCTGTAACTCTATTTTATATCTGTTGACCCCTGGATTATCAAAACATTAATTTCTAAATGTGCCCTGTTCATAATCTTTTTATAATTGTTAACCTGGGTGATGGTTTCATGAGAATTCATTAATTCTCTCTACTTTTGTGTCTTTAAATTTTTCATAATCAGAGGCCACGCTAAAAAAGGAAGGGGCCAAATAAACTTCATTACCTAAATAATACCTCTGACAAATGATGAAGGCTAAGAAAGAAGTCAACAGTTCTTCAGTATTTTCTATGAGCCAATCCTTCACATACTGTCTGTGAACTAACTGCGATCGCATTTTACAAATGAGGCAATTGAGGCTCAGAGAGGTTAAAGGACTTTTTAAGGAGTTGGATGCTGGTCAAAGGTTATGTATGCTCTTTCCAGCATGCCTTCTTGCTCTCCTGGTCCATATGGTTTCTACGGACAGGATCCCTGTGTTTGATCTTGGCAGCCCCAAGTGCCAGTGGGTGAAATCATAGTGCTACACTTCAAAAGTCTCTCTCCGACCTAGTTCAACACCAGATAAAGTGTTCTAAAAACAATATGACATGTATGCTTTAGGAAACATTTCAAAGAAAGATGGAGAAAACTGGCAAAGCAATGGTTAATGATAATTTGTCTCTGAGCGGAACGTCCTTCGCTGTGTGGGTATGAGCATGGAAGCATAGCATTTGGGACTGTGGGGCAACCAACATTTATTTCCAGACATTTCACAACCTCTCTTTAAGGTTAGATATAAGGCCCATTTTACAGATGAGAAAAAGGAGGCTGAGAGGTCCAAGTTGGCAGCACCAAGTGTTCGCTGAGTATTACCACGCCATGGAGTGTGGTGCAGCTGGAGTTCAAACCTGGCCTGTCCTGTCCTTCGGTGAACATCCTCTCACCACAACAGTTAAGTGTTATGGTAGAATCGGATGCTTTCTTCTGTGCAAACACCATCTATTAAAGGCTACAGAGGGTCAACCAAATTCCTCTATGTGGCCTGGGAGGGGGAAGCGTTGAGTGTAACAAAATGGCAGCATTTCCTTGTCATGAAGCAAAACTTCCCCCACTCTGTTTGGATTTATTTGGTCTGCATGGACCAAACTGAACAGAAGTGAATTATCCCATCTGTTGTCAAAACCATCCTCCCTGACTTCAAAGAGTCCCGGCCCCCGGAGGGAGAGCCCCCCAGGGTGCAGAGAGAGATGGAAGCTCCTAGGCCTCCTGTCGCCGCTTCAGTCTCCGGGGGCTGGAGCCACTGCCTGTCATCCCAGCTGACTTCACTTTGAATCTGCAGCTCCTCACCACCCCCAGCCTTCCCCTCAGCTCAAACAGACAAGGCCCGATTTCTGTTTGAAGTGGATGTGCTACTCTTCACACGGTGGGCTCTCCACGGAGGTGCAGCGGGATTAGAGGAAATGGCTCCCCGTGGGGCGAGGCCACCTAAGCCTCTGGTGGCGGCGGAGGCGGAGGCGACAGTCAGAGCTTTCAGCAGCTCAGGGGGCAATAGTGGCATTCTGGGTTTTTCTACAGGGGTCCCCAGGCCACTGAGGGATCTTAATTAAAGTGGCTTTGTGGGCCTTGGAGGCAAACACAGGCCCAGAACTCAGAGGGGGTTCTTGTTGTGAGTTCTGGTTCAGTTTCTCCCTAGTCTCAGAGGGACCTAGTTCATAGGAGCAAAGGAAATGAAACAACTGGGCCTACTGTCTAAATCCTAAAGCAAAAGTCTTGTTCACCTAATAACCCAGAGCAGTCCCCGCAGAGCGTCACCTGGGATTTCCTTTGCTGGTGTAGAAATGGTTGGGAAACCAAACTGGAAATTGCTGAAAGTAGAGCTTTCCTGGTGGCTCACCGGTAAAGAACCTGCCTGTCAATGCAGGAGATGCAGGTTTAATTCCCTGGGTTAGGAAGATCCTCTGGAGGAAGGCATGGCCACCCACTTCAATATTTTTGCCTGGAGAATCCCATGGACAGAGGAGCCCGGTGGGCTATAGCCCATGGTGTTGCAAAGAGTTGAATGCAACTTAGCACGCACACCCCATGCAGTGGAGTGCTTTCTCCTCCCTCATATTATTCTGAGAAAAAGGTAATAAATAGATCTGTAAGGAAATTAGTTATCTTAAAGTTTAATTACATGTGTTAGTTATTACCTTTTCCTGATGATAGATGAAAATTTTGAGTTATTTTGCTATAGGGCAAGTATCTCCCCATAGATATTTCAAATGTAGCTCTAAGCAAATATTTTTGAAAAAGATAATACAAAGTTAAATATAAAATTCACCTCTCTGTAAAAAATATTTTTTATGAAGATCAATTGTGTGTGTGTGTGTGTTTGATTTCATTTGAGTATTACTCTCCGGATAGAATCATAGAATATATCTGTTTTGAAAACATTATTTAAAAAAGAAAAATGAAGTCTGGGTGCCATTTTTTAATAGAATATCAATAATTATATTTTCTCATTAAGATGACACAAAAGAAATATTAGCAATTCAAGGATAATTTATATTGATGCCTCTCCCTCTGTTCTTAAAGTAGGAAATTATTTACACATCCTTCTAATTGGCAGTTGTTTAACAATTTGGAGATAAATATATACATATATGTGTGTATAAATATACATATATATATCACAAATATGTGCAATTATTTAATTAGTGCCAAGTTTCCTCCTAGACCTTAAACTCCAAGAAGGTAGGGACTATATCTGATTTGTTTACCATTGTATGCCCAGTGCCAGACATGTCTTAGCTGCTCAAATATCTGTTGAATACATAAGTAATCACTCAAAGAGACGTAATATAATAATGACGGTTCAGTTCAGTCGCTCAGTTGTGTCCAACTCTTTGTGACCCCATGAATTGCAGCACGCCACACCTCCCTGCCCATCATCAACTCCCGGAGTCCACTCAAACTCATGTCCATTGAGTCCGTGATGCCATCCAGCCATCTCATCCTTGGTCATCCCCTTCTCCTCCTGCCCCCAATCCCTCCCAGCATCAGAGTCTTTTCTAATGAGTCAACTCTTTGCCTGAGGTGGCCAAAGTACTGGAATTTAGTAATGATGGTATATATTTATTTTTATAAGAGTGCCTGCTTTGAATTTTTTTTCTTAATCAAGAGACTTGGGTAATAAATTTGGACTTCATGATTTTAAGAAAGCACTAATGTTTATCTACCAAAAAATACGACTGGAAATAGTCTATGGATTGTCACATCAGGTGTGCAATGGTTTACCAGTTCATACAATTGAGACTTTCAAAAAATTGGTGACTGGTCCCAACAAACCAGAGTAAGGGTAAAATTTACTCAATATAATTGTTTAAAGAGGCTACTTGTAAGTGAAACACATTTAAATTTTGCCTGGGGATGAAGTAGTCTTATTTCATGGTGTTAGAACCAGAGCAGGTAGTTCTAGGGAATTTGCACAGTTGCTGCGCTACACATTTCATCTATAAAGATGACTAGCTGACATGGCAGAGCTAAGGGACTGAAGTTCAAAGTTGGTGTAGACATCTGTGATTGACTGTAGGGAATGCCAGGCACTGCCAGACAGATGTGTTGGGAATTCCCCCCCAAACTTCATGGAATCACCTTGTGCTCACTCCTTCAAGTGAAATCTGGTGAAGGGGAACTTTAACAATGCTGAAAAAGAGCTAAACGGTAACCTTTTCTTCCAGGAATAAGGATGCCTCTGGTTGTGCACGAGTCAGTGAGAGTAGAAGCTGTCTCATAGCCTTTCAGACAAGACCTGCATTGTCCAAGGCTGCTGTTTCCGCTGCCATTCCCTGGTTCCCCTCTGCCCTCAAAAGATTTGTAAAGTGGTCAGGGCCATGATGTTGCCCAGTTTTGCTACCAACTTTCTTTTCTCTTGATCTTTTGTTTCAATGTCTGCTTTCTTTCGTCTATGTGCTCACTGAAGCCTAATTGTGGGGGGTCAAGCTATAATTAGTTTATATATGAAGTTTAATTCACTGTGGCTCTTCTGGCATTAGATTCAAATGGGCTTTGATGTCTGGCTGGAGCTTTGATCCCTGTCCCTCAAATGGTGGTCATCACCCCAACTCAAAAGACTGCCCTTTATTTTTTTCCCTCCTATTCGGAGACAGCTTTTCCCAATTACATCATTTGTGTTTGTTTGGCCATAAAAGCTGGAAGGCATCATTTTGTTGCATTGCTCTATAGCAAAATGTGCAATTGATGCTCCTTACTTTGCTGGGCTGCAAAAAAATGTTCACTGCTGGATAAGGCATTTGTACAATGATGCTCAGACTTTGTGGGGGTGCTGTTGGGAGTTGTTCTGCCCAAGGGCAAAGAATCAGACTGTGTCATCTGAGGGACCTTTCCTGGCTCTGCCTAGGAAATGTCTTTAAGTGTAAGCCACATGACTGTGATATATTCAGTCAAGATTCCTCTTCGTTCTGGCAACTTTATCTTACTCTCTAGATCCTCTGGGTGGCAGATCCACCCGTCTTTAATGTCACACATTCTGAGTGTCGATTAGCAGCCTTTCTGAGAAGACAGAGGCCTCCAGGGAAAGCAAAAGAACTAAAGAGAGCTCAGCAATACTAGAAAGGAGATAACAAAGTAGCATTGGTGGAGGAAGAAGCACCAGCACTTGCTTTAAGAAGAAAAGGAAAGAAAAATCAAAACAGCAGGGCGAAGTGAGATCCTGTTGCTGACAGGAAGGAGCAGCAAACAGTGGGTGATTACCTTCAACTGCTTCCCAAATACCTGCAACCAAAACAAAGACTCAAAGAGGAAAGAAAGCCTAAGAAAGAAAGACTAAATTGGAGAGGAGAAATAGGCTGTTGGGTTAAAAAGAGAATAGGGGCAACCCAACCAGGCACACTTAATCTGACAACATTAGTTTTCCTGGAAAAACAATTACAGCGTTGAGCTCCTTGCTTCTAACTTCACTTGACAGCCTGAGTTTGTTTTAATTGGCGCATGAATGAACAGCATTATTTATTAATGTGTAATGGATACTTTGGAAAGCATAACCTCTTTTCCTATGTGTGACCATTTTATTGGTGGAGCCATTTGAATACATTAGTTTTAATATTTAAACTTGCTGGGAACACTTTTTCATGGAGATGTACAAGCTGTTATGGCAAATGGTTTGCTTTGGGCTAATGAGCCAGCTCGAAGTTGCATTTGGTGAGGAGGGGGCTGGGGAGGTATAGAGGTTTGGAGACACAGTGACTTGTCTGTCTACTTTAACAAGATTTATTAGTAGTGTGTAAAAACATGTTTCAGCTTCCCCCCCCCCAACTATATAAATATAGTTGTCAATGTGTGACATAACACAGGCCTCCATAATAGATTCCACCCAGCCAGAAGGAATCTAATTCAGAACTAGAAAGCAAGAAACTTGCCTACAAATGAATAGCACGAGACAATGACAGAGGACAAAGGGGTGTGGCATTTGGCAAAGAGGACCAGTTATTATTCTTTAGCGCTTTACTAAAATTAGGAAGGAAAATTTAGTTCCTTTATTATCAAGTACTGTGTTTGGCACACAGTAGGCACAAAGCTTAGATGAGCTGAAGAGAATTAATTTTTTATGCTGAGGAGCACCCAAGCATAATTCCATTTACACATTTTTAGATTTAAGATACAATCTGGTTAATTATGAATCATGGTTGCAGTTATAGTTCCATTTATGTCTGTGAGGGCAGCAATGGGGAGGTCAATGGAGAGTGGCTAGAGAACTCTTGTTTTTGCTTTTTGGTAAATGTGAAACTGACTATTTTTTGCAGAGATTTAGTTAGAAACTGTTAATGAAAAAACAATTTACAACCAACCTGCAGTTTCTTGAATGGTTGCAAAGGCGTTGTCCTGAGTATAGTAATACTTATTGTTAGGTCACTCAGTCGTGTCTGACTCTTTGCGACCCCATGGACTGCAGCAGGCCAGGCTTCCCTGTCCTTCACCATCTCCTGGAGTTTGCTCAAACTTATGTCCATTGAGTCGGTAATGCCATCCAACCACCGCGTCCTCTGACATCCCCTTCTCCTCCTGCCTTCTGTCTTTCCCAGCATCAGGGTCTCTTCTAATGAGTATTTTCCAGTAGTTACACTAAGAGAAAAATAATCACTGCCTTCAAGGAATCCTAATAATGTAATTGGAGAGAATGCTGCTGCTGCTAAGTCGCTTTAGTTGTGTCTGACTCTGTGCGACCCCATGGACAGCAGCCCACCAGGCTCCCCTGTCCCTGGGATTCTCCAGGCAAGAACACTGGAGTGGGTTGCCATTTCCTTCTCCAATGCATGAAAGTGAAAAGTGAAAGTGAAGTCGCTCAGTCATGTCTGACTCCCAGTGACCCCATGGACTGCAGCCTACCAGGCTCCTCCATTCATGGGATTTTCCAGGCAAGAGTACTGGAGTGGGGTGCCATTAATAGATACACATAAACACCTATGTACATAGTTATGTGTGTGCATACCCAGATAAATAACCATGCAAAGAGCATTTGGTAAGAATCAAATTCATGCAGTTGACTGGAATTCAGAGGAGAGAAGTGAACTGATCTTGGAGGGAAGAAGGTTGGCCTACACAGAGGGGAGAAAGGAATTCTTAACAGGGGTAAGAAGCTTAAGAAAGGTCTAAGTCTTAAATAATGATAGAGAATGCATACAACATTGTGCCTGAACTTCAGCAAACTGCAACTGGCTGAATTCAATTTCTGAGGCTCTTGGATGTACTGCTTTTAAAACAGATATGGTACTTTTCCATGGACAAGCTGGTGAGAGGCATTTCCAGACCCCATCTCACTGAAATGCCCTGAGACCAGTGTCCCAAGCATAGATGACAATATTACAAATGCAACCGCAGGGGAAAAGTTTGTTAAGTCCTTCTGGAGGAAGAAAAGAAAGATACAACTTAACTCACATAACCTTTACTCTCTCTGTGCCTGCGCCATTGTAAACAGACCATATATATATGTTATATACTGTATATTATTATAATTCTTACAACAGGCACCTTGTTAGTAGTTCCATTTACGGAGGCACAGAGAGGTGAAGTTACTTGCCTGCGCAGCTAGTCTTGGCAGGAAAGGGGATTCAAATTCAGGCAATCCGGTTTCAGAGCTCCTGTGCTTGCAGACTAAATAACAACAATAAAAAACTCTTAACAAAAAAACCCAAAGCGCGCACGCGCACGCGCACCCCCTAAGCCCGGAGCTTGTAGAATTGATGCAACCGCTGGCTGTACAGCGACATCCTCCTGCCTAATTTTAAACGCCTTCCATGAAAAGATTAAAACAAACAGCAACAAAACCAAGAGTTCAACAGTTTTCGGACAACGCTGCACTGTGCCTTGTAGAGCTTGCCTTTACAACTTGGAGTCACAAAAGCCAACTCCAAGAAAAAGTCTTTGAATACACTCGCAGTACCTTACTTGGTAAGGTGGAAGAAACCTAAACCAGCCTGAGTGGATGCGAACAGTGGACGTGTGGGGAAAGGGTTAACATGGTGGGCTGCAACTCGGTCGAGTTTCAGAAAGTTCTCTGGGGAGCCCAACTGCTGCGTCCCTTGGCGGACCCTGCCAGCGAAGCCGGCTGTAACAGGATGCTGGGGCTCGGGGTGCTCGCCCCTGGCTTTGTGCGATTGTAAAGAACCAATAAGAAGCGAGGCAAAAACTGGGTGCCGTAAACCCGAAAAGGGGACGAGGAGGCCCGCGGGGAAGAGCGGGGGAGGAGAGAGGGAGGAGCGGGGAGGGCCGGGCGAGCAGGAGGCCGGCGCCGAGCGCGAGCGGCGCCCCTGACACTAGAGGGGGAAGCCGAGGGGGAGCGGGCCTCGCAGCCGAGGGGCCGACGCGGGGAGGGGGTTCGCCTGGCCGCCGCGCGTGACGTAGCGCCGGGCAGGGCGTTATCAGCTGCGGGGCCGCGGCGAGGGACGCGCGGCGACAGCGGACGGCGCCGCCCGGGGCCCGGACGGCTGCAGCCTGGGGCCGCGCGCGGGTCCTGAGCGCTCCGGGTCCCCGCCCCCGCCGCCGCGCCCTGCCACCGGGAGGCATGAGCCCGAGGCCGCAGCCCTAGCGCCCGCTCCTCCTCCCGGGCGGCCCGGCTGCGGGGACGGGTGCGAGCGGCCGGGTTGGGGGCCATGAAGCCGAGTCCGACTGGGACGGCTAAGGAGCAGGAGCCGCCGGCGCCGGCCCGGGGAGAGCAGCGCACGGCGGAGCCTGAGGGGCGCTGGCGGGAGAAGGGCGAGGCGGACACGGAGCGGCAGCGCACCCGCGAGCGGCAGGAGGCCACGCTGGCCGGGCTGGCGGAGCTGGAGTACCTGCGCCAGCGCCAGGAGCTGCTGGTCCGGGGCGCCCTGCGCGGCACGGGGGGCGCGGGGGCCGCTGCAGCCCGCGCTGGGGAGCTGCCGGGGGAGGCGGCGCAGCGCAACCGCCTGGAGGAGAAGTTCTTGGAGGAGAACATCTTGCTGCTGCGGAAGCAATTGGTAGGTCGTGCCCGGAGGTAGGGGCACGGTTGTCCCTGCAGACGGGCCGGGGGTCGGGCAGGTGGTCCGTGGTGGGTGCCTCTAGCTAGGAGCAACCCTCTGGCTTCCCGGGACCCCCGCCCGGCCCTTCCCTGATCTGGGTTCCTGCGGGTCCCCGGGGGCGCGTGGGTTGCCGACGCCCACGCGATCCCGGCGTGTGCCCGCTTTGTGTCAGGTGAGAGGCCGGAGACCCCGCGCGGACTGCCCGGGCGAGGGTGGCCGCTCTCTCTTCTAGCCCTGCCTTCGGGATTCTTGGAGTCTTGTGGTCGGAACCTCCAATCGCTCTAGTTAGACGAATGCCTGCCCTCTCCCCGAAGGTTTGCAAAGCCTCCTTTAAAATAGCATTTCTTTGGAGGGCTTCTTGGCTTCAGGTCCTCCCGCCGAGAGGGGACAAAAGCCGAGGAGGGGACTTTTGGGGCGCGATTGACTGTCCAGTGCCTAATTTTACTATTACACGGAAGCGGCCGCGGGGAGCCCTGCCTGCCCCCTCCCTGGGCTCCCCCCCTCCAGCCTGCCAGCTTTTGCCTACTCTGCTGCTTAATTTCAGATAGAAGCCCTTTGTATAAGGCGGCTAAAACAGATGCACATGATGGAAATTTGGCTGGAGAAAGTGCCCCCTCCTCTCATACGTACTGCTCGTTGTGACTTGAGGTGGAGGTGGGCGGAAGGGAAAACCTCCTCTCAGGGAGCATTTATCTTATTGGATTTGTGTCAGCATCTCAGACATTCTCTGCCGTCTTCATTAACGAGGAAGAAAAAGAACTTTGACGCTTAATGTATTGATGAAACGCTTTGACCCACCCTCAGAGAAATGGCGGCAGCTTTGTTTCCATGACCTCAAAAATTTAGTTTTGAAAACAGAAAAAAAAAAAATCCTTATCTGACCATGTGATACTATCTGAAACTAGACACATACTAGATAATGTCTCTCCTGCTAACAGAGTGATGCCTTGTGGTTGTCAAGGGTTTTCTTGTATTATCTTTTCTTCAGATAATTTGTCTCTCTTTTTGAGCATCAAAGTGATTTTACTTGTTGGGTTCATTTTTTCCTGAAGAAACTCGTTCTAACAACAAGCATGTTATGTGTCCAAGCTTTTTAAGTTCAAGGACAGACAGGAGGAAGAGACACTCATATGCATCTGTTCTGTAAGGCTGTGTGGAAGCAGTGGTTTGTGCAATACCTCAGGTTTGGCATTTTGCTGTGGTTTTTGGTAGCAGACTGATTTGAGTCAATTGTTGCTGGTTGTGCCTGGTCATTGACATTCTGTGCATTGTCTTATACAATAGCACCTTCTTGTCTTCATGAATCTCACAATTGTGAGTGGCACATTCCTGTTGTTCCCTGGAGAGGAGCAAGACAGCATGTCAGGAGAATTCCCGTCCAGTCAGTGTTTGTGGTACTATTTTCATTTGTAGACTTGGCATTTGTGATTTGAACCAGATGCCTTTGAGTTTTCTTTTTTTTTTTTTTTTTCCTTCCCAGCAATAGGAAGCACTAGGTGGCGGTGTGACTTAGCACTACAGTCTGTCACCTTTGGAAACCCGAGTTGAGTTCAAATCTTGATGGACCTTCCCTTGAGGGTTTTGGATTCTGCCAGCTCACATTATGCTTGGCACTGGCTATTAGTATTAGTTTCTCACTTTCAAAGGCCCTAAGACTGATTAAACCCCACAAAGTGACTAATAGAAATCAAAACTCTGCAGGACATTTGGCCAGAAAATCTCACCTAAGAAAGATTATAGTGTAGTGTAGGAAATCTGTTACACTCTGACTTCAAATTAAAGAGTCTACTGTGAAGTACTGTTTTGTAATAAATTGGCTGTACACAGAGGTTTTTTTTAAAAAAAAAATCTCAGTGGGTTTTTCATATCCCTACCTATAAAAAGTAAGTTTGTATATAGATTAGCTGAAACAAAAAGCAAGTCTTGTTTTTATGAAGAAACTTTATATCACTGCAAAATGTGAGAAAGTGGAATTAAACAGGACATATTCTTGAAGTTTTTCTTTACTTCAGGTCATCCAGTAAAGTTTTGGTTTTGGAAAATTTAGGGAACTCTTTAGATGGTAATTTGAATACTTAGAGCCAACTTTTTTTTTTTTTTTTTCCTTTCTCTGTTTCTTCCTCATCAGAATTGTTTGAGGAGAAGAGACGCTGGTTTGTTGAACCAGTTGCAGGAACTCGACAAGCAGATAAGTGACTTGAGGCTGGATGTGGAAAAGACATCTGAAGAGCGCCTGGAGACAGACAGCCGCCCCAGCTCAGGTGAGTGTGGGGGCACGAGGAGAAATTCTGCTGCCATGAGTTCTATCTCAGCCACCTGTGCTTTGCATTCTCAGACCTGCAAAGGACAATGGAGTTTGTTTCTGGTTCAGAGAGTCTACAGCAAAACAAAACAAGAAAAGTCTGTTATTCAGTTGCATGACAGGGAAACAAAATCAGGCAATAAATTTATTGAAATATAGTTGATTTACAGCATTGTGTTAATTTCTGCTGTACAACAAGTGATTCAGTTATTTGTATATATATTCTTATCTATTATGGTTTATCACAGGATATAGTTTCCTGTAGTGTACAGTAGGATCTTGTTGTTTATCCATTTTCTTTTAATTGATTTTTAATTGGGAGAAAACTGCCATCCATTTTCTATGTAATGATTTGTATCAGCCAATGCCAGACTCCCAATCTATCCCTGCCCACCATTCCCCAGCAACCACAAGTCTGTTCTTTTATGTCTGTGAGTCTATTTCTGTTTCATAGATGAGTTTATTAGACAACACAATTTTTAATAATGAGACTCATCTGACTGAAGTCCCCTGAGTCTAAAAATAAAAGCTTCTATGCAAATTTCTGGAAGCGTGATCCTCCTTTGAAACTTGAGAAAGTCAGAACAGGGCTAGAAAATTAGTCACACTTCAACTTCCTGAGACCACTTCAAAAGTTTTCTTTTTTCCTTTTAAACCATTTGGCTCCTTACATAGATTTGTTTTTCTCTTCAGGTTATTTTTTCTGAAATGTTTGTGAAAAAGTTGACACTCTGACAGATCTGAAGTCTCTTTCCTTGCCCATCTTTAAAGGTGGGGTCAAGGAGGAAGGTCAGTTTGAGAGTGAGAGTACTCTCAACTTTGAAACGTACTTGTAGTTATGGGCTCTTTGCTTTATTCTGAGGATTGCTGGAAACGAAACCCTAAAGTCAAGACACTGTATCTCATGAACCAAAATTGCTATCCCTCCCTCCATATTCTCTCTTTTCTCTCTTTTGTACATGATTACTCCTTTTCCTTTTAAGCACAAATGTGTGTCTTTGCTTGACATGATCTTAACCTTAAATGATGTTTTGATTTTTAGGGTTTTATGAACTGAGTGATGGGGCTTCAGGATCCCTGTCCAATTCCTCGAACTCGGTCTTCAGTGAGTGTTTATCCAGTTGTCATTCCAGCACCTGCTTCTGCAGCCCCTTGGAGGCAACCTTGACTATCTCAGATGGTTGCCCCAAATCTGCAGGTAAGACTTTTTAGAACTGACATTTAAAAAATTGATTTTCAATTGGAGGATAATTGCTTTACAGCATTGTCTTGGCTTCTGTCATACAACAATTTCAATCCTGCACAAACATACATATGTCCCCTCTCTCTTGAACCTACTCCCACTGCACACCACCCTAAGTTGCCACAGAGCACTGCATTGAGCTCCCTGTGTTATATAGAAATTTCCCGTTAGCTATCTGTTTTACATATGGTAATATACATGTTTCAATGCTATTCTCTCAATTGGTTCCACCCTTTCCTTCCCGCTGTATCCAAAGTGTGTTCTCTATATCTGCTTCTCTATTCCTGTCCTGCAAGTAGGTTCACTGGTACCATTTTTCTAGACTCCATATATATGCATTAGTATATGATATTTGTTTTTCTCTTTCTGACTTACTTTACTATATAACAGGCTCTAGGTTCATCTCGGAGAAGGCAATGGCACCCTACTCCAGTACTCTTGCCTGGAAAATCCCATGGATGGAGGAGCATGGTAGGCTGCAGTCCATGGGGTCACTAAGAGTCGGACACGACTGAGCGACTTCACTTTCACTTTTCATGCATTGGAGAAGGAAATGGCAACCCACTCCAGTGTTCTTGCCTGGAGAATCCCAGGGATGGGGGAGCCTGGTGGGCTGCCGTCTATGGGGTCACACAGAGTTGGACATGACTGAAGTGACTTAGCAGCAGCAGGTTCATCTACCTTCCTAGAACTGACTCGAATGAGTTCCTTTTTATGGCTGAGTGATTTTCCATTGTGTATAAGTACCACAACTTCTTCATCTACAGAATTGATAGACATTTTTAATTGGAAGGGGTCAAAGGTCCTTAAAAGTTGTCTGGCTTCAGCCCCTTCTACTGATAAAAAACAAAGGCAGAGAACTTCATCTGCATTTTGCCTTTAGTGCCATAGCTGCGTCTAGATCAAGATCACCACTATTCCCAGTCCTTTTTGGGTGTTACCTGGCTTTGTATCCTGATGGTAGCAAGATAGTTTATCTTTAGAAATTTTGTCCCAATATTATAGATCTTGAGCTCTGTTTCTGAATCATTGCTGTTAACTTGTTTGCATTTCCAAGATTACTTTAGATCTGCTTTCTTCTTCATCATTTAAAGTTAAGGCTTCCCTGGTAACTCAGTCGGTGAAGAATCCTCCTGCAGTGTAGGACACCGCCTGCAATGCAGGAGACCCAGGTTTGATTCCTGGGTCAGGAAGATCCCCTGGAGAAGGATATGGCAACCCACTCCAGTATTCTTGCCTGGGAGATCCCATGGACAGAGAAGCCTGGCAGGCTACAGTCCATGGGGTCATAGGAATCGGACATGACTAGTGGTTAGTGACTAAACCACCACCACCAAAGCTTACATCAAGTTAAATACATCTGTCAGCCTGCTTAAGAGCTGCTTGTCTCTTCTGATGGCAGTGGCCCCTCCGTGTTCTCCAGAATACCTTGCATGACGGCAGCTCAGCTCTCTCTTCTTTTAGCAGGTGAATGGGGTTAGATCCCCTCGACCATTTCCCCCATTTGGGGCTATTATTGCAGTGATGTCTAGAGAGAATCATGCCATTGTTGGTTCTGGAAGAGTTTCTCCATTTCCACTATGTGTCTCACACACTGCTGTATGCTCTGCATACATTTCTCTGCTTTGAATCCTCCACACAGTTCTGCAAGGTGCAAGTGTTGTCAGAAACTTATGTATCAGAAAATGGAGGCCCGGTGAGGTTAAGCTTGGTAAGTTGCTTAATACTATATATAGTGAGTAAGTGGCAGAGGCAGGGTTCAAGCTTAGGACTAGCTGCCAGATCCTTGTTTTTCCACCACACTAAGGGAATTCAGAAAGTGTTGTGTTCACCCTTCTCATCAAACTGGAGGAATTTGGTTTCACATGCCTTTTGTCAGAGGCTCCTGGTTTGCTGAATGGCAGAGTTGTTGCTGAAATTTGGGACATCTTCCTTAGTTCTGATTTAGTGTGATTCTCCAGAAGAGCAGAGAAAATACAGAGATTAGAGGAGGCGATAGGTTCTGGCACAGGTCACTATACCCTTGGTTTTATGTATTGTCCACTTAGGTATAGGCTGAATTTCTGAGGTCTAGGCAGTGCAAACATAACACCAAACAACTGAGGCTGCTAATCAGCTAGTGTCTCTGTAGTGTGCGTTGTTAGCAGCAATCATTTGGGGAAGTGCAGATCTGTGTTATTTAGAGTGTCTGGGTCTCAAGTTCATTGGTAATTGCTGCCTTTCATTCTGCAGATTTGGTTTCAGAGGGAAATTTTATAAACCCATTAAAGGTCCTTTGGTATAGGTTTTCCTTAAGGACGGACTCCTCTATCCCAAATGTCACATCTTCTCATAATTGAGACAGTTGGGTTGGTCTTTGGGGGCTGGGATGTCTGTCTTGTTCCTTAACTCTAGAAAAGAGGGAATAGGGATGAGAGGTGTCATGTAGGTAAATATGGCTTTCAGTAAGATAAGGATAGGCCTTGGGGTAGTGAGGAAGAATGAGCACAGATATTAGCTAGAGCGATTTCCCCTTCTTACAACAAACTGTTTATTGGGAGTGGAAGTGGAATTGGGGACATGACACATTTATTTTATAATAAAATTTTGTTTACAAATGAGTATCATTTCTGGGTCTAGACTGACCTGCCACCGAGACTGCTAATAATCATTGAAATTCACAGGGCTTTCCTTTAAACAATTAACATAGAATTTAGCACATAGTAGGTTTTCAGTATATGAGTGAATAAAGATAATTATAATGGAAAGCAAATTAAATAGGGACAAAAACTTTGATCTTCTGTAACTAAAATTCACTCAGAGGATTTGATATTTATAATATATACCAGGATAAGAGATCAGAATAATCTAATTAAGCAAGGAAGCTTGATTTCATTGTATTTTGGCATCTATGTTTTTGAGATGTGGAAATTTTATTCATTAGTACTACTCCTCAATCTTAAAGCCTCATCAAAAATTCCTTTATAAAATATTGTGCTTTATTTTTTAGTATCACTATTAAAAACATAAGGTGATTATTATTTAAATTTAATCTTGATTGAAATTAGTTTCCCTGACCTTTTAATTGACAGTTATATTCAAACACATGTCATTAAGAATTAGGTCTAAAAAAATATTCAAAATGAGGAGAAAGCCCATGAAAGTATAGTTTATCTCAAGTACTTAAAGGGAAACCAGGAATAGAACACAGAAGGGAAAGTGGCCCAGAGAAAGAATGGCTCAAAAAACGTTTATTTTTCCAGTTATAAAGGCAGTACATATGTGAAAGTGAAGTTGCTCAGTCATGTCTGACTCCTTGTGACCCCATGGACTGTAGCCTACCAGGCTCCTCAGACCATGGAATTTTCCAGGCAAGAGTACTGGAGTGGGTTGCCATTTCCTTCTCCAGCATACTTTTATTGAAAAGTTAGAAAATAGAAAAAGAAGAAAGTACCATTACTTTTCCCACCACTTTGAGATGCTACTATTAGCATCTTTGCATGCTTCATTTCAGACTTTTTTCTTTGACTATATCCAGTCTTAGTAAAATTATAAAATTATGATTTTCACTCCACTTTAAAGTGTTTCCCATATATTATTCAATAGTTTGAAAGCATTTTTAATGCCTGAATATTTTTCATTCAGTTATATCTTGTTAAAAAGTCCTTTGTTGGTTTTTTTTTTTCCTCGTCTAGTAGTATGAACTGTATGTGAAATAGTAGAGTAGCTTGTCTTGTATTTGTTGATTCTTTGTTATTCTCTCACTACCCCTGAATTTGTCTTCATAGAAACTGGCCTGATCAAGCTGGTGCTGACCAGTTCATTTCTTCAGAGTGTACCTTTAAATGTTTTTCAGATCTCATAGGATAGCTAGAATATAAAGAAGGCCATTGTGAAGACCAGGCCTCAAGGGCAGTTGACTGTTCCCTCTCCACACCACAATCTAATTTCCTTGCTGTCATTGCAGATGTGAATCCCAAGTACCAGTGCGATCTGGTGTCTAAAAATGGGAATGATGTGTATCGCTACCCGAGTCCACTTCATGCCGTGGCTGTGCAGAGCCCAATGTTCCTCCTTTGCCTGACTGGCAACCCCCTGAGGGAAGAGGAGCGGCTTGGTAACCATGCCAGCGACGTTTGTGCGGGATCTGAGCTGGACACCGTCAAGACAGACACTAACTTACCATCTCCAAGCAGTTTGTGGTCTGCTCCCCATCCTTCATCCAGCAAGAAGATGGATGGTTACATTCTGAGCCTAGTCCAGAAAAAAACCCACCCAGTAAGGACCAACAAACCGAGGACCAGTGTGAACGCTGACCCCACGAAGGGGCTTCTGAGGAATGGGAGTGTTTGTGTCAGAGTGACTGGGGGTGTCTCACAGGGCAACAGTGGGAACCTTAAGAATTCGAAACAGGTGCCTTTGCCCTCCGGAGGCATCCCTTCTTTGGACAATGGGGCCTTCTCCCCACCAAAACAGTGGTCAAAAGAATCAAAGCCAGAACCTCTGGAAAGCAAGAGGTTGCCCGCGCCTGAAGGCTGTTCTCCAGGCACTGCTACCGAACTTCAAGGTAAGCATCTGCCCAAAACCGCCAAGCCTGTCTCCCAGGAACATGCGAGGTGTCCCCCCGCTGGGACAGGGGAGTCCTCTAAGGAGAGCGGGCAGAACCCAGCTGCCTCTCCGAAAGAGAGCCCTGGGAGGGTCCTCGCACCGCTGCAAGAGAACAAAGTGGTCCAGCCACTGAAAAAGGTGCCACAGAAACACAGCCCGCAGGCAGGCACTCTGGCGCCCCCTCCCGCCGCCTCAGCCCTGCTGCCCCCAACTTTCCCGGCGGAAGAGCGGCCGGCCCTGGATTTCAGAAGCGAGGGCTCCTCTTCTCAGAGCCTGGAGGAAGGGCCCCTGGGGAAGGCGCCGGCCGTCCTGGCGCCGCCTCCGGGGGTCAGGCCTCCCCGGGGTGCGCGCCCCGCAGCCGCCCCGAGGGGCTCCGCTGTGAAGCACCGGGCGCCGGCTGTCCACGGGCCGGAAAGTGCTCTGCCCGCCGTGAGGGAGAAGGCCCGGGCGGCCAGCAAGAAGTGTCGGTTCCCCGACGACACGGATACAAATAAGAAACTGCGGCGAGCCCCGGCCAAGGCACGGCGGGGCGGGGGCGGCCAGCCGGACGCGGGGCTCCCCAGCCGGCCGCTGGGGGCGGGCCACCGCGCAGGGAGCCGGGCGCACGGCCACGGCCACGGCCGGGAGGCGGTGGTGGCCAAGCCCAAGCACAAGCGCACCGACCCGCGGCGGTGGAGGTCGGCCGCCGAGGTGTCGTACGAGGAGGCGCTGCGGCGCGCGCGGCGGGGCCGGCGGGAGCCCGCGGGGCTGTTCGCGGCCGGGCCTTATGCCAGCCCCTACGCGTACGCGGCCAGCGACTCCGAGTACTCGGCCGAGTGCGAGTCCCTGTTCCACTCCACCGTGCTGGACACCAGCGAGGATGAGCGCAGCAACTACACCACCAACTGCTTCGGCGACAGCGAGTCCAGCGTGAGCGAGGGCGACTTCGTGGGCGACAGCACGAGCACCAGCGACTCGGAGGAGAGCGGGGGCTTGATTTGGTCCCAGTTCGTGCAGACGCTCCCCCTGCAGCCGGTCCCTGCCCCCGACCTTCGCCACAACCCCACCAAAACCTTCGTCAAGATTAAGGCCTCACACAACCTCAAGAAGAAGATCCTCCGCTTTCGGTCTGGCTCTTTGAAACTGATGACGACCGTCTGAGGCACATCCTCCGTGTAGAGAGTGGGGCTTTCTAGCTCCCCACCAATCGGTGGTGTCTTCCTTTTTCGTGTGTAATAATTTCCCGGAGTGCTTTCCTTTGGTTAAGAGAAAACCGAGGTGAATTTTTGTCTCATCTTCGTCATGTATGGACACTAGTGCCTTTAATGGAAGGTAAAGAATGTTCTTTTTGCTGGTTAGAAGTGAATATTGCGTTTCTAATGGTGGTGACAGTGAGTGAATTTTGTGGTATCAGATGATTTTTCTTTGAAATGGTCTGAGCATCTGTGAAGGCACAGGTTTTAAGTGGATGAGACCTTTTGATCTGGAGGTCAGGTGGATGGCATTTGAGGACATGCATTTGCTTCCTTGGTTCTTTAGGGCAGCGTCGCCATGAGGGTTTTCCTGTTGGGGATATCACATACAGTTGTGTGAAGCAGATACAAGGGGCAGCCGTGGTTTTCTGTCATTTTTTATATATTCTGCTTTTCTCAGATGTAGCCCCATTCTGTTTTCTTCTCAGAACTGTTTGGTTTACTGGACTCAGAACTTGAAGACCACACCCTACATCCAGAAAAGTGATCTGGGTAGGGAGGCTGGTAATACCTTAAAAGGATTCGCTAAAACCTTTGCCACCCTTGGTGCCTAGGCCCTGGTTACAGTAACCCCTTCTTAGGGCCATTTACCCAACATTGATGCCTTTTTCCCTCCTCTCTAATTTACAGCAGATCCAACCATTCCTCCCTTGGAGACTTGCCTTTGTTATAACGTTTCTTCATTGGGTGCAGAGAAATTCACTCCTAATGAAATAACTCTTGGGTGCGACTCCAAGCTCAGAACTGCTCACAGAGCATTGTGCCATCTAAACATTAGCCCAAACATATTAGTGCAATCCAGTCCAGATTGGACCACTGACCCTGTCTTGGAAGGGCTTTTTTTAAAAAGAAATTTTTTTGGTAAACAGTATTGTGTAAAATTGCTTTTTTATACCAATATATGCATGTTTTATGCATGAGTAGTATTTGTTTTGATATTCCTGTTGATGTTAAATGACTGTATGATATAAACAGTACGTGTTTTTATATATCTTTGTGTAAATTTAATATAACACATTATATGCTGTAATAAACAATTTGTTTTCCTGCTGTTAAGTTTGTTATTTGGGTATAAAACCAGATGTTTACACCTATAAATCTTGTGCTGATTATTGTGGGATTTATATTAGGCCTATTCTAGCATTTGAAATATTTACAATAATTAAGGCAGATTTTAAGAGTATTTGAACGGATGGTACATAAACAAATGAGGACAAGCAATTCACTTGTTGAAAATGGTTAAGGTGCTTTAAAATTGAAGGTACGTTTAATAGAGTTCTTCTAAGGAAAATATTTCTGTGAAAACCTCCTCTCGCCCCCAACTTCTAAGTATGAAAAATTTTCAACATGGAAAAGTTGAAAGGATAGTACAATAAACACCTGTGTAGCCACCACCTAGATTCAACAATTGTTAACATTTTGCCATGCATGATTTAACACTCTATATAAATATATTAGATTAAACCATATTGCTGGTTTTGTGGGTTGAAGATAGATTTTGGTAATCTTCCCTCTCCCTTCTACACTACTACATTATTTTAGAGTAAATTTCAGGCATCATGATGTTTCATTTACAAAAACCAGGTATTTCCTAAGAACAAGGCAATTCTCCTATATAACCACAACACCATGATCACACCTAATGAAAACTGACAATAATTCTTAATATGAAATGTTTAATCTCTATTCAATAATTTTCCAGTTTGTTTCAAGATTTTTAAATAGCAGCTTCACTGCTCCCTCCAACCAGGATTCAGTCAGTTATACTCTGCATTTGGTTATAGATCCCTAGTCCTAGAATTTGTTGTTGTTCAGTTGCTCAGTCATGTCTGACTCTTTGCAGCTCCATGGACTGCAGAACACCAGGCTTCCTGGTCCTTCATCTCCTGGAGTTTCCTCAAACTCATGTCAATTGAGTCAGTGGTGCCATCCAACCATCTCGTCCTCTGTTGTCCCTTCTCCTCCTGCCTTCAGTCTTTCCCAGCGTCAGGGTCTTAATCTTAGAATAGCCTCTCCATATTTTTTTACAATGACATTTGGTTGTTTAAGTCAGCACAGATGTCTTGTAGAAGAACTCCATTCTGGATTTGGTTGTTTCTTTATGTTGGTTTTTTTAAAAAACATCTTCTAGTCCCTCTATTTCCTGTAAACTGTGAGGGCTTGATTGGATTCGGGTTAAACATTCTTGGAAAGAAAATTTCACTAGTGACCTTGCGTACTTTTATTGCTTCACATCAAGAAACAGAATATTAGGTTACCTACTATTACTGAATTTAAGAGTGATCTCTCGGTCAAGTTAGTGAGCAGAGCCTTCTCCACTGTAAAGGTTTTGTTTTTCCTCTTTGCAGATGGTTAGTATTTGTGAGTGATTCTTTGGCACAGTGTGGATATCCTATTCTTCATAACTTTTGACTTAATGGCTTGAGTTTACTTTGCTGATCCTTGCCTGAATCAGTTATTGCCTTGGGGATGCAACATGGTGGTTTTCTAAATATCTTTCCTTCTACTTTTATTGGGTGACATTATACAAAAAGGAGCTTTCCTTATTGTTTCCCTTTGTCTCTTTAAATGATCATGGTGAATTCGTGGATTTTTACTCATTTAATACTTTATAATCACTTATGTGTATTGTTCTTTTTGATGCTCAACATGTCCCAAATTTGGCCAGTGAGAGGATACATGTCATTAAAAGGAGACTGTGGAGTCAGCTCAGTCTCATTCATATATTTATTATGAAATTGTACTCTTTTAAAATGATTTTTCAGATGCTAAATTTCAATGTAACAAAAATCTGGTAACTATCCATTTTTTTTATTCTGTCTTGGAAATGATCTCTTTTTCTGTATTTCTCTCTTATCTCTAAGAAGGCTTTTAACTTTGGAACTATAGCAAATTATTTCTCTGAGGCTTATAATGATAAGGCTTTATTATTTTTTTTCCCAACAAGACTTCTTTTCTTAACAAGACACCTCAGACAATTTTTGAAAATGTAGAGTTGCTAGTCTTTTCATATTTGTATGTTTTTACATGTAGTCATTCTTCTTTGACTAGAATTTCTTTGGTTGCCTGATTAAATCTAAGCCAAGGACAAACAAGCAGATGATCTGACCATCTTTTCTAATGCTGTGTGTGATCAATCTCTTTGGGGGCAAGTTATAAAGTTTATTGTGTAAGGCAACTGTGACCTGCAGTCAGTTCTTGAATCATGTACAGGTTGTTCTCAATAAGCACAGAAGGGGGACTCTTTCTAAAAACCAGCTTCTGAATAATTACATTTTAGGTGACAGAAGACCAAAGAAAGAGAAGTGAGGAAAACAGGATTTTCAAAGAACCTTGGGTTTGTCTGCCTCTGTCTGTTGCTTGACTTGCCTGTAGCTAACAGTTATACTACTAGAAAACTGGAAAATTGGATTTTGTCCATTATTTTCCATGACAAATATACCTGCTTTTGTTAATTCAAACAAAATAACTCTTTAAAATATTTTTTCTTTATTTAAATAAATTACAAATTCTCATTGTCAGAAAGAAAAACTGTCAGTTTATATACAGATGTGTGCACTCTTAATCTTCCTCAAATCCTACCCTTTAATAATGTTGGTGTATATATTTCCATACTGTGTTATGTGTACAAACAAATATATTATTGCTATATTTTTTCTTCAAAACCAAGTCCCAGTCTATATTTATCATTCTGTAACTTACTTCTTTCATTTCGTGAATATAATTCTCTGCTTATAATGGGGTTCCAAGTATTTCCTCACTGAAGAAAAAGGCACCAGATTTTATGGGGCTGTTTATTTGCCCTACTTAGAAAATTTCTAATATTTAGCAATAAAAGTGTTACCCAAGTGCTGTACACTTGCAGACCTACTGCCTTTTTAGTTTTCTCCTGTGTTGTTGTTGTTCAGTGTCTGACTCTTTGCAGCCTCCTGGACTGCAGCACGCCAGGCTTCCCTGACCTTCGCTATCTCCCAGAATTCGCTCAGATTCATGTCCATTGAGTCGATGATGCCATCCAACCATCTCATCCTCTGTCACCCCCTTCTCATGTCCTCAATCTTTCGAATCATCAAGATCTTTTCCAATGAGTTGGCTCTTCGCATCAGGTGGCCAAAGTATTGGAGCTTCAGCTTCAGCATCAGTCCTTCCAATGAATATTCAGGGTTGATTTCCTTTAGAATTGACTGGTTTGATCTCCTTGCTGTCCAAAGGACTCTCAAGAGTCTTCTCCAGCACCACAGTTTGAAAACATCAATTCTTTGTCATTCAGCCTTCTTTATGGTCCAACTCTCACATCCATACCTGACTATGGATGTGACTATTAGAAGAACCATAGCTTTCACCATACAGACCTTTGTTGGCAAAGTGATGTCTCTGCTTTTCAATATGCTGTCCAGGTTTGTCATAGCTTTTCTTCCAAGGAGCAAGCATCTTTTAATTTCATGGCTGCAGTCACCTTCCTCAGTGATTTTGGAGCCCAAGAAAATAAAGTCTGTTACTGTTTCCATTGTTTTCCCCATTTATTTGCCATGAAGTGAAGGGACTGGGTGCCATGCTCTTCGTTTTCTGAATGTTGTGTTTTAAGCCACCCTTTTCACTCTCCTCTTTCACTTTCATCAAGAGGCTCTTTAGTTCCTCTTTGCTTTCTGCCATAAGGGTGGTGTCATCTGCATGTCTGAGGTTATTGATATTTCTCCTGGGAATCTTGATTCCAGCTTGTGCTTCATCCAGCCTGGCATTTTATTCGCTGTATTTTATTATTTTTTACTGTGAGGTCACTTTATTATTTTTTACTGTGGGCTATAATTGGGGGAAATCTTGTGAGGCTTGATTAAGGATTTTGCCATACCGAGGAGCTTTTGTCTTTTTTTCTCCTAGGTGCCTTAGGGATATATCCATGCTGGACCACTTTTAAGTTCATTTCTCTGTGTTGGGGTTACCTGCCCACAGAGGTAGTACAAGTTCAAATCCTAAACCCACATGGAAGTACGCTGGTTACATGTTCTCAGAGGAGACATTTCCCATGGCAGAAGAGCTTCCTTATTTTCGTCCTGGGCCAGGAAGTGAAATTTTTTCTTGGACCAACCCTTCACTGAGGGTGTATCCCTTGTGTGCCTGTAGAAATATGAAGAGGGCTCAGTCCCAAATGCTACAAGTCCTTGTCCTCATGTGCCTTGCTTCAGGGACCAGAAACTTCTCCCTCTACTCTCCAAAGGTAGACCGAACTTGGGTGCATTTATAGTTAAGTCAACACACACCTATGAGGATGTTTGTTAATAGTTTACCCATCATTTCTAAGTGTTTTACAGTGAAATGATTAGGTTATCTAGCTCATCAAAGGGCTGGAAATAAAATCCATAGAGGTACCCATTCATTGCCTTTGCCAATAAGTTGCATTCTCATTTCCTTCTCTCATTTTGGTACATTATTATCAAGGTACAACTGAAGTATGCACATATTTGAACTTTACAATTTGATCAATTTTGACATACTTTTATAATTATGTAATCACCACAATCAAAACAATGAACACTTCCATCATTCTCAAAAGTTTCCTTGAAATCTTTGTGTCCTGTCTCTCTCTCTCCCTCCACCCCTTTCCCCAGAAAAAAAAAAAAAAAAAAGCACTGATCTGCTTTCTGTCACTATAAAATACTTTGTGTTGTCTAGAATTCTGTATAAATGGAGTTAAACAGTGTGTACCCTCTTTTGGCTGAATTTTTCATTCTTCATAATGCTTTTTAGGTTTATGTATATTTCTTCATGTCTCAATAGTTCTTTTCTGCTTTATTGCTGAGTTGTATTCTTCTATACAGATAAATAATGATTTGTTTATCCCGTTTACTTGTTGATGGACATTTGGGTTATTTCCAGTTTGGGGATATTATAAATAAATCTGTGAAGAACGTTCATGTACAGGTCTTTGTGTGGACAGGTGTCTTTGTTTCCTTTGGGTAAATGAAATGCGTTGGTCTTATGGTAGGAGAATGTTTTAGAAATTGCAAATATATATTCCAAATGAGTTGTACTATTTTACATTCTTACAAGTGACATTATATAATGAGAGTTTCAGTTGCTTCATATCCTTACTATCATTTGGCGGGCTCAGTCTTTTTAGTTTTAGCCAACTTGATGGATGTGTTCAGTTCAGTTCAGTTCAGCTGCTCAGTCGTGTCCGACTCTTTGCGACCCCATGAATCGCAGCACGCCAGGCCTCCCTGTCCATCACCAGCTCCCGGAGTTCACTCAGATGTGTAGTGGTATCCTATTGTGGCCTTAATTTGAACTTCCTTGATGACTAAGAATGTTGCACACCTTTTAATGTGTTTATTGGCCGTCTACCTATCTTCTTTGATGAAGTATCTGTTCACGTAGTTTGTCTATGGGTTGTTGGGCTTCTCATTAATACATTGTGAGAGGTTTTCTTTTTTAAAAGTTTAATATAAAAGTCCTCTGATGAGTATTGTGAGTATTTTCTCATAGTCCATGGCTTGCCTTTTCACTTTAATGGTGTCTTATGAGGAACAGACATCTTTAATTTTAATTAAGTCCAGCTTTTTATTTTTTCTTTTATGGTTTGTGATTTTGGCATCCCATCTAAGAAATGTTTTCCTAATCCAAGTTTGTGAAGATCTCCTATGCTTTCTTCTAGAAATATTATGGTTTTAGGTTTACATGTAGGTCAAATGACATATTCTGAGTTAATTTTGGGGATATGATGGAAGGTAAGGACAGATGTTCAATTTTCCAAACAGATATTCATTCAGTCTAGTGCTATTCATTGAAATGACTTTCCCTTCTGACTTGGCACCTTTGTTAAAAAAATTGAAATATATATATGTAGATGTCTGGATTCTATTCTGTTTCATTTACCTATATGTCTGTTTTTTCAACAGTATCAACTGCTTTATAGAAATTACTGAAATCAGGTAGGGCAAGTCCTTTCAACTTTGCTTTCTCATTTTCATTCTTTTAAAATCCTTTGATTATGCTTGATCCTTTTCATTATTATTTAAATTTTATGATCAGCTTATCAATTTCTACAAAATAAAACCCTGCCAAAATTTTTATTGGTATCACATGGAGTGTAGTTCATCATAGATGTATTACCATCTTAAAAATAGCCTTTTCATCCATAAGTTTGCAATATTTATCCATTTATTTAGGTCTTTTTAATTTTCTGAAGCAATGTTTTATAGTTTTTAGTGTAAAGGTTTTAGTCATCTGTTGTTAGATTAATTCTATGCATTCTATGATTTTTGGTGATACTGTAAATAGAAGTGTGAAAATTTATTTTCTAATTGCTAGTGATATATAGATATAAGAATACAATTGATATTCTATATTGACCATAAGGGCTTCCCAGCTGGCACAGTGGAAAAAGTGCCTGCCAATGCAGGAGATACAAGAGATGCTGGTTCAATCCCTGGGTTGGGAAGATCCCCTGGAGAAGGAAATGGCAACCCACTTCAGTATTCTTGCCTGGAAAATTCCATGGACAGAGGAGCCTGGCAGGCTGCAGTCCCGTGGGGTTGCAAAGAGTCAGAC
This sequence comes from Ovis canadensis, assembly GCF_042477335.2. NCBI lineage: Eukaryota > Metazoa > Chordata > Mammalia > Artiodactyla > Bovidae > Ovis > Ovis canadensis. Next base: position 81,260,074 of record NC_091251.1, read on the forward strand.
ATGACTGAGCACAATAACAACAATAACATTATTGACCTTAAACCCTGCTAAATTCATTTATTAGGTTTAGTAATTGCTCTGTAGAATTCCAATTCTAGACTTTTTGATATTGTCCTAAAGATCTGGAGTGTTGGAGAAGACTCTTGAGAGTCCCTTGGACTGCAAGGAGATCCAACCAGTCGATTCTAAAGGAGATCAGTCCTGGGTGTTCTTTTGGAAGAATGATGCTAAAGCTGAAACTCCAGTACTTTGGCCATCTCATGCAAAGAGTTGACTCATTGGAAAAGACTCTGATGCTGGGAGAGATTGGGGGCAGGAGGAGAAGGGGATGACAGAGGATGAGATGGCTGGATGGTATCACCGACTCGATGGATGTGAGTTTGAGTGAACTCCAGGAGTTGGTGATGGACAGGGAGGCCTGGCGTGCTGTAATTCATGGGGTCACAAAGAGTTGGACACGACTGGGCGACTGAACTGAACTTAACTGAAAGATCTGGAAAGCTTGTTCATTTTTCCAGTACTTTCTGTTCTTCAGTTTAGATGATTTCTGTTGATCTATTTTCATTTTCCCTTGTTACCTATCTATTTTCTGCTATTTGGCCCATCTAGTGAATTCTAAAAAAAATTGAATATTGTGTTTTTCACTTTTAAAGTTTCCAGTTGGATTTTTTTGTTTGTTTGCTTTTTTTTTCTTTTTTGTACTTTATGTTTCTTTATTGAGAATCTCTATCCATTCATTTCAAATGTGTTTTCCTCATGGAACATTGTTACAATAGTTGCTTGAAAGTCTCTGATAGTTTCAACATTTAGCTAATCTTGAGGTTGGCATCTGTTGATTTCTCCTTGAGAACCGGTCATATTTTCCCGTTTCTTTGGTTGTCAAGTAATTTCAGATTGTATCCTGAACATGTCAGAGTAATATTGCATAGGTTCGGAGTCTGTTTATAATCCTCAGGGGAATGTTGATGTTTTTGCTTTACCAGGCAGTTAATCTGGTTAGGCTCTGACCCTAAGTTCTTCTCACCTTTGTGGACAGTGGTTTAACTCTCAGTTCAATTATATAAACCTTTGCTGTGCTGCTTTGGGTCTGTCCGGTACCTGCACAGTTCAAGGGTTAGTCTGACACTTAGGTATGTGGTTCCTATCTCATTTAAATTCTCAGAGCCTTTGCTGATGTTGGTTTGAGTCTGTACCTTGCATACTTGACTCAAATGTTAGATTGAGCCAAGGGTTTCATACACAGAAGTGGGGGACCCCCTTTCTCTAGCTTTTTTCTCCTCTGAGATATCTCCTACTCACTCCACCTCACAGGGTGATCGTTTCCTAGTTCCTCTGGCTAGAAAGACATGTTTTCTATTGGAATTTTAGCTGCCTATTCCACACATTGCTTTGAAACTGGGACCAATTCTTAGGATGAAGCTGCATGAGAAAAGGAAAAAATGGAAGGCATACCTATCCCCCCATCCAGCTGCTTTTATTTACTTTCACAGTCCTCAGGTAGTTTTTCCTCCCTGTGTTTTTGTCAGAGTTTTTAGTTGTAATTAGTTGGAGGACTAGCTAACACGGTAGAACCAGAATCCACTGACCTATTTATTTTTAATATGGATAGATTTCAAAGATGCAGCAGAATCCTGAAGGAAAGCCAATCATATGCTTCCCCCAAATTCCCCACCCGACTCTGAAAAACACACAAGGCTTTCTGTGTTCTGGTTTTTAAATCTCATGACATAGTGAAAGTCATTAAAAGCAAGGAAATACTTTACCTGGAAGAAGGTGTATTTAGGATTGGTACGGTCAGTTTTATTTTACTTTTTTCTAGGTGCAGACCTTTAATTTGTAGGACGGAGGGGAGCCATATAATTGTTTATTTCTTTGATTCTTTCCTTTGGGGCTGAGTGAAAAATAACTTTCTCTACACATGTATATATTGCTTCAAAGGTAGCATAAAAGTGCCTTTTGTTTCCTTGAGTCATTTTGTTTCGTTTCAGACCTGTCACTTTTATTTATTTACCTGATCATCATATCTCTGACTGTAATATAAATGCAGTATATAATTACACTTTTGAAAATGGTTATTTACTTGTTGGCCCACAGTGGTTTCCTGGAGCTGTTACAACCTATCTGTTAAACATAAGGAATAGCAGCATGAAGCCCAGAGCTGATTGAGATAATTATTTTAAGTTGAGGACCGTTGCCCAGGTAAATAACAGCTGCTTTGGAATCATTACAGCTGAAGTGGTCAATGAACCTTTCCTTGTTAACCTTTCCTTGTTAACTATAACGGATGGATATTTCAAGGTTACCAAAACATTAAAAAAAAGTCTTAAATATCACTAGTTCATCTAGCTGTTATATTTTCAGGGAATGTTATACACAGATACTAGGATGTAGAGGTGCAGCCAGGAGAATTTTGTTGGGAGGGTGTGATTTGATGGGTAACATCAAAATGGTCAGAGTGTGAACTTGGTTTTAGTAAACAACCCTAAAATCTATTTATTTATCAAAAAACTGTGCAAAATGTGTTAAGGCTTTACACTGGCAACTTGGGCAGGGAATCTTGCAAAAGCAACTTTTTCCCATGAGATTTTCTTTTTGAATATATGTTCTTAAGAGAATGCTTCCCACATTTCTGGCTTTCTATAGGTTCTGACATTTTGTTCTGAGTATTGTATGTAGCCAGGACCAGGAAGTGCAGAGGTCTGTTTTTAAAACTGAAGAGGGCTTTTTTTCCATTGAAAATATTCTTTTATTATTACAAACACAGTGTATGTGTATTATAGAAAGTCTAAAAAATACAAGTAAGCAAAAATATAAGGCTATAAAAACACAATTTTTATTATCCAGAGATGATTCCTGCCTACTCTTCATCGCATATCCGTTCAAATCCCCTTCTAATTATGCTTCTATGTATTTTTGTCCCTCTGTTGTTCAGTTACTAAGTTGTGTCTGATTCTTCAGAATGAGATTATACCTTTCATACTATTTTGCCACTTGATTTTTAAAAACAAGGATCTCTACCTTCCCATGTGCAATAAGTACACTTTTATTTTGTCTAATATCCAGTTCACATTCATATTTCTCCAATTGTTTAAGGGAACTTAAAAAATTTTTTAAATTCAAAAATCAATCTTTGATTTCTAGGGATGTTATTCTAAATATTTGCCTCAATTGGTTGGATTCAGAGAATTTATGAGAGGTCTGTGGCAGGCCTGATAGTTGGTATTGATAATCATGTGGTCAATTTGGCTATAGATTAATTGATTCTGATCACAGCTCTAGAGTTACCAAAACCAAAGATCAACCTGTGCTCTGGTGAATTGAGGGACTAAAATGACTCCCATTCTGTCAAGAAGTTCTTAATAAAATTGACAAAATATATAATGTGAGAAATATAACAGTACTTAATATTTGTAGCATTTCACTTTCTTTTGTATTACTTTATATGATGCCTGATTAGGGTTTACCATGGGAGCAAGTTAGAACCTTTGGAAAGGACCCAGGTAATTGCTGATCATTAGAATGTATCCCATAAATAAGTTTTTTTTGTTTTGTTTTGAGTTTTGTCCCCTAAATGATATCACATGTCAGGAAAGAGTTACAGTTATTCCCAAAGAGCCAAAAGTAGTCCAAGAGAGGAACATTCTTTCTCTGGAATCTCAACAGTTGATATTTAGAGGAAAGGATTTAGGAGGCTGAAAATATGGCTTGTTGCCTAAGACACACATATTTTACTCTTCAGAAACAAATTTCTGGAAGAGCAGCACTGTAACATTTAGATAAATGTGCCTAATTTTCTTTTTGTCCTTACATCCAAGTTTTTAAATATAAAAGTTGAAAATCTACAAATTAAATGAAATTGAGAAAATAGAGAAAAAAGGAAAATTCTCATTACTTTATCTTCCTACTCAATTATTAGTGTTTTGATGTTTCCTCCAAATATTTTTCCTGTGCATATACCATAGCTGCTACCATATACATGTATACATAGGTATGTATATACACATATTTATGCTTATATGAAAGTGCATACCATGCATATGTTTATGTAAGTACTTGCATGTTCATGAAGGCAATGGCACCCCACTCCAGTACTCTTGCCTGGAAAATACCATGAACGGAGGAGCCTGGTGGGCTGCTGTCTGTGGGGTCGCACAGAGTCGGACACAACTGAAGTGACTTAGCAGCAGCAGCAGCAGCAGATATATAAGTATACATTACATGTGGGCTTCCCTGGTGGCTCAGTGGTAAAGAACCCACCTGCCAACGCAGAAGCCACTGGTTCAATCCCTGGGAGGGGAAGAACTCCTGGAGAAGAAAATGGCAACTCACTCTAGTATTCTTGTCTGGGAAATCCCATGGACAGACAGAAGGGGCATACAGTCTGTGGGGTTGCAAAAGTCAGACATGACTTAGTGACTAAACAAAAACAAGTACACAAACATATGTACTTAGCAATAGTCGAGCACTTTTCTCTGATTACAGCCTTTCTAATCAACATTTGGTAATGGTTACATAGTATTTTCTTCCAGTGTTTAGTAATTTATTTAGCCCTTCCACTCATGATGGAAATATGTTTTGTTCCTATTCAGAACCCAGTGTCTCCTGGCCCACCCACCAACTGTGCCCGAGATGCTCTGTGGAGGGTTCTTCCTCCCCTTTCCCTCCGGATCTCAGGGCATGGCTCCAATATCCACATTCTAGAATGTTCCCTCAAGGAGCCTGATCTTGGGTCAAGCCTCATTTCCGCTCTTTCACTGTGCTCTACCCTGATGGACTTGACATTTTGAACTCTTCTTTCTCATTAAGTCCGCCTTGCCAGGAAGTTGGACTCAAGTTCTGCGTTCTTCTCTGCCACTTCCCAACCCCATCTGCATCTTCCCATCTAGTCCCGGGTTTATAACTCTCGCCTGGGCCAGAGTGCTCAGCCTCAGCTCACCATTGGATGGGAATGAAGGTGGAAGGGGAAGGTCACTGGATCTTTAGTTTGTGCGTATTATAAATGACTCTGGGATGAGCATTTTTTCATAAAATTTCCCCTCATACTTAGGATTATTATCTTAGGATAGAATCCCAGAAATGGAATTACTGAATTTAAAATTATGACTGTTTTTAAAGCTGCTAATATTTGTTATCAGCTGAATATAGCTAATATTTAATAACCATTTCCGAGACAATATCTCATCTAATTTTTACAGCAGTCTTGTGCACCTCCCCATCATGGAGACATATATGGGTATGGGTAACACTACAGTGCATTGTCATCGGGGCATCATCTTTGTTTATTCTAATTTAAAAGGCAACAATAGGCTTTGCTAATGTGTTTGCTTATTTTGGGGCGTGGGGAGTAGGTACAGTAGCAGAATAGGTTCATCAAGTAATTTTATTTCATTTAAAAAAGAACTGTGTTTTGTTTTGTTTTGAGCATTATTTGTACAAAAGATCCTCAGACATGAAGACAAAATCTATTTTAAACCACAAGAAAAACAGGAGAGGGCTCTTGGTTGATATTTCAGCACCTACTAGATGCCTAACTGTGTAGATATTGAGCTGTAATATAGGCTTCACAAACGGAGGACAAGAGAAGGACCCTGTCTGCTTTGGCGTTTCCAGAGCCAGGATGTTTAGTGCTGGACACTTGGTAGGTGCTCAGAAAATGTTTGTAGAATGAATGAAAATTTTACCAGTTAGAATTTGGGTCATCAGTGAGTGACAGAAACCCCAAAATAACAGTGGCTTAAACTGGATAAGGGGTTCCCAGGAGAAGCTAGTGGTAAAGAACCCATCTGCCAATGCAGGAGACATAAGAGACTTGGGTTCAATCCCTAGGTGAGGAAGATCCCCTGGAGGAGGGCATGGCAACCTGCTCCAGTACTCTTGCCTGGAGAATCCCGTGGACAGAGGACCCTGGTAGGCTATAGGCCATAGGGTTGCAAAGAGTCGGACATGACTGAAGCGACTTAGCACGCATGCAAACTGGAAAAGTTTCTTTCTTAAGTAAAATAAATCTAGAGAAAAGCAGTCCAGGCTGTTTAAGGAAGGTTCATAATATCAGGGCCCAGTTACTTGTGTCTAATAACTCTGTATTCCTTGGCATGTTAACTTTACTTTAGGGTCCCAACTCACTGTTTCAGCTCTGGCCATTGCATCAACATTTCTAAGAAAAAAGAGAAAAGAAGAGCATGCTCTCTCTCTTTAAATTGAGTACAGCCCTTTTACTTATGTCATATTGGCCAGAACTTAGTCATACTGCCACTTCTAGGGTGAGGAGGCTACGAAATGTGGGTTTTGTTTTGGGGGGCTGTGTGCCTTAGGTAAAATCAGGAGCTCTGTTACTCTGGAAGAGGGAAAGAATGTATTTGGAGGGCCACTAGCAGGATCTCTCATAGTGAACTTAAATCTTCTTAGGAGGTGAAACTATGCACACGTTAAATTTTAAATAAGCACATAAAGCTTTTATATTATTGAAACCAAACAAATTGTACGGATGATATGAAGCACAGAGAGACCAACTGAAAGGATATAGTTGAGAACGGCGTCATAGCTGAGGGGTGGGACTGGATACACAGAGGGTGGTAGGGAGAATTGGAAGCTAGTCCAAGGGCAGCAGATGTTTTATATTAGGTAGAGGTGGTAAAAATACACAAATAAAATCATGTTGGTGATGAATAAAATCTATCTACTTTTGATCATGAAAAAAAGGTCATAGTAATACAGTTTCAAAATAAATATATTTTATTTAATGGGTATTTTTATTTCCTTTAAACAAATCTTTAAAGTCCTGTTACTTGGACTTCCCCCTTCAAGCCTCCTGTGGTTCTTCTGTATTTAATCAGTGGTTCTCCAAGGCCTCAATTTTCTTTATAAGGCTCTTCTGTTCTTTTATGGGGCACAGAGCACTCAAGGAATCCTTGTGGCCAATGGAAATTTCTTCCAGAGTTAGGGCACCATAGTTCTCCCTCCTCCCTCCACTGCCCAACTTCCCACACCAGTTCAACAACTGTTGTCTCCTAAGTCTCCAGTACAAAAAAAGGGGAACAAAAAACCCTTCCACGTATTTACTTAATATTTCTCTTAATATTATTTTTTAAAAGCACACAGATAATACACATTCACCAAACAATGAGAAAACAGGGGTGAGCAAAAAGAAAAAGGTAATCTGTAATTCCACTCTCCAGAGTTGGCCACAGTTCATTTTTTTTTTTTAATTGAAATATAGTTGATTTACAATATTGTTTGTTTTTGGTATACAACAAAGTGATTCAGTTATATATATACATATATATTCAGTTTTATATACATATTCAGATTATTTTCCATTATAGATTATTATAAGATATTGAATACAGTTCTCTGGGCTATACAGTTGGTGCTTGTTGTTTATCTATTTTATATATAGTAGTTTGCGTCTGCTAACCCCAAATTCCTAATTTGTCCCTCCCTACCCCTTTTCCCTTTGGTAGTCAAGTTTGTTTCCTATGTCTGTGGATCTATACATGTTTTGTAGGTAAATTCATTTGAATTATGTTTTAGATCCCATAAATGATATCTTTTAATATTTGTCTTTCTTTGAATAGTTCATATTTTGTTATTAAGCCCTAAGAGACATTTTAACTCTTTAAAAATATGTTTACATGACCATTTATTTTAAAAAACACTAGCAAATTAATGTCTTATAATTTGCATTTTCAACTTAATCGTCTAGTGTGAACTTTGGTCAGTAGATATAACTGATAATTATTTTATAGCTGCCTACTATTTTATTGGGAAAATGTGGAAAGACCAGTTTTCAGTGATTAGAAAAGCCTGTGTTCTGTGCGTTTCATCAGGAAGTTAGAACTGAGTGGGAGCAGAAGGCTTGAACGAAGGTCATCAGCAAAGGTTAGTCTTACTCTTGCCCGAGGCTGAAAGACTGAATCTGATACCTGGACAACTGGTGCCTCCCAGAGGAGGCTGTCTGGAGAGGTGGCTGTCAGTGGGGATCGGTATCGCTTAGAGCCTGGGGCTCCCTCAGGAAGCAGCCTGGAGCCCAGGTGAGAGCCTCTTTGAAGGCAGATGGCTCTTAAACCAGCTGGTGTTTGCAGAAAACCCTCATCTGCCGGATGAGGACCTTGTCCGTTCTCCAGTTGGTGTTGGAGAAAAAGAGCTCTGTGTAACTGCTGTAGTTTTAGAACTTCTTTAGCTGCTACCTCACCCCTCATTCCACAGTTGCTTGCATTCCACTACCACTATCTGATGGCCATGGAGAGCAATGACTTCATGAGCTAGGTATGTGTGGCGCTTAAGCTTTCCCACTCAGGAGCCTTTTGAAATAAAACTCAGATTAGCTAACTGCTAGGACTGGATAATCGAGTACATTTTTTAATGGTGACATAATGACTTTTCTCAGTTATTTCTTATTGTTTGAAGGGGGTCATTATCTCTCTGTGAAGCCACATCTGATATGGAGGCTGAAGTGAATTGCTGAAATACAGGCCCTTACCTCTGAATGGTAAGAGCCCACCTGCCTCCGTCTAATGGGCTTTGCACCATCAGGACACTGAATGGATGCTGGGCACTTGCAGGCTGCTCTGATGTTGTGCATTAAGGTTATATTTCTTATAATGTGAGAGCTACATCTGACATAGATTCTGTTCCACAAGAATAAATTTGTTCTTTCTTGAGAATAGATGACCTCGGGGATCGTTGGCTTTTAAGTGTTATAAATTTTTATGACATTATGAAAGGAAAGGGGGCTATAGTAAGCCACTTAGTATTATATTTCCATTTTCTGGATAATGGATTAGATATAATGGCCCAGCAAATGTGAGTAGACTACAGAGAGAAGACTAGAAATAGGACACAAAATATGCACAACACAATCACCTAAGAAAGTCAGGTTAGCTCTCCTCTGATATGACCAGTTGTTAAAATACAAAATACAAGGTAAATGCTGAGGAACAATGTTAATGACTGATGGGAAATTAAGTGAAAATAAAACCTGACTAAGTTCTTAGAGGACCCTAAAACTGGAATTTGGAAAAGGTAGAGGTAGCCAGAATAGCAGAGACTCAGGCTAGATATCAAATAGGAAACTGGGGAAGTGGGTTGAGATAAAAACAGAAGATTCAGATGAGAGGAATACAGAGATGTGACCCTGAGGAAGAAAAAGAAAGAGAAATGCAGGAGGGAAGGAAAGAAAGAAGAAAGGAAGGAAGAGAAATAATCGCAAATATAATTTCTATGTGGAAATATAAATATTTCATAATGCTAAAGAAGTGTTTTTCATCTAGGAGAGCAGGGGTTTGAAATGAATTCACATATTAAATAGGATTCTGCATGTTAAGAAGGATCATTTTTATTCTTTTTGATAGGAGAAATGGAAAGATAGAAAGATGCCTCGTATTGCTAAGGGCTAATCTTTTTGCCTGGAAGCTGCTCTTACTCTTACTAGTTACAGAGTTAAAATAAGTAGCCTTTTTTTTTTTTTTGTTTTGTTTTTAGGGAAACTGAGGTCAAAGACAAAAGGAACCTTGTGATTTGGTAGTCAAGGCCATTGGCATTGGGCTATGTGTCCATGGGAGCTGGCATTCAGAGAAACAAAATACCCTGAGAAACAGATGGGGAAACAGCCAGAGAAACATAAAGCACTTTGCTGGATGTCACATTGCTGAAAGTTGGCATAGCTAATTCTCTCATCATTTAAGCATTACTAAGGAGTTCAGTGACTCAGGGGCAAGTCATAGATTGGCAGGAATCAACTGAAAGGATGTTTCAACGCTATATATTTAGATGTTGTCACTTTATGTCTGTCTCAGCCTCTGTTTCCACATCTGTAAAATGATGGCATTGAAATAGATGATTGTGGCCCTGGTGAGGGCTGGAAAGAGGGCTAGGGCTGCGCAGTTGGGAAAGTTAAGTGTTTTATCTATGATAGTAGTGAATCAGTCTTCTAGGCAAAGCTAACTGCTGCTGTTGCTGCGTCGCTTTAGTCGTGTCTGACTCTGTGCGATCCCATAGACGGCAGCCCAACAGGCTCCTCCATCCCTGGGATTCTCCAGGCAAGAACACTGGAGTGGGTTGCCATTTCCTTCTCCAATGTGTGAAAGTGAAAAGTGAAAGTGAAGTCGCTCAGTCGTGTCTGACTCTTAGTGACCCCATGGACTGCAGCCTACCAGGCTCCTCTGTCCATGGGATTCTCCAGGCGAGAGTACTGGAGTGGGTTGCCATTGCCTTCTCAGAGGCAAAGCAAACTAGGAGTACCAAATCTATAGAAGCCATGAGCCTTAAGTGGTGGTGGATCAAAGATAGAAGAGCGAGTTTCTAGGACACAGTATCCAGACAGGGTCAAATGGCCAACTTTGGCATTTTGTTAAGACCGTCTTTCTTGCTGTGCTCTGTACCTGAGCCGTGTCAGTCCTAAAGCAGCTATATATGGGAGCAGCTGTTAAATACAGATACTGTATTTGTGAGAAAAGTTTGTAAGTATCAGAAAACAAAGGAGCCAACCTAAACAATAAAAGAGAAGTGATTATTAGCAGGGGTGCTTGGCACCTTGGTAACAGACTCAAAGCAAAGATTGGAAGGCTGTTGGGACTTTCCATCTCTGGTCTTTGTTCCTCTCTGTGTCTCTGCTTGGTCTGTTAGGCATAACCTTATTCTCATCAGCACTGTCAGTGCACAGCTGGAATATGGTGTCCAGTCCTGGACTTTACATCCTGAGGGGAGACATAAAGACTGTTCAAAGAAGGGCCATAGGAATGATTGAAGAGCTAAAAGAAATTTAGCCCTGAGAGGAGGTGCTAAAGAACCAGGGATAATTCATCAAGAAAAAGTCTGCTATTGGGCATAATGCAGTTAAAAGGATATGATGGATTATTAGTGGAAGAGGTTGTGACTGATATTCTTTGCCTTTACTAAGGATAAACCAAGAGGGGATAGACTCCAATCACAGCAAAGGGGATTCAGGCTGGAAGAAAAATGAGGGGTAAAGGCAATGGAGACTAGAGGCATCTTGATGACTTTCAAGGGAAGGCTGAGACCTCACCTCTAGTAGTTCTGACAAATAGGTGATTCTTATCTCTCTGGAATATTTGCTCTGTCTTCAGGCAATGAGATGACCTGGAAGGGCCTCCAGCCCTTCTTCATTTGTGGGGACAGATATTTGGTTGGGTCAGAGAAGTTCTGATTTTTTTTTTTCCTGCCAAATCAGTGTCTGAGGGACTTCTTATGCACATTGGTATTGGCTCAGGCTTACAAGTTAAAACTGGACATGGAACAATAGTCTGGTTCCAAATAGGAAAAGGAGTATGTCAAGGCTATATATTGTCACCCTGCTTATTTAACTTATATGCAGAGTACATCATGAGAAACACTGGGCTGGAAGAAGCACAAGCTGGAATCAAGATTGCCAGGAGAAATATCAATAACCTCAGATATGCAGATGACACCACTCTTATGACAGAAAGTGAAGAGGAACTAAAGAGCCTCTTGATGAAAGCAAAAGAGGAGAGTGAAAAAGTTGGTTTAAATCTCAGCATTCAGAAAACTAAGATCATGGCATCCAGTCCCATCATTTCATGGCAAATAGATGGGGAAACAGTGGAAACAGTGGCTGACTTTATTTTTGGGGGCTCCAAAGTCACTGCAGTTGGTGATTGGAGCCATGAAATTAAAAGACGCTTACTCCTTGGAAGGGAAGTTAAGACCAACCTAGATAGCATATTCAAAAGTAGAAACATTACTTTGCCAACAAAGGTCCCTCTAGCCAAGGCTATGGTTTTTCCAGTAGTCATGTATGGATGTAAGAGTTGGACTATAAATAAAGCTGAGCGCTGAAGAATTGATGCTTTTGAACTGCGGTGTTGGAGAAGACTCTTGAGAGTCCCTTGAACTGGAGATTAAACCAGTCCATCCTAAAGGAGATCAGTCCTGGGTTTTCACTGGAAGGACTGATGCTAAAGCTGAAACTCCAATACTTTGGCCACCTGATGCGAAGAACTGATTCATTTGAAAAGACACTGATGCTGGGAAAGATTGAGGGCAGGAGGAGAAGGGGACGACAGAGGATGAGATGGTTGGATGGCATCATTGACTCGATGGACATGGGTTTGGGTGGGCTCTGGGAGTTGGTGATGGACAGGGAGGCCTGGTGTGCTGTGGTTCATGGGGTTGCAAAAAGTCGGAAACGACTAAGCGACTGAATTGTACCATTAAATCATCTTCTATTTTGTGTTCATTAGTCTCAAGTTGACAAAGTGTATTTACATTAGATTTGCAAATTTGAGATATATTTTTTGTTGGTTATTTAGGAAAATGAATTTATGTTAGATTTGCAGCTTTGTCTAGCTGACACAATGCATTTATGTTAGATTTGCAGTTTGGGGACATATTTATTGCTGTTTTTAGAAAATATTTAAATAATATGATGTCTAAGCTGCTTTTTGCCTTCAAAGCATCCAGTGGCTATTTCACAGATATGAGTCTGAGCTGATTATTTTGTTTTCAATCACATGATTTGGTTTTTCAAATAAAAATAATTAATATATGCCCTTCAACTGTAAAAGAAAAATAATTATAATTTTTTCCACTTAACTGCTTTAAACTCAACCGTTACCTCATTCAGGTACACGTGACTCAAGTAATTGAAAGCTGCTCAGTTCACAGTGTGAGAGCAGAGGCGGGGAGTCACATTTTGTAATGAGGTCCTTAAAACCAGCTCTATAAGTTGGCTGTTTTACATGTTAAATGAAAGTCTTCCGATGAAGCAAAAAGTCAATTCAAACTTTCATTTAGTTTTTATCAGGAAAATGGCTTCAGATATTTCCCAGCTAAATGCACAGAAAAATTGTAAGGACAGGGGAAGTGTTTATAAATAATTGGAATAAAACTCACCCTCTTATTTTGATTCCTTTCCCTGGTGCATTCAGCTCTCAATTGCAAGTCCCTCTCTAGGTTGGTGGTATCTTTGACCAGCTGGAAGTGGTTTTAGTGCTGAACAGGACTCTTTTCTAATAATACGAAGCTGTCACAAAAAATCAGGCCTTGGAGTAACAATAAACTATGTCTGCATCTGATAATTACACACAGAATTTGTATGCACCACACATTCTGACACTAATTGAGTGTCTTGCTTCCAGATGAATGTCAGTTTCAGCCATGCTATGATGCCTTCTCCCATAGACTACCAATTTCCCCACTATTATAGTCCCTAATGATAGAAATTTCATATTGATCTCCAGTTATTACAGCCCCAAATGTTATATTTAGTAAATTTTGCATTATTTCTCTGTAAGGTTTGGGTGAAATTACAAAGAACTGGGCTCAGGGGTCTGCTAGCCTTCCCCAGCCCCTATCATTCAGGTGCAGGGTGTCTTGGAAGAGAACGCAGCCTGAGCCACAGCTGCTAACAAGGTCAGATGACAGTGGGCTGGGGAGGCTTACAGGCAACCCAGGCTACTGCAAACAGCTTGTGGTGGATGCAGTGGGAATCCAGGTTGTGGAGAGGTGGCTTCTCTTTGAGCTGGGCAGGCAGCAGAAGGTCAGAGGAAAAGCCAAGGGCATGGTGAGGCCAGCAGAGTGGAATTCAGACATTTTTTGATGAATGGACTGATATGTGTTGGGGCCCCAACTACTGCAGGAGCAATGTCCACCCAAATCCTTCACCCCAGGTATCCCTGAAGTCCTTTATAAATGTTGCTGTTTTTATTAAGCAGGGCGTTTCATCCTGATTTCAGATTATACCCCCAAGCACTAGTCTTGGAACCATTAGGTTTCTCCTTTATTTCGTTTTTAATGATAGCATTCTCTTTCCTAGAAAGATGAGATGTTATTTCAATAATAGCCCAAGGCAAAGACTGAGCTCCTCTCCTCTAGTGTTGATCCAGCCGTGGAGCCCTTGGGTACAAGGCCAGCCTAGATATTCTTTCTTCCCCTAACGGTGCTTAGGCTCTGCTTGCAGTTAGGTGGGCATCCCAAATCTAAGAGTAAGCAACTCGATTGGGTTGAGTGCACCTTCAGTGAGAGAAACGTATACAGGTTCACTTAGACACAGCAAGCTCACCACATTACACTGAGGATGGCATTTATTCCCCTAACTGGTTAAAAGAACTGCCTAAGATGATTGATCTACTCTGTAGACGGTTTTGCAACAAATAGAAATAGCTAGCGCTTTCCACTGAGAGTAGGCAGTGTCCGAGTCCTATTACTGAACTGTGTCGGGCTATTCCTGTCCCTTGTCAGCTCTGGGGGCTTGGAGCACCCCCAGGCAGAGTGGGATGGGGATGAGGGTGGGTGAGTATAAGATGACTGACAAAATCTTGAAGTAGATATACTTAACTTTCATCTCTTCCTGACGTCCGTTTTTAGATTGGCTGAAGGTAGATGGGGGAGCTTTGAGAGCAAGGACAATGACAAAGAGAGTAGTCTTATTCTTTAAGTTTCTCTTTTCCTGTTGTTTGTTTTTTTTGTTTCGTTGCTCTGGCTGCTGTACGTGGCATGCAGGATCTTAGTTCCCTGACTAGGGATTGAACCTGTCCCTGCTGCGTCGGGAGCTTAGAGCCTTAATCACTGGAATGCTAGGATGCCCTGGCAGGCTTGTTAAAGGTGTTGGGGGGATAGTATTCGATGGCTTCAAGAAAGCTAAGGATTTGCTCCTAAATGTGGACTTGGAGCCATGTATGGATGAGTGAGGGGTAGGTCAGCCCAGGACAAAGCACAATGAATTACCGAGGCGGGTGAGGATTCACGCCTGCTGCCTGACCAATTCCAAGCACCATGTGGCCTCTCCTTCTAAGTAGCTGACTGCATGTGCTCCCGTTTTGGAGCTGGTGAGGTGTTTGCTGGAAGAAGATCCTGGGAAAGTCTCTACCCCAGGTTCTGGAATAAGCAGAAGACAGCCCTGCTCCCCGGCATAATGACAGCTCAAAGTCACGAGGGAGCCTTCTGTTTGGGTGTCGTGACCTTTCCTGTCACATCTCTGCATTGTGGCAGGCTGCTGGAGAGGAGACTGGTGTGACAGGCTTACCTTTCAGCATGCCTCAATCACACCACTTAGATTGCAGGCGGGAAGAGGCAGGAGAGGGAGGCGAGCTGGTCCTGTTTCCTAAACACCCTCTTCTCTCCATCAGGGCCAGGTCACAGAGGTCACCTGTCATGTGCGAACATCCTGACGATAAGGGGAGGCCTCTCCCTAATCCCTCGAGTGTGGCGTTTGCATGGGTTATTAAAGAAGGGGTGTTTATCTCACCTGGGCCATTGTCCACACACATATATCCCAAGCCCCCCTAACAAGCCCCTCAGCTAAGATGCCTGCCTCAGTGATAATCCAGCCTTCACAGTGGGGAACTCTTGATTTTTAATTATGCTGGAAACTACTTTCTCTTCTCCCTCCTTATGATAAATGACTTAAGGAGAAGCAGACACAATTGTGTGTTTTCAGTATCGTGTAGGAGATTTGGAGGAAGAAATATGATGGGTTGAATTTGAATTTGCTTAGCTCTGACTAAGATAAATTGTCACTAAAATCATAAGTTTGCATATTTTCACAATCAAGCCCATTTCACTTTTGAAACTAGCTATTCTTTATAGGGTTTTTGTCAGCAACAGGGAAGAAATGGGATGATAATGATCAGATTAGAAAAATACCATTAAAAGCACTGAGACAGTTGATTTGCTGGGTTGAAATATTTAGTTAGGCTGCTGTTCTCCTTGCTTTCCCTATAGCAGGAAGTGTGAGGAAACTGTTTCTGTGGCCACTGCTGTTGAAACTGTAATATTCCTTGTCATAGCAAGCACTGTTGATGTTCTACAAATAATGGAAATTGACCTTTGTTCACATCATTAAGCAAAATACATTTCTCAGTCATCTTCATAATGCCAAGATAAAGACAATGGACTTACTCTGGACAAAATTTTCCCAAAGATGATATATTTGTAATTAACTGTATGCATAGACCACCTCTGAAATAATATAGTAGAAACTGGTAACTTTGGCTCCCTCAGTGAAGAACAACAACTGGATGATTGGGAGAGTGGGCTATTATTTAATCATTTTAAAACTAGCCATTAGAATATTACCTATTAAAATGAAAACTTAAAAATTCTTTTAAATATTTTTCTTTACTGAAAAGTGGATACCATGCAGTGACTATGGGTGGTTGACCCATTGTATATATTCAGCCCCCCTGGCTTGAGTTGAAGACAGGCACAGAGATGTAGGCTCAGGCATGAAAGGAGTAACAGAAGCAAAATCTATCAGAACAATTGTCTCAGCACATCACCCTGGAACATCTATGATTGTACTTGGCTGCATGCCGATGTTAATTTAAACGTGAATTTAAGATCAACCACCACTTACTATTTATCTTATAAATGTGTTCCTAGTAGGACAACATTTAGAAATGTTGATAAAGGTAGTCACCCATAATCTAACTGCTCAGAAATCATTGTTGTTAACCTTTTAAAATATATCTGTATAGGCCCTTTTCTATGTTTATCTCTTTACATATGTGACTGTGTCTGTGTATATGGCCACGTGTGATGATATCAACTAAATTCCCTCTAAGGACCAGGCAGATAACATAAATGTGTAAACTTAGAGAATGATGAGGATTATGCTAAGCTGGAGAATTTACACCTAGCCTAAAAATACTCAAAGTTGTAAAATTAGGCTGCCAGATATAACAATCTGTAGGTGGGGTTTAGCTTGTAGGGCACTGGTTTGTTTCACAAGAGGTCACCAAGGTTATTATTTTCTTCTATATCCTTTCAGAGATATTCTGTGTGTGTGTGTGCATTTTATATGTGCACAGACACATGAATCCATTCCTTCCTGCTTCTTTTTGTTAAGCAAGTGATAGCATGTCAGTTGCAGTTTTAACTCTAGACTCAGTTGAACCTTTTGGCTGCATTATCATCCTGTGTGTATTATCACTTGTTACCTCTCTTCTGATCTCCTCCTTCATTCTTTTTGATCTTCTTCTGAGGTTGTGGGGGTTCAACCCTACTATGGTATATTTGCATTTCTTTTATAGTAAAAAATATCTTCACTTTATACCTTATATAACTTTGTATACTCTTCTCTTCACTTTAAATCTTAAATTGTACCAAGCTCCTTTTTATTTTCTTCCCCCTACCTTGTTAGTATCACCATCACTCATCAGTTATGATTCTCTTCAGATTCTGTTAGCATTTGTTATGCCTGCTGCAAGAATCCTAAGAGATGTTAAATAGCGCTAAGCCTGAGGTTGACCCTTGGGTCACCCTATTAGACTCAACCACCTTCCCTAAATTGAATACTGTGTCATCCATCATTGTATATTCTAAATGCTCTTGCCTACAGCTCTTACTATAAGGAGCTCCTTTCAGTATCTACCATCTGCTACCAACCCCCATCTAACTGTGTAACAAATTTAATGAAGAATCCTGTTCCACTAATAAGATTATTAGGCATGATTCTGTTGACAGTGCGCACATTGGCAGCTTTTCTTAAGAGCTTTTTAAAAAATTACTTGGCTGCAGATAATTTGTATAAAACAGCCATTTCTTCCAAAGTGCTTAGAGTGAACAAAGTGAATAGAACTGAGTTCTTATCTTGATTTGGTTCATGTATCATCTTGATTTAACTACTGAGCCTTGATTTCCTTGTTGATAAAACAGGGTTAATAATATCCATTCCAGTTACATCACAGGGTTATTGGAATAAAGTTATGAAACAAATGCAGAAACAACCTTGTTAATTGCTATATGCATTGATCCTTTCCACTCTAAGGCTGCTCCACAGTAAGCTGAGAAAATCAGTAGCATTGGATTTACACTTAAGCTATTTTAAAATTGCAATTTCCCCTTGAAACTTCTGACTTTCCTTTAGTCTCTTCCCTAATACTCTTTATACAGCAGGTGACTTTGACCTGAGACTCTAGGCAAAAGCTTTCTCCATGTCAGTGTCAAACTCCAAAATCCTAACTTTCAGTCTTTCTTTCATGACTTCATTGAAGACGACAGACTCAGTCCTTCCTGCTGGTGCACCCTATCGTCTATTACCTGTCTTCTCTCACCTCGCTGACTGCTCTATGTTTCTTTTTAAAAAATATTTATTTATTTGTTTGAGTCTCCTGGGTCTCAGTTGCAGCATGAGGGATCTTTAGTTGTGGCATTCAAACTCTCAGTTGCAGCAAGAGGGATCTAGTTCCCCAACTAGGGACCCAACCTCGGCCCTCTGTATTGGGAGTGTGGAGTCTTAGCCACTGGGTTGTCGGTCAAGTCCCTGATCTATCTTTCTAAGGAATGATTTCCCTCCTCCTCTGTTGGCTCCTTCTCTCCCTCAAGTGTACTCGTGTTTCTTTTTCTAAAATCCTTTCATTGGTGCAGCTCCTCCCTCAAGACTAGCACTCATTTTCTCTTTCTTATCTTCACCACTATATATCCGTTCCTCACAGTCCCTTCCCACTCACTCTGGCCTTAGCTTCTTGCAGTCTGTTCCTCCATAATGTCCTGTGACATCTGATGCCTTTAAGGCCACATTCTAATATCCAAACTTGCTAGTTTTAACTTAGTTCTCATCTTACTTGAATATTTTTTTACTTCATTTAACATTATTGGCAATAAAGCTTATTTGTTGTTCAGTTGCTCAGTCATGTCCAACTCTTTGTGACCCCATGGACTGTAGCACAGGACTGCCAAGCTTCCCTGTCCTTCACTAATCTGCCAAAATTTGCTCAAACTCAAGTCCATCGAGTCAGTGATGCTATCCAACCATCTCATCCTCTGTCACCCCTCCTCTTCCTGCCTTCAATCTTTCCCAGCACCAGGGTCTTATCCAATGAGTTGGCTGTTTGCAGCAGGTGGCCAAAGTATTGGAACTTCAGTTTCACCATCAGTCCTTCCAATGAATATTCAGGGTTGATTGCCTTTAGGATTGACTGGTTTGATCTCCTTCCTGTCCAAGGGACTCTCAAAAGTCTTCTCTAGCACCAGTTTGAAAGCATCAACTCTTTGGCGCTCTGCCTTCTTTATGGTCCAACTCTCACATCTCTACATGACTACTGGAAAAATCATAGCTTTGACTGTATGAACCTTTGTTGCCAAAGTGATGTCTCTGCTTTTTAATATGCTGTCTAGGTTTGTTATAGCTTTTATTCCAAGGAGTAAGCATCTTTTAATTTCTTGGCTATAGTCACCATCTCCAGTGATTTTGGAGCCCAAGAAAATAAAGTCTGTCACTGTTTTCATTTCTTTCCCCCATCTATTTGCCATAAAGTGATGGGACTGGATGCCATGATCTTTGTTTTTTGAATGTTTAATTTTAAGCCAGCTTTTTCACTCTCCTCTTTCACCTTCATCAAGAGGTTCTTTAGTTTCTCTTTGCTTTCTGCCATTAGGACAGTATCATCTGCATATCTGAGGTTATTGATATTCCTCCCAGCAATCTTGATTCCAGTTTGTGCTTCATCCAGCCTGGCACTTTACATGATGTACTCTTCATATTATTACATTCTCAGTAAAGGCTGGTTTCTGTTTTTTCTGCTTCTAGGTTCTGTTCCCAAGCCTTGATGGTCTTATCAAATTACATGTCTTCTATGGATAATCCCCTAATACTAGCTTGTATCCTAATTGCAGCCCCAAATTCTAGACCCACATTTCCAGCAATCGACATGACATCTCCATGTGCAGGTCATGATGAAGCCATTCAAACTCCACATTTCAAAGTCAAACTCATCATCTCCTCAATGCTAATCTGTACATTTGATCTCCCTATTTCCATTCAGATGATTTTACTATATATTGACAATTACTACTAAAGCTGCAAAATGAACTGGACCCCAGACTTCTAGGCTGGTGAGAAATTAGGTGGAGAGCAAATTAGGAAGAATATTAGAGTAGTAGTAGGCCAAGTGAAATTAGCATGAACCACAAGAGAAAACCAGGCAGGGGGCAAGAAACTGACATCATACATTTTGCTTAAAACAGAGTCAGAAGATCAGGACTTCTTAGTATGCCAGTGTTTGTATTTTGAATTTCCGATCAAGGCTCCTGATTGGTAGATACAAAGCTTGGGCCTGTATCCCCAGTAACTCGTTGTTTTAAAACTGCTGTGTGATAAATATATCTCTTTTAGACTATCTAATTCCTTATACTCACATTAAAAATTTACACATTCTTCATTTTCCCCTCTTACTATGAAATATTTTAAACATACAGAGAAGTATAGATAACAGATACTTCATTACCATTAATCACTTTGCCATTTTGTCATATTTTTGCAGTCATTTGTAAAGCATTTTATCTTGAAATAATTTTAGACTTAAATATTGCAAAAATAATATATCCTTCGTCTTGCATTCTCAAATGTTAACCCTGTGGTTTACAAAACTATAGCACAATGATTGAAACCAGAAAATTAACACTGATACAATACTGTTAACTAACATACAGACCTTATTTATATGTCACCAGTTTTACCCACTAATGTCCTATATTGCCTCTAGGAAAGCTCCTCATCTTCTTCTTCTTCTTCTTTTTTTAATGATTTGACCCTTTTAAAAATACTGGCCAGTTATTTTGTGGGATGTCTCTTAATTTAGATTTGTCAGGGGAAACAGTGGAAACAGTGGCTGACTATTTTTGGGGGCTCCCAAATCACTGCAGATGGTGGTTGCAGCCATGAAATTAAAAGACACTTAATCCTTGGAAGAAAAGTTATGACCTACCTAGACAGCATGTTAAAAAGCAGAGACATTACTTTGCCAACAAAGGTCCATCTAGTCAAGGCTCTGGTTTTTCCAGTAGTTATGTACGGATGTTGGACTATAAAGAAAGCTGAACACTGAAGAATTGATGCTTTTGAACTGTGGTGTTGGAGAAAACTCTTGAGAGTCCCTTGGAGTGCAAAGAGATCCAACTAATCCATCCTAAAGGAGATCAGTCCTGGATGTTCATTGAAAGGACTGATGTTGAAGCTGAAACTCCAATACTTTGGCCACCTGACGCGAAGAGCTGACTCATTTGAAAAGGCCCTGATGCTGGGAAAGATTGAGGGCAGGAGGAGAAGGGGACGACAGATGATGAGATGGTTGGATGGCATCATTGACTCAATGGACATGGGTTTGGATAGACTCTGGCAATTGATGATGGACAGGGAGGCCTGGTGTGCTGCGATTCATGGGGTCGCAAAGAGTCGGACACGACTGAGTGACTGAAATGAACTGAACTGAACTGAACTGATGTTGAAATTCATGGTGTGCGTTTTTAGCAAGAACAGCACAGAAGTGACTTTGTGCCCTTTTTTGTCCATCACATTAGGATGTTCTCAGTGTTGATGTGTTCCATCACTGGTGATGTTCATTTTGATCAGTTAGCTGAAGAGATGCTTTCCAGGTTTCCACTGAGAAATTACTCTTTTTCCCTTTGCAATTGGTAAGTATGTTTAAGTATCTTATGTAGAGATATACTGACTATGCAAATAGCCTGTTTTTCACTCTATCTTAAGCATCCATTAAGGACTCTTGTGGCCACAATGATTATGTTCGTTTTTGCCCGATGGTGTTTTCATTCTCTTGATGTCAGACATACCAACCCTGTATATGTTCTCATTCATGACTTTTACTTTCACTACATGCATATGAACCCATAAAAAATCCATAGTAATAATAAAATAATCCACAATCCATAAATAATGTAGTTTGGGCGTGTTTTATAGCACTAAGTGAAGTGAGTGAAGTCACTCAGTCGTGTCCGACTCTTTGCGACCCCATGGACTGTAGCCCATCAGGCTCCTCCATCCATGGGATGTTCCAGGCAAGAGTGCTGGAGTGGATTGCCATTTCCTTCTCCAGGGGATCTAATGTTTGAATATATACATACATATATATATATATATATATATATAGTTATATAGTTATATATATAAAACTATACTTTTATAAATTCATGTAGGTACATATGGCTCAACATCTCATTATCTTAACTGTTGTATAATATCCCATTGTAGGATTATATTAAATTTATTTATTTTTCATTGCTTAATAGATATTTGACTGTACCCAATTTTTGTTGTTATAAGCATGTTCTTTTCTTAAATTGGAGAATTGCTTTACAATGTTGTGTTGATTTCTGTCATATAGCAATATGAATCAGCCATAAATATACTCTTGAACCTCTCTCCCACCACCTCCCCCCAATCCCACTTCTAGGTCATCACAGAGTAAATATATTCTTGCAAGCTATCTGCATGAACTGTTATGTTCCACTGGATTACATACTTGAGGTACAATTACTAGGCCTTAATGTATGCATGTTCTCAACCTCATTAGCTTTCGTCTCTAAAACGTTTGTTTTTCTTTATGCTACTATCAGTCTTGTGTGTCCCCATGTCTATATATCTTCACCAAATCTTGGTTTTATTAGACATTAAAATTTTTGCTTATAGGAGTGAAGTGGTTTTTGTTGTTTTTATCTGCGTTTCCCTGTGTATTAGTGAGGCTGAACATCTTTTAGTGTTTATTAGCCATTTCTCTCCTGTAAATTGCTTGTAATTTTCTGCCCATTATTCTGTTGGATTGTTGTTCTCTTATTAATTTGAAGATTTTTACAAGTTTCACCTACTGGCACTTTGCTAGTTATCTGTGATGCAAGTATCTTCTCTCAGTTGATGACTGGTTTTCTTGTCTTCTTCTTTTTTAATTTATTTTTTTTAATGGATTATTCTCTAACCTTGCTCAAAGTATGTTTTCATCCTTCTCATTTTAATTCAGTCTTCCAAGTGGGTTTCCTAATTGGGCATATTAATGAAGTAGCCTTTGACATGCTACTCATAAATCAATTTCTTTTAACTAAATTTTTTTCACCTAGAGTTTGAAAAAGCTGGATGAGTTTAAAATGAATTTTTGGACTCAAGGATCAGAAATGCACTCAGAGATGTTTGAAACAAAAACAAAAAAAGAAAGAAAGAAATCAAAAAGCAACTTTGATCCCATCACATGTGAAGTATAGCCTTCATCTATTTCTTTGTAATAGAATCTGAAGCTGGGAAGGGGGGCTCTTTGAAATATGTAATATCCAATTTAAAATTCACTGAATTTTAGAAATAAAGAACCAGAAGGAATCACAGGGACCATCTGGTTCAACCCTCTCATTTTACAGGAAATAGAGGCTCAGAGAGATGAAATGAAATATTTAGGGTTGAGATCTAGTTTCTTTGCCCCCAAAGATTCTGATTTTTGAAAGGATGGATTTAGCCTTTCTTTCTCTCAAGGGAATGAGACTCTCACAATTTGACTTGGGCACACATAATATACTGTAAGTTTCCCTCTTTTTTTGATGTATGACTGTCTCCCACCCCCTTGCCATTTACTATCACTCTTGGAATTGAATATAAGTCCTGGTCAAATGCTTTGGACATATAGCAATTCATATTCTGCTGAACCTAATGGAGATTATAAATCAGTCTGCAGAATGGATGGGGGACTTCCGTTTTCTCTTTGTTTTCTTTCTTCTTTTTTTTCTTTTATTAAGATCCATTTCCCTTCTCTAGGGAGAGAATACAATAATATTCTTTCTCGGAATTAGGAAACTTTGGTTAGAAATAAATCTCTCCAAATGGTTAGCTGAGAGTCCCTTGAGCAAGACTGAAAGGCCCCCATATTTTTTTCCCACTTATTTTTCTTATACAGAGTCCGCATCTAAATGGCCTAAAGGTTTATTTTGGTTAAATCAGTTTTCTTTTCTAAATAAAGTGCTAAATGAGGGGTTATGTTTCTAGTTAGAGTCCTTCTTGGTGCTAAATGTCTATGAATCTAGGATAAGATACATCAAAAAGGCTTTGAGAAAAAGCAGAGCAAGCAACTGAATATAGAAATCCTTTGGGATCCCTAGTAATGACTATCGATCTTAACTGCCCGGTGCTGTTAAATCACCTCTGGATTTCCCTTAAGCTACTTTATGTACTAATTGTCAGATTTCTCTGTGTCCTTTCTTTAAATTACAGCTCTCCGCAAACAATTTTACATGCTAGAAACCAGATAGCTACCTCCTCAAAGACATGTCACCTTTGTTCATTAGTGTTGCCTAATGATGACAGTGGTGGTGATAAAAATAAACTAGTCATGCTTACTCCACGCCAGACAATGCTCCAAGTATTTCATATGTATTAATAGCTAATTTAAGCCTTACAAGCCTAGGAAGTAAGTTATCCTTATTTTCTGCATTTTATAGAGGGAGGCATGGAGGGGTTATGTGATTTATCTAGAGTCACACTGTTTATCAGTTAGGATCCAAATAGATCATAGATGGTGCATAAAAATGGTTAACTTGGGAGGGTTTCTTTACAAAATGAGTGAATTACAAATGCGAGTATAGGGAAAGCCTTGATGGGAGTAGGAGCAGGCAAGATGTTACCGACCCGGGTCTGAGTAGATGAGGGGAGTGAGCAGTCAATCAAACTCTTGAGGAGAGAGGTATGCAACAAGGTATGCTCCTTGCAAGGAGCAGTGATCTCTGAGGGGTAGAGGCACTGTTAGCCCATGGCAGCTTTGCAGAGAAGGAGCCAAGGGAATAAACAGCCTAACCCCTTTCCCTCTGGGCTCCAGCCAGGAGTCTTCAGTGGTAGACTTAGGCAGGCTTCATCAGAAGTTCCAGTTTACTGAAGCCTGTTGATGTCATCTACACAACCTAGCATCAGAGCAGAGATGCAGGGTCCATCTGGCACAGATCACACAGTAAGTAGCAGAGCTAGGATTTGGACTCAGGTAGTCTAACTCCAAAGTCCTTAACCACCATGCCACATAGTGCCTTGTAGAATGAGGAGGCACTGGAGCACACACTGACTAGCATGGAACTGGAATGTATAAAATAGCTAAGCTAAGAAGCAGTGGCCTGCTGTATAGCACAGGGAACTCTGCTCAGTATTATGTAACAACCTATATGGGAAAAGAATTTGAAACAAGAATAGATACATGTATATGTATAACATGTATATGAATCACTTTGCTGTACACCTGAAACTAACACCACATTGTTATACTCCAATATAAAATAAAAAGTTTAAAAAAAAGAGGCAATGATTGGTTCAGTAAATCACTGACCATGTTCACATACCACTAATATTTGTTGGTGTTTGTTCTGATGGCAAAAGAACCAACAGGACCATGCTGATTTCATTATTTATTTGTATGTGCCTAACAATTCAGAAAGGATTCCAAGCTATTGGACTCATCTTCCCCTCCATCATTAATCATGTAATCATCACTTAATCATATAATCACATAAGATCATAATCATGAATCTTTTCCTTTTAGGTTGAGCAAAAAAATCTACTGACTTCCCTCCAATTACATATGCTTTCTTATAGTTGTATTCTCTTGTTGAATTATTCTAAAATAATTAGATTATAGTTGATCTGTAACTTGAAAGTTAAGGGTTAAACTGCTCCCTTTTAGTTTTCAGTTTTGAGGGAGATCATGTAAATTGAGTTGAGTACAGAATCAAATTTTATAAGCAGTTACCAGTTGGTTCAAGAATCACTCATTGCTGCAATAAAATATTTTGAATGATTGGTGTTTTCCAGTTAGTTTCTATTTTACATAATAGAAAAATCCTGGGGCACTATGTGATAGCTCTGGAGTACAAAAATTGGCATAAGGAATCTTTGATTCTGTATGAAAAGTAATTGAGGCAAGGAATAGTGGGTGTGTTCTATCCTGGTAAAGTGGCCTAAGGGCAGATTTCGTATCAGAGGCTTCATCAAGGAGGCTGCCCAAAGGGAACACAGCCTTAAGCACAGAGGACAAAAAACAGACTTAGGAGAAAACAGAGTGATGTTTGAAAAAGATATGTATGTCTTTGATTTTCTTTTTTAAACGTTCACATTTGAAAAACTGCCAGTGGGGATAAGAATTCTGATTCAAATACAACTGTACAAGTGGCAATTTATTCTGAAGTTTCCAAAGCAAAGGGTAATGCAAGAAAGGTAGTTACAATGCTCTCTGGCTTCTTTAAGTTATACGTACTATCAGCATTTGCCCAGCTGCTCCAGAGGGAAAACGCCCTAGGACTCAGAGAGGACAAGAAAAGAATCGCTAAGGTCCTATGGTTTCCTCTCAATTACAGAAAAAATACAAAGCATAGAATGAAGTGTGCTTCACTCTCATTTTTTTGAGATGCGAGCTACATTAAATTGCCAAAGAATGTGGAGGTCAATTTCAGCCTTATGGATTGAAAAGCAATGGTGAGGATTGCTCAGGACTCAGTGAACTGTCACCAAAGGGATGACACGCTGGAGCTCTGGTATGTTCAGTGGGTGGCACGCTGTCTACAAGGTCTGGGAGGGGGGAGCCACTCTGTGGAGTGTGATGGGCTTGCTGTAGTAGGGGAACTTGTGGCCAGAGATTACAGTTCTGTGTTCCTACCTCTTCCCCTTCCTTCAGGAAGAGAAAGTTGCTAGCTGCTTCACATTCAAGCAAGGACAGAAACTAATTTTGAAGCACCATTTCCTTATTCTTTAACAGAATCGCTTGTGTGGCCCCACTGGAGTTGTATGCATAGATGAGTGGGTATTGTGATATGCAGAGAGAGATGGTTGAGGTACTGGGACCTGACCTTACTCAGCCTTCCCAGAGTCGACTGGCTCACTTGGGTGTGGCTATTTACATGAACTAAAAGAACTGATCACTAGGAGGGTAGCACCCAGGGCTCAGGTCTTTGAGGAGGGGGTCTGATGAGGAGGAAGAGATCACCTTGTCTTGAAGAACTACCAGGAGGAATTCTCTTTGGCATTTGTGGCAGGCAGCTAGAACTCAGGCCTCAGCTGTGGCATCTTGCTTCCAATTCTCTCCTTTGGATAGCTTTCTTGGCACTTCTCCTTCCTCTGCGTGTATCTTCTTGGTTGATCGTGGCCTGAATTTCCATCTCCTCACATATGTGAGGTGACCTATGAAGCCTCCCCACCTGACTCACCCTGGCTCCTGGTACATGCAGCAGAGTCAGAAAATGAAAGAGCCTGAATCCCAAGGGTGCTGGCCGATATGGCAGGAGGCCTCTTTATTGAACTTAGACATGGGCCCTGAACAACCTAGTCCTAAATCACTGCAGCCAGGTTAGTCTCTGTGGTTCCTATGGGAACCAGAAACATCACCCAGCTTCTCTGCACTAGGGACATGATTCATTAGTCATGCCTCATCAGCAGCGCCCAGGTTCAGTCAGTGCCTGGGCTAGACTGGACTTGCTTTCCAGATACCTGAAGGGCCTGAGTGACTCCAGGACAGAGTGCAGAAAGGGTGTTTGGGTCAGGGATAGACCCAAAAGTCATGCAATCACTGCCTCAATCTCTAGGAATTACTGGTGTGAGTTATTATTTTTTAAACTTTTTATTGGAGTGTAGTTGCTTTACAATGTTGTGTTAGTTTTTGCGGTATAGCAAAGTGAATCAGCTATATGTGTACATATATCCCCTCTTTTTTGGGTTTCCTTCCCATTTAGGTCACCACAGAGCACTGAGTAAAGTTCCCTGTGCTGTAGGTTCTTATTAGTTTTCTATTTTATGCATAGTAATGTGTATATTTGTATCCCAAGCCATATAGATTAATCCTTGTTTGTAGAGCATGTAATCCCCACTCTCATAAAAGCTCCTCTATTTTTAAAGTTGTTTGTAAAATCATATAAAGAATGGTTAGACATTTTATCCTGTGCCAAGAGATTTAAATTCCTGGGCGGAATGGATTGAATGGGTAAAATTTTAATACATATATTTTTAAAGTAATTTTATTCACATATTTTTGGCTGTGCTGGGTCTTCGTTGCTACATGGGCTTTTCTCTAGTTGCGGCGAATGGGGGCTCCTCTCTAGTTTCTGTTCACCGGCTTCTAATTGCAGTGGTTTCTCTTGTTGTGGAGCATGGGCGCTAGGATGCATGGATTTCAGTAGTTGGGACACATGGGCTAATAGCTGTGGTTCCCAGTTTCCAGAGCTCAGGCGCAGCAGTGGTGACACATGGGCTTAGTTGTTCCGAGGCTTGTAGGATCTTCCTGGATCAGGGATCGAACCCAGGTCTCCTGCATTGGCAAGCGGATTCTTTACCACAGAGCCGCCAGGAAAGCCCTAATCTATTTTTTAAAACCCGAAAACTATAGGACAAAGGTCAAGGAATAAAGATCCTTTATAATATTGCTGTCTTTGCAGATTTTTTTTTTTTTTTTTTTTGAAATTTGATTCAGAAGCTGCCAGGCTTCTCTTGGAAAGGTTTCTGCTGGTCTTGACATTCTTGAGCGAGCATGTGTGGGGAGCTGCTTGGTGTCGCCTGGTGCAGATTCCTGAGACAGACAGCACACTGAACATATTCCTACTTGGCAGGGTGATTGGTGCACGCAGTGTTTAGTAGGTGTGATGGGGATACCCAGATTGAAATGGTGCCCTGCTTTATGATTTGCACCTGAGCAGCAGAGCAGACTCAGAATAGGACTTTTCCGAGAGGCGGGTACGTTTTCAGCACTAATGCTCTTTTCCCTGAGATCATTAGATCAAAGAGAAAGCTGGAGTATTAGGATTTAAGGACAATGAAACTGGATTGAATTATGCAATTGCATACTGTGCTGAGGAAAAAGAAATCACCAGGTATGCTCCAAACAGCTGAGGGAAAATCACCTTTTTTGTTACTTTGAAGAGAGTGGGCTTGAGCTCCAAAGCTCCTTCTTTTGTTTCCTTAAATTGGGAAGGAATGTTGTGATCTCTTTTGAGGTGACTTCAAGGCACTGCATCTGACTTTTAAGCAAGAGCTCTTCTAGAACAGGTCACTCTCTCAGACATGGGTGTGGAGTCCTTTCTCTCCTGTCAAGTGGAGATTTCATGAGCGGTAAGATAAGAGATAAGATAAGAGCAGAACTGGTGAGACATGCTGTTCATTGTACACCTGTGGAGGGACCCATAGGAGATCCAAAAGCCATGGGCATTTATAGGCCCTCTATATGTCAGGCAAGAGGAAGGTTATATTATACTGTCCCTGCCCTCAAGGCACTCTCTCCTTACAGTGGTTTTGGAGACCTGAAGCTGCTGGTGCTTCAGTTTGGTAATATTAGGATAGGATTAAAGATTAAACTCAAAGTATTTATTAGATATAAATAAATCTTGAGCCAAGTGACATGTTATTACTCTTCAGGTACTTTATCAGAAATTATCCTAGCCTTCAACAGACTTGAACCTGAGACAATAAGGGATCAGAAAATAATATCTGAGCAAATACAATTGAAAGCTTTAGTATTCAGATTTTGTTCGCAGTGAAGACACTATTGTACTTCATGAAGGAAATCAGATCTCTCTAAACGTCTACCTTTGGTCCCCAACTGCAGAGTTGCTTCAGTGGCTTTCTTTGTAGTAGTCATTGGCTCTGAATACTTTCCACCTTTTTCTAATTCATTTATTCTTATATATGTTCGATAACTATCTGAGTGCCTCCCATGTGTGACATATCATGCTAGGCATGGGAGAAGGAGCATAAAGCAAGGTTATGCTTCCTGACCTGTGGAACTTACTTTCTTGCTGGAGAGACAGATGTTAAACACATAATCGCATATTGAGCTTAGTGGATGTGTGAACTGGGTGAAGGCAAAATACTTGTTGTAAGAGCATATAACGGAGGACTTGCCCTGGTCTGAAGAAGCAGGGAAGATTTTTAGAGTGGAGGATGTCTGAGCTGAATTTTGAAAGATGAGTAGGAATTAACATTAGATGAAGGAATAGGGGTAAACATGTCAGCCAGAAAGAGCAACTTGTGCAAAGGCCTGGAGCAGGAGAGATCAGGAAGGGGTTTGATGGAGATTAGTCTGTATCACTGCTATGATAATGAGAAGCCTTCAAAACTGAAACATGAATTGATTTGCACTTGAAGCTTAGGTTACAGAGAATGGTCTAGAGGGAGGAGAGACTGCAGGCAATCAGGCCAGTGCAGAGAAGAGATGAAGTCTCCTGAAACAGTGTGTAGGAGATGGAAGGAAGTGAACAGATTTGGGGGTTGCTTAGAAGGTAAAATAAGACTTGGAGATTGATTAGGTCCAGGGGTGAGGGAAGCAAAGGAGATCAGGAAGCCAGGCTATGGTAGAGAAGGACCAGGTTTGGTGGGAAGAAGGAGATGATGAGTTGAGAGCTGGACTTGACAATTTTGAGGTGCCTCTGACACAAGTGGAGATGTTCAGTAGACACATGCCCACTAGAAGAACACTGATAGCTGAATAACCCAATAGTCATTCCTAACTCCCTCTTTCCTTTCTGAATTCTCATGATAGAATAAACCAGAAACATCCTTTTTCCAGTCTCACAGACAGAGGTGACCATGTCGCTAAACTGTGACCAGTGAAACAAGGGGGAAGCATATTGGTGGATGTTTGAATTCCCTGATAAAAGGAAGAGATGCAAGAGAGGAATTGCTTCATTAAGAAAAATAAAAGCATATGTTTACAAAAAATGTGTATACAAATGTTCATAGTAGCAATATTTGTAATAGAAAGACAGTAGAAATAACATGAATATTCAACAAAATAGGTAAGTAAAATGTGTCCAAATGTGTGGCAGATGATTTCAGTTTTATTGTCTTAGCAAGTCCCTCCACTGAAAATAGATTTTCAGTTTGAAACGGAAGTGGGGGAGAGAGTTATCAGAAGGAAAAGGGGTAAATAATGGGATAAAGATATTAGTTTACGGTTAAAAATGTGATATTATCTCAGATATGGCAATTTATAAACAGCATGCTCACTCCTTTCACTGTTAAGTTGCCAGTCACCAACAAGAGGAACAATGCGCGTTTCTTTAAGAGAAATTGGAATCTTCATATTCTGTATATTTTCTCTGAGATATACTGTAAAGCAAATAATTCAGACACATTGACTCAGCCTTCCAATCTGATGGTTCTCCTTAAAGCCAGGTGTTCACAGCTCCCTGTCAGTCCTCCCTGAGGTGGGTGACCTGTCTAAGCAACTACTTTGGCATCAGGAGGACTGAATCCAAATACCAGTCAGAGCCAGGGAAAATACACAATAAGCTCAACCTCTAAGTGTCTAATCGAAATGGTAAATATGTGACGTACATGCTATTAACACACACCTCTCTTCGCCCACAGCAGACATCACTAATCCATTGCATTGCTTTTCTCCTACCAGATCCAGACGTAGCTTTGGAACCTTTCTCCAAAAGGGTCTTCAGACAATTGATCAGTTTAGCTCATGAGGAGAATCCAGGTTGCCGTTTTTGGTCTAGGAGGTCAGCTTAAGAAGTCCAGTTTTTTGTAACCATTAATGTATGATAAAACATTCTAGCGTTGTCCATTTAAGTCACTTAATACAGACACTTTGTCTTTGGCCCCTTCCTCTTTATAAAGTCTATCCTTTGTAAGTTGGGTTTCCCAGGTGGCACTAGTGGTAAAGAACCCACCTGTCAATGCAGGAGACGTAAGATATGCGGTTTTTCAATCCCTGTTTTGGGGAGATCCCCTGGAGGAGGGCATGGCAACTCACTGCAGTATTGGAGAATCCCATGGGCAGTGGAGCCTGGTGGGCTCTAGTACATAGTGTTGCAAAGAGTGGGACACAACTGAAGCGACTTAGCATCCTTTGTAAATCAGGGACAGTGGGTGCAGTGGAAAGCTATTGCCCTTTAGGTTAGAATGCCTACATGACTGTGAGTCAGCCACTTAATGCTTCCTGACCTCACTCTTAATCAGCTGTAAGTTGGGGCGTCTTCAGTAGAAACACTTCAGTGTGTCTGGACAGTGACATTTATGTAAAATTCCTAACGTGTTGTCTGTATTTTTTGGGTCACCAGCATCTATAAAACACTCCATTTAGCTTTTGAAAAATGATTTGGAAAGCTTTGCCTCAACTTGCCTATTCTTGGTCAGGTTTTCTGACTTAATAGTCTTGTTAAGCACCACTTAAAATCTAGCTAGAATCCAGGGCTCTTATTATCTCTTAATCCTTACATTAATTGCATATATATTAGACAACCTGGCTCTATTTGCTTAAAGTTTACACCACTTTCCCCTTCAATGGCCTTCAGCCGAGAATCTCTAGAATGCAGTCATTCTGCACAGATGAAGGGAGACATGAGCTCAGCTCTCCTGAGCTGAATGCTTCTCAATTATACCCACTGACTTGTTTTTTAATTTAGCTTTGGAATATTTAAAGTCAGGTACTTGTTGACCTGCTACTTTCACATGGTTTCAGCATGGATGCTAACTCCAGGGTCCTGTGGGATAAAGAAAACAAAATAATTTTGATTTCTTTTTTGGTGCCTTTAGCCTGTTCCTCAGATACTGTTTTGGTACCATCCCAGGGATCCTGAGTTTCATGATTTAAAAGTAAACATGATTTGTCTTAGAAACAGAAATTTATGTCTCTTTAGGTGGTATTTATAGGGTATAACTCCCAGTCAGTTGTTTAATTAGAGTGGTCAGTAAATCCTGCTAAGTTTTACACATTACACAGGGTCAGAAGGAAAGTCAAGGTCAGTAACCAAAGTGAGGTGTTGACTGTTGCTTGGGTTGTGTTTAATCAGTAACCAAAGCAACCAGCTGACACACACACAATGGAGTGTGATTGTCAGACATTGGCTGAGCGTCAGGCTAGGTCCTGGGGATGTCCAGCATTGTGAAGGACAACGAGAGAATGAATTTGTTTGGAGCCAGGGTTCACATAGGGTGTTAGAAGAGAGGACTTGGGACAACAGGCTGCGGCCAGGCCTCAGATCTATTTGAGTTCTAGGCCATGGCATTGGAGCTTTTTCTGGTGTGTGGACAGCATCTGTTGACTGCTTTTAGATGGCATTTAAAAAAATAATATCTCTCAGTGTTGTGAGGGATAAACTGCAGTTGTGGAGAGACCGGAGCTAGGGGAAATATTTAGGACACATTTAACATGCCTACATGACTGTGAGTCAGCCACTTAATGCTAAAACTTAAGTCTAAAACTTAATAGTTTTAGTTGCAATATTAATTTTTTTTTCTTTTTTAAATTTAAGGGCAAAGAAACAAGTTAAATGCCACCAAGCAGTCGGGATGAAGGAAAAACCAGGCAGCCAAGAATTTACCATTGTGAAAAGTTTTCATTTTGACTGACTACTTGTGAAAAATAAAGGATTGGATCTGGACTGTAATAGACTCGCATATCCACAGATCCTCTGGGTTTGCAAGTGGGTTTTAGTATTAAACGTGAGAGGTTCCCATGTGGGGACAATGTGTTCTTGTCCATCTCTGCATCTTCTGTAGTGCAGAGCACAGTGCCCGGTCAACTCTGGGGCTTGACACATTTCCTTGAGTAATTGAAAGCCATTAAAGATAAGAATGGATAAACAACAGAATTGCCAGAAGAAAGATAAAAGAAGAGAATAAAAAGGCGATCCAGAGAAACAGGAAAGAGGTCATTCCAAATCCTCCATATGGCAAAAGCTGGAGACTAAGAGGTATCTAACTTGTCAACACCCACTGTATTGCAAGTGGCAAGGTCAGAGTCAGGTCTGCCTACCTTAGTGAAAGGGGAGTTATGATAAGGATTCCAAGGAAGATCAAGGAAGACAGGAAGTGACCTCAGTATAGTTAAGTCTTTGATTTTCTGGTCACTTGGTCATTTATTCAACAAAAGTTAACCAGCTCCTACTCTGAGAAAAGCTAAGCAGTTGGGATGTTTGGGTTGAGGCAGCATTTGCAAAGTCATGACGGATGAACAAGCAGGATGTTAGCAGATAGGCAAAGTATTGGGGAAGTGCTAGAGCAAACTACAGACCAGCAGCCTGCAGAAGTGTGGTGTTTGGCTGATACAGTTACATGGCCTCCCTGAGTGGCCTTCCCAGAGTGACTATTGGGTTCCCAGGGCAAGTGTCACAGAGACAGGAAGTGCAGGCTCCCAGTTTCTTAATGCTTGGACCTGGAAATGGACACAGCATCGCTTCTACCATGTATTGGTCAAGCATTGTTACAGACTGAATTGCTTACCACCACCCCCCCCCCCCAATTCTTATATTGAAGCCCTAATCCCTTGTACCTCAGAAGGAATATGTTTGGAAAAAGAGTCTTTAAAGAGGTAATTAAGTGAAAATAGGGTCATTTCGGTGGGCCTTATGCCAATGTGACTGGTGTCCTTACAAGCTGTGCGCACACAGAGGAGCAGGCATGGTGAGAGCATGGGGGAAGATGGCTGTTTGCCAGCCACGGAGAGAGGCCTCAGAAGAAACCAAACCTGCCCACCCTTAGATCTTGCGTTTCTAGTCTCCAGAACCATGAGAAAATCAATTTCTGTTGTATAAACCGTCGAGTCTGGTATTTTGTTGTAGCTGCCTGAGTAGACCAACACACCACCGAAGGGTTTGGGGTCATGGTGGGGGTGACTCCAACTCTCCCATTCTCTCTCTGGGGCCAGCGTGACTGTTGTGCTGAAGGCTAATGGTCAGAGGCTGGAGTCCAGATAAGCAGTTCTTTCAGTAGTCAGATGAATGGGCAGGTAACGAACAGGTATATTTGGAATACGAGGACCAGACAGAGCAGACGTACAACTTCAAGATGTGAAATTGGCAGTGTTTGGTGACTGCATATTTTAGGTAGGGGTTGATGTGGGGTTGCGGGGGGATGTTCCTCAGAGGGAAAGGCCAATGAATACCAGATGGAGAATAACAGGGCCCTATGGAGGAGGGGTATGGTTGGCCACATTCCAGTAGAGTCTTCCAATGACAGAAATTGATAATGATAGGAAGTAATACAAAATGCATATGGGTGTGCCTCAGAAATTAGAGCCCCTTAATTAAGCTTCCTCCATGTAGGCTAAGGCTCAGTTTCATGGAGTGGGAGATGGTTGGCTGAGGGCATCCTCTCCTTTTCTAGATAACCCTCTGCCAAGGGGGCCCTGAACACACCCCTACCACACCCAGGATGCACCAACCAGAGAGGGTAGCTCTGTGACCATCTCGGCTGGTCTGTGGCCTTTCAGACATGTCCAGGAGCTGGGACAAAGACAGAACCTCCTCTGCCTCCCTGCTGCTGCCAACCAAGCCAGCTCTGAGGATTCCATCGCCATTCTATTGATGCCCCGGTTGGCTTTATTAATAAGGCACCACTGCAAAACAGCTATGATGGTAAAACCATAGATATAGGGCAATATTTGACCAGGGAAAATAGCTTTACATGGAATCTGTGATCATTCTTAGTAAGAACTAAAGTTGACATTTTTGTTAGAAATACTAAGGGGAAAAGAGGGGGAAGAAATGAAGCAAATGAATAGAACAGAAAAAAATACCAAGAAGATGTTTATTTCCTCTAGGAAAGGAAGTGTTTTCTAGTGGTTTGGAAAAGGCATTTGCATATAAACAAAGCCCCTTCTGGCTGAAGCCAGCATGGCTCAAGCTACTGGCTCAGAGTTAATTATAAGTCATTTTTCTTCTTTAACTAAAGCAATATCTCTCCCACTGCACCTTTCTTGCTTTGATGCTGCCTGCACTGGAAACTGAGAAAACCACTTTTCCTCATTCATGAATGCCATTTCATACTCTCTTAATTGAAACAGATTCTCTTTCTCAAATACTGGAATACAAATTAGGAAGCAGAAAAAAAAAAGGATTAAAAGAATTTACAAAATGTGAGCACAAATGAATGTCATTTGATCTATTCTCCCTCGGACCCTGCTTTTCCTAATTTCTATTTTCTGCTCAGAGGCCTGAGCTGGGTGCAGTGCCCTGGGCTTCCATGACCTGTTGACAGCCAGCTAGAGTGCTCCTCTTTCCAAATTGTATCTCTGCCAAGCTACAAACCCACTGTGTCTCACATGGCAACTGTACCAGGAATTCTCCCCCTAAAAAATGCAAGAGGTGATGTGTTTTGATTAACAGACAAAAAAAAAAAAAAAATCTGGATAGTTTCACTTAAGATTACAACCCCCACCACTCATGGTGTGCACATTAGAGTGCCACTGATGTTTTCTTTCCCTGACCCTTAGATCACCGGCCAGCACTTTTATTCTAACGTTTGGACGTGAACACAATGATGCCACTCTGGGCAAAAACAGCTCTCAGCTCTCACTCTCTCTCTCTCTTTTTTTTCTTTTTCTTTTTCTTCTCATATCTGTTTAAACCTTTCAGCTCAGCATGCAATGTGTCTGAAAATGGCTTGGATGTAATTACTAACAGTGTTACCTCTCTGCTGAAGCCTGTAATTCCCTCTTGATTAAGATGGCAATATTGATTTGGCTGGGAGT
The DNA here is from genome assembly GCF_042477335.2 of Ovis canadensis. NCBI lineage: Eukaryota > Metazoa > Chordata > Mammalia > Artiodactyla > Bovidae > Ovis > Ovis canadensis. The sequence goes on from NC_091251.1 coordinate 81,296,259, forward strand.
GCATGCAAATAAACCGTGACCTGGGGAGAGGTGTAGTTTTTCAGTTTGCTGTGTGTCTTTACCCCACCCATATGGTTTGACTGCAGTGTTTGCATGGATTAATACCTGTCTTCTAGGCTCAGATGGAAACTACAGTCATCAAAAGTTCTCATCTGGAGCCTTTGTTTAGCTTGTGCCTATCAACCACAGCCATCTCTGTCTGCTTTTAACATTTATCAGAGACCTTCAAGAGGAATGGGCCCTCTCAGTCAGGCTGGCTGTCAAAGATCATGGTACTTCAGAAGGAGACAGATGGAGGAGGGGACTGAGAAAATATGTCAAGACGATGGAATGATTTGGTAATTAACCACCACAAAAGAGTCTGTACTATGTTCGCCAGTTAGGCATTGAAGCACATGATCTCTTAAAATAAATGACCACCAGTTCATACTCATTTAGGACAAAATTTGCAACCATGAGTCCTTTTAGGGCCAAGAAAAGGAAATGCTTCATGAGGACATAACTGTACCTACCATTCAAACAGACATCATGTTACCTGGAAAGAAGGATCAGACGGATGAGTGCCATTGAAAGTGAATCTGGGGCCTGTGGGTTGGCAGGGATTCCTTGGTGAAAGTAATTTAGAAAATGTGTAATTTAAATGAAATAGGTGTCTGAATTAAAATAGGTGCTTTGGGGGGGATTTTTTTCCCCCTGTGGTATTATTTTGTTCCATATTAAGAAGACAAAAGAGACCTGACAACTAGATGTACCTAGCAACAAAAGAGACCTGACAATAGATGTACCTGACAACTAGATGTAATACCTGATCCTAGGTTGATTCTTTATTGTTGTTGCTCAGAGGCTAAGTTGTGTCCAATTCTTAGTGACCCCAGGGACTGTAGCTCGCCAAGCTCCTCTGTCCTCCACTATCTCCCAGAGTTTGCTCAAATTCATGTCCAATGAATTGGTAATGCTGTCTAACCGTCTCATCCTTTGCTGCTCTCTTCTCTTTTGGCCTTCAATTTTCCCAGTACCAGGGTCTTTTCCAGTAAGTCGGCCTTTTACATCAGGTGTCCAAAGTACTGGAGCTTCAGCTTCAGCAACAGTCCTTTCAATGAATATGCAGGGTTGATTTCCTTTAGGATTGAACAAAGGTTGATTACCTTTGATCTCCTTGCAGTCCTAGGGACTCTCAAGAGTCTTGTCTAGCATCACAGTTTGAAAGCATTAATTCTTTGGCACTCAGCCTTCTTTATGGTCCAATTCTCACATCCATACATGAACACTGGAAAAATCTGTGGAATTAATTTGTTCCAAATGAAAGGAGACAAAAGAGACATGACAATTAGATGTAATACCTGATTCTCTATTAGAGGAGAAAAATGCTATAAAAGAAATTATTAGGCCAACTGACAAAGTTGGAATATGAAAAAGAGATTAGATAAAATTATTAAATTAAGATTAAAATTACTAAAGTTGACAACTATGGTGTGGTTGCATTGGAGAATATCCCGATTTTAGGAAATTTATGTGATGTATACAACTTACTCTCAAATGATGAAAATTATACGTATATATATATGTTATATATATATGAACATGAGAGGGAGAGAAAAAGAGAACAAATGACAAAAATAAATGGGTGAAATGATAATAGTACAATAGGATAAGCTGTGTATTGGGTATAGGAGTGTTTGCTTTTTTTTGTTTTTCTATTCTTGCAATTTTGTTTTTGTAAGTTTGAAATTATTTCCAAATAAAAAGTGAAAAAAAGAGAAAAGCTTGTCTAATTCAAAGCTTTTTTGCCATGGGATAAGTAAAAATTCTGACCTTGCTCTTTTGGTGTCTTTGAAAAAATGTTTTTGGATCCCACCAAAAAAAGATACCCCACATCCAAGAGCAAAGGAGAAGCCCCAACAAGATGGTAGGAGGGGTGGAATCGTGTTTAGAATCAAAGCCCATACCCACCATAGATGCTCAGAGAGGGCTGAAACAAAACTTTGTGAGCACGAGGAGAACAAAGTCTGAGCCGGACCTGCCTTTGAGTACTTCAGTGTCTTCTGTGGAGGTATGAGTCAGCAGTGGCTGCCGCAAGGGCAGGGGCTCTGAGTGCAGCAGACCTGGGTATGGCAAAAGCCTTCTTGGAGGAGGTCACCATTAACCCCACTGTAGAGCCACCAGAACTTACACAGGACTAGGGAAGCAGACTCTTGGAAGGCACAAACAAAACCTTGTGTGCACCAGGACCCAGGAGGAGGGAGCAGTGACCCCTCAAGAGACTGGCCCCCACTTGCCCATGAGTGTCTGAGAGTCTCTGGTGGAGGCGTGGGTTGGTCATGGCCTGCTGCATGATTGCACTGTTTCAGTGTGCACGCAGGGCTTTTTGAAGGAGGTCACCATTATCTTCATTATCTCCACCATAGTTTGGCCTCAGGTCAAGTGACAGGGAGGGAACACAGCCCCGCCTAAGCACAGAAAACTGAATTAAAGATTTGCTGAGCATTTCCCCGCCCATCAGAAGAAGGTCCAGTTTCCCCCTCAGTCAGTCTCTCCCATCAGGAAGCTTCCATAAGCCTCTTATCCTTCTCCATCAGAAGGCAGACAGAATGAAAACCACAATCACAGAAAACTAATCAAGCTGATCACATGGACCACAGCCTTGTCTAAGTCAATGAAACTATGAGCCATGCTGTGTAGGACCACCCAAGACGGGTGGTCATGGTGGAGAATTCTGACAAAAAGTGGTCCACTGCATAATGGAATGGATGCCACTTCAGTATTCTTGCCTTGAGAACCCCATGAACAGTATGAAAATGCAAAAAGATAGGAAACTGAAAGAAGAACTCCCCAGGTCAGTAGGTGCCCAATATGCTAATGGAGAAGAGTGGAGAAATAACTCCAGAAAGAATAACGAGATGGAGCCAAAGCAAAAACAACACCCAGTTGTGGTGTAAAGAACAATATTGCATAGGTACCTGGAATGGTAGGTCCATGAATCAAGGTAAATTGAAAGTGGTCAAACAGAAGATGGCAAGAATGAACATCGACATTTTAGGAATCAGTGAGCTAAAATGGACTGGAATGGGTGAATTTAACTCAGATGATCATTATATCTACTACTGTCAGCAAAAATCCCTTAGAAGAAATGGAGTACCCGTCATAGTCAACAAAAGAGTCTGAAATGCAGTATTTGGATGCAATCTCAAAAATGACAGGATGATCTCTGTTCATTTCCAAGGCAAACCATTCAATATCACAAGTCTGCCCCAACCAGTAATGCTGAAGAAGCTGCAGTTGAACGGTTCTATGAAGACCTACAAGACCTTCTAGAACTAACACCCCAAAATGTCCTTTTCATTATAGGGGACTAGAATGCAAAAGTAGGAAGTCAAGAGATACCTGCAGTAATAGGAAAATTTGGCCTTAGAGTACGAAATGAACCAGGGCAAAGGCTAATAGAGTTTTGCCAAGAGAATGCAATGGTCATAGCAAACACCCTCTTCCAACAGAACAAGAGAAGACTCTACACAAGACATCACCAGATGGTCAATACTGAAATCAGACTGATTTATATTCTTTGCAGCCAAAGATAGAGAAGCTCTATATAGTCAGCAAAAACAAGACCAGGAGCTGACTATGGCTCAGATCATGAACACCTTATTGCCAAATTTAGACTTAAATTGAAGAAAGCAGGGAAAACTACTAGACCATTCAGGTATGACCTAAATCAGATCCCTCATGATTATACAGTGGAAGTGACAAACAGATTCAGGGGATTAGATCTGATAGACATAGTGCCTGAAGAACTATGGATGGAGGTTTGTGACATTGTACAGGAGGCAGTGATCAAGACCATCCCCAAGAAAAAGAAATGAAAAGAGGCAAAATGGTCATCTGAAGAGGCCTTACAAACAGCTAAGAAAAGAAGAGAGGCAAAAGGTGAAAAAAAGGAAAGATATAGCCATTTGAATGCAGAATTCCAAAGAATAGCAAGAAGAGATAAGAAAGTCTTCCTCAGTGATCAATGCTGAGAAACAGAGGAAAATAATAGAATGGGAAAGACTAGAGATCTTTTCAAGAAAATTTTCAAGATACCAAGGGAACATTTCATGCAAAGATGGGCTCGATAAAGGACAGAAATGGTATGGACCTAACAGAAGCAGAAGATATTAAGAAGAGGAGGCAAGAATACACAGAAGAACTATACAAAAAAGATCTTCATGACCCAGATAATCACAAAGATGTGATCACTCACCTAGCGCCAGACATCCTGGAATGTGAAGTCAAGTGGGCCTTAGGAAGCAACACTATGAACAAAGCTAGTGGAGGTGATGGAATTCCAGTTGAGCTATTTCAAATCCTAAAAGATGAAGCTGTGAAAGTCCTGCACTCAATATGCCAGCAAATTTGGAAAACTCAGCAGTGGCCACAGGACTGGAAAAGGTCAGTTTTCATTCCAATTCCAAAGAAAGGCAATGCCAAAGAATGTTCAGACTACCACATAATTGCACTCATCTCATATACTGGCAAGTGAAAGTGAAAGGTGCTCAGTCGGGTCAGACTCTTTGCAACCCCATGGACTATACAGTTCATGGAATTCTCCAGGCCAGAATACTGAAGTGGGTAGCTGTTCCCTTATCCAGGGGATCTTCCCAACACAGGTATCGAACCCAGGTCTCCTGCATTGCAAGTGGATTCTTTACCAGCTAAGCCACAGGGGAAGCCCACATGCTCGTAAAGTAATGCTCAAAATTCTCCAAGTCAGGCTTCAACAATATGTGAACCATGAACTTCCAGATGTTCAGGCTGGATTTAGAAAAGGCAGAGGAACCAGAGATCAAATTGCCAACATCCGCTGGATCATCAAAAAAGCAAGAGAGTTCCAGAATAACATCTACTTCTGCTTTATTGACTATGCCAAAGCCTTTGACTGTGTGGATCACAATAAACTGTGGAAAATTCTGAGAGAGATGGGAATGCCAGACCTCCTGACCTGCCTTCTGAGAAATCTGTATGCAGGCAGGTCAAGAAGTATCAGTTAGAACTGGACATGGAGCAACAGATTGGTTGCAAATTAGGAAAGGAGTATGTCAAGGCTGTATATATTGTCTCCCTGCTTATATGCAGAATACATCATGTGAAATGCTGGGCTGGATGGAGCACAAGCTGGAATCAAGATTGCTGGGATAAGTATTAATAAGCTCAGATATGCAGATGATATCACCCTTATGGCAGAAAGCAAAGAAGAACAAAAGAGCCTCCTGATGAAAGTGAAAGAGGAGAGTGAAAAGTTGGCTTAAAACTCAACATTCAGAAAACTAAGATCATGGCATCTGGTCCCATCACTGGAACCAATGGAAACAGTGACAGACTTTATTTTTTGGGGCTCCAAAATCACCATAGATGGTGACTGCAGCCATGAAATTAAAAGATGCTTGCTCCTTGGAAGACAAGCTATGACAAACCTGGAGAGCATATTAAAAAGCAGAGACATTCCTCTGCCAACAAAGTTTCGTCTATTCAAAGCTATGGTTTTTCCAATAGTCATATGGATGTGAGAGTTGGACCACAAAGAAAGTTGAGCACCGAAAAATTGAAGAATTGATGCTTTTGAACTGTGGTGTTGGAGAAGACTCTTGAGAGTCCCTTGGACAGCAAGGATATCCAACCACTCAATCCTAAAGGAAATCAACCCTGAATATTCATTGGAAGGACTGTTTCTGAAGTTGAAGCTCCAATACTTTAGATACCTGATGTGAAAGGCCGACTTACTAAAAAAGACCCTGATACTGGGAAAGATTGAAGGCAGGAGGAGAAGTGAGTGACAGAGGATGAGGTGTGGGATGGCATCACTGACTCATGGACATGAGTTTGAGCAAGCTCAGGGATTTGGAGATGGACAGGGCAGCCTGGTGTTCTGCAGTCAGTGGGGTTTTGCAAAGAGTCGGACACAATTAAACGACTGAACTAAACTAATGTTTTGCTTCTCTCTTGTCTTCCTCTTTCTACCTGGACACCTAACTGGGAGAAGATGCCAAAACCTCATTTGTTGATAACATAGATGTTGGATTACTCAGGATGTATGACAAGAGCAGACACACTTTAGTAAAAATCGAAGTGCTAACAGGCTGAAAGAAACATAAATCATGAGTGTGCCTGCCTGTGCGTGTTGACTTAGCTGCCAGGAATACTGTAGGAATCCCTACTCCATTCTCTGCTTCTGTCTTCTCTCTGCAAGCTTCCTCCTAGCAGTTAGAATTACCTTCATCCAGTATTGGTTCCCTCTTATGCTGTCCTTATTCAAGCACTTAGAATCCCTCTGGTCCATCCTTTGTCCATTCTCGTCTTCACATTCCTGTAGTTTCCTACGCTTTGTATCCAAACAGAACTTCCCTTCATCTCTGCTGTCATTCTAACTCTGCCTTCACACATGTCAACCAACCCAGCTCTCTGATTACTTGTATTTTCTTCCTTATATATAATGTGACTTTTCTGACAACTTATGAAAAAAATGCATACTTATCACAGAAGATTTGGAAAACACAGAAAAGAAAGAAAATGAATGAGTCACTGATAATTCCACCAGTCCAGACAACCACTGTATTTTGATATATTTCCTTCTTTTTTTCCCCTGTATACGTTCGTAAATGTGTAGAGATTATGTACTACATGAGGTCTTTTCTCTTTTTTCCCACTTAACTCTCCACTGTGATTTCATGAAACATCATTTACAAACATGATTTTTAACAATTATATGATTTTTAGCTACATGGAAGGACTTTAGGTTAATATCTGGCTGTTCTACAACATGGTTCTGCAACAGCATTTAACTTATGCTATTCTAAGTAAGGAGAGGGAAATGGCAACCCACTCTAGTTTTCTTGCCTGGAGAATTCCATGGACAGAGGAGCCTGGTGGGCTATAGTCCATGGGGTCACAAAGAGTTGGACACAGATGAGTGACTAACACACACATTATAAGTAAATCTATTTTTAAAAACCTTACACAAATTTACAAAAAATAAATGACAGATAATTTTCTCTGGTTAAATTTATAGAAATTCAATAACAGTGCCAAGATGTGATTATTTACCAAGATGTGATTATTTTAAAGACTTTGCTGCCTATTGCCCTTAAGAAAGATGAGATGCATTTACAGAATACTCCTGCCAAAAGTACAGGTATATTTATGGCTTATGGCTTCCCTACTAGCTCAGCTGGTAAAGAATCCACCTGCAATGCGAGACCTGGATTCGATCCCTGAGTTGGGAAGATCCTCTGGAGAAGGGAACGGATGCCCACTCCAGTATTCTGGCCTGGAGAATTGCATGGACTATATCATCCATGGGGTCGCAAAGAGTTGGACACGACTGAGCGACTTTCGCTTTCACTTTCCTGCCAAAAAGGCACATGGGTTTCACTGAACTCTGAAAGCATGAATATTTTTCATTTAAAAGAGATGTTTGTCATTCTGATAGTTGAAAAACAGTGTTTTGCTTTAATTTGTATTTCTCTCTTGGTTATATTTTTAGTGTGAACATTTGAACAGTTTTCCACAATGTGTTTTGCCACTTTTCTCTGCTCACTTTTCTGCTCCACATTTCCTCCGTGCTTCCAGGCTCTGTCTTTACTCTTTTTGTAAATGTGACAGCTGTCCCCTCAGTGGTTGCCAGGATTAGTTTGGCTACTCTCCTTTGCAAGACTGCTTCCACTTTCTTCCCTTACAAACCCCCATGCAGGCCTCCTAAAGCTGTTCCCTGGTTGGAGGACATTGAGAGAGCTATGTTGCAGGGTATTTATGTTGCTTTCTTTGATGTGTTGCTTCTTCATCTATAATCTAAGTTCTCCAAAGGCAAGGCTTTTGCTTTTTAATAAGTACAAAATATTTCTTTGGAATTTGGTTTCATTATCTATTGCTATGTAACAAACCAATCCAAAACTCTGAGGCTAACAACAGTTTATTTTTCTATCTCATGTATTTTTGGTGTGTTGTGTTAGTTAGGCTGTTCTTGCTTCAGGTCTCTCTTGCAATTGTAGTCAGAAGGTAAAAGAAACTAGATTTATCTGAAGAAACTAGACTTATTGAAGCACGCGCTGGATGTCCAAGATTACGTCTTGTCTCACACATCTGACTCCTCATATGAGACAGCTGAAACACATAAGGCTGTCTGGGCCCCTCTTCCTCTCTCCCTCTCCTGTGGCTTCTTCACATCGCTGCATTGGGCTTTCCAAGGCATGGCAGTCTTAGGGTGTTTCAGCTTCTTCCCTGGTGGCTAGCTTCTCCCAGAAGAAGTACTGCAAAGAGATCAAGGTGGTATAAAGAAATTATCCTCCAATTAAAAATAAATTGAAAAGTGAGATCAAGGTGGAAGCTGCGAGGCTTCTTATGATACAGTGTTAGCAATCATGCCGTATCACTTCAGCTATATTCTGTGATTCAAAGGGAGTCGTCGTCTCGAAAGTGAGAGCCCTGCTTAAAGAGGAGGAACTACACAGGGGAGTAAACACCAGGAAGCATGGTTGGAGGGGCGTCTTTGGAGACACACTACCTCAGGTGCCTAGCAGTGATTGTATTACTTCCATATTTAGCATTCATTGAACTCTTATTAAATGAACAGCCTAGAAACGGGAAATAAATTGTTTAGTGAAAAAGCCATTTGACCTTAATTTCCTTTCTGATGGGGAAGGCCCAGGGAGTAAGCCATAAAAAATGAGACTTTGATGTAGCTGCAATCTAATCTCAAAGAGCAAGTAACCTCAAAGAAATTCACTTATGGGTCTAATTGTATTCTACTGACAACTGGATATTTTATTCTAAGATTCTATTACCCTTAGCTATTTAACCAATATTTTCCTATTTATTCTCATTTTCTGCCTCTGAATAGGGAGGCTATTGCCTGGACACTAGGTCTCCCATCACATTTGCTATTGCTAAACATTATAAAATTACTTCAGTTCAGTTTAGTCGCTCAGTCGTGTCCGACTCTTTGTGACCCCATGAACTGCAGCTCACCAGGTCTCCCTGTCCATCACCAACTCCTGGAGTCCACCCAAACCCATGTCCATCGAGTCGGTGATACCATCCAACCACCTTATCCTCTGTCGTCCCCTTCTCCTCCTGCTGCGCTCAATCTTTCCCAGCATCAGGGTCTTTTCAAATGAGTCAGCTCTTCGCATCAGGTGGCCAAAGCATTGGAGTTTCAGCTTCAACATCAGTCCTTCCAATGAACACTCAGGACTGATCTTTAGGATGGACTGGTTGGATCTCCCTGCAGTCCAAGGACTCTCAAGAGTCTTCTCCAACACCACAGTTCAAAAGCATCAATTCTTTGGTGCTCAGCTTTCTTTTTAGTCCAACTCTCACATCCATTCATGACCACTGGAGAAACCATAGCCTTGACTAGATGGACCTTTGTTGGCAAAGCAATGTCTCTGCTTTTGAATATACTATCTAGGTTGGTCATAACTTTCCTTCGAAGGAGTAAGCGTCTTTTAATTTCATGGCTACCATCACCATCTGCTTCAGTGCCATTGAATATTCTTTTCTAATTCATAGCATTAGAAGTTTAGTGTTGGTTACAGTAACAAACCATGTTCTCATGAGAGACTTACATGTCAAGGTTTATTTCTAAATATGGGTATATGAGTAGCAAGCAGGGGCAGCCATTGTGTCTCTGTCTGACTGAGTTAGGGATAGTTAGATCAAGTCTGCTTTGGCCTAAAATATAAAATTAATCCATGCATTTCTCACACAGTAATAACTCCTACTGGTCTCCAAATAGAAAATGCATGGTACTCTAAGATTTCATTAATTCAGTTAAAGATGACTTGTCATTAACTATGTTTATTTATATATGGTATACAGCAAAATGATTCAATTATACATAACACACATATATATAGGTATTACATATATTTTTCATATTCTTTTCCAATATAGTTTATTATAGGATATAAAATATAGTTCCCCATGCTATACAGAAGGACCTTGTTATTTATCTATTTTATATATAGTGGTTAGTATCTGCTAATCCAAAACTCCTAATTTATCTTCCCCAATCCCCTTTCCCTTTTGGTAACCATGAGTTGGTTTTCTGTGAGTCTGTTATGTGAACAAGTTCATTTGTATTGTATTTCAGATTCCACATATGAATATGAGTGATAGTGTACAGTATTTGTCTCTTTCTGACTTACTTCACTTAATTTGATAATCTTTAGGCCCATTCTAATGCCAATGCTGCAAATGGCATTATTTCATTCTTTTTTATGGCTGAGTAGTATTCTACGATATATATGATATAGCACATTTCTTTATCATCTTTATCCATTTATCTGTTGATGGACGTTTAGGTTGCTTCCATGTCTATTGTAAATAGTACTGCTGCAAACACTGGGGTACATGTATCTTTTCAAATTGATCTTTCTCTGGATATATGCCCAGGAGTGGAACTACTAGATCATATGGCAACTCTATTTATAGTTTTTAAAGGAACCTCTATTCTGTTTTCCATAGTAGCTACACCAATTTACATTCCACCAACAGTGTTGGAGGGTTCCCTTTTCTCCACATCCTCTCCAACATTTATTATTTGTAGGCTTTTTGATGATATCCATTCTGACCAATGTGAGGTGATACCTCATTGTGGTTGAGATTTGCATTTCTCTAATAATTAGTGATTTTGAGCATCTTTTCATAAGCCTGTTGGCCATCTGTAAGTCTTCTTTGGAGAAATGTCTATTCAGGTCTTCTTCCCATTAAAAAATTTGTCTTTAGTTATTTACTTTTGGCTATGCTGGGTCTGGCTATGCTTTTCTCTACTTGTGGTGAGCAGGGTCTACTGTCTAGCTGTCGTGCACAGGCATCTCACTGCGGTGACTTCTCTTGTTGTGGACCATGGGCTCTAGGGCTTGTGGGCTTCATTAGCTGAAGTGCAAGGGCTCTGTAGTTGCAGTTTCCAGGCTCTAGAGTAAGGGCTCAATAGTTGTGGCACCCAGGGTTAGTTGATTCATGACATGCGGTACCTTCCTGGACCAGGGATTGAACCCATGTCTCCTGCATTGGCAGGTGGATTCTGTACCACTTCTGCCCATTTTTTGACTGGGTTATTTTTTTTGTTGTTGTGTTGCATGAATCATTAACTATGTTTAAGATTATACCACATGCCTTCTAGGAACTTAGAGCAGAAAGGGCATTAAGACCTATAAACCTAGAGACCAAGCCAGGAAGCCAACACAAAAGGTCATGTAGATGCTGCTGGCGTGAGATGCGACAGGGATTCAGAGTAGGAAGAAATTACTGACTAGGCTGGCATCTCTTGGCTTCTGACAGGGCTTTTGATAGATACATTTGTGTAGTTTCAGAGCTGAAAACAGCCTCAACACAGAGCCCAACACAAATGGGAAAGGAATGGAGCTTTGTTTTTCTGGCAGCATATTCTAAGCATGCTTAGGTGGCCTGGGGAGAACAAAGCCGGTTAACCCGCTTCATGCCCTCTAAACAGAAACCAGACACCCAGAGGAGGAGCCCCATGGAAGGAAGGCGGCCTCCTGTCTTCGCAGTGTGTGCCAACATTTGAAACATCAGTAGGTGTGGTGGTTTCTCTGCTGTAGGTTTGCAGGTCCCTGGTGGGCGGGGAGGGCGGGCAGAGGAACAATTCCAGCACACATCGGGAAACAAATGTTCAAATGTTCATTTGGGGGCCTTGAACGGCATGCGCTGGTTGGGCTCAGGAGATGGCAGAGGTTCTCAGCAGGGAAGCAGTTAATGTGTTACAGCACACTTTTAAAGCCAGAGGAATCTCACCGTCCCCTGCCCCCATCTGGGGCTGGCTTCTAGCTGAGTTTAGGGGATTTGGAAGGGATTTGAGGTGGGTGTGGTTCTGGTGGTTTGGTTTCTAGGAAAGAAAACAATCCTTTTCTTTGACCTTTCATGTGATTCAGATCAGCGCCTCCTTGGCGCAAGGCCTTTTCTATGCAGTTTGCAGTGAGTGTAGCCCCTCGACTTCAGTTTCATGCCGCTTCTCTCCATTAGCGGCCTGCATTCTGTGTGGGGAGCCTGGGGATTCAGAGCTCAACCTCTTGACTCCTGTATTGGCTGAGGCTTGAGATGTTCAAAACCCAGCTCAGTGCCTGACTCCTCAGATAATTGCTTTGTCCCCCTTCTCTGTATATGCTGAAGGTGACGAGGCCTCCTTTCACACATGGTAAGCGGCAAAATTGCAGGGGCTTAAGGAAGGACTTGTAACTAGTGATTGGATGGTCTGGAGCCACACTTTGGAATTGTCACCTGATCCCAGGTGGCATGCATCATGCTCTCCAGAAGGAAGTTGAAAAGCAAGAATCAGAGAAACCAGGGACAAAGGAATGTACAATAAACTCCCTCACAAACCAGGGATTTAATTAATCTCGATGGAGTCATGAATCCGACCGAGGAGAATTCTGTTTTTTAAGTACCCCATGATGCGTGGTGCCCCTCTGTCGAAACAGAAATCCTATCGTGTACTGGGTGCAGCCTTTTGCTCTCAGCTCTGATGTTATAACATGATTAGACTGTGCACTTTGTACCTAAAGAAGAAACCATTTTTACAAAGCATCTGCAATAAAAGTGTAGACGAGGTTATCAGGCAGCTTTTGAAATCTGAAAAGACTCAATATAAGAAAGATAATTTTTTGTTTTACTGCTAAGGAAACACAGATTTTGTTTAATCTATGGAGCATAAACAGGTTTAACTGCAAAATCAATAAAATTCGAGGTAGACAAGCCACCATGATTGATAAGGACTAACTGTTCCATCTGGAGTCAGGGTGCAGAGAATCACTGTGAAAGCGGGAAGGACAGCAGTGGTGTTTAGAATATAGGGACATAAAAACCTTCAAAGGGACTTGCTAGAGATGTAAATTCCCAGAGATTTTGAGATGTCAAACTCATTTTGAGGGTAAAACGCCAGAATTTTAAGTACGCACAGCAGGTAATACTGATTCTCTGGGGTCACAGGTTGAGATGTGAGCTAGAGTTCTAAAGTGGATCTTGATCTTCCCTGCAAAAGTGCCAACATACAGAGTCAGAACCCAGGGAATTTAAAACCAGTCATCAAGATCCTTCCCTGAAGCCCTCCCAACATCCTCACTGAGTCAAGCAGCCTATTAGTGAGGGAAGGTATTTGACTGTGAGCTACAGAATCTTCAAGAATAATGATTTAAACCTAAGGAGGATTTTTATTTTGGGGGAGGGGAGAGGATAAATAAGTCTCGAGATAGGCAATCCAGCTGTAGCAGGTTGGATGGTGTGTGATGGGCTAAGTTGCTTCAGATGTGTCCAATGTTTGCAACCCCATGGAACTGTAGCCCGCCAGGCTCCTCTGTCCATGGGATTCTCCAGGTAAGAATACTGGAGTGGGTTGCCGTTTCCTTCTCCAGGGGATCTTCCTGACCCAGGGATCAAACCTGCGTCTCTTATGTCTCCTGCATTGGCAGGTGGGTTCTTTATCACTTGTGCCACCTGGGAAGCCCCTCCAAAATGTACTTCCACATCCAAATCACTGAAACTCTGAATGCTACCTTGTTTGGAGAAAGGATCTTTGTAGATGTAATTATTATGAGATTATCCTGGATTCCTGGATGGCAGTGGCTGCTGCAAGCTCCTCGCTGCCTCCATTGACTGATTTGACAGTTATATTACTTTGTTGTAGAACATACTTATGTGAAACAGGATTCCTTGAGCCAAGATTTTGCATTTAGTGGTTCTCAACATGGAGACGTTTGCAATGTGGAGACATTTTTAGTTTTCATAACTCTGTTGGGGAGGGAGTGGAGGATGGCGGTGCTACAGATATTCAGAAGGTAGAGGCCAAGGGTGCTGCTAAACATATTACAGTATATAAAACAGCCCCCAGGACAAAGAATTATCCAACCCTAGATGTCAGTAGAACTGAGGTTGAGAAAACCTGATATAAGTAAACAATAAAATTTAAAATAAAAATAAAATAGTCTTAAAAATAAAAATTAAAGAGCTTAATAAGTTAGAGAAGGAGAAATATAGTATGACATCCCTTATTTGTGGAATCTAAAAAGAAATGATACAAATGAATTTACTTACAAAATAGAAAGAGACTCACAGACTTATAAAAAGAACTTATGGTGACTGGAGGGAAGGGATCATTAATGAGTTTGGGATGGTCATGTACACACTGCTATATTTAAAATAACCAACAAGGTCCTACTATATAACACAGGGGACTCTGCTCAATGTTACATGGCAGCCTGGATGGGAGGGGGGTTTGGGAGAGAACAGATACATATATATGTATGGTGGAGTCTCTGGGCTGTTCACCTGAGACTATCACAACATTGTTAATTGGCTAATACAATACAAAATAAAAAGTTCAAAAGAAAGAAAGAACTTAAGTTAAAAAAAACAAAAAACTTTTTCTTAATGTCCTTCCAATTCTTCCATGAAAGCGAAGGAGGATATAAGGCACAAGTTGGCTGCTTGCTCTGGATGGAATTATCATTGTTATTATTTTTGTCTGAATGAGAAATATTCTATTTATAGGTAAGACAACAGCAAGTAAAGTTTAAAAAAATAAATAGTTTGTATTTTCTCAGTGTTCTCTTGCATGCATTCTGCACAGCTTTTAAATGGGCAGCACTTGCTGTTCCCACCACTGTCTGCATTAGTCATCCCAACAGCTCTTCCTGAAAGGGGAATGGCTGAGACCAACCTGTCTGGATCTTCTGACAAGTCCCAAATGATCCTCTGAGCATCAAGTGGGGTGGTTTGCTTCCTATTCAGTACAAGTGGCATCAAGGCTTTTGAGACAGCCAGTTATTAATCACTGTGAACACATCAGCACATATTGGTCAAAGGGGTTAAAGCTGTTACACAATGTAACCAGACATTTTTGAGAAAACTTGTGTAATGCCATGACCTAATGGTATTAGGCTATACTGTGTGATTTTTCCTTTCCGTTTGCTGGCCTCTTCAGTTCACATCCAAGTGAGGATCTCTTAAGCTGATTAACTTAAATCCAAGAGAAATAATATTATTGTCTGAAGCATTACAAACAAGCATGGGAAGGCTTCATCTTTTAGGCTTCAGTTAGTTTACAATAATTTGTATTCAAATCAGTTGATTGCATACAAATCAAGTGCATCAAATACTGTTCTTTGCAGTTTTCAATTTGCTTCATCATCTTTCAACTGCAGCATTTGCCCTTAGTCCTCCAGGGTTAAGAGACAGACGGATCAATGAGATGTTTAATAATCATTATACCTCCTTGGATGCTCCAAGAGAAAAAGTTGGTAAAAACATCTGTGGAGAATCCAGTCCTTCACTGCCTGGAAGGATTAACCACATGAGACAACCCTTATGAATCATGTTTATTCCTCTTTCAGGCACTATTTGTATCCAAGCTTTGCAAAAGCCCAAATTCAAAAGATAAGTTTCCTTTCCTGAGTATTGTTATTTACATAACTCTAGACCTTGGAGTTTAAGCTCATAAAAGCCAGTACATAAATGTTCTTCTTAAGCTTTTTAAAATTGGAGATGATCTTTAGTGACACTAGAGCGTTTGCATTCTGGGCAGGGAAGTCTATTAAATCTCTGCTTTCAACTGTGGAATATAACTGAGTTTGGCTAGCTGCTTGATGATTAAGACTGAATTCTCTCTGGGCAGAGAGAATTTCTGTTGGGGTCTCTGACCCATGGTTAAGTAATGCAAATATATGTGGGCTTGTATGGCAAATTATTCCTATACCAATGGAGAAATGTGTGGAATTGATTTTGCTTGTTTCTTAGTTTCCATGTGGATGAATCTTTTCTATTTCTCCTCCTGCCTTTTTCCTTCCTGTCTTGTTTCCCACCATTTCTGCTAACCCATCGACCTGATGTTGAGTGATTTCCTAGTTAAAAAAAAAAAAACAAACAGACTACAATGCTACTTCTAGTTGCAGATGGACTTGCTCGGTCACATTTTTTACTCTGACTTAAAAAAACAGTTGTGCTTGGAAGCCTTTGGTTTGATAGGAAAGCTTTCTCAAAGTCCATACTACTGGGTGTCCTTGGGTTATCTTAGAAATCCCCATTTGGAACTTTTACAGTCTCTGTTATTTGTGCTGGTTTAGGATATCTCTTATCCAGTTAACTGCAAAAGGCATGCATTTTAACCCCTAGTACTTCAGTCAAGAAAGAGTTTCACAATTTGCACAGCTAGAACCATGTAATCTGGGTAAGTCATTTAAACGCTATGGGTCTGTTTCCTTATCTATAACTTTTAAGGTGTAAAATTATATGATTCTATGATTTATTTTCCCATGTGCACATTACCCATTGTTGAATTGAAGATGAAGGTCTGTAGTGCACACCAGAACTAAATAAAATCCAGTTTATAGACTTAGATAATATACTAGTTCCCCACCATTTATTTGATTTTGAACTATCATTTACCTTTCTGAAGTGAGTTCTTTTTTTTTTCATTTTAAAATATTTTTTAAATTTATTTTTTATTGAAGGATAGTGGATTTACAATATGTTCATTTCTGCTGTACAGCAAAATGACTCAGTTATATATATATATTCTTTTTCATATTATTTTCCATTATGGTTGATTCCAGGATACTGAATATAGCTCCCTGTGCCATACAGTAGGACCTTGTTGTTTTTCCAGTCTACATGTAATAGTTTGCATCTACTAGTCCCAAACTCCAAGTCCATCTCTCCCCCAACCCCCCTGGCAACCACAAGTCTGTTCTCTATGTCTGTGAGTCTGTTTCCCAGATAGTTGTGTCATATTTTAGACTCCACATATGTGATATCATATGGTATTTTTCTTTCTCTTTCTGACTTTCTTCACCCAGTATGATAACCTCTAGTTGCATCCATGTTGCTGCCAATGGCATTATTTCACTCTTTTTTATGACTGAGCAGTATCCCATTGTATATATGGACCACATCTTCATCCATTCGTTTGTCAATGGACATTTCGGTTGTTTCCATGTCTTGGCTATTGAGCAGTATCCCATTGTATATATGGACCACATCTTCATCCATTCGTTTGTCAATGGACATTTCGGTTGTTTCCATGTCTTGGCTATTGTATCTTTTTGAATTATAATTTTGTTTGGATATATGCCCAAGAGTGGGATTGCTGGATCAGATAGTAGTTCTAGTTTTAGTTTGAACCTCCATACTATTTTCCATATTTTCCAAACTTTCCATAGTAAGTTTCCATAGAAACTTACACTCCTGAGTGTAACTTTCACTTACATTTTCATCCATGAAATAGGGACAGTGCAACCTGTCTTCTAAGATTCTCATGAGAATCAAAGATAATTTTAATTAAAAAGATAATTTTAAAGCCCTTGAAATAATGCCTAGAATTTAGATGCTCAATAAATATTAGTTCCTCTCTCCTTTAGAGTTTTAATTATAAAACTCTCAAATGCCCTAATTTTTTCTGAGTTTATGAATCCTTCCTCATCAGATATATACTGGTATGACTGCCTCTCTTCATTGAGGAGAGGCCAACTGGAACAAGGTGAAACCAAGCCCAAGACATTTGTCTCTTGCTGCAGACACATCTTCCTCATTTTTGTCACTAAGAGCTTTCAGCAGTGAAAGCTACTGGATTTAACAGGAAAAAGCTATCAGCCAGGTTGACTCCCGTCAAAGGCTCCATGTCAATAAACATTTATAAGAAATGAAGCTTGATAAATGTGGCTTCATGCTAAGACATGTGTGGCAGTGGCAACTTTGTGCCTGGTATTAAAATCTTTCGAGATTACTTTTCCATTTGGCATCAGTTTCCCTCCAGTACAGAAGTAATTGAAACTGAGTACCTGTGAAGAATTTCATAGGGGGTGATACTGACTTGTTTTAACCAGGAAAACAGTAACAAAGGAAGAGATTTCCTTCTAAAATAAGACTTCCTTCTGCCTTAACAACCCAAGAATCCTCATCTTCTTGCTGAAGATGAACTTGCCATTCTTCATGCCAGTCAAACATAGCTGAGATTTATTTTGGTCATAGAAACTTTGTATTTTCAGACTTTGTTATGCTGATAGAATTGTAGGATCCTGGAATTGAAAGAGAGCTCAGAAATGCCTGTCTGAATCCACCTCCTTCCCCTCTTGCAAGTGAGATGAGATCAACTTGGATGTCAATAGAGCAGTTAGGGCCCAGAGCGGAGATTGAACCAAACTCATCATTCTTTCAGGAGAATTATGAATCAGGGTAGCAGAGTCAACCACCTAACCAATGTGGGGAAGAGGGGGGCTGAAGAAGGAGCTAAGAGAGGGGGACAGAGAAAGAGCTAGAATAAAACAAGTAGGGTCCTGGACCATTGCTCCAAAGAGGGCATATTTGTGCCTCATGGTTTCCAGGTGTCTGGGGCAGAGGAGGGTCAGGTCAGCTTGAAAATTCAAGCAGATGATGAAGTCAAACCTCATCATTTTTCACAAGAGAAAACTGCTATACAGAGAAGCTAAGACATATGCTAATTGATATAGCTGGTTGGTGACAGAAAGGATTAGCTCTAGGGTCCCCAGATTTCTTATTTATCTCTTTTCCTAGGACTCAATTTTTCTTTGTTATTTAGTTCATGGACCCCCATTTATACTTGAACCATTCTGTGTATTACAATAATTCTGTGTTCCATTTACATTTCTTGTTTAAGTTGAGGAGAGGATGATCATCTGTTCATGGTGGCCTATTTCTTATTACAAGACAAAGTTGTAGGTAAACTGTGTCTGTTCAGAAACCTTCCTATTCATAAATAGATTCTTCACAGAACAGTATTCATAAAGATGGAATGAGTAAATTTAGAAATTGCAGAGTAAGATTATTATTTTCTTATAATTTTTCACAATCCTTTTTCTATGAATTGAAAGAGGGTTTTATTTTTTTTTTCACCTTTTACTTTTCTGGTATCAAGGGCAAGTTACAGAAAATTATTTAAAAAATCTTATTAGACTATTTTTATTAAACCATTTGTATTATAAAGATACCAAACCAGGAAATCAACCCTGAATATTCATTGGAAAGACTGTTGCCGAAGCTGATGCTCCAATACTTGGACCACCTGATGCAAAAAGCTGACTCATTGGAAAAGACCTTGATGCTGGGAAAGATTGAGGGCAAGAGGAGAAGGAATCCATAGAAGATGAGATGGTTAGATAGCATCACCAACTCAATGGACATGAATTTGAGCAAACCTTGAGAGATAGTGAAGGACAGGGGGCCTGGCATGCTGCAGTCCATGGGGCTACAAAGAGTTGGACATAACTTAGCATTGGAACAACAAATTGATATTTGTCTTACTAATGCCAACTTACAAATTCACATTTCAAAATAATTAGTTCAGAGAAGTTTGGTTAAATATAGTGGAGTGTATATTTGTCTTTGTAGCCTCTTCCTCTTCATTAAGTGAAACTTTCTTAAAAGGACAGGGTTACTAGGAATTTTAAAAAGAGATAAACAAAGATTACTGGTGAAGTAACATGACCAGATGAGATAAAATTTGGAAGATAGAAGCAGTTGGATGAGCATTAACTAACCTAGCAAGTGTAGAACACTGAAATCCTATATGAGCAGATGGAAAAGCAACAAGAAGCACCCTGACTTGTGCTGTGGAACCCCAGAAAGTCTAAAGAACCAGAAGCACAGATTCTCTCTGACAGCAAAGGTGAGGTGTGAAGCAGAAAATGGATTGGTCAAATCACCACTACCAGCAGATTGACTGGCAACAGACTGGTTGAATCTTTACCAGCTCTACCCCCATACCTCCTGTTCAAAAACAGCTGCTCCTTTTTTCTTTTTTAATGTTTACAATGATTCACTTTAGATTTTGTATAGAACTCCGGTACGTTGGTCACCTCATGCAAAGAGCTGACTCATTGGAAAAGACTCTGATGCTGGGAGGGATTGGGGGCAGGAGGAAAAGGGGATGACCGAGGATGAGATGGCTGGATGGCATCACGGACTCGATGGACGTGAGTGTGAGTGAACTCCGGGAGTTGGTGAGAGACAGGGAGGCCTGGCGTGCTGCGATTCCTGGGGTCGCAAACAGTCGGACATGACTGAGCGACTAAACTGAACTGAACTGAACTGAACTGTGTTTCCATACATGCATGAAATGGGGAAACGTTGGATTTAAAAATGCTCATTTGGGAATTAGTTTAATCCAGCAAATATCTGCGTGTTTACTGTGCTAAGTTGATATTGTATGACTGAGGCAATAACTCTTCCCCTCTGACTCTCAGAACTAATTGGGGAGAGAGACAACCCACCTAATTATAAATATGGCAGAATGTGCTCCAGGGCTGGGAGAGAGGCGTGGGTTACTACATGAGGATCACAGAGGGAGGAGCCCGCAGTCAAGCCCAGGGGAGGGGCCAAAGGCCTCAGAGAGGAGGAGACCTTGGGCTGGATCACAAACTATGTATCTGGGGAGGGAGAGGCTTTTCTAAGGAGCCAAAAGCAGCATGAGGCACACTTAAGGACAAGGTTTTTAGCTTCTGTCTCAGATCATCACCAAAGAGTTCCACGCTGTCTGACTGTAAAGCTCTAGAGAAACGTAAGGGACTATTTTTGTTGTTAGTGAGTTGTTGTTGCTATTATCCTTTAATCAGGGGGCTTAAAGGGATCTTCTAGGATAAGCAGGCTGGCACAGATAACCTTTTTTGGGGTGTCATTCCCTGAATATTCAGGAACTCACTTGAGGGTGACTCCACTGATAGTGATATGAAGCATCAGGAAAGTCCTCAGAGAGCTCTCTTTGGGAGCACATGGGACTTAGTGGGGCTTAGTGAGAGGAACCCACTCAGGCAGTCACATTGATCATAACCTCCAAGGCTGCTTCTCCTGCTGTAGAGAGAATGGCAGTAAGAAGAACTGACAGAACTCCATGATCTATTGTAGGGCAGGAAAATAAGGACCGTGGTGTATGTAGCCTGGCATCCTCGGAACCCCTGCTGGTAATTTGCCACCTAGGAATGAATACTACTGAAGTTCCCCTTCTTACTGGTTCGGTTCAGTTCAGTCGCTCAGTCATGTCCGACTCTTTGTAACCCCATGAATCACAGCATGCCAGGCCTCCCTGTCCATCACCATCTCCCGGAGTTCACCCAGACTCATGTCCATTGAGTCCATGATGCCATTCAGCCATCTCATCCTCTGTCGTCCCCTTCTCCTCCTGCCCCCAATCCCTCCCAGCATCAGAGTCTTTTCCAATGAGTCAACTCTTCGCATGAGGTGGCCAAAGTACTGGAGCTTCAGCTTTAGCATCATTGCTTCCAAAGAAATCCCAGGGCTGATCTCCTTCAGAATGGACTGGTTGGATCTCCTTGCAGTCCAAGGGACTCTCAAGAGTCTTCTCCAACACCACAGTTCAAAACCATCAATTCTTCGGTGCTCAGCCTTCTTCACAGTCCAACTCTCACATCCATACATGACCACAGGAAAAACCATAGCCTTCACTAGACGGACCTTAGTCAGCAAAGTATTGTCTCTGCTTTTGAATATGCTGTCTAGGTTGCTCATAACTTTTCTTCCAAGGAGTAAGTGTCTTTTAATTTCATGGCTGCAGTCACTATCTGCAGTGATTCTGGAGCCCCCAAAAATAAAGTCTGACACTGTTTCCACTGTTTCCCCATCTATTTCCCATGAAGTGATGGGACCGGATGCCATGATCTTCGTTTTCTGAATGTTGAGCGTTAAGCCAACTTTTTCACTCTCCTCTTTCACTTTCATCAAGAGGCTTTTTAGTTCCTCTTCACTTTCTGCCATAAGGGTGGTAGTAATGATCTTACCCTTTCTACTAACTTGGCCTTTCCAGAGCAATTAATTAATTCAACAAATAATCACTGAATATCTTCCATGTGCCAGGCACTGTCATGACTCATTCTTACCTCTTTAAAAAGCACATCTGCCTCCTTGGGTTCCATGGGTTTTGCAAGGATGATCCTGCTCCTAAATTATGTTGCTAAAAGTGCCCTGAGTCTTGGATAACATGAACTCAAGTCACAATATTGTATTTGCCAAATTTTATGATTTAAAAATTTATTATTTGACTCTTCAGTTCTGAATTTTATTGGCTACTTATAATGATTTATGTTCTACTTATTTACCTAACCATTTGGAGTTCTAAGAGTTGTTTCATGAGCATCAGAACTGACTGGTCTGGATTAAGTAGCCATTTTAAAAGTTCCTAGTATTTGCTACAAATCTCGAACTTAACAAGTGCAAGGTTTATTTTGAAATCACAGCGGTGAAATTGTACGGTCTTCAGTTTCCATGAGGGAACAGCTTTCTCCTGCATTCTGAACCACAATTTATTATTGTTTAAATCAATGCATGACTCTTTGCATACCAGCCTGTACTTTGGGTCATACAGACTTAACCTCAGAACAAAATCACTTTGTTCAATGAAAAACAGGGCCCCTCTAGTTCTCTGGACCCCTTTCCATGTATTCCAGAAGAAAAAAAGTTTATTTGACTGCACGATAACCTCAAGCATAATTCCTCATAGAAATAAACCTGACAAATGTCTTAACCACCCTGCCTCAGAGGGGAACTTAATGCCAGCTGCAGTTTAACTCCTGCAAGGCAGGTAGACAATATCCTAAGAAACAATAGTTTAGGAGCACAGGCTCTTCTTGACAAAGTAATAGTAAAGAAACTTTCATATGTGTTCAAAGTTCTTTTACATACATTCTCAGTTTTATCCTTTCAATAGTTCCCAGTCTTTCATGATATTTTGCTACTAAGACTATTTTCCAGAATCAAGGCAACTATTTCAGCTTTAAATCCCCTTAAAGCGAGGTGGTTAGTAGGTGAACAGGATTTGAAAGTTTCTGACATGTCTGTGGTTTATCCCTCATTTTCAAGCAGGCGTTTGTCCAAGAATCCCCTTATTTGGGTGTCATCTGACAGATAGGTGCTGCTCCTTAAGGGACCACTACATGAATTTGGGTCTACTTTGGTATAATAGTTTGTCATCTTGCTTGGCTAAAGTTATCTAAGATGTGATGGAAAAACACTTCTGTGTATTTCTCCTTTGTCCTGGCACTAGGAGCACATTCACTGTGCTTCTGACAGTAAATGTGTATTTTTTCCCTTACGAAGTGATTCTCTGTGAGACCAACTGCGTGGCCTACAATCACGTTCAATTCTGACACTAACAGGAGTTAGCTGAGACCCCACAGGTTAAGGGCTCAGTCACATGAGATTGTCCCCCTAATTCAGACAGTGATCAAAAGTAGTAGTAGGTCCCCAGGTTACCTGCAACTTCTATGTAACTTGGCTACAAATCAGAGGTCCCCATGACTTGGGATTCAATTGGATTCAATTGTTTAGTAGAAATTTCACAGAATTCAGGGAAACACTTATGTTTGTTAGTTTATTATATAATAAAGGATCTCATAAAGGATATAGATGAAGAGGTACGTAGGGTGAGATCTGGAAGGGTCCCTATCTCAGAAGCTTCTGTCCCCATGGAGTTGGGGTGTGTCACCCTCTGTTATGCAGACATGTTCACCAACCTGAAAGGTCTCTGAACTCTACCTTTGGGGGATTTTTATGGACGCCTCATCTCATAGGCATCATTAACAGATTATTAGATCAATTTCCAGCCCTCTCCCTTCTCTGGAAAATGGGTGGGGCTGAAAGTTCCAAGTTCTACTCATAGATTGGTCTTTCTGTCAACCAACCTCCATTCAGGAACCCACCAAGTGTCACCTCATTAGAACAAAAGACAACTCCTATTACCCAGGAAATTCCAAGAGCTTTAAGAGTTCTCTGTAAGAAACTAGGATCAAAGCCAAATATTAGGCCAAAAGATGCTCCTATTGCTCCTATGATGTAGGATATTTCAAAGGATTTAGGAACTCTGTTCCAAGGACTGGGGGCAGAGACTAATATATGTATTTTCTGTTGTTTCACACAGAAGAGATGACTTTATTTAAGCTATTTAAACTTTGTAACAGTACAACTCCAGGGCTCTATGTGTTTACTGCTTTGGATCCAATAGCCTTTGGGGATAAGACTAATGCTTTATAAAATTGTGATAAAGGCACATCTTTGCTCCTTGTCCTTGTACCTCTGAAATGGATAGTCAGTCCCCAAAGGCCCTCTTGGTCTGGTCTCTCTGATCACTGTTTGTTGCTCTCCCTGTCATCTGGGGTGTGTGCAGAGTGGGCACCCAGGGTTCTGTTTGTCTAAGACATTCTTCTTGTCTGAGAACAGTACCCCCCTCCCTTACTGAATTTTTTTTAGAACTTCTCCTCCTTTCATTCTCCATGGGGTTCCAGGGAAAGCTGCCATCTTTCATGAACATATATTATGACCCTCATGGCCACAGGTGATTAGCCCAGAGCTGGCATTGACTGAGTCCCTGGGAATTTAAAAAACTGGCATGAAGAAGAGAGTCAGTCCCTCTCTGGAGGTTCCAATGGTGGGTGAAACCCAGGCGAGCTCTTAGAGTCTTGGCGTTGAATTTCTTGCCATGCAGAGGATACCAGTATCCAGTGAGAAATGGTGCTGCTTTATAGAGAGAATCAGAGCTGAGAGATGGAACCAGGGTATGTCTCCCTGCTTCCAGGTGCTCCTAAGCAAAGCTGGATCCTAGCCTTTCTCTCAGTTTGGTCCTTTGACTCTTCCTTGGATTTCATGGTCTAATGAATTCCCTTTTCAGTTCTCCTGGTTCAAGTTGATTCTGTCACTTGCAATCAAGAGTCCTGTCTGATAACCCCATACCCCTTTCCCCAATCCTTTCCTCTAGCATTTGAAGGATACATATCTTGCAACTCATTGTTTCTGGGCTCTAAACGTCAGCTATCTAATTTGGTTAGGTAACAGTTACTTACACAGAGTTTAGAGGAAATGTGTTTCTGCTAAACTCTAGAGATACTTCCCTACTTTGTTATTGATACTAAAGTGGGATTTTCAAGCTTGGCAGAGGATTGTTAAGAGGTTTGGTGAGGTGTCTCACATTATAAACTAATTAATGGGGCCCTGCGTTGCATGAAGACCTTCACCTTTTGGAATATAGGTTTGTTGACTGGGCATACTTTGCTGGACATACTAGAGTATTGAAGAAATCTGAACCTGAAAGGAAAAGTCTCTTTGCTAAACTGTGTAATTTATGCCAATACAATTTCTTGATAATATTTGGGTCAGATTTTAAGGAATTCTATCTGTTCTATCTGATGACTTTCTTAATCTTGCTTATCCGCGCTCTGAATGCTGTAACTTCAGGTTGACTCAACTTTCTAGGAGTAAAAACATTAATACGCAAATGAAAGAAAGTCTCGAAAGGAGTGAATCAGGTAGAGAAGGGTGAAAATGTAGAACCTGAAAAAGACAGAAAGAGCAGAAAAGGAATACAACAAAGGAGATGGGAAAATGAGTGAGGGACTGATAGGCAAGGATCATGAAGCAGGAACTGGGTTAAAAGAAGAGGACAGTGAAACCAAAAGGACGTTAAGTGGGGCTCATGAATCTTCTTCACCTATTTTGGAAGAAATGGAGAACTTCCCACGCTTCCGGAAGGGAAAAAGTCAAAAGTAATAGCAATGTTCCAACCCACGGTTTCCTGTCCAGCTGGAGTGAGTGGTTAGTTAAGGAATGAACACCAGCAGTATGAGCCTAGTAGCCTTTCCCACTCACTCACAGTTTAGGTTGGTTCTTTTTTTTAATTAAAAAAATTTAATTTGTTTGTCTGTACTGGGTCTTAGCTGCTGGGTGTGGGATCTTCACTGAGGCCTGCAGGATCTTTACATGCGGATTCTAGTTCCTTGACCAGGGATGGAACCCGGATCCCCTGCATTGGGAGTGCGGAGTCTTAGCCACTGGACCACCAGGGAAGCCCCTCTGGTTGGTTCTCATCTCTCTCAGACCATGAGATTCTGAGCCAGAGGTTCTTTCCAGTTTGGGACTGGATCCAGTTTCAGCTGGGCTTTTGGTCCAGAAAGATGCTGCCGGGAACAGTGTCATATCCCAAGTACCATTCCCTGGCCTCTCCTGGTGGGAATGACTTAAAGACTGGGACTCATGTGGTGCTCTGGCAAGCTTCCTCCTTGACTTAGAACTCTGGACACGTATCTGCCTATCTGTTTGGAAATGTAGCTCCTAGTTTAGGTTCTGGAGTGAGTGAGCTAAGTTCCAGCTCCAGAAGATGATATATCTGTCCTGGAGGCTCATGTTTTCTCCTTTGTTTTCCTTTTTTTGCCATCTAGTATTGGTTAGATGAACTGTTTTCCTTACATTTTCATTAACTAATGCCTCCACTGGCTTATAAAGCACAAAGAATCAGCTGATTCATCTAGAAAACAGCTTCATGCTCTCTAAACACTGTGGATTCAGCAGAAATGCAGTTTAATCCTATCATCTCCCAGACAAAGTCAGTCTTTCACTTCCTTCTTGAAGGGTGAACAAGAACAATATGAATGTTTCAGTGGTTTCAGGATAGTTAGGAGCAGAATGTTACAAGCCATGGAATATACAAAACCTTTGCCAGCCAATATGTTTGATAGATGATAAATGTGTTTGTAAAGTAAATCCGCACTTGGGCAGGGACCCATTATCAACAGCTGCAAAGCTCAAAGAGGATATCCTGCAGGGAGACTTTTACAAACATAAAAACACATAAATAAATACCAGGGTTGTTTCAGATGGACTCTGTCACCACGAAAAATTTACTTTTCGGAGATAAAATATCATCATGTGAATTTCATTGCCTCAAGAATGACCTTAGCTATGTTATTTATGGACTAGAATTGAGGACTGTTCCTTAATATACCACTTTATTGAGCTGGAAATCAGATGGTAGAGGTATTGTTTGTTTTGTGTTGTGATGGAGCAGCATGATGATTCTAACTTCTAAACCAGCTCTGTTGTAAATAACTCATGTCAAACAGATGCGATGTGGGAGGGGTGGAGGATGGGAAGCACTGAAGGACATATTTGTGAATGAAATGGTTAGTCTCGTAGAAATCTAGAAATATTGAAAGGTGGCTATAATTACTGACATGTATTTTTATGAAAAAGCTGGATTGGAAAGTTAGATCCAAGACTTAATGGTAATGCAATGGCCAATCTTCATGGATTTAGTATCCCAGTAAATCTGCATTTTGTTTTATTCATTCCTCCAAGTTAAAAACCTGAGCAAGAAACTTCTTTCTCCTGCATTTCCCACATCCAGTCAGTCATCAGGCCCTTCATTTCTATCACTTAGGTATTTATTGAGTCTAGCCTCACCTTTTCTTTCTTTTCCAGTTTTACTGAGGTATAATTGACATGTAACAGTGTATTTGGAGGAGGAAATGGCAACCCACTCCAGTATTCTTGCCTGGAGAATCCCAGGGATGGAGGAGCCTAGTGGGCTGCCGTCTATGGGGTCGCACAGAGTTGGACACGACTGAAGCGACTTAGCAGCAGCAGCAGTGTATTAGTTTAAGGTGTACAACACAATGATTTGATACATGTATCTATTTTGAAATGATCACCCCAGTAAGTTTAGTTAACATCCATCACCACACATAGACATTTTTTTCTCTTGTGATGAGAACTTCAAAACTCCACTTTCTCAGCACCTTTCAAACATGTAGTATAGCATTGTCAGTTGCAGTCACTGTGCTCCATATTAAATCCTGCTGTGTGCTCAGTCATGTCTGACTCTTTGCGACCCCAATGACTGTAGCCCACAAGACTCCTCTATCCATGGAATTTTCCAGACAAGAATACTGGAGTAGGTTGCCATTTTCTATTCCAGGGGATCGTCCCTACCCAGCGATCGAACCTATATACTCTTGTGTCTCCTGCATTGGCAGGCAGATTTTCACCTCTGTGCTACCTGGGAAGCCCACATATTATCTCGAAGTGGGGTATGGGTGAAATGGTGAAGATAGTCAAAAGGTACTGACTTCTAGGTATAAGATACATTATATCCCTAGGACTTAATTATCTTATACTTGGAAGTTGGTACCTTTTGATTATCTTCACCATTTTACCCATCTCATACTCTCCACTCTAGAACCAGACATCTTGGAATGTGAAGTCAAGTGGGCCTTAGAAAGCATCACTACGAACAAAGCTAGTGGAGGTGATGGAATTCCAGTTGAGCTGTTTCAAATCCTGAAAGATAATGCTGTGGAAGTGCTGCACTCAATATGCCAGCAAATTTGGAAAACTCAGCAGTGGCCACAGGACTGGAAAAGGTCAGTTTTCATTCCAATTCCAAAGAAAGTAAATGCAAAAGAATGCTCAAACTACTGCACAATTGCACTCATCTCACATGCTAGTAAAGTAATGCTCAAAATTCTCCAAGCCAGGCTTCAGCAATATGTGAACCGTGAACTCCCTGACGTTCAAGCTGGTTTTAGAAAAGGCAGAGGAACCAGAGATCAAATTGCCAATATCCGCTGGATCATGGAAAAAGCAAGAGAGTTCCAGAAAAACATCTATTTCTGCTTTATTGACGATGCCAAAGCCTTTGACTGTGTGGATCACAATAAACTGTGTTAAATTCTGAAAGAGATGGGAATACCAGACCACCTGACCTGCCTCTTGAGAAATCTGTATGCAGGCCAGGAAGCAACAGTTAGAACTGGACATGGAACAACGGACTGGTTCCAAATAGGAAAAGGAGTATGTCAAGGCTGTATATTGTCACCCTGCTTATTTAACTTCTATGCAGTGTAGCACATCATGAGAAATGCTGGACTGGAAGAAACACAAGCTGGAATCAAGATTGCCGGGAGAAATATCAATAACTTCAGATATGCAGATGACACCACCCTTATGGCAGAAAGTGAAGAGGACCTAAAAAGCCTCTTGATTAAAGTGAAAGAGGAGAGCGAAAAAGTTGGCCTAAAGCTCAACATTCAGAAAACAAAGATCATGGCATCTGGTCCCATCACTTCATGGGAAATAGATGGGGAAACAGTGGAAACAGTGTCAGACTTTATTTTTGGGGGCTCCAGAATCACTGCAGATAGTGACTGCAGCCATGAAATTAAAAGATGCTTACTCCTTGGAAGAAAAGTTATGACCAACCTAGATAGCATATTCAAAAGCAGAGACATTACTTTGCCGACTAAAGTCCGTCTAGTCAAGGCTATGATTTTTCCAGGAGTCATGTATGGATGTGAGAGTTCGACTGTGAAGAAGGCTGAGCACCGAAGAATTGATGGTTTTGAACTGTGGTGTTGGAGAAGACTCTTGAGAGTCCCTTGGACTGAAAGGAGATCCAACCAGTCCATTCTGAAGGAGATCAACCCTGGGATTTCTTTGGAGGGAATGATGCTAAAGCTGAAACTCCAGTCCTTTGGCCACCTCATGCGAAGAGTTGACTCGTTGGAAAAAACTCTGATGCTGGGAGGGATTGGGGGCAGGAGGAGAAGGGGACGACCGAGGATGAGATGGCTGGATGGCATCACGAACTCGATGGATGTGAGTCTGGGTGAACTCCGGGAGATGGTGATGGACAGGGAGACCTGGCGTGCTGTGATTCATGGGGTCGCAAAGAGTTGGACACGACTGAGCAACTGGACTGAACTGACTCTCCACTCTGGCAATGACCAAACAGTTCTCTGTTTCTATGAGTTTGGGTCTTTAGGTTCCACACATAAGTCAAATTGTACAGTATTTGTCTTTTCTCTGACTTATTTCACTTAGCATAATGCCTTCAATGTCCATCCATGTTGTTGCAAATGGCAGGATTTCCTTCCTTATTTTTTTAAAATCAGTTCCACCTCTTAATCTCCACAGCCAATGACCTTGGTTCAGATATGAGATGTTTTCGACTGAGATTCCTCCCTGTTTTCACAGCCCTTGTTGTACCCATCCAACTTACCTTCTAGCTCAAGAGATCAAATGCTTACGTAAGGTATCTATCTCAATGCTCCCCATCTCTTTGTAAAGAAGAAAAAAATTCTAAATTCCTCTATAGGTATATAAAGCCCCAAATTATTAGCCTACCTAATTACTTCAGTTATTGCTCCTCCCATAGGTGCGTTCATAAAAATCTAACTAAAATTTCCTGGGGAAAAAAATCATGACTTTTTCCTGTCCATTACATTAGTGTGTGGTGTTCTCTGAGCTTTAGATGGCCTGTCCACACTCATCCCAGCCTTCTCTGGCTTACCAAACTCCTAGTCATCCTTCATACCTTGGTTCCAAAGTTTTTTCCAGTCTCCTCGCTGAAGCATTTCTGGATCACCCCTGCAGAGTTAGGGAAGCATAATGAATGTTTATTTACTTTGCTTTTCAGCACTTGGACACCCGTTTTGGGGGCACAATTTTACATTTATGGCACCCTTTTCCCATTTTGGTCCATGTGCTTCCCATTTGTTCATATGAGACTGACTTCATCCCTGGGCCTGAGGGGATCTGGAGCATGAAAACCTAGTGTCTTGGTGAAAGTGGAGAATCTAGAGCTTTCCTGTCTAAGGGAGACATGGAAATAAACCACCAAGGTCTTCCTTCAGTTCTATTGACTGAGCACATTACATGTCTGGCGTAGCATTATATGCCTAGAGGAAGAAGGGATAAAAATTAGAGGAGCAAAAGTAGACTTGCACAGGGCAAGGATAGAAATGGTTTCCATACTACGCAGGGGAAGATGGAATTATTGCTGAGTCTTTGCTTCTATTCAGATACAAAGAAAAGGAAGGATTGAGTTGAGAAGGGAAGAAGAATGGAGGTTTATACCCCAGGCACTCACAATAGTGAGGGCCAGGGAAAATCTTGCCTTTTTGTTTATATTTTCAAAAAATATGGAGTCAGGATTCAAATGAACCTAAGCTTGATCTGCCTTAGTCATGGTTCCCGTGGAAATTGATCATGAACATAGGTACTTTTACACCTTTCACAAGGAAAGTCCTTGACTCTTTAGAATTTATTAATAGGTGAAACCATAGCAATATAGCTTTGTGAAGTGACAACCTAGAGCCTAAGTGTTAATTTAATAGGTCAGTTTAAGAATGACAGCCTAGTGATCATGGTGATGCTCAACAGCCCTGATGGCCCTCCTGCAACACTGGATTTGCTCCAGATGCCCCCAGGAACTCTGTTTGATAGTTTGATAGTATGTTATCTCAAAGTTCCCCTGGATTAAAGAAGAGGCCAAAGGCTATTAAATATCAAAGACTATTAGATATTTCAGTTCCTTATTCCTGAAAAAAGAGGTACTAGATTCCACTATTAGCTAGTCAAACACACATGTGGAATCTAGAAATATTTCAAATGGACTATTCTACTTCTTTCCAAATCTTCAGGGTTATGGGAATTAGAAATTCAACTTATCCCTAGTCTTAAATACTTGGGACATATCATGTGGTCAACCATATGGGTAAGTAAGAATCTGTCCCCTCTCTTTTATAATCTCTCTACCTCTTTCTCAGCCTTATAGGTCCTTGGTGCCTTTTTTCTTTATTCTTCTTTTTCCCCGATCTCCTTCCTGTCTATATTTTGTGTCTAGTTTCATAGGAGGGTTGTCTGACATTCCTTGTTTTCCTGGGAATGGGAGCAAGATTGAGGTGGAGTGTTTTGGATTCTAAATGAGGAGGAAGGATGGGAACCATTCTTGTTGGAGGTAATCTTAGGGGAGAAAATTTAAGTAATTGGATTGTGAATGTTAGTTTTCTGCTAAAAATTCCCCTTGTTATTCTATTAAAAGAGTTTCTTTCTCCTACTTACCTTTTGATTACCCTACAGAACCCAGGTAACTGGGTAAGTACCAGGATCCAAGAGAAGGTATGTTAAAAGTCTGTTACACGAGACAAGTTAACTGCACAAGGGATCACCATGCTCCTGAGATCTAGGAAAGGTATTCTTTTAGGTTTTTACTTAGCCACATAGCCTTGTTTTATGGCTTTTGGATTAAAATTGCGGAAATGAGAAATCAGAGTATGAGAGGCTTATACTCGGTTTCCACTAGAGAAAGGAATTGTGCTCTTGGAAAGGAGAGCAATATCTTCTTGATTTTCTACCATCTCAAAACAGATGGAACCCTTGCTCAACTTTATTTTTGGCTCCGCAAGGTCTTCCCAGGTGCCTCAGTGGTAAAGAATCTGCCCACCAAGCAGCAGACGCAGGTTTGATTCCTGGGTTGGGAAGATCTCTTGGAGAAGGAAATGGCAACCCACTCCAGTATTCTTGATTGGGAAATACCATGGACAGAGGAGCCCGGCAGGGCACAGTCCATGGAGTCACGAAAGAGCTGGACACACTTAGTGACTAAACAACATCAACCACAAGCAGTTAGTATATGGAAGCTGAAAATGATGCCCATTACATGCGTTATAATTATCCCATTGTGTTTTAACTACATTTTAAAAAACTTATTTATGACTTCCCATTAGACCATGGGCCTCTGGAAGGCTACCTTTTTACCTCTACGACCCCACTGCCCAGTGAATGCTTGAAGCATCATTGGTGCTTTTACCTGTTGAATGCAAGGGTGAAGTAACCATGTAAAGAACATCAAGAATGTTTATTTAAAGTTTTCAGAATGGATTTGGGGACATTTTCTCGATTTTCTCATGTGTAGAATACCTTTATTGACAAAGCTTTGCTTTTAAAGAAGCAATGATAAAAAGAAGTATAAAGAATATGAGTAAAGTGAAAAAAATAGTCCTTATTGAGTATATGTTTCTCAAAATGTGGCCAGCAGACCTCCAGTTTCCTCCTGAAAGCACGTTTGTGGTACACATTGCTGTTTCTCTCTCTCTTATTCTATCTGTGCTCCCCACCCCCCAAGTATTTGCCCACAGTTTATCAAGTATAATTTATTCTTGCTTCAAATTGAAGGAATCATGTAGGATTTGTAGTCATCATTCTGAGAGGACGAATCTGAGGTCATAGAAATGAAGGGCCTCGTCCTAATGCCCAGTGAATCCCTGGACTCAGACCTTCAGATCCTACACTAGTTTTCACACTCATCCCCTCCTTTTTTAAAAAAATATTTATTTACTTTTGCCTATGCTGGGTCCCCATTGTTGCATGGGCTTTTCTCTAATTGCAGCAAGTGGGGGTGCACTGTATCCTACTCTAGGTGGGGTGTACAGTCTTCTCATTTCGGTGGCTTCTCTTGTCCCAGAGCATGGGCTCTAGGGGAGCAGGCTTCAGTAGGTGTGGCCTGGAGGTTCATTACTTGCACCTCCTGGGTTCTAGAGTACAGGCTCAATAGTGGTGGCACACAGGCTTAGTTGCCTTACAGCATGAGGGATCTTCCTGACCCAGAAACTGAACCTGTCTCCTGCATTGGCAGGTGGATTCTTTACCAGTGAGCCACCAGGAAAGCCCACCCCATTTCATTTTGAGCATCCTGTTTGAGGTTGAACAGGGTGCTCTTCCCTGATCCATTTGTTAGTAGGGAGAAGAAAAGGCAGTGAGAATGATGTGGAGTATATGGCTTTGTTTTCTGAAAAACCAATGTAACTCAAGGATTTTTAAATTTTGTTATTGTGATGACTGCAAATACTCATCCTGATCAATGAATATTCATATTACAAAATTGTTTATCCTCAGAGATACCAGCTGTTCGTAAACTTTACCCAGAAAATTAAAAAGAAAAGATAGGATGTATATTTTATAAGTACTTTCTTTATATACACATTATTGTTTCCTTTTTAGTCTTTTCGTGGTGGGCTATGGAATTATTTTGCTGGGTAAATTATGGAATAATTGCTTGGTAAGCTCACCAAAGGAGAAGTTAAAGTGGAAAAGGATTAGTTTCTAGGCATGCAGGCTTTGCTCTAAGTCACAGTCAGCTGAGCTTGATATTTTTAAGGTTTAGCAGTGACCAAAATGTATCCTGTCTGCTGGACGGGTGCTGAAAATGTGCCCATATTGGGAGAAGGGTTCCCTTTCTACCTTTATCTCTCTTCCCCCTTTTCTCTTGGGTTCTCTCCTCTCCCCTCCCTTCTTCTCTTCTCTCCTGTTTTCTAAAGGATGCTTTGTATGTTAAGGAAAAACACTTATCAAGGTATTTTTTGGAGTAACATCTTGTTCTTACTTTCATGTGTGGACTCGTTTGTGACCCAGGCAGTTAGGCTATTTGATGCCTTTCATTAAGTTGCCCCAGGACACTCAATCTTTGGGTAAGCTGCCGATATCCCATTCCTACAAGAGAAGCATTCAGATTTCTAAGTTTTCTATTTTCAGTGACTACATAGGGTCAAGTAAAATAGTTGGGGTGAGGAGTGTCTTTTGGCTGGAGAAAGGAAGATAGGGATAAGAAATATTTCACTGATAATAATGTTAAGGTGGGATTAGAATTTTACATTTTAAATCAATTGACATTTTTGGAAAAGTTAAAATAACTCAAGAAAGTAGTGCTTCACCTCAAGGGGCTCACTGTTACACTCTTTTCTGTTGCTTTTCTGTTTTCTTGGATAAGAGCTTCAATAAAATGGATATATCATTGACCTTCCTCCATGGGTCTCTGGAGGAAAACAAAGGAGTCATAAAGGAATATTTCTATTCTTGCATGAAAAGTGCTATAATGCTACAAAGTGCTGCAATGATATTATAATGGGAAACATGCAGTAATAGAGCATTTATGGTGAGGTTTCTTGGAATTTTTCTAACGCATGTAGATTTGAAGATGCAGATAGGATGTAAGCTGTTAAACATTAGGCCATGGCAATAAATATGCCTCAGTTCTTTTGATAATGCACAGAATTGGGTATATTTGTATGTACATTCTGTGTGGGCTTTTATTTCAAAAGATACATTTATTTTTACAATTTTGACAAATAAAGTGCTTCTTGACTGTTGGTTAAGGCACGAAAAAAATGATGGCGTGAAGTCAGTCATGTATGCCATGATTTAGTGGACTTCATACTTATATTCACAATAAATCCTCTTAAGATGTTCCTATGAAAAAGTTTTTTCATATGATATAGTCAGTTTTATATGTCTATCATTTAATTTTATTCCTAATAAGTTCTCTCTTGTGAGGTTTTTTTGGTTGTTGTTTATTTTTGTTTAGCTGCTGTTTCTTGGAATAATGTTTTAAAAGGAATTTACTATATATATGTATATATTATACATATTTATATTGAATTTAGTATTTTGAAATTTTCTTATCCTTTTTTTTCTTAAAATTCAAAACAATGCTGAAGATGAAAAGAGTCTCTTTTCCAGATTATCCAGGAGTAGAATTTGGGATTTTTCTCTTAGGAGAAATACATTCAGAAAATAGAAAAAGAAAAACAACAAAACTCCCAGCTGGAGTGAGAAAAATCAAACCCTTACAGACATTTCTGTCTCTGGCCAATTGGTGACTTTCCAACAGGCTCTGTCTTTTGAAATCTGTCTTTTTTTTCTCTCTCTCTCTTTAAAATTAAACCTCAGTTGTGTCTTAAATAGAAAGGCTCCACTGCTCTGTCCATCATGACTCTCTATAAACTTTCTTTCATGAAGGAAAAAGAGAGTGTTTCTGAGAGTCTTGGAACAGTCATCCAGGTGATTTCACTGTTGAATTCATATTGTTTGTATTCTCCCCTATAATATTTCCTTAGCCTAAAATAAATTCTATAGTGAAAACTCATAGCAACAGAAATCTTTCTGGAGAGAAAGAAGTCTCACTAACTGTTTATTGTAGCACAATATTCATGAAGTGTTTACAAGTGGCCTTTAAATTTCATATTATTAATCATTCTTGATCATCTGTTTGGCTCCTGAAGCTTTGGTCTTGTGAAATGTTGAAGATACTCATCTATGAAGAGGCCACCAGTACAGCTGATAGACAACAGTAATGAATCTGTCTGTATATATTATGTACATTCCTTTTAGCTGCCAATGTGCAGGGAGCTGTAGGGAATATAGCAGATGACACAGCCCTTGTCTATAACAAATTGGCATCTGGAAGGAGATTCAGAGGCAAAGATTAGCAAGTTCTGGAGGCAGAAATCTCAGCTTTAGTCATAATAGCTAATGGGAGAAAGTCAGGCATGAAGCAATTCTTAGACTTTAGAAGACATGCGTAACTGAAGTATTAGAGTCTCACTTTCAACATGACATTCTTTGACTTTACTTTTATAAATTAACAATCACCATATTTTGCTTTTCAAATAGCTGCAGCTTCCTTTTGGCATTGTTGTGAGTTGATCCCTTTGTGTCTCATATCTGTCTCCTAAGGACCCAGAAGCTTAGATAATGAGTGTTTGCAAGTATCACCAGTAATTACTACCCTCCTCACTTGATAGATCTGCTCCGCTGTAGGGCAGGTGAGGGGTTAGTAGAGACCACTATTATCAGAAATAATTAGTCATTTAGCCAGAGGGGAAAGCTTAGTGGCCTAACCACGGGCTTTACCCATCCAGGTGGAATTAGGGGCTCTGTTCTCAAGGGGGTCTATGCAGCCTCTTTATCTCAAAACCAGCAAGACTGCTATTTGCTTCTTTTGGCTAAGAATTTTCCTTCCCTCAAAAATCTTTGAAAAGTCACCAGGGTACCAGCTGGGAGAAGCATACCTGACTTTGGAGGAACAAAAGCATTTGCCTCCTTCATTAGGGTGCTCAGTGGTATTTTCCTACAGTCCTTCTTGCAGTTGTTGGTTTCCTGGATTGACTGTTCCAACACACATGCTCAGGCAGCCCCCAAAGGTTACACAGTCATTCCTGAAAGAGCAGCATAACTTTGGCTGGAGGGGCAGACATGCTGTATGTATTATTAAATCTCCATGGACAGAAAAGATGGAGAGTAGGGTCACATAGGAACCCCAGATTGAAGGACATAAGGACAGATGTGCTGAAATACAGCACTTTGTTTAGGATAAACCTCCTTCTCACATGGATATTTCTATGTAGGATGCTCCAGAGTGGATATTCACAGGTACTTATTTAATGAACACTAATGTGCATGACATATGTAATCTTAAATTTGCTAGTAGCCACACTAATAAAGTAAAAAGAAATGGGTGAAATTAATGCATTTTGGTAATGTATTTTATTTAACCCACTATAGCCAAAATATCATTTCAGCATGCAATCAATATTTAAATGATTAATGAGATATTTTATATTATTTTTTCTTTTGTACAAGGTCTTCAAAATTTGATGAGAATTTTACACTTATAGTGCATCTCAGTTTGGTCTAGCTATGTTTCCACTGCTCCACAGTGCCATGTGGATAGTGGCTTCCATATGGCACAGCATCATTCTAGGGCATGGCCTTGTAGGCTAACTGGTCTTCTGTATGAATGAAGAAAGCATCTTATTTTTAAAAATTGAATGATATCCACAAATGACAGCATGACCTCCGCCCCCCACCTCCACCGCCATTGAATAAAACCAACCAAACAAATAAACAAAATCATTTGTAATAAGAGCAGCTTACTGGATTCTCAATGAATTTGAATTCATCATAATGGGGTCCAGAGGTGGGCCTTGGTGAGATAGCTAATTCTTTTCCACAGAAGCTCTAGTGAAGATTTTGTGACTCAGTTATTCCACCAGCTGAATTCTATGTGGCAAGCTCCAGGGTGACAATGCCAGTGCATTAATTTGTCCGTAGTTGGAGGTTCTGGTAAGTGAAGCAGAGAAGGCCAGCTAGTGTTTCCTGTACTCAGGCAGCCACATAGGCCCCTTGTACTCAGTGGCAGAAAGCCAAGTCGAGGTTATTTTCTTGTCTGCTCTGCACTGAGACTCAACCCAGATGGCTTGGCCTGTCGACCAGGGTCTTTATGCCTCAGTGCCTTAGCTGAGGGATGGCACATTGTTGGAATCCCTGGAGGGATGGGAATGGTGAGGGGATTTGGAATAAAAGATGTCTGCAGTAGAATGAAAAATGATTGTTGGCCTGCCAGCCTTGTCCTTCTCCATACCCAAATAAGCAAAGTGGGTATTTTGAACAAATTTTGAAAGCACTTGGGGAAAGAGGAGCCTTGCTAATAAGCAAGCTGTTACAGCAATAGTTCCCCAGGCGCCATTGTTC
This sequence comes from Ovis canadensis, assembly GCF_042477335.2. Lineage (NCBI taxonomy): Eukaryota > Metazoa > Chordata > Mammalia > Artiodactyla > Bovidae > Ovis > Ovis canadensis. Next base: position 81,334,176 of record NC_091251.1, read on the forward strand.
TTCCCCAGGAAACCTAGATAATACAAAATGATGGGTTTGGTTTCTGTACTGTTGCTGGAGTAAGTATTTGATTTGTAACAAGTTGTGTACTGCTCTTATAGATGACGTTTTGGTTTTGCTTTCCTGTCACAAAGGAAATTTTATAGAAAACTGGAAAATTTAGAAAAGCATAAAGGAAAAAATTCAAAATTCTCATTATCTCACTATCCAGTAATGTACCAATATGAAGTTAAAAGTCATTATTTTCTTGAGGTTTTTTTTTCCCCTCTTCAAATGCACATATATCTAAGAATTGGTGTTATAGGTAAGTCTGTGCTCTTTTTCACTTGACATAGCATAAACACTTTACCACGTTATTCTTTATAAGCTATACATTGAAGAATGTATTCTGTGACTATGTATTCATTTTTTCCCTTGTTGTGAGACTTGTTTTTTCTAATACTTCCTAAGTGACATGCAGAAAAATTTTAGTTTACCTGATTTAAATCTTGTTTAAAATCACTCTTAGGCATTTATAGTAAAAATAATAAGCTGTAAAGAGAAGTTAAAATTTTTAAATGCTTTTTATTTCATAACTCCTTGCCTTGTACCCAGGAACTTTTCTCTTAAGTGGAGTTGTGCTGTGTCTTGCGTAAAAGGTGGTGTGCAATATCAATGAGAACTGCTTTTTTCTGGTCATGCACTTTTTGAGTTATTAGACACAACAATGGTGAACAGTGTATGTCCAGAGAAAAGCACACTGTCTTGTACTCTGTCATGACACGTCTGCCTCAGACTCAGGAGGGATCTAGTTGGTAGTGCTTGTTCTTACAGGGGCATTCGGTTCCTAAGTGCAGGTTTCCTGGAGAAATTTTTTTTCATAAAAAGTGCTGATGATATTAACTAAATGGCAAGAGACTTGTATTTATTGATTTTCCAGCTTTTCATTATGGAAAATTGTAAATGCATATAAAGTAAACAATAGTATAAGTATACTCATGTGCCCATCATCCAGATTGGGCAATGATCAATATTCTGCCACGCTTGCTTCATCTATATTTTTATCTACCCTTCATACCTACCACTTGATTCTGTCCTGTAACCCATGTCCCTATCATGATATAGCACATTCTGAGTGAGTGAGTGTTAGCCGCTCAGTCGTGTCCAACTCTTTGCGACCCCATGGACTGTAGCCTGCCAGGCTCCTTTGTCCATGAAGTTCTCCAGGCAAGAATCCTGGTGTGGGTTGCCATTTCTTTCTCCAATAAAACATTCTATCTCCCCAGAAATTTCCTTCATGTCCTTTCCCATGCAACTGTCCTGTCCATCCCCCCTTTTCAAGGGGCAGCCACCATTCTAATAATTTGCACCTTAATTTCCTTTGCCTGTTTTAGAATTTCATGTAAATGAAATCATACCATGTGTACCCTTTGTGAATGGTTCTATTCGCTCAACATTGTCTGTGAGATCCATCATTATTGTGGCACGTATAGTAATTTTTCATTTTTATTGCTCAGTAGATTCTTTTGTGGAACTATATCACAATTTGTTAATTCATTCTCCTGCTATCTTATATTTGGATTAAGTTCAGGGGATATGAGCATTCTTGTGTAAGTCCTAGTAGTCCTATGTCTTCAATTCTCTTGGGTAACTATTAGGCCTGGAATTGCTGGGTCAGAGGATAGGTACACTTTAACTTTTTAAGAAGCTGCCAACTCCTTTCCATTCCTGCCAGCTGTGTATGACAGTTCCAGTTGTTCAACATCCTTACCAACATTTGCTGTGTGTTATCTTAATTTTAGCCATTCTGGTGGTGGTGAAGTGGTATCTCGATGGTTATTATTATTATTATTTTTTGCATTTCCCTGATGACTAACAATGTCAGTTTCTTCCATGGGCTTATTGTCCACTTGTGAAGTGTCTGTTCAAGAAAAAGTTTTGTTTTTTTTTGTTCCAGGCTAAACTTTTGTCCTAGGGGGCTTCCCTGGTGGCTCAGATGGTAAGGAATCTGCCTACAATGTAGAAGACCCAGGTTCAATCCCTGGGTCGGGAAGATCCCCTAGTGAAGGGAATGGCAACCCACTCCAGTATTCTTGCCTGGAGGATTTCATGGACAGAAGAGCCTGATGGGCTATAGTTCATGGGGTTGCAAAGAGTCGGACGCAACTGAGCAACTGACACACTTTAAGTCAGACACTGTTTCTTTGTTCAAGGGCACAGAAGGGGCATGTATTTCTCAAAGTAGGATGCATAGGAAAGCTCTGCAGGGTCGCAACTTGCTTCTGTGCCTTGTTGCCCCTCTTGCAACTTTGTGGTATCATTGATTTCCTAGGACTGACTTTCTGACTACTTCCTTGACTGAGATTATGATTTCCTTTATCTTTACTTTGTCTGCTTAGGGCAGGTTTCACTGGAAAGACCATTGCCAAGCTCCTTAGTGCTAGGTAGCTTTAACTCAATACGTTAGCATCTCAAAAGGTCCATTGAGAACTCCGGATCCCATTCTAATCCAGGGCCTTGAAAATTAAAATATCTCAATTAACTGTTTTGAAATGTTGGAACTGAGTCAACAAGCAACACAGTTAAAGATTGCCAAGTGACACTGACATTGTAGAAACTTAAGAGCATTTGAAGAAAGGTTGTGATTTATATCTAAATCATAGTGCTGATCCTACAAGCTAAATAATGCTTTTCAAACTCTGTGGTGAAGGATACATGAAAAAAAATTGCTAGTCCATTATAGACCAATACTTTCATAAATACAGAAATATTGCAGCAATGTGAACTTACCAGGTTTCTATACATGTACTTTCCATTTCTCCTTGCAGACAATTAATAGTTTATAGACCAAAAGTGTCTTTGGGCCACTCTGAGCAGCCCTCATTCACAGCACTGACTCTGGAGTCAGACTGTTTTATGTTTGAATCCTGTCTTCATCAGTTGTTAGCTGGGTGGCCTCGAGGAAGATTTTTATCTTGGTTTCCTCATTTGTAAAATGGAAATAATGATGATACTAACAACACCTATTGCATAAGCTTGTGAAGATTATATGGGTTAATATATGGAAAGCTCTTGCAACAGTGCCTGGTATAGAGTAATGCTGGGTGAGGGGTGAGAGTTATCTATTATTATCACTATGATTTCCTGAGTCCAATGTCAGCTAGGACATTTTCATTTATAACTGACAGAAACCCTGTTCAAGTTAACTTAAACAGAAAAGGCATATGTTGGTATTTGTAACCAGGGGCACATGTGATATTATCTAAATCTGACATTTCGCTTCTTTCTTCAGTGTTCATTCTGTTCTCAGACAGGCTCTTCCTGTGGGTGTTGAGATGGTCACCAGCTAGCTGCTCCTGGCTCATATCTTTTGCTTAGCAACCGAATGGAAAGAGAGTCCCACCTTCCCATTTTCCTCAATTTTAGATGATTACTTCCACTGACCTGGCTTGGATCATGTCAAGAGACCCTAAGGACAACAACAACTAAGCATTCAGAACAAATAATCTTCCAAAGAAAAATACAGTGCTATTACCAGAATAAGAGAGGATGGCCATTTCTGTCCGTTAATTGAGGAAATGAGTTAGAATCTATTATATCTTTGGGCTTCTCAGGTGGTGCTAGTGGTAAAGAATCCACCTGCCAGTGCAGGAAACACAAGAGATGTGGGTTTTATACCTGGGTCAGGAAATTCCCCTGGAGAAGGAAATGGCAAACCACTCCAGTATTCTTGCCTGGAAAATTCCATGGGGTCACAAAGAGTCAGACATGTCTGAGCACACATACACACAGTTCACACATCTTCGGGATGGACAATGGTTTCATCTACGGTGGACCTTTTAGGAAGAGATATCCCATAAGAGGAGAAGGCCATTTATTCTCTGAGAGATGTTTGCAGTGTATGAGGTAAAAGGGTGTAGATAGTGACCTAATAAAAAAACCATGATTTGAGTCTTCTAAAATATGGTCTTCTAAACAACAGGATATAGTGTGTTGGAAATTTTTAGTAAAAATGGTCCTATAAAATTAGCCAGCATGAATCAGAAGAGCTTAAGTGGTCACCAGTAAGACATTCAGGTAGTCTCATTGTAGAAAAGCTGGGTCCAGTGGTCCCATAATGGGGCACCTGCAGTGTGAGGGAAACACATCAGTATTTTGCTCAAATCATATGAGAAGGTGAGTGGGTGCTGCTTGCATTGCATCATTTGTTGGGAAAGTCTGTGCCAAGAACTCTGCAGGTTCTTTGTATGATGTGATGGAGGAAATGATCAGAGTTGTGAATGTTCTTCTCATTTGTGCTCTTAATGCTTGCCAGGTTATGAGAGGTTGGGAAGAAATTGGTTGGTTCAGGGTATGGAAACTTAGTTTATTTCTCTGCAAGCAGATGGCTAGGTCATGGAAACTTGGTGGAAAAATGGGATTTATTGAGTTGCTTTCTTAGATCAAGGGCTTTTGGGGATTAAAGGGCTCCAAGAGACCTACTTTATTGGATCCCAGAGACTCACAAGGCTGTACTTTCTTACTGAGGAGAGAAGACATCTGAACCCATTCTACTTGAAACTGCAAAGGAAAAAAACCCCGAGACTTTCTGATATGGTTAAGAAAGGGTAGATAGTCACACTCATACACCACAGGTAACTGGTTAAAACACTTATTTTCCATTGTTGAACTGTTCTGAGCTCCCCAGAATCACAAAGTTTGAAGAACTAGATGGCTATTTCTTTTTTTGTACTGGAACTCAGTTTATTAATTGGATGGTTATTGACTCCCCCCCCCATCTTTCCCTTCCCACACCCCACACCCCTATACATGGCTATTTAAGAGACATAACCCAATTTATAGACCAATATTATAAGTTTTGGTTCCTTTGAATTCAGTTTGGAGGACTAGGATTCTGAGTTATTCATAAATCTCCTGGGGATTCTGCTGAATGGTATGATTTGAGAATCTCTAGTTAGTCTTTTAAATACAGCTTCTCACTGATTTGATTAGCATTTATTAATGATTAGAATAAGACCCCCGTGTGCTTCTATTGAGATCAATTTGATGGAACTGCTTTAAGAGCTTCTTTTATAGTATTTCCAAGACTAAATATTTTTGATTAGTTAACAAGTAATGTTTTACTAATATTTTACTACTGTTGTCAATAAAAGTTCATGTGACTCCCTTCTGTCCCTCTATACATACATTCATGGGTTTCTGACTCTGTGATCACTAATGGAGAAAAAAAATTGAGATGTTTTGATTATCATGGGACCTCTTTGACCATAGCTACTTGGATGTATTCTTACCTGTGTTCCTAGATTCTAAGGTGGGTACGCATGTTTTATTACATGTTATTGTACAGAATATTATAAGTAACTTGAGGAACAAATTATTACAGATATTTAACTAGTGGTTCTGGAGACTCAAAGCTTGGAGAAAACAGATTGCTTCTGATTAGTGTGGAAAACCAAGGAACTGAGTTTGATGTTGGGAGGACGTTTCAGACAGAGAAGCCATGAGTATGCACTTCAAAGAGGGTAAGCATGGTGGATAGTCATGGAATAGAGAGCAATTTGGTTTGGTGGTTGCATAGCAAAGTATAGATAATGAATGGACTTCAGTATTTGAGCAGTTAGGAACTGGAAGTTTTAGGAAGCGACATGACCAGAACTCTACCTTTGGAAGGTTTATCTGGCAAAAAGACTTTGAAGGGATGGGAAGTGGGGGGACATGAAAGAAGACACTGGGAGATTACTGAAACAGTGACAGTGAGAATGGAAAAGAGGCAGAAGATTTAGTGTCCACCAAGAATTTGAACTCTGATGGTAGTAGTAGGAATAAGAAGAAGGGAAGAGAATGTGAGAATCTCTCATTGAGGAGAATCTATAGTATTTGGCCATCTCTTAGATCTTAAGGACTAAGAATTTTGCGATGACAAAAATGAACTCTAGATGAATGGGAAAATAGTGATACCCTTAATAGAAATAGAAAAATCAGGGGAAAGACTGTTAGTTTGAGATAGTATTGTTACTTAGAAAATAGTAGGTGGAAATGCTCAGTTGCCAGATGGAAATGTGAGTCTAGAGCGAAGAAGTCATCTCTCCAAAATATGATAATTGAAGCAACAGCAGGAGAGGAGATCATCAAAGGAGGGAATGTCAGGGGAAATGGGAATGGAGCAATGATGAGTCTGAGGCCATCCACATTTAGTGGTGAGAAGAGGAGAAAGAATCTTCAAGGCAGTCAGAGGAAGATCAGAAAGGCTGGAACAGAATGAGGCACTATTGCATTTTGAAAGTCAGAGGGAGCTTTTCCAGATGAGGCAGGTAGGTAAAGGAATTAAGAAGAATTGAGAAGGACCAGGCATGAGATAAAGTAGTAAGAGAGAAGATAATTACGTGGCTCCAGGTGACCACAGAGGGAAATAGTTTTAGGAGAGCAATGGGACTGCAAACAGTGACTACAAGCACTTCAGTTGTAGTGAGCACTTCAGGCAGGGAACGAATGTGCTTCTCTCAGGAAACTGGTGGTGAAGGAAATGGGTGGGACACAGAGGAAAGGACAAGGAACTAGGACTGTAGAACTGATTCATTCAAAGAATTGATTCATTCAAAAAGTTGAATACCAAGAGTTTATTAGAAGATTGAGAAGATGGACCCAACAGTCCGGGAAAAGCTGGTATAATATCCTGTCTGGCTCTTTGTGATTCCATGGACTGTAGCTTGCCAGGCTCCTCTGTCCATAGACTTCTCCAGGCAGGAATACTGGAGCGAGTTGCCATTTCTTTCTCCAGGAGATCTTTCTGAAGCAGGGCTTGAACGCGGTCTCCTGATTGCAGGCAAATTCTTTACCATCTGAGCTACCAGGGAATCCCAATGATATAATTATTCTTACGGTAATTTGTGGTAGCCAGATCTCAGGAGGCCAGAAGGAGGTGGGAAAGGATGTAGTGAAACATGGGGACTGAGCACTGTTCCTTCTTAGAGACAGGCTGGTCTCACAGAACTTCTCTCTGCTCTCAAGAATTCCCACCTAGTGAAAAAGATCAGAGATGCACCAAACAACAATGCTGCAGAAGGTTTTTGCTACACACCACACAGACCCTCCTCAAAGCAGAATTTCTAGAGGTTCTTATTCTCCCTTTGCATCCAAAGTCATGAGTAACATAAACATTTATTCTCTTCTGGGTCATACATTCTTCTCCCCCACTACCCCCCAAAAAACTTTATCAAAGACAGAAACTCACCTCTATCTCTGGAATTCTAGTAGGGTCCTATATTTTTTTCCCAGTGTTTTGGTAGCTTGTGTGATCATAGAGACCTATCCTTGCAATGGGAAGTGATGGATTGAATGCTATTTATGAAAATTGGTACTTACCTTGGGAAAAGTTAACCAGTTTCCTTGAGCTCTAGTTCTGTTCATCTATAAAACTGAGAGTGATAACTAGTAACTTCAAAAGGTGGTTGTGAGCATTTGATGAGAGAGAGAGTGTGTATATATATATATATACATACATACATATATATATATATATATATATATATAGAGAGAGAGAGAGAGAGAGAGAGAGAGAGAGTGAGAGAGAGAACCTCAATTACACTCATGCCAGTAGGTACTCTATAAAAGGTCTTTGAGAGAAAGTTCAGTGAGTGCCATGATGGCAGGCTGTATCTCACCTCCTGTGCCTGTGCTAAGAGGGGACAGACATCTTCTCTGAAGACATCTTCTTTGCAGATATCTTTCTTGAAGACTTATCCTGTTATGTTATTCTCTTGCTGGATCACTTTCATCTTCAGCAGCTTTTGCCTCTCCCGGGTCCCTTCCCATTTTGGTTTCTTTTTCTGTGTTTCATTGCTCTTAGGATGTACATTTTGAAATTGTCACTAATTCCCTGTTCACAGTGAATTTGTTGACCTTTCAAAGAATGTTTGAATTTTAAGAGAAAATGGTGGGAGGAGGGTAGTGCTTGACACTAGGGACCAAAATGCTCCTGGGAGGCAGAATCTTCACATTAGTGTCTCACATAACATTTCTGTCAAACCTGCAGTGTGGTCCACAGACATGCATCTTCAGCATCACTTGCAAGAAATGCAGATTCTCAGGCCTCGTTAAAAACCTTCAAATCAGAATCCAAGATGATTTACATGCACATTAGAGTCTGAGAGGCACTGTTTTAGGGAAAGAGCCATTTTATAAGGTGGTTGTGAGGATTTAACGGGAAAGCATGCATAGAGCACCCAATACATGCGGGTGTGTTCAGTTCAGTTCAGTCGCTCAGTCATGTCCGACTCTTTGCGACCCCATGAATCATAGCACACCAGGCCTCCCAGTCCATCACCAGCTCCCGAAGTGTTAGTGGGTACTTAATAAATACTCTTTGTAAATCCCAAGATGGCAAAAAGAGTCCTCTGTCTTCAGAGCCAGTGATGCAAAATGCAGATAAAGAGAAAGAACAGTGTAGCACTCCTTAAGGCACTAAAATAGGAAGTATTTTTTTCCCTCCTGTGGGGTTTGTTTTTTTTTTTTTTTGGCCAGAGGAAGGGAAAATAATAAATGTGGAGGAAGGAATGAGCGTAACTGGCAAATAAGAGTGAGAAAATATGGAATGGAAAAACAAGGTACTTAGGAATGAAATACCTTGAGGTGATGAAAGAAGAAATAAACAAGGGGAAAAGGGCTCTTAAAATGCACACTGCTGAAAATTTGGAGGAAGGGAAAACTAGAGTTCTCTGGAATTGGCAGGGAGGTGTGAGTGTGTGATGTGTAGAGAGAGAGACAGCCAAACCCAAGTGATTTAGCATAAGGTTGGCTAAAAGACCCTTCATGTAACATGCTAAGCTTGTGTTTTGAATTTTCACTCAACGACATCTTTGTACAGAAGAACAGCATGGTTTGGTTTTGGGCCCCGGTGACTGGAATGAGTGGGAAGCAAGTGGCCAAAAGGGAGACTGTGAGGTTGTGCTGAGGTGTCAGTAAATAGGCAGGCAAAGTGCTGACTCTCAACAACAGACCCTTTTTGGGGGTCTAGATGACTGGTGAGTCTACTGGTAATTACATCCATGCAAATATAATAGATGGGAACTAAATCACAACCCCTCTGCCCCCTGCAGCAAGGGATGATTGCCAGCATGGGGTGAGTTAGGGACATGGTTCTTTCTCCAGCCTCAAGACAGTAGATAGTGAGGGATCGTGGTCAGCATTAGGAAGAGCAGAAAGGAGTATTCTGCTTTCCTTCTGTCCCACCTGAGCCACTGTCAACAAAGGATCCCAGGCAGGATGGGGAAGAAAAAGGGTTTGGCGATGCAGGAGAAAGAGACATTAATCCTCAGCTCTGTGATGACGTGCTAAGACAGCTAACTTTTCTGAATCTGTATTTCTGAATCTTTGTAAAATGGGTCATGCCTCTCCAGAATGTCATGAGGTGAATTAGTATCAGTTCTAAAAAATATTAGCCTTAGGTCAAGATGAGGACTTAGACATCTTGTAGAATCGAATCTCTTCTTTTTGTAGGTGAGAACTGAGACCAGGACAGTCAAGCAACTTGCTTAGGGACACACACAATTACTTACCAACAGATATACAAATCACTTCCAGGTCTCCTTAGTCCGAACCTAGGGCTTAAAATATTTAGAAGCTTATTCTACTGTCTTCTATGTTAAATTCTGGAGATAAATGTGCTTGCACTTTAATTTCTGGCTTGTTGACTTTTGTGAGCTAAGGCCGGAATACTTAATGATAAGTGTTTTAGCAGCTGTTGATTCTGAGTCTGACTTTCCATTTTACTGAAAGGAATAAACTTTACATTTTATCCAGATTTGAACTTTTGGCTTGCCTCATTTTTTATTAGCCTGGAAATTCCAGTTAGCTCAGTGCACTTTACTGTTGTGGACATTTGCTGGTGCCTTGGAAAGAGCATCGATGGGCTTAGGAATATGCAGCCTGGCAGGATATATATATCCTGCCGGCTGTGAGATATATATATATATATATACATATGGAGCTTTATTATAAGGGATTGGATTACGTGATCATGGAGGCTGAGAAGTCCCATGACCTGGGGTCGGCAAGCTGGAGACCTAGGCAAGTCAGTGGTATAATTCAGTCCAAGTGTGAAAGCCTGAGAACCAGGGGAGCTGGTGGTGTAAATCCCAGGCCAAGGACTGGAGAAGATTAGATATGTTCCAGCTTAACCAGTGAGGCAGGAAAAAAGGGGCAAATTCCTCCTTCCTCACCTTTTATTTTATTCAGGCCCTCAGTGGATTGAAGAATGACCACCCACATTGCAGAGGGCAAGCTACTTTACTGAGTCTACCAATTCAAATGCAAATCTCACCCCAAAGACCCTTACAGACATACCCAGAAATAACTAATCTGAGCACATAAAATTGTTACTGACTCTTTCCAGTCAGGCTCCAGTAAGCATCTTCCTGCTGGGTGCTTTGCGCCAATCAGAAAGTTTTAGGGCTTCCCTGGTGGTTCAGTGGGAAAGAATCCACGTGCCGATGCAGGAGACACGGGTTCGATCCCTGATCTGGGAAGATCCCACATGCCATGGGGCAACCAAGCCCAGGCACCACAACTGCTGAGCCTGTGCTCTAGAACCCAGGAACTGCAACTACTGAGCCCACGTGTTTCAACTACTAAAGCCCGAGTCCTCTAGAGCCTGTGCTCCTCAGCAAGAGAAGCCACTGCAACGAGAAGCCCACACACTGCGACTAGAGAAGAACCATCACTTGCCACAAGGAGGGAGAAGCCTGACACCTAGCCCAACCAAAAATAAATAATAAATAGAATTTTAAAAAAACAAACCCCAAACTCTTATGTTTCTGATCAAAGAATGAAGCGGTTTGGTCTGAGCTCTCTCTTCAGAACGGAAAGAAAGGCTGTGGACCCGTCTACTTTATAGAGGTGGGGTGGGGGGCGGGTCTTGTCAGCTGGAAGAGGGTGGAGTTCTTACAGGGCAGGCGCATGCGTGGTGCTCAGGCTCCAGTACCAGGTGCCGCCATCTTGAATTGACTGTTTGTAACTTCTGCACACATTCCCCCAGAGCTGAGGTGCCCTTGCAGCCATTTAGTACCATAAACTCTGGTCTAAAGTGCAGGGTTAAGGTCTCTGCACTCTGACTTTATCAGCGAATGAAACTAGACAGAGCACAAAAGAAAAGAAAGAAAGTTCCCACTCTTATTACCCAGCTTCTATCTTTATTTCTTAGGACTTGTTAATGGGCTTTGCCAGTGACAAAATTAACTATCACAAATAGGTTCTTTTGGAGCTGATTGATAATTATTAGGAATAATGTTTTAAACATTCTTAGAAGAGGATCTGGAATATAATAGGAGCTCCATAAATGTTAGCTATCACTATCAGTAAATTCTCACTGAGTGCTTAACTGAGAAAGGTGATGGTTAATTGGGAGCTCAACCTCACGGTTAGAGACAGAATACTTGCCAGGTGTCTTCACTGATCGGCCAGAGTGTTTACAGGTGGCAAGACCAATACTTAAACAGCCTATCACTGGCCCCAACCAAAAACTGAGCATGAACCTCTGATTGCAGATAGTTAAAATAAAAAGTTCAGCCATATCCTACAGTGCCTTAGCCACGCTTCTTTGCTGTAGTTCGTCTAGGTTGTCTTGCTGTCTCCCACACTAGCTTGTGTGGCTGCTCTATCATCAGAAAATTCTCTGCAACCCTTTTCTAGGGAGAAGGTAAGTTGTTTTCCTGGGTCATTGTTATTTCTTTGCCTTCCTGAAACTCTTTTCTTTTGCACCTCAAACTTCAGTTTCTTGTTTCTGTGGGAAGTCTCCTGTTTGGTCCTGATGTGGGTAGGCTGGGAATAAATTCCAGCCAGATAAGATCAAACTAGAGAAGTGGCTGCTTTCACAAAAGAAAAAGAGAAGTGACTGGTTCACTTGCTTTTATTTATTTACTTATTTTTTTGAGAAAGGATGATGTACTTTTATGTTTTGCATAAAGTCGGTAGTTTGGGCTTTATCCGTATTGATAAGTGGTAAAGGGGCTATTCATGTGGTACATCTGGGAAATGACTTTGTGACCGAAATAGGAAGAGACATGCTCATTGTACCAGTGAACAGAGTGTGGTTTTCCATTTTGTCCTGTGATTGGTCTGTCTGTCCAGGGAGACCCTAAATGTAGCTCTAGAATATGGAGGAACAGTGCATTCATATTCAGTGAAAAACCCTGGTCTGTTGGTCTTGGAATAATGGTGTGAAGAGGGATGTAGAGTAAATAATTAGAATGTAATCTAATATTAGCAGCTATGGACTGGCTTCCTGTGAGGTGGATTTAGGGATGCTTCAATTCTTAATACCATCAACATGCAATTGAAATATACACACACATCAGAGGCTGGGTCACAGCTGGTATGTCATGGAGTATTTTCAGGAAAGGAAATAAGGGATTTACAGGGGGCAGAAATAAATAAGCCACATTTCCCCTTGTCTGTGTCACGCCAGACAGGGAGACTGTATATTTGTAAAATAATCTATTTTACTGTATATTTCTTAAGGCCTTAATATGCACAGAGGAAATGCTGTGCATTTCCTTTCAGATTTTTTCTTTTTTTTAAATCATTGCCTTCAAAACTTAGGGTGAAATGCCCTTCAAATCCCTAAGGCTGGGTGAATCTCCCACTAACTCTGGGAGTTAATGTATCAAGATAGATTCTCACCTGCAGATCTAAAGACCAGAACAGTCAGCTTGGGGGTTATCTTGCCCACCATCAAAAGCTTGATTTGAACAGAGAATTGAGAAATAGATGTTTACATTTCAGAAGCAACTCCATTTAATATCCTACATGACATTTAGGGCTTAAGGAAATATATGGAATTGCTTATGGGAGGCATCAAGCAAAAAAAAAAAAAAAAAGATCTGATTTTCTCCACACTCCAAGTAGAGCCAAGAGAGGGGATTTTGCAGTTTTATTTTATCTGCACAGTGGTGTCAGGCACTCAGCACACTTGGGAACATAGACTGAGTTGTGACTAGCATCTGGTGTGATTGATTTATGTTTAAGTGGACCCATAAAAACCGTGGTAACCATGAGGCAATTCTGTAAGGGTCAAAAACAAAGTTAGCTCTCAGATAGCTTGTCTCAGAAAATATCATCAGTACTGCAATGATGTTCTGTTTGGGCTGTTGTATTGATTGCACCAGTCTGACGAACTTCTGGAAAGCTCGTTGATCCATTTCTCAAGCAGGTTCCCACTAGCCTTGATTAATTTGTTCTCTTCCAGCCGCATTCCACTCCTGATTGCTTATGGAGCTCTTGGAAAGCCTGCTTGGTGGGTGGTGAATGTTCAAAACTCCAAGCCATCGATCTTTTAGAAGCCAGAAGATATCCTCAGATTATCGTCTCTTCAACCGCCAGATTTTAGGGAGATACACCTGGGGACGTCTCTTACTGGTGTCACCTGGAGCTGATTTGGGTCCCCTGGAGGAATCAAGGGTGGGGCTGGGAGGTAGGCAGCATGCCTGATTAGAGCTTGTTTCTCAGGCACTGCTTTGGATGAGACTGTCAAAACACAGAAGTTGGTTTATGGGTTTGTACCTTAGCAATCTCTCATGTCCAAAGGGGAGCTAGACTGCTTCTTCTATTAAAAAAAATATATATATTTATTCATTTTTGGATGTGGTGGGTCTCAGTTGCCCCATGTTGCTCTTTGTTGCGGTGCTCAGGCTCAGTTGCTCCGGAGGCATGTGAGATTTTCGTTCCCTGAGCAGGGATTGAACCTGTGTCCTCTGCATATGGGAGGTGGATTCTTAATCACTGGACCTCCAGTGAAGTCCTTAGAGCAGCGGTCTTCAACCTTTTTGGCATGCAAGGACCAGTTTTGCGGAAGGCAGTTTTTCCACGGATCCGCGGGTCAGGGTGTGGGCGGTTCAGGTGGTAATGGGGTGATGGGGAGCGGCAGATGTGGCTGTGCTTGCTCCCCGCCACTCACTTCCTGCTTTGCGGCCTGGTTCCTAACAGGCCATGGGCTGGTACTAGTTCTCATCCCAGGGACTGGGGACCCTGCCCTAGACTGTTTCTTTCCCTGGCAAGAACTAATGTTTTACGTAGTGGCAGAACAAACAAAAATGGCCCTCAATGAAAATCCAGTGTTCCCCTGCCCTTTCCGTCTTTGCGCAGGAGTAGCAGTTTTAGTGAAGCAAAGAGGAGGCTCTTGTACCGTAGGTGAGCTGAGTGTCCTTTGGGTGGAAGAAAGAGGGTCTTGTTGGATAAGGAGAGACTGTGGGGAACCCTGGATGGGAGGAAGGATGTTACGATGGAGAGGACAGAGCTTCAGGGCAGGTTTGCCCCTCTCACCCCATCCCCAGAGATAGTAAAGTAACCTTGGGGTGATCACACGCCATGGCCTGCCTTGTCCTAAGGCACTCAGGCCTGTGTCAGGACCTCTCTCCTGGCAGAGTTGTGCTGTTGCCTCACCCTTTGTGCCCAGGGCATGGCCTCACCACTGGTTTATGCAAGGCCCAGGGAAAGTTAATATTGCTCAGCTGGAAGTTTTGAATCTAGCCAGTTTCTCAGGCTGTTCTTGGGAAGTCCCTTGTTCAGGATTTGTCATTACGGATCTTGTTGGAAATCTCTCCCTGTCTCTACTTCTCTCTGAAGTTATGTCATACAATCCAGAGGAGTCATTTATACAGTTATTCACCTCTTCTCCTAGAAGAGAGATGCTGAGAAATACTCAAGAGTGTCTCAGACGTATTTATGCGTGCTCAGTCACTCAGTTGTATCCAGCTCTTTGAGACACCATGGACTGCAGCCTGCCAGGCTCCTCTGTCCATGGGGTTTCCCAGGAAAGAATACTGGAATGGGTTGCCCCTGAAGGGATACAGTGGGGAGGGAGGTGGGAGAGGGGTTCGGGATAGAGGGGGCACATGTATACCAATGAATGAATGAATGAATGAATGAATGTGTGCCGGGGTATCTGACTCTTTTTGACCCTATGGACCCTATGGCCTGCCAGGCTTGTCTTGTCCATGGAATTTTCCAGGCAAGAATATTGGAGTGGGTTGCCATTTCCTTCTCTAGGGGATCTTCCTGACCCAGGGATCAAACCCCTGTCTCCTGCATCTTTTGTATTGTAGGGGGACTCTTTATCACTTGAGCCATCGGGGAAGTCCATGTATACCTATGGCCGATTCATATTGATGTATGGCAAAAATCATCACAAAATTGTATAGTAATTACCCTCCGATTAAATAAATAAAAAAGAATACTGGAATGGGTTGCCATCTCCTTCTCTACGGGATCTTCTCGAGCTAGGGATCCAACCCTCATTTCCTGTATTGCTGGTGGATTCTTTCCCACTGAGCCACCTATTTATAGCAAGATACTAATCCAAAATAGAGGGCCACTGTACCTATGAATGGATCCCTTAGAAGAAGAATCTCAGGAGGATCGGTAAGAACTTTTCGTGTCTCAGAGCCAAGAATATACAGGAATACCTTGAAGATACTGTGGGCTTTGTTCCAGACCACTCAATGAAGAAAACATTGCAATAAAGGAAGTGACAAATTTTTTTTCCCAGTGCATATAAAAGTTATGTTTACACTATACTGTAATCTATTAAGTCTTTAATACCATAAGTTGAAAAAATAATGTACAGACCTTAATTTAAAAATAATTTATTGCTAAAAAATGCTAGCTAACATCTGAGTCTTGTGGGAGGTTTTTTTTTTTTCAAAATTGGAGCCAATCCTTTCAAACCTTGCTGCTGCTTTCTCATCAACTAAGTTTGTGTAATATTCTAAACCCTTTGTTGTCATTTCAACAATCTTCACAGCATCATCACTGGGAGTAGATTTCATCTCACTTTTCATTTCACTTTCTTTTTGCTCATCTATAAGGAGCAACTCCTCATTGTTCAGGTTTTATTATGATACTGCTTTAATTCAGTCACATCTTCAGGCTGTATTTCTAATTCTAGTTCTCTTGCTATTTCCACCACACAGAAGTGTGTTATTTCCTCCACTGAAGTCTTGAACCCCTCAAAGTCATCCATGAGGATAGAGATCAGCTTCTTCCAAACTCCTGTTAATGTTGGTATTTTTGACTATTCCATAAATCACAAATGTTCTTAATGACATTTAAGAATGGTGAATCCTTTCCATAAGGTTTTCAATTTACTTTGCTCAGATTCATCAGTGGAATCACTGTCTGTGGCAGCTATACCCTTACAAAGTATATTTCTTAAATAATACGACTTAAAAATTACTCCTTGGTTCATGGTTGCAGAATGGATGTTGTGTTATCAGGGTTGTCCATCTCTTCCTGTAATTTTGTTGTCCATCTCCATCAGAGCTCTTGGGTGACTGGGTGTGTCGTTAATGAGCAAAATTATTTTAAAAGGAGTTTATTTCTGAGCAGCAAGTCTAGGCAGTGGGTTAAAATAGTAAACCATGCTGTAAACAGATATGCTGTCATTCAGGCTTTGTTTCCTTTATAGAGCACAGATAAAGTAGATTTAGCATAATTCTTAAGGGCCCTAGGGTTTGGACACCATTAGGTGACTAACAGACACACACACACACAGAGTTATGTGGGGCTTCCCTTGTGGCTCAGTCGATAACCAGTCTCCCTGCAATGCAGGAAACCTGGGTTCAACTCCTAGGTTGGAAAGATTCACCTGGAGAAGGAAATGGCAACCCACTCCAGTGTTCTTGCCCAGGAAATCGCATGGACAGAGGAGCCTGGCAGGCTACAATCCATGGCATCACAAGAGTTGGACATGACTGAGCGAGTAAACCTACCTAAGATTTTCAAAATGGGAAATAAGCATTGTATTCAATTTAAAGTCACCAGCTGCAGTAGCTCCTAGCAAGAGACAGCCTGTCCTTTGAAGCTAGGCATTGACTTCTCTCCAGCTATGAAAATCCTATATGACATCTTCTTCCAATAGAAGCCTGTCTGGTCTACACTGAAAATCTGTTGTCTAGTGCAGTGACCTTTCTAAATGATCTTAGAACTCCTGGATTCCTTGCTGCAGCTTCTGCAACAGCACTTGCTGCTTCACTTTGCACTTCTGTGTTATAGAGATGGCTTCTTCCCTTAAACTTCATGAACCAACTTCTGCTAGCTTCAGACTTTTCTTGTGCAAAATCCTCACACCTCTGTCTTCATAGAATTGAAGAGAGAGAGAACTGAAGTTGGTTTGGTTTGGTTTAAGAGAATGTTGTGGCTAGTTTGATCTTCTATCCAGATTACTAAAACTTTCTTCATATCAGCCATAAGGCTGTTTCACTTTTTTATCATTCATGTGTTCACTGGAGTAGCACGTTTAGTTTCCTTTAAGAACTTTTCCTTTGCATGTACAACTTGGCTCCTCTTTGGAGCAAAAGGCCTAGATTTCAGCCTGTCTCAACTTTTCACTACATTAATGGGTTAAATTTGCTGTCTTATATGGGCCAGTTTGCGGCACCTCAAACGATGAAAGTAGTGACATCAAAAATTACTAATCATAGCTCATCATAACAAATATAAAAATAACAATTTGAAAATTTACAAAAATTACAAAAATGTGACAGAGAGACATGAAGTAAAGAAATAATGTTGAAAAAATGGCACCAAAAGACTTGCTTGATACAGGGTTGCCACAAAACTTCAACTTTTGAAAAAAATGCAGTGTCTGCTCAGCATGATATAATGAGGTGTGCCTGTAGTCTGACTGGCTGCATTTGGATTCCTCAGAGAAGTGGCTTAATATGTGTTCCATGTGTAATAAATGACAAGGACTTAATGTAGCTCACACTGAAGTTACAATTGTGGCATCTGAGTTTGCAAAAGGAATTCTAAAAGTCAGTTGTCATTGCATTATAGTGACTTTCATCCAAGAATCTTACAGCCCCGGCAGCTCATGCTCATAGCATCTTGATGAGTAGGTGGCACATAGGAATGTCCTTGTTTTGTAGAATGAAGGCAGAAAAAGGAGTTCTTAGGTACAGACAACCTGGATCTGTGCCCATTTTTTATGAATCACAGACTTCTGGAAAGCTCACTTTCCCAGCAGGGCTTCTTTGCTCCAAAATAGCAAGTATTGCCACTGGTAACATGGAAAATTAATGGTGCTCATATTATTCACATGGGGTTTAACTGAGAGAAGATCTCAGGTTTCTGAGCAAAAGTTTGGCTCACAGACTAATTATATTCAATATAGTGGGGGAAAGAGTGCAAGAATTTCTATGTTGGCACCAAAATAGTATAAGAAATACAATCAGTTCAGTTGGTCATTTTTCACACAGCAGACAGCAGACTAAACAGTCCTAAATCAGGCAGTTATCTTAGTAATGATAATTTTAGTTTTTCTTGAGTGATTTGAAAATGCTCAATGAAACAGATTTCTTCCTAAGCAATTGTCTGCCATTTAGCTGTAAGGAATCATGACTGCTGACCTCTGAGATATGAGTGAGCAGAGGGCAGGCTCTGGATGACTTAGAACATATGAAGGGACTTCACGTGGCTGTCCTTTGAGTTAGCTCACTTTGCGCTCTCTCTGCTAGGTTTTGTAAACCAGGCCAAACATGAGCAGGCCTCCCTGGGTCTTGGGTAGCCACAACAGCTCAGAAGGCAGATATACAGAAGTGGATTTTATTTGCTGCAATAAGCAAGAACTGTGGGGTTTATGGAGTGATAATCAGATTCTGTTAAATTTGCTTCAGCATTGCCCAAGACCAGAAAAATAAACATAACGATAGAGGCCAATCTTCCACTTTGCTGCGTCGGAAGCTGACAAAACTGTAGATGAATAAGAGATCATGAACTATTGGGACTTTTTTTTCCTTCTGTGTGAAACATCATCCTGAACAGTAGTTTGATTTTATTGTGAAGAATAAATTCTGAACGAGTCAGTGAGAGAAACAGTGGGGAAGCAACCTGCAGGGGTTTTTAACCTTCTCTCCTACTGTTCCAAAGATGCTATTGTTAGATTTATACTCAATGCAATGGCTTAGTGAATACTTGTGGAGTAATCACTGTTTCTTTTTTAAATTTTATGTATTAGCATTTCTCCATACATGACCCTTTATAAAAAATTAATTGTGCGATAACATGAACTTCTATTAAAACCCTTATGCATGCCAGAACTAGAACATAATTAACAACTTATATCAACTACTCTTCCTTATTCAGTCTTTTTCTCCTATTCCTGGATGCATTTTCTTACTTGATTTTTTTTTTTTAGTTTATGAAAATGTATTATTTAGTTTTATTAATTTTTAAAATTAATTTATTTTTTATTGAAGGATAATTGCTTTACAGAATTTTGCTGTTTTCTGTCAAACCTCAACATAAATAAGCCATAGGGATATATATATATATATCCCCTCCTGAAGCTTCTTCCTGTCTCCCTCCCCATCCCACTATTTATTAATTTTTAAACTTTATATAAAGGGCAGAATACTACATGAAGTCTTTTGGAATTTGTCTTCTTCACTCAAAATTATGATACTAAAATTTTCCTGTTGTTGAATGTAGTTGTAGTTTGTTTTCTCTGCCATACAACATTTCATTATGTTGACATATTGCCATTTATTTATTCATCCTACTGTGGATAGGTATTTGATTATTTCCAGTTTTGTGGTATTACACTGTTCAATGCTATAAACGTTCTCTCCCAGTATATATGTGGATTTCTCTTGGGTACATATATAGAAATGGAATGCTGAGCTGCAGGGTATAACATGGTCAAATATAATGCCAGTTTGTTTTCAGGAGTTTTTATTTCTTAAGAACAAGTATGGTTCATTCTTCACATAGCATGCAACAGATCTGATCTCTCTGAGGTCTCATGAGCATTGTGAATAATCTTGAGAGTGAATGCTCAGTGAGATAGAGTGGTGGGCAAATAAGGCAATGTGGAGAATTTGGCAACGTTTTCAAAGAGGCCTTGTCAGACAGATGTTTCCAGAACTTAAGTGAATCAGAGAGTTGTTTACCTTTGGATGAAAGCCAGTGTCTTCTGGAGTTGGTGAGGACTGATTTGGATGGAGAGGGATCAGTAAAGCATCTATTGCTGAAATTCTGACAAAGTGAGGATTGGAACTGAGAAATGGGTGAAGTCAGAAGCCAGGCATCTGCAAACTCCATCACCACAGTTGACTACTCTTACCATGTAGTGAGGCTTCCTACTTTCAAAAAACAGGGCCACTCCACAGGTTTATCAGCTGCTCTCACAAAAAATCCAGAGACTCTTAAGGCTGCTGTTTGTTCCAGTTGGCCAGGGGCAAAATGCCATGGGGGAAGTGGCTGACTTGTCTTCCTTTTTGCTTGTGGAATGGTTTGAGAATGTTTGGAAGAGGAATGTCTAGATCCATCAGGGCCTCCTTTGTCTGAGGTGGGGCTACTTTTCTCTTATTGATAGTTATCTTCCATATCCTGGGGCCCCTGATGAGAAACACCACTTTCTCTCTCTCCCCGCCCCGACCCCCCCAGATTTCTAAGGGACCAGGGCCGATGATCTGTATGTGTGTGTGCGTGCTAAGTCACTTCAGTAGTGTCCAACTCTTTGCAACCCTATGGACTGGAGCCCTCCAGGCTCCTGTGTCCTTGGGAATTCTTCAGGTAAGAATGCTAGAGTGGTTTGCATGCCCTTTTCCAGGGGATCTTACCAATCCAGGGACTGAACCCGCATCTCTTATGTCTCCTGCACTGGTAGGTGGATTCTTTACCACTAGCACCACCAGGGAAGCCCTAATGGTCTGTATTCTGTCAAATCAAAGGAACCAGCTTTCTTACTTTTCTCTCTGTTTTCCTTCCATACCATAGACATCTTTCAGTGGATGCAAATTTGAAACAAAGTCGTGCTATTGCACATCTAAGTTGAGACTTTGTAGCTGCTAGGTTGGAGTGAAGTTTCATTTAGTAGGGGAAATGGGGTTGCTGGCTTTGACTCTTCTCAGGCAGGGATCCTTAAGGTCTGAGACAGACCACCCATTGGTTTTGAAGGGTTAGTGTCAGACATAGTTCTGCTTGGAAACAAAGGAATTGTAAGATTTATGAGTCTTGGCATGGTCTGTTCTGCGAACCTCTTTGAGCCAGGTCAAGCAGCTACCTTTAGGTTTTCTCCTACCTCTCCCATGCCTTCTTCCCCCCTCCCATGCCTTCCTCCCTTCCCTGTCCCTTCTTTCTACCCTCTCTCCTTGCTTTCATTTCTTTTGGCAGCTAGTGGAGAACCCAGAAGAAAACAATGAGTTAAGACAGTCATGAAGTTGGACAGTATTCTGTTCATACTTACCTGGGACTTGGAAATAGAATAATCAGCCTGAAAACTGTATTAAATGATGGAGCCTCTACCCATATTTTGTTAGCATTTAGGGTGAGGGGGTGAAATTACAAGCTGTGTGACTTGTAAATGGAATAAGGCAGATGACTAATTTTCTCTGTGCTTAATGCCAATAGTATTACCCAAGAAATAGCCAGCACCATGCCAGGTTCCCTTTCTTCATTCTAGTCACCCCGTCTTTAAGGCACAATGTAGTTAAACTGTTACAGAAGCCTTATAAGGAAATTATTATTGTGGCCAGTTTACAGATGAGGAAATGAAGGCTTAGAAAAGTTAAGTACCTTGCCCAAAGTGATGTATCTAGGTAGGGGAGAAGCTAGTATTTTAACCTTAATTGCAAGCCTGGCCGCAAAGTTTGCTTGGAAAGCTTTGCTGTTGTTAGAAGGAACGGGGCCCTGGAACCAACTGATGGAGAAGAATCCTTCATGTTTGCCATCAAGTTACCAAAGGCTATGCATATGCGCTTTACCACTGACAGCAGGGGCTCGCAGTGATCCCAAGCTTTTACTCAAACCACAAATGACCTGCTTCATTATATTTCTTAATTCAAGTCAGGAATACTTGATCTTGCTCCATGAAACAAGTCCATTAAATTATGGGTGTAATTGTTCCTTCTAAACAATAGGAAGTAACACCTCTCACGTTATAGCACATGTTATTCTTTGAGGAAAAAATTGGCTTCTTGTAAGCTGAATATGTTAAGGGGTGTGGTATTTTAATGAGGACCTGGGTAAACATGTAACTGTTCTGAATAGTTTATTCCAAGTTCAGAGTATCGCCCACACTCATTTGGGTTTTATTCCTACTTCCAGCCAAATGCCATGAATCAAGGAGTGTTCCTGGCAAGGTCTAGGCTCAGTTACAGGCAACTCTAAAAGGCAGGAGTGAAAGTGTTGCTGATAGAGAGCAGGTTTGGCCAGCAGTGGCTGGGCAATTTCAGAATATTTGCTGAACACGGTCTACAGACCCCAAGAGTCCCGTGGGGGGCTCAGAAAACTGAAAGAAGGGGCCCCACTCTGTCTTCTGAGGAAAGGTCATCATATGATTTACGAAGGAGGCTTTTACCTATGTTACTAGTTACTGTTTTTCTATTAAATGTTACTGTTTAACAGAATAACCTCCTGGTACTGACTTAATCAACAAAAATTTAATGAGATCTTAAACTGTTGAAGAGTCAAGTGTAGAAGAGGAGATAGAAATTCTTACAGCCAACTGTGATTGACTACCTATAAGAGCTAGGAGGTCAAGAAGCTTTGTAGTTTAATTGCAAATTAAAAAAAAACAAACCTGTCCTGCAGTTTTCTTCCTCAAAGCGGTTGTTACTCAGTTCCTAATTCTTTAATCATTCTTTTCAGTTTTGCCTCACAGAAGCAATATCCACTTTACAAACATGTTTTGTTTGAAAAGATTATTTGTAAACTCGTTGTTGGGAATTAAAAATACATTTCCCATATAGTGTTACAGTAGCAATTAGAATCTCAATTGACTATTAACATAGTAAAACATATTCTAGTAAATCATATATAATTATTTTTATAGGAAAATGAGTTCCTCATTCTAATTTTAAATCAAATCTCCACCTAATTAATCAGCCTTTCTGAGTTCTTTGTCATTCCAGTCAGAAGCAGAATAGTTCAACACAAAAAAGATCAAGTGTTTGTGTGGAATGCAATATACACCCAGTGAGATGTCACAAAGAGTGCAGCTTCAGCTGGATTTTGGAGAATGTTTAGGATTTGAACTGGTGAAAGGAAAAGAGGAAAGCATTTCAGGCAAAATGAGCAAAATCGTGGAAATGGGGGTAATCATGAATAGGAAATGGGGTATGTTAATGGAAAGCTCTGGCGAAAATAAGAGTTGTGTTTGAGAGTGTGTGAAGACCATGCATGGGGTAGCTCAGCAGTTGGATGGCTTCCAATGAGGGATTTGAAATTTAAGAAAGGAAGAAAGTGTTCAATAAATATATGTTAAATGACTGTCGTACTTTGGTCTCTATCTTTCTTTCCCTCTTGTTTATTTTATCTTATCTTCTCCTGTTTCTTTCTTCCCAGGCCTCTCAAGCCTTCTAGTCACTTTGGCCTCTTCCCAGGTTATACAGGACTTTCCCCATCTTCCTATGCAAGGGGATGGGAGAATTTTAATTATTCCTTATTAGATGCAGTGATTTATGTGGAAGTCTTCTAATGAGGCTGTAATGCATCACATCTCCATTTTTTGGCCCTTCCTTTCTGTTGTTGTTTAGTCACTAAGTTGTGTCTGACTCTTTTGTGACCCTGGGGAGCCTGCCAGACTCCTCTGGTCATGGGATTTCCCAGGCCATGAATATTAGAGTGGGTTGCCATTTTCTTCTCCAAGGGATCTTCCCAACCCAGGCTCTCCTGCATTGTTGGTGGATTCTTTACCACTGAGCCAGCCTGGGACAGCCCTCGTGGTTTCTGAATGAACTGCTAATCAGTGGGCCCCTCTTGCAAATGCCCAGCTGTCCAGAGCTCGGTAGCTTTGCCCACACAGCAGGTTTTAGCAGAGCTCGAACTAGAGATTGGAGGGATGAGCACCTGTATCTTGTGACTCTGCCCATGACATTGGCAGTGGAGAATGTATAGGAACTCTAGGAAGGTCTTCCCCAGGCATCAGCATTCCCCTCAATCCCCCTGTCTGTCTGCCCCTTCAGTCTTTCTGGCTCAGATGCCAGACACTTTGCTTTTATTAGTGCCCCCCAAATATTTCTTGCTCCTTCTACATTCCCCCAGCTATAGTTTCTATTAATTTGAAAATTTTAACCTGTTTCATAGGGTCATCTGGAAGAGTTAATCTGTATTAGTTTTCAAATTTCAGTACGTGATTCATGATGGATTCCTCATTTGGGGACAAAAAAGTCAGTCATTTCAAAATTGCACTGTTTTTGGTTTCACTTTGTTGTTTTGCTGTGGTCTTGATCATAGTAAAAAGTACTGATGAAACTTTAGTAAACAGAGGGTACTTTATGGGCATAGTAAAGATACTTTCTATATCCCATGCTGGGGCCTGTGGCTTTTAACTTATGGATGCTTTGGGGGATTATGGAATAAGATATTTGAAATTGATATAATTGAGCTATATCTTGGATGTTTATGTGCTCCATCTATGTTCTTATCAGAACCCTGTAACTGGACTGGAGTTGCTGCTCTTCAAAAGTCATTTCTTTAGGGCCTGCTTATGTTTTCACTTGTCTGACTCTTTGCGACCCTGTGGACCATAGCCCACCAGCCTCCTCTGACCATGTAATTCCGCAGGCAAGAATACTGGAGTGGGTTGCCATTTCTTTAGCACAGAGTCCACTTAAAATGCAGGAACCTATGTGTTTAATGTGAATAGGTTATGTGAATGTATTTTACTCATTCAACCCTGAATGCGAATTAGTTTCAGATCCTTTGGGCTGTTAGACCCTTGAGACACGGGCTCCAAAGAGTATAAGAAGGTACCACAAATGTTCTTGAATTGGTCCTCAGTTGTTGTTCTCAACCTTGGGGCTTTGATATATACACATTCTTGGTCCTCACTCTTGGAAACTCTGGTTTGATAGGTCTGGGTATGGCCTAACCTCTGCATATAAACTCCTCTGCATATAAACTGCATATAAACTTGATTGAGGTGTCATAGCCACTGATACTGTAATGTCTTTCCCTAAGCAGACAATCATACTGACTGCTTGAAAGAGGGTTCTAATCCCAAATGGATGGACTGGCCTGGGTGGGATTCTGCACCAGGGACCTTGTTTTGAAATGGAGCTCTGTGTTAAAATGGGAGCAGTCTTTAGAGAAGGTTTCTGGCCAGTTTGGATTACTCACTTGGGGGATAATATTTGCTGCCACTAGGAAAAGGGAGAGATTTCTTCCCACTTCAGACACCTTCTTTAGATGTGCCAAATTGAGTGATATTTAGGCTCTTCACTGTCCAAGCCACCGGGGAGAGGAGGAACCAGTGGCTGGCCCTGAAATTAGCATCATAGTGTAAGTACATCAGCACCTACATGCCAGCAGCTTTGGCGACTTTTGTGACACCTCTTCCCTGGGACATTTCTACACAATAACTGTTGTACCTGCTGTTTGTACATTGGTCCTGTCATCAGGGCCTTCTCTGAGCCTCATGGTTCCCAGATTTCTCCAGTACAGAAATAAATTTCTCCAGCATAGGAAAACTTGGTGGCAGAAGGGAGTCTTGAGCAAAATTTTTTGGTAATCTCTCTGGGAATGGCCTTTTGCATGACTTTCTCTTCTTACCTTCTCCACGAAATCCATATAGCAAAAATAAAAATGAACTCAGCCCTCTTTCTGAATCATTATAATTTGAAGGGTTGGCCCAGGCTGGGTGTAGAAGGAGGAAAGGCATCATGATTTAGAGCAGATGTGCTATTCTTATGTAATCTGAGCTTTAAGTACCAAAGGAAAATTTCTGAATCACTCAGGCCCAAAACAGCACCTCTGAAGGTCTGTTGTCTTTTGTTTTTTAACGATCATCTTCCTTCCTACAGCAACCTCATCCCCACTCCAGGCCTCAGGAGAAAAGGCAGTTGTGAACTCTAGCCAACGAGAAATCCCGCAGGGAAAGTTCATTAGAGCTGGGTGTGAATCTATCCTCTGCCCTGGCTGCAGGGGGAGGCCAGCAGAGAGGTCATACCTCCTCCATTCTCCTGCCTGTGTACACTTGCACTCTTCTAAAACCACATTCCACTGAGGACCCAAGGAGAGAGATTCCAAACCCTTGGAGGGGGACTGTGGCATGTTTGTCATTGTATCCCAGCCTCTGCCCTGGGTTTTGGCACACAGTTTGGGTGCTTAAAAATGCTAGTTGCATAAGTGGTAATGACCATTCCACATTCTGGTTCTGGTTGAATTAAGACTGATTATTTTTCCATTTTATACCTCCCAAGCTTTCCTCTTTATCTCAGCAATAACCTCCATGCCCTGTTCACTTCCCTTAAACAGCAAGTTTGGGCTCTTGGAGATGGAGCAAAATTACTTTTCTTACGGCCTTGATGAAGAATTGCAGCTTGTCACAAATCGGACCTCACGTTTTTACCTGTTTTTTTCTTAGCAGTTCTTTGCCCATTACTGACAGGCTGAGACTTGTGAAATGTCCCTTAAATAAGCCAAAACATGGTCTCACCAACATGAGCAGCATTATTTTCAATCCCAGCCTCCAGCCAAGTTTCTTGGGTTAAGGCCAGGTGCAAGCACACATTCTTTTTTTTAATTTTTATTTTTACTTTATTTTACTTTACAATACTGTATCGGTCTTGCCATACATTGACATGAATCTGCCACGGGTGCACATGAGTTTCCAATCCTGAACCCCCCTCCCACCTCCCACCCCATATCATCTCTCTGGATCATCCCCATGCACCAGCCCCAAGGATCCTGTATCCTGTATCGAACATAGACTGGCGATTCATTTCTTACATGATAGTATACATGTTTCAATGCCATTCTCCCAAATCATCCCACCCTCTCCCTCTCCCACAGAGTCCATAAGTCTGTTCTATACATCTGTGTCTCTTTTGCTGTCTCGCATACAGGGTTATCATTACCATCTTTCTAAATTCCATATATATGCATTAGTATACTGTATTGGTGTTTTTCTTTCTGGCTTACTTCACTCTGTATAATCGGCTTCAGTTTCATCCATCTCATCAGAACTGATTCAAATGTATTCTTTTTAATGGCTGGGTAATACTCCATTGTGTATATGTACCACAGCTTTCTTATCCATTCATCTGTTGATGGACATCTGGGTTGTTTCCATGTCCTGGCTATTATATGCAGTGCTGTGATGAACATTGGGGTACACATGTCTCTTTCAATTCTGGTTTCCTCGGTGTGTATGCCCAGCAGTGGGGTTGCTGGGTCATAAGGCAGTTCTATTTGCAATTTTTTAAGGAATCTCCACACTGTTCTCCATAGTGGCTGTACTAGTTTGCATTCCCACCAACAGTGTAAGAGGGTTCCCTTTTCTCCACACCCTCTCCAGCATGTATTGCTTGTAGACTTTTGGATAGCAGCCATTCTGACTGGCGTGAGATGGTAGCTCATTGTGGTCTTGATTTGCATTTCTCTGATAATGAGTGAAGTTGAGTATCTTTTCATGTGTTTGTTAGCCATCTGTATGTCTTCTTTGGAGAAATGTCTATTTAGTTCTTTGGCCCATTTTTTGGTTGGGTTGTTTATTTTTCTGGAATTAAGCTGCATAAGTTGCTTGTATATTTTTGAGATTAGTTGTTTGTCAGTTGCTTCATTTGCTATTATTTTCTCCCATTCCAAAGGCTGTCTTTTCACCTTGCTTATAGTTTCCTTTGTTGTGCAGAAGCTTTTAATTTTAATTAGATCCCACTTGTTTATTTTTGCTTTTATTTCCAGTATTCTGGGAGGTGGATCATAGAGGATCCTGCTGTGATTTATGTTGGAGAGTGTTTTGCCTATGTTCTCCTTTAGGAGTTTTATAGTTTCTGGTCTTATGTTTAGATCTTTAATCCATTTTGAGTTTATTTTTGTGTTTGGTGTTAGAAAGTGTTCTAGTTTCATTCTTTTACAAGTGGTTGACCAGTTTTCCCAGCACTACTTGTTAAAGAGATTGTCTTTACTCCGTTGTATATTCTTGCCTCCTTTGTCAAAGATAAGGTGTCCATAGGTGTGTGGATTTATCTCTGGGCTTTCTATTTTGTTCCATTGATCTATATTTCTGTCTTTGTGCCAGTACCATACTGTCTTGATGACTGTGGCTTTGTAGTAGAGCCTGAAGTCAGTCAGGTTGATTCCTCCAGTTCCATTCTTTTGCAGGATTGCTTTGGCTATTTGAGGTTTTTTGTATTTCCATACAAATTGTGAAATTATTTGTTCTAGCTCTGTAAAAAATACCTCTGGTAGCTTGATAGGGATTGCATTGAATCTATAGATTGCTTTGGGTAGTATACTCATTTTCACTATATTGATTCTTCCTATCCATGAACATGGTATATTTCTCCATCTATTAGTGTCCTCTTTGATTTCTTTCACCAGTGTTTTATAGTTTTCTATATATAGGTCTTCAGTTTCTTTAGGTAGATATATTCCTAAGTATTTTATTCTGTTCATTGCAATGGTGAATGGAATTGTTTCCTTAATTTCTTTTTCTACATTCTCATTATTAGTGTATAGGAATGCAAGGGATTTCTGTGTGTTGATTTTATATCCTGCAACTTTACTATATTCATTGATTAGCTCTAGTAATTTTCTGGTGGAGTCTTTAGGGTTTTCTATGTAGAGGATCATGTCATCTGCAAACAGTGAGAGTTTTACTTCTTTTCCAATTTGGATTCCTTTTATTTCTTTTTCTGCTCTGATTGCTGTGGCCAAAACTTCCAAAGCTATGTTGAATAGTAGTGGTGAAAGTGGGCACCCTTGTCTTGTTCCTGACTTTAGGGGAAATGCTTTCAATTTTTCACCATTGAGGATAATGTTTGCTGTGGGTTTTTCATATATAGCTTTTATTATGTTGAGGTGTGTACCTTCTATTCCTGCTTTCTGGAGAGTTTTTATCATAAATGGATGTTGAATTTTGTCAAAGGCCTTCTCTGCGTCTATTGAGATAATCATATGGCTTTTATTTTTCAATTTGTTAATGTGGTGTATTACATTGAATGATTTGCAGATATTGAAGAATCCTTGCATCCGTGGGATAAAGCCCACTTGGTCATGGTGTATGATCTTTTTAATGTGTTGTTGGATTCTGATTGCTAGAATTTGTTGAGGATTTTTGCATCTATTTTCATCAGTGATATTGGCCTGTAGTTTTCTTTTTTTGTGGCATCTTTGTCAGGTTTTGGTATTAGGGTGATGGTGGCCTCATAGAATGAGTTTGGGAGTTTACCTTCCTCTGCAATTTTCTGGAAGAGTTTGAGGAGGATAGATGTTAGCTCTTCTCGAAATTTTTGGTAGAATTCAGCTGTAAAGCCATCTGGACCTGGGCTTTTGTTTGCTGGAAGATTTCTGATTACAGTTTCAATTTCCATGCTTGTGATGGGTCTGTTAAGATTTTCTATTTCTTCCTGGTTCAGTTTTGGAAAGTTGTACTTTTCTAAGAATTTGTCCATTTCTTCCATGTTGTCCATTTTATTGGCATATAATTGCTGATAGTAGTCTTTTATGATCCTTTGTATTTCTGTGTTGTCTGTTGTGATCTCTCCATTTTCATTTCTAGTTTTATTGATTTGATTTTTTTCTCTTTGTTTCTTGATGAGTCTGGCTAATGGTTTGTTAATTTTATTTTTTCTTTCAAAGAACCAGCTTTTGGCTTTGTTGATTTTTGCTATGGTCTCTTTTGTTTCTTTTGCATTTACTTCTGCCCTAATTTTTAAGATTTCTTTCCTTCTACTAACTCTGGGTTTCTCAATTTCTTCCTTTTCTAGTTGCTTTAGTTGTAGAGTTAGGTTATTTATTTGACTTTTTTCTTATTTCTTGGGGTATGCCTGTATTGCTATGAACTTTCCTCTTAGCACTGCTTTTATAGTGTCCCACAGGTTTTGGGTTGTTGTGTTTTCATTTTCATTCGTTTTTATGCCTATTTTGATTTCTTTTTTGATTTCTTCTGTGATTTGTTGGTTATTCAGAAGCGTGTTGTTCAGCCTCCATATATTGGAATTTTTAATAGTTTTTCTCCTGTAATTGAGATCTAATCTTAATGCATTATGGTCAGAAAAAAATGCTTGGTATGATTTCGATTTTTTTGAATTTATCAAGGTTAGATTTATGGCCCAGGATGTGATCTATCCTGGAGAAGGTTCTCTGAGCACTTGAGAAAAAGGTGAAATTCATTGTTTTGGGGTGAAATGTCCTATAGATATCAATTAGGTCTAATTGGTCTATTGTATCATTTAAAGTTTGCATTTCTTTGTTAATTTTCTGTTTAGTTGATCTCTCCATAGGTGTGAATAGGGTATTAAAGTCTTCCACTATTATTGTGTTATTGTTAATTTCCCCTTTCATACTTGCTAGCATTTGTCTTACATATTGCGGTGCTCCTATGTTGGGTGCATATATATTTATAATTGTTATATCTTCTTCCTGGATTGATCCTTTGATCATTATGTAGTGTCCTTCTTTGTCTCTTTTCACAGCCTTTGTTTTTAAGTCTATTTTATTGGATATGAGTATTGCTACTCCTGCTTTCTTTTGGTCTCTATTTGCGTGGAATATCTTTTTCCAGCCCTTCACTTTCACTCTGTATGTGTCCCTTGTTTTGAGGTGGGTCTCTTGTAGGCAGCATATGTAGGGATCTTGTTTTTGTATCCATTCAGCCAGTCTTTGCCTTTTGGTTGGGGCATTCAACCCATTTACGTTTAAGGTAATTATTGATAAGTATGATCCCTTTGCCATTTACTTTATTGTTTTGGGTTCAGGTTTATACACCATTTTTGTGTTTCCTGTCTATAGAATATCCTTTAGCATTTGTTGGAGAGCTGGTTTGGTGGTGCTGAATTATCTCAGCTTTTGCTTGTCTGTAAAGCTTTTGATTTCTCCTTCATCTTTGAATGAGATCCTTGCTGGGTACAAGCACACATTCTTTATCTGTAGAATCTCCTCATTTACCATGAGGAGACAAATGTATTTAGCAATTAGAGTAGTCTTGTGTCTGAGTGTGGGATCAGGATCCAGCCTCCTGGATGTGGATTCCGGCTCCATCACTTTCTACCTGTGTGACCTTGAGCAAGTGACAGTCTCTTAGTGCCTCAGTTTCCACTATGGTAAAATGAGGTTCATAGTGGTACCTACCACATGGGATTGTTGTGAGGAATAAAATGAAAGTACGCATAGTGTGTGAGATCGGTGTCTGGCATGTGGTGAGGTCCAGGAAATGTTAGCTTTGAATTAAGAGCAGACACTCCTTGGATGATGGCAATCGAGGATCATAATTTGGCCAAATGGGAATTTTATCTATGATCTTCCTGCCCTCCTGCCCAAGCAACAGTCTGAACTACTATGACTGTTTGGACTTTATAATTTAGAATCTGCTCAGAGTCTAGTGTAAACAAGAGTAATGATTCACTTCATTACCTTTTCCTCATTTTGGAAAGAAGTGCAGCTTCTTTTTTTAAGTTGAAATGGTACAAAGGAGCTGTCAACAGATTGGAGGCTTAATGGGTAGGGTTTTGGTCTAGGTTAGGAAGAATATGTATATTTTCTCTGTAAAGAGAACAGATAATAAATTATCTGTGGCCACCACACGATCTTCCTGTTTAATTCTTTAATTTTCTTTGAAGGAGATAGGTGGAGGAGAAATATATCATGTACACAAAAGATAGTATAATGCATATAAATAGTTTAAAGCAGGGATTAGGAAACTACAGCATGTGGGCTAAATTTTGACTGTGGCCTCTTATTGTAGAGCCTTTGAGCTAAGAGTGGCTTTTCATTTTTAAAGTGTTATGGAAAAAAACAAAAGAAGAAGATACATGAAACCTTGTATGTGGCCCTAAAATACTTACTATCTTGCCCTTTATATAAAAAGTTTGCCAACCTCTGTTTAAAGAATAACAATAAATCACCCTTCCTCCCATCTCCAATTATCTCATGAAATAGAACACCACAAATATCTTTGAAACTTGTGGGCGCCCCTCCCTGACCACATCCAAAGCCCTCCCCCAGAGTTAATCATAATTCTGAATTTTATGTTATTCATTCCTTTGCTTAATTTTTTTTTTATCACACACACACACACACACACACACACACACACATATATGTGGAGAAGGCAATGGCAACCCACTCCAGTACTCTTGCCTGGCAAATCCCATGGACGGAGGAGCCTATGTGGACTGCAGTCCATGGGGTCGCTAGGAGTCGGACACGACTGAGCGACTTGACTTTCACTTTTCACTTTCATGCATTGGAGAAGGAAATGGCAACCCACTCCAGTGTTCTTGCCTGGAGAATCCCAGGGACAGGGGAGCCTGGTGGGCTGCTGTCTCTGGGGTCACACAGAGTCGGACACAACTGAAGCAACTTGGCAGCAACACATATATACATATAATATATATTAATATATATGTATACAGGGATATTATTTCATTTTTTCTTGACCTCTGTATAAGTGGAATAATACTCTGTGTTTTCTTCCATCACATGGTTTATTCTTTCAATATTGTCTTTTTTTTTCCAACTTAAGATTTGAGAGTCTTCTAGGTGTATGTTTGAAGCTAAAGTTCATTAACTTTTACTTCTGGGGATCTTTGCGTGTGCATATCCTCTGCGTATTTATCTCGTCTATTCTTGATGGACATTTGAGGTTCCATTTTTTTTCCTATTATGAACACTTGCTATCAGCATTCCTATTCCAATTTCATGGTGCATATGTGCAAGAGGTTCTGTAGATGTGGACTCATTGCGTCATTGGTATGTTTCTTTAACTTTACCAAGTGATACCAAATGACTTTCCGAGGTGATTGTATAAATATCATTCTGTTGCAGTTACTGAACATTGCATAATGAACTGTCCCCATGCTTAAAACAACAGTATTCGTTTTCTCATGATTTTGTATGTCAAGAATTTGGGAGGAGCTTGGCTGAGTGATTTGTCTCTAATCCACGTGGTGTAAACTGAGGTTCCTGGGGCTGGAGGATCCGTCTCAGGATGGCTTCTTTATTCATGTATCTACATTGTGGTGTTTTTTGGTCTCTTCCTTCACATAGTATCTCAGCCTTCAGGGCTTTTCCACATGGGTTGGATTCTCACAGAATAGTGGCCTCAGGACAGTCTGAATTCTTAAATGGTAGATCAGGGTTCCAAGAACAAATGTTCCAAAAATTTGGAAGTGGCAACTGCCAGTCTCTTAAAGCCTGGACATAGAAACTTGCATAATATCATTTCTGCCACATGCTATTGTCAAAGTAGTCACAGAGCCTGCCCAGAATCAAAGGGAGAGAAACACATATTCTCCGTATCTTTGGGGGTGAGTATACTAGACAGTAATAATTTGTGGCCTCCAACTTTAATCTGCCACACATTCCCTGTGGTCAGGTATGAGAGGTCCTATTGCTACACATCCTTCTTAATACTTGGTATAGTCAAGTTTTAGAACTGTTGTCACTCTGGTGACTATGAAAACATAGGAAGAATGTTTTAAAATATCATTTATTGAATGTTTACTGTGTGCTGGGCACTGTGCTGAATGCTTTGCATTTTCCCCCTCATTTTAATCATAACCACTATTTGAAGTAGACACTATTACTTTTGGAGAGGTTAATTAACTTGCCATAGGTCACATAGCTAATAACTGGCAGAATGTAGATATGAACAGAGATTTACCTGACTGCTAAGCCCATGCATTTAATTTTTCCTTTCCATCCCTAGATGTGAGCTGAGATGATGATTTGAGGCCAAAGTTAAACTATGAAGAAAATGTAAAATATTAAGAAATGATGATTAACACGTGAAGTAATTAGAAAAAAAATGACTTAAAATTTCTTATTCCTCTAACTTGGGAGCACCATTTTCCCCTTCCTCTGTCAAGCAATGAAAAAAAAAATTGTTTGACTCCGAAAATGAAAAATAAGAAACAGGAAACAAAGCAGGGATTTTTAGTGCTTAATAGGAATTAGTATTACAATTTTCAGAGATGAGCTGGAACTGACCTCATGGTACATAGAGCATGGTGGAAGAAGCATTTTTATTTCTTTCATCTAAATCAAGGCAACACTGCAGTTTTTGTGATTTGACCAGCCCAGAAGGGAAGAATGAGAATCTCTTGCCAGAGAAAATTTTGGATCACACTTTCCTTAGAGCCTAAATCACAATCTCATTGGTCAATTTTCTATATCTTTGCTATTTCTATTCCTGATGAATTGGAACAAAGCTGCTGCCTCATTAGCACATCATTCAACAGCCAGACATTCACAATAAAAAATCCACTTTTTGGTAGGGTGGGGATTCCCAGGGCCAGAACCAAAGCCCCACGATGTCACATGGAGCTGTCTCATAGTGACGGAGCTTTGGGACCTAACTCTCCTCCCCCTGACTTCATGACTTAATTCATGGTATGGACTCACTAGTCCTTAGGAAAATACATTTCTTGGATTTCCACTGGCAAATTAATTGCTTAATGCCTGGCATTCTGGAATTCCAGACCATTGGGGATCATTCTTTAGACACACCATTCTTTCCCCAAACTTTAATCTCTTTCGCTGATTGAATTAGTTTCACCCATCCATTCTTCCTCAACCTGTTCTTTTCTAGGCATCCCTCTTGATTCACTTTCCCAACACTCAGTGCCCTTGAGAAGTCTCAGTATGTCTTCCTCAACTTTACTGCATCTCATCTTAACTGCTGCTGCTGCTGCTGCTAAGTTGCTTCAGTCATGCCCGACTCTGTGAGACCCCATAGACGGCAGCCCACCAGGCTCCCCCGTCCCTGGGATTCTCCAGGCAAGAACACTGGAGTGGGTTGCCATTTCCTTCTCCAATGCATGAAAGTGAAAAGTGAAGTCACTCAGTCGTGTCCGACTCCTAGCAACCCCATGGACTGCAGCCTACCAGGCTCCTCCATCCATGGGATTTTCCAGGCAAGAATACTGGAGTAGGTTGCCATTGCTTTCTCCAACTATCTTCTGTTTAATTGAAAAATCAGTATTCCTGGTTTCCATTTGCATTATTGCTCTGAATGTTGCACAAAGTACTTAGAGAGTTATCAACAATGTTTACCCAAGTTTGAATATCACCCCAGAGGGATGGATTCTGGGTTATGTATGGGCCCATTCATCCTTTGTTTCCTTTCCCAGTCTTCAGGAGTTTTGAATTAGTGGTTCACTAGTCTGGCTTTACTTTTTGCTGCCCTGTTATGTGTTGAAAGGACTGAAAAGTTCTGACCACATGGAAAGTCTCAAGCTGATAGAATCACACATACACATATTATTGACTTAAAAACAGCGAAATCAGAAATTCTTTTATGTTTTAGAATCTCATGCAGAATGTTATTTAGGATCTGTTAATATATTAGTGCTTTTAAAAATAATAGAACTTTAAGGAAAAACATTTGAGCTTGAGGATAACATACTATCCACTTGATTATAGGGAACCCAGTTTTTTCATGGTGACATTCTCAGCCCTGATAGCTTTTTTCTCCTCATGATTTAGCAGCTATCTTAGTTCCTGGAAATGGATTTTCAAATGTGGTGACCTCTAATGGTGATCACATGACATGTGAGTTGGGGGGAGCTACAAATGTCTCCCGTGGAGGTGGTGATGCCAACAAAGTGTGAAAGAGAATCTACCCTTTCTGTAAATCAAAGCTGAGGATTCACTTGAAAAGATCCACCAAGTATTAAGAGCTTTAAACTTAATTTTATTTTAACATCAATAGAAATAGGAGCTTTTCTACTTAGCTTGGGGGAAAATGTCTGATAAGCTTTTCTGGGGACCTAAAAGAAATGTCTCTTATTGCCAACACAAGCAAAATGTGTAAAGGGATATTTTTCTGCCTTGAGGAAGACTTGTTTCCTAGCCAATCAGGGTTTCTTCTTGCTCCATAGAATGGAGTTTTTACTGTGACATATTGAGTCAGACTTTGGCGAAATAATTTTTTCCTCCTAGCTTATGATGGTTATGAGGTGCACCCTCTTTAAACTTTCAGAGATGTCAGAAACAAAACACAACAAAATGTTCTCTACAGGCCCCATTGGTCTCTACAAGCTCCATTGCCTGATTTGGGAGAAAGGTGATTTAATTCAGAGCCAGCCACTTTCAAGATTGATGGAACAAGATCTTATTGTATAACGTCTTCCAAAGGGAAGTTCCTTTGGGGGCAATGCTGGAAGCAGGATACCTTGGGAACCCAGACACTGTGCTGAACTCACACGGATGCTCCAGCAGATGGCTATTTAAGTCTCCTCCTCCAGGCTACTCTGTATGCCTCTGACTTCTCCCCACCCTCCTAAAAAAGCTATGAATGATTTATTTGTCTTTGCTTTTGAAGTGAAATCCTATTGTATTTAATACACACCGATTGAATAAAAGCCAATTAAGAGCCAAGTAAGAGTGTTTTGCCAATTTAAAATTATATATTTTTGTGAATACGGATGAACTAGTCAAATTAAATAAAAAAATTTGTTAACACTGGTGCTCATCTCTATTTAAAATAACATGCCTGAAATAATAGGACTTCCCCAGTGACTCAACTGTGAAGAATCTGCCTGCGATGCAGGAGCTGCCAGAGATGTGGGTTCAGTCCCTGTGTTGGGAAGATTCCCTGGAGAAGGGAATGACAACCCACTTCAGTATTCTTGCCTGGGGAATCCCATGGACAGAAGAGCCTGGTGGGCTACAGTTCATAGGGTTGCAAAAAGTTGGACATGACTGTAGCGACTTGGCATGCACACACGTCTAAATTAATAAATTAATATGAAAATAGTAGTTTTTCCACTCCCAGTATCCAGAAACAATTTTGTTTAAACTCTTTATATGCATGTTTTTTTTCCATGACCTATTTTTGAATGACTTAACACAGATTTCTAGGGCTCATCATTCTCACTTCTGAGTTGTTTGAAAAATAGCACATTTGAATCCCTGTTTAATGTGATCACAAGAACCACTGTGCCAAACCACATGTACTTATATATTTGGCTAATATTAGGTAGTTGGGTTTTCACTGTCATGTATGTTATATATTTGTGATCTCCAAAATGAAACTACTTAATTGATTTTAAAAATTATTTTTAAAGGCTTACTTGTTTATTTTTAACTGCATTCAGTAGTTGGAAATATAAATCTTAACCTATGGGAATAAATTTACTAAATTTATTTTAAATTGCTTTTTTAAAAAAACTTACTCCATACCAACATATGTTAGTATCTGAACATGCATGGACTATGATGGTTTTAAAGATTTGGTGCCTTCCCCATTCCATCCCCAGCACTTTGTAGATCAAAATAAAATAATTGAGAAAACAGCTTGTTATTTGAAATATTTTGTAAGGAATCTTATACAAGACAACTCCATTTGTGAGGAGTTGAAAAGGAGTAGGGAACCCAGGAGGGAAGTTTCCCCAAGGGGGGAAAAGAAAACATTTGCCTTGTAATAGGGCATTTGTAACAAGAGAAGGGATACAGTAATTCTATTTTCCTCTTTAAAGTGTTCATTTAATTTGCTTATGTGGAAGGACCTGTTAATTCTGTTCCTTCTCTTCCATTCTGCTTACAAAAAAAAGTTGATAAACTTGTGGGATGATACTTAGAGAAGGCCCCTCTGCTTACTTCCTGATGTTTCTCTTACAGATTCATTTTGAGTTCCCTTTAGAAAAATAGACAGGGAGGATTACGTTTGCTGAGAAAACCCTTTTGAACCTAGCACTTTAGACAGAGAAAGAAACTGGATCATGTTAAAGTAGTTTTAATTGTTGAAAATACCATTAATTGTTGAAAACACCATGAATAATGAAAGCCCAGTGGTGTACTTGTTAGGTTGCATGAACCATTTTCTATGTGATGTTATGGAATAACCTTAGATAATTTCTTGATTTGGTCATCACCATCTTTGTCATCATTATTTCCATCACTGCTGTCATTCAGTGGTCACATATGGTGCCAAGGACTGCACACATCAGTTGACACAAATCATCTCTCCTGCATTGCACACCTACATTCCAGCTTGCTTTTGGTAGGAATATTTGGAGAGGGAGACAGTTTGTATGTAATAACTGTCTTGTACAGCTTGGTAGCTTGTTTTCAGCCCCCGTCAATCTTGGCAACACTACAACCCACAACCCTTCAGGCTCTGAAGGGAAATATCCTTATCAGTCAGTTCAGTCGCTCAGTTGTGTTTGACTCTTTGTGACCCCATGGACTGTAGCACGCCAGGATTCCCTGCCCATCACCAATTCCCCAAGCTTGCTCAATCCCATGTTCATCAAGTCAGTGATGCCATCCAACCATCTCATCCTCTGTTGTCCCCTTCTCCTCCCACCTTCAATCTTTCCCAGCATCAGGGTCTTTTCCAGTGAGTCAGTTCTTTGCATCAGGTGGCCAAAGTATTGGAGTTTCAGCATCAGCATCAGTCCTTCCAATGAATATTCAGGGCTGATTTCCTTTAGAATTGACTGGTTTGATCTCCTTGCAGTCCAAGGGACTCTCAAGGGTCTCCTCCAACACTGTGGTTCAAAAGCATTAATTCTTTGATGCTCAGCTTTCTTTATAGTCCAACTCTCACATCCGTACATGACTACTGGAAAAACTATAGCTTTAACTAGACAGATATTTGTTGGCAGAGTAATGTCTCTGCTTTTTAATATGCTGTCTAGGTTGGTCATAGCTTTTCTTCCAAGGAGCAAGCATCTTTTAATTTCATGGCTGCAGTCACCATCTGCAGTGATTTTGGAGCCCAAGAAAATAAAGTCTGTCACTGTTTCCATTTTATCCCCATCTATTTGCCATGAAGTAGTGGGACTGGATGCCATGATCTTAGTTTTTTGAAAGTTGAGTTTTAAGCCAGGCTTTTCACTCTCCTCTTTCACTTTCATCAAGAGGCCTCTTTGCTTTCTGCCTAAGGGTAGTATCATCTGCATATCTGATATTTCTCCCTGCAGTCTTGATTCCAGCTTGTGTTTCATCCAGCCCAGCATTTCACATGATGTACTCTGCATGTAAGTTAATAAGCAGCGTGACAATATACAGCCTTGATGTACTCCTTTCCCAATTTGGAACCAGTGCATTGTTCCATGTCCAGTTTTTTTTTTTTATAGTTCAATTTATTTATTTTTTTAATTTTAAAATCTTTAATTCTCACATGCGTTCCCAAACATGACCCCCCCTCCCACCTCCCTCCCCACAACATCTCTCTGGGTCATCCCCATGCACCAGCCCCAAGCATGCTGCATCCTGCGTCAGACATGGACTGGCGATTCAATTCTTACATGATAGTATACATGTTAGAATTCCCATTCTCCCAAATCATCCCACCCTCTCCCTCTCCCTCTGAGTCCAAAAGTCCGTTATACACATCTGTGTCTTTTTTCCTGTCTTGCATACAGGGTCGTCATTGCCATCTTCCTGAATTCCATATATATGTGTTAGTATACTGTATTGGTGTTTTTCTTTCTGGCTTACTTCACTCTGTATAATTGGCTCCAGTTTCATCCATCTCATCAGAACTGATTCAAATGAATTCTTTTTAACGGCTGAGTAATACTCCATTGTGTATATGTACCACAGCTTTCTTATCCATTCATCTGCTGATGGACATCTAGGTTGTTTCCATGTCCTGGCTATTATAAACAGTGCTGCGATGAACATTGGGGTACATGTGTCTCTTTCAATTCTGGTTTCCTTGGTGTGTATGCCCAGCAGTGGGATTGCTGGATCATAAGGTAGTTCTATTTGCAATTTTTTAAGGAATCTCCACACTGTTCTCCATAGTGGCTGTACTAGTTTGCATTCCCACCAACAGTGTAGGAGGGTTCCCTTTTCTCCACACCCTCTCCAGCATTTATTGCTTGCAGATTTTTGGATCGCAGCCATTCTGACTGGTGTGAAGTGGTACCTCATTGTGGTTTTGATTTGCATTTCTCTAATAATGAGTGATGTTGAGCATCTTTTCATGTGTTTGTTAGCCATCCGTATGTCTTCTTTGGAGAAATGTCTATTTAGTTCTTTGGCCCATTTTTTGATTGGGTCATTTATTTTTCTGGAGTTGAGCTGCATAAGTTGCTTGTATATTTTTGAGATTAGTTGTTTGTCAGTTGCTTCATTTGCTATTATTTTCTCCCATTCCAAAGGCTGTCTTTTCACCTTGCTTATAGTTTCCTTTGTTGTACAGAAGCTTTTAATTTTAATTAGATCCCATTTGTTTATTTTTGCTTTTATTTCCAGAATTCTGGGAGGTGGATCATAGAGGATCCTGCTGTGATTTATTTCTGAGAGTGTTTTGCCTATATTCTCCTCTAGGAGTTTTATAGTTTCTGATCTTACATTTAGATCTTTAATCCATTTTGAGTTTATTTTTGTGTACGGTGTTAGAAAGTGATCTAGTTTCATTCTTTTACAAGTGGTTGACCAGTTTTCCCAGCACCACTTGTTAAAGAGATTGTCTTTACTCCATTGTATATTCTTGCCTCCTTTGTCAAAGATAAGTTGTCCATATGTGTGTGGATTTATTTCTGGGCTTTCTATTTTGTTCCATTGATCTATATGTCTGTCTTTGTGCCAGTACCATACTGTCTTGATGACTGTGGCTTTGTAGTAGAGCCTGAAGTCAGGCAAGTTGATTCCTCCCGTTCCATTCTTCTTTCTCAAGATTGCTTTGGCTATTTGAGGTTTTTTGTATTTCCATACAAATCTTGAAATTATTTGTTCTAGTTCTGTGAAAAATGTGGCTGGTAGCTTGACAGGGATTGCATTGAATTTGTAAATTGCTTTGGGTAGTATACTCATTTTCACTATATTGATTCTTCCTATCCATGAACATGGTATATTTCTCCATCTATTAGTGTCCTCTTTGATTTCTTTCATCAGTGTTTTATAGTTTTCTATATATAGGTCTTTAGTTTCTTTAGGTAGATATATTCCTAAGTATTTTATTCTTTTCGTTGCAATGGTAAATGGAATTGTTTCCTTAATTTCTTTTTCTACTTTCTCATTATTCGTGTATAGGAATGCAAGGGATTTCTGTGTGTTGATTTTATATCCTGCAACTTTACTATATTCATTGATGATCTCTAGTAATTTTCTGGTGGAGTCTTTAGGGTTTTCCATGTAGAGGATCATGTCATCTGCAAACAGTGAGAGTTTTACTTCTTCTTTTCCAATTTGGATTCCTTTTATTTCTTTTTCTGCTCTGATTGCTGTGGCCAAAACTTCCAGAACTATGTTGAATAGTAGCGGTGAAAGTGGACACCCTTGTCTTGTTCCTGACTTTAGGGGAAATGCTTTAAATTTTTCACCATTGAGGATAATGTTTGCTGTGGGTTTTTCATATATAGCTTTTATTATGTTGAGGTATGTTCCTTCTATTCCTGCTTTCTGGAGAGTTTTTATCATAAATGGATGTTGAATTTTGTCAAAGGCCTTCTCTGCATCTATTGATATAATCATATGGCTTTTATTTTTCAATTTGTTAATGTGGTGAATTACATTGATTGATTTGCGGATATTGAAGAATCCTTGCATCCCTGGGATAAAGCCCACTTGGTCATGGTGTATGATCTTTTTAATGTGTTGTTGGATTCTGATTGCTAGAATTTGTTGAGGATTTTTGCATCTATGTTCATCAGTGATATTGGCCTGTAGTTTTCTTTTTTTGTGACATCTTTGTCAGGTTTTGGTATTAGGGTGATGGTGGCCTCATAGAATGAGTTTGGAAGTTTACCTTCCTCTGCAATTTTCTGGAAGAGTTTGAGGAGGATAGGTGTTAGCTCTTCTCGAAATTTTTGGTAGAATTCAGCTGTGAAGCCGTCTGGACCTGGGCTTTTGTTTGCTGGAAGATTTCTGATTACCGTTTCAATTTCCGTGCTTGTGATGGGTCTGTTAAGATTTTCTATTTCTTCCTGGTTCAGTTTTGGAAAGTTGTACTTTTCTAAGAATTTGTCCATTTCTTCCACGTTGTCCATTTTATTGGCATACAACTGCTGATAGTAGTCTCTTATGATCCTTTGTATTTCTGTGTTGTCTGTTGTGATCTCTCCATTTTCATTTCTAGTTTTATTGATTTGATTTTTCTCTCTTTGCTTCTTGATGAGTCTGGCTAATGGTTTGTCAATTTTATTTATCCTTTCAAAGAACCAGCTTTTGGCTTTGTTGATTTTTGCTATGGTCTCTTTTGTTTCTTTTGCATTTATTTCTGCCCTAATTTTTAAGATTTCTTTCCTTCTACTCACTCTGGGGTTCTCCAACTCTTCCTTTTCTAGTTGCTTTAGTTGTAGAGTTAGGTTATTTATTTGACTTTTTTCTTGTTTCTTGAGGTATGCCTGTATTGCTATGAACTTTCCTCTTAGCACTGCTTTTATAGTGTCCCACAGGTTTTGGGTTGTTGTGTTTTCATTTTCATTAGTTTCTATGCATATTTTGATTTCTTTTTTGATTTCTTCTGTGATTTGTTGGTTATTCAGAAGTGTGTTGTTCAACCTCCATATGTTGGAATTTTTAATAGTTTTTCTCCTGTAATTGAGATCTAATCTTAATGCATTATGGTCAGAAAAGATGCTTGGAATGATTTCGATTTTTTTGAATTTATCAAGTTTAGATTTATGGCCCAGGATGTGATCTATCCTGGAGAAGGTTCCATGAGCACTTGAAAAAAAGGTGAAATTCATTGTTTTGGGGTGAAATGTCCTGTAGATATCAATTAGGCCTAACTGATCTAATGTATCGTTTAAAGTTTGCGTTTCTTTGTTAATTTTCTGTTTAGTTGATCTGTCCATAGGTGTGAGTGGGGTATTAAAGTCTCCCACTATTATTGTGTTATTGTTGATTTCCCCTTTCATACTTGTTAGCATTTGTCTTACATATTGCGGTGCTCCTATATTGGATGCATATATATTTATAATTGTTATATCTTCTTCCTGGATTGTTCCTTTGATCATTATGTAGTGGCCTTCTTTGTCTCTTTTCACAGCCTTTGTTTTAAAGTCTATTTTATCGGATATGAGTATTGCCACTCCTGCTTTCTTTTGGTCTCTATTTGCGTGGTATATCTTTTTCCAGCCCTTCACTTTCAGTCTGTATGTGTCCCTTGTTTTGAGGTGGGTCTCTTGTAAGCAGCATATAGAGGGGTCTTGTTTTTGTATCCATTCAGTCAGTCTTTGTCTTTTGGTTGGGACGTTCAACCCATTTATATTTAAGGTGATTATTGATAAGTATGATCCCGTTACCATTTACTTTGATGTTTTGGGTTCGGGTTTATACACCCTTTTCGTGTTTCCTTTCTAGAGAATATCCTTTAGAATTTGTTGGAGAGCTGGTTTGGTGGTGCTGAATTCTCTCAGCTTTTGCTTGTCTGTAAAGCTTTTGATTTCTCCTTCATATTTGAATGAGATCCTTGCTGGGTACAGTAATCTGGGCTTTAGGTTATTGTCTTTCATCACTTTA
Source organism: Ovis canadensis (assembly GCF_042477335.2). Lineage (NCBI taxonomy): Eukaryota > Metazoa > Chordata > Mammalia > Artiodactyla > Bovidae > Ovis > Ovis canadensis. Next base: position 81,377,517 of record NC_091251.1, read on the forward strand.
AGTATGTCTTGCCATTCTCTCCTGGCCTGAAGAGTTTCTATTGAAAGATCAGCTGTTATCCTTATGGGAATCCCCTTGTGTGTTATTTGTTGTTTTTCCCTTGCTGCTTTTAATATTTGTTCTTTGTGTTTGATCTTTGTTAATTTGATTAATATGTGTCTTGGGGTGTTTCGCCTTGGGTTAATCCTATTTGGAACTCTCTGTGTTTCTTGGACTTGGGTGATTATTTCCTTCCCCATTTTAGGGAAGTTTTCAACTATTATCTCCTCAAGGATTTTCTCATGATCTTTCTTTCTGTCTTCTTCTTCTGGGACTCCTATAATTCGAATGTTGGAGCGTTTCATATTGTCCTGGAGGTCTCTGAGATTGTCCTCATTTCTTTTAATTCGTTTTTCTTGTTTCCTCTCTGATTCATTTATTTCTACCATTCTATCTTCTATTTCACTAATCCTATCTTCTGCCTCCGTTATTCTACTAATTGTTGCCTCCAGAGTGTTTCTGATCTCATTTATTGTGTTATTCATTATATTTTGACTCTTTTTTATTTCTTCTAGGTCCTTGTTAAACCTTTCTTGCATCTTCTCAATCTTTGTCTCTAGCCTATTTATCTGTGATTCCATTTTGATTTCAAGATTTTGGATCATTTTCACTATCAATATTCGGAATTCCTTCTCCGGTAGATTCCCTACTTCTTCCTCTTTTGTTTGGTTTGGTGGGCAGCTCTCCTGTTCCTTTACCTGCTGTGTATTCCTCTGTCTCTTCATCTTGGTTATATTGCTGCGTTTGGGGTGGCCTTTTTATATTCTGGTAATTTGTGGAGTTCTCTTTATTATGGAGCTTCCTCACTTTGGGTGGGGTTCTATCAGTGGCTTGTCAAGGTTTCCTGGTTAGGGAGGCTTGTGTTGGAGTTTTGGTGGGTGGAGCTGGGTTTCTTCTCTCTGGAGTGCAGTGGAGTAACCCGTAATGGGTTACAAGACATCAAAGGTTTTGGGATAATTTTGAGCTGCCTGTATATTGAAGCTCAGGGGATTGTTTCTGTGTTGCTGGAGAATTTGCGTGGTATGTCTTGTTTTGGAACTTGTTGGCCCTTGGGTGGAGCTTGGTTTCAGTGTAGGTATGAAGGCATTAGATGGGCTCCTATTGCTTAATGTTCCCTGAATTCAAGAGTTCTCTAATGTTTTCAGGCTTTGGATTTAAGCCTCCTGCTTCTGGTTTTCAGTTTTATTTTTACAGTAGCCTCTAGACTTCTCCATCTATACAGCACCGATGATAAAACATCTAGGTTAAAGATGAAAAGTTTCTCCACATTGAGGGACACTCAGAGAGGTTCACTGGGTTATAAGGAGAAGAGAAGATGGAGGAGGTAGTTAGAGGTAACTGGAATGAGATGCGGTGAGATCAAAAGAGAAGAGAGCAAACTAGCCAGTAGTCACTTCCTTATGTGCGCTCTATAGTCTGGACCGCTCAGGGGTATTTACAGAGTTATACGGGGAAGAGGAGAGGGAGGAAGTGGACAGAGGTGACCAGGAGGATCAGAGAGAGGAATGTGTAGGAGAGAGACAAATCCTGCCAGTAACCTGTTCCTTAGGTGTTCCCCACCGTCTGGAACACAGAGAGATTCACAGAGTTGGATAGAGGAGAGATGGGGGGGGAAAGAGACAGAGGCCACCTGGTGGAGAAAAAGGAGAGTCCAGAGGAGGGGAGAGTGATCAAGCCAGTAATCTCACTCTCAGGTAAACTGGGGTAGTGAAGTTTGGGTTTTTAAATGTACAAAATTGGCAATAAACACCTAAGAGCAAAGATTAAAAATCTAGAGTAGAGTTTGGATTTTCAAAGATACAATATTAAAGAGAAGCAGAAGGAAAAAGGAAGAAAGAAAAAAAAGAAAGAAAGAAAAATAATTATTAAAAAACAAACAAACAGACCATCAAAAAAAAAAACCATCAACAACCATCCAAAGACTATATGTGGTGTTTGCCTTAAAAAAAAAAAAAAAAAGGGTCTTTAAAAAAAATAGTAATAATAGGTTATAGAAATAAAAATTAGCGGAGAAATAGAAGACTTAAGAATTAGAAAAAAAAGTTAGAAAAAAAAAAGCAAAAAAAAAAAAAGGAATGCTTTTAAAAATATTAAAAAAGAATATTTATCTGGCCCTTTCTGGTGTTATGGGCTGTGTGGGCTCACTTCCAAGGTGGTTCCCTCTGATTAACTTCTTCTGTTTGCTGGTTTTTTAGGATCACTAGTTCAGTCGCGCTGTGGGGAGGGGGGATGCTGCAAACAAATAGCACTGTCGTGTGCATACAGTATCTCTGCTCCGCTTGACCTGTCCTTTCTCGCGGCGCACAAACCGCTCCGGTTCTAGGATGCTCAGCCGGGAACCGTCTGGGGCCGGCCCTAGGCTGCGTGCACTTCCCCGGTCCAAGCCGCCCAGGTTCGGCGCTCAGGCAGCCCTCAGAGGCACAGATTCGGCTGGAACTGCGCTTTGTGCCCTTCCCAGGACCGAGTAGCTCAGGAGTTTGGCGAGCGCGGTCGCCGCGGCTTGTCACCTTTTCTGCCGCTGCTGCTCAGCTTTCTGGGTGGACCGCTGGCGCACCCCGTGAGGCAGATTGTGACTGTCCAACACCCCCAGAAGTCTTAGCAAAGGAGCCTGCTTGCAGTTAGGTAAGTAAAGTCTCTCCGGGTCTGCAATTGCCCCTTTCCAGACCTTACGGCTCTGGCTGCCTGTCCCCGGCGGGGGATGGTCTGCAGCCGGCTTTTTCCGTTCCATCCTTTGTTCTGTGCTCGGTCCTGGCGAGGTCTTATGTTCGAGCTTTTCGGGTGGTAGCTATCCCACAGTCTGGTTTGCTATCCCAAGTTAGGTCGTTCTGGTTGCGCATGGGGCGTTCCTGCCCGATTCTTACAAAGCACTGCAGCCCGCGCCTCCCGCGCGTCCCTGCCCTGCCCCCACTTCCCAATGGCGGATGCAGGCGTCTGTGCTGCTTTTCCGCTGGGGGAGTTACTGGTGGGCTTGTAATCTGTTGGTTTTAATTATTTATCTATTTTTCCTTCCTGTTATGTTGCCCTCTGTGTTTCCAAGGCTCGCCACAGACTCGGCAGGGAGAGTGTTTCCTGGTGTTTGGAAACCTCTCTTCTTAAAATTCCCTTCCCGGGACGGGCTTCCCTTCCCGGGACGGAGCTCCCTCCCCACCTCCTTTGTCTCCTTTTTCGTCTTTTATATTTTATCCTACCTGTTTTTGAAGACAAAGGTCTGCTTTTCTGGTTGCCTGATGTCCTCTGCCAGCCTACAGAATTTGTTTTGTGAAGTTTGCTCAGCGTTGAAATGTTCTTTTGAGGAATTTGTGAAGGAGAAAGTGATCTTCCCGTCCTGTTCCTCCGCCATCTTTCCCTCCCCTCCCATGTCCAGTTTTAACTGTTGCTTCTTGACCTGCATACAGATTTCTCAGATTATACAACTATCCTTATACAAAATGACTTGACAGGATTTTCCTGTCCATTTCACTCTCTTTTCATCTTCCCCTTGCTGCAGACCTCACTCAAAGACCATTTCTCCCTTAAATTTCCTCCTTGCCTTCTTACTCCTGCTTTCTTTTAGGATTCTATTCCTTCTGTTAAGGCTAATCTGAGGAAATTGCTTTCTTATGGAAAGGATTTAAACTTGGAATTTTGAAGATTTGGCCCTGAAGCTTGAATTTCGCCCTAAGAACCCTGATGCTGGGAAAGATTGAAGGCAGGAGGAAAAGGGGACGACAGAGGATGAGATGGTAGATGGCATCACTGACTTGATGGATATGAGTTTGAGCAAGCTCAGGGAGTTGGTGATGGACAGGGAAGTCTGGCATGCTTCAGTCCATGGGGTCACAAAGAGTTGGGTACGACTGAACAACTGAACTATCTTAAGTTAATTGCTTTAATTTAGTTTTCTTATCTATGCTACAAGTAGTGTGGGAATTAAGAGATATTGCATATTGCTGAGGCTAAGGGGTGATTCCCTGGTGGCTCAGTGGGTAAAGAATCTGCCTGCATGCAGGAGAACTGGGTTCCATCCATGGGTTCAGAAGATGGAAAAGGAAATAGCAACCCACTCCAGTATTCTTGCCTGGGAATTCCCAAGGACAGAGGAGCCTGGCAGGCTACAGTCCTTGGGGGTCACAAAAGTTGGACATGATTTCCTGACTAAACCACTACCAAGGTGTGATTATGGTTCCAGGTGTCATTTTCATTATAATGTGGCATTTAATCTGAAAGAGTGTCTGGTGATGGGTATTTGAGCTACAGAAACTTATAAGAGGGACAGGATATGTGTTCAGAGATGGGCTGAGTAGAAACCCACCAGCACCCCTAAAATGAATTACAGTTGGGAGGTGTTTGTTGCTTATCTACACCTGTCCAGTCTTAATTCTAAGATTAGAACCATAGACCCTTACTGCTCAGACCTTTGAGGTCTTCTAGGTGCAGATGAGGCCTGGAGAAGTGAATGGTTTTGCCCAAGATGACATAATTCACTAGCATCAGAGCTAGGGTGACAGCCAAATGTCATCTTTCCCTGTAATGGAACTGACAATTAAAGACCAAGCTTGTGAGTGTCCATGTTTAGTTTGAAGGAGGCTTGTTAAATTCCATTTCCTCCTAACAGCTCCTGATGGAAGCTTTTAGATATCTAATGGTTCCTTTTTTGTGAATCCTCTGGGTGAAAAGATTTAATAAGAGCTTTAAAAAGGGAGCCCTCTGGCTCCCTCCAAAGGCTGGTTAGGCCTGCACTAGGATGGAGCTGGTGTCCCAGGGGCCCTGCCCGAGGTCCTCCCTGATACCCATAGAAGAGTGATTGAATTCAGTGGGTGTCCAAAGTTGTATACGGACTTTCATATGAAGACTCTTGTCTGAAATTCTTAACATTTTTACAATGAAATATTTCAAGAATGCAGTAAAACATAAAAAGCAGTAATGAACAAAGAGCATTAACTCAATGTAGCTTCTCAAATCTTTTATTGTTTTGCCATATCTGTTTCACATCACTTTTAAAAGAAAAACCAAAGTAGGAGAAGCACTTGGAACATTCCTTACCTTACTTTTCCTTTCCTTCTTCCCAGGAGGAAACCACTATTCTGAATTTGGCATTCATCATTTCTCTTTTGCATATATTACACTTTACATACGTGTCCATATATATATGTATTTATCCATAAATAGTATACAGTTGTCCCTTGGTATCTGTGAGGGATTGGCTCTAAGAACTGTTCTCCCCATATACCAAAATCCAAGGATGCTCAAGTCTCATATGAAATGGTACTGCACAGCTGTATTTGCATATAGCCTATGTCAGTTCTCCCATGTACTTTAAGTCATTTCTAGATTACTTATAATGCCTAATACAATGTAAATGATATGCAGATAGTTGTGTATACAATGTAAATGCTATATGAATAGTTGTCAATTTGAAACAAAATTAAGTTTTGTTTTGGAACATTCTGGAATTAAAAAAAATTTTTTTTGATCTGTGTGGGTTGAATCCATGGGTGTGGAAACCCAGGATACAGAGGGATGACTATGTAGTTAAATTTTGCATGTTATAAACTTTCTATAAGTAACATTAGACTTTATGATTCCCATACTCTGCTCATTTTGTGCAATATTATGTTTTGGGGATTTATCCATGCTGAAATGTATTGTCCATAATATTTCAACTGCTGTAATTTACATTGTATGGACTTGCCACCACTTCTTTATCCATCTTTCTGTTGTTTACCTGTGTCGCTGTACTTTCCCAAATCATTATTTCATTTTGTGACTCTTTAAGAATTAGGCAATAAACCTCAGCTCACTGTTTAAAAAAAATTATTTTTTAATTGAAGGATAATTGCTTTACAGAATTTTGTTGTTTTCTGTCACAGGAAAATGTAGGTCACAGCACAGAATCTGAAGATGGGGTTTTGAACAGTTATAGTGTGGACTGTATTCTGGGTGGTATGAAGACTGCCTCTAAGCTTTGTGAGACATACTTTATTTTTATAATGCTAGGTTTCCTTTTTTCCTAAAGCATATTTAAAGCAGACCTCTGGGTGACTTTAAGGATGAGTTTTTAATGAATTTTTTTTTTCTTAAACCGTTTCTTCCTTTGTTCTTGTTTTCTTCTTTGTTCTTGTTAAGGTGACCCAGTTGGACCTGAGTTGTTGCCCAGGAACCTTGGGGTGATTCATGCTCTATTTACCACATATTCTTGAAAAATCAGTTAAAAGGAGGACGGGGGAGGGCTGTGGGAGTTTAGCCTGGTTGTTTCAGGGAGGAATATCGGGAGAGACTGTTTCCCCTCCTCATGTCCCCCACCAAAGAGCCTCCCAACTTCTCCCTAACCCAGGTACCTTACTCTGTTATGCCTTCTCTGGGCACAGGCTGGTCAGTGTGGCTTCCTTTCCATGAGGTCCCCTTCTGTCTCTCCTTGCTCTATTTCCTGGATCCAGAAAAGTTATCCCATCTGGTTACAGCACGCCTGAGATCTCCATTTAACTATATTTAGTGAGGCTGGGACTGTGTGTCCCAAGGCTCTTTGGGGAAAGCTATTTCCAGGAAGGCAGAGGGCCAGTGCGGGTGGGGGGTGTTGGGGGGGCCTTGGTGAAGCAGACAGCACAGCTGCAGGGGATGGTTGTAAAAAAGATTAAACTTGCCTCACAGCTGAGTGTATTTTACCAATGTAAATGTTGATCTCCTTTTTTTTAAACCCTCAAGGGACCCCAAGGAGAGGCGGTGAGGGATGTGTCTTTGGAAACTTTACTAGGCAAGAAATGCTATTACGGTTGGAAATGCAGCTGACCCAAAACAAGAAGCTTTAAGAGCTGAGAGAAGGTCACAGAAAGGTCAAGAGGAAGGAAGGTGGGGGGATGAGGGGGCTGAGATGGAATATTTCAGACACTGTAAGCTTTTAAATAAATAGTCCCAACCCTGCCCTTGGCTTATCGAGTCCTCCTAACCTTTTGAAGTTTACTAATCTTGCCACCCTCAAACTTACTGTGTTCCAATTGATTGAGACCGGATCTGGTTTGAACTGTCCTGTTGTCTCAGAAATGAAGGCAAATTGATGCTGGGAGGCTCATTATCAGAGAGCAGTATGTATCTGTGGGGGCCCCGGGCCTGCTGAGAAAGTCCAAGTAAAACTAAGTGCCCTCCTGACCTCCTGATCACATCATCTCCCTCTGTTCTTGGAGCTGGTACTTAAGGCCTGGGACACACAGGGGGCTTTCTCCTACAGTTTCTCAGTTTCTCTTCCTGGTGTAAACTGATGACTTCTTTATGATGTTTCATCCAAGATGCTCCTGACTTAACTGCACAATTGTAAAAACCAAAACAATGGGATCCGGGTGTGATGAGCTGTGGTGTAGAAATGGTCAGGGGATTGAAAATATTTGAGAATCGTTATTTTCCGTTTTTTTTTCCTGCTGCCATAGTCATATTCATTTTAGGATACAATGAATGATGTTTAAGAAGGGTTAACATTTTCTGACCACTTACCATATGACCCACACTTTGCTAAACCCTATATATGTATACTCATTTCATCTTTCCAACAACCTAATGAATAGATCTGATTTTACAGTTGAGAAGACTGAAGCTTAGAGCAGTTCAGTAATTTATCCAAGGTCACAGAATTGAATGTGGAAAACCCAGCGTTTGAATCCAGATCTGAAAGGATCTGGAGCACATGTTTTACCATTACACTGCCAGTATGGACCTCCCTTCTGTATGTGGTACACACCATGTTGTTGCCATTTAGCTCCTCAGTCCTGTCCAGCTCTTTGCGACCCCATGGACTGCAGCACACCAGAGTTCCCCGTCCTTCACTGTCTCCCAGAGTTTGCTCAAACTCTTGTCCATTGAGTTGATAATGCTATCCAACCATCTCTTCCTCTGTTGCCCCCTTCTCCTCCTGCCCTCTATCTTTCCCAGCATCAGGGTCTTTTCCAATGAGTTGGCTCTTTACATCCGGTGGCCAAAATATTGGAGCTTCAGCTTCAGCATCAGTCCTTCTAATGAATATTCAGGGTTGATTTATGGGATCAAATTTTAGTTTGGTGAATAAGGATGCCCAGTTGATTTTGAAATGCTGCCGCTGCTGCTGCTAAGTCGCTTCAGTCATGTCCGACTCTGTGAGACCCCATAGACGGCAGCCCACCAGGCTCCCCCGTCCCTGGGAGTCTCCAGGCAAGAACACTGGAGTGGGTTGCCATTGCCTTCTCCAATGCATGAAAGTGAAAAGTGAAAGTAAAGTCGCTCAGTCGTGCCCGATTCTTCACGACCCCATGGACTGCAGCCTACCAGGCTCCTTCGTCCATGGGATTTTCCAGGCAAGAGTACTGGAGTGGGTTGCCATTGCCTTCTCCGTGATTTTGAAATAGTCTTTCTTATATTAGTGTTTTATATGAAGTCCACAAGACTTTGTTCCTGGTATTAAGAGAAATCTTTAGATGTTCTAGAAATATTTTCATCATCAAACTGACTGCTTAAGTCATATATCCGTTCATTCTGTAGATTAGGTATCTAGTATGTGCCAAACCCTGTGCTAAATTCTAGGGAGACAGTGGTAAGAATAGCAGATATGTGTATGGGACTATGGTACTGAGATCTAGTGTAATCAAATAATTACAAAATTGTGACATTTCACTTGGGATAAATGCAGGGCAGGAGAAAGGGTCCAGGGTATGAGTGTTTATGCTATGGGACTGTGACTAGTCAGAGGTCGAGGAAGTCTTCCTAGCACCTGATGCTGGTATATGTGGGGATATTCTGTGACTATTTGGGGATTCTATCTTTGGCTGCTTAGCAGAGGAGCACCCTTTGAGGTATTCCTTGGCTATTCCTTTTACTTGGGATCAGTCTGTTTAGTCGGCAGAAAAGATACTCAAGGTTTTGAGAAGTCCAGGCCATTTGTAAAATCAACTGAGCATTTCATATACTCAAGCATACCTTAACATGGAATGCCCAGGAACGAAGAGGCTCTCACTTGTCCTGTCTAAAAGTGGATCTGACTATCTCTTGTCTGTGGAGGATGGTTCTAGTAGGGACTCATGCAGTTTATCTTGGCTATATCATGCACAGGAAGCCAGTCTCTAGAGTAATCTAATATTTACAGCAAATCCCCTACATACCAATGAGTTCCGTTCCAAGAGCGTGCTCTAAGTCCAATTCGTTCATAAGTCCAACAAAGTTGGCCTAGATACCCAACCAACACAATCAGCTATGTAGTACTGTACTGTGATAGTTTATAATACTTTTTACACAAGTAACACATCAAAAAACAAACACAAAAACTTTCAATCTTCAGTACAGTACCTTGAAAAGTACAGTAGTATGGTACAACAACTGGCATACAGGGGCTGGCATTGAATGAGCAGGCCAGAACAGGCTGGAGGAGGGAGAGGAGGCAGGAAATGGTAGGGCTGAAGGATTGTTAGCAATAGGAGATGGAGGGCAAGTGCCAGCTCTACTCGTGCCCAATGTTGATGGCACCATTTCTGAGCCTGAAATAAAGATAGTATACTCCCGTACTCTGTACAGTATTGTACAGTAAAGTACACGGAGGGATGCAAGCGTGTAACAGTGTGTACCAGATATGTGAACTAACTTACATGAATGGACATGTGAATGTATGCGTGACTCTTTGAAGTCTGCAACTTGAAGGGTCTTATGTAGGGGACTTACTGTACTTATTTAGGCTTTGTGAAGATCTATCCAATGAAGTTACTTCCACCAAGAACAGTAGTCATAGAATCCTGAAATGTTAACAGTGGGAGGATGTTAGCGAATGTTATTGGAGGAGGATTGTGTTTGTTTCCAGCTCCCTATTTGACCAGTGAGAGAAGCAAAGTCCAGTCAGTGGTCAGATTTTCACAGCTAGACTTACTCCTTTAGCACTGACCTGGGGTTGTGGATACCATGGTGACCTAGCCAGACGAAACTCCTGCCCTCATTGAGGTACATTTTAGTGGGTCTCCCAAATTTCCCTGCCCCTGTTTAGTTCTCTTTCATGACATATTCACTTTCTAGACCCAGTCTTCACTGGAAATGAATTCTCCTTGAGGCAGGAAGTAATTATTTTGACTAGCGACTCTCTTGAAGTTTGGAGCTCAGATATACGATGACCTCACATTGATAGTGTGAGAACCTTCTATATAGGAAAATGAGGCAGATATTTTCCCTAATTGTGATACAGTTGTTCTCTTGAAAAATCAAATGTTACCATCCTATGGCAAAGTCATGTTCTATTTTGACCCCTGGCATTAGCTAGTGTGGGTTTCAGCTGAAGATTGATGGGAAAATATTGATTTTTAATTGCTGGTTTTTTTTGTTTATTGTCCTTAGAGTAAAAATAATAGATTCTGTGTGAAGGTGTTAATCTCTCAGTCATGTCCAACTCTTTGCGACACCATGGACTTTAGCCCACTAGGTGCCTCTGTCCATGGAATTCTCCAGGCAAGAATCCTGGATTGGGTAGCTTTTCCTTTCTCTAGGGGATCGTCCTAACCCAGGGACTGAACCCTGGTCTCCTGCATTGCAGGTGGATTCTTTACCATCTGAGCCACCAAGGAGGCCTTCTAATAGACTCCATAAGAGGTTGAAAAACATCACCTATTTTTCATTAAAGTCATCTGGCCTGATATCTCCTTTTCACATAGAAATTTCATTTTAAAATTTCTGTATTAAGTGAAGAATTACACATGAAGAGCTTCCGCCCTCCAACCTGTCATCAATATCTGTTCCTGTAAAGCAGTACCTACTTTCTGAGTAATTGTCACTGGTTTTAAATTAATTGACTTTTTCAGTGGATGACTTTCCTAGTGAGGCCACATACACTTTTAGAGTTGATGACCCTTTAGTGTTGCAACTAGATTTCTGGATATCCCAAACCAATGGAATGTAAGCCTAATAATAATAAACATATATATATATATATATATATATATATACACATATATATATAATGCTTCCTATGGGCTGGGAACTGTTCCAACTACTTTAACAGAACTCATTTTAATTCTCATAGTAATCATTGGAAAAGCCATCATTATTTTATTCATTCTACAGATGAGGAGATTATGATAGAAGATTAAGGACCAGGATGTTAAGTCATCTGCTATAGTTCTACAATAACTATAATTCCTCATTTCATTCTTAAATCTTCCCTAACTAGGATGAACCCGTCTTCAAGTCAGTTGTTTGTTGTGCAAACTCACACTGATTTTTTTCAGTCTCTGAAACCCAGAGCTGATAATGACTTTGGCCACCAACTGGTTTTTCTGCCCTCCCCTGTGACTCTTCACCAAACTTTCCAGGGAAATCAAAAGCTTCTGGTGAAAGCCCCAGCACACTTTTCACCAGCTTCAGTTGCCTTTTATCTAAATCTCTCTAGTGATATGCTCCTAATGAACTGATCTTTGCCATTGAAATTCTGATTTTGTTTTGCTTTATATTGTTGTGTTGACTCTAAGGGAGGTCTTTTAACGTATCACAATACCCCTTACCCTCTTTAGGGCTTCAGACTGTGCCACATTTTATCTGGCTGGGCTGCTGGCTTTTGGCAAGGATTGATGAATGGATGGGATTCAGAGGTCAAAAGTTCTATATCCTAGCTGCTCAAAGTATGATCCACAGGCTAGCAGCATCAGCATCATCTGGAAACTTGTTAGGAATGTAGCCTCCCAAAGCCTGCCCCAGACCTGCTGATCGAGAATCTTCATATAGCAGGTTTCCCATGAGAAGTTTGAGAAGTACTGTTTTTATTCTGAAGCCTAGAGAATGGGATTGGTTGGGTTAATTTTAGGATCTTACCCTTTTTCACTTCTGTTTCTCTCCTTGAATCCCCATTCCAAGTGTCCTCGACAGATCCTAGCTTTGATAATTTCTCTCATTAATATGCTTGTCTGTAAGTCTTAAAAGTGAAAATGAATGTTTCCCTTTGGGTTTTACACCTGTTCTTATTTTGTGAAGTGTAATGTCTCCAGACAACTTACATTTTCAAAAAATTCTGAAGTGCTATGTCTGTTTCACAGTGTGACACTACTTAGTTCTCGGAAGTTTTCAAGAAATATTATCCTTATTTTCTCATGCTTCATATTGGTTGAAAAGAATTGTTTTCTTTTCATAAGCCAACAACGATACAGCTGCTTTTGATGTGAGATTAGAACCAATATCTCTGAGCCAAGTTATTTTACTTTGAAGTCCTGTAATTGCAATTTGATTTTGACTAGACATATTTCATACTAAACAAACCAACAGTTAATACTTCATTGGGAGCGTTCTACTGTTGGGATATGTTTGGAGTAGCACTTGACTTATCGAAGTACTTATTTATTTTTCAAGTGGAAAAAATATATTACATCTTTAACCATATTTTATAGTTCCCAGGGTTTAAGTGAGAGCTCTCAGATTTGGATTTTAAATTTAATTTTAATCTTATAAGGAAAACTATAGTAAGTAAGTGAAATGGATCGGGCAAAGGCATGTAGCAAATTGACATAATCTGGATGATGAGCTAAAAATTTTAGGATTTAGAAAAAAACCTAGCTGCAGATAAGATTTTTTGAAGAAAAGATAAAAAAATTCACAATGCCTTTTGGCATACTGCTATGATTGTTTATGCAGGCACTTATTAGGCACCTACAGGATACGCAGTCCTGGATTGCTACAGTTCTGGAGAACATATGTCCTAGATTTTCTGGAACGGTCTTAATTTCATTTTTTTCTATGTCCCGACCATGTGTCTCAGTTTTTGATCCAGCAAATATGTTCACAGCAGGGGATGTAGAGAGCAGAAGGTAAAAGAGTTGACTTTCAGTGAGGAGACATGATGTCCCTGTTTTCTTCTCAGATGAGTCTTCGTTCCACCTGGAAAGTATAGGAAATGGTTTGGAAAGCACACCAGGCTTGGAAAAATTTATGCACATGGACAGATTTTTTGGCACTCTGTGCCCTGGCCACCACCCTGGCTCCCCTTTATCCTACCCTACTCCAGAAGAATTTAGTTATTTGCAAGGCTCAATTATAGGCCACATTAAACTTCCACTTGCATTGGGCCTTAGAGATTTTTGCAAGCAAATTTTGCAGTCAATGAACTAGGCATCAGGCAGTAAAGTACACACAATAAAATTTTTGTTAATTTATGTATGATATTAACAGTTCAAATCTGCCTGATTTTATAGCCAATTTAGATTTAGCTAGAACTAGGAATTTAAAGATAATGTGGTTAATCTAAATGTAAAGAAAATTACAAACATCTTTTTAAGCAGTGTCATTTCAACTTTCTTCCACATCAGTACCCTCCTAATTCTCACTTCGTTAAAAACAAAAACAAACCTATAGTTGGTTACAAACAGCAGTGATGCCCACTTTGAATTTATTCTGACATTTATTTCTCCTCTGTAGCCTTTGGTGGAGATGCTCATGTGTGGAACAATGGAGGGATTTATTAATACTCGCTGGTTTAAGAGGCAAGAATCTGCGAGTGAGGAGGTTGCCTGGACCTTGTCTCCCTTTTTCCAGATGTTGCATGTTTAAAGGGAATACTGCAGAAGAGCGATGTGCCAGCCCCGTCTCTGCTGGCTTGATACGTTGAAAACAAAAAGGCCAGGAACATCCAGTGTAGATACAGCATCCTCACTTTCATTTGAAGTGGTTCTAGTTCTTTCCTTTGCAGAGTTATGTGCCATGTGTCTTTCCTCCACACACTTGGAGGTACAGCTGCAGCCTCCATCTCAGAGGAAACACGAAGTGCTGTGGAGCAGTGTTGTGGAGCAAAGTAAATGTGTTGAGGACCCAGACATCTGGGTCCACACTGGAGCTTCAGTGCTTTCTTGCTCGATGTGCTTTGGTAAGTCAAGCTCTATAAACTCCAGTTTCTGCATTGTAAAACGTGCACAACAATATAGATTTCACAGGCTCATTGTATTAAATGAGAGTGCATACATCCAATATACTGAGACAACTACAAAGAAAGTTCTTGAAGATTATTTTTCCCCTAGTGAAAGCATCTAGAAAATCCTAGAAGTGTTAGTCTCTGAGTTGTGTCTGACTCTTTATGACCCCATGGATTGTTCTTCTGTCTATGGAATTCTCTAGGCAAGAATACTGAAGTGGATTGCCATCCCCTTCTCCAGGGGATCTTCCCAACCCAGGAACTGAACCCAGGTCTCCTGCATTGCAAGCGGAGTCTTTACCACCTGAGCCACCAGGGGTTGCTCCACTCTATGCCACCCTCAACTGGGGGATACCCAAGGAGATACCTCTGCATGGAAAAGCCTGGAAATCGTTCATTCATGCCTCAGCTCCTTCTTTCAGCATATATTATGTACCAGGCATTTGGAATATAAAAACTAATAAGACACAGTCTACTCCTGAGGCATTCTTCATGGGCCTCTCACAATATTAAACCAAACAGCAAAGATTTCTTTTATGGTCTCAAATTTCTGCCCTGCCACCTAAAATCAGTTCCTTGCTTTCATTTCAAGTCCATTGATCAGCACACTGCACTGACAAGCAGACTATTACAAAAAGACTGTTTATTTCTCTTTATTAATTTTAATTCATATTGTTTATCACTGCTTATCGTCTTCAAAGAGAATGATTGCTTATGGAAATTTAAATCTGTACATTCCAGGGAAAAGATAGAAACGTACTCTTCTCTAATACTTAGTGATACCACCTGTAGTATTTATAGTTGGTATTGCATTGATTAATGTGGCCTGGTCCCTAGTATGACCCAGTGTTAACTTGAGTGAAGCATAGTTCTTTCTCAGAGGGTAGTAGTACAGCATTTACTATTCTACTGCCCTGTAAACTAAGATTTGAATTAAAAAAAAAAAAGTGTGGTATCATTTGTAGCCTTGGGGTGAAATAGGCACTTCCCAGCATGATTGTTGCAGGAGAGTAGACCTGAACTGAAAAGCATAGGCTTTGGCATCAGACACATAGAGTGAACGCTCCCAACTGGGCCACTCATGCTAGTGAATAACACAACAGCTGTCGGTGACTTTGGGCAGGTCTTTCGATTTCTTCTAGCTTCTGTTTCCTCCTGTGTAAACTGAGCATCCCAACAGTACATAGCCCTCTGACCTCTGGTGAGGATTAAGTGGGATATTGCATGTAAAAGGCCTGGCTCATGGGAGCAGCCATTGCGAAGTGGCTGTCCTCATTAAGTCAGGTGTGGGGACCCAGGAGGATGGAATTTTGGATGAATGGCTTTGCCTTTGGAGATTAACATTCCCATTATCATCACATATATCAAATGGCCAGTCTTTGAGGGTTTATGGCCTTTCCATCTTCCTGGGAGGCACTGCTTCCTCCAGATGTAGTTCTTAACCCAGAGGCCGCCTGGAGGGAGTCCTGGGGTGTCATCTATTAACAGGCTTCTGGCTTTATATACCCAGGAGGAAGGAGGCAGCCGTTCCCTGGAGGCAGGGACCAAAATTCCGGGGCTGCGGTACTCCCTGCCCCCACCTTACATTTTATTTAACTTTAGTCCAAGGACGAGGGCCCTCAGCCTGCAGACAGGAGCTGTTTCATCTTAGCTGGGTCAGAGGTTAATGGAGATAAGTAGTATCTTCTTACCAGGAGGCCTCGGGAAAGCCCTGTGTGTTGTTGGAGTTGAATCAGAATCTCAGAGATTGAACAGACTGATATTCTCCTACCTTGAGGAGGGGCAGTGAAAGAAAAGTACAGCAGACCAGGCAGGAGGGCAGGGTGACTGGAGGTCCATGTCAGTCGTTGAATGGCTCAGGGTGAAACAGGATGACAGTTTCACAAAAGAATCTAAAGTCTGGGATCAGGGCTTTTCACTGTACTCCTTGGGAGCTCCCATACAACCCCGTGGTGACATAAGGTAGGCCTAGCTCCTGCCTCCCAACCACAGCGGGCTTGTTGGCACGGACTGCCGCTGCTGAAGCTTGGAGCCTGGCTGTCCCTGTGGCCCACAGGAATGGCAGCCTGGGGTCTGATCCAATCCCTCTGATCAGGTTCTGTCCAGTCAAAGTCAGCATGTCTGGGAAGTGTATAGGGTTTAGACTTGGGATCTCTTTCCTGAGGTGAAGTGATTTTAGTAAGTCAATCCACATTACTAAAGAGGGGAACGGTAATTTAACAATGTTTTGAAATACCCAGAAACCTCTTCTCTTCTAAAGGTCTTTCCTGGTACCCACCTAAAAAATATTCTTCCTCTGTATTCCTAGAGTAGTAGGTGTCATTTCTTTCTATGCGTCCATCATTGGCTCCCCGTATGCCAGACTTGCTCTCATTTCTTGCTTAATGTCCTAAAAGGGACTGAAGCAACATTCCTCCCAATATTCTTCCCTCCCTTTCTCTTTCCTCCTTCCTTCCATTAGAGTATGCATTGGACATCTGTATGCCAGGTACTGCTGAGGTGCTGGGGACAGCTGTGAATAAAACAGGCATAGCCCCTGCCCCCGTGAAGCTGATGTTCTAGAGGACATGCTCACTTACCTTTCCTCTCTGGGAAGCAGGAGCCATACCCTACTTCTTGTATCCCTTATAGCAGCTTATGTCTTGTTGGCAAAGTGAAGTGAAGTGAAGTCGCTCAGTCGTGTCCGACTCTTAGCGACCCCATGGACTGCAGCCTACCAGGCTCCTCCGTCCATGGGATTTTCCAGGCAAGAGTACTGGAGTGGAGTGCCATTGCCTTCTCCAACTAACTAGCTTGTGAGATGAGTGCAATTGTGCTTGAGCATTCTTTGGCATTCACTTTCTAGGGGGCTGAAATTCTTGTTCAGCAAGTATTTGCCTCTGGGCTTATATACAGAGATTTACAGTTCAGAAACTCCTGAGACCAGCAAATGAGTGAAGTGGGCTGAGTCTCTGGGAAACACTAGGAAGTGGTGGTGACTTTGACAAACTGGACACTGTGGATAGTGGTTGGCAGCCATCACTGTCACTCTAGCTGCATTTGGCCATCTGGAATGTGAATCCTGTCTTGCTGACTATTCTCTTAAGAGAAGCAGGAAATTAGAATTTTAATGTGAAATCTCATTGTTAACTGTTGAAATTTAATTCAATTAACAGATCCAGGAAAATACATCTGGGGGCCAGATGAAGGGCACAGCTGTCAGAGTGTTCCTGTTGGTAGGGATTTACGGCTTTGGGGTGTTGGTGAAGAGGTGTGATGCTGTCTTTCAGCCTGGCATGCTACAAATCTGTGCTGACTCACAGATTCCCCCTTATGTCCATCCCCTCAAGTCCAGCAGTCACCTCTTGGCCCCTGTCTGTTACAGAGACATGCTTATCACTTGCCCATCCTTTCAGCTCCTCCCACATTCTCCAGTAAACACATATACAGCAGTAGGGGAGCTGAAATCTCTAAGGAGAGATAAAATGTGACATTTTTGAGCCTCAGGGGTGGCAGCATTGCACTGGAGTTGCTGCCTTTGTTTAGGAGAGACACAGACCTGGGTGTGAATCTTGGTACAAGCAGCCACTGGATGTATTACTTCACTTCTCTGGGCCTCAGGTTCTTTATCTGTAAAATGATCATAATATCTGCCTTGCAAGGGGGGGGTGATAAGAATTATATATATTAAGGCTATAAATTATATATATAAAGATTAAAACATATAATCTCCTTAGTGGTATTGAATGAAGGGCTAGAGAACTACTTAACCCCCGGAGGGTCGTGACCTAGACAGAGCTTGTCTGGTTTTGTCCTGGGGTTTGAGTGAGAGTAATGGAGTGATGGTGATTAAGGACATAGTGAGGGGCTTTGTGGGAAGCAAAACTGGGAGATAAACAGCAGCTCATTTACCATGTGGACTATGTTCATGTTTAGTGATGGCCTTGAGTGTTACCGGTATTTTAATCTGTGATTAGGACACTGCTGAACTCATGGAGGTAGAAAAGTGTTCTTTCCATCTCCCTCATTGGTCATGGCTGGCTTTCTCTGTGTTTTAGACAGCCTGCGTAGTTCATGCAGGATCACAAGGAAGTTGCTGGTATTTTGAGTGCATGTGGCGGAACGTCAGAAGGCTCTTTTTCATGTTTTTTTGAGGGCACATTGGAAGGCAAGGAGAATGTAGGAAACATTGTCTAGGTTATGGAGCTAGAATTCAGTACCTGGGAGATGCCTCAGGTGGTTGACAATTCACAACATCTAGAGTCATCCTGTTACGCGTGTCTGTATGTGTGTATGTACACATACATTGTGATTTTCTAAGGATGTTGATGGACCAAGATACGTCTGAGAAAATAAGTACATTGGGTTGAATAAGGGACTAGGCCCTTGGTTTCACAGGCTCTAATGCCTACCACTTGATCGCTGTGCTCAGTCACTCAGTCGTGTCTGACTCTTTGTGACCCCATGGACTGTAGCCCACCAGGCTCCTCTGTCAGTGGAGTTCTCCAGGCAAGAATGCTGGAGTGGGTTGCCATTTCCTACTCCAGTGGACCTTCCCAGCCCAGGGATTGAACCCACATGTCCTGTGTCTGCTGCATTGGCAGGCAGATTTTTTTTTTTTTTTTTTTTACCACTGTGCCACCTGGGAAACCCATCATCACTGCTGGCTCTTTAATCTCAGTCTAAAGATGAGATTTCTCAGATAGAGAGAAACCTCTGAGAGCTTGTGATAATGAGGATTTACTCTGCTGCTTATAACATGGATACCAAATAAACAGCATAGCTGAAAAATGGTGTCTACCAGACCAACGGTGGGTAATCTCTCTGCCAGCATTGGGATTTAGTCAACAGGACGCTCTGGGGAACACATGTACACCCGTGGCAGATTCATGTTGATGTACGGCAAAACCAATACAATATTGTAAAGTAATTAGCCTCCAATTAAAATAAATAAACAATTAAAAGGAAGCTCTGCTGTTTTCTAACTGTGATTCTACAAGAAGACCATTCAACCTGTTTGGGTGTCAGTTTCCCTATTAGTAAACTGGAGTTGCTACTACCTCCAGGCCATGGCAAGCATTGCATAGAAGTGGATGGAAAGTACTTTCTATGTGATCTGCATTCTTGAGAAGACATGGATACTCTGTGTATATGTGGGTCTTTAAAGTCAGGGCTGATCTCAGGCACAGAAGCATATAGGAATGCTACTTTAATAAAACTGAAGAAAAAAAAATTCATCTTCATCCCAAGCCCCACCCCACATGCTCCCATGAAGAAGCCTAGAAATAACATCTCTGGAGCTAAGGGACTGAGAGGGATGGAAAATGTGCATGGCAAACAGGATCTATATCCAACTGGCTGCAGAGAAAATGAGCAGCTGGGCAACCTTCTGGGGTTTCTGTAGTGGGTGTCTCCGTGAAAGATAAAGCTCCATGCACCCCCTGATGTAATGATCACACTGGCAAACCCCCACCTTAGTCCTCATGGCTACCAGGAGCCAGGGAGTTGAGATGAAGACTTTGGGCTGTGAGCCTCCTGACACTCATACTGGTAACTTCCTCCTGTAAATCAGCCCGCGACAGCTGCATCCACTTGCACCGCCCTAGGAGAGAAAAATAGACCCTGTTGCTAGACAGCAACACAGGCTCCATAAACATCGTGGGATCAGAGGGCAGGGGCTCAGCCCAGGCATAGCCAAACAGGCCTGCAGCCCCACCATGCATCTGTTTATTTTCACAGTGGCAATGCCTGTCTGTGCCACAGGAAGGAGGAAGATCCCCCCCAGATCCCTTTTCTCTGCATATGTAGACCACTTACTGGTCATCACCGCAGAGGCCACAACTGCAGTGAGGCCCACTGACCTGCTGGCTAATTTATTTATTTTAGTTGCACATAGACTGCCTGCTAGGTATGAGTTTCCAAGCTGGTGGGAAGTGCATTGCAGTCTCATATAGAATATTCAGAAATTGAATTCTATTTGGTCTACTGAATATCTGATGAAGCAAGAAAGGCTAACTTTGTGCTGACATGTTCACACCCCCTCACTCCCCATGCACCCTGCAGTCTCCCAGCTCTCACACTTCCATCCAGGGTCTTCACTTCGCATTCAGCATCTGATCCACCCAACATGATAAACAGACCGTGGCAGCTGTGAGGCTGAGCTTTCCTTCCTTTGACTTGAATCCAGCTCCCCTAAAATAAAAGCAATTCTCCAACATTCCATTATAAAAATTTCAGTATGTTAAAGTAGAAAGATTTTGTACAGTGACCATTGGTAAACCCACACCTGTGTGCTACCATTAACATATTACTATTCTATATGTCTATTCGTCCATCAATCCATCTTATTTTTGACACTTCAGAATGAAATGCAGAGTATACTTCCTCTTCATTTGTCATGTAAATATACCAGTAACTAACTAGAGTTCAATATTTGTTTGCAGTTTTTTCTCTTAATATAAAACCTACAATGACATGCACGTATCTTTAGCGTATGTTTGAGTTGACAAATGCATACATTTCTGTAACCACAGCTCTATCAAACTATAAAACTTTGCAGTTACCCAGAGAATTCCTTCATGTCCCTGCCTAGTCAATACTCACCTCTACTCCCTCAGAAGCAATTACTGTTCTGACCTTATGTTAGGTTTGCCTGTTCTAGAACTTTTTATAAATACAAATACACTATGCCCCCTTGGTGTAAGGTCTCTTTCACCAGCATAATGTTCTTGAAGTTCTTCCATGTTGTCGTCTCTATCAGTAGTTTATTTCTTCTTATTGCTGAGTATGTTTGCATTGTATGGCTATTCCAGTTGTTCATTCCTTGTCTAGTTTTGGGGCCTGGGCTGTATTCAGTTGTTGGGTAGTATACTTAAATCTGCTGTGAATATTCAAGTCCTGTTGTGAACATATTTTCATTTCCATTGTATAAATATCTAGAATTTTGTAGATTTGATTTTATAAGAAACTGTCCAGCTTTTTTTTTTCCCCCAAAGAGATTTTAACATTTTATATTCCATCAACAGGGTATGAAAGTTCTGGTTGTTCCACATACTTGCCAACATTTGGTGTTGTCAGTCTTAATTTTAGCCGTTCTGCTGCTGCTGCTGCTGCTGCGTCGCTTCAGTCGTGTCCAACTCTGTGCGACCCCATAGATGGCAGCCCACCAGGCTCCCCCATCCCTGGGATTCTCCAGGCAAGAACACTGGAGTGGGTTGCCATTTCTTTCTCCAATGCGTGAAAGTGAAAAGTGAAAGTGAAGTTGCTCAGTCGTGTCCAACTCTTAGCAACCCCATGGACTGCAGCCCACCAGGTTCCTCTGTCCATGGGATTTTCCAGGCGCGAGTACTGGAGTGGGGTGCCATTGCCTTTTCCAGAAGATCTTGCCAACCCAGGGATCAAACCCAGGTCTCCTGCATTGTAGGCAGACACTTTTACCATCTGAACCACTAGGGAAATCCTAATTCAAGGATGTACATGTTAAAAAACATAATGTTATTGCACACTTGATATACTATAGTATAGTGTAAGCATGACTTTGATATGCACTAAGAAGCCAAAAAATTCATGTGACTGGCTTTGTTGTGATAGTCACTGTTTATTACAGTGGTCTGGAAGAAACCTGTCAAATCTCTGAGGTATGCCTATATATGTAAATTTATCTCTCCAACTTTAACCTTTTTCCTGAAAGGAGAGACCTCATCAGAGCTATTTTCTAAAAGCACAACTCTATTTATGATTATTTGGCAATTCCCCATCACCTTCTAGAGAAAGCCCATCAGAGCTAACAGGTTTTTTCTTTTGGAATATGGTTGATTTTCCTTGTTGTCTTCGTTTTAGGTGTACCACAGAGTGATTCACTTATACATATTTGAATGCCCAAACTGAGCCTAGTTTTGTATAAAGCACTTGATGTGCATTTTCTCATTTAATTTCCACAGCAGCATCTATGAGGAAGGTGGTAGTTTTACATTCTTTCTTAAATGAGGAAAGTTTGAGGTTAAGCAGCTCACCTATGGTCAAAATTAGTTGGTAAGTTATGGAATTAATATTCAAACTTGGGCAGTCTGACATCAGAATTCAAGTTTTTAATTTCTGTCTTGTTCCTTAGTAATATGACCTCCACTTGTTTTCTGAGCATCGGATCTGAGACTTCCTAACTCCCTGCTTGCGGCACTCTGCTTCAGTCACATGGACAGACTTCCTGTAACTTGAAGCAAACCAGGTTCTTTCATGCCTTTTTGACTTGGCAAATGCTGCCACATCTGCTCATGCCAGCATTGTGCTGCTCACCACCTTGTCCACCAGTTGAGTCCATCATCCAGAATGGGTCCAGTCATCACTGTCCCTGTGGAGCCTGGAAACGAGTGCTGGCACTTGTTCTAAATGGCAGTTTTCTGGAGCATGTGTGTTTTGGAGTTGTTTTGGTTCTTCAGCCTGTAAGTTACTTGGGACAGGACAAGATCCTGTTCTGTTAATCTTGTTCTTCCAAAGTTAGGTGAGGGTCTCTTGGCTGGGGTTCGCTGGGAAACAGACTCTGCGAATAGTGCCTAGGAGGATGGGGCGGAGGAGAACTGAGCTGAGCAGTCACTTCAGGAGCGTCAGCTTGTCCGTGAGGCGTTCTGGAGATGGGATTGTCCTTTGTATCTGTCCTTCACTGAGGCAGGGGCTCAGGCCTTTTTCCCTGTGACTATCAGTCATTAGATGTAGGTTGCCCTGGAAAGGGGTGTGACTTTAGGTGGTGCCTAGAGCAATTGGGGAGAGGAATTTAACCATGAACCTGCAGCACCCAAAATACTCTGGGAGCTCAGAAAGTAGCCCCTTGACTGTGAAGGGGAGCTGGGTAGCATACCACATGCGCTGCACTTAGCAAATGTGTAGGAAGAATGAACATGTGAGGGGAGTCTATTTTGCAACTTTGACAGTTGCAAGATTTGACAGGTTTCTTCCAGACCACTGTAATAAACAGTGACTATCACAACATAAATATATCATGTAGCCTCTAATGTATATGACAGTCTTTGAAAAACAGAGGGAACATTTGAAAGTGGTTAGCTTAGTAGACTGTTCATTGATTGCATCTGTATAAAGAAAATAGGTATTTGATTTTACCAGGATAGAAGAGTTGTTCACATGCTGAACATTGCTTAGCCAATACATTTGAGATTGGAGGGAGTGAGATGTGTGTCCCCAAAATGAAAGTCTTTAATTTGATTTGTAATCTGCTAAACATGCCAAGTGATAAGAACTTATGGAGGCATGCTTATTAGTTATTACTAGATTCTGAGAACATGAATGTGATTTTAGCACATCCTTAATCCTTACTTTGGAGAAGGCACTGGCGGCCCACTCCAGTACTCTTGCCTGGAAAATCCCATTGACAGAGGAGCCTGATAGGCAGTCCATGGGGTCGCTAAGAGTCAGACACGACTGAGCAACTTCACTTTCACTTTTCACTTTCATGCACTGGAGAAGGAAATGGCAACCCACTCCAGTGTTCTTGCCTGGAGAATCCCAGGGATGGGGGAGCCTGGTGGGCTGCCATCTATGGGGTCGCACAGAGTTGGACACGACTGAAGTGACTTAGCAGCGGCAGCAGCAGCAGCAGTAACCCTTACTTACTATAGTCACTTGGGATTAAATGGGCCTGTTCTAGCTTTTTCTGGTGATTTTCTTTCTCAGCTAGAAATCAGTGTCTGGAGATCCTAGTGCGCTGAGTGTTAGGTGTAGCTTTATTCCATTGAGTTGATGAGTCAGTCGTCAGTAGTCCCCCCTTTCCATTCCTGTAGTTTTGTTGATTTAATGCTAGGATGTGGTTTGGTTGCTTTATAGCCCCTTTAAGATATCATCATCAACTAGAATTATTTTCCTGGTTCCTCTGTCCCAGGAGGCAGAAGTAGCCCTTTGAGTTAAGACTCTGACTCCGGAAGCCACAGAACCTTTGACCTCTTGCTGCCCTGTGGAATCTGAGCCACCTCTGGAGGACTCGGAATGACTGAGCTTGTTAATGGACTCCATTCTTTTGTCATGTAACCAAAATTGTGGTCATTTAAAGCATTAGTATGGAATTGTTTATGGACCTGTATAAACCCATACACCATTTATCACTATAAATGTAACAGGTGCTTCCCAGGTTGCCAGCTGAAGCTATTTTAGGATCTTCAAAGTGGTAGTAGAGCAGTATTTTTCAGCCTCAGCTCTCCTCACAAAGAACTGCAGAAACTTCAGTCTCTCTTTAATTCTTCCTTTGGGTTTGAGGCAGGGGAGGTTGTGGAGAGAGACTGGTAACTTGAAAATTGCTGTCTTTCTCTACATTATACGTAGTCATCTGACTTTCCATGGAAAGCACCAGCAGCAGAGCATCCCCTTGTAATAGCATAATGCTCTTATTTGTCTTTTGCATCTCAATGGAGGCGAGGTCTCAGTATTTCATACCAGTGGCATCATTTATTCATTCAACAAACACTTCAAGTGAAGGTATATTAGGTACTAAGCATTGCCCTAGGTGGTTGATGGTGGTTGTTTAGTGGCTAAGTTGTGTCCAACTCTTGTGACCCCACGGACTGTAGCCTGACAGGATCCTCTGTCCATGGGATTTTCCAGGCAAGAATACTGGAGTGTGTTGCCATGTCCTTCTCCAAGGTGGTCAGGTAAACCTATAGACAAAACAGATCCAGTCCCTCCTCGCATGGTACTTACAATCCAGTGAGGATAAGGAGATGCTCCTTGAACAAATCAGTACAAGTCAGCTTGTGATATGTGCTGCAAAGGAGAGTGAAGCAACAAAGAAGGGTGTAGAGCATTGGTGGAGGTGAGTGCTATTTAATACAGATAAAGAGATACTGGCGCAGAGATTTGGAGAAAGTGCGGGGGTAAGCTGTGTGACTATCTGAAGAAAGGGAATCCCAGGCAAAGAGATAGCAAATTTAAAGTACAGTCAGGCTTGACATATTTAAGGAAAAGCAAGAAGGCCAACAAAAATGGAATGGAATGACTGAGGGAGAGGAGAGCAGTAGAAGTGGGGGCAGGTCACAGGGCACCATATAGACCATGGAGGAACCTTGAGTCATACTCTCCTTGAGACAGGAAGCACTGAAAAATTTCAGGCAGCTGGATGAGAGGATTACACTTTCAGTTTAACAAAAGTGCTCTGGCAGCTGTGTGGAGGATAGACTGCAGAGAGTCAGGGGCAAGAAGATGGGAGAGCAGTTAGGAGGCCACTGCAGTTGTCAAGAGGGAAGGTTGATGATGGCTTATAATAGGAGGGTAATGGTGGATGAGCTGAAAAGTGGTCACATTCTGAATGTATTTAGGAGGAAGGGTTAACAGAATTTGGTGATGGATTGAATGCGAGTGTGAAAGGAAGAGTGGATGACTCCAAGGATTGTGGTTTTAGCAGTTGGTTAAAATGGAAAAATCATTTACTGGGGTGGAAACAACTGAGAGAGGTTTGAGTAGAAAAGCACCTTATATTTATTTTGACATATAAAATGTTGAGAAGGTGGCTGGAAATATGAACGTGGTGTTAAGTTTAGATGTTGGGGTTGGAGATATAAATTTGGGAGCTACAGCATGTAGAGAATATTTCAAGCCAGGGTGAACTATTTCAGAGAGTGAATGAAATGAAATCTAATGAAATCATCTGGAGAGTGAGTGTAGATAGAGAAGATGTGAAATCTAATGATGAGGTCTGAAGCCCTCAGGTTCAGAGATCAGGAGAGACTGAGAAAGAGCGACTGTTGAAGCCTTTCTGAAAGTAGTGTTGAGGAAAGTGTTTTAAGAAGAAAAGATCAACTAAGTCAGATATTCCCGATGCGTTAGGTTAGATGAAGACCTTACCGTGAGTGTTGGCTTTGGCATTAGAAGGTCACTGGAGACCTTGTCCTAAGCAATCTTGGTGGATTGGGGTGAATCTAAGCCATCTTTGTGTGAATTCAAGAAAGAATTGCCGAAGTGGAAATAACAAGTACATGTTAATACAAGCCTTTGTTGTAGTTTTGCTCTAAAAGAGGGACAGAGAGAGATAGCTAGAATGGAGCTGTGGGGGGAATAAGGAGAAGTTAGTCAAGGTGCATACTCTCAGTTATGAGATGAGTAAGGTCTGAGGATCTGCTGTAGAACATGGTAGTCACCAAGGTAGATGATAACACTGTATTGTATAAGTGAAATGTGGTAAGAGTGAAAAATGGTTCCATATACACCAAAGGGTAAATACATGAGGTGATGAATGTGTTAATTAATTGGTAGAAATCCTTTCTTAATGTTTATGTGTATCAAATAGAGTCATTGTGTTGTACAGTTTGAATACCTTACAGTTTTGTCAATTCTGTCTCATAAAAGGGCTTCTTTGGTGGCTCAGACCAGTAAAGAATCCACCTGCAGTATGGGAGAACCAGTTTCGATCCCTGTGTTGGGAAGATCCCCTGGAGGAGGGCATGGTGACCCACTCCGGTATTCCTGCTTGAAGAATCCCATGGACAGAGGAGCCTGGTGAGCTACAGTTGATGCAGTTGTGAAGAGTCAGACACAACTAAAAACAACTTAGCATGCACACATGTCTCAAGAAAACTAGGGGGAAAAAAAGAAAAAGAAATAGGCCTGATCTGGGAGCATTGCTCTGTGAATCACTGCAACTTGACTCACTTAAGTCAGAGCTGGGTCTTCTGTCTCCTTCTGCTAATCCTCCACACTGAGCCCTCTTACAGTGACCTTGGCTTCTGTGGTTTGATTTTGTTGAGGGCTTGAGACAGAGACTGTCTGAGCCATTGCTGGTGAATTCAGAGGAGCAGAAGGGAGGGAAGAGAAGGGGTGATGGATGATCTTGTAGTGCTGAAGCTTGGAGGCAGTGATGAAAGCGATTCCTCGGAGGTATTGGCATCAGTGTCGGGAGGCCGAGTGTCTCTGCTGCTGTAGGGTGGGCAGCTCTGCTCCCCTTTCAAGTTATAGAACTAGGAAGAGAGTGTCTATAGAATCTAGAAAAAGGCCTCTCCAGAGCAAAGGATGCTCTTGAATTCTTTGAGCCACACTTACACTGGCATTATTATTAAAACTGCCCCCTGAACAGTCAGTGTTGAGAGGTAGAATGGTGAAGAGACAGTAGTCCATTTAACAAAGGAGATGCTTTCAGCTCCTGTTTTAACCTCTTCACATTTGTCATCACTCCTTCAAGTGCAGCTTTTTCACAGATTGGAAAGGAATTGTCTGAAAGAATGGGCATAGGAGGCAGTAGAGTGAGCATAGGAGTACAGGTGGAGATGAGGCATGGGGCAGCAAAGGCCATGAGGGACAGTTCCAACTCCTGCACAGATCTGCTCAAAGGCTTTCCATTGGGCTTAATAATGGGCAATCTAGCCTCCCTACCATAGCTCAAGTCTAGACCTGCCCTGCTCCTTCCTGCTCAGACCCTTATGAATATTCTTTCTAGAAACAGAACCCTCCCATGATACCCATAGTTGGTTCCAACCAGTATAGGCTAGAGAAAGTCATCGATAGGACTTGGTGATCAGAGTAGCAACCATGCCCTGGGTGGTACTCTCTATCCTTCCCTCCATCTCTGTTCCTCACCTTTCAGCTGCAGTCTCTTATCAGAGACCCTGAGGTCCTGATGCTGATAGCATCATCTTTCCTCTTTCCTCCCCTCTTTCTTCCTGTCCTAGCTGAGCTCACTTGCATCTTTACTGAAGCACACATACAGACATAACCAAGACTCCTAATCTCAAGAAGAGCTCTTAAAAGAGTTACAAGGCACATAGAAATATCCTCATTAACTTTCCTCATGTATCCAGATATAATGAAGCCATATCCATAGCTAGAAAATCTCCTCAGAGCACCCTGGGAACTTAGAGGCTTGGGATAGATATATGACTTGGTCAAGGAGTCTGAACTGACCTGTTTATTCTTATTTCCCAACATGTCTCAAACCTGAGACTAGAGATAGCTGTGGCCTCAAGGAGAGTGAACTTTCTGGAAAAGAGCTCAATGATATACCCATCTTCCAACAAACACTCCATTCTCCACATATGCAAACACTCCATTCCCCCACCACCCCCAATAATGCCCTGGAACCAGACATTTCTGGGACCTTGGTAAAGGATGAACAATACAAGAATAAGAACCAGTGTCTTCCATACAAGGTACAGAGTACATAGACCAAAGCCACAAATGGTGGCCAAAGGAAAAAGAGTTCATAAGCAGATAAGAATAAGATTCAGAGATGTTTTCAGGAGAATAAGCATGAAGCAAACCTTGTATGTTTTATTGTTGTTGTTCAGTTGCTCAGTTGTATCTGACTCTATGCAACCCCATGGACTGCAGCATGCCAGGCTTCCCTGTCCTTCACTGCCTCCCGGAGCTTGCTCAAACTTATGTCCATTGAGTCAGCGATGCCATCCAACCATCTCATCCTCTGTCCTCCCCTTCTCCTCCTGCCTTAAATCTTTCCCAGTATCAGGGTCTTTTCCAATGAGTCGGCGGCTCTTTGTATCAGGTGGCCAAAGTATTGGAGCTTCAGCTTCATCATCAGTCCTTCCAATGAATATTCAGGACTGATTTCCTTTAGGATTGACTGGTTGGATCTCCTTGAAGTCCAAGGGACTCTCAAGAGCTTTCTTCAACGCCACAGCTTGAAAGCATCAATTCTTCAGTGCTCAGTCTTCTTTATGGTCCAACTCTCACATCTATACATGATTACTGGGAAAACCATAGCTTTGACTGTATGGACCTTTGTTGGCAAAGTAATGTCTCTGCTTTTTAATATGCTGTCTAGGTTTGTCATAACTTTTCTTCCAAGGAACAAGTGTCTTTTAATTTCATGGCTGCAGTCACCATCCACAGTGATTTTGGAGCCCAAGAAAGTAAAGTCTGTCACTGTTTCCATTGTTTCTTCATCTATTTATCATGAAGTGATGGGACCAGATGCCATGATCTTGGTTTTTTGAATGTTAAGTTTTAAACCAGCTTTTTTACTCTCTTCTGTCACCTTCATCAAGAGGTTCTTTAGTTCCTTTTTGCTTTCTGCCGCAAGGGTGGTGTCTGCATATCTGATATTTATTATATATCCTTGGGGGCTCAAAAAGTAAAGAATCCACCTGCAATGAGGGAGACCTAGGTTTAACACCTGGTTGGGAATATCCCCTGGAGGAGGGCATGGCAACCCACTCTAGTATTCTTGCCTGGAGAATCCCCATGGACAGAGAAGCCTCATAGGCTACAGTCCATGGGGTCTCAAAGAGTCAGACATGACTGAGTGACTAATCACACATATATCTCATTGTATATATCTTACTGATATTTCTCCCAGCAGTCTTGATTCTAGCTTGTGCTTCATGCAGCCTGGCATTTTGCATGTAATACTCTGCATATAAGTTAAATAAGCAGGGTAACAATATACAGCCTTGACATACTCTGTTCCCAATTTTGAACCAGTCTGTTTTTCCATGTCTAGTTCTAACTATTGCTTCTTGACCTGCATACAGGTTTCTCAGGAGGCAGGTAAGGCGGTCTGGTAATCCCATCTCATTAAGAATTTTCCAGTTTGTTGTGATCCACACAAAGGCTTTCTGTAGTCAATGAAGCAGAAGTAGATATTTTTGCAATTTGATTAAATGGTTTATAGGAAGAGAGGATTATTTCTTTCACATTGGAGTGCAAGTTTCTTCAAGACAAGGTCATGTTTTGGTAATTTTATCTCCTCATCACCCCAGTGCTTTGTGTAAGTTTATCAAATAGTTGTTGCCTTTATCCAGAGCCTCAAAATAATTGACACAGATTCCATGGGAAACATTCTAGGCGTATCTCCATGCTAGCCCACCATCTGAGCTTATGGGTGGAAGGAAAATGATTTCTGTGTCAATTCAGTTCAGTTGCTCAGTCGTGTCTGACTCTTTGCGACCCCATGGTCTCTGTCAGGGTGTCTCTCAAATTATGCAGAACTGGCATGAAGAGGATTATCAAAGTGAGAAATTTTGCAGTTAGGCTCTCTGGGGTCTTTTTGAAGAAGGTGTTTATAACACATTTTGCTGACTGCTTCCATAAATTCCAAGAGTGCTGGTAATTTTACATCAAAAAATAAGAAGTGAAAATGAAGCAATTTGGCTGTGAGAACATCCTTGAATTTCTAATGGTTGCTTCTGACTGTAATTTGGCTCTGAATAAATTTTTACCATTTGCATTGTGGTATGAAAAAACACACACTGTAATACTTTAGAAGACAGCAATATCTAAAAACATCTCCCAAGTTCAGAGGGCAAGGAAATTCTCTGAAACAGGTTTGGCCAGCACTCTTGAGAACACAGGGAGGAAACTTTTCATTCCCTAAGAACCCTGACCTCAGCCCTCTTTTTGTCTTTGTAGTGCAGATATTGGATTTGGAGGCATTTGGAGGGTCATTAATTAGAAGCTGGTGCTACTTATATGTAGGGAGACCATGTTTGGATGAAAGTTCCTGAAGTTTTGGATGAGGCCAACTCTCATACATTGTAGTTTCTCTATTGTTCTTTATTAATTTAAAAAAAAAAACCCTGAAATAATAAGATCAGCAAGAGCAGAGAATTGGAATAATATAATGGGGAACATTTATTGAATTCTTATAAGGTGCCAAGAACTATTTTATGTGTATTAAGTCATTTAATCCTTACAACAACTATGTTTAGAGATGAAGAAGCCTAGAAACAGAGAGGTGAAATAAGTAGACCAATGCCAAGGCCACGTGACAGCCAGGATTAAATCCCATGTTTAGCCTGATGGAAAAACTGAGCTCCCAACAGAGCCATACCACTTTCCCTTAGTGCTAGACTAACTGAAAAGGCGGGGGAGCTAGGGCCACAGGCCTGATACCTTGTGCTGAGCTCTGGCACCTAGACCCCTGAACAATTAACCCAGTTAGAAAAAAAAAAAAAAAGCTGAAACTGAGGAGTGTACCCTGGGATCCAGGGCCAGGCTGACAAAGCCAGTATGGGCTAGTTTAAGACTTTTCCCTTTCCACGGCCAGATCTGTTTTAGATCGAACCTTCCATCTGGTTCTGATTTGCAAGATGGTGCTCAGTTTTTCAAACAAGCCATACACTGGCATCTCAGAATTCCATTCCAGCTAATGCTACTTCAGTTGTGCCACAGTTCCCATGGCCAGGGTATATATTTAGCCCCTCTGTTTTTATTGTTGTTGCTAAAGTGGGGCACAACATTCATTCTTAATGTTGCGTGTTGTAATGTTTTTACATGCAATTTTCTCCTTCAGTTTATTGCTCCCAACAAAGGAGTTTGTGGGTATGATTGTTGTATTATGTTTATAATTGGAAACAGCTGACTTCATGGATTTTTACATTTTACCTAGTTTTCCAGCTGGGTCTGACTTTGGCTTGTCATGTGAGGCATAAGGGAGGTGGTTTTGGGGAGAGAGTGGGGGAGGGTGTCAAATCATTGCTTTCATAGCCAACAATGGTAAACTAGCTCCAGAGAGAGGAGAGAGAGATTCTCCCAGTGCAACCCTTTCAGAGCCTAAGAAAGGTTCTGGTGAGCAACTTTTAATTTTAGAAAGGAGAGAGAGAAGTGTTAGTGAATAGGCAGATTATGATGCCAGAGCCACCATTTTATGGAGTGCTTGTTACAGGCACTGTGCCAAGTGCTTTAACGCATTATGTCCTTTAATCCTCCTAACAACTCCATGTTGTAGATGAGACAGCTGAGGCAGAGAGGGTCAGGATGAAACGCAACTGAGGGAGCTGGGATTCAAGCCTAAGATTTTCTGAGGTCAGAGGCCAAGCTTTTAAGCAACTATCTGACTCTTCCTCGCCCTGGGCTTTCCTGATTATGTAAGGTTTTAGCTGAATACCCTTGCAAAGGTCCATTCAGAAGGACACCTCAGTCCTGCTCCATCTCCATGGGAAGGTGAGTGCCACCTGTGGTGGAGACCCCTCCTTTAATCTGACAAGATCTCTTATTGTCAACCCATATTTCCCCCACCTGCATCACTTGTAATAGTACCCTTTCCCTGTAAGCCTACCTCAAAGCCTTGGGGAATTGAGAAGGGCAAGGTGCTCCCATTGGTAGGGTTCTTCTACATGGGAAGTATTGACAGATGCTGAAGAAGTGAGCCATAGATGGTCTCCTCTGTGTACTGTTCTTTTTGCTGGATAGCTTTAGCATGGTGAATTTTTGGAGGTCATCTTTTGGTCCAGCTACTTACTCATAAAGTGAATTCTCTGTTAATTATTCAGGATTACAGCAGTTGCTATGTTTGTGTCCCACCCAAATGTTGAAATCCTAATGCCCAATGTGATGGTGTTAGAAGGTAGGACCTTTGGGAGGTAATGAGGTCATGAGGATAGGGCCTTCATAAGTAGGATTAGTGACCTTATAAAAGAGATCCCACAGAGGGGAGAAGTCCTTAGCCCTTTCTGCCATGTGAGAATACAAGAAGTCTGCCACCTGGAAGAGGGCCCTCATCTAGCCATGCTGGCATCCTAATCTTGGACTTCCAGGTCCCAGAACTGTGAGCAGTACATTTCTACTGTTTATAAGCTTCTCAGCGTGTGGTATTTTATTATAGCAGCCCAGATGTACTAAGACAGTAGTAGAGATCTCTAATGTGATGGTCTGTCTTTTCTCAGACACATTCTCTTGCTGTCATTGAGTAGACAAAGGAAGATGTGCCAGAATTTTAATATTGATTCAGCCTTAGAAAGGAACCATTTTCCTTATCATTTTTTTTTTCTGTGTGAGTGATTCCTGGAAGAGGCTAGCTCATTAAGTGCTTGGCCCTTATATTCTGCTATTGTCATCTGTCTCTGCTCTCTTGGTTGTTGAGCTCACGCTTGGCAAGCAGTGTTAGGGTATCTTAGAAGAGGGGCTGAAAACTTAGGAAGCATGTACAATTCATGAGTTTTCCTTTGTTTTTGCTTTGTGCTCTGAAAGTGACATTAAAAAATTGATAAGATTATTCTTGGCTAGAGTCTATCCTATAATTTCATATAATTATTTCATATTCTGTATAACATAACTGAGTTTTTGAGGTAAATGTATAGGACTTAATAACTTGCAGTCTTTATTTCTTATAGTAAGAGACCTGGATAATTTTGATATTCTTTCTTGGCTCTTTCATCATAGATTTGGCCACAGACTTCCCGTATTCTCTTGATTTAGAGAGATACTTTCTGTTCCCTTAAAAAATGTTTGTGTCTGCTTCTTCTTTCTATAAAGGAAACAAAACATCTTGATTTTTTTCCTTAGTGGACAAATTATTCTTTAAAATACAGACATTGAGTGTGGTGCAATTCATCAGTGTGTTTCTTCCACAGTGGTGAGAACTTCACTTTGTCTTTAGTGTTGGGGTTCTCTCTCTAAAGGAGGTAATTCAGTTCCTCCTAGGTATAGTATCTTTGTATTCAGATGACTTCATGTGGTTTAAGCTATGGACTTAAGATCCAAAGGGCAAGGCTTTCCCCTTCAGTGAGGATATACGTTATTATTAGGTTGTTGAAAAAGTAATTGTGGTTTCAAACTGTGGATTTTAAATCATTATAACTAGGTTCAAACACATCTTTATTAATCAAAATAGAAACTATTGCAATCAACACATTTTTGCAAATGAGAAATAACTTGGTTTATTCCTATAGCATAAAAATCCATTCTTGGGATTCGATGAACTCTTGGAAAACATTTTCTGCATCCTGCTGGTTGTGGAAGTGCTTTTCCCACAGAAAGGTATTGAGATGCTTGAAGAAGTGGTTGTTGGTTGGCAGAAGGTCAGGTGAATATGGTGGATGAGGCAAAACTTTGTAGCCCACTTTGTTCAACTTTTGAAGCATTTGTGTGTGACGTGCAGTCAGGTGTGGTCATGGAGAAGAATTGGGCCCTTCCTGTTGACCAATGCTGGCTGCAGGGGTTGCAGTTTTCAGTGTATCTCATTGATTTGCTGAGCATACTTCTCAGATGCAAAAATTTCAGGAAGTTGTAGTGGATCAAACTGGCAGCAGACCACCAAACAGTGACCATGACCTCTTTTGGGGGCAAGTTTGGCTTTGGGAAGTGCTTTGGAGCTGCTTCTCAGTCCAACCACTGAGCTGGTTGTTGCTGGTTGTCATGTAAAATCCACTTTCGTCTCGTCACAGTCTGATCTAGAAATGGTTCATTGTTGCATAGAATGAGATGACACTTCAAAATGGTGATTTTTTTTCCCTCAGCTCATAAAATACTCACTTATTGAGTTTTCTCACCTTTCCAATTTGCTTCAAATATTGAAAGACAATAGAATGGTTGACGCTGAGTTCTTCAGCAGCTTCTCATGTAGTAGTAAGAGGATCAGCTTTGATGATGGCTCTCAACTGTCACTGCCAACTTCTGATGGCTGGCCATTGCACTTCTCATCTTCAAGGTGCTTGTCTCCTTTGCAAACCTTCTTGAACCACCTCTACACTGTATGTTCATTAGCAGTTCCTGGGCCAAATGCATTGTTGATGTTGCAAACTGTCTCCACTGCTTTACGACCCATTTTGAACTTGAATAAGAAAATCACTTGAATTTGCTTCGTGTCTAACATCATTTTCCTAGTCTAACGTAAATATAAAACAGACAGCAAGTAATAAGTCATTAGCCAAAAAAATAGAGCAAGAACTGCATGTTAAAATTATGTATAATATAACCACATTTGTTAAGAATGTATTCCAATATCAAACGGCAAATTTCAGCAATGCAAAAACTGCAATTCCTTTTGCACCAACCTAATAACATGTTTCTTACCAAAGTGAAAGAAAGAATTTTATTCGTCAGAAATTGTCCATAAAACTTATTAATTAAAATGAATCAGAAGAATTCCCAGAGGACTTCCACCTTAGGAAATTGAGGAAGGTTCAGGTGATGTATAGTTCTTCAGCCCAGTGGCCAGGAGTGGGTCAGTTCTGGTGGTCAAACCTGGCTAGAAAGCCAGAGAAAGTGCTCACAGCAAGTGGAGGAAGTGAACAGAGAAAGCAGAGTTGTGAGGCAACCTTGAAAATGAGAGAGAACAGGAAAAAGTTTATCAGCTAGAATGTTGTTGCATTGCTTCTATAATTAAGAAGGCAAACATCTCTTTAAATCAAACATAGTTTTTTAAAAATGATTTATTGAGTTTTGTTACAGCATGAAGATACACATTAAGGCAAAGTGAACAATAAACATATATTCACCTATAATGTCACTTCTTGGAGATATGGCCATTTTACTTTTAATATAGTATCATAAACACATTTTAAAGTTTGAAATGTAAAAAATTACACCTTCTAAGGGGGACAATGTCTGTGCTTGAAGTGTTAGGCTATAAAACTCAAAGGAGTCATGTCTGATTCTTTGCAACCCCATGGATTTTAGCTCACCAGGCTCCTGTATCCATGGAATTTTCCAAGCAAGAATACTGGAGCAGGTTGCCATTTCCTTCTCCAGAGGATCTTCCCTACCCAGGGAATGAACCCTCGTCTTGTGTCTCCTGCATAGGCAGGTGGATTCTTTACCACTGCACCACCTGGGAAGCCCCAAGGAAGCTAGAAGTGATTGTAAGTAAGAAAAGAGTGATATTAATCCAAAACTCATTCATTTAAGTTTAGGATTGAAAAAATAGAACAAGGACTATAAAAATGACCAGAAGACTATGCCCCCTTCTGACTGAAAAGAACTGATACAAAAGATGCACAGTTGTGCATCATTTAACAATTGTGAACATTTTTATCCCATTTTCTCTTACTCTAAGAGTATTCTGCATTGTTACTACAGATTTTTCATAAACAATTTTGATGGCTGGATAACATCCCATCAAATGTATATGACAATTAACATTAGACATTTGTGACTTGTTTCTACTGGATCTTAATATATGCCAAGTTGAATTATAATAATTTAAGAAGGAAAGAGGAACTTCTCTCCAGTTTTCAAAACTTACTCTGTTTTACCTGGATCTTTTCCATGTCTCATTAAAATTTAACTAATTTGTTTTATAGCAGCTCTTGGAAACTCTAGCAGTGTGATAGACACATCCCTTTCACTCCTGATCACACAGACAAAGCTGTAGTACCACTCTAGCAGAGGCAGTGAGCCAGAGGTATGTGTTATTTTTGGAGTTTCCCTAGAGAAAGTATGAACTTTCTAAAGTCTGGGCTTAACAGCTGTTTCTGTTACACACTCACAAATGTTGGATATTGGGATTCTAGATGGCTTGTTTTCATTATTCAAAGAAAAAATTCTTTTTCCCAAGATATCTAAAATACTGCTATGAAGTCCAAGAATCATGGGAAGTTAGGAAGTTCAAAGATTATCTATACAGCATTTTTAATATGTGACATATCTGCCATGTTTTTTTCCATCCTAAACACATGGCAGACATTACTAATCAATCACTCTTTCCTGAGACAGCTTCAGACTCCTTCCCAAGATAGTACTACTATAGCAATCTATCATAAACAGTCAAGAGAACAAAACCATCAAGGGCTCATTGAACCCCCTTATTTCATAGGTAAGGAAACTTGAAACATTTTATATACCCTGCAGCAAAAAATAGTGTTTCTGCTTGATTTGTTAAGCATCCACAAAAGATTACATTTTAAAAGGATTCTCAGATGATTTGAAAGCACATTAAAGTTTGAGAAGAACTGATCTAGAGCATTGGATTGAAGCTGTCACAGGTGAGAACAGATTCAGAGAGAAGCTGTCTGGCAGCCATATGCAGGACCCTAAGGGAATCAGTACCTTGGAGAGGGCATCACAAGTGATGAACTGGTCCTCAAATTCACTGGTCCAGAAGGTTAATTTGTCAATTACATAGAGATGACCAGCCTACAGAAGATAAGGTCTTGTTAATGAAACCTACAAGGCTTTGGCACGCAAACCAGAATCCCTGTTTGTGGTATGAACAACATCTGTCAGAGTAATTCCATACAGTTATGCATTGTTTTAGAGGTCTTCCTCCTGATGAAGTACCTCCATGCAAATCAGAGGCCTAAATGTCACAGATGATAGCAAAGAGAGGAGGCATTTTTGAAGAATGGTTTCCTTGAATTAGGGTTGTTTCTCCTTTAAGAGAACTTGATAAATATGAAGACATTTTCACCATTACATCGCCTTTAAAAACTTTGCACCAAAGCCATCCTTGCCCCATGCTAGGTAGGTTTTAGTGACCTTTCTATCAACTACATTTCAGCTACCTTTCTGGGGATATTTGCTGACCTCTCCAGTTTCAGGAATAATATACTTATAAGCTATTTCATAGGGGTGTCTGCTTCTACAGCTGTCTAAACTCCATATGCATTTATTCTTACTGGCTTCATTCTCTAAGGAGGCATTTTCCTAAGTCTATAAATTCTATGAGCTCCTTTTTTTTAGCTCCCCAAAATGACTATTTAAGTCAAATCTTGGATCCCCAGCTGATTTGGGGGCAAACTGCTTAGGCAATAAGTATTTAAGTTACCTTTTTGAAAAGCAATGATGAGAAAGTTGGAAGGATTTATAAAATGAGTCAAAGCCTTAACTATAAATGCACTTGGAGAGAGCAGAATCAAGATGGTCTTTAAAGCCAAGGAATTATTCTCTACCAGATGGGAAAAGGCACAGTATTATGGTCATGAAGGGCTCTTCTCGATCTACATGGTTCTGTTAACTTCATCTAAAGCCAGACTCCTTGGTTTGCCAAAAGTAGCTACTATAGACCAAAATGCTAAAGAGCACTTGGGGATACTATAAATTTGCTTGACATGCATCATTTCCAAACATTTCCTAGTCCTTGTAGAGGGTGGAGGGGGGCATTCTGCTTCTCCAACAAGCGGGAATGGGAGGACATATTCTTCGAGAGCTGCATTTATTACGGTATATCGATTTCCATAATCAAAAGACAGCCTTTACTATTTTATATTATTAGACAATAATTTGCTCTTAATGCTTTGCAGTTCTTTATCTCTGGATATGTTTGGAACATAGTTACATACTTACTCATGATGTGAAGGAATTCATGATATGAGGCCTCTTATTTAGCTTTCAGAAGTCTCAAATCAGATCTGAAACTTAAGAAGGAAACCAATCAATTGGTGATTATAATGTGAAAGTGAGTGTTAGTTGCTCAGTCGTGTCTGACACTTTGCCACACCCCATGGACTGCAGCTTGCCAGGCTCATCTGTCTGTGGAATTCTCCAGGCAATAATACAGGAGTGGGTAGCCATTCCCTTCTCCAGGGGATCTTCCTGACCCAGGAATCAAACCTGGGTCTCCTGCATTGCAAGCATATTTTTTGCAGTGATTATTTAATATTAGTCAAATGTCATTGCTGAATCAAGGCAGAATTTACATATCCTAGGAGCCCAATTCCATTAGCAGTGCTTTCTTATTCAACAAGGTAGAGGTGTGGATTATTTAGCTAGGGTTTTAGTACTGTGAACACTGAATTTTAGACACAGCCCAGAACCAGAAGGGGAGCTTGCTTTATACCTGGTCACTAGCTGTGGTCACAGGTGAGACTCAATGAGACCACACAGTAAGAACTTTGCAAAGGTGGAAGTACTGAATAAATGCAAGAGAATTTGCAGCTAATGAAATGTTTTCATACCTCCAGTTTCCACTCAGCTGCCTAGGAACCAGTGAATTCCTTTTCTCAGTCTCCTTTAGGAAATAAATATGTTGTCTGAAAACATTGCTCTTGATCACCGTATCCACAGGAGAGGTGTTTCCCCCATTGTACTCCACACATTTGTTTTTTCATCTTTGAGGGAACAGTTTTAGAATCTGAAGCTGGACCTGGTGCCTTTACTGTCTTCTTCAGTGTATTGGTGCTCACTCAGCCTTTTCCTGGTAACCTCATCTGTTTGTGTGAAATTCCTATCCACTTTATAGTTTGAACTCAAAGTTAAGTTTCTCCTTAAAGTCCAGTTTCTCCATTAAGTTCTTCTGAATTCCTATAGTCCTTTCAGCACTTGTTGTCTGGTTTAAGAAGTTGAGCCTAGTTGTGTGCTTTTGCTTTCTAATGGTTTCATATGCGTAAGGCTCTTCCATGAAACTGTACGTTAGTTAAGAGCAAGAGTTTCTGATCCATCTTCAATGTTCTCTTGTTGTTTCAACTGTGTTTTTGTTATAGTTATAAAAATCATATTTCATGAATAAGATAATGAGACATGTATTGAACTCAATATTTGCCAATGGGGCAGAATAATTAAAATTTGGGTTATTCTCAAAAATCCAGAATCTATCATTTCTGTATTTATTCTGCCACTTGTACTTCCATTATAGCCATACCTCTGTCTGCCCTGCTAGACTTTGAGCAATTGACATTAATAAAATAATATTTTTCTCTGTACTGCCATTGCCCACCATTGTTGCCAACATTGTCATCCATTATTCATTAAATTTTTAAAAATGTGTTTTGTTTTCAGCTGTGCTAACTCCTCATGGCTGCACAGGCTTTTCCCTAGTTGTGTCGAGCGGGGGCCACTCTCTAGTTGTGGTGTGCAGGTTTTCCATTACGGTGGCCTCTGTGGTTGCAGAACGCTGGCTCTAGGACACGTGGGCTTCAGTGGTTGTGGCTCATGGGCTCCAGAGCACAGGCTTAGTTGACATGTGACGTAATGGGATCTTTCCAGATCAGGGGTTCAACTTGTGTCTCTTACGTTGGGAGACAGATTCTTTACCACTGAGCCGCAAAGGAAGCCCCATTATTAGTTTTTATTTGGCACTTCTGTGCCAGACACAGCTCATTCCTCACAAACCTAATTTTTAAGAAGTAATGATGGTCACTTATCTCCATTTTGAGAATGAAACCTCACAAGGGCATAAAGAGTAAGCACGCAAATAACTTTGGAATAATGAATAAATTGATGATAAAATGATTGATGAACAAGACATCCACATGGAAATATTCTGCTTATACAATTAGAAAGATAATCTTGGAGACTCAGATCATTTCCTTTTTGAAGGTAGATTAGGGAATGTGAGGATATGAATGCTCATTGTCATTCTTTAATTACTTACACAGTGTGCTTCTTTCTTTGTGGTGTTTTCTTTTGAAATAGCATTTGGTTTGTTCATGTTCAGGGATCCTTCAGTGTTAGAAGTGATCAGTTTCCCTGTATTAAATTAAGAGGTTTGTGAAGGGACTTTGTGGGAATAAATGGGAGAGGAAAGAAGGGACTAAGTAGAATCAAGTGGTTGTGGAAATATTTATGTTGTTATATATGTTTAAACATACCTTTATCTGTGGGATTCTGGATTCATTTAGTGAAATATAAATGCCACAACTAACTGAAATTAAATTTTTGGATTAAAATTAAAATTTATTTTAAAGGAAAGGAAGAAAAGGTTTAGAAAAAGTTGATTATTGCATGTCTTTCATGAGTAGAAATTATTTGATAGACTTGAGTATTTCAAAGATATAGAATTTGCAAAAAAACAGTTTAGTTTTATAGATATGATTGCCAATTGGTAATTTATTTTTCTGGAGGAAAGTAGATGACATACTCTTAAGATTTTAGAAGGCTTGAGCTATATAATTCTTATTAAAATAGCCTCTGAAATTATTAAATAGAGGGAGAAAGCAAATTTTGCAGCAGTGTAAAACTCTACTATATGTAGTGTATCCTAAGTCTATACAAGCAAAAGTTTGAAAATTCTTACGACCTTGAGACAACTGGTCAATTGAAATCTCCCATGTATCATGGTACAACCTGACATGTCACAATACATTAGTGAGTATGATTAAATCTCCACTGGAGAAAAGTTTCAGTTCAGTTCAGTCTCTGTCATGTCCGACTCTTTGCGACTCCCTGGACTGCAGCAAGCCAGGCCTCCCTGTCGATCACCAGCTCCCAGAGTTTACTCAGATTCACATCCATTGAGTTGGTGATGCCATCTAACCATCTTATCCTCTGTTGTCCACTTCTCCTCCCACCTTCAATCTTTCCCAGCATCAGGGTCTTTTCAAATGAGTCAGCTCTTCGCATCAGGTGGCCAAAGTTTTGGAGTTTCAGCCTCAACGTCAGTCCTTCCAATGAATATTCAGGACTGATTTCCTTTAGGATGGACTGGTTGGATCTCTTTGCAGTCCAAGGGACTCTCAAGAGTCTTCTCCAACACCACAGTTCAAAAGCATCAATTCTTCAGTGCTCAGTTTTCTTTATAGTCCAACTTTCATATCCATACATGACTACTGGAAAAACCATAGCCTTGGCTAGACAGACCTTTGTTGGTCTCTGCTTTTTAATATGTTATCTAGGTTGGTCATAACTTTCCTTCCAAGGAGTAAGTGTCTTTTAATTTCATGGCTGCAGTCACCATCTGCAGTGATTTGGAGCCCCCAAATATAAAGTCTGCCACTGTTTCCACTGTTTCCTGATCTATTTGTCATGAAGTGATGGGACAGGATGCCGTGATCTTCGTTTTCTGAATGTTGAGCTTTAAGCAGACCTTTTCACTCTCCTCTTTCACTTTCCTTAAGAGGCTCTTTAGTTCTTTGCTTTCTACCATAAGGTGTCATCTGCCTATCTGAGGTTATTGATATTTCTCCTGGCAGTCTTGATTCCAGCTTGTGCTTCTTCCAGCCCAGTGTTGCTCATAATGTACTCTGCATATAAGTTAAATAAGCAGGGTGGCAGTATACAGCCTTGACGTACTCCTTTTCCTATTTGGAACCAGTCTGTTGTTCCATGTCAAGTTCTAACTGTTGCTACCTGACCTGCATACAGATTTCTCAAGAAGCAGGTCAGGTGGTCTGGTATTCGCATCTTTTTAAGAATTTTCTGCAGTTTTTTGTGATCCACACAGTCAAAGGTTTTGGTGTAGTAATAAAGCAGAAGTTGATGTTTCTCTGGAACTCTCTTGCTTTTTTGATGATCCAGCAGATGTTGGCAATTTGATCTCTGGTTCCTCTGCCTTTTCTAAATCCAGCTTGAACATCTGGAAGTTCACGGTTTATGTACTGTTGAAGCCTGGTTTGGAGAATTTTGAGCATTACTTTACTAGCATGTGAGATGAGTGCAATTGTGTGGTAGTTTGAACATTCTTTGGCATTGCCTTTCTTTGGGATTTTAATGAAAACTGACCTTTTCCAGTCCTGTGGCCACTGCTGAGTTTTCCAAATTTGCTGGCATATTGAGTGCAGCACTTTCACAGCAGGAGAAAGTATACAGCAAAGCAAGAGATGTTACTTTTTACTTAATAGAATGTGACTACTCCTCAGGCATTGGAACATTTAATAACTACTGCATAAAACTGAGGATAGAAAATTCAGTGGTTTTCTTGAGATGTGCTCTGCTCCAGTCTGCTCAGTTTTGCTTGATTTCTTTCAGTTTGGGGGTGTGGATTAATCTTCTCAGTCTGGGTTCTATGAAGAGAACCCAGGTTCATGCTTGTTCATCTTCCTCCAAGGTTCAAACTCATTGCTAAGTTTGGGCTTATTCAGGTCTTCCTTCAGAGTACTAGTGGTTGAGCTGTGAAACTCAGTCCATGGCTAGGGTGGTAAATGGTGAAAACAGATCTCCCTAAGATTCAGCTAGCACTAGCTTTGGATGCATCATGAGCTGCTCAGCTGCTTGATAGATATCGAAATAATTCCAGCCACTTCTGCTTGGCTGGCATTGAAATTGACTATCATGTCAATCTTCACTGAGTGTTGTTTTCTGAGGAGGACGCATGATATAAGAAAGTAAGGACTCTATTGATACTGATCTGGAGAAAGTACAGAGAATGAAAATGGAGGTGAGTGTAAGGTTTAGCTACTAAGAAAATAGATAACTTTAAAAAATTAATTAATTTTAATTGGAGGATAATTACTTTACACTACTGTGGTGGTTTTTGCCATACACAGACATGAATCAGCCATGAGTGCACATGTGTCCCCCCATCCTGAACCCCCTTCCCGTCTCTCTCCCCACATCACCCCT
The DNA here is from genome assembly GCF_042477335.2 of Ovis canadensis. NCBI lineage: Eukaryota > Metazoa > Chordata > Mammalia > Artiodactyla > Bovidae > Ovis > Ovis canadensis. The sequence continues at coordinate 81,420,268 of NC_091251.1, forward strand.
CTGGGTTGTCCTAGAGCACTGGCTTTGAGTGCTCTGCTTCATGCATCGAACTTGCACTGGTCATCTATTTTACATATGGTAATATGCATGTTCAATGCTGTTCTATCAAATCATCCCACCCTTTCCTTCTCCCACGTAGTCCAAAAATCTGTTCTTTACATCTGTGTCTCTTTTGCTGCCTTGCATATAGGTTTGTGGTTATCTTCTTTCTAAATTCCATATATATATAGATGACTGTTTTAAGGGCTCAGTTTAAAAGATGACTTACATTTGGTGGTATAATTGACTGAGATTATAGGATAACTGAGGATAATCCTTTCTTTGGCTAGAAATTTGTAGCATTAAACTCTGGAAAAGGGCAGGAAAGAGGAACAATGTGTCCAATAGGAAAACACTATGCAGGTCAGGTAGCAACAGTTAGAACTGGACATGGAACAATAGACTAGTTCCAAATAGGAAAAGGAGTACGTCAAGGCTGTATATTGTCACCCTGCTTATTTAACTTATATGCAGAAAACATCATGAAAAATGCTGGGCTGGAAGAAGCACAAGCTAGAATCAAGATTGCTAGGAGAAATATCAATAATCTCAGACATGCAGATGACACCACCCTTATGGCAGAAAGTGAAGAGGAGCTAAAAAGCCTCTTGATGAAAGTGAAAGTGTAGAGTAAAAAAGTTGGCTTAAAGCTCAACATTCAGAAAACTAAAATCATGGCATCTGGTCCCATCTCTTCATGAGAAATAGATGGGGAAACAGTGAAAACAGTGTCAGACTTTATTTTTTGGGGCTCCAAAATCACTGCAGATGGTGACTGCAGTCATGAAATTAAAAGATACTTACTCCTTGGAAGAAAAGTTATGACCAACCTAGATAGCATATTCAAAAGCAGAGACATTACTTTGCCAACAAAGGTCCATCTAGTCCAGGCTATGGTTTTTCCAGTAGTCATGTATGGATGTGAGAGTTGGACTGTGCAGAAAGCTGAGCACTGAAGAATTGATGCTTTTGAACTGTGGTGTTGGAGAAGACTCTTGAGAGTCCTTTGGCAACTAGCCCATTCTAAAGGAGATCAGTCCTGGGTGTTCTTTGGAAGGAATGATGCTAAAGCTGAAAATCCAGTACTTTGGCCCACTCATGCGAAGAATTGACTCTTTAGAAAAGACTCTGATGCTGGGAGGGATTGGGGGCAGGAGGAGAAGGGGACGATAGAGGATGAGGTGGCTAGATGGCATCACTGACTCGATGGACATGAGTTTGAGTGAACTCTGGGATTTGTGATGGACAGGGAGGCCTGGCGTGCTGCAATTCATGGGGTCACAAAGAGCTGGACATGACTGATCGACTGAACTGAAGTGAGCTCTACTTAAAGAGTATTCTAGGGTATCAATATTTCTAGAATTATATCGTCTATTGGTTAAGAGTGAGGTCTCTGGAAACAGACTGTTTGGGTATAATCCTGGTTCTGTCACTTAATAGTCCACCAAACATGGGTAAGTTATTTACTTATTCACCCCTCTGCTGAAGTTTTCTCATCTTTAAGAGAAGCTAAATGTGATAATGGATCCAAATGCTTGTTTAGTACAATACCCAATATACAGCGATGACTCAGTTAAGTATTTTCCGTTCTGTGGCAACCCACTCCAGTATTCTTGCCTGGAGAATCCCATGGATAGAGGAGCCTGGCGGGCTACAGGCCATGGGGTTACAAAGAGTCGGACATGACTTAGCAACTAAACCACCACCATTCTGTCCCTATAGCTGGTTCATCAGTAGGTTCTGTCAATTCTGCCTCTAAAATTTTTGTTCAGCCATTCCTCTCTGTCTCTGTTGCCATCTACCTTTGGTAGTCACCCCCACTAGACTTCCTCTTCTTCCTGATGGTCCCTTCAATATCTACAGTCAGAACCGCTGTTGAAAGCCTTTAAGACTTCCTTCCATTTTATGCAGAAGAGAATTCAAGTTCCTTCTAAGGCCATCAAGACCCTAGGTAATCTGGCCCCTGCTTACATCCCTGACGTCATTTCATACCAAGGTACTCCAGCTTCACAGGCCTCTTCCTGTTCTAGAACAAGCAACACCTGTTGCTATCTCAGGTCTTCTGGATTTGCTGCTGTGTCTACCTGAAATGCTTCACCCTCATCTCTTTGCATTGCTGGCTTCAGGTCTCAGCTCAAATGTCACCATCACAGAGAGGCCTTCCCAGACTACCCCCAGCTTGTGGAGGATCTCCCTCCCCTACGTGTTATCACTATCACATCTTTCTCTGTAATTACATTGTAGTATGTATTATAACTTAACATGCCTTCTCATTTATCTACTCAGTGGTTTTTATTGTTTCCTCCACATTACAGTGTAAATGCCCGATCTTCACCGCTCTATCCTCCTTGCCTAGAATTGTTGTTGTTCAGTCACTAAGTCATGTCTGACTCTTTGGGACCCCATGGACTGCAGCAGGCCAGGCTTCCCTGTCCTTCACTATCTCCCCAGGCATGTAAGAGGCATTTGATAAATGTTTGCTGAATGAATGATAATTGTTAGTTGCTGTTATTTTTATAATTACACATCATCCTTTGTATCATGTCCGAGTCATTCTCCTGTTGGCAGTATGATTTGGGAGTGAAACACTTGGCAGAATTTAAATGAGCTCACCTAGACTCAATCTTTACTTGGATAGGGAGGAGAGGGAAAGGGAAAACGAGTCTCTAGGAAATATTTAAATGGTATGACTGTTTTGGAAACTGTGAAGAGCTGGATATATGGTGAAGGTCCATCCCATTCCCCAAGGGACCACAGTAAAGCACATCAAGTTAGATTTTAGAATGTCTTGAAGGCGAAAACAAAAACAAAAACAAAAACCAGCCTTCATGAAGTAGGCTACTGGCCACTGTGGATAGTTTTTTGGGACTGTATTATTATATATGTGTGTAGTTGGGTTGCCTAACAAATCTTCACAGCCAGGAACATGTCTTCTGATCTCCATCCTTCGGTGCACTCTTACTGTACCTAAGGATGCAGTAAGAGAGAGTACTCATGGTGAGGATTTGGTAGTTTACCCAAACTGCTGGCACCTTATGATGACTGGTTATTTCTTTGATTTCTTTCCCGTAAAGCTATAGTCCCCAAGAACCTGTATATTTCAGCAATTTTTCTTCATGTCCCTCTCTGCTATGTCTATGAGATACAACAGTCTGTAGATTTTCAGATTCATTTTATTTCAAAATTCACTCTATGAAAATCTTGCTGTTGAGTGGCCTTAGTGACAATGACTCTGATTTGTGAGTTCAGAAGCTGGGTCTCTTGGTACAAACATACCTTCACGTGTTGGACCGTGTGAACTCTGCCATCCACATTCCTAGAAATTGGAGGAGTCTGCTGCTTTTGGATTGCACAGAGGGCTGGCTTATTTTGGCTTTCTCTACTTTTTCTTCCTGTAGCCTAATTTTGAGGGAGAATTTTCAGATTTTTTTCTATCAGACTCAAATTTTCACTCTTTCAAGCTTCTCTCTACTCTCCTTTGCCCATATTCAGTATTCGTACCAGAAGTCTTAGAAATTTTGATTGGCAGGTTTTTTTGACTTGATACATCAGTTCAGAGAGGGCTTTGTTCTTATATAACTATATTCAAAGTACAGTTACTGCCTTGAGAAAGTAATTGAAATCACAATAGGCACCATGAAAATAAGGACTGGACCAAAATGACAGCAGGGGAAAGTCCCTGGTGTTCAGCTAAGTGACAAGAGAAATTAGAAACAGATGTTTAAAAGGAGAGTAAATCTATCATAGAGTGGCCATATCAATTGTTCTCAATATTCTTTAGGACCCCACAGTTTTATGGCCATTGCTTCTAAGCATATGTATTCTCAGGGTACTGTTCAAATGACTCAACAACTGGTGTAGCTCAGGCATGGATGGGTCAAGATGGGTCAAAGTGGATGCCTATTTTAACGCTGCAGCAGAGTACTGGACTAGGTTGACTCCTTCATTATTGGATGGTAGGAGGATCTAGGGAGAGGGCACCGGGGAGTGGGGGTGCTGGGAATATGGGAGTACAGTGGAAAGCTTGGGGGAGCAGCTACTTACCAAGAAATATGTAAGTATTTCAATATTTTGACAACTGGTATGCCTGTGGGCTTCCCTGGTGGCTTAATCAGTAAAGAATCTGCCTGCAGTACAGGAGATCTGGGTTCTATCCCTGGGTTGGAAAGATCCCCTGGAGGAGGGCATGGCAACCCACTCCAGTATTCTTGCCTGGAGAATCCCCATGGACAGAGGAGCCTGGCGGGCTACAGTCCACGAGGGTCACAAAGAGTCAGACATGACTCAGCAACTAAGCACAGCACATGACTGTATCAGCTGGACTTCAGTCCTACAAGTTCTTCTATAGTCTTGGAAACTGTATCTGTCATGTTATAGTTGACCTTCCAGCCAGGACTGGCACTAAGGGCTGTATTTTGTTTATCTCACCACAATACTCTTTGTCCTATTAAGATGGACACACACTTTTACAAACATTTGAACCAAATAGACTTACTGTTGCAGAAGGAGAAGCTACTGGGAAAGAATGGGTTGGGGAGGGGTGGGAAGCTTTGGCTATCAGTCACTCATCCCAGCAGAGATTTCAGCAGAAACTTAATAAGCCAGTCTCTGTAGTGATAGCAGAGCTCTTAGGCACAATTCAGTCTAAATCAGAGTGTAGATGGAGGCCACCTGCTTTTGATAAATGACTCGACATGGCTGAGTGTTCTACAAAAAGAAACCTTCAGTACTGTAAATGTGCATGGGTGATGTCATGAGTCCTTCAAATGGATGAAGGCTAATGGATCAGCAGTGAGCCTGATGCCAAAAGAATGGCTTCCCTGAGAGAGAACTCAGGTTTGAAGTTACACAAGGCATCCTGCAGAATTTCTCTTCCTCAATGCCTTGGTTCAATGCACTGTTTCAGCTTCAACTAGAAAACACTTAATATTCTTAGGTGTTTTTAGCCTAATGGATTTGATACACAAGTATTTCCTCAATCTAAACTTTCCAAGGTGGGTAATTGCTCTGGAGATTGTTAACATTATAATCAGAGATTAATGAAACTGGCTGGTAAAGCCCAAACACTTGTAACCCTTGGTGAACTTTTGTGATCCCTACCAATAACTCATTGTGTATGACTGGATCTGGGTGGAAGATTTGACTTGGTGGGTTTGACATTTAACCTTTAAAATGAATGGCAAGATTTGCAGGTGCACTTGTTCCACAAGGTAGCTAATGAATGATGTATATAATTGTCAACGTAGATCTAAGCCTGGAGAGGTTTGACAAATATAGTTTCTGCTAAAAAACAATGAATGTTCCTAGACATCTGTGCAGTCTCTAGTTCTTAGGTTTTGTTGTAGGAGAAAAGATTCTAAGAGATGATTCAACTGAGAGTTGTGGTCATCTACACATTTTCAGAGATAGATTATACTAACTCCTAACTGGCTTAGTTTTCCTGGAGTTAGGGTAAGTTGAAATACTTAGTTAACAGTAGTAGGTGAGTTAGCTAAGGGACTAAATGTAGGTGAAAGAAGGATGAATCAGATCTTAATACAAATTGCCTGAATAGTTGTGCAAATTGTAAGTTGGATAAGATTTATTTAAAACAAACATAGCCAAACAGTTCACTGAAGTGCCTTCCTCAACCTATATCCAGAAACAGCATTTTAGCTTTTGGAAGATATGGTAAAATAGTAGCTTGGACTAGTGCCCAGACTGCCCCAAGATAAGGTAAAAGCAGAGTGTGTGTCTTGGACTGTAGCCATTTCCCTAGAAGATGCAAACCCAAGGCAGAGTCTTAGAAGAATCCTTTATTATAATAGGATCACCTTCACATATGCTTTAGCAACCCTTGATTTCCAGGGGAAAAGTGGATTCTAAACTCTTCACCCTGAATAAAGTTGCTGCTCTAGGGCATGCACACGATGTGACTTCTTAGATTTTCATAACTGCTTTCTTTCTCTCTTGGTTGCTGCTGCACCCTCACCTGCTTGCCCTGTCATTTTTAGACTTGAATGAAATGCTACAGATGGGAGATCTGGGAATCCTGAGGGAGACTCCTGAAGGGCTGGATTATGCAACCAAGAAGTGAATGGGGGTAAGCTTCCCCTGGGGGTGAGCCTTAAAGAGAGAGAAATGGAGTTGAAAGAGGGGCTGGAAAGATAAATTCTGATTTCATTCCATCTTCTAAGAACTGCTCTGGGGTACAGTTACTCCTTACAGCCCTTCTGGAGAAATCCCATGTGCCATGTGAACATGGCTGCCAAGGGACCTGCTGGATCTCTTCCTGGGTCATAATTGTGGGAGGAGGGGTGGCGAACTGCATTATAACGCAGTGCGTTGTTCCTTGAAACTCATTTTCTTCTTTCCCTTACTGTCCTGGGCTTCCATCTCCCAAATAAAGTGTTAGCACTTTCAATGTATTGGGAGGCTCTGCCTTCTAGGATATCATGGCTTTAGATACTAGGCTAATCATTAAACATTTTACCAGCTCATTAACAGATTTGCCTTATCAATATGTGACATTATCCTTCCTAAGGTCAGACTGAAAACTAATTTAAGTCTTTTTAATATTCATAGTTTCAATTAGTGCAGTAACAGTCAATACCAGCCCTTCTCAACCGTAGTTCAACAGAATTAACCCTTAATTCCTAAGGCACCTGTAGTATGTAATGAATTAACTTCTCTTCTATGCATCTAGAATGTACCATCCTGGGAAGTAAGCAGTTACTTAAATTACTTCCTGTAGGAATTAATTCTCTTGAGGAATCCTGGTTGTGAAGGGCTGGTCTTCACATTTTCAGGTATTTTCCTGAGATGACTTTTATTCATCTTGTTACTAGACAAGATAAAAATGTATTCATTTATGTTTTTCAATTTTAGTCCTGATGACAGCTAACAAAGGAAGTGAATTACTTGATTCCTATTTATTTAATAAATATTTGAATATCTCCTAAGAGCCAGGTTCTAGGAAAGCAAGGAAGAGCAAGGCTTGTTCTCTGTTTTCCCAGAGCTTAGTTTACTGGGAATATAATACAGATAAATATCACACTGTGTGCATAACAGAAATACATAGAGAGTGACTTGAGAACAGAGGAGCTTAGATGATATTCTCTTTTCACATTGTATTTTGCTCTACTTTCATACCATTCATAGCATTTATAACTTGTTGTGTCCTAGGGAACATAAGTAAAAGAAGCCACCTGTAAGAAAACTATGATGAAATCTTCTTAACCATTTATATGACATTATTATTTCTTTTTTGGTACTCTTAAAAAAAAAAAAGCTGAGTTCTACATGGTATCAAAAGGAAAAGAGGCTGAAATGTACCAAATCAGTCTTAATTTCTCTCACAAGGAAATTTTTAATGCAATATGTTATTTTTTTTCTGATACTTCTCATTAAACAAAGGTAGACTATCAAAAGTTCTCTGCATTGTTTTTCAGAGCCTGACTTTCAAAATAAAGTGATTATGCCAGTCACAAACACTGGGAGATGAGACTTTTGCTGCCAAAATTGAAAGAGTGTCTGTCATTTGTATCTTTGGCCAAAGAAATGGGTCTTCAAAATTTTTTGCTCAGATCCATTTAAAATCTGCTTGCATATTCGTATCTGTAAAAATTACTTTGCTAGTTCTAAGGTAGAAGAAATTTATCACTGAAATTTGCAATTTTAGAAAATATTTAAAAGCATTTAAAATATAAATAGCTCTGGCCAAACAACTTGAGGAGACGTGGTCCAGAGTGTGGCCTTGAGCTATGTTAATTTATATGCCTCTAAGGAAGGGTGGAGTTCATTGCAAAAACAGTGCTGTTTAAGAAAAATACTCATGTGTGATGTATAATTTTTCAGATAACAGAATTACAAATCTCTGGCATTTATAAATTAAAGTTGTACTGCAAAGGTAAGGAGGATGAATATTCCTATTTTGAGTAATGATGAAAATTAAGAGAAGAAAATAGGGACAGGCTTTTTGTACTGAAATACAATTTCATTCTCAGATCTTAAAAGAATAAAGATTCTCTCATGAGACAGTCAGTGTGGGAACTGACCGTAGGTAATAAGGCATACCTGGCCCTGGGGATGGGTAGTGGGGAATGTATCGAAAGTCTTTTTGAAATCTGGCAGAAGCCCTATTTTTTTTTTTAATGCCCTAGAAGAAAGGATAGGAATTGCAGCACATTAGTCACAATAAATAGACCTTGTCCCTAAACACCCACAAACGTCCCTCCTTATTTTTCATTGTACCCATTGTTCATTTCATCTCTGTCAGTGAATGCAAATATTTCACATTCTGGACCTAACTGGGTGCCGCAGTTGGAAAGGTCATCTATCCTCATCAAATCCTTATTAAACATACAAATCTTCTTAGTAGTCACTTTTTTCTCTTAGACAAATGTAGGAGAGGATCCATTGTCAATTCTCTGAGAAAGGTAAGTAACAGAAAATCATTTCAGTGGTGACTTTCTGGAAGTTTGGAATTATCCCAAATTTTGCTGATTGACTTCCCTGGTGGCTCAGAGAGCAAAGAATCTGCCTGCAATGTGAGAGACAGGGAAGATCTCCTGGAGAAGAAAATGGCTACCTACTCGTATTCTTGCTTGGAGAGTCCACGGACAGCGGAATCTGATGGGCTACAGTTCATGGGGTCACAAAGAGTCAGACACAACTAAGCGACTAAGCATGCATTTAATATCGAGGAAAAATGAGTTCTGGATTCTCCTTCCACCAAATGAAGTCTTCTTGTTTATCAATCTCTCATCAGGTTTTGGACACAGGGACACAAAGTGTACATACATACAGGCAGTTTTTGTGTGACTGTTCTCTTCTCAGTAGCAACTCATTCTCCAGCCAGCAATCCAGAAGAAAGTCATCTGGAGTTATCCGGGTGAAAAGTCAGAGCTCTTTCTGTGAGGAATCAAAGCTTCTGTTCTTTGGGCTACATGATTAGCCTCTTTAGTTAGCCTTCCCCTTAAATCAATGAAAAAGTTCACAGAATGAAATGCTTAGTGCTCTCTTGGTCTTGAGCCAGGGATAGCTGTGCCTGCAAGCAAAACAAATTCTCAGCAAGAATTTGTAAACAAGGATCAACTGACTAATGCCTGGTACAAAATGATGTCTGACATCTGTACTTCTGGTGGAAATTTGTGCAAAGGAGCAAAATTATTTTTTTTTTTATTGTTAACACTCTTTTCCCTTAGATGACTGTTGTGCTCCGTGGATGGGTATCATTAATTTGGAATTTGGGTCTGAAATGGTGTTAGGCTGCTTTTGCCAAGTAATTCTTTTCCCCTTGTGAGTTTTATCCTCTTTTGTATGTTCCTGTTTGAGACCTTTTAGAAACTTTATTTTTGTTCGGAAAAAGACATGATACCACATAGACCTACTAATTATTTTCCTTAACATGCGGCTTATTATCCCTGAAAAGCCTTACAGCACCTCTAGGTCCCCATGGGAAGTTAAGAACAAATGGCAGGAGACCAGGTACTCAGGAAGAAAACTTTTGGCTAAGCAGTATTGACTCATTGATGTTTAATAATAATACTACCAATTGTCTTTTAATGAACATATACCATGCAATAGGCACTCAAATTTGCTTTAAAAAACAACTTAAATTATATCAAGCCCTTAATATGTGCCAGGTACTATTGTGGTACCAGAACTGGTAGCTGAAAACAACAGAAATTATTCTCTCATAGTTTTGGAGGTTAGTAGTCTGCAACAAGGAGTCAGCAGGCCCACCGTCTTTCTGAAGACTCTACTATCGAATCTATTCCATGCCTTTCTTTTAGTTTCTGGTGTTCCTAGTGTTCCTTGCAGCTCCTTGACTCCAATCTCTGCTTCCATTGTCACAGGGCCATCTCCCCTCAGTGTGTCTCTTTCTTCATAGGGCGTTCTCCTCTCTGCACATGTCTCTGCCCCTCTAAGCAGAACCTTAATCATATAGGATTAACCCTGGTGGCTCAGATTGTAAAGAATCTTCCTGTAATGCAGAAGACCTGAGTTCGATCCCTGGCTTGGGAAGATCCCCTGGAAAAGGGAATGGCAACCCACTCCAGTATACTTGCCTGGAGAATCCCAAGGACAGAGGAGCTTGGCAGGCCACAGTCAATGGGGTCTCAAAGAGTCAGACACAAATTAGCTACTAATACATTCACTTTCATTAATATATAGGAGGAATCTCTAATAGCAACCTAATGTTGTTGTTGTTCAGTCGCTAAGTCATGTCTGACTCTTTGTGACCCCATGGACTGCAACATGCCAGGCTTCCCTATTCCTTACTGTCTCCCAGAGTTTGCTCAAACTTACGTTCATTGAGTTGGTAATGCCATCCAACCATCTCATCCTCTGCCACCCCCTTCTCTTTCTGCCCTCAATCCTTCCTAGCATCAGGATCTTTTTCAAAGAATCTACTCTTTGCATCAGTTGGCCAAAATATTGGAGCTTCAGCATCAGTCCTTCCAATGAATATTCAGAGTTGATTTCCTTTAGGATTGACTGATTTGCAGTGCAAGGGACTCTCAAGAGTCTTCTCCAGCATCAGAATTTGAAAGCATCAATTCTTCAGCCCTCAGCCTTCTGCATGGTCCAACTCTCACATCCATACATGGCTACTGGAAAAGCTGTAGCTTTGATTATCCAGACGTTTGTCTGCAACGTGTTTTCTATGCTTTTTAATACACTGTCTAGGTTTGTTACAGTTTTCCTTCCAAGGAGCAAGCCTCTTTTTATTTCAGCTTGGTTCTCAGATGGGCTGACTCAAAAAGAGAGTGCAAGCTTCTCTACAGTGCATATAGAGGTGCTCTTCAAAGGTAGTGCTGAAATAATATGTCCCAGTGGGAAGAACTTGCCTGTGAATAGAGCAGTCATGGTGGTAAGAATGGAGGCTATGCATGAGCTCCAAATTAGGGACTCCCACTTAGTAGACCTAGCTACTGCCTCAGCACATGCCCAGTTGTCAGAAACAGTCTGTCTCTTGAAGAAATCAAGCAGTCTCTTGGTAGCACGTTGACTACAGTGGACCCTTTTCACTCTAAAGGCATAGGATTTCAATAAATAAACAAATATCCGTATTTAAACCAGGTTCGAGTTTATCTTATGTGCCTTCAGGGATTCAGCTAGCACATCTCTTGAGATTTCTTTGAGATACTTGAAGCAACACGTGGCCAAGCAGGAGTAAGAACATGGAAAGTGTCTCCTTCTTGCATATGTGCCCTCAGGATTTGTTGTTCTCCCAAGGGGATACAATTATCTATCTGATACTTTTAATCTTGGGTTGAGATACTTATAAAGAAATATCATGGACCAAAAGATGTGTTTAAATGAACAACCAAACTAGGGTTAGGAAGGATGGCGTGACGTGGAAGGCATGCATAGTCCACTGAATGTGAGCACTGCTAATTAGTCTACTTGTAACTTTCAGCCTTGATCAACTCTTGAGCTTACATCCCTGTATTAGAAAGATTCTTGAGATTCAGAATAGGACAAATGGAAATGATTAAAAATAGAGAAATGAGGTTAAAAAAAGAAAAGTTAAAGTTAGAGCTGTTTTAGCATGCCCATCTTTACCTGTAGAAGCTAATTGTAGATGGTAGGAGAGAGGAGGGGCTTTACATAACTTAAGAATTAATAGCTTAGGCTGTGCTGAATGAGAGTGATTATAAATACTGGCAGTCATTGTTCAACTAAAGGTGAAAATGAAGAAGGAAGGGCAGAAAGACCTCTTTCAGAAGAAAGAGATCTTCCAAAATTTGTACTCTTCTCCATGGCAAAGCTGCAGGAGCAAATAGGGAACTGTGGGAAAGGTGGATTCCAGTAGGAAACTCGGGACTGGAGGAAACAGGAAACAGCAGAGTCTGAGCTGTGAAGCCGGTCTCTTGGGGCTCTCCGTATTCAGTGTTCTGAACAGGGATCCTGATCTTTGAATTCAAAAGTCTGGATGTGAACTGACAAAGGAGTGTGAAATAAAGGCATGAGCATGAGGTCAGGGAAGATGTGGTATATGAAATGTGGGTTTCCTACGGAGAACTTCAATGTGTTGGTTTTTGTGACTTAAAAATAGACAGAAAGCTACTGATCTTTTAAAAACAATGATCAGGATCATTCATAATTTGTTTTAAATTTGACTTCCCAGCATTTACCACTCTGTGCCATTGTCTTCTGATGATAATGACCTACGCATCGTCTGCCCACTGTTTTCCCCTCATTGTGCACAGTCACTCCCTCTGTCAGGAGTACCTTTCTCCCTGAGTCCTTGTGGATGCCCTCTCCTCACCCTTCAGAGAACCGGATGAACCATTTTTTTTTTCCCCATGCAGTGCTCTATGTTTTCCACACCCAGAGAGTTGGCTGATCCTCCATGTCTACCTCTGTTACATCTTTGATAGTATGGCATTGGCTTGATTTGTTGTATGTTCACTAGATTGTGAGTTCATGAGGCCAGGGACTGTCTTATTTTCATTCTGGGTCAAATATTTGGCATGTAGCAAGTGACGCAATACGTGCTTCTTGGAAGTACATTTAGAATTGAGGAACTCCGAAGGAGGCTTACCAGGTGTCCTCCAACTTAAGTCACCAAATAAGGAAAGCATTTTTACAGGCATAGTAGAAGCATGAGTTTGCACAGGGAAGATGTTTATTAAGAACATGTAAAATAAATATTATGTAACAGTACAGAAAATATCTTCTTAGGAATCTAAGACCAAGATAGAAACCTATTTATCTCTGCTAACAGAGACATAGTCTGGCTTTCATTTTCTTTTCTGTGATTCTGCGATTTAGGATCACAAACTCCACACAGTGAACAACTGATAAACTAGACAAATACCAGAATATAGTTAATGAGAAGAAGCATTTTCTTTATCTTGCCTTCTTTCCATAGTGTTACTCAGTTAACTATTTCTGAGATCAAGTGTTGGTCATATTCAAGGAAAATGGACAAAAATGGGTTGTATGTTTTGATGGGGGAATTATTTAGTTTTTTTAAAATCCCATATATATATGGTTAAGCAATAATATTTGTGTTAGCTCATTTATCTCAATATTTTCATAGAATCAAATCTTGCTCATTTAGACTACTAAGTTAAACTACTATATAAGTGAAATACTGTAGAATATGAAGCAAATTCAGTCATCACTTATTGTGCATCATTAAAGGAAACAAAATACAACAAAACATTAATGGAGAAATCTAGTTAGCATGCTTTAATAAATATATTCAATATATATTTAATAAGTATATATTATTACTTATATTTAATAAGTATAATATATTTAATAAGTATATTATACTTGCTTTTAAAGAGCCTAAATCTTTTTACGTGTAAATAACCACTATAAAAAGTATTTAAACATTTAGTGCTCACAAGGAGGATTAATGTGTTCTGCTTTAGTTTTAGTAATATATTTACTTGTATACACTATGTATTAACTTTAACAGCTTCTTTTGTCCTAGATGTTCAAGATATCCACTTCAGCTCAATTCTTGTCTAGTTGTTAAGAACATCAACAGAGAAGGTTATCTGAATGGATTTTTAGTAGCACTTGTGTTTATTCTGACTCAACTGTGTGCAGTTCCTCCACTATTGACTTGTATCAAGAAAACAGCGAGTGTGTTGAATTATTTGGAACGTTCAGAGAAGAATTTGACCAGCAGGCTGTCATACAATGTAAACAGCATGAGGGCCTGTTGGCTTCATGAAGGGGATATCTGGTTTCTCAACAGGTTCTGGAGGTGGAGAACAGAAGGAGCTGAAGGGCTTTCGCCTGCGGTGCAAGCAGATAATGGCACTTCAGCTGCTTCTCTACAAAGGCAGGAGGTCTGACTTAGCAATTTGTGAGAGAGTTCTCATTTCTTAATATCTATATCATTAGTTGACAGATGGCTTTCTGTCTGAAATCTTATTTTGAGAAGCTACCTCCTGCTAGATAATCTCTTTAAACTGTAAATCACTAGTGGAATGAATTTCAATTCCTAAAGTTCTGGATGAATATACTAAAAGTTATCCCCTGCTGTAATTTGCGGAGCACATTGTTTTAATATTTATTGGGCATTTACTATGTCTCAAACCTTTTGCTAGGAACTAGGTTATGACAGAAAATAAGAAAGACACTGTCCTTATTTTTCAATGACAGTCAATAAACTAGGATGTGGGTACAAATACTCTACTTTTCAAGATTGTGACTGAAGTTCTGTCCTTGTTCTTCATCTTTTTAGATGGAGAAAGAGGCATTTTATAAGTTGTAAGAACTTTTTTTTCCTATAAAAATTGTAGTCACTTTTTTCTCTATAAAAAGTGTAGTCAGCCTCTCTAGTTAGCTTTTTCAGACCATAGCTTCTCAACTTGGGAATAGTCACAAGGGAGGTCAGAGAGAACTTCCCTTGGAGTTTTGAAGGCCAGTTATTACAGATGTGTCTAATAAACCACAGTCTAGCTTCTCAGTCCAGCCTCTTGGCCTTTACTGCTGATGATGGGAGGATATCTTTTATGTTGTTTTTTGCCACTTGCCAATGATATTGGAAATAGGAAGTTCTGCCTAAAAATTCAATCTGGCTCAAGATAGATGAGCATGGCATGGGCAGAGCATCCCAGAGGTGTTCTGGGGCTTCTTGAGATATTATGTAATAGATGAGGTATGTGCCAAACCCTGCTTCCTCTCCCCTTTGGAAAGCCAGATCTAGGGCCTGGGGCAGCCTCTTACCATAAACTGCCCCAGTCCATTTATCCTATGGTACCATATGAGCTTATCATATCATGAGTTTATTACATACCATATCAAAGTTGGGAAGGACTGTCTTAGGTTATGACTCAGGAGCAAGGAATTCTGCTGTTAGGAAAGGCTTTAGGACATGTGCCAATGTCCACACCTAGTCAGGCTCTCAGGAGTTGTTAGGAATAGGGAGATGATGAAAAGGGAAACTAAAATCACTGTGCATAAGAACATAAAGTAATCTTTCTGTTGTGGGCAGGGAACAGCTTGGCAGATTGTTTGTTTGAAGAAAATATTTTTCTTTGTTCATATTGATTTGGACTGTACTGCTTTGGAGAATTATTTTTGTTCTTGGGATGTGTATGTCTGCATCATGCATGTTTTGTCTGGAAATTATGTATACATTCTAGAAGACAAAAGGAAGAATCTGGAGGCATGTTACCTTCAGATCACTCTGTAGAGAGATCTCCACGGGGGACTGTATTTAAAATACCAAATCCCAATCTGGATTATTAGCCAAAGCACATTCTTGATAAATAATCCCAGGATTGGAAAGGTATTGCCAGGAACTGTGGAGGCCCACACATGTCCTTGGCGGGGTATCAGATTGGTACTAGAGAGGACACAGAGATTCACTCTGGGAAGGATTAAAGAAGTAGTTCTCTCTCCAAGGGGTAAGGGAAAGGTGGACTTTAATACAGGGGATTGAAATGTGGAATTGGGTTATATCCTAAGGAGAGTCCCTAAGAAGGATTTACCTTGGTCAATTTCCTTAAACTCTGAATAGTGCTGCTTAACCTAAGTGTCACTTTAATTCCTGCGTTGCAGTATCCTCTATCTGGCCCCATACTCACAGCAGTCTAATGCGTCCATACCACCTGGTGTGTTAAAGG
Organism: Ovis canadensis; assembly: GCF_042477335.2. Classification (NCBI taxonomy): domain Eukaryota; kingdom Metazoa; phylum Chordata; class Mammalia; order Artiodactyla; family Bovidae; genus Ovis; species Ovis canadensis. The sequence goes on from NC_091251.1 coordinate 81,435,894, forward strand.
AACTAAGGAAAGGAGCCAGGAAGAGTTCTTGTCCTGACCCTCTCTCTCCAGGCCAGCCTGGTGGAGGCAGTCTCATGTCAAATATGGTTCTCCTTATTCCTAGCCCTCAGGGGTTCCCAGGAGTGGCGCAAGTGGAGGCCCAAGGTAGCCTGGAAATCAATGAAAGAAAGTGATGAACAGACGGGGATATGAATCAAATCTCCCTTCTCCCTCTGTGTATTCTAGGAAGGTCAGTCTGAAAGGAGGGAGGGGGTGACAGGAGGTAGATAGCAGCTTGCTTACTCAAGCTTTGTGCACACCCATCTTTCCAGGGCCCATTCTGAAGGATACCAGCTATCTTCATGTCCTGAGTGATGTTGTATGTGAGTGTGACGCAGGAGGTGTCAGCCATTCTCAGCTAGATATGTGGAATGCTTAGAACACTTAAAATAGAAAACTTTATATCCTGCCATTATATTTCAGGAAAAAGTAATGGGATGGTTAATTTTACCAATTGGCTAGGCTATGGTGTCCAGTTGTTTGGTCAAACATAACTCTGGATGTTCATAGAGGGATGAAATACCCTCTATGAGGGTATTTTTTATGATGGTGAATACTTACAATGAGTTGACTTTGAGTAAAACGTTATTCTCCATAATGTGGGTAGGTCTCATCTAATCAGTTGATTTTGCTTTAAGACTACACCTTCAGTTCAGTTCGGTTCAGTCACTCAGTTGTGTCCGACTCTTTGCGACCCCATGAATCGCAGCACGCCAGGCCTCCCTGTCCATCACCAACTCCAGGAGTTCACTCAGACTCACGTCCATTGAGTCCGTGATGCCATCCAGCCATCTCATCCTCGGTCGTCCCCTTCTTCTCCTGCCCCCAATCGCTCCCAGCATCAGAGTCTTTTCCAATGAGTCAACTCTTCGCATGAGGTGCCCAAAGTACTGGAGCTTCAGCTTTAGCATCATTCCTTCCAAAGAAATCCCAGGGTTGATCTCCTGCAGAATGGACTGGTTGGATCTCCTTGCAGTCCAAGGGACTCTCAAGAGTCTTCTCCAACACCACAGTTCAAAAGCATCAATTCTTCAGCACTCAGCCTTCTTCACAGTCCAACTCTCACATCCATACATGACCACAGGAAAAACCATAGCCTTGACTAGACGGACCTTAGTCGGCAAAGGAATGTCTCTGCTTTTGAATACGCTATCTAGGTTGGTCATAACTTTTCTTCCAAGGAGTAAGCGTCTTTTAATTTCATGGCTGCAGTCACCATCTCCAGATTTTGGAGCCCCCAAAAATAAAGTCTGACACTGTTTCCACTGTTTCTCTATCTATTTGCCATGAAGTGATAGGACCAGATGCCATGATCTTCGTTTTCTGAATGTTGAGCTTTAAGCCAACTTTTTCACTCTCCTCTTTTACTTTCATCAAGAGGCTTTTTAGTTCCTCTTTACTTTCTGCCATAAGGGTGGTGTCATCTGCATATCTGAGGTTATTGATATTTCTCCTGGCAATCTTGATTCCAGCTTGTGTTTCTTCCAGTCCAGCGTTTCTCATGATGTACTCTGCATAGAAGTTAAATAAGCAGGGTGACAATATACAGCCTTGACGTGCTCCTTTTCCTATTTGGAACCAGTCTGTTGTTCCATGTCCAGTTCTAACTGTTGCTTCCTGGCTTGCATACAGATTTCTCAAGAGGCAGGTCAGGTGGTCTGGTATTCCCATCTCCTTCAGAATTTTCCACAGTTGATTGTGATCCACACAGTCAAAGGCTTTGGCATAGTCAATAAAGTAGAAATAGATATTTTTCTGGAACTCTGTTGCTTTTTCCATGATCCATCGGATGTTGGCAATTTGATCTCTGGTTCCTCTGCCTTTTCTAAAACCAGCTTGAACATCAGGAAGTTCATGGTTCATGTATTGCTGAAGCCTGGCTTGGAGAATTTTGAGGATTACTTTACTAGCGTGTGAGATGAGTGCAATTGTGCGGTAGTTTGAGCATTCTTAGACACCGTACAAATCCCCTGCCTGCCAGTCTGCCCTGCAGATTTCATACCCAAGCCTGAAATATCAACTCTTAGCTGAATTTCCAGCCTGCTGTCCTGTCTGTCCTACAGACTTGAGACCTTCCAGCTCTCACAATTTCCTGAGCCAGTTTCTTAAAATAACTGCCACCCCCCCCAATCTTTCTCTGTATATGCATGCATGCTCAGATGCTCAGTCGTGTCTGACTCTGTGACCCCAGGGACTGTAGCCCACCAGTCTCCTCTGTCAGTGGGATCTTCCTGGAAAGAATACTGGAGTGGGTTACCATTTCCTCCTCTAGGGGATTTTCCCAACCCAGGAATGAAACCAGTGTCTGCTGTGTCTCCTGAATTGGCAGGCAGATTCTTTACCACTGAGCCATCTGGGAAGCCCTTCTCTGTATATAGGTATGCTCTATCTATATCTCTCTCTATATATCTATCCATCCCTGTAACTATGTATATCTATATCAACTATAGCTCTATCTATTTTTCCATCTATTTATCCTATTGATTCTGTTTCTCTGGAGAACCCTGACTAAAACAGGAAATCTAAAAGGGAATGAAATCGTAGTGTGTTGCAATGGAAATAACTCAACATCCTAATAGATTCAGTATATTTTGCTGAATTCTACCTAGAATTTTTAAGAACATGCTGCCAAAACCTCTTGTCTGCTTAAGAAAGCATATAGAACTCTGTTCTCCATCCAGGGCTTCTGGTTAAATATCTCCTGAAAGCATTGTCTACTTGTCTCCATCTCCTAGCTGCCTATTCATGGACTAGAAAAAGGCAGTGCTCAGACCCTTATGTCATCCCGTGTTGTCTTTGTCCCATTAGTAGCCGCGTGTGGCTGTCTGTGGTGAGTAATTGGACGATCGCTCAGGGAAGTGCACGTGCTAATGGTGCATGGCAGCTTTACAAACACTGTCTGTTTGAGTTAGACCTGCATTGTCCTCTGATTTAAAGATTCTTCTGTGACAATCAGAGCCTTGGGGATGATGTTGGCCAGAAAGAATGTGCATGGCCGTTATTGAGCCAATTTTATAATTCATCTTTTAATAATCTGTGACTAAAGAGCTGAGTGAAATTCATCAAGCCCTGCCTTGTTTCTCACTGGGGAGCTTTCTGTTTTGTTACAGAGCCAAAGCTGTATGCAGCTGTTGGAGCTGTCACCGGTATTCTGGTTCACCCAAATATTGATAATAATTACTTTGGCTCCACATGGAAAGCATTTATTCTAATATCTGTAATGGAAAGACTTATTATTGATATTACAGCTTTGCAGTGAGTCTGTCAGAATGTGGATATGACATTCATAAACTATATTTGGTAAAAGCAGTATGTTTCTCCTACATAGTACACAGGACCCTGGGGTGTATTGTTGATCATCTGTTCTTCATAAATATAAGGAGAAGTTCTTACCAGATAATAATAATTAAACCTGTAGAAATGTCCAAATGGTGGCAGGCTACAGCCATCCTCAATATCCCACAACAGCCTGTTAGGATAAGCAAAGTCAAACAGCCAAGGCTTTGAGTCTGAGTGGGGTAAGTAGCATAATGAATTTTCTTCACCTGTCATTATTCCTGTCTTGGCTTTCCTGGGCTACAGTTACAAGCTGGTCACATCACATTTATGCACCTTTGTGTAGAGAGCTTTGGAATGGAGCTTGGGACTGGTCCAACTGGGAATGACCAGCTTATTATCGCAGGAACGAAAAGCTGCTTTGACCCTTGTCAGCCACATCCCCGGGAAGCCATGTGCTTGCCCAAACCCATGGCTTTATGTTTCCTTCTTACATGTCCCCCTTTCTGTTCTCCTTGCCTTTCTTATTTGCTTGCCCTGGGTGGTCTTCTGTCTCCTATATCAAACTTCATGATGTGGGACATGTTAGTTGCTCTGATCAAGATGATTTTCTTTTGACATTAGTGTCTGACCACCTCCAAGAGAATGACTAGGTTCCAAGCTTTGACTAGGTGGGCTCTGAGTAGCAAGGAACTCAGCGGCAACTTAGCCGCATGCTCAGCAGATGGGGTGACTTGATGACCACCTTTTTGCAGAGGACTAAGGAGATCTTATGAGAAAGCTCTTGGGGTAGGTAGGGTTTTATGTCAAAGACTTAGTTATAAGAGAGCAGGAGGGAGACTGAGTCCAGCTCTGGAGCTAGAATGAGTCTCGAATCACAGTCCAACTGCTGTAGCACTTCTGGGCTTAGAGGAGAGAGACTGCTGCTGCTGCTAAGTTGCTTCAGTTGTGTCCAACTCCGTGCGACCCCATAGATGGCAACTCACCAGGCTCCTCTGTCCCTGGGATTCTCCAGGCGAGAATTCTGGAGTGGGTTGCCATTTCCTTCTCCAATACATGCATGCATGCTAAGTCACTTCAGTCATGTCTGACTCTGTCTGACCCCATAGATGGCAGCCCACTAGGCTCCTCTGTCCACAGGATTCTCTAGGCAAGAATACTGGAGTGGGTTTCCATTTCCTCCGAGGAGAGAGACAGCTGTAAGTAAAAACTATGCCATGACAGTCTATGACACATCGGAGCTCAGTAATCTATGGCATAGGGACCAATATAACAGAGTATAACACAAAGGAAGGTAGCCTCTAGCAGGGCCTGGGGCAGCTGTGAGCAGTAGCAGTCCCCAGGCTGCCTGGTGTGCCAGGCAGGCAGCATAGGTGCTATAGGAACCAGCACACGTGAGTCACCCTTGGGGGGGGCTCCTAGAAATACATGAATGGGGAGCAGTCCTCAGACACCCGGAGGTTTCTTATTAGCACACAGGACTGGAGTCAGCAAAACTGGAAGGTGCACCCTAATGTGTTGGACCATAGTTGTCCAACAGTATGGTGATCTCTGTGGGGGGAGTCTGCGTTCATTAGACTGTTCTTGAGTGACTGGACAATACACCTTGGCCCTTCCCTTCACTTGTGTTAGGTGGTCCATCTTGGGTGGTCAGATCCTTATGCCATGTATCCTGAGTCCTTTGCCAGAAAGGCTGAGCTAAATTCCTTAAGAGAGGCTTCTGGATTTGCATCTTGATCTTGGCTAAAAGCAAGACTAAGAAGAATTTCTGTCTTAAAATTTTATAAGTAAATTTATAAAATTTAATAAAAATTTCTGTCTAAAATTTGACCAGATTTCCAATAGCCTGTTGACTAATACAGACATTTGTTTTCAAGAAAGAGCTTTTGTGACTTAAGTGTATTTACTGCAAAGAAAAACTGGAGAAAGTTTAGGAGATGCATTGAATAATAGCTTTAAGACAGAAAAACACTGGGTAAAAAAGAAAGTGATGAAAAGAGTGTTGTGCTTGGCCAAGTCAGCCATTTAATGACAAACCTCCTCTTGTTTAAACTGGGAACTGTCTATTTTGGCCGATTAAAGTAGTCTCTAAGAATATTCTTAATTTCTGAAGGCTTTGTTATAAGAAAGCCAAAATAATCAGAGTTTATTGATCCATTTCAGAGCACTTCTGTTTTCGGATGGACTGCCTTGAGGTTCAGAAAGATGCATGGTGTAATTTCATAGGAATCCCTTATAATGCAGTATGGAATTATGCTCACATGCTCTGAAGTGTTTCTAAACAGCTCTGGCCACATCTTGGATATTCATCGTCTGAGAATGTATAATTTATGAAATTGTAATGAGATGGTAGAATTTTGCTCTAAAGGATTCTCATGGAGTTGGTCTACATCCGCTTGTAATGTCAGCTCTTTTCTAAGATAGCTCCTGCTGTACCTTCCCCTCCGAAACCACAATTTTCAGAGCTTTGAAAGTGGGAGCTCTTCCAGCTTGGGGTTATGGTCTGTCATACTGTGAAGAAGTTGTTGACCCATGGAACTTTTTCCTTTTCTTTGATGTCATGAGGTTGGGGTCTGCCTTCTGTTCTGTTTTTGTTCTCAACTGACTGTCAGTTCCTTGCTAAATTTCCAAGTAATTATTAAGGGCTTAGCTTAAGGCGGGGGTACTGACCTATCCCTCAAAAATATTAGGTGAGGAACTTCCCTGGAAGTCCAGTGGTTAAGACTCTATGTTCCCAATGCAGGGGGTGTGGGTTTGACTCCTGCTTGAGAAACTAAGATCCTGCATGCTGCGTGCTGCAACCTAAAAAAAAGGAAGTTAGGTGAAATTTGGTTTATCTCTAGTAGGTGAGCATATTTTTGAAATTTTAAATCATAGTCTTTAAGAATCTTTTTAAAAAATACTTAAAAACCAAGGACTTAAAGAACTGTTTTTATTGACGTATCTTGGGAACTCTAGGCAATATGACTGATATTTGAGAGGGCCTGGGAATATTGAACAGCACCCCCTTTTTCGAGGTCAGCAGTTAGTTCAGGTCCATGATGGCCTCATGGACCCAGGTTTCTTCCAGTTTTCTGCATTTTCATGCTTTGTATGTGGCCTTCATCCTTGTGATGTAAATCATTATGCCACCTATAGCATCATGCCTGTGTTCTGATAGTGGCTTGACAGCAATCTAGTCCTTTAACCATTTTTCAATTTTTCTGTCACCCTGTGAGGGTGGGCAAGCTGTGGTGTCTTTATCTGCTCTTGACCAGCTCTCGAACAAAAACCTTTAAATTCCGCTATTCACAAGACTGGCTTTGCTTTTGTGTTCTTCCAGGAGCTAACAATTTTTTCTCAGTCCTTTATATGAATCAGTGTTTTGGCCTTCTTGACTCATGGTTTGCTTCTAGGTGTACTTGAGCTGTTCCAATCCAGAGAAGTCGGATACAAATGAATATATGATAAATTGAATACTGTTTTAAGATTTCAGAGTAGCAAATTTATAAAGAATTTTTTTTTTTGCAAAGCCTTTGTATGGTAAAAAACAACCAGATAATTCATTTACTTGGGGAACCCAGGTTTTTCATGTATTAACTCCACCTTAAAATGGGGAGATCTTTTATAGTACAGTTTGCTCTGAATCAGAACTTATATCTGGAAAGTCATTTGGGGCATCAGATTTCCTGCCCTCTCCCATACTGCTGCTGCTTCTGAATACAATCATCTTTTTCTACTTGGACATTGATTAAAGAACTCAGAGGAGCATGACCATAGATCTGATCTGTGAAGAATATATAGCCTCTTCAAAAAGGGAACTCTTGGAAAATTAGAATTACTAGATTTTATTTTTTTGATGGAAAGCATAAAAATGCCTATAATTGGAAAAAATAGGTTCCTAGTGGCAATGTAATTTTAATATTTCATATATCTTTATGGAAGGCTTGAAAATTTGGAAATAAAAGTATCATAATCTTCAGTATTTTCCTTAATTTTGAAGTCAATTTTAAAAATATAGACATTTACATTTCTGGATTACATTTGTATACGTAAATCTTTACAGTTTCCTGTTCCATTTTTCTTTTGTTACTATGGTTCATCCCAGAGAGCATTTGAAGGCACCCACCTTCAGATGGATTGACTGAGGCAAGGGTGGGGTCAGGATGTGGAGGAGAGTGAGGAGCTGGGATGCACAGCCCATCCTATCCTGGAGGTCGTGGCTAGAAGGTGGATGGGGGATGGAGAGTAGGAGGAACCTCAAGGTAGTAAGTACCCCAGGGAGGGGTACTTACCATTGTGCTAAGAAAATTGAGAAAGGCTTAGAAGAGCTAAGTTAAAGAAAATAAAAAGGGGCAAAAAATGAGAGAGTACTGGGAAGTATAAAGGAAGGAAGGAGTGGATGTTATAGGGCAGAGGGTGGGGATGGAGAGTCAGAGAATGCTTCCAGGAGCTTCCCTCATGGTCCAGTGGCTAAGACTCTGTCCTTCCAATGCAGGGAGCCTGGGCTCCTGGCCAGGAAACTAGATCCCATATGCTGCAACTAAGTTTTCTTATGCCACAACTAAAAGATTCCACATGCCACAACTAAGACCTGGTGCATTCAAATAAATAAGTAAATTTTTTTTTTTTAAATGAAAGAGCCCCCACTTACTCTGCCATGGTCACTTCTAGTTCATCATCAGAGCAGGTGGGTGAGATACAGTGGGGCACAGAAATAGACTTAGGGCGAGAAAGAAGCACCGAGAATGAGTGAAGGATGTATAAAGTATATGAAAGCAAATGTAGGGTGTGAAGTGATGAGCTGGCCCTCTGTGGCATTAAGAGTAGCAAGCGATCAATAGAAAACTGGAAAGAGAGAGTTGGCTTCAAAGGGCAAGGAAGTAGTTTTCTAGAGTGTTCTGCTTTCTTTTTTCTCTCTCTTTCTTCCACTAAGAACAGGGATGAGAGGGCCATGAGGAGACCCTCCTGCAGGGGACAGGTGAGGCTGAGGTAGGACAGCCCTGCTGGTAGCAGAGACGGTCTCCCAGAGAGATCCTGTGCGAACCAAAAGATTACAACCTTACTATTCCTGCCTTTGTGACCTCAGACAAGTGGTTCAACTTCTCTGAGCCTCAGCCTTTTCATCTGTAAAACAGAGAGAAGAATGTCTGCCTCCTGGGGTTACTTCCATAAATGAGATATTGTGCAATATGCTTGAGTTGACCCATGAGTGTTTGGAGTTAGTTATTGCTCTGTTGGAATACCCAGGATAGCCACTGAGGACAACATGGCTCCTTCGGGACTGGAGTGGCCTAGTCCCAGTTCCCTGGTATCTAAAGGTGATAGAACTTGAGAATGTCACTTGTCTCCAAGTGGCCTGCATTGTACTGATGCTCCTGTCCACCCTTCACAGTAAGCACCCTGGAGTGAGCAGTGTGTCACTCACACTTGGCTAACCTGCTTAATTACTTTACAATCCAAGTGTATGCAAAGTCATACAAAGTCTGTTGACTTCTAACTCCTAATTTTGACAGTAATAAACACATACAGTTGGCTCTGTGTATGGATTCAATCAACCATGGATCAAAAATATTTTTTATTTTTTAATTAATTAATTATTTATTTATTTTTTGAGTTTAAATGTGTTTTATTTTTAGACAACCTACATGACACGTTTTCTCAAAAACAGTGCCTCCGCTCCAAATAAATCAACATTCAAAACAAATGAAGAGCTCGAGATGACATCAGTCCCATCTGTCCAAGTCCTGGTGTTGTGTGGATGAAAAGCAGTGGCCAGCCAGTTTTGACGACAGGTGATTGATCCAAAGTAACTGCCAACTTTGTTAATAATTTTCCATCTCTAAACCATCCTTAAAGAAAATCATATATGGGGTTACACCGTCCTCACAGTAGTCCAGCAGAGCAACCATGCCATCTGGATTCATGTTTTCACCAATAAAGAACTGGTAGTTTTTGAAATTAGCAAGGATGTGCTTGATTTGTCCTGCAGCCCCTGTCATAAAAGGTTTTACTCTTTCTGGTCTCTGTTCTTCAAGTTTCCCTTTGATTGACTTCATGTAATCTTTGATGTACTTCTTGTAGGCTTCTTTTGTGAAGCTGGTTTCCTGCAAGTGATGGTTCATGACAATATCGACACCAGTGATTACTGTGCTTTCCGTACCTTCGCCCTCGGGGCCTTCAGCGGAGGCATTTCCACCAATGAGCGAGTCATCGATGTTACCCTCTGTCCTGCTGACCATCTTCCCCTCTACCTCCAGACACAGCCCGTCCGCGGCCTCCCGGATCTTGTAGATGTCGGAGAACATCTCATCGTGGCTAATGAGGTCCCAGTAGATGATCATGATGGCGACTGGAGGGAGGCGACAGCGGCGCTGGCTTAGCAGGAGCCCGGAGCTCAGAGCGAGCGCAGTGCGGCCAGAGTGGCGCTCGGGGGCAGGGGGGAGCGGGCGGAAAAGCCAAAAATATTTTTTAAATAATTCCAGAAAGTTCCAAAAAGCAAAACTTGAATTTGCTGCATACTGGCAACTATTTACATAGCATCTACATTGTATTAAGTATGATAGGTAAACTAGAGATAATTTAAAGTATATAGAAGAATGTACGTAGGTTTTATGGAAATACTGGACCATTTTATATAAGGAATGGAGCATCTACAAATTTTTCTATCTGTGGAGATCTTAGAACCACTTTCCCATAGATAAAGAAGGATGACTATACTATCTCTGAAATATTCTCCTTGATATTTCAGACCTTCTTGCTATGGAATCAATGATAAATAATTGTAGAATAAATAGTAATGGGATTGATATTTTGAGGCCCAGAAAATTTAAATACTACCTTTCAAACTCTATAAGGCTGGCTTGACTATGTTTTCTTTTTTTTTTTTAAGAAACTCAGTTTTTCTCTTTTATGTGAATCAGTGGTTTTGGTGTCTTGAGCTGATGTTTACCTCCAGGCACTCTTCTCTTCAAGCTCTGAGTGGAGATGTAATTTATTTTCCTCTGCCACTGTATCCCCCTTCTTTGGGCTCATTCTTGTCGTCGTCTTCTTCAACTTTTAGTTGCTGAAGTTTGGCTACTGTTTATCCAGTCTGTCTGAGATTCTGTAAAATGGAGTTAATATTACCTCTTTTGCCAAGCTATCATGAAGATTCAGTGCAACTATATAATTACAAAGCGTACAACATACATAGAAGGCCCTCGGTAAGTAACAGTTGTGAATGAGTATAACACAGACAGATGCTGCATAAGTTTAAGTTATTAATTTGCAGATATTGGGATGAGAGACAAAGCAGAAAAGGCAACTCAGCTAAGAGTGAGGAGTTTTAAATTCTGGATTCACATGGAATACTTTGTCCCATATCCATTTTCTGGGATTTTTCTCCCAACCACATTACTGTAGTGAAAGTGGTCATATTACAATGGGACCATGTACCTCAGCTGTGGGTGACTGGTCAGGGGTTGGGCATCTGAGTTTGCCTGGATCAGTGAGTTTATTCCCTGGAATCTTTGATCTTCATCTGCAGAAGTAAGGAAGCAGGTTGAAAGAGAAACGGAGAAAAGCACAATTGAGAAGCAGGAGTAGAGGAAAGAGAAATCGAGGCCGCAGATAGGATTTGAATCCCTGATTCTACCTGGTTTTGTGCTGCCAGTATTTCTGCCCTTGGGCTTCTGGAGGCATTCCCATTGTATCCCTATAATAATTATTCTTTTTTACTTTAACTTGTCTGCGATGAAGTTCTGTTGCTTAAAACTAAGGAGCCTAAAACAATGAGTAGCTAGACATAATATCTTTGGACCGCAGTTTTCTCATCTGTAAAATGAGCAGTGTAAGCTAATCTATAAGATGCCTTTGATTTCTGTAATTTTAAGTGTGTGTGTGTGTGTGTGTGTGTGTGTGAATGAATGTAGGAGGTGACAGCAGGGTCTGGGCAATCATGAGATTCTATCTGCTGCCAAATAAATGCTGAATGAACCACAAATGATAAATGGAATTAGAAACTGTAAATTTTGGACAGTAAACACTTGGAGGAGGTTGCCAACTCCATATATGACATGGTTACATAAGCATTTGAAATACAGCTTTTAATAACTTTCATCAAGTCACTTTTGAGCTTTGGGTGTTGGTGAGGATAAGTATGAATGTAGCAAAGAAGAATTTCTAAAGTGCCATTTCAGGAAAATAAGGAAAAACAATAAAAATTGATAGGTATGATGGTCCAAAATGAGGTAATTTCAGTACCATCTGATTGTCCCTGACCCCTGATCTGGGACAGCTCTTTTCGAATAATTTCTGAGAAATCAGTGGTGCCCTGTCTTGGAAGTGGGAGGGATGGATGCACTGCAGCTGTCCCTTCAGAAGAGAACAAGCCAGGTGCAATATGGCATTCTGGACTCTTGATGATGATTTATGAGCTTTGCGCTTCAATTACCATGTGCTTGATGGAGATTTAATTTGTTATTGTTTTAGGAATGTAGTTCCAAATATTTGAAAAATAAAACTCAGCTCTACCTTAGTAATGGTTTATTTTTAAGGGATCTTAGTGCTAATCACTTTTGATGGGTGACTTTTGTTACCGTATATCTGGGCTGAAAAAGCTGTTGCTCTCTCCATTTTTTAACTGGAGTTAACTTTCATCCATTCTAAACTCAAGTTTGTTCCTTACCATACACATTAAAAAGCCATTAACTTACCAGTTATGCAAGGATGGACGCAATAAAGGACAGAAATGGTATGGACCTAACAGAAGCAGAAGATATTAAGAAGAGGTGGCAAGAATACTCAGAAGAACTATGCAAAAGAGATCTTCATGACCCAGATAACAACAATGTATGATCACTCACCTAGAGCCAGACATCCTGGAATGTGAAGTCAAGTGGGCCTTAGGAAGCATCTCTATGAAAAAGCTGGTGGAAGTGATGGAATTCCAGTTGAGGTATTTCAAATCCTAAAAGATGATGCTGTGAAAGTGCTGCACTCAATATGCCAGCAAATTTGGAAAACTCAGCAGTGGCCGCAGGACTGGAAAAGGTCAGTTTTCATTCCAATCCCAAAGAAAGGCAATGCCAAAGAATGTTCAAACTACTGCACAATTGCACTTATCTCACACGCTAGCAAAGAAATGCTCAAAATTCTCCAAGCCAGGCTTCAGCAATACATGAACTGTGAACTTCCAGACATTCAAGCTGGATTTAGAAAAGGCAGAGCAATCAGAGATCAAATTGCCAACATCTGCTGGATCATGGAAAAAGCAAGAGAGTTCCAGAAAAACATCTACTTCTGCTTTATTGCCTACACCAAAGCCTTTGTATGGGTCACAACAAACTGTGTTAAATTCTGAAAGAGATGGGAATACCAGACCACCTGATCTGCCTCCTGAGCAGTCTGTATGCAGGTCAAGAAGCAACAGTTAGAACTGGACATGGAACAACATGGACTGGTTCCAAATCAGGAAAGGAGTACATCAAGGCTGTATATTGTCACCCTGCTTATTTAACTTATATGCAGAGTACATCATGCAAAATGCTGGGTTGAATGAAGCACAAGCTGGAATCAAGATTGCCGGGAGAAATATCAATAACCTCAGATATGCAGATGACACCACCCTTATGGCAGAAAGTGAAGAAGAACTAAAGAGCCTCTCAATGGAAGTGAAAGAGGAGAATGAAAAAGTTGGTTTAAAGCTCAACATTCAGAAAACTAAGATCATGGCATCTGGTTCCATCACTTCATAGCAAATAGATGGGGAAACAATGGAAACAGTGAGAAACTTTATATTTTGGGGCTCCAAAATCATTGCAGATGGTGACTGCAGCCATGGAATTAAAAGATGCTTGCTCCTTGCAAGAAAAGTTATGACCAAACTAGATAGCATATTAAAAAGCAGAGATATTACCCTGCCAACAAAGGTCTGTCTAGTCAAAGCTATGGTTTTTCCAGTAGTCATGTATGGATGTGAGAGTTGGACTATAAAGAAAGCTGACCACCAAAGAATTGATGCTTTTGAACTGCACTGTTGAAGACTCTTGAGAATCCCCTGGACTGCAAAGAGATCCAACTAGTCCATCCTAAAGGAAATCAACCCTGAATATTCATTGGAAGGACTGATGCTAAAGCTGAAACTCCAATACTTTGGCCACCTGATGTGAAGAACTGACTCATTTGAAAAGACCCTGATGCTAGGAAATATTGAAGGTGGGAGGAGAAGGGGACAATAGAGGAGGAGATGGTTGAATGGCATCACCAACTTGATGGATATGAGTTTGAGTAAGCTCTGGGAGTTGGTGATGGACAGGAGAGCCTGGCATGCTGCAGACCATGGGTTCGCAGAGTTGGACACGACTGAGTGTCAGACTTTATTTTTTGGGGCTCCAAAATCACTGCAGATGGTGACTGCAGCCATGAAATTAAAAGACGCTTACTCCTTGGAAGAAAAGTTATGACCAATCTAGATAACATATTCAAAAGCAGAGACATTACTTTGCCAACAAAGGTCCGTTTAGTCAAGGCTATGGTTTTTCCTGTGGTCATGTATGGATGTGAGAGTTGGACTGTGAAGAAGGCTGAGCGCTGAAGAATTGATGCTCTTGAACTGTGGTGTTGGAGAAGACTCTTGAGAGTCCCTTGGACTGCAAGGAGATCCAACCAGTCCATTCTGAAGGAGATCAGCCCTGGGATTTCTTTGGAAGGAATGATGCTAAAGCTGAAACTCCAGTACTTTGGCCACCTCATGCGAAGAGTTGACTCATTGGAAAAGACTCTGGTGGGAGGGATTGGGGGCAGGAGGAGAAGGGGATGACAGAGGATGAGATGGCTGGATGGCATCACTGACTCAATGGACATGAGTCTGAGTGAACTCTGGGAGTTGGTGATGGACAGAGAGGCCTGGCGTGCTGCGATTCATGGGGTCGCAAAAAGTTGAACACAACTGAGCGACTGAACTGAACTGAACTGAGCAACTGAATTGAACTAAACTGCTCTAATTTACCAATAAGCTCTACCTGAATTCAACCTATAGGGTATCACCGTCTGACTTATATGGGTAATACTCTCTTAACCCCCACACTGTCTTGTTAGTGGCCAAGAGCCCAGATTCTGCTGTTGGACTACCTGGATTCAAATCCTAGCTCTGCCATTTATTTGTTTTAATATCTCTGTACCTCAGGTTCCTCATTTATAATATGAGGATAATAACCTTGATTGAATGTGTATCTATATGCCAAGCCCTTAGAATAGTGCCTGGTACCTGGCAAATGCTATGCCAGGGTTTATTATGACTATTCTTAATTGGAGACGGTGACTTACTTCTTCATGCGAAGAATGGGCTTAAAACTCAAGTTTCCCCCTCACCCAACCTCACCCAAGCAAAAGATTGCCTTGAGACACACTAAGGTAAAATTTGTTGCTTTTCCAAGAATGACTCCTGATGGGAAGGACTGGGAAATCTAATGATGAAAGGAGATTCCTGAAAAAGAACCATAGACCATCTCTATCTCACAATCTTCCACTTCTAAGGAAGGAGCTGAAGGGCAGGTTGAGAGATCTGTCTCTTCTTGCAAGCTCCTGCTGCCATCCCTAGGGAGCCATATAAGCTGGGGTTCCCCATGGAGACTCCCAGTAGGACTGTGACACTTTCTCTGACAAAAATGGTGCAATTGTAGAGTGGGTTGAAATAAGCCATCCTCTGACTCTTCACAATGAATCGGTAGAGAACAGGGTTTAAGAGAAAGAAATTACCCATCATTTTCATTATCGTGGATATCACTCACCCACTGCAAAGAACACAATCGAGGCAGCTGTGAGGATGCAGAGCATCGGGCCCCAAACCAGCTGGCAGATCAGAAGGGGTGTTTTCTGGCTCAGCGAAGCTGACATTAAGTAAATTGTTAGTGCTGACTCCTGCAGTGATGAGTAGGGCTTTAGGCAATAGGAACTCAGGGTGGGGAAATGAAGCTTGATATATAGGTTTCACAATCATAAAGAGATTTCCCTGAGTGACTTCTTCTTTTCTAACAAGGATAACGTGAGACGTTTTTATTTACATTGTCTCATTGCATCTTTGGGCAACAATTCTCCACGGGTCTCACATTTCTGTATGTCTTGTGAGCAGACATGCTGGCTGTCCTTTGTTCTGGACAACCTTTCCAAGACTGTTGGTGATAAACCTGAGAGACAGTGCTTCCCACTGGAGCAAAGTGCAGGCTTGCTTCTCATCCAGTATAATAATGATTATGTCTGCCTCAGGAGAAAAGGGCAGGCACTCTCTCTACCTGTTATAAAAGATTCCTTCAGCTTAGGATTCCTCTCTTGTAATTCAGTGTACTGTGTGTGCAGGTCTTATCAGTCCCTCTTCGCATGGTCTTAGAATTGGGAATTGGGGCTTGAGGAACTGGCACAAATGAATGCTAGCTCTCTGGTGACTGCTCTTGCTGTGAGTAATTAGTTGTCCTTCATCTCTGATCCAGGAGTCTTGTGTTTTACACCAACAGTCGTGAAACTGTAGTCAGCTAGTTCGTTAGCTCACAAGTAGAGTAAAATCTCCAGTCCTCTATAATTTTTGACATGTATTCTTCCTGGCTTGTTGGGGTTGTGGAGCACGTCTTAGGATATCAACAATTCAAACAACTGAATGTGATTCTCAATGGCGCGCGTTAACTGTGTGAGTCAGTAATCTCTTTTTCCTGCCAGTTTTCTCGTCTTTGGGGGGGAACTTTTTAGTCTTGTTTAAAAGTTGGATATCTTTGCTAGGATTAAAATTGATTGCTATAATTTGTACATTATCATGACTTTCTTGAAAAAAATCTATTTCCCCTCCCCAAGATCCACCCTGGCTTTACCCTGCTAACCTATCTAGTAAAGAATCCAAACTTTCCGAGAATCTCTTCCTGGAATACAGTTATGTATTTGCTTAGTTCCATAAATAATAATTGAATGAGGCTTTGTACATCCTATCCAAAGTTTGTCTTAATCCAGATCTCATATGCTTCTGCTGTATCATTCTACTTTTACATAATAAGAAGAGCAACCACAAATATTTATTGAAGAGTTATTCTGGCCAGGCACTGAAATAAGGGCTTCACATATATTCTCTTTCTTAATCTTTATAATAACTCCATGAGGTAGATTCTTTTATCATCACTTTAACACAGATGGAAAAAACGAAGGCTTAGAAAGTTAATGTGTATAATATAACAGCTAGTAAGTGGTGAAAACACAGTGGGAACCCAAGTCTGTCTTCTTAACCACCAGAACACACTGCCTCTCAGGGAGGTGCTGCCTAATTGGTCTCCAAATAACATAGTAAATAAATGAGGTTTTATTGGAATAAATTATGCCACCCACAAAATATTCATCTTATTTTAAAGGTGACCTAAAGTTAATTGCAATGATGTGAAAATTACATGGTCTTGATTCTCTATTGTAAAGAATCAAGAAGAATTGGTAATGCTCCCTGTTACATTTTACAGATTTTTTTATTCTGGCATTTGATAATGTTTTAAAATCAGTCTGGAAGTGTTTATCCTCACCAGTGATGAATTCTGAGTAACTTACTCATCTCAGCTTGGTCAAATTTGGACTATCTTGCTTATATAGTGATGATAATGTAGTACACAAATAATTTAACCATAATATAATCAGGAATCTGTTTTCTATTCATTTATACCAGTGCCAGGTATAAATGACTATCAGATGGTCCACCAGCTAAGAATTATTTTTGTGTCTTTGTTTGCTTACTTGCATAAGCTTTATCTTGCACGATATTCTTTCATTTCCTTTGTTAGATTTCTTAGGTTCTGTTCAGTAAATGATGCATCATTTGAGGTTTTTTTTGTATGTCATAATATTTATGAGCCATTATTCCAGATAGAAAGAAAGCCTTATTGAGGCACTTGAGATACTTCATGGTATTAAAGCCACAGCAGAGTTAAAAAACAGAAAACAATAAAGTAGGTCAAGTGTGGGTCAAAGCTCAGCTCCTCCATTTACCATTGGAGTAATTTTGGGAAGTTTATAAATCTTTATAAGCCTCGGGGTTTTTTGGTTGTTGTTAAGTGTGATAATATTGTCTAACACACAGGATTTTTGCAAAGATTAGAAATAATGTATTTAAGGTAATTGAACAAACTAGTTACTCAAGAAGTGATCATCGTTGTTTTTAAGGCAATTATTATTATTATTAATGTGTGTCATTGCTAAGTGGCTGAAATGTGCAAGATATTGTTCAAAACACTCTACATGGATTTTAATTCATTTTTTCTTAATAATCCAGTGAGAAAGGTAATTATTGTTTCCCCAGATCACACAATATGTGTCAGTGCTGGAATGTGAATTCATTTCCTTCTGACTCTATAGTCTATACTCCTGATAACCACAATAATAAGAAAATTTCATCTGTAATAAAATAGCCCAATTATTGATCTTTAACAAAACACCAAGAAATGTAATGCAATTATGGTGTTGTGTATGAAAATACATGGACCCATCTACTCACTCTGTGTAAACCGTATCTCTAATGTAAAGACCTCTCACCCCTCACCTCTTAGATTACCTTGTAAATGTTCCACTAATGTAAATGAATTACAAGTTTAGTTAACTCCAGTTTGATATTAAAATATTAGATTCTATTGTAAAGAGTGAATTTGAATGTATTCCAATATATGTGGAGAATGCTGTCAAGGCCTAAATTGTCCTTTCATATGTCAGTGACAGTAGTAGTACAGTGGTGTGTGTGTTTCTGTCCAATGTATCTCTATAGATATATTTAGATATACAGCTGTAGAATCTCACTAAATAATAATCATGAAATATCTCCTTTCTTTCCCAAGCAAATACGAATATTTCTCTCACTTTTTACCTTAATGAAACTTCAATTAAGATTCTCTGGGTACCAAAAAAAATAGATATTTCATATCAAACATTTAATTCATACAATTTAAAGCTTTAAAAATGAATATATTTGGCCACAGATCTTTGTTAATTGGAATTTGGGGCTTCAGGATCCCTCCCCACCATCTGAGGTGCCTGGCTTCCTCTGTGGCATAGTGACTATTATATTTCTATGGCAACTGTCTTAGCATTTTACAAGCCTCACAAGAACCCATTCCCACATGTTAAAAGCACCAAACAACAACTGGCATTTAATATTAATCCCATTATTACCTCCACTGTTTCCCCTCTATTCAAACATTTTCCTTTGATTAATGCTTTACTAATTTCTGAAAATGTAATATTTTCTTGTTTCATTTTGTTTCCTTTGCTTAGAATGTCCTCTCTTTTCTTTTCTCCTATTGCAATTGCATCTGCCTTTCCAGGGAGAGCCACAAAGTCAATTTTTCTGGAGACTAATCCCAGTATTAATCAAGCTGAAAGGTTTTCTTACCTTTATAACATTAAAGTTTTCCTGATAATAAGGAATAAGGCATGTTACCTAAATATCTTCAGGTTGGTGAATCATTTGTGCATTTTGATTCTCCAAAGAGAAATTGTTACCTGCACAGCTTGATTACTGTATGGTGCCCAAGAGAGTCCTTCACAATCAATAGCAGGTATCTGATTTAGGTTTCTTGAAAGAATAACTAAATAAACAAGTGATTTGTTTGAAAACATAAGACAGACATTGTCTGGTACAGCAGGAAAAATACAAAAGGCTGGGCTGGAGACACAGCCCAGATGACATGGGAAAATAATTTAACCTTTCTAAACTCAGTTTCTTCATCTGTAAAAATATGAGTGATCCTGCTTATATCCTTGCCCTGCTTACTTATGGGATTGTTGTGAGAACCAAGCAAAGAAATGTGTGCACACCGAAGTACACCATACATGCTGACCTATGTGATTAGATGCCTTGATAGCTGGACAGCCCAGCTGACACTTTAATAGGAAATCTACACACCATTATCTCACTCCATCCAAGAATATGTTATCAGACTCTTTTGATGTTGTGTAATAAAAATGGTTCACTTAGTCCCTCATCTGTTTTCCTATTCATTCATTCTGTGAATATTTATAAAGCACCTACGATATACCAGGCACGAGGGGTAGTAAACATGTAAAGACAGATGTAGTTCCCTACTCTCAGGGTCCTTGCATTCTCCTGGAGGAGACCCAAAATAAGCCTGCAAATCAATGAGGCTAACATTAGATAGAGGATAAGAGGTGATATGCAAGTGAAACAAGGACCTGCTAGCAGGTACGTGGGGGTAGGCATCATTAGCACTGTCAGAAAAGGCCTCTCTGGGTGACCGGAAGGCAGATAAAGCACAAGCTCTACAAAGGTTTGGGGACAGCAGGTACAAACCCTCTGAGGTGGGACAGGCTTGGCAGATAAAGCACAAGCTCTACAAAGGTTTGGGGACAGCAGGTACAAACCCTCTGAGGTGGGACAGGCTTGGAGTGTTCAGAGAGCAGAAAGAAGGCAGTGGGCTGAAGCAAAGCGAACTGCTGTAGTATGGAGGTAATGGATGGTGGACAGGAAATCTCTTTCCATAGTTCAATCGAGAAAAAAGCAATACATTTTCTTTGCCAATAAGGATCAAAGAAGTTAAGACTGGCTTAATTCTGGTGAAAACTTAGCTCATTGGATTATACTATAAGGTGTTTATATAACCATGCTATTAGAGACTTTTGAGCTTTATTTTCTTATATTATTTTACCATTATTAAAAGCAAAAGGATCTAACACTGTCCATGATTATTATTATTTTACCAGAATAATTTTTTCCTCTCAGTAAGTTATCATTTTGGTGATTTGCACACCCCTTAGTGTAATTTCATTATAACCAATATTTAGTGGGAAGTCTGAATTAATATATTTAAATATATTTAATTTTATTGCATTCATAGTATTTTTTCAGTAGGAAGTGCCAGCTTCTCTGTAGGTACAATTGAAGGGAAAATACAGAATCCTTTGTGGAATCCTCTTGGAATATAAACATGCACAAACACACAAAATTAAATTCTTAGGTGATAAGCACTGTGATAAGTATTGAGGAAAAGAGGTTATATGGTAAAATGAAAATTCTTAACAGTAGGAATTGACCAAGTCAAAAAGGTCAGGGAAGGGATAAGCTCCTTGAGTATTACACACTAGTTGTTGTTTAGTCACTAAGGTGTGTTTGACTCTTTATATATACTAGGATATATTCTCATGGTCCTATTTCAATGAGTGGATTAGAATGATCTTAATAAGTTTCTGTTCCCACTGCAGCCTTCCCTTTCCTTAGATATAAACTGCATGCACATAAATACATACTGAAGTGACTTGAATCAATTTGGTCCCTTAAGTATGTAAATTTTCCTTTGTCATCTGCTTCTACTTTGAGTTTGCTCAGCAAATCAATATCCTCTCCCCTCACCTTTTTCACCTTCACAAAAGAGAAGTCAGCCCTGGTATGCACACATTGCCACTAATTAAAGATCACTGATATTGGTTTATGGAGAGATTTATCCTGCACCCGTCAAGTCTTCTCCCCTCCTGTACATGCTGCCCTAGACATTTGGGACCCAGTTGCCAGAAGCTTCCAAATGCTCTGATATCACCTTTCTCCCTCATCACCTTTCCCACACACTGTTACTCTGGTCACCCAGGTCCCCCAACCTGCCACAGTTCTTGCAACTTCCTGATGCTGAAACCACACAAGCAGATGGCCCAGCTCCCTTCAGGCAGCAATTCTGTGCCAGGCATCAGACGTCCAGCCTCATAATGTGGGCTCTATCAGGCTGAGCACATAAATGCTCCAGCCCATTCTTAGCTGATAGAAAGCATATAAAAAAGGACTTTACAAACCAAGGCATGAATAAATAATTTCATGAGCAAAGCTGCAGTGTGGCTGTCCTCGGTTTAAAGCTGAAGCCTTTCTAATGTGTTGCCAGAGGATTAAATGCTATCACCATGTTTCAGGCAGTAATTTTCATTGCATGCTTCATTCAGGATTTGGCATTGGAAAAGAGAGAATTCTGTACACGTCAAATTAAAATTAGAAGGCAGTGCTCTGCTGTTTGAAGCTTGGATGCTGTTGTTTTGAGGGCATTATCTTCTTTTCAGGTGTTTCCCTCTCTTCTTTCTCTGTCTCTCCATCTCTCTCTCTCTCTGTTTCTCTCTCTTTCAACAGATAGTTACCACCTTTCCAGTTCTTGATAAACCCTTGCCGTAATGCCTAGACCTTTTCAAAACTGTACTTCATGTTGATATTTACAGCAGTGGGTTTGCAGTATTAGGAGAGCAACACCTTGTGTCAAACTGCATAGAAAAATCAAAGATTAACATAGGCAAAGGAAAAGGTCTGGGACTCTTGTCTCTCACCTAAAAATACTTTAAAAAAATGTCTACAGCACAAGCCTTTGGGCATAACGCCATGGCTTTGGATTGGTCACTTTGAGTCAGGGAGAAACCTGAGTGTCTGCATCTCACTTAAAGTCCTTTTAGGCCCTGGTTGATCAGGCCCATTAAGTCCAGTCCACCTTGAGTTTGCTTCAGGGAATGGGGACCAGAAGTTCCCCAACTTCTACAGTCAACTCCCCTTTCCTTTGTAATGTTTGCTACCTCATTTCTTTCCTCTAGTAGGGAAATAGAATTGTTTAATCTTAATGGCTGGCACCCAAATTCCTCTTCATGAAATACCTTTTTCTTTCTTTCCTTCCTTCCTTCCTTTTTTTTTTTTTTTTTTGCTGCACCACACAGCTGACAGGATCTGAGTTCTGTGACCAGGGATTGAACCTGGGAACTTCAGCAGGGAAAGTGCAGAGTCCTAACTACTGGGCAGTCAGGGAATTCCCCATGAAGTAACTTTCTTTGTCAAGAAAAGGTGCCATCATTTTTGTAACAATTACAGGCAGAAGATGAGATACAAGGCTGGGGAGCAGGCTGGTGCCAATCAAGGAAGGCAAGAGAAATGGTGCCTGATAGGTGAGGAAGACAGTCCCAGACTGAGAGGCCTGCAGACTGAGAGTGCAGGGTGAAGGGCCTTGGGCTCCAAAGATAGAGGGGCTGCAGCACTATTAAGAACTGTAATGCCAGTGTTTCTGTTGGAATTTCTGAGATGGAAATGCTCCCTCCATCCCCCTCCCAATACCTTCAGTAAAGAAGGCGATGAAGGGGCCGAAGGAGGGCCTGGGGTTCAAGTACTGTTAGCACAGCACAAAGCGAGCCTGCAGCAGCTGCAGCCAGGAGGCTGTCACAAGAGGTGGGCCCTTAAGGGGCTTTGTGGAAACACTGGGGGTGGAATCTGGACTGCCGCTGGCCACAGAATCAGGAGACTCAAGCCAATTTTTCCTGGATTTCCAAAGGACAAGAGAACCTACTATGGACTTTGGGTTATACTAGATTTTCAAGGGGCCTACAAAACAGTACTTTGTAATAAGCACTATGAAAATGAATGCTAGTAAGGTAGTTTGCAAAGATCCTGGCTTGCAGCCATGCAAAATGAGGGCAAAAATATGCTTAATGCAAATAGGCAACTCAGAGAAGATTTTTTTTGTTTGTTTTTTAATTTTCTGGGCTGGTTCATCGTAGAATAAAATGCTATTCCATTCTGTTTATATAAGCATTTTTCTATTGGCATATATTAGAATCCATGGAAAATCAGTCAGAGAAAATCCAGTTATAATTCTTCATGGGTTCATGCTTGAAGGAGCATTCTTAGGAATAATAACTTTCAGAAAGACATGTGCTGCATTTCTTACTCCATATACTTTCAGGGAACATTCCCCTGCAGATGGCTTCTTTTCTGGGTTTCATCCTGGAGCTCTTGTTCCCCTCCATCTCTCCTCTTTCAGTCACAAACTCACGGGTAGCATCACCTTCTGTGTGGACAGCCACCCCATAGTGGTAGCCTCTCTTCCAGAGATTGCATGGGATGGTCACTCTCTCCATGGCCTGCCTCATAGTCCTGGCCTCATCTTCTCCCAGAGATACTCTCCTCCAGCTTCTCCACGTAGGTGGAAACCTACATGAAGAAAAGTTCAGAATAACCTGAGGAAGTTTTCTTTTCTCCCAATGCATAGATAATAGAATCTCAGAATGGGAAACTCTTTGAATGGATTTTCTTCTATTCTATTTGGGGAGAAAAGTATCTTTTGTTAGCATAGAGGGTGGCTTTGCCAGTCTCTTTAGATCTGGGTGAAAAAGAATGTAAGGTGTGTGGTTGTATGTGAATGTATTTGAGTCAGTGTATGTGTGTGTTTGTGTAGGAGGATGATAGAAAAAGAGGCGAAATTTAATGGCTTATCTCAAGGATGAGCAAGGATTTTTCATGCAAGACAATTGTGAAGCTGATTTAAAACCAATTATCTTCTGTATCAGTACATGTAATATCCACAACAGCATTTCAAGCATTGTTTTTTTTTCCACTATCTTCTCACTAAAGGGTTTCATTTTAAGGGTGAAATATCAAAATGACATAAACGGTACAAACTGGAGAGCTGGGCTGTTATCCTGTGGCTTTCTACAATGTTCACTTTAAAGCTGGTGGAACTGAGAGGGATTTGAGGAATTTGGGAGTGAGGATGTGACTTGGTCCGGATGTTCAGTCACAGATCAGGCAGTGATTGTTCGGGATCTGGAAAGGCAGAGGATAGAGCTATCACTTGAGAGAGTGCTCAGACAAGAATGCATTTTAAATGCTCCGTGAACACATGCCTTTACTTGTCAGTCCACAGTCTGTGCCATTTAGGCTTCTTGGTTGCGAACAATAGACACCAGCTCTATTTATTTTAAACTAAAAGGGAATTTGTGAGAAGGATCTTGGGGCTCACAAAATCATTGGGAAGCTGAAGAACAAGTCTGAAGCATGGGAAGCACCAGCCTCCTCAAGACAGGCAACAGAGCTTCAGCATCTCAGGTCCCCTGCAGAACAGGCCACTCTGCATACTGCCTACACATCTGTTAGAAGTGTGACCCCAGTCATCCCAGCCTTTCCTTACAGCCTTGGGATTCAGAGTTCTGGGCACAAACATTCCCTTGGCTCAACCTAACTCAAGGGGCCCCTCCCTCCGTGAGAAGGCTGCACAGGGCCGAGGGAGAGGAGAGCCAGCCTCTTTAACATCCAGGGTGTTCATTAATATCCATGATGACAATGTCCCTTCTCACCACTACTATGCAGAATAAAGCTTCTCCAAAAAGGTGATTGGAGTGCAAACAGGAAGACACTAGGAAGTTGAAGGCTGTCAGACTAAAAAGTGATTCAAGTCAACCACATGCCTCATTACTCAGCCGCGAGGGCCTGGGATCCTGTAGCACATCCTTACAGGCTTCTTCCTGGTTGAGGTCTCTTCTTTTCCCCTCTGCTCCAGACCTAGTCTGCAATGCCATATTTCTGGATGCAGCTGTCCAGGTAGGGTCGCAGCAATGGAAGGCTGACTTCTGTTCACTCACCTATAAGTGAAGATGACTATCTCAGTGTGTTATTGTGAGGATCAGATGTGTTATTTGTAAAGTGCCTGGCATTCAGCAGTGTTCATTAGATGTTCTGTCATTTTCCTCATTGTATTGTCTTCCAAAAGGCAGTGTGCTTGTAGGTGTGTACCTGTTGTCGTTTTATTTATTCAGTGAATATTTATTGAGTGCCGTTGTTCTTATTTTTCTTAGTTTATCATGGACTGATGACAACTTTGTCCAGGAGTGTTACCACATAGTATCAATACTTGTGCAACTCGGCAAGTTATTTAACCTCTGAGATCCAGTAGGAGTCTCTGCAAAGGGGAGATAATAATCACACCTATGTTGAAGAATTCTTCTAAGCATTAAATGAATTAATCTACATAAAGTACTTAGCACAGTGCCTAGCAATGAGAAACACTCAATTTGTATTAACTATGAGTAAGAGCTCAAAGGCTTACATTTTTTCTTGAATCTGCTTATGTATTCAGCCTCTTCTATCAGAGTAATATATTCTACAAATTTGCTACAGGCTCTTTGTTCTATATACAGCTTATTTTCTAAAGGCCAAAGTATCCCCCTTGTAGACTTAGCATGGGAAAGACCTTAGGAGTGTTACTGTTCAACTACTTCATTGTGTGAAGCAGGAAGTGTAGGCTGCTCAGTGTAAGATTTGCTGACTTTCAGCTTGGTGCCCCATCTAGCCCATCTCATTTCATTATTATCAACAGCAACAGAACTCATTTCTGTTTCTATGGACCCTCAATTAAAATAAGAAAATCAGAGGTTGGTGTGAGGCAGGGTTCAGCAACCATGGGCTTCTGCTATATATTTCACCATTTCTCTTGCCACTGTTTGTGATGGTAGTGGTCTGGTTGTACACTAGGCAATGCCTATCACACTCACCTTATCTAGTCCTTGCCATCTACCTATGGCAGACTGCCACAAGTAGAGACAGATGGGGCTCTCAGAGAACTTTGGCCAGCTTTTACTTCCTATCATTCTTTAAGTGGTTACTTATTATTCTGCTATTCCCTGTAGTCTCTGACATTACCAATTCCTATGGTTTCTCATGGAATTAAATTAGCTTCAAATTCTTTTTCTCATGCTGTGGTAGCTTGCATTTTTCTGTGTTGACTGTTGCTTATCATTTTCTGGCTTTATATCCAATTCCTTCAGATCTTTGTGCATTTGAGCACAATCTTTCCCTACTCAAAACAAAACTTCTATTAATATCAATAACCTAATGCTCATTCTCTATTCCAAGTCATTAATAAAATTTTTATTGAGACCAGAAAGAATAGATTTTCTGCCAACTGTCTTGTCTCAATTGGATACGGGGAAATTTATCAATTTCCTTTGTTTCAAATAGTTTAGCCAATACTTAATTTATTTGGAAATGTTTATTTCTAAGCTAATTTAAATTTGCTTCAGATAAGATTTTATTAAATGTTATATCAGAATTATATTAATGTCCTCCCCCATATAATTCTGTATTATTTCCTAAATAAACTTTATAATTATGCCAAGAGCAGCTATATTATTTTATCTGGAACAGTTTGTTTTAATAAATGCCCAAATTACTTTGCTATTGCTTGGGATTTTAAAATTGCTTTTTGTCAGAGTAATTGTTTTAAATTAACAGTTATATTTGGAATAATATTTTGAAGGTTATAGTTTCATTTTTCTTATGCTTTTAAAAAATATGTGAGGCACACAGTTCCCTTTAATCAAGAATTTGCAATTTACAAGTATCAACATATATCCATACCAAATTAAAAAATTAGATAATTCTTTGCAAATTGATGCCTATATAGAGACAGCAAATTCTTTCCAGTGGGGTTTTGTTTTTTTTTACCTTTAGAAATTGAGGATTTTCTGCTTTTGTTGCACTTCTTACTCATAATAAATCTCAAATTAACCCTCAATTTCATTTTTAAAGGCAGATTTTAAATGCTGAGTCTAAAGTATGTAAACTTTAAAAATCTGTTGTCACTCCTTTTATACATGTTGTGTGTATTCTCTGCAATTCCCATTTTCTAATATACTTACTAAAAGTTAGAATTTCTTAGGTAGTTCTCTTCAACGTGAGGCTTAATGTAATCACCAAGTACAGATTTTCTCTGGGCTTATTTTCATGCTTACTGGCTCAAAATTGCTCTTTTGGGACTTTTTTGATGCCAAATGATGGGTTGTGAATAGTTTAATGTGTTCCTGTAGCATCATGAGACTCCCTCTATATTGTCAGTCTCATTTCTCTCTATCCCTGGAGGTTTAAAAATCAGAATCGACCGCAGTTTCTTTTTCATGTGTTCAACTACATACTATTTTATTGAACAAGAGTTTTTTTCCAATTTATCCAAATAGACTCCAGACACTTTGCAAAATCACAGTCCTTATATGTCTAATAATCTAGCATTAAAAATGCTTTCTCTATATGCTATGCTATCTTTCAACTTACTTTCTGTTACTTTATTATTTTTTTCAAGGTTTTATTTTTTAATTTTTTTTTAGTTTTTTATTTTTTTAATTTTTAAATCTTTAATTCTTACATGTGTTCCCAAACATGAACCCCCCTCCCACCTCCCTCCCCATAACATCTCTGTGGGTTGTCCCCATGCACCAGCCCCAAGCATGCTGTATCCTGCGTCAGACATAGACTGGCGATTCAATTCTTACATGATAGTATACATGTTAGAATGCCATTCTCCCAAATCATCCCACCCTCTCCCTCTCCCTCTGAGTCCAAAAGTCCGTTATACACAGCTGTGTTTGAATTCAATATTCATCAACTGACATCATGTTATGAGGGACACTTAATATTTAATGTGAGGTGATTAGGTCATATTTTCAACTTTAACTCCATATTTAGCTTAAGTGTCTCACATCTCTTGCATATGAGAATGTAATGACCTGGCAGTTTTCTTTTTCACAGAATTTAAGACTCTTGATTAAGCTTATATTGTTACACAGCACTGAATAATTATAGTTGAGGTTTTGGAATTAAATGTACAGATGATCTTGTTTCTTGCCCCTTACTTAAACATGCGTGTAAGTTCCCTTCCCTCACCTGGCATTTTATTAAATGTCTAGCATTTTATTAAAATTAAACTCTCCTTTGAATAATCCCTCCCTCCCTCTCCACTCTCCCTCCCTTTCTTCCTACCTTCCTTGTTTTCTTCTTTCCTTTCTTTTTAAAAACAGTGTTATAGTTAAAAAAAAAAATCAGGGGTACATGAAGTTTAGTGAAATACTCACTACCAAGAAGTAACCATATGTAGAATGGTCTTCTGCTAAGAAAAAGACCGGGATGAAATAGAAAACTAACCCTTCCCTATGTTGCCTAGTCCAGCTTCACAAGGTAGTACTACTAGTGTCCTGGGCACCAGGGAAGGTCTGTTGAGGGTTGACACTTTGCTGTGACACTGTACTGACCACTTTTTGGGAATCTGAGTTTCCTTGAAATCCAGCTCCAATTTAAAAGTCACTGATTATCATCACAGCTGAAAATGCCACACATTTTTGTTGTGGTGAAATATATGTAACATGAAATTTACCTTTTTGAACCATTTTTAGAAGTGCAGGTCAATGGCTTTAAGTGCTTTCATTGTTAGGCGACTGTCACACCATCCGTCTCTAGATTTCTTTTCATCTTGCATCAGTGAAGCTCCATGCCTAATAAACAACAGTCCGCAGTCACCCCTTCCCCCAGGCTTTGGCAACCTCCATTCTACTTTCTGTCTCTCTGAATTTGACTTCTCTAGGTTTTCTGCATACCTCATATAAGTGGAATCATATAAAGTTTGTCATTTTGAGACTGACTTACCTTGTTCATCATAATTCCTTAAGGTTCATCTATGTGTAACGTGTGTCAGAATTTCCTTGTAAAAGCTGAATAATATGCCAGTGTAAGTATATACCACATTTTGTTTATCTGTTCATCTGTCAGTGGATATCTGGGTTGTTACACCTTTTGACTTCTGAAGAATACGGCTAAGAACATTGGTATGGTTCAATATCTGCTTGAGTCCCTGCTTTCAGTTTTCTTGGGATATATACTCAGAAGTAAAATTGCTAGATCATGTGGTAATGCTGTGTTTGATTTTTTTTGAGGAGTCCCCAAATTTGTTTCTACCTGTAAGATGATTATTCCTCCTATCATATTCCATGTTTGGAAAAATTTTACTCTCTTTTGACTTCTGAATTAGTTTTTTGTTTTTTATACAAGTGCAAAATCCCTAGTTAAATAAAGGGCCAAATTTTATGACACTCTCAGTTTAGTAAGTGTTTTTAAACAGCATAAAATTAATCTTTAGGAATAATAAGCTATAGCCTCCTTGCCATAGCAGTTTAACAGTGGAAAGTCTTTAGCTTTTCAAAATTAAATTAAAAAAAAGAATTTTATGCATGATTATCCTTTTATAATGTTCAATATTTGAAGTTTTCTAAGTATTTTTTGCTATTCATAGAGCATTACATTATAAGGAAACATGTAGATGTGTGATATCTTCATGAGTCAAAATTACAGAGTTGTCCTTTTAAAAATAATACATTGCTAAAAATAATTCATTGCTGAAGGTCTGAACTTAAAAGTCCACTCAAAGATGATTATCTGCATGGTAAAAAAATGCTTGGAATAATCATGATTTCTTTTAATGAATGCCTGATTGCATTTTAGGATTTGATTTATTAATAATTTTCTGACATCACAGAGACATTATGGTAAAATTGTGTTGATTTGTAGTTGAGTAATTAGAATTTGTGGTATTTGTACAAAGGTCATGAAGTTGGCTTTTTTGCAAAAATTGTTTGGGGGAAAATAAAAGCCTGTTAACAAGACTATAAACAAAATTCCAAAGGAAAATGATTGCATATTGAAGAGAGCTGAAGTGTTTTCAAGCATTTAAGAAATAGTAGAGACAAACTGCCATTTTAGTGTCCTGTAGAGGCTAACAATGCTTCTGCCAAAACTATAACATGCTAGCTTCAAGCCATTCTTGATTAATGCTTTAATAGGCTTTTTGCTAGGCAACATTGGTTAGCCCAGTTATTACACATCTTTATATAAAGCTGCATTTATTGAATATCCAGCTTTGCGGGATAAAAGGGAAAATTACACTTTTCTTGAGTTGGCTCTGGCACTGTGTTTAGGTTAGTGCATTATAGATGCTTGAAATTAAAGCTTTCATTTTGAATTGTCATAGTATTTTTACTTTATTTTCTGTGTATAGTCTATGGTCATAGCTACTGACAAAGAATGGGATCTGGCTAATGCAAATTTGAAAGAAGGAAGAGAAAACTGGTAGGATTCCCTGTAGATCAGGATGGTTGGTTTCGAGATAGACATTTACCAACATCTGTTTCAAAAGGAAAATAAAAGCCCACCCTAGAAGTCTGAGGGTCATCAGGAAATAGACAAACATCAGGATATTATATTAAAGCACATCTGTCTCCACTTTGGCATGGCAAGCCTATATTTAGATATTAAGAGCTGTGTTTAAAAATGCTGATAAAGTGGATTCCATGCTCATTTTTTGGTGAACTGTGTTATTTTTCTTTTTTACAAATGTGTGCACTTGGTACCGTACTCAATATATGTTCTACCAAGACCAAATTTAAAACATAGAAGTGTGGAATTTCTCTCTTTTTACAGCCTGGCTTATAAACTTCAGAGCATACCTTGAATAGTTTATGTATCCCTTGGTGGGAAGTCTTCTTGCTGTTATTTTTCCTGGTGCATCTACATGCATGTATATTTTGCTATCTTTGCCCAGGGCTGCCTCTGTTTGTGTGCTGTAGCACTGGTCTTTTAATTTTCCAGTCCTATGAAGCCTTGGTGTTACCCTGGAGTATTGGTTCCTGTTTGAATCAAGCCTGGTAGCTACTTCTGCAGACGTAATTCTTTTATCTGCGAATTGTCATAGAAAAAACCCATTAAACCTGAGATCTAGGTCAGCTCTTATCAGCTGCCCAGGGTTCTGGGTATAGATTTGGGCGGGTGGACGTAGGTGCCCACTGTGCATGTTGAAGCCAGATTTTGGCAAAGTTCGGGGAGTAATAAAAAGTAACATTCGTTCCACAGTTCTAGACTTGAACAGTCTATTATGGTTTGGGTTTACAGTTAACATAGTATAATTTTTGATTGTTACACGTAAAATTTATTTGTATTTTTCCTCGTCTCTTCGTAGGCACTGGTTTGCTCTGTCTTTTTGAGGAAAATTAAGGTGATTCCCTGCCCCCACCCCCCACCCCCATCAAAATTTATCCCTGGAAGCCTGATGAACCAGTTAGGAGAATCTGGAGTTTCTCTGTAAGTTTTTTTTTTTTTAATGTAATTTTCTTGGAATATCGTTGAATTACAATGTTGTGTTAATTATTGCTGTACAGCAAAGTGACTCGGTCATGCAATATTTTATACATTCTTCTTCATTTTCTTTTCCATTATGATTTATCATAGGATATTGAATATGGCTCTTTGTGCTATACAGTAAGACTGTGTTTATCCATTCTATAGATATCAGTTTCCATCTGCTAATCCTAAACTCTAAATCCAACCCTCTTCAAATCCCTTCCACCTTGGCAACCACCAGTTTATTCTCTGTGTCCCTGTTAGGCTCATTTGTGTCACATTTTAGATTCTACGTATAAACTATAACACATGGTATTTGTCTTTCTCTTTCTGACTTACTTTACTTAATATAATAATCTCTAGTTGCATCCATGTTACTGCAAATGGCATTGTGTGCCCGCATCCATACTAAGTCTCTTCAGTTTGTCTGACTCTTTGCAATCCTATGGACTGTAGCCCACCAGACTCCTCTGTCCATGGAATTCTCCAGGCAAGGATAGTGGAGTGGGTTGTTGTGCCCTCCTCCAGGGGATCTTCCTGACCCAGGGATTGAACCTGTATCTCTTATGCCTCCTGCATTGGCAGGCAGGTTCTTTACCACTGACACCACCTAGAAAGTTCACAAATGGCATTATTTTGTTCTTTTTGTGACTGAATAGTATTCCATTGTATATATGTACCACATCGTCTTTATCCATTCATTTGTAAATGGACATTTAGTTTGTTTCCACGTCTTGGATGTTGTGAATAGTGCTGCTCTGAACTTATGAGTTCTCTATAAGTTTGGAAGGAACTAATAGTACTAAAGAAGTACTATTATCTTTGTTTTCTGAAAGAAAATATTACTGCTATTATTTCTTAAGAAAGGGAGAACATCTCAATCTAGTGCTAATATGTCTTTAACATATTTTTAAAACTTTTTTTAAAAAGAGAAGAGCAGACCTCAGACTCAGAGTCTTAAGAAGGCAACTGTTTCCAGTGAGAAGTCAATGGCATGACCATGTTTTTATTGCTTTTATTTCTTTATGATTTGCTTCTGTTTATGGTAAATAGCACAGTTTAAAATTTTTTTCTTTAAATCTTTTGTTGGACTAGAAGTTGTTTGATTTAACCCTTACAAGAATTCAATGTGTTTGATGCTATTTTAAACTGCCTTTTACAAATGAAAACACTAGTGCTTAGGAAACTTAGGTAACTTGCCTAAGGCTGCACAAACTGTGGAAGTCTAGAATTCAGATTCAGTTCTGTCTGAATCCAGAGACTAAACTCTGACCCACTCTTCTACATACATCTTAAGCATTGTACTCTGAACTGTCCTCACCAAGACCCCAAGACCTCCATAAAAGGGGGGAAAGAGGCAGCTTCAAGTTTCGCCTGCTGCTATTCTGCTGTTGCTCTGTGGGAAGCCCAAAGATTTACCGAGGCTCAGTTCCTCCTGGCGCCTTATTAGTTGTTTAACAATGTCATGCACTTAAAATCAAGGCAGTAACATTCTCGTGATGTCTTTTCCTTTTTAGAAATGGGACTAAGTTAAAATAAAACTATTTTTCCCCACCAATGGTATGTTTTTATATGGAGAGATAAAAGGAGTTGAGGGGGGAGATTAAAAATACTCAGTCTAATTTATGGTCACTGAAGAACAGCTGAATATACTGAGAAAAACCTTAGGCTGTTAACCAGGAAGGAGGTCTGCTTCTTCAACCAGCACAGCCTCAGTCCTTCGTGGGCAGACCTGAAAACTGAGGGGCTCTTCCGTCGCTTCGCAGACCCAAACTATGGTTAAGTTAAAACAGGGAGTTTCACATAGCTTTTCAAAAACCAAGTCCATCATATATTTCTTAATCTCATGTATACACATGAATAAGTGGAGCTGTTCTGATTTCTAAATTAAGGAGGGAAGAGAGTTTAGGAGTCTGTCCACTGAGGTTTGATTCAAGGTTTCCCCGTTTCCTATCTGTGTAGCCTTAGGCAGTTTCTTAATTTTTCCAAGTCTTTGTTTCCTGTTCATTATAAAATGGGGATAATAATATTCACCTCATAGAGTGGTTATGAAGATAAGCATAAAGAGCTTCAAACAGCACCTGACACGTGAACCATTTGTGATTTTACTTTTATTGGAAGCAGAGGGGAAGATTTAAAAAGTCACTATTTAAGAACCATTTGCCTGAGTGATCTCTAAAGTCTCAGAATTGTATGTATGCTTTTATGTTAGATTTTTCTAGGATGTAACTCAGAAAGCCCAATGTAATGAGAATCATTAAACTAGTGCACTCAGGAGAGTTTTGTGCTTGTGTGCTAACTGTGCTCTAAGTTCTAGGAAACGTAGTTGATAACTCTGTGCCTATCACTGCTGGACTCTTTCTCTCAGTGAGATCTCTGAGAGGCTGAAATCAAAATGTTTTGGAAATGATAGCAAATAAATAAATAAGTCTAGACTTTGTTGATTATCTTTCTTTGTGGTGAAAATGTCCAACAACCAGAGAATTGCACTTGGTGTCACCTGCTGTGTTTATCGATTCTGTCTTGAAAACAATAGTGTGTACATCACTGAACATATTGCTCAAGTGTTTAATTAGCTGAAGTCCCTTGATTTCATCAGTATCTCTGAGTCCTCGACCCTTGACCTTTTTGGCTCCAGAAAGACTGCAGGTACAGGTCTATTTGCTGTCAAGAAGCTGGTATCGAGTCTCTTCTTTGTCCCACTCCTGCCCCCTCTTCAGTAAACAATACATCCTAATATAAAATAGATGGGATGATAGCTTATCAGGGAAACTTCCAAGATCCCAGAATCTCTGTCTCCTTGGAAAATTACTAAACCACATTTAATACTGTAGTAATCAACTTCCTGAATCCCCAGATGAGCCTGCCCTTTTGGCATTAAGCAGCACAGCTGATATGATCTATGCTAAAGACAGAAGAGAAATGAGGACCTCTAGCCTACTGTCTTAAAATAAACACAGGCAAATCTGTTGGAGGAATTCATCACATTTTAAAAATCAAAAGGATGTGAAAATAAGTACAAATAGATAACTGTGGATGGAGAAAAGATATATGCCTTTGGCAGAAATTCTTCATTAGATAGGAATTAGAATAGATGCTAAGAAGAATCAAGATGTTATATATGCCCTATCTCCGGAAGTTAATTATAATTTTAAAATAATTCAGTGGAATGGCTAAGATTATAGGCTTTTGAGGCAGACTGCTTGAGTTGGAATCTCACTGCACTATTAATTAGATCTGTGATTCAGAACAAGTTACTTTGCTTAATATGATTTTGCTTTTATACCAAGAAAACAGAGTTCTGGTTATCTATTACTGTTTAACAATGCAAGGATCTTTTTATTAAATCTCATGATTTCATGAGTCAGAAATTTAGCAGGACACTACCAGCATTTCTGCTCCAAGTGGCATGGACAGGGTCATTTGGTGGTGTTCAGCAGGCAGCTGCTCTGATCTAGAGAGTCCAAGAAGAATTCCCTGGGAGCCTGGTTCCTCCCTGGGGATGGTTGGAAGGTTGGGCTCAGCTGGGCCCCTTTCCTGCTCCAGATAGGCTCAGAGCTTCTCCGAGAGGTGTCTCCTGTAGGGCTGTTGTGCTGATGACAGTGGAGGCCTCAGGCCCTGACAGTGGCTGTACCGCAGATGGGAAAGAGCAGCTCTCATGATTTGGGCTTGGAGACTGGCACTCCTTTCCACATACTACTGGCCAAAGCAGTCACAGTGCTTGCCCAGATTTAAGGGAGGAGGCTGCAATCTCCTCAATGGAAAGAGCATTAAAGAATTAGTGGCTGCTCAACAGCATCCATCATACACTAAATGTTCCATAAGTATTAGATATTATAGCATCTGTCCATGTGTAGTATTACTTCATATAACATACATACTTATAATTATATTGATACAATTTATAAAATACATATTTGTGTACTATCTGACCTGTACACAGAATGTTATATTTTTATATGTTATATATATATAATATGTTATATGTTTAATTACATTTGTATAATTCCCAAAGTGGTGGTTGATATGAGTACTAACAGTTGTCAAGTTATTTCTGTATCAAACTTCTTAGTATTTGTGTGGTGAATCACTTTCCTAACTACAGGAAATAAAATAGTCCCTGAAGGAAAAGTTCTTTTATTTGGTTGGTTTCTTTTAAATACAATTACACATAACTATTTTGTAAGGCCTTCCCAGACAGCCATTTTGCTTTTTTGCATTTCTTTTCCATGGGGATGGTCTTGATCCCTGTCTCCTGTACAATGTCACGAACCTCATTCCATAGTTCATCAGGCACTCTATCTATCAGATCTAGGCCCTTAAATCTATTTCTCACTTCCACTGTATAATCATAAGGGATTTGATTTAGGTCATACCTGAATGGTCTAGTGGTTTTCCCTACTTTCTTCAATTTGAGTCTGAATTTGGTAATAAGGATTTCATGATCTGAGCCACAGTCACCTCCTGGTCTTGTTTTTGTTGACTGTATAGAGCTACTCTATCTTTGGCTGCAAAGAATATAATCAATCTGATTTCGATGTTGACCATCTGGTGATGTCCATGTGTAGAGTCTTCTCTTGTTTTGTTGGAAGAGGGTGTTTGCAATGACCAGTGCATTTTCTTGGCAAAACTCTATCAGTCTTTGCCTTGCTTCATTCCGCATTCCAAGGCCAAATTTGCCTGTTACTCCAGGTGTTTCTTGCCTTCCTACTTTTGCATTCCAGTCCCCTATAATGAAAAGGACATCTTTTTTGGGTGTTAGTTCTAGAAGGTCTTGTAGGTCTTCATAAAACCGTTCAACTTTAGTTTCTTCAGGGTTACTGGTTGGTGCATAGACTTGGATTACTGTGATACTGAATGGTTTGCCTTGGAGACGAACAGAGATCATTCTGTCATTTTTGAGATCCAAGAACTGCATTTCGGATTCCTTTGTTGACTATGATGGCTACTCCATTTCTTCTCAGGGATTCCTGCCTGCAGTAGTAGATGTAATGGTCATCTGAGTTAAATTCACCCATTCCAGTCCATTTTAGTTCGCTGATTCCTAGAATGTCGATGTTGACCCTTGCCATCTCTTGTTTGACCACTTCCAATTTGCCTTGATTCATGGACCTGACATTCCAGGTTCCTATGCAATATTGCTCTTTACAGCATCGGATCTTGCTTCTATCACCAGTCACATCCACAACTGGGTATTGTTTTTGCTTTGGCTCCATCCCTTCATTCTTTCTGGAGTTATTTCTCCACTGATCTCCAGTAGCATATTGGGCACCTAATGACCTGGGGAGTTCCTCTTTTGGTATCCTATCATTTTGCCTTTTCATACTGTTTATGGGGTTCTCAAGGCAAGAATACTGAAGTGGTTTTCCATTCCCTTCTCCAGTGGACCACATTCTGTCAGACCTCTCCACCATGAGCCACTCGTCTTGGGTTGCCCCGCAGGCATGGCTTAGTTTCATTGAGTTAGACAAGGCTGTGGTCCTAGTGTGATTAGATTGACTAGTTTTCTGTGAGTATGGTTTCAGTGTGTCTGCCCTCTGATGCCTTCTTGCAACACCTACCATCTTACTTGGGTTTCTCTTACCTTGGGTGTGGGGTATCTCTTCACGGCTGCTCCAGCAAAGCACAGCCACTGCTCCTTACCTTGGACGAGGGGTATCCTGACCTTCAACGTGGGATAGCTCCTCTAGGCCCTCCTGTGCCTGCTCAGCCAACGCTCCTCATGTTGCTCTTCCTGGCCACCAGCCGTGGCCTCGGGCTCGGGGTGGCTCCTCAGATATAAGCATCTGAATGCAGAGTTCCAAAGAATAGCAAGAAGAGATAAGAAAGCCTTCTTCAGTGATCAATGCAAAGAAATAGAGGAAAACAACAGAATGGGAAAGACTAGAGATCTCTTTAAGAAAATTAGAGATACCAAGGGAACATTTCATGCAAAGATGGGCTCGATAAAGGACAGAAATGGTATGGACCTAACAGAAGCAGAAGATATTAAGAAGAGGTGGGAAGAATACATGGAAGAACTGTACAAAAAAGATCTTCATGACCCAGATAATCATGATGATGTGATCACTAATCTAGAGCCAGACATCTTGGAATGTGAAGTCAAGTGGGCCTTAGAAAGCATCACTATGAACAAAGCTAGTGGAGGTGATGGAATTCCAGTTGAGCTGTTTCAAATCCTGAAAGATGATGCTGTGAAAGTGCTGCACTCAATATGCCAGCAAATTTGGAAAACTCAGCAGTGGCCACAGGACTGGAAAAGGTCAGTTTTCATTCCAATCCCAAGAAAGGCAATGCAAAAGAATGCTCAAACTACTGCACAATTGCACTCCTCTCACACGCTAGTAAAGTAATGCTCAAAATTCTCCAAGCCAGCCTTCAGCAATACATGAACCGTGAACTTCCTGACATTCAAGCTGGTTTTAGAAAAGGCAGAGGAACCAGAGATCAAATTGCCAACATCCGCTGGATCATGGAAAAAGCAAGAGAGTTCCAGAAAAACATCTGTTTCTGCTTTATTGACTATGCCAATGCCTTTGAATGTGTGGATTACAATAAAGTGTGGAAAATTCTGAAAGAGATGGGAATACCAGACCACCTGACTTGCCTCTTGAGAAATCTGTATGCAAGCCAGGAATCAACAGTTAGAACTGGACATGGAACAACA
Source organism: Ovis canadensis (assembly GCF_042477335.2). Lineage (NCBI taxonomy): Eukaryota > Metazoa > Chordata > Mammalia > Artiodactyla > Bovidae > Ovis > Ovis canadensis. The sequence continues at coordinate 81,473,579 of NC_091251.1, forward strand.
GACTGGTTCCAAATAGGAAAAGGAGGACGTCAAGGCTGTATATTGTCACCCTGCTTATTTAAGTTCTATGCAGAGTACATCATGAGAAATGCTGGACTGGAAGAAACACAAGCTGGAATCAAGATTGCCAGGAGTAATATCAATAACCTCAGATATGCAGATGACACCACCCTTATGGCAGAAAATGAAGAGGAACTAAAAAGCCTCTTGATGAAAGTGAAAGAGGAAAGTGAAAAAGTTGGCTTAAAGCTCAACATTCAGAAAATGAAGATCATGGCATCTGGTCCCATCACTCCATGGCAAATAGATGGGGAAAGGTGAAAACTGTCAGACTTTATGTTTTGGGGCTCCAAAATCACTGCAGATGGTGACTGCAGCCATGAAATTAAAAGACGCTTACTCCTTGGAAGAAAAGTTATGAGCAGCCTAGATAGTATATTCAAAAGCAGAGACATTCCTTTGCTGACTAAGGTCCGTCTAGTCAAGGCTATGGTTTTTCCTGTGGTCATGTATGGATGTGAGAGTTGGACTGTGAAGAAGGCTGAGTGCTGAAGAATTGATGCTTTTGAACTGTGGTGTTGGAGAAGACTCTTGAGGGTCCCTTGGACTGCAAGGAGATTGAACCAGTCCATTCTGAAGGAGATCAACCCTGGGATTTCTTTGGAAGGAATGATGCTAAAGCTGAAGCTCCAGTACTTTGGCCACCTCATGCGAAGAGTTGATTGATTGGAAAAGACTCTGATGCTGGGAGGGATTGGGGGCAGGAGAAGAAGGGGATGACCGAGGATGAGATGGCTGGATGGTATCACTGACTCGATGGACGTGAGTCTGAGTAAACTATTGGAGTTGGTGATGGATGCCTGGTGTGCTGCTATTCATGGGGTCGCAAAGAGTCGGACATGACTGAGCGACTAAACTGAACTGAACTGAACACATAACTAAACACAGGAGCAACTGACCTGCTCTCATGTATTGATTCCTGAGTAGCTGGAGGCAGAGGCACCCAGCCCATTAGCCTTTGGGAGAAGAGCTAGAATAATTGGCAGAATCTTTCACAGGGGACAGAGAATAGTTGGAGAATTATTTTATTTTAAAATTATTTTACACTTTTGTGCTTTTGAGTATCAACTTTAAGAAGACACAATGTAATTAATAATTGGAGCATAAGCTTTCACACTGAAAGAAAGGGTTGGTCTCCTAAGAAGAAAAGTTTCCAAGTACAAAACAGGGTCACATATGAAAAGGTTATTGTGACAAATGTGCCATAGTGTTATATGAAGGCCAAGGATCTAGAAAAGAAATGGAAAACCCTGTGTATAGAATTATCAGAGACAACTTGTACTTATTAAAAGAAAAAAGTGATTGAGAATAGCGACATTCAGAGAACATTAAGAGTTTTAAGAAGGAATTACTGAGTAATGAACCTGAAATTAAAAGACGCTTACTCCTTGGAAGGAAAGTTATGAACAACCTAGATAGCATATTGAAAGCAGAGACATTATTTTGTCAACAAAGATCCATCTAGTCAAGGCTGTGATTTTTCCAGTGGTCATGTATGGATGTGAGAGTTGGACTATAAAGAAAGCTGAGCACCAAAGAATCAATGCTTTTGAACTGTGGTGTTGGAGAAGACTCTTGAGAGTCCCTTGGACTGCAAGGAGATCCAACCAGTCCACCCTAAAGGAAATCAGTCCTGAATATTCATTGGAAGGACCGATGCTAAAGCTGAAACTCCAGTAATTTGGCTACCTCATACAAAGTGTTGACTCATTGGAAAAGACCCTGATGCTGGGAAAGATTGAGGGCAGGAGGAGAAGGGGATGAGATGGTTGGATGGGATCACGGACTCAATGGACGTAGGTTTGGGTGAACTCCGGGAGTTGGTGATAGACAGGGAGGCCTGGCGTGCTGCAATTCATGGCATCGCAAAGAGTCAGACAGACTGAGCAACTGAACTGAACTGACTGAGCTTCAGTAGAGACGTTATTCAGAATACATTGCATTATAAAGCTGGGCAGGTAACATTTCTGCATGTGAGATGGTGTTCTTGTCAACAGAAGGATATGAGAAAGAAGAAAATCAGGTTTAGGGAACAACTAAACCAGGATAAAATTATTTTAAAAGTTGAAACTTAAAAGCTCCAACTAAAGGGTAATTCCTAATAGTTAAGTAATTCTCCATTTTTCATACCCAACATATCCAGATGGATTTGACTTACTATATCATGCTGACGTGAAAGTCATTCAAAATTATCATCTAGAAAAGAAAGCCCAGAAAAGTCATTGGTTGTAGCCTGTGGACTTGTATAGTTCATGAACTGTGTCGTGCTGGGTAAAGTGTCTGGTCCTCCCATCCTCTCTGGCCTCCCTGAGGCCTGTCTAATCATTGTGACTATTGTTCGGCATTTACTTCTGATGTTTATTAGATAGTAGAACTTCATTTCTGCTATTTCTAATGAGCCAACTTTGCTCATTATCTGATTGCCTTCATTAATTTTTGCTTTTCAATTGGTTTGTCAGATTTTTTCCCTAAATGACTATATGAACTCTTTGGCAAACCAGCCCTTTTTATGTTCCTAGTTTGTTGTCATTTGGCTTTATTTTTTATATATTTTTATCCAAACAGGTGTTTTATATATATATATAACACCTTTCTGTATATTGCTTAGAAAGCATCTCTTATTCTAAGAGTATGAATAAATTGATATATATTTTCTTCTGTTCTTATCATAGGTTTATTATTTTTAAATCACTGATTAGTCTGGTTTTTTGGTATCAGTTAATAAATCTCTGATTAAGCTGGATTTATTAGGAGTGAAGACTGAGGAAGGCATTTATCTTCTTCTTAATGGTTAGCTAGTTTTCCTGTTGTAACTTATAGATTAATTCATTTTTCCTATTTTGATTTTAATATGCTAAATTCTCATGTGAGTTAGTCTATTTCTAGATTCCTTTGATGTTCTCATTTTTTCTTCAGCACCAAACTGTTCTTAATTATTGTAGTTCCATAATATATTTTATTACATGCTAGGGCCATCCCCTTCATTGCTTTCCTATGTATAAATAAGATCAAGTAAGAGAATATAATGAAAGAAAAGATTCCATTTACAAAATGGGTAAAAAAAAGAAATATACAGACTCATATAAAGGATAAATTTAAATTATGCTGAGAACATACGAAGAAACTTGAAAAGATGCCTTGATCTTGGATATGAAGGCTCAGCATGAAGCTATCTGTTCTTCCTCAATACATCCATAAATTTAGTACAGTGCCAATTAAAACATTCACAGGATTTTGAGGAAAACTTAACAAAATGATACTGAAGTTCTCCTAGAGGAACAAACATTTTATCCTAAGTGAAATAAAGTAGATAAAGACAAATGATCTCACATATGCAGAATCTAAAAACAAGTGGACTGGCAAATAAAAATGAAAACATTCTCACAGATACAGAGAACAATTGAATGGTTGCCAAAGGGGAGGGATGTGGGGGGATGGGCAAATAAGTGAAGGAGATCAAGAGGCACAAACCTTCAGTTATAAATAAATCACAGGGATGTAATATACTGCCTTGGGCATATATTCAATATTATAATAACTTTATATGGGGACAGGTGGTTACAGGTTTATTATACTGATCATCTCATAATGTATATAAAGGTTGAATCACTATGTTATACACCTGAAACTAACACAATATTGTATATCAACTATATTAAAATAAAGAATGGCGAGAAAATCCTTGTTCATTTTATATAATCTTATTAACTTTTAAAATTCTCCCCATTTAGGTTTTTAAAAACTTAACAGAAGTGACTCATGCTTATGGCAAAATGATTGCAAACATTACAGGGACATAACAATGACCCTAACCTCTGAAAGTGATGGAGAGTTCTAGGTGCTAGGCCTTGTTCTGTGTGTTATTTAGAGGAAACATTCATGGTTTCATTTCATCCCTACAACAGTCTTATCAGGCAGGCATCCTCATTCTATTTATTTTTCTTGAAATGTAGTTGATTTACAGTATTAGTTTTAGGTATACAGCATAGTAACAGCATTTTTACAGTTTATGCTTCATTAAGTTATTATAAGATTATGGTTCTGTTTTCCTGTGCTATATAATGTATCCTTGTTGCTTATATTTTATACATAGTAACTTGCATCTTTTAATCCCATAACCCTAACATGCCCTACCCCTTTCCCTCTTGCCTCTGGTAACCACCAGTTTGTTTTCTATATCTGTGAGTGTGTTTCTGTTTTGCTGTTTACATTTGCTTGTATTCTTTTTCAGATTCCAATACAAGTAATGTCATATAGTGTTTGTCTTTCTTATTTCATTAAGCATCATATTTTCCAGGTCCATGTATGTTTCTGCTGCTGCTGCTAAGTCGCTTCAGTCGTGTCCGACTCTGTGCGACCCCATAGACAGCAGCCCATCAGGCTCCCCTGTCCCTGGGATTCTCCAGGCAAGAAAACTGGAGTGGGTTGCCATTTCCTTCTCCAAGCATGAAAGTGAAAAGTGAAAGTGAAGTCGCTCAGTCGTGTCCGACTCTTAGCGACCCCACTGACTGCAGCCAACTAGGCTCCTCCATCCATGGGATTTTCCAGGCAGGAGTACTGGAGTGGGGTGCCATTGCAGATGGCAGAATTTCACTCTTTTTAATGGCTACTAATATTTCATTCTTCTGATCTCTTCATTGGTTGATGGGAAAATGGTTTTCTTCCTTATCTTGGCTGTTGTAAACAGTGGTATTATGAATATTGGAGTGCATGTGTCTTTTCAAACTAATGTTTTAGTTTTATTTCTGGGTATACACCCAACAGTGGAATTGCTGGATTATATGGTAACTATGTTTAGCTTTTTGAGAAACCTCTGTGCTGTTTTCCATAGTGGCTACACCTTGGAAGGGTTTCCTTTTCTCCATAGCCTTTCCAGTATTTATTATTTGTAGACATTTGATGATGGCTATTTGGAAAGGTGTGAGGTGATATCTCATTGTTTTAATTTGCATTTCTCTAATAATTACTCATGTTGAACATCTTGTACATATTATCCATCTGTGTGTTTCTGAAAAATGTCTGTTTAGGTCTTCTGCCATTTTTTGATTGGGTTGTTTCTGTTTTTGATAGAATTAAATGAGCAGTTTACATGTTTTGGATATTAGACCCTTTTTGGTCATATCATTTGCAAATATTTTCTCCCATTCTGTAGGTTTTTTCATTTTGTCAATGATTTCCTTTACTATGTAAAAGCTTTTAAATTTAATTATGTTGAGATATGTTCCCTCTATATCAATTTGGATGAGAATTTTTATCATAAATGGAGGTAGAATTTTGTCAGTTGTTTTTTATGCATTTATTGAGATGATCATGCAATTTTTATTCTTCCTTTTGTTAATGTGTATCACATTGATTGATTGGTGAATGTTGAATCATCCTTGTTTTGCTGGAAAAAGTCCGCTTGATCATGGTGTTATGACCCTTTTGATATATTGTTGGATTTAGTTTGCTCAAATTTTGTTAAGGATTTTTGCATGTATGTTCATCGGAGATATTGGCCTGTAATTTTCCTTTTTGGTAATGCCTTTTTCTGGTTTTGGTAACAGGGTAATGGTGACTTTGTAGAATGAATTTGGGAGTGTACATCCTCTTGAATTTTTTGGAGTAGTTTGAGAAGGATAAGTTTTGGTTTTTCTTTATGCATTTGGTAGAATTCCCCTGTGAAGTTGTCTGGTCCTGGACTTTTGTTTACTGGCAACTTTTTTTCTTACAGATTCAATCTCACCACTAGTGATTCACCTGTTCATATTGTCTGTTTCTTCTTGATTCAGTCTTGGCAGATAGTGTGTTTCTAGAAATTTGTTTATTTCTTCTAGATTGTCCAACTTGTTGGGATATAGCTGTTTTCTTATGGTTTTTTGTTTCTCTGTGGTATTGGTTCTGATTTCTCTTGTTTCATTTCCTCTTTTGTTCATTTGGGTCCTGTCTTCATGGTGAAACTGGCTAAAGGTTTATCAATCTTGTTTATGTTTTTAAAAAATCCACTATTGATTTCATTGATCTTTTCTGTTGCTTTTTAATCTCTATTTTATTTATTTCCTCTCTGATCTTTATTATTTCCTTCCTTCTGCTGACTCTGGGCTTTTTTTTTTTTTCTTTTATTAAGTTCTTCAGGTGGTAGGTTAGGTTGTTTGAGATTTTTCTTGTTTCTTGATGGCCTTCCCAGGTAGCTCAGTGGTGGGGGAGAAAAAAAAAATCCTCCTGCCAATCCAGAGATGCAAAACATGCAGGTTAGATCCCTGGGTTGAGAAGATCCCTTGGAGTAGGAAATGGCAACCCACTCCAGTATTCTTGCCTGGAGAATTCCATGGACAGAGGAACTTAGTGAGCTACAGTCCATGGATTTACAAAGAATCAGACACAACTGAGTGAGTGAGCACGCACGCACGCTTGTTTCTTGAGGAAGGTCTCTATTGCTATAAACATCTCTCTTAGAACTGCTTTTGCTGTATCGCATAGATGCTGGAAAGTTGTATTTCCATTTTCATTTGTCTTGACATATTTTCTAATTTCTTTTTTGATTTCTTCATTGACCGATAGGTTTTTTTAGGAGCATGTTGTTTAATCTCCCTGTGTTTGTTCTTTTCCCATTTTTCTTTCTGTGATAGATTTCTAGATTTATATCATTGCAGTTGGGAAAATGCTTGATACAATTTCTATCCAGTTAAATTTGTTGAGACTTGTTTTGTTTTGTGACCTAACCTCCGTTGATCTGTCCTGGAGAATGTTCCATGTTCACTTGAAACAAATAGTTCATTATGCTGTTTATGGATGTAATGTCCTATAGATATCTATTAAGTCCAACTGATCTACTGCTTCATTTAAATTCGTTTTTATCTGAATGATCTGTCCCTAGATGTAAGTGGGATGTTAAAGTCCCCTACTGTTATTGTATTGTTACCAATTTCCCCTTTATGTCTTTTATTATTTACTTTATATATTTAAGTGCTCCTATATCGGATGCATCTATATTAACAAGTATACTCCTTGTTGTACTGATCCCCTTTATCATTATATAATGCCGTTCTTTATCTTTTATTATAGACTTTGTTTTAAAGTCTATTTTGTCTAACATGAATATTGCTACCTCCAGGTTCTTGTCTCTATTTGCATGAAATAGCTCTAAATCCTCACTTTCAGTCTATCTTTAGTGATCAAGTGAATCTTGTAAGCAGCATATTGAAGAGTCTTGGTTTTTGTCCAGTTACCTCATGTCTTTTGACTGAAGCATTTAGTCCATTTGTACTTAATTATTGATAGGAATGTACTTACTGCCATTTTAATACTTGTTTCTAATTGTTTTTGTAGTTCTTCTCTCTTCATTTCTTCTTTTTGTTTCTTCCCTTGTGGTTTAATGACTTTCTTTAGTGGTATGTTTGTGTTCCTTTCTTTTTAGTCTTTGTGTATCTATTATAGGATTTTGATTTGTGTTTGCCATGTGGTTGGTATACGCTGACCTATAACTATATACTTGTTTTAAACTGGTAGTCGTTTAAGTCTAAGCACATTCTGAAAGATCTACATTTTTTTACTCTCATCCTCAACATTTTGTGTTTTGATGTCTTATATTATTTGTTGTTCAGTTGTTCAGTTGTGTCCAACTCTTTGCCATCCCATGGACTGCAGCACGCCAGTCTTCCCTGTCCATCACCAACTCCCAGAGCTTGCTCAAACTCGTCCATTGAGTCAGTGATGCCATCCAACCATCTCATCCTATGTTGTCCTCTTCTCCTCCTGCCTTCAATCTTTCCCAGCATCAGGGTCTTTTCTAATGAGCTGGCTTTAGCATCAGGTGGCCAAAGTATTGGAGCTTCAGCTTCAGCATCAGTCCCTCCAATGAATATTCAGGATATTCATTTTATTTTATACCTTTGTGCTTATCCTTTAACTGTTCATTGTATTTATATTTGCTCTTACAACTTTTTGTCTTTTAATCCTTGTACCAGCTTATTTAAGTGGTTGATCCTTAGTCCTTAGTATATATTTGCCTTTCCTAGTGGAATTTTCTCTTTCCTATAGATTACTTCTTTTCTACTTAGAGAAGATGTTTATTAGAGGGTAAGTTTTTATTTAATGATCTCTGTAGTGTTTGTTGTCTGAGAAGTTTTTCGTCTGTTCTTCTATTCTGAATTATAATCTTGCTGGGTATAGTACCCTAGGTTGCAGGTTTTTCCCTTTCAGCACTTTGAATATATTATATTACATACTTATGGCCTGCAAAGTTTCTACAGAAAAATCAGCTGATAGCCTTTATGGGGGTTCTCATGTATTTGACTCTTTTTTTTTTCTCTTATTACCTTTAGGATTCTCTCATCTTAAAGTTTTGCTATTTTAATTATGACATGTTTTGGTGTGAGTATGTGTGGGTTCATCTTGTTCACTCTGTGCTTCCTGTCCGTGGATATCCATTTCTTTCTTCATGTTTGGGAAGTTTTCAGCCATAATTTCCTCGAATACATTTTCGGTCTCGTTATCTCTCTCTTCTCCTTCTGGGACCCCTATAATGTAAATATTTGTATACTGAATGTTGTCACAGAGATCTCTTAAATTGTACTCATTTTTAAAATTTGTTTTTTATTTTGCTGTTCTGATTGGGTAATTTCCATTATTCTAGCTTCCAGATCACTTCTGCATTCTTCTGTATCACTTAGTCATAAGGGATGACTTTATATGAGAGTGTCCCTGTACAGACTGCAGGTGCCCAGTGTCTTTTGTGGAAGAGCTGTCTTTGATATGGATAGAAATACCATTTTTCATCAGGGTGCACTGGCAGTTTTTGCCTTGGTAAGAGATGGAGCTGGAAATGCAGGGGCTAGAGCTGGCACTAAGTATGAGGCAGGAACTCCCCTCTCCTCAGTGGCCAGCGTTGCCTTATCAGAGGTGGGGTCTGATTCCAAGTTGCTGGAGCAGAAGCCCTGAGAGTTGAGCCTGAGCTAACTCTGTTCCCTTTAAGTGTGTGCTTTTCCCCACTTCCCAGAGTATTGGGACCATTGCTTCAGAGACAGGAAATACTGAAGCAAGTGGGGCCCATGTGGGCTCTTAGCTTGTGTTGGCCACAGACAGAGTTCTGATGCACTACCTCTGAAGGCCAGTACTTCACTCAGATGCAGCCTCAAAGTGCAAGTCCCCTTTGTCCCTTTTAGCTGGTCACTGCCCTCAGCCTCTGCTGCCCGCCCTTTATGGAATTGCTCCTCATGGCAGGGGATCACAGGAAACCTGGGAGTCATAGAGAGGACCTCTCTATACCCTGCCTCATGGGCAAGCCTGCATGTAAGTGCTTCTCACAAGGAGAGTCCAGGCTTCCCACAGCCCTTTGGTTAATCCCAGCCATCCTCCAACTAGCGAAGGCTACTCATCTCCCCTACACAAGACTCAAGTACTGGAGTGTCCAACATGTGGCTTGAACCATCACTCCCCAGGGCAGATGTCACCTGTGGAGTCTCTTTTCCTCTGAATCCTCCCAGGGGCACTGGTTCTAACCCAATCGCTTTTATTTCCTTTCTGATTACCTGTATGTCTTTCTTACAGCTTTGGTTGTACAGGAGTCCTTTTGTCATTTATAGTTAGTTTTCAGTGAGAATTATTCCACATGTAGATGTATTTTTGATGTGTTCGTGGAGGAAATGAGTGCCACGTCCTCATTCTACCATCTTGATCCAACCACCTAACATTCTTATTTTATAGGTGAATAGACTGGGCATGGGGGAGGAAGAAATGGCAACCCATCCCAGTATTTTTTCCAGGAGGACCCCGTGGACAGAAGGGCCTGAAGGGCTACAGTCCTTGGGGTTGCAAAGGGTCATACACAACTTAACAACTGAACAAAAACAACAAGACTGGGCACAGAAGGGTTAAGTAACTTGCCCAGTGTTACTTGATTGCTAGACCTGCAGACCGTGGGTTTTAAACCAGTACACCATTTTGCCTTCCACAGAGAAAATAATAAAAAAGGAAAAGTTCCTCCTATACTGCAGCCTCATTTACCAGATTCCTTGTTGTGTACCTGGTTCTTTTATGTATGTATAATCGTATAAAGCATTCTTGTAAAATAGGGTAACTTAATATATATGATGTCCTGACTTTATTGCTATACACCATGTAAAGGATTTCTCCAAGTCAGCACAGATAGAATCATTACATTCTTTATAGTAGTTGCTCAGGATATCGACATTCTATAATTTATTTAGCAATCCTTTACTGATGGGCATTTAGGATATGACCTTAAATTGTTCATGTGTTTCCTCTTTCCTCCAGGAGCTGTTGTTAGTTCTCATTATTTCATTGTGACCCTTGTTTTAGTCTTCTCTCATTTGTCATTAAAGGCAGGATCCTGGACATTCTCAGTTGTCTTATGAGAACTTGGCAGTGAGTCTGTTAGACCCAGGCCTCCTTTCCCTTCAAAAACAAGGCAGCTCAGTTTTGAAGTTGTATTTTGTTCAATAAATTATTTGAGGGCTGTCCTTTTTTTTTTTATTAATTCTCAAACATTAGCCTACATCCTTATGTGCATTTTTGTTTTGCCTTTAAAATAGTTCCTTGAAGATATTCTATGTTCTAGCTGCATTTTCTCTTTCAGTGCTATTTGGTGGGTTTTTTTTTTTATTGTTTGAAGTTATCATAAATAATTAATCCTCATCATGGAGATTTATTGACTCTTCCTGATGAGCAGGCTATATGTTAAAAGCTTCATATTCATCATCTCATTTCATTCCTCATAACAGCCCAGGCTAGAGATGGTAACATAAGGATAAAAATCTCCCTTTCTTCCTGTTTACACATAAAGAAAAACTGAGGCACAGAGAGATTAGGGAAGTTCCATAAAAAAGAAAGAAGAAAAGCAATTTGGCTTAAGCTGTGGGGGTGGGACGTAAACCCCACGGGACTAACTTTTAAACCCAGCCTCCTAACTTTGGTGAGTTGTCTCTCATTTAAGCCAACACTACTTTCTCTGCTGTTTGAACACTGAAATGTTCATTAGAAGAAATCTTAGTCTTTCTTGATCTCCTTTCCTTCTCTTATTACCTTGGCTATTACCAAACCTTTCTCATTTGTTCATTTATTTGTCTTTTGGCTTCAATTTGCATCCTTTTCCCCTTTCTTCATGTCTTTCATTAGCCATTACCACAGCTGGGAGCATTTATTTGTTTTTTAAAAAAGACTTTGGCTTTCTTCCTTCCTTTGAGTTTTCTTTGTATCATTTTTAAAACCTGTCCCATCATTCTCTTATCCTTTCCAAAGCCAGAAGATCTTTCTTCAGCTTGACCATTCCTCTTACATATTTATTTCTTCTTGTTTGAAGAAAATTTGATCTCCTACCATCTACCTCTGTAAAGTATCCCTCATTTTGATAAATTATTTTCAGTTATTTCCTTATCATTAATAAAGTAGTTCTATTTCTTTCATAGGTCTTAAGCTTTCCTGGCACAGTGCCTTTAGGGGGACTGTTAGTGTGTGTGCTAAACAAGTGACTTTTAAGATTTCGTCTTTTTCTTGAGGGATTCTAAATGTCTGTATTTTTTAGTCACTTTAATTTACTTCTGATACTATCACCTATTCCAAAGTCTCATCTGAAATTAATTCTTGCTGCTGCTGCTGCTCTTAAAGTTACTTGTAGGAAATGGAAGTTAGTACTCTTCTTTCTTCCACTTTCCAGTTCATCCTTACAATCACACACATTCTCACAAGTCTTATCTTTTAAGCTTCCAGACTATATGTTTAAAAAGAGAAAAAAAAGAAAGAAACCTAACCTCCAATCTCATTCTATGTTGACCGGAATAATGGAGCTCTTTTTTTTTGACTTTCATTTACAATACACTGTCTTATTTATATTTATCCCTGCTTTCTCATCCTAACATTTATGTGACTGGGAAGCTGTGTGATACACTGGAAAAGATCAAAGCTTTGGAGAAAGATAGAAATGGTTTTGAACCTGGCTCTGCCATTTACTATCCTATGTGACCCTTAATAAAATACTGAATGTTAGCCTATTTTTTTTCATATTAGTGGGAAGAAAATGTATGCTGTGGTCTTTGTAAGGATGAACGGAAATGAAATAAAAAATGCAAAGCACAATACATGGCTTTGGCAGATGCTCCATAAATGGGAACTGCTGTTACTAGTGTTGTCATGATTATATGTTATTAATGGCCTTCTGGATTTATATTCTGTAACTCGGATTTAATTTGTTCCTTTAGGTTGTTCTTTGCATTTTCTTTGTCTTTTCCCCCGTCTTTGATTCTTTGCATCTTACCTTCCTCTTGTCAGGTTTTATTTTACTTTAAAATGCTCACTTTATTGAGGCATTATTAGCATACAAAAGCCTGTGCATATTTAGTGTATATGGGTTGATAAGTTTGGAGATTAGTATACACTCATGAACTCATCCCCACAATCTATGCTATAAACATATCCATTACCTCCAATTTCCTCCCCCTTTGTGAATAATTATTATTCTACAATAAGAACACTTACCACGAGACCTACACTCTTAGCAAATTTTCTGTTTTACTTCTTTCTTTCTATGATCATATGATCTTTTTCTGCATTTTCCCACTTTTTGGGGATGCTTTTTTTTCCCTTGTCCATTTCCTGCTTTGTGAACATGTTCTTTTTACCATCTGGGAGTAGCAGTTCTATAGTCCTATGCATGAACGTAGAAGCAGAGCCTTGTTTTGCCTGAAGCTCTGAACACCTTCCTTATAGCTTTTTTATTTATTTATTTACATCCATCAGCATATTCTTTAATTTCCATTTTGATTTCTTATTTTAGATTAAGAAGTCTACTTTTTATGGATTATTTGAAGTCCAGTTTTAATTTCCAAACATATTTTTTTCCAATCAAAAATTTTTAATCTGATTATCTTTTTTTGGGGGTTTGATTTCTATCATACATCAACATGAATTAACCATGGGTGTACATATGTCCCCTCCATCTTGAATCTCCGTCCCATCTGCCTCCCATTCCCACCCCTCTAGGTTATTGTAGAGCCCCAGTTTGAGTTCACTGTGTGATACAGAAAATCCCCTCTTTCTGTTTATGTATGTTAGTGTACATGCTTCCATGCTACTCTCTCCCTTCATCTCACCCTCTCCCTCTTCTTCCCCACACCTGTTCTCCATGTCTGTGTCTCCACTGCTGCTCTGTGAACAGGTTCATCAGTACCGTCCTTCTAGATTCCATATAAATGCATTAATATATGATATTTGTTTTTCTCTTTCTAACTTACTTCACTTTGTATAATAGGCTCTTGGTTCATCCACCGTGTTAGAATTGACTCAAATGTGTTCTTTTTTATGACCAAGTAGTATTCCATGTATATATGTGCCACAGCTTCTTTCTCCATTCATGTGTCAGGGGTATCTAGGTTTCTTTCATGTCCTAGTTATTGTAAATAGTACTTCAATGAACATTGGGGTGTCTGTGTCTTCAGTTTTGGTTTCTTTAGGGTATATGCCTAAAAGTGATATTGCTGGTCATATGGTGGTTTTATTCCTAGCTATGTAAGGAATCGCTATACTGTCTTCCATAGTGGCTGTATCAATTTATATTTCCGCCAGCTGTGCAAGAGGGTTTCCTTTTCTCCACACCCTTTCTAGCACTTGCTGTTTGTGGATTTTTTGATTATGGCCATTCTGACCCACATGAGTTGATATTTGATTTGCATTTCTCTAATAACGAGAAATAGATGGGGAAACAGTGGAAACAGTGTCAGACTTTATTTTTGGGGGCTCCAAAATCACTGCAGATGGTGACTGCAGCCATGAAATTAAAAGACGCTTACTGCTTGGAAGAAAAGTTATGACCAACCTAGACAGCATATTCAAAAGCAGAGACGTTACTTTGCCAACAAAGGTCCATTTAGTCAAGGCTATGGTTTTCCCGGTGGTCATGTATGGATGTGAGAGTTGGACTGTGAAGAAGGCTGAGTGCCGAAGAATTGATGCTCTTGAACTGTGGTGTTGGAGAAGACTCTTGAGAGTCCCTTGGACTGCAAAGAGATCCAACCAGTCCATTCTGAAGGAGATCAACCCTGGGATTTCTTTGGAAGGAATGATGCTAAAGCTGAAACTCCAGTACTTTGGCCACCTCACGCGGAGTTGACTCATTGGGAAAAACTCTGATGCTGGGAGGGATTGGGGGCAGGAGGAGAAGGGGACAACAGAGGATGAGGTGGCTGGATGGCATCACTGACTTGATGGACGTGAGTCTGAGTGAACTCCGGGAGTTGGTGATGGACAGGGAGGCCTGGCGTGCTGTGATTCATGGGGTCACAAAGAGTTGGACATGACTGAGCGACTGAACTGAACTGAACTGAATAATGAATGATGTTGAGCATCTCTTCATGTGTTTATTAGCCATCTGTATGTCTTCTTTGGAGAAATGTCTGTTTGGGTCTTTTGTCTACTTTTTGATTGGGTTGTTTGTTTTTCTGGTATTGAGTTGTATGAGCTACTTGTATATTTTGGAAATTAATCCTTTGTCAGTTGTTTTATTTGCTATTATTTTAGAGGTCCTGAGACAGAGCAGCTAGCTAAGCTGCACTCTTAATTCCTGACTCATGGAAACTGTGAAATAATACATGTTGTTTTAAGCTACTTGGTTTGGGGGTGATTTGTTATGCAGCAATGTATAGCTGATACATCAAAAGAGAGGAAATGGAATATATATCAGGATAAATATATTCTTCCTCTTATTTTTTTACGTATCTTTACAAGAAAATTGAGTGTGTAAGGCAAGCATAGCAAGATTTTATAACAAATTAAAAAATGAAATGTATGGAAGTTTTGTATTTTTGGTGGTCTGGGGACAGGGCTGGGTGTGAAGAAGGGTGGGCTTACAGAAGAGTATGAGGTGGGGAGGGAGGTGGGAGGGGGGTTCATATTTGGGAACGCATGTAAGAATTAAAGATTTTAAAATTTAAAAAATAAAAAGCTAAAAAAAAAAAGAAAAAAAAAGAGTATGAGGAAAGTTTGAGAGTGATGGGTATGTTCATTATCATGATTTGCAGTGATGGTTTCAGAGGAGTATGCTAATGTCAAATCTCATCAGTTTTTTACCCTCTAAACAACAACAACCTCAGATATGAGGATGATACACTCTAATGGCAGAGAGCAAAGAGGAACTAAAGAGCCACTTGATGAGGGTGAAGGAGAAGAGTAAAAGAGCCAACTTAAAACTAAATATTAAAAAAACTAAGATCATGGCATCGGGCCCCATTACTTCATGCAAATAAAAGGGGAAAAAGCAGAAGTAGTGACTGATTTCCTCTTCTTGGGCTTTAAAATCACTGTGGATGGTGACTGCAGCCATGAAATCAGAAAACAGTTGCTTCTTGTCAGGAAAGTGATGACAAACCTAGACAGTGTGTTGAAAAGCAGAGACATTACTCTGCCGACAAAGGTCTGTATAGTCAGGGCTATGGTCTTCCCAGTGGTCATGTGCGGTTGTGACAGCTGGACCATAAAGAAGGAAGAGTGTCAAAGAATTGATGCCTTTGAACTATGGTGCTGAAGACTCCTGAGAGTCCGTTGGACAGTAAGGAGATCAAACTAGTCAATCTTAAGGAAAATCAACCCTGAATACTCATTGGAAGGACTGATGCTGAAACTCCACTACTTTGGTCATCTGATGTGAACAGCTGACTCATTGGAAAAATCCCTGATGCTGGGAAAGATTCAGGGCAGAAGGAGATAGGGCATCAGAGGATGAGATGGCTGGATGGCATCAACGATGCCATGGGCATGAACTTAGGTGAACTTCTGGAGATAGAGACAGGGAGGCCTGGCATGCTGCAGTCTGTGCGGTAACAAAGAGTTGAACATGACTGGGCAACTGAACAACAGCAGCAGCATTGGAATGACCCCAGTGTGATTTATTCAAACCCACCAAGTTTTCAAGAGAATTGTTCTGGTGAAATCATCACTAGCTTGGCTTAAACAGTCAGAAACAGAGACTTCCCTGGTTGCCCAGTGGCTAAGACACCGTGTTCCAAATACTGGATGCCTGAGAAGTTCCAGCATGGCACAGCTAAAAGATCCCATATGCTGAAGCTAAGACCCGTTGCAGCCAAATAAATAAATAAATGTTTATATAAAAAGAGATAGAAACAGTACAAAAAAAGAGGCTTGACATCAATGGAGACCTTGCGAGGGTGAATGTGTTTTGCATATTAGAGGAATGTAGTAAATAATTTGTGGCCAGAGAGCAGACATCCTGAAGGTTTAAAAAAAATGACTCAGCAGTTATTTGATATATTCTCCACTGAGAGATATGTGCAACATTTTGGCCCCTCCTTTTGAGTCTGTGAACTCCAGCTGTTGGACCAGGAAAATATGACATGTGCCAGTCTTTGGTCACAAGCCTTAAGAAATGGACAGCTCTTTCTTGCTGTCCATAGAGATTCTTGCTCTTGGAATCCAGCCACAACAGTTTGAAGAAGCCTCCAAAGCCTGTGGAAAGGCCTACCCACTGAGGGCCTCAGCCCCAGGACTTGTGATCTGGCTGAGCCCCCAGATAGTAGTCAGTATTAATTTGTCATCTTGTAAATGGATCCACCAGCCCCATGTTGAGCCACCCCAGCTAATGTCATGAGGAACATCTATGAGCTGTCCCTTCCAAGTCCTGCCAAATGCCAGATTCGAAATTAAAGATAAAAAAAGATATGTGTTAAGTTACTAAATTTTGGAGTGATTTGTTACATAGGAGTAGATAACTGGAATGTCCCATTTTGTAGACAAGAAAATTGAGATACTGAGAGATTAAATCACATGCCCGAGGCCACATAGCCAGCAAGTAACAAACCCTTACGCTGTTGCCTAGGCTTTTATTCCATATGTTCCAGAGCTTCTCTTCTGTCAATGTCCTCTTCACCAAGTGGTCTCCAGTTGTTATTTTTTCCTCTTTCTGGAGTCAGCCTGTGGAGAAGAGTGCACTTGTATGTATGTGTACACCAGCATTCTGGTTTATAGATCTCTGGGACACTGGACCCAGTCCCAGGGCTTTGGAACCTGCAAGGCTGAAGACCATAACCTACAGCTGGCTTGATCAGCACATCAGCACATGCAGAGGTTGCACACTGAGGCTGGTGGCCAGTGCCTTCTCTGGTACACGGGATGGCAGGTCTTCAGTCAACTGTTCAGTTCAGTTCAGTTCAGTTGCTCAGTCATGTCCGACTCTTTGCGACTCCATGGACTGCAGCATGTCAGGTCTCACTGTCCATCACCAACTCCCAGAGCTCACTCAAACTCATGTCCATTGAGTCGGTGAAGCCATCCAACCATCTCATCCTCTGTTGTTCCCTTCTCCTCCCACCTTCAATCTTTCCCAGCATCAGGGTCTTTTCAAATGAGTCAGTTCTTCACATCAGGTGGCCAAGGTATTGGAGTTTCAGCTTTAGCATCTGTCCTTCCAATGAATATTCAGGACTGATTTCCTTTAGGGTGGACTGGTTGGATCTCCTTGCAGTCCAAGGGACTCTCAAGAGTCTTCTCCAGTGCCACAGTTCAAAGCATCTATTCTTCGGTGGTCAGTTTTCTTTATAGTCCAACTCTCACATCCATACATGACTACTCGAAAAACCATAGCTTTGACTAGACGGACCTTTGTTGGCAGAGTAATGTCTCTGCTTTTTAATATGCTGTCTAGGTTGGTCATAGCTTTTCTTCCAAGGAGCAAGCATCTTTAATTTCATGGCTGCAGTCACCAACTGCAGTGATTTTGGAGCCCAGAAAAATAAAGTCTATCACTGTTTCCACTGTTTCTCCGTCTATTTCCCATGGAGTGATGGGACCGGATGCCATGATCTTCGTTTTCTGAATGTTGAATTTTAAGCCAACTTTTTCACTCTCCTCTTTCACTTTCATCAAGAGGCTTTTTAGCTCCTCTTCACTTTCTGCCATAAGGGTGGTGTCATCTGCATATCTGAGGTTATTGATATTTCTTCTGGCAATCTTGATTCTAGCTTGTGCTTCATCCAATCTGGCATTTCATATGATGTACTCTGCATATAAGTTAAATAAGCAGGGTGACAATGTACAGCCTTGATGTACTTCTTTCCTGATTTGGAACCAGTCTGTTGTTCCATGTTTGGTTCTGTTGCTTCTTGACCTGCATACAGACTGCTCAGGAGGCAGGTCAGGTGGTCTGGTATTCCCATCTCTTGAAGAATTTTCCACAGTTTGTTGTGATCCACACAGTCAAAGGCTTTGGCATAGTCAATAAAGCAGAAATAGATATTTATCCAGAACTCTCTTGCTTTTTTGATGATCCAGTGGATGCTGGCAATTTGATCTCTGGTTCCTCTGCCTTCTCTAAATCCAGCTTGAACATCTGGAAGTTCACAGTTCATGTACTGTTGAAGCCTGGCTTGGAGAATTTTGAGCATTACTTTGCTGGCATGTGAGATGAGTACAACTGTATGGTAGTTTGAGCATTCTTTGGCATTGCCTTTCTTTGGGATTGGAATGAAAACTGACCTTTTCCAGTCCAGTGACTACTGCTGAGTTTTCCAAATTTGCTGCCATATTGAGTACTGGCTTATTGAGTGCAGTACTTTTACAACATCATCTTTTAGGATTTGAAATAGCTCAACTGGAATTCCATCACCTACACTAGCTTTGTTAATAGCAATGCTTCCTGAGGCCCACTTGACTTTGCATTCCAGGGTGTCTAGTTCTAGGTGAGTGATTACACCATCATGGTTATCTGGGTCATGAAGATCTCTTTTGTACAGTTCTTCTGTGTATTATTGCCACCTCTTCTTAGTCTCTTCTGCTTCTGTTAGGTCCATACCATTTCTGTCCTTTATCAAGCCCATCTTTGCATGAAATGTTCCCTTGGTATCTCTAATTTTCTTGAAGAGATCTCTAGTCTTTTTCATTCTATTGTTTTCCTCTATTTCTTTGCATTGCTCACTGAGGAAGGCTTTCTCATCTGTCCTTGCTATTCTTTGGAACTCTGCTTTCAAATGGGTATTTCTTTTCTTTTCTCCTTTGCCTTTCACTTCTCTTCTTTTCACAGCTATTTGTAAGGCCACCTCAGACAACCATTTTGCCTTTTTTCATTTCTTTTTCTTGGGGGTGGTCTTGATCATTGCCTCCTGTACAATGTCATGAACCTCTGTCCATAGTTCTTCAGGCACTCTATCAGATCTATCAATTGGTCACTTCCACTGTATATTTGTAAGGTATTTGATTTAGTCAACTATACTCCATTATAAAATAACAATTTTAAAAAAATCCTCACTTATATAATTCATATTCATGCATCTCCTTTTTGTTTCCTGAACTCTGTAATTCTTGCAATTTTTTCCCCTTTGCTTTTATTAGTTTCTTGTTATTCCACCTGTTTCACTCTCTGATCCCTCTACTCTTCACTTCCAAATACTAAATCCATGTTCTCTGCTTTTCTCATTTTTTCCAGAAGCCTCTTCTCTGCCCTATTTTACAGCCTCTGAAGCCTTCTCTAAATTCATCTTGGCAGATGTTGCTGGCTCAGTTGTTCATTTATGTTAAGTGGCCCAGCTGTCTAGGCCTCATCTCATTTTGTTGTGAATTGGACCGTTTGCATAAATATGTTTTAGTTTTCTCCTTGCAAAGATTGTATAACATTCTATTTTTAAAAAGATGCAAAACTAGGACTTACTCTCTTAAAATGCCTAACTAGATTTTTCTGTACATTGCCCTATCTTTTGGTTATATCCATAAATCAGTTGACCTACTTACCCATCCATCCATTCATCCATCCATTTTCCATTCTTTCTTCTACCATTTCTTTAACTGTTTCATCATACCCTTCCCACTTTTGATTGAAAATTTCATCATGGGGGTTTAATCCCACCCCTCTTGCAATATTTTTTTCTCCTGTGTATTCGCCACATACACATTTCAAATGTGTTGTTACTTTCCCCGCAACTGTTAAAACTTCACAATGTCTTTTTACCTGAGCACAAATTGCTTGTTTTCATAATCGTCTTTGAAGAACTAGATCTTCAGCCTTGGCCTGCTAAACAGAATTGACACAAAAATTATTTTTGTAAACTGAGTCTTTTTCTCTGAAATAGGCTTAAAGTAATCTAGTTATGTTGATGATTTGGAGCTCTTCTACTTCCTGGAATTTACATAATTACAGATGACACCCCTTGAGTCCATCCTGATTCCATTAATAACCAGAATTCCTACCTCACTCTCTCTTTCTGGGGAACTGCTCTCATCAATGTTGAATGAATTTACACTGCAAATCTCCCCTCAAAAGCCTTCCTGCTGTCCTCCCTTTACTGATCTGGCTTGCCTTTTCTTATCTTCTACTGGGAGACAAAACTGACCAACAGCCTATTCTGCTTGGCTTCTTCCTGGGCTACTCTGCCCTTCTTTTTATTTTATTTTTTAAGAGATATATATACATTTGATGTGGACCATTTTTAAAGTCTTTATTGAATTTGTTACAGTATTGCTTCTATTTATGTTTTTTGGGTTTTTGTCCCTGAGGCACATGGGAAATAAACTTTCTAACCAGGGGTAGAATTTGTACTTGCATCAAAAGGCCCTCTTATTACTGAGGTAGGAGGCCAGTTCATGCTGGCTCAGTTAGGAACTTTATTATACATGTAACAACCCATATAAAAAACTTAACCAATACGCAGCTATCTGTTTCTAATTCTTTCCAGTGGATTGACCTGTTTAGGGGCATTCAAAACTATTAGGGCTCTATTAGCACTGCCTTGAGATAAATGCAATCAACTTATTATATTATTAAGTACAACTAGTTTTTCTGTCTTTCAGAGCCATTAAAATATTTTTTCAAAGATAAAAGTAGAATATTTTAAAGTTATGAGTGACTCCTTGTCAAAAATCTTTGAATAGCATTTCCATTTGAATAAGCATATTTTGATTCTGTGTGATGGTTGGATAAAAGAGGATGAATAACTTTTGTGAATTTTGACTTGTAGAAAATAATATTTTATTTTTTCATTCATGGTAAATTTTTAAGGGAAAAAGGAGAATACTTTTCTCTCCAGTGAAAGCTATATAGCTCTTTTATTCATAATATTATTTTATATTGACAAACCCACTGAAACAGTGGACGTTCTCTTAGAAAGAACGTATAAAATTCTTTCACAAAAGAAAGGGAATATTGCCATAAATGACATCACTGAGAAAGAGACACCTGGAGAGCAATTCATCCTTTGTGATCCCTGGAGACTGGGCATATGCTTAAGTGTAAAATTGGGAGGCCTGAGAGCACTCATTTCCTGGAAGCTGAGAAGTGGCTTCAGTCTACTGTGTTGACAACAAAGCCAGAATCAATAGGCTGTTTTATTAATTTATTGTAGGTTTAGTTGCTTTTGCCTCTGGGCATTCCCGTGTTCAACTGGAGTTTTTGCCAAAAAAGCCAGGACTCCCTTAATCTCTTCTTTCCTCATTAAACTCACAGCTTTGGTTAGTCACAGATCCTGCAGATTTTGGCTGTGTCTCTTCTCCCCAGTTTTGTCTCAGCACCGTATGGCTTTTGACAAAGTCAGGTCACAGGTCCAACCTAAACAGTTTAGGATTATCAAAAGCCCAGGTCACTGAGGAAATAACCCTAGTGTATCTCTGCAGGTCTGGCAGCTGGGAGTGGAAATAGGGCACGGCAGGCAGTACAGTGTGGGATGCAGGCCTTGTGAAAGTGGGAAGGAATATTTGTGGATGTGGGAGCTGAGGGGGGATTCAAAGACAAGATGTATCTGATTCTGAGCAATATTTTCCAAGTCTATGAAAAACACTGCTCGCATTCATTTCTTTCTAAGGATAAGGAACTTTCACCTGGATATAGAAGAAATGGGGATTCAGGTCTGGTTTCAATTAGCATGTTTTAGAATACATAGGGAGTGTTTTCCATATTGTTTCCATAGCTAACATTTGATGTTCAGGACATCACTGTATCATATATGTGCGGACATGGGAATGTGAATGTCGAAATCCTCAGGGTTGGGCTGGAGGTGGTTGCTGTTTGCCTGCACTGGGGTTCTGTGTTCCAGACTTCAGCCAAATGTGCGCTATTTGGGGCTTGCAATTTCCTTCCAGGCAAGATTTAGGAATGTCTAACATAAGGAGAAGCGGGGAGAGGAGTAAAGTGGAAGGAGCCAAATATCTTCCTGCCCCACACATCAAATGTCACTTGACTCCATAAGACCTAGAGAACCAGAGCAGGCTGCCAACTTTCCTACCAAGATCCACAACAAATTGTGAATCCTGAGCCAAGATGAATCTAATGTCGGATGGAAACCAAAAAGGCCAGATGCATCTTTTTCTTGTCTTCTTGTTGAAGAGACCAATGATATATCCATCCAGGGCGTGATTTCATGAACGAGCAGAAGATGTGGCCTTAAGTTTATATCAATATGAGATTCATAATAGCCAGAAGCAGACAAAGCCAGCAAAGAAAAGCAATTTTGTTTTTTTAAATCCACTGATGAATTTGAAGTTGAGAAAGGAAGATCTGCTATAAATGCTATTGTTTTGGGTCACTGTTAGTTTTCAGTAAAGTTATGATAATTAACGAGACTACCTTCCTAACAAGTTGATGAGTGAACCTCAATTATATATGCTGTTCTTTTAAAGGTATGGAAACTGATGAGTATAGGGGTTGGCTTTCCCAAGGTTACCTTTAGAGGTCAAGCCTCAAGCAAGTCATTCAGCTCAGGCTATTCTCTGCTTAGAAATCTGCAGGGGCTCACTTCTCTCCTGGACTGCACTAGCCTGACAACATCTGGCTCTAAGCCACTTTTCTATGGGTTTTCCACTTTTAACTTTTCCTTTTCTCTTCAAGTTCTGTGTATCTAAGTCATGTTGGTTTATTCACTTTTCTCCCAGGTACAAAGAATTCTTTGGACCATGGATTCTGCTCATGTTTTCCTTTTGGAATTGAAATGTTCTACAGAGGATAAGATGTTAGATGGCATTACCAGCTCAATGGACATTAGTCTAAGCAAATTCCAGAGGATAGTGAAAGACAGGGAAGCCTGCACAAATAGTTAGACATGACTTGGTGAATGAACAACAACAAGCTTCCTGTTAGAAACTAGATCAAATGTCCTGACTTCCACAGAGCTTTCCCTCATTGGCCCATCCAGTCTAAATTTCTAGCACAGTGGTTAGAGCATGGGCTTGGGCTAGACAGGCCCAGATTCAAGTTCTTTCTCCCTTACCAACTAACTATATGACCTGAGTTTCTCTGTCCCTCGTCTGTAAAAAGGATAATATATTTAGAACCAACAAATAATAATAATAATCTTGGAATGAACTCAACAAATATCAGTTTTATGAATTTAAATTCTAGGAATAGAAAGGAACTTCAAATCATCAAAGTAGCTAGATATATTTCTTTTTAGCCTATTCCAGAGAAAAAAAGAAATTAGGCCTATTAAAATAATTTGTAGCAATTTCATTTAATTTCTTCTGTTTATTGACTTACTAACCATTTATTCACTAGTTGGTGTATGCCAGGTATAGTACTAGGAATCTGTATGTAGCAGTGAATAACATACATAACTGATTCTTTCATGGGGTTTATAGTTTAGTACTCTTGCCTGGGGAATCCCATGGACGGAGGAGCCTGGTAGGCTACAGTCCATGGGGTTGCTAAGAGTCGGACATGACTGAGCGACTTCACTTTCACTTTTCACTTTCATGCACTGGAGAAGGAAATGGCAACCCACTCCAGTGTTCTTGCCTGGAGAATCCCAGGGACAGAGGAGCCTGGTGGGCTGCTCTCTATGGGGTCGCACAGAGTCGGACACGACTGAAGTGACTTAGCAGCAGCAACAGCAGCATAGTTTGGTTAGGAGGCCAGACACTGAATAAAGTATCAAATATTATGCAAGAAATGTAGAATATTGGAAAATAACAGAAAAAAGAGCTGAATATCTTGGATTTAAGTTATGAAAACAGCCTCCTTACTGGCCTTTCTGTCTCTGTTGTTACTACTACTCCTTTAGAGATACACTGGAGCCAAAGTGAGCCTTCTCAAGATAAATCTATAATACTTATAACTCTTCCCTTATTCAAATCCTTCCATAGTTTCCTAGTACTTGTGCAAAGCTATATTTAAATGGGACATGGCACAAGTTTAATCTGCTTTTCTCAGACAAGTTATCTTTTCCCATTTTTCATCTGGTGGACCTGACTGGCAGAAGAGAATAATTGCCTGTCCTTGGGGGCTTAAGGGTACCATCCGAAGCTTTCCACGATAAATTCTAAATTGCACTGAAAACCCCTGAAGAGTTAGGCAGATTTTACAGTCCACTCCACAATATCTGAGGTTTTTTTTTTTTTAAATAAGAAAAGCAGGTTTTCATACCTGCTGTTCAGTAAACTATGCTTCTAAGGCTGGAAGTGTTGTTGTTCACTCACTAAGTCATGTCCAACTCTTTGCGACCCCATGGACTATAACATGCTAGGCTCCTCTGTCTTCCAGAGTTTGCTCAAATTCATGTCCATTGAGTTGGAGATGCTGCCTAACCACCTCATCCTCTGTCATCCCATTCTTATTTGATGGCTTCCATCTTGCCAAGCATCAGGATCTTTTCCAATGAGTCAGCTTTTCATATCAAGCTGGAAGTACTCCTCAGCATATCCTCCTAGGGCTTGAGATTGAGAAAAAGGGATAAAGTTGGAACTGATAGCATGAAAGATGGTGGACTTCATGGATTGATCTCTACTGTTGTTTCCCTGCCTCTGTTCCCCTGACTCCCATTACGAACCAGGCCGCCTGACTTCATGATGTTCTTCCCTGCATTGCTCCTCTCTGTGAGTTCACCTGTACAGTTTGATGCCTCCAATGCCCCTCCTCTCCTTTTCTACTTGACAAATTCCAACTTATCCTGGAGACTGAGACTCCCAGAAAACTGAACATCTAAGCTTTCTCCAGCATTCTCAGGCCAAGTTAAATGCTTCGGTCTTCATGAAGCTATGGTACCTTCTTCACATCGACAGTATCACACTCAGCTTGCTGCCTTAATCATTTGGTTACACATTCTCCTTCTCCATCGATGAGAAGCCTTTGGAAACCAAGGGATGTGCATCTTTGTGTCTCTGGTTTCTAACTAGTGCCTGAATACATAGAAATAATGAGAATAGCTGGCATTCATTAAGCTTTTAGGTCCCAGATATTGTTTCACACAAGTAAATTAAAAGATATATATCACTTAATTGACATGGAACTCCTGTAGTGTATTATCTCCATTTTATACATGAGAAAACTGAGGCACAAAAGGAAAAATAACTTGTGTAAGATCACACAATCCTGCATTGGCAGGTGGGTTCTTTACCACCTAGCCACCATGGAAGCTCCTCATTGTGGTTGCTGATGTTAATAGAGCAAAGCAATGATGTAAACTGCAAACACAAATTTATATTTGACTCTGGGATATTGATTTTAAAAAGGAAAGCTACTTTGAATCACTGTCAGTAAAAGGGTAAATTTGTTTAAGTTTTCTGGAAAGGATTTTGAAAATGTGTATCTGAAGCCTACAAATGTATATACCCTTGGATCCGGCAGTTCTACTTGTAGGAATTTATCTCAAGTAAGTAAGAAGCATGTGGGGATTTAGATTCAAGAATCTTCAATAAAGTATTTATATGAGCAACTTAGAGTCTAACAACAGAGAATTTTTTAAAATACATTATGATTTAATCATAAAAGATGGGCCATCAACTACTAAATAACAGCAAAGGTGGATATTATGGGCAATATATTAGATTTATAAAAATGGTAGATTTAGTATAATTCATTTTTCTTAAAAAATAGAAAAAAATCTGGAAAATCATATACTAAATGCTATCTTTGTGGAGTAGAGTTACAAAGGTTTTAAATTTTCTTTCAGTTTATCTATATTTTCAAATTTTCTACAGAAGCCAAGTATAATTTTTGTTTATGACATCTTGAATTTCAAGACTAAAAACCCCCCAAATTGACAGCAGTTGGCCCTGTTCTATGTACTCAGTGATCACTTGCCTTGGTACTGCTTGCTCTGCCATTGTTTGGTACATTGGAGTGTCTACAATTAGCAGAGAGATGAACTCGGCAGCCCTGGGCAGGAAGGCTTTCATGAGATGGTGAACAGGCACTTATTCTGCTCTCGAGGGTATGAAATGATGTGGGGAAAGTCTGTAGTAATTACTCAAAGCCTTGCTAACAAAGGGTTGGAACCTTGCCACATGTATCTGCATCACACAGTTTTCCTTTTTGAATACTATAATTTTATTTAATCTTCAAAAACAAATTCTTCTTCTAAAACTGTTCAGGGCTGGTCCATATTGGTTTAAAGAGTTGGACAACATGCATGTTGGTTCTTCAGTGTCATCATTTATAAAAGAAATTCTCAGAATTGTCAGTCCAGTAAAGGAAAATAAGCACTAGTGTGTGGCGTCAGAAAAAGAGACAAGAGCTCAAACAAAAGAACTGTGTAGGATGGCATGTTCCAAAGACCCCTGAAATAGCCTATGTCAATGGTACAATCATCTTTAAAAAGTGAAACCTTTCTCAATCTGGAATCAAAAGCTTTTTTTTCCAATCAGCAAAAACATCTCAAGCACCAGCCTTGTGCCAAACACTGTGACAAGTAACAGAGCAAATAGATTATGACTGTTACCTTAACCCAGGGAGAGGGATGAGTGAATTTACTAGTGTGCTTGAGGGCATCTGAAAAATAACAAATACATTGGGATTAGATAAAGGTGATGTTAGGCTTTGGCTTTAGTAAGACCAGGGTTTTTCTGCCTCTGTGTCATATGATTTTGAAAAAGTTCCTAAACTTCTCTAAACTTCAGAGTGATGACAATAATGACCTTTACTTAACTGCTATAGTGTTGGGGAAGACCAGGGAGACCATGCGTGCAAACTGTATTTTGGTATGTGCTCAACAAATATTAGATATTATTAACATTCTTTTTCTTGGCAAAACTCTATTAGTCTTTGCCCTGCTTCATTCCACATTCCAAGGCCAAATTTGCCTGTTACTCCAGGTGTTTCTTGACTTCCTACTTTTGCATTCCAGTCTCCTATAATGAAAAGGACATCTTTTTTGGGTGTTAGTTCTAAAAGGTCTTGTAGGTCTTCATAGAACCGTTCAACTTCAGCTTCTTCAGCATTACTGGTTGGGGCATAGACTTGGATTACTGTGATATTGAATGGTTTTCCTTGGAAACGAACGGAGATCATTCTGTCATTTTTGAGATTGCATCCAAGTACTGCATTTTGGACTCTTTTGTTAACTATGATGGCTACTCCATTTCTTCTGAGGGATTCCTGCCTGCAGTAGTAGATATAATGGTCATCTGAGTCAAATTCACCCATTCCAGTCCATTTTAGTTCGCTGATTCCTAGAATGTCGACGTTCACTCTTGCCATCTCCTGTTTGACCACTTCCAATTTGCCTTGATTCATGGACCTGACATTCCAGGTTCCTATGCAATATTGCTCTTTACAGCATTGGACCTTGCTTCTATCACCAGTCACATCCACAGCTGAGTATTATTTTTGCTTTGGCTCCATCGCTTCATTCTTTCTGGAGTTATTTCTCCACTGACCTCCAGTAGCATGTTGGGCACCTACTGACCTGGGGAGTACCTGGGCCTAGATCTGATAGATAGAGTGCCTGATCAACTATGGAATGAGGTTCGTGACATTGTACAGGAGACAGGGATCAAGACCATCCCCATGGAAAGAAATGCAAAAAAGCAAAATGGCTGTCTGGGGAAGCCTTACAAATAGCTGTGAAAAGAAGAGAAGTGAAAAGCCAAGGAGAAAAGGAAAGATATAAGCATCTGAATGCAGAGTTCCAAAGAATAGCAAGAAGAGATAAGAAAGCCTTCTTCAGCGATCAATGCAAAGAAATAGAGGAAAACAACAGAATGGGAAAGACTAGAGATCTCTTCAAGAAAATTATGAGATACCAAGGGAACATTTCATGCAAAGATGGGCTCAATAAAGGACAGAAATGGTATGGACCAAACAGAAGCAGAAGATATTAAGAAGAGATGGCAAGAATACATGGAAGAACTGTACAAAAAAGATCTTCACAACCTGGATAATCAACGATGGTGTGATCACTCATCTAGAGCCAGACATCCTGGAATGTGAAGTCAAGTGGGCCTTAGAAAGCATCACTATGAACAAAGCTAGTGGAGGGGGTGGAATTCCTATTGAGCTATTTCAAATTCTGAAAGATGATGCTGTGAAAGTGCTGCACTCAATATGCCAGCAAATTTGGAAAACTCAGCAGTGGCCACAGGACTGGAAAAGGACAGTTTTCATTCCAATCCAAAGAAAGGTAATGCCAAAGAATGCTCAAACTACCGCACAATTGCACTCATCTCACATGCTAGTAAAGTAATGCTCAAAATTCTCCAAGTCAGGCTTCAGCAATACGTGAACCGTGAACTCCCTGATGTTCCAACTGGTTTTAGAAAAGGCAGAGGAACCAGAGATCAAATTGCCAACATCCGCTGGATCATGGAAAAAGCAAGAGAGTTCCAGAAACACATCTACTTCTGTTTTATTGACTATGCCAAAGCCTTTGACTGTGTGGATCACAATAAACTGTGTTAAATTCTGAAAGAGATGGGAATACCAGACCACCTGACCTGCCTCTTGAGAAATCTGTATGCAGGCCAGGAAGTAACAGTTAGAACTGGACATGGAACAACAGACTGGTTCCAAATAGGAAAAGGAGGACGTCAAGGCTGTATATTGTCACTCTGCTTATTTAACTTCTATGCAGAGTACATCATGAGAAACGCTGGACTGGAAGAAACACAAGCTGGAATCAAGATTGCCAGGAGAAATATCAATCACCTCAGATATGCAGATGACACCACCCTTATGGCAGAAAGTGAAGAGGAACTAAAAAGCCTCTTGATGAAAGTTAAAGAGAGTGAAAAAGTTGGCTTAAAGCTCAACATTCAGAAAACGAAGATCATGGCATCTGGTCCCATCACTCCATGGGAAATAGATAGAGAAACAGTGGAAACAGTGTCAGACTTTATTTTTTTGGGCTCCAGAATCACTGCAGATGTTGATTGCAGCCATGAAATTAAAAGACGCTTACTCCTTGGAAGAAAAGTTATGAGCAACCTAGACAGAATATTCAAAAGCAGAGACATGACTTTGCCGACTAAGGTCCATCTAGTCAAGGCTATGGTTTTTCCTGTGGTCATGTATGGATGTGAGAGTTGGACTGTGAAGAAGGCTGAGCACCAAAGAATTGATGCTTTTGAACTGTGGTGTTGGAGAAGACTCTTGAGAGTCCCTTGGACTGCAAGGAAATCCAACCAGTCCATTCTGCAGGAGATCAACCCTGGGATTTCTTTGGAAGGAATGATGGTAAAGCTGAAGATCCAGTACTTTGGCCACCTCATGTGAAGAGTTGACTCATTGGAAAAGACTCTGATGCTGGGAGGGATTGAGGGCAGGAGAAGAAGGGGACGACAGAGGGTGAGATGGCTGGATGGCATCACTGACTCGATGGATGCGAGTCTGAGTGAACTCCGGGAGTTGGTGATGGACAGGGAGGCCTGGTGCGCTGCGATTCATGGGGTCACAAAGAGTCGGACATGACTGAGCGACTGATCTGATCTGAAAATTCTTTTATTATATTGTTTGTATGTATGGTCCACCCTTCTCCCCATGAGAGCTCTGCATCAATAAAGTGACAAATTTCAGGTAAGAGCCTCCCTAGCTGATAGCTACTAGCCCAAAGGGACCTATTTCTGCTGCTGCTTGCTCTGTCTTCTGCTTAACAAGTTTCCAAAGAAGCCAATGAGTGCTTCCTTCACAAATGGGCAAAGACGAGGGCATGTTTTTGTTTGGGGCACAAAACTGAAGAGAGATAACTGTTGTGAGTTCCCAGAAATGTCATGTTCTAGTAGAGAGGGACAGGACATGACCACCTGGGAATGGAAGAGGTGTCAGTGGACACTTGAGAACCATATAATTTTGAAAATGCCTTTTTATTCTTCTGTGTAAGCCTACCAAAGCAAGAGTCACAAATGGAAACTGCTTGTTTATGAATGAAAGTGTTCCCTGAAGAACAGTTGGTTTCCAGCTCACATGAAACTTTTAAAAGCTATGCATTTATTATTTAAACAGGATGGCAAATATAGGTCTTCTGTTTTTACAGCAGATGTAATGAAGGACATTATGACATTGAAGTGCTCCAAAACCAGCTGAGCTGGTCACCCCAAAGGAGCTAGTTCCTTCAGGAAATAAAATTAGATGACTTCAGCTGCACCATTTTGTTTCTCTCTTGGAAGCACTTGTGTTTTCAGATGAAGAGAGAAATGCAGTCTATGGGTGACCTTTTAGTAAGTCCAGCCACCGCAAAGTACATGGGTGCCCTCATTTGTCACTTAAGTGAATAGTCCAGGGCTTGTTTAGAGTATAAGTAAATTTCTGACAGTTGGGTAAAATGTCAGACACAGTCTCATGGTCTACATTTTAGCCTCCACTTAAAGACTGCCATGGTGTGAGAGGACAGTTGTGGTCCTATACCTGTCATAAGCCCAACTGCAGAATATCTCTGCCTAGAGCATTTTGTACCTCGTAGGAAAATGTCATGTCCTCCACCTACATACTTTACACAGCAGTGCCCAGAATAAAGAACATTTAAAATGTCCCAAAGTCAGATCACAGTTTGTGAAGTTAAGTATTTACTAGTTCAGTTAAATTGAAGAACTCTTAAGTTTTAGCCAGAGACCCAAGTTATGGAAGCTTAGTCAAGCAGTATTTCACCACAGTGAAAAGTCCTGTGTAAGAAATTCCATTACAGATCTCATTGGTTGTCACTTAAAAGGGATAGTGTGAATAATCTTCTCTCAGCCTGACCAGCTTCCTTGTCATCTCAGCAATTGGATATGGGATGAATGCAGGGACTAGTTGCCACAGCAACAGCATCTTCCAGGAAAGGTGATGAGAAAAATCATTTCTCTCTGAATGCTAATAGGTTGTCACTTTCATCTTAAACCGGCTGTTTCCCACTGTTTTCCTGATTGCCATGAAGCCAGGGAGATTATTTACAGATTAAGGCTGCTACTTGATCTGATCATCTATGTCCTAATTTATGCTGTATCTTTCAGGAGAAGAAAAAAATAATAGAAGCAAATTATAAGGGTTATGTTTTCAGAAATTTCAGGCTTATGACTTTTGTTCCAGAGAAGTAAGATTTTTCTATCGTGCCTAGAAATCATTCTTTAAGCAAAAATCATCTAGTGTTGAATGGGATACAGTCATTGTGTGAAAGTTACCAACCCTGCAGAAGCTGGCCCTGCTTGCCTGCTCTGAGCTTGGAGCCAGAAACCAGAGGTAGCCCTCTCACTAAAAGGCAGAGTGAGGTTGTGAAGGAGCTCATCCTATGACAAAATCTACACATGAGACTACTTTTAAATCCTGGAATTCACTTGGAACAAAAGAATTTTATTTTTTTCATCATTTGCTTGAAAACACAAAGTTAAAAGACATATTCATTAACAGAACTAAGGAATTATGCACGTTTCTCCCACTTTATGACTATTGTTGAGTAAACTGTGATTGTGTAATGCAATAAGGAGTTAATAGCAGCATGGATCACTCATTTCTTAGAGCGTAGAAATTATTATTGGGAAAGCATGAGATGAATTACATACAGTGTCCAGTTCTCTGGATTAACTAGGGTTGAGCCCTAGGTCTGTTGTATACTCTCTGAGTCTCAGTTTCCTTATTGGAAAAATCAGGAAAAGAATAGTCCAGTGTTAAAGGGTGCTGATTAAATCACATGAAACAATACATGGGAATTGCTTAGCACAGTGCTTGGCATATGGTGGCTACAAAAGAATTATACATTATTATTACTATTTGCTGGACATGAAAAATCTCTGATGGCCTTGTGCTTTAGGTAAATATACTGTCTAAAGCACAGAATTATGAAGAGGTGCTTAGCAGTTTCTATCCCAAATATTAGGATCCATCAGACTGCAGTAATACCTGACCAACCCCTATATTTTGTCCTGTGAATGGCTTGCAAACAAGATTAGATTAATACAAGTATGCTTTAAGTAAAATTTGACTTTGAATACTTAGCATTAAAAACAATGTTGGAGCATTTTTAAAGACATCAAAGAATGTCTATGACATACTGTTAAAAAAGAGGGTTATAAGACTATATATAGCATGGTCCCATTTTAGGAGGATGGAGAAAAATACATGAAAAGAATATTTATACATATATATACTTATATGTACAAATATTTATGCACACGAATGCTCTAGTGGATTTCCCTGCTTTCTTCAGTTTAAGTCTGAATTTGGCAATAAGCTGTTCATGGTCTGAGCCACAGTCAGCTCCCGGTCTTGTTTTTGCTGACTATATAGAGCTTCTCCATCTTTGGCTGCAAAGAATATAATCAATCTGATTTTGGTGTTGAGCATCTGGTGATGTCCATGTGTAGAGTCTTCTCTTGTGTTGTTGGAAGAGGGTGTATGACCAGTGCATTCTCTTGGCAAAACTCTATTAGCCTTTGCCCTGCTTCATTCCGTATTCCAAGGCCAAATTTGCCTGTTACCCCAGGTGTTTCTTGACTCCCTACTTTTGCATTCCAGTCCCCTGTAATGAAAAGGACATCTTTTTTGGGTGTTAGTTCTAAAAGGTCTTGTAGATCTTCATAGAACTGTTCAGCTTCTTCAGCATTACTGGTTGGTGCCAATAATTTGGCCACCTCATGCGAAGAGTTGACTCATTGGAAAAGACTCATGCTGGGAGGAATTAGGGGCAGGAGGAGAAGGGGACGACAGAGGATGAGATGGCTGGATGGCATCACCGACTTGATGGACATGTGTTTGAGTGAACTCTGGGAGTTGGTGGTGGACAGGGAGGCCTGGCGTGCTGCATTTCATGGGGTCGCAAAGAGTCAGACACAACTGAGTGACTGAACTGATACAGACATAATCACTGGAAGAATATTCTCAAAAATATTAATGAATATTTCTGAGTCTTAGAATCATGAGTGATTTTCTTAAGTTTTTATCTTTTATGTATTGTATTTCCTACAATGAAATGTACTGCTTTTGTAGTTAAAAAACAGTCACTCTAGAAATGAAACTGGAACTGACCGTAGAATGTGAGTTAAGCAGAATTTCCTTGTCTTTCCTATTATGATACTATGCCCGTGGCTGGAGAACAGAAGCAGAAATCCCTGTGGGGCTTGCACACTCGCCTGGTGCCTCATTAGAATTACCCCTTGTATTCTGGGAACACTGAAGTCAACTGCTTCTGCTCTTGAGCTTAGGGCCCAGGAAGACTGAGACACAGGTGTTACCTTGTCATCCCAAGGTCTTTCTCAAATGTTTCCTCTTTGAACAGAGCCCCAATTAATCTATTTGTGCTGATTTCTCTATACAACAGCTGTTGAGTCTTGGCCCTTCCTGACTGCTCACATGATTGTGATTGCCCACTCTGAGCCCAGGGAATTCTCTCACCCCTGATTCTGAAGCCTGTGAGGACAGAGCTGCAAAGTTAGCTGGAAAGGGGTCTCCTTTCCTCTCACCTTTGGGTCTATGTGGTTTTCAGTGGAGACTAGATGAGCTTTCTTAAGGAGAAGCAATGCCATTAGACTCAGAGGCACACTTGGACATAACAAGAGGTTATCTGTCTAAAGTGGCACATTGGGCTCCCTGTGTTGAAATCCAATTACTTTCTACTCATGACCTACATCTCACTCACCATGAAGCTCTGTGAAACTGTAGCCTGTGATGCAGAGGGAATTTTTATGTTGACTTTGTGAAGGTAGGCAAACCTGAAGTTGTGAACTCAGAAGTCTGCTAATGAGACTGAGTGCTTAGAGAAAATAAGCTGACCCACTGCCTCCAGTTTACAAATGATTACCAATTATCTTCTCTCATATTGAGCCTGTGGCTCAGCAGTGAAGAATCTGCCTGCTAATGCAGGAGACTTGGGAGATGTGGGTTTGATCCCTGGGTCATGAAGATCCCCTGGAGAAGGAAATGGCAACCCACTCCAGTATTCTTGCTTGGGAAATCCCATGGGCAGAGAAGCCTGATGGGCTACAGTCTACGAGATTACAAAGAGTCAGACATGACTTAGCGACTAAACAACAACTACAACACAAACAACAGTAATAATAAAAATGATAATAAAGTTAACATTTTTTAGTATCTTTATTATGTGCTTTGTATTTTCATTTACAGGTGAGGAAACTGAAGCATAGAGTGGTTGTGGACTCTACCCAATGTTTGGGAGCTTTGAGGCACACATCCAATTTGGCTGCTCAAAGGGGTTGCCTTTTTAGGCAACTGAGTCCCTCAGTTATATTCTGTATAAGTGAGATTACTGGGTGTGACTCTCAATTAGATGATCCACTTCTATGCAGTGTTTTTTCTTTTCTTGCCTATTAGCTCGACTGATAGACCCACATGCTGAGTGATTAGTTTTATGTTCAAGAGACTCTGTAGGAGATATTTTTTTACTTGCCAGATAATCACTTTGAAAATTTCCCCCAAGTTAATCTCCAATTAGAACATATTCAAGTTGATGATGATCTCTTTTGAGACTGATCTTCGTGCTTTTGAAACAGCTGATAAATGTTCTTTCATCTGGTGGCAGTTACTAATAGTCATCCTAAGCTTTCCCTTTCCCATGTACCCCCTCCCAGCTATCCCTTGGCTTTGCCTGTGATAATATCTCTTGGGTATGATGATAATTTCTATTATTACCTCTAACTCCAAGGATAGTAGTTCCTGAGAAGTGGAATCTGGGAGTTCTTGAAGTGACTAATACATTTCTCATAACTTCTTTTTCTTGTCTGATCTTAATTTATAACTCAGTAAGGCCATCCCAGTTACTGGGCGCTTTTGGGTTTGGTGGAACGAAAACTATGAGGAAATAATTAGAGTTCTTTCTTTTTTTTTTCAATGAAAGAGATGCAGGTTCCTTTGAAATGTGATAATGATAGAGGATGCCATTTAAATTGTTCTGCAAAAATAGGCCCATGTGTCCTAATATATGAAACACTTTGATTAAGAGCCTTAAGGAAAATTTTGGCATGTGCTGTATTAACAAAAGCAAACTTCACTTGCATCTGCCAGCAACAGAAAGACAGACTCTTGTGGTAATATCTCTGAGTTATAAGCAATGCCATAATAACACTTGTAATTTACAATGTCACTGGCTAAAATAGGAAACAACTATAGTGA
This sequence comes from Ovis canadensis, assembly GCF_042477335.2. Classification (NCBI taxonomy): domain Eukaryota; kingdom Metazoa; phylum Chordata; class Mammalia; order Artiodactyla; family Bovidae; genus Ovis; species Ovis canadensis. The sequence goes on from NC_091251.1 coordinate 81,508,860, forward strand.
ATTGTATCATTAATATTTTAAGAAACTGAAATCTAATGTTGCTAAATCAGATTCCTTTGATTCCACAGGGCACTGAGCATCAGATTGCACTGTGCTCTAAGCATGTCCTCATTAAGACTGCTGTCTATTGCATTTTTATCGTTCCCCTGGGAGGCTTATTGAGTTAATGCTGCTAGTAAGAAATAGTGTTTTTCCACCCTCCCTGATAACTGGCCTCCCAGATAGGCCTGTAGCCAATGAGCATGCTAGATTAGGTTATGACTATTTGTTTTTGGCACCTTTGTGAACAGTGAAGGCTATTTGAACTCAGTGTAAATTATGGTGTAGCTATAAAAAAAATAATAAAGGTGTCAAGTCAGTATGGGTCAGTGTGGGCTTCCCAGGTGACCTAGGAGTAAAGAATCCACCTGCAATGTTCAAACCCTGTGTCCTAAAGATCCCCTGGAGAAGGCAATGGCAACCCACTCCAGTATTCTTGCCTGGGAAATCACATGGACAGTGGGGCCTAGCAGGCTACAGTCCATAGGGTCACAAAAGAGCCAGGAATGACTTAGTGAATAAACAACAACAAGAGCAAAAAATATAAATATCTAAATAACCTCAATGTAATGAGAAATGCTACCATAGATCCAGGATGAGAGTTGCTGCTGCTGCTGCTGCTAAGTCGCTTCAGTCGTGTCCGACTCTGTGCGACCCCATAGACTTCAGCAGCCCTGTCCCTGGGATTCTTCAGGCAAGAACACTGGAGTGGGTTGCCATTGCCTTCTCCAATGCATGAAAGTGAAAAGTGAAAGTGAAGTCGCTCAGTCGTGTCCGACTCTTAGCGACCCCATGGACTGCAGCCCACCAGGCTCCTCCATCCATGGGACTTTCCAGGCAAGAGTACTGGAGTGGGGTGCCATTGCCTTCTCCAGGATGAGAGTTCAGTTCAGTTCAGTTGCTCAGTCATGTCCAATTCTTTGCGACCCCATGAATCGCAGCACGCCAGGCCTCCCTGTCCATCACCATCTCCTGGAGTTCACTCAGACTCACGTCCATCAAGTCCGTGATGCCATCGAGCCATCTCATCCTCGGTCGTCCACTTCTCCTTCTGCCCCCAATCCCTCCCAGCATCAGAGTCTTTTCCAATGAGTCAACTCTTCACATGAGGTGGCCAAAGCACTGGAGCTTCAGCTTTAGCATCATTCCTTCCAAAGAAATCCCAGGGTTGATCTCCTTCAGAATGGACTGGTTGGATCTCCTTGCAGTCCAAGGGACTCTCAAGTCTTCTCCAACACCACAGTTCAAAAGCATCAATTCTTCGGCACTCAGCCTTCTTCACAGTCCAACTCTCACATCCATACATGACTACTGGAAAAACCATAGCCTTGACTAGATGGACCTTAGTCAGCAAAGTAATGTCTCTGCTTTTGAATATATTATCTAGGTTGGTCATAACTTTTCTTCCAAGGAGTAAGCGTCTTTTAATTTCATGGCTGCAGTCACCATCTGCAGTGATTTTGGAGCCCCCAAAAATAAAGCCTGACACTGTTTCCACTGTTTCCCCCATCTATTTCCCATGAAGTGATGGGACCGGATGCCATGATCTTTGTTTTCGGAATGTTGAGCTTTAAGCCAACTTTTTCACTCTCCATTTTCACTTTCATCAAGAGGCTTTTTAGGTCCTCTTCACTTTCTGCCATAAGGGTGGTGTCATCTGCATATCTTGAGGTTATTGATATTTCTCCCGGCAATCTTGATTCCAGCTTGTGTTTCTTCCAGTCCAGCGTTTCTCATGATGTACTCTGCATAGAACTTAAATAAGCAGGGTGACAATATACAGCCTTGACGTCCTCCTTTTCCTATTTGGAACCAGTCTGTTGTTCCATGTCCAGTTCTAACTGTTGCTTCCTGGCCTGCATACAGATTTCTCAAGAGGCAGGTTAGGTGGTCTGGTATTCCCATCTCCTTCAGAATTTTCCACAGTTGATTGTGATCCACACAGTCAAAGGCTTTGGCATAGTCAACAAAGCAGAAATAGATGTTTTTCTGGAACTCTCTTGCTTTTTCCATGATCCATCGGATGTTGGCAATTTGATCTCTGGTTCCTCTGCCTTTTCTAAAACCAGCTTGAACATCAGGGAGTTCACGGTTCACATATTGCTGAAGGCTGGCTTGGAGAATTTTGAGCATTACTTTACTAGCATGTGAGATGAGTGCAATTGTGTGGTAGTTTGAGCATTCTTTGGCATTGCCTTTCTTAACAAAAGAGTCCGAAATGCAGTACTTGGATGCAGTCTCAAAAATGACAGAATGATCTCTGTTCGTCTCCAAGGCAAGCCATTCAATATCACAGTTATCCAAGTCTATGCCCCAAACAGTAACACTGAAGAAGCTGAAGTTGAATGGTTTTATGAAGACCTACAAGACCTTTTAGAACTAACACCCAAAAAAGATGTCCTTTTCATTATAGGAGACTGGAATGCAAAAGTAGGAAGGCAAGAAACACCTGGAGTAACAGGCGAATTTGGCCTTGGAATGTGGAATGAAACAGGGCAAAGACTAATAGAGTTTTGCCAAGAAAATGCACTGGTCATTGCAAACACCCTCTTCCAACAAAACAGGAGAAGACTCTACACATGGACATCACCAGATGTCAACACCAAAATCAGATTGATTATATTCTTTGCAGCCAAAGATGGAGAAGCTCTATACAGTCAACAAAAACAAGACCAGGAGGTGACTGTGGCTCAGATCATGAACTCCTTATTGCCAAATTCAGAATGAGAGTACAACAAGATAAAAAAGGCAGTAGTGTTAATGTTTTAGGTTGATGTTCTGTGTACACTGTGCCTTCATCACTACCATCAGTATCATTTACCATAATTGTTATTAATAGTAAATGAGTATTGATCTGCCTGCAATGCAGGAGACCCTGGTTCAATTCCTGGGTCAGGAAGATCCTCTGGAGAAGCGATAGGCTATCCACTCCAATATTCTTGGGCTTCCCTGGTGGCTCAGATAGTAAAGAATCTGCCTGCAATGCAGGGAACCTGGGTTCAATCCCTGGGTTGGGCAGATCTCCTGGAGGAGGGCATGGCAACCCACTCCAGTATTTTTGCCTGGAGAATCCCCATGGACAGAGGAGCCTGGCAGGCTACAGTCCATGGGATCACAAAAAGTTGGACATGACTGAGTGACTAAGCACAACACACTGAACATCCATTGAGAGCTAGGCACTAGCAAATTACTGTACTTGCATTATTTGATTTTATTCTTACCAAAACTTATAATCTAATTTTATTGGCCCCATTTTACTGGTAAGAGAACTGAAGCTCCTGGTTGTTCATAGACTATGCTGCTGCTGCTGCTGCTAAGTTGCTTCAGTCGTGTCCAACTCTGTGCGACCACTTAGAGGGTAGCCCACCAGGGTCCCCGTCCCTGGGATTCTCCAGGCAAGAACACTGGAGTGGGTTGCCATTTCCTTCTCCAATGCATGAAAATGAAAAGTGAAAGTGAAGTCGCTCAGTCGTGTCTGACTCTTCACAACCCCAAGGACTGCAGCCTACCAGGCTCCTCCATCCATGGGATTTTCCAGGCAAGCGTACTGGAGTGTGGTGCCATATACTTATAGTTAAATGGTTAAAAGAAGCTGAGCTAGAATTTGAACCTAGCTCAGTTGGGTTCCTGAACCTTTACTATCAACTGTTGTGCTCTGCTGCCTACTTTATAGAAAAGCTATAAATCTGGGGGGGGGGACTCAATTTAGAATAGATATAAAATTTATGTTCATCCATTCCTACCTAGCATTTTGAAAGTTAAAAATAGAGAAAGATTTTTAAAGTATTGGAAGATGACTTTTTTTGGCGACAATCTATCTCATTTAGGGCATATTTTTTCTAATCTGTGTAACAAAATGATAAATTTTGTTATCAATTTTTTGTTATCAAAGAAAATTTTTTATCAATAAGAAAACAGAGAACCAGAGATTACTTAAGTTGATCAAGGTCATCCAACTGGAGAGCTATGATACCAAGATTTGAGGCCCCATCTATCCAATTCCAAATCCTGGTCTCTTTCATCTACCTCCTACAACCTCTGCTCACAGTGTGTGTGCATCTATATGTATTATCTGTATCTCTGAGAATAGTGGGTATTATATGAGTTTTCTAAGAATATCCAACTAGCTCTGTAAAAATTTTGCTATTAAAAAATTCTTGAATTTGGAATAAGCTTCAAAGTTTACCTTCTTGGACCAGTGCTGGGAGCCAGCGTGAGGAACCCCGCCTGTGGCAAAGGTCATGAGGAAGGAGGCTCGGCATATGCAAAGGCAGGATCGAGCCTCAGGAGACCCCCTGTTCTCCAGCATCTGCCCCCAAAACCAGAGTCTGCCTACTTTACTGCTTTATGCTCTCACCTACACTTCTGACTTTACGGGGGGCTGTCCCCCACCACCTCTCTCAAAGAAGGAGTTAACTTGCAGCTTCAGTCAATAAAAATTCCTGGGTGTGACAAGAGTGTTTCAACTTACAAACTCCTCTGAAGGTTCTCTAGCCTGCCTGAACAGGTTTGTCTGGCCACATGTGATTGTTTACAGTCTCCCAACTGTGAGAGGCACGAGATGCTTTAAACTTTCTAAATACAGATTTTTTTGAGAAGTTAGGAAATTATTAGTATAGTATAGTGGGTTGATTAGGAATTATATTGGTGAAGGGTTTTTCATTTTTTGAGCCAATATTTGCTGCTAAATCTCCATATTCCCTGCCCTTATAATGAATATAACTAGCATATAGGAGAAATAAGTATTAACCTTTGATATTAATCATGTTAAACCTTAGGATAAGTAAATTCCTTTTCTTGATTATAACCCCCTGCACCCTCACCCTATAGGAATGCAACTTTATCTGGTACCTTCAGAGGGTGGTGCCTAGTTTAAGAAAAAATGACCCCTGGAAAAAATAAGTTTTCTGCTTGACTGACCATTATCAGAAAGTGCCATAAAATGTCAGCAGGCCTCATGGCCAGAAGATGATGTAAAACCCCTAAGGCCTTTGTATACTTTTATATGAAGCACCTGATTTTGACAAGGGTCAGGTCTGCTGACTCCATGTGACTCTATATTCTATCTCTATGTGTAACAAAAAGTATATAAGCAAACCTGAAAATAAAGAAAACGGATCAGTTTCTGGAAAGACTGATTCCCCCATGTTGTTCTTTCTTTCCCCTTCTGGCTGAATTCCCATCTGGAGTGTGGAGGCTCGCCATGTCTGCTTACTTGCTCTGGCTTCTAAGACCCACACAAGAGGGAGCCCAAGGTGGGGCACCCTCCACTATTCAAGCGGGCGCCGGTGGCCTACGTAGATGGTGCAAACTCCTTGTCTTGGAGTTTTATTGGTTTTCCACATAAACCAAGTTATTCAGCATCTTTTTCTCCACTAATTTTCCTACTACACTATTCTTTTCTAATCTCTGTTTATATTTCTAATTAAATAGCTTTTTCCTAGGACGCTGACTCTGTCTCCTCCCCTTCAAATTCCCCTGGATCCATGGGGGCTGGACCCCGGCAGACCAGCAACTTGTTTGGTGCCTGGGTATTTCATACAGTGACTCCATCAAGTGATTCTTCAGGTTATTTTTGAAGACTTCAAATGTTGGAAAGTTTATTGCCTCCAAAAGTAGTCCTCCTGTATTCTGATATCTCTTACTGAAGAGCTCCCATCTTTGCCTCCCCTTTTTTCCCCTCTGTTGGTTTTGGTTTCAAACCTTTGAAATGTACAGAACAAGTCTAATGAATTTTTCACAAGAAAATCATGTAAATATTTAAAGATGACTATCATGGTCCACTTTGAATCTCTCCTAGTCTTCAAGGTACACATGTTTTTCAAGCATTATTCCTGTGACATAGATTCAGGTCTTTCTTGATTCTATTTACTCTCCCTTGAAGGATCTTCATTTTGGCTATATCCCTCTTAATGCACAATTCTAGGATTAATCACTATTCTATAAGTGTGGTCTTAATCAGAATAGAGTAATTGAACATGTCTGCAACTTTGGTTTTCTCTGCATACCATGTTAACATCTTTGGTGACCTCTGTCTGAACATTATCTTACATGGAGCTGCTAAGTTATACTTCTTCTAGCCTATGAATATGTGATTGCTTTTTGGACCTAAGTATTGAACTTTTACCTTTATCCTTATTCAACTATATCACATTGTTTGCCTTTCACCCCAACTGTATCATTCAACACACTTATCAATTCTTCTATGGTAGTCAGTATCCAATGCAGGAGGCAAAAAGTTCTCTAGGTATTTTAGCAGGAAGGAATTTAATGCAACCAATTAGGTCCTTGAAAAATCATTTGAAGAAGCAAAAGAATAGATTTTAAGTTGAATCTTCAGAAATAATTCCTCAAATGTTATATAACTGACCCAACAGACTTGTTCCTTCCTTCAAGGCCACTTCTGAAGTGATGAGTTGAAGAGTACAGAGTCCTAGCTGTGAACTAGGAATGAAAATGCTGTCATCTCTTAGGCCATTGCAACTCCTGATGCCTTAAAAGAGATGCTGTAACACTGCCTCAGAAGAACTTTGCATCTCCACAGACTCACAAGGCATAGAAATAGCAAAAGGGGGCAAAAAATGGGATCTGCATCATTTCTACCTTATAAATTCCACAACAGCTTCTAATTACTGGAATGGAATTGGCACCCAGAATCCTAGTTATAAGAGGTGTTTGTTTTGTTTCAGCTCTCCATCATTTTCAACCAGCAGAAAGATGAAATGGAGATTGAAAAACTCAACCCACAGTATCTATCACAATGCCCAAATATATTGATCCACAAATATGATATTATGTAGCTTCAGGTGAGTGAGTAGATTGTGTATATGTTTGTGTATGATAGAGAGAAAGAGAGAATATAAATAGAGAGACACCCGATTAAGTCATTAACAAAAATCTTGGTAGGAGCCTTTTGGCATTCTGTAAAATTTTTTCTGTAAATTAACATTCATGGGTGTCCATGGGCATAAACAGGTTGCATTTGTTCAGGTTCATTTTGTTACGTTGAAGAGCATCCTACTTGCCTTGTACAAGTAAAGGTTTTTAAGAGGAGCTGCATGAACTTGAAAAATGTTGGTTGTCCTATTTGGCTCTTCTGCCCTAGACTTGTCAACCTCTCAGAGGGAGGGGTGGAAGCCTTTTCTTTATGCAGAATATCCTTTTGTGTTCTCTGAGTGTACATTGCACCACTGCAGAAGGCGCTAGTTACGTTATATTCTATGTTCTATTCCGGGGCAACATTTACCCACAGTACTACATAAATTGCATTCTTTGTAGTTGTGCACTGAGTAGGTCATTTGTTTCTGCCAACTGAGCTGAGTCATTTTCATGCTATCCATGTAAACTAGACTTGTGTGTGTGTGTGTGTGTGCGCGCGCGCGCGTGTGCATGCACATAATGTTGGTCTTTCATATTTCTCTCATTTCCCAGTCTAGAGACCTTTTCCAAAAGAGATAGAAAGTTAATCTGATAAGATTGTTTGGTTCTCATCACTTCTGATGCTTCTTTTAAGTACTTCAAACTATCCCTGTAATGGTATGTTTATTGCCCTCACATTCATGTCAAGATCTCAGTTACAGATTTTTCCTGTTTTGAAAAGTTCTGCATCACTTTATCACCAGTTTCTTGCTCATTTCCTCCTCTCCACTTCATGAGGAGTTAACTTCCCTCACCTCTCACCACTGCCTATAAAGTCAGTACTACCACAAGCATATATGATCCCTTAACCTAGGTTTTCTCTTACGCAGCAGGAAAGGTTGGAATGGTAGAGAGTTCATTAAGTCTCTACCCAGAAGGAGCTTTCAGAGTTGGAGGAAATGCCCTAACTTCCTTGTACCTTAGACAAGACTACTTGGCATCCTCCAAGTGGGAGGATGGCACCCCAGTTGCCTGTAGAGATCACCTGCTCAGTACCCATCCTGTATTATACTCTTTCCTTTTTTCTGTCTCTCTTTCATATTTCCTTACCTGGCTCTTGCTTTCTGGAATCACCTCCCAAATAAAGCCCTTGTATTCAAATCCTGGTCTTTGACCTGCTTCTGGGGAACCTGCGAGGAGATCAAACCAGTCAATCCTAAAGGAAATCAATCCTAAATATTCATTGGAAGGAATGATGCTGAAGCTGAAGCTCCAATACCTTGGCCACCTGATACAAAATGCCAGCTCATTAGAAAAGACCCTGATGCTGGGAAAGATTTGAAGGCAGGAGGAGAGGGGGTGGCAGAGGATGAGATGGTTGTATGGCATCACTGACTCAATGGACATGAGTTTGAGCAAGCTCTAGGAGATAGTGAAGGACAGGGAAGCCTGGCGTGCTGCAGTCCATGGGATCGCAAAAAGTTAGACATGACTGAGCGACTGAACAACAACAGCTGAAATCCTGGTCTTTGACCTGTTTCTGGGGAACCTGCCTTAGGATGCTCTGTACTTCAACATTGTCAGTTGGAGTTGGGGCGACCACTCCTAATCATAGAATAAGCTGGGAAATATTCATTGGAATCAATGACTTCCTTACAACACCCCCATCTGCAGTGGTCTTCTTTTCTCCTAGCTGATATTCATGCTATCCTTCTCAAAGCTAAAAGAAGCAAGATAAATGTCCATCAACTTCTTTTTTAATACTTTCCTATAGCCATCCTACAGCTAACCTCTCAAGAGAAGATTTATTGCTGTTCATTTTTTGTGCTTCCCAGGTGGCACAAGCAGTAAAGAACCCATCTGCTAATGCAGAAGACACAAGAGATGTGTGTTTGATCCCTGGATCAGGAAGATCCCCTGGAGTAGGAGATGGCAACGCACTCTAGTATTCTTGCCTGGAAAAATCTCATGGAGAGAGGAACCTGGCAGGCTACAATCCATGGAGTTGCAAAGAGTTGGACATGACTGAGCATGCACAAATTATATTCTTTGTGCTTAAGTATGAAAAAAAACTTTCCATGTATCATCTTTGGTGTTTTCCTTAATTTCCAATTCAGTTAATTCTGAAAGCAGCCTATTTTTTGGACACTGTTCCAAATCTGTGGTTTCCTCCTCTAATTGCTTTTGGTCACACATCTTTCTTGCTATCTTTACTTTTTTAACATGCAATTGAAAAACGAGTTCATTAGAGAGTTCCCTATGGGTTAAAAGAAGAGAAAAGGTCTAGAGAGTATTTACTGAGAATTGTCTATCCCTATTCTCTGATGCCAGTTTGTTGCTTTAGGAGTAAAGAACTAAAAGTTGCTCCAAAAGTATATTGCTACTCCCTCCTCTCCCCTCTATCAGTCCCACCTTATGGTCTGAGTTTTATGGTCTAACCCCATTTGGCCAGAGAAAGGTAGAGGGTCCCGTAAATCCTATGAGAAGAATGTGAAAGAATATTATTATCAAGATTTTGATACACAGGCAAATTTCAACACCTTATAGAGCATTCACTAATCTACTGAAGTTTACTAGCTAAGTCTGTTTATCCTCTGTTGCAGGCTTTTCTGTGGTGTAGGGGACTGGCCTTTGGAAGCAGAATTTTCCATTAAAAATCTCAAGTCTGCTACTGGTTACTGAGAAAACGACTCAGTGACTGGCATCTTGCCACACTTTGTAATCCTCTGGAAATTGCATTTCAAGAACACAATCTCCTTTTTGTGACAGGCAATTAAATAACACATGACTAACTGAATTTAAATTACATAGGTGTTTTGATTTTTTAAAAATACTAGGAACACTTTCAATTTAGAAATTTTTTTTATGTTTATGATACATTTTTGTTAGTCCACCAAAGACTAAAATTCTTGTCTAGTTCTGTTTATGAATCAGGACTTGGGTAATGGTACTGGATGTGTAGGATCAGGTCTATCTTTCTGCTGAGGCAGGCTGTGAATGGCAGTGTGGAAACTATGGTATTATTATCAGAAAGAGGCAGTTGTTCTTATTTGAAATCATTGAGAAATCTGTGGCCCAAGAATTCAGGTTCAATTCTTATACCTGGAGAAAACATACAGTTTTCCTTTAGAGTTCTTTAATGGAGTTTGAGCTTAGTGGAACTGGAGTTGTATTGGCATAAACAGGACCTTTGTGGTCCCAATCACACCCCTCCCCCACCTGCTTCAACTCCATTGCATACTGAATCTGTCACATTTTATGAGATTTTACTCTTCCCTATTGGCATTTTGGGAAATTAGAGTTGGCATTTTCATCTAATAAAGCTTTGCAGCCTCATCCTCTCTAAGTAACACTTGCTTCCCACTTGGCTTTTGGGAAGAGCTGAAAGAGTTGTGGGCTTAGCAAATGGTAGAGTCATCAAGGCTTTTCCAGACACACTTCAGCTCTCTAACACCCTGAGAATGGTACTTTAACAGAGAAATTTATTTATTTATTGCCACTTGGTTCTGTATAATAACTAGAAGAAGGTTAAGGAGTCTCTGGCTTTGGTCTTAGTTTCCCTATAAGCTGTTCCAGTATCAATGGATTTATGAATTTTGTCTTCAAGATTTCTCCAGACCTGACTGTGAGAGAAGTGTTTCATTCACAATCTTTGTTCTCTGGTTCAGTAGTTTGATGGGTTATCTCAATGTACATAGTCAACTACCATATACTTTATACACTGCAGAACTGTACTGTGAGTTCCAGAATAATTGATCTTTGAATCTTTACTTCACTAATATATGTGAAATATTCAAGAGTTTAATTATATCCAAATACATTTTGAATTTTTTAATTTATGTTTAGATTACACCAATAGAAGATCAGAAAATGTGATCAGGAAAAGTGCTAATCTTTTGGAAGACAATATAGTTTGTTGGCAGTGGCATTACAGATTAAGTTAAAATCCAAAGGTAAGTGTTCTGCATTTTGTAACTCAACAAATTACATTGATTTATGTGCTTGGGACAAAGACCTGATGTCTAGTTGCATAGGAAGATAGATATGTAAAGAGCAAAACACATTAATGTGATGAGCTCTGTGATAGAGATCAAGTCCATGAACATGTGAAACAAAGACATCTAATCCAGTTGTTGATTTAAACAATAAACCTTTCATTGAGTGTCTATTATGTGCCAAGCACTGAAGTACTTTGTACGTATTATATTTAATCTTCACTACAGGTCTCAGTTCAGTTCAGTTTAGTTCAGTTGCTCAGTCGTGTCCGACTCTGCGACCCCATGAATTGCAACATGCCAGGCCTCCGTGTCCATCACCAACTCCTGGAGTTCACTCAAACTCACATCCATTGAGTCGGTGATGCCATCCAGCCATCTCATCCTCTGTCATCCCCTTTTCCTCCTGCCCCCAATCCCTCCCAGCATCAGAGTCTTTTCCAATAAGTCAACTCTTCGCATAAGGTGGCCAAAGTACTGGAGTTTCAGCTTTAGCATCATTCCTTCCAAAGAACACCCAGCACTGATCTCCTTCAGAATGGACTGGTTGGATCTCATTGCAGTCCAAGGGACTCTCAAGAGTCTTCTCCAACACCACAGTTCAAAAGCATCAATTCTTCAGCGCTCAGCCTTCTTCACAGTCCAACTCTCACATCCATACATGACCACAGGAAAAACCATAGCCTTGACTAGATGGACCTTTGTTGGCAAAGTAATGTCTCTGCTTTTTAGTCTAGGAACTCATTTATTTCATGGCAAATAAGCCTAGTTGGGGACATTGATATTGCCATCAAATTTGAGTGCCACTTTTATTGGCATCTGTTTACTTGCCAATTATCATGAGATGAGATCATAGCAAAGACTTTCTGACATACAAGTTAGCTGGAGTTACAGTTATACTTGATATAAGTCATTTTTCCTGATCCAGACAAAGAAGAAGGACAGATTACAAAAGGAGATCTGAGTTAGTTACTTAGTGGCAAGCTGTGATTCCAAAACCACAAAAGTAGGCAAAGGAAATATGCTTTAGCATGACCTCAGGTCATATAGTATGAACATTTGCAGGGATTTCTGTTTTGTTTTGCAGTGTAAGTTCCATGCTATAATCAGAAATACATGGCACATGTTGAACAAAGAAAATGCGTACTCAACAAAGTGTAAAGACAAAGCCTAGAAACCTGTAGCCACTTACTAGGCAGAACAGGGCTACATGTGTCTCCATTGTAGAAGGCATTCTGTGTGTGTGTGTGTGCATAACCACATTCACACGTGAGTGTAGTTTTATTGTCACTGTAGTATAAAAAATGCTAGACAATACTATGCAAATTATAGCCTTTCAATAGCAGAATGCATTGTCTTAATTTTTTTGTTGTAGTCACTGAAAGTGAACAAAACTAAGACCCATTAGAATCCTTTCATTTCCAAGCCGTAATTTTGACAGCCATCCAAAGGCTGAGGATTCCAAAGGTGTTTCATTTCTTTCCACATCTGCAGTGGCCACCTACCTTTTCTGAGATTCCATTCCTCCCAACAACTAGGAGTTGTTTTGGGGCCAATATACTCCATTCATTATTAACATCCATCAAAATGTACCTTTACTTCACAATACAAGTAGAAACATATTTACAACCTAGTAATCCGGTTGACAGTTTGTTAGGCAGAAGTATAATTCCTGAAGAAAGAGAAAGCAACACCGAATTCTTCCTTTTCTCAGATAAATAGCACTACATAAAATTCTTAGCAGATCCAGCAGTGAATAGCAGTCTAGGATTGATAGAAATGAAGCTTCCCACATTTACTTCTCTTATCTTTTTCATATTTTCCCATTTCTGATATTTCTGGCTCCTTTTCCTTACCTCCCAGCTAGAATTGCTGATGTCCATTTTATAGAATCTTAGGAAGTATAGTTAAAAATAAACTGAGAGCAGATGGTCTTCCTTTGATCCTCTTCCCAGTCCACACATTCACTCTCTCCTCCATCATTCCTGCAGGTGGTCATGAAGCCTGTGGCTGAATGATCCAGGTGAGGAGGAAACTTAAAACTAGTTTTCAGTTTGAACAACTTTGCTTGTAGGGGCTTCCTGCTGCTCAACCAAATTTGCATCCTCTTTAAAATATATTTGTTAATAGTACGTTATGCCATGCCATGGTAAGTTATTTCAGTCATGTCCAACTCTTTGCGACCCTATGGACTGTAGCCTGCCAGACTCCTCTGTCCATGGGATTCTCCAGGTAAGAATACTGGAATGGGTTGCCATGCCCTCTTTCAGGGGATCTTCCTGACCCAGAATCGAACCACACCCAGACACAGGATTCGAACCTGTGTCTCTTACATCTCCTGCATTGGCAGGTGCGTTCTTTACCACTAGTGCCCCCTGGGAAACCCTTAATAGTAGGTTACTTCCCTGGATTTAATTCCACTTATACACGATAGCTGGTTCTCCAAATATTTAAAGCCACTTCTGGTGGATGAAATGGTTGGATAGTATCACTGATTCAATGAACATGAATTTGGGCAAACTCTGGTATGTAGTGAGGGACAGGAAGACCTGGCATGCTGCAGTTCATGAGGTTGCAAAGAGTCGGAAACAACATAGTGACTGAACAACAACTATTGTCCTCTCTGGTTTTTGTTTAGTTACTTGATCACCCTCCTCCTCACCCCCTGAACTAAACTCTCCATTTCCCTGAAGTCTTTCATATGATGCAATGAATGCGTACTCTACTCCCTTTGTGCCCAGAGTTTTGGAGAGTGCTCACCTGCCTCATTGGGCTATCAGATCTCTGGTTTTGCTCCTCAGTGCAGGACTCTGCCCCTCCACACACCTTGCTCTGCAGCCACAACCTTTGTCTCAAGTTGACTTTATTCAGTTTGGGGGGGTGGGGGTGGGGGTGGGTGTGCACGTGTGTGTGTGTGCTCAGTCATATGCGACTCTCTGTGGCTCCATGGCCTATAAGCCACTGGCTTCTCTGTCCATGCAATTTTCCAAGCGAGAATACTGAAGTGTGTTGCCATTTCCTACTCCAGGGAGCTTCCCAACCCAGGAATTGAACCCACATATTCTGTATTGATAGGCAGATTCTTTACCACCAGCACCACTTGGGAAGCCCTATATTCCAGTAGTCCTCCTACTTTCCAGCTTCTCTTCCCATAAACTTGAGGTGAGCTACTTTGAGTCTCCTTGTGGATGACTTGTCGTTGTTGTTCAGTCAATAAATTGTGTCTAACTCTTTGCGACTCCACGAACTGCAGCATACCAGGCTTCCCTGTCCTTCATTATCTCCCTGAGTCTGCTCAAACTCATGTCCATTGGGTCAGTGATGCCATCCAACCATCTCATCCTCTGCCATCCCATTCTCCTCCTGCCTTCTATCTCTCCCAGCATCAGGGTCTTTTCTAATGAGTCAGCTCTTAGCATCAGGTGACCAAAGTACTAGAACTTCAGCTTCAGCATCAGTACTTCCAATGAATATTCGGGATTGACTTCCTTTAGGATTGACTGGTTTCATCTCTTTGTTGTCCAAGGGACTCTCAGAAGTCTTCTCCAGCACCACAATTTGAAAGCATCAATTATTTGGCAATCAGCCTTCTTAATGGTCTGACTCTCACAGCTGTACATGATTACTGGAAAAACCATAGCTTTGACTGTACAAACCTTTGTCAGCAAAGTGATGTTTCTGCTTTTTAATAAGCTGTCTAGGTTTGTCATAGCTTTCCTTCCAAGGAGCGAGCATCTTTGATTTCATGGCTGCAGTCACCATCCTCAGTGGTTTTGGAGCCCAAAGACAATGCAATCTGTCACTGCTTCCACTGTTTACCTGTCTGTTTGCCATGAAGTGATGGGACTGTATGCTATGATCTTAGTTTTTTAAATGTTAAGTCAGCTTTTTCACTTTCCTCTTTCACCCTCTTCAAGAGGCTCTTTATTTCTTCTTTGATTTTTGCCAGTAGAGTGGTATCATCTTCATTTCTGACGTTATGGATATTTCTCCAGGGAATCTTGATTACAGCTTGTGAGTTGTCCAGCTTGGCATTTTGCATGATGTACTCTGCATAGAAGTTAAATAAGCAGGATGACAATATACAGTCTTGACATACTCCTTTCCCAATTTTGAGCCAGTCCATTGTTGCATGCTGGAATCAAGATTGCCAGGAGAAATATCAATAACCTCAGTTATGCAGATAACACCACCCTTATGCAGAAAGTGAAGAGGAACTAAAGAGACTCTTGATGAAAGTGAAACAGGAGAGTGAAAAAACTGGCTTAAAACTCAACATTCAGAAAACAAAGATCATGGCATCCAGTCCCATCACTGGGAAACAGTGGGGAAACAATGAAAACAGTGACAAACTTTATTTTCTTGGGTCCAAAATCACTGCAGATGGTGACTGCAGCCATGAAATTAAAAGACGCTTACTCCTTGGTAGAAAAACTAAGACAAATCTAGACAGCATATTAAAAAGCAGAGACATCACTTTGCCAACTAGTCAAAGGTCCATCTAGTCAAAGCTATGGTTTTTCCAGTAGTCATGTATGCATGTGAGAGTTAGACCATAAAGAAAGCTGAGTGCCTAAGAATTGATGGTTTTGAACTGTGGTACTGGAGAAGACTCTTGAGAGTCCCTTGGACCTCAAAGAGATGAAACCACTCAATCCTAAAGGAAATCAACCCTGACTGTTCATTGAAAGGACTGATGCTGAAGCTGAAGCTCCGATACTTTGGCCACCTGATGCAAAGAGCTGACACACTGGAAAACACTCTGATGCTGGGAAAGGTTGAGGGCAGGAGGAGAAGGGGACGACAGAGGACAAGATGGTTGGATGGCATCACTGACTCAATGGACATGAGTTTGAGTGAGCTCTGGGAAATAGTGAAGGACAGGGAAGCCTGGCGTGCTGCACTCCATGGGGTCACAAAGACTCGCACATGACTGAGTGACAACAAGTATGTTATGCCTAGTGTCTATGAGAGGAGGAAATTTAGACAATGACAGACACAGAGGGACAACCATGTTAAGACACAGGGATGAGAAGGCTATCTACAAGCCAAGGATAGAGGCTCTCAGATGAAACCAACACTTCTGACACCTTAATCTTGGACTTTTAGCCTTCAAAACAGTGAGGAGATGAATTTCTATTGTTTAAGCCATCGAACCTAAGATATTTATTATGGCAGCCCTGGCAGACTAATATACTTCCCATCCTTGGAGCTTTTAGAAAATAATGGCTTCTTATACTTCTTAACTGTGATTCAGTAGGATTGGGTAAGGAAGTTAATGCATATTTTCTGCCTTTCATCTTAACTGGAAGCCAGAGTTACTTTTGAGCTCCTGTATCTGTGGATGGTTGAGTAGGGAAGTTTTGATAGGAGGCTTAAGGTTTGGTTCATTTTCATGGGTAACTAGCTATAACTGTCTTAAAATTTTTACTGTGTGCCAAGTCTTTACATATAAATATCATCTCACTTAGTCACTCAAACATCCTAGAGGGAGGAGACTGTTATTATCCCATATATTATTGCATGTTAGAAAACTGAACCACAGAGGAGGATGGCCAGGAACACTGATGGTTGAGAAATTGCATCCCAGGTTCATCTTCTTGATTAGATATCTGTAAAATTTAAATTTTGAATTGTTTTCATGTTTAACAAAGAGTCATTTAACAGGAGAAATTATTGAGCTGATAGTTGAGGTAATCTGTCGTTGATATAATCTCTACTGCTAAATTAATTGCTAATCTCCTATTTTCTTTAACATTTGGCTCGCATCACTCGGAACACAAATTAGGCAGATTTTCATCAAGTTGCTTTTGAGTGACAGTGTGTGTACAAATGAAAGGAAGTAGACAGTTCTCCCTTATCTTTTATTCACTCCAGTGAAGTTCCATCAATGTGCAAACCAGTGTTCTAAAATGACTATGATATATCTCCTACCTTCCAGGGAGATGGGACAGGCAGAGATAACCCTGGGAAGAGAGATAGCCAGTTTTTTTTTTTTTTCCCCAGTCTGTTCCATCATCCTAAAGATAGAAAAATAATTTAAAACTTTTCTATAGTTGTTCCTTGACCTTCAGCCCCATTCACTTCTGTCTCCATTCCTTTAAAATATTTCAACCCTCTGGACACATTCTAGACACATCTTCAGTAACAACTTCACTTTTAAAGTTTTAAAAGCCAATCCGATATCTTGTAGCTCTTTTATTCCACTGAATCTTCTTCTTGACTCATGATATCTTCTGGCCTTGTGACATACTGCCATTCTGTCTCAGTCTAGCAGTTTTCTTATGAGTATCCTTCATTCCCAACCCCCATTGGATTCACTTGTGTGCTTTCCATAATTTTCTTATATATTGCCTCAATTCTTTCCTATCCTAATGCTTCCATTCTAAACATCTATAACTCTTGAAACTTTTGTGATTCTCCTTTTGCATTTCTATATCCATTAATTTATTCTACACCCATTTAATTTATTGAGCACCAGTAATTGGATATACGGAGAAGGCAATGACACCCCACTCCAGTACTCTTGCCTGGAAAATCCCATGGATGGAGGAGCCTGGTGGACTGTAGTCCATGAGGTCGCTAAGAAGTTGGACATGACTGAGCGACTTCACTTTCACTTTCATGCATTGGAGAAGGAAATGGCAACCCACTCCAGTGTTCTTGCCTGGAGAATCCCAGGGATGGGGGAGCCTGGTGGGCTGCTGTCTATGGGGTCACATGAAGTCGGACACGACTGAAGTGACTTAGCAGCAGCAGCAGCAGCAGCAATTGGATATAGTGGTGAACAAGATCAACACAGATGCTCCTCTCAAGGAGCTTACATTTCTGCGATGGGAGATGGTCAATGCATAGATCAATTTAGTCTAATGAGAGGAAAGCACACATCTGGACAAGTGGAGGGGCCAATGCGCATGTATGGTTTCCAACTTCAGTGAGGCACCCAGTAATGCTCAACTGCTTACACTGTCTTTGGTTGGCACTATCTCTCATTCTTCGTGGCAACTACTTGGACCCCTCATCTTGCCCCAACATATTTACTATCATCAGATCATCTCTCCTGAGAGATGTATCATCAGGTGTACTTACCTCCCTGATACACCATGGTTTTCAGCCATCAACTCCATCAATTTCACAGCTCTTCTCCCTCCAGAGACAACTTTTATATCCACATTTGTACCTCTCTCCTTCTCTCCAATCTGAGACCATGAGATTTTCTTCTTCTTGGTCAGTGACAACTTTTTCACCTAGCTTCTTGATCTTTAGTCTGATCTCAGGGCCTTTGTTTATAATTTTTCTCTTATATACGTTATCTACAACCCCTCCCCATTAGTTTCTTCCTGCCAGCCTAGAAATATACTCAATTTCTCATGTTCATCATTTAATAATAATGGCTGCTATTTATGGAGCATATGCCTCATGCCATACACCATCTATGCCTCATCCTATTTAGTCCTCACAACAACTCTCCAAGCTAGTTATTACTATCTCTATTTAACAGAGTTGGAAACAGGCACAGAGAAATCTAGTTGCTGCCTGATCTCTCTCTTTTACATGCAAGCTTCTTAAAAGAGTGTCTCCATTCCTACTTTCTTTAGTCAGGCATTTGCCCCCACTATTCTATGGTGCTTAAGTTCACATCAACCTTTGAATTCCTAAATCCAGGAGACATACATGAATACTTGGTCTTCCATCTTGGGCAACATGAAAAACATTGCATGCACGTACATGAGCAACAACACATGGTATTATTATCCACTGGGGATTTTTACCTCCTTTGGCTTTCATAGTATCGCTCTTTACTGGATCTTCTTATTTTGTAACTGTGCCTTCTCAGCCTTTTCTTTAGACTTCTTGCTCTTATCCTCCTTTATGTGTCAACATTCTCTGGGATTCTTTTCTCAGTGTTCTCTCTCTTCATCTCTCTCCCTTTCTCTATATTCAGGGTTCTCCCTGTATGATCCTTAGTTTCATTTTCACTCCTAAAATTATACCTTTAGCTCTGGTGCTGTTTATCTCAAAGGCTTTAAAATATCTTCTAAAATGGCCACCATAGAGGTCTGTGTTGACCTCAGTAAGTGCTATTTTTTACGGCTTTTCTAACTTAAAAAAAAATTGAAGTATACTTGATTTACAGTGTTTCAGGTATATAGCAAAGTGATTCAGTTATATATATCATGGGCTGTACATATTTTTTCAGATTCTTTTCCATTACTATAGGTTATTATAAGATACTGAATATAGTTCCTTCTGCTATATAGTAAGTCCTTGCCATTTATCTATTTTGGTAAGTGCTATTTGGGTACAGTGAAAGGACAAAAACCAGACAGGACAGACTGAGGAGTGGAAAGTAAGTGAAGAAATGGAAAAAGCAATGATAAACAACTCTTGACAAACAAGGCTAAGAAGGGAGGCTGTCTTTGAGATAGGGCACTTCAAGAAACCTTTTTTTAAGTTGAGAAAAGCATGAGACTTTTAAAATGCTATTGGTATTTGAACACCTATCCTACTCAAACTCTTCCAGAAAATTGCAGAGGAAGGTAAACTTCCACACTCATTCTTTGATCTAATGCCAAAACCTGACAAAGATGCCACAAAAAAAGAAAACTACAGGCCAATATCACTGATGAACATAGATGTAAAAATCTGTAACAAAATTCTAGCAATCAGAATCCAACAACACATTAAAAAGGTCATACATCATGACCAAGTGGGCTTTATCCCAGGGATGCAAGGATTCTTCAATATCCACAAATCAATGTAATATACCACATTAACAAATTGAAAAAT
Organism: Ovis canadensis; assembly: GCF_042477335.2. Classification (NCBI taxonomy): domain Eukaryota; kingdom Metazoa; phylum Chordata; class Mammalia; order Artiodactyla; family Bovidae; genus Ovis; species Ovis canadensis. The sequence continues at coordinate 81,528,542 of NC_091251.1, forward strand.
AAAAACCATATGATTATCTCAATAGATGCAGAGAAAGCCTTTGACAAAATTCAACATCCATTTATGATTAAAAAAAAAAAAACTCTCCAGAAAGCAGGAATAGAAGGAACATACTTCAACATAATAAAAGCTATATATGACAAACCCACAGCAAACATTATCCTCAGTGGTGAAAAATTGAAAGCATTTCCCCTAAAGTCAGGAACAAGACAAGGGTACCCACTTTTACCACTACTAATCAATGTAGTTTTGGAAGTTTGGCCACAGAAATCAGAGAAGAAAAAGAAATAAAAGGAATCCAAATTGGAAAAGAAGAAGTAAAACTCTCACTGTTTGCAGATGACATGATCCTCTACATAGAAAACCCTAAAGACTCCACCAGAAAATTACTAGAGCTAATCAATGAATATAGTAAAGTTGCAGGATATAAAATTAACACACAGAAATCCCTTCCATTCCTATACACTAATAGTGAGAAAATAGAGAAATTAGGAAACAATTCCATTCACCATTGCAATGAAAAGAATAAAATACTTAGGAATATATCTACCTAAAGAAACAAAAGACCTATATATAGAAAACAATAAAACACTGGTGAAAGAAATCAAAGAGGACACTAATAAATGGAGAAATATACTGTGTTCATGGATCAGAAGAATCAATATAGTGAAAATGAGTATACTACCCAAAGCAATCTATAGATTCAATGCAATCCCTATCAAGCTACCAACAGTATTTTTCACAGAGCTAGAACAAATAATTTATAAAAAACCTCAAATATCCAAAGCAATCTTGAGAAAGAAGAATGGAACTGGAGGAATCAACCTGCCTGACTTCAGGCTCTACTACAAAGCCACAGTCATCAAAACAGTATGGTACTGGCACAAAGACAGAAATATAAATCAATAGAACAAAATAGAAAGCCCAGAGATAAATCCATGCACCTATGGACACCTTATCTTTGACAAAGGAGGCTCTTATACACAATGGAGAAAAGACACTCTCTTTAACAAGTGGTACTGGGAAAACTGGTCAACCACTTGTAAAAGAATGAAACTAAAACACTGTCTAACACCATACACAAAAATTAACTCAAAATGGATTAAAGATCTAAACATAACACCAGAAACTATAAAACTCCCAAAGGAGAACATAGGCAAAACACTCTCTGACATAAATCACAGCAGGATCCTCTATGACCCACCTCCTGGAATATTGGAAATAAAAGCAAAAAACAAAACAAAACAAAAAACAACCAAATGGAACCTAATTAAAATTAAAAGCTTCTGCACAACAAAGGAAACTATAAGCAAGGTGAAAAGATAGCCTTCAGAATGGGAGAAAATAATAGCAAATGAAGCAACGGACAAACAACTAATTTCAAAAATATACAAGCAACTCCTTCAGCTCAATTCCAGAAAAATAAACGACCCAATCAAAAAATGGGCCAAAGAACTAAATAGACCTTTCTCCAAAGAAGACATAAAGCTGGCTAACAAACACATGAAAAAATGCTCAACATCACTTATTATCAGAGAAATGCAAATCAAGACCACAATGAGGTACCGTTTCATGCCAGTCAGAATGGCTGCTATCCAAAAGTCTACAAGCAATACATGCTGGAGAGGGTGTGGAGAAAAGGGAACCCTCTTACACTGTTGGTGGGAACGCAAACTAGTGCAGCCACTGTGGAGAACAGTATGGAGATTCCTTAAAAAACTGGAAATAGAACTGCCTTATGACCCAGCAATCCCACTGCTGGACATACAAACCGAGGAAACCAGAATTGAAAGAGACATGTGTACCCCAATGTTCATCACAGCACTGTTTACAATAGCCAGGACATGAAAGCAACCTAGATGTCCATCAGCAGATGAATGGATAAGAAAGTTGTGGTATATATACACGATAGAATATTACTCAGCCGTTAAAAAGAATACATTTGAATCAGTTCTAATGAGGTGGATGAAACTGGAGCCTATTATACAGAGTAAAGTAAGCCAGAAAGAAAAACACCAATATAGTATACTAACGCATATATATGGAATTTAGAAAGATGGTAATGATAACCCTGTATGTGAGACAGCAAAAGAGACACAGATGTATAGAACAGTCTTTTGGACTCTGTGGGAGAGGGCGAGGGTGGATATAAAATTAACACAGAGAAATTAGCACAGCGATTTGGGAGAATGACATTGAAACATGTATAATATCATATGTGAAACAAATCACCAGTCCAGGTTCCATGCATGATACAGGATGCTTGGGGCTGGTGCACTGGGATGACCCAGAGGGATGGTATGGGGAGGAAGGTGGGAGGGGGGTTCAGTATGGGGAACACATGTACACCCGTGGTGGATTCATGTTGATGTATGGAAAAACCAGTACAATATTGTAAAGTAATTAGCCTCCAATTAAAATAAATAAATTTATATTTTTAAAAATGCTATTGGTATTTGGAAGGATGTATTAGAGCAGGCAAGCTGAAAATGCAGGAATGAGAAGAGACTAGATGGCTACAAAGAGAAGGGTTGTTCTCGGAAGGAGAGATGTCTCCTTCATCAGAAGGAAGGAAGATGATGCAGATATAAGTACATTTATTGAGGATGAGGGAATTCCTTTCTTTGAGGGAAGGTTACATGGTTGGAGTGGTGGATATTGCTATAGCTGTCTTTGAAAAATGCAGTTTGCCACAAGGTGAGACATGGCACTGGGGAGCAAAAAATATACCACCTACTTAGCTATTTGAGAAGATAAAGAGGCTTATCTGAGGGAACTATGTGGGAGTGGGTATTCTTGAGGGGAGCCAGCTTTCAGTCAATGCACAGAAGTAGAGGAAACACTTGTAGGGGAGGCTAAGGTGCTAGAAAGCATTCTGATGATAGAGTGGGGACTTGGGAAGCTCAAGGGAGGAAGGGATTAGGGTATCAATTTGAGGATAAGAAAGGACAGAGCATTGGGGTGAAGGCAGTGGCTGGAGAATAAATCAAAGGAGCAAGAAGCTTAGACTTTTGGAGTTGACTGATAAGAACAAGGATGAGAAACATGAATGGATTTAGTCCTGACAGTCTCTGTTGGGAGGCGGGCACTGGACCCAAAGGGTGGGTGCCTTAGCTCTGTGAAGTTGTGGCAGTTTTAACCAAGTCTCAGAGATTTCAGGATAGAAGGTTTGGAGGATATAAGAGCCTCTGGGTCTGGGTGTCTTAGAGCATCAGCCTGGTCTTGCTGTGCATTTCCCAGTAGAGGAGAGCCTTTGAGGCCAGGACTCTGCCTTACTCTCTTTGATATCCCAGCCTCTAGCACAGTGTTACATGTATCCAGACACATAAGATGGTTGAGTAATTTGAAGAATTAATGACTGAGCATGGATTCAAGTCCCAGTCTACTAAAGCCAAAAATTCCAAATTCTGTATGCCACCTTTCAATTCTCTGTTTCCAGGGCCTGTAACTGGAGCACTGAAGGGATATTTCCTCTTAGGTTATGTGTGAACTGCACAAAGTGTTGATAAAAAGCTGCCAGTTTCCCAGGGAGTTTGATCAACATAAACATTCACATCAGATATTTCAGGCCAAATTACTTGACTCAATATAATTACTTGAAATCTACCCCACTCCATGCTGCCTAAGGCATATGGCTTCCCTTCAAAATGTAAAAAAAAAAACACAAACCTTTAGGATGAATGCTACGCTACGGGATTTGTGACAATGTGCTTGATTAACAGCTGCTACCAATTAGACAGATATCTGCGAAAAAGATAACTCTCTGAGAGCCAACCCATGCATATAAGATATGCCTAACAATTTAAGGCCATGGGAGCAGATGGGCATAGTCTAAAAATGTGTTTATGAGATTTTGTTTAGGAGGAAAAAAGAATGTCGCTTTGGTATCAATTGCTACTCCCATCCATTGCCTACAGTACAAATAAAAGCCTTTCATGAATATATTCAACTCTTTGTACATCTGTCAAAAGTGAACTGTCACAAAATAATATTTTCCTATTAATTCAAACTTTCGGCAAGCCCTGCTATCAGGAAACACAAATGTATTGAGTTGGAGACTAAACAAGCCCCAAATGAGAGAGGAATTATTTGCGCTGCCAAAAAGGTTGCACATGTACAAAAGATTTACACTGGGTTCCTTCCTTCAATAGTGAGTTTTCCTTGGATATTTAAAATAAAACTTGATTTATAAAATTAAAAAAAATTATATCCATAAATTTTTTTCAGGGAGCGCATTACTGTGATGTGAAATACACATGCACATCACAGTGAGAGGCATATTACTGAGCAGCAGCCTCACACTATTAAATTTATTGGATTCACTTAGATTTTCTTCATATATCTTTCAGGATCTGAAATGTTTTTGTTCATTTCAAACCTTCCAATTTCAAGACTGGTAACTCTTAAATTATCTCCACTCACTGTGGTGGCACGTGATCTTTTAACATGTAGTTCCATGGTGGAGGTATGATTTATTCCTGTAGATAAAATACCAGTAAGTCACTTCAGTCATATCCGACTCTGTGCAACCCCATAGACGGCAGCCCGCCAGGCTCCCGCGTCCCTGGGATTCTCCAGGCAAGAACACTGGTGTGGGTTGCCATTTCCTTCTCCAGTGTATGAAAGTGAAAAGTGAAAGGGAAGTCGCTCGTCGTGTCCAAGTCTGGGAAGCATAAAACTAGCACTGCTCACATCTCAGTAACTGCTCAGTGATTTTGGCAACACACTTGACTTCTCTGAACTCAGTCTTCTGTTTTAGAGAAAGGATAATAATTATTTGCCAGTGACCTGCCTCATAGGGGTATTAACCATTCATGAGATTAAGGTGCTCATGAACTATTACAGATAGTGTTCAGAAGTTTTGTATTTTTAGATTTCTGGAGGAAAAACTGGAACCAGGCAGTTAGGGGGAAGTGTCTCACAGTCCTGGAAGGTATTGAGACAAAATGGCCCTTTAAGTTGTATATCTAAGGGTTGGAAAAATTGTCTTAACAATCTTAACAAGAGAACAATGTTGTTTTAATAATATTTGGAAAAAATCCTGCCAAGTAGTATGATCATACTGGTGTTTCATTTCTGATGTCCAACAACATTCTTGCTAGAGGATAATATCATATGACCTTTGGACTAAAAGGGTAAGGTGACATAAGATTTTTTATAAATATTATGATTTCTGAGCCTGCCTCAAAATTCTCCAGTGTTTCAGTTCCCCTGGCTACCCTTGCAGATTTCAAATCCACCTTTATAAAGCTGCTGTATCTGAGTTTAAGTCCACAATGTGTCCTTGTATGTAGCTGAATTGCCCTCTGTGAGATGGAAGACCAGTAGCTTAACCACAGTTCCTTTTAATACTTCCTTTAACAAGGCTTAGTAGCCAAGAACCTGCATTTTACTTTTAGTGTTAAAAGTCTCAGAAAACTTTAGAAAAACCAGGAATCAAAATGTAGATCAAGCTCATCAAACAGTGATAAATCATGCTATTCTAAGACCAGCTTTCCCTCAAGAAGCATTTTGTTCTTTGCTTATGTCAATGCGTAGGGATTTCTGAACTTTACTGGGGGATAGCCTAACACGCTCCCTCTGAGGAGTCGAATTGAAGTAATAGTATAAGGGGAACACTGTGTTCCTTTTCTTGGTACGATGGAGTGGGAGGGTCAAAAGAATATATCGCCAGTCAGCCAGGGATTGATCCCTTGTGACTTATTTGCTTTCTGGTCTTTGCTCCTGTCAGAATCCAGGTATCTGCTGGTGACTGGGAGGCATGAAAGAAATGGACTAAGTCTTCCCTCAGCTGAGAAAACACAATACAGTTCCCCAAAGAATGTTCACACAGTTCTTCACCTCAGGTTCAAGTGACATTATCCTACCAGTGCAGAGGGTTCCTTTCCTCACTGACTTGTTCCCATGTACTGCCCACAGGTCTGAGGCCTCTGCTCATGGACACTCCAGATGCCTCAGTAGCAGACAGCATGCCCCTTTGACCTTTACCCTCATTCTTTTTCTGCCTCCTCAGCTTGCTTCTTTGGCCTTGTGGCCAGTTCTCTTCCTTTAAAGCATCTTTATCCTCTTCTGTTACAGCCTCTGGCATAAATGGTCCTTCTCTCTCTGAGCTTTGACAGGACCAAGTGCAAGCCCAGGTACTACGGATGTGGTGGAAGAGGAAAAAGCTGTAAAGGAAAATCAGACTGCTTGTCTATAAAAGTTCTTTTCTAGTGTATATTCTATACCTCATTATACTAAAAGCGTGTCTGGCTCCTGCTCAGACTAGAGTTCCATACACAGTTTTCCCTCTATTACTTTGTTATTGGGTTGCCCAAGCTCCAGGAAAAGAAGGAATAGGGGAGAAAATTGTATCAGCCACAAAGTGATAACGTATATTTGTATAACACTGTACAAATTACCCATTTCTTCCTTAAATGTAATAGATACCTATTAAGTATTTGTACTGAATTTAATACTGCTTTCATCTTAAATTTCTAGCTAAAAGGCCAGACTGCTATGAATCTTCTTTTCATAAACTAGATTGTTCTTTCACCAGAATGACATAGCTGGAACAGGAGCTCAGAACTTCTAACTCTGTTCAGTGTTCTTCTAACTTTTGTGATTAATCACATTCCCAGATATTTATTAGTGGTGGATTTCTCTTATTTTGAGAGACTGCCATGAAAGTTTTCAGTACTAGAAATCAGGCTTGTTTTTTCCTCCCTTCAAACCCTCCTGCTTCTTCAACTTTCTTCTCTAGATTTCCAGTTGGTGTATTAGTCATTTGTGTTGGTAAGCCATCATTTCATTTTATTCGGACCACCTTGATTTTCAGGTCTTTACTTTTCTTTCCCCAGTCTATTGTCAGGCCTCCAAACTGGTGCTGACTGGTTCCTTAAGCAAAATAAATTTGATTTTAAAAGCTTGTGACACTGACTTCTTCAGTGGTCCCCTTTCATCTGTAGCAGTGTTCCTGACCTCTGGAGTGACATTCTTGTGGGAATAGAGAGGTCATACTTAGGTTGTCTATGAGATTCGTTGAATTTGAACTTTAATGTCAAGGAAAAAATCTCTAAAAAATAATATAAGTATATTCTGGATCATTCAAATGACTATTTTATCACTGTCATAAAATTTCCATCTGTGTTGCAGATATCTTTATGATCTTTTTGACGCCAAGATGTGTAACTTTAAGTGTCATGAGTTAATGAGAAATGAACAGACGTGGACTTAATCTGTAAAGATGAGTTTGATTCACATGAAGGCCAAATGCAGTGACAGCAAATTGAAGACAGGTTTTCTGTACAGTGGCTCCACAGAGGAAAGTGTGGGGAGAATGCAGTTACTGTGTGTCGTATTGCAGACTAACTAATTAACAAATGTGAGCAACAGCCACCACCAAACCAAAAGAGCTTTAGCTCTTTGTAACGATTTTCTCATAGTGAGCAGTATTATAAGGTTGGTAAAACGTTTAACACAATAAATATTAGTTTAAACTTGGATGGAGGCGCCTGGTAGGCTGCAGTCCATGGGGTCGCTAAGAGTTGGATATGACTGAGCGACTTCCCTTTCACTTTCACTTTCATGCATTGGAGAAGGAAATGGCAACTCACTCCAGTGTTCTTGCCTGGAGAATTCCAGGGATGAGGGAGCCTGGTGGGCTGCCATCTATGGGGTCGCACAAAGTCGGACACGACTGAAGTGAGTTAGCAGCAGCAGCAGCAGCAGTTTGTAATTTTCCTGTGGAATTAATTGTCATGGCTTTCAGTTCAGTTCAGTTCAGTCGCTCAGTCATCTCTGACTCTTTGCAACCCCGTGAATTGCAGCACGCCAGGCCTCCCTGTCCATCACCAACTCCCGGAGTTCACTCAAACTCACGTCCATCAAGTTGGTGATGCCATCCAGCCATCTCATCCTCTGTTGTCCCCTTCTCCTCATGCCCTGAATCCCTCCAAGCATCAAAATCTTTTCCAATGAGTCAACTCTTCGCATGAGGTGGCCAAAGTACTGGTGTTTCAGCACTAGCATCATTCCTTCCAAAGAAATCCCAGGGCAGATCTCCTTCAGAATGGATTGGTTGGATCTCCTTGCAGTCCAACGGACTCTCAAGAGTCTTCTCCAGCACCACAGTTCAAACGCATCAATTCTTTGGCACTCAGCCTTCTTCACAGTCCAGCTATCACATCCATACATGACTACTGGAAAAACCATAGCCTTGACTAGACGGACCTTTGTTGGCAAAGTAATGTCTCTGCTTTTGAACATGCTGTCTAGGTTTAGATTCACATAAAACCTATAAACAAAGTCTTTAAATCTAGTTTTCTAGATTTTCTCTCCTTGTGGGGTCCCTCCTTGTAGGAAAATTATACTTCCCACCCTCTTGACTTTAGGTTTGGCGGAACCACTTGATTTGCAAATAGAATGTGAGTAGGAGTGATACGTGTCATTTTTCAAGGGAAGGATTCAGAGCCACTGCAAGTCTGTCTGACCCTCTCCCTTTTTTTCTTTCTGGCATGAGGCCAGCAATATTACCAAAAGGAATTGCTCCTTCAGCATGGATCCGAGATTGAGGATTATGTAGAACCAAGAGCTTCGGCAAACTATGAAGGACACATACAAGTAGGAAATTTTTGTGTAATTATATACATACACATATGTAAAACATATATGTGTATATGTATATACACACGTGTATATGTCAATATCTCATGATTTAAGTTAACACTGGGGATCAGGAGTAATTGTTTCCCTTAAAAAAGAAGTCTGCAAACCACTGAAACCGAGACCTGCAGAAAATATCCACATTCTTTAGCTTCATAAGTCTCTTTGACATCCAGCCTAGTCTGTCTTTCCAGTGTCATTTCCCTTTGCCCTATTCCTCTGTCATCATTGTTCCTAAATCATATCCTGTTCATTTAAGCATTTCTGCCTTTGTTTATCCTTTTTATTATGGGAGAAACTTGGGAAAATATTCACAGCCTGATTGGTTTTGTAATGATAACCAAGACGGCGAGAGCCTATGCAGTCCCAGGGGAAGCACAGCCTGTTTCAGCTGCTGTGACCAGGGAGTTGCTAACAAGCAGGCGCCCTGTGTGGGCAAATGTCCCCACCTTCCTGAGCTCGAGCTAACTCACCTCACACAAAGGTGCCAGCCAGTAATGAAGCCCCTAGACAAGATCCCCAGCCTCTGAACAATGGAGAGTTTGGCTATATTCAGTTTCACAAGTCCCTTATAAAATGTCTCCTGATAAACTCTGTCTTTGAGTTCCCACAGACTGTGTAAATAGGAGGTTATGAGTTATCACATCTGAAGCCTGCTGCTACATTTCCAAATTATCGCTCCCTTGGATAGCTCAGGGACTGTGGTTAGGCAGATTAATCCTAGGAGAAGTTAAGTAATTGTAATCTTAGAGAATAGACTCTATGCCCTCAAGGCCCTGCAGCTACACACATCCAGATCTTGCATTTAATTTATACCAAGCATGGAATTAATAAGAGTCGGTGGTAATAAAGTGTCAGGGAAAGAAATGGAAAATAGATATCATAAAATATTTATGTAATAAAAACTAATCCACTTCACTAATATAACCCACATTTTTTTTCCTGATAGGTAGAACCTAATAATAAAAGCATTTAAATCACTGTAAGTAGGAATTACTATACTCTCTGTGATACATGAAAAATCCAAACACAATCCACTTACCAAAAACACAAAATCCTGAAATAAATGATCTTTGACAGAGAATAAAATGTCCTTCTGGATACCTGTCAATGTCTAATAGCAAATTCAACGTCTATTCAATAAATTATCCTTCGAGGAACATTGCTTAAAAATTTTGTAATGAAAGCAGCTGGCAGAAAAATTGAAATGTAATTGAGTGACATCTTTTAATCATGTATGTAGGTTGGAGGTGGGTAATATAAACAGGAAAGGCAGCTCCAGAATTTCTATCCTATTACTCATGTTAAATGGCTGGCTGTATTGTTTTAACCACTGTGCAAATCCGTCAAGGTTTTATACAAAGGCAAGCTGGTTTTGTCTTGGAAGGATGAGTTATAAATGACACCCTGTATATTCAACTGTGAGTTTTCTATCTTTTGGATGGCATATATGTCATTTCAATTAAAAAAATGTCTCTAGAGAAGCTGTAATAAAATCATCTCTAAATGGTAGGAATATGATTAGGGAATGAAGGATCATTTAATTGCAGAAGTTTGGAGAAGCTCGCTTTGTGTGTATGTGTATGTGTGTATTTCACCATCTACCACCATCTTCTGATACATGATCTGAACTAAATGTTAAAGGCTAATAACAGCATTTGCATTCTTGAGTGAGTGCCTTTGATGCCGCTTTCAAATGCTCAGTACATGTATATGAGATATACTCATTTGAATGCTTCTCCTATTGTAAGTTACCTTAATAGAGTTCTCTATGATAGGAATATGGAAAGAGACATGTTATGACTCTGAAGCTGCCACCTCTGTGCTCTAATTTTTTGTTGATAGCCCTTGTTTTTTCAGGAAATTACACTTAAGTTGTTCTTCATAATTACGTCCAAATCTGTGCTGCCCAGCAACATTATAACAAGGTGATTTTGATCCTTTGATAATTAAATGTTCCATTGAATGGTAAGAAAGACAGATCTGCCTTGTATTAATTTCTCCTCTAAAGCAAAAGGAGGTTAATCACAACTTCAGATAATATTAGGTAGTGTTACTATAAGATAATGAGCTAATTGCCACAGGCTGGGTCTAGTGCCTTTATGCCATGAGTGAGCAAAGCACATCATCATTCAGATTTTTCTTTTAGAAAGAATGCATCTATAATCCTGTGTGCCAATTGTCTTAACAGTTTCATTTGTGGTGACTAACTCCATTCACTATCTAGATTTTTTCTATGAAAATAGTACTCTGTAAGTGCCTAAAACCAAGCCCCTACCTGTAAAGTAGACACCTGATTGCTGTGATCAGAACTGGTGCACTCTTTCAGAAGCTGTGGCCTCTTAGAAGTCCTTAGGAAGAATATGTGATGATTAGTTTCATGTGTCAGTTCAACTAGGCTATAGTTCCTTGTTGTTTAATCAAACACAAATCCAGTCCCCACAATCCTGTGAACCAATTCTTCAATCTCTTCTATGTACCTTGTCTAAGGAAAGGTAGACAGAGGTGATTTGCAAATCACCAGAGAGGTTATTGGACTCTTGATGCAAGCAGGTATCATGGACTTAGCCAAACCTAGCTGCGAACAGTAAGCTTTCGCATCAGTTTATGGACAAAAGCACCCTCATCACTGAAGCATGTTTAGCAAGTGCTCCCAGTTCAAACCATCTCTTCACAGGCACTTGCCCATCCCATTATAAGCAGGTGGCATTGTGTTCCCTAACGCAGTCTTTGCCACCAGCATGGAGGTGCCACTGTTCAGTGTCCTCATCTACAGCAGGTGTATGAACCGGTGGCCATTCAGTATGGAGAAGTAGCAGTGAAAGATAGGGGCTTCCAGATTCCTGACAGCAAAGGCCCTGCTTAGCACCGCAGTGTTCTCTCCAATAGCTTTCTTGTCTCTTATCTCTGCCCACCTAAATGTCTTAAGAGACTTGCCTCCACACATGATTTTCATGTCTGTATTTGTTGCTCACTCTGTCAACCATTGCAATATAGTCCTAGACTTCACCACGCTATAGACACAAACCTCCTGCTGTTAATCCGAGTATACTTAGTCTTTATTTTACTTAATGTCTTAATTTGATCAATCCACTTCTCTCGGCCACACTCTTCCAACAATCTCTTCCTTTGTCTCCTGCAGTCAGTTCTCTCATAGTTTGTATCCTCTTCATCTAGATTCATTGCTTCAGCATTCTTCAATCCGAGTGGTCTGTTAGGGGTTGAATGATGTCTTCTAAAATATGTGTCCAAGTCCTAACTGCTGGTACCTGTGAATGTGACTTTATTTGGAAATTGGCTCTTAGTAGATGTAATCAAGCTAAGATGAGGTCTCTAGGATAACTCCTAATGCTGTATGACTGGTGTCCTTGCAAGAAAAGCAAATACTATGTGAAGATAAAGTCACACTGGAAAAGAAAGCCTTGTGACCACGAAGACAGAGATTGGAGTCACGTTATCTCCAAGCCAAGGAATGCCAAGGACGGCCAGCAAATATCAGAAGATAGAAGAGGCAAGGAAGGATTCTGAGCGATTTCACAGTGAGCGTGGCTCTGCCAACACCTTGATTTCAGACTTCTAGCCTGCAGAACTGTGAGACAACTTTTAAAATCTAAAGTTGTTTCAAGGCACCTGGTTTGTGGTACTTTGTTACAGCAGCCTTAAGAAACTAATACAAGGTCCTACAAGACCCTCTGAGAATCGAAGTACTTTTAATATGTTTTCTATTGGATCCTTCCTCTGGTTAATAACATCTAGGCTCTTGTATGAGCAATTTTCTTAGTGGAAACAGGGTAGGCATGCTTAGACAAGCTGACATAAGCACAGTCTGTCATTCTAAATCACACTGCCTTGTATTGAGAAGCTGTAATGTACAGCAACTCAGGCCTCCAGGAGCTGGGCCTTCCACTGCCTCTGTCTGCAGCATTCTATCCATGGATTTGTCCTGAATAGGCCATATCAATCTGTCTCTTGTTTGCTTATGGTTCCTGGGGATCTGACAATGATGAAAGACCAATATGTTCCCAGGAAAGATTCTTGTGGATACATTTCTTCTGTGCAGGCTTTCTAGCTCAGTCGCTCGCTGTAGCTGAATTTCAATTTATAATACATTCCGTGAGAAGCATGTCCTTGGGCAACTCTGTCCCCAGTGGAATTGTCTGATGAAGTGGGTTCTGGTAACCACTCAGGTGGCTGCATGTGTTTTGATTACTGCTCATGAGGTTTCCATTTCTTCAAGGAGCTTAATGAGATTTTTCTGGGGGCAAAAATAATAATTTTCCATTTTTTAGTAGCTCTGCTGATAGGAGTACAAATTGCACATCCCTTTCAAAGACCATGAAACAATGCTCCTCATTTATTTCTCTTGTGAGATAGAAATTAAGATGTCTTCTGGCCCATCATATCTTAAGAAATATCAAGAAAAGAATAATTAAATATAAAAATTATCTTTTAAAAGATACATACTTTAAAACATGTCATTTCTGAGGTTTGCAAAGTATGTGATGCTGAGGGTACTTTGAGTAGAAATCAATTTCAACAGCCAAAAAAATGATGTTGTAGCCTGAAAAAAAATGTCTGCATTCACATACTTTTATTTGGACATAATTATAGTGGAAAGTCTTTTTAGTAAATTCTAACTTATTAAAAATTTTTATAGTAAATTCTAACTTCTTAAATGCTTTTTTTTCCCTCTTCACAATTCTTCCTTGATTTATTTATTTATTTTTGGCTTCTGCATGTAAAAGCACTTTTATAACTTAAATGGTTCTGAGTTCATGGTTGACAGCCAAGTGTTTTAATAACTTTCCCCCTTAGTTTGATGACAAATGCATCACTGAGTGCTCGGCTGCCTGGCAGATCACTAACAGTGGCATTCATTTCTCTGAGGAGGCTGGGAATATAAAAAATATGCAATCAGGATCATTCTAAATGCAATAGCAAATTTAGCTGATGGAACGTGCAGAATACTAATGGAACATGCACCGTCAGCTAAGCCTGCTGTGCACTTAGGCATCACAGGCTGAGAATAATGACCTTGCTCAGGACTTAAGCGGAGTGGGTCGGTACAGTTGGTGACAAATAGATGCCTCTGATTACACTCTAGCCACCTTCCCTCTCCTGGGAGCTTCACATCCTAGCTGTGCACAGGAAAGTGGCCAGCTCAATTCAGGTCACATATCAACTCAGTTCTGAGTGTGGGGCCCAGAATAGGGCAAAGCAGGGAAACAACCTGCAAAGTTCACAGCAGTCTAGCTTCAGAAATTCTGACTGTGCCCAACAGAGCCCTGAAATTAATTTTAAAAATTAAATAAAACACCTGTTCACTCCTTTCCCTTGCTGCTGCAGAGTCTTTAAAAATTACAAATATAAAATCTCTGAAGAAACATCTGCCTTCTACAAAGAGCAAAAAGGACTAAGTGACTGCCTTACAGTGAAAGAAGAGAGAGAAGTGAATGAGATCTTTGGGAAAAATTCCCCAAAGTCCCTTTTGCCCCATGTGGGTACTGTGTAGAAACACAAAAACGTCATTATTGACAGTGATCACAGTTGCCTGAGTATCTTCCTGATTTTCATGCCACAAAGCTCAGAGATTGCTCCTGTTTGTGTGCTCATTTTTTTAGATGAGGAAACTGACACTGTGAGGCTCAGTTTGTCCTATGTCAAGCAGCTCGTGAAGGCAGAACTAGGATTTGCCCACAGGCTGAGGTGGGTCTTAATTGCTGTATTTTATTGCCATTCTAGTCTTTCAAGCAGCTTTTACTATTAGAATAATGTTACTGTTTTCTCCTAGAAATTCAGTTCAGGAAAAACATACCAAAAATTCTAATGATACCAGTGTGACAGATTCACTATCTTATGGTCAGTAAACTAGTAAAAAGGATCAAAAATTTATTTGAATTTTAAAAATTTAAGTTATGACAGAGTTACTTTGGAAGATTGTACTTACGTGCGTTTCCTTGTTTATCACCCTGCTGCTGGTTAGGATATAGAAGAATGTGAAAAACCTCACTGTCACTGAGACAAGAAGAAATCATTGGCTAAAAAAACAAATCACACTTTTGTAAAAAGCTGTGGTAAGCACCATCCAAAATGGCCTCCCGCAATTCCTCCCTGCACCTTGTATGTTTCCCTTCCACATTTTACAGGAGTTGGTCCATGGGTTCCAAAGAATATGGTAGACACAATGGGCTTCCCAGGTGGTGCAGTGGTAAAGAATCTGTCTGCCAATACAGGAGACATAAGAGACACAGGTTTGATCCCTGATTTAGGAAGATTCCCCTGGAGGAGGAAATGGCAACCCACTTCAGTATTCTTGCCTGAAAAATCCCATGGACAGAGGAGTCTGGTGAGCTGCAGTCCATGGGGTCACAAAGAGTAGGACACAACTGAACACACAACACACATAAATGGTAACATAAATGGTATGTTACTTTCAAGAACAGGTTGTTAAAGACTGGTTTGGTTGCTGTCTTGTAGTCTTGCTCTGTCTTGGGTCATTCACTCTGGGGGAAGCCAGATGCCATGTTGTGAGAAGCCCCATGAAGAGACCCACAGGGCAAAGACTGAGACTTTTTCCAACAGCCATCAAGGAACTAAGGCCTCCACCAGCAGCCTCAGCCCTAGTTAGGCTCTCAGATAACTGATGGCCACAGTCTCTGCTGACCGCTTGGTACAACTTCATGAGGGATCTTGAGCCAGGACCACCCAGGTAAACCATTCGCAATTCCTGACCCTCAGAAACTGTGAGATAATAAATATTTTTTTAAGCTGTTAAATTTGGGGAGTAATTTGTTATGTAGCAATAGATGACTAGTGCAGCAAGTGCCATGGGCCCGAATAATCAGAAGCAGCTAAGATCCAGAGGCCAGACCCTCCTAGGAAAGCAAAAGAAGGAACTTACTGCTTGTAACTAAGTATAATCCAAAGAATACACAACAATTTTTATTTGAGATGAGAGTAAATCACAACCAACTTATTGACTCCATGGATAAATAATGCTCTCTTCCCTTCTAGTAGGAAAATTCTGTATTCTGTGGAATTTCTGCTAATCAAGGAGCCAGAAAATAAGTTTCCTTTTGGCTTTGCCATTGACTGCTGTGGCATCAGCTTTCATAATGTTCTTATATATTTCAGAGGGTAATAATGATAATAATATTGACCTTCCTCTTCAAAGTGATGTGAAAAATTACTAATTATTGTTGGCAAGATACCCCAGAATAATAGAATACTCTTTGAGTATTAAATGATAGCAATGAACATTTACAGCCATCTCACAAAGTTGGTCGAACATGCCTTCATAAGTCATGAAGTCTGGCATAATATGTATCTCTTTTGTCCTTTACATCTTGGGCTATGACTGGATAGTGAATCAAAGGATGACTTCAAAGAACCACGTTTATTCTGCCATGATTCTCTTTTAAGATCAGGCCATTCCGCAGAAAGTCTGATTTGAAAATATTCTCAGACTGTGGACTCCTTCACCTTCATAGCGACGTGGATTGATTGCATAGCAGCAGCCTATTGTTTGTACAGAAATAAATCACTATTATTGCAACTGACTCAGTGACAGCCTGCTGACTAGAACCTGGTCTCTGATGGAGGCAGCTATGCCTGCTTGATCTCAGCTACTTTGTCTCTTTCCCATCAGTGTTTAGCCAAAGGCCACCTGTGAGGCTCCCCTCCCACCCACTATGACTGATGTAGGGTGAAGTGAAGAAGGATTAAAACTGTCTATCACAAATATCTCATCCGCCTGCCAGGAAGCATTAATGCAATGGCTTTAGAGTAGAGTGATTCTTTGGGGCTAAGGATTTGTTTCTTTGGAAGGCTCCCTTTGCATGCAGCTGTGCTAGGTCCCTAAGTTGTTTCCAGCTCTCTGAGACCCAATGGACTGTAGTCTGCCAGGCTCCTCTGTCCATGGAATTCTCCAGGCAAGAATACTAGAGTAGATTAGCATGCCCTAAATTCACAGAGACACAAAAATCTAATTGTAAATAAAATTGCATGCTTATAACAGAGAATTGGAGCCATAAAAATTATACAAAAGAAAATACTTTTTTCCTTCCATCATTATACATATTTATTGTTAACATTTTAACCATATTTCCTTTCAATAATTTTCTCTACATGTTTAGCTGTTTTATACCTAATTTTTAAAATAACATTATATTGCAAGGGCTTTCCCATGTCATCAAATATTCTTTGAAAACATTATTTTTAATGGATGTGTTGTAGCCACGCATTCCGGGAAACAAACTCACTCAGAAGGACAATGCAGACAGTGGAGTGCAGTTTATTACACCGGTGGGCCCAAGGCAGAGTCTCCTCTTAGCCAAGGACCCCGACCAGTTTTTGTGAAACCTTATATACCCTAAGTGTCTGTGCCCAAACCCACCTCCCCAAATTCCCTGAAACTAGTCTGAACAAAGGAAAAGAAAGATACAATCAAAGTTAACTTAAGGCAATCATATGCCTTAAGCCTAGGTAGTTAACAGTGGACAATTATCAATAGGCCTGTGGTCATACCCCAATAAGAATTTATGATTCTATTCAGTTACACAGATAATTAGGGTATTCTTTTAGGCGACTGAGAGTCTAGGTACGAGCCCTGGGTTTCTTCCATTGTGTGGGGGGGGGTAGGTGTGGTTTTCCAGCTGGTGTGTCGTTTCCATAGATACTGGGCATAGAGCTCAAAGTCCACAGTCCGGCCCAAGATGGAGGCCCGCTTTCAAGACAGAGCCTATTCTGTCTGTTTCCTCCTTCAGATGCATGGTGTTTTGTTGTATTGAGTTATTATAATTTATGCAATTCCTCATTGTTGAGCATTTATGCTATTTTTTATTTCTTTTCTGTTAAAATAATACTTTTGTACATTTTTGTTTGCATTTTTGATTATCTCCTTAGGGGAACTTTCAGAAGTTGAATTCTTGGGTCAAAAGGTATAAACTTTTTGTGGGGAGTCTTAATACATTTAATAAAATACTCTCCAGAAATTTGCATTCTTATCAGGGTATCTCATACTGCTGCTGATAACATCTAAATAAGTGGAGTGAAGAATATTATCATTATCACACCTAAACTCAATATTATTGAAAAACTGTTTACAGTTCAGATAGGTGTAATGGTATCATGGGTTAATTTTAATTCTTTTAATCAGTAGTAAGATTTAGCACAACACAGCACAAGGTTAAACTTTTTAATGTGTTTATTGGTAATTTATCTCATATAAATTACTGATTGACTTTCTTGGTAGTTTTCAAGTGATGGAGCCAAGCAACCTGGTGGAATAATTCTTAGGGGTCAAGAAAAATAATCTGGGAACAGAAGGAGATGGGTTTCTTTAACTGCACTAGTTTCCTCAAATTTGGAAATTTGCATGTTGTTTGCCCTTCGGGTTCTCATGGAAGTGGCTGATGGGGCCCTGTGGATGGCTTTCTTTCCTGAGATATGTCAGTAAAAAAAATGAAGGAATGCTGAGCAGGGAGAAGGTCAGACTGCATCTCCAAAGTAGCCGTTTATAACAACAGTTAATGTGCTTATTGAATTCTTTACATAAACTATTTAATTTTCCCCAAACTCAAAGATGGGATATTATTATCCTTATTGGATAGATGAAGAATTGAGGCTCTGAAAAGTTAAATAATTTGCCCAAGTTCTCAGCGTTAACAATAGGTGGGACTGGAATTTAAACCTAGTGCATTCTGCTTTAAATCCATTCTTAATCACATCATGAGGCAGCAGTAGGCTAAGACCAAAGTGCATGCTGGCTGTTTCCTGTGTGCAGGCCCTCCCTGCTGGCATTTCGCCACACTGTCTCCTTGTTCAGAAGCTTGCTGATCCAGGTGGAAGGGCAGAGGATATTCAGAAGGTCTTAAGAATGATGACTTTCAGTTTAGGGAAATGGTACTTTGGGTAAGACTGGGATAGTGAGGACTAGGAAAGGAACTCCTTTACTTGTTTAGACGTTCTGCAGTATAAGTAATGGTCTCAGGGCTTTTAAGTATTCTTTCTTGTCTTTCTGAGGCTCTTGGAACTCTTCCAGCATCCATGACTGTGTGCACACAGGGTTGTATATATCGGGGTTTTAGGGCAACCAAGTTGGGGCAACCTCATAAAGCATGTTGGAATGAGGGAAAGAATAATTCCCCTGGAGTTATGTACAAGAACTTCCACAGAAGCAATAGTCTCTTTGATTATTTTTTTCTATAGCTGGTGAAAGGAATCCTATGTTAGAGTTAAGCATGTGGTTGAACTGCTATTGAAAATATGTTAAGCCACAGAAAATAACTTGGGTTAGATATGTAGGAATGCTCTGTCTGGCTTCTAAACTCTTTGTAACAGCTAGTTTATCATTATACTGCATGGGGAATGTCTATGTTTATGGCACATTAGAAATGTCTTTGTGTGTCAGCTGAAGGGCAACATGCTAAAAAGGGAAAGCAGAGTGAACCAGAGACATAAGGAAGAGATTATTCTTGCTCTGAGCAATATACTGAAAGCAGCAAGAATAAATCTTTTTTTTTTTTTTTTTGCAAATACACTTGGAATACTTTAAACATGACATTGGTGTCTCTTGAATTCTTCTGCAAAATCTACTTTTTCATCACCTAAAAAGCATTAGCTCTGCCTTAGATCTGGACGTGGCATAGATTTACTGCACGTATTCAGTTGTTCAGATCCCCTAGTTGTCCACTTATAAAAGCAACACTCTAAATTTGTTAAGGCATCATTGATTTTCTACTCTAACAAGCTTGGGAAAAGACTAGTTTTCAGTGCAAATCTTTCATTTAATTAAGTATATTTGCAAAATCTGTCTATTTTTATGAATACGCTTAATACGTCCCTTCTTAGATTCTTCCTAAGAAGCTCAAACTGTGCCCATTCATCTCTTTTATGTACACTATACTCCTTTCTGTCCAGAGACCCTTAATATTAATATATGCTTTAGGCAACTATGTAATAAGCCCCTCCTGACTGGCCACTTTCACAGCCTCACCATTTTCCAGTTGTTGTTTTTTCTTGCCCTCCTCTGTGTTTACCCTCCTTGAGTGTTAGAGGAAGGTCTGTCTGATGAGCAAAGTTTCCTCGGTGAGAGACTTCTTGGGAGTTGTTTTAGTAAATAGCTAACAATTATTGAGTGTTAGCTATGTTCTAGGCACCAAACCAGAACTTGGTGTGGATTGTCTTATTAATGCTCACCATAGCCTTATGAAATTGGTATTGTTAATATTCATAGTTTGCACATAGGAACACAGAAGGTCAGAGAGATGTATGAATAGCGTTGCCTATTATCAGTCATTGTAAGTGCTATTTGTCAGTAAAATGCTCACTGTGGGCCTGGATTTGAACTTCTTAAGCCTCACTCCAGAGCCTTGCTGTTTCCTTGGGGATGGAAGGGGACAGTGTGTGCTGGGGGGTGGGGGTTGAGCGGGGGTCGGGGTTGTCTGGGTTCATTGCCCCAAGGCAAATAGGCAATGAAAATTTCCTAGGCTTGGTACTAAGGAACAAAGAGGTTTCCTGAGGGATTTCCTAAGTTCCAAGCCAAGAAGATTCTGGACATAAGGTGTAGTCATGTGAGTGAGACTGCCACTTTCAGAATCTTAGAAGTGTGGGGAGATCAGCTCTCCCCGACACTAGCCCTCAGTGGGCTGGATGAGACCTACCCACACTGAGGAAAGCAGTCTGCTTTACTCTACCAATTCAAATGTTAATCTCTTTCAGAAATATCCTCACCTACACAACCAGATGGCAACCCATTCCAGTACTCTTGCCTGGAGAATCCCACAGACAGAGGAGCCTGGTGGGCCACAGTCCATGGGGTCGCAAAGAGTCAGACACGACTGAGCGACTTCACTTCAGTCACACAACCAGAAGTGTTTAACCAGGTATTTGAGCATTTAGTGGCCTGGTTATCTTGACATGTAAAATTACTCATCACAAGTGCACTTCTTGTCAACTTGGCACTCATACACGTCTTAGTAGACCATACTTAACCTCCAAATAAAGACAGGGACAAATTCCACCTAACATAATACAGCTATCCTGCAAACTGAAAATGCGCTAATGCCTCACCCAGAAGGGGAGGTAAATTGTTGAGTCATGATTACTCTTCTTGATATCCCATGACTGAAATATTATGGTGCAGACTTAACAACACTTAAATACTGGGATATAAAATTGACATCTTATGTTGTATGATAAGGGAATAAGAGAGGGAAGAAACAAATATAAATGTGTATATATGTACATTTGAGTCCAGAATAAGTATTCTGGATACCCAAATCTCTGGGTGCAGGGAACATCTAACACTAGCTTGTCACTGGCTGTTAACATTTGACTTGCTTTTGAAGTGATTAATTTTTACTTTGGAGAAGCATTCAGTTCAGTTCAGTCGCTCAATTGTGTCTGACTCTTTGCGACCCCATAAATCGCAGCACGCCAGGCCTCCCTGTCCATCACCAACTCCCGGAGTTCACTCAGACTCATGTCCATTGAGTCAGTGGTGCCATCCAGCCATCTCATCCTCTGTCGTCCCCTTCTCCTCCTGCCCCCAACCCCTCCCAGCATCAGTCTTTTCCAGTGAGTCAACTCTTCGCATGAGGTGGCCAAAGTACTGGAGTTTCAGCTTTAGCATCATTCCTTCCAAAGAAATCCCAGGGCTGATCTCCTTCAGAATGGACTGGTTGGATCTCCTTGCAGTCCAAGGGACTCTCAAGAGTCTTCTCCAACACCACAGTTCAAAAGCATCAGTTCTTAGGCGCTCAGCTTTCTTCACAGTCCAACTCTCACATCCATACATGACCACAGGAAAAACCATAGCCTTTACTAGACGGACCTTAGTCAGCAAAGTAATATCTCTGCTTTTGAATATGCTATCTAGGGGCATAAAATTACATTATCGCATTTCTGCATTTACTGGCTAGAATGCTGTCTCTCTTATTTGTAGCTTTTTGTATGGATTAGGGAGGTGAGATGAATCTTGAGGTGTTTAAGACAATGGAATCAGCACTTAAACAGGATTTAGTGTGTCCTACATCTTTTTATCCCTTCACAGGTTGCTCTCCTGCTCTCCTCTCCCTAAGGCTGTTGAAGCCAAATACAGTCTCTAGAAAAGATAAAACAGAGGCTGACTTTTTTTTTTTTTTTTTTTTTGGCTCCTTTAACTCTTTTATTATATGCATTCTTAGAAGATAAGATTTGGGCTTTTATAATATATTCTTTTTTCCAGCTTTCTTTTTTTATTTCTTGTTTTAAAATTATTTTTAATTGAAGAGTAATTACAATATTGTGTTGGTTTCTGCCATATATCAACATAGATCTGCCATAGGTATACAAATGAGGGGCTGACAACATTTTAACTCTTTTCCTTTTTTTTTTTTTGAACACATCTTCCTGAGTTTCCCTCTCAGTCCCTGAGGTATCTCTTGACAATCTTGGCCATATTTGACATCATATTATTGTTTCTCTGAGTCACATATATGCCTTATCAAAGCCAAGTCATTTCTTTTCCTTGAAAAATTTAGGTGAAATACTTTGTTGAACATTTATATTTGCTTTTCTGTAACCCAAAATTTGTATTCACCTGCTTTTTCTTTAATAGTTTATCCAGTTTTCCTTCCTAATAACCATCCCTACCATTTAACTAACTTTACCAACCCCGCCATTTTGGCTATTTTTACAGTTAACTATAATGAGGGTGATATTTAATTAAAATTGTACTGAATTGATTTTCTCTGGAGCACAAAGCTAATGGAGACAGGGGAGAAAAAAAGGTGAAAATATCTATTTTACAGGTAGTATTCTTGGATTTTATTCTAACACTGGAATTGCTTTATCCCGGATGTGTGAGATGTACGTTTCACCATTCTGTGCCTTAGTTTCCCAGTCTGCAAAATAAGACCTTTCTTATCTCTTAGGGATGCTCTGAGGATAATATGATAGCATATTTGAAAGAGCTCTGAGCACTTAGCATGAAAGACGTCATAATCTGTCTCCTATTATCTTGTGTTATAAAGAGGACTAGCATAAGGAATAATTTAGGACCTCAGTGCTACAAAAATAATTACATACACTTATTCAACCTGTCTTTTACTCTTCCTCATATATGTCTATTCTATTAATGTCTGTCCTGGAGCGGGTAGATATGGTGGAAACACTCCTAGACTGGTTGGCATGGAAACTAACCCCAGAGCATACTGGGAGCATGCAGGCAGTCCTTGGACCCAGCTGTGTAGCAGGTGTGACAACACCCCTCCCTGTGAAAAATCACTGTGGAACTAAGGAATGCCTAATAGAACTAGAATAATAGAAATATAATTGAGTTGTAAATACGCTATTATCCCTTCTCTTAAAAAAAAAATCTTGAATACCTTATGACAAGATAGGCTTTAAATCAGTCTTTCTTGGCACATCATAATCTGCCTTATGGAAATAATCCATTTAAAGAAACACTAACAGGGTCTACTGTCTGCTGCGATGGATGCTTTTAGTGATGTCTGCCCTTCCTGTACCAGCACACTTTCTCTGGAAATATCCTCTCCCTCCAGAGTGCCAAATGTTTGTATTGTGATCCACCCTGACTGGATTAGAACTGAACACTCACTTTGGGTATACAATATACAATTCCCCTAGAATGGGGAATTGGAAGTGTTGATTTTTAAAAAATTATTTAACAGATGTTTATTGAGCAGTTTCTGAGATATGAGATTCTAGCATGGGAGAAACATGCGGTGGAACAAATATGAATTTGCTAATATAGTTTTTACAAGTTAGTTTATTTTTGGCTGTGCTGGGTCTTCGCTGTTGCACAGGCTTTCCTGTAGTTGGGCTGAGTGGGGGCTACTCTTTAGTTGCAGTGCACAGATTTCTCTCTGCAGTGCTTCTCTTGTTGTGGAGAGTGGGCTTTAGGGTGCGTGGGCTTCAGTAGTTGTAGCTCCCGGGCTCTAAAGCACATGCTCAATAGTTGTGGCACACAGGCTTAACTGCTTCATGGCACGTGGGGTCTTCCCAGACCAGGGATTAAATCTGTGTCTCCTGCATTGGCAGGTGGATTTCTTTTTATTTTTTACCACTGAGCCACCAGGGAGTCCCACTACTGTTGTTGAATAACTGTAAAAAAATAAATAAATAGGAAGTGGGAGGCAGTTTGAACTGAACTCAAATCCTGCTTCCCTGTTGGATAAGCTCCAGTACTTGTGGCCTTGCACAAACTCCAGTGTGTCCCTGAGTTTTCATTTGATTATTTTAAGCCAGTTTTTTTTGGGGGGGAGGTGAGGTGGGGGGGACGGGGGCAACCTTTTTTCCTGATTTTGTTGGGATATAATTGACATATAACGTGTGTAAATTTAAGGTGTACCAGTGCTGATTTGATACATTTATATATTGCAGAATGATTACTACCTTACAATGGGTAATATCTCTGTCCCATAACATGATTACCATTTCTTTTTTGTAGTGAGAACATTTAAGATCTATTCTTTTAGCAATGTTCAAGTATACAATACAATATTATTAGTTGTAATCACCATGCTATACATTAGATCCCCAGAATGTGTTAATCTTATAACTGGAAGTTTATACCCTTTGATCAGTATCTCCTCATGGAAAGAATGGTTTTAATTTTATCTAGACTACTTGCTTAAACCATGCCATGCCCAGAAAGTATGCCAAAGATTAGTTAGGTGGATTTTACTTTAATAATGCACAAGGTTTTCTTCCCCACTAATCTGGAAACTTTTTGGTAGCAAGAAATTTTAGTTTTACTCATCTGAACTCACCTGAGCACAATGGATTATGACCTTTGACCTATCCACCAAGAGCTATGAACCACTTGGGGGTTGGATCATTCCTCCTAGAAAATTGGGGGCTCCAGTTTACACAGAAAAGTCACAAGAGTTAGGAAGAAATGGAGTATCAATGAGGATGGTGATTATATTAGTCAGATTCCTGGCAGGAAACAGTTGGCACACCAACTGTGTGATTTGAGAATTTAATAGAGGGACCATTTATAAAGGCCATCGTGTAGAGAGACCACAGGGATAGTGTAATACCCTACAGGTAGAGGGTTGTTGTGACTGCTCTCATGCCCACATGGGGAAGGGGAAGAAGTGGTTCTGGAAACCAGGAGAGGAAGAGAAAGTGAGAGCGTTAGAAGAGCGAGGAAAAAAATGAGAGCTCTGTGGAGATCAGATGACCTTGCATAGCTCCACAGACAAGGGACTGGGAGAATAAATTTCCCTAGTAAGGTTAAGTCACCGTCTGCCTTCCTGCAGTCACACAAATCACAGAATACTGTTAAAACACTGGTTCATCTCTCCCCCTCCGCTGTGGGTGCTTAAAGGCTCCTCTTTCTGTTGCACTCCATTTGGTATCCTTAGCACTTGCCATAGGGTCTGGCACAGACTTGGTGCTCAGCAAATACTTAATAAATGAACAGTTTTCCTGCTTTCAGTTATGCCCATTTGTCTCCCACATTGCCATACACCCTCCAGACTAATGGTTCAAAACACAAACTCTTTGTGATCCTCGCATTCCTGGACCTCTCCTGTGGCTTTCCAGTGAGCACAGCATGATTGCAAGCCTCTCCAGCCTGTCTACATCTCCGTGTCATCTACCACTCCTCCCTGGCTCCCTTCTTCCTTCCCACCCCCTGTGGAAATGTGCAGAGCTCCCAGCAAGCTATGCTTTCCCATATTTTGTCACATTTGCGTCTGTTCTCCCTTCTGCCTGGAATGCCTCCTCTATTTTCCAACCCCCTCTAATGACTGACTCTTGCATCCCTCCCCCTAGGCCCCTACTCTTTTCCACCAGAATAGTTGGCAAAGTCATATATTTTAAAAAAAAAAAACAACTTATTTTACATGGCATTTCCTCTATGACAATTTTCTCAAAAACTTTCCTTGGAATGCAACAAAGTTTGCTAATTTTTACCTCTATGAGATTCCCGACACACTGTATTAAAATGATGTATTGACTTATGTGTCATATTACCTTTCTTATTTCTTAGAATCTGACACATACCATATGATTAACAATTGTGTCTTGAATGAATGAATGAATGAGTCCATCAAATTCTGACTCCTATGGTTCCCTGGACCATGCGGAGAACAACTGCCCCCTTCCTCTTTGGTGGTTTCTGAGTTCTGCTTGTCTGTGGCACACAGGGGTAGACCAAGTCATGTGGGGCATGGTCAATGGAATTAAGTAGGAAGTGTATGAAAGTAGAGAGCAGTGTCCTTAAAATGGAAGGGACTGCCCCTCCTTTTCCTTTATGCTGGCTCTGTTGTGAATATGTGGGCCGTGGTGGGAACAGCCACCTTGGAGCACGAGTTGGAAGTCACAGGCAGAGTATAGTGGGATGACAAACTAGGGGGAGCCTGGGTCTCTGATGATTGCAGAGCTGCCATAGCAACTCTCGGTGATCTCTGAAGACTTAGATATGAGAGAGATAACATTCTGTGTTGTTCAGAGACAAAATTCTATGTTGTTACTTTGGGGTTTCTACCATTTACAACCAAAACAAATCTTAAAGAAGGTATTTACTAAATCATTTCTACTGGACTGAGCCTGAGTTAAACATCATGAAAAAAGAAATAAGGCAAATCCTATCTTACTTTTCTGTACCTACTGTTCTTGCTTCAGTTTTCTTTTATGACTTTTTAAATCAGTTTGCAGAGAGGCTCATTAACTGGCCTGAATTTAGATAAGCAAGGACATCACTATTTGTAAACAGACTTATGTCTTACTCAGTTTCAGAATTTTATCTTACCACGACCACTGACTTTTAGTTGACAGTGTACTTCTGTACTTCTTCAGGCTTCCCAGGTGGCACTAGTGGTGAAGAACCTGCCTGCCAATCCAGGAGACATAAGAGACGAGGGTTTGTTCCCAGGGTTGGGAAGATCCCCTGGAGGAGGGCATGGCAACTCACTCCAGTGTTCTTGCCTGAAGAATCCCATGGACAATGGGACCTGATGAGCTACAGTCCATAGGGTTGCAAAGAACTGGACATGACTGAAGCAATTCAGCACACACACACATACGTCTATCCTTGAGTATCACAGAAATACTCAGTGATTGGTCTGTGCTGCCAAAGAGCATTTTACTTTGTTTGTAGCAAAGGATGCTGCCTCCGTTGTCTGGGAGAGACTGATTTGTTTACTTATTTATCTCAGTGATATTTACCACTCCTTTAAATCCGTGCCCACATGTCCCTCTCAGCACCTCTTGATCTGGCGCTTAAGACAGATGCATCCTATGCACTGTAACCTCTTGTTCTTGCTTTTCAGTATTATTTAAAATTGGTTTGGTCTTGGTTCACGTCTTAATAGGCAGAGGATGGGCAGCAGTTCAGAAAAAGAGAATCATTATCCACCTATCTGGCAAAGTTCAACTTACTGTGTGAATTGGGATTTTTGTATTAGAGAAAAAGCTGAGGAGGTTTGTGATTAAATGGATTTTTCAGGGAGTTTTCCATGAGGAATCAGCAGCCTGTGGTTATGTTCTGCACCTATTAAAAGATGGAGTTGTAAAACTGATGTGTATGTAATCTCTTTTCAGGTTTCCATGGCAACAGTGGCAGCAATTCAGTGAGTAGCTTTTCCATTCTTCCTTCGTGACCGTCAGGCTATAAAATCGTTTCAGTGAAGAAAAAAATTGTTCTTCCTTTGAAATATAATATATTCATTTAGATTCATTCTAATGAGACAGTTTTGAGACTAAAAATAATCCCAAGATGTGAAGCCATTAAGTGTCTCTGCTCTTAACAAGGTGTAGGACCTTGGGCAAGTCAATTACTCTCTGTAAGTCTTGATTTCCTCATCTACTAAATATGAACAAAAACATATCTACCCTACAGGGCCATGGGAAGACTGAAGGGATACACATGAACTATTTAGCACAAACCATGGTTTATGTTAACTCTTGGTCATTACTCTGAATGAACATTTAGCCAGCTGGGTCATGATGTTAGATTTTAAGGTTTCAGTTTGAATGTCCCGACATATTCCTTTTAATATCAGCAGGATTTGTAGAGATATTTCTTTTATCATTCTAATTCCAAAATTTGTGTTTTGGGGGGTTTACCTGTGTCTTTATAAAGTGCATTATTTGTAAATAGCATATACTTGGATTTTCTATTCAGTAAGATAAGCTCTGTCTTTAATTGGAGTGTTTAGTCTATTTAAATTTAATATGATCATTGCTATGACTGGGTGTAAATCTCTTTGGTTCTTGTTTGTCTTGTTCTTTATTCTTTCTTTCGTGCCTTACTTTGGATTAATAAATGATTTATCCATATTGTATTATATCCCCTTTATTGGATTTTTAATTACAACTTTTGTATTCTTACTGTTTTAGTGGTTGCTCTAGCAATTACAATATTCACCTATTCTATTTACCATCCCTAACATGAAGACTCTTGAGAGTCCCTTGGACTGCAAGGAGATCCAACCAGTCCATTCTGAAGGAGATCAGCCCTGGGATTTCTTTGGAAGGAATGATGCTAAAGCTGAAACTCCAGTACTTTGGCCACCTCATGCGAAGAGTTGACTCATTGGAAAAGTCTCTGATGCTGGGCGGGATTGGGGGCAGGAGGAGAAGGGGACAACAGAGGATGAGATGGCTGGATGGTATCACTGATTTGATGGACATGAATCTGAGTGAACTCCGGGAGTTGATGATGGACAGGGAGGCCTGGCGTGCCGCGATTCATGGGGTCGCAAAGAGTCGGACACGACTGAGCAACTGAACTGAACTGATCATCTTTGTACTATTGATTTTGCATATGTAACTGTTGCGTGTGTTACAATGTTGTTATTTTACTTTACATAGTCATTATCTTTTAAATTTTTTAATTTAAAAATGGCCTTTATACCTAATCACATATTTACTGTCTTTAGTGTCTTATATTCCTCTTATAAGGCTGGTATGATTTCTGTTCACCTGGAATAACTTCCTTTGTCATTTCTTATAGTTCGGGTTGGCTACCAGCATATTCTCTCACCTTTCATTTATCTGGAAATGTCATTTTGCCTTCCTTTCTGAAGAATATTTCCATTGAATGAATACTGTAGCTTGAAAGATTTTTTGTTGTTGTTGCTGCTGTTTGTTTTTTTTGTTTGTTTTTAGCATTTGAAAGTTTTATTCTCTAGACTTATGCTGTCTCTAATTTTTAATGTCGTTCCTCTGTATGTAACGTGTACCTTGGCTGCTATTTTTTGGGGACTTCAGCAGTTTATAATGAGCCTTGTTTTGGTTTTCTTTGTATTTATCTGTTTGAAGTTCACTAAACTGATTAGATCAGTTGACTGATGTTTTTAAGTGTATTTGGCATATTTTTGACCAATATTTGTTAACATATTTTTATCTGCTATATTCACTCTGTCCTTCTGAGGCTTCATTCAGTCAGTTCAGTCGCTCAGTTGCGTCTAACTCTTTGTGACCCCATGGACTGTGGCATCCCAGGCTTCCCTGTCCATCAACTCCTAGAGCTTGCTCAAACTCATGACCATCAAGTTGGTGATGCCATCCAACCATTTCGTCCTCTGTCATCCCCTTCTCCTCCCGCCTTTAGTTTTCCCAGCAAAGAACTGACTCTTTTCCAATAAGTCAGTTCTTCACATAAGGTGGCCAAAGTATTGGAGCTTCAGCTTCAGCATCAGTCCTTCCAATGACTACTCAGGACTGATTTCCTATAGGGTTGACTGGTTTGATCTCCTTGCAGTCCAAGGGACTCTCAAGAGTCTTCTCCAACACCAGTTCAAAAAGCATCAATATTTTGGTGCTCAGCTTTATTTATGGTCCAACTCTCCCATCCATACATGACTACTGGAAAAACCATAGCTAGTGATTTTTTAAAAAGAAAATATTTAAAATTTGATGAAATTTAATATATAATAATTTTCCTTTTATATCTCATGCTTTCAGTGTCCTAAACACTCTTTGCTTGAATCAACATCAGTTTTTTCCCATGTTTCCTTCTAGACAGTTTATAGATTTAGTTATTACACTTACTTCTGTGATCCATTTCAAGTTAATTTTTGTGTATTATGTGAGATTAGCATTAAGGTTTATTTTTCCAATAGGGATATCAATTATACCAGCCAGTTTTTAAAAGGACTATCTTATTGAATTATTTTGGTTCCTTGTTAAAGTCAGAATATCTTATTTTCTTCTTCATTCTTTTATATCTTCCTGCCTTTCTTTCTCCCAACCCTCACTTCTGTTCATCCAATATCCATTCCACCACCAAGCTATTCACTCATTTCTCCACCTAGCTATTCTTTCTCTTGCTCCAAGAAAAACTGTCTTTATCTCACAACTCTCAGCTATCATAGACAGAAAACCCTTAACCTTATTATAATTTGATAAGCAATAGAGGAAATAAAATTTGTAGCTTTTATTTTTTAATTGTTTAAGAATTTTATTGGAGTATAGTTGACTTACAATGTTGTATTGGTTTCTGCTGTATAGCAGAGTGATATAGCCACTTTTTTAAGATTCTTTTCACATGTATAGATCATTATAGAGTATTGAGTAGAGTTCCCAGTGCCAAGCAGTAGGTTCTTCTTAATTATCTATTTTATATATAATAATAGTAGTGTGTATATGTCAATCCCAATCTCCCAGTTTATCTCTCCTACCCTTTTCCCTTTGGTAACCGTAAGTTTGTTTTCTACATCTATAACTCTGTTTTGTAAATAATTTTACCCATCCACTTATTCATTCATCTACCTACCTATCCCCTCTCTTACTCCAAGAAAAAATTTAAGTCTTCACATTACAACATTCAGCTTTCATAGACAGAAAACCCTTAACCTTGTTATATTTCCA
The DNA here is from genome assembly GCF_042477335.2 of Ovis canadensis. Lineage (NCBI taxonomy): Eukaryota > Metazoa > Chordata > Mammalia > Artiodactyla > Bovidae > Ovis > Ovis canadensis. The sequence goes on from NC_091251.1 coordinate 81,559,016, forward strand.
TAAGCAATAGAGGAAATATAATTTGCAATTTTAAATTTCAATCATGTGAAATTTACTAGAGGATTTTTCTAGGATGGTTACTTAAGCCCCAAGGCAATATTTTGCCAAGTAATAAGATTCATCAAGCAACTTTTTTTAAAAAATGAAAATATTGGGCTCTGATGTAAGGAAGTCAAGGCTATTTTCACTTAGTGCAAAATAATGCCAATTGGATTTAGAATTATGGAGTGATCTAGTGTGGGAAAGTCCATATAAAACTCATACAGTTTTAGAATTATCTTTTAAAAAACATTCCTTCTGAAACTGCTTGAAAATTTGTGAAAATCTTTTTGACAACTTGAAAAGCCATCGCTGAAAAAAAATTGCTATATTTCGCTAGCATTCAGTTTTTTATGGTTCCTTACTGCCCTTAATTATAGTATAAGACAGTATCAACTTTAAATATCAAAAGGGGGAGGAGGAAAGAAGCCATCTGGAGTTTGTTTCTGTTACAAGCAAGATTTCTGGTTGTACTTTTGCTAAATTTTTACTGCTCATTCAAAGGTTTTCTGTTTGTAAGATTGTTGTTCAGGCATTCAGTCATGTCTGACTCCTTGCACCCCATGGACTGCAGCATACCAGGTTTGTAAGATAATTGTACTATAATATTGAGTATGACCTCTTCTTTACAGAGGGATTTATAGTTTGAAAAACACATTCATACCCATTATCTTGTTTGATCCTCATACCATTCATTCATTCATTCAACAAATATTTATTGAGTATCTATACTGTGTTGGGCATCAAAGATACAATGGTGAAAGAGATGGTTTTAAATTTTATCTGTTTGCTGATGTTGCCCAAATTTATATCTCCAGCCTCTATATCTTCCCTTGAACTTCTGAGTCAGTATATCTAACTTATTCAACATTTCCACTTGGATTTCTAATAGGTATGTCAAAGTTTATTAGTATGTTTAAAAGCAAACTCCTCATCCTGCCTCCCTCTTTCTCTTGTTAACCTTCTCTTCAAGTAAGCTCCTTATCTCTAGTTTAGCTTTTCAGGTCAAACCTGAGCGACATCCTTGATTTCTCTTTCTTCTCCTCCATCCCCACCCACATTTAGTCTGTCAGGAAATCCTGTGGCCTCTACCTTAAAATATATATCTGGAACTGAAGCCATTTTCACTACCACCATTGGTACTGTCCTTTCAAAGCACCTTTATTTCTTCTCTGGGTCATTGTTTTAACCTCTACAGGTCACATTGCTTCCAGTCAATTCAAAAATTCAATTCGAAGCACAAATTCAATCTGTTCTCCATGCAGCTGCATAGTGAGACTCAAAAACCAAAAAGTCACTCCTTTATCCCAAACCAGCCCATGTTTCCGTCCCACTTAAAGTCAGGCGTCTTCAGCATGAACTACATATTCTTCCATGAGCTAGGCTTCCTTTACATCTTCTCCCACCGGGCCCCTCACTTACTGTTCCAGGCACACAGCCCTTGTTATTCTTGGAACCAAGGGGAGTGGGGGGCTTTGCTCTAAGAACTCCCACTTTCTGGAATACACCACATATCTGCAGGTCTTGCTCACTTACTTCTTCCAGGTCTCCTTTAAAATGTGATCTACTCAGAGAGACCCTCCCTGATGACCCTATATAAGTTACACCATCCTAACTATGCATTTCTTTCTTTTACCCTGCTTTGCCTCTGTGCTCAGTCACTCAGTCGTGTCCAAGTCTCTGTGACCTGATGGACTATAGCCCACCAGGCTCCTCTGTCCATGAAATTTTCCGGGTAAAAATACTGAAGCAGGTTGCCATTTCCTCCTTCAGGGGAATCTTCCTGACCCAGGGATGGAACACACATCTCCTGTGTCTCCTGCATTGGCAGGCAGATTCTTATCACTGAGCCACCTGGGAAACCCATACCTTTCTTTATCCTTCTTCAAAGCCTCCATCACCACTGGATGCATTATATATTCTTTGCTTATTTGTCAAGACTCTGACTGTTCTATCAGAAAATAGGCTCTTTAATTCCGTACTTGACTGATGCATTCCCATCGCCATGAATGGTGTCTGGCAACCAGAAGCCACTTAGCAATACTTGTTGAATGAATCATCAAAGACAAATGTCCTTACTCTCAGAGTGCTTATATTCTAATTGAAGGAGACAGTCAACAAATAAAAAAGCAGAGTTTGGGGAAGGAATTGAAATGAGGTAATATAACAGAAAGTGGTTATGTGATTGGAGGGAGACACTTTGGATAGGATAGCTCCCTGTGAGGGGTTAACATTTATACCAGGGCTGTGACAACAGTAAGAAATCAGCCTTGAAGCAGAATTGTTTTTTTTTACTTTATAAATCAGGAAACTGATGCTGAGAGAGACTGTGTGCCTTTTCGCATCTGTTGAATAGTAGAGTGAATTCATAATCCCAGACTTAGACTGTAATTGGTGGCTCATAGTAAATTTCAAAGCCTGTCACAACTAAAATGGCCAAAATGCAATACTAAAAAAGAAAAACAAACAAACACAACAAACACACAGTCCACCTCTCTGCTGGGACAAGAATCCCCACTCAGGCTAGGCAGATTGATAGCTGGCCACATAGAAAGCATACCTTTTTTTTTTTTTTTCTGTTTTATTTTATAGTCAACCTTTGCATTTAAGACTAGTGAGCATGTAGCTCAGCTCTGAAAATAGGGGGAAAAGTCCCTGATTGTTCTGAGATAGCTACTTCTCAAAAGTCATTTTTCTTAATTCCACGAACCAGTCCCAGAGGAGTGCCTCCCCTGGCTGTACAGTACTGAGCTTGTCTTCATGTTTCTGGAACACTCCAGGATTTTTTTTTTACTGGTGAAGTCATGCTGGGTGTTTTCAAGTCTTCAGAGCTCTCTCAGGCTTTTTCTCAAAGCACAGAGACCCAGTGCAAGGCCGAATCTGCGTGGTTTAGTTCCTGCTTCCTGCAGCAGATGGTGATCCTGCCTCTGAGACACTGAGGCTCCCTTTTGCTTTGCTAATAACCCTTGAGCCTTTGGGAAAGCTTGATTGATAACAACTTTGGAAAAAAGTAAAAGGAAAACCTACTGAGATGACCCTTCTGGCAATAGCTTGAGGCCTACCTTGGACTGTACCCAATAGCACAAAACTTTGAAGAGCAGAAGCAAAAATTCAAACATTTGCTAACGCCAGCGCTTAGTAATTCACCACCTCACTATCACATGTTTTCTTTCTCTAGCTTTCGTTTTTTATATACATAGCTTAACTAATTTCTAGGCTTGTTTCCAATGATGTGATGTAAAAGGGGAGTTGGGAGGGAATAAGGAAAAGAATGCACAATTCCTCAAGTGAGAAATGAACTTCAGCATGAACACAGGAACATGAATGCTCTTTTGCCTTTTTTTTAAAAAAAATTCTATATTTCTGTTGTTGTTGTTTAAAAAATAAGAAAGGTTAACTGTTGGTTGATGCTAATAAGGCTAGTTTAGGTGTTACTGAAGAAAAGAGAGGAATGGGGCTCTGCCAGTGAGGAACAGAAATTGACATGTTAGAGGGGAGGAACAGGAAATGGGTAAGAACAGTCCGCTGATAATTTCCCCATGCACAAAAGAAAGAGGGGGAGTGGTAGGAGCACACTTAGCATCTCAAAGTCTGATGCTGGTGGGAAAGGAAAGTGTAACAGAGGAGTGGAACTCACACAGATCTGAGATGTAGAGAGGTGTGTGTGTGTGTGTGTGTGTGTGTGTGTGTGTTTATGGGGGAGGGACGCCATATGAAAGTGCAAAGCAAATGTGTGAAACTTGAATTGGTTTTTCTGATGGGGGTGAGAGAATGCAGGTGGGTCTTTTGGCATACTGGAAATAATGGTGCTATGTATGCTTGATGGAAATAATTTAGTGAAAGCACATGATTGCTACATGCAATTAGAACTTGGAATAAAACATGATTGCTGTTTTCATGTTTGCATATGAAGGATTATATTATGATTAAATGGAAGAGTAACAAGAGGTATGTGGAAATTATCTTCCTGGCTTGTGTGAAAGAAATAAGGACAAGTGGACCTGAAGCAGTGGGGGAAGCCCTCTCTATGGGCTGTTTGTTCCAGAAAATGCTAGTTCCTCAATAGGAAGCTAAAGCTATTAGGGAGTTAGCTACTCAAGTAAGGGAACTGCCAGGATCCTGGCTTAGAATCATCAAAGGACTAAGCTTTTACAGTTTAGGGAGAAGCATGAGCTCCTATGATTAGATTGAGATACTTTTTAGAAGAGGATTATCCTGTCAATACCAGACTGTGCCTCATCTAAAGCAGGTTTCCCTGTGAAAGCTCTGCTCCTGGTGGCAAACAGACTTGATCAGGGAAACACTGTTCACTTATATCCCTACCAACTAATGAACTGGACTTTTCTTGTCTTGCTATATATATATTTTTTTTCCTGAAGCTAAGGAATAATTGGTTGACTATTCCTCATTAGTAGTTAACTATTTATTATTCGCCTAAGTAACTTGGTTCTTAGGACACAAGAATGAGAATTTGACACCCACAGTAGGTAGATTTATAGTTAATATTTGGTGCATGGTATTATTATTAAACCAGATAAGTGATCAAGGAAAAAGAACATGATTTGGGGAACAGATATGTTGAGTTAGAGGTGCCAATGGGAACATCCAAATTGCAGTGTCTAGGAGACGGTGGTATGCACATCTCTAGAGCTCAAGGCATAGGAATGGATTCGGATAGGCATTTAGAAATCATCAGCATATGTGGGTGTTGAAACCAAGCCATAGGAGTGAATGAAATAACCTAGGAAGAATGCAAGAGTGAGAAGGTGGTCAAGGATGAGTCATTGGGACATACCAGTTTTTACGGTGAGTGGAGGTGCATGATCTTAAAAAAGAGAAAGAGAAGAAGGCAGAGAGATACAGTAGAAAAAGCAGGAGAGGCTAGTGTCAGGAAAGCTAAGAGACAAGTTTCAAGTTAAGAGAGAGTGACAGTACTGCAGAGAAATCAACACAATAAGACTGAGAAGAAAAGACTGACATTCAAATGGATGGGATTTCAGAACGGATAAATAAGATCAAAGAGCCAGATCTCATAGCTTAGTACCTAATTTCTTAAAATGACTCAAGCCAGCATAAGTCTTCCCAACAAAATTAAGTTGGACCAGTCTATGTATTTACTTTTCTCTCAACATCTCCTGTTTATTTTTCTAGCTCCTTCTTTTTGGCTACTCTTGCTGTTTTTTCTGTTTGGAACCCCTGGTCCTGCATCTCAGCTTTCCCTGGGAGTAACTTACAATTGTCTAGAAAAGAGCTTCCAAGTAAGGACCTCTCTGGACCACCCTGCTTTCTGCCTCTTTGGGCAGAGGAGAAAATGACCCATCAACTAACAGGTGGTTGGGCAGCTTGTTTAGTGGGGCTGGAGGAGCCAGTCAGGACTAATGAATGGTGTGGTAAGAGCAGGTGTCCAAGAGAGTACAGTCTTGTAGCCCTCTCTTCCTGAAAGGCGAAGGGATACTTGCAGGACAGGAAGGAACCAATGTGCCCACGCTGCTGCCACTGTGTGATGCTGGCCTGGTCAAGGAGGCTCACCAATCTCCTTGTCCTCCTTGTGGGTTTGGAGTGGAGAAATGGATTCTGAGAAGCGGATTCAAAAACAGCAGATGGAACATGGTTATAAAATAACATATTAAGAATTACCTCAGAATTTATCCATCTGCTCTAACTTTATTCCCAGCCTAGGCGTCTCCTCTCCTTGAAAGGAGGATGCTTGTTCCAGGAATGCCGTTATGACTGAATGCCTCTGGGGCTCTTCATCCCCTTCAAGACCCCCTTCATCTCCTTTTGTATGAGTTTTCTACTGCTGCCAAATAAATGACCACAATTTCAGTGACCTAAAAGCAACACCCATCTGTTACTCACAGTTTTGAGGTTCTGTGGGTTGGCTAAGTTCTTATCTGGAGGCTGTGGGAGAAGAATCCACTCCTAAGCCATTTGGACTGTTGGAGAATCCAGACTCAGCCCTGGCTGCCACCTACAGTTACTCTCATATTCTAGAGGCTGCACCCATTCCTCATCATGTGGCCCTTCCATTTCCACACGATGATGGTGTGTCCAGTTCTTATGATGGCAGCCTCTCTAGTTTCCTCATCTGTCACCAGCAGAGAAAATTCTCTGTCTTTAAAGGCATCATGTAATTAGACCTAGTTCACCAAGTGATCTCCATTTTAAGGCCAAACAATTAGCAACCCTAATTACATCTGCAAAAGCCCTTTTGCCATGCAGTGTGACATAATCACAGGAGTGATATTCCATCATATTCACAGGGGAGGGAATCACACAAAGGTGAGAATCTTTAGGGGCCATTCTTATAATTCTGCCTACCACATTTACACTGTCTTCCATTCTTTTAAATGCCACTGGTAGTGCCAAAGTTTGAGTGGATCCACTCTTTTGGACATAGTCAAAAGTCATTTAGTGAATAAGATGACACTTCAAGCTTTTATTTTAAAATTGGATTTGAATATATAGTAATATGAGTGTTTTGCTTGCGTGACCCATAAAGAAGATCTGAAAGTAATTTCAACATGGAAGTTTTCTTATTTCACATTTGATTATGCTACTGAAAAGAGAATGCTTTTCATGGGAACTTATATGTTAAAAAAAAAAAAAGAACAAAAAAGAAACATCTGAATGGAAGCACAAGTGCATAAGTATATGAAGCCCAAATTTCCTTCTCCAGTTTTAAATAGACTAGTCTCTGGAGTTCAACATTTATTCAGCAGCAATGGAATTTGTGTTTTAATTTCCATTTCCCTCCCCACCTGCAAGGGACACTGGGCCAGAGGAGTGAAATTCCTGTCTAGCTCAGCAGTTCTAAAGGGGAGCAAACCCTCCTGGGCACTGTTTGGAGAGATAGTGAGTCAGGCTTTTGCATTTCAGTGGAGTTTGGACAGACCATGCATCTACTGCAGGTGGGTGGTCTAAATAATAGGCAGACAGTTTAACTCCTTGGGGTCTTGGGTCCTGGAATACGCCTAACATTTCAAAATCAACTTGGTTCTGGAAGCAAAAAAATTCAGAATCAAAAGTGATTTTGTTAAAACAAGGAGAAACAGCTGAAGCTGAGGTCCCAGAGAGAGATGTTTTTCCTCAGACTTCCTTTATTTGACTTTCTTCAGCCAAAATAATTTTTTAAAAAGTATTTAAATAAATAAATAGCAAAGCCTACGTGTTGTAACTAACTAGTACGTAAGAAACTGTCTTCCTGAGGCTCTTCCGTCCCTGCTCTCAGCTTTGTAATCTCTGTAGTGAGAAGGAGGAGAGGCAGAGGAGGAAAAGAAAGGAAAGCATCCACAGACCACAGACCAAACCCATAGGATAAAGTAACAAAGACCGAATTGGGTGGGGCGGGCGGGGGGGTTGGGGGTGAGTGGGAATCAGTGGACTTCAGGTTTAGTAGCAAATAATGATGTCAAATTCTATGATAAAAAGTAAGAAGCTGGACATATCTGTCAGAGATGAAACCCACCTTATAGAATGAGGTGATATAACCCCGATATTAATGACAGAATTTTTTAAATTGGCAAGGGTAGGACTTAAAACATGTGTATTACGTAGTAGAAAGGAAGATATAATGTCTGATTAAGAAGATGAATGTGCCTTCAAGAGACTGGCTGGGTATAATACAGAAATGTTCTTTAATTCCAACCCAGGAATCAAGCTCTAATCTCCTACATTGCAGGCAGATTCTTTACTATCTGAGCCACCAGGGAAGCCCTTAAAAATTCATAAATTTGTCATGTCTGACTCTTTGCAACCCCATGGCCTGTAGTCTGCCGGGCCCCTCTATCCATGGGATTTCCCAAGCAAGAATACCAGAGTGGGTTGCCATGCCCTCCTCCCGGGGATCTTCTCAGGGATGGAACTGACGTCTCCTGTGTTGTAGACAGATTCTTTACCTGCTGAGCCATGGTGGAAGCCCTATACATTGTGTGTGTGTGTGTGTGTGTGTGTGTATATGGGCTCCCTTGGTGAATCAGTGGTAAAGAATCCACCTTCAATGCAGGAGACACAGGTTTGATCCTTGGTTGGGAAGATCCCCTGGAGAAGGAAATGGCAACCCACTCCAGTGTTCTTGCCTGGGAAATCCCATGGACAGAAGAGCCTGGAGGGCTACAGTCCATGGAGGCAAAAGAGTCAGACACGACTTAGTGACTAAACCACCACACACACACACACACACACACACACACACACATACATATATATTAGATTATCATTATTTGCATCTGACTGAGTGAAATTCCCTCTCCACCATCATGCACCTTATGTAAACTGCTATTTTCTATTTTAATTCCATCAATGAGCTGGCCCAAAAATATTTTGTCCAAACCTTCATGGAAACATATTAATTAAATAAAATATTTTATAAAAATTAATTATTAAACTAAAAAAAAATTAATTAAGTATTAAACTTACTAAACTCTTTCTCTTGCCAATTCTTTTTTTTTCCTGACCCAGAATAAAAACTTCCAAATTTAAGACATCATCTTCTTAGTAACAGAACTTCAAGCAACTCAGTGGGAGGAAAATCTGATCTTGGGTGTCTTTGAAACATGAGAGTTAGAACTTAGTTTATCATTTATTTAAAAATTACTTTCAAAATCTTTATGACCTGAAGATTTAACTATCAATAAGAAGTGAGTAATGAAAATGACTTAGTACGATGTGAAGACTGAAAATGTGGGCTTCCAAGCCAGACCCACTTACAGACCCTGGCCCTGACTCTTAATAGCTACATGTCCTGGGGCAGTTATTAATCCTTAACCATTTTGAGCATGTTTCCTCACCTATAAATTAAGTATAATAATAAAAAATACTAAATATGGTGATATATAAAACTAGAGCACAGATTCATGTTAATGTTTGGCAGCAACAAACACGATTCTGTAAAGCAATTATCCTTCAATCAAAAAATAAATAAAAATAAAACAAAAAAACTAGAATATAATAAATGCTCAAATATTAGCTACTAATATTATTTTCCTTACTCTGAGGACTTTAAAAACAATTCTTTAAAGGTTGGGTTTTTAAAACTTTGGTGATTTATCAAAAAGAAAAAAAGAAGAATCCCATAAGAACTGGATCATTAAACTTTAGTAGATGAAACCTCTTTTGCATGACCCCACTGGCCTCAACCCTGAACTTGAACCTTTGCCTCAAGGTTCTGGAAAGAATTTCATCCTCTATTGCTCTTCCAAATATTCCTCTCACTCACTTCCTGTCTAATACACCACCCACCAGTTCGTCAACATAGCACTGACAGCCATCTCTGTTTGTCTTGGCTGAATGATTTTCCTGAGTGCCATTAAAGGCATTAGCCTTCACCTGTCCTTACTGGGTTATTTGGTTTATAATGGCCTGGAATGCTCTTACACTTATCCTTTTGGAAGAGGTTAACTTAGAACCCAGGCTTTGCCCATAAATGATTCTGTTAGTTACAATGTCTTGCATGTAGCAAACAGGAAATGACAAAATGGTACTAAATGCCTTTTTCTATGAGAGTGAAAATTCACTGCCCCCTTTCAGAAAGGTGAGAGAAAAAGGACAACATTTTTGTGTGTTTTTACAGGTACATGTGCATGTTGTCACTCACTTGTGTCTGACTTTTTGAGACCCCAGGAGCTGCAGCCAGCCAAGCTCCTCTGTCTGTGAAATTTTCCAGGCAAGAATACTGGAGTGGTGTGCCATGCCCTCCTCCAGAGGATCATCCCAACCCAGGAATCGAACCTGTGTCTCTTGCATCTCCTGCATTGGCAGGCAGATTATTTACCACTGAGCTACCTTTACATGTTTGTGTAGGTTCTTTCATGGAATACTAAGAAAGTGGAGTAGAGATTTTTCGTGGCATGTTTATTTTTATAGAAAAGAGTTTTGTTGGACACTCTCAAACAGGAATTGGCAAACTATGATCCATGGGCCAAAATGACCCTCTTCCTGTTCTGTTAAAAAAAAAAAAGTGATATCAGCCGTGGTCAGGCTGGTTTGTTTACACACTATCTGTGACTCCTTTTGTCATACAACAACTGAATTGAGTGGTTGAAACAGAGACCATGTGGTCCACGAAGCCTAAGATATTTGCTCTCTAGCCTCTTATAGAAGAAGTATGCCAACCTTGTGCATTTAAGACAGGACAACACTTCCACAAATCCTCTGTTGGTTTGCCTGGTAGGTTTTGCACATCTGGTGTGGACAGAGCAGCCATACTGCAGTTTCTTGCGACAGCCTGTCTATTGTTATTTCCCTATTGTCCCCAGATATATACATGAGAACATTTTAGACTGATTTGATAGTATGTTTTGTACTTTGGTTTAAAAATTACAGCCCCCACCCCAGTGGTATAAATGCCAGGTATCCCAAGAAGCATGGAAGAGCAGAAATTAGCAGAGGCTACAATGATCACTGCGTTGAATCCTTGTGATCATTATTTGTCCTGAGGCTTCCTAGGTATTTTGAAAATGTCTGCTTATTGGAGTTTAGCTTTTCATGTTAGAACGTAGGTGAGAATTTTCATTTTCTTCAGCCAAATAGAAAGCAAGGGAATTTATATCCGAGAATGGTTCTCCAGCCTTCCTCCTCCCCCATGCCTAAGGCTATGAAAACAGGTTTACAAGAAGTATTTTTCTGGCAAACAAGATTCTTGACATGAATAGGACCTAAAAATGTTATTATCTTCTACAAGATAACTTGATAAGAGGGTACTTTAAGAGAGTGCTTTATATTTGTTCCCTAGCATTTTTCAGTGCTTGTGGGATTTATGGTGCTAGGTAAAGGAAAGTCTGTTAAACTAAACCAGATAGCCTAAGGACAGAAACAGAGATAATAGAAAGAAGGATATTGCTGTGAAAGGAAAGATAAACTCTCCAAAAAGTCTGTATTGTTCCAGTGCATCCAATAAATGAAAACATACAAGCAATTTAAATATAACATTAAAAATATGTTACAGAAAAACAAATCTTGAGTATGCAAAAGCAACCTGAAGATGTGTGAAACTGAGGTATAGCTTGCATATTATTCTTTAAAAGCACAGCTAAGTGCAACGTTATTTCAGTTTGCCCCCAAACTAAAATGCCTGCCTCACTAACAAAGTAATTATTTTTTTCACTTAAGTGCCTCACCTACTCTGTGGAATTCCCTTTGCTGCCATCAGGAAAACAAGCTGGAACTACTTGGAGAACTTGTAGGCTATAAAATTAGAAAGTTCTAAAACTTTGAAAAAAAAAATAACAGCTCGATTAAGGGAGTTGGTTTGGGTGTGTAATTTTAGGTTATGACCCTTATCCCATCCCGAAAAACATGGAATGCTGGGCCTAGGTTTAGGGAAGTGGTGCAGCCCAATTCTAAGATAAGAATGTAAAAAATGGTGTTCTGTGAAGGAAGGGAACCAAAACCCAGGTACATCCTCCAGCTGGATAAAGAGGGAGGAAGAGTATAGACCCAGGACCTTTCAGAAGTAAAAGTGCAGGCCAGCAGTGAGCAGAGGTGTGAAGTGGCAGGTGGAGTTTGGTAGAATGTTTGGGGGTAGATGAGAGTGGAGAAAAGTACATAGATGGACACTTCTGCTAACAAATCTATAGCCACACCCAGGAGAATCCCACACCTGCTCGTGTTGTACCAAGGTCTAGTCGACCATCAGAAACCACCACCACTTATGAATTTTAAAAGAAACCAAAAAACCAAAATCCAAACCAACCAAACAAAATACCTTATCATGAAGAATTGGCTAAATATTGAAGAACTGAAAAGGTAAAAATAGAACACAAATTATCAGAAAGCTGGCAACTGATGAAAATAGCGACTGTTTCTGAGTCTGGAGAAAGTAAAGAAGGGGCCCCATAGGGCTGGAAGCTCAGATCTCAGAGGAGGGAACTGTGTTAGTCTGCTCAGGCTGTTATGAAAAATTATCCGTGACTTAGACACAGTGTTCTGGAGATAGGAGTTTAAGATCAAGGGGACAGCATGGTCAGTTTCTGACAAGAGCTCTCTTTCTGGCTTGCAGTTAGCCACCTTCTTGCTGTGTGCTCACATGGCTTTTCCTGAGTGGGCACAAGTCCAGAGAGAAAGAGACTCAAATTAGGGTCCCACCTTTATGACTGTGCTTCCCTTGTGGCTCAGCTGGTAGAGAATCCGCCTGCAATGCGGCAGACTTGGGTTTGATCCCTGGGTTGGGAAGATCCCCTGGAGAAGGGAAAGGCTATCCACTCCAGTATTCTTGCCTGGAGAATTCCATGAATGAGTCCATGGGGTTGCAAAGAGTCGGACACAACTGAGCAACTTTCACTTCACTTTATGACTGCATTTAACTTTTGTTGTTGTTCAATCACTAAGTCATGTCTCACTCTGCAACCAGATGGACTGCAGCAGGCCAGGTTTCCCTGTCCTTCACTATCTCCTGCAGTTTGCTCAAACTCATGTCCATTGAGTCAGTGATGCCATCAACATCTCATCCTCTGTTGTCCCCTTCTCCTCCTGCCTTCACTCTTTCCCAGCATCAGGGTCTTTTCCAATGAGTCAGTTCTTCACATCAGGTGGCCAAAGTACTGGAGCTTCAGCATCAGTCCTTCCAATTAATATTCAGGGTTGATTTCCTTTTGGATTGACTGGTTTTATCTCCTTGCTGTCCAAAGGACTCTCAAAAGTCTTCTCCAACACCACAGTTCAAAAGCATCAATTCTTTGGTGCTCAGCCTTCTTTATGGTCCAACTCTCACATCCATACATGACTGCTGGAAAAACCATAGCACTGACTTTCTGGACCTTTGTCAGTAAAGTGATGTCTCTGCTTTTTAATATGCTGTCTAGTTTTGTCATAGCGATTCTTCCAAGGAACAAGTGTCTTTTAATTTCATGTCTGTGGTCACAGTCCACAATGATTGTGGAGCCCAAGAAAATAAAATCTGTCACTGTTTACATTTTTTCCCCATCCATTTGCCTTGCCATGAAGTGATAGAACCGGATGCCATGATCTTAGTTTTTGGCATGTTGAGTATTAAACTAGCTTTTTTTCACTCTCCTCTTTCATCCTCATCAAGAGGCTCTTTAATACCTCTTCACTTTCTGCTATTAGAGTGGTATCATCTGCATATCTGAGGTTGTTTATATTTCTCCTGGCAATCTTGATTTCAGCTTGTGATCCATTTCTAACCCTGAGCCAAGATCAGTTACACTGAAAATTTGGGTGCCTTCTGGAAATTGTTACTAATTCTTACAACAAACCTACGAGGAAAGATATTATCCCCGTTTTGCATATAAGGAAACTGATGCCTAGAAAAGCTAAGCATGTAGTTGAAGATCTATTGTGAGTAGGCTATGCTAGGGATTGAAAACACTTCACTGTACTACTCTGGCGCCAACTAGACTGTCGTAACTCAATTATAGATTACCTACACTTACTGAGCTAATATGGGAAGCTAGCCACTATTTATAACACCACTTATATGATAGAATAAATTTCAAATGACCAGTTGGGGACTGCCCGTATTAATAGTGATAAAAATGTCACCCAAATGTTTTCAATAGAATTTACAGTTGTTGACTAAGTAATACGGCATGTTCATCTAAAAGTCTGATGTCTAGATTAAGCAGAGATCTCTCCATTGCAAATATAACTGCTTTTTTTTTTTTTAAAAAAAAAAAAAGGTTGTTGCCACAGCTCAGATATAACGGAATTTCTCTGTAACCCACAGGGTCAATGCACAGTGGCCTCCTGTGGGTCTCACAGTTGCTTCCACTTCTTGAACTTTAGCAGAGGCTTCTAACTAGATCAGAATATTGAGCCCTCTACCTTTGGGACCTTGCCTATGGCCTTGGCAACTCCTTGGAAGGACTGCAGGCCCTCAACCTGCAGGCACCTTCTACATCCCCTCTTGGCTCATGAGGAAACCTTGACTTTATCTGTGCCTTGTTCTGGGCTTTGCAGAATTCAGAGGGAAGGTGTCTACTGGACCGGGCTCTCTCTGCCTAAATACTCAGACCCACCAGGTGCACTCAACCGTCACTCTCCCAAGTTAGTGTGAGATGCATTGTGAGTTAGTGCCTTTAGCACTCAGGATGGGAAGTGGGGAGACAAGCCCTTTAGCAGAGGATTTTCCAACCTGATGTCCTGGCCCCACACCCAGCAGGGCTTTCCACCCTGGTCGAGGGGTGGGGTGGAGATGCAGATGAAGAGCAGGCAGGAAAGCTTCTCACCAGCATCTAGATGCTCCTGATTTCTCCCTCCAGCTCCCCTGCTGCCCAGGAAGGATCTTATCTCCCTCCTGTGGGGTGAGAAATTGTAGTTATCCCCTATCCTGCATGACTTCCTCCATGGCTCTGTGCTCTATTTCAGGCTCTGGCTCACTCTTCCATTCAGCCCTTTGGAAATCAAAACCCAACCCCCTCCCTCTTATACTCTTAGCTTTCAAAAATAAAAAGTGTTTTATGGTTTTGGTTTTATGCCTGCCACGACTTAAAAAAAATAAAAACAGTACGTCAGTGGAAGTCTTTGTCTCTGTGTCTGCCCTCCTCATGCAGCTGTGAATGCCGTGGATCCAGGCCTTGGAGAGCTGAGAGGCAACACGGGTCCTTTTCAGAAAGGAAAACCTCTGCTTAAAATCTCCGTATATTATCCTATTACATTAAAAAACAGAAACCAGCTTAAGCTAGGTTGAAGAGAAAAGAAAGGAGCTGATTGGTAGAAACCCCACTTGGTTCTCTTTGTACCTGGCTGGTCTCCCTTCTCAGCTCTTACTAGTTCTTCCTATCTCCCTGGATTAATCATTAGAGAGCCCCAGACCTCTTCTCTTTTCTATCTATGCTCCCTAGAGGATTTCTCGGAGACTCACAATCATTCAAGTCCAGCTATACACAAACCTCTCCTAAATTCATGTCTCTGACTGCAGCTCCATGTTTATACGGCCAACTATCTACTTGATGTTATTTTTAAGGCTGTCTGAAAACACTATCCAGCTTAGCACATCCAAAACCAAACGCCAAATTCTCTAAAACTTCCCCTTCCCCCCATTTCTGTTGCCTGTCCCTCCAGTTATCAGACGGGTGACTCCCGACTTATCCCTGTAGAGTTTGTTCACACTATATCCAGGGTGAGCATTCTAAAATGTGATCCCTTTCCCTTAACTACTTGGATCAAAGGTCTTTGTTTCCTATCTTGCTCAAAGTAAAAGCCAAGGTCCCTGTCATTGTACTCGAGCTTCCCAAGGTCTGACCTTAGTCACTGCTGTGACCTCTCCTCTGGCCCTTCTTTCCCTCACCTCTCTGCTCGGGAAACACAAATCCTGTTTCTCTCTCCTCCTTAGAGCCTGTGCGTTTGCTGTCCCCTCTGGTGGCTCAGATGGTAAAGAATCTGCCTGCAATGCAAGAAACTTGGCTTTGATCCCTGGTTCGGAAAGATCCTCTGGAGGAGGAAATGGCAACCCACTATTGTATCCTTGCCTGGAGAAGTTCATAAGCAGAAGAGTCTGATGGACTGCAGTTCATGGTATCACAAAGAGTTGGACACTACTGAGTGACTAACATACACGCTCAGTACACTCAGGTGTCTGCTCAAACGTCATCTTGGAGAGATACCTTCCCTCTGTATTCTTTATAAGAATCCAGTTTCTTCTCCCAAGAACACATCCCCTGTTTTCCTAATCCTGTTTTATTCTTTTCCATTTGTTATGCCATAGTTTTACTCTCTGGTTATTTATTGTCTGTCTTCTCATCTCCTATACAATGCTCACTTGAGTACTAGCTTTTTGAAAGTGGGGGCTTTGTTTTACAGTAACCTCGTATTCTTAACATAAGAACTTATCTGGTATTTATTAGAAACTCAATATTTCTTGAAATAAATACAAGAACATGCAAGAAAATTAGGATATATCCATTAGACATTGCTTCATGATAAATTAAATTAAAGCATGAACATATTATTGCTTGTGCACCTGTGAGTCCTATGGATGGATCTGCTGCTCTGGGCCAGGCTTGGCTGATTTGTCTAGGTTTGCTTATGCATTGTGATCAGATGGCAGATCCAGTAGAGGCTGGCGGAACTGGAATAGTTTCAGTGCCTCACCCACATGTGACTGACTGCTTCTTCTCTGGGACTAAGGTGATAAATGGGTAGGTAGCATGTCTCTCGGAGAAGGCAATGGCACCCCACTCCAGTACTCATGCCTGGAAAATCCCATGGGTGGAGGAGCCTGGGAGGCTGCGGTCCATGGGGTCGCTGAGAGTCGGGCACAACTGAGTGACTTCACTTTCTCTTTTCACTTTCATGCACTGGAGGAGGAAATGGCAGCCCACTCCAGTGTTCTTGCCTGGAGAATCCCAGGGACGGGGGAGCCTGGTGGGCTGCCGTCTATGGGGTCGCACAGAGTCGGACACAACTGAAGCGACTTGGCGGCAGCAGCAGCATGTCTGATTATCGTAAAGGCTACACTGAACTTGTTCTCATAGGAAGCAGAGAAGAGAAAAGAGACACAGACAGGGAGAGAGAGACAGATAGAAGGGAAACTTATACGTCATTTTGACCACATCCCATTATTCAATGCAGGTCATAAGGTCATCCCAGATTCATGAGATAGGGAACATCACCACTGGAAGAACTAAAGATCACACTGGTCCAGAGAGGGGTGAGAACAGGGGCTATTTACACAAATATTTTGCTATGTAGAGTATCTTACAGAATCCAAGGAAGAGTTTAACAACCCGGCCTAAGAAATTTTAACATTCAGCTGTGAATATTAATCACAGTCTTCCTAAATTTCTGAAATGAAAGGAACTGGAATTGGAATCTGTTTCCAATTCCCAGATTCTGAATCTTACAGTTCAAATTCTAGATTCCCAGGGGAAATAATTGGCCTAGTTTGGGCCCAAAGTTCTTCTTGGCCCTTCCTTATTCCATGTCACACCAGCTAGAAGGGAGGATTGTATTTAGGCCCTGTGGATCAAGGGGCAGTTCCCAAATAGATGGAAATTATCAGGGAAATTAGAGGAGAATTCCCAAAGGGATCTATCATGACTTCTAAATAAAAGTTTTTGAAATCCTTACCTTTTAAATTTATTGCCTTTAAAATGTTCAGGCCTCCATGTAATATGTGGAAGAAATTTCTGTGAAGAGAGCCTTGCTAGGGGGAGTGTGGTAGATTTAACATAGTCTATAAGAGACGTTGAAAATATATAAATAAATTGAATTACCAACTAACAAAAGATGGTTTTAGGCTGCTGCTGCTACTGCTAAGTTGCTTCAGTCACGTCCAACTCTGTGCAACTCCATAGACGGCAGCCCACCAGGCTCCCCTGTCCCTGGGATTCTCCAGGCAAGAACACTGGAGTGGGTTGCCATTTCTTTCTCCAATGCGTGAAAGTGAAAAGTGAAAGTGAAGTTGCTCAGTTGTATCTGACTCTTAGTGACCCCTTGGACTGCAGCCTACCAGGCTCCTTCATCCATGGGATTTTCCAGGCAAGAGTACTGGAGTGGGATGCCATTGCCTTCTCTGGGTTCTAAGCTAGTATAGCATAAAACTTATGGTATTAATCCATATTTCTCTTGCTTTTATTTGAATCTATGATTTTTATTTGGAGCTACATCTTTCTCACGCTTTGTTGAATAGGTTTGTTGAAATTTTCTCCAGTATTGGACTTGGCTTACTGGGTTCGAAATTTATGAAGTAAAGAAATGAAGAAAACAATAATGAAAGATATTAGGTGTCTTAGTTTTTTATTGCTGCTATAACAATTACCACAAATTTAGTGTCTTAAGACATTTATTTTGGTATAACTCTAGAGGGCAGGAGTCCAAAATGGGTTTCACTGGACTGAAATCAAGAAGTTGGCAGAATTGAGTCCTACTTGAGACTCTAGGGGAAAATCCACTTCCTTGCCTTCTTCCAGCTTCTAAAACCATCTGCATCCCTTGGCTCGTGGTCCCTTATTCAAATCACTGTAACCTCTGCTTCTGTTGCCATCGCATTTCCTTCCTGACTCTGACTCTGTTACTTCATTCTTTCGCTTATAAAGGACCCTTGTGATTCCATTGGGCCCACTGAGATAATCCAAGACACTCTCCCCATCGGAAGGCCTTTAATTTAATTAAATCTACAATATCCCTTAAGCCACATAAGGTAACATTTCATGGGTCCTGGGGATTTGGACTTGGATGTCTTTAGGGGGCCATTATTCTTTCTACCACACTAAGTAAATATAAAACCAGACCAATGTATCCTTGAGTTATGTAGATTCTACATTTTTCCAAATGTAGAAAGCTCTTACTCATAAAGTCTTTATGGATCATCGGGGTCTTCAACAAGTCAGGGTTATACCTATGCATTTTTAATTGTCTCCTCAAACTCTCAGAAATAGGAGTAACCTAGAATTTGTTAACTTGTTATTATTCTATTATTGCAGAAAGAGTACCATTTCCAAGTATGCATTCATCATCTCGTAATTGTTGCTAAACCACTCAATTGCTATGTGGTTCATGAATTATTCCACAGCATTGGCAGGCAGAATTGCCACTGTTGTCAAGTCTTTCAGACCCTCTTTCATTTTTGGCAGAGTACTTTTGCTTTAGCTTTCTTCATTCATCAC
Organism: Ovis canadensis; assembly: GCF_042477335.2. Lineage (NCBI taxonomy): Eukaryota > Metazoa > Chordata > Mammalia > Artiodactyla > Bovidae > Ovis > Ovis canadensis. The sequence continues at coordinate 81,577,621 of NC_091251.1, forward strand.
TGAGAATCATAATGCTTCATAAAATTTAAACCCTGTATCTGAATCTTCCCAAGAGACTGGCTCTACACAAGTTCTTTTCCAATGCCTATGGTCCTCTGCTTCTAGGTCATTATAGCACTCTGTGCGTCCTCAGTAATCTTGCAGACGGTTTGTCTGGCTTGAAAATATTCATTGCAATTCACATTAAACTGGCCTCCAGGTACTAATGTGGTACTTAGAGGAATCTTGCTAAACTAGTTACTTTTCACAGAATACCTGCCTTCTGTAGAGTCATGTGTTCCAAAGTATCTGAAAAAATTTATCCTCCCCTGAGGACTTTGTTCTGTCTTTTAAAATCCAGCTCATCCTTTAAGGGCCACCTGGAATCTCATTCTAGGAAATCTTCCTGTTGAATTCCCATTCTGGTGACTGGGGCACTTGGTGAGGTTCAAGTGCCCGTGACTCTCTCACCCAGATTCCAGTGTGGTGGTGGTGGCGGGGTATTCGTGGTTGGTTTCGCCACACCATCAGGCAATCCTCTGATGCAGCCGAGTGTCCTACAGCTGAACTCGGTTCTGATGCTCTCCTTGTGGGGGTGCCTGGAGTGAGAGAGGGCATCAGAGTCCACAGGTTAAGGGCTCAGTTCTACAAGACTATCCCCTCCCCCCAACTTATTTTCTGTTTTCCACCTTTTTACCCATCTAGAAAATACAGTTTTAGGACTTGAATCCAGGACTTTTTGAATCTAAAATCTGAGCTATATTCTTTTATGTTTACCTTCTAGCCTAGGTTGCCTTACAGATTGCTAGCTGGTCTTCTCATTTGCCCTGGGAAATTCACAGAACATTCATGGAACAGAATGCTTGCACTCATAAAATGCACTTATTTATACATTTATTTATATTGTCTTTCCTTCAAAACTAGACTATAATCTATTTGTGGGCAGAGATTATGGCTTCCTTTTCTTTGAAGAGTTCATTGCTCCTTGCCTTGGAAATTTGCAGAGTAGACACTCCACTTTTTCACACTGAGAAAGTGAAATAAGTAGCGTGCACGTAAACATGAGCATTAAGTGTCCTAAAGTGCCAATTATATGATTATGCCTAGTTTTCATCTCTGAAGGGCTGCCAGGATCACTGATGCGAAGGATAGGATCAACGAGCAATGCTCCTATGAGACTGCCGGGGCTCATACCTGTTGTCTTCATGTAATTTAGTCCTGTACATTCTCAATGCTGAATGATCACCCTAACTCTGTGGGCGCAGGAAAGGAAACTGGCAGTATATGTGCAATGTATTTGCCACCCATGCTGTCTCAGTTCTATAAATGTTGTAAGAATCCAGGGAGAAGTGTCTCCACAATAGAGATGAGCTTCTTGGACTCCAGCAATGCAGCCGAGATGAGAGCTGCATGTATATGGGTCTGTGTATATGGGCTGGCAGAGAGGAGGATGGAGTGGGCACCTGAATTAACTATCCTTCTTTACAAGTATGTTGGATCCTGGGCAAAACACTGTTATAATAAGTAATTACCCTGATGGTGAAGTTAGGAGTCACTCCAGAATTGACCAGGATCTGAACCTAAAGAGTCCAGTCTTGGGTGATTTCAGCCGAGAGAAGGTATGGGAAAGAAAATTTGCAGGAATAGAGCATTTCTTCTCTAGGGTTTGTGTTGCTGGAGAGATTCAGAACATAGTAGCTTCTAGAACATCAGCAGATACCATATGACTATCATTTAGACTAAATAGATAGCAAGAGTTCACTGATTATTTGCATTCAGACATTACACAGAGCAAACAAGCAATGATTCTGCATTACTATCTCTTCCATAAATCATGGGTGAAGAGGTCAGTGACTGTTTGCACTGAGCATGGAAACTGTCCACGGAGTTTCCTTCAGAGCTGATATATAGAATAGCACAGTGATGAAGAGCTTTGGATATGAGGAGAGAGACAGACCTCGGTTAGAGTCTCAAATCTCAGTTTACTAGCTGCATGACACTGGACAAATAACCCAACCTCAAGCCTCAGGATCCTCATCTGTGAAAGGAGAAAATTGAGAATGGTGACCACAGAGGGCTTCAGGGAAGATTCAACAAGACAACAGAGAACCTGGCGTACACAATTGCTCAATAGATGCCACATCACCACCTTGATGGAAATGAGTTTGAGCGAGCTCTGGGAGTTGGGGATGGACAGGTAGGCCTGGCGTGTTGCAGTCTATGGGGTCACAGAGTCGGACATGACTGAGCCACTGAACTGACTGACTGATGCCACTTATATTGAAGGAAGCAGTTTCCTCTCTTTCCTCACGTCAGCCAGTGTCCTGTCTCCAGGGCTTGCCCAGACCCCCCTTGCCCCTCCATCATGTGTGATGCCAAGGTCCCTTAGACATGGCAACTTCCATTGTGATCTGAGGCACTGGTCAGTCAAGAAGCACTCAGCGTTGCCAGACAGCTGGGAGTGTCCCGGGTGTGCATGGGAAGCTGGGAACTGGCCTCGGGGAGAATTGTTTTGGCCGCAAAGAGGTTGCTGTTTCGGCTTTCTCGCAGCAACGATTCACTGATGGCACAGAAAGAGCCTTTTTGTCCTCTCCCACTACAGACACATTCCAGCTGTTTCCTTCTAACCACTCTTGTTCCCCACCCTTAGATAGCCAGAATATTTCTCTTAGGTGTATTTATTTCTCCTTAAAAAAGAGAAGAATAAGAAAAGGAAGGTGATTCTATTCTAGCCACTTCCCCAAAAGTACAGGAGCTGTAACTCACCACTTGCTCACATTACATTTTCTCTTCTCTTCTCTCCTTGTATGTCCAAGCTCTGGAAGACGTGAGGTGAAAGCACCCTGTCAGCCTTGGACTTATGCTACAGCCATTCTCCCTCATGACAGCTCATAAAATGCTGCACAAGCATTCCTGTGTGAGTAAATATGAGAAAATACTGAGACAGTGTAAGACAGTCAGGAAAAAGGCAACCGGTCCCCTGCCTGAGTCTGTGACGGGTCCCATTGGACAGACCTTCTGCTGAAGACCTGTGACGATGGATGCTGCCCTAGGGGAGGGGAACTGAGCTAAGGCAGCGTTTCTCTGGCCGCTGCAGCCTTCAGAACCTAGTCTTTCCCACTGTCCAATAAGCTGGAGAATTCACTTCAGATACATTTTTTTCTTTAGTTTAAGAAGTCAGAGCATGGTGAAGGAAGATGTGATCTCAGTGTGCCCTCAGGCCCATTTCTCTCCCCCGGCTCTACTCTCTAAGGCAGTGGGGCTGACACCTGCCTACGGGATGACTCCCAGCTTCCTGTGTCAGCTGGCTTCTGGCTTTGGACAATGTGAGAACAGGAGGAGGCTGGGGGTTTCAGGGGGAAGGGAGCACGCAGGACAGCTCTCCGCTGTGAATGCTGTCTTCAGCATGGCTGCGTGTGCCCCGTGACTCCGCTCCCCTGGAGCCAGCTACTGTCCTGTGACTTTGGCTCTGGGCTCTGGAAACCCCGCTGCCTCCCTTTGGCTTTCTCTGCCATTGCTCATCTCTGATTTGCCTTGCTCTCTTGTTTGGCTCTCAGCTCTTCTTTCACCCTTGTACCTAATTCCCTGCATTGATTTCCCTTTATTAAGAAATGATAAAGTCGTTTCCCTGTTGGACCCTGACTGTTCCCTGTAGGCAGCTGGGAGGAAGTCAAGCATATTTAAATACTTTTCAAACAATAAATGCAGTGAATGTTTGTTTCTAGATCACCTTGGCAATAAGTCAGCTTACTTAATGCAAACATTTGGAGGCTGTTATAATTAGACCTCTGCTGTTTGAATGATGTATGGTAATTTAAAAATTTGAAAGTCAAGAGAAATGTACTAGATATGTGATGGGAAAAGATAAAAAGGGTCCCCAAGATCTCCCTTTATGTTAGTTTTCAGAACTCATGGGCACTGCCTGCCTCTACTCCCCTCCCTCTCTTTGAGGAGAAAAAGGGCAGAACATGGGCAGATGTGGGCAAAGGGTGCTGAAACTGCCCAGCTTCTTTTGTTCCTTTGCCTCGAGGCCTGGGTGAGTGAAAAAGATCTATTTGTGCCAAGAAAGCTATATATTGTGGTAATCAGCTCTCTCTTTTTATTTCTTGGCTCCATCAAGCCCTCAGTCTATTGGAGTCTGAGGTTTTGGTAAAAATGCAAAAACATACTTTCTATTATGATCTGTAAATTTTCAGAGGAGAACCCTCATAAATGTTCAATACATCTTTTATACACAGGATGCATAAAGTGCAGTAAATATATACACAGTCATTTGTGCTTTGCTGCTCTAAAAAGCATGCTTTTAAAACTAGAATTTCAAAGCAGCCTACTCGAGGACATTTAATTCCACCTGGGACATGGGTGGTGTGAGACCTAGTGGCGGCTCAGACACTGTATTGAATTCATGCACCTTTAGCCACAAGGAAGGAATTCACAGCAAACCAACTTCTTAGTATAGTTCCAATAAAATCAGAAGCATCCAGGCCAGTTATAAAACAAGGCTTTCATTTATAGAGGAAAAGCGTTATAGAGAGTGACATTCAACTGCTGAAGTGGTCACCCTGATGCGATTGATAATAACAGACTGTTGGAATTTTCTGGGCACTTCTACATGTCCCAAATCTTCTCAATGAACAAAATGGATGTATAAATTGTGTTACGTGTGTGTTAACAAAAATTAACTTATTCACCACTGCATCCAAAAATAAATAAATAAAAAGGTATTATTTCAAAGAATCATTTGTGGATTTTAAAACATTGTTTTTCACCCCCTATCTTTAAGAGGCACAGAATAGCACACAGTTCAAGCAAGGGCTTTTGTAGTTATGCTTTAGAATTCTTCAGCTAGTAGGATGCTTGTGTGATAGGATGATTTGTTGAGACAGTATTTTCCCTTTTCTTTAATTTCAGGCAGAACAGCAGTTTTCTGTGTTCTCTTGACACAGGGATATTCCTATCTGGTGCCAACAGTCTTACTCCATTAAGGTGATTGTGTCAGGGGTGTGGGGTGAAGGGTAGGTGTGCAAGCCTTCTAACTGATGCATCTATGACTGCACATCCTCCACTAAAGTGGGGAGACAGTGGCAATTCCTGTGACAGCATTTCTGGAACTGAAATGCACAATAGTAGCTTATTGGATGAAAGAAGTAAGGTCAATAAAAGCTAAGTAACTTGCACAGTGTTACACAGATAGTAAGTGGTACAGCCAGGATTGAAAACTTTATGATACAAAAGTAAATGTGAATTAGTAGTGTTAGCTACAGTGTTGCTATTGTTATCTCTATATATTAGCCCTGTGACCCTGAGTTCATCCTTGCAACTCACTTTCCCTTGTGTACTCCATGAACATATCAACACTCTTTGGCATATAGAGAGGTGCTGTATGTTAAATTATATTTAAATGCATAAACTTAAAGTAGCCCATCAATTCTGTTCTATTTTCTTGTCTTTATTTACCATAATCAGATAATACAAATGGCCATAATATTTTCCTAAGCTGCTGTCTAAATCTACCAGTTTCTTACTGCCTTCTCTCCTTCTTTACTTCCCCGTCACATTCTTCTGCTCCTTGCCTCTCCCCTCCCCCACAATAATTCCTGGTAGGATGGTTGGAGGTCGAAAAAGCCCCCTATTAAACTGCTTCTGTCATCAACAATCCTGAATTCTTATCATCATGTTTTAAAACTTGTTTATTTATAACAACCTAATTGACATATAATTCCCATGCCATAAAATCCATCCTTCCAGAGTGTAGAGTTCAGAGGGGTTTGGTGTTTATTAAAGTTGTGCAACCATAACTACTGTGTAATTTTAGAACATTTCATCAACCCAAAAGACACTCCATACAATCCTCCATTTTATAAAATATTATGGGGGATATCTGAGAAAATGATGATTGCAATTACACATGGTTATCAAGTAATCTACAGGACAAATACTTTTTCAAACCAATCAGTAGAGTTGTTTATTTAGTAGAGTAACCTAGAATGGAAAGCTCAGGTTCATATCATATATTCCAACAATTGTGTCTCCAGTAATGTGTGAAATAGAAATGCAGGACTATGGGAACCAAAAGACATGTATAAGAGAGTTCTTAGCAGCATTATTTAATAGCCTTAAACTGAAAAACAACCAAATGTTCATTAGCAATGGAATGGATAAATAAATTGTGATATAGTCATAGAATTAAATGCAGCATAGCAATAAAAAAAGTTTTAAAGCTGCAGCCATATGTACCAGCATGTACAAACTTCACAAAAATAATATTGTACCAAAGAACAGAAAATGCACGCTATATTAGCCCCTTGATACAAAGTCCCTGAACAGGCAAAAAATAAACTCTGGTGTATTAACTTATATACAGTATACACTGGAGTGAAAGTGCAAAGAGAAACAATGAAATGACAACCATAAATATCAGTATGGTGATTACCTTTGGCAAGGAGTGAAGTGGTTGTGTCTGAGGTGCTATTTTATTTCTTTATCATTGTAGTGGCTCTGTCAATATGTGCATTACACTATTTTATTAAGCTGTATGTTTACATGTTATGGACTTTTCAGAACATGTATTTAGAACATTTCAAGAAAGTAAATAATAATAATGAAGATAGCATGGGATTCTAGTGGGTTGGCCTATACAGTTGATACACGGACCATGATTTAACCTGATGATGATAAGCTAGATGTCAGAGGGAGTGAGAAGGAAGCTATCAAGGTGTCTCATAGGGGAGGTCAGCCTTGTAAAGCCTAAACCACCAAGAAAGGGGCAGATTTCATCTCAGGGCCAGTGTTTTCAAGCTATGCTCTTGAAGCCTGAGGAGCTCTGGCAAGACGCCCAGGGATTGCCTTGGCCAAGAAAGGAATGGGTGGGTCTTCTGGATTTTCATCCTTTTCCAAAAGCAGCTCTACTTATATCTGTTTTATAGTTACTGGTATTGTTGATTGGAAAAAAAAGAAAAAAAAAGCACAGCCTAAAAGTTGAGAATTATGTTTTATCTGGTGGGAAAGACTGAAGACTTAAGTCCAGAAGACAGTTTCCCAGGTAGCTCTGAGGGACTGCTCTGAAGAAGTGATGGAGGAGCCAGGGTATGTAAGAGTTTTGCAACAAAAACCAGGTGGTAGGAACATCAAAGGGTTACTGTTAATTAAAGAAAACCAGACATCTCGGATTAATGAATTTAGTGAGTTTTTCTATGTATGGGAAGATGCAAGAGTCTGGGCTCATTGAAATCTTTTTTTTTTTTTAAATGTTCACCTTGACTCTCTGAATCTGCCTGCAATTCAGGAGACCCAGGTTCGATCCCTGGGTCAGGAATATCCCCTGGAGAAGGAAATGGCTACCCAGTCCAGTATTCTTGCCAGAATTCCATGGACAGAGGAGCCTGGCAGGCTACAGCCCATGGTCCTGCAATGAGTTGGACACAATTGAGCAACTAATACACACTTTTAACTCTCTAGGGGCAGTATCCTGCTTTTCTCCGTCCTGAATCCCCTAAGGATACACAGTTGGGGGTAACTACAGTGGCTGTTATAGCTTGATGGCTACATCTTTTGTTTACCAGTATGGGAAGCAACATTTTTCAACCACCCCGTATATAATTTCCTTTGAAGAAATGGTTCATGTCTTAGAACCTATTGCTGAAGTGTCTATCAACATTTTAAATGTGCATACTCTTCTGAAGAAATCTTTCTTGAGGAATCTATTAGACAGAAATATTGTAAAATGTGCAAAGATATATGTATGAGGGTATTGTCCATGATATTTTTAGTAATAGTAAAAAAAGAAAAAAAGGAACTACCGAAGTGTTAATTAATTAAATGCCTCATGGCGTGTCCACATGTGGAGAATTATGAAGCCATCACAGTAGAATGTAGCACGTCTAGATTAGCTCTGCTCAACCCTGTAACAGTCAGTGACTCTTCCTTATAATGAATATGTTTAATGATTTCTTAACTATTGAAAATGAAATTCAGAAATAATATAACCTTCTTATGCAACCATATTTTTAGAAACCAATATAATCTTTCGAGTAAAATATGAGGTAGAAATGGAAGAAAAACAGCTTGTATATTAATGTCTATGGTAGTTGATGTTATGAGTCACTTTGACTGGGTCACATGTGCCCAGATGTTTGGTCAAACATTACATTGCTCTGGATGTGACTGTGCGTGTGTCTTTAGGTGAGATTAACATACAAATCAGTAGACTGAGTGATGTAAATTGTGCTCTCTGATGTGGGCTGCTGCTGCTGCTAAGTTGCTTCAGTTGTGTCTGACTCTGTGCAACCCTGTGGACTGCAGCCCACCAGGTTCCCCTGTCCCTGGGATTCTCCAGGCGAGAGTACTGGAGTGGGGTGCCATTGCCTGATGTGGGTAGGCCTCATCCAATCAGTTGAAGGCTTGAATACATCAAAAAGTATGACCTTCCTCTGGGCAAGGAACAATTCTTTCTTCCTGGCTGCTTTTAAATTGGGACATGGTTGTTTTCCTTCCTTCAGAATTGAACTGAAACCTCAGCTCTGCTTGACCTTCAGGTTGAAACTGCAGCATTGCCTCTTCTTGGTCTCCTACTTACCAACTCATTCTGCTGATCTTGGGCCTTGTCAGCTTCCATCATGTGAGTCAGTCCCTTATAATAAATCTCTTTGTATTATTCAGGAAAAGCCTGATTAATACAATATCTATTTCATTATGTAAATCTTCAGGCATGGTGAAATTATGTTTCACCATGCCATGTTAATGCTTTGAGGCAACATCTACAAATGCAGACCAACACAATTGTGCTGGTATGATTCGAAAAAAAAGGCAGTCTTCCCTAACTTTACAGTAATTGTATTTCCTAAAAACTTCAGGTAATGCATGTGTATTGAAACTATGCAAAAATACTTTCTGTTCACCAACATATGGTTCTTGCCTCGAATACATATAAATCAATTTTTCATCTATATAAATGACTAAAAGTGAAAGTCATTCAATTGTGTCTGACTCTTTGTGACCCCATGACTATAGCCCACCAGGCTCCTCTGTCCGTGGAATTCTCCAGGCAAGAACACTAGAGTAGGTTGCCATGCCCTCCTCCAGGGGATCTTCCCAGGGATTGAACCCAGGTCTCCCACATTGCAGGAGGATTTTTTTTTTACCACCTGAGCCACCAGGAAAGCCCACATACATGACTCTTGATATTCAAAAGCCATGCAAATGACTGAATAGTGTTTTATTGTGTGGAATCAGTATGAATGTAGCATCCTCCGATCATTTGAAACCCAAATCAGTGTCATATATTTCTATATGGAGAGTACAGCCTTCAGTGAGAACCACTGATCCTTACGGAAACTTTCCAAGGTAATAATTGTGGGTGCATGTGCATAGATGTGTGTAAAAATAATTATGCACTATATCTGTTGCATGAATTTCCCTAGTGGCTCAGTCAATAAAGAATCCTGCTACAATGCGGGAGACCTGGGTTCAATCCCTGGATTCAGAAGATCCCCTGGAGAGGGGCATGGCAACCCATTCCAGTATTCTTGCCTGGAGAATCCCATGGACTGAGGAACTTGGCAGGCTATAGTCCAAGGGCTGCAAAGAGTAGAACAGAACTGAAGCAACTTAGCGCACTTGCATGCATGGTATCTGTTCCCTAGGGCTGCCATAACAAATTATACAAACTTAAATCAACGGATATTTCTTCTCTCACTGTTCTAGAGGCCAGAAGTCTCAGATCAAGGTGTCAGCAAGGTTGGTTGCCTGCAGAGGCTCTGAGTGGGAGTCTGTTCCACGCCTCTCTTTAGGGTCCAACTCTCATATCCATACATGACTGACTACTGGAAAACCATAGCTTTGACTGTATGGACCTTTGTTGACAAAGTACTGTCTCTGCTTTGTAATACACTGTATAGATTTGTCATAGCTTTTCTTCCAAGGGGCTGAGAGCCAAAGAATTGGGGCTTTTGAATTGTGGTATTGGAGAAGACTCTTGAGAGTCCCTTGGACTGCAAGGAGATCAAACCAGTCAGTCTTAAAGGAACTCAATCCTAATTATTCATTGGAAAGACGTATGCTGAAGCTTAAGCTCTAATACTTTGGTCACCTGATGTGAAGAGCTAACTCATTGGAAAAGACCCTGATTCTAGGAAAGACTGAGGCAGGAGAAGGGGACAATAGAAGATGAGATGGGTAGATGGCATCACCGCGTCAATGGACCCGAGTTTGAGGAAGCGCCAGGAGATGATTAAGGACAGGGAACCCTGGCGTGCTGTAGTCCATGGGGTCACAAGAGTCGGACATGACTGAGCAACTGAACAACTTCAGGGTCTGGCGGCTGCAGGTAGTGCTTAGTGTTCTTTGCCTTATAGATGCCTCATTCTTGTTTCTGCCCTTGTCTTCACATGGCTTTCTCTCTGTGTGTCTGGGTCTTCTTTTCTATCTCTTATAAGGGAACTCATCATTGAATTTAGGGCCCTCCCCTCTTCCAGGATGATCTCATCTCAAGCTCCTTACCGTAATCACATCTGCAAAGTCCTTGTTCCAAATAGGGTCACATTCTGAGGTTCCAGGTGGATGTGAATAGTGCAAGTTGAGTAGTTTTCATCATTTAAGAAAACTCTCATTGTTGTAAGCAAAGGACAAGTAGACTGGGAGCACAGGGAACCTTTTTTTCTTTTAACTCAGCTAACACCTACGTAAAAAGTAGGTGTTAAGTTGTTTTTTGTTGTTGTTGTTGTTTTTTAATCAGCTAACACCTATTTGAACTTCCCTGGTGGCTCAGATGGTAAAGCATCTGCCTGCAGTGCGGGAGACTCGGGTTCAATCCCTGCATCGGGAAGATCTCGGGAAGGTCTCCTGGATCCTTCCTGGAGAAGGAAACAGCAACCCACTCCAGTACTCTTGCCTGGAGAGTCCCATGGATGGAGGAGCCTGGTGGGCTACAGTCCATGGGGCCGCAGAGAGTCAGCCACAACTGAGCGACTTCACTTTCACTTTCAACATTTACTTAGAGAACTACATAATGAGAATTAAGCTTGGGTGTGGCCGGGCACAGCTACTGTTTTGTATTTTTATGCTTTGTGTGTGTTTAAGAAGAAAGGCTCTCCAACTCACTGAGAACACCTTATCTTGACCCTTGGGCAGAAAACACAGCTTGACTTTTAAGGGCCAGCACGCATTGTCAATAGAAGAGCAAACGGTCTTCCTGCAGCAGGAACAGAGGTACCACTGCTGAGGCATCTCAACAGAGAACATCTGTGAACAAGGACAATTTTCTTTGAAACTTATAGGTAAGAGAAGAAATTTTTTGTACCCATAAACTAGTATAAGTGCAGAATAGGCTGGTTGAACTTTGGGGCAATCATATATGGCATTATTGGGAAGAGAGAAAATGTTAAATTGGAAAAGGGAAAAACGTGCAGTGCTGGGGTAATTACTCTCTTTGAGTTTTGGAACTAATAGATTTTTCTTCTGTGGTTCATTTCCTGCTTATCTGTGTATTGCAGAACGTACCTCCTCCATCAAAAGTGACTTCAAAACAAACACATGCAAGGGCATTTTTGGAATCAAAGCTACAGGTACAAGGTGATGCTGTAAGGCAAATATATATTCTAGGGATCTTGATTTGCCTTCAGTTTTCCATGCTTTGGTGCATGAATGAAATTGGGTTATTTTAAGATTTCCAAGGAGTCTTTTTTAAATATTTAAGCTACAGAATTCAAAGTACATATACCATTTCAGTTCTGCTAAAATAAACCAGACCCATGTGAACTTGAAAAGATCTAGCTTTTATTTTCATGTTGATTATTTATTAAAAAGTCAAATAGTCATCTATTTAATCAAGGGCATTTGCTTCAAATTGCTTCCATCCATTGTCTTTACCATGAAAGACTGATTGTGCTTTGAACCAGACTCTTACTTTTTTTTTTTTTTTATTATGAGGGAGATAAAGAAAATTCTTGTAAAAGAACCTTCACATCAAAGAATCAGCTCCTTAAACCATTTTCCTTTATACATGTTGGCTACAGGCCTACATCTGTTCATAAATTGATATGTAGTCTTTTAATGTACATTTGACATTACTGAACATTTTCAAAGATAAAAATGTCAATAGATTGGAAAATGAACTTGAGATAAGAAATTGCATAGAAAAGGCTGTGGCTTATAGCTATTTGTTTTCTTGTATCTTTGCATCAGGTTTATCATAACGTTCTGTTTAATCTGAGATTGAGTTTTTTAATAATTTGTTAACAAATAAAAAAGTCAGAAGTAGTCAAAACTAAGATATAAGAAAGTACCAGGAATCCAGGATTGCCATAATATTTAATATAAATACCTAATTAACCCATTTTCAGTTAATGCCTGATTAGACTCCAGAATCTTACTAAGATAACAGTAGAGATAAAAGACTGTCTGCATACGATATATAGGGATCCAAAAGAGAGGAATAGTGACTATTTTTTTCCTTCCTGACAACTCAAGAGAGGGTGAATTTTGAGAACTAACACTAACATAAGAAGTGGATGGGGAAAAAAAGTAAGAAATTCCTTGTGGCAGAGAAGGGCCAGTGGACTTTAAACATGATGACATCTAAAATTAAAATTTAAGCTCTTTCTCTTTTTTGAAATTTTATCCATTACGATCAGGTCTTTCACATGTCAGATACCTATCATAGCCCTGGGATAGGGTGACTACTTTGGGAAATGAAGTGGAGGTCTTCAAATTTGGGGTATAGATGCTGAGAGAACACTGAGGAAGCTGGAAGCGGTGGTGAGATCACTGTAGGAGGCAGAGTGCTTAAGTAGGAGCAGAAATTCAAACCAAAGGAGGCCTTTGAATATAAGCAGTCTAGTCTAGGGAGCCTCAGAAACCCTGGCAAAGGACACAAGTCGAGGTGGATGGAGTTGGACTGCCCACATCATCATTCAAAAGGAACTGTTGTGGGTCACAGTTGACTTCCAGCTGAGAGCTTACATGACCTTCACATCCAAACCTTCCCTCCCTGGTTGCTCACAGCCACTGACTGAGCCAATGACTGAACTGTGTGGGTACTGGAGTCAGGTCATGCCAGCCTGATGCAAGAATCTTCTAATGGTACCCTTTTCTCAGAAGCTCTTCATCAGTCTTGCTGAGACTTTCTGTGAACTGCACTGAGGTCTAAACCTCTTCCTACCCAATCCTTCCTTTCCTCTCTCCTTTTACAAGAGTCACACCTGCACCTGCATTGCAGTCTAAAGGTTCTCCCTGCCTTCTCCCATTCCCTTCCCTTCACCCTTGCCCCCAAATGTCCAGTACACCTTACTGTCTGTTTCTTGTAAGTCCTAAATGGAGATAAGTGGTATCAAGAGTAGGGACTGATGATCACATGGGGCTTGGGTCTCGTCACTCACTGTCTAGCTGACACAAGGGACCCTTTCATGAGTGGAGTGGGGATGGCATAACAAGTCTCTGGCACAAGGCCCACTTGCTGAAGATCCCCACAGTGGTGACCTGGGAATATGTCCCAAGGTGAAAAATGCCCTTGATATTTGCAATGATTGTCAGTGCCCTCCACAGTACAATGATTCTGGTATGTGAAAGATAGCAGGGATTAACGTCTATGACGAGTGGAGTTGCCTTATTATTAACAAACTATATTGATGTCCAGTGATGGAATAATGAGAAATTGAGAGCGGTTAACAAACCATTAAAGGCTAAGTGTGAGAGCCAGAGGGCCTCTTTGCCAGCTTAAGAAGGGTTTTATGTCTTCTAAATTGGAAGTGTAAAAACAGCTGAGCTGCAAAGAGGAACTATTAGTATGATAGAGTCAAGAGATTTTTAAATAGATAAGGCAGGTCTTTCAAGCTGAAGTCAAGGCCCCAGTTGGAAAAATCTGGAATCCTAAATGCTTAGAACTTGCAGAGATTTCCCACCCTTCCCTAAGAGACAGCTGTCACTCCCTGCTGCAAGCAAGGAAGAGACCTTTCACCTGCAAGGCAGCAGGGGTTCCCTCAGGAGCTGATCCCACTTCCTTTCCTGGCTGCTGGGGGGAAAACAAGGGTTAAATCTCCATCCTGGACCCCACCCAGGACCTGGCTGGGGATGTCCTGGGGCTGATAAGGAAGAAATGACACTGTAGGAGTTTTCAGAATTAGCTAGCATGGACCATGAAGAATGGAGGATTATCCCTGAACTGGATTCGGAGAGTGCTTGATCAATAGGGTTGGAACCAAAGAAAGGTTAAGAAAGAATTCATTAACTTTGGGGCTCTCTCTCATGACACATCATTTAACACCCTGGTGCGTCCCCAGAAGGTCAGGAAGACCCACTTGTCAAGGTGGCTCTTAGAAGGCTAGAGAAAAGGATGGCCAAGTACAGTGGGAAGGCCTGAATGATCCTGGCAAGTCAAAGAGGAGAATGAAACAGAATGAAGAGGCTGATGGAGGTGAGTGCACAGGAATGGATGTATTATGGGGACGTGGAAGATTTTATGTTTGAGTGCTGCATCTTCAGGTGTCTTTGTTCACACTGAGCCCACACTTCCCTCCCTTACTTCTGCCAATAATGAAGCATATGTAGTATGGGTACCAGAGCTGAGCCTGTCCAATGCTGGCCACCTCTGCTAGTCAGCCTTTTGTTATAGCCAAGACTTGCTTAGAACCTCACTGCAGTTTGGGATCTTCCTACCCAAATCCTCCAGTGCCTCCATACATCATAGATCTCAGATCTGCACTGCAATCTGAAGGCTCCCTTCTTCCTTCATCCTTCACAAGCATTTCTCCCAGTGAATCTCTTGGCACATCTGACCTCATCTTGGTCTGCTTCTCAGGGCCTGTGAACTGCCAAAATATGTACCTCGGTGACATGGGGCAAGTTTTTCTTGACTATTATTTCCTGAGTATCGGCAACATTTTCTTGTTTCTTCATGTGTCTAGTGGTTTTTGTTGAAATCTGGACATTATAGGTGACATATTAAAGCAGCATTCTCACCTTTGAGGATTATTATTGCAGTTTTGTTAATTTGTTTATTTTTCTGTTTAGGAATTTCCTCAACTAGATCTGGGGAATCTATGTCCTCTGTGGTTTGTGATTGCTGCTGTCTCTGCTTATGGTCTTTTGCTTTTTAAAAATAGTCTTATGCTTATTCCTTGACATCACTCCCTTGTTTGCATCACTTGGGTCAGACCTAGGTGGAACAGAGATGGTGCTCAACCACTCCAGACCAGTAAGGCATCTGTCTTCTGCCAATAGACATGTGTGTGGGTAAGGGGGGTGGTGGTCAAAGTTCATGCCATTTTCAAGTGTGCCCAGGCTTTTAGTTTCTCCTGGGCCCTTTTGGGTCTCCTCTGCACGTGTTTTGCTCCAGGGTTGGCCAGGCATCTGTAACTAGTTTGGTTTTTCTCCAGGGTCTGCTGCACATTGGCCTAGTCTAGCAAGAAATAGACCTTCTCCCACAGTGACCACAACCTCAGGCTAGTGAAATTATGAATATTCCTTACTCAAACCAGGATTGCTGTGATCACTTCCACTGATAACACTGCTGGGTGCGGACTTCTCTCACCAGACCAACTTGAGGGAGCTGTTTTGACAGTCAGAGAGAAGGTCCTGGTCCTTAAAACCTGCCTGGCCCTGGAAAACCTTCTTGTCAGCTGGGCTTGGTGGTGGTGGTGAGGGGGGGGTGGGGTGGCAGGGGAAGGGCGAGGCGCGGGAGCAGCTCACAGTCAGAGCACTATAGGTTCCCAGTGTTCCTACCTGAGAAGTTAAATATTTTTTTACATATAAATACTTCTCAGATTCTTAAATGCTTCTCAGATTGTTCTGGGAAATGATTTTTTCCCCCTTTTTGGGTCAATTTTGTCCAGATTTATAGTTGCTTTGAAGGGGAAAGGATTTGCCAATCTCTTCACTTGGCTATAGCCAGGAATTCTGTCTCTACAGTGGTAGCCTTTTTCCCTCCAAACTTCATGCTGAAACCTAGGTGGTCATTCTAAAATGCAAATCTAGTGGTATCTGTCCATAGTTTAAAGGCTTCCATGGCTTTCTGTTTCCCTTAGAATAATCTCCTTACAAGAGTCAGCATGATGCGGGTCCTGCTTGCTTTTCTAGCTTTCATTTGACCACTTTTTCCCTAGAAGTCTGTGCTCAGACCAGACTGGATATCACCCATGCCACACTTTGTTTTATCCCTACACCCAGCATGTGAAGCCACCTCTGACTCTTTCCTTCTCACAGCCCTGGGTCTAATTTTCCTAACTGACTCCTATTCATCCTTCAGATTTCAGCTTAGATATCATTTCCTTCCAGAATCACCCTTCCTTTAGTCCTCTGCCTTCTAGGTCTTGGTGCCTTTGATCTGTATTCCCATAGTTTGCTGTTCCTATCCTTTTCTGGACTGGGTCACACTCTTGATGTCATTGCTTTACTCGTTTCCTTCGTTAGACTCCATGGATGCAGAGACTACTGATGAATGTTCACTGATTTATTCTTAACAGTGAGACTAGTGACTGTTAGACTCTGAAAAACACATAAACACACAAAAAATGACTAAATGCCTGATTAAATCAGAAATGAGCAAACTTTTTCTGTAAATAGTCCAATAGTAAATATTTTAGGCTTTGTTGACCATAAAGTCTCAGTTATAACCACTCAATTCTGCTGTTTTAGTGTGAACGCAGCCATAGAAGATAAAAGGAACAGGCAGAGGCTTTGTTCCACTAAAACTTCATTAGTAAAGCCTGGTGGCTGGCCAGGGGCTACAGTTTATAAATTCTAGGATGAAATGTATGAGTGAATGAGTGAGTAGTAGGTAATTAGGAAATGTTTCAATGATTTGAACTAAACTCTGACTTGTAGTTCTTTTGTAAATAATTTAAACTTATCTTCTCTTCCTTTGGTCCAACCAAGAAAAAACGTAATAAGCATTTTTCATATAGCAACCTGTCATCATAAATGAAAATTATGTCATTTTATACTTCAATGCAAAAACTGCCTCTGGAGTCAGTAGGGGATGTTGGGTTCTTCTTTTTGTATCTTCAGCTAGTTCTTCTGTCTTTCTTTTCTTTGTTGTCGTTTAGTCACTAAGTTGTGACCTACTCTTTTGCAACCCCATGGACTGTAGCCCACAAGGCTTTTCTGTCCATGGGATTTTCCAGGCAAGAATACTGGAGTGGGTTGCCGTTTCCTTCTCCAGGGGATCTTCCCAATCAGAGACTGAAGCCGTGTCTCTTGCATTGGCAAGCGGGTTGTTTACCACTAAACCACCAGAGAAGCCCCCTTTCCTTTCTTACTTTTCATTATTTCATACAATCTAAGGCACAACGTTAGTCAAAGAATTCAAGGTAACTAATTAACATGGTTAAATGACAATTTACATCATGTGCTGATCATAGGTATA
The DNA here is from genome assembly GCF_042477335.2 of Ovis canadensis. Classification (NCBI taxonomy): domain Eukaryota; kingdom Metazoa; phylum Chordata; class Mammalia; order Artiodactyla; family Bovidae; genus Ovis; species Ovis canadensis. Next base: position 81,594,956 of record NC_091251.1, read on the forward strand.
AAGAACAATGAAGAAATACGCTTGTTAGGAATATCATTGAAAAATGACAGTTTGACATTTTGAAGCCTTGTCTCTTTGGCATTTTTCTAATTTTATCTACTTAATGTTTTATATTAAGGCACTTCTTTTTTTTTAGCAACATAGTCAATTAATTGAATAAAAATTCATGCATTATTAGATGATACCTGCCCTTCAAGAATCACTGTATTCTGTTCTATGAATTTACATGTATAATTATAGAGAAAACTTAGGAAATATTTTTATGATTACTAGAAATTGCATAGTATTATGGAGACAATTCACTATACCCTTACAAAACTGAATTAGTATTTTCTAATTTTGATATGGTATTGAGTATTTGTCCTAAATGTACATATAGAAGAAAGCAGAATATTGGAGTTAATCAATAACACCTGAATACACATTTATTTTATGTACTTTAAGAATTAGCATTCTCTAATTTCACTTCTATGAAGTCTTTTTCTCACTTAAGAAATAAATCTTATGCAAGATTTTTATTGATTTTTTTTTCAGTGAAAGAAAAACTACTTTTAACTGCTTCCTAGAACTTTTCAAAGTATCCAAATGCAACCTTTTTCTACTAAAGAAGCATACAGTTTGTGTAACCAGGGTTTCACTGTTGGTAAAGAGAAAAGCCTGATGTTACATTTCTGAAGCCATCCTCTCCTCTTGTGGAATCCTGAGGAAAGACTTAAAGGGAACAAGAAGAAATTATCTGGTAATGTGCCTTTAGCAATCTCAGGAAAAATGCAATGAGCTTGCATTTACTTTATCTACTCTAAGATCAACTGATTCACAATAGGTGGCTGAACTGATGACTTATTTTATCTTAGTGGTTCATTTAATTGTACTCATTAAGTTGCCTGTTTTAAAAACTCGGCAATTAGTCCTGGGAAATCACATAAACCAAAACTATTTATCTCAGCATGAGATTCAATAAATACCATATTAAGAATAAGAGTTTCCAATTAAAGAGGGGGCCACATGTCTCTAACTACACATGAAGGTACTTGAGAACCAAATGCAATTGTATCTACATAAACCCAGCAACACAACAACATTACAAGTAGCTTCCTTCTTGTAAGTGAATTTGAAAGCACCCAAGTTGAGTTAATGTTTCTTATATTACAGGGGTGTTTATGAAATCTCTAATTAATAAATGCTACTGTAAAAAGAAAAAGAATTCTATGGTCAAATACATTGGGATATCCTGTGTTATACAGAATAAAGTAGTTGGCTTTCTTTCCTGGGGGACTTCTCTGATCCTTGAATATGTGGGGATGTATACTAGACCTTCTACAAGAGGTGAATAGTAGATATTTTGCAAACTTACTACCATGGAACACAATTTTTCTCAAAATATCCGTTAACATGATGAGGAATCATTTATTTAAAAAATAAGGTTGGAAGATTCTTTCATAATGTTGGAAGATTCTTTTATAACATAACTTTCTAAATGAACTAGTCATTTACATATCCTATTTTCTTATGCTTTTTGTAACAATTAAAAAAATAACTTTGTACTTATAGAAAAATTGTAAGAAGAGTACAAAGAACTCCTGTTTACCTTTTACTTAGATTTCTTAGTTTACCACATTATATTTTCATTTTTTCTCCCTTTCTTCCTATATCTCTCCCTCTTTTCCTCTCCATTCCCACTAGCTAATCAGCTAACTACTCACCTACCTACTACCTTCCTATCATCTATTCCCTCACGAACCATTTGAATATAGTATCTTTATTCCCCAGTGCTCCATGCAAAATCTGAAACAAGGTATAAATTCATTAAAGGATTGACAATTAGTGAATGATGTCTTTCAGGATTTTATCTATGCAAAGTTCAAGGCAACCCTGGAATAATAAATATGAAGACATTATCTATTATAAAGAGCCAGTGAATCCATTTCAAATCTCAGGAATTATCTTACAGTCTCTTAACAGTTTCAGCATTTGAAAGTTTCCAAACCAAGAATCAGAACAAATGCCTGACTATGTTTTCTTTTTCTGAATTATGAATGTGCTTATGTGGTGAACCAAAGCCAAATAATTTGCCTTCTATTTCAGTCTAGGATATATATATTCAGCCCTGTGGTTTCAAACCGACTGGTAAACTTACTTATTGATTGAATTAAACTTACACAACCGAGTCACTGAATTCAGTTGGATCTTTTCTGGAATGTTTTTCTCTGTAACCCTGTTTTCTCACTTTCTCCTTCAGTTTTATTTCTCTATATAGAATAAATTTTTAAAGTCCAGAGAGACTTTTTTATTCATCCCAGGAAAAATAAAAAGAGGTAACATTGTTACATCCAAACAAGTTATGGCTTAAAATGAATCTTGCTTGAATCAGTTTGGAAAATAAGAATGTGCAAAGTAGAGACTACTATAAGACTTCTATAAAACGTGATTTATTTGATTTTAAGAATACTGAATGAACACTTAAAAGAATGTTGAAGGCTGATTATATGAAGTGCCCAAAGAACTCAAATTCATTGAGACAGAAGTAGAGTAATGATTTCCAGGGGTTGGAGGGAAAAGGAAATTGAGAGTTATTATTTAATGGCTAGAAGTTTGGGAAGAAGAAAGAGTCCTGGAGATGGACGGTGGTGACGGAAGCATGGGAAAGAGGATGTACCTAATGCCACTGAACTGTACAGCTAAAAATGGTTAAAATGGTAAAATTTATGCTATGAATACTTTACCACAATTTAAAAAAAGAAAGCTAAATGCTATGTGGAAAAATATATTTGCCTATAGATGTACAAGTATCCTTCTGGTTTTTTAATTCATACAAAATGTAATCTTTTCTTTTCATACTGAATACTTACTTGGTAATTCTTTTACTCCTAAAAGAGAATTTGATGGGAGAGGTAGGAGGTGAGCATCATTTGGACTTTCCACATGTCTGAAATGTGCCCTGCAGTGGGGGAACACATTGGACGAGTGGTGGGTTCATACCCAGCAAGGGGCAGAAAGGCTGAGAACAGGAGGTAACAGGGCTCCCACCATGAACTGGGCCAGAAGGGTGCTCCCCCTGGAGTAACTGAGCATCCAGCAAGGGAGAGCTGACCTGGAGTTTCATAAAATAGGGGGCTCCACAGCAGAAGTCTGTGAGGACTGGCCCATTATTTATAACTGCTTTGAGATAATGAACTATTCTCTCAAGCACATCTTTTTTATTTTTAAAAGTTCCAGTTTGTGAGGTAGGTTTTTATCTTTAGTTTATGCTCCTCTCCTCCACTTACATCTAATATCTGTGTACCAGTGTCAGCACTTTTTTGATTCATGCTTATCTTTGAGAAGTACTAATTTCCTGTTAGAGAGTAATATGAGGAAGAAGCAGGAGGCATGGGACAGGCAGACCAGAGCTTTGTTGGAGGTTTATCTTATGTGCCATCTCGTCGTGTGTTTTCTTTGCCCAGGAGGTATGTCTCACCTTTTGGTGTTCAAAAGCAAAGATGTCTGGCCACCCTTTTTCTGTACTATGATCTGCTGATCTTCTCTTCTTCTCTTACCCAATTTCACAACCTCTAGTTCTATAGACTAAAAGTTAGGTTTTAGGAATGTGGAAATAGAATATGAGTACATCTTCCTCTTCAGCTCCAACCAGCTCCCCTGCTAGTCTTTCTTTAAGAACTGGGATATACCTTTCAGGATTATGACACCAGCTTTTAGAGAAATCTATATTTAGCTCAAGATTTGCATAGGTATGGACTAGCATTCAGCTTCCTTTTTATAGTCTTTGGCTAACTTCCACCATATTTCATACATGATGTTTCACAGTTGGCCATGCAGGAGGCTGCAGGAGGCCATGGGACTACCTCTTTATTTCAGTATCAGTCAAGTTTCATCTCCATTGTTTTCATTTTTAGACAAAAGTCCCAGAATAGCAAAAATGTAGGATGCTATTTGAAGGAATTTCTGGAACTGTACACTAAATCCAATCCTAAAGATGCCACAGAAAGGAGAGAGAAAATGATGATTTTTTTTTTTTTAAATCCTGAAAAGACTGAGACGTCTCTAGAGAGATAAAAGTTGGCTGGGTTTCAGGTTTCCTCTGAAATGAGATCCTAGACAGAAAGAGGCGAGGAGCCACAGATGGAAGATAGCATAGGTGTAAAGGGGAGCCCTGAATGAATCTTGTTCTCTGTTGCAACTTGAGGCATGAAAAGAGAAGCCCAGATTAGTAACACAGCCATAATCTTTGAGCCCAGGAAAAGATAGGGAGGAATAAAATAAATGTAGGCAAGTGAGCAGGCCCTGGGCTTTGCCACCTCCCCAACCTCTCTCCCACTACACATCCCCAAAACTATTAGTTGTAACTGAGCAAGACAGTTTTCAGAAAAGGAGAACAGTGGAGTACAGGGATGGGCAGGTGGCAGTGAGGGGATTGGTGGAAAATTGGGAAGCCAGATGGCAAAGTGTCATCTTTCTCGTTTCATGCTTTCACTTTAACACTGGATTAAGAATAGACTTTCTCTAACGTTGATTCTATTTAATATAGTGCTTTGCCTGATCAGCAAAATATGGCAATAAAATAAATAACAGGGTAAATGTTGGAAGGGGAGAAACTAACAATCATCATTGGAAATAAGATAATTAACATTTTTAAAAAAGCTGTATCAACTGAGAAATTGATAACTAATAAGAAAGTGTAGCAAGTTTCCTTCACCCAAACTCTATATCAGCACAACCAACTGGAAAATGCATTCTAGAAATCCAGGCATCATTCACAAGAGCATTTAAAAACCTGTAAAATATATATTTATACTTAATAGGCAATTTTATTATTTTTTTTGCCATTCCCTTTCTATTTTATAGTGGTAATGTAATGTGGTTATAATGGTTAACATTCAAGTGTAGTCCATAATTTCCTGGATATCAAGACTGGATTGCTACTGAACTAGAGGAGAAATAAATATCCCCCAGAATTGGAAATAATCAAACAAAAAATGTACATAACTTTTTTGGAGAAATTTTAAAAATACTATTGTAGGATATAAAATAAGGAAATACTAGAAAGCCACACCATATTCACCAGTGGATAACAATGTTATAATGATATTAGTTATCTCAAACTTATTCTATAACTTCAGTTTTGTTTTAATAAAAATCCTAGAGTATTTTTGAGCCTCTCATAAAATCGATTCCAGAATGTATATAGAAAAATAGAAGTCTGCAGAAAAAATCCTGTATGACCTATCTTATAATAGAAACCAGATTGTCACTGTTTTCAGACTTGATCTATGTGAATAACCAATCCTAAATTCTCATTTTATTCCTTGAGAGTTTACAACCATTTATGGTACCAGTTGGGCTTCCCTGGTGGCTCAGACAATAAAGAATCCGCCTGTAATGAGGGACACCTGCGTTCAATCCCTGGGTTGGGCAGATCATCTGGTGAAGGGCATGGCAGCTGACTCCAGTGTTCTTGCCTGGAGAATCCCATGGACAGAAGAGTCTAGTGGGCTGCAGTCCATAGGGTCACAAAGAGTCAGATATGACTGAGTGACTAAGCACAGGACACGGTACCAATTACTACATAGACCAGCCTTCTTGGTTGTCAGCAACAGAACATTCTCTATTTTCAGCAGAAAAGGATTTTATTAAATGTGTAGTTCACGAAGCCTTGGCAGGGCTGACAAAACAGACTACGCTGAGCATTTATGTCTGCCTCCGATACCCGCTTCAGCTTGGCGTCCATTCACATTCTCTTTCCCATTCTCAAATTCTGAAGCAACTGCATGTTCCTACCTAGTATGACTACCATCATACAAGCAAAATGTATTCAACCTGCCCCCCAAGGATATGCCAATATCTCAGCATTGTTAAAGTAACAAGGTACTTGGTAGCCATTAAATTATCAAAACTTAGAAAGAAATCAAATTTTAGCGAGATTGCAGAGAGATGAAAGTTTCCATTTTTGTTGATGGAAGAACAAACTGGCCTGGCTGCCCTAGAGAACTGAGTATGTCCTAGTTCAGTTCAGTCACTCAGTTGTGTCCAACTCTGCAACCCCATGGACTGCAGCACGCCAGGCTTCCCTGTCCATCACCAACTCCCAGAGCTTGCTCAAATTCATGTCCATCGACTCAGTGATGCCATCCAACCATCTTATCCTCTGTCTTCCCCTTCTCCTCCTGCCTTCAATCTTTCCCAGCATCAGAGTCTTTTCCAATGAGTCAGTTCTTCACATCAGGTGGCCAAAGTATTGGAGTTTTAGCTTCAGTATCAGTTCTTCCAGTGAATATAGTGCTTAGTAAAGTTGTATGCATATTTGACCATGAAGTCTTACTCCTAGATTCATACCCTAGGGAAACACTCTTGCAGATCCACGAAGGACAATAAAATAATATTTATTATAGTGTTGCTTGTTGGGTTGGGGAGTTATAGGTCACTTAAGTGTCTGTATTGGGGAATGATAAAAACAAAGTGACAGAAGCACACTCCAGACTCTGCAGTAGTCGAAAAGGATACATTTGGTACCCATATAGCAAGAGGGGTCGATCTAAAAAGCATAGTATTGTCCCAAAGGTAAGAAACAAAACAGTATCTGTACCACAGTACCATCACGTGAGTTAACACACACACACACACACACAATGTATATTTATAAGTATTTATTCATATATATGGACATATGTGAGGTACTTTGGAGAGGGGGCTGCAGTGTAACTTATGTGAGTGGGAATAAGAAATCAAGTGGAGAAAAATAACCAAAAAAATGATGAACATTGCATGGATGCATAATGATGTGCCCTGCCTAAACTAATAGGATTAGTTCAACTCTGAATCTGAGACGTTTATTCATTTGTTTGTTTTGAATAGGGAGATTTTCTGTGATTATGGCGTCCCATTCCTCCTAGTTAATCATAATAATTAAAAATTCAAAAATTGCTCTAAAGGCGCCAGTGCATTTCACTTTTAAACATAAAGCTGACTCGTTTATGTCTCTAAGGAAACTTCCACCAAATGCCTCATCTCCAAGCTCCTCATTTTCTTGATTCCATCTAATCTTGGCAAAGGAAGGGGAGAGGTTAGAATAACCTTTCAAAACTTTGAGAATGGGTCTAATTGTTCTCTATTTAGACAAAGTTACTGGTTGCTTAATACCTATTTAGAGCTCTTTCTGGAAAGCAGGCAGCCATTCTAGGCTGTAAAGGTTGTTTTATAGAAATGTTCCTTTTGACAGAAAGAAGACATTGGAGAATTCATATGCTATTTTAGCTGATTCTGTGATTGCAATCACACAAATCACTACATTCCAGAGATATCCCATGAACAGAAGGTTTTTCCATTTCAGTCATTCAAGGTAAAACATTATCTTTTCATTTTCGATGTACTCCAGAGTGTCAAGAAATGATGAAATGTAAGTCACAATTACAATAGCATTTCTAAGTCTTCCTTGATGGTCAGAGGTAAGAAAAAGAGAGAGTAAGATAATTCTTTTGTTCTCAGTGACATTAAAATGCCCTTTCAGATAAGAAAAAAATATATTGGACTGGCTTCCCTTTGTTCAACTGCTGTAACCTCCTGCAATCTCACTGCCTATTCACCCCATGTGAGTTAGTGTCACAGAGCAAAATAATGACTATCTTCCGTAAGTCTGTATAGTGCTATAGAACTGGAATTGGTTGGTGCAAAGAACTGGAATGAAATTAGAAGGTGAATGGACTGTAGATTTGCCCTATAGTTTTTGAGCTGTTTGATTTGGCCTTCTGTTCCTCTCTTTGGTACTTTTATTTATGCACATGAGGAAACAGATAATATAAATAGCAAATATCACTCAGACCATTCGATTTTGGCTTTATATTTTCAACTATGCTGATAAATGCTGGTCACATTTCTTTTCCATTTGGGTGGTCTCATTTAAATCAATGTAGAATATCCCTTATGATTATACAGTGGAAGTGAGTGCAACATTCAGAAAACGAAGATCATGGCATCCGGTCCCATCATGTCATGGGAAATAGATGGGGAAACAGTGGAAACGGTGTCAGACTTTATTTTTTGGGGCTCCAGAATCACTGCAGATGGTGACTGCAGCCATGAAATTAAAAGACACTTACTCCTTGGAAGAAAAGTTATGACCAACCTAGATAGTATATTCAAAACCAGAGACATGACTCTGCTGACTAAGGTCCATCTAGTCAAGGCTATGGTTTTTCCAGTGGTCATGTATGGATGTGAGAGTTGGACTGTGAAGAAGGCTGAGTGCCGAAGAATTGATGCTTTTAAACTGTGGTGTTGGAGAAGACTCTTGAGAGTCCCTTGGACTGCAAGGAGATCCAACCAGTCCATTCTGAAGGAGATCAACCCTGGGATTTCTTTGGAAGGAATGATGCTAAAGCTGAAACTCCAGTACTTTGGCCACCTCATGAGAAGAGTTGACTCATTGGCGAAGACTCTGATGCTGTGAGGGATTGGGGGCAGAAGGAGAAGGGGATGACCGAGGATGAGATGGCTGGATGGGATCACTGACTCAATGGACATGAATCTGAGTGAACTCTGGGAGATGGTGATGAACAGGGAGGCCTGGGGTGCTGCGATTCATGGGGTCGCAAAGAGTCGGACACGACTGAGCGACTGAACTGAACTGAACTGAACTATGAGAAATAGATTTAAAGGACTAGATCTGATGGATAGAGTGCCTGATGAACTATGGAATGAGGTTCGTGACATAGTACAGGAGACAGAGATCAAGACCATCCCCATGGAAAAGAAATGCAAAAAAGCAAAATGGCTGTCTGGGGAGGCCTTACAAATAGCTGTGAAAAGAAGAGAAGCCAAAAGCAAAGGAGGAAAGGAAAGAAATAAGCATCTGAATGCAGAGTTCCAAAGAATAGCAAGAAGAGATAAGAAAGCCCACTGCTGGGCATACACACCGAGGAAACCAGAATGGAAAGAGACACATGTACCCCAATGTTCATCGCAGCACTGTTTATAATAGCCAGGACATGGAAACAACCTAGATGTCCATCAGCAGATGAATGGATAAGAAAGCTGTGGTACATATACACAGTGGAGTATTACTCAGCCGTTAAAAAGAATACATTTGAATCAGTTCTGATGAGATGGATGAAACTGGAGCCGATTATACAGAGTGAAGTGAGCCAGAAAGAAAAACACCAATACAGTATACTAACACATATATATGGAATTCAGGAAGATGGCAATGATGACCCTGTATGCAAGACAGGAAAAAAGACACAGATGGGTATAACGGACTTTTGGACTCAGAGGGAGAGGGAGAGGGTGGGATGATTTGGGAGAATGGGAATTCTAACATGTATACTATCATGTAAGAATTGAATCGCCAGTCCATGTCTGACGCAGGATGCAGCATGCTTGGGGCGGGTGCATGGGGATGACCCAGAGAGATGTTGTGGGGAGGGAGGTGGGAGGGGGGGTCATGTTTGGGAACGTATGTAAGAATTAAAGATTCTAAAATTAAAAAAATAAATAAATTAAAAAAAAAAAGAAAGCCTTCTTTAGTGATAAATGCAAAGAAATAGAGGAAAAGAACAGAATGGGAAAGACTAGAGATCTCTTCAAGAAAATTAGAGATACCAAGGGAACATTTCATGCAAAGATGGGCTCGATAAAGGACAGAAATGATATGGACCTAACAGAAGCAGAAGATATTAAGAAGAGGTGGCAAGAATACACGGAAGAACTGTACAAAAAAGATCGTCACGACCTGGATAATCATGGTAGTTTGATTACTCATCTAGAGCCAGACATCCTGGAATGTGAAGTCAAGTGGGCCTTGGAAAGCATCACTACGAACAGAGCTAGTGGAGGTGATGGAATTCCAGTTGAGCTATTTCAGATCCTAAAAGATGATGCTGTGAAAGTACTGCACTCAACATGCCAGCAAATTTGGAAAACTCAGCAGTGGCCACAGAACTGGAAAAGGTCAGTGTTCATTCCAATCCCAAAGAAAGGCAATGCCAAAGAATGCTCAAACTACCGCACAATTGCACTCATCTCACATGCTAGTAAAGTAATGCTCAAAATTCTCCAAGCCAGCCTTCAGCAATACATGAACTGTGAACTTCCAGATGTTCAAGCTGGTTTTAGAAAAGGCAGAGGAACCACAGATCAAATTGCCAACATCTGCTGGATCATGGAAAAAGCAAGAGAGTTCCAGAAAAACATCTATTTCTGCTTTCTTGACTATGCCAAAGCCTTTGACTGTGTGGATCACAATAAACTGTGGAAAATTCTGAAAGAGATGGGAATACCAGACCACCTGACCTGCCTCTTGATAAATCTGTATGCAGGTCAGGAAGTAACAGTTAGAACTGGACATAGAACAACAGACTGGTTCCAAATGGGAAAAGGAGTATGTTAAGGCTGTATATTGTCACCCTGCTTATTTAACTTCTATGCAGAGTACATCATGAGAAACGCTGGGCTGGAAGCAACACAAGCTGGAATCAAGATTGCTGGGAGAAATATCAATAACCTCAGATATGCAGATGACACCACCCTTATGGCAGAAAGTGAAGAGGAACTAAAAAGCCTCTTGATGAAAGTGAAAGAGGAAAGTGAAAAAGTTGGCTTAAAGCTCAACATTCAGAAAACGAAGATCACGGCATCTGGTCCCATCACTTCATGGGAAATAGATGGGGAAACAGTGGAAACAGTGGCTGACTTTATTTTTCTGGGCTCCAAAATCACTGCAGATGGTGACTGCAGCCATGAAATTAAAAGACACTTACTCCTTGGAAGAAAAGTTATGACCAACCTAGATAGCATATTCAAAAGCAGAGACAATACTTTGCTGACTAAGGTCCATCTAGTCAAGGCTATAGTTTTTCCAGTGGTCATGTATGGATGTGAGAGTTGGACTGTGAAGAAGGCTGAGCACCGAAGAATTGATGCTTTTAAACTGTGGTGTTGGAGAAGACTCTTGAGAGTCCCTTGGACTGCAAGGAGATCCAACCAGTCCATTCTGAAGGAGATCAACCCTGGGATTTCTTTGGAAGGAATGATGCTAAAGCTGAAACTCCAGTACTTTGGCCACCTCATGAGAAGAGTTGACTAATTGGAAAAGACTTTGATGCTGGGAGGGATTGGGGGCAGAAGGAGAAGGGGATGACCGAGGATGAGATGGCTGGATGGGATCACTGACTCAGTGGACGTGAATCTGAGTGAACTCCTGGAGTTGGTGATGCACAGGGAGGCCTGGGGTGCTGCGATTCACGGGGTTGCGAGGAGTCGGACATGCCTGAGTGACCGAACTGAGAATATCATATGAGGGATAGAAAGAATGAGTACCTCAAGTGGAAGGTACATTCAGCAATGCAGTTTTAATTGCTCTGAAAACCTCAGCCTGGGAAACCCAGCTTATCCAGCCTTCCTGAGGACTGATCTAAACTCTAAGTTCTGATATGTGTGATCGCTATTCATTCCTGAGGGAAGACTGTCTCTTAAGGAGCAGAGCAGTGTTTAGTAGTTGCAAATAGAAGTCTGTCTTTTTGGAAATAAAGATTGCAAAATATAGCCCAATGGCTATAAAATCTCTCCATGTGATGAATAAGATAATCCAAATGACTTTATTTTCCAGGATCATTTCTTCAGACATGAGTACTGTAAGAGGTAAAAGAAAAGGGGCAATAAACTGAAATTCATAAATGCAGTTGAACTATAACTTATGAAATCTTTCTGAACATTCCCTCACTGAAAGCTCCTTTTCTCTTTATCACTTTGCCTGGTTTGTGTCTCGACATGGCCATGAGCAGCTAATATCACAGGCAGATCTGGACAATATTTGCTAAAAACATGTTGGCACACAGATTCCACTGTTACTGACTAAACAGGAGGCTAAAAATAAATGAGAGATGCTAGAGATATGAGTAAATCCACAGTTTCATGGTAAATGGCAAAAGACTCTTTCAACTATGGTCTGCTTGTTGCAGGAAGATAAAACCCAATATCAACATTGTTTGGGTGATAATCTTCTGCTCTTTCTCTTCCAGTCAGCAAATAACCTACTCTCTTCAAATCCCTAAATATTTCTGTGTTTACATTTTCCAAATACTTAAGGCTGCTATCCTGAGATAGTGGGAACAACCCAATATGTCGTCTTATCTCTCTTAAATAATGAAACCCAGATTGCCACAATCAGCTAAAACCAGGATTCAGAGGTAGCCATTCAAGAATGTGGGATGTTGCTAATGGGAGCAGTACAACTTCATAACCTATGCTTCAAAGTCACAGCCAATGTGTTAATGACCCTGGATATCTGAGATCATTGTAAATACACAGGAACATATGTGAGCCCAAAGGCTGAGCAGTCCTTAAACACTGAAGTTACTCTATGTTTAGTTAAATGACCTTTCTTTACTAAAGTAAAAGAATATTTTAAAAAATTGAAAGGAGTCCTCTCTAAACTCATTGTGCTTTTCAAAGCCAAGTTGATTTTACTAACATTGACTTTAAGAGAGTAAATCAACTTGGCTTTGAAAAGCATAACAAGTGGTCATTTCACTTCTAGTACCAATGTGAATAAGGTAAAAATGTAAGAAATTATAAAAGTTTAAAAAATTTTTATTTGAAAAAGTTTTCTGTTGAAGTATAATTTCCCTGTAGCACTGTGTTAATTCCAGGTGTATGACATAGTGATTTGATCTTTTTATACATTACAAAAATGATCACCACAAAAATCTAGTTATCTTCTGTCACCATACGAAGTTATCACAATACAATTGACTGTATTTTCTGCACTGTACATTCATCCCCATGACTCATTTATTTTGTAGCTGGGAGTTTGTACCTATTAATTTCTCTCACCTATTTCACTCCTCCCCTTATACCCCGCTCCTAGCAATCACCTGTTTGTTGTCTGTATCTATTAATCTGTTTCTGTTTTGTTATATTAGTTCATTTGTTGTTGTTTTTTTTTTAGATCCCATGTATAAGCAAAATCCTATGGTATTTGTGTTTCTCTGATTTATTTCACTTAGCATAATACCCTCTAGGTCCATCCATGTTGTCACAAATGGCAAGATGTCATTATTTTATGGCTGAGTAATGCTCCATTGTTCTTTATCAATTCATCTATCTGTGGGCACATTGACTGCTTCTATATCATGGGATTGCAAAGAGTCGGATATAACTGAGCGACTGAACTGAACTGATATCTTGGTTATTGTAAACAATGCTACAATAAACGTAGGAGTCCATTAATCTTTTTGAATTTGTAAGAAATCATGAAGTTTAGTCTAGCGTACATTCAGCAAAATTCTGCCATCTGATTAACATGTGTTACTTTGCCTTCTTCCTTAGTGCTGAAGGTTGGCGGAATGAATCTGATGCCTGGAATGTTCCCGCAGGGCGCAGATATGTTAAGTATGTGCATTCTCTAGGTGGAATGAATCTTAGGTCAGGTCAAGCTGACAGGGTTAGTTACATGTGGATTGCAAGGACAGAAGCAGTAGGTAGGGGCTGAGGCCATAACCAGAAGATTGAAGGACATACATTAAAACTGAGAAGTGACATAGAGAAATTAACAGCATTATTATCCAAAAATGCTCATCCCAGGAAGCAAGACAGGATGCAGGATGTTAATAAAGTTAGTTGATTTAGGTGCTAGTGTGTTAATTAAGGATGCAGTGAGGCTTGCTTTGATGTGAAGCCTGGAGCGCTATGAGTGTGATTGTTTAAAAGAAAGCATACTAGTATGGAAATGAGGCAGCAACTAAAATTTAAGGGTGGGGCAGCAAGAGTAGGAGTGAAAGGAGATATATATATATATATATATATATATATATATATATATATATATATATACCGGCATAGCAAATTCCTGGAAGCCTACTTGCTAAAATATTTAATAGAGGTATCTGTCTATACAGACATTTTTGGATAATTTACTTTCTATTCATTACATTTTCTGATTTCCCTCCATTAAACCTATAGTACTTGAATAATAAGAAAGTTCAGAAAAAATATTTGAAAGACTCAAATGAAAGAAAGAAAGCCAACCATCATAGTTTAAGATTCATAGTCTAAAATGCTAGTGCAACAACAAAATTGTCACATACACACGCATGCACACACACACTGCATCTGAAGCCAAAGGGAACATATGATTGATTTAGTTCTGCTGGGGACTATTACAACTAAGACAATGTCTAGGGAAAGACATGATTTTTGTTCTCATATGTGTAGTGAAGGGTCAGCAGTGCCTCAGGTGGCTTTATGCCTTATAGTTCTATAGGGAAGGAATACAGGGACTACTGGGAAGGGAAAGGTCCATCTAGTCAAAGCTATAGTTTTTCCAGCAGTCATGTATGGATGTGAGAGTTGGACTATAAACAAAGTGGAGTGCCAAGAATTGATGCTTTTGAACTGTAGTGTTGGAGAGGACTCTTGAGAGTCCCTTGAACAGCAAGGAGATCCAACCAGTCCATCCTAAAGGAAATCAGTCCTGAATATTGATGGGAAGGACTGATGCTGAAGCTGAAGCTCCATTACTTTGGCCACCTGATGTGAAGAACTGACTCATTTGAAAAGACCCTGATGCTGGGAAAGATTGAAGGTAGGAGGAGAAGGGGACGACAGAGGATGAGATGGTTGGATGGTATCACCGACTCGATGGATATGAGTTTGAATAAACTCCAGGAGTTGGTGATGGACAGGGAGGCCTGGTGTGCTGCAGTCCATAGGGTCGCAAAGAGTTGGGCTTGACTGAGTGACTGAACTGAACTACCCTAAAGCTTGCTGAAGACGGGAATCATGTCTGCCTTACTCACTAATGGATTTCCATGGTTCAGCACAGGGCCTGTTTATTCATCAGCAACATGAAGGTAATTATATCTACCTTTCTGTGATTATGAAGATTGAATGAAATAACAATATTTGCTTGCTGGTTGTTGTCTATTGCTACATAACAAACAACCCCAAACCTCGTCGCCTAAAGTAACCACAATTATTTTACTCACTCAGTTACAGTTCAGGCAGGTCATGGTGGGAATAGTTATTCCTGTTCCACACAGCTTCATTCAGGGTAGCTTGAAGGTGGAGCCTGGAATGATCTGAAGGCTTGCTTACTCATAGGTCTAGTGGGGATGCTGCTGACAATTGAGATTTTTGCTGAAGACAGAAACACCCTTATGTGGCCTGTCCGTGTGACCTGGACTTCCTCATGACGTCATCTTTGGAGAGAAAGCTGGGTGGAACTCTTATGGCTTTGCATTGGAAGCATGCAGTGTTTTTTCCACCATATTCTATTTGTTTTTGCAGTTAGTCGCAAAGTTCAACTCAGTGTCAAGGGGAGAAAGAAATACTGCTTGATGAAGAGTGACATGGAGCCATAAGCATTGCTGCCATATGAGCACATGATGGGATGCTGAAAATGTGACAATTTTTATTCTAAGAGTAGATGTTGGCTAGGCATTATTAACCATTCTATTTCTAGTTATGCCATTTCTCCTCAAATATACCATTATTTGATGAGTGTGGCCTTTTGTAGCAAAAAACAAGTTCTTTCTGTTGTGAAAAGGTCCTTGATTTCTGGAGAGTAATATGAAATTCAAGTAGAAATTTGAGAGTTTGATCATAATCACAGCTCTTCATTCTAGAACATTTATCTAGAATTAAAATGAACAATGCTATTGATACTTTTTGAAAATGTATTAATTGGAGGATAATTGCTTTACAATATTGTGCTGGCTTCTGCCATACAACAATGTGAATCAGCCATAGTTATACATAGATCCCCTTCCTCTTGAACCCCCACCCCCACCTCTCACCCCACCCCATGCCTCTAGATTGTCACAGAGCACTGGGTTGAGCTCCCTGTGTCATACAGCAAATTCCCACTGGCTATTTATTTTACATATGATCATGTATATGTTTCAACGCTTCTCTCTCAATTTGTCCCAACCTCTCCTTCCCCTGCTGTGTCCACAGTCTGTTCTCTTTGTCTCCATGTTTATTCCTGCCCTGCAAATAGATTCATCAGTACCATTTTTCTAGACTCCATATATATGCATTAATATACAAAATTTGTTTTTCTCTTTCTGACTTGCTTCACTCTATGTAACAGGCTCTAGGTTCCCCCACCTCATTAGAACAGACTCAAATGCATTCCTTTTGTGGCTGAGTAATATTCCATTGTATATATGTACCACAGCTTCTTTATCCATTCATCTGTTACTGGACATCTAGGTTGCTTCCATGTCCTAGCTACTGTAAATGGTGCTGCAATGGACGTTGGGGTACATGTGTCTTTTTGAGTCATGGTTTTCTCAGGGTATATGCCCACTATTGGGATTGCTGGGTTGTACGTATTTTTATTCCTAGTTTTTAAAGGAATCTCCATACTGTTCTCCATAGTGTTCTCCCACCAAAGTGCAAGAGGGTTCCTTTTTTCCACACCCTCTCCAGCATTTTTGGTTTGTAGATGTTTTGATGACTGCCATTCTACCTGGTGTGAGGTGACACCTCATTATAGTTTTGATTTGCATTTCTCTATTAATGAGCATCTTTTCCTGTATTTGTTGATCATCTGTGTGTCTTCTTTGGAGAAATGTCTGTTTAGGTCTCCCTCCCAAGCAAAGGCAAAAGTAAGATGGATATAGGTTGCTGAGCTGTGACCGGGGAGTACTTTGTCAAAGCAGGGTGTTTGAGTGAACAGTATAATGACTGTAACTACAGAAATTTCCTGAAGCTGATTTTTAAAAAATCTTGTTTTGTATTCATATTGAACTTCTAGACTTCTGAGCAGAGTAAAGAGGAATTCTTCTCGTTCTTGAGATAAAGGAGAGGTCTCTGCCTCCACTGTTTGGACAGCTGGAGTCTTCTCTCCTTAATCTCCCGGAAGAGAAGGGGTGACAACCCCTAGTCCCTGGAAATCTTGCGTCTCCTCCCACTCCAAGATTGAGAAACATGTGAGGAGAGCCTTCTATTTGAGTTTTTTAAAAGTTAGAATGACCACAAGGAGCAAAGGTGCTGAATTTGGAGACTACACAAATGAAGTAACCTGGGATTTTTTTTTAAAAAATCAGCTGTATTTCTGAATTGGGAAGAAATTCTTCAGGTCTCTGTTTAATCAGTAGAATAGGCCGTGTTTCAAGGCTTACACTTATTTACTCATCCATTCACTTGCTAAATAGTTATTAAAAGCAAACTATATGCTGAGTACCAAGCTTGATGCTCAAAACAGAAAGATGAACAAAAGAAGCAAGGTTCTTGAGAGATGGAAACTGCACCCCAATGTTTGAATCTTCTCTCCCTACTAGCCCTTTCTTATCCAAAGTGGAGTACTATGCTCCCATAGTCCCTAATCTTACCATGTAATACCAAAGCTACTTAAATCTTCTTTTGGCTTCTGTTTTCTCTCAGTGAAGAATGGGCTTCAGAGTGGATCACATAGAACAAATAGAGCTTTCACTGAGTCTCCAGATAGATGAAGTGATCCTGAAATTTTATTCAAAAATTCATTACATTTTTTTATTGTATCACTAAATGAATGGACCATGGGAATGTCAAAAATGTTTAAAAGACACTGAGAATGTCAATGGATTAGGAGCAGAAGGAGAAGGGGACGACAGAGGATGAGATGGCTGGATGGCATCACTGACTCGATGGACATGAGTTTGAGTGAACTCTGGGAGTTGGTGATGGACAGGGAGACCTGGCGTGCTGCAATTCATGGGGTTACAAAGAGTCGGATGTGACTGAGCAACTGAACTGAACTGAACTGAAAAATGTCAAAAAGGCACCAAAAATGTACTGACTTCATCAAGGTATTTGATGAATTTTGTCATGACATCCATGTAAATAAGCCCAGAAAGTTGGATAATTAAGTGGCAAAAATACATCTCAAGAATACTGATAAATTAATCAATGCTAATCTGGACCAGCATTTCTCGATCTTGAGTAACACATAGATCCCTTTTAAGGGAAATATATGCTCATAGACCTCCACAATATGGATTTAAATTTTTATTATGATATTATTTAAACATATAAACCTGAATCTAGAAATAAGTTGTTCACACTTGCAGGCCTTATTCAATCATAAATATTTAAAAATCAAGATGAATACACAAATCAAATAAAAACACAGTGTAAGTTAGCAGTATTCATTTAACATGACGGATAATGTCATTTGCCAACAGTAAATCACTGATGTTGAATTTAAATTAACACAATGAGGCTTCATGTCAGCCTCCATAACTTTCAGCATTTTGGCTTCACTGTTTTCTATGTAGAAGAGATTTACTTGCATAAATATGCTATACAAGATGAAATTTAAAATTTAAATTTTAAATGAAAATTAAAATTCCAAGAATTTGTTTGATAGTTCAAGTTAGTCAGACCTCATAATTTATCAAAATTTTTCCAGCAAGAAATTCTTACATGCCAGTCTTAATTAACTGCTAAAGATTAGCACTAAGGTTAATATTTTAAGGGAATTAAAATATTCAATAAATGGGAATTTGATCCATTTATTTCTGGAATAGGAAACAATTTCTTTATACTTATTATAACATCTCTTGCAAAAGTAGTATTCTGGAGAAAAGTTAAATATTATTTTCAAAACTAAGTATTTATTCAACAACAAGGATTTACTGAGCAGATTTCTCAAACTACTATGAGCCCTATGAACAGAGATCTGTCATTTCATTTCTCTATTTGAACTGCCAGAAATCTCTCTCACTGTGAGATGCCACGGAATTATTTGGCTTTCACAAAGGCAGGCATTAATGCAAGCTTGAACACTAAAATGAAGTAGCAGTACTCAGTGTTAGGACAATCACCAGATGATGAAGAATATGTTCATATTATTTTTTTAAGTCATCATTCAGAGTAAATTCACATTTAAAATTCTGGTTTGAAATTCATGGTTCAGACTGAATGTGTTTTTCTTTTTTTTGGCAAATTTTAGCTTAATGCTTAGAACTGATAAACAAATCATAACCATTTTACTATTGGTGTTGCTGATTATTTGTTTAAAACATTGGTTGGCAACATAGCCCAAAGAAAAGGGACTGACACCAGAACAATGATTCTGAGTCTTTTTCATTCCCACACTGACTAGCCAACTCATCATGGATATCTCTGTATTTGAAGTTTCCTATCCATTAATGAAGTTGAAACTTTCTAGAATTGTTGGGAAGATCACATGAGTTTAAAATTTAATTCAACTGATATATATTATGCATAAGCCCCAAGGTAAGTCATATGGCATTATATGCCAGTGCTCTGAAAATCAAACAGTGCTGAATGCATCTTAGATATTCTTTCAATAGAAATGAGCCAATTTGGAGAAAATAAATTTCTCAACAGAAAAAGGAAAAATTCTAAAGAAGAGAGCAGCCTATCATTGCCCCGGCTCTTCTTGTTGTTCAGGGGCCAAGTCATGTTCGACTCTGCAATCTAAAAGACTAGAAAGCCAGGCATCCCTGTCCTTCACTGTCTCCCACAATTTGCTCAAACTCATGTTCACTGAGACAGTGATGCCATCCAACAATCTCATCCTCTGTAGCCTCCTTCTCCTCTTGCCCTCAATCTTTCCCAGCATCAGGGTCTTTTACAATGAGTTAGCCCTTTGCATCAGGTGGCCAAATTATTGGAGCTTCAGCCTCAGCATCAGTCCTTCCAGTGATTATTCAAGACTGATTTCCTTTAGGATGGACTGGTTTGATCTCCATCCTGTCCAAAGACTCTCAAGAGTCTTCTCTAGTACCATATTTTGAAAGCATCAGTTCTTCAGTGGTCAGCCTTCTTTATGGTCCAGCCCTCACATTCATACATGACTACTGGAAAAACCATAGCCTTGACCATACAGACCTTTGTCAGCAAAGTGATGTCTCTGCTTTTAAATTCACTGTCTATGTTGGTCATAGCTTTTCTTCTAAAGAGCAGTCTTTTAATTTCATGCCTGTGGTCACCATCTGCAGTGATTTTGGAGCCCATGAAAAGAAAGTCTCTCACTGTTTCCATTGTTTTCCCATATATTTTCCTTGAAGAGATAGGACTGGATGCTATCTTAGTTTTTTGAATGTTGAGTTTTAAGCCAGCTTTTTCGCTCTCTCACCTTCATCAAGAGACTCTTTGGTCCTCTTTGCTTTCTGCCATTAGAGTGGTATCATATGCATGCCTGAGATTGTTGATATTTCTCTCACCATCCTTGATTTCAGGTAGTGCTTCATCCATCCTGGCATTTCACATGGTTCACTCTGCATGTAAGTTAAATAAACAGGGTGACAATATACAGCCTGACGTACTCCTTTCCCAATTTTGAGCCAGTCTGTTGTTCCATGTCCAGTTCTAACTGTTGCTTCTTGTCCTGCAAACAGGTTTCTCATGAGACAGGTAGGTGGTCTGGTATTCCCATCTCTTTAAGAATTTTCCACAGTTTGTTGTGATCCACACAGTCAAAGGATTTATGGCATAGTCAATGAAGCAAAAGTAGATTTTTTCTGGAATTCTCTTGCTTTCTCTATGATCCAACAGATTTTGGCAATTTGATCTCTGGTTCTTCTGCCTTTTCTAACTCCAGCTTGTATATCAATGGACATGAGCTTGAGCAAACTTCAGGAGATAGTGAATGATAGGGAAGCCTGGCATGATGCAGTCCATGGAGTAACAAAGAGTTGGACACAACTGAGCAACTGAACAACAACAACATCTGGAAGTTCTTGGTTCACATACTGTTGAAGACTAGCTTGAAGGATTTTGAGCATTACCTTCCTGGCATGTGAAATGAGTGTAATTGTACAGTAGTTTGAATGTTCTTTGGCATTGTCTTTCTTTGGGATTGGGATGAAGACTGACCTTTTCCAGTCCTGTGGCCATTGCTGAGTTTCCCAAATTTGCTGGTGTATGGAGTGCAGCACTTTCACAGCATCTTTTTTTTTTTTTTTCAGGATGTGAAATAGTTCAAATTCATCAAATTCCACCACCTCCACTAGCTTTGTTCATAGTGATGCTTCCTAAGGTCCACTTGACTTCACATTCTAAGATGTCTGGATCTAGGTGAGTGACCACACCCATGGTTATCCAGGTCATTAAGAACTTTTTTGTATAGTTCTTTTGTGTATTCTGTCCACCTCTTCCTTATTTCTTCTGCTTCTGTTAAGTCCTTGCCATTTCTGTCCCTTTGTTGTGCCCATCTTTGTAAGATATATTCCCTTGGTATCTCCAATTTTCTTGAATAGATCTCTGGTCTTTCCCATTCTATTATTTTCCTCTATTTCTTTGCATTGTTCACTTAAGAAGGCTTTCTTATCTTTCCTTGCTTTTCTCTGAAACTAAATTTCAGGGAATAACATTTGATTTCTCCTAAGGGATGGTTTTTCCAGTGGTCATGTATAGATGTAAGAGTTGGACTGTAAAGAAAGCTGAGCACCGAAGAATTGATCCTTTTGAACTGTGGTGTTGGAGAAGACTCTTGAAAGTCCCTTGGACTGCAAGGAGATCCAACCAGTCCATTCTAAAGGAGATCAGCCCTGGGTGTTCTTTGGAAGGAATGATGCTAAAGCTGAAACTCCAGTACTTTGGCCACCTCATGCAAAGAGTTGACTCATTGGAAAAGACTCTCATATTGGGAGGGACTGGGGGCAGGAGGAGAAGGGGATGACAGAGGATGAGATGGCTGGATGGCATCACCGACTCGATGGACGTGAGTTTGAGTGAACTCTGGGAATTGGTGATGGACAGGGAGGCCTGGCATGCTGCGATTCATGGGGTTGCAAAGAGTTGGACATGACTGAGTGACTGAACTGAACTGAAGGGATTCTTGCCCACAGTAGTAGATATAATGGTCATCTGAATTAAATTTGCCCATTCTCATCCATTTTAGTTCATTGATTTCTAGAATATCAATGTTAACTCTTGGCATCTCCTGCTTGACCACATCCAATTTGCCTTGATTCTTGGGCCTAACATTCCAGGCTCCTGTGCAGTAAGGTTCTTTACAGCACTGGACTTTATGTTCACCACCGGACACATCCACAGTTAAACATCATTTCCACTTTGGCCCAGCTATTTCTCCACTCTTCCCCAGAAGCATGTTAGATATCTACCGACCTGGGGGGCTCATCTTCTGGTGTCACATCTTTTTGCCTTTTCATATAGTTCATGAGGTTTTTGAGGGAAGAATACTGGAGTGATTTTCCTTTCCCTTCTCCATTGGACCATGTTTTGACAGAACTCTCCAACATGACTTGTCTGTCTTGGATGGGCCTGCAGGCCATGGCTCATAGCTTCATTGTATTACACAAGGCTGTGATCCATGTGATCATTTTGGTTAGCTTTCTGTGATTGTGGTTTTCATTCTGGAGGCTGAGAGATTCTAGTTCTTGCTTATTCTGTCTGCCTTCTGATGAATGAGGATAAGAGGCTTGTGCAAGCTTCCTGATGGGAAGAACTGGCTATGGGGAAAACTGAGTCTTGCTTTAGTGGACAGACCCATGCTCAATAAATCTTTAATCCAATTGTCTGCTTATGAGCAGGGCTGTGCTCCCCCCTGCCTCCCCCTCCCCCCATTAGTTGTTTGGCCAGAGACAACCCAGTTCTAGTATCTGCAGGCTCTGTGGTAGGGCTACTGGAGGCCTCCAAGAGGACTTATGCCAACCCATGCCTCTGCAGGAGACCTTCAATCACTCACAGGCGGGTCTGGCTCAGTCTCTTGTTGGGTCACTGCTCCTTTCCTCTGGGTTCTGGTGCACACAACATTTTGTTTTTGCCCTCGAATAGTCTCTGTTTCCCCCAGGCCTGTGGAAGTTCTGTAATCAAATCCTGCTGTCCTCCAAAGTCAATTTCCCTGGGGATTCCCAGTCCCTTTGCCCAGTCCCTTTCCCCGGGTTGGGAAGCCTGATGGGGGCCTAGAGCCTTCGCAAGAGTATGAGAACTTCTTCTTTGGTATTATTGTTCTCCAGTTTGTGGGTCACCCACCTGCTGGGAATGGGATTTAATTTTAAGTGTGATTTTTGCACCCCTCCTACTATCAAGTTACAGCTTCCCCTTTGTCCTTGGACATGGGGTATCTTTTTTTGCTGGGTTCCAGTGTCCTCCGGTCAATGGTTATTCAGCAGCTAGTTGTGACTTTGGTGTTCTCACAGAAAAAGATGAGCGCACATCCTTCTGCCCTGCCCTCTTGACCTTGCCCCCTTGGTTACTCTAAGACTACTCTCAGCGTCTTTCTGAAGCTGAGAAATATTCAGCGAATGGATTGTTTACCGGAAATTCATGGATAGGCCTCAGGGAAAGTAAGTTTCTGTAATGCATCCAATATTTGGTGTGTGTGTGTGCGTGCGTGTGCGAGTTCATGTATGTACGTGCATGTGTGTCCATGTGCTTATATCTGAAGGGGAAGGTTTATATTTCAGCAGATTCACAAACGTATCTAAGAACTTAAATGTACAAGAACCACTGTTTTGAAATAAGACTCTTTCTTAACCCTTAGTATCACTTGAGAATTAACATTTCAATTTGACCTGAAACTAGGATGTTTTTATGGAATAATTTTTTCTAGGAATAATACTACAATATTAGTCCTAGCCATAATTGTGATACAAAGTCTTAATCAATTTAATAAGGGTAGTTACATCATTTTTATCTTGATCAAAGATAAATTAGGACTACAGATTCAACGGCGGCACATATTGCAACCATCAAGCTGATGCCACTGGACTGTGTTATTTGATTTGGAATTACAGTATTAACTGGCCCAAAGTAGATGGTGCTCCATAAACATGAGCCTGATGTTTACATATGAAACCCATTGAAATTGCAGGGCATCTTTTTAGTTAAGTGAATGTGAATCAATATTTACCTGGGAATTAATCTGTTTATCAGATTCAACCTGGTCTAGCCTTCAGTTGCTTTATGGAGGCATATATGTGGGATCACAGATCCTAAGGGTACAGTTTGGTTGTGACACATGCTTACACCTGTAAAACTCACACGTTTGTCAAGTTACAGAGCATCATTATTACTCTAAAAATTTCCCTGTTCCCCCTCTCAGGCATTCTCCTCCCTAGTGACTGATTCAGTTTATCCTAGTTTTTAACTTAGAAAGCCAATTGTCAGATTGGCATAGGCCATTGTTTTTCCACTCTATTTTCTAGAGCCTTGAAGATCCGTGAAGGTGGCCTGGGAGCCACTTATCAGAAGATTGGAGGGTGGGCTAAAGGAGCTCTCAAAGAGATCTGGACATTTCCCCAACTCCTATTTCAGCTGGAACAGCTTCTCTGAATTTTTTCACAAATTGGAATTCCATGTGAGGACTAGTTGTAAAGGGAGTTCTGCTTGTTCACAAAAAATGATCTGGCATAGGCTGCTGTGCCAAAAATAACTGTAGTGTTTAAATCAAACCATTATGGAATCTAACTCTCAACATGACAGTTAAGACTTCATAAGACCCAAGGGAGAAAGCAAAAGTCACCAGTTGTGCAGAATGAAGGCTGAAGAAACACGCTGGCCCCGGGGTGAAGCTGGCCCACAGGGGCAGCGCCTCAGTGGGCAGCCTTTCCTGACCACTCTTTCCAGATTGTGTAGAGGAGTTCCTTGATTCCAGAATGAGGCTCTTCCATTTCAGACCATGCTCTCTCTTGTAGGGTGACTGTTTTGACTGCTTAAGGTCAGCCTTGTGCCTTAAAATCAGCTGGACTCAGAGACTGGCCAGAGTCACTTGTGATGATATCTAAAAAGGCATTGTCCTGTTTTCTCCCTAAAAGTCCAGAATCATTGCTTTATGAATTTCAACCTAATGTCTTTCTGTGTTTGGAGGTTTGTTTTGACTTAATGGAATAAACCATCCATTGTATATAGTACAAATGTTATCATTTATGATAGATAAATAGGGGAAGCTATCTTTAGAATAAAATTTATTTTTATGACTTATCAGTTCCCAGATGCTTATGTGTGCTTAATAATTATAAAGGACCCATTTGAAGGCATCTTTGTTGGTTGGCTGTGTTAATGTTGTTTTCCTTTTAATTTGATTCTAAAAGAAGATAGAATACAAATAATAGTGCTTTATATTTGTATCTTGATTTAAATGTTATAAAAATAACACATTGGTTTGTTATAACAATCCAGAAAAGTATGTTATTACCTCCATTTTAAAGAAGAGTAAACTGAGGCAGTGATGAGTCAAGTGACCTACTCACAGAGATAGAGAATACTCATTTTAATCACTAGATCACTGTACAGTGTCATTTATCCAGTAGCTTGCATTGTTCACCTGTGCTTTTAGTACTAGTGTGTTTAGCTGAGAGACAGTGAATTAAGCAATTGTTCTTAATGCAATATCTTGATGTCACTCCATTTATTAGCTCACTTTTAATGTTGGTTTTATCTTTTAATGAAATTTAGCATTTTCGATTGGAAATAGTTTTAAATTTTACTTTTTTTTAATTGAAGGGTAATTGCTTTACAGAATTTTGTGGTTTTCTGTTACATATCAACAAGAATCAGCCATAGGTACACCCATGTCCCCTCCCTCCTGGACCTCCCTCCCATCTCCTTGCCTACCCCACCCTTCAGCCTGTCACAGTGCCCCTGTTTGAATTCCCTGAGTTGTACAGAAAATTCCCATTGGCTGTCTATTTTACATATGGTGTTATAAATTTCTATGTTACTCTCTCCACACGTTTTCTCGTCTCCTCCCACCATGTCCACAGGTCTGTTCTCTATGTTTGTTTCTCCATCACTGCCCTGAAAATAAATTCATCTGTGCCATCTCTTTATATTCCATATATGTGCGTCAGTATACAATATTTATATTTTTCTTTCTGACTTACTTCACTCTGTATATCAGCTCTAGTTTTGTCTACCACATTAGAATGGATTCAAATTCATCCCTTTTATGGCTGAATAGTATTCCATTGTGTGTGTGTGTGTGTGTGTGTGTGTGTGTGTATATATATATATATATATATATATATATATATATATATACCACAACATGTTTATCCATTCATCTTTTGATGGACATCTAGGTTGCCTCCATGTTCTAGCTATTGTAAATAGTGCTGTGATGAACATTGGGGTACACTTGTCCTTTTCAATCTTGGTTTCCACAGGGCATATGCCTAGAGGTGGGACTGCTAGGTCATATGGTGGTTTTATTCCTAGCTTTTCAAGGAATCTCCATACTACCTTCCATAGTGGCTGTATCAGTTTACATTCCCACCAACAGTGCAAGAGGGTTCCCTTTTCTCCACACCCTCTCAGCATTTATTGTTTGTAGGCTTTTTGATGATGGCCATTCTGACTGGTGTGAGGTGGTATGTCATTGTAGTTTTGATTTGCATTTCTCTAATAATGAGTGATGTTGAGAATGTTTTTGTGTGCTTGTTAGCCATCTTTATGTCTTCTTTGGAGAAATGTCTCTTCAGGTCCCTTTTCCACTTTTTGATTTGGTTGTTTGCTTTTCTGGTATTGAGTTGTATGAGCTGCTTTTATATTTTGGAAATTAATTCTTTGTCATTTGTTTCCTTTGCCATTATTTTCTCCCATTCTGGAGGTAAATTTTAAAGTCTGTTTCCATTGGGAGAAGAGAGGAAATCTTTTCCAAAAACTTGAGAAAGTGCCAGGAAAAGCTAAATGATTAATTTCCCATAAAGTGCATCAGGCATTTCATTTTGGCAAATGATTATGAATTAGAAATCTACCTTGTACTGGAGATAAAATCTTTGTGAGGTTCTCTGAACCACAAAAAGGATAATGAGGAGAGACCAAAACATAGGAAAAGGGGTCCCCTAGAATGAGTATACCTAGAAATGCTTATAGAATGCTCAGTGAACAAGCCAAGCTTTGCAAAAGATGTGCCCAACCTGCTCATCTGGCTGATGAAGAGCCATAGTATAGGCAAGAATTAAGAATATAATTTTTAAACAAAGGACCACTTAACTGAATGCACCATTACTGAGAATGTACCCTCCCAGTCCAAGAGGAAGGGAGTGTTCAGCCACACATGGGAGAAAGGGAGATGGAGTCTAGCAGAGGATAACACTGTGATCTCGGGGTCAAAACGGAGCCATGAATCTGGATGAGCCATTGAGGGGCTCAGTTCCTTCAGATACTAAAGATGAGAACAAGGATGCTAAAGTGCAGAGAATCAAGATTGCTGGGAGAAATATCAATAACCTCAGATATGGAGATGAAACCGCCCTTATGGTAGAAAGCAAAGAGGAGCTAAAGAGCCTCTTGATGAAAAGTGAAAGAAGAGAGTAAAAAAGCTGGCTTAAAGCTCAACATTCAAAACTAAGATCATGGCATCTGGTCCTATCATTTCATGGCAAATAGATGGGAAAACAATGGAAACAGTGACAGACTTTATTTTCTTCAGCTCCAAAATCACTGCAGTTAGTGACTACAGCCATGAAATTAAAAGACACTTGCTCCTTGGAAGAAAAGCTATGACCAACCTAGACATTAGGTAGATCTAATGGTCAAAAAGCAGAGACATTACTTTGCCGACAAAGGTCCATCTAGTCAAAGTTATGGTTTTTCCAGTAGTCATGTATGGATGTGAGAGTTGGACCATAAAGAAAGTTGAGTGCTAAAGAACTGATACTTGTGAACTGTGGTGTTGGAGAAGACTCTTGAGAGTCCCTTGGACTGCAAGGAGATCAAACCAGTCAATCCTAAAGGAGATCAACACTGAATATTCATTGGACGGACTGATGCTGAAGCTGAAGCTCCGGTACTTTGGCCACCGGATTCGAAGAACTGACTCATTGGGAAAGACCTGATACTGGAAAAGATTGAAGACAGGAGGAGAAGGGGACAACAGAGGATGAGATGATCGGAGGGCATCACCGACTCGATGGACATGAGTTTGAGCAAGCTCTGGGAGTTTGTGATGGACAGGGGAGCCTGACAGGGAGTGCTGCAGTCCGTGGGTTTGCAAAGAGTCGGACACGACTGAGCCACTGAAATGAACTAACTGAAAAAGCAGAGAAAGCAGAAGACAGGATGAGACCAGGCTGCAGGACAAAAGGCAGTACAAGTTGTTAGGATCCAGGACAGCCACTGGAGGGCAGCAAAGGCATCATTTAATTCTGTAGCATCCCTTAATGAACAACAAATGGTTTTTTCAGTTTGTTGAATTTCTTTTTTTCCCCATGGTTTTATTTTATTTTTACTTTTTATTGGAATATAATTGCTTTGCGATATTGTGATAGTTTCTACTGTACCACAAAGTGAATCACCTACATGGATACATGTATCCCCTCCTCTTACGCCTCCCTCGCACTCCCAGCTCCCATCCCGCCCCTCCGGGTTATCACAGCGCGGAGCTGAGCTCCTTGTGCTGCGCAGCAGCTTCCCACTGTCCGCTTTACAAGTGATAGTGTATGGATGTCAGTGCCACTCTCTCAGCGCATCCCACTCTCTCCTTCCCCGTCTATGTCCACAAGGCTTATTCTCCACCTCTGTGTCTCTATTCCTGACCCGCAAACATGCTGGGAAAGGATTCTTATCTGTTTAAAGAATCTCCCACAGAATTCGGACTTAAAACTGCTGTGAGCCAGTGAACTCTTAATAATTCATATATAATTTAATCCAAAAGAACTTTTACATTCAATTTAAAAGATTCAAAGAATAAGTAGGACAAGGGAGTCTGGTGAAAGGATTTTCTGAGTGGGATTAAAAACAGAAGATGCCTTCTTCCTTTCATTACTTTCTCTTTGCCATGATAGATAGAGAATTCTAAGACTAGTAACTAAGAGTTCAGGACAGAAGCTGTGGCCTTTCTTTGAAAGGGTGGCAAGCAGAACATAGGATGGATGAAAATGTATCTGAGGAAATTGATAATTGGTTGATGAAACTACATAATTAGGCAATTAAGTAGTTAATTGTACTACTTAATTAAAATTATACTTGGAGTCTACAATGAGGCTTCCTTCAGAAAGGACTCTTTGTACTTTACTCATTCTTTGTACTCCCGTGAGTTGTCAGAAACTATATGTTGGAAAAACCCTAGATTTTTGTTTAAATCACATTTCTCTTCAAAAAGGAAAATGAGAATTCGTAACTGTAAAAGATGATACCATCCTCTAGGTCATCTGAGTAGTCTGCAGAACAGACCTGTTGTTATTTTAGTGCCCTGTGAATGGACTGGATTGCTTCAATTTAAGGACAAAAGGCTCAACTTTGGAGAAAATGGGTTCATCTACCTTCTGATGTTAGGAGAGTTACTGGAAAACTAACTAAAATGGGAAATACTTATTGAGTTCAGCAAATGTATATATTCTTCTCACTGTTGTCTCTGGAGGTCTGAATTCCCTGCTTTCTTATTTTTATAAAACTCTGGTAAAGTATCAAAACCAAATAGGCATTAACCAGAATTCCCTTCCTAGGAAATAATTCTCCCAAATAATCAAGATGCAAAAAGTAATTTATGGCCATTGATGGTCATGAGTTCTATATGTATATTTGAGAAAAATTAAAAATAACCCAATATTTTAATCATAATAATAAGCCTTTATTGAGTATTAACTTTGTGCCAGATCCTGTTTTAAGCTTTTATACTTTCTCACAATAAGCTTAGGAGATTGCTGTTATGATTATACCTACTTTATATATCAGAGAAGGCAATGGCACCCCACTCCAGTACTCTTGCCTGGAAAAGGAAACCAAAGCTACAAAAAGTTAATCAATTTGTTCAATAAAGAGTAGAATTGAGATTTTTTTTTTTACCTAAAATCCATAGCTTTAACATTATGTTTTATAGTTTCTTTCTCCATAATGGAATGATTAAATACATTTTGGTACTTCCCCATGATAGGATATTTTCAAACCTTTAAACATCCTGCTTTTGAAGAATAGTAATGCAAGATTAGAAACAGTATATTAAGTGAGTAAGCCAGGTTACCAAATTACACATGCAGTATGACCTCAATTGTATAAGATTCCAAAAAAATACACCAAAATGCTAACATATTTCTGGTTAGTAGATTGAAATTTTCTTTAAAAACTTTTTTTCTGTCATTTTCCAGTTCTTTGCATGAACATAATTTGTTTCTATGAAGAAAATTATTATATAGCAGGTGTACAGTGAAGACTTTACAATATTATTCTATGAGAAAAATCTGATATAATGAACTTGACAGTTGCTTAGGAATTTGTAGGCAAATTTGCATAAGGAGCCCAAACATTTGGTGGGAGGTGAAGAAGAATCTGACTCCTTCTACCAGTGATTTGTGGAACTGTTGGGGAGGACTGTGGTGGCTTTAATTAAGTAACAGTGAAATGCAACTGATGTCTGAAAAAGACAATCACTGTGAGAGCAGAAAAGAGATGAGATCAGCATGGTGACTCCTGCACTTGTGGACCTTCACAGAAGGCCAGTATGTCTGTTAGGATGCTTTGGGCTATAAGTGGCACAATGCTTGACTAAAAGTAATAAGGATACTTATCATCTTCCATAAGAAGTCTAGAGGCAAAGTGGTTCCAGGTTTGGTTCATTAATCCAATGCAGTGATGAATTCTGGTATTTTCCTATCTTCCCTTCACAAATATTCTGTTTGTTGACAATATCTCCCCTCGTTGTCTCATGAGGGCTGCAGTAGTTCCAGGAATCACATGTAGACTTAATAACATTCACCATATATGAGAAGTTGTTCCCCCATAGGCACTTCTTCTTACTCTGGATATAGTTCCCATTTGTCTTTATTGGTCAGGTCTGTATAACAGCAAGAGAGTGGGGAAAGGGGAATGGCCTTTGTTAGGCAGTGAATACTGTCTGCACAAGTGCTTGTGGGTGATGTAGTAAATAGTAGAAGTTGACCTGGTCCTTCGGGTGGCGCAAGTATATATTCAAAGAGCTGTAACATTGTAAATTGGGAATCCTAGCCAGATTGGCAGGGAGTACCCAGGGTGAATACAGCAATGAGTCACGGTGAGGGTGGGCAATTGACCTCCTGGATGAGATAACGTGTTCCTATCACTTCAGGTATCACTGGAGAGAAGGCCTAAGTGAGATTCAAGTGATTTAATGAAAACTTTTAAGAGAAATGTGACCAGACAGCATGCTGATAAAATGGGATGTGGTGATTACTTTTTACAAAATAGAAGAATAAAATTATCTAAGGGGATGTGTTAAGATGATATGATAGGGTAAAATATTTTTTAAAAATAAGATCATATAAAGAGTAAGTATAATAGGTAAATAAGGCAATAAAAGATAAAGGGAAAAATAAACACTACCAGCATGTACATGAGTAAGGAATAAAAGGAAGTAACAGAAGAAAAAAGGTCAAATATAGTGATATAATAAATTCAATTAAATGCACATACTTAAAACAAGGTAAAAACAAAAGTAGAAGAAACAGCTTCAAAAACCTTGGGGTTTCTATGACTTTAATTTATAGTTCTTTAGGTTGTGGTAGATATAGAAGGCCAGTAAGTATCTTAAATTTCTTACATAATTCTAAAATGTTAGAAAGGGTGTCTCTATAGCCTCATGCTAAAGATGCTGCTGCTAAGTTGCTTCAGTCCTGTCCAACTCTGTGCGACCCCATAGATGGCAGCCCGCCAGGCTCCCCCGTCCCTGGGATTCTCCAGGCAAGAACACTGGAGTGGGTTGCCATTTCCTTCTCCAGTGCATGAAAGTGAAAAGTGAAAGTGAAGTCACTCAGTTGTGTCCGATTCTTCACAACCCCATGGACTGCAGCCTACCAGGCTCCTCCATCCATGGGATTTTCCAGGCAAAAGTACTGGAGTGGGGTGCCATGGCCTTCTCCGCAGGCATCTCCAAACTTTTCCTTTTAACCTTCTATCAAAGAAAGAAACTGCCAGCTAGCTTTGGCCCAACTCCAATTGTTCTTCCTTCCTGGCCCCAGGGGAAATGCAAAACTTCTGCCTTAGTCCTGCTCAGGCAGAGCTACAAGTCCATATTTGTTCTTACTTTTAATGAAGGCACTATTTTCAAGAGAAAATGCATAATTGACTGAATCACATGCAAATCACGCACACTCCTGGGGATTCTGAACTGTGTAGTTTATAAGGGCAGCTACCCAAATCTCAAGAGGAGCAACCCAAAAATAAATTATGAGTTGGTACAAGTCAAATTCCCTAATGATTAGGGATCATTACCTTCTAGGATACAGCAGCTCCCCTCTCCAAACTCTTTAGACTTAAAACTGCTCTGTTCACATTGATTTTGTCAGTCTCTCCTTATCAGCCTCCTGCAAGAACTACCATTTCCACACAGTAAAAACTGCTTGTCCAACTGCCTGTACTTCAACCCTGAGTCCTCAGCTAGGTAATGATTAGTTATACTCATTCCTGGAAACAGATATTTTCTGAACTCTTAGCCTTGAAATATTCTGAAACTTTTAATACTTTAAATAAGCCTTAAGTGAAACTATTATTTTTGTTAAAAACTAGGAAATATAAATAAGTATCAAGAAAAATAAAAACCATTTAAATGGTATGCCTAAATATAAATTCTGTTAACATATTGTAATCGGTCCTTTGGGTTTTGTGTGTTTGCATGTGGATATACACTTTTATTCATTGTTTTAATATTCAACAGACATCAACTGTGTGGGCCATGCCCTAGGAACCAGGTGTTTTTCAGGAAATAAAGCACTGAAAACAATAAATCCCTCCTTTCATGGAATTACTTTCTAGTATCTTTTACCAAAAGAAAAAAAAAAATGAGATCATTCCACATCTGCAATTTAAATTTTAAAAGCTTGCTTTCTAAAATTAATTTTAAATATACATAGCATGTATTTTCATGCTAAATATAGACATATGTAATAACTTTAAATGACTAATAGTTTAGCAATTGAATGCACCATAATTTTTTTCAGTTCCATAATTGTAAACAGATAGTTTCCAATTTTTTTTGCTATTACTGTATAAACAATTATTTAGAGGAACTTTGTACAACAGCATATAAATAAATGAGCACATGTGTTCGATTATGTCCATAAGGTACACTTCCTACTCCAGTGCTTTGAGTCCTAAACCTTAGACCTCTTTCTAAGTCAGTGTGTAGATCTACTCTATAAGTACCTCTATGTATCCTTATATAGATAGCCCAGTATTTAAAAGCAGCTCCCTATTGGTTGTTTAGGAGCAGAAAAGCTATGAACATTCTTATGCATGTATTAATACTTAAGCACATTTATAGAATATTAATGCATTTAATTAGATTTAAAATTGAATAGCGTGCTTGGTTGAAAAATAAGTAGAGAAGTGTATTAAATGAAAAGTATAAATTCTACTCTATTCTTTTTTCCTACCCCCAGTTCACTCTTGGGAGGTAAAAAGCACACATTCTCTGTGCATTTATTTCTGTTATGAATTTCTTCTGCAGCTCATGTACGCTCCACGTTTTTCATCCACAGCGTCCATGCTGTCTCTGCTTCAGTGGGACCCTGAGTTTTAGGCGTCTCACTCTTCTACCAGTAAAACTGCTCCAACTACTCTGACTCCCTTGTTCCTCACACAGGTTAAACTGAATTAAAAGTATTCCAGCCACAGGACCTTTGCATTTGCTGTTGCCTCTGCCTGGAAAACTTCCCCGTGGGTTCCCATAGCTCCCTCCCTTAATCCTTTATGTCTTGGCCCAACTTTTGTCTTGTCAATGAAGTATTCCCTAATTGCTCCATTTAAAATTGCAGCCCCATCTCCCTTCTTGGTTCTACTCTCTTCTAGAGCATTCACCATCACCTAACATTCTTTATCTTACTCATTTGTTTATTTATTATTTGAATTCCCCACTAGAAAGTAAGCTCTATAAGAGCAAGAATTTTTGTATATTTTGTCTACTGTTATGTTTACAGTGAATATCAGTTTTTAACATAGAATAAATAAGTGCTACATTAATATTTTTTTGAAAATTAATGAATAGCAGGGAAGAGCATGAATAAGTTTGGGGCTAATTAGACACTGGTTTGAATCTCAGCTTATTGCGGTCACAATAGTTCTGTGATCTTGGACAATTTTTAAAATTTAGGCCTGAGTTTCTTCATCTATAGAAGAGAAGAATTAAAAATAATTGCTTTGTAGGGTGAACTCAGAGTGGTTCTCTCATGATTAAGTGTTTAGGACAGTAGCTGGTACATAGGAAGCACCTAACAAAGCTTCTTTTTCTTCTCTCTCCATCTTCCCCTCCCCTTCTCCCATTTCTTCCTCTTCTTGCTGCTATTTTGGAGCAAAAACCATAACCTTGTTATTTTCCTTTCCTAGTGTTCCAACTTGCTGCTTAGCATACAAAGCATCGGGGAGCCTCCATGTGCAACAAACTGACTCATCTTAGCTCAGGTAGCCTGGTACTGCAATGCAAGTTACACCCCAACTCAGCAAACACTGAATTGCTCTGCTCCACTAGGGTCCGTCATGTGGCACTAGGGCGGTTGTGTGAATATAGAGACACTGTGACCTCCTTCTACAATATGGGACAGCCCTAGGGGTGGTCCAAGTGTAGAGGCACTCACATTTACAAAAACTTGGGATAGCACCAATGTTTCCTTCACTTTTGGGGGGCCACATTCTTGGTTCATACGCTCAAAATAGCTTTCTCATTCCTAGTTCATGGTGGCCAAGGAAGAATCCCATTTGGTTCCTTGGAATTGAGGAGAAGAGAAAATGACCCATTCATGCTTCTCACAGACTAATTCCCAGGAATTTCTTCTTGCCAAGTTTCCATTTGTTCATTGCCACATTTTCCATTCATTCAAGAAACATTTTTTAAAAAAAGGAAAACTAGAGAGAAGTCACCATAAAATATGCCATGAAGATTCGTTCAGCCTAAATACAGTGATTACAACTAGTTGTAAAAGTTATAACTGCTTATTGAGAATTCATCTAGTGTCAGACAATCTACATAGGAACTCAAATCCAAAATGATAACAATGCAAGGAGATGATGAAATCTACATTACAAATAAGAAATGAGGTTAGCTATCCAAGGTCACACATTAGATAGTGTCTTATCCAGGACTCAAACCCAATGCCGCAGAACCCTGAAACCTATGATTTTTGTAGGAGATTTTATTATCTCTGGACATTATAGTGTCCAGAGGGGAAAATATAGGTTGTCAACAATATAAGTTACATGGAAATTATTGAGTTCCATCCAAGAAGCATTTATTGAGAAGGTAAAACCCTGTTAGGTGTTCAAAGGAGATATAACAAATCAAATAACATAGAGTCTGTTTATATCTCCCTATTTTGGGGGGCTCCAAAATCACTGCAGATGGTGATTGCAGCCATGAAATTAAAAGACGCTTACTCCTTGGGAAGAAAGTTATGATCAGCCTAGATAGCATATTCAAAAGCAGAGACATTACTTTGCCAACAAAGGTCCATCTAGTCAAGGCTATGGTTTTTCCAGTGGTCATGTATGGTTGCGAGACTTGGACTGTGAAGAAAGCTGAGCACTGAAGAATTGATGCTTTTGAACTGTGGTGTTGGAGAAGACTCTTGAGAGTCCCTTGGACTACAAGGAGATCCAGCCAGTCCACTCTAAAGGAGATCAGTCCTGGGATTTCTTTGGAAGGAATGATGCTAGAGCTGAGATTCCAATACTTTGGTCACCTCATGTGAAGAGTTGACTCATTGGAAAAGACTTTGATGCTGGGAGGGATTGGGGGCAGGAGGAAAAGGGGACGACAGAGGATGAGATGGCTAGATGGCATCACCGACTCAATGGATATGAGTTTGAGTGAACTCCGGGTGATGGTGATGGACAGGGAGGCCTGGTGTGCTGTGATTCATGGGGTTGCAAAGAGTCGGACACGACTGAGCGACTGAACTGAACTGAACTGAGGGATTGTGCTTGAATATAGTACAGGTAAATACTGTAACTGAATTAACAAATAAATACTGTAACTGAATTAACAACAGAGATCTTCTATTTGAGATGTGGCTAGAAATGTTCTTTGATGTCAGTCATGTTTCTGATTAGAGAGAACCAGAGAGGGACTCACAGTTGATGTCAGGTATCAGGTCTGGAAGGCTAAGGAGCATTTTGGCAAGTGGAGAAGCGTGGGAAGAACATAGGTAAGTCATAGAGGCCTCATGTAGTATTGAGCATGAGTCAGAAGGGACAAGAGCTGAAGGGGCAAGTAAACTGAAGGGGCAGATGAACTGAAACAGCAAACATAAAGAGGTCCACTGACCACAGGCTGGGAGTCATGTCATTGCCAGGAAAGGGATCAGCAGGAGAATGATAGGACAGGAAGGTGGAACTGAAGGATATCACAGCAGAAAGGTAGCAGGTTGGAGGGGTTTGGGTGCAGAATGACTGAGGCATACACACTGAGAGATGTGGTAATAATGTGGAGATAATTGCGTGTAGAACTAGCCACCCCCAAGGTTCCAGATGGAACTTGGGGTGGTGATGAGATCATTTAGACAGGCTCAAAATGTCCCTTTCCAGGCAACTCTCCTATAGTTTTGATTTGTCAAGCCTTTGTTTAAGAGGTAGGATTGCTTCCAAATGGCTTCCTTGAGTGGGGTCTGGTCTTTGGTGACAGTGGTGGTGAAGAGCAGTCTTGGCTTGGTGGTATGACTGCAAAATGTACCCCCAAATGTTGACGTATTTGTGAGAAATTTAAAATCTTCCAAGTGTAAGGTCTTATCCCAACATATCAAAGAAGACCTTTTTGTAAAATGCGACCAGATCAGATATATTTTTATTTTTATTTTTTATTTTTTTCTTTTATTAAATTTTTATTTTTACTTTATTTTACTTTACAATACTGTATTGGTTTTGCCATACATTGATAGCAAATGTTTGCTGAAAGTATTTTTCATTAAGATATAATTGACATAGAACATCGTATTGTTTTTAGGCATACAATATAATGGTTTGATTGCTCCCTATTCAGTGTTTTATTGAAGCCAGGGAAACCCAAGAAAGACTCTATGGAGGTTTAACTCAAATATCTTTTTTTTAAAGTTATGATATTTATTGCTAGTTTAAACATGGAAATAGAAGATAATAAAAGCATATTATTATCCTGCTACAAATTCAAAGTAAAATGGTTCCTTAGGTGGGACTGTACTGTTTTATTGTTATTCTAAATTATTTACATGTAGTATGATTAAATTTATAACTTAACACTGGAAATGTACATTATCAACTGTGACTATGACATATTTAATTATATAGTATTTCATTAAGGTGGATTTTAGATACTTCAACCCTGTTGACTTCAAAATGTGCTTGTAACAGTTATTGTAACTGTTTCTTATAGTTCAGAATGTTACATACAAAACCTATAACCATGTGCTTTCATTTGTTTATATCCCATTGGGAAAGTTCACCCAAGCAATGAGGGTCTGTGCTACAGAGATTTGCCTTGTGCCCTAAAGTAGAAGAGGCTGTGAGAAGGCAGGCTCACGTGGAGAGTGCTGCGACCTTAGTTAGATGCCTTCTTCAAGCATTGTCCCAGGGTCCTGTGAAACACACAGGACTTTACCTTAGAATCTGACATCATCCAGCTAAATCTCTTGCATCACGCCAGCTGCCATGTTCTTTGTTTCTGCCCCATGCTTATTGGACAAAGGCAGAGAGGAACAGGGAGAAAGAAGAGTTGTTCCTCCTCCACCATGTACTGCTGCTGTGATTATCACTACTGCTGCAAACTGACTGCTGCTTTGACTACTGGCTAGGATTTGTTGGGCATTTCCTGTTTGCTAGGCCTCGTTCTAAGTATTTAAATATATGACTCATTTAATCTTTGTAACAACCTTATCAAGTAGCTCTTATTATCCTCGTTTTATAGAAGGTAGATGAAGAATCTGAAACACAGCCAGACACCTGACTGGCCTAAATTCATACCACTAGTAACTGGAGGGTGTGAATGGTCTAATTAACTTGTTTTTATCAGCTGATTAAAATGTTAACATTGTACTCTTAAAAATATTCACTGAAGGTACTCCAAAGTGTAATTCAGCAATAAAATTTGCGCTAAGAAAATTGAGTGAACAACTAAATCGCTTGGCTAACTTTGCCCTTGCAACATTTCCCTATCTCCCAAATAGCACAATTCTCTTTTTAAAAAAAAAATAATAATAATAATAAGTAAGTTTATAGTTAGGAGAGAAGTAGAATTACTTTTCTACTTCTCTGACTATTTAGGAAATTTTACAGTTTTTTCTTTAAAGGTAGGTTAAGAAGAAAATAGGTCATATTCTGTATCTGGGAATTTGGGGTTGCTGTGCTGTGTTGGGAAAGGACATTATAGTCTACATTACAGTCTTCTGATTTCTCTTTGGTTCCACTATATAAAGATGAGACAGTCACCAAAGTCCGGAAGGGCATCGTCCTGCTTGTCTATATATCATACATCATGTTTGGGGCATTAATATTTGGAGCCTTGGAGAGAGACTTTGAGGTACAGCAGCGACATTTGGCGGTTAAGGCAAAAGCTGATTTTCTAAAAAATCGTTCCAATATGACTAAGGAAGATGTCAGAAGATTTGTGCAGGTAAGAGATGAAGAAGTGTGTATCTTCAGAGTCATACTACTGCTATCTATGCAGAGAAGCCTTCAGTGTGAAAATTCTATGGTATACTTTCCTTCATTGGGACTAAATTAGTTTTCCAAGCAGGATATTTCAGGTTAGCTATGGAACAGGCAGGAGAAAATCATGCAGACTTGGAAGAAAAAGGAAGGCAGCAGATGATAACAAGGCAGAAGGAGATAAACGTGACAGAAGGGACAAATTACAGCCCAATTGCTAGGCGAGGATAAAAGCTGAAACCGTTCTGACTGAATTGATCTTTTCCATTATTCCATATGAAGTTCAGAAATACGTTCTGCAAAGGAGATAAGAATCTGGCAGGAAAATTGGCTTATTTCCCTTCCACTTTTTCCAAATATTGTCATGCTCTAAGCTCTGGACATATTGTCCTTAAATATTCCCTTGTAATATCTTTTGTAGTTGAGAAAAGTTAATTTTAATGTAGTCATTGTTATTATTCTTTTCCTTTAGGGTTTATACAACTTTTGCCAGTCATTCCCATCTTTGAGGTCATAGAGATATTTTCTTAAACTTTCTTCTAGACATTTTTCAGATTTGCTTTTTCACCAAAAAAAATCATTTCGTCTTGGATTGCGTGTGTGTGTGTGTGCCTTATGTACACATATGTGCACCTTATGTGTCCCCGTAAAGTAAATTCTAATTTTATATATTTTTTCCATATAGACAGCCCATTGTTCCAGAACAGTTTATTGATTGATTTTTATTTCCCCATTAATTTTTAGTGTTATCTCTATCATACTGCAGATTCTCTTATGTCCATAAATTTGTTTCTGGGTTTTTGATTCTGTTCCATTTTGTCTGAGTGACAATACCATTGCAATAAGTCCTGAAATGAACTTTCCTATCCTTTTGCATGAATTTCAAGATCAGATTGTCATGTTTCATAATATACTCTGCTGAAGTTTTGATTGAATTTCTTTGAATTTGGGGAGAATTATTATATGATAATATTGAACATTCTTAAACACAGAATCAGCTAGTGTTTGGAATCTTATAATACGTAGTCTTTTGTGAGTGGCTTCTTCCACTTAGCATGATGTTTTTGACATTCAGCTCTATTGTTTCATTTATCACTAGGCAAATTCTTTTCATTGCTGAATAGTATTCTACGGTATATCTATACCAAAATTGGCTTATCTGTTCACATTGATGAGCTTTGAGTTGTTTTCAGGTTTATATCTATCATAAGTGAAATTGCTACAAATATTTGCTTTGTGGGGAAACATGTTTTTACTTCATTTTGGTAAATGCCTAGAAGTGGAATTGCTATGAGAACTAGTAAATCTGTATAACTCTATAAGAAACTACCCAACAGAGTTCTCCAGAGTGGTTATATCATTTTACAAACCCATCAACTACGTTAGAGTTCTAGCTGCTATACATCCCCGCTGGAATTGGATGTTGTAAGGTGTTTTTATTTTAGCCAGTCTGCTTGTGTTCTTCTGATGACTAATCATGTTGAGCATTTTTATGAGTTTATTGGCTATCTTTGTATTATCTGTTGTGTATTATCTGTTCAAATATTTGCATATTTTTTCATTTGTCTAGTTAATGCAGTTATAATTATTTTTCATGTACTTGGAGAAAAGTACTTATCATTCATATGTGTTGCCAGTAGTTTCTCCTTGATGGTGGATTGATTCTCATTTTATTCAGTTTCTCTTGAAGAGAAGTTTGTTTCCTATAAATTCTAGTTTATAAATTTTTATGGGTTGTACTTTCTGTGTTCTAAGACATCTTCTGCTAAACCAAAGTCACAAAGATTTCTAGACATTTTCTAGTTTTGCTTTTTTATTTATTTATTTGGTACATTTCAAATAAATTTTGATGAAATGAGAAGAAAGCATCAAGATTTGTTGTTATTTTTAATACAGATCTTCAGTTTTTTCAGAGTCATTTGTTGAAAAGACTGTCTTTTTTTTTTTTTTCATGGAATTACCATGGCAACTTTGTCCAAAGCCAACTGACCAGATATGGGTAAGGTGGGGTAAGCACACTCCACTTTTTCTCTCCCACTGAATGTAACTACAAAGCTGGAAAGAATATGTGGATCAGATACTTGAGGAACCTGAAAAGTAAATACCAGCAACCAGGCAAGAATACTAGAGTGGGTTGCCATTTCCTTCTCCAGGGGATCTCCCAACCCAGGGATCGAACCCGTATCTCCTGTGACTCCTGCATTGCAGGCAGATTCTTTACCTGCTGGGCGATCAGGGAAGCCTAAACAGAGAAATTGCCTCTAAACTGAAAATAAGTCTCTGTAGGATTTAAATAAGACTCAAGAGTCTCGTAGATTAGTTAGTGTGCAAAACGTAGAGGATACAGTCCAAAATTACTCAGCATAGGAAGAACTGCAGAAATCCAGTGATGAATCCTCTCAGATTTTGTCTGGAAAAAAAGTGTTTTTCCTTTTTCTCTCTCTTTTTTTCTTTTCTTCTTGTTTTGCCTTTTTAAAAGGACATTCTCATTGGATATATAAATCTAGTCTGGCACTTTAGAAACGTTGTTCCGTAGGCTCTGGTTTGCATTGCTTATGATGGGAAGCCTGCTGTTATTCTTAGGTTTGTTGCTGTTTACATATGGTGTCTTTTTCTCCCCTCTGGTTACATTTTAGATGGCTAGTTTCTAGTAATGTGATTATGATGCTTATGTTTCATGTGTATGTGTGTTTATCCTGCTTATGATTCATTGAGTTTCTTGTAACTCTGTGTGTCCCATTTTCATCCTTTGAAATTTTTCAGTCATTATTCTGCCCTTCCTCTGGCTCCTTTTTCCCAAAGCACACACTTGATATCTGATTTTTTTTTTCACTTTTTTCCCTGTATGTGGTTCAGTCTGGATATTATCTACTGCTGTATCATTAAATTTATTAATATTTTCTTCTGTTGATAATCTCATCTATTCCTTTTTGGATATTTTATTTTTCATTTCTAGCATTTCCACCTTCTTATGTCTTATACATTCCATTTCTCTCTCATTTTATTAATGCTTCCTTACATCTTTGAACATATTTTCAATAGCCTTTTTAAGATCATATTCTGCTAATTTCACCCTTTTGATGGAATTGTTATTTATGAGTTTGTTTCTCTTGACTGATTTGTCTCCTGGTAATGGGTTACATTTTCTTGATTCTCTATATGTCTGTTAAGTTTTAAAAATTGGATAATGGACATTATGAATTATTTGATTGTGTTTTGTTTAATTGTGGTCCTTTAAATTCCTTGGACATTCCCTGACAGGCAATTAAGTAAGTTACTTAAACATTACTTTAATCATCCTAAGATCCATTTTAAACTCCTTCCAGGCTTAAAGTAGCCCTTTTGGTAGAGCTGATTCTGCTGTGCTTCTCAGTTGTGACCTTTCTGGGTTCTCCACTGGATGTCATGGACATATAATGGGGCCTCTGCTCTCTAGCTAAAAACTCAAATAGTTTCTAGCCTGGTGTGAGCTGCAGGAATTGTTCAGCTTACAGGCCACAGTTATTATTTTTCTCCCAATATATTAGTTAGTTGTTGCTCCATAACAGCATTCCACAAACATAGTAGCTGAAAACATTTATTTTCTCAGTTTCTATAGGCTGAGAGTCTGAGCACAGCTTAGCTGGGTCCTTTGCAAGATTGTAATCAAGGTATCACAGGAGTCTGGTCTCCTCTGAGGTTCAATTGAGGGAAAATCGGCTTGCAAACTCATCTGGCTTTCTGGCAGCATTCAGTTCCTTCGAGGTGTCCGACCAAGGACCTCAGCTTCACATTGGCTGTTGGCCAGAGGCTACATTCATGTTTCTGGCACCTGGCCGTTTTCATAGGATATAGCATGGCCGCCTCCTTCTTCAGAGCCAGCAACGGAGAAAGAGACTCTAGCAAGATCAGCACTGAGTCTTATATAGCCTAATCACATACATTGGAGGCATGTACATCCTGTCACCTTTGATATACTCACAGGCACATATGTGGCTGGAGAGAAGTCACAGGCGCCACCCACACTCAGAGAGAAGGAGTCACACAAGTGCATGAACTCCAGAGCATGGGGGCCACTTGCAGTGACTCCCTGCCACACTCAGGTAATGGTTTTTCACCAGCCTCATAAACTTTTACTCTTTCCATGTGCACAATGTCATTGAGCCAAAAGATACCTCTGTGCAGATTTCTATCATTCTTTCCCTGGGTAGCTTTGTCCTCTGTGGAACACTGCCCACAAATTGTAGCCACCTCAGCTTTATTGATTATTTTATTAGAGCCACCAAAATCAGATGGGTTATATTCTTTGCAGCCAAAGATGGAGCTCTATACAGTCAGCAAAAGCAAGACTGAAGCTGACTATGGCTCAGATCATGAACTCCTTTTTTCCAAATTCAGACTAAAATTGAAGAAAGTGGAGAAAACCATTAGACCATTCAGGTATAACCTAAATCAAATCCCGTATGATTATACAGTGGAAGTGAGAAATAGATTTAAGGGACTAGATCTGGTAGACAGAGTGCCTGATAAACTATGGGCAGAGGTTTGTGACATTATACAGAAGACAGGGATCAAGACAATCCCCGAGAAAAAGAAATGCCAAAAAGCAAAATGGCTGTCTGAGGCCTTACAAATAGCCTCAGACAAAAGAAGAGAAAGTGAAAAGAAAAAGAGAAAAAGAAGAGAAGTGAAAAGCAAAGGAGAAAAAAAAACATATACCCATTTGAATGCAGAGTTCAAATGCAGAGTTCCAAAGAATAGCAAGGAGAGATAAGAAAGCCTTCCTTAGTGATCAATGCAAGAAATGGAGGAAAACAATAGAATGGGAAAGACTAGAGATCTCTTTGGAGAAGGCAATGGCACCCCACTCCAGTACTCTTGCCTGGAAAATCCCATTGACGGAGGAG
Organism: Ovis canadensis; assembly: GCF_042477335.2. Lineage (NCBI taxonomy): Eukaryota > Metazoa > Chordata > Mammalia > Artiodactyla > Bovidae > Ovis > Ovis canadensis. Next base: position 81,638,329 of record NC_091251.1, read on the forward strand.
CCTGGTAGGCTGCAGTCCATGAGGTTGCTAAGAGTCCAGCACGACTGAGTGACTTCACTTTCACTTTTCACTTTCATGCATTGGAGAAGGAAATGGCAGCCCACTCCAGTATTCTTGCCTGGAGAATCCCAAAGACAGAGAAGCCTAGTGGGCTGCCGTTTATGGGGTTGCACAGAGTCAGACATGACTGAAGCGACTTAGCAGTAGCAGCAGCAGAGATCTCTTCAAGAAAATTAGAGATACCAAGGGAACATTTCATGCAAAGATGGGCACAATAAAGGCCAGAAATGGTATGGACCTAACAGAAGCAGAAAATATTGAGAAGAGGTGGTGAGAATACAAGAAAACTGTACAAAAAAGATCACGACGCAGATAATCATGATGGTGTGATCACTCACCTAGAGCCAGACATCCTGGAATGTGAAGTCAAGTGGGCCTTAGAAAGCATCACTGCGAACAAAGCTAGTGAAGGTGATAGAAACCCAGTTGAGCTATTTCAAATCCTAAAAGATGATGCTGTGAAAGTGCTGCACTCAATATGCCAGCAAATTTGGAAAACTCAGCCGTGGCCATAGGACTGGAAAAGGCCAGTTTTCATTCCAATCCCAAAGAAAGGCAATGCCAAAGAATGCTCAAACTACCGCACAATTGCACTCCTCTCACATGCTAGTAAAGTAATGGTCAAAATTCTCCAAGCCAGGCTTTAGCAATACGTGAACCATGAACTTTCAGAAGTTCAAGCTGGTTTTAGAAAAGGGAGAGGAACCAGAGATCAAATTGCCAACATCCGCTGGATCATGGAAAAAGCAAGAGAGTTCCAGAAAAACATCTATTTCTGCTTTCTTGACTATGCCAAAGCCTTTGACTATGTGGATCACAATAAACTGTGGAAAATTCTGAAAGAGATGGGAATACCAGACCACCTAACCTGCCTCTTGAGAAACCTATATGCAGGTCAGGAAGTAACAGTTAGAACTGGACATGGAACAACAGACTGGTTCCAAATAGGAAAAGGAGTACGTCAAGGCTGTATACTGTTACCCTGCTTATTTAACTTCTATGCAGAGTACATCATGAGAAATGCTAGACTGGAAGAAGCACAAGCTGGAATCAAGACTGCCAGGAGAAATATCAATAACCTCAGATACACAGATGACACCACCCTTATGGCAGAAAGTGAAGAAGAACTAAAGAGCCTCTTGATGAAAGTGAAAGAGTTGAGTGAAAAAGTTGGCTTAAGGCTCAACATTCAGAAAATGAAGATCATGGCATCTGGTCCCATCACTCCATGGGAAATAGATGGGGAAACAGTGGAAACAGTGTCAGACTTTATTTTGGGGGGCTCCAAAATCACTGCAGATTGTGACTGCAGCCATGAAATTAAAAGACACTCCTTGGAACGAAAGTTACGATCAACCTAGACAGCATATTCAAAAGCAGAGACATTACTTTGTCAACAAAGGTCCATCTAGTCGAGGCTATGGTTTTTCCAGTAGTCATTTATGGATGTGAGAATTGGACTGTAAGGAAAGCTGAGCACCGAAGAATTGATGCTTTTGAACTGTGGTGTTTGAGAAGACTCTTGAGAGTCCCTTGGACTGCAAGGAGATCAGTCCTGGGTGATCATTGGAAGGACTGATGCTGAAGCTGAAACTCCAATACTTTGGCCACCTGATGCGAAGAACTGACTCATGAGAAAAGACCCTGATGCTGGGAGAGATTGAGGGCAGGAGGAGAAGGGGATGACAGAGGATGATTTGGTTGGATGGCATCACCAACTCAATGGACATGGGTTTGGGTAAACTCCAGGAGTTGGTGATGGACAGGGAGGCCTGGTGTGCTGCAATTCATGGGGTCTCAAAGAGTTGGACATGACTGAGCGGCTAAACTGAACTGAATAGCTTTATTGACTTCCAATCTCTGTTTCCTCAGCTCAGCAAAATCCCTATGCTCTCTTTGGGGTCCTTCGTCCTATAGAGCACATCCTATAGAAACTGCCAGAAATTGCCAGTCTGGGCAATGACAGTACTCACCTCATTTGTTTTCCTTCTCTCAGTAATTACAGTTCTGCATTTTCTCTTATCCAATGTCTAGAAATAGTTTTTTCTCATGTTTTGTCCAGTTTCTAGTTACTGTGAGAGGATAGTTTTGGACTGTGTTACCCCACCATGATGGAAGCAGCAATCTGTCTCTTGAAGTATCTTATCTTTAATTACACCACCTTGTCCTCATTTAACATGTCATCCAAGAGTGTTTCTGTTCAATCTCATTTTTAAAACTCCTCTATATAGTATTATATTATTGTGTGTTTGGCCTTTGTTTTTATTTGCCCACATTTTATCTATTTCTTTATTCTTTCTTTCTGTCATCTCAAATTATCTCTTGGAGATAATTTTCTTTCTTGCAAAATATATCTGTGATACATTTATCTCATGACAGTCTGCTTCTGAAAGCACTCTTCTTTTTTTGCTTGGTTTTAGAACATATTCCAAAAATATGTTCATCTTCTTTCTTGAAAGATATGTTAGGGTATGCACTATTGGATTGACAATTATTTTCTTTTAGAACATGGAAAACATTATTCCACTATATTGTGGCTTCCTTCCGCTACCTCTAAGAAGTCTTCTATCAGTCTAATTGCCTCCCCTTTATACATAATTTACCTTTTTCTCCGGTATCCGAGGCCTTCTCTTCATCTCATTTATTTTACTCTTTTAATTCAGCAATCTAGATATGACTTTTTCCATTTATTTTTTTTTATCGAAGGATAATTGCTCCACAGAATTTTGTTGTTTTCTGTCAAACCTCAACATGAATCAGCCATAGGCAGATGTGACTTTTTATTTTCCTTGGGGTTTGCTTCCTGAATGTTCATATTTATTTCTCATATCAATTCTAGGAAATACTGGGCTATTAATTCCTTTAAAATGGCAAATATGGTTGATCTTTTATTATTTATATCTTCTGTATCTCTTAACCATTCCTTTTGCTATTCTCCACTATTTTAACCTTTTTGGTATATTTTTATTAATTCATGAAGATATAACTTTCATTTACTTATTTTCTCTTTGACTCCACTTTGCCTGACTTTTTAATTTTAATGGTTTTATTTTTTGTTTCTAAAAGTTTTCTTTATCCTTTTAATTGCGTATGGTTTATGAACATTTTAAACAAATTTTATATTATGTGTCCAGTGACTCAATATTTGAAGTCCTTAGGATTTTCATTCTGTTGCAAGATTTTTCTGTGACTGTTGTAGTAGCATTTCTATCTTGTTTTTGACTTTAATTAGAATGCCTCTAATGTTTCACTATTAAACTTGAAGCTTCTGGTATTTATTATGGTTTTCCTATATAAAATTGAAACATTTTGTTCCTATTTATAACATAAAATATTTCCCTAAAATTATTTCATTTTACCTGTTTTAGTACTTATTGAAGTACTAAATAAAGATGTAAACTCAACATATGAGTTTACATCTTTATTATTTTTGTTATATTTCCTACAAACATTGCATTACTTTAGTCATAATATATTCTTTTATAACTCTGCTGAATTTGATAAATGTTTTATTTAGAATTGGGAATTCTATATTTTATAGGAACTCTATATAGTCATTTCCTCCCTTCCTTCCTCTTCCTATCTTATCCCTGTGCTTTCATGTATGGTTTTGATGTATTTGTGTCAGATTAATTCCAGAATTCTGTAAAGAATCAAGAAACATAGAAGAATATCTTTTAATTTATTCTGCCCATTATACCCTTTCCATTCCCATATTCTTTTCCTCCTGACTCTGTATTTGAAGTTTCTTGGGGCAAAGGGGGGATGTTCAGAAAATAAAGACATTAGTATCTTGAGCATATTATTACTATTACTGTGTAGATTGTGAAGTTGTTAGCTGAGGTTCTTTCATGAAAAGAATTGTATGTATTTTAGACTTTGCAGAAATTGAAGGCCCTCTCATTAACTTCTTTCTTATTTTCTCATGATATGATACAATTACTGTATTCTTACATCGTTTTCCTCATATATCTCATGATTTCCATTTGCCTAAATGAGAAGTTTCCCTGCAACTATCTTCAACTCATATTTGCTAATTGTTTGAAAATAATTGAAAATAATTAGTCACTATGCTTAATCTATACACAACAATGTCACAAATTTCCTTAAAAATATTGTTATACTCGTATATCTACCCCATATACAACTTCCAGAGGGGTTGACACCACTAAAACAAATAAGGTTCTCCCTAAGAAGTTATTATCATAAGCATTTCTATTTCACTTGATCTTAAGGAAGAATTTCAATTTGATCCAATTAGATGGGTTTTGGTTTTAATCCAACTAAATGGAGAACAGGGAGGCCTGGCGTGCTGTGATTCATGGGGTCGCAAAGAGTCAGACATGACTGAGCGACTGAACTGAACTGAACTGGACTGAAATGGAACTAATTTTATTTAGTGTTCTATTTGAAGAAATATAATTTATATAACCCAAACTTTGATTTTGTTTTATCTCTTGTTTTGTTTTAATTTGTAGATGATGACGTCTTTAATATTGTCAGGAATACCTCCCACAGGAAATAGGACTACTGTTTTCTTTTGGACTTTTACAAACTCTTTTATAACTTGTATAATCACCTTATCCACAATAGGTAAGTTTGTGCTTTTTTTTACAGTTAGAATGCTGAATATTTTATAAATGTTTTGCATGAGGTACTCTCTACACATTTATATGATGTCTTAAATTTAGTGAAATAAAGTGATTTATTTAAGGGGCATTAGGCCATTCAGAACAAGATCTGCTAAGATAAAAGAAGCTGGCAATATTCTTGGCTCTCTGAAAAGGACAATTTTTCTTCTCTACACTTTGGATCCATTAAAATCTTGGCTTTAGACTATTTTCTTTAAACCAGGAAGTATGGAGCATAAGAAAAGCTGTCCCCTTACTCCATTTCATTTCCCCTTGATTTCATTTCATTTCCCCTTATGAAAAGTATTTCAAATATAGAAAATTGTTCCCAAATAAGTCAAAGGAGACTTATTCTCTTCTGCTCTTTCCCAAAAAGCTGCATTACCAACTCTTGGGCAAAATAGGAATGAGTAAAGAAAAAAATTTCCTAAAATAAGAAGTCTTGTAGTTGCAGAGCAGAGTGTAAATGTTTTCATATAAATGATATGAAAAAGAAACAAAAATATAGAATGATGACGAGGAGGACAGAGGAGGAAAATAATGAAGGATATAATACTCTTATCCTATAGTATCAGGAATCAAGTATTTATAAACATTTAAACACAGGTTTAAGAATATTGTTTAAAATACAAAGGCAAATATAGGAGAATAGTGGGGCAATATAAATGTCAGAGATGGAAAAGATGAAGAAGAAAGTGGGTATAGGAGCTGAAATTCCTCTCTCTCATATCAAAAATATAAAATTGATAAATCAACACATGGTTATATAACCATATGTGCTGTGTGTCCTAAGTTGCTTCAGTTGTATCCAACTCTTTGCAACCCAATGGACTGCAGCATGCCAAGCTTCCCTGAACTTCACTATCTCCCTGAGTTTGCTCAAACTCATGTCCATCAAGTCAGTGATGCCATCCAACCATCTCATCCTCTGTCATCCCCTGCTCCTCCTGCATGCAATCTTTCCCAGCATCAGGGTCTTTTCCAGTGAGTCAGCTCTTCACATCAGGTGGCCAAAGTATTGGAGCTTCAGCTTCAGCATCAGTCCTTCCAATGAATATTTAGGGTTGATTTCCTCTAGGAACTATAGCATGCATTCTTAAAATTAGTCAATTCAAAGTATATGCTCTTAACTTATGTAATTGCAGGAGTAGAATGCAGAGAATCTGAAATTTTTTATTTTTAAACAATTAACATCTCACTGCTCTGCACACAATAACTGTTTTAAGTTTTAGTCATAGAAAGTTCTTGATATATATGTCAGTATATAGTTTTAGACTGCTTTGTCAGACCAATATGTCATTAGCATTTTCTATGTCATATATATTTTAATGTAATTCTTAATGATTTTGCAGTATTTTATTATATACCATATCATGCATGGCCAGTCTCTTTAATTGTTTGTTTATGCTGTTTACAATTTTTCAAAATTTGAAATAGTGATTCTGTAAAAGAACTATTTAACTCACATTTTTTAAAATCATTTTCTTAGGATAAGATCAGCTGACTCATCGTATTTTTATTTTTTATTTTTGTTAAGAACTGTATGCACTAGGGCTCTTAGAATACCAACGACTAAAAATTTGCTCTCAAAGACCAATGTCAAATGTCAAATTGTACCAAGTTGCTGTATTGAGGGGTGTTGCATTTATTTTTTTCCCCTCTTAACAGGTTATGGAACAATTTTTCCTAAAACTTCTGGTGGACAGATGTTCTGTGTTGTCTTTGCTACAATTGGAATCCCTCTAACTATCATGTTATTTAAATATATTTTTATATTAGTTTATCTGCCATTTGAAAAATTTGGAATATACCTTCAACATAAGGGATTAAATGAGGTAAATTTTCTTTCTCCTTCCGCACAATCACACACATACATTTGGTAGAAAAGTTCGGTTTTGTTTTTTTTTTAATTATATGTACTCACAACTTTAGGTTAACTAGACATATAACACTTTATACTTACTGAATTCGCATTGAATTATATGAGCAGAAAAAGCAAGTCATCTGTGTTCTGAAACAGACATGAGAAAAGCCATTGTTTAAGGGACCATCTATTTCCTTTAAAATATTTTGCCTCTAATCATTTAATTTAGAAGTTAAGCAGTGGTGAATTCTGTATAAACAATTCTCATAGGTATTTGTTCTCCTAAGTCAGTTGGCCAACTCATTTATTTTGTAGAACAGGAGAACATTTCTTTTTTTTTTTTTAGGAGAACATTTCTTAAAGGCTGTGTGACTTGCCCAAGATTACCCAGAGAGGTCTCTGGTTACAGTAGGATCTGTTCTTCTGCTCTAATTAGAGTTCAGTCCTGTGGTTCTCAGCCTCACTTGCATATTAGAATCACTTGGATCCTGGTGCCCAGACCCCACTCCAGACCAATTTGATCTGACTCTTTGAGGATGGGGCCTTCAGTGGTTTTTAAAACTCCCTAAGTGATTTCAATGTGCAACTACGTTGAGAACAATGGATTTAGACCAATGTTTCTCAACTGGAGTGATTTTGCCTTCAAAAAGGACATTTGGCAATGTCTAGACTTGGTGGGCTGCAGTCCATGGGGTCGCAGAGTCGGACATGACTGAGCGACTTCACTTTCACTTTTCACTTTCATGCATTGGAGAAGGAAATGGCAACCCACTCCAGTGTTCTTGCCTGGAGAATCCCAGGGACAGGGGGGCCTGGTGGGCTGCCGTCTATGGGGTCGCACAGAGTCGGACACGACTGAAGCGACTTAGCAGCAGCAGATGCATACTGGGTTGTACAAACCTCAGGAAGGGAGTGCTACTGGCATCCAGTGTGTAGAGGCCAGTAATGCTCCTAAACATCCTACAATGCATAAGACAGGCATTCACAACAAAGAATTATTGGGTCCAAAATGTCAGTATCAAAGTTGATAAACTGATCTAGACCATCAGTTCTCAAAGTATGGTTCAAGGAATAGCAGTATCAGTGTTACCTGGGAATCATTAGGAATACAAATTTTCAGCCCCCATCCCTGAGTACTGAATCATGAACTCTGCAGATGGGGCCCATCAGTCTATTTTAACAAACCCTGCAAGAGATTAAGATGAATGCTAAAGTTGGAGAAACACTGACCTAAAGCCTAGTCGTGTCCAACCCTCAGCAACCCCATGGACTGCAGACTTCCAGGCTCCTCCCTCCATGGGATTTTCCAGGCAAGAGTACTGGAGTAGGGTGCCATTGCCTTCTCCGAACTAATACTTCACCAAGATTTAAATATTTAAAAGTTCTACTCTTGAAAAGAATCAGTTAAAAGAGTGTCAAGATGAGCTACAGACTGGGAGAAAATATATGCTAATTATATATTCTATAAAAAGACTTGCATCCAGAATACTTATAACTCAAAAACAAGATAACTCAATATTTTTAATGGGCAAAAGGTTTAAGCATACCCTTTACCAGTAAAGATATATGCAAAAGGTTAAAATATTAAAAGACGTATGCAGAAGATTAAAATAAGTTTTACTTATTAGGAGATTGCAAGGTAATACCACAATGAGAAACCAATATATGTCTAATATAATGTCTCAAAATAAAAAGGATGATCACACCAAGTGTTGGTAAGAATATGGAGGAGCTGGAACTCTCATACGCTGTCAGTAGGACTCTTAAATGGTACAATCATCTTGAAAAACAATTTTTAGCAATTTTCTAAAAAACTAAACATACATCAAATTTATGATTGTTATTTCACTGTTAGTGAAATAGTAAATAGTTTGGTATTTACTCAAACAAAAGCATCTGTCTACAAAGACTTGTACATGGGGGACTTTCCTGATGGTCAGGTGGTTAAGAATCTGCCTTCCAATGTAGAGGCTGTGGGTTCGATCCCTGGTGGGGGAACTAGGATCCAACATGCTGTGGGCCACAACTATCTCATTTACCTTATTTTGCAAGCAGGTCAGAAGGCTTGGAGCTGTGTCCAGATGGGGAATCTGAGCTAAACTGGGGCTATGTGGGCAGAGCCCAGAGCAAGAAGGAACTGTAGCCTGGTATCTAGGCAAGAGTAATCTTAGAAGGCTTTGGAGGTAAAGTGTCACAAGGAAATTAATCTTAAATCATGATCTAGATGTAGATGATAGGAAAGTGAGAAAGCAAGATGGCAGGACAACTGATGACAGGAGGTAGAGCAGTAGAGCCTGGACATACTCCCAGGGACAGGATTATTCCTAAGAATGATCTTTTTATTGGGATCCAAATCTTTGAGAAATGAAGGAATAGATAAAAAACTGAACTACTGGAGCACACAGTAGTTTTTTTAATGTTGCTTGTTTATGATATAACTGCTAACATTGTATCTTTTTTTCTAATATATTTTAGAAAAATGTATATCTCTGGAAGAACTTATTTTTTGCTGCAACCGGATCACTTTTTTTTCTTGTATTACCACCATTTCTTTTCATGTCATTAGAGAATTGGAGTTATATTGAAGGAATTTATTATTCATTCAACACCATAAGTGCTATTGGTTTTGGAGACTATACAGTAGGTGAGTCTTAATAATCCTGAAATAAGATTTGCTATCAGAGCAACAGATTGAAGCAGGATGTAAAATAAAGAATCAAATGGAAATATTAGATTTCTTTGAGAGAGAAGATAAAGGTCAAGCCCTTTTAAATGCAAACTACTCCCTTCACCTCCCTGTCTCCTCACCCCACAGTTATCACTGACTATAGGAATAAGATATAGAGCAATTCCTCTTAAATGAAATATCTCTGCTTGACCACATGTGGAAAACAAGAGGCATATGCTTTTTGTGTTTCTAAACACTAGACCTAGTTTCTTAGTCTGCTGCTGCTGAGTCACTTCAGTCGTGTCTGACTCTGTGCTACCCCATAGATGGCAGCCCACTAGGCTCCTCTGTCCCTGGATTCTCCAGGCAAGAATACTGGAGTGGGTTGCCATTTCCTTCTCCAATGCATGAAAGTGAAAAGTGAAAGTGAAGTCGCTCAGTCGTGCCCAACTCTTAATGACCCCATGGACTGCAGCCTACCAGGCTCCTCTGTCCATGGGATTTTCCAGGCAAGAGTACTGGAGTGGGTCGCCATTGCCTTCTCCGTCTAGTGTTTCTAAACACTAGACTTAAACGATAAAACATCCTATACTTTGTAGGTAACTTTTCCAAATGTATTTTAAATTTCTCCCTAAAATAAAGGTGAAAAATGAAGAGGGATAGAATTGTATAGACACTAGGCATTTTTTTTTAATACCTGTGAGTCAAGAATAAAATAACTCCTATGTTATTGAGGGTACAGAATTCTAAATTGGTAGTTGTTTTCTTACAGTACTTTAAAATGCTATTCCATTGTCTCTAGCTTCCATCATTTTTAATGATAAGTCAGCTGTAAGTTTATTGTTGGTCTTTTGAGGTAAGGAACCTTCCCCCTGAACTCCCCCCAAACCCTGCTCCACTTGTTTTTAAACTTTTTCAGCAATTTAACTATTATCTACTTCAGTGTGGTTTGCTTTGTATTGATTTTGCTTGGGGATCACAGAAATTATTGAAGTGAATTAAAATCCTTCAAGTGTCTTGAAAAAAATCTCAGCTACTATCTGTTCGAATATGAATTATTCCTTATTTTCTCTTCTACTTCTGGGACTCCAATTACATGGATGTAAGACCACCTTACTTGGTTTCAAATGTTCTAATGACTTTCTGTATTATCCCCCCCTTTTTTTTTTGAACTTCACTGAGTATATTTCTTACGAACCCATCTTCTAGTTTACTAATTCTAATTTCTGCTGTATGTAATGTGTTTTCAAACACATTTAATGAGTTTTTAACTTTAATATTCTTTACCAGTTGAGCCACAAGGGGAGCCCAAGAATCCTCGAGTGGGTAGCCTTTCCCTTCTCCAGTGGATCTTCCCGACCCAGGGATCAAGCTGGGGTCTCCTGCATTGCAGATGGATTTTTTACCAACTGAGCTATCATAGAATCCCCTATCAGGAAATTGCATGCAATGTGGGAAACCTGGGTTCTGTCCTTAGGTTGGGAAGATCTCCTGGAGAAGGGAAAGGCTACCCACTCCAGTATTCTGGCCTGAAGAATTCCATAGACTGTATAGTCCATAGGGTCACAGAGTCAGACACGACTGAGTGGCTTTCACTTTCACTAAATATTATATTTTAAGCTCTAAAATGTCCATTTAATCACCTCTTTCTGGTAGATTCGAGTTGTCTGCTGAAATCCTTCGTATTTTCACTTATTTTTCTATATCATATTTTGAAAAGTATAATATTCTTAGTTATTTTAAAGCTCTTATTAACTTATTTCCATATTGGAAACATCTGTGGGTTTCTTTTATAGTTCTTCCCGTTGGTTTTTAGTAATGTAGTTCTGTCTCTTGGCATGCCTGATAATTTGGGATTACATGCTGGATGTTGTGTATTTTAAAAGTTATAGATACTCCAGGGAATGTCATCTTCCTCCAGAGATGTTTTACTCTTTCCTCTGCTAGGCTTATAGAGATATAGGAGTGTGGAGAGGGTAACTGAATATGTAATCTGGTCAGGGAATGGTATGATTTGAGACTAGACTACAGATTTGGTAAAGCCTTAATTTCCCTTTGGTTTCTTCCTGTTCCTAAATTATAGTTCTTTACAAACTTCAAATGATGAAAGCCTGGTATATTCACAAGACCACACTCTTAGTTTGTTTTCTTGCGCTTGAATCTATTGGAAACTCTCCTTTTAAAAAAGTCTTCAGCTTTCCTTTTTTAGCCTTCAACTTCATGTGCCTTCAGAATTTGGCAATTTATCGAAGGGCGGAACAAGCTATAGGTTTTAAATCCTTCAGATCTCTAATTGTGTCAACCCAACCCAGAAGGACTACCAGAAGCTCTGTCATTTTCTCTGCTCCTCAGAGTGCCCTCCTGCTTAGCCCAGATGCACAGCCTTTTGTCTATGCCCAGACTCTGTGAAAAGAATCACAACAACAAACTCAAGGGAGAAAGCAACTAAAGACTTCACGTCTGCCTCTCCCGCCTGGAATCTTAGTCCTTCCACTCTTGATTGCTTTAGCAGCTCTCTTGTGCCTTTAAACATGACTTTGCTCTGTTTTGCTTTCAATTTATCTGATTGTTCTGGTTGTTCTTGGCTGGAAGATTCTTCAATCACAAGACACTCCATCCTACCCAGAAATAGCAGTGTCCTTATTATATTTATTTTTAATCTAAATAGGACTAAAATTAAATAATTAATATTCAATGTTTAGATGGATGATTTCATATTAATAAATATATTTTGAAAATACATACCTAGAAGTCTAAGAACCATATTTAAATATCACTCCAAAGAGTCTCTGTTACATTTTTCTGGATTCCCAAAGTAGAGATACTACTTCCTTGGCATTCTCATAGAAATTTGCTTCCACTTTTACAGTAGAAAATTTCTTCTTTTATTATGAAACTTACTACTCATCCTTTTAAAAATCACATTCTGTTATTAGTAAAAGGAATGATAATTAAAACTGAAAATATTTTTAAAGAAAGAATCTTCCCTTGCTCGTTGAAGACATCTTCGAAAGCATGACATTTCAATTTACGAAGAACATCTCATGACTTAGGGAAAGCTTGATAATATTAAACCACATAAAATGATACAAAATTATGTATACTAATGATGTCAAGTAAGCAAAAATAAAAATTTTTTTTTGGCTGCACCAAGTGGCATGCAGGATCTTAGTCCCCTGACCAGGGATCGAACTGATGCCCCCTGCATTGGTAGTATAATCTTAATCACTGGAGGGAAGTCCGTGAAATTTTTTAAAAAGCATAGAATTCAGATAACATGATATCAGAAGTTGCTAAGATTATAGTTACTTTTTTCCTGTTTATTTACACCTAGCCATGCTTTCTAAAAATTTTTTGCATGTCTGGTGAGACTATTTCTGAGTTAAATATTCTCCTAAGTTATAGCCAATTGGAATCCCAGCTTAATATGAGGAGTGTTTCATGCTGGAGATTGTTTTATGTTACTTTCACCACACCACAGAAGGCTACCAAAACCAATGTCATAGTGTTTTAGAATAGGAAGATACCTTTAAGGAAAAAAGTGGCTTAGATACTCTTGGTCTGGTAGTTTCCCAAATGTTTATTTTTTCTGATGACTTTAACATAATTTTAACGCATTTAATCAAATGTATTTGTTTTCTGCAAGGAAAGTTTGTCCAAATATCCTTGACTTCCAGGACCATAAATGGGATTTTATAAATAAGTGCTCTTCTGAAACTGAGATTTACTTTATTCATAGTGTAATACATGGATCATAAGTATTCACTTTGATGAGATTTGATTAATGTTTGTCTCAGTGCAAGCACTCAAAAGCAGAATATGTCCATGTTGTGACCAACCTACAGAGGCAGGATAGATTGCAACCAAAACTGGCTTGGATGTTGAGATGGTCTCTCTCTCTCTCTCACACATAGACACACACATACCAAGAGTGCATCTGTGTAGTAGTGGTGTAGTGTGACATGTAGAGCAGGGTGGCCTTCAAGCAGGCCTGAAAATTTCTTAAGAGAGCCAGAGGAGTGACTGGCTTTGACTTTCATTGTGATTCAGTTCAGTTCAGGTCAGTTCAGTCGCTTAGTCGTGTCCAACCCTTTCCGACCCCATGAATCGCAGCACGCCAGGCCTCCCTGTCCATCACCAACTCCCAGAGGTCACTCAGACTCACGTCCATCGAGTCAGTGATGCCATCCAGCCATCTCATCCTCGGTCGTCCCCTTCTCCTCCCGCCCCCAATCCCTCCCAGCATCAGAGTCTTTTCCAATGAGTCAACTCTTCGCATGAAGTGTCCAAAGTACTGGAGTTTCAGCTTCAGCATCATTCCTTCCAAAGAAATCCCAGGCCTGATCTCCTTCAGGATGGACTGGTTGGATCTCTTAGGCTATGGGAAAGATATGAGAGCTCCCATTATTGAACCAAAACTTGTATGGTTGAATTTCCCACAGTCACTGAGGGAGGGAGTGTGTGAGCTTCCTTGTAGGTTTTCTGGAATGGAACGAGGGAAAGGAGTGGTGAGGCTTGGTTGGAAACTGTCCACAGTCAAATACCAAAAATAAAATTAGACTTGATTACATGCCACCACTTCAAAAGTACGATTATGATCCCTTACAATCAATTTCCTGTAGTGAGTTCAGGAGATCTCAGAGCTGATTAAGCAAAAGGATATGGCCATAAGGTTGCAGAAGAATGAATGAGTTTTATTTGAGTCACACTTTGACATGTTTGCATGTGGGATAATTACCTCACAGCATGAGACCACACAGAGGTTATAGCATGGGGGACACTCACCAGAAGGAGTGGAGGGTTAGAGAACTTTTGGAGGCAGAGGAGAATCAGAGGGGCTTTGGGGTCTAGCGGGTATCTCTCAGCAACCTGATAGGGAGTCTCTGGGTCAGAGAGCTCCAAAGAGCAGCAAGGCTTGGAGTCCTTGACAGCTTTAGGGTTTATCTTATCCATGGCTCCAAGATGTTAGGCACAGTTTCATAGGATGTGCAAAGCAGGCAGGCTGTAAATGGTTAAAAATCTGTTCATTTGAGCTATTTTTGAAACAACTGGATATAAAATAATTTGAGTTTTCCGAGTTACTAGTATAGGCTGGCAGTGTGGGGATAGGGTGAAGCTATTGACTCTAGATCTGGGCTTTGTTGCTGCTTTAGTTTGAACCCATCACTGACTTGGAATATTTTGAGGACTAAGTGAAGTTATACCCTTCAGCAAGGCTTAGGAGCTGAGTACCACCAGTGAAACTGTAGGTAATCATGGGAGATCTCCCACTAGTCTACAGCCTGGTTATGGCTATTTGGGTTCCTGGGTGTTCTATCAGTCCCTAGCTTCTCCTCTTTGCCAGCTGCTGCCTTCACTCAGTGAAGGCCCAGTGTGCTGTAGGCAGGGTCACTCAATTCCCCTGCCCACTTCAGTAGACAACCTATCTTACACTTGGGACACCCGTGGTAATCATCACTCTACAGGTAGTAAGCCATAAATATGGCTTCCTCTCTCCTAGGAGGAACTTGTCACTTTGAAAAATGTAGTTTGTTAGGAGTCTTTTTCGTGTCCTCAGCTCTCGCTCTCTCTCTGTAATAAAACTATGATTTTGCAGTGCATCTCGTTTTTTTTTTCTTTATTAGTATGGATATGAGCATCTCTTGTGTTTTTCTACATGCTAATACAGAAGTTCCATACATACTTTGACTTTTATAGTAAAATACACACTCAGTTTATGTCAGTAGACTAGAATCTCATCTTCGATATTTTGCTTTTATTGGGTGTGTGTGTGTGCATGTACTCATGTATTTTGGGAGGCGGTTTTGGAAGAAGCTGCATCAGAGCCAGTTAACCAAATGTCATCTTAAACCCAAAGTGAGTGTAGCCCTCCAGTTACACTTATTCAGTTTATTCTCTGATTGCTATGCTTCAAAAATGTTTGCTGGTTAATTTATATTAGATAAATATCAAATCATTTAATGTCTGATAATGTTAAATATTTTTGTTATTTCATGCTCTAATAAGCACAGTTAAATTGCATTCTTGTGATAAATCACAGTGTGTTTATTGTGTTGTCTCCGCTTACTCCTTTTTGATTGCAATGTTTGTGCTCTTTCAGCTGTACCTCTTCATACAAGTAGATTGCAGTCATGAAAAATAAATGACAAGACCTGAAAGGAGTGTAAAAGTTACAGTATTACAATGTTAGGGTGATTCTAATCATTAGTGATTTTCTTTTCCTTCTTAAAAGAGTTCTCTCAAGATTTCTAATGACAAAGGCAATTAATTCATAGAATTTTAAACTCAGAAATACAGATACCTGGTACAAGGAAACACACTGTGTCTTTGTTAACAAAATCTGAATCCTATTTTAAATTATTTTGTGTAATATATTTATCTTTTCCTTCTCTCATTTTAAAAGTTTCCTACCTGGAGCGATGATAAATTACCTCACTATAAAATATTACACTTACTATGGTATTTAAAAAGGATAATGTTCAAAGGGAAAGAGAATTTTTCAGCCTCCAGCTGTGTTCTAAAAATGAATAGAATCTCAATATTTGTAATTTAAATTATACTCTTTCCTTGAAAGAAGTGATAATTTTAGATATGCTTTATTTTAATTTCTAATTTGTTCTCAGGATTAGACTCTAAAAGAAGGCATTTTCCTAGGTATTAATGAATGAAAGAAAATGTTATGGGGAAAAATCATCATCTGATTTTTTGCATGTCATTTGCTTCCTGTCTTTAGTTTCAAATCCTACAAAAGACAACCAGGACATCACTTATTCAATCTTGTTATTAATTTGGAATCTTTATGGTCTTGCCTGGATTGCTCTTCTATTTAACTTGATAGCCAGGTGTTTTCAAGAAATGGGATCAAGGCTAAGTAAAGACACATCTGAAACAGAAGTTGAAGAAGAAAAGGAGTTGTCACGCTCTGGATAGCAATTCTCTTGGTATACTGCTTTCCTCCAACTGAACTGCAGAGAATATCCACAAAGCCCTTTCAAAAGTATCAGAATAGGAAGGAGAAAAAGAAAAACAATCAGGTGTTTTTGCATAAATCTCTTGTGTGAGTTCTATTTCCACACTGAAATTTATTGATTTTAATTTTGTATTGTCATTAAAAAATGATTTTAAAATGTAATGCACATCTCAAATTTATTTATCCTTCCCTATACCAGTCTCATCCCATGTTTGGATTCAAGTTGGCATTTGTATACAGTAGAGGCTTATTCTGAAAGTTGTGTTTCCTTTCTTCTCCTACCATGTATTTTATAAAAGAAGTGGGCATGTACAAAATGTGCATGTATATAGAGCTATTTTCATTGGGCTCTGACTCTTGTATACATTACTTCTGATTATCAACCCAGAGTTTCTTAATATTTTGTGCATCTTTTAGCCCCATCAAACAAAAAGTACATTAACCCCAAAGAATGGCTTGAGAGATTTATTTTGTTCAAAGGTAAGATCTGTATATTATAGTGATATCTTTTCATGGAAAATAAAAGAAATTTAGACTGACATCATAAAATATTGCTTATTATGACCTTTTATAAAAAAACAAAGTATGAATTTTCTCTATATAGACATAGATATGAATATAGATATAGATATCAGTGTAGACATAGATGGCAGGTACTGAGTGAAAAGGGAAAAATGCATGAGTTGGCTGAGAATAAGTTTCAGGTGTGCATGCGTGCATGCATGCTGAGTCACCTCAGTCGTGTCCAACTCTTTGTGACCCCGATGGACTGTAGACCTGTGTCCTTGGAATTCTCCAGGCAAGAATACTGGAGTAGGTTGCCATTCCCTTCTCCAGGGATCTTCCTGACCCAGGGATCAAACTCACATCTCCTGTGTTGCCTGCACTGCAAGCGGATTCTTTACTGCTGAGCCACTGGGAAAGCCCAAGTTTTAGGAGTACAATATAGTAATTCACAATTGTAAAGGTTATATTCCATTTATATAAAATATTGGCCATATTCCTTGTGTTGTACAATATATCCTTGTAGCATACTTAATACATAATAGCATACATAATAGTTTGTGCTTCCTAATCCCTTAGCCATCTCTGGCCCCTTCCACCTTCCCTCTCCCCATTAGTAACCACTAGTTTGTTCCCTATACTGGTAACCACTGGTCACCATTAGTTTGTTCTCTATATCTGAATTCCTTTTTTGTTATTAATACATTCACTAGTTTGTTGTCATTTTTAGATTCCATTATATGTGTCTGTCTGACTTACCTCATTTAGCATCATACCCTCCAAGTCCATACATATTGTAAAAGGAAAAATTTCATTCATTTTTATGACTGGGTAGTAAAATATATGTATAATATAAATATGTTTATAAAAATATATATATATAGAGAGAGAGAAAGAGCACATCTTCTTTACCCATTAGTCTTGTTATGGACACTTCAGTTCTTCCATACTTGGCAACTGTAAACAATGCTGCTGGGGTGCCTGTATCTTTATGAATCAGTGTTTTTGGCTTTTGGGGGATATATGCTCAGGAGAATTGCTGGGTCATGGGATAATTCTATTTTCAGTTTTCTGATAGGCCTACTGTTTTCAATAGTGGCTGCTCCAATTTACATTCTTACTGTCATTTTACAAGGGTTTCCTCTTCTCCAACGTTTGTTATTTGTGGGGTCTTTTTTTATGATAGCCATTCTGACAGGCATGAGGTGATACCTTGTGGTTTTAGTTTGCATTTCTCTGATGCTTAATGACGTTGAGCATCTTTTTATGTGCCTATTATGTCTTCTTTGGAAAAATGTCTAAGTCTTATGCTCAGTTTTAATTGGATTGTTTTTTAATGAGCATTAGGTTTTGAGTTCAGAACACACATTGCATGGACAGGACAACTTTGGAAAATACTTATTTCCAGCTAGAATCTTCAGGTCCATGCGCGGTCACACATTCAACAGATCAGCTGCTCTTGACAAGGATATGTGAGATATAAGCTCATCCCATAGAAGTGAGTCCTTTGATTTATTTCTTTAACTGGGAAGTTGGTTCCTTTGGCAGAGGGGGTGATGTGTGACACTTTTATGGAGTATAAAGTACTAAGTATTGACAGTGGCATAACAGAGAAAGGACAACAAAGCAAGTCAAAATTCAGGGTGTTTATGTCTGTGCAAACAAGTTGCTCCTTACTCTGTAATGGAATGTATTAACCTACCACTAGGTAGCTGACATGGTCCCTCCAGGTAAGGTATAAATTATTTAAAACTGCTACCCTACCAGTTGGCACCCCAGGAGAGGAGTTGGCCTTATACAGATTTCCATGGAATGCTCTAATTGCACAGATACCCCCTGAGAATTTGGGGAGGGAGGGATCTCATACAGATAACAAAAGTGGTCTTTTAGGGAAAGGGAGTTTTGCTCCCCTAGAGTTGACCCTGACACTGGTATAAAAGAACTAGATTCTCTATTTATATAATGAAGGGTGACGTCCGTGAAGCTGAATGGAAAGCAGTGATTGGAGTGATACAGTTAATATTAGGTTCCTCATTGTAGTCTACATTGTTATAGAAGCTAATCAAAAAGACGCAGACCTGCCTGACACACTATTGAACTTGATGCATGGGGGCAAAGATGACTTCTTTAAGACTCTGAATCAAAAGTAAAATAAAATAAGCATAGTGAGAGTGTAGCTGTTCACAGACAGCTTGCTCTGCAGGGAACACAGAAGCTCTTGGGAAAATGAGTTTCTGGCTATGGATCATATTTTCCAGGGCATCCATCCCTGACTTTGTGGGTCAAAGACATAAAAAATCTAATGTATAGATGAGCATTGGACCTATAAAAATTCTTAAAAGATAGAAGAGCCAGAATAAGTTTAAGGATAGAAGACATTTGGAAATCATCTGAAGAGGATGAGAAAGCCACCCAAAAGACATTGGACAGAGGTCCTGGGAAGAAGGAAATACAATCATATTTAGAGATTAGAGCTATTCATCTTAGTCCTATGGCCCAGAGCCTACAAGTCCTCTGAGTCAAAAACAGAATGACTGAAAACTGCATTTCAGAATTGTTTGAAGAAACTCCTCAAGGCCTCCTGTGCTTCCTGCAAGGCTGGTTCTCATATAGGTCTCAGAAGCCCCTCTACTGGGATCTGGGCTGCTTTTGCCCAGAAGAGAACTTAGATTAGAGTCAGTCCACCCCTGCCACCCCAAAGGAATGGCTGAGGATGAAAGAGGCAGTGCTGTGCTTAGTTGCTCAGTCGTGTCCGACTCTTTGTGACCCTATGGAATGCAGCCACAAAGCACCTCTGTCCATGGGATTCTCCAGGCAAGAATACTGGAGTGGGTTGCCATGCCCTTCTCCAGCGGATCTTCCCAACCCAGGGATCAAACCCAGGTCTCCCACATTGGAGGCAGAGTCTTTTCCATCTGAGCCACCAGGGAAGCCCAAGAATACTGGAGTGGGTACCCTATCCCTTCTCCAGGGGAACTTCCCAACCCAAGAATTGAACCAGGGTCTCCTATTGCAGGTGGATTCTTTACCAGCTGAGCTACCAGTGGGTATCCCAAACACTCCAGAGTCCAGTAGGATTTTATTTGGGTTTCTTGGCCCACGTTGTGCCTAATGTACTATTTAGGGCTTGGTGCAGAATCACAACCATGGTCGTTGGCCTTGCTTAAAAACCATGACCTTTGGGGGGAAAAAAAAAAAACCAAACATGACCTTTGTAATCATGATACTGTGGTCTGAATATTTGTGCCCTCCCCCAAATTCACATGTTGAAGTTCCTAATCTCCAAAGGTGAGGGTATTAGTAAGGGAGGCCTTGAGGAGGTGATTACTTTGGGATTAGTGCTCTTATAGAAGAGAATCTCAGCCCTTTCTGGGATTCTGGGAACCCCCTGGGAACCCTGGGGAAAATAAAATGCAATGTAGGGGATAAGCTCTAATCTTTTCTTTTGTGCTTAGCCTAGTTTCATGTCCCTACAGGGTGCTGGGTGCAGAGGCCTTGCACCTAGCACTTCAGACCAGAGTTCCTAGCGCAAAACAGCTGCACCAAAACCTTAGCTCCATGAGCTGTGGGCAAAGATGCGCTGCTCTGGGCACTTCAAGCTGGAGCCTGAGCCTCACAGCTGCGCAGACCCCAGGAGAACTCCGCCCCCTCCCCCTCCCCACTGCCAATCCCTATCAAGCAGCCCTGCCCACAGCCTGTCCAGGTGGGCCTGTGCTGTAGAGCTGAGCTGCTGAGCCTGTGCTCTGAAAGTAGGCTTCCCTTTCTAGAGCTTAGCAATCTGGCACCTCTCCATTCTTTGATCCAAGAAGCCTTCCTTTACTTCTGAAACCAAATCTGGTCTTATTCTATTGGCTTGAGTAACGCTAGCCAGGAGAAGCCTTGTTGGGGATCAATTCAAAAGGGTCAGGAATACTTCGGCCTTGAGGACACAGCAAGAAGGTGCCCGCTACAAATCAGGAGGAAGGCCCTCACCTGACCGTGCTGCCACCCTGGCTCAGCCTTCCAGCCTCCAGAACTGTGAGATGTAAATCTCTGGTGTTTTGTTTATAAAGCCGCCTCCCCTCCATCTGTGGTATTTTGTTATAGCAACCAAGTGGACTGAGGCACACGCATCAGATCTGACCAGCATGCCTACGGGAGGCCTCATTGCTCAAGCAGATTCCCAGGATCAGGGGGCGAAAGGACAGAGAGGAGCCCTGCAGCCCTCTCCTTTTTGTTTAGGAAGCTTTTTACAGATAAGATATGGAGGGAGAGAGGACAACAAACTTCTGTCTTCTGGTTTCAGAAACGTTTATAAAGGCCTATTGTTCTCCTGCCTACTTGGTCATAACAAGAATGCAATTATGATACAGCAAGCAAATTTGTCTGGGAGTGAGCCAGGGAATGGATGCCCAGGTAGCATGGATACTACGATGAGAGGGAATAAAGGATCTCCTCTTCCACCAGAGCTTCCCTCTCCTATCCCTCCCCCGCATCTTTGGGAGGGGCTGCAACTTTCCACCGCATCCCCAGGGGCTGGGCTGCTATGTTTTCCAGACAGCTCCTTAAATGGCTGCCAGAATGCCTGGCACCTAAACACGCTTGTTTGTTTCTACTCAAAAAATCAATCTCTTGCCTAGCCAATAAGAATTGTGGAAATAAATAAAGACCACTCAGAACAAACAGGGATGCTCCCCTAGTGGTTCAGATGGTAAAGAATCTGTCTGCAATGTGGGAGACCCAGGTTCGATCCCTGGATTGGGAAGATCCCCTGGTGAAGGGAACAGCAATCCACTCCAGTATTCTTGCCTGAAGAATTCCATGGACAGAGGAGCCTTGTGGGCTACAGTCCATGGGGTCGCAAAGACTGAGCGACTAACACAACGACAGAACAAACAAGAGTGGTTTATCTAGAGTTTACTAGAGCAAGGGACTCATCCAACATTACTTGTGTTTGGCAGAGTCTCAAAGGCAGGCAAGTGAAGTGGAGAAGCTTTAGACTGAAAAAAAGAGGTGAAGACTTCAGGTGTGCTCTGTTTGAAGACTGTAGGCATGAGGTGGAGGCAGCCTAATTAGAAGCAAGGCATCTCCTGTGATTGCTTTGGGGAGAACATGTTTGGCTTACTCTGATTGATCCTGAGTTGAAAGTAGGGTGGAACATTAGGGTGGTTAGCAGTCATTGGTCAGAGCCTGACCACTCTGGGCTGGTTGCTGCAGAGGTTGTGGGTCAGAGTTCTATTGCCCTAAGTGATTTGGTCACTGTCTGTATATTTAGCTTCTGAGAATGGAGAGCAGTGGTGGGTGGTAGGTGTCCCCAGACCTATCTATTCATAGATCTATGACTGACAAGTAATGCCCAGCCAGCCTAGCATTTCTCCTTGGGGAGTTCGGTTCGGAAGCAAAAGAAAGTTTTCTTCCCTAGAGCATGTGCTTGCCCTGGTGATGGGAGGGGCGGCTTCATAGGGGTCTCATCAGCAGGAGAAAGGGGGCGGAGTTCCCACAGGTGAGCACAGCGGTGCTGTCCAGACTCCAGCTTGCAGTGTGGTGCACAGAGCTTCAGCTCTGGCCGGGAGCAGAGCAAGAGCTCTGGTCTGAAGGGACGGGTACGAGGCCTCTGCACACACAGGACCCCATGAGGAAGTGAAACTAGAGGTAGCACCAAGGAAAAGAGAAAAAAAGGTTAGATTTCATGTTATTTTCCAGACTCTTTACTTTCTGATAATTGTCAATGGGCTTTGCCGGTGAGAAGCCCCTCCCCTGCCTCTTGTCCTGCTCCTCATTCTTGAGGGAGCTGTGGGGCGCAGGTCTGACTTCCTGCTGTATTTGGGCGACGTCAGGACCCCGAGGGGAGGAGCAGAGCTCCTCTCCAGCTGCCTTTAGATGTGTGTGATGGTCACCGGGCCTCAGCCCCAGCTGTTTTATCCCTGAGTGACCACCACTGGTTAACTTTCTGAAGACGAAGGACCCCAGACAAGTTTAGATGCTTGGCCCATGTATTAGCAAGAAAATAATGGTCACGTTGTCAAATTCCTCCTAAAAATGAAGGCATCTTTTGCCTGAAGGCACCAGTGTGCCCTGTTGTCGAGGATTGCTGCCCTGGCCTCAATGGCCCTGGTCACATTTTTGTTGTTTTCAGAAGAGAAGCTTCAGATCAGAGAGTTCACACCAGTAGTCGGTGGTGGTGGGTGGGAGGGGTTGCCCCTGGTTGTCTTTCTGGGGGTTGGGACTCAAGGGTCTTTTCACTCAAGCATGTTGCACCCACAGAGTGACCCCTGCAATTCCAGGGTAGAACGGGTGGTTGGGGTCACCAAGTAGGGTTCACCCTCTTAGGAGAGAGCTGATCTCGTGGGCTGCTGGTTTTCCAGGTTTTCAGGTTCACCCAGTCTCGAGGCTGGAATGGGTGCATGGCCAGGTCAGAGGGTGTGGGCCATACCTGCTTACCATATTCCATGAGGGCTTTCATGGTGCTCCTAACTGAAGGGCATATTTGAGTTGTTCTGTTTCAAGGGGATTAAAGTGTCCTTTTTCTCAGGTGCAGGGAATGGGTCTACCGTAAGGAATTCAAGTGCACTTCACTTATCCCTTGGGGCTAACCGCATGCAGAACAGGGCAATGGGAAGCAACTGAATTCAATTTTATAGAGTTTCCTGACTTTGCTTGGTGATGGCCCATTTCAAGGTCTGACTAGATCTCTACTTTCCCCAGTGACTGGGGTCTCCAGGCTGAGCACCATGTCTGTTTTATGCTCAGGGCACTCATTATCCCCTCTTCACTTGAGACACCAATGAACCATTGGTGGACCATTCCTGCTTGAAGGGAACTGGGAACCCCGGACTGAGAAATATGTCTTAGTAAAACCTTAGCCACTTCAGCTGCCACTCCAGTTCTAGCAGGGAATGCTTCTGTCCATGTAAATGTGTCTACTAGTACCAAGAGATAACTGAAATTGCCTGGTATCCTTGGCAATCCATCTGCCAGGCTTCCCCAGCGTATGTCCCTCTGGTCTGAATGAGAATTCTCTGAGGGCCTACGGGGGGTCTGGTGTTGGGGTTGTTCACTGTATAGATGGGCATGTCTCAAATATCTGACTGTACTTTTCATGCCAGGAGTTACCATGACCTCAACTAACCAGTTGCACAGGGCTTCCCTCCCATGGTGAGCTCCCTGATGAGCCTCCCTGATAGCTTGACAAACTGCAGTTTGGGGAGATCAGTATTCCCCATGTTCATTAACTAGCCACATCTGGCCTCCTCGGTCTCTGCAGAAGCCCCCTCTTTGGGCTTTGTCTAATCCTTCCTTTGTGTGGACTGGGGAATAATTGGATGGATCTGGCTTTTGAGGTGAGTAGTAGTGGCCAATTTCCTAGTTCTAGGGCCAACTTTTTGGCAGTTTTGTACACCTTGCTGTTTCCCTTTGTGCATTTGCAAGCGGGTTCTTGACTACCAGCGCCACCTGGGAAGCCTGTTGTTTCCCTTTCTTACTTCCCCATCCCCCTTTTGGTGACCCCTGTAATGAATCACTGCCATTACAAAAACAGGTTTTTGGAGCTGTACTGCTTCTAAGAGCATCAGTATGCTTAAGCCATGTGTCATCTGTTTATTCTCTATAGTACACTTATCTCTTTTCTTTCAAATAGCCCCATGTGTGTGTAGAATGGCATACGCCTGCTGGAAGTCTTGTGTAAACATTTAAGATCTTCCCTGTCCTGATTTTTAAGGCTCGGGTGAAGGCCATCAGCTTTGCCCTTTGGGCAAAGGTCCCTGGGGGTAGATTTCTTGTTTCTATGACATGGGTCTGTGAGGTTACTGTGTATCCTGCCAGCCTCTCCCCTTCTCTGATAAAAACTGCTCCAGTCTGTGAACCATTTCTCTCTGGCATTTGGGAGAAGCTCACTTTTCAGATCAGGACTACTGGACTAGATTGCATATATGATTTCTGTACAATCACATGCCAGGGGCTCCATTTCTGTGGGTAGCAGAGTGGAAGGATTTAGTGTGCAACTAGCTTTATAGTAACCACTGGGTTTTCTAAAAGCATAGCCTGAACTTGAATAACCTTCGAGGAGATAGCCATTCTGTTCCCTTAGAACTTACTAAAGCCTGACCCTGGTGTGAAGTCCATTTAGTGACTGGCTGGCCAAACATTTATTTTTCAGCTTCCTTTAGGGTTGTAGTAGCTGCCACTTCCCATGGGCAAAGAGCCCATCCCTTAGTATATCCATCTGTGCCAAGTTGCTTCAGTCATGTCGAACTCTTTGCGACCCCAGGGACCATAGCCTGCCAGGCTCCTCTGTCCATGGGATTCTCCAGGCAAGAATACTGGATTCCTCCTCCAGGGAATCTTTCCAACCCAGGGGTCGAACCCAGGTCTTCTGCATTGCAGGTGGATTCTTTACTGTCTGAGCTGTGTACAACTTTCTTATAATAGTACTTCAGATTCATGTACTTGATGCATATTTTTAATTACTAGTTTTATGATACAGTGTATTCTGAATTCAAAGAAGCTGATCTGTCCATTCTACTTCTAAAATTGAAAAATGGTTATTGTATATTTGCAATACTATTTAATGCCTAAGAGTTCAGGAGCCTGTAACCATCTTTGAGAGTAACTGCCTCAATCAGTTGAGTTCATACTGACATCTGGAGACCAAATTTGGTATTACATGAGGGTGCCAAAATTACAGATTTCATCAGAGCACTTAGGATCTCTGCTATCTGCTAAGTCACTTCAGTCGTGTGCGACTCTGTGTGACCCCATAGACGGCAGCCCACCAGGCTCCCCCGTCCCTGGGATTCTCCAGGCAAGAACACTGGAGTGCGTTGCCATTTCCTTCTCCAATGCATGAAAGTGAAAAGTGAAAGTGAAGTTGCTCAGTCGTGTCCGACCCTCAGCAACCCCATAGACTACAGCCTTCCAGGCTCCTCCATCCATGGGATTTTCCAGGCAAGAGTACTGGAGTGGGGTGCCATTGCCTTCTCTGACTTAGTATCTCTGGTCCTCTTTAAAGTAAGTTTAAATAAATAAATAATTTGGAGATGAATTTACAGACACAAAATGATAATGGATACAAATATTAAAATTTTTTAAATAACTAAAATACCTGAAATATTTAAAATATCAAAAACTAATGAAAAAACGTTTGTTTTGAATGTTTTTTGGTGTATTCTATATGGAGCTCTGTTACTTGGAAAATGAATAACTAACTGTGGCTAACATTTCTTGAGTACCGGTTAGATGTTAGGGAATGTCCTTTACTTGCAACAAGTCATTATTTCATCTTCAGACCATCCTGTGAAATAGGACTATTACTATCCCCATTTTACAGTTGACATCCAGGTTCAAGGAGGTTGGTAATTTCTTAAGATCACTTAATGAGTCATGGCAGAGCTGAACTTGACCCCACAACTATGTGACTCCAGAACCCAGGTGACCCTGTTGCAGAGGTTCTGCAGCTGGGATTCTGTTATGAATCAAAAGAAATTCCTGTGAAAAATAAAGTTCTCTGGGTCATTCCCACAAAGAGCTGAATTATACAACTTCCTTAGTTACAAATACTGAAAGTTCAGTTCAATCGCTCAGTTGTGTCCGACTCTTTGCCACTCCATGTACTGCAGCACGCCAGGCTTCCTGTCCATCACCAACTGCCGGAGCTGGCTCAAACTCATGCCCATTGAGCTGGTGATGCCATCCAACCATCTCATCCTCTGTTGCCCCTTTCTCCTCCTGCCTTCAATCTTTCCCAGTGTCAGGGTCTTTTCCAATGAGTCAGTTCTTCGCATCAGGTGGCCAAAGTATTGGAGTTTCAGCTTCATCGTCAGTCCTTCCAATGAATATTCAGGACTGATTTCCTTTAGGATGGACTGGTTTGATAAACCTACAAGACGGCAGAGTAGAAGGACATGTGCTCATCTCCTGTGAGAACTCCAGATTTACAACTTGCTGCTGAACAACCATCAAAGGAGAATGTTGGATCCCATCAAAAAAAGATACCCCATGTCCAAGGGCAAAGGAGAAGCCCCAGCAAGATGGTAGGAGGGGCACAATTGCATTTAGAATCAAACCCCATACCTGCCAGAGATGCTCAAAGGGCTCAAACAAAACCTTGTGTGCACCAGGAGACCCCGCAGAGACTGAGCCAGACCTGCCCTTGAGTGTTTGAGTGTTTCCTGCAGAGGTGTGGGTCAGCAGTGGCCTGCGCAGGGGCAGGGGCTCTGGATGCAGCAGACCTGGTTGTTGCATAAGCCCTCTTGGAAGAGGTCACCATTAACCCCACCATCAAGTCTCCAGAACTTAATCGTCCTGGGGAAGCAGACTCTTGGAGGACACAAACAAAACCTTGTGCACACCAGAACACAGGAGAAAGGAACAGTGACCCCATAAGAAACTGACTCAGACTTCCCTGTGAGTGTACAGGAGTCCCTGGTGGAAGCATGGGTCGGTGATGACCTGCTGCAGGGTCGGGGGTACTGAGTATGGCAGTGTGTGCATGGGACCTTTTGAAGGAGGTTGCCATTTTCTTCATTACCTCCACCATAGTTTGGTTTCAGGTCAAACAACAGGGAGAGAACACAGCCCCACCCATCGACAGAAAATTGGATTAAAGATTTACCCAGCATGGGCCCACCCATCAGAAAAAGACCCAGTATCCCCAAAGTCAGTCTTCCCCATCAGGAAGCTTTCATAAGCCTCTATCCTTATCCCTCAGAGGGCAGAAAGAATGAAAATCACGGTCACAGAAAACTAATCAAACTGATCACATGGACCACAGCCTTGTCTAACTCAATGAAACTATGAGCCATGCCATGTAGGGCCACCCAAGAAGAATGGGTCATGGTGGAGAATTCTGACAAAATCTGTTCCATTGGAGAAAGGAATGGCAAACCACTTCAGCATTCTTGCCTTAAGAACACCATGACCAGTATGAAAAGGCAAAAAGATATGAACTGAAAGATGAACTCCCCAGGTCAGTAGGTGCCCATATACTACTGGAGAAGAGTGGAGAAATAACTCCAGAAAGAATGAAGACATGGAGCCAAAGCAGAAACAATGCCCAGTTGTGGATGTGACTGGTGATGGAAGTAAAGTCCAATGCTGTAAAAAGCAATATTGCATGGGAACCTGGAATGTTAGGTCCATGCTACTGCTAAGTCACTTCAGTCGTGTCTGACTCTGTGCGACCCCATAGACAGCAGCCCACCAGGCTCACCCATCTCTGGGATTCTCCAGGCAAGAACACTGGAGTGGGTTGCCATTTCCTTCTCCAATGCAGGAAAGTGAAAAGTGAAAGGGAAGTCGCTCAGTCATGTCCGACCCTTAGCATGGACTGCAGCCTTCCAGGCACCTCCATCCATGGGATTTTCCAGGCAAGAGGACTGGAGTGGGGTGCCACTGCCTTCTCCAGTTAGGTCCATGAATCAAGGTAAATTGGAAGTGGTCAAATAGCAAGAATGAACATTTTAGGAATCAGTGAACTAAAATGGACTGGAATGGGTAAATTTAACTCTGATGACCATTATATCTACTCCTATGGGCAAGAATCCCTTAGAAGAAATGGCGTAGCCCTCATAGTCAACAAGAGTCCAAAATGCAGTACTTGGGTGCAATCTCAAAAATTACAGAATTATCTCTGCTTGTTTCCAAGGCAAGCCATTCAATATCACAGTAATCCAAGTCTATGCCCCAAACAGTAAAGCTGAAGAAGCTGAAGTTGAACTGTTCTGTGAAGACCTACAAGACCTTCTAGAACTTACACCCCAAAAAGATGTCATTTTCATGATAGGGGACTGGAATGCAAAAATAGGAAGTCAAGAGCTACCTTGAGTAACAGGCAAATTTGGCCTTGGAGTACAAAATGAAGCAAATCAAAGGTTAACAGAGTTTTGCCAAGAGAACACACTGGTCATAGAAAACACCCTCTTCCAACAACACAAGAGAAGACTCTATACATGGACATCATGAGATGGTCAATACCGAAATCAGATTGACTACATTCTTTGCAGTCAAAGACGGGGAGAAGCTCTATACAGTCAGCAAAAGCAAGACCAGGAGCTGACCGTGGCTCAGATGATGAACTCCTTACTGCCAAATTCAGACTTAAATTGAAGAAAGTAGGGAAAACCATTAGACCATTCAGGTATGACCTAAATCAAATTCCTTATGATTATACAGTGGAAGTGAAAGTGAAGTTGCTCAGTTGTGTCCAACTCTTTGCAACCCCATGGACTGTAGCCTACCAGGCTCTCAGGAGCCTCTCAGTCATGGAATTTTCCAGGCAAGAGTACTAGACTGGGTTGCCATTTCCTTCCTTAGGGCATCTTCCCAACCCAGGGATCAAACCTGGGTCTCCCACACTGGGCAGATGCTTTACCATCTGAGCCACCAGGGAATACAGTAGAAGTGACAAATAGATTCAGGGGATTATATCTGATAGACAGAGTCCCTGAAAAACTATGGATGGAGGCTCGAGACGTTGTATAGGAGGCAATGATCAAGACCACCCCCAAGAAAAAGAAATGAAAAAGGCAAAATGGTTGTCGGAGGAGGTGTTACAAATAGCTGAGAAAGGAAGAGAAGTGAAAGGCAAAGGAGAAAAGGAAAGATATACCCATTTGAATGCAGAGTTCCAAAGAACAGCCAGGAGGGATAAGAAAGACTTCCTCAGTGATCAATACAAAGAAATAGAGGAAAGCAATAGAATGGAAAAGACTTCTAGTTTTTTCAATCTCTTCAAGAAAATTAGAGATACAAGGGAACATTTCATGCAAAGGTGGGCACAATAAAGGACAGAAATGGTATGGACCTAAGAGAGGCAGAAGATGTTAAGAAGAGGTGGCAAGAATATATAAAAGGTTACTGCAAGTATCTCTTGACTTCCTATACAAAAAAGATCTCAATGACCTGGATAACCATGATGGTGTGATCACTCACCTAGAGCCAGACATCCTGGAATGTGAAGTCAAGTGGGCCTTACTACAAACAAAGCTAGTGGAGGTGATGGAATTCCAGTGGAGCTATTTCAAATCCTGAAAGATGATGCTGTGGAAGTGCTGCACTCAATATGCCAGCAAATTTGGAGAACTCAGCAGTGGCCACTGGACTGGAAAAGGTCAGTTTTCATTCCAATTCCAAAGAAAGGCAATGCCAAAGAATGTTTTTTTCTACAATTGCACTCATCTCACACACTAGCAAAGTAATGCTCAAAATTCTCCAGGCCAGGCTTCAACAGTATGCGAACCGCAAACTTCCAGATGTTCTGGATTTAGAAAAGGTAGAGGAACCAGAGATCAAATTGCCAACAGCCATTGGATCATTGAAAAAACAAGATAGTTCCAGAAGCACGTCTATTTCTGCTTTATTGACTATGCCAAAGCCTTTGACTGTGTGGATCACAACAAATTGTGGAAAATTCTGAAAGAGATGGGAATACCAGATCACCCGACCTGCCTCCCGAGAGATTTGTATGCAGTCAAGAAGCAACAGTTAGAATTGGACATGGAACAACAGACTGGTTCCAAATTGGGAAAAGAATACATCAAGGCGGTATATTGTCACCCTGCTTATTTAACTTATATGCAGAGTACAGCATGAGAAACGCTGGGCTGGATGAAGTACAATCTGGAATCAAGATTGCCCGGGGAAATATCAGTAACCTCAGATAAGCAGATGACACCACCCTTGTGGCAGAAAATGAAGAACTAAAAAGCCTCTTGATGAAAGTGAAAGAGGAGAGTGAAAAAGCTGGCTTCACTCAACATTCAGAAAGCTAAGATCATGGCATCTGGTCCCATTACTTCATGGCAAGTAGATGGAGAAACAATGGAAACAGTGACAAACTTTATTTTGGGGGCTCCACAATCACTGCAGATGGTGAGTACAGTCATGAAATTATAAGACGCTTGCTCCTTGGAAGAAAAGTTATGACCAACCCAGATATAGCATATTAAAAAGCAGAGACATTACTTTGCTGACAAATGTCCATCTAAGTCAAAGTTATGGTTTTTCCAGTAGTCATGTATGGATGTGAGAATTGGACTATATAAAGAAAGCTTAGTGCCAAAGAATTGATGCTTTTGAACTGTGGTGTTTGAGAAGACTCTTGAGAGTCCCTTGGACTGCAAAGAGATCCAACCAGGAAATCAGTTCTGAATATTCATTGGAAGGACTGATGCTGAAGCTGAAACTCTAATACTTTGGCCATCTGATGCATAGAACTAACTTATTGGAAAAGATCCTGATGCTGGGAAAGATTGAAGGCAGGAGGAGAAGGGGGCAACAGAGGATGAGATGGTTGGATGGCATCACCAACTCAATGGGCGTGAGTCTAAGCAAGTTCCAGGAGTTGGTGATGGATAGGGAAGCCTGGCGTGCTGCAGTCCATGGGGTCGCAAAGAGTCAGACATGACTGAGTGACTGAACTGACTGAACTGGTTTGATAAACACTGAAAATATGCTACTAAAAATGTTTCTCAGAAGGATAATTGATGAGAGGGGACAGGAATGTCTCACAAATAGTATCATCACTTGCCAACTTAGTCTGAGGTCTATTTGCAAAGTATTTTCTTGGGTCAAGTAAGTTGGCCCAGCTCTGTCCAAATGAGGATCTCGGACCATTTATTTGAGATCCACATTTGTGAAGGGCCTCAAATATTGGTGTCCAAATGGGGTACACTGAACACATAGAAAGACAGTGACTTTCATCCTACATTTTAATGCTGTGTCCCATAAACGAGAGTCCGACTCCATCATGAATTATGAATATATAACTTTGGGAAATTTAATTATCTTTTAAATAGCATAATTATGTTGCACTATATTTCTGTATTAAAAGTATTGTTATTAACTGTAGACACATTATTCTTCAAGTATTATAACTGTTTTGGCATTTTTAATTTCTTTAATAAATTAAGAGCCTCCAAAAATAGAAGGGGCCCATGTCTCTAAAGCCCATTAAAAAATGCCCTAGATGCGTAGCTCTATAGCTAAATTTACAATGTACTGGAACATTTAGCCAAGAAAGATCTAAATTTTTACTTAAGGATGCCCTTCTAAGCTCAGCCTTCTTGTCAAGTACTTTCTCTAAGGTATTGGAAGGCCTTCACTGATAAGTCAAAATACCTCAAAAGCGAAAGGCATCATTGCAGATAATATTTAATAAAGTAGAAGGAGGTGCTTTGCCTTTGTAAGCTGGTTAGTTAAGCAATGAACTTTATCCAGAGCATCTTGGCCAGTGTGGGCTTCTTGTACTTAGCTAAAGGGCCTTAGCCAACTTCAATGTATCTCAATGATTTCATACTCCCAATAATGAGGATATGCTTTTTTTAGAAAGAAAAAAAAAAGGTTTTTTGTTGTATTAACATAGTAACAATTAATGAATATCTCAAAAGAAAGTCAATAAATTTTTCAATCAGAATTAATTATAGGACTGGCAAATGTCGGTAGGCACCATGTCTCTTCTCCTGTTCCCAGCCATATGGACAGAGATAATAAAACAGGGAAGCGCTTCTTTTGTTAAATTTGTATTTATTTTTGGCTACGCTGGGCCTTTGTTGCTGCCTACAGGCTTTCTCTATTTTCTGCTTGTGGGGGCTACTCCCTAAGTGCAGCACACAGGCTTCTCATTGCAGTGGCTTCTCTCGTTGAAGAGCAAGGGCTCCAGAGCACATGCTATAGTAGTTGCGGCTTGGGGGCTTAGCTGCCCTGTGGCATGTGGAATCTTCCCAGACCAGGACTCAAACCCATGTTTCCTACATTGGCAGGCAGATTCCTAACCACTGGACCACCAGGGAAGTCCCAGGGGAAGTACTTCTTAACACTGATCCCTCCCATAGTTTCCTCTGTTACAAACTCAACTCAGTATGTTGATGATAGCATCCTGGCAAGACCCAGTGATTTGTCTACCACCTTGGGAGAGAAAGGAAAATTTGTTACGACCAAGACTGTCCACTTCTCAGTTGCGCTATGGGTAGTTTCTATGAACCGATAAAAGACACTCATTTCAAATCCCTTTTTGCCTCCTATCCTGTGCAGATGCAATCTGTTCTTGGTATTGCTTAACGAGACTCAGCTGTGGTCACATGGGTAGTTGGAGTAGACCTCAGTCATTCTTGACTCCTTGCATTCTTTATTCATACCACTCCAACCTCTGCCACCAGAGACAGATAAATAGATAAATGTCACCTAGTCTTTTGGTTTTCCTTCATAAAAGCACTAGAATAATTCTAAGAACTTCATCTACACTGCCACAGTCTTGTAACTCTCTTCTGGCCTCTAATACACAGCCCTCAAATATGCCTTCCATACTGCAGTTAGGCTGGTTTGATTAAGGGTGATATCTCTTATGTTAAATAGATCAGAATTTGAACCACAATCCTATCATTTACTAACTGGGAAAGGTGTGTGTGTGTGTGTGTGTGTGTAGGTATGTGTGTAGGTGTAGGGGTGTAGGGGTGTGTGTGTGTGTGTGTGTGTGTGTGATGCTTAATCATCTCTGACTCTGTTCTGACCCCATGGACTGTAGTCTGCTAGGCTCCTCTGTCCATGGAATTCTCCAGGCCAGAATACTGGAGTGGGTAGCCATTCCCTTCTCCAGGGGATCTCCCCCATCCAGGGATCAAACTCTGGTTTGCATTGCAGGCTGATTCTTTACCACCTGAGCCACCAGGGAAGCCCAACTGGGAAAGCTGCTGCTGCTGCTAAGTCGCTTCAGTCATGTCTGACTCTGTGTGACCCCATAGATGGCAGCCCACCAGGCTCCCCCGTCCCTGGGATCCTCCAGGCAAGAACACTGGAGTGGGTTGCCATTTCCTTCTCCAATGCATGAAAGTGAAAAGTGAAAGTGAAGTCACTCAGTCGTGTCTGACTTTGCAACCCCGTGGACTGCAGTCTACCAGGCTCCTCCGCCCATGGGATTTTCCAGAGTACTGGAAAGAGTACTGGAGTGGGGTGCCATTGCCTTCTCTGACTGGGAAAGCTACTTACCCTTGATTTCCATGTCAGTAAAATGAGGAAAATAATTATATTTACCTCATAAAGTGCATCAATACATTCCTATAAATGACTAATAGAGACTTCTACGCAACTTCATTGAAATATTAAGGGTTTATAGAAATGAACTGATCTTTTAATAGGTCATTTTCAGATGGAAACAGTGGTGGGTAATATTGTATGTGTCAACTTGGCTGACACATGGGTACCTATATATCAGTGTTTACCTAGCTGGACATTATTCTAAGCGTGCCTGTGAAGGAGTTCCTGAATGAGATTAATGTTTGAGTGAGTAGACTGAGTAAAGCAACCTGCTTTCCCCAATGTGAATGGACCTGATCCAATCTGTTGCAGGCCTGAAGAGAATAAAATGCAGGGTGGGGAGGAGTTTGTTCTTTCTCTTTGACTGTTTTTGAACTGGGATATTGACTCTCCAGGTTCTTAGACCTTCTGACTCAGACTGAAACTATGCCACTGGCTCTGATGGGTCTTTAGCTTGCTGACAGCAGATCATGGGACTTATCAGGCTCCAGAGTCTTGTAAGCCAATTCCTTATAATAAATCTCTTTATATTAATACTTTCTTTATAAATATATATATTTCTTCATATATTTCTTCCTAATATGGAAACTAAGCTAGAAGCTATGATAAATTGTATAAAATATTCTGAAATGTTTATAGTTAATGATCCATTTCAAATGAATTAACATTTCTAAGCATAATTTACTAGGTCTCATGTCAAAAGAAAGACATGTAGACATTAATTTTTGGCTGTTTATTGAAAGAGGTGAAGAAGTTGTAAAACCAACTAAAAGAATTTGATTTTGTATATTAATTAAGGAATCTGCCTGGATGTGAAGGAGATATTCACTGGAAATTGCTCACATTTTTGTTTGCAAACTTATTCATTATGGTAGTCATAGTCTTTCAAAACCACCTCTTTAGAATTTATACTTTAAATGTCCTAAATCATTTTATACTAACTTGGAAATTGTCTTTGGTATTAGACTGCAAAAATAATCATGTAAAATGTTTGGAATATATAGAAAATAACAAATCACTTAAAATTGATGACTGAAGATGGTACAGTTCAAAGAATGAACCCTAGTGTAAACCACAGATGTTAATTAGTAAAAGGTATAAGTACAGGTTCATTGATCTTAACAATTGTACCACACTAACGCAAGATGTTAATAATAGGGAAAACCTGTGCAGTGAGATAAGTGATATCTGGAAACTCTCTGTACTATAGTCTCTGTGCAATTTTTCTGTAAACTTAAAACTACTCTAGAAAATGTGTATCAAAACTTTAAAAAATAAACCCATTCATCTGTGGGCAATTTATTTCTCCATTCTCACTTCTGTTTATCTTGTATCTATCCTATGTGAGTACCATTGCTGTAACTTTGTAATTTTTTAATCCAGGTATAGTGAGTCCTCAAACACTTTTTCAAAATTGTTTTTATTACTCTGAGTTCCTTAAATTTCCACATAAATTTTACTATTAGCTGGTTAATTTCTTCAAAAAAAAGTAGTTTAAATTTTCATAAGAAAATTTATTCATTGAATCTGTAGATCAATTTTAAGACTTTTTAATCATACAACATTGTCTTCAATATATAAATATAAATCTCTCTACTTATTTAGGTCTTATTTTTTTTCATTAATGTTTTGTAGCTTTCAGTGTGCAAATCTTGAACTTTCTCGATTAAATTTGGTCCTAATTATTTTATTCTTTCCTGAAATTGTAAAGGAAATTGTTTTCTTAACTTCATTTTGAGATTTTTCATTGTTAACATATAGAAATACATTTTTATTTATTGGTATTGTCTTCTTCAACCTTGCTCTCTTTCCTTTATTCTGTGTGTTAATTATTCCATTTTTCATTCTGTAAAATTTGCTTGATTTGTAACTCTATTGCTTTATGTAGCTTTGGTAAAAACTCTGCCTGCAGTACAGGAGACCAGATTTGATCCCTGGGTCAGGATTATCCCCTGGAAGAGGAAATGGCAACCCACTTCAGTACTCTTACCTGGAGAATCCCATGGACGGAGGAGCCTGGCAAGCTACAGTCCATGGGGTTGCAAGAGTCGGACACGACTTAGTGACTAAAGAGAGAGAGGTATAGTTTCTGGTTCCCAAATAAATGCCTCTAATGATATATGTAACTTAGTTAGGGAATCATGCTGGTAAAAATATTTGAGATCTACTCTCAACAGAAATTTAAGTGTAAAGTGCAATATTGTTAACCAAAGGCTCAATGTTGCTCAGTAGATGTCTAGAATTAAATCATGTTCTATAACTAAATCGTTATATACCCATTGAATAACAACTCACCATTTCCCCCTCCAGCCTTGGGCGATCACCATTCTACTCTCTGCTTCCTGTGTTTGACTACTTTAGATATCTCACAGGAGTGGAATCATGCAGTGCATGTCCTTCAGTAACTGACTTATTTCACTTAGCACGATGCCATTAAGGTTTGTTCATATTGTCACATATGGCAGAATTTTTTTTAAGGCTGAAAAATGTTCTATTATACATATCACATTTTCTTTATACATCCATCCATTATTGACATTTAGGTTATTTCTGCATCTTAGCTGCTGTGACTAACGCTGC
The DNA here is from genome assembly GCF_042477335.2 of Ovis canadensis. Classification (NCBI taxonomy): domain Eukaryota; kingdom Metazoa; phylum Chordata; class Mammalia; order Artiodactyla; family Bovidae; genus Ovis; species Ovis canadensis. Next base: position 81,674,610 of record NC_091251.1, read on the forward strand.
TGTGAACTTGGGAGTAAAAAATCTCTTTGAGATCCTGATTTCAATTCTTTTGGATAAATCTCCAGAGGTGGGATTACTGAATCATATGTTTATCTTTTCAGTTTCTTGAGGAAACTTTTTAGTTTGCACAGAGGCTACAATATTTCACTTTCGTACCAAGAGTATAAAAAAGTTCCAGTTTCTCCATATCTTTGCCAACATTATATTTTTTATAATAACCATCCTAACAGGTATGGATTTTTAATTTACATTTAGTAATTTTGAGCATGTTTTCATGTGCAATTTTGGTAATTTGCATGTCTTCTTCAGGGAAATATTTATTCAAGTCCTTGGCTCATTTTTGAAAATAGGATGTTTTTAACTTGCTGTTGAGCTAAAGCAGATTGAGGGGGGATGAACTCCCTCAGCTTTTTTTGTTCTGAGAAAGATTTTATTTCTCATTTACTTTTGAAGGACATTTTTGCCAGATATATATAATATTCTTGGTTTACAGCTTTTTTTTTTTTCTTTCAGCACTTTGAATATACATCTCAGTCCTTTCTGTAACGTTTCTGCTGAGAAAACTGCTGATGATCTTATGGAGGTTCCCTTGTATGTGACAAATTGCTTTTTTCTTGCTGCTTCCAAAATTCTCTCTTTGAGAGTAGGTCTTGTGGCTCAGACAGTAAAGAGTCTGCCTGCAATGTGGGAGATGTGGGTTTGATCACTGGGTCAGGAGGATCCCCTGGAGAACGGAATGGCAGTTCACTCCAGTGTTCTTGCCTGGAGAATCCCATGGATGGAGGGCCTGGCAGTTTGCAGTCCATGGGGTCGCAAAGAGTTGAACACAACTGAGCAACTAACACATACACACTTAGGCATTCTCATTACACACAAAAAATGATTATATATCTATTAAGGATGACTTTTTCTAAATTCAAAACAATGGGATAAATTGGAATACACTTTTCTTTATATACAGTCCTGCTCTTGAATCTCTCTTGCCCATCCTTTCAAAAAACATTCACAAATTTCTTCCACATAGTTCTAAGATGTATGTCAGTGGTAATGTTTTTATTAGATAACTGCCTCAAAAAAGCAACAAAGAAACTTTTTTGCCTTTGACTTTTGACAATTTGATTATTAAATGTCTAGATGTAGATTTGTTTGGATTCACCATATTCAAACTCTGTGGGGTTTCATGAATCTGGATGTACATTTCCTTCCCAGGTTTAAGAAATCATCAGCTGTTATTTCTTTGAATAAGATTTCTGCCTCTTTTTCTCTCTCTCTTCTGCCTCTAGAACTCCCATAGTGTATCTATTCATCTGTTTGGTGGTGTCCCATATTCTCCTTAAGCTTTCTACATTATTTTTCATTATTTTTTTTCTTTTTCTTCTTTGACTGGATAAGTTCCAGTGACTGGCCTTCAAGTTTTTTAATACTTAATTCTGCTTATTGTTGAATCTGTTGTTGAACTCCAGTGAATTTTTTCATTTCTATTAATTTATTTAGCTCCATTATTTCTGTTTGGTACTTGTTTATATTTCTATTTCTGTTGAAGTTTTCACTTTGTCAGTTTGTTCTCCTGATCTTGTAGAACACACCTTTGTAATAGCTATCTTGAATTTTCTGTCAGATAAGTCATATATGCCTATTTCATTAGTTTCTGATTATTGACCTTGTAATTTTGTTTGGGAAATATTTCCTTGTTTTTTTTTTTTTTAACTTTCCCTGATTCTTTGTGTTGGTATCTGTGTATTAGACAAGACAGCCACCACTCCCAATCTTCACAGGTGTATAAGGACTTTACCTAAAGTATTTATAACACTATGCCAAAGCTACTCCCTACCCAAGGGGGAGAAATCCCAAAACTGTAGTTGATCTTTTCTGGCCAGATCCCTCACTCAAGTAGTTGTACCAAAAAATTAAGGTCTTGATTTCTTCTCTTGGCACAATACTGGACAGTGACTCATTGTTTGCACAATATTGGGCAGTAACTCATCTTTTAAGACTTTCACACCTGAGTACACATTTTGAGCCTGTGTAAATGAAGTTCCTATTCCCCATTATAACTGCATCCATTCATTAGAAAACACCAAGAAACTTTGTCCTTGTGTTTAACAGACTCTAAGCATCACAAAACTTTCAAAGTTTCTCCTCTCCTAATCTCTTTCAATTCAGCATTATCCATCTACTGTCTTAAGTCCCAAATGTATCCTCCTTCCACCCACAATATAGCTCCATTTTGTAGACACAAAAACCGCTTGTGTCCTCAACCTAATCTCTTGCCCTACTAGTATCTTTTCAGCCCTCCATTGTCTGGGCACTGTCAAGTCCTATCTCTTTACCCCACCAATCCCAGCTTGATTCACCTACAAGAGTCTTCAGGTGATTCAGACTCATATCACAGCTACCTTCTTGTGGATGCTGATTCCAGTTTTCTTCAGTTATAACCTAGGCTTTTCCTTCTTTGATCTCCAAGTATTTGATCCTAATTATGGTACTCATTTATCTGTATAAATAATGCATGAACACCAGAAGATATAAACCAATGGTCTGTACTTAACAAGTCTTCAAAATGTAAATGCTAGATTTGGATTATTTTATGTTTTTCTTATAATATATGAAAAATGACTTGGGATATTACAATGCTTAAATGAACTATGTTCAGCATCTTAGTTGCTGAGTGACTTGGGTAAATTATCATAGATTATTGCTTCATTTGTGAAATGTTATTACTTACCCACTTCTAAGATTTTGTCAGGATTAGATAAAATGAGGAATGCAAAGAATTTGCATATAAATTCTCAATATGTTTTAGTTATTCAAAACATTCGCCACAGTGAATGGCACACAACAGGCTTTCATTATCCTGCACCTTATGTTAGCTGATGTTTAATTTCCATTAAGACAGTGACTACATCATATTTCTCACAGTCATTTACAGGGCAGTCATTTACATGGGTTAGCTTCTCAATTAATTTGGTTAAATATATTAATCAGAAAATATCTTTAAACAAAATGGAAAATAGTATTAGAAAAGATAAACTACATTTTAATTAAGAACTTCTGTTGATCAAAATATGCCATAAAAAGTGGAAAGATGAACAAAGTGGATATGATGTCTAAAATACATATAACTGAAAACAGATTAGTATTCAGAATTTACTAAAAATAAAGTAACTCATGCAAATTGCTAAATAGAAGACAAATAACCCAGTAAAAAAAAAAGTGAGCAAAATTCATGAAGAGGCAATTTACAAAAGAAAAAAACAATAGCCAGAAATATAAAGTACTCAGCCTCTAGGGTAATCAGCAATAAACAAATTAAAGCTACAATGAGATCACATTCTTTACCCATTATGTGGGTAACAATTTTAAATCTGACAATATCAAGTTTAAGTGAAAATACAGAATAATGAAAACTCACATACATTTCTGATGTGAGCCTAAACTGAGTAACTACTTTAAAAAAATAACTTGGTAATTATGTACTAACATGGGTTGAAATAATTGTTGCCTCTGAGGAGCCAAGAGGATGGTATTGGGGAGGTTCACACAAGTAGTTTCAATTGTATTGTCATTAATTCTACTTCACAAGTCATATGGTAGACTCATGGAAATTTATTATACTTTTTAACTTGCATGATTATGTAAGTCATTTTGTATATATCAAATGTTACATAATGAAAGCGTTTGAAAATGAAAGGTTCAATGAGAACAGTTAAAATTATGTGTTTTCAATTAGTTATTTAATACAATTCAAAGTAAAATATGAATTACAAAGCTTCACTGTGAATATAATTCATATGGCAGGTTAATGGGAAAAAATGTTTATTCTCTTTTATCATCTTGTCCCACTATTTAAAAAAAAAAAAGTTTGAGATACTCTGATTATCTTCGCAGAGAAGGCCAGAAATATGATCTTTTTCCAGAAAACTTTCTTTCTCTTTGCCATAACGTATTGCAAGTAAGTTTTATTTTAGTTTTTTCCAAACTTTTTGAAAGCAAATCAAAAAAAAGAGCCATCCAAGTAAGACCAAAGGTACACCAAAGTGTTACCATTGCCACATAAATATTTGAATAATTCTTAGAAGGATTTACACCTAAAGGCAAAAGGAAATTACATTTAAATTATTTGGGCACAACTTTTGCTTCCAATCTTCTCCTTGTAAATTACATCACAGTAGTGTAAACCCCTAAAAAGTCAACTTTTAAATTCTAACCACCAATTATTAAAGACCAACTGGAAACTAAACAGTAGAATTTCTGAAATGAATATCGTATTCAACAGAATGTGGAATTATAGTTACACATTTTAATTTACAATAAATGTAACACATCTATCACATGAACATTAAAAAAATGCTCTACTTCTATGTATGGTTTGAAAAGTGTGGAAGTATATTAAGCTGAATTCTGAGCATGTTACAGGATGGATTAGAATACAAATACAGATGTGCATAAGAGTTTGGGATACATGTATATTAATCAAATCATTTCTTTTACTTGCTGTAGGAAATTTCTAAAAATAAGCATAAGATATAAAAAAAAAACTTTTAGAAACTCAAATTGTTTACAGTATCACCCACAAATATATATTCCTACTCTGCCATTGGTTTATTCTTTATGGCTACAAATATGCCAGATATTTTGTAACTTTTTATTGTGAAAATCGATTTGAAATAATTAGAAACACAAAGAAAGAATATGCATAATCCCAACAACCATCTCGCACTATCAGTCATGTCTGGCTCTTTGCAACACCATGGACAGCAACATGCCAGGCCTCTCTGTCCATCACCAACTCCCAGAGTTTATTCAAACTCATGTCCATTGGGTCAGTGATGCCATCCAACCATCTCAGCCTCTGTCGTCCCCTTCTCCTCCTGCCTTCAATCATTCCCAGCATCTCACACTATATTGAGCCTCAATAAACATTGGCAGTATGCCCCTAATCTCTGAGCTATTTTTTCTCAATATCCTTTAAATTAATATTTTATATCAAAATATAAATAATCATATGAACTTTGGTGGCATTCTGGGTTTTGCTAATGAAGAAAATCTGTCCTTCAATAAAAACTGCCAAGGAGCACATGATGAAGTATGGCTATTGAGCAAAAGAACAAATTTTAACTGCACTTAAGATTATTTTAGGATGAGGAAGAGAATAAAATGTAAACCTGTGGCATACATTTAGCAAACTTAACTTTATGAAAGACAGCATAATTTCACTGACCAAGATGAATGTTAAAAAGACTTTGTTTTCCAGTTTAATGGCCCATTAATTGGAGTCCCTTACCCAACTCCCTCAAATTTATACTCAAACATCTATGAAGTCCCCATTCCAGCTAGGTAATTATTGTTTAGTCATTAAATCATGTCCAACTCTTTTATGACCCCATGGACTATAGCCCACCAGGTGTCCATGTGATTTCCCAGACAAGAATACTGGAGTGGGTTGCCATTTCCTCCTCCAGGGGATCTTCATGACCCAGGAATTGAATCCACGTCTCCTGCATTAGCAGGTGAATTCTTTACCAGTGAGCTACCAGAGAAGCCCCCCAGCTAGGTAATGAGAGGATACAAAAGTTTTCCTATTCCATAGTGAAAAAGAGAACAAACAAAATGAAAATCATTTTCAATGGTCCCAAAGAAAAGGAATGGCTGCAAGAAACCTTGATTAGCTAAATTCTAGACAGCAATAAACTTTTCATAAGTGAGTGGAGAGATGTGGCATCTTCCGTACCGGAGCTGGCTGTATATGGGCATGGCAGGCCTGCCAGAGAAGGTGGGGAATTGCAGACACAAAGTGAAATTATTCATTCCGTAAATGGCAGGGTGGGTTCGCAGGATGGAATTGGATCCAAATGTGCCAACCCCTCAAAAAAGACCACTCAGCCAAATAATTATCCCACTCCCCACTGTTCCAAATTTTTCCAAAATACTGGCATTGTAGGAGGGCTAGCACAATGCATTCTTCAGCATAATTGCTTCTATTTCTGATCCAATACCATATATACCACACATACTATGTTCCTTTCTAAATAAAGTGACTGCTACAGATTATTTCACTTCTGTGACCTAATGATTAAAATACAAAACCCCCAAATGTCTATATATGTCCTTTTTGGTAACTTAATCAGAAATAGGTAAACATTAGAGCTGAAAGATTTGTAAGTATTCTTCCTGAACTGTTAGTTATTTTTCATTCCGTGACTGCTAAATTTATTTCTCTCCTTATGTTAGTTGCTCAGTCACGTCTGACTCTTTGTGACTCTATGAACTGCAGCCCACCAGGGTCCTCTGTCCATGGAATTCTCCAGGCAAGAATACTGGAGTGGGTAGCCATGCCCTCCTCCAGGGAATCTTCCCAACCCAGGGTTCGAATCCACATCTCTTGCGACTCCTGTGTTACAGGCAGATTCTTTACTGCTGAGCCACAGGGGAAGCCCCACATGCTTGCTGCTGCTGCCACTACTGCTAAGTCGCTTCAGTGGTGTCTGACTCTGTGTGACCCCATAGACGGCAGCCCACCAGGCTCCCCCATCCCTGGGATTCTCCAGGCAAGAACACTGAAGTGGGTTGCCATTTCCTTCTCCAATGTGTGAAAGTGAAAAGTGAAAGTGAAGTCACTCAGTCGTGTCTTGACTCTTAGCGACCCTATGGACTGCAGCCCACCAGGCTCCTCCATCCATGGGATTTTCCAGGATTTTACTGGAGTGGGGTGCCATTGCCTTCTCTGACATCCATGCATAATGGGGTGCTATACCTGTGTTCTTTGGGCTAAGTTTAAAAAATATGTTAATAATAAGAATGATGCCTGATATGATGATGCTAATTTGGGGCAGAAGTGAGCCAAGAACAGTGAAAAAGTTTCCCAAAATATATAGCCTGAAGATTTGCTTTGCTCCTTTAAGGAAGTTACAAACATGAAAAGGCTATATAGAATAAGCCTTTGTACAAAAGACTTCTTGGATATTTTACAGTTGAAATTTAGGTATGTACGTGATTATTTAATATCTGGGAGGGTCATCGTTTCTTCCATATGCAATTTGAAAATGAACTTACCTACTGGAAAATATACTAAATGCATGTTGCATAGAATTCATCCTTTGTACCTACTGTTTCCATCACACATGAGCTTTAAATGCTTGTGTAAGTGGTAACATACTTTGTAAGAATTCTTCTGTTCCATTTTCCCATAATTAGTGTACTCTGTGGCCCAAACAAAGGAGAAAGTTTGATGGAAAGCAATTATTTGGGACTTTTTTGTGGATTGTCAGGTGGTTGAAAATTTTAAAACATCTTTGGCCTCTAACTCCTGTAAGATATATGCTATCTTTCTGGCTATACATTTACTTCAAATTTTATTGATTCTGTGGCTATGAATGATAATACAATTCTAAGATTAATATCAATTGACTTACCTATTATGTAGTCACCAAAGCCAATGGTACTTAAAGAGATGAACGCAAAATATAATCCTTCCTCGTAAGTCCAGCCCTCCATTTTCATGAAAAGTAATGGTGGTAGCAGGATGAAAATGGAAAGTCCAGTTACCAAGAAAAAGAGGACCTCACAAGTTCTAATTTGTGTCTAAAGAAAAGAGGGAGAACAAATTAAGAAGGAAAGAAGAAGAAAGGGGTGGAAGGGAGAAGAGGGAGGAAGGAAGGAAGGAAGATGTTAACATCAACCTAATAGCAATCAGAGAGCTATAGTCGATTCAATTGCCATTTCCTCTCACAAATCCTTTCCTGACCCAGCATGTTCTACTGTACTCTGGCTTGCAGGTTTCCTTTGCATCCAGCAGTACATCCCAGCTCCTTCAACTGAATCATCTTTCTCATGAGTCTCTGTTGCTAATCTTTTATTTCTTCTGTTTTCTCTCTTCATGCATTGCACTTTTTGTGACTTTAATGTAAAACAATCCCTGTCTTCCTGCCCTCCCTAGGTCTTAGACTAAAATGTTCTTTTGCTTTGCAACCTGCTTACTCTCACCTCTAGCTCTGGGTCCTAAGTGCAAAATGGCTCTGCAAGAGGGTAGGATGGACAATCACCAAATGGAAGCTCGGGACATTAAGTTTTTTAAGCAAATAAAATAATCTTATTCTGATAAGAGACATTCCAATACCTTAAATTGTTAGAGAAAATATTTTCCCATCTAAAAACTGGATAATCCATTTATAGTTCTACATCATATTAATTGATTAAATATCTTTTATGGTATAATTAAAATTCATTCAACAAGCCTTTTTTCAGTGTTTCCTATTAGTACCATGGGAGATACTCAAGATACAGGTAAAAATTAGACAGTTGGTACACACAGAGGTTATAGTTTTGGGAGGGAGAGGAGAGAGACAGACAAGTAAAACAATATTAGAAATAATATGTTTTAAACTTACTTATAAAGTACCTCATACTGGACAGACCCTGTGTTAAGAACTTTGTGTATTTTTATTATTATGTTCCTGGAACACTTTGTAAATATTTCCTTAAATTTTAGCACATAGTATATGATACTGCAATGATTACACTAATTTTATAAATTGTGGGATTTGTAGTACTTTCTAAATTTGGTAGGATATAAAGCTGATGTTGTAAAATTTTTGCATGTCTTGTTTCTCTAAAAATTTGGAAACAGACACTCGTTATCAACTTTGGAGATACTCTAACCTGTGTAAGGTACCCATAGCAGAATACAGCAGAATTAGAGGAAAGTGGAAGAAATAGATAGTTGACTTTTAATGTGTATTTTGGAACCGTTTAAAGAGCTTTCAGAAAAGGGGGAGATTGATATTGAAGGTTTCATTTTCTGTGGAATTATGTTATTAGCTCCTTTTGTTTAACTTTGTACAGTAATAATAAACTCAGAGCATTCTATATCACTGATATAATTTTATCTATTATTTGGTGCATTTGAGTAACTGTCTGATGAGTTTGTTTAGACATGTCTGTAAGCATATAACAAGGTCCAACTTTAGCTCTATGTAGGTTTTGAAAAACAATTTTCAAGTAATCTCAAATCTCTGAAATGGCCAAATCCTTCATCTCAGATAAAATTACAAGGATTGATAACATGGCTCCAGGAAAAAGAAAATGGGCAAAATCTTTCCAGATGCCGTCTGATCTTCTTCCTTGAAGGGGAAAGAAACTTCTCTGGTTGAACTATTCCACATAAGATTTTTGGTCCCTAAGGAATGCTCAAAGCTCTTGCCTCTTTGTCCATTTCTCCCAGAATTCACCTCCAAGAAAGAGTTACTGGTAGGAAGGGGTTAAGTCCAAGAACAGTCATGACTACCACTCTGGGATAGGTGGTTGAAGGATTTTCCAGGAGTTTCTTTCTCTGGACTCCACTCCTTGAGCCTAGTGGGAGAAACGCCAGCCAGGGCCTGCTCTTAGTGACACTGCTCTTTGCTAAGAAGGCCTGGAGTAGCTGGCTTTGACCAGGCCTGTTTAGGCAACAAACTGACCTTTTAGTTATTACTCTTAAGCCAGTGGATGTGAGTCCTGAGAGGAAGAGAAAAGAGCATGCTGCCTCAGTTGTCCCCTTAAATTGGGTAAGTTAGGTGTTAGGGATCACTGCTAAAGTGCAGCCTGGGTCACAGGAATTCCTCAAGGCAATAAGAGCAAACAATTTACCTGTCCTTATCCTCTCAGCATCTCTTTTTCTGGGACACCTGGAATATCAGGAATGGACTATCCACCCATGTCATCTCTCTTTGTTTCATATGTCCCAACTCAACACAAATTTGACCAGCAGTTTTCCAAACAGCCTCCTTTAATTATAGGCATATTTGTTTATATAACATATATAAATAAATTAAAGCCCTTATAAATAAATTTACATTAAATAAATTTAAATAAAATAATATTAATTCCTTGCCCATAGCAGTGCTGACAAATGTATTGTGGGCAGAAAAGAGCTCAGAACCTAATATCAGAAAAATTTAAGTTGATACTTTCCTCTAGAAAACCCAGATGTTAGGTTTTATACCATACTTACTTCAGAAGGCACTTTAGGGAATTAAATAAGATCATGGTTGTGAAGTTGCATTTATACTATATTATTCTACAATGTTCTTTGGAATATTACTCCTTTTTTCTGAAGAAAAATAAAGCACTATATAGTTATATTGGTCTGAATACCATTTATTGATCTAGGAATTCCAAAAAAACATAGAGCAAGCACATGCCAGACGTATAACTACATATATGTGTGTGTGTGTATATATACTTTTAGCATGTGTTTAACAAGAATGTAGTGTGTTGTGTGTTTATTCTACTTAAGGTTATGAACCTAAGCACACGTAAAAAAATCATTTGGTAGACTTTACCTCTTTCATTTCCATATTCTGAAGATATTTCTCAAATTCTGAAAGTGTTTGTAATAACGCATTACTCACAGATTGCAGGAATATGATAGTTAGAGGGATCCCCAGTAAAGAATAGAAGACACAGAACATCTGGCCCATAGGAGTTCTGGGCGCAATTGACCCATAACCTGATGGATGATAAGAGACAAATTTAATATCTGCTCAGTATTACTTTTGATGCACTTTTGATGTTTTGTTATTGATGTTTTCTTATAAGAGATACGCCCAGCAGCACACACAGCTTTTAAGAGAAAGCATATTATGCAGTCATTTTACATCCAGGAATTTTTCCTAAGGAAATGACCAGAAAAATGAGAAGTATGGATTTTCCCCTCAGGACAGAAACCAGAGGTCATGGTAACATCTAGTCCCAACACTCTGACCTCATGTGGACCCCTAAAATGCAAGATCTCAATTCTTTTATTGAAATATAATATGCAACTAAGACTTTCAAAACAAATATCATTTTGCTGGAGATTTGCAGGCATTTGTCTCCATAACTGCAAATACACATCCTATTTTTAGTAAGGGAAAATAGATCTGAGTATGCCATACTTGAGGATAATGGTCATCACTTATTAATCTTCTCTGTTCCCATGAGAAGGAAAATTCCATGACAGTGCCCAAGATCTTTGCAGTCTAAGCTGGTATTTTCCAGGAATCTCCTGAGGGTCTTTGGCTACAGCTATCTTAGGCTATGCTTATTTATTTATTTATTGTAAATCCTAATGGCTCTTGGTTGATAATAAACTATCTTAGAATTGTCTAAATTTCAGCAGAAATCTATGTTGACTTTGTAACATTTTGTTTTTAAGTTACAAAGTTCTCTAGCTACAGTATAACTGAATTCCAGAGAAATTGTGGACATCATAGTTTATCAGGAATCCTGGAAAATCTGGCTGGATCTGGCTTTGTTTTTTATCTCACCAGTAGTATTGGAAGACTAGATGGAAATGCCATTGCCAAGACCACCCTTTAAAGAGAATGGGAACATAGAACTTGTTATGGAAGGGACAAATGATTTACAGATAGAAAATAAAGGGGAAGCTATGTGTACTGATGAAACATCATCTTAGAAATAAAAGCAGGCTCTGAGTTTGCAGGTTGAAGGGTTATGACTCATGTAGACAAAGTCCCATGCTATGATAAAAATTTAAATTACTGACCTCCTAAATTTAAAAAATAAGACCAAATTAAACTAAAAATAAAGCACCTTACTCACCTATTGTGCTTAACGTGGATGTCACAAATGAAAAAGAGTTCCTAAAATCCCAACTAAAATAAATAGCTCCATTTTTTATGGGGATTATTCCATGTTTTATAGACAAACTCAGCATCTACAAGTTCAAACAAAAAAGACAAGCATTAATTTGATGAAATGTATGACCTGACCTTTCCCTTGAAACAGTGTACAAAAAAAATCTACTGTTGTGGAATTTAGACTCTAGCAGGGGGAGACAAACACAATCATTCTATAACATGTTGAAAAGTGATAAGAAATAAGGAGAACAAAGTGGAATGGATGTGTTGGAGGGGTATAGTCAGGGAAAATCTCATCAAGAATATACGATAGAACAAGGCAGTGAAAAAGTTAGCCAAAAAAGTATTGGAGGAAAGAGTATTCCCAGCAGGGGAAATAACCAGATCAAGGGTAAAAGCCTTAAGGTAAGACCCTGGAATATTCTAGAAACATCAAGCTAGAGAAAGGTTGAGGACAGAAAAATAGAAGAGGAAGTAAGGGAGGAAGCAAAGGAGGAGCACTGGATTCTGTAAGCTCAAAGAAGTTTAGTTTTCATCTGAATGCAATGGAAAGGATCGCTGGAAGACAATGAGCAGAGAAAGTGACTTAGATACCAGAAAGACACCAAAAGGATTACTTTGGCTGCTGTATTTAAAAGGGGATGTAGAGAGCAAAGTTGAAGCCAAGAGATCTATTAGGAGAATACTGCAGAACTCAGGATGCTCCAGAAAAGTCCAACCAGATTTTGGCTTAGTGATACCAGCAACAACAGTGGTGATGGGAAGCATGTTTCTGAAGCCCCAGCCAGCAGGATTTTCTGAGAAACTAAAGCTGAGTCTAGAAAGAGCATAGACAAAGATGACTCTGAGAGCTCTCACGTGATGGTTGAGGGGTGGTGGCAGATTTTTCTTTTGAAAGGAAAAAGATGGTGATCATTTTTGGAAACGATGAATCTAAGTAATTTGCTATACGTTCAAGTGGAGATTTCAAATTAGTTCAGTTCAGTGGCTCAGTGGTGTCCAACTCTTTGCAACCCCATGGACTGCAGCAGGCCAGGCTTCCCTGTCAATCACCAATTCCCAGAGCTTGCTCAAACTCATGTCCATTGAGTCAGTGATGCCATCCAACCCTTTCATCCTCTGTTGTCCTCTCTCCTCCTGCCTTCAATCTTTTCCAGCACCAGGGTCTTTTCGAATGAGTCAGTTCTTCTCATCAGGTGGCCAAAGTATTGGAGTTTCAGCTTCAGCATCAGTCCTTCCAATGAATGAATATTCAGGACTAATTTCCTTTAGAATGGACTGGTTGGATCTCCTTGCAGTCCAAGGGACTCAAGGGTCTTCTCCAACACCACAGTTCAACAGCATCAATTCTTCGGAGCTCAGCTTTCCTTATAATCCAACTATCACATCCATACGTGACTACTGGAAAAACCACAGCATTGACTAGATAGACCTTGGTTGGCAAAATAATGTCTCTGCTTTTTAATATGCTTGTCTAGGTTGGTCATAGCTTTTCTTCCAAGGAACAAGCATCTTTTAATTTCATGGCTGCAATCACCATCTGCAGTGATTTGGGAGCCCAAGAAAATAAAGTCTCTCACTATTTCCATAGTTTCCCCATCTATTTTCTATGAAGTGATGGGACCAGATGCCATGATCTTAGTTTTCTGAATGTTGAGTTTTAAGCCAACTTTTTCACTCTCCTCTTTCACTTTGATCAAGAAGCTCATTAGTTCTTCTTCACTTTCTGCCATCAAGGTGGTGTCGTCTGCGTATCTGAGGTTACTGATATTTCTCCCGGCAATCTTGATTCCAGCTTGTGCTTCCTCCAGCCCAGTGTTTCTCATGATGTACTCTGCATATAAGTTAAATAAGCAGGGTGACAGTATACAGGCTTTGTACTCCTTTTCCTATTTGGAACCAGTCTGTTGTTCCATGTCCAGTTCTAACTGTTACTTCCTGACCTGCATACAGATTTCTCAAGAGGCAGGTCAAGTGGTCTGGTATGCCCATCTCTTGAAGAATTCAGCACAGTTTGTTGTGATCCACACAGTCAAAGGCTTTGGCATAGTCAGTAAAGCAGAAGTAGATGTTTTTCTGGAACTCTCTTGCTTTTTCTATGATCCAGCAGATGTTGGCAATTTGATCTCTTGTTCCTCTGCCTTTTCTAAATCCAACTTAAACATCTGGAAGTTCACAGTTCACTTTCTGTTGAAGCCTGGCTTGGAGAATTTTGAGCACTTCTTGGTTAGCACGTGAGATGAGTACAGTTGTGAAGTAGTCTGAACATTCTATGGCATTGCCTTTCTTTGGGATTGGAATGAAAAATGACCTTTTCCATTCCTGAAACCACTGCTGAGTTTTCCAAATTTGCTAGCATATTGAGTGCAGCACTTTCACAGCATCATCTTTTAGGATTTGAAATAGCTCAACTGGAATTCCATCACCTCCACTAGCTTTGTTCATAGTGATGCTTCCTAAGGCCTACTTGACTTTGCATTCCAGGATGTCTGGCTCTAGGTGAGTGATCACATCATCGTGGTTATCTGGGTCATAACGATCTTTTTTGTATAGTTCTTCTTTGTATTCTTACTACCTCTTCTTAATATCCTCTGCCTGTGCTAGGTACATACCATTCTGTCCTTTATTGTGCCCATCTTTGCATGAAATATTCCCTTGGTATCTCTGGAAGAGATTTCTAGTCTTCCCATTCTATTGCTTTCCTCTATTTCTTTGCATTGATCACTGAGGAAGGCTTTTCTTATCTCCTTGCTATTCTTTGGAACTCTGCATTCAAATGGGTATGGCTTTCCTTCTCTCCTTTGCCTTTAGCCTCTCTTCTTTTCTCAGCTATTTGTAACACCTCCTCAGACAACCATTTTGCCTTTTGCATTTCTTTTTCTGGGGGATGGTCTTGATCAATGCCTCCTGTGCAATGTCATGAACCTCCATTCATAGTTCTTCAGACAACTCTGTCTTTCAGATCTAAACCCTTGAATCTATTTGTCACTTCCACCATATAATCATAAGGGATTTGATTTAGGTCATACTTGAATGGTCTAGTGGTTTTCCCTACTTTCTGCAATTTGGCAATAAGGAGTCCATCACCTGAGTCTCAGTCAGCTCCTGGTCTTGTTTTTGCTGATTGTATAGAGCTTCTCCATCTTCAACTGAAAAGAATATCATCTTCTGATTTCGGTATTGACCATCTGGTGATGTCCATATGTAGAGTCGTCTCTTGTGTTGTTGGAAGAGGGTGTTTGCTATGATCAGTGTGTTTTCTTGGCAAAACCCTATTAGCCTTTGCCCTGCTTCATTCTGTACTTCAAGGCCAAATTGCCTGTTACTCCAGGTGTTTTTTGACTTCCTACTTTCGCATTCCAGTCCCCTATGATGAAAAGGACATCTTTTTTGGGTGTTAGTTCTAGAAGGTCTTATAGGTCTTCACAGAACATTTCAACTTCAGCTTCTTCAACATTACTGTTTGGGGCATAGTTTTGGATTACTGTCATATTGAATGGCTTGCCTTGGAACCGAACAGAGATCATTCTGTCATTTTTGAGATTGCATCCAAGTACTGCATTTCAGTCTCTTTTTTTGACTATGATGGCTACTGCTTTTCTTCTAAGGGATTCTTGCCCACAGTAGTAGGTATAATGGTCATCTGAGTTAAATTCACCCATTCCAGTCCATTTTAGTTCACTGACTCCTAAAATGTCAGTGTTCACTCTTGCCATCTCCTGTTTGACCACTTTCAATTTACCTTGATTCATGGCCCTAACATTCCAGGTTCCCATGCAATATTGTTCTTTACAGCATCCAGTTTTCCTTCCGTCACCAGTCACATACACAACTCGGCGTTGTTTCGCTCTGGCTCCATGTCTTCATTCTTTCTGAAGTTATTTCTCCACCCTTCTCCAGTAGCATATTGGGCACCTACTGACCTGGGGAATTCATCTTTCAGTCTCCTATCTTTTTTTCCTTTTCATACTATTCATGGTGTTCTCAAGGCAAGAATGCTGAAATGGTTTGCAATTCCTTTCTCCAGTGGAGCAGATTTTGTCAGAACTCTCCACCATGATCTGATCGTCTTGGGTGGCCCTACATGGCATGGCTCATAGTTTCATTGAGTTAAACAAGGCTGTGGTCCATGTGATCAGTTTGATTAGTTTTCCGTGATTGTACTTTTCATTTTGTCTGCCCTCTGAGGAATAAGGATAAGAGGCTTATGGAAGCTTTCCGATGGGAGAGACTGACTTGGGGATGTGGGGTGGGGGGGACTGAGTCTTGTTTTAATGGGCAAGGCCATACTCTGTAAATCTTTAATCCAATTTTCTGTTGATGGGCAGGGCTGTGTTCCCTCCCTGTTGTTTGACCTGAGACCAAACTACAGTGGAGGTAATGAAGATAATGGTGACCTAATTCAAAAGGTCCCATGCATGCACTGCCAAGGCCTTCCCTGACCCACACCTGTGCCAGAGACTCCTGGACACTCACAGGCAAGTCTGGGTCAGTCTCTTGTGGGGTCACTGCTCCTTTCTCCTGGGTCCTGGTGCACACAAGGTTTTGTTTATGCCCTCCAAGAGTCTGTTTCCCCAATCTTGTGTATGTTCTGTAATAAAATCCCACTGGCCTCCAAAGTCAAATTCCCTGGGATCCCTTTGCCAGATCCCCAGGTTGGGAAATCTGTTGTGGGTCCTAGAATTTCTTAACAGTGCAAGAATTTATTTGGTATAATTGTCCTACAGTTTGTGGTTCATCTGCTTCGTGGCTCTATGGTGGGGTTTATGGCAACCTCCTCCAAGAAGGCTTATGCCACATGCTGTGTGACCCAAGTCTGCTGTGCCCAGAGCCCCTGTGGCAGGCCACTGCTGACCTGTACCTCCACAGGAGACACTCAAACAATCAAAGGCAGTTCTGGCTCAGTCTCTGTGGGGTCTCTGGGTCCTGGTGCACACAAGATTTTGTTTGAGCCCTCCGAACCTCTCTGGAGGGTATGGGGTTTGAGTCTAAATGAGATTTCGCCCCTTCTACCATCTTGATGGGGCTTCTCCTTTGTCCTTGGATGTGGAGTATCTTTTTTTGGTGGGATCCAACATTCTCCTTTTGATGGTTGTTCAGCGGTGTGTTGTAAATTTGGAGTGCTCACAGGAGATGATGAGCATACATTCTTCTACTCCGCCGTCTGTGTGTATATATATTTCAAATATGCAAGCGATTTCAAATAGGCAAATGGTTATACAATAGGGAGTTTGTGAGAAAGGCCTAAGCTGAAAATATAAATTTATGAGTTACTGGAATTTAAAGGAAATGAGTTGAAATAGAAAACAGGAAAGGTCTGAGGACTGAGCCCAGGAGTCCTTCAAAGGAACCAACAAAGACAACTAGCAACAACTAATAAAAATTAGGTGGAAAATCAAAATTAGAATGTGAGATCTTGGAAGCCATGTGAAGATAGTTACCAAGAGGGAGAATCAATCAACCGTGGCAAGTGGTTGTCAGGTGAGGACAGATTGTCAAATTTTAATTATGGCCACATCCTTGAGTGAATCTATAGGAAGGAATGTATGGATTTCTGATTATTTCAGAAATTTAGGCAGGCACCATAATAATTTGTACACAGTATATATCTTCCCTGGTGGCTTAGATGGTAAAAAATCTTCCTGATACGCAGGAGACCTGGGTTCAATCCCTGTGTCGGGAAGATCCCCTGGAGAAGGAAATGGCAATGCACTCTAGTATTTTTGCCTGGAAAATCGTAATGGACAGAGGAGCCTGGTGGGCTAGAGTCCATGGGATCACAAAGAGTCAGACACGACTGAAAGACTAACACACATACACATACAAAGAAAGGCATCAAGACCACATTTAGGGCTATCTGTGAATTAAAGTACTGGAATGGACTCTTTATTCTTGCCTGTTCACCTAAAATTCCATTAAAATAACACTAAAATTATACACTGGTGTGCTGCAGTCCATGGGGTCACAAGGAGTTGGACATGACTTAGTGACTGAACAACAGCAACAAAATTATACAAAACAAAATAATGAAACATAACATTTAAAAGCAAGAAGCACAGGGAAATCTGATTTGTGGAGAATTTCTAAAAGACATTTAAAAGTTATATTGATTGCTAAAGAAGCAATATAGCACAGGAAACGATACTCAATGTTTTATAATAACCTATAAGGGAGAAGAAACTGAAAAAAAATACACACACACACACACACACACACACACACGCTAAAAGGTCAAAAGAAAAATCAGGGCAATCTACGTGGCGATGAATGCTGCTTTTCACACAAAAATCCCAAAGGTACTTCAAACTCAGCATCATTCTTTAAACATCAGCTAGACAGATGGTGCCGTCTATGGGTCGCACAGAGTCGGACACTACTGAAGCGACTTAGCAGCAGCAGCAGCAGACAGACATATATAATAGTTATCAAAGGAAGAAAGGGAGGAAAGGAGGAGGCAGGATTGGGGAGGAGCAAAGGGAAGAAGAAAATAAAAAGGGAAGGAGGGAGGGAAGGAAAGAGGAGGGAGAGAGGGAAAAAGAGGATAGGAGAAGAGGGAAGAAAGGTTGGTTTCTTTCAGTGTTCTATAAAAAATCTACATAACTCTGACAGCACAGAAAAAAAATGGCATAAAACAATGCTTACACAACTCTGAATATACTAGAAACCATTGAATTGTAAACTTTAAATAAGCGAACTGTGTAAAATCTCATTAAAGCTGCTGTTGTTAAAAAGCACGTAATGACTTATATAAGTCGCCACCACAATCAACACTTAGAGCTATTCTGTCAACAAAACACAAAGGTCTTCCTCATGCTCCCTGTGTTCAGTTGCATGTACCACTGCCGCCTCCTATCCCTAACCTCTGGTAACCACCGATCTGTTTTCCATCTCTCTAATATTGTTTTGATGCTCTTTTAAGAATTCCAGACATTTCCTGAAATCCTCTATCCTTTCCTTGATTTTCTTAAATTATTAACCGCACATTTTAAAGTCTTTAGATCACAACTTCATATCAAATTATAGATGAGTCTCTTTCTAATGACTGTAGTTTCACTTAGTTTCCAGTCAGTTGTTTCTACATTTAATTATACTTCCTAATTTTTAATTGGATTCTGGCCATTGTACATGAAAACTTGTAGAGACTCTGGAGTTGCTATGTTGCCGAATAGATGGTTCTGGGTTTTATTTTGCAGGCAGATAGAGTACCAGCAGATCACCCTTGCCCTGCTGAGAGCTATTTTCAAACTTTGTTAAGGCTTGCTCTGGTTTCAAGGTGACTTCTAAGGTGTGTTGTTTCTGGTGTCTCAATGGGCCTGGGCATTTACTGAATCCCTCTAACTTGCTGAGCCTTGAATTCTAATTTCTGTCTCTCCAGCATCAGACCCCTGCTAAAGTCTCTGCATGGCTCTTTAGAATCACAGATGCTGCTTTCATTTGCTTTGCTGAGGTCTTTGTCTGAACATGCACAATTTAGAAGTGGACCAATGGTATGAGAGGAACTCATAGCAGATTTAGAATTTGGGGGCTTTCTCACTCTGAAGATATCTCCGCTTTGTGATTTTCTCCTCAAATTCCAACTACTGTTAAGCATCCTCGAGCTCTGACTTCTCGATGCTTCAACCCTGTAAATTTACAGCTTTCTGCTAGGGCTTGTTGCCCCTCGCCATGCTGGGTTAACAGGGGAGTGCCCACAAAGGAAAGGACAAGTAACCGTGGAACTCAGCTCACGTGCTTTATTTTATTTTTTAAAGGACTTTTTTAATGTGGACCATTTAAAAGTTTCTATTGAATTTGTTACAGTATTGTTTCTGTTGTTCATGTTCTGGTTTGTCAGCCACAAGGCATGTAGCAGCTTAGCTCCCCAACCAGGGATGGAACCCACACCTTCTGTATTGGAAGATGAAGTCTCAACCATTGGACCACCAGGAAAGTCCCTCATGCACTTTCTTTGAATGGCCATGTCCTTTTGGGTTCTGCCTCCTTTGCTTACACCACTGTTTTCTGTTCTCTCTGTAATTTGTGCTTTGTTTTATCATTGTTATCAGTGGTAGAGTTAGTCCAACACTAGTTTTTCTCTCCTGATTTTCAGCATTTCAGCATATCTTATATAGTCCCTATATCAGTCAGTTCAGTTGCTCAGTCATGTCCGACTCTTTGCGACCCCATGAACTGCAGCATGCCAGGCCTCTCTGTCCATCACCAACTCCCAGAGTCTACCCAAACCCATGTCCATTGAGTCCATGATGCCATCCAACCATCTCATCCTCTGTCGTCACCTTCTCCTCCTGCCCTCAATCTTTCCCAGCATCAGGGACTTTGCAAATGAGTCAGCTCTTCGCATCAGGTGGCCAAAGTATTGGAGTTTCAGCTTCAGCATCAGTTCTTCCAATGATCACCCAGGACTGATCTCCTTTAGGATGGACTGGCTGGATCTCCTTGCAGTCCAAGGGACTCTCAAGAGTCTTCTCCAACACCACAGTTCAAAAGCATCAATTCTTTGGCGCTCAACTTTCTTTATAGTCCAACTCTCACATCCATACATGACCACTGGAAAAACCATAGCCCTGACTAGACGGACTTTTATTGGCAAAGTAATGTCTCTGCTTTTTAATATGCTGTCTAGGTTGGTCATAACTTTCCTTCCAAGGAGTAAGCATCCTTTAATTTCATGGCTGCAATCACCATCTGCAGTGAATTTGGAGCCCAGAAAAATAAAGTCGGCCACTGTTTCCACTGTTTCTATGTCTATTTGCCATGAAGTGATGGGACCGGATGCCATGATCTTTGTTTTCTGAATATTGAGCTAAGCCAACTTTTTCACTCTCCTCTTTCACTTTCATCAAGAGGCTTTTTAGTTCTTCTTCACTTCCTGCTATAAGGGTGGTGTCATCTGCATATCTGAGGTTATTGATATTTCTCCCATCAATCTTGATTCCAGCTTGTGCTTCTTCCAGCCCAGTGTTTCTCATGATGTACTCTGCATATAAGTTGAATAAGTAGGGTGACAATATACAGTCTGACATACTCCTTTTCCTATTTGGAACCAGTCTGTTGTTCCACATCCAGTTCTAACTGTTGCTTCATGACCTGCATATAGGTTTCTCAAGAGGCAGGTCAGGTGGTCTGGTATTCCCATCTCTTTCAGAATTTTCCACAGTTTATTTTGATCCACACAGTCAAAGGTTTTGGCATAGTCAATATAGTTCCTACAGCCTTGTGATATCTGCTCTGTAATTTTTCCTCTTATCTGTATTGGTCTTACCCCTTTACATTCTTATACTGTTCTATTTTCTTTATATTTCTTATTACTAAAAATGCTTGTCTTGTTTTTTCATCTCCGGATGACAGAAAACTAGTGCTATTTAAATAAAACACAGAGGAAGGCTTTCTTTAAAATCTTCTATCGACATCTCTCTTAAACACAATTGGTGAATGTATGACTCTCCATTTATCTCTTACCTGCAAAAAGATCTCAAGTTCTTCTGAAGTTATGTTGACATAGGTCTCCATTAAATTTGTTTCAGCATCCAAAAAGGAAAGTTTCAACTCTTCCTGAATGTCTGTCTCCAAAGCTTGAAATATCTTTGCTCCCATCAAGCAGTAGCATATAAAACCAATGAGCAGTATATACCTAGAGGCTTAAGAAGCAACCAGCTCTATTAAAAAGCTAAAGACCAGTGTAATGAGAAACATGGGAGGTAAGATTGCTTTAATAAAAAATGTCTTCTCCACAAAACAAAACCAAACAAACAAAAAAGGTCTTTTCCCAATAAAGAAAGACAGCAATCTTATATTGAAACGAACATACAAAAGTAAACAATCCCAAAATAATCACAGCAAAATGAAATTGGAACTCTGGTTTTATCCTGACATTAAATATCCTGGACTGTGAAAAATCATGGGAAAATTTCTGTTTCTGAAGATATTAGTTAACAAGAGTAAGGGAGGGGAGTTTTTCCAGTACCACAATTTAATCACTCATATGCTGGTGGTTAGAGGCAGATAAGTCCAATACAGCTTGTTCTTAGGGAAATAATTATTATATGCTTGAAACTATGTATTATTACTTAGTTTGCCCAATCCAGGTGGATTTGGGTGGATTATTTACCCAGAGGTCTCTTTTTCTAATCCTCATATTCTGTTCCTCTGTGCTACTCAGTAGGAAGAAATAAAAACTATCTCTTAAGTAGAAAGATAACCATTATCTTGATGAGTTCTGGCTCTTAATATTAAAACAATTCAGCCAAATGACTGTCTTGCTTCTCAGAGAGTGAGTGAGTGAAGTCACTCAGTCGTGTCCGACTCTTTGTGACCCCATGGACGGTAGCCTACCAGGCTCCTCTGTCCATAGGATTTTCCAGGCAAGAGTACTGGAGTGGGTTGCCATTTCCTTCTCCAGGAGATCTTCCCAACCCAGGGATCGAACCCAGGTCTCCCACATTGTAGGCAGACACTTTACCATCTGAGCCACCAGGGAAATTCCTTGTAGATATCCTTCATTTTTATTTAGTAGTCCCATCTGATTAAACCTACCTCCCTACCAATCTCTTCCATCAGAAAATGAATCAGATCTCAATAGTATAAGCCCCCAGAACTTTGGGATAATTTTATTATTGTTTGATTTACAAACTAAAAATTAGCCTCATATTACCAAAATGTCATAGTTGTAACAGTTAAAAATACTTCCTTAAGTATTAAATATGAAGTCAGTATACCAATTGGAGTAAATATTTTAAAATATTAAGTGTTCTACTGTAGAAATAGATGATAGATACATAGATAAATATTCTTCAAAGGACAGTAAATTTAATCTCACTGTGTACAGATAGTTCAACTTATGTTAAAACAATAAAAGTGGGAACTTTAATGTTCTTCCAGATTTTGGCATGATGTTATTGTATACTGGTCTATGTTTAAACTAAAGAATATTATTAGATTTCAAAAGAAAGGGACCTATGCTAAGTACCATCTATCAGATTCATTTTTGTTCATATTTTATATTATAAATTAATTACAAGGTTTACCATGAGAGTATGAAAAATGAAAATGGATTCAGTAATGTCCAAGTCTATGCCCCGACCAGTAATGGTTAAGAAGCTGAAGTCTAACTGTTCTGTGAAGACCTACAAGACCTTCTAGAACTAACACCAAAAAAAGATGTCCTTTACATCATAGGGGACTGGAATGCAAAAGTAGGAAGTCAAGAGATACCTGGGGTAACACTCAAATTTGGCCTTGGAGTACAAAATGAAGCACATCAAAGGCTAACAGAGTTTTAGCAAGAGAACACACTGGTCATAGCAAAACCCTCTTCCAACAAAACAAGAGAAGACTCTACCCATGGACATCACCAGAAGGATACCAAAATCAGATTGATTATATTCTTTGCAGTCAAAGATGGAGAATTTCTACACAGTCAGCAAAAACAAGACCAGGAGCTGACTGTGACTCAGATGATGAACTCCTTACTGCCAAATTCAGAATTAAATTGAAGAAAGTAGGGAAAACCACTAGACCATTCAGGTATGACCTAAACCAAATCCCTTATGATTATACAGTGGAAGTGAGAAACAGATTCAAGGGTTTAGATCTGAAAAACAGAGTGCCCGAAAAACTATGGATTGAGGTTCCTGACATTCTACAGGAGGCATTGATCAAGATCGTCCCCATGAAAAAGGAATGCAAAAAGGCAAAATGGGTGTCTGACGAGGCCTTAAAAAGAGCTGAGAAAAGAAGAGAAGCGAAAGGCAAAGGAGAAAAGGAAAGATATACCCATTTGAATGAAGAGTTTCAAAGAATAGCAAGGAGAGATAAAAAAAAAAAGCCTTCCTCAGTGATCAATGCAAAGAAATAGAGGAAAACAATAGAATGGGAAAGACCAGAGATCTCTTCAAGAAAATTAGAGATACCACGGGAATATTTCATGCAAAGATGGGCACGATAAAGGACAGAAATGGTATGGACCTAACAGAAACAGAAGATATTAAGAAGAGATGGCAAGAATACACAGAAAAACTATACAAAAAAGATTTTTTACAATCCAAAAAATCACAATAGTGTGATCACTCGTCTAGAGCCAGATGTCCTGAAATGCAAAGTCAACTGGGCCTTTGGAAGCGTCACTATGAACAAAGCTAGTGGAGGTGATGGAATTCCAGTTGAACTATTTCAAATCCTGAAAGATGATGCTGTGAAAGTGCTGCACTCAATATGCCAGCAAATTTGGAAAACTCAGCAGTGGCCCCAGGAATTTGAAATGTCAGTTTTCTTTCCAATCCCAAAGAAAGGCAATGCCAAAGAATGCTCAAACTACCACACAATGGCACGCATCTCGTATGCTAGGAAATTAATGCTCAAAATCCTCCAAGCCAGTCCTCAACAGTACGTGAACCCTGAACTTTCAGATGTTCAAGCTGGATTTAGAAAAGGCAGAGGAATAAGAGACCAAATTGCCAACATCCACTGGATCATTGAAAAAGCAAGAGAGTTCCAGAAAAACAATGCTTTGTAGACTATGCCAAAGCCTTTGGCTCTATGGATCACAACAAACAGTGGAAAGTTCTTCAGGAGACGGGACCAGACCACCTTACCTGCCACCTGAAAAATCTGTATGCGGTCAAGAAGCAGAAGTTAGAACTGGACATGGAACAGCAAACTGGTTCCAAATCGGGAAAGGAGTACATCAAGGCTGTATATTGTCACATTTAACTTATATGCAGAGTACATCATGCAAAATGCCAGGCTGAATGAAGCACAAGCTGAATCAAGATTGCCAGGAGAAATATCAGTAACCTCAGATACGCAGGTGACACCACACTGATGGCAGAAAGCGAAGAACTAAAGAGCCTCTTCATGAAAGTGAAAGAGCAGAGTGAAAACATTGGCTTAAACTTAACATTCAGAAAACTAAGATTATGGCATCTGGTCCCATCACTTCATAGCAAACAAACGGGGAAAGAATGGAAATAGAGACTTTATTTTCAGGGACTTCAAAATCACTGCAGATGGTGACTGCAGCCATGAAATTAAATGATGTTTGCTCCTTGGAAGAAAAGCTATGACCAATTTAGCCAGCATATTAAAAAGCAGAGACATCACTTTGCCAACAAAGGTCCATCTAGTCAAAGCTATGATTTTTTCCAGTAGTCATTTATGGACTATAAGGAAGCTATAGAGTTGCACTATAAGGAAGCTGAAAACCAAAGAATTGATTTTCAACTGTCGTGTTGGAAAAGACTCTTGAGACTGCAAGGAGGTCCAACTAGTCCATCCTAAAGGAAATGAGTCCTGATTACTCATTGGAAGGACTGATGCTGAAGCTGAAAATCCAATACGTAGGTCAGCAAAGAACTGACTCATTTGAAAAGACCCTGATACTGGGAAAGATTGAAGGCAGGAGAAGAAGGGGACAACAGAAGGTGAGATGGTTGGATGGCATCACCAACTCAATGGACATGAGTTTGAGTAAGCTCTGGGAGTTGGTGATGGACAGGGAAGCCTGGCGTGCTGCAGTCCATGGGGTGGCAAAGAGTTGGACATGACTGAGGAACTGAACTGAATGTCAAAAATCACTTATTACACCATTAGAGAAAACAACCCCCCAGGAAGTCTTCACCAAGAGTAGGCTAGAGCTTGTCAGGCTAAGCTTCGACTCAAACGTGTGTGCGCACGTGCTAAGTTGCTTCAGTCATGTCCGACTCTGTGTGCCCCTATTGACTGTAGCCTGCCAGGCTCCTCTGCCCTTGGGATTCTCCAGACAGGAATGCTGGAATGGGTGGCCATGCCCTCCTCCAGGGGATCTTCCCAGCCCAAGGACTGAACCCATTTATGTCTCCTGAATTGGCAGGCCTGTTCTTTTACCACTAACACCACCCGGAAAGTCCTCCACTCAAATAGAATATCTTAAAGCAGTCCTACCTTTTGAAATTTTTTCTTTATCTTCGTTTTTCATGGTGTGTTTAGACAATACTCCTTCAGCACTGGAGTGGTGATTTAGAATCCTTTGAGTAATCTCATGTCAACATCATAATTCTCTCTGGAACCTTGAGGAGGGGCTAGCTTTATAAATAGTCCCCCTCCTTTCAATCACAGTGTACTAGTTTCCCATGGCCACTGGGACAATCTACCTCAGCCTCAGTGGTTTAATTAGCACAAATATATGATTACAAGTTTGGAGGTCATAAATTCAAACTGGGCCTCATGAGGTGAAGTCAATGTTTTGGCAGGACTACATTACTGGGGGAAAATCTGTTTCCTTGCCTTTCCAATTTATGGAGGTTGTCTGCATTCCTTGGCTCATGCCTCTTCCTCCATCCTGAAAGTGAGCAGTATAGCATCTTTGAATTTCCCTCTGATAGTAACTTTACTGCCTCTGTCTTTCACATATAAGAACCCTTGTGAAATTTTGCCTACTCTCACCATCCAGAGTCATCTCCCTGTCTCAAGTTCAGTGAATTGACAACCTTAATCTCTCTCTTGCCAAGTAAAATGCTATATATATTAAATAAATGATACAGTTAGAAATATTGACTCACAAGACATGGACACTACCTAAATGCCCACCAACAGATGGATGGATAAATATGTACAGTCATATATGTCTCAAAGACATATATATATATATATATATCCCATTGACTATGCCAAAGCCTTTGACTGTGTGGATCACAATAAACTGTGGAAAATTCTGAAAGTGATGGGAATACCAGACTACCTGACCTGCCTCTTGAGAAACCTGTATGCATGTCAGGAAGCAACAGTTAGAACTGGACATGGAACAACAGACTGGTTTCAAATCGGAAAAGGAGTACGTCAAGGCTGTATATTGTCACCCTGCTTATTTAACTTCTATGCAGAGTACATCATGAGAAACGCTGGACTGGAAGAAGCACAAGCTGGAATCAAGATTGCTGGGAGAAATATCAATAACCTCAGATATGCAGATGACACCACCCTTATGGCAGAAAGTGAAGAAGAACTAAAGAGCCTCTTGATGAAAGTGAAAGAGGAGAGTGAAAAAGTTGGCTTAAAGCTCTACATTCAGAAAAAGAAGATCATGGCATCCGGTCCCATCACTTCATGGCAAGTAGATGGGGAAACAGTGGCTGACTTTATTTTTCTGGGCTCCAAAATCACTGCAGATGATGACTGCAGCCATGAAATTAAAAGACGCTTACTCCTTGGAAGGAAAGTTATGACCAACATAGGCAGCTTATTCAAAAGCAGATACATTACTTTGCCAACAAAGGTCCGTCTAGTCAGGGCTACGGTTTTTCCAGTGGTCATGTATGGATGTGAGAGTTGGACTGTGAAGAAAGCTGAGTGCAGAAGAATTGATGCTGTTGAACTGTGGTGTTGGAGAGTCTCTTGGACTCAATCAGTCCATCCTAAAGGAGATCAATCCTGAGTGTTCATTGGAAGGACTGATACTGAAGCTGAAACTTGAACACTTTGGCCACCTGATGCAAAGAGCTGACTCATTGGGAAAGACCCTGATGCTGGGAAAGATTGAGGGCAGGAGGAGAAGGTGACGACAGAGGGTGAGATGGTTGGATGGCATCACGGACTCAATGGACATGGGTTTGGGTGGACTCTGGGAGTTGGTGATGGACAGAGAGGCCTGGCATGCTGCGGTTCATGGGGTCACAAAGAGTTGGACACGACTGAGGACTGAACTGAACTGATGTTCCATTTGTATACACACACACACACACACACACACGGCTTCTCTGGTGACTCAGTCGGTAAAGAATCCACCTGCAATACAGGAGATCTGGTATGATGCCTTGGTTGGGAAGCTCCCCCTGGAGAAGGGCATGGCAACCCACTCCAGTATTCTTGCCTGGAGAATCCCCATGAACAGAGGAGACTGGCTGGCTGCAGTCCATGGGGTTGCACAGAGCTGGACACAACTGAGCAACTAAGCATAGCACAAACATACACACACACAATATAATACTACTCGGCCATAAAAAAAAAAAAATGAAATCTTGCCATTTGAAAAAACATGGATGGACTTTAAGGGTATTTTGCCAAGTAAAGTAAGATACAGAAAGACAAATACTGTGTGGTTTCATTCACGTATAGATATAAACACAAGCTAAAGGAACAGAAACAACACATAGAGGAAATTCCCTGGTGGTCCAGTGACTAGGAGGAGAAGGCG
Organism: Ovis canadensis; assembly: GCF_042477335.2. Lineage (NCBI taxonomy): Eukaryota > Metazoa > Chordata > Mammalia > Artiodactyla > Bovidae > Ovis > Ovis canadensis. Next base: position 81,702,393 of record NC_091251.1, read on the forward strand.
ATGGCACCCCACTCCAGTACTCTTGCCTGGAAAATCCCCTGGACGGAGGAGCCTGGTGGGCTGCAGTCCATGGGATCGCTAAGAGTCGGACACGACTGAGCGACTTCACTTTCACTTTTCACTTTCATGCATTGGAGAAGGACATGGCAACCCACTCCAGTGTTCTTGCCTGGAGAATCCCAAGGATGAGGGAGCCTGGTGGGCTGTCGTCTATGGGGTCGCTAAGAGTTGGACACGACTGAAGTGACTTAGCAGCAGCCAGTGACTAGGACTTAGAGGTTTCTTTCAGTGCTATGGACCCAGGTTCGATCTCTGATTGGGAAACTAAGACCCTGCAAGCCATGCGACACAGCAAAAACAAAAAACAATAGATACAGAGAACAGAGTAGTGGTTACCAGAGGGAAGGAGAAGCAGAGTGAAAGAGGTAAAGAGGGTTAACTGTATGGTAGCAAGTGGAAACTGAATTTCTGGTAATAAACACACAACAGTATATACAGAAGTCAAAATATAATTATGGATGAAACTTACCTAATGTTATAAAGCAATATTACCTCAAATTTAAAACAAGAGATTGTGAGAAAATCTATTTGACCTTGGGTTTGGTGATGACTTTTTATATACAACCCATGAAAAAAATTAAGTTGGACTTCAGTATAATGAAAAACTTGTGTTCTCCAAAAGACACTGTTAAGAGAATGAAAAGGCAAGCTACATTTAGAGAAAATCTTTGCAAAACACATATCTGTTAAAGTGCTAGTACCCAAAATATATAAAGAATTCTTAAAATTCAAAAATAAGACAATGAACAACTCAGTTTAAAACAATTTAAAACAAGCCAAAGACCCAAACACCTCACCAAAACTATACAGATATCAAGTAAGCATATCAAAGAATTTTCATCATGTGTCATTAGAGAATTGAAAATTAAAACAATGATGAGATACCACTTACATACCCATTAGAATGGTCACTGACAATACCAAATGCTGGTAAGGATGTGGAGCAATAGGAACTCTCATGCATTACTGATGGGAATGCAAAATGATTACCACTTTCGAAGACAATTTGGCATTTTCATATACATATAAACACTCTTACCATATGATCCAGCAGTTATGTTCTTTGCTGTTTAACTAAGTTTATTGAAAACTTGTGTCCATACAAAAACCTGCACACAAGTGTTTATTACAGATTTACTGGGCTTCCCTGGTAGCTCAGCTGTTAAAGATTCCACCTGCAATGCAGGAGACCCTGGTTCGATTCCTAGGTGAGGAAGGTTCACTGAAGAAGGGAATGGCTACCCACTCCAGTATTCTAGCCTGGAGAATTTCATGAACTGCATAGCCCATGGGGTACAAAGAAATTAGTTATCAAGCCATTTAAGACATAGGGGAAATATATTCATATATTGCTAAGTGAAAGAAGCCTGAAAAGACTACATACTATATAATTCCAACTGCATGACATTCTGGAAAATACAAAACAATAGAAACAACAAAAGACCAATGTTCAACAACCAAAAAACAAAAACTCTAATTTAAAAATGGACAATGAATTTGATGCTTCTCCAAATAAGGTATACAAATGGCTACAAAGCACATAAAAAGATATTCAACATCATTAATCATCAGAGAAGTGCAAATCAAAATTACAATGAGATACCATTCCATATCCATTAGAATGGCTATTATTCAAAGAAAAATGAAAGATAAGTGTTGGTGAGGATGTAGAAAAATTAGATCTCTTGTGCATTGCTGGTGGGAATGTGAAATGGTACAGCTACTGTGGAAAGTAATTTAAAAATAGAATTACCATATGATCCAACAATTTCACTCCTAGGTGAAAACCCAAAGGAATTGAAAGCAGGGACTCAAACAGATGGGGTTTCCCAGGTGGCTCAGTGGTAAGGAATCTCCCTGCTAATGCAGGAGACACGGCTTCAATCCTTGGGCCAGGAATATCCCCTGGAGAAGGAAATGCCAACCCACTCCAGTATTCTTGCCAGGGAAATTCCATGGGTAAAGGAGCCTGGCGGGCTACAGTCGATGGGGTCACAAAAAAGTCAGACACAACTAAATAGCAACAACTCAAACAGATACTTGCACATCAGTGTTCAGAAACAGCATTTTTTTTTGAAATTGTCAAAAAGGAGAAACAACTGATGGCTATATCAACAAATGAATGGAAAAACAAAATGTGATATACACATACAATGGAATATTACACAGTTATAAAAAAATTTCTGGTACATGCTACCACATGGCTGAATTTTGAATGAAGACGCCAAGTAAAACAAGCCAGGTACAAAAGGAAAAATATTGTATGATTCTACTTATATGGACTATCTAAAATAGAGAAATTGATAAAGACAGAAAATATTAATAGAATAGAAGTTACCAGGTGCAGGGATAGGGTCGGAGAAATGGAGTATTATTGTTTAATGGGTATAAAGTTTCTATTTGGGTTGACGAAAAATTTTTGGAAATTGAGAGTGATGGTGATTATACAACATTGTGAATGTCCTTCAGTTCAGTTCAGTTGCTCAGTGGTGTCCAGCTCTTTGCGACCCCATGAACCTCAGCACACCAGGCCTCCCTGTCCATCACCAAACCCCTGGAATTTACCCAAACTTATGTCCATTGAGTCGGTGATGCCATCCAGCCATCTCATCCTCTGTCATCCCCTTCTCCTCTTGCCTTCAATCCTTCCCAGCATCAGGGTCTTTTCCCATGAGTCAACTCTTTGCATCAGGTGGCCAAAGTATTGGAGTTTCAGCTTCAGCGTCAGTCCTTCCAATAAACACTCAGGACTGATCTCCTTTAGGATGGACTGATTGGATCTCCTTGCAGTCCAAGGGACTCTCAAGAGTCTTCTCCCACACCACAGTTCAAAAGCATCAGTTCTTCAGTGCTCAGCTTTCTTTATAGTTCAACTCTCACATCCATACATGACCACTGGAAAAACCATAGCCTTGACTAGATGGACCTTTGTTGGCAAAGTAATGTCTCTGCTTTCTAATATGCTGCCTAGGTTGGTCATAGCTTTCCTTCCAAGGAGTAAGCATTTTTTAATTTCATGGCTGCAGTCACCATCTGCAGTGATTTTGGAGCCCAGAAAAATAAAGTCGGCCACTGTTTCCACTGTTTCCCCATCTATTTCCCATGAAGTGATGGGACCAGATGCCATGATCTTTGTTTTCTGAATGTTGAGCTTTAAGCCAACTTTTTCACTCTCCTCTTTCACTTTCATCAAGAGGCTCTTTAGTTCTTCTTCACTTTCTGCCATAAGGGTGGTGTCATCTGCATATCTGAGGCTATTGATACTTCTCCCATCAATCAATTCCAGCTTGTGCTTCATCCAGTCTTTAATGCTACTGAATTTTACACTTAAAAATGGTTAAAATAGTAAACTTCATGTTATGAAGGTTTAAAAAAAATAACCATTGGTTAATTTAAAAATTTTAAAAACATCAATCGTTGCCAGAGGTTTGGTTGAAGGGAGAAAGGGATTAATAGGAGCACAGGAGATTTTTTAGAGCAGTGAAACTATTCTCTATGATACTGTATTAGTGGATATATGTCATTTTACATTGATCAAAACCCATGCCATGTATAACACAGAGTGAACCCTAATGTAAACTATGAACTGTAGTTAATAATAATTATCCATCACTATTGGCTCATCAACTCTTAACAAAATTTACCACACCAAGTGTAAGATGTTAATAATAGGGAAAACCATATATGTGGCCAATGGTGGGAAAGAGGTATATGGAAACTCTCTGTACTTGCTGCTCAGTATTTCTGCTAGCATAAAACCGCTTTAAAAATAAGGTCTATTAATATTTTAAAAAATGTTGCCTCAAATTAAGGAATCAATAAATAACTATTTTTAATACCATGTAATTGGTATTAGGGACTGATATACAGTAGATGACTGTTGAATTTAACTATTAATAAGTGGTAATTATTACTAATTAGTCTTGTAACTTGTCTTGATATTTCTCTTAATAATTTATGGTGATACTTAGTGATTATTTATCATTATGTATATTATATTCAAGTAAGCAGTATATATCTGCTATATGGATTAGTCAGGATTCATTTGTTTAAAAGTGACAGAAACCAAACTCAGATTTTCTCAAACAAAAATAGGAGATTTATTAGATCACATAGCTGAAAAATCTAGGCCTGGATGACCCATGGGGCAGATATTACGATTTCGCCAAACATGTATCTCTCTCTAGTAAAATCCTGAGGACTTTTGTCTAGCTTTGGGAGCAGGCCCAGCCATCAAGCATGGCAAGGCAGAAGTTTCAAAGTATTAATGTCTCTGAAAGCGGTCAGGAAACAATGATATATGGGGAGCTGGTGAATAAGTCTGGCAACTTTGCCAACCATCTACAAAGACACTAGTCTAGCGTGAATGGCAGCCCCTGGAGCTGTGCCATGTCACATCTGAGTCCATATAGAGAGACCCTATCTGTGGCTACCTCTCATATTTTGATCAAAGAATTAAAGCTTAGAAAGGGGTGCTCTTACAAGGAACATTGCTAATAATGGTAAAAAATTAAAACAGCCTAATCCATAAAGCATTGATTAGTAAATGGGATCTGGCAGAGTTTTTAAAATGTGCTAAATCTATATGACATGGAAAGGTATATGCATATGAAAGATAAAAAAGGAAGGGTATAAGAATTGTGCTTATTTTATATTTACATTTGTATTTAAATGCATCCCTATGTTTTGGTATTGCCTCAAAGGGGCTGTGACTAATGTAATGGGCCCTAGGATAGAATCCTCACTGCTATGTCTCCTGATGCCAATCTCCAGGATAAGGGGCCCTTAGATAGTTTTATGTAGGCTTTCAGTGAAGCTTCCTGTCATCTATGTAACTCAGGTCCAGGATCATGCCACCCAAGTTTTAATAACTAGAGCTGCTAGACATAGTCTTAGGGAAAAAAGATGAATAGGGTGAAGATTAAATGTAAATGTACAACGTTGAGTGTTATTTTGCCACATGACGGCCAATCTTGCTCTGTGAAGTCAGCTAGGAATTAGGATCACATCTGCGTGATAACTGGTGCCCAAGTTCTGAACTCTCTAGATCAGTGTACCTGTCTGCCAGTTCTGACTCAACTTCTTAAATGGACCTAATGGTTAGAAATCATACCTTTCGTCGGTACACGATGGAATCATTGACAAGACTCCCAATTTGATAGTCTTCTTTCTGCGTTTGAATTGATCATAGACACACACACATGCACACTGCACCCTACCCTTGGCCAAGAAAGCCTTGTGTTTAGTTTGAATCATCTGTCTGACTATATTTTTCTACTCCTTTGTGAATGGGAAGTATGCACTCATACTTCAGTATATTTGATGTGATTGTAAAGATTATGGATCCTCAAAAACTGATGTTCCAGTGATAATTTTGGTTGTTCTTTTTTAGGCAGGAACTTGAGACCCAAGGAAATAAATTAATTGGAATTAGATGGATTTATTTTTGCTATTTGAGAAAATAGCAAAGCTCTTGAAAAAAAAGTCTAGCTAAGAAGTTGCAAGAATTCTCAGTTGAAACTAAAAGATTGTCCAAAGTTCTTTGACAAAAAAGTGAAGCGGACCCAACCTGATGCTAAATAGCTGCTCTATATATATAGTTAGAATAATATCAGTTTGTTCAAGATATGGCAGAAAAGGTTGATTTTTAAATCTCAAGACTGAGAGGGAAATGGGCTTCCCTGGTGGCTGAGTAGTAAAGAATCCACCTGCAATTTAGAAGACAGGTTTAATTCCTGGGTTGGGAAGATCCTCTGGAGAAGGAATTAGCAATCCACTCCAGTATTCTTGCCTGGGAAATGCCATGAACAGAGGCATCTGGTGGGCTACAGTCCATGGGGTAGCAAAAGAACTGGGCATGATTTAGCAATGAAACAACAATAAAGCAGAGAAGTTCCAGTTCAATTAGTTACATGTATGCTATCATGTTTAATTATTCATATTTAATATGTGTATTCTAATGTTGTTTCTTTGCTTTTAAAACTAAGTTCCTGAGCTTTCTAAAAGAATGCTAAACTTGTAACTCTGAATATGTGGACAAAGCACAAGCTGTAATCAAGATCGCTGGGAGAAATATCAATAACCTCAGATATGCAAATGACACCACCCTAATGGTAGAAAGTGAAGAAGAAATAAAGAGCCTCTTGATGAAAGTGAAAGAGGAGAGTGAAAAAGTTGGTTTAAAGCTCAACATTCAGAAAACTAAGATCATGGCATCTGGTCTAATCACTTCATAGCAAATATATGGGGAAATAATGGAAATAGTGAGAGACTTTATTTTGGGGGGCTCCAGAATCACTGCAGATGGTGACTAAAGCCATGAAATTAAAAGATGCTGGCTGCTTGAAAGAAAAGTTATGACCAACCTCAGTTCAGTTCAGTTCAGTTGCTCAGTCATGTCCAACTCTTTGCACCCACATGAATTGCAGCACGCCAGGCCTCCCTGTCCATCACCATCTCCTGGAGTTCACTCAGACTCACATACATCGAGTCGGTGATATCATCTAGCCATCTAATCCTCTGTCGTCCCCTTCTCCTCCTGCCCCCAATCCCTCCCAGCATCAGAGTCTTTTCCAATGAGTCAGTTCTTCGCATGAGGTGGCCAAAGTACTGGAGCTTCAGCTTTAGCATCATTCCTTCCAAAGGACACCCAGGGCTAATCTCCTTCAGAATGGACTAGTTGAATCTCCTTGCAGTCCAAAGGACTCTCAAGAGTCTTTTCAACACCACAGTTCAAAAGCATCAATTAAAAAAAAAAAGCATCAATTCTTCGGCACTCAGCTTTCTTCACAGTCAAACTCTCACATCCATACATGACCACTGGAAAAAGCATAGCATTGACTAGATGGACTTTTGTTGGCAAAGTAATGTCCCTGCTTTTCAACATTCTATCTAGGTTGATCATAACTTTTCTTCCAAGGAGTAAGCGTCTTTTATTTTCATGGCTGCAGTCACTATCAGCAGTGATTTTGGAGGCCAAAAAAATAAGGTCTGACACTGTTTCCACTGTTTCCCCATCTATTTTCCATGAAGTGATGGGACCAGATGCCATGATCTTCGTTTTCTGAATGTTGAGCTTTAAGCCAACTTCTTCACTCTCCTCTTTCACTTTCATCAAGAGGCTTTTTAGTTCCTCTTCACTTTCTGCCATAAGGGTGGTGTCATCTGCATATCTGAGGTTATTGAGATTTCTCCCATCGATCTTGATTCCAGCTTGCGCTTCCTCCAGCCCAGGGTTTCTCATGATGTATTCTGCATAGAACTTAAATAAGCAGGGTGACAATATACAGACTTGACGTACTCCTTTTCTTATTTGGAACCAGTCTGTTGTTCCATGTCCAGTTCTAACTGTAGCTTCCTGACCTGCATATAGGTTTTGCAAGAAACCAGTCAGAAATTCTTTCAGAATTTTCCACAGTTTATTGTGATCCACACAGTCAAAGGCTTTGGCATAGTCAATCAAGCAGAAATAGATGTTTTCCTGGAACCCTCTTGCTTTTTTGATGATCCAGCGGATGTTGGCAATTTGATCTCTGGTTCCTCTGCCTTTTCTAAAACCAGGTTGAACATCTGGAAGTTCACAGTTCACATATTGCTGAAGCCTGGCTTGGAGAATTTTGAGCATTACTTTACTAGCATGTGAGATGAGTGCAATTGTGCAGTAGTTTGAGCATTCTTTGGCATTGCCTTTCTTTGGGATTGGAATGAAAACTGACCTTTTCCAGTCCTGTGGCCACTGCTGAGTTTTCCAAATTTGCTGGCATAGTGAGTGCAGCACTTACCTAGACAGCTTATTAAAAAGAAGAGACATTACTTTGCCCACAGAAGTCCATCTGGTCAAAGCTATGGTTTTTCAAGTAGTCATGTATGGATGTGAGAGTTGGACTATAAAGAAAGCTGAGCACCAAAAGATTGATGCTTTTGAACTGTGGTGTTGGAGAAGACTCTTGAGAATCCCTTGGACTGCAAGGAGATCCAACCAGTCCATTCTAAAGGAAATCAGTCCTGGGTGTTCATTGGAAGGACTGATGCTGAAGCTGGAACTCCAGTACTTTGGCCACCTGATGGGAAGAACTGACTCATTTGAAAAGACCCAGCTGCTGGGAAAGATTGAAGGCAGGAGGAGAAGGGGACAACAGAGGATGAGATGGTTGGAAGGCATCACCAACTCAATGGACATGAGTCTGAGTAAACTCCTGGAGTTGGTGATGGACAGAGAAGCCTGGCATGCTGCAGTCCATGGTGTCTGAACTGAACTGAACTGAACTAAATGTAAACCACTGGGTTTCCAGCCCAGTGTTTCTCATGATGTGCTCTGCATATAAGTTAAATAAGCAGGGTGGCAATATACAGCTTTGATGTACTCCTTTCCTGAGTTGGAACCAGTCTGTTGTTCCATGTCCAGTTCTAACTGTTGCTTCTTGACCTACCTGCATATAGATTTCCCAGGAGGCAGGTCAGGTGGTCTGGTATTCCTTTTTCTTGAAGAACTTTCCAGTTTGTTGTGATCCACACAGTCAAAGGCTTTGGCACAGTCAATAAAGCAGAAGTAGATGTTTTTCTGGAACTCTCTTGCTTTTTCCATGATCCAGCGGATGTTGGCAATTTGATCTCTTGTTCCTCTGCCTTTTCTAAAACCAGCTTGAACATCAGGAAGTTCATGGTTCACTTTCTGTTGAAGCCTGGCCTGAAGAATCTTGAGCATTACTTTACTAGCATATGAGGTGAGTGCAATTGTGTGGTAGTTTGAGAATTCTTTGGCATTGCCTTTCTTTGGGATTGGAATGAAATGACCTTTTCCAGTTCTGGGGCCACTGCTGAGTTTTCCAAGTTTGCTGGCATATTGAGTGCAGCACTTTCACAGCATCATCTTTTAGGATTTTAAATAACTCAACTGGAATTCCATCAACTCTACCAGCTTTGTTTGTAGTGGTGCTTCCTAAGGCTCACTTGACTTCACATTCCAGGATGTCTGGCTCTAGGTGAGTGATCACACCATTGTGATTATCTGGGTCGTAAAGATCTTTTTTGTATAGTTCTTCTTTGTGTTCTTGCCATTCTAAATATCTTCTGCTTTTGTTAGGTCCATACCATTTCTGTCCATTATTGTGCCCATCTTTGCGTGAAATATTCCCTTGGTATCCCTAATATTCTTGAAGAGATCTCTAGTCTTTCCCATTCTATTGTTTTCCTCTATTTCTTTGCATTGATTGCTGAGGAAGGCTTTCTTATCTCTCCTTGCTATTCTTTGAAACTTTGCGTTCAAGTGGGTATATCTTTCCTTTTCTCCTTTGCCTTTTGCTTCTCTTCTTTTCTCAGCTGTTTGTAAGGCCTCCTCAGACAACCATTTTGCCTTTTTGCATTTCTTTTTATTGGGGATGGTCTTGATCACTGCCTCCTGTACAATGTAACAAACCTCTGTCCATAGTTCTTCAGGCACTCTAATCAGATCTAATTCCTTTAAAATATTTGTCACTTCCACTGTATAATCATAAGGATTTGATTTAGGTCATAGCTGAATGGTCTAGTGGTTTTCCCTACTTTCTTTAATTTAAGTCTGAATTTGGCAGTAAGAAGTTCATCATCTGAGCCACAGTCAACTCCTGGTCTTGTTTTTTCTGACTGCAGAGAGCTTCTCCAATTTTGGCTGCAAAGAATATAATCAACCTGTTTCGGTGTTGACCATCTGGTGATGTCCATGTGTAGAGTCTTCTCTTGTGTTGTTGGAAGAGGTGTTTGCTCGGACCAATGCATTCTCTTGGCAAAACTCTATTAGCCTTTGACCTGCTTCATTTTGTACACCAAGGCCTAACTTGCCTGTTACTCCAGGTATTTCTTGACTTCCTACTTTTGTATTCCAGTCCACTATAAGGAAAAGGACATCTTTTTTTTGGTGTTAGTTCTAGAAGGTCTTGTAGGTCTTCATAGAACAGCTAAACTTCAGCTTCTTCAGTATTATTAGTCAGAGCATAGACTTGGATTACTGTGATATTGAATGGCTTGCCTTGGAATTGAACAGAGATCATTCTGTCATTTTTGAGATTGCATCCAAGTACTGCATTTCGGACTCTTGTTGACTATGATGACTACTCCATTTCTTCTAAGGAATTCTTGCCCACAGTAGTAGATATAATGGTCATCTGAGTTAAATTCACCCATTTCAGTCCATTTTAGTTCACTGACTCCTAAAACGTTGATGTTCACTCTTTCCATCTCCTGCTTGACCACTTCCAATTTGTGTTGATACATGGACCTAACATTCCTGGTTCCTATGCGATATTGCTCTTTACAGCATTGGACTTTACCTTCCATCACCAGTCACATCCATAACTGGGTGTTGTTTTTGCTTTGTCTCTGTTTGTTCATTCTTCCTGGAGTTAGTTCTCCTCTGACCTCCAGTAGCAAATACCTGGAGTAACAGGCACCTACCGACCTGAGGAGTTCATCTTTCAGTGTCCTATCTTTTTGCCTTTTCACACTGTCATGGTGTTCTCAAGGCAAGAATGCTGAAGTGGTTTGTCATTCTTTTCTCCTGTGGAGCAGATTTTGTCAGAAATCTCCACCTTGACCCGATCGTCTTGGGTGGCACTCCATGGCATGGCTCATAGTTTCACTGAGTTAAACAAGGCTGTGGTCCATGTGATCAGACAGTGAGTTTTCTGTGATTGTAATTTTCAGTCTGTCTGCCCTCTGATGGAGAAGGATAAGAGGCTTATGGAAGCTTTCTGCTGGGAGAGACTGACTGAGGGGGAAACTGGGTCTTGTTCTCATGGGTGGGGCCATGCTGGATAACTCTTTAATCCAATTTTCTGTTGATGAGTGGGGCTGTGTTCCCTCCCTGTTCTGAGCCCAAACTATGGTGGAGGTAATGAAGATAATGGCCACCTCCTTCAAAAAATCCATACATGCACTGCTACACTCAGTTTATCCAAATCCCCACCCAAGATATCCAAAGTCCCATCCAAGATATCATCAAGTTCATAGTCCAGGATATCTTGGCAATGGGAAAGTGAAAGTGAAGTCGTTCAGCCATATCACGAAGTCTTGTCTGACTCTTTGAGACCCCAGGGACTATAGCCTACAAGGCTTCTCCGTCCATGGGATTTTCCAAACAGTACTGAAGTGGGTTGCCATTTCCTTCTCCAGAGGACCTTCCCAACCAAGGGATTGAACCCAGGTCTTCTGCATTACAGGCAGATGCTTTACCCCCTGAGCCACCAGCAATAGGAAGTTCTCTCCATTATGTGCCTCATTTTCGTCTGATCACCGAGAGTCTAAGAAAAGTTCTATTCCTACCCACAGTGATAGATTTGGAACAGAAAAGGAAGATAGAGGCAACACAGCATGATCATCATTTCCACAGAAGTAATCAAGTCCTTTTGGTTGGGGATCCTGAAGATACCTGTCCTGGTGATGAATGAAGTCCCTGATTTGGCTCCAAGAGGAACTCCCTGGTGTCTAAGACTTCTAGTTCAGGGAGGTGCAATTTCTTGCCCACCAACCCCTGCAGCCACATCTGAAAGGCATGGAAGAATAGGCATTTCTTGGGGACCGTGCAATCTATTTGTGCAGCCAGATTCCTGTTAGAGCATGTTTACAAGTCTGGAGGTTGCTTAGAGAGGCAGGTACTACATATGAATCATACTCACATTTCCAATTCCAATTAAATACCACAAGATCCTACATCTCCGTGGCCCACTCTATGTTTGTACCACCTTAATCTTTCAGTAAGAGCCTGATTCCCAATAATATCAATATCAGCCTGTTTATCTATCTATCCTCATTTGCTCAATTCTAAAGTATGTACAAATAATTTCAGAATGACTACCTCACTACCTCTACTACTATTAAGTAATGTTTAATATTTCTTTATAGTCCTTTTTGTCCTTGGAATATATTCCACTGAGGGTATATGTCAAAGCAATATATTCAAAAGTGCTTGGATTATTTCTGTTCTGTGTGGTTATCATTTTGACACATGCTGAGGTCCATTTGTTTCTGTTTGTATTTGATTTCAGGCTTTTCCCATGCTTTCTGATTTATCAGTTATTTTGGCCAATAGAAATACCAGTGAAGACACATCCCTCAGAAAAGGAGATTATAAGGAAAGGGTTGATTTCCTTACTGTTTATAGCATATTTCTACACCCTTTCCCAAATAGGCAAAAGACACAAACAGAGATTTATGAATTAATAGCACCTACTTCATTGCACTATTCTGAGAAAATAAGATGCTAGATTATCACAGTGGTTGACCACACAGTAAGTCCTAAATAAATGCTAATATAATAATGATCTTTGTTCTCAGAACTAATCTTAATAAAGGGATATATCATTTTTCACATTTCAGATTAGACAAATTTTTAAACTATTTTTCATTATAATGGTAATATGTAATATTGGTGACAGTATTATTAAGAAAATAACTATCCTCATATGCTTTTGTGGAGGAATCAGTTATTATCTTTTGGCAGACAACTTATCAAAAACCTTAGTTGTATAAACTCATACTCAACAATTGCATTTTAAGGCAATTACCATAAAGTAGAAGTGAAAGTCACTCAGCCATGTCCAACTCTTTGCAATCCCATGGACTACACAGTCCATGGAATTCTCAAGGCCAGAACACTGGAGTGGGTAACCGTTCCCTTCTCCAGGGGATCTTCCCAACGCAGGGATCGAACCCAGGTCTCCTGCATTGCAGATGGATTCTTTACCAGCTAAGCCACAAGGGAAGCCCAATTACCATAATGGTGTAATCAAATAAATGTGACAAGATATATGTACAAGGGTGTTTGCAGACCAAGAAACTAAAAAGAGCCAGAAATAAACTACATGTCTATCTATAAAGAACTGGCTGTGTGAATTATGATGCATCCAGCCTGTTTTAATTTTCTTTAGACCCACTGAATAATTCAACTGTTTTAAGGTCTTTCTACCATCAACATTTAAGAAGGGAAATAATTCTATTTTTGTTCTTTTTAGAACAAAATGAAAGCTACAAGCCATTTCCAGTAACATTCCCCACCCCTCCAAACCCTCTCACTCTTGTCTCAGAGAAAGACTCATGGATTCAGATGTTTCCCTTCAGAATGAATGTGTTTTTCACCTCGTGGGTCATAGGTCACCTACAGAAGTCCACAAGCTTTTCAACTGAGAATGATCTAGAAGGAAAAGTTGGCTCAGAATTTCATTCAAGTAAGATAAAAGTAATATTGACTGCAACAGCCCCAGTGTATCTGGAGCTTGCATCATTTATAGTGTCTCCCCAGGTTTCTGTCCACCAAAATTGATAGCTTTCTATCCTAGTTCAAAGCTATTATATCAGAAGAAGTAGGGGCATTATCTCTCTTCCATATATATTTCATTTTAAGACTCAGGAGGAGAGGAGTTGTTCAAACTAACATTGGCTCAACTGTTTCTCTAACACAGGAAGACAAGTCTAATAAATTAGAATATTCTTCTGCCAGGTTTCTGATGACCTGAATCACAAAACTATCTTTTAATTCATGAAAATCCTCATTATCTTAACTCTGAATATGTACATGGCTTTGGTTGCTTTTTTTTTTTTTTTTTTTACAGTAAGAGAAGAAAGCATCTGTTAGGGAAATTTCCCAGACTCCTGTTCACCATCATGAACAGTTCACTATCTCAGCTGTCACATTGCTACTGCTAAGCCGCTTCAGTCATGTCCGACTCTGTGCAACCATAGACAGAAGCCCATTAGGCTCCTTTGTCTCTGGGATTCTCCAGGCAAGAATACTGGAGTGGGGTGCCATTGCCTTCTCCAATGCATGAAAGTGAAAAGCGAAAGCAAAGTTGCTCAGTCATGCCGACTCTTAGCGACCCCATGGACTAAAGCCTACCAGGCTCCTCCATCCATGGGACTTTCCAGGCAAGAGTACTGGAGTGGGGTGCCATTGCCTTCTCCGAGCTGTCACATTAGACCCCCACAATCAGAACATGAAATATATCACTTCAGCATACTATAGAATCCTCTGCTGCTGCTGCTGCTAAGTCGGTTCAGTCTTGTCCGACTCTGTGTGACCCTATAGATGGCAGCCCACCAGGCTCCCCTGTCCCTGGGATTCTCAAGGCAAGAACACTGGAGTGGGTTGCCATTTCCTTCTCCAATGCATGAAAGTGAAAAGTGAAAGCGAAGTCGCTCAGTCGTGTCCGACCCTCAGCCACCCCATGGACTGCAGCCTTCCAGGCTCCTCTGTCCATGGGATTTTCCAGGCAAGAGTACTGGAGTGGGGTGCCATTGCCTTCTCCACTTATATATCTATTTGTATATAAAAATAAATATATATTTAAGTAAGCACTGCTGCTGCTAAGTCGCTTCAGTCATGTCCAACTCTGTGCGACCCCACAGATGGCAGCCCACTAGGCTCCTCTGTTCATGGGATTTTACAGGCAAGAGTGCTGGAGTGGGGTGCCATCGCCTTCTCCGTAGAATCCTCTACAGCCTTTAAAAGAGATGATATAGATCTATATGTATTGATGTAAAAATATACACCAGGTAAAATTTTAAGTTAAACAACTTGTAAGCAACAATAATATGGTGTTACCCTGTTTCTTATAGAGAATCTAGAAGGATATATGATAAAATACTAACTATCTGGAATATTCCTTAAGCTAATTGTTTTTATTGCAATTTATAGTCTCTGTATTTTTAATCTTATTGTTTTATTTTTATAATTATTGAGGGTTTTTTCCTAATCTTAATCATTCTTGACTTTTATTACACCATTCCATCTCATTTTATAGCATTTTATCTCAGCATCTTCTTTGTATGTGTACTTAGCAAATTTCATCCCCTTATTTGTAAAAATTGACAACTGTTAGGTCCCATTTTGCCAATTTGGAGGTACAAAATAAGTTCACTTTTCCTTCTAAGGCTTCAGCTCAATGATTTGAGTCTCCATCTTCCCTTGGCAGAGAGACCCTTTGATGACATCATATGTACCTGGGATCCACTTTCTGGTCTAAGGCATCAGACCAGAGCTGGAAACTATGCTATGGGGCAAGATGGGTTCCTGTCTTCACTCCACAAGACCCAACACAACAGTTTTCCTTGGCAATCATTTCATACTACCCCTTTCTCTCCATGTGATGATTTATCTATTTCTTAGGATGTATTCCCATATAGTAATCTGCTAAAAAGCCTCTTGATGAAAGTGAAAGAAGAGAGCGAAAAAGTTGGCTTAAAGCTCAACATTCAGAAAACGAAGATCATGGCATCTGGTCCCATCACTTCATGGCAAATAGATGGGGAAACAGTGGGAACAGTGGCTGACTTTATTTTTCTGGGCTCCAAAATAACTGCAGATGGTGACTGCAGCCATGAAATTAAAAGACACTTACTCCTTGGAAGAAAACTTATGACCAACCTAGATAGCATATTCAAAAGCAGAGACATTACTTTGCTGACTAAGGTCCATCTAGTCAAGGCTATAGTTTTTCCAGTAGTCATGTATGGATGTGAGAGTTGGACTGTGAAGAAGGCTGAGTACTAAAGAATTGATGCTTTTGAACTGTGGTGTTGGAGAAGACTCTTGAGAGTCCCTTGGACTGCAAGGAGATCCAACCAGTCCATTCTGAAGGAGGTCAACCCTGGGATTTCTTTGGAAGGAATGATGCTAAAGCTGAAGCTCCAGTACTTTGGCCACCTCATGCGAAGAGTTGACTCATTGGAAAAGACTCTGATGCTGGGAGGGATTGGGAGCAGGAGGAGAAGGGGACAACAGAGGATGAGATGGCTGGATGACATCACTGACTCGATGGACGTGAATCTGAGTGAACTCCAGGAGCTGGTGATGGACAGGGAGGCCTGGTGTGCTGTGATTCATGGGGTCGCAAAGAGTCGGACACGAGTGAGCGACTGAACTGAACTGAGCAAGTCTATTTGTAAAACAATTTGACAGTCTTTCTTGTAGGAACAGATCAAAGGGGGATGTAGCTTTTTATCACCCAATAAACAGAGATGTTTCTTTGGTTTTGACTTTTTAAAAAAATGTGTGGCCTAAAGTTTGCCCTAGGATAATCCATTTATAGCTAGAAATCTGTTCTTTAAGTGTCTTTTTCAATCCCAAATGCACTCCCTTTAAATCTGAGATTACAAAACATACAAATTGATATTTTCTTTCATTAAGATAAGACCTTCCTCAAAAGCAATAATCCCTGAGTTATAATCAACAGGTCAAATAAATTGGACTCCAGTATAAATCTAATGGTGCACTTATCCATAAGGATTGCTTCGGACTCTATATTTTAGCTGATTTCACGTGAAGCATCTTTTTTTCTTTTTAAGTGAAACATCTTTAGAGGCGGCATTCAAGCCACCTTGTTTAGAAGTGCCAATGTTTAGAAGTGATCTAGAGTTAACAAAGACCTCCCTGTGGATTTTCCACACGTGGCAGAGAAGGTTCTCCTACCTGCTTTTGCAAATACTTTCACTGCCTACATCATTCAAATCTTCTCAGTTTTGTGTCCTTTGGTTATACACTTTACTAACTTTGGCTCATCTCCATGGGCCTTAAAAAATATAGTATTACCTCCCTTTATAAAAATGCATTTTATGGTGGTTTACTTTATTTTATTTTATTTTTTTAATTTTATTTATTTATTTTTTTTGGTGGTTTACTTTAACTGCATAGGTTTTTTTGTTCTTTTAGCATAATACTCTCTACAAACTTTGTTTTAATTTTTAAACCTAATTTTATTCATTTAGTTCTTTATCGTTTGCTGTGCTGGATCTTTGGTGCTGCATGCGGTCTTTCTCTAGTTGAGAAATTATTCACATGGTACATACAGGTATGAAAGTGAAGTTGCACAGTCGTGTCCAACTCTTTGCGACCCCATGGACTGTAGCCTACCAGGATCCTCCATCCATGGGATTTTCCAGGCAAGAGTCCTGGAGTGTGTTGCCATTTCCTTCTCCAACATACAGGTATAAGCCAGTTCAATTACACTTTAGAACTTAGGGTCAAACCACAGGATATGGAGGCTAATGTACAACTATGTAGATTATCTCATACAAACTGTAATGCTTTGAGATTTTTTCTTTGGGAACTAGGATGGTACCTATGGCTTCTTCATCCAACTGAAAATTCCAACTAACCCAATTAAAACATGCAAAGTGTTTTAATGGTAAAGCATACAGAAATGTGTGGAGGTGGTTACACAAAGCCAATATAGCCTGCTCGCAAACAAATGTACAGCTTCCCAGATTCCCATGAGGATTAGCATCAGCACTGAGAGAGGATTCCTCCAGGCCTCGGAAATTTCTCTTCATCCCTCTGCTCACCCCTACTCCCACCATTCTGTACCTGCTTCCAACTGCTCTGAACACAACCTGTTCACCAGGAGCAAGTAACAGACGCAAACAACCCCAGCATGTTTTTCAGTGTTCGCTGTGAGATGAGGAGATAAGAGGTCAGTTTCCCAGGCACAGCTTTCCTTCACAGGCCCAACTTCCAGCCCATCAGTTTAGTCCTGCAACCTGATCAGGCAGATGGGATAAAATGGCTTTTAAGATTTTAAAAATGGTAACCAGCAAGTGTAGAAGGAGACAGATGCTCTCACCTGACTTGTTTTTAGGATAGTGAAACTTATTGTATAGATTCCATAAGTTAATGTCTTGCCAACTGGTTTGGAGATGGTCATTGTTTTATTTAATTATTTATTTAATTTTGGCATGTCTTCTAGCCCTGTATATAATGAACAATGGAATCTGGTTCAGAGTCTGCCCTGTGCCTGTTTTACAACCTATTCATAAAAGCAACACTTCATAAAAAGAGACCACAAATGATAGAGGAAGAATAGTTTAATGCTTTTATAAATGTATACAGTTTACTTTTGACCAATTGCTTAGAAGCAAGATGGGAGAGAGGATCAAGAGGGAGGCTGTACAGGTATACTATGGCAGATTCATGTTGAGGTTTGACAGAAAACAACAAAATTCTGTAAAGCAATTATCCTTCAATTAAAAATAAATAGATTTTTTAAAAAGGAAAAAAGATTTGAAATTGGTGGGGGAGAATCACAGATTTTCTCATGTTGGTCACAAATAGTGATTTGAAGGAAAGATTACAAATAAAATATAATTTCTTAATTTAGTATGAACTATGGTGACACTTGGCCTTAATAACCAGGTGAGCATCCGCCTTGACCCACAAAAACACAATACAGGGATGGAAGACTTATTAGCAGTGTCAGGTAGGGACAAACTTCAAATGACCAAACAAGTCCCTGGAGAAAACTTTGTCATACACAAGCATTTTATTGTTTGCTCAGATGGTTATTTTATTAGCTGCTGTGAACATGTATTGAGCAGCATATAGAAATAAATGGTTTATATTATGTTTTGGAGACAGTAAGTTCTGCTGTTAACCAGACTGTCTTGGATGTTGCCTTATTTGTGGGATGTTAGCATTCCCCAAGGAGAAGGCAATGGCGACCCACTCCAGTATTCTTGCCTGGAAAATCCCATGGATGGAGGAGCCTGGAAAGCTGCAGTCCATGGGGTCGCTAAGAGTCGGACACGACTGAGTGACTTCACTTTCACTCTTCACTTTTCACTTTCATGCATTGGAGAAGGACATGGCAACCCACTCCAGTGTTCTTGCCTGGAGAATCCCAGGGACGGAGGAGCCTGGTGGGCTGCCGTCTATGGGGTCGCACAGAGTCGGACACAACTGAAGCTACTTAGCAGCAGCAGCAGCAGCAGCAGCAGCAATCCCCAAATAATTGAAAACCACTGCTTCATAGTAGTAAATAATTACAACAATGCAAAATTTTCTCCTGCCTCCTTTTCCCCAAGAAAATGATGTTTTTGTTTTCTCTTTGGGTGTCTGTGAATTCACAAAACTTAGATCACCTCTGTACTCTGTGACTCATACTGTTTTCAGTTAATATCATCTGGTCTTGTTCTAGCTTTTATTATTGTCTAGTTCAGTTTTTGGAAATTAGTTCTCAGTCATTAACAGAGCAAAATGAAATGATGGCTTTTGGCTGAAAAAAGAGGAGCATCTGTGGGGAATCTGCTAAGATTCTGACAGAGTCATGCCGTCCAACAGAGACAGAAGCGTGACAAGCTCTCCCAAGAAATTATTTTGCTGGGACAGGGGTGGCATATTCCAGAAGGGCTGGCCTTTCTTGGACTCCACTGCATCAACCCTATCATTCATCCTGCTTAAACAGAAACCTATAATACCTCCATTTCTGTGTCTATCAAGGAATGAAATCTTACATATCCTTAAAGATTTATATTAATAAATTATGATTTATATTAATAAATAATTTAAATTAAGATTTATATTAACTAATTTAATTAGACTTATGTTAAATCTATTAAAATAGATTATATTAAATCGATTATATATAGTCTATTTTTCCTGTGTTGTTAGAAGAGGGTGTTTGCTATAACCAGTGTGTTCTCTTGGCAAAACTCTATTAGCCTTTGACCTGCTTCATTCTGTACTCCAAGGCCAAATTTGCCTGTTACTCCAGGTGTTTCTTGACTTCCTACTTTTGCATTCCAGTCCCCTATAATATAAATGACATCTCTTTTGGGTGTTAGTTCCAAAAGGTCTTGTAAGTCTTCATAAAACCGTTCAACTTCAGCTTCTTCAGTGTTACTGGTTGGGGCATAGACTTGGATTACCATGATACTGAATGGTTTGCCTTGGAAACGAACAGAGATCATTCTGTCATTTTTGAGATTGCGTCCAAGTACTGCATTTCGGACTGTTGTGTTGACCATGATGGCTGCTCCATCTCTTCTAAGGGATTCCTGCCCACAGTAGTAGATATAATGGTCATCTGAGTTAAATTCACCCATTCCAGTCCATTTTTGTGCGCTGATTCCCAGAATGTCAACATTCACTCTTGCCATCTCTTGTTTGACCACTTCCAATTTGCCTTGATTCATGGACCTAACATTCCAGTTTCCTATGCAAAAATTGCTCTTTACAACATCAGACCTTGCTTCTATCACCAGTCCACAACTGGGTATTGTTTTTGCTTGGGCTTCATCCCTTCATTCTTTCTGGAGTTATTTCTCCACTGATCTCCAGTAGCATATTGGGCACCTACCAACCCAGGGAGTTCCGCTTTTAGTATCCTATCATTTTGCCTTTTCATACTGTTCATGGGGTTCTCAAGGCAAGAATACTGAAGCAGTTTGCCATTCCCTTCTCCAGTGGACCACATTCTGTCAGACCTCTCCACCATGACTCGTCCGTCTTGGGTGGCCCCACACGGCATGGCTTAGTTTCATTGCGTTAGACAAGGCTGTGGTCCATGTGATCAGATTGGCTAGTTTTCTGTGATTATGGTTTCAGTGTGTCTGCCCTCGGATGACCTCTCACAACACCTACCGTCTTACTTGGGTTTCTCTTACCTTGAATATGGGGTATATCTTCACAGCTGCTCCAGCAAAGTGCAGCCGCTGCTCCTTACCTTGGACGAGGGGTATCTCCTCACGGCTGCCCCTCCTGAACTTGAATATGGAGTAGCTCCTCTTGGCCTCCTGCGTCCACATAGCCGCTCCTCCTCGGACTTGGGGTAGCTCCTCTTGGCCGCAAAGCCTTTGACCGTGTGGATTACAATAAACTGTGGAAAATTCTGAAAGAGATGGGAATAGGAGACCACTTGAAGTGCCTCTTGAGAAACCTATATGCAGGTCAGGAAGCAACAGTTAGAACTGGACATGGAACAACAGACTGGTTCCAAATAGGAAAAGGAGTACATCAAGGCTGTATATTGTCACCCTGCTTATTTAACTCCTATGCAGAGTACATCATGTGAGACGCTGGGCTGGATGAAGCACAAGCTGGAATCAAGATTGCTGGGAGAAATCTCAATAACCTCAGATATGCAGATGACACCACCCTTATGGCAGAAAGTGAAGAGGAACTAAAAAGCCTCTTGATGAAAGTGAAAGAGGAGAGTGAAAATGTTGGCTTAAAGCTCAACATTCGGAAAACGAAGATCATGGCATCTGGTCCCATCACTTCATGGGAAATAGATGGGGAAACAGTGGGAACAATGTCAGACTTTATTTTGGGGGGCTCCAAAATCACTGCAGATGGTGACTGCAGCCATGACATTAAAAGATGCTTACTCCTTGGAAGGAAAGTTATGACCAACCTAGATAGCATATTAAAAAGTAGAGACATTACTTTGCCAACAAAGGTCCATCTAATCAAGGCTATGATTTTTCCAGTGGTCATGTATGGATGTGAGAGTTGGACTGTGAAGAAAGCTGAGTGCTGAAGATTGATGCTTTTGAACTGTGGTGTTGGAGAAGACTCCCTAGAGTCTCTTGGACTGCAAGGAGATCCAACCAGTCCATCCTAAAGGAGATCAGTCCTGGGTGTTCATTGGAAGAACTGATGCTAAAGCTGAAACTCCAATACTTTGGCTACCTCATGTGCAGAGTTGACTCATTGGAAAAGACCCTGATGCTGGGAGGTATTGGGGGCAGGAGGAGAAAGGGACGACAGAGGATGAGATGGCTGGATGGCATCACCGACTCAATGGATATGAGTTTGAGTAAACCCAGGGAGTTGGTGATGGACAGGGAGGCCTGGCGTGCTGCGATTCATGGAGTCGCAAAGAGTTGGACATGACTGAGTGAACTGAACTGAATCTATTTTTATAATATAACAATTTTATATTATATAGACAGGTTATATTAAATCTAGTAAAGTTTATGTTAAATTAAGATTTATATGAATAAATTAAGATTTATATTAATAAATAAATTAAATTAAGATTTATATTAATAAATATATATTTATTGTATATATAATTGGAGAAACAAAATTCTGAAAAGTGTACCCCTTCAAGTCAAATGTTCCTGTCACAGAGAAAACCTAAAAACATATGACAGGATAACACTCTAAAAATGAGGGTCCCATGAATTCTCTAATATGGTTTCATTTACATCAAGTCAAAGGAAGCATGAAGATCCCCAAATGTGGTTGTAAAACATCGCATATTTTGTAAAGTTGGAATAAAGTTGGCATCATACAATCATCTTGCCATTCTACTACCATCTTTTCATCTGGTGTCTGACAATGACTGAAGAATGCAGTTTGTTTGGGTTCAGCTTTTCAAGAAAGGATAAAAATCTTTTTTCATTTTTTGGGTTTTTTTGCAGTTAGACTTACGCAGTTGATTTTTTCTTTTTTTGGACTGGGATGTCCATCTTAGCTTTATTCCCTTAGTAGGAAACTTTCTGCCATAGAAAATGCTGGCACAGTGGAAAAGAGAGTTTTTTTACACTTTAGTTCCCTCTCCCTTTTTAAAAACAAAATACTGCATGCCAACTTGTAGGCAAAGCTCTGAAAGCCCTAATTTTCCTTTCTGAATCCTCAGTTGCCAAGAATGGCATTGACAAGGAGAGATCTATTTCACATACACAGCCAGCCAGGTTTCCTCTCAATTGCTGGTAACATCTGGTATCCCTCAGGGGTCTATTTGAGACCCGTAATTTTTTTTTCCATGTAAATGATTACAAATATCTCTTTCCAAATACCCTGCTTCTTCCAGACTTTTCTTTACTATTGGCACATCATTGTAAGAAAATGAGTAAGATAATTGCCAATTCCACAGCTGATGTCTCTGCCTCACAAAATGATAATCAGCAGGAACACTGGTTCCTAAGTAGTAGTCTGAACTAGTGATTCTAAAACAGAATGTAGGATAATTGCTTTTCTTAGGAACCATCAATTTGCTGCTCTCTCTTCACTTTTCCTTGTGGATCCAAGACTCCTCTCTCCAGGGACATGCTTGGCTTTCAATATTGTGGGGAATTTTTTTTTTTTTGACAATGCAATTAATTTGGAAAAAGACCACCCACTCTTAATTTACTTCTATGTTTTCTCTCTCTATTGGCAGGAAAGCCAAATTTTCAAACAAGTATCTTACTAAGGCCTGGGAAAATATTTAACCATAATGGATAGGCCAACTCCTGACTCCTGAGTGAAAAAAGAGTCCTTTAGCCACTGGATACATTCAGGTTGGAGAAATAAAGACACTCCTTGTGAGGTGTCTGCTCTATGAGCACCTTGGAAATACTACCAGCCTTTTTACTGAGTTGTAGGAGAATTCTAAACTCAACTCTAAGGTCACCAGAAATATATCAAAAGTCAATATTTACATGCATATGTCTTTAATGACAATAAGAAAATACAGGTTTTAAGACAGAAAAAAAAAATATGTCTGAGATCTCACTGTGCCTGAGATTCAGGGCTTAGAGATCCTGCCTGACATCTGTGGACCATCTTCCTTAATTACCAAGAATGCCCAGATATTCCAGTGTGTTCCGAAGGGCTTGCAATGTACCACTTCTTGAAGAATGGTCTGAGAACTGTGCCCACCTGAGTGTCTGTAACTCTTTTCTCCTTGTGACTTTTCATTAGATCGAGGCAAGAGCCTGACACACACTCAAGAGCAGGAGTGGTCATTCTGTCTCTTCCCCTCTGGAGTGGGAGTACCATGAGGGCAGACTCCTGATCCTGGTGGACACAGTGGTCTCCCTAGTACCTAGAACAGGCACGCACACCCGGAGTTCAGTACCCGTTCAATGAAGGAATGAGAGAAGACTTTAGGACTGATTGACCATTGAATCAGTGTTTCAGTCACTGACTGAAGCACTGATCATCATGCTTCTCTGTGGGGCAATCTGTAAGTGTGGAAGCAGTTCTGAGGAGGAGCAGAATAAGTGGACGGAACAGACTTAGCAGAGGAGATAAGACTTGAGCTGGCCATTGAGGCAGAGGAAGATCCCTGTAAGTAGAAGGCTCTCCATAGAGAAGGGCTGAGGGGGGCTATAAGAGGCAGGGCCCAGGAGTGAAAGGGGGACGAGCAGGGAGATCCCTTCGCTCTTTACCTGCTCCACAACCTGTCTCAACAATGCAAAGTCTTTAATTTTGTTTTGCTTTTTTAAACGGGGTTCAGTTCCTTTACCGTGTTGTATTGGTTTCTGCTCTACAATGCAGTGAATCAGTTATACGTAGGTATATATCTCCTCCCTCTTGAACCACCCTTCCTCCTCCCACATCCTACCGCTCTTGGTCGTCACAGAGCACCGAGGTGAGTGCAGAGTGTATAGTCTAGCAGGTTCCCGCTAGTTATCTATTTTACACAAGGTAGGGTATATATGTCAGTCCCAATCTCCCAATTCATCCCACCCTCCGTCTCCCCTCCCCCGGCCCCCTCCCCCGACACGTCCACACATTCATTCTCTATGTCTGCATCTCTATTCCTGCCCTGCAAATAGCTTCATCTATACCATTTTTCCAGATTCCACATACATGTGTTAATATTTGATATTTGTTTTTCTGACTTACTCCACTCTGTGTAACGGTCTCTAGGTCCATCCATGTCTCTACAAATGACCTAAGTCCGTGCTTTTTTATGACTGAATAATACTCCATTGTTTATATGCTCCACATCTTTATCCATCCATCTGTTGATGGACATTTAGGTTGCCTCCATGTCCTGGCTATTGTAAATAGTGTTTCAGTGAGCATTGGGGTGCATGTGTCTTTTTGAATTACAGTTTCCTTAGGATGTGTGTGCATTGGTGGAATAGTGGTAAGCATAGCTGCCTTTCAAGCAGTTGACCCGGATTCAATTCCCAGCCAACGCAGTGACTCTCCTTTTGGAGAAGGAAATGGCAACCCACTCCAGTATTCTTGTCTGGAGAATCCCATGCACGGAGGAGTTTGGTGGGCTACAGTTCACGGGTCGCAAAGAGTCAGACACAACTGAGCGACTTCACTTCCACTTTAGGATATATGCCCAGGAATGGGATGGCTGGGCCATATGGTAGGGCCTTAAATCTTGGTCTGCCCTCCAGGGCCTGCCTCCCCTGGGTGCACAGCCATACCCAGTTGAGGCTGCTTCCCCTGTACCCCTTTTTGGAAGTCACATACCAGTCCCCTTGCAGCTCCACCACAGATGGGCAGAGAAGAATGTGCAGGATACCCAGTTTTTCATCCTTGCCAGTCCCAAGGACTCTTTCCTGCTCCTTCCCAATCCCCAGTAGTCTCCCCATGCTCTTTCAAGAACATTCTCTCTCTTCTCTCTTTCTTTCTAGACACCCAGCACCATCTTATTAATGGACTTGAAGTTTTGTGAAAAATAGGAAAAGTTTTTGGTGTTTGTGCTTTCTACACTACAAAGATTCCTAGGCTGGACTTCCAGTAGGTCTAAGTAATACCGAATCTGGAAGAGAAACAATTCAGGGGGAGAAGCATAAATAAATATTTCACCTAATTAAGCTACTGCAATTTCTATCAGTATCTGAAGGTCCTCTTCCTACTTCCCTAATAAACTTTAAGTATGTATAAATAAGTGTACAAAGTTGTCAAAATAAAAAGAAATGGAAATCAACCCAAATACTTGGTTCAAACTCATCTGTGTCCTCCGGGAAACCTGGAATCTAACAGAAAACTCTGCAGCACATCCGGGAACTTTTTTGTCAATGATCATGTTAATTAAATACTACGACAGAGGCTGGGCTTCCCTGGTGGCTCAGATGGTAAAGAATCCTCCTGCAATGCTGGAGACGTGGGTTTGATCCCTGGGTCAGGAGGATCCCCCGGAGAAGGGAATGGCTACCCACTTTAGTATTCTTGCCTGGAGAATCCTATGGGCAGAGGAGTCTGGCAAGCTATAGTCCATGGGGTTGCAAAGAATCAGACACGACTGAACAACTACCACACACAACAGAGACTGGTCTGGGAGTAGGACTCCATGTGACTAAGATAATTAAATTGAGGAAAATACAAACTGAGCTGAAGCAAAGTGGTTTGATTTCCTGTATGAGTCATCCAAAGAGAGTGATGATTTGCCTATTTCAGAGATGAGATTAAATAACTCAGAAAATTTAGTAACATCGAAATTCAACACCACCAGTTTTCTCTCTGCAGCCCGCCCACGTAGTCTCCTGAGACTTCCTAGTGTTCTAGAAATGAATACATCCTGCATGTGAGGCAGCCAGGCTAAGTTGAACAAAATAAGTTGTGTTTGATTTGTACAGTAAAACCACAATTAGCTGAAGTGCTTGGAGAATAGAATATCATGGTTATTCCAGGGTTAACTGAAGGAAGTTTTAGAAAATACTAGCGGAGGCTTCGCTTGTGGCTCAGTGATACAGAATCTGATTTTCAATTCACAAGATATGGGTTCAGTCCCTGGTCCTGGAGGAGTCCACGTGCCACAGAGCAAGTAAGCCCCTGTACCACAAACCACAGCTACTGAAGCCCTAGAGCCTGTGCTTTGCAACAGAAGCCACCGCAGTGAGAAGCTCACGCACAACTTGAGTAGCCCCTGCTCGCCACAACTAGAGACAAGCCCTGTCCCAGAATGAAGAGACGCAGCACAGCCAAAACTAAATAAATAAATAAAACTACTTTTTTTAAAAGAACTGATTTGTTAAAAAAAAAAAAAGAAAAAGAAAATGATAGTGAATTCTCTTTCTCTCTCCCTCTCTGTCTCTCATGACTTTATATAAAGAGCTGGAGAATATAAAATCATTTGACCCAGTGAGCCACTTCCCTTCCTCAGTAAGCAGAGCATGATGACTTTTTAAAATTCCTTTTCATTTTAAGAAATTTAATATTATATGTGCTATACAATATGTCAAGGAATTTCATAAAATTAACAATCATTCTAAATCTCACATGGCCTCTGAGTCATGTCCCACTGCACCCAGGCCAGCAGGACTGGCCTGGCCCTGCTGCTGCCTCAGTCTCTCTGCAGAGCCAAGAACACTGCCTGGAGAGGAGTGTTGAGGGAAAATGGGGTTCGTGCCTCCAACTCCACAGAAATTCTGTTGCACAGTCAACTACTCATTCACACCAGATATTTACTTGCCCTGGGATCATTTTTTGAAATGTTCAAATCTGTGTATCAGGGTTCCTTTGTAGTTTCTTTGAAAACTACCAAAAAATTTATCCAATTTTTTGGATAATTCCTTGAGAATTCTAATTTCTTGAGCTCCATTTAACTGGAGTTTTCCAGCATCCCAGGCCTCTCTGTTCTCTCCATGTGGCAGCACTTGACTTTGTAGAACAAGATCAAAGGGGAAGTTCCCCAAGTTGTGATCAGAAGGGAGTCCTAAGAAGGGCCATGCATTGATTTCAGTGAAAAAGAACAATGCATTCTTAGGTTCTGGAATCACTCAATCAACGTCTGTTGGCATATCTGCCACCTGGTATCTGAGGTAGCTTCTAGTTTACAATAAGACTTAAGTTGGGATCATTGTTATTTCTATTTCACTTTTCTCATGGACATTGCTTTGTGAGTCTGTGTGTGTGTGTTTAATCTGAGCCCCTGAACAGTACTGAGGCCAGCACTGATGCAGAGGCAGGGTCAGCTGCTGGAAGACAGAGCAAAGTTGCCAACCATCCATCCCTGACACAGGTGGGCCTGGTGCTCTTCTGGGCCTTTGCAGTGAGCTCTGCTGACTTTACACAGAGACTGAGAAAAGTAGACGCAATCACTGATGTCCTCCAGTCTGCTCAACCGGCACCACTTCCCTTATCTGGTTGGTACTCATCTTCCGGGACTTCCCAGGTGGCCCTAGTGTTAAAGAACCCACTTTCCAATGCAGAAGACATAAGAGACATGGATTCTATCCCTGGGTCGGGAAGATCCCCTGGAGGAGGGCATGATAATCCACTTCAGTATTCTTGCCTGGAGAGTCCTATGGACAGAGGACCCTGGTGAGCTACAATCCATGGGGTCGCAAAGAGTCAGACACTACTGAAGCGACTTGGACTGCACAGCACCCATCTCCTGGTTTCCCTGGGGCCTCGTCCCTCAGGGCTGTCATTCCTTAGCACTGCACCTCATTACCCTCAACCATTCCCATGCCCCAGCCACTCAAAATAATGTTTTCCTCCCCCTTTCTTAGGGAGTCTGCTCTTAGCTAGTTATCCTATGGGATAGGGTTTGCCAAGGATCAGTTCAGTCCAGTTGCTCAGTCATGTCCAACTCTTTGCGACCCCATTAACGGCAGTATGCCAGGCTTCCCTGTCCATCTCCAACTCCCGGAGTTTACTCAAACTCATGTCCATTGAATCAGTGATGCCATCCAACCATCTCATCCTCTGTCATCCCCTTCTATTCTGGCTTCAGTCTTTCCCAGCATCAGGGTCTTTTCAAATGAGTCAGTTCTTCACAACGGGTGGCCAAAGTAATGGAGTTTCAGCTTCAGCATCAGTCCTTCCATGAATATTCAGGACTGATTTCCTTTAGGATGAACTGGTTGGGTCTCCTTGCTGTCCAACGGACTCTCAAGAGGCTTCTCAAACACCACAGTTCAAAAGCATCAATTCTTCGGTGCTCGGCTTTCTTTATAGTACAACTCTCACGTCCATACATGACTACTAGAAAAACCAAAGCTTTGACTAGACACACCTTTGTTGGCAAAGTAATGTCTCTGCTTTTTAATAAGCTGTCTAGGTTGGTCATAACTTTACTTCCAAGGAGCAAGCATCTTTTAATTTCATGACTGCAGTCACCATCTGCAGTGATTTTGGAGCCCCAAAAAATAAGATTTGTCACGGTTCCCATTGTTTCCCCATCCATTAGCCATGAAGTGATGGGACCAGATGCTGTGATCTTCATTTCCTGAATGTTAAGTTTTAAGCCAACTTTTTCACTCTCCTCTTTCACTTTCATCAAGAGGCTTTTTAGTTCTTCACTTTCTGCTGTCAGGGTGGTGTCATCTGCATATCTGAGGTTATTGATATTTCTCCCAGCAATCTTGATTCCAGCTTGTGCTTCATCCAGCCCAATATTTCACATGATGTACTCTGCATATAAGTTAAATAAGCAGGGTGACAGTATACAGCCTTGACGTACTCCTTTCCCAATTTGGAACCAGTCTATTGTTCCATGTCCAGTTCTAACTGTTGCTTCTTGACCTACATACAGACTTTTCAGGAGGCAGGACAGGTGGTCTGGTATTTCCATCTCTTGAAGAATTTTCCACAGTTTGTCTTGGATGTCATTGGCTTTGACATAGTCAATAAAGCAGAAGTAGATGTTTTTCTGGAACTCTCTTGCTTTTTCAATGATCCAATGGATGTTGGCAATTTGATCTCTTGTTCCTCTGCCTTTTCTAAATCCAGCTTGAACATCTGGAAGTTCACAGTTTACTTCTGTTGAAGCCTGGCTTGGAGAATTTTGAGCATTACTTTGCTATCATGTGAGATGAATGCAATTCTGCGGTAATTTGAACATTCTTTGGCATTGCTTTTCTTTGGGATTGGAATGAAAACTGACCCTTTCCAGTCCTGTGGCCACTGCTGAGTTTTCCAAATTTGCTGGCATATTGAGTGCAGCACTTCTACAGCATCATCTTTTAGGATTTGAAATAGCTCAACTGGAATTCCATCACCTCCACTAGCTTTGTTCATAGTAATGCTTCCTAAGGCCCACTTGACTTCACATTCCAGGATGTCTGACTCTGAGTGATCGCACCATCATGATTATCTGTGTCATGAAAATCTTTTTTGTGTAGTTCTTCTGTGTATTCTTGCCACCTCTTCTTAATGTCTTCTGCTTCTGTTAGGTACATACCATTTCTATCCTTAATTGTGCCCACCTTTGCATGAAATATTCCCTTGGTATTTCTAATATTCTTGAAGAGATCTCTAGTCTTTCCCATTCTCTTGTTTTCCTCTATTTCTTTGCATTGATTGCTGAGGAAGGCTTTCTTATCTCTCCTTGCTGTTTTATGAGGTTTCTAAGCAACATAAGCAGAGACAGTAAACAGGGCTTGAGTCACTATTGCTACTGGAGATCAGTGGAGAAATAAGTCCAGTAAGAATGAAGAGATGGAGCCAAAATAAGAACAACACCCAGTTGTGGATGAGACTGGTGATAGAAGTAAAGTCCGATGTTGTAAAGAGCAATATTGCATAGGAACCTAGAATGTTAGGTCCACGTATCAAGGCAAATTGGAAGTTGTCAAATAAGAGATGGCAAGAGTGAACATCGACAGTTTAGGAGTCAGTTAACTAAAATGGACTGGAATGGGTGAATTTAACTCAGATGACCATTATATCTACTACTGTGGGCAAGAATCCCTTAAAAGAAATGGAGTAGCCATCACAGTCAACAAAAGAGTTTGAAATGTAGTACTTGGGTGCAATCTCAAAAACAACAGAATGATCTCTGTTCATTTCCAAGGTAAACCATTCAACATCACAGTAATCCAAGTCTATGACCCTACCAGTAATGCTGAAGAAGTTGAAGGTGTCTATGAAGACCTACAAGATCTTCTAGAACTAACACCCCCAAAAAGATGTCCTTTTCATTATAGGGGACTGGAATACAAAAGTAGGAAGTCATGAAATGCCTGAAGTAACAGGCAAGCTTGGCCTTGGAGTACAGAATGAAACAGGACAAAGGCTAACAGAGTTTTGCCAAGAGAACACACTGGTAATAGCATACACCCTCTTCCAACAACGCAAGAATAGACTCTACACATGGATATCACCAGATGGTCAACACTGAAATCAGATTGATTATATTCTTTGCAACCTAAGATGGAGAAGCTCTAAACAGTCAGCAAAAACAAGACCAGGAGCTGACTGTGGCTCAAATCATGAGCTCCTTACTTCCAAATTCAGACTGAAATTGAAGAAAGTAGGGAAAACCACTAGACCGTTCAGATATGACCTAAATCAAATCCCTTAAGATTATACAGTGGAAGTGACACATAGATTCAAGGGATTAAATCTGATAGACAGAGTGCCTGAAGAACTATGGATGGAGGATCATGACATTGTACAGGAGGCAGTGATCAAGACCATCTCCAAGGAAAAGAAATGCAAAAAGGCAAAGTGGTTTTCTGAGGAGGCCTTACAAACAGATGAGAAAAGAAGAAAAGTGAAAGGCAAAGGAGAAAAGGAAAGATATACCCATTTGAATTGCCAAGGTGAATTCACACTAAAGTTTTAGAAATTAACAACTTAGTATGCAACTTCCTCCACATAACAAACTCAAATTGAAACTAGTATTCTTCCAACAACAGTGTTTTAACCTCCCGTCAACACCCCCATATAAGCATCTGATGGTGGACTTCTAGAAATATCAATAGGGAAGAAGTTTGAAGGAAAAATAGAACTTTCCTGACATCCCTCTGTGGTCACCTTGAAAGAGCCTGCTGACTTCTAAGAGCAAGGCAGGGCCTGGGCAGCACCCCACATTGTATAGAGGTAGCTGCCATTGTTCTGGGATTTGTGGTCCATTCAGCTAGTTGTTTTCCAGCATCCCCCTACTAAAATCTCAGAATCAGGAGTAGCAAGGATGTCAGCTCAACAGAATACCATGTAAGGGAAGTGGTGGGCCAAGAGCTGTGACTGAACGTTCATTGTATTTTTCTCACTGGCTTGCAGCCTGCTTTTTATCAGGCTTGTTGCAGTTGTTAATATCACCAGAGTGGGTCACAGATATGAAATCCATGCTTCAGCTGACCTGGGTAAGGCTAGGAAGACAAGAGAGCTATTTATTTTATAGTGACTCAAGCCCTGTTTACTGTCTCTGGTTACGTTGCTTAGAAACCTCATAAGTCTGACTTGACTCCAAGTTCCACATGGAACATTTGGAAAACTATAGAAGAATGTTCTTGGAACCCTAGCATCATTCAAGGAACTTTTTTCCATGTTAACTCTGCATATTTATTATACATATGTACAACTGCATAGATGAAACTTAAAACTGTCATTTTGGTTGTTAATCCATGTGTTGTAAAGGGGGAAATGTTTTCTTCTTTCCCCCTGGTTCCTATCTCAGATGATAAAAGAGACAGTTGCGCTAAATGGGTGGTATTGGAAAGAAACCTTTCACCGTCGTTTCCTCTACTCATGCTTTCCAGGGAGGGAAGTGATCAAAACTAATGACAGACCTGGCCCCTGTTGGGCAGCAACCATTGTTTCACGTGTGGTCTCTTGGTTGCTCTGCTGGTGCCCACCTCCCCTCCATGCTGTGAGCCCACTGGGGAAGAAAGGACCTGTCCTTACAGGCAAAGGCCAATGCTTGCCCAGTTGCTCTGCCAGGACCAGGTGGGAAAATGCAATCCAAGGGACTAGGTAAAAATGATCTCTTGGCTCCTGGTCCAAGCTACATTCTCCCGTCTGGCTTTACCAGTAATCATGCTGTTATTTTGGTTTCTTATTCCTATATCGATATCTTAATCTGCTCAGAACTTGAGAGAAGAGTGTGATTTACTCAATCCCAGCAGACTGTTACAATGAAATCTTGGAACAGTAATATATTTCCATCTGGAAGGAACTTTAGAGATCATCACTCCTTAGCGTTCTATGAGCAAATGAACACCTGGAGGCATTAAGCTCCTTGCCCAAAGTTACTCAGATAGTCAATGACCGTGATGGGATGAAAACTCAGTTCTCTGGAGTTTGGAGTCCGTGCTCTTTCCTTTACTGTTATGCTGTTCAGAGTCAGCCTCAGTCACGGGCACCTGAAGTCTTTGTCTCTGTCTCCTCCCATCCTCTTGAGGGACTTCAGCATCCAAAGATGCCCCTGGAGCAAGCAGATGTTTTCTGACTTTCCACATGTCCAATGAACCTTTGCCACCATCTCACTTGAGCCAGTCACTGTAAGAGCGATGCACAGAGTGCAGTCAATAGCTGGAACTTCTGTGCCACCAAAACCAGTAACTTAAGTATTTTTGCTTTCTTCTTATCCTCTTGCACATCCTTTCTGCTTGCTCACAAATCACTACCATTGCAAATGTTTTTTAACTGCTGAGACCTCCATCAATTAGCTCTCTAGTTTCTCCTCCTTGTTTTCACTTTCCGAGTTTCAAGCTTAGATTCCAGGGTCCTTCATTTCAATCCTTCTTATTTATTCCCCTAATCCTACTGACCCTTCATCCTTTCATTAGACCTTAACTAAATGACCTGGGATGACTAACTCTTCGACTTCCCCATTCCTGAACATGGGCAAATGAATATTGCTGAATAAAATCATATAACCAGGAAAATCTGCCCCTCTATAAATTCAAGATCTCTAGTTTCTCATGCAAAGGCACCATTGCCCAAGAATCCTACTCAGTTTCTCTGATCATCTCATTCTCATCTTCTCAAACCTTGTCCAAGCTCCTCAAACCTCCAAATCACTTTCTCCCTCATCTCTCAACAGCAGTTACCGCCGTGTTTAGATAAAATATAAATCACCAGGAGATAACTCCTCGACTTTACATGACCAACTTCATTTTCTTCTCTTCCCATCACAATGGAGGAAGCATGCCTCCTTTCCAAAGTCAAGTTCTTCACCCATGCTAGGACACCCCCCTCCCCACCTCACCTCCTAAATAGCCTACACAGTGGTCTCTCTCATAGCATGCCACAGCACACATGGGATTCTGGAACCCTTCACACACCTGGGCTCTAGGACTTGTAGCCTCAGTAGTTGGAATGCATGGACATTGTTGCCCTGAGACATGTGGAATCTTCCCGAACCAGGGATCACACCCATGTCCCATGAATTGGCAGGTGGATTCTTAACCACTGGACCACCAGGAAAGTTTAAGACTCCTTTGTTTTGATAACTCAATCAGTACTGAGTCAAGATATTCAAGCTTCAGGCTCACAACTAATGTGCGATGGAGAACTGGATTTCATTCTTAACATTCATGTGCATTGTACATGGTTCAGATTAAGCACCATAATCCCATTCTGTTGTTGTTCAGTCACTCAGTCCTGTCTGACTCTTTGAAACACCATGGACTGCAGCACGCCAGGCTTCTCTGTCCTTCACCATCTCCCAGAGCTTGCTCAAACACATGTCCACTGAGTTGGTGATGGCATCCTGCTGGGAGCCAGCGTGGAGAATCCCACCCATGGCAAAGGTCATGAGGAAGAGGCCTGACGGGCAAAGGCGAGATCAGGACTCAAGGGACCCCCTGAACTTGATCGAGCATCTACCCCCAAACCAGAATCTGTCTGTCTTATTATTTTATGTCTTTCACCAGCTCTTCTGACATTAGCAGGGGTCTGTCCCTGACCAAAAGAGTTAACACTGGGCTTTAGTTTCTAAATCTCCTGGCCATGAAAGGAGTGTTCCAAACCCCCTGTTAGCATTCTAGCTTACTTGGCGGCTTTATCCAGACTCTTACAACATTGTTGAGCCTATGCAATGCTTGCTGCCAAGTTCTCACATCCCTTATCCATTGTGTTCCTGGAAGTGCATATAGTCAGGATGTAGAAGAAGCAAGTAATAGCCTTAGCATTAGCAACATTAGACTTTGAGTTAATAAGTTCTTTCTTTGCTATAACCCGCTGAATCTTTGCTCCATAAAAATGTAACTCTGTACTTTAAGGGTGACGCAGGCTAAGAATTTAAGAAGAAACACTTTAAGGGAAAATCATTGTTCTGGTGTCCTGGCTGACCAACCTTTATCAAAAGGAGGTTATGGAATATCAACAGGACTCCAGAATAGAAGATGATGTACAGAAAATAAGACTTTTGCAAAAAGGAACCTGATATCAATAAAAGTTATTACTGATGGAATGTTGAGTTGACTGCATTTTTCACCTTGCTGTATGTATAACTCAGGGTATAAAAGCCCTGAGAAGCATAAAGTAAATGGGCCTCGCTTGAAGAAGCTTGGTCACCCCGTGTCTCTTTCTTTATCTCTTTATCTATCTTTCTTGATTCGCCGACATCGTCCATCCTGAGGATATCCCTGGACTCTGCTGAGACTGGACCTCGGCAGCATCCAACCATCTTGTCTCTGTCATCCTCTTCTCCTCCTGCCTTCAATCTTTCCCAGCATTAGGGTCTTTTACAGTGAATCAGCTCTTTGCATCAGGTGGCCAAAGTACTGGAGCTTCAGCTTCAGCATCAGTCCTTCTAATGAATATTCAGGATTGATTTCCTTTAGGATTGACCAGTTTGATCTCCTCATTGTGCACGAGGCTCTCAAGAGTCTTCTCCAACACCACAGATCAAAAGTATCAATTCTTCGGTGCTCAGCTTTCTTTATGGTTCAATTCTCACATCCAAACATGACAACTGAAAAAACTGAGGTTTCAGTTCAGTTCAGTCACTCAGTTGTGTCCGACCCTTTGTGACCCCATGGACTGCAGCACGCCAGACCTCGCTGTCCATTGCCAACTCCTGGAGTTTACTCAAACGAGGTTTACCAGATTTTAACTGAGACATAGGCATGTGGCCTAACACCAGACAATGAAAGAAGAGCTTTTACCAAGGACTTCAGAGGGAAAAGCCTCCCCTTTCCCTGAGAAAATTACAGACCTACCCTCCTTTTTCATCGTGGAAAAGAATCATGTAGCCTCAGAAACTATTGGGGGCTATTCTGAGGCTGCAAAAAGATTTAGCCTTGGAAGAAAGCTAACACCACACAAGGCAGCACCCAGAAGTGGGAGCAAAGTGACTGGCCTTTGATCTTTAGATTTCGTCCAGTATCTGGTTGTTTTTTCTCTTTCTAACTTTCATCCAGCCCCATGGCGCTAGTAACCATTTAAAGGAACTTTGTAAAATAGAAATTTATTATGATTTTATCTGTTTATACTTAGTGCCCCAAATTATGATAGTTAATATCATAATCTCACATAAATTTTATGGGCTTCCCTAGTGGCTCAGATGGTAATAAATATGCCTGCATTGCAGGAGACCTGGGTTTGATCCCTGGGTCAGAAAGATCCCCTGAAGAAAGGAATGGAAACCCACTCCAGTATTCTTGTCTGGAGAATTCCATGAACAGAGGAGCCTGGCAGGCTACAGTATGGGGCCACAGAGAGTTGGACATGACTAAGTGACTAACACATAAATTCTGCCCCAAAGCAATAACCATAGTTGTTTTTAATTTCATTTATTTGGCTCATTTATTGAGCTCCTAAATTTTTGGCAATATTTTATTTACTCTTCCTAAGAACACTATGGAAAACCTTGTATGTTGCCATTCACTTACAAGAGAGGAAACTGAGGTTTAAAGAGGAGATTAAGCTGCTTTCCCAAGGTTACCTAGCTGGAAATTGGAGAGTTGGGATTTGCTCAATTCCAGTGACCGAGTTCTTAACTGGTACTTAGTTTGACTACAAGCTTATGTATGACTTGATCCCTCCTCATCCTTCTAGATTTATCTCAGGAAACTCTTCCACAGGTTAATAATCCAGACACAACCGTCTTCTTTCTGTTTCTCAGATATGTGGCCCTTCTCCACCAGTTCCCTCTTTTGGGAACATTCTTTCTCTCCCTGCTTCTCTGAGATGGATCAGGTATCAGAACTTGCTGATGTGGTGTCTCATGATATCATCAAAGACCCAGGTTCTTTGTGCTCTCTGCTATGACATTCACAGCCTCTTTTCATCCCTCTTGGCCCTGAACTAGCATGTGCAATACTTAGGGATGCTGCAGAAAAGGCTAGCTTGGCTCACTTAGATTTCCTAGGTCTGATTTTTCTTACCATGATTTGGGCCATTTGTTCTTGGAATAGTTTGGCACTATGGGGCCAGTAGATATAGTTTAAAGTATAGAAGTATATTTTTGGTAGACCATACAGTAGAACATTAGAGGCTGAAGCTGACAAAATTGGACCACAGCCTGCTGTAAAAACCCTTCTGTACCTGAGAGCCAGTTCAGTGTTTTGGCAGCAGGTGGAATTCACAGATAGCCTCCATGGTCATCTCGAGTTGCCAGGATGGTTATTCACACACCCTTCTCATGGAAATCATGATAAGCACTTGGATAGACTCATCCCTCAGGCTTTCAAAATTAGAGAGATCTATAATTCTCACCAGTTTTCTGGACCGGATCCTCAATGACTATTTAAACTTTGCATCAAGGATTTTCTTAAAGAATCAGAGAAAGAAGGCCTAAATATCAGTGTTAAAAAATAGAAAATGGATACTCTACTCATCCAAACAGCAGCAAATACCACTTCCATGTATGACTGAGAAAAGAACAAATGGAATTAAAATTTGTAAAACACAGGATATGTGAATAATGCAGCAATCTTTATTTTTCTGTTCTGTTCAGTTCAGTTCCATCACTCAGTCATGTCCGACTCTTTGTGACCCCATGAACTGCAGCAGGCCAGGCCTCCCTGTCCATCACCAACTCCCGGAGTTCACCCAAACTCATGTCTATCAAGTCAGTGATCCATCCAGCCATCTCATCCTCTGTCGTCCCCTTCTCCTCCTGCCCCCAATCCCTCCCAACATCAGAGTCTTTTCAATGAGTCAACTCTTCGCATCAGGTGGCCAAAGTATTGGTGTTTCAGCTTTAGCATCAGTCCCTCCAAAGAACACCCAGGACTGATCTCCTTTAGAATGGACTGGTTGGATTTCCTTGCAGCCCAAAGGACTCTCAAGAGTCTCCTCCAACACCACAGTTCAAAAGCATCAATTCTTTGGTGCTCAGCTTTCTTCACAGTCCAATTCTCACATCTATACATGACCACTGGAAAAACCATAGCCTTGACTAGACGGACCTTTGTTGGCAAAGTAATGTCTCTGCTTTTGAATATGCTATCTGGGTTGCTCATAGCTTTCCTTCCAAGGAGTAAGCGTCTTTTAATTTCATGGCTGCAATCACCATCTGCAGTGATTTTGCAGCCCAAAAAATTAAAGTCTGACACTATTTCC
This sequence comes from Ovis canadensis, assembly GCF_042477335.2. NCBI lineage: Eukaryota > Metazoa > Chordata > Mammalia > Artiodactyla > Bovidae > Ovis > Ovis canadensis. The sequence goes on from NC_091251.1 coordinate 81,740,119, forward strand.
ACTGTTTCCCCATCTATTTCCCATGAAATGATAGGACCAGATGCCATGATCTTCGTTTTCTGAGTGTTGAGCTTTAAGCCAACTCTTTCACTCTCCTCTTTCACTTTCATCAAGAGGCTTTTTAGTTCCTCTTCACTTTCTGCCATAAGGGTGGTATCATCTGCATATCTGAGGTTATTGAGATTTCTCCCAGCAATCTTGATTCTAGCTTGTGCTTCTTCCAGCCCAGCGTTTCTCATGATGTACTCTGCATAGAAGTTAAATAAGCAGGGTGACAATATACAGCCTTAACGTACTCCTTTTCCTATTTGGAACCAGTCTGTTGTTCCATGTCCAGTTCTAATTGTTGCTTCCTGATCTGCATACAGGTTTCTCAAGAGGCAGCTCAGGTGGTCTGGTATTCCCATCTCTTTCATAATTTTCTACAGTTTACTGTGATCCACACAGTCAAAGGCTTTGGCATAGTCAATAAAGCAGAAATACATGTTTTTCTGGAACCCTCTTGCTTTTTCCATGATCCAGCAGATGTTGGCAATTTGATCTCTGGTTCCTCTGCCTTTCCTAAAACCAGCTTGAACATCTAGGATTTCACGGTTCACATATTGCTGAAGCCTGGCTTGGAGAATTTTGAGCATTACTTTACTAGCGTGTGAGATGTGTGCAATTGTGTGGTAGTTTGAGCATTCTTTGGCATTGCGTTTCTTTGGGATTGGAATGAAAACTGACCTTTTCCAGTCCTGTGGCCACTGCTGAGTTACTTTTCAAAAAATGACGTTTGAAGGGAAGAAGAGCAGATATTCAGTATCAAATCATGCATATTATAAGTATTATATAAATTCTTCTACTAGGTATTTATTTTTCATAAAATATTGACACATTTAAATCTATTTAAAATTATTTTCAATGAGGAAATAGTCACAGAGTAAATATATGTTATAAATGAAAAAATTATATAAATCATCATAAGTATAAAATGGCTGCTAGTATGAATATAATGTGACAACATGCTTCCTTTTTCTCTTCTGGCTGATGGGAGAGTAAATGTTTTCACCAGCTAGGAAGCAACATTTCTTCCTCTCAATTTGTTTGGGCCAATTAAGGTCAGGGCCTCTCTGCTGCTGAACAAGTGACTGGCACTGAAGGCATGCCATCTGTGACAAGGGATGTGGGATTAATAGTGCAGCTTAGACTAATTTGTATGTATCCTGGAAGTAGAGGCCAATTCCCCAGACTGTATTGCTGTGACATGATGACCAAGGGGATGGAGTAGACATTGTTGCATCCATCGTAATATTCTCAACATCAACCCCAAACCAGCTTAGTGCCATTAGTATTTCAGGTCTCAGTTTCAAGTCATTCATTCAACATACTTTTTGGATGCCAGACACTAAGCTGGGCACTAGGTTTACAATGGTGAACAGACCCAGGATTTGTGTCTTGTGGAGCTTACAGTCTAGGGGGAGGGACAGAGAAAACTGAACTCAGTTCAGTTCAGTTCAGTGGCTCAGTCATGTCCAACTCTTTGCGACCCCATGAATTGCAGCATGCCAGGCCTCCCTGTACATCACCAACTCCCAGAGTTCACTCAAATTCATGTCCATTGAGTCAGTGATGCCATCCAGCCATCTCATCCTCTGTCGTCCCCTTCTCCTCCTGCCCTCAGTCTTTCCCAGCATTAGGGTCTTTTCCAATGAGTCAACTCTGCGCATGAGGTGGCCAAAGTACTGGAGTTTCAGCTTCAGCATCAGTCCTTCCAAAGAACACCCAGGACTGATCTCCTTTAGAATGGACTGGTTGGATCTCCTTGCAGTCCAAGGGACTCTCAAGAGTCTTTTCCAACACCACAGTTCAAAAGTATCAGTTCTTCAGTGCTCAGCTTTCTTCACAAGCAGACATATAATGACAACACATGGTGGGTGCCCTAAGGGAGAATAGTTACTATTAAAGCAGGGATCAAAATTAAAATTTGCTGTTAGATATGGCTATCTTGAAGAAATATAGTTCAGCTCAGACCAGAAAGATAAAAAGAAAATAACCAGGCAATGGGAAAAAGAAGCAGCAAGTAGAAACAAGTGAGGGGAAAAAAAAAACAAACAGCTCAAGGTAACTGACAAACAATCTAGTCTCCTCATTTCACCAATCATTTGCTTCTTTATGTTTCCTTTCCAAATGATGTGAACATCTGTGGAGACTTTTAACATAAAATTCAAAATTTAAACCTATATGTTATCAATTAAAAGGCATCACTTCCAACAGTTGAAAGAGGAAAGTGGGGAGGAAATGTCAAGGATGATAGACGTTGTTAACGTCCTATTTATACAGAGAAGGCTTGAAATATAGGGTAAATCAATGGGACTCAAAATAAAAGTATCAATATGTTATTTAAAGTTATTTTAAAGTTAAATGTCTTTGGACTTCCCTGGTGGGCCAATGGTTAAGAATCCGCCTGTCAATGCAGAGAACACGGGTTCAGTCTCTGGTCTGGGAAGATTCCACATACCTTGGGGCAACTAAACCCGTGTACCCTAGAACCTGTGCTCTGCAACAAGAGAAGCCACCATATTGAGAAGCCACGCACCACAATAGAGAGTAGCCCCCCACTCACTGCAACTGACAAAAGCTTGCATGCAGCAACAAAGACCCAGCACAGCCAAAAGCAATAAATATAAATTTCTTTTAGAAAAAGATAAATGTCAGGTTTAAGATAAACTAGGCAAAGCTTTGGTTTCCTGGAGTCCCAGTGAAATCCCAGAACAGAAGTACTAGGATGAAGAAAATCAGAACAAAACAGCAGAGAACCAAAGAGGGAGGCAAGGGCTCTCTCCTTGGATTTCAAACCACTTGATGCCATGGTTAACCATATAAAAATTTCAGTTGTTCCTGAGGGAACATCATATAAATTCTATTAATAGAAGTTTCTCTGCTTTCTGTTAAGTGAAAGCAAGTAAGTGAACAGAGTGTCCTTTCCATTGATTTCTTTTTGAAGCAATAAATGCCTAAACGCAAAGCCAGATAGGAAACAACTAACCAGGGGCTCCTTCTACTACCCTAGTGTTGCATCATCACACTAATTTGTCACCATCTCTAAAGTGGAGGAAACCAGAGGTATTTCCTGCAGACTTCTGAAGTGTTTGAATATTTTGTTAGCCTTGTTTAACAATTTGAAACTGTATGCTGCAATCTACAGTAATTTGAAAAATATGTTTAAGTGATATATTTTAACTAACAATGGCAGAAATTCATGGAACCAATGAAACCTGGTCATCTAAAAGCTGGTGCTGTACAAAACTTGAGTAATTCTTCAAGGTTGGCAATTGGGTTTGCTCCTCACTTAGCTGGCAACAAAATTCAGGAAGTGCCAGATGAATCATACATTTGGCAAAAGCTATGAGATAAATCAAGTCCTTGGTGAGAAAATTTAGAAGTACCATCCATGGAAAATCTGAGAACACAAGGCCTTCCAGCAGGAAAACTCAGCTCTCTAAAGGTCTATCCTCTCCCTGGTACCATGTCATTTTCAAGTCCCTTCATTAACTTAAAGCATGCATAGTATGCCAGCAGATAGAGTCAGAATTGTCAGCAAATAGAGTCAAAGGAGTGTTAAGTTTCTAATCAAAGGTGGGAAATGGGCAAAATCTATTTTAAACAGTTATCGCCCAATATTTCACACATCAAAATATCCAGATGGCAATTCAGCAGGGCAGATCTAAGTTTCAAGAATATTATCCAACTTAGAAAAAGCTCAGATCTGGGCTCTGACAACCTAGGTTCCACCCGCGGCTCTAGAAAATTTCCAGCTTTTAGCCATAGAAATGAAGTTAACATACATTGTACAGGGTTGGTTTGAGGACCATTTGCGACAATGTGAACACTTTTGGAAGCCATGGCACACTGCATGGTGTGTCCTCCAGCCCCACTGACCTGTTTCTAAGTTGTATTGCTTCTACCACCTCTAGATTTTTGTTCCATAAAGAGTCCCCAGCACACATAGAGGATAATGCCAAGTAAAGGTGGAGACAGAGATTGGAGTGATGTCTCTACCAGCCAAGGAATGCTGATTGCTGGCAACCACCAGACGTTGGCAGAGAGGCATGAAACAGATTTTTCCATCTTATCCTCTAGAAGAAACTAACACTGATGAGGCCTTGATTTTAGACTTCTGGCCTCCAAAATGTCAGAGGTCAGAACTATTTTTTCAAGCCAGTAAACCTGTGATTACTTGTTAAAGCAGCCCTAGAAAACTAATATGGTTTTTCATCTTTTCTAAAATTTAAACATTCAAATGGCTTAGCACTCAGCAACCCCATTCCTAGGAATATGCCCAAAGAAATTTTGCATATAAACACCTTATTCAAAAATGGTGCAATTTGTCCACAAAATGGTGTAACATGTTCCACAATTGATTAGATAATGTAATATAGTCAAAGAGGGAAATATTTATACAGCAATGAAAATGAATGAATTATGGCTATGTGTAAAAACATGGAGTTTAGTTCAGTTGCTCAGTCGTGTCCGACTCTTTGTGACTCCATGAACTGCAGCACGTGAGGCCTCCCTCTTCATCACCAACTCCCAGAGTCCACCCAAACCTATGTCCATTGAGTCGGTGATGCCATCCAGCCATCTCATCCTCTGTCATCCCCGTCTCCTCCTGCCCTCAGTCTTTCCCAGCATTAGGGTCTTTTCCAATGAGTCAACTCTTCACATCAGGTGGCCAAAGTATTGGGGTTTCAGCTTCAACATCAGTCCTTCCAATGAACACCCAGGACTGATTTCCTTTAGGATGGACTGGTTGGATCTCCTTGCAGTCCAAGGGACTCTCAAGAGTCTTCTCCAACACCATAGTTCAAAAGCATCAATTCTTCAGCATTCAGCTTTCTTTATAGTCCAACTCTCACATCCATACATGACCACTGGAAAAACCATAGCCTTGACTAGACGGACCTTTGTTGGCAAAGTAATATCTCTGCTTTTCAATATGCTATCTAGGTTGGTCATAACTTTCCTTCCAGAGAGTAAGCGTCTTTTAATTTCATGGCTGCAGTCACCATCTGCAGTGATTTTGGAGCCCAGAAAAATAAAGATAGCCACTGTTTCCCCATCTATTTCCCATGAAGTGATGGGACCAGATGCTATGATCTTTGTTTTCTAAATATTGAGCTAAGTCAACTTTTTCACTTGCCTCTTTCACTAAAGAGGCCCTTTAGTTCTTCTTCACTTTCTGCCATAAGGGTGGTGTCATCTGCATATCTGAGGTTATTGATATTTCTCCTGGCAATCTTGATTCCAGCTTGTGCTTCCTCCAGCCCAGCGTTTCTCATGATGTACTCTGCATATAAGTTAAATAAGCAGGGTGACAATATACAGCCTTGACATTACTCCTTTTCCTATTTGGAATGTGGAGAAACCTCGGTAATTTAATGTTGAGTGAAAAAAGTAAGTCCCAGGGGACTGCATATGGTACAATGTTATTTTTATAGAATACTAATTTCCCTGGTGGCTCAGTTGTTAAAGAATCTGCCTACAATGCAGGAAACCTGGGTTTGATCCCTCATTTGGGAAGATACCCTGGAGAAGGAAATTGCAATTCACTCCAGTATTCTTGCCTGGGAAATCCCATGGACAGAGGAGCCTGGCAGGCTACACACCATGAATTCTCAAGAGTTGGACATGACTTAGTGACTAAACCAGTACCACCACCACACTACCACTAGCAAGATTAAGCAAAATATCAACTATATATATGTATATATATATGTATATACATATATATATATATATATATGCTGGTAACCAAGCAGTTTCTTAAAGAAAAATCAACTAAATATGTGTTTACCATCTGATTCAGCAATTTCACTTTTAGGCAATTATCCTAGATAAATTAAAAGTTAGGTTTTAACTTTTTAATCTTATGCATGAATGTTCATTGCACCTTTATTTGTAATAGCCAAAACCCAGAAACAAACTATATTTCTCCAACAGGTAAATAATTAAACAAAATGTAGGGCATCGATACCACAGAATACTACTAAGCAATTAAAAAAACCTATTGGTAAGCATAACAACTTGGATGGAATGAAAAACAATCAAGCTTTGTGGGAAAAAAAATTGCCAGTCTCAAAAGTTTGCATTTGTATAGCCATTCTTGAAATGACAAAAGTAGATAATCGAAAATAGATTAGCAGTTACCAATGGTTAGAAAGGAGTAAGGGAGCAAGGAGAATGACTTTGGCCTTGAAAGATGGCATGAGGGATCCTTGTGGTGAAACTGTTCATTATCTCTATTGCAGCAGCAGCCACACAAATCTAAATGAGATAAAGTTGAATAGAACTAAACATGCATACAATGTGCATATAAAACTAGTGAAATTTGAATAAAGGTGATAGGCTGTATTAATGTTTTAAAAAAAAAAAGTTGAATTCCCTCTTTCAGACTCTGCATTCATACATTTGCTCATTCAACAACAATTTGCTGCATGTGCTGTCTGCCAGCCACTCTGCTGTAGAACTAATTCATCAAAGGTGTGAGATACGTTACAGTGGACAATGTCCAGTGCCTTCACAACGTAAAACAGGGAGACCTCACTCTGTCATTTGTTTCAGTGAAGGTTTTCCTGAGAGAGAGAATTGCTGAAGCTGAAACTTAGTGGATGAGTAAGCAGAAGCTAGAGAAATAGCTAGGATCCAGCTTGGAGGGAGGAAATATTTCAGGAGGAGAAAATGTATCTGTTCTCTCAAGTGTTGCCTTGAGCTGGCAAGAAACGCAGTGTAGAGGAATTGAAGCAAGATTTGAAAGAAGACTGGAGAGTGAAGGGGGAAAGACAAAGAGAATGAGGGAGTGTTTAGGGGGTGATAAGGGGTGTTCAGGGGCTCTAGCACCTCATCAGAATCTTGTAGGCAAGTGCATGGGCGGGGTGGCTGGGGAGAGTGAATAGGGTCACTGGAGATGAGGGTGTCAAGGAACGCAGACATCAAGGAGCTGTATGGACATCCATGTGAACAATGATGATTGCGGGAGCCCACTCAAAGACGGGATAGGTGCCAAAATCTTGGCAGATGGTTAAAAGTTTCAATCATGGTACTAAGGAGTGCCTGGAGAAATTAAAGTATTTCCCACTCCACAATCTCCATTAAACCTCCCAAAGTCATCCAAATAGTAGTAGTAGTAGTAGGGTAGGAAAAATATCTGCATGCACAAAAGATCATTGCTGTGTGGTGTGTAGGAAGTTGTTAACTGCTAGATCAAGCTGATGCCTGGGGAAGGGACCCTTTGGTAGGACTCTGCCGTCTTCTGTTCTTCCTCTCTATTGAGATCTTTCAAACTGCAGGTCAGTTTGAATCTTCCTCATGGTAATATTCGCCTTAACACTGCATGCACCCTGGCAACAAAGTGCTTTTCATGGCAAATATTACTGAAATACTAATAGCGGTGGACCATGGTGTCAGATCTTTCTGTGGGGACAGGAGAAGGAAGTTGACTGCAAAGGTCACCTCCATCACTCTCATTCAACTCCCACTCCTAAACCAGGCTATAGGGGTCCGCTGAAATAGTGGAAGATTCTTTGTCTTTTAGCCTGGCTTATGAAAAGAGACCAAAAAAAAAAAAAAATCTAAGAAAGACTTAGTCTTCTTGTTGCAAAAAGGAAGGGGAAAACTTTCAGAAGGTGTGAAGTTGGGCACCTTATCTATCTAGTAACAAAAGGTAGCCATGGGAGACTACTACTTCTTATCCAAATGAGGCAAGATAGAGCACTTCTACTTATCCACAGGATGTGAGATAGAGCAATGTAGGAAAAACACCAAGGGCCAAGCAGAACACAAATAGGACAGACCTGAACCTTCTGCAAAGGATGCTGATGGCTGAGGGCCATTTGTCTCACAGCATAACCCTCAGGGGAAAAAAAGCACCTGTCATAAGTTCAGGGTGTCCTTAACAGGAACCCAAGTGCTTGAGCGTTCTAACATTAGAAAAAGAAAAATTCGACAGAATCATGTTTGGGATGCAAAGCCCCCAAAGATAGCGAAGCAATAAAAGAGAAGAAAGGGTACCCCAAACTGCAGTTCTGCAGAGGCTGTGGAGACTGATGCTGAAGGAGAAGAGAAAGCAAGGCAAGCAGACAACTAAAAGCTGAAAAGTCAGACTCCAATATGGTCCAAGAGAAGAGACCCAGGTGATAGGTGGTGATTCTGGAGTGAGATCACAGCTACAGAGCCCCCCGCATTCAAACACAGCCACACATGCCTTAAGGTGGAGGTGGAAATCTGCAGCAAACACAGAAAGGCAGTCTCGATGTTTTTCAGCGTCCAGAGTTTAGTCTTCTGCCCAAAGACTGTCCATCTCCAGAACTTTCTCCCCCACAACTCTGATGGCATTCAAAAGGAAACTATGAATAGTTAAAAAGGAAACCGAGTAGATTCAGACAGCACAGAAAAGTGAGGGGAGGAAGAGACAAAAGATATTTTTAAAACACAAACCTGTGTGATCGGACAGAGCTATCATCAAATGGCTCTCTGGGCTGAGAGGGGTCGCCAGGATTAGAAGACAGTCACTGTGACATCTAAAACACACAGGACTAAGCGACTCAAATTAACTAGCAGACTAATCTCCTAGTTTAATCTCTTCTAATGAAGGTTAAGTCACCTGGAAAAACTATTTTAAGTAGCTATCATTTGCCTCTAGTCCACTTTAGAATTATAAAGTTTAATCGAAGTATACTATATGTAATATTAATCTGCTGCTGCTGCTAAGTCACTTCAGTCGTGTCCGTGAAAAATAGTGCAAACCCTACTTAATATGAAAATCTGAGGCCGCCTTCTATTTGAACCATACATGACTAAACACTTTGATTTGCATATTTTATGAATTCCCTTCTGATGAGAGGTGAGTCATTTACACAACCCTCTAAATGAAACTTCAGGTGTAACACTTTGCACTTAACAGGTTGATGTCTTCCTACTGTCAGGAGAAACTTCAGATTTCTATTTTATGAAGTGAGAGGCCAAATTACTGTTCTTACTTTTTACAAAAATTATGAGTATATATTTCAACTGGAGTGTGTTGAAGCTTTAATGTTTTATTTGTTTAGGATAGAAAATATTATTCATCTCTTTTCAATGACCAAGGATTTATCCTTTGGTTCACCGTGATAGAGGAATGAAAGTTTATAATATCTGAGTGTAGGAAATCAACCAGATCAGTATATGCTGTGATGATGTATTGAACCTCATCCACTCAAGCTGACTTAGCCTCCTCAGCAGATAACAGTATGATCTTCACTTCTATCTTTGTGATAAAACTGTTGGTAAACCCATTTGGTGCTTATTTGCACCCTCACTTTTAAAAATATTTGTTTATTTATTTCATTGCATTAGGCCTTAGTCTCAGCACGCAGGATCTTCATTGTGTCATGCATTACAGCACACAGCTCAATAGCTGTGGTACATGGCTCGAGAACCTGTGGAATCTTAGTTCCCAAATCAGGGATCGAACCTGCATCCCCTCCTTTGCAAGTGGGTTCTTGAGCACTGGACTACCAGGAAGGCCCTGTCCCTTCATTATTACTCTACAAAGCCCTGGGTCACTTGATCACACCTGTTTATGATACCCCCATTGTCCTTCCAGACACCACATTTTTCTAGTCCCCCGTCTACTGCTATAGGTCCTTTTTCTAAATCTGTTCTGTGGACTTATCCCACCCTCCCTCCAACTGAGTTCAACCTTCAACTATTTTTCAAGGTTCCTTCCTCAGTTCAATTCAACAAGGTTTTGGGGGTACCCACTAATGCATGAGGTGTAATGATCAGTGCTGTACTTGCAAAGATGAATAAGACATGCAAATAACAAGAGAGGCATACAAATAGGCAAGTATAATCTAATCTATACTTAAGTGCTACAATACTAATTTGTACAAGTAACTTGCTGATAGGGCCTCAAAGGATAAAATAGTGAACCCTGTCCTCTTCTCTCTTTACCTGCTCTTCTGGGTGTCTTGATTGAACCTTTTCAATTAGAAGAGAGAGAGATTCACACAAGCAGATTCAGACAGGGTAGGGTTATTCAATGATACGCATGTACGGGGAAATAAAGGGCCAAGGTCTCTGAATGGAATGAAAGAACAGGGTGTGCTCTCGTTTCCTCCACCACATCACTTATGATACATTAAGATTTCTGCTTCCTCACAAGGTACAGTTTGCACACAGGCCATCATTTTTCTTTATCTTGTAACTTTTTCTCACAGGCCATCATTTTTCTTTCTCTATCTTGTAACACTTTTTCAGCATCAGCAACCACTGTCAATTACCACATTTCCTCCATATTTATCAACACTAGCTCCTGAAGGAAAGATTCGTGATTGATCCAGCTGGTCTTTTTCTCGCTAGGCTTTCTCAGCCTCAGAATGGATCCCGCTCCCAACCTTTAACACTAAATAGACAAATCCTCTCTTTTGGACCAAAAAATGATGAAAGATATTCAAGAGGGGAAAAATAGGTCCCTGCTATGTTTAAACTCCATAGGAAAAATTAAAAGAACTTTGAAGACATGAAGTCCAAGTGTCTGAGCATTTTGTCCAGCATTTTGACCCTCCTAAAAACCAGAGGGAGGTTGTCATGAAAATACTAAACTTTGCCACAAAGAACCTAGTAGATGAAATTGGGCTGACTAAAATGACAAGAAAAGCAAGCAACTGCTACATTCCTGTGTTAAATGCTCCAAGCTGGTATTTGGCCTCAGGCTGAGAGGTGGTCATGATGTGAGCCTTTAGGTCCAAAAGATGTTGCGCTTCTTCGCTGTCACCAGATCTTCAGGGGCTAGTCTATTCAGCTCAGCTCAGACCTGGAGTGAATAAGTGAACTGGTCCTCAGCATAGTTATGACAAAATCAGTAATCTCTTATTGCACAATCATTCAGTAATTCTGACACCAGCGGCATAAGGGATCTGATCTATATCTCTGTCTAGCTGGAAAACATTTCCAAGGGGTAGACAACTTATGATGGCCTCTAAATTAGTTCTCCATGTATTGGGATGAAGAAACACACCACCCATTTTATTTGTTTATGTAAGAAGGATGCACTTTAATAGGGGAACCAGATCGTCTTATATCATATTAAAAGAATGAACCAAAGAGTCTATCAATGATGTAGATGTCATCTTTCTGGGAACCTTTTCATTACTCTCTACCTCAGGACAGAATTAATGCTCCTATGACCTTCTCCTGCATATTCGTATTATTACACATAGCTCACTCTACTTTAGTTACTTGCCTGTCTCTCCTACTGAATTGTAAGCTATTTAAGGACAGAAATTACTTTGCACCACTTGTCCTCTCTGTCTGCTCAGGCTCTACCCTAAAGCTGCCTGTTGAATTAACTATTGTAAACTAAGAAAGGACTCTGTGTTCTCCCAGAGTTGTTACTGGTACAGCAGCACTCTAAGCCAAAATAAAGAATATGCATGTATTTTATTGACTGGAACTCTGATATTTAAGTAGACATGTGTGTTCAGTTGCTAAGTTGTGTCTGATTCTTCATGACCCTGTTATTGTAGGCTTCCAGGCTCTTCTGTCCATGGGATTTCCCAGGCAAGAATATTGGAGTGGGTTGCCATTTTCTTCTCCAGGGGATCTTTCCGACCCGGGGATTGAACCTGTGTCTCCTGCATTGGCAGATAGATTCTTTACTACTGAGCCACCTGGGAAGCCCCGCCTAAGTGGGAACAATGTCCAAAACCAAGCCAAGTTTCCAAATAGGACTTTCAATCAAGTGTTCTTTGTTTTTGAGACTCTATCCCAACCTCTTGCTTCCTTTGTCCGGTAACTCATGATGATTGCCTAATGCTTTCCAGCTGTTTTTACGTCCAAGATTTTAAGGTTTTCTTTCACTGACCAAGAGGCACTGAACAACTTATAAGGCAATGATATTTTGAATGAAGTTACTTCTCGTATTTCTCTCCCAGTTTTGCCCCATTGCTACCATCTGCCCCAAATATAATCTAGCCTGTCTCACACAGTCCAACCAGTGGCTACCAGTGAGTACCATGACCTGATATTCCTGTGCAGAATTCCTCACTTATGCACCAGCTTAGCACGTCCATCTGTCCCAGGGCTTGTTGGCAATGTAGTTTCTACTCTGTTTCCTTCATACATGCTGTGTATCGTTAGACAGTCCATAAGCTCAAATTGTCTGTGAAAATGATGCAGTCTGTAAATCTTTACATGGGAAAACTACTAGAGAAGTTGGCTTAAGGATGACTTGGTTCAAGATCCAATGGCCCAATAGAAAGCGTTTCTTTTGCAAGGTGGATTGTCTAACTATTCTGATAAAATTATGTTCTCTTTGTACATTCTTTTCCTGGAATGTTTAGCCAAGTGCCAAAGCCTGACAAAAAGAGCAGAGGGCTAGAAGTCATGAGTGCAGGGTTCTAGACTCAGCTTGGAACTAGCTCAGTGATCCTGATCAAGCCACCTACTTCTTTCCTTGGTCATTGTTGATTTCACCAGGCAAGCACTTGGGCTAAGGAAAAAAAAAAATTATTGAACCTGTGGTAAAGATGCTTTTATATAGTGTCAAGAACTGTGAAGATTCTGAGAGTGTAGCTTACTTAAAATATAACAAGTTAGCCTGTCACGATTTTGTGGGTGCTGTTAAAAAAACAACATGATATTCCTGGATCAGAGACCAAGGGCTTTATTATTATGACCTAGCAAGCAGCAAGAGCATCAGCACGTTTGCATCAGTTCTCCTTGCTCCCAGGTTGCATAGGTCCGGCACAGATGGACACAGAAGGAAGCCTGTGCACCATTGGTTGCATTTCAGGACAGGGGTTCTGAGTTTAGGGACCCTGGGCATAGTGCAGTATTCTAAAGGACAGTTTCCGCCAGAAGATGGTACTTTGCTTCTTGTGAATACCGTGTCATCATGGACTACAGTTTTGTATATTCTTCTTGTATGTCTCTAATAGATCTGAATACAAATGACTGATTTATACATTTTAATTTTATTAAAGTATAGTTGATTTACAATGTTGTGTTAATTTCAGCTTATAGCAAAGTGATTCATTTATTTGTCTATATATTCTTTTTCATATCATTTTCATTATAGTTTATCACAGGATATGAATATATTTGCCTTAGCTATACAGTAGGACTTTGTTGTTTATCCATTCTAAATCATTGATATTTTACTTAATGATTTCATCTGTGCTTTATAAATATAGTAGATCTAATTCTAGAGCCATGAGACAAGTATTTATGTTAAATGAAGGATATAGATAGGAAATAAGAAAAAGTAAAGGTTGCAATATAGTTCAGGTTGGTATTTAAAGATGGCCCTGTGTGAAAATTGCAATATATAATCCATGTGCTTTTCCATTTCACTATTTAAATTCTGTCTTCAAATAGTAAGCCAAACAATTCCTTTCATGCCCTCTACTGGATATTGTTGTTCAGTCACTAAGTCATCTGGCTCTTTGTGACCCCATGGACTGCAGCACATCAGGCTCTCCTGTCGTTCACTATCTCCCAGAGTTTGCTCAAACTCATGTTCATTGAGTTGGTGATGCTATCTAACCATCTCATCCTCTGCCCCCTCCCCTTTCTCCTTTTGCCTTCAATCGTTTCCAGCATCAGGGTCTTTTCCAATGAGTCAGCTCTTCGCATCAGGTGGCCAAAGTATTGGAGCTTCAGCTTCAACATCAGTCCCTCCAATGAATATTCAGGGTTGATTTCCATTAGGATGGACTGGTTGGATCTCCTTGCGGTCCAAGGGACTCTCAAGAGTCTTCTCCAGCACCACAGTTTGAAAGCATCAATTCTTCAGCCCTCAGCTTTCTATTGGATTTTAGAAGTTAAACATTGATAACACTGGAAGGTAATCTAGGAATATTGAAAATAATTTGCAAATGGAAACAAAAAACTGGTGAATTTTTTAGGGAGAGAGGAAGAAAGTCAATTAACCCTCCCCTGCACAAAACTTATGTGTATGTTTATTGACATATTTGCATTGCTCTTAGTTTTCTACAAGGTAACTTTCATCTCTGCAGAATTATGAAACAACCTAGTCAAAGGTGCATATATTTCTATAGGCAAATAATCCCCAATGGTTGCAGCATTTCCTTGAAAAGATATTAGTCTCATATGCTTATTCCAATATCTTCAGTATTTCCTTAAATGGATCAAGAAGAAGATAAATGAATAGGATCCATTTAGAAGCACTTTGTCCTTATGAATTGCCGTTGGGTTTGGATTGGAGAATCGATAAGAAAGATTAGAAAAATTAGCTATTTTCTCTTCCAGCAATATTTCAGAGTACCAGCAGAGTATTTTAGAGATGAATCATAGAAGAAAAGATATTTTCAGTCATTCATTCAGGAAACTGAAACTTGTTTATACCAGCTATATGCCTAACTCCAATGGAAGCTTTGAGTCCACATAAGGTTCCAGGGAACTATCTCCTGGAATTTATAGTTATGGTCACAATTACTCCTGTATCGGAAAATATTTAACCCCAAGTAAGATGAGCTGTAAACACAGCTGCGGAAAATCCGAAAACACAGTGTGCTAAGTCTTGTTCACTTCTTCACCACTTTAGGCAGGATGACCACCTTTTTTTTCGTAACTACTAAACTTGTATGTGAATTTTTCATCATAATCTTACTTTACCCACTCCCATAATCCCTAGCCCTAATGCCAGAACATTCTTGGTCATGCTAAAGGTCTATGAGAATACCCTAGTAATATAGTAGGTCTTAAAACTGACATCACAGTGGGCCTGGAGTAAGATTTTCTTTAGTATCAAAATCATAACCTTCTCCTAGTCAAGGGCCTCATTTACAGGGCTTTAATAGTCATCTGTCTTATCTAAGATATTATTTAGACTTGATTTTAAGTTGGCAAAACTTCAAAGCAAATTAAACCTTTACTGACATAAATACAAACTATGAAGGGGCAGGAGTGCCATCAGTGGGAAAGAAATATGATACATATCTACCAGAAGGTGGCAATGTTGCTTCTCCAAACTTTTCAGATCCGAAAGGTTCCTGGCAGGACAGAAACTGCTGCTGCTGTTGCTGCTGCTAAGTCACTTCAGTCGTGTCTGACTCTGTGCTACCCCATAGACGGCAGCCCACCAGGCTCCCCTGTCCCTGGGATTCTCCAGGCAAGAACACTGGAGTGGGTTGCTATTTCCTTCTCCAGTGCATGAAAGTGAAAAGTGAAAGTGAAGTCGCTCAGTCGTGTCCAACTCTTGGCGACCCCATGGACTGCAGCCTACCAGGCTCCTCCATCCATGGGATTTTCCAGGCAAGAGTACTGGAGTGGGATGCCATTGCCTTCTCTGAGGACAGACTAGGTGTGGTTATTTCTAAACTCATTTTACATTTAATTCATAGGAATCCTTTACAGAACAGAAAGTGACTTAGCTAAGCTTCTAAGTTTGTCATCGCAATCAAAATATCTTGTTGATTAGTCACTAAGCTGTGTCTGACTCTTCGATCCCATGGACTATAGCCCACCAGGCTCCTCTGTCCATGGGATTTCCCAGGCAAGAAGACTGGAGTGGGTTGCCATGTCCTTCTCCAGGGGATCTTCACAACTCAGGAATCAAACCCATGTCTCCTGCATTAGCAGGCAGGTTTTACAACTAAGCCACCAAAGAAGCCTGTATTCAAAATTACACAGAGGCAAAACACAAAAAGAATATTTTGTAAGTAGCATATGAGTCCATAGATGTATTGAACCATTACAATGAGGACGGTTCCTTGCTGAAAGTTTCATGTGGAAGACACAGAGAAGCAAAGAACCTCAACCCTTAAAAAATTTGGAATATACTCTGGAAGAAGAACTTTATTCATAAACTGATCAGAATTTGTTTTAAAATTCTGGCCCCAATCTACCTAGATTCTCCTGGATCTTTTCTCCTCAGAGACACTAAACTTACTGCTTCCTATCTAACTGTGGGGTCTTTCTTTATCCTTAGCCTTTCATGGCCATTTTCTTCACCACATTTACTTGTTTGGCTTGAAATATCTCAAGCCCTTACACTTTTGGTGCTGGAAGGCAAAGAAAATAAGTCTTGGCATGGCCCCATCCCAGTGGAAATAAAGGGGACTTTTCTCAACACTTCTTCCCAGGCAGCCAAACAGCTCCAGACTCCAAGATCCCGGATTACGCCCAACTTGAGCCTTGCAATCCTCCCCAGGCCAACATGACATTTCCCACAGAAACCTCAGCAGCCTACCCACACTTAACAAAAGTTTGACAGCCAAGAAAAAAAAAGGGGACTTATATTGCTTATATTCCCAACTTTAACTTTTCACAATCTGCATTTCAGGATATTTACTAGCATGTTATGACAAAAAAAAATGCTACTTAACCAGAAGCTCCTTAGCTGGCTTAAACAGCAATGACAGTAATGAGTAGCCTGTTCTAGGTCCTTCTGTGCATCATGCGAAGGCTCTTATTTGGTTTCCATGAAATGAAAATCTAGTTTACTAGACTCTGACTCAGAAAGCTCAGTAATCTCAGTGAGCATCTCTGGCAAAATGTTGCGCAACTCTAGAACTCACATAGGCAGGGCAGAAGGAGCAGTTAGTTGTGTGTTAGTTCGTGCACACATGCCAAGTGGCTTCAATCATGTCCAACTCTTTGCGACCCTATGGACTTTATGGAGCCCGCCAGTCTCCTGTGTTCACGGGATTCTCTAGGCAAAAATACTGGAGTGGGTTGCCATGTCCTCCTCTAGGGGATTTTCCCAACCCAGAGATCGAACCAGAGTCTCTTACCACTATCGCCACCTGGGAAGCCTGTGTGTTAGTTTATTTACAGGCAAAAGAAATAATACAGTCAATGTCTGTACCATCACTGAACATCTGCTGTTCCTCTGCTCTCCACCACCTCTCAGGTTTGAGATTCTTTTGCTGGTTAAAGCTCATTGCTGAGAACACAATGGCTAATGCTACACAGGGGGAAATGCCAGGTCAGCAACTGAACCGCTAAAGCCATATGTGCCTGCTCCATAAATGCCCATTTTTCATCTTTAGTGGGCTTCAAAGTTAAATAGCTAAGACAGACAATGCCAAAAAAAAAAAAAAATGACCACAGCAAAACACTGCGCTGACTAAATTAAGTCTTCATACCAATCATGCATTTTTAATGGGAACGTTTATGGAAATTGTCTCCTAACGTTTAGGCAGTATTTTTTTTTTCTTCATTGGTTATTTATGACGCTTTGAGCTGGAAACATGAGCTAAGTGGGAAAGCCAGAGAATGGGATTTACTTAACAACCACAACCCTGTCCTTTCATAAATAAAAAGAAGAAAGCTGATCATCTCTTCAAGTTGCTTTGTGATAAATAAACCTAAGACAAAAAAAGCTACCAGGATTCATCACATCTTTTTTTTTTTTCTTCCCAACCTGGAATTCCCTAATAGATAGTATCTGACGGGTTTCTTTTCTTTGTTACAGATTGTCTGCCATGGTGCTTAGTTTAATTGTGCCATTTTATTATTTGCAATGTGAAAGAAAACATTTTAATGAAATTGAAGAGCTTAATAATTAAATGCCTTCAGCCAGATGAAAATGGCTGACAGAGGTGGTGGGGGTGGGGTGCTAGAGATTAACATAAAATTAGGTCTTAGAGTAGAAAACAAGGGAGAACTTGAGAACCTCAAGAGTGAAACTGGCCCCCGAGCCTATTCAGTTCTTTAGTGTTGATGTCGGGCCTCTCAAATGCAGTCTTTATTTTGGAATGTGAGTGTGAGATTCCCTAGGAGATTATTAAAGTTCTGCAGTGGATGTAGCCCTGGGATTAAGCTTCTGCAAAGAGATTTGCTCCTGTAAAACTGGGTAACTGAGCCCACGTGCTGAGGCTCAAGGCTGGACCATCACGTATTTGTACAAGTCTCAAATTAAGACACGTTTCCTAAACAGCCATCCAGGCAATTCTGCTGTCTTCAGAGAAGCTGAAAACTGACCTAGGCTCTGTGTCCTAAAAGAATGCATTAATCCCCACTTCACACTGAGAATAATCCCTAGAAATATTGTAAACAGACTTCAAATGCCTGGAGTAAATAGGAAATCTGGGACCCACCAGAGGGAACTTGTGAGGCAGCTTATTTGTGTTTTAGAAGGTGATCCTGTGAGCCACTCATGACCATTCCCATGTCTAAAGGAGCCTTTTCAAATTCTGTTTTTAAGAAGCCGAGAGACTTTTGCAACCCATGGTAAATAAGATGTAGCAAACAGGACACAATAACTGCTTAGTTAACTGTCACAAATGATGATTTCCCTCCAGCCAGACTGTGACATGCTCCTAAATCTTCACAGGAGGTTGGCTGACAAAGGTGAGCTTCACTTAGCCCAGACCTGACAGACTGTGGGTTATGCTCATCCGATCTCTACCCTTTGTTGAACTCATGCTTAAAATAGTACCTTCCTGCCTGGGTACCTTCTGAGGTGAGACATAGAGCTAGCTGGAAGAGAGCCAGGGAAGAGAGGGTGAAGCAGTCAATGGAAATTAGAGGAGCTATCGTGCCTACTGAAATGGCTCCAAATGGGACAATTAGCTGGCCCAGCAGGCAGACTCATTGTCAAAACTGAAACATGAGGTTCACTGCAAGCCTTCTTGCTGTGTAGACACAGGGTAAAGACTCTGATAACAGTCAAATACATTTTTAGGAGGAATGTATAGTTGGGCACATAGTCTTGATAGTAACCACCCCTAGGTCAATTTATGTGGCACCAGTGAAGTCACAGGTCATTTAGGCTGCTTCCATATCCTAGCTATTGTAAATAGTATTGCTATGAACATTGAGGTGTATGGATCTTTTTGAATTATGTTTTTCTCTGGGTACATGCCCAGAAGTGGGATTGCTGGGTCATGTGGTAGATCTATTTTTAGTTTTTTAAGGAATCTCCAAACTCTTCTCCATAGAGGCCATATCAGTTTACACTCTCACCAACAGTTCGAGAGGATTTCTTCTTTTCCACGTCCTCTCCAGCATTTATTGTTTGTAGATTTTTTGGTGATGGCCATTCTGACCAGTGTGAGGTAATATCTCATTGTAGTTTGGATTTGCATTTCTCTGCTAATCAGGGATGTTGAGCATCTTTTCACGTGTTTGTCGGCCTTCTGTCAGTCTTCTTTGGAGAAATGTCTGTTTAGATCTTCAGTCAATTTTTCCATTGGTTCATTTGTTTTTCTGATATTGAGCTACTTGTATATTTTGGAGATTAATCCTTTGTCAGTTGCTTCATTTGCAAGTATTTTCTCCCATTCTGTGGGTTGAAAACAGATTTCACAGGAAAATGGTATAGATGATCTTATTTGCAAAGCAAAAATAGAGACACAAATGTAGAGAACAAATGGATGGATACCAAGGTAGAAAGAGGAGATGGGAGCAATTGGGAGACTGGAATTAACACACATACACTATTGATGCCATGTATAAAATAACTAATGAGAACATGCTGTATAGCACGGGGAACTCTGCTTAATGCACTGTGATGACCTGAATGGGAAGGAAGTCCAAAAGGGAAAGGATATATGTATGTGTTGGCTGATTCATTTTGCTTTACAGTATAAACTAAGACCACATTGAAAAATAACAATATGCCAATAAAATTAATTTTTAAAAAGTCACAGGTATTCATTCAGTCAGTTCAGTTCAGTCGCTCAGTCGTGTCCAACTCTTTGCGACCCCATGAGTCACAGCACGCCAGGCCTCCCTGTCCATCACCAACTCCCGGAGTTCACTCAGATTCACGTCCATTCAGATTCACGTCCATCGAGTCAGTGATGCCATCCATTACTCTGAGTTTTATTGAGTGTGTTCATTTTGTGAAAAATTATGAAGCAATACACTTAAAATTGTATAGATTTCCACATGCTTCAATAAAATGTTTGGTTAAAAAATAAAGGTAGAGGATTGTTCTGAATATGGGGGTCAGCAAATTATGGTCCCTTGGCCAAATCCTGCTACCTTTTTACATGTGAGCTATGAATGGCTTGTATACTTTTAAATGGTTGGAAAAAAAAAAAGAAAGAAAATAATAATTTGTTCATGTGAGTATTATATGAATTTAAAATTTTGGCACCCACAAATAGGTCTTAAGGAAACAGCCACATCCTTTCCTTTACATATTGCCTATGGCTATTTTAGTTCTACAACTAATCGACTAGTGGGAAAGAAACTGTATGACCTGTAAAGCCTAAAATATTTATATTTATGTTTGTATTATTATTTTATTATCACATGTTACTTACACATAAATATTTGTATTTATAAATGATCTTTTATAGAAAATGCTGACCCTCATTCTAGATTTAAGACAACAAAAAACATTAGACAACTGGATGTGAGATATTATTCTTAATTGGACCTAGATCAGGAAAAAATGCTATAAAGGACATTTAGGAAAAATTTGGAAGATGTTAGTACGTTCCGTGTAATCAGATAATATGTTTGTTTACTTACTTATTTTCGGCTGCGCCAGGTCTATGTCAGTGTGCTTGGGTTTCTCTAGTTGTGGTGAGCCAACTGCTCTCTAGTTGCTGGGCACAGGTTTCTCATTGTGGTGGCTGCTCTCATTGAAGGGAGCAGGTTCAAGGGCACTCGGGCTTCAGTAGTTGTGGCATGCACAGGCTTAGCTGCCCTGCAGCATGTGGAATCTTCCCAGCCAGGAACTGAACCGATGTCCCCTGCACTGGCAGGCAGATTCATAGCCCACGTGTAAAAAGGTAGCAGGATTTGGCCCAGAGAGGTCCCAGATAATATTTTTGTAACCATGTTAAATTTCCTAGTGTGATCTGGGTATTATGGTTGTTTATGTGGAAGAATGTCCTTGTTGTTAAAGACATATATAGGGTTGCAAATAATTGGGGGAGATGTGCACAAAGAACACAAATCTATCACTAATGTGGTAAAATGTTAGCAATTAATGAATCTGGGTGAATGGTATCCTACTATTCTTTCAACATTTCTGTAGGTTTGAAGTTTTCAAAATAAAATGCTGAGAGAAATAATAAACATAAACCTAAAAACAATGTTAATTTTAGAAGCAGTCACCAGGCAGGGTACAAAGGATCAATCGGTAGCATATGCTGAAGGCCAATCAGTTAATTCAAGTGGTTAGAGGTTTGCACATAAACCTCTTCAGCAGTTATACTTTGGGGGTTGTCATCTATCAGCCAATGGCCCTCATCTTGTGGCTTCTCTGAATTCTCCTGTCTGTTTTTTCTGAGCCAATTCCAGATTGCAAGGGGTTTACCAAAGATTTACTTGTTATTCAATCTCCACATTCAAACCAAAAATGATAGTTGATGTTTATCCTGTCTTTTGAGAAACTAAAAAAAAAATGTACCTCCCACATAAATGTACTTTTTAGTTTTTTCCAGTGGGACACAGAAATCCATCATTAACTGTCACTCTGCCTTTTAGAAATTATATAATTCCTTGAAGATTTATTACCTCTTTAATCAGAGCAAACTCCTAATGTATCAGTAATGATAAGTAACATACCAGTAATTATACACCATTTTCAACCTATATTTCATCTGTGTATTTTTATGAGAGTTTCTTTTCTAAATTACGCTTTTGTCTGTGGGCAGTAATTTTGAGGTTTAGGAACCAGCTGAGGTATAGATTATCTTGAAAGGTTGCATATGGATCTGCTAAGGCTTGGGGATTCCATAAAGAAGCACTTGTGAGCAGGGGCCGCAAAGCACTTTTGGTTCTGCAATGAAGTAAAAGTGATTGTCACTCTTCAGGACTAGTCTCTTGGCTCCATGTCAGGCTGACTCGTAACATAAAATCTATTTTATCACAATTCATTTTCTGTCAGATCGTTGGGCAGAGACTGTATAGATTATGGCTTCTCAAGGAAACAAAAACAGAATTTGTCTTACTAATTGAGCCGATGGGCTCGTCAAAGCGAAAATCTAGATCAGAAACAAATTGTCCTTTACCCACTGGCTGAGATTTGAAACAGCTCCCCAACTGTCACAGAAAGGAACAAGATCTCATTTGATGTAAAATGCATGAATTAGTTTCTAAAAATAAAATTGGAAGCCCTTTAGTTGCTACAATCTTCATTCCAGGAAAATGAGTTATACGAGTGTCTGATATTGTTTTATGGGACTTGGAGATTAAAATGATTTTTTGGTAGACATCGCGTCGGCTTCCTATTCGAATGAGTCCAGAATGAAGCTGAATAGAATTATAGGGGAAAACATGAATGACCATTACTGGCAGTGAAACAACCAGGCATTGCCAGTAACTTCTCAAGCACACATACACACGTTACACTCCCTTCAAAGTTTTTGTTGCTTATGTCCACGTAGACTGACATGTCTATACCAGTGATACCAAGCAAAGCTGATTCCTGATGACTCAAACTATCTTACAGCTGATCCACTGCAAAGTTTGGAGAAAGGGGATGGTAGTCAGGTCTTTATAGCCCTGC
Organism: Ovis canadensis; assembly: GCF_042477335.2. Classification (NCBI taxonomy): domain Eukaryota; kingdom Metazoa; phylum Chordata; class Mammalia; order Artiodactyla; family Bovidae; genus Ovis; species Ovis canadensis. The sequence goes on from NC_091251.1 coordinate 81,762,578, forward strand.
ATGTCCCATTCAAGGCCAGCGATAGGTAGCAGAATCCTCCACCTCCAAGGAGATGAGCCCTGCAAAAGGCTTCTACAAGTGAAGTGCAAAGGTTAAAAAAGCTGACGTGTAGTGGGAATAATGTTTTTTTATCTCTTTTCTTGGTCGTTTCTTTTTATTCTCCAATCCTTCTATCACTTACACTGAATGTTAGTGAAAGTTGCTCAGTCTTGTCCAACTCTTTGTGATCCCATGGACTGTAGCCCACCAGGCTCCTCTGTCCATGGAATTCTCCAGGATACTGGACTGGGTAACCTTCCCATCTCCAGGGGATCTTCCCAACCCAGGGATTGACCCAGATCTCCTGCACTGCAGGCAGATTCTTTACCAACTGAGTCACCAGGGAAGCCCTGCTGAGCATTAATGTTGAAACCCATTGCCCCAGCACCAAAAATATCGGAAGAACAAAAGAATCAAGTTGTAGGCTCAAAAGCCTGTATTGAATTTTAAAAATAGTTTCTTCAACCTTTGACAGAGGCAAATTCAAAAGCAGAAAACAAAAAGTTTTCTTGAGCTCCAGAAGGAAAAGTTCATGAAGTGCTCAGAACATGTGTTTGTGTGAGAAACACAAAGAAAAAATAAGAACATTTGAGGGAGGAGGCTAGAGAGATGTGGGGGATGAAAAGATTTAGAGGAAGTGAACGATGAAGGTCTTTGTAAAAGAGCCGCTTAATGCTGCTAACCCCGAAAAGATGTGGGAAGACAAGACAGGAGGGGACTTGTGCCCTGTGTCCTGTCTGGAGTGCTGGCAGGAAGCAGCCTTCCTGGGACCCCTGTGGAGTAGCCCCAGTAGAAGGGGAAGGACAGGGCAGGTTCAGGAGAAAAGTGATGTGAGGCAGACTCGCCACGCACATGGCACCTGCAGTCTCCTTTTGTAGCGGCAGCCCCTGAAGGAGGGACCGAGTGAGCTCAGAGAGAACTGAAGCACAGGACTGCAGGGAGGGAGAGGCGGGTGGATTCTCACACTAGAGGTTATGCGGTAGGTGGCCGGAGTCAGAGATGAGATAAAAAATGTTGCCAAATTTCCAAAGCTCAGTGTTGAGATGAGTCTTTGAGTTACATCAACAGTGGATGTGAGCAAAAAGGTGATTATAGCCCAATATTTCTCTCTCAATGCCAAGATTATATATAAATCCCCTCTGATGGCTTCTGTGGAGATCAGAAGGAGAAGGGGAAAAGAGATGAATTAGGAAATGGTTACGGACCCCTCAATGCTGTGCTTTTCAATCAAAAGTTAATTTGTTCAAGAGACATTTGAAGATGTCTGGAGTTGTTTTCTGATTGGTACAGAGCAGGAGGGATGCACCTACTGGCATCCAGTTGGCAGAGGCCAGGGATGCTGCTAAACATCCTATCCTATAATACACAGAATAGCTCTCCCAATAAGGAATTATCCTGCTCCAAATGTGAGTAGTATTGAGGGTGAGAAACCCTGAGCCAAAGTGTCTGAGTTACCACCACCAGCAAGAAGAAAAATATGAGAAATGTCTTTGAAAAGTTGTATTACACTTTTGCATACTTGAGCTCCTATGGGTGAACACACACTACAATACAAAGATGGAGACTTGAAGGAAATGGTGAGTGGAACACAAAATGGTATGGTATATCCCTGAGGACCTTCAACATTTAAAAGTCAGATAGGAAAAGCCAGTAAAGATGACATGGGGGAGAGAGAGTGAGGTACAGAAGAAACTGAGAGTGTGTAGTATTCCAAAGGCTAAGGGAAAGCATAGGTCAAGAAGGACAGAGTGGCCACCTGTGTGAAGCCCTCCAAGAAGTCAAGGGGATAATGAAAAAATTTGCCAGTTGAATTCCACCTCCTGTCTATTAGCACAGGTGGGAAGGGATAAGACCCAGAAGACGTGGAAAAGGATTAGCTTTGGGCAAGAGAAAAGATTCCTTCTCCTCTGCAACAGAAGAATGGGTACTGATTTAGGTAGGTTTGTAAATTCATTGCAAATATATTGTGAATTTCCCACATCAGAGGCAAAATAATCTGCTAAAACTGAGAAGAGAAGCCAAAGAGTCTGGAAGCTTTGAAGTGGTAACCACGGAGAGCAGGTGGATCAGTCAAGGGAAACTTGGCAGGATGCATGAGCAGTGTTGAGCTCCCAGTTGAGGCCAGCGATCACGAAACTGTAGTGATAATCATCAGCATGTTATGTGATACTTCCCCTGCACTTCTCAGCTGCCTGATGCAATCACAGAAAAGACAGATCGCTAGATCAGCCAGCATGAGGCTTTGGTAGGAGCAGAGGTTCTTCATCAGAGTTTGTGTCAGAATCGCACTGAGATTTTTTTAGAAGCACTCATATCCATGCATAGACTGTATCTCAGGGTTCTGGCTTGGTAATCCTGATGGTTGGTCTGTATATCCCTCTAGTTTATAGGAAGTTCTTCCATGGTGTGTAGCCTCCAGTTAGCAGGCATTCATTCGCTTGGTGCAACTACAGACAGACTGGCCAGTGAATTAGCAAGGGAGAGCTTAAAATGATGGGCAGTAAAGTCTAAACCAGATTAGAGAAAGAAGTAAAGACACAGAATCTCACACATTGGCTTTATATGGCTCTTCCTCGAACTACAATGAGGTTATGTCCCAATAAGCCCATTGTAAGTTGAAAAATCTTAAGTTGAAAATGCCTTTATATTAATACATCTAGCCTACTGAATATCATAGCACAGATTTGCTTACCTTAAACACGCTCAGAACAATTAAATGAGCCTATAGTTGAGCAAAGTCATCTGAAAAAAACTTACTACAGATTAAAGTGTTGAATACCTCATGTAATTTATTGAATACTGTACAGAAAGTGAAATACAGAATGGTTGTACATTGTTTACCCCCAGGTTGGCGCAACTCCTTGGGAGCTGCCACTGCCCAGCGTCAAGAGACAGAATTGTACTGCATATCACTAGCCCGGGAAAAGATCAAAGTTTAAAATTCGAAGAGCAGTTTCTCCTGAATGCATATTGCTTTTGCACCATCATAAAATTGAAAGATCATAAGTTGAACCATCATAAGTTGAGTACTGTCTATACACAGATCAATATATAGGAGGTCCCCCAAAAGTCAAATAACATGTCCTGTGTAGAAAGAGTGCTGATAGCAGGTTTAAATTAAGCAAATTTAGAGTATATTTTTATTCTCATCATAACTTTTTGTAGAGGAGAAAAAATAACCTGTAATCTCCCAGTAAGCTGCATTTTTTGGTATGTGATGGCCCAGAAATGCTTATCATTTCTTTGAAGCTAATTAAACACTGAAGTTTCCAAACATATATTATGTCTTGTGATGCTGCCTATAGGGGTGATGAGCATCTCCCCCCATGCCTCAGAGATGTCTTCCTATGGGGGATAAAGAACAAAGAGAAGACACACTTGAAGCATTGAAGGAGGAATCTAGTGCTGAGAAGGCTGTCCCTACACCAAGCACTGGACCTAATGAGACTCTTCAGTCAGTTCACCATGAGCCTTCATGCTTTCTTCCCTTCGAAACTGTAAAACAGGAACACTAAGAGGAAAAGTTGTGCTTTATGCAATTCACGCATCTCCGTATTTTATAACTTTTTGGAGTAAAGTGATTGCTAAAAAGAGAACATGACTTTAGGATGGCAACAGAAAGACTTCAGATAATAAGGGTCTTAGGAAACGAATTTAGGAGAATTTTTATCTCTGGTCGGTAAGTTATTTAGACAGATCACCTCCTAAAGACCAGTAGCTTTAAAGTTATTTGCTTCGAATTTCAAGAATGTGATCACTGATCCTCTCATCCCCCAGCAACATTTCTGCCCAACTCCATAACAAGGGAGACTACTTATGCAATGGCTGTGTCTGACTCAGTTCCTCCGATGTAACTGAGCTGGGTACTGGCCTGGAGGGCTGAGCAGTGTCTTTGAAGAGCAGAAAACATCTCCAAACATCGCCTCCTGTGACTTTGCCCACCACGTTCTCTGGGGTTCTCCCACATGGAAGGTGTGGCTCCTCCTTAGAACATTTTCTCAAGAACAAGTTGTTATACTATAACTTTGCAGCTCCCCAAAATTTGGCTTTTGATTTCTATTTTTGCAAGATTGAGTCTCATTTAATTGGAATGGCAGAGGATGTTTCTCATGGTCCAGCCCCACCTCCTATCACTTTCCTTCCTCTCACTCTGAAGCCCGCACTCCAGCCACATCAGGTAATGGCTTTTCTTGGTGATATGGCATTTCTTGCATGACTAGGAACATATTGCCCCCAAATCTTTGGATCAGGAAACAGAGACTCAGATTCTGTACATAGCTTTGCCATCAATCATCCAGGGAGCCTCAGTGTCCTCTTCCACAAAATGAGGAGATTAGAGACTTAGCAGTTGCAAAGTTGTGGTCCATGGGTCAGGTCTGGCCCCATATATTCTTTGACAGGCATAGTGTTTGTGTGTTGAGGGGAGGGTTTTTATGTATTCTGCTCTCCAATTCACCCTAGTCCCCGCCACCCTCTCTCACCGATGCCTAGCAGCACAAACATGTACATTAGTACCTGGCCCCTGAGTGCTCATGAGTTGGCCACCAAGAAACCTGGTAATCTGTAAGGGTTCTTCCAGGTCTAATAACATGTGAAATAAATTAACTCCAAAAACACAGGCTCAAGCAGATGGTAAATGTGCAAGAAACACATAAAAGACCTCAGGTACCAGAGACCCTATCAAATAGTCCTGGACTGACACCAGGACCTTTACAAAACAATCAGATTCCCTTGAATGATCCCATATGGCTAACGAGTTTGCTTTCTGTTACCCTGTGGCTTAGCAGGTATTATCACCATTGCTCCCAGGATAGCCTGTTTTCCCACACAAAACCAAACTGATTTCTCCCCAGAACACCTGTTCCTTTTGAAGTTGTAACCCAATGATCAATAATCTTTATTTTCCTTCCTGTATAATAATTTATACGAGAGAAAACGAAGGTCCTAATATTTCTCATTTTAGCACTGACGAGTGTCTGTAAATTTCAGTTGCAGTGGAGGAAATCTGGAGCCCATTTCTTTCTACCACTTGATCTTGACAGGATCATGAACCACTGGAATTCCAGTCCACCCTGGGGAGACTTGTTGTTCAGACTCAGTGATATATGCTCACCTCCTCCCAACATCCATTTCCTTTGACAAAAAGAGTATGGCCTTTTCTTTGACCAAACTCATCCCATCTTAAACTAGTTTAAACCCTTTCACACACTAAATTCATGCCGCTCAGGTGTGACAAAAATAAATCAATCATCCAATTCGCCCCAAAGAGAAAAGGCTAAGATAGCTCCTAAAGGGCAAAGGGCTAGATCAGATGGTCTCTTAAGACCCCTGCTAGCTCTGCTGTTTTACGATTCTAATTTAAGTTCATTGAAAGATTATGCCAGAACTGTGGATGCCTCAGAATATTTTAGGAATAAAAAGTGCTGAAAAAAAAAATGGTCTACATTAAGAAATCTCTCTCCAAAAACGAAACAAGAGGTCATTGAGAATGTACATGTGAGGACACCAACTTTTGAACATCAAAGAAGAGGCCAAAGTAACACAGGATTGGAATATGCAGAGTGGCACCGGAGATTTGAGAATTATGTTCAGATGATGATCTCCAGCACTGGAGATTCCAGGTCTGGGATATTCCAAATGATTTATGACTACAGAGCTATGTGCAAGAAATTTAGGGGGGAGTGAAGTAAAGAAAGATGAGCTAGAGTCTCAATAAGTACTTGCAAACCTCTGAGAAATAGCTAAGCCCTTGTAAAGGTTATAACCAAATATATGAACATTTCTAATCTTGATCAGCCTTTCGGAAATAAGTACATATTGTGACTGAAAAGGGTAGGTACTCATGCAAGAAAAATCACTGCAGCTTTCAGTTAATTTCATTCATTTGGAAATCATCTTTTACTTCTGAAACTCATTTGGTTAGGCAGTGCCAAAACTAAAGCTTAGAGACAGTGCCCAAGACACTCAGATATTAAACTCCTGAGTCAAACTATGCCTGACTCCTGAATCTGGACTCTCAATCATTATGCAATATTAACTCTCTATTAAAGAAACCTGTTATTCAAATACTTCTATTGATCAAAGAGCCAATGGAAGTTTTAAAGCATGAGCACCCGTGTTTTTTAGAAAACTCACTCTGGCAGTGGCGTGGGGTGTGACCTATGTAGAGACTAGTGGCAAGGATAGAGTTTAAGTTACTACGGCAGCAGGCTGAGAAAGACAAAGGAAACCTGGTTAATATGGTAGCAATGAAAATGGTAGTCTGAGCATTCTTTGGCATTGCCTTTCTTTGGGATTGGAATGAAAACTGACTTTTTCCAGTCCTGTGGCCACTGCTGAGTTTTCCAAACTTGCTGGCATATTGAGTGCAGCACATTCACAGCATCATCTTTCAGGATCTGAAACAGCTCCACTGGAATTCCATCACCTCCACTAGCTTTGTTCGTACTGATGCTTTCTAAGGCCCATTCACATTCCAAGATGTCTGGCTCTAGATTAGTGATCACATCATCATGATTATCTGGGTCGTGGAGATCTTTTTTGTACAGTTCTTCCATGTATTCTTGCCACCTCTTGTTAATATCTTCTGCTTCTGTTAGGTCCAGACCATTTCTGTCCTTTATCGAGCCCATCTTTGCACGAAATGTTCTCTGGGTATCTCTAATTTTCTTGAAGAGATCTCTGGTCTTTCCCATTCTGTTGTTTTCCTCTATTTCTTTGCATTGATCACTGAAGAAGGCTTTCTTACCTCTTCTTGCTAGTCTTTGGAACTTTGCATTCAGATGCCTTTATCTTTCCTTTTCTCCTTTGCTTTTCGCCTCTCTTCTTTTTGCAGCTATTTGTAAGGCCTCCTTCCACAGCCATTTTGTTTTTTTGCATTTCTTTTCCATGGGGATGATCTTGATCCCTGTCTCCTGTACAATGTCACAAACCTCATTCCATAGTTCATCAGGCACTCTATCTATCAGACCTAGTCCCTTAAATCTATTACTCACTTCCACTGTATAATCATAAGGGATTTGATTTAGGTCATACCTGAACGGTCTAGTGGTTTTCCCTACTTTCTTCAATTTAAGTCTGAGTTTGGCAATAAGGAGTTCATGATCTGAGCCACAGTCAGCTCCCAGTCATGTTTTTGTTGACTGTATAGAGCTTCTCCATCTTTGGCTACAAAGAATATAATCAATCTGATTTCGGTGTTGACCATCTGTGATGTCCATGTGTAGAGTCTTCTCTTGTGTTGTTGGAAGAGGGTGTTTGCTATGACCAGTGTGTTCTCTTGGCAAAACTCTATTAGTCTTTGCCCTGCTTCATTCTGCATTCCAAGGTCAAATTTGTCTGTTACTCCAGGTGTTTCTTGACTTCCTACTTTTGCATTCCAGTCCCCTATAATGAAAAGGACATCTTTTTTTGGGTGTTAGTTCTAAAAGATCTTATAGGTCTTCATAAAACCATTCAACTTCAGTTTCTTCAGTGTTACTGGTTGGGGCATAGACTTGGATAACTGTGATATTGAATGGTTTGCCTTGGAGACGAACAGAGATCATTCTGTCATTTTTGAGATTGCATCCAAGTACTGCATTTCGGACTCTTTTGTTGACCATGATGGCTACTCCATTTCTTCTGAGGGATTCCTGCCTGCAGTAGTAGATGTAATGGTCATCTGAGTTAAATCCACCCATTCCAGTCCATTTTAGTTCGCTGATTCCTAGAATGTCGACGTTCACCCTTGCCATCTCTCTCTCTCTCTCTCTTTTTTTTTTTTTTACTTTATTTTACTTTACAAAACTGTATTGGTTTTGACATACATTGACCTGAATCCACCATGGGTGTACATGCGATCCCAACATGAACCCCCCTCCCACCTCCCTCCCCACAACATCCCTCTGGGTCATCCCCATGCACCAGCCCCAAGCATGCTGTATCCTGCATCAGACATAGACTGGTGATTCGATTCTTACATGATAGTATACATGTTTCAATGCCATTCTCCCAAATCATCCCACCCTCTCCCTCTCCCTCTGAGTCCAAAAGTCCGCTATACACATCTGTATCTTTTTTGCTGTCTTGCATACAGGGTCATCATTGCCATCTTTCTAAATTCCATATATATGTGTTAGTATACTGTATTGATGTTTTTCTTTCTGGCTTACTCTGTATAATCGGCTCCAGTTTCATCCATCTCAACAGAACTGATTCAAATGTATTCTTTTTAACAGCTGAGTAATACTCCATTGTGTATATGTACCACAGCTTTCTTATCCATTCATCTGCTGATAGACATCTAGGTTGTTTCCATGTCCTGGCTATTATACACAGTGCTGCGATGAACATTGGGGTACATGTGTCACTTTCAATTCTGGTTTCCTCGGTGTGTATGCCCAGCAGTGAGATTGCTGGGTCATATGATCCTTGCCATCTCTTGTTGACCACATCGAATTTGCCTTGATTCATGGACCTGACATTCCAGGTTCCTATGCAATATTGCTCTTTACAGCATCGGATCTTGCTTCTATCACCAGTCACATGCACAACTGGGTATTGTTTTTGCCTTGGCTCCATCCCTTCATTCTTTCTGGAGTTATTTCTCCACTGATCTCCAGTAGCATATTGGGCACCTACTGACCTGGGGAGTTCGTCTTTTGGTATCCTATCATTTTGCCTTTTCCTACTGTTCAAGCTGGTTTTAGAAAAGGCAGAGGAACCAGAGATCAAATTGCCAGCATCAGCTGGATCATGGAAAAAGCAAGAGAGTTCCAGAAAAACATCTATTTCTGCTTTATTGACTATGCCAAAGCCTTTGACTCTGTGGACAACAGTAAACTGTGGAAAATTATGAAAGAGATGGGAATACCAGACCACCTGACCTGCCTCTTGAGAAATCTATATGCAGGTCAGGAAGTAACAGTTAGAACTGGATATGGAACAACAGACTGGTTCCAAATAGGAAAAGGAGTACGTTAAGGCTGTATATTGTCACCCTGCTTATTTAACTTATATGCAGAGTACATCATGAGAAATGCTGGACTGGAAGAAACACAAGCTGGAATCAAGATTGCCGGGAGAAATATCAATAACCTCAGATATGCAGATGACACCACCCTTATGGCAGAAAGTGAAGAGGAGCTAAAAAGCCTCTTGATGAAAGTGAAAGAGGAGAGTGAAAAAGTTGGCTTAAAGCTCAACATTCAAAAAACAAAGATCATGGCATCTGGTCCCATCACTTCATGGGAAATAGATGGGGAAACACTAGAAACAGTGTCCGACTTTATTTTTTGGGGCTCCAAAATCACTGCAGATGGTGACTGCAGCCATGAAAATAAAAGACGCTTACTCCTTGGAAGAAAACTTATGACCAACCTAGATGGTATATTCAAAAGCAAGGACATTACTTTGCCGACTAAGGTCCATCTAGTCAAGGCTATGGTTTTTCTAGTAGTCATATATGGATGTGAGAGTTGGACTGTGAAGAAGGCTGAGCGCCGAAGAATTGATGCTGCTGAACTGTGGTGTTGGAGAAGACTCTTGAGGGTCCCTTGGACTGCAAGGAGATGCAACCAGTCCATTCTGAAGGAGATCAACCCTGGGATTTCTTTGGAAGGAATGATGCTAAAGCTGAAGCTCCAGTACTTTGGCCACCTCATGCGAAGAGTTGACTCATTGGAAAAGACTCTGATGCTGGGAGAGATTGGGGGCAGGAGGAGAAGGGGACGACCGAGGATGAGATGGCTGGATGGCATCACGGACTCGATGGACGTGAGTCTGAGTGAACTCCAGGAGATGGTGATGGACAGGGAGGCCTGGCGTGCTGCAATTCATGGTGTCGCAAAGGGTCAGACACGACTGAGCGACTGAACTGAACTGAAGTGAACTGAATGAAAATGGAGAAGAGGAATCAAATTTAAACTATAGTTTTGTAATAGAATTATTGATGGTGAATGACAAACAGGATAGTAAGAGATGAGGGAGAAGGAGTTATTGGGTTGGTTTTGTCTTCTAGCTTGAAGCCTGGGTGATGACCCTGATGAAAGATGGAATACAGGAAGATAAAATGGCCAAGACCAAGCTGATGAGGACAGTGGAGATAATGAATTCAACTCGGATGCTTGAGCTACTTAATTAGGTGTGCAGAGCTAAAGATAGTCTTAGGTAGGCGTCATGACTCTGTGGATGGAGGCTAAAGTCAAGAGAACAGGTGCAGTCACTCAGGGAGTTTATATAGAGTTAGAAGAGAAAAAGACCAACAGCTAAAACCCTGTGAGATACCAGCATTTATGTGCAGAAAAGGAGGAACAAGCAAAAGACAGAAGCAGAGTGCTGAGTGGTAAATGAACTGTAGACTGTTGTATTACGGAAGCAAAGGGAAGGGTTTCAAGAAACAAATAATACAGGGAAACCAAGCAAAAGAGGTCCAAATATAGATCTTTGGATTTAGCCATTAAAAAGCTATTCAGTTCTGTTCAGTTCAGTCTCTCAGTTGTGTCCAACTCTGCGACCCCATGAATCGCAGCACGCCAGGCCTCCCTGTCCATCACCAACTCCCGGAGTTCACTCAGATTCATGTCCATCGAGTCAGTGATGCCATCCAGCCATCTCATCCCCTGTCATCCCCTTCTCCTCCTGCCCCCAATCCCTCCCAGCACAGTGTAAATCAAGCAGGGAAGCCAATGTCATTTTGCATAGGAGCCTGTTTGGAATTAGGGATCAACTACTTCCTTGATGGAAGCTATAGGAGTCTCACTATGGCTTTGAACACTAAAGGCAAGGTGTTTGGTGTCCCCGCAAATACAAACAGTGTTTCTAACTGGCTTCAAAATGCTGACATTGTCTGATCTAACTTTTTTATCCAAATACAAAATCAAAATGAAAGACATTCAAGGTAGTAAATGCTGCTGCTGCTGCTAAGTCGCTTCAGTCATGTCCGACTCTGTGCGACCCCATAGATGGCAGCCCCCCAGGCTCCCCCTGTCCCTGGGATTCTCCAGGCAAGAACACTGGAGTAGGTTGCCATTTCCTTCTCCAGTGCATGAAAGTGAAAAGTGAAAGTGAAGTCGCTCAGTCGTGTCCGACACTCAGTGACCCCATGGACTGCAGCCTTCCAGGCTCCTCTATCCATGGGATTTTCCAGGCAAGAGTACTGGAGTGGGGTGCCATTGCCTTCTCCTAACATCCCATAATTGTTTTAATGTGAAAAACAGGAGTGTGTTATGCAAAAAATAGAGACCCAGACACTTTGATTAATTCAGGTCTCATATTTGTTTCAAGACCTCTGTTTTCAGGGTTAGTTCTGAGAGAGAGCATTATATTTCTGTTTTCCAAAATGGTTAGCATGAAGTATCAATAACCCAATGGGCCCTCCAGTTTTGAAGTCATCTGATTTGTACTATATTTTCAATTAAGGACTCTTACCTCAAGTTCTGTGCATTAAAGAAAACTTTATTTTTATTTTATGCTATTTTAATGCAGATAATTCAAGTTCATATAAAATACACCTGCATTGTTTATATTAGTTATTTTATATATTAAATACCTAAAAAAGGCTTTTTAGAAGCTTATATTTGACACATTACCTGAGAATTCATTTTTACTTTACCATATTATTTCATAAAAAACATTCCATGTAAATATAAGGTATGTTAGTATTACTTTTAATCAAATATTAAAGTAGTTTAATAAAATCTTATTATTTGAAATGCTTCTTTAAGAAGCAGGTGGAACTTGTAGGGTAATTGTATCACTTTGAACTAATCTTCACTTTGAGTGGGCCGCCTACCTCAACCCTGTGTTTCAAGTGAAGGCCATAAATTATTCTGTTTTACAGTTGAGACACTTGGTCTCTGAGAAAGTGAAAAAAATAATTTGAGTTATGAGCAAGTTGGAGATTAAATCAGACAAAGAATGGACAGATTTCTTTGTGCTTCCAGGCCTACTTTATCCTTCTGTGTTACATCACAAATAGAGTCCGTCTATACCCCTTAAAGAATGCTACCAATTTGATAGAATTAATTGTGTTGCTTGGATTAAAAAAAAAAAGTTCTGTCATTTTCATTTATAGTAACGAGTGAGATAACAATCTTACAATATCTAGAACTAGAAGTGTCTATTATCTTAAAATTACAAATGCCAATGATAAATATTACATAATAAATCGGTATCTATTTACATGTTAATAAAGTTAACATTGACGCTGCCTGGGAAAGAATGGCTACATGAAATACTTCCAGCTGCAAACATCCTGTAGTCACAAAAACAGAAAGGCTCTTTGAGGTTAGAAAGCCATTTAGTTTGGAGGCCTCAGAGAAGACTTCAACAGCAGCTGAGACAAAAGGAAAAAAAACCAGAAGTTTAATTCATGATCCAATTCGGTAAAGACTGAATTCTAACTCATTAGCAAGCATGCGACAGCCAAATGGATCTGAACAATGGCACAGAGTGTTTGGGAGAGATTTAAGTGTGAGGCTGGGAAACTGGAGTCTTGAATTTTCTTTAAGGTCTTACCAATGACTTGCAGCCTGACTTTACCCTAATTATTTATGTCCTCTCTTTCACACAAATGTTTCAGTCTCTTTGTCTACAGGGAAGGGTGGGGGGATAATTTGTATCGTGCTTTGTATGATACATGCCAAAGTAACAAACTATGATAGAGAATTCTATTGGGTTCTGGCTGAAGATTAGATTGGCTAGACCAAGACCACCCAGAGGTAACTTAGATAGTAAATTTTTAAGAAGCAATTCTCTTCTTTCTCTGTTTTACATTTCAGTGTGAAAAAGGTTTGGAAAGCACAGAAAAATAAAAATAATTGAAATTCACCCATAAGTCCAAAAATCATCACTCTTGACATTTGGTGTATTACCTTTCAGTCTTATGTGTATGTGCGTTTGTGACAAATTATTAATTGTATTAATACACAATATTAAGGGAGATAGTGAAGGACAGGGAATCCTGGCATGCTGCAATCCATGGGGTCGCAGAGTCGGACATGACTTACCAACTGAATAACAACAATGAGGAGGAAAAAATGTTTTCAGTGATTTATAATTATACTATATATAGTGGTTTGTAGCATGCATTTAGTAATCAGTGAGGATTTGGGGTGGCTCCAGTTTTATTACATTTAATGTACTTAACATTATTTATTTAATCAATCCCACCTTGTTAGATATTTAGGTTATTTTTAACTTTTTGCTGTTTAAAACCATGCTGATTTAGTTCAGTTCAGTCGCTCAGTTGTGTCCGACTCTTTGCGACCCTATGAACTGCAGCACCCTATGAAGGCAATGGCACCCCACTCCGGTACTCTTGCCTGGAAAATGCCATGGATGGAAGAGCCTGGTGGGCTGCAGTCCATGGGGTCGCTAAGAGTCAGACTCAACTGAGCGACTTCACTTTCACTTTTCACTTTCATGCATTGGAGACGGAAATGGCAACCTACTCCAGTGTTCTTGCCTAAAGAATCCCAGGGATGGGGGAGCCTGGTGGGCTGCCATTTATGCAGTCGCACAGAGTCGGACATGACTGAAGCGACTTAGCAGCAGCAGAACTACAGCACACCAGGCCTTCCTGTCCATCACCAACTCCCGCAGCCTACCCAAAATCATGGGTTTGGTGATGCCATTGAGTCGGTGATGCCATCCAACCATCTCATCCTCTGTCGTCCCCTTCTCCTCCTGCCCTCAATCTTTCCCAGCATCACAGTCTTTTCAAATGAGTCAGTTCTTCCTATCAGGTGGCCAAAGTACTGGAGTTTCAGCTTCAATATCAGTCCTTCCAAAGAACATCCAGGACTGATCTCCTTTAGGATGGACTGGTTGGATCTCCTTGCAGTCCAAGGGACTCTCACAGTTTTCTCCAACACCACAGTTCAAAAGCATCAATTCCTCGGCACTCAGCTTTCTTTATAGTCCAACTCTCACATCCATACTTGACTACTGGAAAAACCATAGCCTTGACTAGATGGAACTTTCTTGGCAAAGTAATGTCTCTGCTTTTTTAATATGCTATCTAGGTTGGTCATAACTTTCCTTCCAAGGAGTAAGCATCTTTTAATTTCATGGCTGCAATCACTAGCATTAAGCTTTAAAGAGACACTTGTAGCTAATTGATTAAGACAAATTTGGGGCGTTAAAATCACCGAGTATAGGGATCTGAACATCTTGGGCTCTTGATTATATATTCTCTAATGACTTTTCAGAAAGGTTACATCAAACTGCATTCTGTTCAGTGTTGTATAAGAGTGCATATTTTCCTGAATTTTATTTTTTCTTTAATCTTTATAATTCAATAGGTTTTTAAAAGAGTACTTTTAGCTTGTTTTATTTTCTTTGATTATTAATGAGCAATCCTATTGAAGCAGGTTAAGTATCTGTGGGCAATTTTAATTGAATCTCTTATTTTTCAACCTAGAAGTCAAAATCTACCATCTTATTAAAAGAATGTCTAGAAGGGCAAACTTCCAGCTTACAGTTAGGAAGTTGGAACTGAAAACTCTCGAGGATACTCAGATATCTGCCAATAACCTAGAACAGGGATGGAAATTTTATGTAAATATTTGGTGTCTCTGTTCTCCCCCCACCACATTCATTGGCAAACATCACTAACTGATCATGGTTTTCTTCTCATAGGGCCTAGATACTCTCAGAATTCTTCTCAACCCCAACCACTCTTATTCTGAGCTATTATCCTTCTTGGTTCCTACTTGAAGTGAAGCCAAGTTGCCTTTTTTGGCTCAGAGTGTAACCTAGAAAAGATAAAGGTAGAAAACCTACATTGCATGACTGCTGGATTCTTCCTCCATTCTAGTCCTCTAGCAAATGTATGTATCACGGAAATGAAGCGTTAGCTGCACATGAACGTTCTATTGTCCATACATAGAATTCATACAGTGCACACGTGGAAGTTCTGGCCCCTTTTCTATGTCTCTTTAGCTTCTAGAACAGTACTCCCTGAAGATACTCAGTAATTAAATAACTGTTGGCTGTCTAACAATGTGATTATCGGGATTCTTACAAGGTCTCCTCAAGCTCCGTATATAGTCTTCCTCCAAAGTTTGCCTCCACTGCCCAACATTTAGTTACGTTTCTTCTCCCTATCCATTTCTGTTTTTTCTATTTTATCGAAGCATAGTTGATTTACAATGTTGCGTTAGTTTCTGCTGTACAGCAGAGTGATTCAGTTATACATATATGTACATCCTTTTTCATACTCTGTTCCATTATGATTTATCACCGAATATTGAATACAGTTCTCTGTGCTATACAGTAGAACCTTATTATTTATCCTTCCAATACATAATATTTTGCATCTGCTAATCCCAAACTCCCAAGCCATCCCTCCCCCACCCTCTTGGCAATCACATGTCTTTTCTCTGTATCTGTGAGTCTGTTTTGTAGATAAGATCATTTGTGTCATATTTTAGATTCCACATATAAGTGATATTACGCGAAATTTGTCTTTCTTTTTCTGACTGACTTCACTTAGTACAGTCATCTCTAGGTCCATCCATGTTGATGTAGATGGCATTATCTCATTCTTTTTTATGGCTGAGTAATATTCAATTGTATACCACATCTTTTTTATCCACTTATCTGTTGGTAGACATTTAGGTTGTTTCTATGTCTTAGCTATTGTGAATAGAACATAGGGGTGCATGGATCTTTTTGAATTATAGCTTTCTCCAGATACATACCCAAGAGTGGAATTGCTAGATCATATGGCAACTCCACCCCACTTCAGTACTCTTGCCTGGAAAATCCCATGGATGGAGGAGTCTGGTGTACTGCAGTCCATGGGGTCGTGAAGAGTCGGACACGACTGAGCAACTTCACTTTCAATTTTCACTTTCATGCATTGGGGAAGGAAATGGCAACCCACTCCAGTGTTCTTGCCTGGACAATCTCAGGGACGGGGGAGCCTGGTGGGCTGCCATCTACGGGGTTGCAGAGAGTTGGACACAGCTGAAGCGACTTAGCAGCAGCAGCAGCAGCAGCATGGCAACTCTATTTTTAGTTTTTTGAGGAGTCTCCATACCGTTTTCCATAATGGCTGCACCAGTTTATATTCCCATAAGTCTGATTTTGTGCCAATATCATGCTGTTTTGATTACTGTAGCTTTGTAGTATTGTCTGAAGTCTAGGTGGGTTATTCCTGCTTTGTTCTTTTCCCTCAGGATTTCTTTAGCAATTCTGGGTTTTTTATGGTTCTGTGTAGATTTTAGGATTATTTGTTCCCGTTCTGTCCTTGGGGAAAAAGTCATGGGTAGTTTGATAGGGATCACATTAAATCTATAGATTGCTTTGGGTAGTATGGCCATTTTAACAATATTAATTCTTCCAATCCAAGAGCATGGCTATCTTTCCAGTTCTTTGAATCATCTTCAATTTCCTTTATTAGTGTTTTATAATTCTCAGCATATAAGTTTTTCCCTTCCTTGGTCAGTTTTATTCCCAAGTATTTTTTGATATGATTTTAAAAGAGACTGGTTGTTTACATTCCCTTTCTGAAAGTTTATTGTTAGTGTAAGAAATGCAACTTATTTCTATATGTTAATCTTGTATCCTACTACCTTGTAGAATTCATTTATCATTTCTAGTAGTTTTTGTGTTATCTCTTTCTATTTTAACGTCACTTTTAAATACAGCTGTTACCAGTCCCTAAAGGGACAAAATTGTATGGGATCTTGAATGGCCATGCCCATTCAATAAAAATATAAAAGGATGGCTGCTAAGTGGTATTTTTAGAGATTAGCAAAATGATTCTGACATACATCATTGATCTTGGAGAAAGGGTGCCCTTTAATTTTGCTGTAAAAGAAGGAAGCAGCTGGTGAAGAGTTGATAATGAGAGCTGCACTTTTGATGAGCAGCAAGCCAGAGGAACTGAGAATGGAATGACTAGGCAGCCTTTCCCACAGGAACTGAGGATGGAATGACCAGGCAGCCTTTTCCAGCATTTTTCCTCTTCCAACAGCTTAAGCCACTGTCAACCAATCCTGACCTTAGATAGGAAGGATTTTAAGATGTTTTAGTTCCATTTGAGATTCAGTACATCTGGCTCTGACCTTGAGCACAAGAAATAATTATGGGTCTTCCCACATATTCAGTCAGTTGTTCATTTATTCAACATATTTGAGTATCTATTATGTGCCAGGCGCATTAGTGAACCAGATAAGCATAATGCCTGCCAAAGGCAATACAGTAAATAGTTTGGGAAGACTTTAGACAGTCGACATCCTAAATTAGCCCTTCTACCCCACCCCAAATAAATTACTAGCCCTTCTTAAAACCAGATTGCCATTCAAATCCTCTCATAATGGAAATTATGAAGCCACCACTGGTCTTTTCCCTGCCCTCATAGAACGTGCATTTAGTGGGTCAAGCATTAACAAGTAAGAAGTCAGTGACATCCAAGTACTATAAGTGCTCTGATGAGGGCACCAATTGGTGCTATGAATACTGAGAAGAACATCAAACCTAAGTGTCACAGGAATGATATCCAAGAAAATAGGTCCTGGAGCATGACAAAAGAGGCAGGGAAAAGAGTCCAAAGCAGAGGATTCAGTATCTGCAGAGCCTAAAAGGAAAGAAATGACAACATATCCTAAGAACTAAGTGTTAGTTTTGGAGCTTAGAGTGGGCGAAGGGTAAGAAAAACAGAGTCAATCACAAGATTTGATGATGGGGAAATGGCCAGGGCCAGACAAAGAAGGCTATAAGACATGATGTGAGGTTGGAACTCTATCCTAAAAGGGAAGCCAATATGTTTGAAGCAAGCAAATGAACTGATAGGTTTGTGTTTAGAAAGACTGCTCTGGCCAGAGCCAAGGAAAGAGAAGCGAAGTTGGAGAGGAGGGCTTCATCAGGACGCTGCTGGAGGCATCCAGGCTGCAGGTGGCCATGTGGCTGCAGCCAGGGTGGTGGCGATGGGGATGGGAAGGTGTATGAGGGTTGTGTTACGTTCCAGGGCTGCCGCAACAAAGTACCATAAACTGGGTGGCTTAAAATGACAGATATTTATTCTCTCGAAGTTTGAGGGGGCTAGAAGTTCGAGGTCAGGGTGCTGGCTCCTCTGACACCTCTAGCAGGGAATCCCCCCTGACTCTTGTAGCTTCTGACATTTGCCAACAGTCCTAGCTTGCAGAGGCACTACCCCAGTCACTGGCCTTCACATCATCCTCCTTATGTGAGTTTCTGTCTCTCTGTTCAAATTTCCCCTTTTTATAACACCAGTTATATTGGATTAAAGCCCACCCTAATGACCTCATTTTAACATGATTACCTCTGTAAAAGCCCTGTTTCCAAGAAAGGTCATGTTCAGAGGCACTGGAGACTGAGACTTTCAACATATCTTTTTTGAGGGACACATTCAACTCATTAGAGTTTTTTTTTATACTAAGTCCCAGTCTCCTCCTGTTGCCCTAGGTCAGATGGGAGTCTTGTTCCCTTGGCCTGCGCACCTGCCCTCCAGGATACAGTAAAGCCTTATCGTTAATAGGCCTCCTTCCAAAAGCTAGAGACTCGTCTCAGTTGGGAAATGGAATCTTTGGGACTTTCCTACTACCACCGCTTGCCATTTCACTTTCAGAATACTTTCTGTGTCTGAATTCCTCAGCCGAGTCTCTATTCATCTTCCATGGCAGCCCACTCCCAGGATGCAACATTCCTGCTGCCAGTTACTATCCCTGACTGTCACCTGTTACCCATTTTTCAACCCCTCTCCCCCACCAAGAGCAGTGTTTCTCAAAGTATGATCCACAGGTCATCTGAAGCAGAATTATACAGGAGTATTATTTTAAAATATCATTTATTTTAACACACCTAACCCCACTGAAATTAAAAGCCAAGAAATTAAAAGATGCTTGCTCCTTGGAAGCTATGACAAACCTAGACAGGATATTAAAAAGCAGAGACATCACTTTGCTGACAAAGGTCCATATTGTCAAAGCTATGGTTTTTCCAGTAGTCGTGAACTGAAGTGAGAGTTGGACCATAAAGGAGGCTGAGAACCAAAGAATTAATGCTTTCAAACTGTAGTGCTGAAGAAGACTCTTCAGAGTCTCTTGGACAGCAAGGAGATCAAACTAGTCCATCCTAAAGGAAATCAACCCTGAATATTCATTGGAAGGACTGATGCTGAAGCTGAAGCTCCAATACTTTGGCCACCTGATACGAAGAGCTGATTCTTTGAAAAAGGCTCTGATGCTGGGAAAGAGTAAGAGCAGGAAGAGAAGGGAGTGACAGAGGGTGAGATGGTTGGATGGCATCATCAGCTCAATGGGCATGAGTTTGAGCAAACTCAGGGAGATAATGAAGGACAGGGAAGCCTGGCATGCTGTAGTCCAAGGGGTCATAAAGAGCCAGACACAACTGAGTGACTGAACAGCAACAGGAACAACAAACCCCACTGCATCAGAACTTCTAGCTATGGGGTCCAAAATTCCATATTTATAACTAGCTGTCTGGTGCTGGACAGGGAGGCCTGGCGTGCTGCGATTCATGGGGTCACAAAGAGTCAGACATGACTGAACGACTGAACTGAACTGAACTGAACTGAACTGTCCTAGTGGTTTTCATGAACACTCCTGTTTGAAGACTGCTACTCTAGGTTATGATTTCTGGATTTCCTGCCAGGCCCTGCTGCAAGGTCTACCTCTCAGTGTTGGCACTCTTTCTGAAGGAACGTCTCCTTCTAGGCTCTCCTCCCTTCTCATCTGGTCCCACGCTACCATGGTTAAACAATTCCAAGCCACCAATTTCTATCTCACAACCAGAGGGAGACAAACATACTAAAATAAACTATTCTTATGAAGAAAGGACCCAAGTATCGGGATTTCACTTAACCTAGTGAAGATGTACCATTGTATATTGCTGATGAAAATGAGAATAACACTATTTTTTTAATGACTCTAAGAATATCCCCCCAAATTAAAATCCTGATAATTACAACAGAACCAGCTAAAGGTAAAATATATTACATATATTTAAAGTGAAAGTGAAGTCGCTCAGTTGTGCCCGACTCTTTACGACCCCATGGTCAGTAGCCTGCACCAGGCTCCTCCGTCCATGGGATTTTCCAGGCAAGAGTACTGGGGTGGGTTGCCATTTCCTTCTCCAGGGAATCTTCCCGACCCAGGGATCGAACCCAGGTCTCCCACATTGCAGGCAGAAGCTTACATATATTTATGTATGTTCAAATGTGTATGTATGCGTGCATGCTCAGTCATGTCTAAGTTTTTGTGACGCTATGGACTGTAGCCCTCCAGTCTCCTCTGTCCGTGGGATTCTCTAGGCACAAATACTGGAGTTGGTTGCCATGCCCTCCTCCAGGAGATCTTCCCAACCCAAGGATCAAACCTGAGTCTCTTATGACTCCTGAGTTGCAGGTGGATTCTTTACCTGCTGAACCACCAGGGAAGACTCAAATGTATGTATATCTTTATCAAATTGAAAGTACAAGTAGGCTATCCAAAGTCCTGATTGCTTCCCTTAAGCACAAACACTCATCTCCATTCTACTTAAAAAAAAAAAATCATAGTCTAAAAGCTCTCAATCACATGAGAAACTAAAGTTTAAAAGAACAAGTCTACCTTCTCTTGGTGCTTTTAAGGATTTAGACTCTTATGGTTTGGCTCCAGTGTAAGTGACTTATACTTACTTACTAATTGATGTAGATATGTAAAAATACTCATTTCTAGAGCTCAGTGCACAAGTGAATTCTTAGAATTTTCTTTGGGGAATTGAAGTTTCAACTCTCTTTCACCACCAGAAGAGAGCAAACATGGAGCCCCATGCAGAAACAACACTCCTAAAGGTATCAAATAAATATTTGATGATGTTGATCATATTCTTGCCCCAGGCTGAGGGATTGTCACCAACAGAGGAACAGATGATCATCCCTCAAGCAGTTTGATCTCATTTATACATACAACTCGTATCAGACTTTTACTTGTTAATAACATTGTACATTAGAAGGATAGAGGAGTTTTCTAAGCACAGATGCCTACTAGGTATTTGTAAGTAAAACCATATGTAGACTAGGGTTAAGAAACTCCAAAATAATGCATGGGCCTGATCTAACATTTAAAGTAAAAGAAGAATTAAAATAATTATTTAAATAGATTAGGTCTATATAAACTGATTTGGGTCTCAATTATATTTCCTGGATATTTCAGTCAAATTGGGATGTCCTTCATTCCATTTCCTCTTTTTATAAAAATGAACCCAGCAAATTTACACTAAATATTTACATATTTACACTTAAAGGAAAATGTGCTTCCATTTAATTTTTTAAAATCCAGTTACCTTGCAGTTCTGACATCAACGACAACACCTTGTATGTAACCAGCATTTGCTATGTCTTGTTCATCTTGCTTTCATGCTTCAAAAATAAATACTCTTCATGATTTTTTTCTACCTTTTTTACAGGTATATTCTTTAAAGAGTTGATGCTAGGGTGAAGTATTTTATAGCAACAGGCAAAGTGGGGGGTTGCTGGACCTCTGGCCCTAGAGACCTAGCACATTTTACATGAGTAAGTGGAAGCTTCTTTTCACTGCCCTTTTGCCTCCTTTTTAGCCCTGGGCCTGCCGTCTCCACCACACTCTCTATATTGAGCTTCTCCAAGCTGTCTTCTATTGCACAAAGTCTTATTAAAATCCCTCTTAGGTTTCACACCCTGGCACCCTCACCAAGTACCTTATAAAGTAAAAGATATAAAATACTACCATTCTTATTTCCCCATTCCATTTCAAAATTTTTCCTTAACTACAGATGATGAAAACATAGCTGGTTAAATAGCTCATATTAATGTTACATTATAAAAGAGGAACATGTTAAATTCAGTATGAAAAGAAAGAGAATGAAATAGAGTTCTCACTGGCCCTTTCCATGGCTGTCTACTTCTCTGTGACAGGTGGCCAGGAGGGACACCTGCATACCCCATCTTCGCCATCTTCTCATATAACTTCTAAACCACGTTTCTCTGACTGGTTAGTCTCAGCCTTTCAAATATGAGTATGCTTAGATAAGCTTATGTAGACCTCAGAAAGAATTACTCTTTCACCTACCACCATGAAGTATTCCCTCAAAAACCCAAACAGACTATAAGAAGGAAGCTTTGATTTTTATTTCATTTTGTCTTCTCTTTACAGAGAATAATCTTTCTGTCTTTAGGTATTGTTGGTAATTTGGGAATCCAAAACTGTATAAATATCTACAACCTTCTCTAAGCTTCAGTTATATATAAATTACTTCCTTAAAAGACTTTTAAGGAAAGCAGGAGGCAGCTTTGAAAACGCGTGTCAGTTTCTTGTTGAACACAATTCAAAACCAGCCCCAGAGCCTGTTGTTACCATTTGTTTTTAACTTGCAGCTATAAAAGAACTCACTGGGACAAACATAAAGTTGAGTTTTAAAAAGTCAACATAGTGGGCTTTTTTTAATAGTTGCAGATTTTATAAGTTTTAAAACTGTGAACTGGTGTTCTTTATATACAAATCTTATTTCTCTTCCAAAGGGACATGTTGGATTAAGTTCTATTTTCAGTATATCTAAGAAGAGATCTATCTAAGCAAAGATTCAGGACACTGGCTCCAGTCAGACTTTAACTTCCAAGACCACCCTCATCAAACTCCCTGAGCTTTATTGCAAAGATCTGGGTGAGACATGGTAAATACTTTAAAAAAATATGCAACTGTGGTAGAAAAGGCATATGATTTGGAGTTTGGCAGAAGTATGCACAAATTTAGTCTTTGCCACTAGCCAACTCTGAATCATATATGAAATGGAATAATAATGAGTCACTATTGAAGTTGTTGGGAGGATTAATGAGATGATGCACATTGAGTATTTAGCATAGCACCTGGCTCATAGAAACAACTGAGAACTTTTTAGGTTCCCATTCCCTTTCCCTTTGTGCACCATGGTGGGAGAGAAATACTTCCACTTGCTGACTATTAAAAAAAAAATGTGCAGAAAGCTTTCTAGGATCGGATTACCAGTTATTCTTTTCCTGAAAGGCAAGTCTTAGGTTACAGTTTTACTGTAAACATCTCCAAAACACTGCAGGCAGAAAAATCAAGGAGATTTGCAGTTCCTAGAAAGATTCATGATATCCCATGAAAGTTCATATTTCAAGGCTGATCTGCTGGCTGATGGGATTCTGTCATCAGGAGCTTTCTTTCTCCATGTGGCTTCTTAGAAGATAATCTGACCTTCACAGTTTATTTTCCACAATTTGTCCCTTTGCATGGGTAGTATTAATAGTTTCTATCACTCTGGCATTCAGAGAACATTTCTGTTCAAGATTTGCCATATGGGATGACACTGAGCTCTTCTACTAATGAAGAATCTGTTTTTAATCAGAGTTTTCAACTTCATCATCTCTCCTCTCTCCCCAATGCTAAAATCCTACCTACCTATATAGCCAAGGTAAAAATGACTATAAAGTTTAAGGTCACTTTCACCGATTACTATTTGTGTGGTGACTTAGGGAGGTAGGATGTGAATTCTTCAGGAGGAATCATGCTTTTATGGTACATGTGATCTCTCAGTTGCTGGGTTTGAAAGCTCCATTAGACTAATACTGATCAACTAATAATTATGCATGTGTAATTAAGAATGTGTACAAATATTAATTATAAAAATGTTCACTCCCATATTTTTCAGTGTTTCTACTTAATAAAATTTCTCATTAAAAAATTCATTTAAAGGGAGGAAAAAAAATAAATGCCCAACCCATAAAGTTCACAATTATGGAACTCTGTAATAGAACACTATTTAGCCATTAAAAATGAAGTTGTAGAAAAATATTTATTAACAGATTTATATGTTAGCAATCTACATGTGGGCAAATTATAAAACTATGTACTATACAGTCTTATTTTGATAAAATTGAAACTAGATATTTATTATATGTATATTATATATATTTATTATATGTATACGATATGCCAAGGAAAATGTCTAAAAGGATAATGTACAAGTGTCTAAAATGCAAGTGATAGAATTACAGTTGGTTTTACTTCCTTCATTTCTCCTGACTGTAGTTTCAGTTTTCCCATAATGAATGAACATGCATTATTGGCATGCATTTTAAAAGTTATTGTTAAAATAATTATTTTCTGATCACCACACAAGGCTCCATGAGATTTATGTGTGTGTGTGCTCAGTCATGTCCAATTCTTTGCCACCCCATGGATTTTAGCCTGCCAGGCTCCTCTGTCCATGAGATTTTCCAGGCAAGAATACTGGAGTAGGTTGCCACTCCATGAGATTTAAGGAACACGTAATAAGGCTTCATGGTGAAAAGAGAGCTTAGGTGCTAGAAAAGGCAACAAATTAGAAGGCCAAGCCTCAGCTGAACAGCAGGATGCTTGAGTCCCTAATAAACTCACCCCTGTGCAACGTAAACCTTGGGTGAGCCATATCCCTTTTCTGTACATCACTTTTTCTGCATGGAAAAGCACAGTGACATTCCACACCTCCATATGATATCACCTAGGTTAGGTATGTACTCTTATCAGGTTCTGGGTTACAGGAAAAACCTGCACATTGTCAGCACTCTGAATTTCCATCAGTGATGTGAGCCATGGGCTTGTCGGACTATTTATTTAGTATTTCTATTTATTTTGCTGTTATTAGATTATGCTCTGGAAACTTCACCATGCATCTTGGAGAGAGGCTTCTCTGTGGGTAATCTTGAATTGATAATCATTTCCATCAGGAGCAGAGAAGTGGTTTTACTTTTTTGCTTTTCTGCTAAGTTCAAGGAGATCTTTTGTAAGCCTCTGTGTTGTTTGGTTTTGCAGTACAGGCTTTACCAAAGCAAACTTTCACATCTGACTATAAAGCTGGTAATTCAGTATAAGGGGAGCAGAGAATTTGTAATGGCTGTTTAGACAACATGGAGCCTACTGAAGAGAAAATAGATTATAAAATGGAGAAATATTTCCATAAAGTTGTGCAGCTTGGTCTTCAGCTTTTATAGTGTCTTTCTTACTTCTGTGTGAGACTCTGAGGTTCATATGCATAAATCTTTGCCATATCTAATGACCTCGGAAAATGCTCATCTAATAATTTAAGTCAGAGAAGGGAAATTGCTATCAATTCTTCTATAATTTATCTTTAAATAATTTTATGTATTTGGCTATGCTGGGACTTCATTTCTGACCAGGCTTTTCTTTAGCTGCAGTGAGCAGGGGCTACTCTCTAGTTGCAATGCATGGGCTTCTCACTGCAGTGGCTTCTTTTGTTGCAGAACCCAGGCTCTAGAGCAATCAGGCTTCAGTAGTTGTGGCACATAGCTCAGTAGTTGCTGTTCTCAAGCTCTAGGGCACAAGCTCAGTAGTTGTGAAGCATGTGCCTAGTGGACCCGCGGTATGTGGGATGTTCCCTGGCCAGGGATCAAACCTGTATCTCCTGCATTGGCAGGCAAATTCTTTACCACTGAGCCACCAGGGAAGCCCCTGTTTCTATAATTTAAAGTTAACCGGATAAATCTGACACTGGGCCTTTGAAACAGAATAAATAACAGTATTAATAAGCCTTAAAGTGGGCTTCTGAGACTTTCTTCCTGATTAGCTCTATAACATGCATACTTCTATATCTGGCAGAAAATTGGAATACTGGAAGTCTTAATCTGAGGCTTCAGATGATCAGTGTCAAGTGGCTAATTATGATTCATTTTCTATTCCAATTTAACCATTAATTAAAGTAGGTATCCTTGACTTAACATTCAATGCAAGCAAAGCTCAAAAAGAAAGTGTGATACACACTGCTCCTGAAAAGCCACTGACTGGTTCCATTATCACCTTCCTATCTGTTGCTCATGGTTGCTATAGTAACTAGCATTTAAGAGGCAAACACAAAATCAGAGTGCTGGGCTGATGCCCTTCTCAAACGGCTTTGTTTCTTGTCTAAGATTTCCCTGCCTGCCCTTGTATCAGATTTCACCTCCAAAGCCTCAAGTAACTACCTTACTGCTTGCAAATGGGCAAGCGAAGGGGGAAAGGGTGGGCTGGAGACAGGCTCCATTACGGCCACCTGCCCTTTTAGAGAAAAATAAAGTCAATGTCCAGTGCAGTTAGTGAGACTCAGCGCCCTGCTCGCTCAGCTGGGAAGGAAAGGGGTTGGTCTGCGACAGCTGCTACATTGTTGTGAGCGGTGTTTGTCCAGCTCCTCCAGGAGCACAGATGGGGTCAGGCCCCACTTGCTCAGCCACAAGCTCTCCGGAACCTTGCTGGTGCAGGGGGTGGGATGGGGGCGTGGCTTCCAATTCACCAAAAAAGAACAGTTGATTTTTCAAGTGTTGCGTTCAAAGCAAAAAGGAAGGCAGCAGAAGAAAGAAGCGAAGCTAGAATGAACACTCTGATCACTTATGGTGAACAAACTGGGCCAATGATTTTTAGAAAGAAAGCAAGCGAAGTCACTCAGTCGTGTCGGATTCTTTGCGACCCCATGGACTGTAGCCTACCAGGTTCCTCCACCCATGGGATTTTCCAGGCAAGAGTACTGGAGTGGGTTGCCATTTCCTTCTTATTTGGATTTAAATAAGCATTTTGGTTTATTTCATCTATTTTTGTAGCAGACATGGACAACATGTTTAAACAGAAAAGTGATAAATAGAAATTACTCCATTTGGGCACTTACAATTTCAACATAAAGAGACACTGACAGTTGTATTCAAGTCTGGCCTATACACTAAAAGCTCGCTTTTCTGGCATTCCAGTGATCAAGAAAAATTAGGTCACAACCCCACAGGAGAAACTGCAGTCCCCAAAATATCCCTTTTGAAAGACTACACATGACATTACATTACCGAGCACATTAAGTTTGGTTGGAATATTTTTACACACATAAACCTTTAACTGAGTGGTAAACTAATAATTCCCAAGCATTTCTTTAAAGAGAGCTTAGTATTTTGGTTGGCAAATGTGCCCAGGGGAAGTAATACATTAATAACTCTTGCTTTGTACACAGTTCCTTTCTTTATGCAGTCAGAATGCTTTATGGTGGCTTATATCCACAAATTGAAAAGAGAATGGATGCATCTTATCTTTTATGACTTACTTTGTTGAAAGAACACTCTTAAGAAGCACAAAAATAAGGTCTGGTTGCATGCCTGAAGGAAAGATTAAATGATTAATGGCTTAAAAAAAACATGGAGAAAGTTACAATGTGCATAAGGAAATAATCCATTAATCAGATGTGGGAAAAATACACAATATTGCTTTGCTAATGAAGATTATCACTGTGTCATCTGGCCCTGGACCTACCCAAACTAGATTGGACCTAAGTCCAGTGATCTGGAAATAAAAAAATACAAAAAAATGATGACCCATAACACAAATGCTCCATTTTGTCAGCCCCCTGGGCTCAGTCACTTCTGTTGGGCGAGTTATCTGACCCTACTAAGTGGAGAAATGGCTTGTGGAAGAGTCCTGGAACTTTCATGTATGTCTGAAGTACTACATACGTCATTTAGGCCTGAAAAGCTCCTTTATTAGTTATGTGGTCAGTGCCTATGTAAGGGTGGAAAATGCGAGGAAACCAGGAGTCCCATTCTGTTCATCTCATCTTTTTAGCACTAAGCCTCAAAGAAAAGCAGCAGCAGTTAAAAAGCTGCTGGGAATGCTCTTTTTCATTTCGGTCCATTGGCAGACAAACTGTGATTTCTTAACCAAAGGGACAGATGCCATTTAATGTAGCCATTAGTAAAAGAAGGGTATGTCCTATTGATTGCTATAACTAAGAATTGTGTTGATAAACACAGAGTTGACATTTATAAGGCATTATGCCCTGAGCAGTTCAGGGATTCATGAAGCTGGACACAGGAAACCCAATCAAGGGTTTCGGTTACAAGTGACTTAGTAAGGCTGCTCGGCTGGCTCTGTTGAAAACTTCAGTCCAAAATCACAGCAACCTTCTAAATAAAGAGTATATAAGCACACTGAGGGCGGACACCAGGGAGTTGAGTGGGCTGGGGCAGGGCACGTCCATCAGCGTACCAAAAGCTCCACCAAAGCCAGCATCCTTCCTGTCTGGATTCCCCCAGAGACACCCTGGAGCTACGCTGAGAGGGACCAGAGAGGCCTGATTTTAAATAGTAGATGTTTGATTTGGGGCAAATTACTTAGTCTCTCTGAGCCCCAGCTTCCTGTCTATAAATCACTGTTTTGTTTTGAGAAATAGTTTAAAGTATACAAATGCTTGCTTAGCACAGTTCCAGGTACATATTAGGCCTTCCTTCTTCCTTGTTAATCTTACTCCACTGCGACTTACTTCTCTGCTTTAAACCTACGTGGCAATATGAAGGCTATTCTTTTTGCTTGCAAATATGTTCATTTGCTCAACATCTTATCTGTTGTCAGTCCCCTAATTTTCCCACAATTTTAAAGAATCATGAAAAGAGAAGAATAGCACAGAGTTATCATGAAGAGTGAAAGAAGCCATGGGCTTCCCTGGTGGCTCAGTGGTAAAGAATCCACCTGCCAATGCAAGAGATGCAGGTTCAATCCCTGGGTCAGGAAGATCCCCTGGAGGAGGAACTGGCAACCCACTCTAGTATTCTTGCCTAGGAAATCCCATGGTGATGGACCCTGGTGGGCTACAGCCCATGGGATCACAAAAGAGTTGGATACAACTTAGCTACTAAACAACAACAAATCTCATCTCAAAAAGAAGTAATGCCTATAAAGTATGTATTGGAGATGAGATTCATACATTTATTCTTTCTACAATTGCTTGCCATGCACAACCTCACTAAGATTGGGAGCCAAATTGCCCCCAATCTATGTGGGGTGGTCTAGGAGTATGGGAAAGTAGTAATGGGGCAGAACGGGCCACCAAAACCATTTCCAAAAGGAGGCAATGCTTAAGCTGAATCTTGAAAGAAAGAGGGTTTGGGAGTAGGGGAGAGGGAAGAGGGTGTGTTAGAAAGGGGGAGATGAGGAAGGAAGAAGGGAAAAAAAAGGAAGGAAGAAGGGCACTTTGCTAGTTCCTAATTTCAGACCTGTGTAGTCAGGGAGTGCCACTCTCTGAGGAAAACTCCTAACATGAAGATGAAAGACTGAACCCAGAACTAAAAACAACCAACCAAAAACCACAAGACAATGCTTTGAGTAAATGAAAATAAGATAAGGAGAACTCTTTTAAAAATCAATATTAATATCTTCATCAAGATGAGGGGAGATATCATATCCATAAAACAAGAACAGAATGCTACTTTAAAAAAAAATAACAACAAAAGCAGAAAAAGCCGTTAGAAGTGAAAATCTTGAAAGCAAGATCAAGGTAGCTGAGATGCAGAGAAAAAATAAAACAATCTGACTTTTAATATGGACAAAGCAGAGTAACTTACTTCATAAAAGTCTGTACTGGAATTGTGTCTAATACCCAAAACAGCTGACTTGGAGATAGATGATGATACCCTAAAGGTGAAGGGGTTGCTGTTCTCAGAGTGAAAACGTTTAATTCCTATTCTTCAGTCTAGAAAGGCAGATTACTATCTCCATCCTGTAAGAGGTGTTGGTCAGAAAATCATGTGGCAAAAAGTTTTGAGACTCTGATCCTAAAGTCTCATCTGTTAAAGAATTATTTTTACAAGAGAATTAAATAATAACTCATACAAATATAAACACATATCACAAGTTTTACTTAAGTCACTAATGATGAGGGAATCAGTAAGATACTGTAATTCATTCAGAAGAGAACTCAAAGCACCACACATTTATAGCAAGAAAATGAATGCTGGAATGAATTTGAAGGCCAAAACCTAGAAACTGAATTTTATTTGCTTTATTTTTTAATACTTGGGTCTAAAAATAAGCTATGAACTGTGTTAAAAAAACTTCTTAGTAATAACTGTTCAATTTTGATGGTCTTGCTCTTTCTTATTTTTTTAAAAATAATTAATACCTTTACCTAAAACATGAAGGATCATTCTTTAAGTGTAATCCGCCTAGATAATAAAAATCCTGTGCCTTACCAGAAAATTTTTTTTGCTTCATGTTGACTTTATTTTATCCTTTGTTATTGAAGGCCAAAAAAGAAAAAAAAAAAAAGGATTCCTCATTTATGATAGAGATGTGGTTCTTTTTGTGTTATTTTCTACATATTTTAAAAATTTATTTTATTGAAGTATAGCTGATTTATAATACTATG
This sequence comes from Ovis canadensis, assembly GCF_042477335.2. Lineage (NCBI taxonomy): Eukaryota > Metazoa > Chordata > Mammalia > Artiodactyla > Bovidae > Ovis > Ovis canadensis. The sequence continues at coordinate 81,792,773 of NC_091251.1, forward strand.
TTAGTTTCAGGTGTATAGCACAGTGATTCAGTATCTTTGCAGCTTATACTCCTTATTGGTTATTACAAAATAGTGGGTATAATTTCTTATGGTATACAGTGTATCTTCACTGCTTAGTTTATATGCAGTAGTTTGTGTATATTAACTCCATATCTCTATTTGTCTCTCCCCCTTTCCCTCTCCCCTTTGATATCCACCCAAGATCATTTACTGTATGATTCCATTTATATGAAATGTCCAGAATAGGAAAAGCCATAGAGAAAGAAAGTAGTGGGCTGAGAGGAGTGAGGGGTGACTGCTTATGTGCACAGGGGTTCGTTCAGGGATGTTGTAATGTCCTGAGATCAGGTTGTGGTGATGGGTGCATAACTCTAGGAATATTCTAAAAGCCACTGAACTACACACTTTAAGTGAATGAATGTTATGGTATGTAATGTTTATCTCTCGATATATCTGTATATATTTTAAAAGTCTCAGAAACATGGGGTAGGTTTGAATGAGAAGGGAACAGCTTTATGAAGAAAATGACATTTAATTTATGGATTAAAGGATGAGTTTTCTACATAGAGAAAGGTAAAGAGACTTACCAGCCAGAGGGACAAGCAAGGATTTGTGAACGGCATGGTATTTGGGGAATGTGTGGTCAGTGCATACCTCGAAGGAGGTTAGTGGGAAATGAGACTGGAAAGTAAAACGCGGGTCTGAATCAGCCAGAGTCTCAGCAGAAAAGAGAAGGAGTAATCAAAAGAGGGTAACGAAAGAGAACGTGACAGAGAAATTGTCCGCAGGAGTGTGTGCGAAGTTAAAGGAACCCCAAGGGAAGGCAAAGCTCCCCTGGGACCGACCACAGCTGGAATTCATTATGACCCCTGGGCCTATCAGTCTGCTGGAGGGAAAAGTAACCAGAACTCAGTGAGAACTGCCGCTGTAGGAAGGAGCACAGTCGGTGTGGACTTTGGGTGGAGGAATGGAGTCACTGACAAACCTTGGAGGGAAGAAACTCAGGGAGAGAGCGCTGAGACCTTCTCTTTCCACCTTCCAGTCTCCTGTTAGGCCAAACAGAGCACAGACCTTCTGATAGCATCCACCCCGGTCAGCTTCCTGGGGTGGAGAGCCGGGCCACATATGAAGTGAGAACCTGGAGAGGGAACAGCTCAGGGCCAGATCATAACGGAGGCATGTGCCCTGCAAGCAGTCTGGACTTTGTCCGGTAGACAGAAGGAAACCATAAAAGGGGTTTAAGTAGGGAAGTGCCTGCAGTGTGATGGTTTGGAGAGAGAGAGAGCCTAACGTTGCTTCTCAAAGTGTGGTCCCCAGGCCAGCAGCATCCACATCACCTGAGAGGGAACTTGTCAGAGATGCAAATTCTCAGGTCCTCTCACAGACCTACTGAGCAAGAAACTGTGGGAGTAGTGTCCAACCACCTCTGTTTTAACAAGTGCCTTCAGGCGATCCTGATGTGTATGAAGTTGGGGGACCACGGGTCTAGAACATTATCCCTGAATCACATGTTCAGCAGGTTTATGGAAAGGTGCAGATCCCATGTGCTTCGATCCCTAGGCCTAATGGTCCAATGGACAAGCCATATCTATGCTGGACAAGCACTTATGACTGTGCAGATTGGTTGGTAGTGTGCCTATCTAGAGCCACCATTCAGGTAGATGGCCAGGACCCTGCTAACCGAGGTCTGGAGAGCATGTGGGGCAGCCCTCACGCTTACCTTACTGATTAGGATTTCCGGGAGCAAGTGTGAGCCTACAGGGAAGAAAGTATAATAATCCTGTGTAGCAGAGTAATATACATCTTCAGTCCTAGAATAAACTGATGCTTGTGGAAAGAATGTGACTTCTCCCCTTGAAAAGGGACTATATGTGAAAGATTGCTTATCCTATGAAGGAAACAGAGAGAATCTCTTTTGCAAGTAATTTGGAAACAATCTAAATATTGAAAGGTAGAAGACTGGCTAAATAGCTGAGGGTGCGTGCATGCTAAGTTGCTTCAGTCGTGTCTGGCTCTTTGTGACCCCATGGACTGTAGCCCATCAGGCTCTTCTGTCCATGGGATTCTCCAGGCAAGAGCACTGCAGTGGGTTGCCATTTCCTTCTGAGGGTACATCTCAAATGTAATACCTTACAGCATTATAATTTATAATTATTAAGAATATTTAATTTCATTTAAATTTTTAAAATGGCAATGGTGTGTTCTAAATTATTCTTTTAAAAAATTATGCTAATGTTATTTATGTACACATAGAGATAATCTGGAGGGCTATACTTCAAATAATAATTCTTATCTCTAGGTGGTAAAATTACATGGATTTTACTTTCTTCTTTTAATTTATTTCCACTTTAACAATTTTCCATACTGACATGAATTTTGAGATTAGAAATTAAAGCTCTTACTTAAAAGAGAAAGCAGAAAATATAATGAAAATATTTTCATATTTAAATACTGAAAATATTAAAAATATGTGAATATAAATAAATTACCATAAAGTTAAAAGAGATATAAAAATGAGGAGATTTCTGTAAATTATATACTGGTGGGTTAATAGAAAAAACAAAATTCAGTATAAAAGTTGGCTAAAATAATAAACTCTGATCTATAAAGTAAATATGATTTTATTTTTTAAAAAGAAAAAATATTCAACTTTGCCAGTAAAAAAAGAAAAATTAAAACAAGGTATACTTTTTGTTTGACTGGCAAAGATTAAAATGAATAATCCAGTTTTGTCAGTGTGTAAAATGGATATTTTATCATGGTTTTGACAATAATATAGTTATAAAAATTTTATTTGAAAATATGTTCCAAAAGCTTTAAAATATAGTCTTTGACCAGATAGGAATTTTTCCTGAGAATATAATCAAATAGTCAAACATAAGTGCATGTTTAGCTAATAAAATTGAAAAGATACTTAAGCTCACTACTTCCCTGAGAATTCAAAACTGTGTACTGGTTTTCATTCATGAAACCCAAAATTAAAAAATTTTTCTAATGTTATGTGTTGTCAAGTTTCTGAAAATACAGATATGTGTTGCTGATAGGAAGCTAACTTGGTATACCCACTTTGGAAGACAAATTTGACACTGTCTCTTTAAAAAATATACTATGTTTATACCATGACCCAATGATTCTCCTTTTCAGGGTTTAACCTAGAGAAAAAAGATACACATCCACCAAGAGAAACAGGTAAACCAAAAGAAAGAAGTGGGACGAGTCTAAATTTCCATACATAGGGAACAGATAAGAGACAGTGAGTTATGATTGTTGTGTTATTCATTTACTAAGTCACGTCTGACTCTTGGAGACCCCATGGGCTGCAGCACACCAGGCTTCCCTGTCCTTCATTATCTCTCGTAGTTGGCTCAAACTCATGTCCATTGAGTCAGTGATGCCATCAACCATTTCATCTTCTGTCGCCCACTTCCCCTCTGCCTTCAGTCTTTTCCATTATCAGGGTCTTTTCCAATGAGTCAGCTCTTCGCATCAGGTGACCACAGTATTGGAGCTTCAGCATCAGTCCTTCCAATGAATATTCAGGGTTGATTTTCTTTAGGATGGACTGGTTGGATCTCCTTACAGTCCAAGGGACTGACTGTCAAGAGTCTTCTCTAGCACCACACTTGGAAAGCATCAGTTTTTCGCACTCCATCAGTTTTTCTTTATGATCCAATTCTCACATCCGTACATGACTACTGGAAAAACCATAGCTTTGACTAGACAGCAAAGATGTCTCTGCTTTTTTAATAAGCTGTCTAGGTTATAGCTATTCTTCCATGGAGCAAGAATCTTTCGATTTCACGGTTGCAGTCACCCTCTGCAGTGATTTCGGAGCCCAAGAAAATAAAGTCTCACTGTTTCCATTTTTTCCCCATCTACTTGCCATGAAGTGACGGGACTGGATGTTATGATCTTAGTTTTTTGAATGTTGAGTTTTAACCTAGCCTTTTCACTCTTCTCTTTCACCTTCATCAAGAGGCTCTTTAGTTCCTGTTCGCTTTCTGCTATTAGGGTGGTATCATCTACATATCTGAGGTTGTTGATATTGCTCCCAGCAATCTTGATTGCAGATTGTGATTTATGCAGCCGGCATTTTGCATGATGTACTCTGCATATAAGTTAAATAAGCAGGGTGACAATACACAGCCTTGACATACTCCTTTCCCAATTTTGAACTAGTCATTCCCTGTCTGCTTTGAACTGTTGCTTCTTAACCTACATACAGGTTACTCAGGAGGCAGGTAAGGTTTGTTGTGATCCATGTGGTCTTGTATTCCCATCTCTTTAAGAATTTTCCACAGTTTGTTGTGATCCACACAGTCAAAGGCTTTAGCATAGTAAATAGAGCAGAAGTAGAAGTTTTTCTGGAATTCTCTTGCCTATGATCCAATGGATACTAGCAATTCGATCTCTGCTTCCTCTCTGCCTTTTCTAAATCCAGCTTGTACATCTGGAAGTTCTTAGTTCACATACTGTTGAAGCCTGGCTTGAAGGATTTTGAGCATTACCTTGCTAATATGTGAATTAAGCACAATTGCATTGTAGTTTGAACATTCTTTGGCATTGCCCTTCTTTGGGATTGGAATGAAAACTGACCTTTTCCAGTCCTGTGGCCACTGCTGAGTTTTCCAAATTTGCTAGCATATTGAGTGCAGCACTTTAACAGCATCATCTCTTAGGATTTTAAGTAGCTCATCTGAAATTCAGTCACCTCCACTAGCTTTGTTCATGACAAGGCTTTCTAAGGCCCACTTGACTTCACATTCCAGGGTGTCTGGCTCTAGGTAAGTGACCACACCATTGTGATTATCTGGGTCATTAAGACCTTTTCCCAATATTCTTGCCTGGGAAGTTCCACGGACAGAGGAGCCTGGTGCGCTACAATCCATGGGGTCGCAAAAGAGTCTGACACAATTTACTTAGCAACTAAACAACAACATGGGAACAGATATCAAGTATATATTTCTGCCTGAGAAAAATAAACTGCAGGACAATGCATGCAGGGCAATATTATTTATGTATAAGTGCACAACAAGATGTTACTAGATTGTTTTAGATAAATAGTTATTGTTTAGTTACTGTGTTATGTCTGACTCTTTTGCAACCCCATGAACTGTAGCCCTCCAGGTTCCTCTGTCCGTGGAATTTTCCAGGCAAGAGTACTGGAGCGGGTTGCCATTTCCACCTCCAGGGCATCTTCCTGACCCAGGGATCGCATCCATATCTCCTGCGCTGGCAGGTGGATTCTTTACCACTGAGCCACCAGGAAGCCCTTTTAGATAGATAAGTTATGCACAAAAATGGATTACAATATGCACCAAACTCACCGTGGTTATTTCATCTGCAAAGGAAGGAAGGGACCAGATTAGAAAGGGATAGCCAGGGGGGCTTTTCATTTTACTTAGAACAGTCTCATCTTTTTTTACAAAAAAGAAGAATGTTTGTATATCTTCCAGATATTTATATAGGCAGAAAGGCTGGGAAATAATGTATTGAAACATTAAATAATAGTGAATTCTGGATAGTGGAAAATGGGTATTAGTTTCACCTTCTATGTTTTCATTTATTAACAGTTCAAGCCCTTCTCCCCAAAAGAAGGATATGAAGAATTTTTACCACAGTTTTGTGAAAGAAAAAAAGGGGAGGAAGGAGGAGGAAGAGAAAGAAAAACCTGAAAGGCTACATAATGTATGACTCCAATTACATGACATTTGGAAAAATCAAAACTGTGGAGACAGTAAAAAAGATCAGGTGTTGCTAGAGACTGGGTGAGAGAAGGATGAATGGGAGGGCATAGAGGATTTTTAGGGCAGTGAAACCACTCTGTATGATGCCTGTAATAGTGAATACATGTTATTATACATGTGCCCAAACCTAAAGAGTATACAGTTGCAAGTGTGAAGCCTAATGCGGGCTTTGAGTGGTCACTATGTGTCAAAGTAGTTTCATCAGTTGTAACAAATGCACCACTGGGAGGAATGTTGATAATGGCCGAGGCTATGCATGTGTGGGCGTGGGGGTATTTGGGAATCCTTCCTCTGAATTTAGCTGTGAATCTAAAACTGTTCTAAACAATAAACTCTATTAAGAAAAAAAAAAAAAGTGAAACTTCCAGTGTAGAGGGTTGATGAAATTAGGGCATACTAGAGAAGAAACGATCATTAAAAACAATATGGATGAAGACATTTTAAAACTTAAAATGAATTATAAGGTTAGGCAGATACAAACAGAATTCATATTTATTTAGGAATTTGTTTTCTGGAAAAGAAGCAAACATTTTTGAATGATGGATCTGTGGGTAACTTTCCTTTCATTTTAATATGCATTTTCACATGTATCTAAAGAAAGCCTTACTAATCAAGTAATGAAATTAATAAAAGAAAAAAGCCTAGCAAGGATGGGGAAGAAAAGTAAGTCAGTAGCAAACCTAGTATCACCTTAGGTTATATTCAATTTTTATTTAGCTTCTGTACATCCCTTTTATTGTCTTAGGGAAGAAAAAAAAACCTGTCAAGCAGCTCCTTTCCCCAGGACACAGAATTTTATGCTGCCAGGGAAACCCGATGGGCAAAAAGGATTTGCAATATAATTTCATATGTAAATGCAAGTGATTTATTGCCTTACCTCTTGACGTGGTACAACTAAGTACACAGAGCAGTGACCTCCATGTACAGCAAAGTGAAGTGAAGTTGCTCAGTCGTGTCTGACTCTTTGCAACCCCATGGACTGTAGCCTACCAGGCTCCTCCGTCCATGGGATTTTCCAGGCAAGGGTACTGGAGTGGGTTGCCATTTCCTTCTCCAGGGGATCTACCTGACCCAGGGATTGAACTTGGGTCTCCCGCATTGTAGGCAGATGCTTTTACCGTCTGAGCCAACCTGGGCTCAAATACCATCCAGTGTTTCAAAACTTTGGAGCACCAAGCCACATGATTCAGAATTACTTGTAGTGCTTCTGGTTGATAAAATGGAGCTCTGCACAGACCTGACCCTCAAGACAAGGAGCCCTGGCATCAACAGAAACAAACACCCTCAAAGCTTCCCATGCACCTTAAAATTTGAAAACATTTGCCAGAGACGAATCACAAAGCCAGTGTGATTTTTTTTTCAGAAATGTGGATTCGAAGTGTCAGTCCCAACAAAGGTAGGTGAGGATAAGGCACCACAGCATCTTTGAGATTGCTTTGAATGGTCCAAACATCAGAGAGATGGAAGCTGTTGATATCTGTCACAGTCCCTTGGAGGCAAAGCCTTGGCATTTTAAAGAAGACCAGAGACAAAAGGAAATGCTTCCAGGGTGAATTATCTTTGGGTAGTCCCAGATAGGAAAGATAATATGGATCGGGGAATTCCTCTCAACCCAAACCACAGAGGAGACTGAGCAAAAAGGCAGGGCCAGGCCTCTGGGTGGTAAGCCTGCAGTCATAAATCAGACTCCCTAGAATGCAGGGAATTCTTCTAATACATCACAAAGAGAGTCTGCTTTTAACTAAGGACGCTTTTCAATCCCTAAATACCTTGGGATGATAACAAGCATTGCTAAACTGCTCCACGAAAAACTTCAGAAATGATTTGCTCTATTCCTTTCCTGCCTCCAACCAAGTTCGACTGTAGGAGGTGGAAATAGAACCAGGAAGTGAAGTGTCCCTTCCTCTGAAGTAGAATGTTCTAGTCCTACATTGTCTGGTAGGTAGCCACTGGACACGTGTGCTATCGAGCACTTGAAATGTGGCTGTCCTGAGTTGGGGTGTGTTGTCTATGTAAAACACAGTGGTTTTGTAGACTTAGTGTGAAAAAAAAGGATGTAAGCTATCCAATCAATAATACTTTTTCTTCGATTATCTGTTGAAAAGATCTTTTGAATCGTGCTTGTGCTCAGTCATTTAGTCATGTCTGACTGTTTGCGACCCTTTTGACTACAGCCTGCCAGGCTCCTCTGTCCATGGGATTTTTCAGGCAAGAATACTGGAGTGGCTTGCCATTTCCTTCTCCAGGGGATCTTCCCAACCCAGGAGTGGAACAAATATCTCATGTGTTTCCTGCATTGCAAGCAGATTCTTTACCCACTGAGACATTGGAGAAGCTCAATATTTCTAATACATTTGGTTAAAAATACATCATTAATATTTGCTTCACCTGTTTCTTTGTACTTTTTTAATGTGGATACTAGAACATCTTAAAGTACATATGTGGCTCATGTAAATAATTCTATCAGACAACCGTTTTCTAGATTGAAAAAGTAAGCAGGTGCAGCCTAGATGAAAATAAAAATGACAAGTAGTTATTCTGTAACCTTTTGACCCATCCCAAACAGAAGCATAATTTCCATTTCAAAAACGCTCATCTCTGACTTTTGCTCAAATGACTGAGGTTTTCCCCCTTTCTCTGGTGAGGTTCCCTGTTGTGAAATGAGAGAAGTGCTCTTATTATTTTATTTCTCAGTTTCTCAGGGCAGAGGCTTCCCTGGTGGCTCAGAGGTTAAAGCATCTGCCTGCAATGCAGGAGACCCGGGTTCAATCCCTGGATCGGGAAGATCCCCTGGAGAAGGAAATGGCAACCCACTCCAGTATTCTTGCCTGGAGAATCCCATGGACGGAGAAGCCTGGCAGGCTACAGTCCACGGGGTCGCAAAGAGTCAGACACGACTGAGTGACTTCACTTCACTTCAGGGCAGAGGCCACGTTGCTTTGTGTTTTGTGTGGCTCCTTGCCCACTGTGGAGGCAGGACAAAGATCTGACCCACAGTGCCCACGGTCTGTGCAAGCTCCCTTCTGCTGTTTACACCCGGTGGTTGTTTATCGTTTGTGGTGGTTCATTCGTGTTTAGGGTTATATCAGTAGATGAACAACATTAGCTAATTGGTGAGCATTTATTGCTAATCAATATGGCTGATTTAGACATGGGAATCGATTGGGAAGGTTAACTCTGAATATTAGATTGAAAGGCAATTCAAGACCAGAAGACACCTGTTTTTTGCAGAGCATGGGGGTTAGGTATACTTTTAACTAGGAAAAAACAGCAATGAGATTATAATTGTAAATAGAATATACATAGTAAGCACAGCAAGAAGATTGTGGTCTGAGAAGGGAATAGCTCGACAGAGGGGATTATAGATGTGAGTTTGGATGTTAGAGCTGATGAAGATGTCTCCTAAACTGAGCAAGGCTAGAAGTTGTTGCATGTTTAATTATCAATATATATTAAGTCTTCTTGCAAAATGATAAACAGTTTGTGTATGCATCCATACATCTGCAGCCTACTCCAGCACATGTGTGTGCATCACACAAAAACTCATACCATCCCCCTTCTATGGCTGAACACGCCATAGTTTCCATAAAAAACCCTTGTGGGGAATGTGAAGTTTTTCAAGTATGAATCTGAAAAAAAATGTAGAGAATTGTAACATTTAATCTTGGAACATTTGTTATTCTGGGGCTGCTTGTACCAGTGGGTAATTACCAGAACAAGGATTAGTTCAAATCCAAGTTTGGCCAGTTCTGGAAAATCTGTAGGTCAAAGGGAGGAATTTGTGAAAATCACAAACACATTTTAAAGGATTAAGCAACTAGCTTGCAGTGTGCTCTGCGCTCTGTTCCTGCCCACTCCAACACTCTTCCACTGACTCTTACTCTGTTGGTTTTTTTATAGTTTGTGTTTGTTTTTTATATTTCACAATATACTGCCAATTAGAGGTAACTTATGTTTTCAAAATCCACTCGTAAAAATTCACATGGTTCTGGAAAATTAGGGACTGTCAACCATTTACACATTTGTATAAACTTGTCCAATGACACTTGAGACCAGCTGTGCTGGAAAATGGATGATGGGCTATGACTGGGAAGGAAGGAGCAAGTTGTGTTTGACAGTTGGAGCATTTTAGCAGTTCAGACAGACCTTTGGATGTACCATGGTGGCGAATGCAGAATATATGGGAAAGGGAACCAGTGAGAAGGGATATCAGATTCTATGAGAGCAAGGCATGAAGAGGGGTGAGGGGACAAACTTAACTGGTTTCGATTTTCCTAGTGCACCATCCATTGGCTTTGGAGAAGGAAAAGACATGCTTTTTTCTTCTCTTTTGTCCTTCTTTAACCCTGCTAAGACTACCCTTTTCCCTACCATTCAGACTTCAGGCTTTCAAGATGAATGCTATGACTCAACTACCAGAATACTGGGAAATATATACTTTTTCGGTCTAGCCTGGAAACCTGATCACCATTTATAACATTAATTTATTATTTTTTTAAAAGTACTTTCTAATACAAGCAGGTAAAAATGGGTACAGAATGGACTTTGGGGACAAAATAATTCATAAGATAAATACTATATATGTTTATATATATGTTGTATATATATAAGAGCCTCATGCTTCTAATAGAGTTCTTTTTATTATTCTTGATATATTAACCTATGATCCCTGAATAAAGAACTGTTCTTTCATGAAAAATTTCATTTTATAAAAAATTCTCCAAGTTGTTTTTCTAAGATTATTTTTATTGTTATCTTGTAGACTTGTGAGAATTTTTTTAAAGACAGTATTTGGACTTTGTGCTAAGCTGCTGCACAGTGACGCAGCATCAGTGCTGATGTCGTTATTCTAGAGTTTTCTCTGCATTTGCTTTGATACCTACAATAATGCCAAGTTGACTTCCTTCTCTTCCTGGTTTAAAACCACTACCCCGCTACTAAACCTATCACCAAGTTCCTCTTTCCTGTTGGAGCAAAACTGCTCAGCTCCCCGCTCAGCCAATCAGGAATTGGGCTCTTCTCAACTCAGGATCTGATGCCACACTTCTGTCCAAGTTGAGTGTGATGACCCATGTATTCCACTTCTAGGACCCAACAGTGGAATGAAGTGAGGAGAGAAAAATATGGAACTGCATAGGAGTTAGAGGATGGTTCTTCTACGATGAATGCAGGGGGAGGAAGATGCCAGCTGGATGGGCAGGGTAAGCCCCACTTTGTAGCATTTGCAGGTTTCCATGATGTAACTACTCCATCATGACTGACTTCAAGCCCCCAGTATGAAGTCACTGAACATGGAGTTTGGAAAAGACCTGCAGAAGTAAACCATGATGTAGTATTTCAGCAATCAGATTCAGGTGGAACCTCAAGATCAGATAATAATAAAATATAACAATTACTCAGTAATGGGTTATCAATATAATTTATGTAACTGTAATTTTATGTACTTCAACTTTTAATATTAATTATGCTTAACAACTGCCTCACAAAATTCCTGAAATTTCACAATGGGTTTTTGTGAGGCAGTGCCATGGACTCCTCTGCACCACTAATGTAGATTCTGCGTGGAGCAGGGATTCTTCACCTGCACATTTAAAATTGGGCTGTGCTAGTGAAAAGGCTTCCTGAAATGATATGAGCGTTACAGGGATCTGAGACTAGTCTATTCAGTTCAGTTCAGTTGCTCAGTCATGTCCGACTCTCTGCGACCCCATGAATTGCAGCACACCAGCCCTCCTGTCCATCACCAACTCCTGGAGTTCACTCAAACTCATGTCCATCAACTTGGTGATGCCATCTCCAGCCATCTCATCCTCTGTTGTCCCCTCCTCCTCTTGCCCCCAATACCTCCCAGCATCAGAGTCTTTTCCAATGAGTCAACTATTCGCATGAGGTGGCCAAAGTATTGGAGTTTCGCTTCAGCATCAGTCCTTCCATTGAACACCCAGGACTGATTTCCTTAGAATGGGCTGGCTGAATCTCCTTGCAGTCCAAGGGACTCTCAAGAGTCTTCTCCAACACCACAGTTCAAAAGCATTAATTCTTCAGTGCTCAGCTTTCTTCACAGTCCAACTCTCACATCCATACATGACCACTGGAAAAACCATAGCCTTGACTAGACGGACATTTGAAGGCAAAGTAATGTCTCTGCTTTTTAATATGCTGTCTAGGTTGGTCATAACTTTCCTTTCAAAGAGTAAGCGTCTTTTAATTTCATGGCTGCAGTCACTATCTGCAGTGATTTTTGGAGCCCCAAAAAATAAAGTCTGACAGTGCTTTCACCGTTTCCCCATCTATTTCCCATGAAGTGATGGGACCAGATACCATGATCTTTGTTTTTTGAATGTTGAGCTTAAGCCAACCTTTTCACTCTCCTCTTTCACTTTCATCAAGAGGCTCTCTAGCTCCTCTTCACTTTCTGCCATAAGGGTGGTGTCATCTGCATATCTGAGGTTAATGATATTTCTCCCGGCAATCTTGATTCCAGCTTGTGCTTCTTCCAGCCCAACATTTCTCATGATATATATTTCTCTGCATATAAGTTAAATAAGCAGGGTGACAGTATACAGCCTTGACATACTCCTTTTCCTATTTGGAACCAGTCTGTTGTTCCATGTCCAGTTCTAACTGTTACTTCCTGACCTGCATATAGGTTTCTCAAGAGGCAGGTCAGGTGGTCTGGTATTCCCATCTCTTGAAGAATTTTCCACAGTTGATTGTGATCCACACAGTCAAAGGCTTTAGCATAGTCAATAAAGCAGAAATAGATGTTTCTCTGGAAATCTCTTGCTTTTTCGATGATGCAGCGGATGTTGGCAATTTGATCTGTGGTTCCTCTGCCTTTTCTAAAACCAGCTTGAACATCTGGAAGTTCACAGTTCACGTATTGCTGACCCCTGGCTTGGAGAATTTTGAACATTACTTTACTAGCATGTGAGATGAGTGCAATTGTGCAGTAATTTGAATATTCTTTGGCGTTGCCTTTCTTTGAGATTGGAAGGAGAACTGACCTTTTCCAGTCCTGTGGCCACTGCTGAGTTTTCCAAATTTGCTGGGATATTGAGTGCAGCACTTTCACAGCATCATCTTTCAGGATTTGAAACAGCTCCACTGGAATTCCATCACCTCCACTAGCTTTGTTCGTAGTGATGCTTTCTAAGGTCCACTTGACTTCACACTCCAGGATGTCTGGCTCTAGGTGAGTGATCACACCATCATGATTATCTGGGTCGTGAAGATCTTTTTTGTACAGTTCTTCCGTGTATTCTTGCCCCCTCTTCTTAATATCTTCTGCTTCTGTTAGGTCCCTACCATTTCTATCCTTTATCGAGCCCATCTTTGTATGAAATGTTCCCTTGGTATCTCTAATTTTTTTGAAGAGATCTCTAGTCTTTCCCATTCTGTTGTTTTCCTCTATTTCTTTGCATTGATCTCTGAAGAAGGCTTTCTTATCTCTTCTTGCTATTCTTTGGAACTCTGCATTCATATGGGTATATCTTTCCTTTTCTCCTTTGCTTTTTGCTTCTCTTCTTTTCACAGCTATTTGTAAGGCCTTCTCAGGCAGCCATTTTGCTTTTTTGCATTTCTTTTCCATGGGGATGGTCTTGATCCCTGTCTCCTGTACAATGTCATGAACCTCAGTCCATAGTTCATCAGGCACTCTATCTATCAAATCTAGGCCCTTAAATCTATTTCTCACTTCCACTGTACAATCATAAAGGATTTGATTTAGGTCATACCTGAATGGTCTAGTGGTTTTCCCTACTTTCTTCAATTTAAGTCTGAATTTGGCAATAAGGAGTTCATGATCTGAGCCACAGTCAGCTACTGGTCTTGTTTCTGCTGACTGTATAGAGCTTCTCCAACTTTGGCTGCAAAGAATATAATTAATGTGATTTTGATGTTGACCATTTGGTGATGTCCATGTGTAGAGTCTTCTCTTGTGTTGCTGGAAGAGGGTGTTTGCTATGACCAGTGCATTTTCTTGGCAAAACTCTATTAGCCTTTACCCTGCTTCATTCCGTACTTCAAGGTCAAATTTGCCTGTTACCCCAGGTGTTTCTTGACTTCCTACTTTTGCATTCCAGTCCCCTATAATGAAAAGGACATCTTTTTTGGGTGTTAGTTCTAAAAGGTCTTGTAAGTCTTCATAGAAACGTTCAACTTCAGTTTCTTCAGCGTTACTGTTTGGGGCATAGGCTTGGATTACTGTGATATTCAATGGTTTGCCTTGGAAATGAACAGAGATCATTCTGTCATTTTTGAGATTGCATCCAAGTACTGCATTTTGGACTCTTTTGTTGACCTTGATGGCTACTCCATTTCTTCTAAGGGATTCCTGCCCATAGTAGTAGATATAATGGTCATCTGAGTTAAATCCACCCATTCCAGTCCATTTTAGTTCACTGATTCCTAGAATGTTGACGTTCACTCTTGCCATCTCCTGTTTAACCACTTCCAATTTGCCTTCATTTATGGACCTAACATTACAGGTTCCTATGCAATATTGCTCTTTACAGCATTGGACCTTGCTTCTCTCACCAGTCACATCCACAGCTGGGTATTGTTTTTGCTTTGGCTCCATCCCTTCATTCTTACTGGAGTTATTTCTCCACTGATGTCCAGTAGCATATTGGGCACCTACCGACCTGGGGAGTTCCTCTTTCAGTATCCTATCATTTTACCTTTTCATACTGTTCATGGGGTTCTCAAGGCAAGAATACTGAAGTGGTTTGCCATTCTCTTCTCTGGTGGACCACATTCTGTCAGACCTCTCCACCATGACCGGTCCGTCTTGGGTGGCCCTGCACGGCATGGCTTAGTTTCAATGAGTTAGACAAGGCTGTGGTCCATGTGATCAGATTGACTAGTTTTCTGTGATTATGGTTTCAGTGTGTCTGCCCTCTGATGCCCTCTCACAACACCTACCGTCTTACTTGGGTTTCCCTTACCTTGGACATGGGGTATCTAGTGGGGTATCTTGGACTAGTGTATTAGTGGCACAAAAAACCTTAGTTTAAATCCTGCATTCATCTCTGAGACATCTGTATTTTCTTTGGAAGTTCCCATCCTTGCATTGACCTTACTCAAAGCTACTCGGCTTGCAAAACTAGTGGGTTTGCAGTCAGAGGTGAAAGAGTTTCCAACATAGTTAACATGCACATGACAGAGAATATATGGTTATTCAGAACCACTGTCCTACAACTGAAAAGTAACAGGGTCATATTTTACTTGCTTTAACTATGTTTAGGTTCAAATCAGTATAATTTTCTGAAACAAGAACATAAATCCCAGAGAAGAAAACCTGTCACTTGCAGGAAAGCAAAGCCAGAATAAAGCATTCCAATATCTCCTTTCCTCCCTTTAACTGGGTGGCTGGTCTTCTGAAAACCCCAAATATTATCTTAGGAGCTTGAGACACAGGGAGAGGGCACAGACAACCCGAGAGAAAAGGTTACAATCACAGTTTGGTGAAGAGAAAATACTCTCACAAAGATAATATGCCGTGACATATTGTATTGAAGTGTGGCTTTCCATGAGAAATTCCACATCACAAGGTTCTCATGTAATGCAGGACTAAAGTCGTCCCTAATCTCCAAATCCAGTGCCTAAGTGCCAGCACAACCTGCTGTGAAACAAGGCTCTTACATAAATCCTGCAAGCTGTAATATTTCAGCTACAAAGAAGAATGTATCTGCCAGGATAATTCCCAATGAGGAAAGTTACAAAACCAATAAAAGTAAACAGAATTCTTTCTCTCCGAGGAACACCCAGCCCATCTTTTAGATCAGAATTTGCCACACATGAACTGCCCATTTAAGAGCCCATGCAGAGATTTGATGTTTAAAGAGAAAAAGAAAATGAAAATTGTATGACACACTCAGTAGGGGATATTTTGAAAGCTAACTTGGGCTGGTTTGTCTAAAGTGTATGGCCAGATAATTTTTACCAATGGAAAGTCCGTGAATTTTCATCTGAGAATTCTTGATCAAAACTGACAGGACTGGGTACCTGGAGGCAAGATGTCAGCCTTCAAAACTAGAAAGAGTCAATATCAAGGCTTCCACATGTGATGCAAGAACCACTCTGCATTTTCTGTTTCTATTATTCTTGAGGAATTTCAGTTTGCTGTCTTCAGGGTTTTGATTCTATCTGTATTGCCTAATCAAGTGTTCAACTGTTTTAAAATTTATGTGACTATAACATGTGTGTGCTAGGTGCTAAGTCACTTCAGTCATTCCAACTCTTTGCAACCCTATGAACCATAGTCTGCCAGGCTCCTCTGTCCATGAGATTCTCCAGACAAGAATACTGGAGTAAGTTACCATTTCCTCCTCCAGGGGATCTTCCTCACTCAGCGATTGAACCTGCGTCTCACGTCTCCTGCACTGGCAGGGGGTTTCTTTACCACTAGTACCATCTGGGAAGCACACTGGGGTATAACATTAGAGTTGAGATTGATAATGCCAGTTTTCTCTTATTTGGGTTTATCTAGTGTTAAGGGTTGAATTGTGTTCTCCCATTCCCCACCTCAAAGGGAAAAAAAAAGTTCTTGCACTGAAATCCTAACTCCCAGCACCTTAGCATGTGGCCTTGGGTATAAGTAAGGTCTTTACAGAAGTAATCAAGCTAAAGGGAGTTTATCAGAGTGATCCCATAATCCAATATGACTGGTGTCTTTAGGAAAAGGAGAAATTTGGACACAGGGACAGACACACATAGAAAAAGATGAAATGAAGAAGCATGGGGAGAAGATGGCCATCTACAAGCCTAGGAGAGAGGCCTGGAATAGATCCTCCCCCCTACCCCCCGACAGTTCTCAGTTCAGTTCAGTTCAGTTGCTCAGTTGTGTCCAGCTCTTTGCGACCCCATGAACCTCAGCACGCCAGGCCTCCCTGTCCATCACCAACTCCCGCAGTCCACCCAAACCCATGTCCATTGAGTCGGTGATGCCATCCAACCATCTCATCCTCTGTCATCCCCTTCTCCTCCTGCCCTCAGTCTTTCCCAGCATCAGGGTCTTTTCAAATGAGTCAGCTCTTCACATCAGGTGGCCAAAGTACTGGAGTTTCAGCTTCAACATCAATCCTTCTGATGAACACCCAGGACTGATCTTGTTTAGGATGGACTGGTTGGATCTCCTTGCAGTCCAAGGGACTCTCAAGAGTCTTCTCCAACACCACAGTTCAAAAGCATCAATTCTTCGGCATTCAGCTTTCTTTATAGTCCAACTCTCACATCCATACATGACCACTGGAAAAACCATAGCCTTGACTAGACAGACCTTTGAAGGCAAAGTAATGTCTTTGCTTTTTAATATGCTGTCTAGATTGGTCATAACTTTCCTTCCAAGGAGTAAGCATCTTTTAATTTCATGGCTGCAATCACTGTCTGCAGTGATTTTGGAGCCCAAGGTTCTCAGAGGGAGCTAAACCTCTCACACGTTGATTTTAAACTTCTAGCCTCTAGAACTGGGACAATACATTTTTGTTGTTTAAGCCACCCACTCTGTGGTATTCACTTATGTATCTTGAGCAAATTAATACACCTAGCAAATCCTAGAGGTCAGTTAACTGTGAACACAGAAGTACTTCCCTTTCCCTTGGACATTCATTCCTATGGAAGTTCCTTCAACCACCCAATTAGCATGATTAGACTTTGTCTCAAAGAGTTTAAATTGCTTTCAGGATATGATTGAGGTCTTTCAGAGAGTTTACCAGAACTATGTGGGTTCATAGGATACATCAACCATAATATCAACAAATAATAAAAAGATGTATCTGGTCAGTTTGGCAATATGCATCAAAAGCATGAAAAGTCTTTATATCAATAACCTCAGATATGAAGATGACACCACACTTATGGCAGAAAGTGAAGAGGAACTAAAAAGCCTCTTGATGAAAATGAAAGAGGAGAGTGAAAAAAGTTGGCTTAAAGCTCAACATTCAGAAAACGAAGATCATGGCATCCGGTCCCATCACTTCATGGGAAATAGATGGGGAAACAGTGTCAGACTTTATTTTTGGGGGCGCCAAAATCACTGCAGATGGTGACTGCAGCCATGAAATTAAAAGACACTTACTCCTTGGAAGAAAAGTTACGACCAACCTAGATAGTATATTCAAAAGCAGAGACATTACTTTGCCGACTAAGGTCCCTCTAGTCAAGGCTATGGTTTTTCCTGTGGTCAGGTACGGATGTGAGAGTTGGACTGTGAAGAAGGCAGAGCGCTGAAGAATTGATGCTTTTGAACTGTGGTGTTGGAGAAGACTCTTGAGAGTCCCTTGGACTGCAAGGAGATCCAACCAGTCCATTCTGAAGGAGATCAGCCCTGGGATTTCTTTGGAAGGAATGATGCTAAAGCTGAAACTCCAGTACTTTGGCCACCTGATGTGAAGAGTTGACTCATTGGAAAAGACTATGATGCTGGAAGGGATTGG
The DNA here is from genome assembly GCF_042477335.2 of Ovis canadensis. Classification (NCBI taxonomy): domain Eukaryota; kingdom Metazoa; phylum Chordata; class Mammalia; order Artiodactyla; family Bovidae; genus Ovis; species Ovis canadensis. The sequence continues at coordinate 81,810,957 of NC_091251.1, forward strand.
GGGCAGGAGGAGAAGGGGACGACAGAGGATGAGATGGCTGGATGGCATCACTTACTCGATGGACGTGAGTCTGAGTGAACTCCGGGAGTTGGTGATGGACAGGGAGGCCTGGGGTGCTGCGATTCATGGGGTCGCAAAGAGTCAGATACGACTGAGCGACTGAACTGAACTGATGCTGTGTATCTACTCCTAAAGATTTAATCATGGATGGGTACAACTGAACTATTAGGTACATCACAGTTACTGATAATATAAAAAAAATTGGAAATGATTTATTCTATAACAGATGATTAATTAAATAAAACATGGTTACTTTCACATGATAAAACATCAAAAATCAATGACATAAGAATCCCCAAGGTATAATTTTTTAAGTGAAGTAAGCCAATTGTAAAATAAAATGACCTTGACTATGAATGAGAAGGGCAAGGGAAAGAAATGTTAATCTTTCTCACTAGTTTGTAGGCCTATGGGAGATTTTATCACCTTAAGTAGCAATATTTTAAAAATTCTCTACAAAAAACATGAATTCCTGTTATAATTAGGGACAAGCAAAAAACATGGGTACCAGAATTCATAAAATAATTTCTTATGGGCATGATGTTGAGATAATTTGGCCTAGTTTTTAATTTATATAAGTATTAATATTTTATTTTCATATAATACACATAAAAAAACGCACACAAATTGTATGTGTACAGTATGGTGAATTTTCACAAAGTGAAATACTCGTGTAACTCAGAAAAATTTTGAACACTACCAACATCCCAGAGGCTTTCTTCATATTCTTTCCTCTTACTATCTCCTGAAGGTATCAGTATTTCGTCTCTAACACCACTATTAGTTATATCTGCTTTTGAATTTTATATAAATATAATCATACAATATATGCTCTTTGACTCAGTGTTAGTTTTGTGATGTTCATTCATATTCTTACATGGAGACAGGACTCATTCACTATCATTTCTGGATAGCCTGTAAAACTATTTCTTACAGGCTACCTGACCGTTGTAAATAAAGTTTTATTGAAATACAGCTGTGCTCTTTAATTTACATCTATGGCCGCTTTCAAGCTACAGTGGCAGAGTTGGATAGTTGTAACAGAGATCATATAGCCCACAAAGCCTAAAAAGTGTTTACTATGTAGCCGTTTACAGAAAAAGTTTGCTGACTCCGGTTACATAGTATTAATTATGTGTCTGTGCCACAATGTATTTATGTATTCTACTTTTGATGAACAATTGTGCTGTTTCTAGTTTGAGATTATATAATAGGATTGCCAGATTTAGCAAATAAAAATGCAGAACTCTCAGTTAAATTTCAATTTCAGGCAAACAATGAAGAATATTTTTAATATAAGTATATCCCAATTGCATAGCAACCATGGGCTGAATAGCATAGCTGTGAATATTGAAATATGTGTCTTTTTGTGAACATATGTACATATGCAATTCTGTTGGGTATATTTCTAGGAGTGGATTGCTGGGCTATATAAATATGTGAGTGTTCACTCATGGTGAATACTAACAAAGAGTTTTCCAAAGCAGTTATACAAATTTATACTTTCACTGGCTAAGTGAGATTTAAATTGCTTCTCATCTTTGCCAATCCTTAATATAATTAGTGCTTTTAATTTTAACCCATCTGATGAATCTGTAGTAGCATCCCATTGTGGTCTTTATATTTCCCTGGTGGGTAAATAATTTGAGTATCTTTTCATATGTTTATTGATCATTTGGATGTTGGGAAGGGGGCAGTTGTGTGTGGTGCCTATTCAAGATTTTTGGCCATTTTTCTGTTCTGCCAAATACCTTTTTCATGGTGGCCAGTGATTTATACTGTGATGTGGCTTATAATGGTGAACTGGAACAATCAGATTTTTTTCCCCTTCTCTTTCACTTTTTCATTCTTTCTTTCTCCCTGGAATTTGACCTGGAAAAGATGGGGGGAAGGGTAGATTTCAGCATGATCTGAAAATCCATGAGGTAAAAGTCTAGGGCAGTGATGTCCAACAGGACTTTTTGAAATGATGAGAATGCTCTGTTTCCAAAGTGTCCAATATGATATCCATTAGCCATGTGTGACTTCATTGCTTGAAATGTGACTATTGTGACTGAGGAACTGATCGTTTACATTTTATTTACTTTTAATTACTATAAATTTAAATAGCCACATGGGGCCAGTGGTACAGAATTGAAGAGTGCAGGTCTCGTAGGTGGACTAAGGGTTAACCAGTTATAAAGAAGGTGATATAGGGATTGCAGCTAAGATAGTCAAACAACAGGTTTTGTTTCTAAGTTCTCAGTAACTGTTCAGATGAGACTGGAGTGGAGAGAATTTGAGCGACTGGAACTATTTTCATAGCTTCTGTTACTGTGGCCTGACATTATTGTTAGTATTCTTAGATTTTTTATAAGATTCCATCCCCCTTGTCCTGCCCCAGTGCTGGTTTTTCAGCTTTTCTGAATTCTTAGAGTGAAACGAATCTTTTTCAAATGCCTCTGCAGTGACTAAATTGATTTAAGTTGGTTCAGAATGCTACAAAGACCTCTCCCTCAGGAAGAACCAAAATTTACCCTTAAGATCTTGACAGATTTACCAGCTTCCCCTGACACCTCTTAGGGGTGGTGGCCAAGTTCACAACACTTCTTCCTCTCTGGAAGACTCCCAGACACACAGGGATAGGTCCTGAGTAATCACATCTGAGCCGCACAATCTTGTAACCTTTGCTATAGACAAATGGTTTGAAAACTGTCAGAGTGTCAGAATAAGCTTGAGGACTTATCAAAACACAGACTGTGGGGCCCAGCCCTAAAGTTTCTTTTCCAGTAGGTCTGTGGGTGGGGCGGTAATATTTGCATTTCTAACAAGTGCTTGGGTGACATTAATGCTGCTGATCTGGGGCCCTCCTTGAAGAATTACTGCTGTAGATAATTAAGTCTGGGATAGTTGCTCTGAGACAGGGCAACCAGTTTTTCTCAGCAATTTGAAAATTGGAACAAAGAGACACAGAGACTGAGGGTTATTAGAGCAGTGCTCTGGAAAGAAGGTCCAAAACCACCACTGTTCGGGTTCCCAGAGCTGGTCTGGCTCCTGCTCTTCGGTGGAGCCTTGGTTGTTCAATCCTTTGAATACATCTTAATACCTTCATTATTTTGCAAACTGGCCTGTTTGCAAGTTTCTGTTGCCTGCCCCTAAAAGAACTTAAACTAAGACATGAGCATATGAGTTGTGTCCCACCACAAAAACAAAAACCATTCTAAGCATTTAAAACAGATAATACAGTACAGGGAATTGGCCACACTGGTGATAGAAGGTCTGAGAAGACAAACAGGCAACAGGATTAGCAACAGCAGGAAGCTACCCCCACCAGTAGGCTGGAGGTACAATTGGAGAAGATGGCATTAACAAAGGCCACAGTGACCTGGAAGAAGCTGGAACCACGGTGAACCAGTCCAAAGTGGAAAATGCTGCTGCAGCTGCCAGAAACATCACTCAAATGCAACTTTGTGATGGTAACGAAACACCCTGTCTTCTCCCTTCCTCCTACCTTCCGTCTCCCAGCAGTGCTTCTCCTGGCTGGGAAGTTCGGGGAAGACGACCTGGGATACTGAAGTTAGCTGGATGCTGTGTAAGAACAAGGTGTGTGTAAGTAAGCAAGCTGAGGGCTAGCACTGTTTAATGTGGATTTCTCATTTTTTTACTCAAAGAACATTTTGCCAACTTGCAAATTACTGAAATAATATGTGCACACTGTATAATTTCTAATAATTTAACTAGGTTCTTATTAACTTGTTCCATAATTAGGGCTGACATTACTGAGATAATCTTCAGGAGAAAACTGCAAATAATAACAAGAACTGGCATTTGTATAGTTCTTTTCAATTTGAAAAGTGTTTTTATCTGTCTTGCTGCTGCTGCTAAGTCACTTCAGTTGTGTCTGAGTCTGTGTGACCCCATAGATGGCAGCCCACCAGGCTCCCCCGTCCCTGGGATTCTCCAGGCAAGAACACTGGAGTCGGTTGCCATTTCCTTCTCCGATGCATGAAAGTGAAAAGTGAAAGGGAAGTCGCTCAGTCGTGTCCGACTCTTAGCAACCCCATGGACTGCAGCCCACCAGGCTTCTCCGTCCATGGGATTTGCCAGGCAAGAGTACTGGAGTAGGGTGCCATTGCCTTCTCCAGTCACCTCCTTGCTTCCACTCTAATCCTTTTCAAATTTATCCTGTGCACAGCTGCCGGTGATCTTTACAACATAAACCAGAGTCACTGCCAGGAACTTCTCATGGCTCTTGGTGAAAAATCCTAATCCCTAAAGAAAAACCTTGTGAAGTAAATTTACCGTTAGCTCCATTTGAAAAATAAGGAAACTGAAAGTCAGAGAAAATAGCAACATGAAATAAAGTCACATGGCTCAAAACTGGCAAAATGGCAAGATCCCAAACCTGGACTTAGTACACAACCTCAATTGTTGCAAAACACCAAGCTATTGTGTGAAAACACATTGCAGGGCTACAAACTTCAAATTCTTTCTCTGTTGATATCTCACTTCCTCCCTTATCTAAAACCCAGCATCTAGAATAAAACCTTGTAACCATTACTGAGAGAAAATATTTTGAATGATGAGCAAAACATACCATGGTGCCTTTCCCTTACCTTCTTCTGTAGATGGTCAATTAAATCTATTCTCAGTGGTCCTGTGGGTTCTTAATTAATAGGTAATGATTATTGGACAAGACGCGGCCTTTCGTAAGATCATTCTGGAATAATAGCAGTCCTTTAAAAAGAAAAGAAAAAAGTTTAAAAAACTCATTTGAGAGTATAAATTAAGCTATACAGAGTGGGTGTTTCTGATGGCTGATGAGTGTTTAATGGTCTAGAAAGAAATACAAACACACACAATGAGTTTATGTGAATGTGTGTTTGTGTGTGTTGGGGGGCAGGGGTGGTTCCTTTCTGACTGCATAGATGCTGTTAAGCTTCCTCTGGTTCCAGATCTAGAGATTGCATTTCTGATGCTGAAGAGCCATCTTTGTTTCCCCTGGTTACCAATGAAATAGTGTGCAGGAATCAGTTCAAATTCATCACGCATAGCAAAATGCTTCTAAACACAATGGCTTACTTTCAGTATTTATTATCTATATTTATATCTGTTTAATAGTAAGGGCAGCTCATGTGTATATCCACACATTTCTGTACTTATAATCTAGTGTGTATGATGTCCTCTATATAGAAAAATGATATATGTAATACAGCACATCCCTATAATATTAATTGCTATAGAGAATGGAATTTTTTCTTTCATCCTCCCCTTCATTACTGAAGACGAAAGAGAACTTGCTGAAGGGTGATTTACCCTGTAGAGTTACTCCTCAGAGTATATCTCAATACTGTAATAGACTCTTATCTGTAAGGCTAAGTCTTGCCTTTTAAAGAATCTCCACATCCAATTTGACTCAATAAATTTCAGGCTTAATGATTATATTTCCATCTAAAAGCTTTACACAGTGACAAGATTGGAAGAGCTTTAAGAATCATCCCAGGTCAAGTTTCTTTCTGAATATTTCCCCACAATGAACTTCAATACATTAAGTCTACCCATTAGCTAGAATATCACTGATTGTACTCTTGATCTGTTGGCCAGTGGAACATTTGTATTGTCTAGGTTCCTTTTAAAACAATATTTGGAATGGGTGGAATAGCTCAGAATAGGAGAGCAATACTCAAAGTCATCTTCCTTCAGTGGAGAAAAATGTGTCTGGCTGTAAGAAACTGGCTTGTTAAAAGAAAATCAGAATTTAGTGCTAAAATCTCTCCCTCAGAAAAACAAAACATTTCTCTCTTTCCTGAGAGCCTCAGTTAGTTCCATGAATATTTTTCTCTTGAACCCCATTATTCTTGCACAATGATATGAGAAAATAAGAGTGATAAGACTTTCACCAACAATTAGGTGGAGAATTGTTTGAAATTTTGTGATTCCCCGCCCCCTCCCCACAAACCGTGGTCTTCTAGACATTCTGCTAGTGGAAACAGGGGTGTGAACTAATCCTTAAATGTGACTAAGATATTGAATGCCATTACAATTTACCTTTACAACTGGAATAACTGGATGTATTGATTTATTTTTCATTTAAAAAGACACCTAAAGATTTACTCTCAATGTTACTTTTTCATAACGTTTGGTGATCATTGAGTAATATAAAGTGCCATGGGAAAAATATACATATTAAAAATAAAATTTTCCTGAAGGTTTGGAATTCCACATACCTTTTGCTTACTTTTAATTAAACATATAAGTTATTAATATCACAGTAATTCCTGAACAGCATGATGTGTTGTTTGGCTGAAGTCATACAAAAATTTGAAGAGTATGGTATATACATTGAGCGGAAAGTGTGTGCATTTAAGAGTACATGTATACATATGTGTTATTTATTAAAACTTCAGGCAAGGATGTTGTCTTCCTGCAAATTCAGAGCCCTGAGAGCGGGAAGTCTGCTGCAGAGAAGAACAAAAGCATGGCTGCGCGATAGTATTATCTCTGCAGCAGCAGCAGGCTCCCTGACGAAGGGCTGCGGCGACTATCTAGTCTGTTACACTGCATTTTTATTACTGACACCCTGCGTTATTCTGTCAGCTCAGCCGACTAAGCTGTTCCCCGAGTTCTGGCTGGTCACCCTGACTCCGTTAAATGGGAGAAGGAAAGAGAAGGCAGGTGATTTGTACCAACTGGGGCACGGGGAGATTTCTTTCCTTCGGGGTCAGCGTCCTTCATCGTCCGGGACTTGGGGAATTCCAGGATCACATTTAACCCAGAAACCAGAGTGTCCTATTCGTTAGTTGCTGCGCAGAGGGAAGACAGTGAAAGGCTTAATCTCTTCCCAGCTGGGGCCAATAGAGCTGGGTTGGTCAGAGTTGCCTGGCTGATGTGCAGTAGCCTGGACCCTGCTGGTCCCTCAGAGACCGCACGGGGCCTAGAGGAGGTCAAGTCAAAGGGCACGACCTCAGGGAGCTTCCCCCCCAACTCTTGCCCGCGCACTCCGCAACTCGGCTCCTGAACGACCACCGCTACTACTGCAAGGCTGGAGGGCGGGGAGGGGGCGGGTCGCGGAGGGGGCGGGAATAGGGGCGGGGACGAAGAGGCTCTGAAGTTTGTTGGGAAGTGTAGTTTTCAGAACCTCAGAAGCGTAGCTATCCAGGCTCTGCTTGTGGAGTGTTAACTACGATTCCCAGGAGTACACGGGCCCAGCCCGGGAGTCCATGCGCAGTGGGCGCCACATTGTATCCTATCAGGCGAGGAGAGGGTGATGTCACCTGCGAGTTGGTAACCTACGAGCGGCTGTGAAGGAAACTGTTTAACCGGATCCCATTGTACCCGGAGCGCAGAGCCGCCTTTTCAGCATGCAGGGGCTGGTCAGGTAAGGGGGACGTGCCGCGTCGCCCGCCGCACTCATTCATTAAGAGGTACCGCGCGGTGGCGCGGGGGTGGGCGCGCTTCTTCGCGGCCCGGTGCTGGGTTCGCAGCACGCCCTCCCGCTGTCTTCCCGGAGCTCCCGGGCCAGTAGGTAAATATTAAACCCGTCCTTCAGGTTGGGTCTGGGTGGGAACAGGACCTAGACAGCTCCCAGCTGCCAAGCTGGGTTTGGGAAAATGGCTGCAAGCGCGGCTCAAAGCAAGGCGAGTCCGGGGGAAGGCGCCCCGAGGACAGAGTTGCCTCCCTTCTTTCTTTCTGAGGCGCTTGGACGCCAAGAGAGCCAGCAGGGTACCACTCGCCGCCTTGCTGATGACACGCTGGGGCTCTGGGGCTCTTGGCCTCTGCTGGGTGCTGCGGGCACTGCTACTGTCGGGAGTTGCTGGCCCGGGAGGCTCTGGAAGGGAGAATCCCGAGGTAGGCTTGTTAGAGTGGTAACCGAAGAGGCGGGACTCATTTACTCGTTCGCGTCCCAGCAGAATCCCCGCTATCCCGGGGACCCTCGCCTCAAGACTCATTCGACAGGGATGGGGTGACTGTAATTTAGGCGAAGTTGGAAGCTCAAGGTCTCAAATGAGAAAGAGGAGGGAAACCCACGTTGCGGAAAGAGCGAGGGGTTGTTTGCGGACATCGGTGAGGGGAGGCTGCGCAGCCTGCGGACCGGGTTCGAGGCGCCACAGGGCGATCCAGCCTCCCGTCCCTTTGGGTAGGGCACACCTTGGTGCCCCTTGCACTGATGGCTCACTTGACCAGGAGCACTTGAGCTAGGACGAAGCCTCTGCCCGGAGCGCTGGCTGGGCGGTGGTAAAGCGGTGGGGAGAGTTGAATAATCTAATGATACCAGTCGCAGTGGAACAGAAGGGCTGGGTAATCGGTTTTCACAGCTAGTGGTGAAAATCCAACTGCTTGTGATCCGCATTGAGACGTGTGCGAGGCCCATGAACTCTATATAATAAAGTCCTCTGGATATCCTTTCCCTAGCACCCTTATCCTTTCTCTTACTCATTCATCAAACCTTTGCTAAAGGCTCTGTTCTCAAGTTGCTCTCAGCCTGCGATTGGGGTATTCTGCCTCTCGTTCCTATAAAATATTTTAGTGGACCCAGGAATCGAATACACTTCAACCGTCGTTCACTACCGAGCCCCTCACCCTTCGCCCCCTATCTCCAGGATGCTCAAGGAGAGTATTAAGAGTAAATGCCACCCATGACCGTTTTGCTCCCGTTGAGCTAGTAGTTTCCCCAGGCTCGGGAAGGACCTAGTGAATTGAAGCGGAGTTTGCCTGCAAGATGAATCCTGTTGCCATGGCGACTCCTGTCGTTGGAATCTTAACTGCTCCCACTGCTGTTTCAATTCGTCGTGGCCCTGCGGGCAGCTGGGAGGGCGTGGCCAGTAGGTGTGGTCAGATGCTCGCCCTGGGCCCAGCTGCTCCCTCCTGGTCACCGGTTTCACAGTGCCGGGCTCTCTCCATTCCCTGTAAATAGCTTGAATACAATTTTTAGACCCCTTTCCCTCTGTCAAGCTCATACCTGGTCTCCCCAGCTCCATCCCCAGAAAAAGCTGTTAAGAGCCTTTGTCCTGAGGCAGACTCCGAAAATTAGAACCAAAAGATCTCTTTCCTCTTTCACGCTTATGTTATGTATGTTATGTGAAGTCGCTCAGTCGTGTCCGACTCTTTGCGACCCCGTGGACTGTAGCCCACCAGGCTCCTCCGTCCATGGGATTCTCGAGGCAAGAATACTGGAGTGGGTTGCCATTTCCTTCTCCAGGGGATCTTCCCGACCCAGGGATCAAACCCAGGTCTCCCACATTGCAGGCAGACACGTTAACCTCTGAGCCACCTAGCTGCTCCATTTTCCTAATAACATATGTAATAGTGTTGGAAACAGCTTTCTTTCTCAAGGAGGGAGTTCTCTGTCATGCTTGAAGAGAGCTCTCTGGCTACCAGTAAAGGTCCTCAATTTGCCCTAAGTGCAATTCTAGGGACAAGTAATGACTGAAATTGAGTTCAGGAAGTCACTGCTATCCCATGTGTTTCTAATGAAATCCAAAAGCCTGCCTAGAGGATTCAGATCCTTGAGAGGGTTGGGATCTGGGAAGCCTGGGTCCTGCTCTGGCATTACTGGCTTCCCCTTCTGGGGTGAACCCTCTGCCTCTGGGACCTCAGTCATTGGTGACCTGGGGAAAGCAGCATAGAGTGTTTCCTAAAGTTGATTTCAATATAAAATCTTGTGGCTCTAAGAAGGAGTTGTTCGTCGTCTTTTATTTTTCTCAAAGAAATCTGAAGATGAGAGTTTAAGCCCAGCTTTTGACACTGTGACATCGGATTAGTATCTGAGCCCTACTTGTATGGCAAAATAGCCTGAGTCTCATGGTAATCCTTCAAAGTGGGCAAAGCAGCTATATTAGTATTTATGATATTAGTTCTATCCTTACTACTATTATCCCAGTACCTGGACATCTGTTTATCTTTTTATTGTAGGGTTGTTTAGGTTTTGACTTTTTAGATTCTTGTGGAATGCAGTTATTGGTAATTGCATTGAGTAATTGAGCTATACATTTTGCTTACCTTCTGCTTTCATTTCATACCGAAGTGTATTATCACAGATATTGCAATTAAGGGGTAAGTGTATGTCTGTTAGCATCAGTGCATCATGTGCAGGTAAATGCTTGGGGATGCTGTGTTCCCCGGCGGTTGACGTTCATCATCTTGTTTTAAGTAGGTGGTTACATCCCCATGAGGAAAGAGTATCAGAAATTTCACTGCACTGATATTTGACTGCAAACTAGAATTGCCTTCAATTATCTCACTTCTTGATTCCCTGTAATGCTGTTAACAATCCCACCGTTTGTGGGTTTTTCCCACTCGGAGGGTCTTTTGAGAGCAGAGTTTTTGTCTAATCTATCCCTGCCTATCCAGCAATTAAAGCAGTGTTTGGCCATTCGCAGGTGTTTTGTAAGTATTTGTAGAATCACTATTAACTAGTAGAAACATGATTGGAGATCCAAGATCTGTATTCTTTCCACTGATAGTTTTGTCATCAGTTGTAACAGTCCTTAGTTTTCTGTCAAGCAGTTTCATCTCAGCATAAACCAGAACTCCTGTGCAGCATGCAACTTGAGGCATAAAAGGCCTTCCGCAGTGTTTGAAATAATCGAATTGTAACTGTTTGCTTTTGAAATAGATTCTCTCACAGCCTACCCGCCCCCCCCCCATGCCCATAGTTCTTAATACACTTCTTATTACCCCAAACTAGACATTTCTCAATTTCTCTCTGTTGTACTGTCCTTGGCCCAGATAACTTTCCCAGGAGGTGTTCAACAGGAGAATAGGGGGAGAGACCAAGGCAGATACCGAGAGACTTCGACCAGGCCATGAGTGGCCCCCCAGAAGCACCATTGGGTAGAAAGGTGGACAACAGCACTCTCATCTGGGGTGGGGTTATTCTATAAACAGGGTAAGTTATTCAGACTGCTGATATGAGAGGAGAACAGGGTAAAGACATTTGCCCAATATTTGTAGTATTCAGTTATCGTCCAGTAATTTGCATTCTGTGAGTTTTCAGAAGTGCAAATGAGTGAGGAGACGTGATAGTAAAGAGGTTGCAGTGGGTCATGTGCTTGGGTGGTGCTTACAGGAGCTCAGTGAATAGGTGCCAAGGAATTTGAATCCTGACTTTCTTGCTTTGTGGACACGCCTCTGGGTGTTAAGAATTGGTATGTCTCTGTGTGTGGTTTTATTTGAGCTACTTTGCTTAAAAGGCTGCTTTTAGTGTTGATACTGTGGTCATCAGAACAAATAAGGTGTTTACAAATAGAACATAGTTAAGACTGAAAGTGTTTTTTTGTAAATATTTGGGGGATTGTATAAAGAGTGGCTTTGGCTTGAGAATCTTGAGATCTGCTGTGAAATTACTTAAAAACTTACAGCTGTTGGATCAGGGGAAACAAGCTTTTCCAACAAAACGTGGTACCACTGATAGCCTTAGGTGTTTGGTTTAGGAAATAATCACAGAGGTGGTAACTTCTGTGGGGGCCCTCCCTGCCTTCGTGTCCTGCCCCTGGCATTTCTAAGTGTTAAATCTATTCTAGTATTGCAGGAAACAAAGCAACTTTGCCCATTTAGGATAGCAAACTTGTTTAATCTCTAGAGGTGGCCTCAGTCAAAACAAAAATTCTTCTGTTTTGTGGGTTTTTTTCTTCTTTGGATAAGGAATGTGGCTACTGTCACTTATTTTGGTGTCAAAATTTCTAACTTGGTAATAGAGGGAATCTTTTAAGTGAATATATGTATCTTAAACACTTAGAGCATCAGATCATAGTGGTTTCGTCTATTTGAGGGCACAGTTTAGAGGCAACTGCTGATTAGATAATATTTCAGAACTTGTAAGGAGGACTGTGTCTGTAGGTTGGTGGGGCAAGCTGGGGCTGGCTGTCCCAGGATACCTCTCTTGAAGGATGTGCTTGGAGTGGTTGAGGGGCTGATAGAAATTGGAGTTGAAGGATGGATCTGAAGTGCCCCTCTTCTCCCTCCCTTCAAGCTGCCACTCCGTGGCCCCACTGAAAGAGGGACAGATGAAGATGAGATGCAAGTGGATCTGGGTGACCTACATTCCACTCTAGCAGACTATTTCCACAGCAAAAAAAAAAAAGTGTTTACCTTTGTATTTTCTGGCATCTCCACTGTTCCAAAAACAGAGAAATAAGCATTTTGGAATGAGTTTGCATTCACGGTAATCTGAGGTCACCAAATACATCCTCAGCCTTGGTGAGCTTATTGTCCCTGTGGATATTTAAGTACTCCTGGCTTTTATCCCATCTATGACTTTCTGCAATGACAGCTCTCCTCATCTGAGCATCTAAATTCTCCTTGCCCTCTCAGTTCCAGGTTCTGGGAAGCCTTCCCTGCCTCTCCTTCCATTTTCACAACCATGTGTGGCACCTTCCTCAAGAGCCCTCAACCTGACCACACAGCCAAATACTCACAGCTCATGTGATACTAATAGTCAAGCAATGTGAGGTGCTAAGCTGGGGTCAGGCCTTTGCTCATACTTTTCTTGAGCTTTACCATGGCCTCTTTCACAGCTGGAGGGGGTAGGTACTGTTATCACCATGTTATAGTTGAGGAAACTGAGGCATGAAGAAGTTAACAAACTCACTGAACTCACACAGCTGGTAGCTGCCAGACCCGATTAGGGACCCAGGCTTCTAATTCTTCACCTCCTCCCCTCCCCCTATGCACCCACACACGCACACAAACACATGATTGCCTTGCCTCCTGTCTTCTCTCCACTGAGTCGGAGGAATCACAACTTCCTTTGTGTCTTTTGATTTAGAAACAGTGTGGGGTCAATGACAGTAAATAAAGTCGACTGAGACTAAAACTGCTTATTGACTTAAAAGTTTCTTAGAGTCTGATTTTCTGGAACAAAAAAAGTTGCATGAGATTAGGAATGTTGCATTTGTGTATTTGAATGATAAGAATTTTTGAACTCTCTCCTTTTTACTTTGTGAATGATAGGCAAATTACTTGAAAAAGGAAATGCTTTTACCTGCCATCTCTGAATCTATTTGCGTTAAATCCTCTTGTTAACTGAGATAACTTTTCAGTGGGTTGAATCTTTTATCTGAAGAAAGCCCTTCTCACTCAGAGCAGGGCCACATGAACCTGTTTTGAGATTTAAGACTCCCATAATTTCTTAGCTTCCCAACTCCCTGTTGTCTTTTAATATTTATGGTGAAAGCTCTTTTGGAAAATAATGAAAACTTGAGCAGTAGTCAAACATGTCATCTAATGTTGGTTGTCCTTAGATGGGTTTCCCAGGTGGTGCTAGTGGTAAAGAACCTGCCGGCTAGTGCAGGAGACATAAGAGACGTGGGTTCATTCCCTGGGTCGGGAAGATCCCCTGGAGGGCATGGCAACCCAGTCCAGTGTTCTTGCCTGGAGAATCCCGTGGACAGAGGAGCCTGGCGGGCTACAGCCCATGGAGTCACAGAGTCAGGCATGACTGAAGCAACTTAGCACACATGCTTAGATATTAAAATAAGCCTTTTTCTGAACCCTCACCTTAGAAAAGAGGCTTATTTTTACAGTGGAGCAAATTTGGTGCCAAATACACAATTGCAGTTCTTTTAAACCGTAGCCACTATTGTGAATTAAATGTGGAAAAACTAGGGAAGTAAGTTCAATTTCCAATGTTGGTGTGATTTCCTGAATTACAATAGATCTTTTACTTCTGGCTTAACACTGGATATTTTGCCACATTGACAATATTTAATGAAGACTATTGAATAAAATACAAATTGTGTCATTTAGGGAAATAATAGGAAAGTTATGCCCTAACAGCATATTGCCAGGAAAGGAAAATGAAAACAAAAGACTTGTTAGCCCTTAAGCTGCTCAAACATAATTTTCATTCAACAGACATTAATTTCAGGAGAATTTTTAAAATTCGTCTTGTTAGGTTTCCTAAGTATGTCATTCACCTTTACTAATAGCCTGAGCTCTTTCTGTTCCATAAATTGCACCAGGATCAGAATTAAAGGTTCCCGTGTTTCTGCCAGGCACACAGTTAGGGTCACCTATTAAACTGGTCTTTGTCATCTTTATTTCGGGGGGGGGGGGTGGGAAACAAACCTCCTGTATGATTGGCAAACATTGCCCATCTGATGGAGTGTCTGAATTTAGATTTCCAAGTGTAGATAGTCTAGATCTGAGCTTTGCGTATTATCTGGGCGATGCAGATGCCCATCTTCTGTTTTTCTGAAATAAGTTCTCATATTCTGGCTTACTGGCTAAGCTCGTTTTGTTAGTGACGTACAAGCCAGGTCAAGGGCATGAGTTAATTTTGCCTGGTCTTGGAGCCACCAACTGCACCTCGAATCCTAGTAACTTTTTTTTTTTTTTAAATTCTTTGTGCTCCTGATCACAAAGGAGACTAGACAGTGGATAGACCCTGTGGATATATCAGCATATAGCCCTGATCACTAAGGGCGAAGATGGTGCCATATCAGAAAATGAACTGATGAGGGTTTTAGTTTTTTTCCAGACCCGATAAGTTAGAGGCAGGGCTTCACTGGCAGTTTGCCAAGGAACTATGTTTCTGCTTCTGACAGGTGTCCTCCTGTGAAGAGTGGGTCAGGAATAGGGGCTGCTTTCTAAAACACAGCCATCATCTTTTCCCTTTCTTAGGGGTGTGCCCACAGTCATTAGTGCGTGCTTTGGTGCCCTTTCTGGGCTTCGCTCTTCTCCCATAAAGCTTTTGCAGATTTGTACCCTGAAAGAAGAGTGAAGGATCATGGCCAGAATCGTTCACCTGGTGAACTAGATTGTTCACATGCGTCTAGGCTCAAATTTATATTTGTTGCATAGAGTTTTGGTAAAATTGAGCAGTGAGATGTCTAGACACAAGTTAAGTTAGAACCTAGTTCTGTGACAAAGGGTTAGGCTAGGGACTCTTCTAAATCTTGAGAGTTTACTACAAAACTTATTGTAAAAAGGAAACGAAATGGACAAATTAGACCATTTAAAGGTCATTGGTGCATTCTCTTATTCTTGAAAGTTGGTGAAATTGTGGATATAGAAAATGTAATATATGGTTTGGGTCAAGGTAAAGAATTTAGGAATTAAAAAATAAATGCTGCTACAGTTACTCTGTATTAGTGGTGGCTGTTTGATTTAGGATGATGGTGGGAAAAGAAACAACAACATTTCTGCTTCCATCCCATTTGTGTGTGGCAACCTTGTTTGCATTAGAGGTGCTCTTTTCCCTGCTCAGCACTCAATGGTCATTCAGACTTAAAGTCAGAGAGAGTCTGGAATGAATCTTGCTGGAATTGAAGCCAGTAGCTAAGGCTGCATTGTATCCTCAGAATGTTGAATCAAAGGCCTTTTATTATGTTTTTGTATTTTAAAATCAAGAATAAAAATTGGATTGGTCCAGTGTTCTTGCCTGGAGAATCCCAGGAACAGGGGAGCCTGGTGGACTGCCGTCTATGGGATCGCACTGAGTCAGACATGACTAAAGCGAGTTAGCAGCAGCAGCAGCAGAAAACCTCTGACCCATTTAGGGCTTGACCCTCATTGAGGAGGTGACATTTGCAACTACAGTTACGGGAACTGTGGCGTGAGACTGCCTTGGTTCACATTTTCTGCTAAGGAATATATGTGTGTGTGCATGTATTTTTTTTTCTTTTTTTTAGTTTGACCCAGTTTCTTTTCAGACTGTGACTAAAGCTACCTTTCTTCCGTACGCCACCTTTTTCCACTATACTCCTTGGATTGTAATTTGAGTCTGAGGGACCAGTGACCTACTTCCTTGCCAGTTTTTCTCTCCCAGCTTCCCTGTGGGCTCAGGGGGAGACACATTCACCGACCTCATAAAGGGTCTTGCCCGTTAGCCTCCTACTTAGAATAGGGAGCTGTGGGGCAGAGAGGAGATGGCTTATGTTGTAATTCTCCCAAGCTCAGATTGTTTTTCTGATGGAACAAGCTGGGGGAAGTAGGTGGAAGGGAGGATAGAGGGAGTTATTGGGCTTCACTTATCTTATCATTTGTTTCCCTCTGGATTGCCTTTGTTTATACTGTCTCCTCAGGTCAGGAATTCCTCCGGCAGAAAGCATGCATCCACACGGGGTTGTTGAGATTGGGGCTTCCTTCTTGTGCTCGAGTTGCTGACTTGGCTGTCCTCTCTCCAATTTGATCTGAAAGGAGGGCTGGAATGATTTAACCTGCTTTAAATTCTTCCATTACAGGGAAAAGAGATCTTAAAATGATGGCTTGCGGGTGAAAGGATTAATGATTTTTCTAATGGGGAAAGGAGATGATGCTGAGAAAGTTTAACACCTATGTGTAACTTCTTTATGTTGGTTGCCAGTTTAGAAACACATGTTTGACACCTTGAATGAAATCTTTTCTTCTTTTGGTTGTTGCTTGGCAATTGCACAGAGGAAAAAGAAACACCATTTGATTTTAGGTTCAGGTTTGGGTAATCTTGGTAGTTCCTTTAAACTTTCCTGGGCCCCTGTTTCCTCATCTGTGAAACAATGTGAAAATTCTAAAATCTTATGAGAACGATTTCATCCTAACACAGTGACCTCACATGGTGTTGTGTGGTGTTGGTATAATGTCCACTGGGTTCCCCTAGAATGGAGATCAGTGAGGGGAACCTCTGTTTTCTTACTTTCAGAGTTTCCAACCTTGGTCCCTGTCCTTAGCACAATGTTTCTGAAACCCTCTTCTTTCTTGGCTGGAAGCTAAACCCTCAAGGTCTGATCTCTAGTCTAATCTCCTTAACTGAGCAGCTTCTAGTCTTCCCTAGGCTGGAGGCTTAGAAAATTCCATAATAAGGGATGAGGCCAGACTGTGGTATCTTGGAGTGACCATCAAGTTTTCTTTAAGTCGATCATCTCTCTGAACTAGAATTTGATTACCACTGTTGGCACACAGGATGGATGCAGCCAACAGTCTTATTTTATTTGGCCAGCACAACGTTAACTTTAGTTAACATTTATATTGTGATTTGTCACTGACCTCACCAAACCTTAGTGCCTCATACACAACCACTTTGTTTATGTGATTCTTCTTAACCTCCTTGGACCCTGAAGGCATTTGAGTTTTCAATCCCCATTTTAAACCAAATTAAACTGCAGTAAGAGGCTCTTCGACCATTTACCCAGCAGTGGGCTGGCTAACGACCCAATCCAGGGTTTCTTAATCTCAGCACTATTGGCATTTTAGGCAGGATCCTTCTTTGTTGTTGGGGGCTGTACTGTGTGTGAAGGATGTTCATTAGTGTCCTGGGCCTCTACTCACTAGTAGCAACCTTCCGCCCAGTTATGACACCAAAAATGTCTTCAGATGTTGCCAAATGTCCCCTGGGAGGCAAAACTGGGTCCAGTTGAGAGCCAGTTGACAGATATTGGATGGCCTGGGAAGTTTAAACATTGGACGAGGCTTGGATATTTAAGGATAAATTAGAATTCATCTGGGAAACTGAGCTACCGTGTTTTGTTTTGTTTTGTTTTTTTCAGAAGTGGGGGTAGTTGGTTAGAACAGGGTAAAGGTCAGTGAATTAGACCCTTCGAGGTCGCTTCTTCATTCTTCCATGACCACTGCCTGGGAGGCCAGCCATAGTTTAAGGACATGTCCTTGGTCACAACAGGGGGCTCTGAGGCGCTCATGCTGGGTTGGGGCAAGCCCACAAGAGGTAGCATGCAAACAACTCTGAAATACATAGCTTGTGTTGGTGGATCAGTAAAGTGATCTGTGTGTGAAGACGATGAGGCTTTGGGGAAAGAAAGAGTCAGAGACCAAAATGCTTTAAAAAAAAAAAAAAGCTTTTAAAAAATAACAGTGTATCTCAAACAAGCAGTGAGGAAAGAGCTCTGAAAAGAACTAGCGGCAGACTGATGCCCCCCACCCCTCTTTTTTCCCTCTCCCTCAAAAAAGAATGTTTGTAAAACTTGACTCAAAAATGGGCTTTGGCAACACTTAAAACTTGCCTTGCCTCCCAGAAAAACATTGGCCAAGTTTCAGTGTACAGAGGGAGAGTGTTGTGAAGTTTTAATTAACCAATCCAAGCACAATCCTTGAGCAACTAATCCAGCGATAATGCTTAGGGAAGCACACAGTTTCATAAAAACATAAACCATCAAGTCTCTTCTTAGAGGGGTAGTTGGGACCTCTAAAGGGATCCATGCCTCTTCCTAAACACTGTTGGTTCTGTATCCTGGTTGGGAATCATAATTCTCCACGGTGGTTTAAAGAAATGCCTTGGTATCACCTCTCATCCTTCAGAATGGCTGTCATCAAAAAGACCACAAAAACAAATGTTGGTGAGGATATGGAGAAAAAGGAACTCTCGTACACTGTTAGTGGGAATGTGAATTGATGCAGCCACTGTGGAAAACTATATGGAAGTTTCTCAAAAACAAACAAAGAGAACTACCATATGACCCAGAAATTCTACCCCTAGGTATATATCTGAAAAAATCAAAAACACTGATTTGAAAAGATACATGTACCCCAGTGTTTGTAGCAGCATTGTTCAGAACTGCCGATATAGAGAAGCAACTAAGTGTCCATCAACAGATGGACATGGATAAAGAAGATGTGTATATATATATATATAATGGAATACTACTCAGCTATAAAAAAGAAAACTGGCCATTTGCAGCAACATGGATGACTTGGAAGATAGTAGTATGCTAAGTCAGAGAAAGATATTCTGTGATATCACTTATTTGTGGACTGTAAAAAATACAACAAACTACTGAATATAACAAAAAAGAAGCAAGACTCGTAGAGAACAAACAAGTGATTGCCAGTGGGGAGAGGGATAGAGGGGCAATGTAAAGGTGGGGGGTGGGTATTAGGTACAAACTATTGGGTGTAAGATAGGCTGCAAGGATGTATGTCCAACATGGGGAATATAGCCAGTATTTTGTAATAACTGTAAATGGAATGTAACCTTTAAAACTGTATTTTTTAAAAAAGTGAGATGCCCAGTGATTCTCATTCAGTAGATTTAAGATTTGGGCCTAATCTTCAGGATTCTTAAAGCTCCCATGGTAATTCTGATATTTAGCCAGGACTGAAAACCACTAGGAACACAAGATCCTTGTGTTTGGGAAATGTGGTTATAGTTGCAAAGGTGTGCTGGCCTGGATGGCTGGGTAGTTAAATGCACTGCTCTTTTTTCATTTTTTTGTGAGTATCCATTTTGATATGAATATTTTGTTTTCTAGAACTTTGAATTTGTGAAAAGGATAACTCTTTTATATATGGTATAGTGTGCATTACTTAATACATGGAACCTAGTGAAAGTGAAAGAGGAGAGTGAAAAAGTTGGCTTAAAGCTCAACATTCAGAAAACAAAGATCATGGCATCTGGTCCCATTACTTCATGGCAAATAGATGGGGAAACAGTGTTAGACTTTATTTTTCTGGGCTCCAAAATCACTGCAGATGGTGATTGCAGCCATGAAATTAAGAAATTTCCTTGGAAGGAAAGTTATGACCAACCTAGATAGCATACTGAAAAGCAGAGACATTACTTTGCCAGCAAAGGTCTGTCTAGTCAAGGCTATGGTTTTTCCAGTGGTCATGTATGGATGTGAGAGTTGGACTGTGAAGAAAGCTGAGTGCAGAAGAATTGATGCTTTTGAACTGTGGTGTTGGAGAAGACTTTTGAGAGTCCCTTGGACTGCAAGGAGATCCAACCAGTCCATTCTAAAGGAGACCAGTCCTGGGTGTTCATTGGAAGGACTGATGTTGAAGCTGAAACTCCAATACTTTTGCCACCTCGTGCAGAGAGTTGACTCATTGGAAAAGACTGATGCTGGGAGTAATTGGGGGCAGGAGGAGAAGGAGACAACAGAGGATGAGGTGGCTGGATGGTATCACCGACTCGATGCACATGAGTTTGGATGAACTCCAGGAGTTGGTGATGAACAGGGAAGCCTGGCATGCTGCAATTCATGGGGTTGCAAAGAGTTGGACACGACTGAGCAACTGAACTGAATTCTCATAATGTAGAGAGTTTTTATATTTTGGTAGACTGTACTGAGATAACTTGTGAAAGTTATTCTCTCCTTTTCAAGATGCCTCCCTGGGGTGATTGAATATGCATATTAATCTTTTTTTTTTTTTTTAAAGCAAAGGAGACAAAAAGCACCCAATGCCCAATACCGTGAGTGCCCTTGGATAAACTGGGTGGGAGAGTGGGAGTAAAAGCTCTTATTAGCCTCTGTTCTAGAAAAATCTAGATTCCAGGCGGCATCTAGGTATTTCACAGCAAAGTTAAACTCAGGTTTCTGTCAGACTCGTCTCTGACTTCATAAAATTGAGGCAGATTTATTTGTTGCAAGTTTCCTTCCTCGGCCTATGCCATGGGCCATTATTCAGGACTTTAAAGTCCTGCATTGTAAACTATCAAAGGTGGGAAATACAGTAAAATCGTGGCTCATTTTACTTAGAATAATCAGATTAGATCCAAATATCTATCAAGCATAGCAGAGGCAAGTAAATAAGTTTAAGGAGAAAATATTGTACCTGAGCCTTGTATGGCCTATCTCGTAAGCTATGGAAGTGTCCCCTTAAAGCATCATTTGTTTATTCATTTGGCAGGTAAAGAATGTTTTGATAGTGGATGTGAACATATCAGAATGCTGTTTTATATCCCAGCTTTCCCCCTTTGGAATGCAGAACTCTTACTAAATAAAGCTTAGATTATCGTCTGTCTTCAGCTTCTGAAATAAAAAAATTGCATTGTGCAATAGGTGAAGACTCTCCCCAATGAAAGATTCTTTGCTTCCACTGGCAAGTAATTTCATGTTTTGCTTATTTGGATCATGTCCACATTTTCAAAGGAATGTAACCAGCATCAGTTATAGGAAGCAATGCTCTACAATCTCAAATCAGTTTTTCCAGTATGTTATTCCTGTAGATCAAATCTTTTATCCTCAGCTCTTTTCTCTCCTAAATGCCAATCTTGAGTCTCAGATGACCATGTTTTGTATTAGAAAAAAATTTGTTAGCATGACATGATATTAAAGAAAGAATGGCAAAAGGCAGAATACAGATTTTTTTTTTAGGGTTGATGAAAATGTTCTAAAATTACTTATAATGGTTACACAGTCTATAATTATACAAAAACCCTCTAAACTGTACACTTTAAATGAATGAGTTTTATGGTGTGTGAATTATATCAAAATAAAGATGTTATATATATATAAAAAAGACTAAAAAGAATCAGACTAAGTAAAACCTTAGAATTTAGACCTTAGGGATAATATCTTGGCCTTACTTTTCTATCTCTTTTCTTCATGTACACCTCAATTTTTTCTCTAAATAGATAACATGGACAAAGAATAATTATTATTCCTCAGGACCACCTGAATCATGGGAAACTTTGTTACAATGACATTTTTATTGTAATGAAATATGGCTCATATTTTTCTCATCCCTGTTAATTGTGAGCTAGGGCATGAAAGGTTAGACAGGTTTGCAAAATTTTATACCTGGTGTGATGATAAGCTAAGATTTTGGCTTAGTTGCAATTTGCTTTAAACTTGTTCTGTTTGATTATTTTGCAGAATATTTCTGCTGTAGAAGCTGTCACACTGTAAAAAGTACTCAAGTTTATAATCTTGTCTGTAATACTGTTTATGTTGGAAAGGAATATTTCATTTATAAGGTATTATGTAACTTGGGGTTTCTCAGATTTGGATTCATGATCATTTGAGAAACACTGCATTAAAAGTTAAATTGCTGAATGTTGAGGTACTCATTTGATGCCATTGGGATCAAAAACTTGAGTACAGGTAGACTTTGAGGTTCTATTTGGGTATAAGATGGTTTTCCAGACATATTAATTCTGTTGCTGCATAATGAACTACCACAAATTTAGTGGCTTAAAACCCCACCAGGTCAGAAGTCTAGGCATGCTGTGGCTAGGATTCTCTGCTCACAGTCTCATCAGGCTAAAACAAATGTGTCAGCCAAAGCCACAGTTCTCATCTGGGGCTCAGGGGATTCCTCCAAGCTGTCTGGTGGTAGTTGTTGGTCAGTTGCTAAGTCGGATCTGAATCTTTGAGACCCCATGAACTGCAGCATGCCAGGCTTCCCTGTCCTCTCTCTTCCGGAGTTTGCTCAAACTCATGTCCATTGAGTCAGTGATGACATCCAACCATCTTATCTTCTGCCACCCCTTCTCCTCTTGCCATCAGTCTTTCCCAATATCAGGGTCTTTTCCAATGAGTTGGCTTTTTGTATCAGGTGGCCACAGTATTGGAGCTTCAGCTTCAGCATCAGTCCTTCGAATGAATATTCAGGATGCAGAATTTATTACCTTGTGTCTGTAGGACTGAGGGCTTCCCAGGTGGTGCTAGTGGTAAAGAATCTGCCTGCCAGTGCAGGAGACACAGGAGATGCAGGTTCACTCCCTGGGTTGGGAAGATCCCCTGGAGTAGGGAATGGCAACCCACTCCAGTATTCTTGCCTGGAGAAACCCATGGACAGAGGAGCATGGAGGGCTACAGTCTGTGGGGTCACAAAGAATCAGACATGACTAAGCACGCAAGGACTGAAAACTAACTGCTGGCCAGGAACTGCCTGCTTTTAGCTCCTAGCTAGAAACCTACATTTCCATGGCCTACATCGGAAGTTCACAAGAGGATATTTAGTTTCTTCTTCTAGGTCACTTCTTTTCTGCCATCAGCCAGAGAAAGGGCTGATTTTGTGGTCTCACCTGAATTGGTCAGGCCCACCCAATATAATCTCTCTTTGACCATATAATGTAACATAATCATAGGATTGATAGCTCATCATATTTATAGGTTCCACTCACCCTCTAAAGATTATGGGGCATCATTTCAAGTTCTGCCTTTCATACCGGATAACAGAAATTATGCTATTGTATTGCTGATGATTGTTAAGGTGAAAAATCCAAAATCCCAAAATGAATGATGTTTCACAAGGTATGCTTTAGGACCTCTCCCACTGCCCCCCTCCTACCTACCCCATCTTTTAAAAATATCTCCCCCTCAAACTTATTGCTTTCCATTGCTACTTTTCTTGTTTCAAGTAGAATGAAAATGACGATCAAAAAAATTTTGTTATTAAAATTTCCTACACAAAAACACAAATGCAAAGAATGATTAATATAGGTTTAATATATTAAACCTGTATATTTCTAAGTATATTTATATGGAGCTGTTACATCAGTTATCAGTTCATGTTTAATCTTTCATTTCTATCTCCAATTACTTTTTATCAGCTCTGGGATTATTTTAAAGTAAATTCTGGACATTTTATAATCTTATCTGTAAATATTTAGTATTTAGTTTATGTCCAAAAAAATTGGGACTCTCTTTTAAAAACATAACTAAAATCTCTTATATCTAAAATAATTTATATTATACCTTTAAAGTTACAAAACATTTCATCAGTTTTCAAATTTACTGTTAACTTTTTAAAAAGTTGATTGAACTCAGGATTCCAGTAAGGTTCATACACTGCAATTTTTAAAAAAAATGTCCCTTAAGCCTCTTTAAATCTCAGGTAGTGTTTTTCCTTGCCATTTACTTGTGAGAAGAACTGGATTATTTGTCCTATAGCATTTTCTACAGTCTGGACCTCATGGCAAAATACCTCTATTTCCCCTGTTTCCTTCAAGTTAGTTAAGATGAAAATAATCGATACCATGCACTTACGTCTCTTGTTCCTAGAGGCAGAAAAGCTCATTTGATAAACAGGATGCATACATGTTGTTTACTAGAATGTAAACTATTTGGTAAAAGCTCAGTTGGTAAACACAATGCATCCATATGGTTTACTGTCCATGTATGTACAGGTATTTAGAGATATATCTGAGAGTAAAGCAAATATGTTAGGTTTTTCAAATTCTTATTATTGAGAGCAGTCTAAGAGTTACCTACTCAGTGAATTAGTGTTTAAATTCTTGTGAAAAATATATCACATGCAGATGCACTAAGTGATACTTAGATTTATTTAGTAGTCCTTTAGCTTAAGTGTTTTTTGCTAAATAGAGTTTATCTTCCATAAAAGAAAAAAAAATTTTTTTTGAGGAGGAAGATGTTTCAGTTTTGGAAAATAACCAGATTATTAAAATTGTGCTGATCACAAAATAATTGGTTTTCTATAATAGGACTTTGCTAGTTATTCCATATCTGTAGGCTCTCCAGAGGTGTGTCCTGTGGCCTCAAAGAAGGTGATATATATTTTAAATCCTAACCATTGGAATATTCTATTTTAAAAACTGCAATACTTAATATTGCTTTGAGAGAATAACTTTATATGACTACCATTGAAGGAAAGTAGAAGAGGCTTTCCAATTTAAATTTTATTTTGAAGGAAAAAATAGAATTAGCTTGAGAGAAGTATTGATAAAAGCTTGATTGAGAGCATAGCAAGTTAGCATGGGGGATATAAAACTTTTTCTGTAAAGGGCTAGATATTAAATATTTTAGTCTTGGTAGGTCATGCTGGTCCTAACAACTATTCGACTCATTGTTGTCGGAAAAGCAGCTGCAGACAGTATGTAAACACATGGGGGTGGCAAGTTAGGAAGAACTGACGTCTTGACGATACCGTCTTACCCGTGGACATGGAATAGCTCTCCATTTACTTCTCTCATTTCATTCGCTAGGCTTTTGCAGTTTCTGCCTATAGATCTTGTACGTGTTTTGTTAGTTTTATACCTAAGTATTTCATTTCTGGAGTGCTAAGTTGTGTCGTGTTCTTAATTTCATCTTCCACTCATTTATTGTTGATATACAAGAAAGCAATTGACTTTTACTCTTAACCTTGTATCTTGGAGATTTTTTGTAGTGTTTTTTTTTTTTTTAATTAAGTCGAGAAAGTTCTCTATGCCTTGTTCACTGGGAGTTTTTAATCATAAATGGGTATTGAACTTTACCAAATACTTTTTCTGCATCTGTTGATATTATCATGTGATTTGCTTACCTGAGATAAATCTCGCTTTCTTTCGGTGTATAATTGTACATTTGTGTTGGATTCAGTTTGCTAATATGTTGTTGAGGATTTTGTTACGTTCCTAAGCAGCATTGGCTTATAGTTTCCTCGTAATGTTTTTGTCTAGTTTTGCTGTTAGCGTAATGCTGGTCTCATAAAAAGAGTTAGAAAGTATTCCCTCTTTGTATATCTTCCGAAAGAGATTGCAGAGAATATGTATGATTTTTCCCCTAAATATTTGGTAGAATTCACCTGTGAATCCATCTGAATCTGGTGCTTTCTGTTTTAGAAGGTTATTAAACTCTCTGGTTTTGTTAGTCTTAAGGCCTGTAAATTCAGAAACTGATGTATTTGTAGATAGTTGATGTTAAAGAATAATTAGTTTAAAAAGAAGATTCTCAGTTATAAAATAAACATGTCAACAATTTTTATTTAGCTTATTAATCAGTGAAGGAATCAGTAAGCTGTCAAGACCAGTTCAAAGGAGAATTTTAAGAACATATATATGTCTATTTATCTAGCCACAATCAGAAATGCTGAAATGAATTTGCTTGTGGATGCAAAACTTACTGATATTCTAAAGGGCTATACAATGTAATGTTTTCCTTTGTATATTTACGTAAATCAGTTGTATCTCTGCCAGACAAAATCCATTTGCTTCCTTATAGATAAAAGTCATTACATTGTTGTGTGTTTTTTACAAGTTAATTCCTACCTCTACAGAGTTGTGAAATTGTCTGACCCAGCGCATTCTCAGACTTTTCATTTCAGAACACTTTGATCCTATTAAATATTGAAGACTCTAAGAAAATTTGTTTAATATACAAATTAAATTGGAAATCAGAAGTGAAACGCTTTGTTCTTTCATTAAAAAAAAAGCAACAATGAAACCTAATTCATATTATCTAACTGATGACTTCATCTTGGGTGCTGAAACTTTTGAAAAATTCCATGGTATACTTGTTGAGAGAATGAGAGACAAAATGGCAAATAACATCTTAATATTATCATGAAAATATTTTTGAACTTATAAACATCCTGACAAGATCTCAATGCTCTCCCGGCTTCCCAAGCCACCCTTTTGAGAATCATTGGCCTATTTAGAAGGAAAAAAAAAAAAAAAATCAAAGATAATCCCTGGAGGATCTGCTAGACCACAAATGACACTCCACTGAAAAGATAATGCAGTAATCTCTTTTGACCATTTCTGAATTTTGATTTTTTTTCTGAACAGGAGTCCCTTCTTTGACAAATGTCCTTCACAGCAGGGGGAATTTTCAAGGCTATTCCAAACTATTAAGTCAAAGGTTATTTTTTGATTGTAAAATTAATACAGGTTAAAAATTTTAATATAGGTTACCATGTGAAAAATGAGAAAATATAGGAAAGTAATAAAAAAAGAAAAATCTTATAAAGGCAAGTAATGTTAACATTATGGGAAAGTATTTTTATGTAGTTTTAAAAATATTTTTGATTATATATTATATGTCCTGTTTTGCATTCTTCTTCCAACTAAATGTTGTCAAAGCATTTCTCATTTTTTATTTTTTATTGTGGTAGAAAACACATATGAAATTTACCTTCTTAACCATTTTTACACTTGCTCTTAGCCAAAAGGCCAAGAAGCGATCTTAACCATTTTAAAAACCCACAGTTTAGTAGTGTTCAGTATATTTACAGTATATTTACATTGTTATGGAACAGATCTCCAGAACTTTTTCATCTTGTAGAACTGCAACTCTATACCAATTAAACAATTCTGCCTTGCCTCTCCCCTAGCCCCTGGTAACCATCATTCTATACTCTTTTGTCTATGAGTTGACTACTTTAGATGCCTTGTATAAGTGGGATCACAGTATTTGTTTTCTTATGGCTGACTTACTTCATTTAACATAAGGTCCTCAAGCTTCTCCCATTTTGTAGCATCTGGCCAGATGTCCTCCTTTAAAGCTGTGTGATACTTCAGAGCATCTATATACCACATTTTGTTTATCCATTTGTCCCATTGGTGGACATTTGGGTTGCTTCCAACTTTTGGCTGTTGTAAATAACGTTGCTGTGAACATGGTGTGCAAGTATCAGTTTGAAACCATGCTTTCAGTTTTTTTGAATATATACCGAAAGGTGGGATATAACCAGAGCCTGAATCATATGGTCGTTCTGTTTTTAGTGTTTTGAGAAACTGTCATATTCTCTTCTGTAGCAGCTCTACCATTTTACATTCCCACCAACAAAAGTGCACATCTTTGCAATATTTGGTTTTTTGCATAGCCATCCTAAAAAATGAGAGATTATTAAAACTTTTAATAAACTTTGTTATTGTTCAGTCACTCAGTTCTGTACAATTCTTTGCAGCCCCATGGACTGCAGCACACCAGACTTCTCTATCACTGTCTCCTGGAGCTTGCTCAAACTCATGTCCATTGAGTCGGTGATGCCGTCCAGACATCTCATCCTCTGTCGTCCCCTTCTCCTCCTGCCTTTGATCTTTCCCAGCATCAGGATCTTTTCCAATGAGTCAGCTCTTCGCATCAGGTGGCCAAAGTATTAGAGCTTCAGCATCAGTCCTTCCAATGAATATTCAAATGAATGAATTTATTCATCTAATAAACTTAGATGACAGGATTTATTTCCATTTTATGTGCAGTATAGGGTAATCATTTTCCTAATATTTCCCACTAAAAGCTGTTATGAACATCTTTTTTCTTTTTCACACTATTTTCTTTGAATATATTTATTAGAAATGAAATAAATGGATCAAAATGTGTATAATTTTAAAATTTTTTGTTAAGTACTGCAAAATTGTTCTCAAGAAATGTTTTGCCAGTTGACACTGAATCAGTTGACACTAAAACTTCTTTCATTTCATGTCTGTGGTGTAAATGTTATTATCTTACAATTATCTGTGATTCAACAACTGATAAATGCTATCACATTGTGTTTTAATTTATATTTCAAAATTTATTAGTCGCTCAGTTGTGTCCGACTCTTTTGCTACTCCATGGACTGTAACCTGTCAGGCTCCTCTTTCCGTGGAATTCTCCAGGCAAGAATAACTGGAGTAGGTAGCTGTTCCCTTCTCCAGGGGATTTTCCTGACCCAGAGATTGAACCCAGGTCTCCTGCTTTGCAGGCAGATTCTTTACTGTCTGAGCCACCAGGGAAGCCCCAAAATTTGTTAAAATAGAACCGTTTCTCTAGGCTATTTGTATTTTTCCTTTCTCAAATGGTTATTTGCCCGTTTATTTATTTGAATCCCAGTGTTTTGAATGGATCATAAAAGAGATTAATTAGCAATGCAAATATGAAGTTACCAGACTTTTCACAAATGTATAAATAGTCATGGAACCTCTTAGCGGAAAAGTTATGAGGTCTGCAGGCACATTTTAAAATGACTTTAAGGGTCTCTGGCTACAGATTTGCATAATTAATTATGTTAACGAGCCTTTTCCTCATTATCTGGAGGGAAACCTTAGGTCAACTCCTGCCATCTTATGGCCAATTTGCATTTCCTGGAACTTTTGGCTCAGTGGTTTCTTACTTTAAGTGATTTTTCTGCTGATAGCGAGACTGCTACAGGTTTTTCTGGAGGCAGAGAGAACAGGGAGATGATAAGTGGTTTTTTCCATTGGACTGAAGATGTTTGGAAAAATAGGAGGTAGAACAATGAAATAATCCAAATATTATGAAGAAAGAGGCAGAAGTTTATATTAGAATGGTTTATATGATAAAGGAAATGTTATACCCAGTTCTTTTTGTTTATAAATGGTATCTCAAAGCAGATACTCAAGTACTTAGCTAAAACTTTTAAGGCATTGCCTATGCAGTACTAATACTATGATAATGCTGTACTCATCACAGCCTGATTGTCTTTGTGTCAATATATCATAAATCAATATTGTGGGGATGTAACTTTTCTCCTACTTTAAGCACTTCAGGTTTGTTCTAATTTAAACAGAAAGAACAAAAACCAACAAATCTTCCAAGCATTGAGAGAGAGGTTTGTGTTTTGAAATTAATTTTAGATAGTTATGGCAACCCATAATAGAATATAAGGCAGTGTATTCCAGCATGCTTTAGAGAAGACCACTTCATTCAGAATTATCATGTTTCTGTTGACATTTTTTCTGGAACTCTACTTTGAGACACTATGGCTGGCTGTCCTTGTTCAAGAAGTAACAAACAAAATGCAAAATGTGGAACTTTCTGGTAAGGCATTGGCAGATAGTCCTTGTGTGTTTGGGGGACATAGTTTGATCCAGTGGTGGAGAGGTTGCTTCAGTCATGTCCGACTGTGACCCTATGGACCACAATAGCCCACCCAGCTCCTCTGTCCATGGGATTCTCCAGGCTAGAATACTGGAATGGGTTGCCATTTCCTACTCTGGGGGATCTTCCTGACGCAGGAATCAAACCTGCATCTCTTCATTGGCAGGTGGGTTCTTTGCTGCTAGTGCCACGTGGGAAGCCGGGTGGAGAGGTTATTATGAAAGTATTCTCTGGAATAAGGACCACGATCCAGGGGAGAAGGTCACTTCTGCATTCTTCTTTCTGAGTCATCAATTCATGTCTTCCTAGCCTAGAAAAAGATATTTCTCCCCAGCTGATCTATTAGTTCCTAGGCACCATTCCAGTAGTCTTGCCTGGAAAATCCCATGGGCGGAGGAGCCTGGCAGGCTGCAGTCCATGGGGTCGAGAAGAGTCAGACACGACTGAGTGACTTCACTTTGACTTTTCACTTTCATGTATTGGAGAAGGAAATGGCAACCTACTCCAGTGTTCTTGCCTGCAGAGTCCCAGGGACGGGGGAGCCTGGTGGGCTGCCATCTATGGGGTCGCACAGATTCGGACACGACTGAAGCGACTTAGCAGCAGCAGGCACCATTCAGATCACAAGTGGTGAGGCCTTCCCTGATATCTCCGTTGGTAAAGAATCCGCCTTCTATATAGGAAACCCCAGTTTGATTCCTGGGTGGGGAAGATCCCTTGGAGAAGGGCTCAGCTACCCACTCCAGTATTCTTGGACTTCCTTTGTGGCTCTGCTGGTAAAGAATCCACTTGCAATGTGGGAGACTTGGGTTCTGATCCCTGGGTTGGGAAGATCCTCTGGTGAAGGGAAAGGCTACCCACTCCAGTATCCTGGCATGAAGAATTCCATGGACTGTGTATAGTCCATGGGTTGTAAAGAGTCAGACACGACAGCGACTTTCACTTTCACTTGATTCATTATAAATTGACTGATGAACAGAATTTCCGAGAGTACCAAATGCCTTTCTGAGTAAAGAATCAGACACTGCATTCCCACGTTCTGTGGACAAATGGCACCTCTAATGTAAATGGACCTTGAGATGTTTTGCTTTAATTTTCTATAATATTTCATTGATTTGCAATGGTAAAATCTTGTGAAAAATCTTTAATATGAAACAGAATAGAGTTTATAGTCTTTTAGTCTTTGCCTGGTAAAATCCTAGGCTAAAATTATTCAAATATATTTTTCTAGTTAATGATAAAGAGTTCCATATTTTATGAATTCACAAAAAATGATTTAAAATATAAAAGATTACTCTGTTATCTTCTGATTCAGCCATTTCCTGTTAATTCCTCTTATAAGATTTTTGGATGGACTGTATAATTGATGGACTCACATTTTGTAACTTTCTATGTAGGTTTCATTTTTTAAAAGAGGCTACTCCTAAGTGGGTCAAACTTTAACAGATACTGTCATTAATTTTCTACTGAGATTGGCAAACAGTTGTTATTTGGTTTGTGTTTACTTAGATTTTCAAATATATTTACTGTCTTGCTCTGTTGAAGAAAGTTTTAATTCCTAGTGTTTAGTACCTAAGTGACAAAGTGTAGGTCCATGTTATAACAGTAATGCTGTAATTTTTTTTTTTTTTTAGGTATAATCATCTAGTTGGTGGCATGAACTTTTTTGAAGTGAGAAGTTTTAAAAATAATCTCAGACAGAAAACCTTGAAATTATCAACTGTCCCAAAGAGAACTAATACAAATCTTAAGTCAAAATTTCAAACCATACATTATGGCTCACGTTGTACAAAACTCTCTAGTGAGGGAATGCAGTTCTTTAGCCTGCTATCCACTCTGTCACTTTGGCTGACAGTCTCTTGGGTTTCAGTATCCTTCGATTTCAGATATATGAAACGCAGAGGTTTGGGTTAGCTCACCATTTCTGTGACAGATTTGTCTCCAGTGGCTTTGAAAGGCGTGCAACATTCACTATCTGAGTTGACCCTGAGTGTCCTGCACCACAAGTCAGGATCTGGCAAAACTGAACCCCGGAATGAGTAATTTGCATACTAATAAATTTAGTGTAATGACAGAATCAGGGTTAGAACTCAAGTCTCCACTACCATCACATCCTAGATGGTTATCTGACAGCCCCAGATGTCAAATACACATCCCTTCCCCCACTTCCTCACTGTCCACAATTATGGCGGAGAGTGTTTATCCAGTGCTTATCTAATGTGACATTTCTTTCCTACGCAGCCTGGACATGGCTTCAGAATCCATCTCAAAGCAACATTCTAATAGCTACAGCTAACAGGCAAGAAATTCTAACGAGTTTGGCATTGTACGCAGCTGAATCTTTAAAAAAGGGCCACTGTAAAATTTTTAAAGGAAATTTACTTGTATTGTTTAATTCAAGTGGAATGTTGTTGCTTTCTTTTTAGCAGTGGTTTCCAATATGATGATTTCTTTTTAATTAAGATAATTATAGATTACCACATGACAGTTCAATGACACCATCAATGAATTTCAGTTTCATTAATCACAATATATAAATCCATTTGGAGAAATGGACATGCATATATATACAAAACATTTACATGCTTATGAATGAAAGGCTCCTTGTGGTAATTCCCACCCTCCACCTACTGCCCACAATCCCTACCCCCAAGAGTTAGGCATTAAAAATCATTATTCTATACTATTTTGTCTTTTTTTCTTAGTTTTAGTTTAAGTTAAATAGGATTTAATTTTTGTTTTAAGTGACCTCTTCAGTGGTTTCCATTCTGTATGCTGTGGAGTCCCATTTCCAGGAGGTGCCTCAAGAGATACCCTCCACCCCCACCCTACTGCCTTACACCCCTTCCAGCCGTAACCAGCCTGTCTGCTTCAAACTCTTCTGGATATTGGGATTCTCCATGAGATATCATTCAGATAATGGGTTTCACATCTTTTTAGAATTGAAAAGGACTGATAATCCTACATGCCCATTTCACACAGTATTTCGAGGTTATCCTGTTGGTTAAAACTGGAGCCAGGCCACTCTTTCTTCATCCCCTTGTCCTGTGAAGGAGGCGGTGGAGGAGGTAAACGGACACCACTGCCAGCTCTGAGTGCACATACTTAAGTGGAAAGAAAAATTGTTTACCGTGTTACCAGGGGCCTGAAATCTGTTTCCACCCTGAATAAAAGGTTATGTGGTGTATGTATTTGTTAGTTTGGGGTGGGTGGAGGGATGGTGAAGCTTTTTTTAAAGCTTAATTTTATTTGAAACAGTAACAAGTGATGCTCTAGGTAGAAGACAGTTTCTCTTCTCTTTTTCCCTGTGTTGTGCCCCTTCCCCATGTGGCATGATTTACCTTGTCCTGAATTTAACTGTTGTCTAAGCAGACTCTCTTGTCGCTTTCCTAAATTTCCTGTCTATCAGGACAAATCAACATGCCATCAAGATATTGGCCAAAAGGATACTTAACATACCTTGTTTGGGCTATCTTTTTCTTTTTGCCTCAAATGTCCCTGTAAAACTCCTTGGTTTTTAGGACTTGCTTACCTCAGTTTCAGTTCAGTTCAGCTGCTCAGTCATGTCTGACTCTTTGCAACCCCATGGACTGCAGCACACCAGGCCTTCATGTCCCATCACCAACTCCCGGAGTTTACTCAAACTCATGTCCTTTGAGTTGGTGATGCCATCCAGCCACCTCATCCTCTGTCGTCCCCTTTTCCTCCTGCCCCCAATCTCTCCCAGCATCAGTCTTTTCCAATGAGTCAACACTTCTCATGAGGTGGCCAAAGTATTGGAGTTTCAGCTTCAACATCAGTCCTTCCAGTGAACACCCAGGACAGATCTCCTTTAGAATGGACTGGTTGGATCTCCTTGCAGTCCAAGGGACTCTCAAGAGTCTTCTCCAACACCACAGTTCAAATGCATCAATTCTTTGGCGCTCAGCTTTCATTATGGTCCAGCTGTCACATCCATACATGACTATTGGAAAAACCATAGCTTTGACTAGACGGACCTTTGTTGGCAAAGTAATATCTCTGCATTTTAGGTTGGTCATAGCTTTCATTCCAAGGAGTAAGTGTCTTTTAATTTCATGGCTGCAATCACCATTTGCAGTGACTTTGGAGACCCAAAGAATAAAGTCCGCCACTGTTTTCACTGTTTCTCCATTTGCCATGAAGTCATGGGACTGGATGCCGTGATCTTAGTTTTCTGAATGTTGAGCTTTAAGCCAACTTTTTCACTCTCGTCTTTCATTTTCATCAAGAGGCTCTTTAGCTCCTCTTTACTTTCTGCCATAAGCATAGTGTCTTCTGCATATCTGAGGTTATTGATATTTCTCCCGGCAATCTTGATTCCAGCTTGTGCTTCTTCCAGCTTAGCGTTTCTCATTATGTACTCTGCATAGAAGTTAAATATGCAGGGTGACAGTATACCGCCTTGACGTACTCCTTTCCCGATTTGGAACGAGTCTGTTGTTCCATGTCCAGTTCTAACTGTTGCTTCCTGACGTGCATACAGGTTTCTCAAGAGGCAGGTTAGGTGATCTGGTATTCCCATTTCTTTCAGAATTTTCCACAGTTTATTGTGATCCACACAGTAAGGCTTTGGCGTAGTCAATAAAGCAGATGTTTTTTTGAACTCTCTTGCTTTTTCCATGATCCAGCGGATGTTGGCAATTTGATCTCTGGTTCCTCTGCCTTTTCTAAAAGTAGCTTGAACATCTGGAAGTTCATGGTTCTCATATTGCTGAAGCTTAGCTTGGAGAATTTTGAGCATTACTTTACTAGCATGTGAGATGAATGCAATTGTGCGGTAGTTTGAGCATTCTTTGGCATGGCCTTTCTTTGGGACTGAAATGAAAACTGACCTTTTCCAGTCCTGTGGCCACTGCTGAGTTTTCCAAATTTGCTGGCATATTGAGTACAGCACTTTCACAGCATCATCTTTCAGGATTTGAAATAGCTCAACTGGAATGCCATCACCTCCACTAGCTTTGTTTGTAGTGATGCTTCCTAAGGCCCACTTGATTTTGCATTCCAGGATGTCTGGCACTAGGTGAGTGATCAAACCATCATGATTATCTGGGTTGTGAAGATCTTTTTTGTACAGTTCTTTTGTGTATTCTTGCCCCCTCTTCTGAATATCTTCTGCTTCTGTTAGGTCCATACCATTTCTGTCCTTTATCGAGCCCATCTTTGCATGAAATGTTCCCTTGGTATCTCTAATTTTCTTGAAGAGATCTCTAGTCTTTCCCATTCTGTTGTTTTCCTCTATTTCTTTGCATTGATCGCTGAGGAAGGCTTTCTTATCTCTCCTTGCTCTTCTTTGGAACTCTGCATTCGTATGGGTATATCTTTCCTTTTCTCCTTTGCTTTTTGCTTCTCTTCTTTTTACAGCTATTTGTAAGGCCTTCTCAGGCAGTCATTTAGCTTCTTTGCATTTCTTTTTCTTGGGGATGGTCTTGATCCCTGTCTCCTGTACTGTGTCACGAACCTCCATCCATAGTTCATCAGGCATTCTGCCTATCAGATCTAGGCCCTTAAATCTATTTCTCACTTCCACTGTATAATCAATCGTAAGGGATTTGACTTAGGTCATACCTGAATGGTCTAGTGGCTTTCCCTACTTTCTTCTATTTAAGTCTGAATTTGGCAACTAACTCAGTTTACCTTACCCATTTGAGGCTGCAGGTGATCTAGAATTTCTGGAACACGTGTCTGGTGACACTTTGTAGAGGGCACTGAGTGAATCCTAGTCCCATGCCTGTGGGGGGTGTTCACTGTTTGCCTTCAGACTCTTGTAGCTTGGCTGCTCCCGCAGACTCCTGATGGGCAGCTCGCTGCCTCGCCCTCCTTGGGAAGGTCATCTCCTGAGCAGAGTTGCTTTTCTGGTAACTGTGGCAAAGCCGACCATTTCACTTCAGTTAGTAGTTTCACCCTCCTCTCTTCCCATATGTTTAAACAGATCTGATACTGAGAAACTGAAATGGCTCTCTCCGGACCCTCTCACGGTGACTCTGTGGTAAAGAATCCGCCTGCAGTGCAGGAGATGTGGGTTTGATTCCTGGGTTGGGAAGATGCACTGGAAAAGGAAATGGGACTTCACTCCAGTGTTCTTGCCTGGAAAATCCATGGACAGAGGAGCCTGGTGGGCTATAGTCCTTGGGGTTGCAAAGAGTCAGACGTCACTGAGTGACTAAAGAACGACAGTAAAGTTCAGAGTTAGGAAATAAAAGGAAGGAGGAAGGAAACAAACAGTGAAAGCCTCGTAGGTCAGAAAACTGAAGCTATCTGCTGTCTTTAACAGGAGATATGTCCTTCTCATCTATCAGCCATTTAGCAAGTCTGTTTTCTTTCAGAATAAGTTAGGATGGCTAACTGCAAGTTCTTGAACTGCCTAAGGGAAGACTGTGTAGAGGAACTTTAGTTATCATAGCTCATCAGCAATGTTCTAGAAGCTTACCAGTTTCCTTTGTGAGGTGGGAAGGAGTTTGATGAGCAACATGATGGATTTGAAGGGCCCTCGAGATTTATACAAAGTTAATGTGCTTTGGTGGAGACAGTTCACTAATGGTAACTTCATTTTCTTCCCAAGGCAAATTGGAATCTCAGAAGTGTTAAGATATCCACTGCGCGTATCTGCGTCACTGGAATTATTGATTAGCTTGTTGTAATCACAACAGAGTGACTGCTGTTTCGAGTAGGAATGAAACGTCAAGGATTGTTATCCAGGAGCTGTTTTTTAAAGGCAT
The DNA here is from genome assembly GCF_042477335.2 of Ovis canadensis. Taxonomy (NCBI): domain Eukaryota; kingdom Metazoa; phylum Chordata; class Mammalia; order Artiodactyla; family Bovidae; genus Ovis; species Ovis canadensis. The sequence goes on from NC_091251.1 coordinate 81,846,928, forward strand.
CCCTAGAAATGAGTACTATCTGTGAATGCACTGTGTCAGTGTCAATTTCCTGGGTTTGATAATGTGTCATAGTTTTGTAAGGTATTACTGATGGGGGAAGCAGGAGATTTTTTTCTCTTCTCCTCTCCTCCCATTCTATTCCCCCTCTGCCTCTCTCTTCCTCTCCTTCTCGTCCTCCTCTTCCTGCTCCTTCTCCTTCCTTAGGAGACTAAGGTTATGGCAAGAGTCAAAAGTTAAAAATACCCTGAGAGGAAGAATTACCATTCCAGGTAAGACATTTCATTTCAGATCTAATATCTTTCATTCCTTCCTTGCCTCCCTCCCTCCTTTCTTTCCTCGGTTTTACTGAGATACATTTCACATATTTACACCATCTCTTCTAGAGTACAGTTAATTGGTTTTTTCCACAGTTCATTATTTATCCACAGAGTAGTATAACCATCACCACAATCTAATCCTAGTTTAGAAAATTTTCAACTCTCCAAAAAGGGACTCCAGAGGCATCAGCAGTTATTTGTGTACCCTCTCTAGCCCTTGCCCCGTCCCGGCCATCTTCATCCCAGAAAGCCATGGATTTGCTTTCTGTCTGTATGGATTGTCTTGTTCTGGACATTTAAATGAGGTCATACAGTATCTGACTTTGTGTGACTGGCATCTTTCATTTTAATGTTTTTTAAGACTTCATTCACGTCATAGCCTATATCATTACTCCTTTTTTGTTACCAAATAATAGTCCATTTTATGGATACACCACATTTTGTTTATTCGTGGCCATTTAGACTGTTTTCATTCTGTGGTTGTTACGAATAATGTTTCTGTCAGCATTCATGTACACAGTTTTGTGTGAACATATGTTTTTAGTTCTCTTGGGTAAATACCTAAGTATGGAATCGCTGGGTCATATGGAGAGTCTATGCTTGTATTTTGAGGAACTGCCAAACTATTTTCCGAGTGGCTATGCCATTTTATATTCCCACCAGCAGTGAATGAAGATTCCAGTTTTTCATACCTCAGGTGTTTCTTAAACACTGTGTTTTTGTTGTGTTTACTAAATGTTTCCTCTTGTCTTGGGGGCCCTGGGAGTAGGGAGCTGACTAGTAACATTGGAGGAAATGAAACCAATAAAAATCAAATAAATTAATTTCAGATTGGCGGAGTGTAGTTCTGGAAACCTTTCTGCCCAGAGCCTACAAACCTTCCTGTTTGACTGGATATGACATTACCAGGAATTTTACTTTGCTGCTTTTATTCTCCCTGAGGAGAAGAAAAGAAATATGTCTTTTCCTCACCAGACATGGAAGGTTCAAACGAACATAAAGGACCCCTGAGTTATTAACAATTCCACGAGAACATGTACTTGGTCTGTGCCCAGAATAGTCTATAAAATGTTTGATCTTGGTGCTTCCTCTGTACTGTTCTCCACCAGAGTGTCACACAAGAGCTGAGTCAAGGTTTGTTGAATCAATATTTGGAAAAGAAGTGATGACTGGATGCTAGTCCACTGGCCTGGGCCCCTGGAAGGCCTCCCCCCGACTGTGCTTTCTGTCAGCTGCAGCCTCTCCGGGTTGTTACTGGCCTGCACCAGGCAGTGGTGTTTGCATTTGCCTTGTCTGAGCTCAGGATAACAAGACCTTCCATAATCCACCAGGGCAGTGAACAGGTAAGTCTGAAGATCTTGAAAATGGCCCAGTACACCAGCCAAAGACAGGATCCCAGCTCCTTTGCCCCATGTGGCAGACTTGGGGAGTAGGCAGGCAAGGGAATACCAAGGAATACTATCTCTAAATTCTGGTACATAGATCTGACAGCTCCCATGGTCTTCTGGCCACTGTTGGTTACTTTTGGTCATATATTGATAGGAAGCAACCAGATTATTTTGCCTGCTGAAACCAAACTGTAACAGAGAAGACTCGCCCCTTATGACTACCTTTCTCACATTCCCCCTATTTTTTTCCCCCAGAAAAGGATGTATTTCCTTTATTCAAGTAAGTCAAATAGGAATCTAGTTGAGGGGGGGCACAGGCTTCAAATAATAGCTACCCATCCCATCTCCCACATTTATCTTCTTGCAGAGCAGAACTTATGCATGATGGTTACAAGGGTAGATTCCCTCCAGGTTTTCATTGACACCCTAACTGTGTACCTTTCACTCTCCTTGTGGGTGGGGGTCACTTCACATAGGTAGTGTCTAGCAGGTAAGTGTTGTCTCTAAGGCCTCTCCTCCTTGATCGTTCACTCTCTAGCCAAACCTCCTTTGACTTCCCAGAGTCCCTCCCTGAAATGCCTTGCTCACATCAGGACAGGACCCCATGTTCCTTTCTCCTCTCCAGTAAAAATTGTCCATCTCAGGCACGTTCTTCCAACGACCTGTATTACCTCTGTCAAATCAGTATCTTGTTTCCATTAAAATGAGATTGGGTTGTATGTGTCTATGTATATGTGTGGGTATATGATTTTGAACAGCTGTCTATTGATTATGGGCTTTCTGCATAGCTCAGTCGCTAAAGCATCTGCCTGCAATGTGGGAGACCTGGGTTCAATTCCTGGGGTGGGAAGTTCCCCTGGAGAAGGAAATGGCTACCCACTCCAGTATTCTTGCCTGGAAAATCCCATAGACAGAGGAGCCTGTTGGGCTAGAGTTCATGGGGTCGCAAGAGTCAGACATGACTTAGTGCTATCTTTCTTTCTATTGACTGTACCCATGCAAACTGTCTACCCATTTTATTAAGCCTATATGTCATTGATGGGCAAAAAATGTTGTTTTAAACTACATTCATTTCAAGGGTCAATTTCACATCTCCATGAAGCCTTAGAATATTTTAATGTAAAAATAACTGTTGATGTATTATCTGTTGGCTAGCCCATTTTGTAATTTCTGTAGTAATTAATGTATCTGGCTTAATGGCTTCAACTGGAGCTATAAAGAGTTGAATTCTAAATATATACTATATATATATATATATATATATTTCTTTTGACTTTTTTTTTGACCAGCCCATACTTTGACTAGACTGAGAGTTCATAATGCCTTTCCCAAATCAGTTTCCCAGCAGTTAAAAGAATTTTTAAAACAGACCTTTGCTATACATTTGTTCATCTGACATTGTGTTTGACCTGGTCTTGGGATAAAGAGAACTATCTGAAAAACGCTGTTTCTCATGCAGGTAGGGGTGGAGAACTGAGTTCTTCTTAATCCATATATATGCCTTTTTTTGTTACTAAACACAGTAGACCCAGAGAGGCAGCCTGTGTGACATGCCAGGCCTCAGGACGAGCTCCCTGTGATTGTATCTGACCAATTTTTAAGGCAGTAAGGATTGATCAACCATCAGCCACCATAACACTTCATACAGTTACTTTCATCTTTAGCAGGGTAGTGGATTTATCTGCCTTACAACTTATCCACAAAACATCATCCTTTTATCTCTTTGTGACATTTTTCACCTTTATGGGATTCTGACTGTATCATTGTGGCTTATAACTGGAGTTACCAGTGGAAGTCTGAGATCTGATTTTCTTCTAAATAAGCATGTTGTATGATGTCCAGTAGGGTAGCGACCAGCTGTATGTGGCTGTTTATAAACAGGTGTGAAACATAACAAAAGACGAAGAATGAGTGACCCTCCACAAAGGAGAAAATAGAAAGCTGCTTCTTGATATGCTGTGAGAAGCATTCTTTGCGCTCTTGGTTGTTCCAGAGGACAGCAGAGAACAAGGACCAGGGTGCTCCCAGCATGTTGGTGGTTTCCACCGGGACTCATGCCAGAAACTGGAGAGTGTTATGGAGTAAGTTTTTCCAGCTTGCAGGAAAAGATTATTTAAAACAGCAACTAGAACAAAACACCCCACCAAACTCACACAACTTCACCCAGAAAGTTTCTGAAGATAGGCTGGTGATTGGGGTGGTAGTGGAGTGTGTTAAATTTCTCTTCAGCGTCACACACTTGGCCTAAGTTTGGAGAGGAATTTAGTTATAATTTGGATGTAGGCACCATCACTACCACATTTCAGATCCTCGTTAGCCACATGTGGCTAATGGCTGCTCTGTTAGACATTGTAGAGATAACATATCCATTGTCATAGCAGGATGGCTGTTCATTGGCTTTTTTTTTAGCCTGCAGTAAGTTTGTATGCAGACTGCTGTGTAATATTTCCTCCAAGAGTAAAACTAAAGTCTAGGGAATTGGATTTTCTGCTCCCCAGAACTGGCTCTTAGATCTACCTAAGACTTAATGCCAGTGTATTTTATAGGTTCGGTTCAGTTCAGTCACTCAGTCATGTCCGACTCTTTGCAACCCCATGAATACTGCATGCCAGGCCTCGCTGTCCATCACCAACTCCTGAAGTTCACTCAAACTCACGTCCATCGAGTTGGTGATGCCATCCAGCCATCTCATCCTCTGTCGTCCCCTTCTCCTCCTGCTCCCAATCCCTCCCAGCATCAGAGTCTTTTCCAATGAGTCAACTCTTTGCATGAGGTGGCCAAAGTACTGGAGTTTCAGCTTTAGCATCATTCCTTCCAAAGAAATCCCAGGGCTGATCTCCTTTAGAATGGACTGGTTGGATCTCCTTGCCGTCCAAGGGACTCTCAAGAGTCTTCTCCAACACCACAGTTCAAAAGCATCAATTCTTCGGCGCTCAGCCTTCTTCACAGCCCAACTCTCACATCCATACATGACCACTGGAAAAACCATAGCCTTGACTAGACGGACCTTTGTTGGCAAAGTAATGTCTCTGCTTTTCAATATGCCTTCTAGGTTGGTCATAACTTTTCTTCCAAGGAGTAAGTGTCTTTTAATTTCATGGCTGCAGTCACCATCTGCAGTGATTTTGGAGCCCCAAAACATAAAGTCTGACACTGTTTCCACTGTCTCCCCATCTGTTTCCCATGAAGTGATGGGACCAGATGCCATGATCTTCGTTTTCTGAATGTTGAGCTTTAAGCCAACTTTTTCAATCTCCTCTTTCGCTTTCATCAAGAGGCTTTTTAGCTCCTCTTCACTTCTGCCATAAGGATGGTGTCATCTGCATATCTGACGTGATTGATATTTCTCCCGGCAATCTTGATTCCAGCTTGTGCTTCTTCCAGTCCAGCGTTTCTCATGATGTACTCTGCATAGAAGTTAAATAAGCAGGGTGACAGTATACAGCCTTGACGTACTCCTTTTCCTGTTTGGAACCAGTCGGTTGTTCCATGTCCAGTTCTAACTGTTGCTTCCTGACGTGCATATAGGTTTCTCAAGAGGCAGGTCAGGTGGTCTGGTATTCCCATCTCTTTCAGAATTTTCCACAGTTTATTGTGATCCACGCAGTCAAAGGCTTTGGCATAGTCAATAAAACAGAAATAGATGTTTCTCTGGAACTCTCTTGCTTTTTCCATGATCCAGTAGACATTTGCAATTTGATCTCTGGTTCCTCTGCCTTTTCTAAAAGTAGCTTGAACATCTGGAAGTTCATGGTTCACATATTGCTAAAGCCTGGCTTGGAGAATTTTGAGCATTATTTTACTAGCATGTGAGATGAGTGCAATTGTGTGGTAGTTTGAGCATTCTTTGGCATTGCCTTTCTTTGGGATTGGAATGAAAACTGACCTTTTCCAGTCCTGTGGCCACTGCTGAGTTTTCCAAATTTGCTGGCATATTGAGTACAGCACTTTCACAGCATCATCTTTCAGGATTTGAAATAGCTCAACTGGAATGCCATCACCTCCACTAGCTTTGTCTGTAGTGATGCTTTCTAAGGCCCACTTGACTTTGCATTCCAGGATGTCTGGCTCTAGGTGAGTGATCATACCATCGTGATTATCTTGGTCGTGAAGATCTTTTTTGTACAGTTCTTCTGTGTATTCTTGCCCCCTCTTCTGAATATCTTCTGCTTCTGTTAGGTCCATACCATTTCTTTCCTTTATTGAGCCCATCTTTGCATGAAATGTTCCCTTGGTATCTCTAATTTTCTTGAAGAGATCTCTAGTCTTTCCCATTCTGTTGTTTTCCTCTATTTCTTTGCATTGATCACTGAGGAAGGCTTTCTTATCTCTTCTTGCTATTCTTTGGAACTCTGCATTCAGATGCTTATATCTTTCCTTTCCTCCTTTGCTTTTCACTTCTCTTCTTTTCACAGCTATTTGTAAGGCCTCCCCAGACAGCCATTTTGCTTTTTGGTATTTCTTTTCCATGGGGATGGTCTTGATCTCTGTCTTCTGCACAATGTCACGAACCTCAGTCCATAGTTCATCAGGCACTCTATCTATTAGATCTAGTCCCTTAAATCTATTTCTCACTTCCACTGTATAATCATAAGGGATTTGATTCAGGTCACACCTGAATGGTCTAGTGGTTTTTCTTTCTCTCTTCAATTTAAGTCTGAATTTTGCAATAAGGAGGTCATACAATAAGGAGGTCAGCCACAGTCAGCTCCCGGTCTTGTTTTTGCTGCCTGATTGGAGCTTCTCCATCTTTGGCTGCAAAGAATATAATCAATCTGATTTCGGTGTTGACCATCTGGTGATGTCCATGTGTAGAGTCTTCTAGTGTGTTGTTGGAAGAGGGTGTTTGCTATGACCAGTTATAGGTTCACGTACATATAAATATAAGATTTGTTTTGAACATGAACTTGCCCGTCATGCATTCTGATTCATCCAGTCCTTACTTACCCTGACTTCTTGTTCTCAGAATCCTTCCTTTCTAGTATTCCTTTGGTGCCTGCTCCTCTGCCTCAGGAACTATGATAACTGCATTTAGCCATGCCTTAATTTGTTGTTAACTACCTTGCTCCAAATGTATACAGTTACCTTGCCTGGGTGTCAGCCATGGATTATGTTGGACTCAAGAGTGGTTCCTGCTATGGATGTAGTTATTTGTTTTGAAAACACAGATTTTCCAGAATAACATCCATTGCCAATCACTGAACCACAACGAAGAGTATTGTCTTGACTTCATTTCTTGTTTTAAGCGTCTGGCTTGAGTTTCACAGGCTTCTCCTCCTGAGATTTTGTTTTCCCAGAAGCTGCTGGCAGGAGACAGAATGATCTGAGGAAGTCAGAGAATTGGTTGCTCTCTTCTCTAAATGTCATGGAACATAACTAAATTTAAAGCTCTTAAAGGCAAAGGCAATATATTTTCTCACCTGTACTTTACCTGTAAGTACTTAGAGTATTAATACTTAAACAGTGATTGGCTGATTGATTAACTCTGGAGCAGACTTGCTCAATGTGGTTTTTTGTTTTAATTTTTGTTAATATTTAAATCTGCTGAAATTGAACATTCTGCAATGAAAATAAGTTTGTCTAGTTTTGAACAATGAACTGGCTTATTATTGATACATGCTTTCCTCATGCACCACACTCATCATTGCTTCCAACAGTACTTACTATGACTCTATTAGTGATAATTAATAGTTCTCTTGGTGAAGCCAAAGAATGAATGTGGTTAGTGAGGCATCACTGATGAAACAATGTTCTTGCCTCTAACACAGAATAGGTCTTGGGCTCTGTTTATGTGGCCCCATTTATTCCATTAGGCAGTGAGGACCCCTGGAACTAAGTGCAGTATGGTTGTAGGATTCTGGATGCAGCAGAATGCTGGGTTTGTTGAGCAGAAATCTTGATTTGAGTCTGTTCTTGGGTCGGCTTTGCCACCATTAGCTCCAAATCTGGGGAGTTCTGATTTAATTTCCCTTTGAATGAAATGAGTATTTTGATGCCTGGCTTCCCTGTCTACTTAGAGGGGCTTATGAAGATCAAAGAGAAAGAGTACACAGAATCATTTTTCACAGTGTTATAAAGTGTAAGATTTTGCTTCTAAAAGAGTGATACATAGCCCATGTATATCTGTGGATTGATGTTTATACTCATCGAGTCCTCTTGTTTATGTGTCAAGAAACTCAAATCTTAAGACATTGGGGCAACTAAGAACAACTGCTGAGAATCTAATGGAATATATGCTCAAAATATGTTTTTGTTGTGTGAGGATGATTTATTTTTTTCTTTTTGCATTTGAAAGGTCAACTTGGTACCACTTATTTTAAAATGGGTGTAGACTACTGTTTTCTAGAACATTCAACTAAGTGGAGGAGGATTGAACTGATGTCAGCTTCCTTGTGTGTTATTTTCTTGGCTGACTTGGTTTGTATCTCTGATCATAGAGAGGCTTCCCTGGTGGCTCAGATGGTAAAGAATCTGCCTGCATTGCAGGGGAACTGGGTTTGATCCCTGGGTTGGGAAGATTCCCCTGGAGAAGGGAATGGCTACCCACTCCAGTACTCTTGCCTGGAGAATTCCATGGACAGAGGAGCCTGGGCAGACCTCAGTCCATGGGGTCACAAAGAGCTGGACACAGCTGAGTGACTAAGCACTACTACAGCACCACAAGATCATAGAGGGGAGGCATCAAGTAGGTACCAAAGTGGCTATTTCTTTGTTCTTTTCCTTTTAGGCTATGCATCAGAATTATTTTGATTGCAAGCAAGAGAAGCTAAACTTAAGCAAAAAGAATTTGCCAGAAGAATATGGGGTAGCCCTAATGAAAGCTGGAAAGCACAGATGGCTCTGGAGATTTAGAGTTCCAGAGAGAAAGTCTACTTGGCCTCCTTTAAATCTTTGCTCAGCATTGGCACATTTTTGGCAGGGTTGGCAGGGTGGAGGCAAGACACCAAGGGTTTAAGGAATAGGGGTGGATCATTCCCTGTAAAATCAATATGCTAGACCGGCAAAAAGAACAGTAGATTTCAGCAGGATTCTCAGTTCTCTGAAATTAGAGGGGCCACTTAACATGCTCTGTCTGTGTATCTACCAGCATGGGTTACACCTCCCTGCTTTTATTAACCAGAGAAGCAGAAGTTGAGAAAGATTAAAGAGGAAAGGATCTTCACTGCTGGACACCACTGCACACTCAGGATATAGACTAAGTGTTCCTCACTGTTCCTGAGGGAGGCCCTCTTATATACTGTAGTGGGATCCTTTGGTACTCTGTTTATTTTTCTCTTTTGCATTGCCATTGTAGTTATAGAATTTTAAGCAGTATGGAAAAAGAAGTAAGACTGTTTCTACTTCCATTGGGGAAAAGGTTTACATCATCTGGGAGCAGCATGAAGCCTAGAGCCTGGTTACTCATAGATACCCCTTAAATATTTTTTTGAAGAAATGCTAGGATTACAACATATTTTGGCCCATACATTGGTCTTTCTTACCGTATTCTTCATTTTATTTTAATCTTGAGGGAGAGAAAACACCCTGGCAGTGATACTGAAGTCTTTTAAATTTGTGGCATGATAGGAAAATGTAATTACAGTGTCAACATTCTGTCATCCTCCATTCATCATTCTTTATGGAGAAAAAAAAAAATTACAGTGGTTCTGACACAGTTCCAAGGATCTAATGGTTTCCCATGACATAAGTTGAATTTTAAGATATTTTACCTAGAGATAATCAGCTTCTCATAGCCTTTAGAAATGACATTCTTGCCCACTATTGTTCTTTGTCTGCCTCCTCTACTTAAGAAGAGAAAACTAAAGGAAGGGGAAATTGCATTTTTACTATTGGCTGAAAATGGTTTAGAGCATCACTTGATGATATCTGGAAATTCACTTAACTCAAGCTGTTTTGTCTTCCCACACATTTCGAATGGATGCTAAAAGGGAAATAGCTCTGTAGAAGCAGAAGAGTTATTTTTAGACTTTACGCCTATATTTGGGCTTCATTACTCAGATTTTTTCCCCGAGGGCCGAGTTCATATTCATGTGTACTGTGCTTGATGGCTTTTCCTTATTCTTCTTTGCCCAGAACCACCTGGAGGCCAGCACACTCTGTACGCATGTCAGTCTGCAGTATGAATAAACGTGTGTCCTCCCTTGCCTGCCTCTTCCCTTCTACAGTCCCCCAAGCCTTGTAGATCAAAAGGTTACTTTGTTTCAGATTTACCTCTAGTTTCAAGTAATTTATTTCTCCAGGGGCCATCCATGGATAGGATGAATGTTTTCTCTTTTCCCCTTGAGTTCTCAAACACCTCGATTTTTCCACTGATTTTCTTTCACACTGATATGATATTTAGAAAATGTAGAGAAGTAGTCTAATGAATTACTTTTTTAAAGGTTTGACTGAATATTTGTAGTTCTGATTAGCCAGCAAGCTTCCCTGGTGGCTCACACAGTAAAGCGTCTGCTTGCAATGCGGGAGACCTGGGTTCAATCCCTGGGTTGGGAAGATCCCCTGGAGAAGAAAATGGCAAATCACTCCAATACAGTCCATGGGGTCACAAAGAGTTGGACACGACTGAGCGACTTCACTTCATTTCATTGAAGCTAAGAAGCTTAGTGGACCAAATTGGAAGGTGTCTTCTGTGTAGGTCACTTTGCCCAGCCTTACACACCAGCAGAAGAAGGTATTGATTTAGCATGTTTGCCAAAGACACTCCTGGTTTTCACTGAGCAGGGGATGCTTTTTGTATATTGTTTGAAGGAGATCTTCCTGACACCAGAGTATCACTTACCATTTGGGTTTTTTTGAGTTTGATTTAAAAACTCACTTCACATGGTTTTTAAAGAGACATAAAACCAAGGTTTAAAATATCCAAATAAGATTAAAAGGAAGACCCTGATTTATTTGTAATCTCCCTGGGCCCTTTGTGTTTCGTTCTGCTCTCAGTTTTGAAGTAAATACAGTTGAAATGTTTCTCTATTCACTTACCATGTAACGGGTGGTCAACAGTGTAGTCCTAACAACTCACCAGTCTATGTCCAATGCAGGATACAGCATGCTTGGGGCTGGTGCATGGGGATGACCCAGAGGGATATTGTGGGGAGGGAGGTGGGAGGGGGGTTCATGTTTGGGATCGCATGTACACCCTTGATGGATTCATGTCAATGTATGGCAAAACCAATACAGTATTATAAAGTAAAATAAAGTAAAAATAAAAAGTTAAAAAAAAAGAAAAAAGAAAAAAAAACTAAATAGGTTGCATAAAACTTGCTTGATATGCTTCTTGATTGAAATTCAAAGGAAGGAGACTCCTGCTGCCTTGTGGTCAGCTTTTCTTCTTAGCAAGCTCTCAGAAGGCCCTTTAGTGAAACCATCATTCTGGATAGTGTTTCCATCTTGGTGGGTGGCCTGGGCTATTGTCCTTCCTATAAATAGTTCAGTGGGCTGCAAAGAATGTCAAGTAAGTTTTTCCCACTAACACCCATTTTACTAGTAGAATGTTTGAAAGAATGGGACAGTGATGGGGTAAATTTAGCACTGTCTACTTACTGGTGTAAACCTTAGTTGATTTTAAATTTAAGGCCTGTTATTAGCTCTCTTCCCCTTACAAAGGGAATTCAGCTATGATGCAGATGGAGGCAAGCCACATGACGCGTCCACTGTTTCTTTGTGGAATAATGGTATCTGGGTGGGCCTTTTGCTGCTTACTTAGAAATGGTCCCCAGAGGTGGCCATAATGGGACTTGACTCTTGGAGCCTTTGCCAACTGGAAGTCTGACTAGGTGGCGCAGAGACTGGTGTAACTGGGTGCAGACATTGCAGCTGAGCAAGCAGGCTGGTGGTGGTGGTGGTGGTGGTGGTGGTGGTTGTGGTCGTGATCATGGTTGTGGTGGTTTGGGGAACAAAGATGCTTAGAGGCCTTTTGTTACAAACAGGGGTCCTTACCCAGGGAGGCAGTAGTCTTCCACAGGGTAACTGCCTGTGCCTGAAATGTCTTTCTATCCAAGCAAATTAAACACTTAAAAAACAAGAAAGATCTGAAACAAATTGACCATTTGAATTCCATGGCATGTGGGACTCCTTTCATCATCCTGTTGTCAGAATTAAAGATTTCTCTTTTGAACAGCTGCACACTATCAGCATGTCTTCTGCTGCTTGCAGTGATGTAGAGATTGTTGTTTGTTGTTGTTTAGTTGCAAAGTCATGTCTGGCTCTTTGAGACCCCCTGGGTTGTAGCCAGGCTCCTCTGTTCATGGGATTTCCCAGGCAGAAAGACTGGAGTGGGTTGCCATTTCCTTCTCCAGGGGATCTTCCTGACCCAGGGTTGGAACCTGCATCTCCTGCATTGGCAGACAGATTCTTTACTGCTGAGGCGTAAGATGGATCAAATTCAAATGTTTCTAGCAGGTGGGTGATGTAACTCAGCGCAGGAAGGAAAACACGTCATCCATTTTGCATATTAAACACAAGAATATTCCTTTCCACTTGTCTCTCATTTGTCTTTGGACATGTGGCACACTGTACTCTGTTTTCCCACTTTTGATGGAAATGTAAGCTCAGGAGTTATTTTACCATCTTCTTATTTATGTGCAAGTGAAAATGATGAAAAATGGCAACTGACTCCTGGCCTTGGTGTTGGAGAAAGAGTAGGTTTGGTGGGATCATGGCAAACTGCATCAGGTTATTGCTGCTTGGGAATGAAAGTACTGTGTTAATAGAATGCCCAGCTATTTGGCAATTAATAAAACTACATTTTAAAACATTAATTTTTAAGGATGCTGTTTGGTCCAGTGGTTAAAAATTTGGCTCTGGAGCCAGACAGCCAGAGTTCAAATGGCCAGTTGTGCTGTTTATTAGCTGTGTGACCTTGAGCAGTATACTTAATCCCTGAGCCCCAGATCCTCGCTGAAAAACAATGCCTATAATAAAACCCCGTCATAGGCTTGTAGTTAGAACTTGATGAGAGTCCATTAGAAGAACTCAGTGACTGACATGTAGCTAAGTGCTTAACAAACCTTAGCTACTGCTATATTATCAGTCAGCAGCAAGTGGGTCTAAGAAAGTGTGTGAACAAACCACCAATATGCAACATGGGTTTAATAGCACAGACTTTAGAGCTAGCCAGCTTTGAGTCTAGGTGCTACCGTTCACTAGCTGATTATCTCTGGGCAACTTATGTGACTCGTCTGAGCCTTTGTTTCTAATCACTTGTAAAAGTGGCACAATAGGATCAACTTCTGGGCTTAATGAGTATTCAGTGAGATAAGGCATGTGAAGTGATTGGCATATTTGATAAATATACTGTTTATTGAGCATTTGGTAAAGACTGCACCAGACTGAAGGTTAGTACTGTTTTATCCCCACTTCACAGGGGAGGAAACTGATTGCAAGTTAATTCCTTTGGGAAGCTGTGCACTGGCTGCTCTCAGCAGTGCTGCTGGAAGGTTTACGCTCTGCTCTCTGTGTGTGTGGTATGGTTTAGTCACGAAGTTGTGTCTGACTCTTGCAACCCCGTGGACTGTAACCCATGAGGCTCCTCTGTCCATGGGATTTCCCAGACAAGAATACTGGAGTGGGTTGCCATTTTCTTCTCCAGGGGATCTTCCCAACCCAGGGACTGAACCTAGGTTTCCTGCACTGTGGGCAGATTCTTGACTGCTAAGCCAGCAGGAAAGCCCATGCTTCTGCATACGTTTCACTGTGTTCTTTGATAGCCTGTTCATGTGTGCTCATAAACATCCATACCTGTCACTTCATTGCGTTCACCATGAGGAGAGCCTGTACTGCAGATCTGTGCATTGTCAAGTCTTAAGAAAACAAGTTGGATGTCATACTCCTAGAATATTTCATAACTACTCATTCTTTCTAAATTTACATTGTTGGTTGAAAGTCACGGTTTTATCAGAGCACCTGACTTGACCTTTCTTCCGAATGCCCTTGATTTCTTTTATTTTTGGATCTAAAAGTAGAAAGTTGTCTTTTCAGATTCATAAATAACTCTACAAAATTGGAAAGGAAAAGCCATTTGCAAAGTAGACTGATTTGGTGACTGTTCACCAACATATTGAGCAGAGCATGGCAACCCACCCCAGTACTCTTGCCTAGAGAATCCCCTTGACAAAGGAGCCTGGCAGGCAGCAGTCCATAGGGTCACACTGAGTTGGACATGACTGAAGTGACAGCAGCAGCATCAGCAACATATTGAGGTTCTCTGCCTTTGAAACAGCCCTCCATTTAGTCTGGAGATGGTAAACCAACATGGTACATCTTTGCAGGGTTTTGAGGAATATTGCATTTTGTCCAGACCAGCCAACTGCTTTGAAAGCTTTCTGTTGGGACATGCACACAGTTGGTATGCAGAGGTGTCAAGGGGACAGAATTCATTTCATCCAGTGAATACCCTGTTAGACTTGGGGGAAATAGGCTTAATTATGCTTAATAATGGGAAATTCCCTTTCTTTAAAAAAAAAAAATCCCATTTTAAATGACATAAAATGATCTTTACAATGAGGAAGGCAGTTTTGACTTTTCCCACAGGGAGTGAATAATCACTTCCTTAGCAGAAACTGCCTCTAACAAAGTGTTCTTTCTTGAGTTGCTCGACATTTGAAACTTCAGGTAATTTTCGGCAGATCAGAAGAAAGACGTTATGGCAAAATGGAGTTGCCAAAGTGATCCTTACACCATGATTAGCTTTCTGTCTAGTCGTGCTTTTTAGTAGCTAAGGATCTGAAGGTGGGCATGTGTTAGAAACGTGATTCTACTCCTTACTCCTCACACGTGGTCTGGCACCTGCTGAACACTTTGACCCTGCCTTGTGCTTCTTCCTCTAGTCTACCATGCCGCAGGTACATCAGCCACCTTTTTGTTTCTCAAGCAGCTTAGTGTGTCCTCCCCTCCAGCTGTTCTCTCAGCTTGGGACAGTCTTTCTTTAGATTCTTGGATGGCTGGTTTATTTTCATCATTCAGATGTCAGTTCCAGTGACATCTTCTCAGCTGTCATCTTCATGACTTTGCATCTTCTAAAGAATCACTCCTCCTTCAGAATCCTTGGCCACTCTCTCGAAATATCTTATTTTACCTATCTGAAATTAGAGGAGTTATGTTTGTGCCTTCTTACTAGAGTATGATGTCCATGAACATGGGAGCCACATCTTCTTGGTTCATTGATGGGTCTCTAGCACCTAGAAGAGTTCCCAGAGGTGGTCACCATATGCTTTGTAAATGAATGAATTAATTTATTTTTAATATAAATGTTTTTGAAAACCTTCCCCAAATTCTGTTTCTTGTGCTTAGTGTAGACCAGAGGTCAGCAGACTTTTTCTATAAGGTGTTAGATAGTAAATGTCCTAGATTTGGGGGACGAAAATACCTCGCTTGACAACTACTCAGAAAGCAGCCATAGCGAGTCTGTAGACATGGTTGTGACTGTGACCCAATAAAACTTTATTTACAAAAAGTTGTTGAGGGGAGGGGTACCACAGTGATCTACGGGCTGCAGTTTGCCCTTCATACATGTAGAGTCCATTGGTTTTAACCTACACATTCTGCAATGTTATGTGAAAGAGTGTGGGATTTAAAGAGTAGCTATTTTAATCAGAAGCTCAGTTCATCTGAGTTCCTAGTTACAACTAGGAACATGTGAACATCTATTCCTGTTCACATGGAACAGGAATGTTATGTTAGAAGGGAATGTGTAGTGAAAATTATCCAAAGCATGAGAAGAACATTATCAGAGACATCCCATATGTATGTGGTGGAATACATGTTAGAGAGTGTTGTAACAGAAAAGGTAGCTACTGATCTAGCATTGGCAGTGGAAATACCAGGAGATATATTGATAGGAATTAGAAGTTGAAAAAGTTTGTTTTGACTACCCTTGGCCAAGCTTAGCCAATATAGGATTTAGTTTAGGCTAATGCAGCAGATTTAGGGAATGGATTGATCTGAAATTATGGAGCACTTTATGTACTTCTCTTCTGAAGGAGGAATAAACTCCAAGATACCTAAATGCCATCAAGCATACTTTAGAAAACTTGCATCTATCAAACATTTTGTATTAGGATTGGCACAGTCTCTAATAAGACACCACCACGTGGCTGAGCTCTTAGTCCCTTCTTCCCACATGGCTCCCCAGAGCAGGAACCAGCTGGTCAGTGGGAAGTGTCTCTGAACAGGTTTTTTCAGTTATTTGAAGGATCACAGATTCACAAATGATATGCCACATACTTTGCCTCTGGAGCTAGGTTTCTAGTTTTCTTCTTTGACTGAAAATGTTTGCAAGAATGCAACCAAAGTTGACTCATTCTACTAATTAGAGTATACAGATCTTGATGAAATTTCAAACTGTTTAAAACAGCATCGTTATAAACCAGGAATATTCATATAGATTTTTAGTTTGCTTTTAATTTTGGTAACCAAACAAAACAATCATACAGGATTTTGAGATTCATTTGCTAGGTCAGGCTGTCTGTTTATCAAGAGTCTATTTAGAATCACTCATTGAGTGTAGTTAATTGCTATGTCTTAAATGACTGTGGCCTTGAGGAAATCATAAATCATAAATCATAAATCTCCTAAAGCCTCAGTATCTATATAATGAAGATGATCTCTCAAGTCTCTTTGATAATTTGGGGTGATTTTTAGTTGAGCACATACGCTGGCTCCAGTGTTGCTGAAACTGGAAGTATTAGTGAAGCTTATATATCCCTTTGAAGCTGTTAGAGTGCTTTTAGATGATATATTTACAACTTGCTTCTCCTTCAGAACTAAATGATTTATTTGGAATGATTTGTGAGGATATAGTTGACAGTTTTGCAGAGTAGGATATTTGTTTTTTATGTTGAGATCTTTCCATCAGTAAGCACGAAGGCTACGTAGAGAGAAATAGTGGAAGCACAAGTAATTCATGCGTGTTCTTACCTAATGGCTCAAGTTCATTAGGTCCATAAGATGAGTGTCTTGGGTGTTGTCTTTTATCAATTTTGTCCATCTGTCTTATGAGAGGCCTTTATGACCTTGTGAATGAGAGAAAGCTCCAAGAAGCCCAGCAGCACCTGTGTCCACAGCTAGATGGCTGTCATAGCCCCACATAGAATCCAGAGCTTCTCAGGATGCCTCTCTACAGGGAGCAGGCAGCTGGTGTTTGAGGCCCTTTCCTTCTGTTCTGCTAAGATGTAACAGTTCTCTGAAGGCCCATTCATATTTCATCTGTTTCAAAAATTTCTGAGGTCATCCTAATTGGAAGTGCCCTAAGGTCCTCGGAATCTCTGAAATACTTAATATCTCTTTTGTGGCAGTTATATCTAGTGCTGTGTATTTTGCTGTGTTCATGAGGCTCTCTTCTGTCAGACTAGAAGCTTTGGAATGCCTGGAACCAAGTGTGGTTTCTCTCATTGTCTCCTATCCTATGCAGACAGTCATGGGTATAGTTTATCCTTCCCCTGTGTTCTCCATGCACATCTGCAGGGCAGCCGCTCATTTTTATCTACTTGACTTCTAAAAGGCACAGAGGATGGTTTGTTCAATGTTGTATTCCTAATCCTTTTCATATATCCCCTGACAGATAGCTTCTTAATGGAAGAGGGAGTAAAGCTGTAGTTGACCCAAGAAAACACTGGAATATTTACATTTGTTTGATTTTTGCTGATCTAGACACCTCCTGGGTATACAATGTATTACCCTCTAAAACATCAAATGTTTTGATGACACATAGTCATCATCTATTTCACACATAATTTTAAATGATGTTTTTTCCGTCAGAGCCTTTCAGTGAAAGCCTCAGGTGACTCTTTCTGAGATGATTGTAGGATGGGCAGGATGGCAGTGCAGAGTGTTGGGGGGAAGGAAGCCCGAATTCCAGTCCCTGCTCTGCTGCTTAAGACTCTTGACTTTGTGGAGGTCCCGTTAATGCTCAAAGAAGTTTCTCAGCTGTAAAGTAGATATAAAGATAATATATGATTGCCTATGCCTCTCTCTTCCTCTTTCAGGAAGAATTTGTTGGGAAAATCAAATGATACTGTGCATATTCACATACTTAGAAGACTGTAAATTACTAAGGGAATGTATTACATGTTATAAAGGAGGATTGCACCCTATGGTTTTAACACTTAAGATTTTTTGTGGCTCTATGAAATAAGTAATCCAACCTATAATTAGGACCATTGACTATTACCCAAGTAAGGGCCTCAAGGTCTTACCTGTTCCGCCCAAATCCTGCAAAAAGTAAGCCTACTAGGTTGTTTTTTTTTTTAAATTTTAATTCACTTTATTCATCATAAGTATGAATATGTCCATTTGTCAAGAATGTAGTGTTGAAGATCAAGAAACCTCCCCAAAACAAGAAACAAAATACAAAGCAACTCTTCCCCCATCCAGAAAAAGTGTTCCTCAAATCACCACTAATTTAATAATAGAAATTTCCAAATGTTAAGACATTATTACATTATTACATTAATAATAAGGATTATTACCCTGTAATGATAAAGCCTAATAAAGTGAAAATGCATTCATTATATCACGAGGGATAGTTTAGATATAAGAATAAAATATTGGAAAATGTAAGTTGTTAATAGATTAAATAATGAATCTAGAGAGACTGGGAGGAAAAGACAAGAGGGTCAGTGCAACTAACTCTGAAAATTCGATACTGCATGTGTAATTAGGACAAGAAAAATAATTCATATACAGTAACATGTAAGTGTATTATGTATTACAGATGAATACAATCAAGAGTATCTTAATAATATAAGTAAAATATCATGTAGTGATGCCTAATAGTTAAACACAGTTTCTTTATTGCCTTGATAGTTCTTTTTCTAGGTAGAAAGAGATAACTAAATGAACTTTCTACCCAGTGCAGGACACTATATTTCACTTACACCCCTGGCCTTTTCCAGTTTCTGTCGTCTCTTCTTTCTCACTGTGTGCAACTGCTTTGATACCTTTCCCTGTGACATTTTCTTTTGCAGGCTCGACGGTGAACTTTTCATATTCGTTACACTTTTCTTAAATTTTGCCTCATGCTTTTTTTTTTCTTCTCTCCTTGCCCTTGTTATATTCCTTCTCTGGCATGCAGCTTTTCTCTCAGACTCTACTGCTAGCTAGAGATGAATGGCTGAAATGGGATTGTGGCCTATTTGAGAAAGGGAAATAGTGGTGTTGACTTCTGAATGTTCCCTACCTGGCAATGATGATGACTTTTATATTCTAGTAACTGTGTCTTTTCAGCACTATATACTTTTCCAGCTTCAAGGAACAAGTCCCTCATAGACTTATTTAAGATTCCTAGAAAGTCATTCTTGCAAAATTTGTTTCTAAAATAGGAGCCCTTTGAGAAAAGAGGTGTTACATCAGTCATACTGATTTGTGAGCAGCAAATTCTTTGGAGCCTTTTCTAAAATGAGACATTTGTGTTTGGATTTGTGACTTGATTGTTAGGTTGACTATTAGGTTGATTCTTGGAAAATAGTAATGCTTGAAAGAGTTTGTGGTTTGAGGGGGTGTTGTATGTAGAAAGAGAATAGGCTGACGTGAGACAGGGTTTAAACCCTTTCTGATGTCTCCTAGTTTTCTATGTTCTTGGTATCTAAAAGTGTGATACCTGCTTCCTAGCGTGGCCATAAAAATGAGCTGAAATGATGCATGTTGAAGTATCATGTGATCTCTCACACTTTGGGGGCACTTAGTAATTGGCAGTTTCCATTTTATTTAGTCAAGTGGAGCAGGAATCGGTGTTCTTTGCATTGTTAAGGGACAGAAATCCCACTTAAATTGGCCTCAGGGAATGGGGCGGGGAGCTTCACTGAATCATGCAAAAGGTCAAGGGATATTTGACTTGAGGCTCAGCTGGATCTAGCAGTTCAGTGATGTCATTAAACCCTCCTTCTCTCCCTAGGCCCTTCATCCTGTTCTCTCATTTCTGCTTTTGTCTATGCTGCCTTTGTTCTTAGGTACTTTCTAACACCTGGTGGAAAAAGCAGCTAGTGTAAATTCCAGGTGTATGTGGTCCTTTTATCTTGTGATTCTAGGAAAGAGCAGTCTTCTCATCTACAGCATCCATCCATATAAAGACCTTAAATTGCTCAAAAGGCAGGAAAAATGTGCGTCTAAAGTGGATCCTCTGGTTTACTTCCTCAGATGCTGAAACCGGAAGTCATCTTAAAGATTGTCATCCTACCTCTTTAAGGATTGACTAAGGCTCTAACAGGCTAAATAACCAGAGTCACAGTTACTTAAGGGGCAGTGCTGGGATTAGGCCTAGGTCTCCCTTCTTACTAGTATCTGCCCCCTCACCCCCACCGCCACCACACCTCAGCTATGTTCATAGTTTTTTTCAGGCAAAATTTTTAACATATTTTCTCCAGAACATTGTTTTCCTTAGGACACAGCTCAAATATAAACTTGGAGGTCAAGAACCGAATTGATCCCTTTCATCATCATATGACTAATAGTTAATTAGTAGTAGCAGTATAGTATAATATCAGTAATAATAATGATAATAAAAATACATCTATAAGGACTTTCTATGGCCAGACATTATTCTTTGTACTTACATATATAGTTACCTATTTAATTCAAGCATCTACCCTGCAGCCTGGCTACTATTATTATCTTTATTTTACGGTGAGCAAACTGAGGCCCAGACATATAGGGTTTGGCTTAGAAATGTACATAGAAAGCACTCAGTAATTATTTGATGAATCCTTAAAGTTTCCAAAGCACAGTCATTAGATAATCGGTCATTATCTACTGTGAGGATGGTTCAAGGTGGAGTTTCATCCTTAGGACGTCGTGGCCTGAGAGCATCAGGAGCATGACTGAGGTTAGAAATAGTGAGTAGTACTCTTGTCATGTATGGATATGAGCATTGGACCATAAAGAAGGCTGAGCACTGAAGAGCTGATGCTTTCAAACTGTGCTAGAGAAGTCTCTTGAGAGTCCATTGGACAGCAAGATCAAACCAGTCAATCCTACAGGAAATCAGTCCTGAATATTCATTAGAAGGACTGATGCTGAAGCTCCAATACTTTGGCCATCTGACTTGAAGAACTGACTCATTGGAAAAGACCTTGATGCTGAGTAAGATTGAAGGCAGAGGATGAGAAGGATCACTGACTCAATGGCATGAGTTTGAGCAAACTCCAGGAGATAGTGAAGAACAGAGGAGCCTGATGTGCTATAATCCATAGGGTTACAAAGGGTCAGACATGACCTAGTGACTGAACAATAGCAATAAGCAGCAACTTGGGAACTGCTTTGATCCTGACCTTCTGACCCCATTGGTATCATCAGTCGATTTATACAAAAGCACATCCTCCTGGTCAGTAGCTCTGGAAACTCTGAGGCAGCGTCTGGTTTTCTGTTTGCCCCCAGGCTGTCCATTTCCGGCATTCTTCGATGCTCTGTGCGGATCCACATTTCTGTCTGATATCAATTTCTCCCTGCCTGAAGGGTTTCCTTTGAAGAGTGTTGGCCTTTGTTCTGGCACACAGTTAAGTTCCTCAATGACCCTTTTAAGGTTGCTGTCAAGCTTTTTCCAGAGCAGCCTGAACCTAGGACCATTTTGGTGACTCCCCCAAAATGTTGTTTTAGGTAGTCTGAGCTCTGTCTTGTGAGGCTGATGGGAATGGAAATCATTCGCAGCCCTGTGTGGATCCTAGGTCCATGTGCAAAGCAGTCCTCAGCTGAAGCTTTGAGAGGACCCCTTGGCAGATTTCCAAAGTTCTAGTTGTCTCGACCTCCCCCAACTTTGACTCTGCATCTCAGCAAGACCCCTGAACGTGGCTTGGGTTTCCTCTTCCTGCACTACTATCTGGAACAAGGTGGGGTGGTTAGTAGGGCTCACCTCACCAGGAATTTCATTTTCTCAGTTTGATATATTTTTGTAGTTGTGGGTAGTGTGATTTCCATAGCAGTTAATCTTTCATGGGGGAAGTGGGAGTCCAGGGTCTTATTAGAAGTTCTGAACATTAGCCCTCCAGGGGTAGCTCTTTGTCCCCTGTTCCTCAGGAACATACACATCACCCTCTACTTCCTACTCCCTCCTCTCCTGGGTGCTCCATATTTCAGGAAACATGAAAGTTTCCAGTAAAAGTGAATTGCTATTTGAAGCAAGCAAAATATTTGTCCTGAAGATAGGCTGACAAACTGACCCCTCCCTCCACTCACTCCCCATCTGTCTTCTCTGAGCCAGAGTCTGAAATGTGGCAATGGCTTGAACAGCCAGGGGACAGGTGCCAGTGGACCAGCTCTGCGAGGGCAAGGTCCACATCTGCTTTGTTCACGCTCATATCCCAACCCACAACAAGGAATTGGGCATACCATTGGCCCATGAATGAATGGATGAAAATGTATAAGTGATCACACATGCAGAATTGTGAATTTGGGGTTGGTGTGTACCTATGTGGGGAGGGGGTGAGTCTTGACTGCTTGTGAATTGTCTGTGAGGCAAAACCAGTTTAACGTGTGTGTGTGTGTGTGTAGGTTGATTATCTATGGGCATCTCTGTCCTATGACTTTTCCAGTATGAGCAAGTATGGTTGTTAACCAGCATGTTTTTCCACAAATGAGTTGGCTCTTCCCTTACACTTGCCACCACCCAGTGAGGTGGGGTGGTGGAAGGGGAGGAACCACGGAGGAGCCAGTAGCCAGGTTAGCAAGAACACTGGCCACAGCTCTGGTTACTGCTGATGAGGAGGAGGGAGATCTAACAAAAACAGACTGTCTTGGTGGATTATTTTCACGGAATGGAGAGTGTAAGGTAAGGTAAGTGATGATTTTAGGAGGAAAAAAAAAAAGACACTGAGTGTAGGGGAAAGGTGATGGCATATATGTAGCAGTCATGTGTAAGTAAGGGTTGAACGTTTTTCTGTTATGTCTTCGAGTATATTGAATGCTCCCTTGAAATGTGAAGCCTAGCTTTCTGGACTATTTTTAGATCTCTTTTGGTGTTGTACTGCCTCCTGTTTCCTTGCCTGGGAAGTCCAATGGACAGAGGGACCTGGCGGGCTTACAGTCCATGGGGTCTCAAGGGAACTGGACTCGGCTTAGCACAAAATACCAACAACCTCTTGTTTTGGCATTAATTTTCTCATCTTTCTTTAAAAACTTACCAATGTTTGCCTTCATTTTTTGGGGATTGGCTATTATGCTTCCATTGGTGGCCTTTTGTAGTTTATTCTTTCCATTACTGTATTTGCTTGCTTATTTAAGTTTGGTCAGAAGCCATGAATGTAACAGGATACACTGTACTGCTCTTTCGATAGTTTTAGAGCTGAGCTTTAGGAGGTGGGGTTTTGTATTACTAAGCAAATTCTTTCCGTTTGGGTCAAACTTGCCAATAAATACCTAACAAAAAATTCCTTAATTAGACACTTTTAGTTTTTTATATAATGTTTCTGGACCTGCTGTCTAGGGAGTATATGTTCTAAAGATAAAGGTAGCAACATTTATTTTTGTAGCAAAAAAAAAAAAAATACAGAAAATCCTGAAGATTATAAAAAAATCTTAAAGAAGATTCTCAATTATACAATTTTGGTAAAAGTGAATAGCTATGCATTCTGTTGCTATGGTGATGAGATACAGTCTTCTCTTTGATAGTTTCCCCTTCACTCCCCCCACCATTCTAAATTAATTATAAGTTTAAAGGAAAAAAGCCATTGTTCATATTGATGTTTTACAGTTGAACAGATTGTTTTCATTTGGAGAACTAACAATTGTAGGGGTGGGTGTGGTAAAGTGAAAAAGTGCAGAAATGAAAGCATTCTGTGAGCCAGGGCCAGAGCATAGATATTCATTGACAATGGGCTGTGGTCCCAAACAATAGAATGGGAAAGACTAGAGATCTCTTCAAGAAAATTGGAGATACCAAGGGAACATTTCATGCAAAGATGGGCACAAAAAAGGACAGAAATGATATGGACGTAACAGAAGCAGAAGATATTAAGAAGAGGTGGCAAGAATACACAGAACTATACAAAAAAGATCGTCATGACCCAGATAACCACGATGGTGTGGTCACTCACCCAGAGCCAGACATCCTGGGATGCAAAGTCAAGTGGGCCTTAGGAAGCATCACTATGAACAAAGCTGGCAGATGTGATGGAATTCCAGTTGAGCTATCTCAAATCCTAAAAGATGATGCTATGAAAGTACTTCACTCAATATGCCAGCAAATTTGGAAAACTCAGCAGTGGCCACAGGACTGGAAAAGGTCAGTTTTCATTCCAATCCCAAAGAAAGGCAACGCCAAAGAATGTTCAAATTACTGCACAGTTGCACTCATCTCACACGCTAGTGAAGTAATGCTCAAAATTCTCCAAGCCAGGCTTCAACAGTACGTGAACAGTGAACTTCCAGATGTTCAAGCTGGTTTTAGAAAAGGCAGAGGAACCAGAGATCAAATTGCCAACAAACGTGGGATCATTGAAAAAGAGAGAGAGCTCCAGAAAAACATCTATTTCTGCTTTATTGACTATGCCAAAGCCTTTGACTGTATGGATCACAATCAACTGTGGAAGATTCTGAAAGAGATGGGAATACCAGACCACCTGACCTGCCTCTTGAGAAACCTATATGCAGGTCAGGAAGCAACAGAACTGGACATGGAACAACAGACTGGTTCCAAATAGGAAACGGAGTATGTCAAGGCTGTATATTGTCACCCTGCTTATTTAACTTCTATGCAGAGTACATCATGAGAAATGCTGGGCTGGATGAAGCACAGGCTGGAATCAAGATTGCCGGGAGAAATACCAATAATCTCAGATATGCAGATGACATCACCCTGATGGCAGAAAGTGAAGAACTAAAGAGCCTCTTGATGAAAGTGAAAGAGGAGATTGAAAAAGTTGGCTTAAAGCTCAACATTCAGAAAAGGAAGATCATGGCATCTGGTCCCATCACTTCATGGGAAATAGATAGAGAAACAGTGGCAAGAGTGACAAATTTTATTTTTCTGGGCTCCAAAGTCACTGCAGATGGTGACTGCAGCCATGAAATTAAAAGACACCTGCTCCTTGGAAGAAAAATTATGACCGACCTAGATAGCATATTAGAAAGCAGAGACATTACTTTGCCAACAAAGGTCTATCTAGTGAAAGCTATGGTTTTTCCAGTAGTCATGTATGTGTGTGAGAGTTGGACTATAAAGAAGCACTGAAGCACTGATGCTTTTGAACTGTGGTGTTGCAGAAGTCTCTTGGGAGTCCCTTGAATGGCAAGGAGATCCAATGAGTCCATCCTGAAGGAAATCAGTCCTGAATACTCATTGGAAGGACTAATGCTGAAGCTGAAACTCCAGTATTTCGGCCACCTGATGCAAAGAACTGACTCGTTTGAAAAGACCCTGATGCTGGACAAGATTGAAGTCAGGAGAAGGGGACAACAGAGGATGAGATGGTTGGATGGCATCACTGACTCGATGGATATGAGTTTGAGTGAACTCAGGGAGTTGGTGCTGGACAGGATAGTCTGGTGGTCTGCAGTCTATGGGGTTGCAGAGTAGGACATGACTCTAGTCATGTCTGCCTGCAATGCGGGAGACCTGGGTTCGATCCCTGGGTTGGGAAGATCCCCTGGAGGAGCAAACGGCTGCCCACTCCAGTATTCTGGCCTGGAGAATGGACCCCTAGTCCATGGGGTCACAAAGAGTCAGACACGACTGAGTGACTTTCACTTTCACTTTTCAAATACAAGCAAGCCCTCTTCTTCTCCAGTCTTCATTTTATTCTCCAAAGAGCTACTCTTCATTTGGGCTTTTGTATCTGCTATTTTATCATGTGCATGTTTAAATAAGCATAGCCTTCCTATGTTTATGATATACCATAGTTATTATAAGACTTCCCTGGTGGCTCAGACGGTAAAGCGTCTGTCTACAATGTGGGAGAACTGGGTTCTATCCCTGGGTCGGGAAGTTCCCTGGAGAAGGAAATGGCAACCCACTCTAGTACTCTTGCCTAGAAAATCCCATGGACGGAGGAGCCTGGTGTCCATGGGGTCGCATAGAGTCGGACACGACTGAGTGACTTCACTCTCACTCACTATAGTTATTATGCAAATTGGACTTTTAATTTAATATATTTTATACCTCTGAACATCAGAAAGATGGCTCATTCTTTTTAATGGCTGAAATGTATTTCATTACATTCAGAGGTACTCTAAATCTTTTAACCAGTCTTTTAGTGATAGCTTCCCATATTTAACCATATGATATCTTTTGGCTGTTTAGTATTGTTTTACAGAATATGAAGTCCAAATATTAACCTCAGTCCAACTACTCCAGGCTTGGTACTTGAGAAGAAGTAACAATTTAAAACAGAGCTCTTCTTGTTATTTAATTGAGAACAAATTTTGCAAGAGAAGCAGTCTCTAGTGTCTAGTCTTCTTAAATTACCCAATAAAACAGTTACTACTTTCACCTAATTATGCAGAAAATTACAGAGTTGGGTGGCGGGGGCATATTGGATGGTATCAACTTCCTTCACACTTTCCTTTTGATGATGGTAGGAGAACTGTCTTTTTGTCCTGGGTTTAAATCAGGAGTGTGGTCATCCATGTATAGTAACTAATGATGAAAATTTAATAAGGAACTTTCCTCACTATTTGCTTGACTCCTACAGTTTCAGAATTGTTTATTTGACTATGTGCATAACTTCCCAAGGATATTTATCACACAGAGAGAAATCACCAAGAAGAAGACACACTCTATTGTAGCTGCTGGTAATTTCTATTTGGGTTGACTTTTAGCTTTGTTTTAATGAAAAGAAGTGATATGTATTCATCAGTTCACTCACCAGCACATGTGCTCTTATGTCCTTGGTATATTCCTACTTAGCTCTCGCTTTACCTTTTCCCTCATCCTCAAGGTCTCTTTTCATTGCTTTGTGTACAGGTTAGACTGTTCTGAAGTGCGTATTGAAAGGAAAACACTGTTTTTCTGAGAGCGTGTTCCTTGTCTTTGTACTTCTTCAAGGCTCTGCTTTTGGATGGCTTCTTAGCACCCAGAAATGGCATCATTATCCAGTTCTCCCAGGCCAGCTGAGACTTCTGGAAGTGACCTGGAACTCAATTGCCAGAGCAGCCTATTAACAGATATCAGAATAAGTGTCTCTTGTCTTTGCTATTTTCCCAAAGCTTGATAGGCATGTCATATTGACAGATGCTGATTTGTTCAGACCTTGTCATCATTGTCTGTGAGCTGTGCATGCTTACATTTTAGTGTCTTCTAATGACCTCAGAAAAATCCATTTTACTTTCACTTTTACAGTAGGCATTTGCTTCCAAAGTAATGGTAACTTTATTTCCCTGGGAATGATACTAGTATACTGGTAATCATTTTGCTGTTCTTGAGAATGATTTATTTTCTTCCCAGCTGTTTGCAATGAATAATATTTAGTGATATTTGAAGAACTCAGGTTTCAATGACATAAACTTTTGGAAAGTGTGATCAGGAAATAGAATCTTATCTTATAGGACTGTTGTCAGCATACAGACCTCAGTTTCATAACATTCCTTGATAAAATCTTAATGTGGTCCTGGAAAGACCATCTCTTGCCTTATACATTCATACGGTCACCATGTTTTCATTTGGTTCTACAAGCAATGTGATTCCATTTTTTTATTGATCGATAAGGAGGACCCCAGCCATTTCACTTTTTAAAAGTGGAACCTCAGAAACATGTCCTTGAGAGAATATTTCTAGAAACCAACTTTAAAGTTGTTGTAGCCAAATATTCAGCACCCAAGTAAATATGGAATATGTATACCTTTTCAAAGTACCTAAAAGTAGAAAAGAATTTTGAAAATTGTACTGAATTTATTACCTTAAAAAAAATTTAAAGTATATTTGATTGCATCTTAAAAACATACCAAGTACTAAGTTTTCTTCCTTCTGAAGTCTTCTGGCTGTATTTGTGATGCCTTGTGATTTCCAATGTACAATAGAAGTATAATTGAAACAGAGGCAAATAAAAGGAACAAATAATAGAACTTCCCACCCTCTCTTCTAACCAGCCCTGTGACCAAATGAAGTTTCAACATAATGACTTTAGTGAACCAGAAATTCTCCAATTTCCTCTTGCAGTCTGCAGAATTGATAGCAGAACTTTTTTTTTTTTTTTTATTTGTAACGTTGTCATTCCTATAGCTGGTGCTTGCAGGCTTGGGAATATTCTTCTCCTATGTGTTCATCAAAGTTGCATCTAGCATTACATTGACATTTTCAGATTTGTTGGCTGACATAGACTCCAAATCAATATAATGTTGACAATGAAGCTGTCTCATTTTGGGGCATGGGTTGAAGGTATGCAGAAAGCAAGCTGTAATTTTTAGTAAAAGAATAGGTATAACTGTTAACAAGTTATTCAGGTATATACTTAAAATTTTGATGGAGTTTTATTGAGAAGTCTTGCAGACTTTCTACTTTTAATAGAAAACTTGAATTTGCTTGATGCATTTATGAGTTCATTATCCACATGAAACTATTCCAGTAGGCTCCCCCAAACTTGGACACATGTGAAAGTAATAGCCACCATTTATTGAGCATCTTCTATATGCCAAGCATTTGGCTAAATACTTCAGCTACTTTAAGATTAATACTTCCAATTCTGGAAGCATTTCTATGCATTCAAATATGTAGGGTTAGAGGGGTATGTGTGTGTGTATATGTGCTTATGTGTAGCCACAAACGCAGTTTTGACATAAATGGTGATGTATGTGTATTATTCAACTTAATTTCTTTTTTCCCCACTCTGAATAAGTTAGATATTTCCCTGTCAGTATCTGTGGACCTAGCAAATTCTTTGAAACCAGGCATAGGATTCTATAATGTGTGTG
The DNA here is from genome assembly GCF_042477335.2 of Ovis canadensis. Lineage (NCBI taxonomy): Eukaryota > Metazoa > Chordata > Mammalia > Artiodactyla > Bovidae > Ovis > Ovis canadensis. Next base: position 81,875,456 of record NC_091251.1, read on the forward strand.
TTAGTTGCTCAGTCATGTCCGACTCTTTGTGACCCCATGGTCTGTCCATGGAATTCTCTAGGCAAGAATACTGGTGTGGGTTGCCATTTCCTTCTCCAGGGGCTCTTCCTTACCCAGGGACCCTTCCTTACCCAGGGACCAAACCCAGGTCTCCTGCATTGCAGGCAGATTCTTCACTGTCTGAGCTACAAGGGAAGCCAGATTCTATAATACTAGTTCTCAAAATCGCCTGCGTGTTGGAATCACCTGTGAAATTTGAAAAATTACCCAAGCTCCCAGTGCTGGAGAGTTTCATATGATTGGTGTAGTATAAAGCCTGGGTATCAGAGTATAAGAACCAGTGATTTATACTGTGGATGCTCCAACATTTATTGAAATAATCCCCCTTTGAAGGACATTAGATATTCTCTATTACAAGTAATGAACCCTGTTTTCTTTCTGTCATAATGTTACAGTGAACATTCTTGTTAATATTTCTCTGTGTTGTGTGTAAGTATGTCGGTAGGTTAATTCCTACATGTGGAATCTAGGTGCAGTGCTGCAGTCCATGGGGTCGCCAAGAGTTGGGCATGACTGAGCGACTGAACTGAAATGAAGGGATGGAATCTAGGATTTCTTAGTTGTGGATCAATGGGCAAGTGCATTTGAAACAACAGTAGATATCGCCAGATCATGATACAATTGATTTCCCCCTTCTCTGATTATTAGATGGCCCATTGTTGGGCAGAGGGTTTTTTGTTGCCCGCCCCCCCCCCTTTTTTTTTTAACCTGGTCTTCTCCCTCACCTGCCTTGTTCCCACCCCAGTTATAAAAAATGTTTGTTCTGATTTTGGAAGGTTGTACATCTAAGTGCTTTTGGAGGTTCCTATCATGAAGGGAGACTGGGGAAATCTGTGTCAAAGCTTCTTTTCTCTAGGTGTTTTGAGTACTGTGTCTTTGGACATTAGTTTCATAGGCTGACATGAAATTCCTGCCTTTACTTCTCACTGTTAGAAGCATGCGTGTCTCTCAAAGGGCTGGGCAATTCTGATTTAAGAACAACACTCACCAGAGCCAGGCTTCCCTGGTAGCTCAGATGGTAAAGAATCTGCCTGCAGTGCAGGAGACCCAGGTTCGTTCCCTGGGTTGGGAAGATCCCCTGGAAAAGGAAATGGCAACCCACTCCAGTGTTCTTGCCTGGGAAATCCCATGGATGGAGGAGCCTGGCGGACTACATACAGCCCAGGGGGTTTCAAACAATTGGACATGATTGAGTGACTAACACACACATGCACACACACAGCCCAGAACCACACAAGACCTGAACACTTGGAGGCCAGAGTGCCTCTTTACTACCTTCTTTCTACACCTGAACTTGCCTTCCATGGAAGCTTTTATGATCATCTTTCCATAAACCTCTCTTGAAGAATTATTATGTAAAATTTATAGGTAGAATTTTTATGAAGGGTAGGGTACTTCTTTTGAAGGGAGTTTCAGTTTTCATAATGTGATTCCGTCATCTGATTCGTTGTTTCTGGGTGGCTGCTGTTTCCTCATCATGAACAGGACTCATTAGGAACAGCCGGAGCATAGGTGTGGTGCTGGCCTGGCCCAGAATGAGCCCCTCAGAGCAGCAGGGGTGTGGAGAGACTCAACATCTGTCTAGTAAACAGCTCACAACACTGTAATCGGGAACCCAAGAATCACCGTGTACTTAGCTTTCCATAAACATTTTTCACACCTATAGTGGCAAACTGTGGCTGTGTTCACGCTTGTTCAGAATGTTCTTTCTGAGACAACACTGGGAAAGCCAATGGCCCCAGGTGCTTGCAGTAGATTTTCTACCTTGGTGACCGGTTCACAATGACTTACCTGGGCAGACAGGCTGCCTTCAGATGTCGCAAGTAGAATAATAAATAGATGAGATCAGTGACTGAAGAAAATGTGAAGAGGAATCAGGTCAGTGTTGTAAATGTCAGCATCGTTGCAGTGACTCAGCTGGGTGTGCTGTGTGGTAACTTTTGTGTATGTGGTTAGATTGAAATATTAAACCTGTTGAGTGCTTCAAAATATACAAGAGGGCTAATTTTTTTAATGCCTTTTCTATGCAGCCCCCAAACCCTCAGAGACTTTCCCACAATTTGCAGATAAGCTGACTAACCTGCAGAGCGCTTGATTTAGTGGTGACAACTACCCTATAGAGATTAAATCCATCTCATTCCAGGAATTTGTTCTGCTGATACACACAGGAATGTCAGGGAGAGGAATCTGGTTAACATATTCCCACCAAACAGTAGCTAACAAATATAAACCCACTTTCCAACTTTTTAATGTAGTTCTCACTTCCTTTTGTGATGTCCTTTTAAAATCCATCAAACATTTATAGAGGGCTTCAGGATGCTGAAGTCTTTTTTAAAGTCACTCACCAAAAAAAGTGTTTGAGCTGGTATCTGAACCCAGGTCATGACTCCACGGCTGCCTGTCATATTGTATCTGCTCATCTGTTTTCCCCTAACTCAAAAGCTACGTTTACCATGAAAAAGATGAGAGTTTCTTAATAGTTAACAGAGAGTGAGGCTAATTTTAACCAAGAACTTTTGTTCTGCATGGTGTTCTGTTTTATTTCCCCTTGTTGCACTTGTGATCTTGGCATAAAAGTAGTTAGAAGAACATGAAAAGACGAAATGTAATCAGTGAGTTTTCAAATTTGCTTTCAGGAAACATGAAAACATGTAAACCCTTTAGGCGAGTTTTTATTTCTTAATTTTTAGTCCAGAGACCTGTAGTTTCCCTACTATGCCAAGAGACGTTATTTTCCATGGAGGTTTATATAGAAATAAAAATTATACCCATACTTGGCCTTGATGGTAAAATGTAGTTTGAGAAGGAGTGAGATTGAACAGCATCTGGTTTGGGGCTATGAGGGTCGGTAGCAATAGTCACTTTTCCAGAGGACCACATCTTATAGCTTCACTGGGGAAAAGGACTTAACATTACTGGGAGGATGTGTCATGAATTCTTGGCTTAGAGTACCCCTAGTTTATCCTCTCTAAATCACATGAAACTTTGCTTGAAGATTTGGAAAACATAATTGTTCAAACCAAGTGCAGTTGACCCTCAAGCAACACAGGTTTGAACTGCGCAGGTCTACTTGTCCATGGAGTTGTTTAAGCAGTAAATACTACAGTGTTAAGATGATCTACAGTTAGTTGGATGCTCGTGTGCAGAACTGTGGATGCAGGGGGAGCCGAGTATACAGAGGGCCGACTGTAAATAACACTTGGAATTTCGACAGAGTGGAGGATCAGAGCCCCTCACCCCTTTGTTGTCCAAGAGTCAACTGTATATATCTATCCACCCTTTTCTCTCTCAAAATTTACTGGAATTATTTCAATTGTTTCCAAAAATGCCTAGTATTGTTGTTCTTTTAGGACGGTGTCTTTTTAATGTCATTTGCATTTTCTGGGTAGATGGCACCAAAGGGTTGGCTACTTGTTTGAGAAAGTCTGAAACCATAACTACCTAAAGTATGATCATTTCAGTGGGGAGACACATTAAGAGGTTCTTTGCTGACCTGTGGGGCTTCCCTGGTGGCTCAGCAGTAAAGAAACCACCTGCCAATGCTGGTTCAATCCTTAGGTCAGAAAGATCCAAGAACTTTTGTTCTGCATGGTGTTTTGTTTTATTCCCTCTTGTTGCACTTGTGATCTTGGCATAAAAGTAGTTCAGTCCTTAGGTCAGAAAGATCCCCTGGAGAAGGAAATGGCAACCGACTCCAGTATTCTTGCCTGGGAAATTCCATGAACAGAGGAGCCTGGCGGGCTATAGGCCATGGGGTCCCAAAGAGGTGGGCATGACTGAGCAACTAAATAACAAGATTGACCTGTAGTGGTGAGGACTCTGGCCTTTGGGGTTATTTCAGTTGGATCAGCAGAGCATATAGACAGCAGGTGATTGCTGGTGTCCTGAAATGCGCAAGTACTCTTTCTGGTGACAGTGATAACTTCCTGTCATCCTGTTGCTGAAAGAGCTGCTAGGTGATTTAGGAAAGTTGCATTCTTTTACATATTCGCTGAAAGCAAAACTTGGCCTCATGGAATAGTAGAGAGCTTTGATGTGATAAAGCTGGCTGTTGAGTTGTAGCTTCTTGTGTATAACCCCCTACATTTAAATTTGTCTTTATAGACTCTAAGTGGGTCCCTGAGAGGCAGGGAGATAGAAACTCATGGGTGGAAAATGATTTGCATTTCTTACAGCTTGGATTTAAATTTGTTTATTGACTCCACTCACAGACTAGCGACAGGTCAGCAGGCCCACGGGCACAGGCCCTCCACCGAGGCTGTGCTTTGTTTGATGGGGAGCTCTTATGACACTTGGTTTGGCTCTTCTCCCAGATGATCTAGACGAGATGTCCTGGCTTCCAGACTAGTTTCTGTCACGTGACCAGCACAAACTTCCTAGCTTGAGATATGTGTTATATGGGCTTTAGGGATTTATGCTCTAACCCATGGTTAAAGTATTGAGTCATGACAGAGTAGTTACTGCCAGCTTTTCAGGGTGAAGACCTGGAGGTCCTTCCCTTTGCTCTTTACACGAGGAGGGGTGGTTTTCTGGCAGGAGTCCATGGCTTGGGCCTGGAATAAGGCTGTTAATTATGTGCTGGTTGAAGCTTGGTCTGGCTTGAGGGTGTGCATGGACTTCACTTGGGTTCCTTCCTCCCTTATCTCGGGAGGAAGTAGGGAAGGAAGGGGACTGGTTCTGGCTTCCACTTTGCAATTACTACCGCCCCCCACCACCCCCACCCCAACACCTATGCTGATGCAGGCAAACAGAGGAGGGAATGTGCTGGCTTCTGCTGCCCTGCTTACCCAGTGGACGGGAAGGATTTTCCCTGTGCCGTATTTGAATGTTTGGATTTTGGTTTCTCCATCCATGGTGGGGTGCCCTCATTGCTCTTCTCTTGTCTCAGAAAAGTCACTGGGAGGACTGACTGCTGGGTGAATTTCCAGGAGCCATCCAAGAAGTGGCCTATTAGAACATCCTTTTGGGACCAAGTGTGTGGGAAGGGCTGTCCCTCCACTGGACACACTAGAAACACCCTTTCCGTTTCCTGGTGCAGAGGATGTTGAAACTTACAGGGAAAACACATTCTCTCTCAAAGGTTTCTCCTACAACCTTTAGACTGCCTCTCATTATTTTTTAAAGCTCCAAATAGTACTTGGCATCTGGTGTTCTTGGGAAATGAAACCAGACATGAGGAATGTGAGAGAGGAGAGAGATGGCCAAGGGAAGAAGCAAAGCCATTTTTCCCTTTCACATTCTTGTTGATAAGAGAATCTGGGTTAACATTAACATGTTGCTGAAACCCAAGTCATATGTTAGGGCCCTCTGCAAAATGTGAGGTAAACTGCAGCTCTGAAAATAATAGGTTCGATGTTTAAAACTGAGGGTTTTCTTAACTTTTCTCTTTAAAATGCTCTTGGGGCATAATTTCATTTTGTCTTGTCCTTTTTTTTTTTATGCCTGTGACATTGTTTCTGAAATTCCAGAAACCATTTGTAATAAACAATGACAATATTTTATTGGGGAAAGACTAATTGGAGAATTAAATGTGAAATACTGTCCCTCTTGATTAAAATAATAGACATGGGGCTCAAATACATAGTCTCCACATAGTCTCTTCATGTGTGCATGCAGACACTCTCAACTGTTTAACCAAGTTGATGGAAGACAGGAGCTCACCATCTCCTTTTTTTCCCTTCCTTGAGCAGGTAAGCTATTTCCCTTGTGACCACTTTGATTAGAGGAAAATGTTGGTAACTTAGCTAGTGGTAACCTCAGCCATCTTATAAATGTGTGGCACGTGTCCTGATGAGCCAGTTAGAATGATGTATGAACGTGTGAAAGTATTAGTTGCTCAGTCATGTCTGACTGTTTGTGACCTCGTAGACTGCACCTCGTTCACCATGCTCCTTTGTCCACGGAACTCTTTAGGCAAAAATACTGCAGTGGGTTGCCATTCCCTTCTCCAGGGGATCTTCCTAACCCAGAGATTGAACCCACGTCTCCCACATTGCAGGCAGATTCTTTACCACCTGAGCTACCGGGGAAGCCCAGAATGATGTGTGTAACAGTGTAAATCTATTTGTCAACATGACCTTCCAGTTTCCCCCATATGTTGGGTACTATTTATGCGCAGCTTTGTGGAAAACACTTTCCATGTTACGTGTGTATTGTGACTTGGCATTATCAAAGGAAAACTACTGAAGGAGGTTTTCTTGTGGACTGTCTTTGTTCTCCAGTGGTTTTGTTTTTTTCAGTCATCATAATCATCATCAACATTCCTGAAAATTTGGCCCTCATTTTTTGCCTGTTATCACATGGAGAGTTTTGTTTGTTTTGGTAAAGAACAGTACAAATGACTCTGAGCTAGGCCACAGATGGATTGCATTTCTGATTCTTTGCTAAGCAAAATGCACCTGCTCCAGAATCTTAAGTAGCTTTTTAATTGCTTCCTTGTGCATGGCATAGCAATAGTCATCTGTAATGTTATCGATGGATTATACATTGGATGTCCCAGAAGTGCTCTCTTCCCCTCTGCAGCAGTGCCAGAAGCTAAGATGAGAAGATGTGTTCTGGTTGAGGGCCCAGCTGAAATGGTGGAATTAGTCCTTTCCCTCAGGCTGATCTGATTAAAAGGGGGCCAAGATGTACAAACACAGATCCCTGGTTTCATTAACTACACATTTTCTCTTCAGTAGACAGAAAGACCGACTTCACCGCTCTCTATATGTCCCAACTAGGTGTGACCTCCCTGATCTCTGAGGGTATTTCATCTGTTTCTTGAACACTTCACGATGAGCCTGTTGAGGAGGTTCATGTATGAGAGCTAAGTAAGTGCATACATCTTTGGTGAAGAGTTCACTGAAAGTAAGGCGTGTGGAAAATGTCTGTAAGATTCTATCAGCAGGTCTGTTTCCAGTGGAGCTTACTTGAGGATGGGGAGAAAAACCAAGTACCAGCTAGTTCAGCCAGAGAGAAATTTCTCACCCGAAGGAAGCTGTAAACACCTCCCCACGAGGAGGAAGTCTGTTTGTGGGGCTACTGTCAGCATAAAAAATCTTGACAAGTAGCTAAAAAGCACTTGGTGATCTGATTGCCTTCCAATACTTCGGCAGTGGTGAAAAGCAGATCTAGAGGCAACTGTGGGAAGAACACCCAGTCGCACCCTACTGAAGTTCAGAGATGAGACCATCTGTTCACTTAGGCATTTGTGCTTTTGCATTTGACAAACATTGCGAATATACTGTGTGCCAGGGACTGAATGAAACTTGGTCCCTGTCTTCAGAATCTCATAGTTTCATGGGGGAAACAGACGTGAATTTTTTTAAAAAGCAACAACAGAAAAAGACTCAACTATGTATATGATGCTGGGGGTATGTAAAGAAATGTGTGATCGCCTCTGGGACATTTAAGACTCATAAAAGTAGCAGTACTGGATTAGGTCGTGACTGTTAAGTGGAGAATAGGTAAAGAAGGAAGAGAACAGCTAGGCTAATGGGACTGTGGAGAGATGGGCTTGGAGGTGAAACTGCTGCTGTGGACAGTGGGCTGGGCGTGGGGTGCACAGCATTCAGAGTGTGGGAGGAGAGGGAGAAATAGAGGAGGCAATGGCAGGCCATGGAGGGTCCTGTGGGCCAGCCCAGGAGGTTGGACCACATCCAGGAGACACTGCAGAGCTAAATGACAAGTCGGATTTATGATGTGCTGAGAATAAATCCCAGACCCCTGACTCCGCTGTGCGAAGCCCTAGGGTCTGGGCCCCTGCCCCCTGCAGCCTAGTCTCTCTCAACGGCACTCCTGTTACCCACTGTGCTCCACCCCACTTATCTTCCTTCCTGACTCAAATGTGCCAAGGTCCCACCTGCCTTGGGTATCTGCTCACACTCTTGCAGCCTGGAGTCCTCTTCCCTGACACATTACAGAGCTGGTCCCATTTATCCATCAGGCCTCAGTTTAAATGCCCCCTCTCAGATCACAGTTGCTAAAGTAGCTGTCCCCTCCCACCAACACCATCACCACCATTTTCTTTCATTTTCTTCTGGCATCCCCTATAATACTAATCAAAATTAGTAATTATGTTTTACTTCACTTGATTTTTTCCCCCCTGCTTTCTTCAAATCAAATAAGCTCCCTAAAGGCATTTTTTTTTTAACTTTCATCCCTTTTTCTTTCCACAGAGGAGCCAGCATTAAAACTTGGTCTTTGGGCTTTACTGAGACTTTTAAACACAAATCACCTATCAAAGGCAGTATTTGTCCTTATTAAAATGACTTCAACTAAGTCCTTAGATGTAATAGGCTCTATATCTTATTACTCATCTTAGAAACTAGCCAAGACTCCTTAATATTCTTTTGTTTATAGAACTGTTGGCATTTTTTTTTTTTACTTGAAAAATGCTTTGGACAGACTTTTCTTTAGATCTTAATGTTTCCTCTGCGCCCCTCTTCAATATCGCCAGAATGTATTATTGACATAATTTAGGTTTAAGTGAAACAACTTGTAAAATGCTCAAGTAAAGTAACTGCCCTCTGTATTCATTTCTCAAATACAGTGGTTGCCCTCCTACCCATGTGAGGCGCAGCACACACCATGGGCACTATCCCCTATGGAGTTGACTTTTCAGTGGGGAAAGAAAGACCGACCCAGACCACAAATTACCTTACCTGTTGACTGTCCATCATGGAGATCTCAAAATGCTAACAGGGCCAAGATTGTGTTCAAATGGGTAGGTTAGCAAGACTGCCTGCCAGTGAACTTGAGGGCTGAGCCTGGTCCTGTGGCCCTTCATGAGTTGGTCTTCACCTGCTTTTGTTTCTTAACCTTGTCTCTGAATAGCCTGAACACTGCCTCCCACAGTCCCTCATACACACACGTGTGTATAGTCAGACCTGGACAGGAGCCTCCGAACAGTCTTCAGTTTATGGACTGGGAGTGGTAGGGTATGTAGGACACTTGAATGGGATGTGATTCCTACCCTGAAGATACACACAAGAGACAAACATGAACACTAACAGTTTAATAAGTCTTATTTCCCATCTCCTGGTGTACATCAGTGCCATTGCTGCCTACCCGTGCTGGTTAACAAAGTGCAAGAATTGCACACTTTGAGGGAGTTCAGTTGAGTCGCTAGTTGTGTCCGACTCTTTGCAACCCCATGAATTGCAGCATGCCAGGCCTCCCTGTCCATCACCAACTCCCGGAGTTCACTCAAATTTGTACCCATCGAGTCGGTGATGCCATCTAGCCGTCTCATCCTCTGTTGTCCCCTTCTCCTCCTGCCCCCATTCCCTCCCAGCATCAGAGTCTTTTCCAATGAGTCAACTCTTCGCATCAGGTGGCCAAAGTATTGGAATTTCAGCTGTAGCATCATTCCTTCCAAAGAACACCCAGGGCTGATCTCCTTTAGAATGGACTGGTTGGATCTCCTTGCAGTCCAAGGGACCCTCAAGAGTCTTCTCCAACACCACAGTTCAAAAGCATCAATTCGTTAGCACTCAGCTTTCTTCACAGTCCAACTCTCACATCCATACATGACCACAGGAAAAACCATAGCCTTGACTAGATGCACCTTTGTTGGCAAAGTAATGTCTCTGCTTTTGAATATGCTATCTAGGTTGGTCATAACTTTCCTTCCAAGGAGTCTTTGAGGGAGCCTTAGAGCAATTTGACATTGCTGAAATATTGTACCATATTTTACAAAAATATGTTTGTAACAGTTTGGTGAGAAAACCATCCTTCACCACAGATAGTTTGAGAAGCTGGTATGTAGATCACCATAACTTAGAAGTTTTTGATAGAAACATTTTTGTATTCACATATTCCCCTCCTCTGTCACATAAATGGTCATATAAAGTGGTTTAAAAAAAATCTTATCCTGTTTTATCAGTTATGAAAGTAGTATATCTTAATTGTGAGAACAACTGGAGAATACAAGACTTTTTGGGTTTTTTAAAAGTAATCCATACAGCTGACATGAGCTAACTGCAGCTCATATTTTGGTGTATTTCTCTTGTCCTTGCCCTGTGCTTATATATATATATATATATATATGAATATATATTTGTGAATATATATATATTTATGAATATATATATTTATGAATATATATATTTATGAATATATATATTTATGAATATATATATAATTAAATATATATATTTCTTTTTTGTACATAAATGAGACAGTGTATGCCTACCTAATTCTTTATTTCATATATTCTAAGTATTTGCATGTCATTAAATATACTTTTTAATTTTTAAAGTTATAGTAGATTTGCAGTATTAGTTGTGGTATATAACAGTGATTCAGAATTTTTATAGATTATATTCCTTTCATAGTTTTTATAAAATATTGGCTATATCCCCTGTGCTGTATGATATATCCTTGTATTAAATATTCTGTTTCAAAGGACTGGACTGTGGTCTACCAACTAGTTGTACCATAACTTATTTACTCTTTACATAGTTCTCTGTCACTAGCATCTATTCTATGCCCTTGTTTATTTGCTCTTAAAGATCATGATTTGATAATTTTTGTGAAAACACCTTTGACTGTATCTTTAAATATATCCTTGATATATTTCCAGAAGTAGAAACTCTCGGTCAAAAATTGTGACCATTTTAAGTCCTTGGTAAATTGCCCTTTGGAAATGTTGAACCAGATTTCATCTACCACCAGCAGTGGATGAGGCTTACTGCATTGAGTGCTCTCAGGACTGGTACTGTCAGCCTGGGGACACAGTTGACAAAGAGAAGGGCAGAGGAAGTGAGTGGACCACCTGGATAGAAGACAGTGGGAGGGCGAGATATTTATGGGGCATGGAAAGCTGTCTGTTGGCTAACTGCAGGATACTTTTTATCTTATTTTTTTATGGTTTTAATTTTTTTTTTTTTTTTTAGCATGTGGGATCTTAGTTCCCTGTTGCTGCTAAGTCACTTCAGTCATGTCTGACTCTGTGTGACCCCATAGATAGCAGCCCACCTGACCAGGGATCAAATCCACACCCCCTGTGTTGGAAGCATGGAGTCTTAATCAGTGGATCACCAGGAAAGTCCCTAGGATACTTTTAAGCACATACGAAAAACAGAAGCAGTGAGTTGGAATTGGATTTGCTGGTGCACTGAAAGGCAATTTGGAATGGTGTTGGGGAGCCATTGGCAGGTTTTGAGTAAAGAGACGAGACCCTCCAGGGCTCAGCTCTCAGAAGATGTTACACCTGTGCTGTGTGCACCACCCCTCACTTCCTGTGTTCTTCTTGCCCCTTTCCAACTCATGCCTTGCTTTCTAATATCTGTCAAAATGCCCCATAAGCATCAGGGACCAATTTCTCCCCTACAGTATTCCTGTTTTATTATATAGCACGTACTATATGATATGTTGTATTAATTTTGTTATAATTAATTGGCGCACTACTGTCTCTTGGGGCTTCCTCAATGGGTAAAGAATCCTCCTGCAGTGCAGGAGACCCAGGACATGTGGGCTCAATCCCTGTGTCAGGAAGATCCCCTGGAGGAGGGCATGGCAACCTACTCTACTATTCTTGCCGGGAGAATCCCATGGACAGAGAAGCCTAGTGGGCTGTAGTCCATGGGTTGCAAAGAGTTGTACATGACTGAGCAGCTAAGCACCCTCAAGCTCTCTCTCCCACCAGATTAGAAGCTCCTAATCACCACTTCCTTTCTGTATCCTTAGGTACCTACTGTCATGCCTGGTATATAGTAGATACTAATACACATTAGTACTAGTGGAAAACCACTAGACCATTCAGGTATGACCTAAATCAAATCCCTTATGATTATACAGTGGAAGTGAGAAACAGCTTTAAGGGACTAGATCTGATAGATAGAGTGCCTGATGAACTATGGATGGAGGATTGTGACATTGTACAGGAGACAGGGATCGAGACCATCCCCATGGAAAAGAAATGCAAAAAAGCAAAATGGCTGTCTGGAGAGGCCTTACAAATAGCTGTGAAAAGAAGAGAAGTGAAAAGCAAAAGAGAAAAGGAAAGAAATAACCATCTGAATGCAGAGTTCCAAAGAATAGCAAGAAGAGATAAGAAAGCCTTCCTCAGTGATCAATGCAAAGAAATAGAGGAAAACAACAGAATGGGGAAGACTAGAGATCTCTTTAAGAAAATTAGAGATACCAAGGGAATATTTCATGCAAAGATGGGCTCAATAAAGGAAAGAAATGGTATGGATCTAACAGAAGCAGAAGATATTAAGAAGAGGTGGCAAGAATACACAGAAGAACTGTACAAAAAAGATCTTCATGACCAAGATAATCACGATGGTATGATCATTCACCTAGAGCCAGACATCCTGGAATGTGAAGTCAAGGTGGGCCTTAGAAAGCATCACTACAGACAAAGCTAGTGGAGGTGATGGCATTCCAGTTGAGCTACTTCAGATCCTGAAAGATGATGCTGTGAAAGTGCTGCACTCAGTATGCCAGCAAATTTGGAAAACTCAGCAGTGGCCACAGGACTGGAAAAGGTCAGTGTTCATTCCAATCCCAAAGAAAGGCAATGCCAAAGAATGCTCAAACTACCTCACAATTCCACTCACTCAATTAATTAAACTCACAATTAATTGCACTCCAATTAATTCTCCAAGCCAGGCTTCAGCAATACGTGAACCATGAATTTCCAGATGTTCAAGCTGGTTTTAGAAAAGGCAGAGGAACCACAGATCAAATTGCCAACATCCGATGGATCATGGAAAAAGCAAGAGAGTTCCAGAGAAACATCTATTTCTGCTTTATTGACTATGCCAAAGCCTTTGACTGTGTGGATCACAATAAACTGTGGAAAATTCTGAAAGAGATGGGAATACCAAACCACCTGACCTGCCTCTTGAGAAACCTATATGCACGTCAGGAAGCAACAGTTAGAACTGGACATGGAACAACAGACTGGTTCCAAATAGGAAAAGGAGTACATCAAGGCTGTATATTGTCACCCTGCTCATTTAACTTCTATGCAGAGTACATCATGAGAAACGCTGGACTGGAAGAAGCACAAGCTGGAATCAAGATTGTTGGGAGAAATATCACTAACCTCAGATATGCAGATGACAGCACCCATATGGCAGAAAGTGAAGAGGAACTAAAAAGCCTCTTGATGAAAGTGAAAGAGGAGAATGGAAAAGTTGGCCTAAAGCTCAACATTCAGAAAATGAAGATCATGGCATCTGGTCCCATCACTCCATGGGAAATAGATGGGGAAACAGTGGAAACAGTGTCAGACTTTATTTTTCTGGGCTCCCAAATCACTGCAGATGGTGACTGCAGCCATGAAATTAAAAGACGCTTACTCTTTGGAATAAAGGTTATGACCAACCTTGAAGGCATATTGAAAAGCAGAGACATTACTTTGCCAACAAAGGTCCATCTAGTCAAGGCTATGGTTTTTCCAGGAATCGTGTATGAATGTGAGAGTTGGACTGTGAGGAAAGCTGAGTGCCGAAGAATTGATGCTTTTGAACTGTGGTGTTAGAGAAGAGTCTTGAGAGTCCCTTGGACTGCAAGGAGATCCAACCAGTCCATTCTAAAGGAGATCAACCTTGGATATTCTTTGGAAGGATTCATGCTAAAGCTGAAACTCCAATACTTTGGCTACCTCATGCGAAGAGTTGACTCATTGGAAAAGACTCTGATGCTGGGAGGGATTGGGGACAGGAGGAAAAGGGGATGACAGAAGATGAGATGGCTGGATGGCATCACCGACTCGATGGATGTGAGTTTGAGTGAACCCAGGGAGTTGGTGATGGACAGGGAGGTCTGACGTTCTGCCTTTCATTGGGGTCGCAAAGAGCCGGACACGACTGAGCAACTGAACTGAACTGAATACACGTTTACCAAGGGAATCCAAGGTACTACGCATGGCTCATAGGACCTTGTACAGGTACTCCCTAAGCCAGGAGATGTCTGCTTCAACAGAATGAAATATTAGGTATCTTGGTGAAGACTTTATTAAGTCATCATATAGCCTCTGTGACAGAGTCTTTGCTCTTTTCTCCCTTCCGAACTCAGAGACTTCCAGTTGTTAGTTAGCTTTTGGGTGCCACTATCCCTTAAAGTGAGTGGAGGGTTTTTCTCTAGAAGTGTTTACAAATCATAGTTATTGATGAGAATTTTCACCCAAGTTTGCCTCATTGTGTTAATTATGCAATCAAGATACACTGGTGACAGATTCTGAAATTGGATTCTGTAATTTAGAAGAGACACCATAAGTCCATAAGTTGGATAAGAACAAAGTTCAAAGTTCATCCCTTTCTTCATTATGCAAAATTAACCATTGTTAAATGTCAGCACACTTGCTTCTGGTCTTTGTGTGTATACTTTTAATTGTGCAAATTATGGATACATTGTTGTTTTTTTTTTTAATTTAAATCTTACAGATAAAGCTTCAGGACTCCTTGACTTGCATCCCCATGTCTCATAGTTTAAACATTAAAAAAAAAATAATATCCTTTGTTTAAATGAAATTTTATGTAAAAGTTGACTGTTCTTCTAGTTAAATATGTGAGACATATACATGTGTCCCATGTAGTATTATGTACTGAGGGCACAGCAGTGAACAATATGTGCAAGGCCCCTGCCCCATGAAATAACCACATAGGATAATTTAAAATGGTGATACTTGCCCTGAAGATCTTCAGACAGGCTAAAGAGATAGAGAGTGATGGGAGCATTGCACAGGACTGTGGCAGATACAGTGGTTGGGTTGGCTTCCTGCGAAAGTGAAATTCACTCTGAGGCCTTAATGATGAGAAGAATCAGCCATGCACAGGTGTGGCCAGAACATGCTTGTCAAGGATGTGGATCAAGGGCGTGGCTGATGCAAAGGCCCTGAGGCAGGAGTCAGCATGGCCAGTATAGTTGAAGGGCAATGACTCCTGCGAAAAGCTCTACAAGATGGGGTGGGGGTAGGGGTAGTCAGACGCCAGATTGTAATGCCCCTTGGAGGCTGCTGTGTGGCCTTTGCATGTTCTTATAATTGCAGTGAGTAGCCACAGGATTTTTTTATAAGATAATATGTCAATATCCAAAAGGATAAAAGCAGAACTGCTGAAACTGAAGCTGGAGTGAGAAGCTCAAATCAATACCTACTGAAAATCTCTGATTTTGCTCCCCTCTCCCATCTGAGAGTTGGGATACCTTACCTTTAGGCATTTCTAACAGGTAACTCTAGTCCAAACAGGAAAAGGAGTACGTCAAGGCTGTATATTATCACCCTGCTTATTTAACTTATATGCAGAGTACATCATGAGAAACGCTGGGCTGGAAGAAGCACAAGCTGGAATCAAGATTGCCAGGAGAGATATCAATAATCTCAGATATGCAGATGATACCACTGTGATGGCAGAAACTGAAGAGGAACTAAAAAGCCTCTTGATGAAAGTGAAAGAGGAGAGTGAAAAAGTTGGCCTAAAGCTCAACATTCAGAAAACGAAGATCATGGCATCTGGTCCCATCACTCCATGGGAAATAGATGGGGAAATGGTAGAAACAGTGGCTGACTTTATTTTTCTGGACACCAAAAATCACTGCAGATAGTGATTGCAGCCATGAAATTAAAAGACGCTTCCTCCTTGGAAGGAAAGTTAGGACCAACATAGATAGCGTATTAAAAAGCAGAGACATTACTTTGCCAACAAAGGTCCGTTTAGTCAAGGCTATGGTTTTTCTAGTGGTCATGTATGGATGTGAGAGTTGGACTATAAAGAAGGCTGAGCACCGAAGAATTGATGCTTTTGAACTGTGGTGTTGGAGAAGATTCTTGAGAGTCCCTTGGACTGCAGGGAGATCCAACCAGTCCATCGTAAAGGAGATCAGTCCTGGGTGTTCATTGGCAGGACTGATTTTAAAGCTGAAACTCCAATATTTTGGCCACCTGATGTGAAGAGCTGACTCATTTGCAAAGACCCTGATGCTGGGAAAGATTGAGGGCAGGAGGAGAAGGGGATGATAGAGGATGAGATGGTTGGATGGCATCATGGACTCAATGGACATGGGTTTGGGTGGACTCCGGGAGTTGGTGATGGACAAGAAGGCCTGTCGTGCTGCTGTTCATGGGGTCGCATAGAGTCGGACACGACTGAGTGACTGAACTGAACTGAACTCTAGTCTGAAGACAGTGGAGCCAGGGACTCCTCACTTCCATCCTACTGCAACCATAGACTTTGGAAAATTCTTCCTTATGTCTCCTTATAGCTTCTTCCCATTGGTTTTAAATTCAGTCTGGAGTGGGGGGCGTCGTGACACAGCTCTGATCCTGTTGCTATGGAGCTGCCCCTAGAAATCATTTGAGAGGATAGTTGCTGGCCTCTGTCTCACCCTCAGGTTTTCTCTTCCATCTCGAGAAGTGCCTGCTCTGTGTCTCAGCAATGCTGAATTTCTTTCTGGTCGGGGACGTGAGTACATTGTCTGATGATCTGCAGTGCACTCTCTGGTGCTCAGCGGTCACTGTAGCTTCTCCAGCAAGGTCACCTGCCCACAGCTCTGAACTATGAGAGTCATCAAGACCCAACCACATCTGCTCTCTCTACTTTTTTTTTTTTTTTTTACACGAAGGTAGAGTAGGGCAGGTGGGGCATTTAAGTATGACTTGAAATTGCTCATGGGGTAAATCCAGACTCTCAGCCTGGGCTGCAGCTTCTCCACACCAGCCCTCCTCTGTGCTCTCACTCCCTGTGGCTCCTCCCTGGACTCCATGCCTGTGTTGCCCACATCTTCCCAGCACAGATGTAGCTCTCCTCCTCTGCCCTTCCAGCTCACCAAGGGTCAATTCATAGTCCACCTTTTTTTTCCCCTTTCAACCCCATCTCTCTTTAAAAATTAAAAATCTACAGGAGTTAAACATGAATATGCTCTCATCATAAATGTGTATATATATACACACACACATATATATATGTATATATATCTCACAGAAAGTATGTTTCCATTCTTGCTTATTCCCCATCCCTCTCATCTCTCAGAGTTAGGAAATTACTGTGTATTTTTCCAGGCCTTTGCTATGTATTTACATGTAAATTATTTAGGTTTTTGTGTAAGATCGTTTTAAAAAGACATTATGGGACGTGTTTTACACATTATTCTTTGAGTTGCTTTTTTTCACTTAACAATATAACTTGGAAATTTTTCTAGGATCATACACATAATTGTGACTTAAAAAAGACGGTGCAGTGATTAAAATTCTGCAGTGTTTTTATGGTAAAAATTCAAATTTGAAAGGATATGAAGTGAAAAGTAGTTCTCCAATCCCCTCTTTTTATTTTGGAGGTTACTGCTGATAACGTTTCTTACATGTATTTATAAGTGCTTTAAAATATGCAGTCCTGTAGTATATAGTATACACATCACACAGCATCTTGAGCATTTTTTTTCCCTTACCTATGTGCACAGGTGCCTCGTTCTTTTTAGTGAGTGTGTTAGATTCTCTTATGTGAGTATGCTATTATTTAGTCAGCCATCTCTCATTCTATGAACTTATTTGATCTTTTCTGTTTGGAAATCTCTGACCCTCCTAGCTCATGTTAAGTCACTCCCCATTTGTTGTGAATTTATTCAACACAATAAACATTAACCAAGTGCCTTCTGTCTTCCTGGTGCTGCATGGAGCACTAGGGCCCCCAGCTTGCTTGATACAGAGTCCCTCCCTCCTGCTTTTAGTTATCCTGGCCTAACATGAAGACACACTGCTGAGGAACTTAGACTGTGACAAGAGTTGGAATAGATAGATGTGCCTTAGCATATATAGTATTAATTCTACTTGAGGATGGTAAAGGAGAAATTGCAATCAAAGCCTAGAGGATGAGTAAGAAATCTTCTAGGTGGCAAGGAAGAGAAGGTCATTCCTGAAGGGGTTAACAATACCAGTATGGGTTGGCAAGAAAGAGTGGGTGATGTACAAAGCGTGGTCAGGACCCAGTGTGATTGGAGCAAGTGCTGGGGCGTAGGGTGTCTGGGGTGGTACTCTTTGCTCAGCAGTGGGTCATAGGAAACATTCAACATATGACCAGAAGGACATGCGCTCCCTGCTCAGCTGGCCCCCAGACCCTCTTGGGCTTGTCCTCTATGTCTTGCGGATGTTGTCTCCAGCTATCAGCTCCTTTTGACACTGCCTTCAGTACCTGCGGCACTTTGGTGAATTGGTCTGTCTTGAAATGTATATATATATATATAAAATCCAGTTTTGTATTCTTAACTCTGTTATGTCCTCTTTTCACAGAGTTTAATCAGTCAAGAAATAAAACAGAATTCAGCTATGGCCCCAAGGAAGAGAGGTGGACGGGGGATTTCATTCATCTTCTGCTGTTTCCGAAACAATGATCACCCAGAAATCACGTATCGGCTGCGAAATGATAGCAACTTTGCGCTTCAGACCATGGAGCCTGCGTTACCCATGCCCCCTGTGGAGGAGCTGGACGTCATGTTCAGTGAACTCGTGGTGAGTCTCAGACTTCATCCCAGGGATGGGGGGTGGTTGGGAGCCGGAGGAAGGGGAGAGGATGTGAACGGTTTGGTTAGACACAGTCTTGCCTTATCTTTGGTGAAAGGGCCCCCATCTGCACCTCTACTGTCAGCACTGAGTCTGTAGAGGAGAAAGAAAAGGGTAGCATCACTACCTCAGAGGGTTTGCTGGTGCTTAAATGGAGAGATTTAGATCTTTAATTCTTCAAATATGCAGCCCTACTGCATCCTGAGTTGCCCTTTCTAGTTCCTCCTGTCCCAGCCTGAGATGCTTGTGTGCACAAATATTTCCTTCATCTGACACCTCCTGGGATTCCCTCATGCTTCCTACCACTCCCAGTGTGTAGTATTAGTGTCTTAAAAAATTAGTCACAGTGTCTCTCATGTCCTTGATCCTTGGATGAAAGACATTATTACTTAAGTAGAGTATCATTATTTAGCCTAATGATAGGATTGCAATAATAACTGTTGTGGGAAACTTTTTATAGATGCTATCATATTTTAAAATCCACTATACTGAAGTGAGAGACCTATCTATGTAGGGCCCACTCATCAAGAGATATAGGTGCTCTCTGCAACTTAGCTTCGCAAGCATCTGCAAAGTAGTGTTTCTTTCCAGTCTGCGTTTCAGAGGATATTATGGTATGGTCAAGGGCACTGGCGTGGACATCAGGAAGACTTTGGTTCATATTACTTTATTATCTGTATCAGCAGGGAAAAAGCTTATGACTTTTCTGAGCCTATATTCTGGAAAGTGGAAGGGAAAAACACTTGCTAAGTTTGATATAATGTTTAAATGAGACTCACGCAAAGTGGAAATGGCCCAGTGCCTGCCCCTTCCTAGGTACTCAATGAATATTACATGAGACTCTATCCTTCTTTGATCTCATCTGACATTTTGTAATGGAGTTAGTTCCAATCAGACCATTTATATTGTTCAGCAGATACTAGGGACTGCTATCATTTTACGTGTTTTACATTGTAGGCTGTGTCACTGCCCTCCAGGGATAGTACCTGAACTCTTGCATCACTCCAGCTTTGATGAACCAAAATTCACCTATAAGCTTCTCTTATGAGATAAACCAAGAAGGGCGAGTGTTAATACTATGAAACTGATGTTGGAGTTCTGGCCTCCTGAGTGGATTAATGAGTTGATTACCAATGAAACTTGGTTGGGAAAAGAAAGAGGTGATGCCTGGCAGCATGTTTACAGTTGAGGATGTTGAATATTTTGCAGTGTTTCAGGAATCTCTACCCTCTCCCATTTTCACCGCATGCAGAACTCTGTTCTAGATGTTAGTGAGGAGGTTCAAAATGGAAAATTAGAACCTGCTCCCAAATTGCTGCCAGTTTCCATAGTTTAATTGAGAGGTTTAATGCACCAAGGCAAGAACCACACACACCTCTGCATAGGTTGTGTGTGACTGTTGTGGGATATATGATGGATGAGGAGGGTGGTCAGCGAAGACCTCTTGGCAGAGGTGAGTGGTCAGGAGGGACTGAAAGTGAAAAGAGAAGTGGAAGGGTTCAGCTGTCTTGGTCATCTGCAGCTAGTTTATCCTCTGATAGCAAAACCTCAGTGGCCTCTCTGTTATTGATGCTGCATGTCTGCTGTGGATCAGCTGTGGTTCTGCACTGTGCCATCATCTACTCAAGATCAAGGCCCAGGCCTGGTGGCAGAGGAAAGAGAGCCATGGTGAACTTCTCAGGCTCTAAGCTTATGCTTGGAAATGACACGTGTCACTTCAGCACGTGTTCCTTTGGCCTACACAGATCACATTACCCCTCCCGAATTCACAGGGGCAAGGACGTGTCATCCTTCTGTAGGGACTGGCACCACAAATCACATGGCCGAGCCTGAGGTCATTGGGATGGGTGGAGGGACACCGTCCTTTCCCAGGGTTGGGCAGTGAATCATGTATCATGATGGCTGTCATGAAAGGCAATAATGATGCATTGATGGGCTTGGCATTATTTCCCAGTTGAAGTATTTTAAAACCAAAGTCAACCAAAGGAGACAGATGTTGCTGATAGACAAAGGCCTCTTCAGTGGTAGAGAAGCTGGTGGAGAGCTAGTCCCCTCAGAGCACCCACCTCTGTGGTCCTTCAATTATATTCTGTCAGCCTCCCCAAATGAGACCCAAGCCAGAGCCTGTGTGGTGGCAGCTCCATGTTCATCTTGAAGACAGCTCATTGTTCTGTATTCATAAGGGAGAAAATTCCACTCTCAGCCTTATTGATGTCTTTATTCTGTGTGAAAATTGCCTACAGCTGTTAGTTGTTAAAAAACCAATGCCAAACCAGAACTTTAAGCCAAAACCATTGGAAAACAAATTATCTTGAGGTTTGTATCTGTCCTGGCGAGTGATGGATGGATTTTTGTCTACTCTTGACTTCAGGGACTTAGCCCACAAATCCATCCAACTGCCAAAGGTGTCCTGGGGCAAGGGAGGTGGGCTCAGAGCCATTGGGAACCTCTGCCCAGGGTTCTCTTGAGTAGTCGCAGGAGCAGTTCTGCCTATGCCCATGCACAGAAGAGGATGGCCACGTGGGGAGGCGGAGCATGCTGCAATGTAGGGTAACTTCCTTTGAGATGCTTTCTGCTGGAATTTGGGCTTATTTCCTTGCCTGTAAAATGCCGTAGATGGGGATAATGCCATCTTTCTGATGTGTTGTTACACACAGATTAAAGAAGACAACTTTTTTTTTTAAAGACTGCTGCCTATTCATGGGTGCTTCATACCCCACATCCTAGTATAGCAAGAAGGATGGAAGATAATTCAGGTGTGTTTTGGGCACATCATCCCAGGCAAATATCCCAGGTTTTTCCTTTTTTTTTGAAAGCTGATCTGCCTGCTGTGAGTGCACCAGTGTTGATCCTGACTTGCAGGCCATTCTGCCTGTATCTGATGGAAAGCATCGCATCAGAGCCTATCATTGTGAGCTAGTTTCCTTTGCATCTTCTGATGAGTCACTCATTTGATGTATTTAAAAGTGATACCAAATAGGTTGCTTTCAGAATTGCTTACAGCAACCTTATCATCTCATAAATAAAGCAAGCCTGGATGGGAGATCGACCACGTGAATCTTTAAAGAATGTGGGCCCTGAGCAGTGCCTCATACTCTTAATAGTGTATAGTCGAGCTGCAAGAGCATTCCAATTTCAGGGTGTAGTGGTTTCTGGAGGTCCCAGGCCCGTACTCTCTGCACACATTCCCCACCTCCCACCCCATTTTTAGTAACAGCTTTGTGGAGATAAAATTGACATACCATATATTGGGTTGGCCAAAAAGTTCGTTTGGGTTTTTCCGTAAGATCCTAGAGAAAAACCTGAATGAACTTTTTGGCGAGCCCGGTAATTCACCTGTGTAAAGTGTATAATTCACTGACTTTTGGTATATTCACAAAATGATGTCCCCGTCAGTACATTTTAGAACATTTTTCTCACCCCTAAAGCAACTCCTTTACCCATTAGTCATCACTTGTCACTTCCCCTCAACCGTACTATCCCCTGCTACTGCTAAGTCGCTTCACTTCCCCTCAACCGTACTATCCCCTGCTACTGCTAAGTCACTTCAGTCGTATCCAACTCTGTGCGACCCCATAGACGGCAGCCCACCAGGCTCCCCCGTCCCTGGGATTCTCCAGGCAAGAACACTGGAGTGGGTTGCCATTTCCTTCTCCAATGCATGAAAGTGAAAAGTGAAAGTGAAGTCGCTCAGTCGTGTCCGACTCCTAGCGACCCCATGGACTGCTGCCC
The DNA here is from genome assembly GCF_042477335.2 of Ovis canadensis. Lineage (NCBI taxonomy): Eukaryota > Metazoa > Chordata > Mammalia > Artiodactyla > Bovidae > Ovis > Ovis canadensis. The sequence goes on from NC_091251.1 coordinate 81,897,738, forward strand.
ACCAGGCTCCTCCGTCCATGGGATTTTCCAGGCAAGAGTACTGGAGTGGGTTGCCATTGCCTTCTCCCCAGGGAGCCACTAATCTACTCTGTTTCTATGACTTTGCCTGTTCTGGTCATTTTCTGTAAATAGAATCATATACTGTGTGGTCCTTTGTGACTGGTTTCTTTCACTTAGCATAATCTTTTCAAGCTTTATCCAAGTTGTAACATGTATCAATGCTTCATTTCTTATTGTTGAACAATATTCTGTTTTATGGACATACCACATTTTGTTTATCCACTCGTTGATGAACAGTTGGGTTGTTGCCAGTCTTCAGCTTTTATGAGTATTACTGCTCTAAACTTTAATTTGCAAGTTTTTTTGGTGTGGAAATATAGTTTCAGTTCTTGTAGGTGTATACCTGAGAGTGAGATTTCTGAGTCATGTATAACACTGTGTATAACTTTTGAGGAACTTCCAGCTTGCCTGCACTGCGCTATTTTGCATTTCCACCAGCAGTTATGAGAGTTCTCTACACCTTCACCAATTCTTGCTGTTTTCTACTCCCTTCCGATTGACCAGCTGCTTTTGAAGCTGTTCTGTTGCTCCTGGAGAGCTGAGAACAGGTAGCCTGGGAATGTGTGTGTGCATTTGCATGAACTGCCAAATAGAAATAGTCTTCCTGCCAACAATTTTTAAATGATTTGGGATATTTAAAAATAAAATATTGAGAATCAGTGCTGTCTCTGCTACCATATATTTTATGCCTTTGAGATCAATCCTTTTTCCGTACTGCCCGCATTCCCCCCCACCCACTTCTCCACTTCTGCTTCATCCTGTATCTCAGTCACAAATCAAGAATGTAACCAATCTGAGACTCAGCACTCTTCCCAGAAAATAAGATTCAGCTAAGTCTTGTCTTTTCAACAGGGTTTTTAGGTCTTAGATTATCCCCACCAGCATGTTTGAAGAGTGCTAGGGGGCATAGCACTGTATGCAGTCCTTGTCCATGTAACTTTTTCCGTCTTAGCATTAGCAGTGGAAGGTTTCCTTTGGGATAAACAGAAGAATGTGTTATTAGTTGACAGATTAATTTCTTTGGTGTGTGCGCACGTGTATGTTAATTGCCTGCTCTGTGCCAGGGCCTGAGGCCACTGGTCCTTCTTGACTTTGTGGGGCTGAAGGTCCAGCAGGGGAAACAGGCAACAGAAGACACTCTCTTATCCATTGTGACTGAGAGCTCTGAGAGGGACTGCTCCAGCAGGACATTTTCTTGAAGAAGAATCTTTATTCCCCCTTTTTTCACAAGGTGAGAGTTAACTCACAGGTTCCAATTCCATCACCCTTGGCTTTCTTGCTGGGAAGTAACATTCTCGGCTTTCCTTCCAACTGTTCTTTGGAAAATTCATAGCTTCATCTCTCTCCCTTATTCGAATTCTCTGCAGCTCAACCTGCTTTCAGAAAGCACACATTCTGTGACCCTTGGTGCTATAAATTTCATAGGATTGAACCCCCTTGGGGAGTTCTGAAATTGTCCAGTTATCTCCATGACTGGTGGCTATGTGTCTAACTCAGCATTGAAATCTCAGCAAGCTCATGTCTGCAGATGAAAGTTGGGCTCTCCAACCCAGCTTTCAGGAGCAAAAAGGGAGGTGTTTTTTGGTCTCCCATCTGCTTGAGCTCTTAACCTGTTACTTAATTCCATTCTTGTTGGGGAACGAGGATGCTGCTTACTGACACCTACCCCCAAGCCTCACAGGTACCTAGCATGGAAGGATCTTGGAAGCGTTCCTAGAGGAAGTGATATTTAATGTAAGACTTGAAAAGAAGGAATTATGCAGGCAACGAGGAGAGGAAAGTGTGTTACAGACAGTGAAAATAGCATGTAAAGGGCTATGAGGTGAGAGAGAAAATGTGGAAGACTCAAGAAATTGAAAGTTCAGCGTAGATGGTGTGTGAAATAAGAGCCTGGGTGGATTGGGGTTCTGAGAGCCAGGAAAAAGGGATGGAGAGAGATAGTGTTTTATTATATATTCTCAGATTCTTATTTGAACTAAAGGACAGTACCCCTGCTTTCTTACACGTTTTCTCAGTGAAATATGCTAAAGTACATCAAAACATTTTGCTATCTGGTTATATTTACAAAAATAACCCTTGTTCATTGCGGTCTCTGTGAGGTGTCAGTAAGTTTTAGCAAAATGTGTCATGCCTCCTTGGGTAGATTTTGAATATGTTTTCCTTTGAGTCCAACTGTTGAGGTGAGATGGCTTGTTTCAATGTATATCTCCTGTGGCTACTTGACTTGTGAAATGGAAAGAGAATTGACTATAGCCCCCTTCTGGTTTTCTGGTCAAATACGTGATTCCTGAATATACCAAGAGTTGATGGGCTGAGGGTATCCCACAGAATATTTCACAGCAGCGGTTATATTAGAAATGGCATCCCCTCGCAGATTCCCTCAGTTCTCCTGCCTTGTGAAACATCGGAATATACATCTGCTTTTCCTGGGTGAGGTTTTATTAGTAGGTGAGAAACCAGGTTTATGATAAGTCTGGTCATGATTTTCAAAGTATCCTTGGAATCGGTTAACTGACCAGAGGAAAACTTTCCTTTCTAAGAGAGTACATCACTGTGAATTTATAGATAGTTGGAAATAATAAGCAATATAGACCCAAGTTTTCCTAAGCCTGACATGTTACCAATTCTATTTATACTGTTTTCTATTAACCTGCCTTCTTTCAGATTCAATATTTAGTCTTCCATTTATTTGACCAATGTGTCTAATATTCTGAGATAATTTGTTATACAGTTCTATGTGCTTGTGGGTGAGTGCTCAGTCAAATCCGACTCTGCAACCCCATGAACTGTAGCCCTCCAGGCTCCTCTGTCCACAGAATTTTTCAGGCAAGAATACTAGATTGGGTTGCCATTTCCTACTCTAGGGGATCTTTCCAACCCAGGGATTGAACCGTGTCTCTTGCATCCCCTGCATTGGCAGGTGGATTCTTTACCACTAGAGCCATCTATCCTAACACCTGTGCATTTCACCATTCTCAATAAAAATGGTGCAAGTGTTGCTCTCAGCTTAATACTCCACCACTTGGAGGTGGTGGAAATGTGAGGGGGTGTTTCTAGGTGCTGCAGTTACTGAATGGTGCTGCTGGTGTTTGTGGCCCATCCCAAGTGGCACTGTTCCCTCTCCCCATTGGGAGTTACTGGGTGATCCATTGTCAGGGTGAGGGTCTTCCTGTGTAACTCATTTCCAATCCCAACTCTATCCGTGGGTTGGGGGTGGGTGGCGTGGCAATCTGACTTAAATAACTCTACTTTTAGTTTGCCAAAAGTCACTTTTTGGAATTCCCATTTTGGCATATTTACATTTTATCTTTAGATCTGTAGATAGAAAAGGTTATGTTGGATACAAGTGGAAAATTGTCTTTAGAAGACCAATATACAGTTGCTTTTTTTTTTAAGAACGGATTTCCAAAAGTGGATTTCCAAAAGTGCTATTAAAAAAGTTTAGTTGTGTAGCATCATTTAAGTGTTATGCCTTCCAGGAAATATAAAAAACATTTGAAAGAAACTAATTAAGAAATTCATTAATGATCACCATTTATATAATTGAAGATTGTCAACAAAAGTTAATACCTCAATGGGGAAGATAGTGTTGGTGGATGATGAGAAGATTTGTATGCTCATAAATATAATCACTTACTATAGGTCAGTTTTATTGTTATTAGGTCTTGAGGACACTCTCAGCATTAGTAACCAGCATAGACTTTGAGAAATGAAGATAGTAAGATTTAGTTACTAAAGAGTTACTGAGAGGATTTAGTTGACATATCAGAATTAGATGAATTCACAGTTGAGGCAAACTGTGCCAGATGAATTCCCTTGGGAACACACATCAGTAAACTCTTCATTTTTCATTATGTTCTGAAGTCACTTTGGTATGAAAAGAGCTACAGGAATCCAAGTTAGTCTTATGATATACCAGTGTACAGATTTTGTTCTTTTTGTTGTTGTTCAGTTGCTCAGTCATGTCCAACTCTTTATGACCCATGGACTGCAGCACACCAGGCTTCCCTGTCCTTCACTATCTCCTGGAGTTCGCTTAAACTCATTTCTATTGAGTTGATGGTGCCATCCAACCATCTTATCCTCTGTTGCCCGCTTCTCCTGCCTTCAGTCTTTCCCAGCATCAGGGCCTTTTCCAGTGAGTCAGTTCCTCGCATGAGGTGGCCAAAGTATTGGAGCTTCAACTTCAGCATCAGTCCTTCCAATGAATATTCAGGACTGATTTCCTTCAGGATTGACTGGTTGGATCTCCTTGCAGTCCAAGGGACTCTCAAGAGTCTTCTCCAACACCACAGTTCAAAAGCATCAATTCTTTAGCGCTCAGCTTTCTTTATGGTCCAACTCCATACATGACTACTGGGAAAACCATAGCTTTGACTATATGGACCTTTGTTGGCAAAGTACTGTCTCTGCTTTTTAGGTTGGTCATAGCTTTTCTTCCAAGAAGCAAGTGTCTTTTAATTTCATGGATGACGTCACCATCTGCAGTGATTTTGGAGTCCAAAAAAATAAAGTCTCTCGTTGTTTCCATTGTTCCCCCGTCTATTTGCCATGAAGTGATGGGACCAGATGCCATGATCTTAGTTTTTTGAATGTTGAGATTTAAGCCAGTTTGGGAAGTCATCTGTTGTTTCTTAACTGGAGTCTGAACTTTATACGTTAATTGGAGTCACCAACTTTTTTGGCACCAGGGACCAATCTCAGGGAAGACAATTTTTCCACAGATTGGGTTGGGGGGTGGAGGGTGGGATGGTTTTGGGATGATTCAAGTACATTACATATATTGTGCACTTTATTATTATTGCATGAGCTCTACTTCAGATCATCAAACATTAGATCCTGGAGATTGGGGATCTCCGGTGTAAAGGATTGCTTAGTAATTAAGCAGAGGAACTCAGACTGCACAAAGACTTCAAAGATATATCTAGAATAGTCTTAAAGTGTTCAGTTGTCTGAAAGCCAAAAATCATAGTCTAATGAAGGAATTGATATCAAAATTGTTCAATTGCCATGAGTTTAAAAATTCTTTTCAATTGACCAACTTATAAAACTCAAAAAAGAAAATTCTGTTCATGTAAAGGACATGGTTAATTGACAGAGAAGAAAAAAAAATATTGAGTAGATATTCCCTTGATACTGTGGTATTTTTGAAGAAATTAACTTGATGAGTTCATAAAGAAATGTTGGAACAGTATGATAATGTGCAGTATATCACAAAAGGAAGTGGGAATGTAGATATGGGCCTAAATGGGTTCAGTGCTAAAATTGCTGTGGGATAGATGTGAACTATTGCCAGTATATAGTCAGTTTAAAGATGAGCAAAAAATGATCCTAAATCTAGAACTTGATAAACAAATTATTTAGGGCCTGAGAAGAACTGATGGTTTGTGATCCAAGGGATGTTGATATAGGGGGTTTTGCTTGCTTATATATGCTGTGTTTTTGAATTGAACTTTGCAATACATCCAGAAATCTAGTGGGATTGGCAGTAGATCTTCATTTCAATGGACAGGATACATTTCTTTGAGGTCCTGTCTGCTTAGAGATAGTGAGATGGTCAAGATGGTCTTCAAAGTTTTCATCTCGTCTTCTGATTCACTGAACAAATACAGAAAAGCTTAAGATAAAACCGTAAGCCATTTTATTCCTTCTAGTCCTAAATGTATATTTTATCTCATCAAGACCATTCCAAATGTCCTTTTATTCAAGTTGTTAAATTTACATTTTTTACTCCATGTTCAGTTCAGTTCAGTTCAGTCACTCAGTCGTGTCCGACTCTTTGCGACCCCATGAATTGCAGCATGCCAGGCCTCCCTGTCCATCACCAGCTCCCGGAGTTCACTCAGACTCACGTCCATTGAGTAAGTGATGCCATCCAGCCATCTCATCTTCTGTCGTCCCCTTCTCCTCCTGCCCCCAATCCCTTCCAGCATCAGAGTCTTTTCCAATGAGTCAACTCTTCACATCAGGTGGCCAAAGTACTGGAGTTTCAGCTTTAGCATCATTCCTTCCAAAGAAATCCCAGGGCTGATCTCCTTCAGAATGGACTGGTTGGATCTTCTTGCAGTCCAAGGGACTCTCAAGAGTCTTCTCCAACACCACAGTTCAAAAGCATCAATTCTTCGGCGCTCAGCCTTCTTCACAGTCCGACTCTCACATCCATACATGACCACAGGAAAAACCATAGCCTTGACTAGACAGACCTTAGTCGACAAAGTAATGTCTCTGCTTTTGAATATGTTATCTAGGTTGATCATAACTTTTCTTGCAAGGAGTAAGCGTCTTTTAATTTCATGGCTGCAGTCACCATCTGCAGTGATTTTGGAGGTACTTTGTTATCGAACCATTTATTTCTGGGTGCTTCTTAATTTAGAGCAGGGACTGAAATGGGGATGGGGGCTCAGGGAGAGATGGAGGAAAAAATCATGAAAACTTTATTTTATTTTAATACAAATTCTGCAAAACCATCTCTGAACTAATAATGTTATTGAGAAAATGGTTATGAGTCCCCTTGGCCTTGATGATTTTCATTACCCTGAGTCCTAAAGAGATGTTGAGAGGTATGTATCTACTTAGCTTTTGGCTTCAATTTAAAATCTGATTATTTAACTTAATCCTCAGGCTGCCATGTGCGAATTACACAGTCAGCAAATTGCACTACTTGCCAACTCTTTACATGTCCCCATCCAGACCAGTATAGGTTTTAAAGACAGAGAGGATAATTTGATCTCCATAAGTGGTATGGTTTAGGTAAGCTTTCAAGTGCAATTTTGAAAATGTGTTTCAGTAATGGCTAGAACAATCTGGTAGTTTGTACAAATAAATGTACTCAAGTATATATATTGATGCACTGGGAGTCATTTAAATACCATTTGCTCTTTTAAAACATATGTCACACAGCCTGCTCGAGGTGAATGCCCAATACATGGATCATGAATTGCAATTCTAAACTGTCCTTAACTCTTTTTATCTGCTAGGCTTGAAGTCCCCGCCCCCCCACCCTTTTCCACATGCAGTTCCTCTGGAATTTCAAAGTGTTTCTTGATTTGTGTTTTAGGAGCTCAGTACCAGTTACATCTTTTAGTCAGGATTTTCTGGCTCATGGATGAAGGGAGTAAAAAAAAAATATATGTATATATATATATATATATATATAAAACATATATTTTAAAAAACCAAATTCCTAAAAAAGTTGGAATTTTCCACGTCTTGTCTAGTGTTAAATAAATCCACTGGAAACATCCTACAGCTGCTAGCTGTTTATTTCATTATACAATGTAATATTTAAGAACTAAACCAAATGAAGGTCACTTAGAATATATACTTGCATTGTTTTCAGGAAAGATGGACATTTCTTAGGTATAGAAGAAAAAAGCAAGTCCTTTGCCATCTTTTAAACAATCAGTTTAGTTTATTCACCTATGGACACGCATGTTAAATCCACTGTGAGCATGCACCTTTACAACGTCAGAGAGCGGAAGGGCACAGGCATCGAATCTGGCATTTTCACTGAAGATCCCCAGGGCCTCGAGCAGTGCCTGGTCCTGAGTCCATGGTCAGTAAATGCTTGTGGCCTGGATGAATAATTCACTAGTGAAGGTTTATACATGATATGCTCAGGAAGATTTGCATGAATGTGTACATGCATGAATTAATGATGGCTGGATCATCCAACAGTTGGATTCCTATTCTGAATTATTCTTGAAGTAGTCGTGATAGGTTTGGGCTGGTTCCTGTACCCTTCCTGCATCCATGTCCACCTTTTGTCAGTCTCTCTACTCTTCTTCTTCATTTGGATGTCAGTTACCATGGGAGCACTAAGGGTAGCAGGTTAAAAGGGTGAGGGGGGTGGTGTTGTTATTCAGTCGTGTCTGACTCTTTGTGACCCCATGAACTGCAGCACTCCAGGCCTCCCTGTCCTTCACTATCTTGCTGAGTTTGCTCAAACTCATGTCCATTGAGTCAGTGATGCCTTCCAACCATCTCATCCTCTGTCATCCCCTTCTCCTCCTGCCCTCAATCTTTCCCAGCATCAGGGTCTTTTCCAGTGAGTCGATTCTTCGCATCAGGTGGCCAAAGTATTGGAGCTTCAGCATTCAGGTCTAAGAAATATTTTCCGTCCTCGGCAGTCTCTCCACCCTATATTACATGGTAGAATAAGTAAATAGCTGCAGTGTGGGAGGAGACTCATTGTGCTAGATATCTTTTGACCCTGCTAAAACTTAGAAGTGCCAGCTGAGCTGCTTAGCAAGTCTAAGCAGGTGGGGAGAGGCTTGGGGGAGAGCAGTGCTGGTGTCACTGTGGAAGAGGGATGTGTGTGTAACTTGGCTTCACACTTGCCCACAGGACCTTTCTTATCTCTTACTCCACAAGCCGACTCTGTGTCTCAGGAGACAGAGTCCCTCCATTCAATCACGAAAACACTGCTTAGAAATCCTCTCAATTAAGCCTTGTCAACAGAAGTTGTACTAGATTATAAATATAAAAACTGGAAATGTGGGTGGCTGGATTACTGTTGCGAGTTGATTTCAGCATATATTTCGAACAGGATGGTTTCCTTTAGGTTATTGGAAAACTGCTGGTGATGCAGACTAATTAAAAGTTAGTTAGTCTCATGAGTTTCTAGTCGAAATAACACCAAGAAGCCAAGTAAGAAGCCTACAGGTTTCGCAGCAGACTTTTTTCTAGCAAACTGGCTATAGTTTGCATTGCCTGCTATTCAGAGTAGGAAAGGAAATAGTGTGAAACAATTAACCGTGGGTAGTAAGAAACTAAAAATTATTTCTATTAGTCAGCCTTTGCTTGTGGGGTTTCTCAGTTATTATTTTTATATGTCGAATGAAAACACATCTGTCAGACACAGAGAACATTATTGTGTAGGTGGTGGTGAGTCATATTGTGGTATTTTGTATAATGACTAAGAACGTTGGCAGAAATCTTACAGGCTGAAAACCTTTAAGGCTTGTTCTCCATGTGTACACATCTCTTCGGGGACTTAACACTCGCTGTTGTTTTCCATTTATGTCTGTCTTGACTGGTTAGGGACGGGTAATAATTCACTGAACACTCCTCTATTTAAACCAACAAAGGGCTTATCTAACTTTAAGGTTTCCAACCACCCCTATGAAAATAAAATACTGTTCTCAAGGTCATGGTGGTTAAATTTTAAGAGCTGTGTTGGCATTTCATGACTCGTGGATGTGGTGGCTGTTTGCTGTGGGAAGGATGGATGTTCATAAATTTAATGAATTATTGCAGCTGAAAGGTACATGTTCTCCATACATTTATAGAAGTCTAATTTTGCTGCTGTTAAAGTGCCACCCTTCAGTCCTCTGTCTGCTTTGTCTGGCCCTATCTGCTTTGTGTGGTTCTTAGCACTGTGTCATGTGACTTAAGGCCTGACCATTTGTCCCTCCAAGAGGGTTTATCTTGTATATGGTAGTGTTGAGTTGTGGGGTGGGAGATGAGGTTAGACGTGGGAGATGATGGTGGATGAGGGAGAGGGCTAAACCCAGAGAAGGCACCACTGCTGTTGGGTTTATGTGAGGTGAACCGGGGGCTTGCTGCCTCCTGGACATGTGGGAGACTTTTGGTGGGTGGGATCAGGATGGGTAACTTGGGCCTATTTACTATGGGTAAATACCTGGTGTTTTTAATTTGAAGAAGAAAAGTTACCCTTGTGTGAATAATATAATGTTAAAAAATACTGTGAGCTCTGTGCATTGAGTCAAATGGATGATTACCTTGTCAAGGACCATTTAAAAACCAAAGCCAAACAACCCCAAAACAGAAAGATACACAGAACATGGGTTGATAGGCAGGGTAACCCCAAGGACCTGTCTGTCTTCGCTCTCCCGCTCTTCGTGTTTTTAATCTCTGTTTCCCCCAGCATTCAACATGTGTCTTCCTACTTCTGTGTGATAAAGAGTTAGCTTAACTCATTAGAAATAGAAATCCTGAATTCCTTCATTAGAGGTTTCTCTTGTTAGCTGAAAACTCACTTGTTGTTGGCTCACTGAAATCTATTGACTTGGTAGATGTTCAAAAAATAGGTCCTTTAAATATCGCATTGAAGGTATTATAAATAATTCCATATTTTAGCCTCACTCACATCTCTGAAAAGAGCTTTTCAACTCATTCAAAACCCTTATTGTATATTATTTCAAAATTCCTTTCTTTGCTTTATCTAGTGAATCAATCCATTTCCTTAGATTTATTTGCGCTGTGCCAATTGTTTTCTGATTTATATAGATTTCTCTATAGAGTTGCCTGCTTACTCTAGAGTGTAGTACTGGTGGGGTTTCTTTGTGCAGAATCTTTCCAAGTGGAGTTTATAACATGCTCTGTGAGAGATGAAGCCAGAATTTTAGTTCCCACAGCTGGACCTCCTTCAGCGCTCTTTTCTTCTTAATAAAAAAATGTCTAATTATTATGTTTTCTCCAAGATAATAAAAAATATATGAAATAAGTGTTTTATAAAGATATGAAAAACATAATTGGTATCTTCCCACAGAAGAAAAGCCTTTGTTGGTTTCCATTTTTAAGAACTTGCACTTTCTGTGGAGAAAAATGATGCTTGGTGCAGATGTTTCTTTCTTTACCATTTGCTAAATCATTTTCCTTTAACTTTTAAAGCCCTATCCAAGAAAGAATGATATGGAAAAAAAAAAAATTCTTTGGCCAATGAAGGGAGCCAGGCCATCTCAATCTAAGGTATAGTAACAGGAACTAAATGTATTCTGTTTATCTTTGGATTAATTGCCAGCCCTCAAAACAATATCTAACATAGCCAGACTGCAAAAACTGGGGGTGGGGGAAGTAAGGTGAGAGGTTAGAAGGTGATCTAGAAGCAACCAGGAGGCTTCTGGGGGTTGTGCTAAATACATTTGTTTGTTAATCTTAGTGAAAAAGATTGAGGGCAAGAGGAAATGAAAAAGGGGGGCGACAAAGGATGAGATGGTTGGATGGCATCACTGACTCAATGGACTTGAGTTTGAGCAAACTCTGGGAGATCGTGAAGGGGGGGAAGTCTGGAGTGCCGTAGTCCATGGGGTCACAAATAGTTGGATAGGACTTAGCAATTGAAGAAGTGAAAAACTTGACTGTTAACCCACAGAAGGCCAGTACTCTTCCCTAGATCACTACTCAGGAGAAACAAAAAACACTGAAAAGTTTCTTCAGGACTTAAATTGTTATATTAACCTATCACCTAATTTAATCTTAAGGGACATTGGGGGAAACATTGCCCATCCTCTTGGTCTAAATGGAATGCATACTATTGGGAGTCTACATAATTTTCAAGGGAAGGACAAGAATGTTTCCTGGAAGTGCTCATGGTTTCGAACAGAAATTGTATCTAAAGTTGTAACATTTCTCAGACTGAACCACTTACTCTAAATGGAGGCTCACTTTTTCCCTTTCCCACCTCTTCATACATTTTCCCCCAATGTTTCTTTTCTAAATAGATTCCTTGTTTTAGTTCACTGTTCAACCAGAAGGATCTTTCCTTACTGTGTGCACACAGTACGTACCCTATTTTCTCTATTCTGAAATTTTTTGTTTTCCTGGGGCTCCATCAACCAGGCTTGATTAAAAAAAAAAAAACTTTATTGAGATATAACTTACATGCTGTAGAATTGACCCCTTGGAAGTGTAAAGTTCAATGCATTTTAGTAAATTTATATAGTTTTGCAGTCATCACCACAATCCAGCTCTAGAATAATTCCATCACCTTATCTCCTCTTGGGTCCATTTGCAGTTAATCTCTGTTGCTACCTCTAGCCCCAAGCAACCACTGATCTGCTTTCTGCTTCTATAGATTGACTTTTTTTTTTCTTTAAAAATTCATGTAAAGAGACACTATCTGAGATGCTGTGATCCTAATTGTTTTGTTTTCCATGATTGCCTCTTTCAGTATTTGAATTATCAAAGTGAAAAATCTTTTATAATATTACTTTGAAGTAATTTTATAGCTTTGAAGAAACTAATGTATGAGATGATTTCAAATTAGTTTATACTCTGTTCTTTTTCCTCCTTTCGTCAATTGTGCTTTCATTCCCCAGCTTGCCCAGCAGTGTATCTAAATGAGTGCAGGTAGCTGAAAAAGACAGTTGCCAAAAGCAGCCCATGCATTTTGTAACCAAAGAACGACCTCAGGAGTAGTGTCTGTGGAATAGGGTATAGATTCAAACATAGGAGGTAAAGCTAAAGCTAGCAGCTTCCATAAGAAACCATAGAGTTTTGTTTCATTTTGTTTTGTTTTATCTGCAGCTTGCAAAAATTTCTTACAGAAAATAAAAAAACACTAACTTTAATAAAAGAAAAAATATTACGAAGTTATATTTCATAAAAAACACTTAGTGATCAAAATAGACTTAACAAAATGAAAAGGCACAGGTGAAGCAAAATACTAGCCGTACATACCTCTGCCAAAGGACATGTTTTACAACAGTAAGACACAATTCATAAGTGGGCAAAAGATTTGAATAGATATCTCAAAAAAGAATATGTGTGAATGTCATGTGAACTTGTGAAAAGGCATACTCAGCATCAGATGTCATCAGGAAAATGCAAATTACAACTGCATTGAGGTACCACTTCACATAAGCTGTGCTGTCACTTCAGTGGCATCTGACTCTATGTGACCCCATGGACTATAGCCCACCAGGCTCCTCTGTCCATGGGATTCTCCAGGCAAGAATACTGGAGTGAGTAACCATTCCCTTCTTCAGGGGATCTTCCTGACTCAGGAATCTAACCTGCATCTCTTATGTCTCCTGCGTTTGCAAGCAGGTTCTTTACCACTTGCACTACCTGGAGAGCCCTGCTGCTGCTGCTGCTGCTAAGTCACTTCAGTCGTGTCCAACTCTGTGCGACCCCATAGACAGCAGCCCACCAGGCTCCCCCATCCCTGGGATTCTCCAGGCAAGAATACTGGAGTGCATTGCCATTTCCTTCTCCAGTGCATGAAAGTGAAAAGTGAAAGTGAAGTTGCTCAGTCGTGTCCGACTCTTAGCAGTCCCATGGGCTGCAGCCCACCAGGCTCCTCCGTCCATGGGATTTTCCAGGCAAGAGTACTGGAGTGGGGTGCCATTGCCTTCTCTGTGGAAAGCCCTAGGATGACTAAAATTTTAAAGATATAGTACCAAATGTTTGTGAGGGTGTAGAGTAACCAAAACTGCTATATGTTGCTGGTGGGAGAGTAAAATGGTACAACCAGTTTCTGAAGCTTTAAGTGCAAAAAACTTCAACATATACATTTGCCAAAACACGAAAATTGCTTACTTAAGAGTGTACCCTTACTCTGCGTACGTGCCTGCTAAGTCGCTTCTGGCTCTTTGCGACCCTATGGACTGTAGCACACCAGGCTACAGTCTCTTACGTCTCCTGCAGTGGCAGGCGAGCTCTTTACCATTAGTGCCACTATCTTATGCAAAAAAAAAAAAAAAAGGGAGGATGAGTTTGAATTATTGAAATGCATTGATCTTCGCTATGTCCCATAATAACCCCTCTCCCTCTTTTTCAGATACCTCACCACTAAGGTGAGGACCTTAGTTTTTTCTTCAGTCCAACTATATATCAGATATTGTTTTGGATCCTGGCAACTAATGCAGAGATAAATAGAGCAAATTTCATTCCTGCATCTGGAGATGAGTCTAGGAAGGGAGTCAGACATGCCAATGTGATTGTGATTAATGCAAGTGTGATAACTGTGGCAATGTGATTAATGCCAAAAGGTTAGGAGAGCAGAGAAGGGTACTCCCACCCCCCAGGGTAAGTCAGGTAGGCTGCCTGGGGGACAGCTGATCCCTTGTAAAAGCTTAGATACCTTGTAAAAGCCAGAATACTGGAGTAGGTAACCTTTCCCTTCTCTAGGGGATCTACCCAATCCAGGGATCGAACCCAGGTCTCCCACATTGCAGGCGGATTCTTTACCAGCTGAGCCACAAGGGAAGCTCAAGAATACTGTAGGGCAGCCTTTCGCTTCTCCAGAGGATCTTCCGACCCAGGAATCTAGCTGGGGTCTCCTGCATTGCAGGCGGATTCTTTACCAACTGAGCTATCAGGGAAGCCCCCAAAGCTTAGGTAAATGAGACTCATTCTTAGACATGGGGGGGAAGGGCTTTTTGGAAAAAGGTTTCAGAAATGGGCAACTTGTGATCCCAAGTGCTGAAAGTTGGCTGCTGGGGGAGGAGGAGGAGGAGGAAGGAGGAGGAGGAGGTGGAGGTGGAGGTGGAGGTGGAGGTGAGGTGGGGCAAGTCAGCAAAGGCCATATCATGAAGGGCCCTACCTACCAGCTAAGGAATTTGGACTGTATCCTGAGAAGAAGAGGAATTGTTGAAGCCTTCTATCATCTTGTCTTCCTAACTGGAATCTAAATTCCATGCGATTGGGGTCTGTTATTCATCTTTGCATCCTTTGTAATGTCTGGCCATGGTCCTAGAATGGATAGGACATGGAGTAGGTGTTGATTGATCTGTAAGGCTGTGTGATAGTCTGTTCCAGTCTTGCAGGCTTGTTTCAAGCTGTATTATTAAACCGGAGTGAGTCAGAGCAAAGAAACTTTTGGAATGGAGGGGTGGGGGTCTCATTACACTCTGGGCATTGTGCCTAGGCACTCCCAATTATTATTTAATCCATGTCACCCCTCCTCGCTCAGATTTGCCAGTGACCTCTGATTGCTCTTATGATAAAGACCAAAGTTTACAGTGGCCTGTCTACAAGGCTGCTGTTCACTGTCTGTGGTGCTTTTGACCTATTTAATTTCTATTCATTTCTCAGGTCTCACCTCAATCCCAGCCTTCCCTGCCCCATGACTCCCCGTAGCAAATGGGCTCTGGCAGCTCAACTCTGTGTGCTCGTCCCTGGGATCCTGTGATTATTTGATTTCTATTCTGCCTCTTCAAGCGTATGAGCTCTGTGATACCTTTCTATTCCCTGCACCTACAATGCCTAAATTTAGTGAATGCTTGAATTTTACGTAATCCATAACAACCAGACCTGGAACTCAGGGGTATCTGACAACAAAGTCTCCCTCTTTGTGCAAATAGACACTCAGCAGGCCCAGGGGGCCGCCAGTGCAGCTCAAGGGTGCGTTTTTCCTACTGACGTCAGTGTCATGGTTCTGCCCACCTGTTGAGTAATCAACAGAATGAGCAGGCTAGTGGTTAAGGACATGGGATCTGGAACCAGACAGTCTAGCCTCAAGTTCCTGCTCCACCATTTACTAGCTGTCTTACCTTGAACAGGCTATTGAATCTGTTTGATTCAGTTTCCTGGTAAGTGGGATAATACTACCCAGTTTATAGGATTATTGTGAGGATAAACTAAATTAATCCATAAAAAAACATTGCTACTAAGCACACAGAAAGTGCTCAGTAATTGTTAGCTGTTACCATTAACCACTGTCCATGTATTCCTATGGTCTTACTCTAATCCCAAATTACATCCAGAGGACCTATGTGTGTGCATGCTCAGTTGGGTCTTACTCTGTGACCCCATGGACTGTAGCCTGCCAGGTTCCTCTGTCCATGGGATTTCCCAGGCAAGAATAGTGGAGTGGGTTGCCATTTCCTCCTCTAGGGGATCCACCCGACCCAAGGATCAAACCCGCATCTCCTGCATTGGCAGGCAAATTCTTTACCTGGTGAGTCACCTGGGAAGCCTAGAGGGCCTATGGCGATTTTTAATTATTTTATGGAAATTCTCTCCTTGCATGAAGCCATCTACTCTAAAGTTCGAATTCAACCATGTCCTCTCAATTCAAAATCGGTCATTTGTGTCTCAGCAGAAGCAGTTTTTTAACTCTTAACAGTAAAACATAGTAATACTAGTACTTTTTGCTGTGAATTTTGAGATTTTTAAGATTCACATGTTTCTTCACACCTCTGCTCAGTTAGGAAAAACAGTAATGCAGTGTAGTAAAGGATACAATATTAATAGCACTGTTCTCTCACAAATCAGGGCTTCCCATGTAGCTCAGCTGGTAAAGAATCCACCTGCAATGTAGGAGACCCCAGTTTGATTCCTAGGTCGGGCAGATCCCCTGGAAAAGGGATAGGCTACCCACCCCAGTATTTTTGAGTTTCTGTTGTGGCTCAGCTGGTAAAGTATCCGCCTCCAGTGTGGGAGACCTGGGTTCAATCCCTGGTTTGGGAAGATCCCCTGGAGAAGAGAATGGCTACCCACTCTTGTATTCTGACCTGCTGAATTCCATGGACTGTATGGAGTCTCAAAGAGTCGGACATGACTGAGCAAGTTTCACTTTTCTCTCACAAATCACAACCCTTTTCCCCAAACTAACCACCATATTATTGAGCTATTTGAATAACTGACCTGACTCCACAATCCCACCCCAAGAAAACCCTAATTGGGAAGTGCTTTATGTTGCCATATCCCCCTATTCATCAGGAGATGAGAACAGGTATAACTTACAGGAAATTTAAAAAGGAAGAAAGGGAAAAAATAATAATTTCACGTATGTAACAGTTGCATAACAAAATTTTAACATTTTTAACATGTTCCCTTATAATGGAATTTCCTGTAAATATTTTTTATTCCTTCCTTGGTTTTACATTGTTGAAATTCTTAACTAGTTTCTAGTGGTTAGTGTCTGAGTGTGTGTTTTAGTGACTTAACTGCTTACCTTGCTCTTAAAATAGCTCCTGGTTTATATTAAAAGATGAGAGAACTAACCACAGTACCTTTGCCCCTCCCTGTGCCAGACATTACTGCCTGCTGAGTTGATGTTGCAAATCCTCACAGAGCCCTGAAATTACAGGCCCATCCTGGAGATGAGGAAACAAAGGCTTAATGAGATGAAAAATTTTCCTAGGCAGCTGGCATGTATCAGACCTTGTGTGTCTAGGCCCTGGAGGTGCAGGGGTTCACAAGATCAGGGCATAAGGGATAACGAGAAATAAGCCTGGCAGTTAAGTTGGGGTTATAAATGGAAGACCTCAAAAGACTGGCTGAGGGATGTATAATTAATTTTGCAGGTAGTGTGGAACTAATGACATTTTGTACTTCCTGCCACTTTCTCAGTCCTCAACACTGGGCAGTCAGTGATGTAAGGAACCTTCCAGGTGATTCCATTGCTCACTCGTCTGAGGACCACTGGTGTAACGCGTCAGTGGCCATGATGTAGAAAGTATCAGAAAGGCGAGAAGGAACTGGGGGAGGCTGGTGCCAGAGCCAAGGCAGAGGTGATTAGGGCATAAGTTTGGGTCCTTCACTGGAAACAAAACAAAAGGAAAATGTGAGCTTTTTTTCAAGGAAGAATTGATAGCACTTGATGACCCAGCAGAGGCAGAACTGTAAGATGGGAGGCCCACGAGTGATAGAGCTGCATTATATGCCTCAGTTGGCTGAACCTTATTATTGTGCCTTAATTTATAGTAATTTAATATGTCTCACACCCATCAATCTGCCGCTCTTAACTAGATTCAGCTTCCCTGTAGGAATAAAATTGTACCAGATGCTCAATACAAATAATAATGTTGACCATGGAGTAAGTTATTAAATGCCAAGAACTGTTCCCTATGCACTTTATAGTCATTATCTCATTGTTGTTCATTAGTTATAGATGTTCATAAATTGCCTTCCCTCAGTGTTCAATCTAAGCTGCACACCACTATAAAATTAATGTTTCCAGACACTGATCTGAGAGACTAAGAGTCTGGGCTGAGGAGTCAGACAGCTCTAGGCTTAAACTCTAAGCCCCATCATCTACCAGGCATATGTGGTCTTTGAGCAGGTTACTTACCCAACCTTCTGCCAAAACTTCCCCCAGCTGTATTACAACAAGTATTATTAATACAAGGTGGGTGTGATCATGAGTGGAACTCTCAGGGTTATTGTGAGAGCTAAACAAGAAAATTATTGCACAGTGCTTGACATTTGAAGTACTGAATAAACATTGGTGATACAGATGTCACTCCCTTTCTCAGAACCTTCACTGGCTCTTCTTGGTCAAGAAAATGAACTCCTTAATCTGGCCTTGAAGCTTACCTCCCCAACCTTTTATCTGATGGTTCTTTGCATAAACCTAGTGCTTCAGCTAAGCTGGTCAGTGTCCCCTAGATGCTCTAATTCACTACCACATCCCAACCCTTGGTTTTCTTCTTCCACCCGTCTCATCATGTCCCTCAGGGCCCATCCCAGTTGTCAGTGTTTGTAGAGCCATCCTGACCAGTCCTTCATCTGTAAAATGAGTAAATCCTTCCAAACTCTGGAGCTTTAAAGACCTTTAATGTTCGGTGGACCCTCTGCAGCAGTACACGTTGGCCCAGGACAACTCTGTCCATGCCCAGCCTGCTTTCCCCACCCTTTGGTAAGTGTAGGGCTGCGTTGGGTGCCCAGCCCAAGGCCAGGGACCTGCTTTCCTAATGCTGGTGACAGACACTGGCACTTAGAGCTTCTTGGTCTTTCCTAAGTTCATTTGAATATGTGTTGGCTTCGTTTTCTCACTCCGGTGATGCTGATAAAACTTCCCTTATAGGAATAACAATTAATTTGTAAAATAATTATTATTATTTGTCTTCTCAGGATGAACTTGACCTCACAGACAAACACAGGGAAGCCATGTTTGCACTTCCAGCAGAGAAAAAATGGCAGATATACTGTAGCAAGAAAAAGGTAAGATATTCATGATGATTATGGTTAACTGGAAAGTTATCATTGTTTTGATGCTCTTTGCTCTCCCATTTTACCACCAGACTTTGGGCAGTTCTTTATAATGTAAAAACCGGATCGAATGTGCCCAGTTGTGGCCTTAACACTACATGTGGTAAAGGGCTAGCTCTGTATCAACACTCACTGCAACCCCCTCACCTCACACCATTATTCATAACCTTGTGTATGAGACCCCTAAATAACATCCGCTTACAGAAGGTTGAAGTGTTTTTCCAAAACTTGCCCTTTACATGAAAGTTTGTATGTAGGTAGGTGAGGACCAGCATTGTGGTTTCACAGCTGTAGTTTTCCCTGCTCTCTGTGACTACCTTCTAACAACTTTCCATTTGGCCATCTCTAAGATGTGGCCTTGTCCTTGTGGTGTGAAGTGGCTCTCCATCCATTTCACGTTCCAAACTGGGGCTGGAGTAAAGGGGAAGGCGCAGCTCCCTACCCCCGCTCTGAGGGCCACATCGGGAGTCCCAGACCTGAGTTCCCTCACATCCCACTGTTAGCTGCATGGGCACACCCCCCTGCCAGGAATGCTGTCTTATTCTGAGTGGTCATCTACACACAAAAGCTGGGGATTCTGGTACCTTTGGAGGAGGAGAGAAAGGAATTCATGGGGTAGAGAAAGTACTTAACTCTCTTCCCTAGCCTCCGTGGCACTAGGCACCACCCATGGACTATATCTCCCGCAGTAAAGCTCACTCTGCCATCTTTCAAACCCGGTGGCAGATTCTGCAGCTGTTCTCTCACCCATTTTTGGAACCATTTGTGTTCATGGCCAGCTTTTGCCACTTTCCTATCTGTTCTAGGGGAGACTTACATCAAGACAGGGAAGCAGGAAGGGCAGGGTTGGTTCCTAAGGGAAACGCTACCTCTCCAACCAGAGTGGGTGCTGGATTATTCACCTCTGGAAGCAAAGAAACTGGAACAAACTATAACAATCCAGTATCTTGAGAAGATACGGTATCAGCCAGGGAAACCTTTCCTTAGTGGATTAGGATGCATTTGGGGACCTCCATTTGCCCCCATGGTTCCCACCCCCCGACACCCCTCCACCCCACCACACTGCCTTGTGTAATTGGCATGCCCCCTCCTGGAAGCATCTCTACAGCAGGGAACCTTCCTGTATTCCTCTCCTGCCAGGCTTTATAACCCTTGTAACACCAGCATCTGATACCTGGAAGTGAATTTATAATGAATGAACCACTGAGTTGTTTGGTTATACCTACCTCTCAAACAAACTAAAGCACATTTAATTTTCCATGTGAGCTATTGTAATTGATAAAACTACATGTGGGATTTTGTTCCAGGGGTCTTTGCTGAGAGATGTGTCCAACTGTAGCCTCTTAAGATGACTTCTGAGCCACTAAGATCATATCAGGCATTAAGGGTTCCTAATGCAGTGGTAACCAGTAAGATGTGTTTGTGAATGAGTATGTCCTCTTCTTTCTGTGAACATCTTACCAATGGGAAGACCTCTCTTCTGTCAAACTGATGGGTCATCGCTCAGGAAAGAGATTTTAAATGGAAATAATTTTAAAATGAAAATTAAAATGTGCTCTGTTCTGATAGTAATAGTGTTGAATGGTCTTGAAAACAAGAGAACTTTTCAGGCAGCTGCCTTCAAGACCTGGCCCCTACAACTGAGAAAGAAAAATCCTTAAGTGCCTGAGTACACAGAGGACATTGTCTATTTTGGCTCAAACGAGCGCAGATATTTTTTCTCAAAATTAGGAAGCAACGTGGAGTGGAGATTGAGAATATGCATTAGAGGAGAGGAAGGGGCAGGAGAATGGGAGCAGCTCACCGAAGGGAAAGTTTTCTTCTTTCCCAGATTTTATTACACCCTTGACGGCAATTGAAAGTTAATCATGGAAACTACTGCCCCTTAGATTAGAGACGGCAAGCCCTGGAGGATAGAAACGACCTTGGCCTCACAGCTGCTGCTCATTTTTCAATTTCCTGGCCTATCAAATCCTCTTTCAGAGCTTGTCTCCTAAGTGCGTGGTGGGGTTGGCTTTTTGTAGGCGAGTGGATGTAGATGTGGCCACTGGCCTCGGAATCCCATTTCCTGACAGATGGGTTATTCCTGCGAGTACCTGGCCCAATTGTGCAGATCTTTGGGAAAGCAGTTTTCCGGCTAGCTTCATTCCAGCAGCGTGGATTCCCTTTATGACTTAGCAATAGTGTGACTGAGTGGAAAAGCCATCTTAACTCTTTGGGGAATCCTGGGAGTTTATAGATCTGCCTCACTTTAAAATGGCTTGACTGAGGATTTTATTGATTAGAGCTTCTCAGACTGTTAAAACTATGCTGTGCTTTGGGTCTACAACTGACCTTTTGGGACCCTGTAATAAATAGAGAAATAACACAATAAGAGAACACAAAACCCTTTGCATGAAAAGGGCCTGATGCTT
Organism: Ovis canadensis; assembly: GCF_042477335.2. Classification (NCBI taxonomy): domain Eukaryota; kingdom Metazoa; phylum Chordata; class Mammalia; order Artiodactyla; family Bovidae; genus Ovis; species Ovis canadensis. The sequence continues at coordinate 81,918,896 of NC_091251.1, forward strand.
GGCCCTCTTCAGAGAACCTGGCCTCCTTCAGGATGGGTTGCCCGTTCTTAGAAGGGAGCCCACGGTGGCCATCCTTACCACCAAGAACAGACTGTTTTCCTTGGACCGTCTCTTGGGTATAGCCTTTTCAAATCAGACTTGTCACCAGCAAGCCTGACCACATCCATTTCTCAGGCCAAGGGAAAGCTACACCCCCATGGCCCCTTCAGACTTTCCATCTTTCAAGATTAGAACTCAGAGCATCATAGATGTTCTCACACATAGTGAAGCCATAGAGTAAGGGTCCATGAGCGCCAACAGAAACAGAGCTAGGGAAAAGCAGACTTTCTGCATAAAAGTGCACAGCAGTTGTGGAGACAAACGGCACTGGGAACTGAAGATGGGGCCTGGCCTTCCTTGGCCAAGTGGCTCTTTTCCATACAATAGAGACTTGAGTCCCAGCAGTGGCTATCTGCTTATCAAGCTCTGTGTTCATTTCTCAAACAGCTTTATCCGAGTCCTCTGATTGAAAACCCATTTCCAAAGCCAAAACAAAAGCTGCAGAAGTGTTCCTGGGGCTAAAAGAATTGGAAAGAAATTAATTGGAATTTTGCCTAATTAAGTAATCTGGGGGGAGAGCAAGAGATGGATGTTGCGGCCTTGTTGAAAGTCCAAACAAATCTGTAAAAATGACTAGAGTGGTTTGGTCAGCCATGGTTTGTCGTATGCAGCAGTCCACTGTCAAATTTTTTTAACTTTTACGAAAGGTCCAAGGAAAGGCTCTGTAGGAACTGGGGGTATTTTCAAATAGGAAATGTTTGTGGTTCTTATCTTTAAAGGTAATTCCCTTTTTAGTTCCAATCACAACATGCTCTTTTGTTTAAGTGAGGTTTTTCCCAGTCTTCGGCCAGAAACTGCATCTGTTAACAATCTTTTGGATTTTAAACTGAAGCTTTTTAAACAATGAACCATCTGACCACGAAAGGCATCTGGCCATGCTGTATTTGCTTATTGTTAACATGATTGTTAAACCCTGGGAAAAGTAAGGAGTAGGTCTTCAGAGAGGAGAAACTAAGATGATACACACTGTATTATGGCAACAACAGTCTTACCAGCCCAGGCAGAAATCTTTAGTCACACTTCTTCACAGGAGCAGTTGCAGTGGTTGTGTCACTTAACCAGTCCTTAAAAGTGTCCAGAAAATGCTTTTTCCCCTCTCCATGAGCTTCAGAGTTCACAAAGTCAGTGGATGGAATTAGAAGCTGTGAGCTGTAGTAACATCGGATATTTGAGGCAAAGATCAGAATTTGATGACTGCACCTAATGTTTCCTCCACGTATGTCTGATCCGTAAGCCAAGGCTTAAGTAAATGGCTCTGGATTCTCCATATTACATTTCTGTATCTTTTGAAGTCAGCTTTGGAGAAGGTGAGTTTTTGCTGTGTTGCTGAGTTTGTTTGACTCTAGTTTAGTTAAATCACTCAAGAACCTTGTCTTGGCTGCAGTTGAGCCTTTCAGCTTTGTGGGAAGTGCTGATCTGGTGCTAGGCATGTTCAGAAGACATCAAGGAAAACTGGCTGAGAATTCTCCTGGTACCTTTCATTCACTTCCTTTATTTGGTTTGCATATCCTTATTGGATCACTTCCCCAGTCTATTCCACAAGAAGGAATTCTCCTTTACCACATACAAAAAAGCAATGCATTGTGAATGGTCATAAGATCTTTCAGATGCATTCAGAGCACAAGGAGGAAGCAGTTTGATCAAAACAGGGATTTAAGGGAACATATGCTAGTAGTGGAATTAAAGACAAAGGAACCATCGGTCTTCTACAGGACTGTCAAACAAACCAGCTGTACAGCAAGGAAGTGGAATGTTGATACGTTAATGGTCTGGTTGTTCCCAGTCTCCTGGTGGAAAGCAAAGAGGGATAAGTTAGGTCTCCTCTTCCCTGGAGAAGAAAATGGTAACCCACTCCAGTATTCTTGCCTGGAGAATCCCATGGACAGAGGAGCCTGACAGACTACAGTCCATGGGGTCCCAAAGTTGGACACAGCTGAGCGACTAGCATGGTCCTTCTTTACCGTAATTATTTGAATATTCAGTAGAATGAGCCTTAGGTTTTCAGGTGCCCACTTTGCTAGATGTTGGAGATTTGGGAGAGAGAGAAAACTAGGTATCTGTAACTGTTTCTGGACTTCTTTAGAAGTACCTGGTTTGGTCTCCTACCATTGAGTTTTCACCCTGATAATGGATTCCAGTTGGGCTTTGTGCTCCTAAAGTGCTAAGAGGTTACAGAATGTGACAGACTTAAAAATGATCAGAAATAAGACTGGCCTCTCTTTCTGACTCTGCTTCTCTGCGAATACATGAGGGAAGCACAGTAACTGGAGGAGAGTGGGTATCCCTAGGTTCTGAAACTCCCTGCCTTGTTTACATATTCCCCGGCTGTGAGAAGTGAGGATGCGTGTTTAATCCCAGACTGAAGCAGTGAAAAAACAACAAGCTTTGCAGATCTGGTGTTTCAGCCAATGAAGCAGTGCCGTTGGCAAAGGGCTAGTTGGTTTGTGTGTCACCCTGATGTGTACTGAGTATCTGGGGCAGAATATTAGCTTGATTCTGAAGGTGATTAGACAAGTTGGATTTCCTGGAGTGGATGGTCCAGGTAGAAGCAGACGACATCAAATAACTGCCAGGTCTTTCCATAAGCCCCATTCTAAGGTAAGCAGACCCTAGGGCACAGAGGAAGGAGCCTCCAAGCCTTGGGGTGTTCGTGTGTGACGGAGACACAGTTCCTTCATCACCGTGACCACTTCCAGGGCTGTGCCGGCAAGGGAGCTGATGTCATGCTTTCATCCCGTCGTCTCGAACGGGCTCCTCTTCCAGCAGCCGAGCTGTGTTCACACACACTGTCCAGTCTCCCTCTTGTACTTTGTTCTTCATCCCTTCTGCCAGTGCCTAAAAGGCGAGTTTAGACTGTTGGGTAATCTGATCTTTACTAAACACAGTTTCTAGAGCTTGTTAGGAAATCAATGGAGAGGCTTAAAATGAAGATGCTGAGGGGAAGATTGAAATAACTGAGGTTTATTCAACCCAGAGAGGTCAGGTGAAAACACCAACTCAGGCTATTCACCCAGTGTCCATAGCAGTGAAACTGTGGAGTCGGTCACAATATGGCCAATTCTAGTTGGTAAAGAGCAGCTGCCTCAAGCCCTCCCAATAAAAACTCTCCTGACAATCTGACCTTCCCTGCAAGGGCCAACCAGTCTTCCTTTATGATTTAGGGACTCAAGGGCTAACTCCTGGCAAGACAGGTAGGGGACAGCAGGACTCTGTTCCCACATTGTATTATTAGTTCCAATTCACTGATACCCAGGTTATACTGTTAATAAATGTTTTGAACATTGGCCTAAGTATGAGATGCTGATAGATCTAAAGATGGTGACCAAAATAATTTGATAATATGTATCCAGAGCCTGGAACATGCATTTTCCAGGAGTTGATCTCATGGTAGTGATAAAAGATACAGGCCAAGAACTACGTGTGGGGTGTTCTTTGCAGTGTTGTCTCTGAAAGCCAGTGATGGTCAACAACTTAGAGGGGGATGATTATATTATAGGATGCAACCATAACAGTATGGTTGCTGCTGCCATTGAAAAGTCATGCTTTCAAAGAAATTTTGAAGACCTGGGAAATTGCTCAGGATGAAATGAAGGTTTAACAAGAGAAATAAAACTGTAATTGGTACCATCAAAAATATGCAAAAGAAACTTTCTGTATCTATAGAAGTAGACAGAAACTGTTGTTTGGTTGTATTGTGGGTGGGGTTTATTTTGATTTATTTTTTCTTTGTACAAATATTTCCCAAATGTACCAATAGTCATTATTCTCACTTCTACCTTAGGATAAGTTTTTTTTTTTAATAGTAAAAATAAAATTGCTCTTTTAAAAAAATATGTATAATATAGTTTGTCAGGTTTCAGTCAGAAAAGCGAGGCTACTAAGAGAAACACATGCTGGGGGAAATCACATGCAAAGAGATTAACCCTTATGTAATCACAGAAACTAGCTAAGCACTCCCTGTAAAGCTGCTGTCTTTGCTTCTAATGCTGGAGCTTTGTGTCCTTGGAGCAGGCAATTGGGAGGGAGGGTGGATGTAAAGAGAGGGGAACAAGGACAGGCTGGAGTCCACGGGGACAGACTTACTCATGTGGCAGGTCCCACTGGCTGACCCTGGACTGGGTGTCCTGCAGAAGCCTGAGCCATTAGTCATGGAGGTCAACACCCACATGGGCATGCACGCCCACCCCACCCCCCCTCCCCCGCCCCCGGCAAAGGAGAAGCTGGAGGAGGATCCAGGGGAAGGTGGAGCAGTTGTATACCTGCCTACTGAGTCACACCAATGAGGTGAGCCAGCTGATAAAGGGCAGTGCCTATAAACTGCAAAATGGCTGCGGCTTCACTGCCACCCTGCACATCTTCCCCATAAGAGTCTCTTGTGGCTTGCCCTCCCTGAAACCTGTAAGCAATTGGCTCAGCCTAGACAACTTGAACATTGCAAAGCCACTTCATATTTCTCTTTGAAATTAGGAGGAAAAATAGATATCATTTAAAATATAACCAGTGCTTGTGTTGTCAGGACAACTCTGGAAATTTTTTTTTTTCTTTTTTTCTTTAGCTCAGGGGCCCTTTATTTATTTATTCCTCCTTGGGAGGATTAAAACAAAGGTGAATCTGTAAACCACCCAGAATTTCTCGATACCATTTATCTCTTTAAGCAGTGACTGAAAGCGTGATGATTCTTGGTCCAGATGAAATGGCCTCAGCTTTTTGCTGAGAAGTCCGCTGAAGGGAAGCTGTTTCTCATGGCCCTTTCTCCCTAAGGAGCATAATCTCATAGCCAATGCCCCGTTTTCTGTCTTTATTTTCTTTTTGTTTCAAAAGCCAGTGCTATCAAAATGAGCACCAGTTTTCAGAAGTGGAATCCAAAATTCATGGATTCTCTCTGTCTGGCAGCCCTTAAACCAAAGTTGTATCCCTGTCAAAGGCAGGTGGTTCCTGAGGATTTACTTATCTCCTCTTCCTGTAATCTCTTTGTCTAATAATATCATTCGGGGTGCAGTTTTTCCTCCAGTGTCACCAGTTCTACCATCCCAGCTGTGCCTACTACCACTCCTGCTGGGGGGTGGCCAGATGGTCCTGAACTCATAGCTTGTGTTGTCATTAACATTGACTCAGCTCAACGAAGAAGTGGAGGACAAACTTGCCCATAGAATGAACCGAAGCATATCTGTCTTTCTTCTTTGGTACTTGGTGAAGTGAGTGAACAGTTTCTGGGTTCTTCTGTTGGGATGTAGCCCTCCAGTTCTGTAGAGTTCTCTGTTTTTCAGTCTAGAGATACTACCAGTGAGAGGACTCCCCACCTCCCTTGGGGTGGATTGGCTCCAACAGTTTTTCTATTAATGGATCTGCCTGAAGGTTTCCTAAATTTTGCCCCTCGCAGTTGTTCTAAACTTCAGCATAGTGTGACTGACTCTGTTTTTAAGAAGCAAAGTCATAACTGTAAGAAAGACTTTGCATAGTTAAAGTCCATCTAAAGGGTAATCTGAGAAGGCAGGGTACCCCACTTATTAGCTAGCTGTGTGACTTGGGGCATATTTCTTAACAGCTCATTTCTCTCTTCTCTATACAGTGAGGTCAAATTCATAAAATTGTTGTGAAAATTGAGAAAATACAATTTTGAAGTTGTCAGAGAACTTGGGGCATGGCGATCTTAATGTTATCGCTGATAATGTCAGTGATGGTGACAGTAATTGAAATACTGGTATGGACTGAGTTTCTGTTCGTTCACACTCATGCTAGCCAGAGATTCAGGTCCATATTCATAAATAATGATACCTGGGTTTCTTAGAACAGCACCTCTCCCTTAGTTTCTTACAGGACATCTCAAGGTGGAGATAGTAAGGTAGGAGGGTGCATTGTGAAGATAAAGGAAGAGACCAAGAAAGTCTTTGTTGTGAGTGTCAGAAATTGTTAAAGAGGGTCCCCGTTTAATTAAGAAGTTCTAGGGATTTTTTGCCTTACTGATCAATGGGGCTGTCCCTTAACTTCTGAGTAGAACCTTGGATCTGATTTCTGGAGCATCCTTAATTTATGTCTTGGATAATGGAGGCGAAAAGGAAGTCAAATTCCACTCCACTTCCTTCTTACTTTCACCCACATGTCACTGCAGCACTCAGTCCCTGCTGACCTTGGGTAACCAGTGGAGATGCTCTCATCATTGGGCTTGCCTGGCAAGCAGTTGTGAACACTACTTAAACTCTGGGGAGTGGACATGTATGCGGGTCAAGCTGTGTTGTTAAATTAAGCTTCCTTCTTTGTGGCCTAGGAAAGGCAAGTGGTTAGTAAATATTTTCAGTTTTCAACATAAAACAATTAAAGAATATTTTTAGATGACAACATTGCAACTGTTATTTTTGCAGTGGGGAAAAGTCCCTTTGTAGTACACAACATCAAGAGGTTCCATTAAACGAGTCAGTATTCACAAATGAGTAACTTATTAGGTCAAAATTAACTGGATTCACAAGTTCTCTGCTCAGCAGCAAAATTTGTTCAAAGTTGCAGCATTATAATCTAATAGTGCATTCTAGCTGTATGATTTCTGAAACTAAGCTAATAAAATGTCAGTGTTGAGGAAATAATAAAAGAATGTTTCAACAAAGTAGCAGATACTGTTACTATTAGGAGTCTTTATTGAAGTATAGTTGATGTGTATTACTACAGAAGTTACAAGTGTACAATGTAGTGATTCAGAATTCTTAAAGGTTATACTCCATTTATAGTTATTATAAAATATTGGCTGTATTCCCTGGGATATACAATATATCCTTATAATTTATTTTATGCATAGTAGTTTGTACCTCTAAATCTCCTACCCAGCCTGGTCCCTCTCCCTTCCCTCTCCCCACTGGTAACCACTAGTTTGTTCTGTACATCTATGAGTCTGCTTCTTTTTTGTTATATTTACTAGTTTGTTGTATTTTTTAGATTCCACATGTAAGTGATACCATACCGTATTTGTCTTTCTCTGTCTGACCTATTTCACTTTAGCGTAATGCCCTGCAAGTTCTATCCATGTTGTTGCAAATGGCAGATTTTCATTATTTTTTATGAATGAGTAGTATTCTGCTGTGTATACCACATCTTCTTTATCTGCTCCTCTGTTGATGGACACTTGAGTTGTTTCCATACCTTAGAAGTTATAAATAACGTTGCCATGAACATTGAGGTGCATGTATCTTTTCGAATTAGTGTGTTTGGTTCTTTTGGATATATCCCCAAGAATGGAGTTGCTGGTGATACTGTAGTTCTATTTTTAGTGTTTTGAGAAGACTCCATACTGTTTTCCACAGTGGCTGTTATTGTTAGAAGTCTTTTTTTTTTCTTTTTTAAAATTTTTATTTTTACTTTATTTTACTTTACAATACTGTATTGGTTTTGCCATACATTGACATGAATCCAGCACGGGTGTATATGCATTCCCAAACATGAACCCCCCTTCCCACCTCCCTCCTGTTAGAAGTCTTAAACTTAATTACCAGGGTGGACTTTCTGGCTTCCAATATATTGATGTTCTCTAAAATTTCTAAAAAATGAAAACTAGCAAACTTCTAATAACTTTCTCCTCAGTCGTGTGATAAACTAGTTTATCCTGGTTGATTATTCTTGTGTGTGTGTGAAATGTTTTTATATGCAAAAACATATAAAATATAATAAGCACCTGCATTTAACAAATGCTAACTTTTTTAATACTGTGGATTTTTAAGAAAGAAATAAAATGTGATAAACATTGTTGAAACCCAAAGGTGACCTCTATTCTGAAGGTGATATGTTTTCCCTTGCCCATATATATTTCTTTCTCTGAATGTATGTATCCATTGACAATATATGGTATGTCTTCATTTTAACTGCCATATAATGTTTCATTATATGAACATGGCACAGCTTAATTATTTTTATCCCTCTTTGAATAATAGCTGTTTCCAAGTTTTCATTATTTAAAAAGAAAATTGCAACAAACATCCTTATGTATATGTTCAAAAATTTCTCTAGGGTAGGCACCTAGACATGTAATTACTGCGTTGCCTGGTTTGAACATTTTTACCTTTAATTGCTCTCCAAAGTGCTTGTAATAGTTTCTACCTGAAGCAAATTAGTCGTCAACCATCCAAGGGCTTGGTATTGTTGGAGGGGGTGGAACTAGTGTTTGTATGCCCTGATCAATCACTTTACATAAGTTTGAATGTTTTGGGTACAAGATACTGTCATTAAAGTTCTTCAGTTTTCTCTCGTATAGCTTAGCAAATCAAATTAAAGTACAAATTCCTGGAGTAGAAAGTAAACATTTCATTTAAAAAAGAAAAACCCAAAGTTTAGAGAATGAAAGCATTCCATTCAAATATCCATAAAGCTGGACCAAAGTACAAAATGTTACAAGTACCTAAAAATGGACAATTCCCTCAGCATTCTGTTTATTTGGTTTGACTACAAAGGAAACCGCTCTGTGTGTGGCTCACTCTTCCTCTCCTCTAGACCTCTCTGCACCCTCAGGTCCAGACCCGGGGAAGCTGTGTTTCCATCTTTAGCCAGCTCTTGACTGATATATGCCATCATCAAGCACAGGAAGTTCCTCTGAGGCCTCTGCCAATTCCCTGGAGGGTGACTGAAGTGCAGGTGCAAAACCAGCATGTCTGCACAAACAGGCTCAGTGGCTGGAAAAGCACACAACTGGTCTCTCTCTTTTCTTCTAACCAAAGCACCCTTTTCTGGGACATCTCTCCATACAAATTATGAAAGCCTCTCCCCTTTCTTGTACTCCACAGTTCCTTCAGATACTGAGAAAGTGAGATGGGTAACTCTATGTTTGTCTGTCCTCCCTGCCTACAGTCGGAGGTGGTTTCCACGTACAAGTAAGTCAGTTCACGGGTTTGGAGATTGCTGGTTCTTCAATCTATGATTCTTCACTCTGCTTTGTTCTTTGCAGCCTTGTGAAAATGGTGAATATGTATCTGCTCTGTGGATAGCATCTCTCTTTTGTGCTTCCTCGTACTTGTATTTCTTCAGTGAGGAACACCCTTCATCCAAGGCCTTGCTTCCCCTCTAATTAGAGAACACCAGGGTGGTGGACAGAGGGAGAGAATGACCCTGTGTTTTGCACTCACTTACCGCCTTTCAAACAACAGTGAAAATGAATAGGCAACATATAGCTGAGACAAAGTAAGGTATCTTGGCTGGACAAACCAATTAACATGGAGTCATGGGGGGTGTGGGGGTTGTGTGTCCTGTGGAGCTCTATTTTCCCCTCTGGAATGGGGGCTAAAGAAGCAAGCCCCACAGCTTTCACTCTGTTCTTGTCCCTCATGCCTGCATCTGTGCTGTGCTGTGGGAAGAACACTCTTGCTTCTGCTCCAGTCTCTGGAAGAGACTTGGAGCTGTGGGTTTGAATGGAGATCTTGGGAGAGCAGTTGTTCTCAGCTACCAGAGAGCAGCTATCTTTGGCTTCCAAATCTTAATTGTTAAGCAGATTCCTTTTGACAGCTCAGCTGCAGGACAAATTCCATCATGTGTTGATTGCAGAGTTTGGAATACATGACAGTCTTGGAGCTCTCACTCTTTGTCATAGAATACTTGTCAACAGTACCATTATGGAACCAGGGTTCTAAATGCAACTATGTGAGACCCTTTGAGCCCCTTGCCTCTGTGTTGAAGCACATAGGTATTGGTCCATTGCATTTCCAAAATTCTGCAATCTGCAAGTATAGAATTGCACACTGAACGAGTGTTCTCAGCAATCACTGCATCTCTGGAAAGGAGTATCACTATATCTTACACATGAGAATCCAGAACTAGCCTCCTGTTCTGGTTATCACCAGCCCAGGGACATGTAGCTCATGAGACAGTCCAGACCAACATACCTCCTCTGTGTCAGTTTTTCTTTGGACTGTGGCTTCCTTCCTTGGTTAATGGAGTTCACTGTGAATAACTCCAAGCAGAGATGGCAAAAAGATTTATCTTAATTACCAACTGTATAAACAACGAGGGATTGAAGCCCATAGGGCTTTGAGAAGCATTTGGAGGTTATAAATAACCTCAATACAAATAGTGTGGTAATTGATTAGCATTGTCTGCCATCACACATGATAGGAGAATGTAGCACGTGTAATAGTTATATACCCTCCTTGCTCTTGAAGGTTCCTATTGTGCCTAGATTATGGTTGTACATAAGTGTCACCTACCATGCTTCTGTCCCTTGGGTCTCTCCCTGGTTCTCTTCAGATTCTCTAGGTCCTATGACACTTACTTTCATAAAACACCACCCCAAGTCAGCCTGACTTCACCAGCTCCAGGAGACAGGATTAGGAAAGACATCAGTAGAAGAAAGTATGAACTTTGGATGAGAGATCAAAGAAGGGAAAAAAGCCCTTTACTTGAGTTTCTTATAGATTTCATTCTTTTCACTAATAGCTCTAGCTCACCTAATGTTATTAAATCCATGTTATGGTTGGTGCATTTCAGAGCTTCTTCCCCTTGAGAAGTAGGAATAAGCTTTGAGCTCCCAGTGTAAGAATGTGCCGCTAATAACTTCTGTGTGAGGTTCTCCAGATTCTTACACTCCAGAAACTGAGTAATGTGTGGAACAAGAAACGGGTTGCAGTAGAAAGTCTACTGAAGAATACCAACTTTAAGTTAGTGTCTGAAACTCTCTTGTTATTCTTCAGTGTACTGTGGATCAACATTGACTGGAGCAGTCTTAGGATGCCATCCTTTCATCTGTCCCCATATGTAAGGAAAGGCGGTTTATGTTTCCTCAGTTTCTAAGCTCTGTTTGCCTACATCCTCACATTTAGACATTTCTGAGACAGTGACATCTTCCAATGGATGCTTTTCTCTTTCTTTGCCAAAATTGCTGTTATTAATACAGTTGTATTCTGAATTAAAGAGTCAGTGATGACTTAAATCCAGAAATACAGTTATGACTCTCCTTCCAGGAGACAGTTAACCCTGCCGTAGCATTTCTCACAGGCATCCTGAGAATGCTTCGCTGAATGGAACATGCCTTTATGGGCTCACTGTTTCCCCCAATTCTCTTCATAGTTTAATTACTATTTTCCAAAGTCCTCTCTTTATGGTCTCGTGTTAAGTGTTATACTACAAATCATAAACACACTTTGATTGTTTTCCCAAGAGCAGGTTACAGAACATCAAAACCTGCTTTACAGCTTTCTGAAAGGCTGGTCTGGTAGCAAATCTGGTAGCAAGATGTGAGGCAACAAAGGCCACTGACACCACTGATTGGATTTCCACACTGCATGAGGGCTTAGTGGTGTGTGTCCAAACATGTTAATTTACCAACCAGCTGGACTAAATCGTACTTGGGTCTATAGCACTCCCAGATGAAATGTGGGTCAAAGACTCTGCTCTTAACAAGCTACACAGAAGTAATTTGTTTTAAGTCATTGCACACCTTTGTGTCATAGACAGCAGGGAAATGTGGGCTGGTGTCATTTCTGAAAATAATAATCGGAGCCTTTTTCTTTTTCTATGCCATGAAAATGAAGGGAAATTGTCATCTAAAATTGGCTTCAGATGTTGGATTTACACTGATTGAGATGTTTAGGCTCCAGTCATTTTCCATGCCATGAAGCACTTTGCCAAAAAAGTGACTTGTTAAAATAAATGAAATAAATATCTCGTAGTTTGGGAAATGGGCTGTAAAGTCTCAGCTTTTAGTTCTAGGTGAAGATTGTGGCTATTTTCTCAGCTATATTAGCACATGAAATGCATTTTCCCTAAGGATCCTGCAGCATGTGACTTGTAAGATTTCAGTTCTGTAAGGTCAGCCAAGACTTTTTCAGGAAAGAAGAGGGTGTTGGAACAGATTGGGCCCCTGAGCTGTTTAAGAAATGCAGCTGGTCTCCTTACTGTTGAAGTCACACTGTTACTCTTTGTTTCATTGCTGCTGTTCCCACAGAGAGACTAGACGTCTTTAAAGCGGCACTCTTAATTTTGGAGAGAATAAAAGTGATAGCTGGCTGAGAAGTAGCACAAACCTGATTTTTTTTTTTTTTAAATAGCGGTCAAGTGTCGTTTTCTTTCTGGCTGGGGGTGGGAGTTGTGGAGTTGGGGAGTGGGTCTAAACTCACTGAGTTGACCACTTGTTTTTGGTGAGGAGTGAAAGAAATTTCCTAGATGTATTCCAGGGGACTTCACTGGTGGTCCAGTGGCCAAGACTCTGTGCTCCCAGTGACCAGGTCCCTGGTTCAATCCCTAGTCAGAGGACTAGATTGCACATGCTGCAACTGAAGATGCCATGCGCTGCTAAGACCAGTGCAGCCAAATGATTAAGTGTGTGTGTGTGTGTGCGTGTGCGTGCGTGTGTGCGTGCGCGCGCGCGCATGTGTGTGTGTGTGTGTGTGTGTGTGTGTGTATACAAAAGAAGTGTCCCTGCTATTTGACCAGCAAATTTCTGGGGAGGATAGAGAACCAGGTGCATCTGTGGATATAATGAGGTAATGGGGGAGGGGTAAAGTAGAATAGTCTCAGTGGTTTCAAATCAGTCTCAGAGATTCATAAATAGAAACCATACCACACAGACTAGGCAAGGCAGTGGAAGCAGGCAGAACTGAAGTGAAGTGGTAAGGATGGGGTAGATGTTCTTCAGCAAAAACTTTGGACTTCCCAGGTAGCACGAGTGGTAAAGAACTTCCCTGCCAATCCAGGAGATATAAGGGATGCAGGTTCAAGCCCTGGGTCAGGAAGATCCCCTGGAGAAGGAAATGGCAACCCACTCGAGTATTCTTGCCTGGAGAATCCCATGGACAGAGGAGCCTGGCAGGTTACAGTCCATAGGGTGTGACTGGGCATGCACACACAAGCATTTGTGTAATTTAGATGTGATGAGTCTGGTGCAAGGTGTTAGTCATACAGCTTGGTTTCTACATTACACCTTTGTAGACTGTGTGCTCTTCAACCAGGAAGTACTAGTCATCTTTTATTTTGCTAAATTGTGGTTTCATTGAAATGCCAGAAAAAAAAATACTGAATGTTCTATCTATAGCACTCTTCAGAGTAATTTCTACTTTTCACTATTTTTGAGCTATTTAACAAATCTGCAGATTGTTTTTAATAAAAAAAAAAACTGATCACAGTCAAATGTTCTTGTCCATTGAAATGTCTTGTGTCTAATGCAGTTGCTTATTGCCCTATTGTCTAGTTTTGCATCTATTTGTAAATTAATGTCTATATATCTTTGCTAACAAATTTTCTTTTGAACCTGTTGTAACATCTTACTGTTTCTCTCTCATTTACTCATGAGTTCAACAAAATCTTTGACTTGAGTCATGCCAAAATCATGCCATTTTACTTTAAAAAAATCATCCTTTGTCAATGCAGAATTTTAAACTTAGAATTGATAGGGGGCTACCTTACTTTAAGTAATTTGAGATCTTTAATCATATTTTAAATGAGTATATGATATGATAGTGTCTAGCCCTGTCTGGGAAAACATGCCTTGTCTTATCAGTTTTACTAAACTTTATACCTGCATCCACTAGAGCAAGGGAAGAAGCAGAACTCAGGAGGTCAGAAGAGGTGTCAGGCTTCATACATGGAAGAAGTTCCTGTGATGTTTGAAGAGGTGGATGTACAGGAAAGGAGCGTATGTATAATCAGTGAGCCTGGGTCCTACTTCATTTCTGTCAAGTTACGTTTTAGAGATGACATGTTCTCAATCTTATGAGAAGAAAACTAATTTTACTATTGGGTTTATGGCAAACTTTGTTAAAGTATGTGTGCTTGATAAAATACACACTGTCCATGTTTACCTTTGTTTCATGTATCTTTTATTCTAAGTCAAAAAGGTCACTTGTTGTGGTCCATCAGGAAAGCAAGAACTTGTTCTCTTTCCTCTTGCAGAGACATTCTCAGATATCTATCTCAGAAGCCCTCTCAGTAGAGACTGTGTAGAGTTGAGCATCACTGGCAAGCACATTCCTTTCATAGGAATTCAGATGGCTTATATCGGAGTTATTTTTCCAAGTAGCAGATATGAGAGTGTGATGAGCGTATGGAAATTTTGAGATTTTTTTTTTTTTTAATGAATTGAGGAAGATAAACGTTTGCTGTTCAGTCACTGGAGAACTTTTGGCCTGGTTAGGAGATGACTCTGGGAGGACATAATAGCTTTTTTTCGAATCAGTTAAATATTTGCTGGGTTATTGCTCATAGGAGAAATTAGACTTAGTCCGTATAGTTCCCAAGGGCAAAACTAAGGCCAACAAGTTCTTGGAGTTACAAGGAGACATCTGCCAGTTCAGAATGAGGTGAATTTTCTGACAGTCAGTGAGAATGCTGGTTCCAAACAACTCTGGGCCCTTGAAGCCTACTCTCAGAGAACACATGATCGATCACCTGCCGGTGACCTTCTGAAAGGAATCCCTGTGAGGAGAAACTCAAACTAGAGTGTCTCCAGGGTCAAAGACATAGCGATATAATTACGTGATGGCTTGCCTTACAAACATGCAGATGTTTTATAGCATGAGGAGAAGTGAAGAAGAATGTTTGCTCTTCTCCTGTGATTCTAAATGCGAAATATGAAAGCTCCTGCTATGGCTAGTCACCCTCCAGTCTTTCTAGAAAATGACTGACATTCTGAGGCTCAGGAGGAGGTGTTGGATTTCCTGGCGGATGAAGAAGCTGCTGTTCTGTAATCGTTCTTGTGTGGGCCCAACCGGATTTTGGCAGCAGTTACATTTGATGTGTAATTGTGGCCATGGGCAAAAAATGTAACCAGGGTTGGCAGTCCCAGGAACCACATGACTCTCTTGAACTGTGACAACATGGGAATTACTTTTTGAAACCAGCTGCCTGAGTTTGGCAAACTTCAGACGTAGGATATAGTTTCAGCCCACTGCTAGGGGTCAGAGGTGAGGGTTGGAAGGACTGAGTAAAGCAACTGTCTCAGGAATGCAAGTTTGTGGACCTACTGGATTTTCTTTTCCTGATGAAAGAAGAGCAAGAGGGGAGGAGTTGGAGGCAAATATCAGGATTTAAAAGACCCAATGATTCTGTGCTATTTTTAAAAAATGAGATTTCAGGAAGCAGCAAGCTTACTAAGAAGGTAGATTTTTCAGGGTCTGTTTCATCTCTTGCAAAAGTGCACATTACTGGGCAAATCCCACACAGTTTATGTGCTCGTCCGAACTTAAACTGGGGTTTACTGGACATAGAGTGGCTTCGAGGAGAGAAGAAAGCATGGCAAACGGTTGGTGATCAAGTAAGAATTTTGAGGATTTTGATGTACTCCCACCCTCTTGAGAGTCGAGCTTAACCTAGCACAGTGGTTGGAAAACCGTGGACCATGGGTCAGATCTGGCCAATAGCTTGTTTTTGTAAATGAAGTGTTACTGAGACATGGCAGGGCCCACTCTCTTTAAGTGTTATCTATAGCTGCTTTCTTTACCACTGAGCCACCTGGGATGCCTGCCAAGCAGGAGACATGAGTTCAATCCCTGTGTCAGGAAGATTCCCTGGAGAGGGAAATGGCAACCCAATCCAGTATTCTTGCCTGGGAAATCCCATGGACAGAGGAGCCTGGCAGGCTACAGTCCATGGGGTCACAAAGAGTTGGACATGACTTAGTGACCAAACCACTACCACCATCGCTGCTTTTGCAAGTACAAAGGCAGAGTTGAATCGAGTAGTTGCAACAGACTGTATGGTCTAAAAAGCCTAAACTGTGTATGATCTGGCCCCTTACAGAAAAGGCTGGCTGTTCCATACTTCATCATGGCCATCTTTTAAGAAGATACTAATTATACTAGTCCCTGGAGAAGGAAACGGCAACCCACTCCAGTATTCTTGCCTGGAGAATCCCATGGATGCAGGGGCCTGGTGGGCTACAGTCCATGGGGTCGCAAAGAGTCAGACATGACTGAGCAAGCGACTTAACTTAACTTAATTATACTAGTACTGTTGAGCTAGAAGGGAAAGATTGTTGTTGTTCAGTCACTCAATTGTGTCCGAATCTTTGCAACCCTATGGACTGCAGTACACCAAGCTTTTCTGTCCTTCACCATCTCCCAGAGCTTGCTCAAACTCATCCATTGAGTCGGTGATGCCATTCAACCATCTCATCCTCTGTCCCTTTTCTTCCTGCCTTCAAACTTTCCCAGCATCAGGGTCTTTTCCAGTGAGTTGGCTCTTTGTATCAGATGGCCAAAGTATTGGAGCTTCAGCCTCAGTATCAGTCCCTACAATGAATATTCAAGACTGATTTCCTTTAGGATTGACTGGTTTGATCTTGCAGTTCAAGGGACTCTCAAGAGTTTTCTCCAACACCACAGCTCAAAAGGATCGATTATTTGGCACTTAGCCTTCTGTATGGTCCAGCTCTCACATCTGTACATGACTACTGGAAAAAACATAGCTTTGACTAGATGGACCTTTATCAGCAAGGTAGTGTCCCTGCTTTTTAATATGCTGTCTAGATTTGTCATAGCTTTTCTTCCAAGGAGCAAGCGTCTTTTAATTTCATGGCTGCAGTCACCATCTGCAGTGATTTTGGAGCCCAAGAAAATAAAGTCTGTCATTGTTTCCCCATCTATTTGCCATGAAGTGATAGGACAGGATGCCATGATCTTAGTTTTTTGAATGTTGAGTTTTAAGCCAGCTTTTTCACTCTCCTGTTTCACCTTCATCGAGAGTCTCTTTAGTTCCTCTTCGTTTTCTGCCATCAGGGTGCTGTCATCTGCATATCTGAGGTTATTGATATTTCTCCCGACAATCTTGATTCCAGCTTGTGTTTCATCCAGATAGCAGAAGTTATTAGCAAGGCTGTCCACAAAATATTTCCCCCTCTTCCATCCTACCTGCTCTTCCTCTCACCCATGTTGGTATCTGTTTCCTATCATTCATTTGAGTTTAATAGATGCCACACACCATGGAGACACACCTAAAGAATAAAATTTTGACCTGTCTGTCCCTTTCTGCCTAGATTTCTATAAAAATTCTAGGTATAGAGTGAATTTATTTAACAGCTGTTGTATTGATTAGTCTATGGGGCTGAGCCCATTAAATCCAGAATAGGAATCACAATTCAATGCAACAGGTGACTATTCTGATCCTTAACAAGGGATAGAATTTCTTGAACCTGTACGATCATAGTGAACATGTTTTCTAATAGCATTTTCTTTAAAAGTGGAACAGGTTTTATTAGTATGTACTTGCCTTTGTCCTGTAATGAACATTGTCAGAATGAAGTTTACTTTGCATCATATGACGCAGTACCTTTCTGCTACTGAGATTCATTTAGTTAACCCTTAATATAGCCTACTGTTTTTCAGTTGATGGTACTATTGTGTATCACTAGAAGATTTTTAGCCAATCTAAATGGTGAGTGTCTTTCTTTCCTACCAAGTATTATCCAAGAACCTCATGGGTTTGTAACTGAATGGAGATTAATGGCTTTAGTTGGCCACGAGCATGTTGCTCCAGTCTGTGATTTGTGGTCTAGGGAACAACCACAGAGTGTGTCCTTTACAATTGATTGACCTTTGCACAGCCTGTTTTGGGCCTTCTAAGAGCATCTTAGAGAAAAAACAATACCAGTTCTTACATATTGTTACTTGATCCTATTAAAAATTTGTCCTGTGGTAATTTCAAAAGAAGTATTCTTTACATTAAGACTTAATACTTAAATTGCACTTTGAGACCCACTTAAATTACTAAAAACTTCTGATGCTACCAAGAAATTGCAACATAATAAGTGTGGAAATTTTAGAATGTGTTAGCGTGCTTCAGGTATGCAAACCTTATCCCAGATTACACAGTTTCTTTGTCTGTAGCTGATATTAGGGTTAATAGAAATAGAGAATCCAGTAAGAAGAAATAATTAGAGAAATGTTATAAAATAATTTTCTGTAGGGAGCAGAAGGGTGCCCTGGTGATGGAGAACAGACACACCCCAAATGTTGCACAGTCTTGACTGGATATAGTTCATGTAATACAGAACATTAGAAAAAGCAGAGCTCTTGTCCTAACAGAACTTTCAAACTGATACTTTCAAACTCCTATTTTAATTGAGAAAATAGCCCTTGTTCTTAGTAAAATGAAAATATGAATTGTACAGAAGTTTATAAATAAGAGACTTTTTCTACTACCCTGCTAGCCAGGGGTAGCTGTTGTTATATTTTGTCTGTTTCCAGAAATGTTTGTGTGTAGTATATATATTTTTTCTATAGATTGGAGATCATATTTTGAATCACTTTTCCCTCCATAATATACTTGGTCTTTTTTTTTTTTTTGATGGGGACTCATTTTTAAAGTCTTTATGGAATTTGTTACAATATTGTTTATATTTTATGTTTTTGTTTTATATTTTTGTCCACAAGGTGTGTGGGATCTTAGCTCTCTGACCAGGGATTGAACCCACACCCTCATGTATTGGAAAGTGAAGTTTTAACTGCTGGACCATCAGGGAAGTCACTACTTGGTCAACTCTACTTCATTCTTTGCTACTGCTACAAAGTAGTTTATTCAACCACTCCCCTTTCGTATACTTGTTAACTTTATTTGCTAATTCAAATAGTTCTGCAGTGAAACAAATCTTTGTAATATGTATCTGTGCGAGTGTAATCATAGGCTAAATTCCTGATAGACTTACAGAGTCAAAGACTATGTGTGTTTTAAATATGAACAATTACTGTCAAAGTTTATGTTCAAACTGCTAAAAATTTTTGTAGCTCTAGTAACAGGGACTTAGAATTGCCATAGCTAGAGATCCTGAAACAGTATCATTATCATCCTAGCTAACATATGTTGAACATTTCTGTTTGTCTGGTTCCCAGAGCTCTTCCCTGGTAGCTTAGCTGCTAAAGAACCCGCTTGCAATGCAGGAGACCCTTGTTCAATTCTTGGGTTGGGAAGATCCCCTGGAGAAGGGATAGGCTACCCACTCCAGTATTCTTGGGCTTCCCTGGTGTCTCAGCTGGTAAAGAATCCATCTGCAGTGTGGGAGACTGGGGTTCAATCCCTGGGTTGGGAAGATCCCCTAGGGAAGATCTTCCCCTGGAGAAGATGTCCTGGAGAAGAGCTTCCTGGAGAACAGCTGCCCACTCCAGTATTCTGGCCTGGAGAATTCCATGAACTGTACAGTCCTTGTGGTGGCAAAGAGCGACTTTCATTTTTACTTTTTCATTAACTTATTAAATCCTTAAAATGACCCTATGAGGTAGGCACCACTTTTACAGAAAAGGAAACTAAAGCTGAGTCACACAGAGAAATTACTTACCTTTCCTGCCAAAAGTCATTTAAGGTAGTAGTGTTTGAGGATTCAAATGCCTGTCTGTTGATGCTCGTAGAAGTAGAGTACAATCAGCTTGGATTGAGAAAGAGATGATAGTGAAGTGAGAGACAGACGTGTCATCAAATAAATAATGCAGATTTTATTCTTATGGGTAAAATGATACTGCAAAAAGCAAATGCACTGTTGAGCATTTAAAGAGGATGGGAGGATCTCTTGAAATTTTTTTTAATTTTTAGTAGCCACTGACCAGCGATATGGAGTGAAAAATGTGCCAGTTGGAAATGAAGTGAGGTTAGAAATAGACTATGTATTTCTTTACTTTTTAAATGAGTTGGTTAATTAGAGCCTGATTTATTTAGAAAAAGAAGAAAAAAGAAAAAATCCAATGTTCTTGAAGGTCCTTTGCACTGTACAAGTTCCCCTTTCCTAGCGAAGAGTTTGTTTGTTTAGAAACTGAGATTGTCGGAGCAAAGTGGAAAACCAAGAAAAGAGGTTAAAGCTGCATTCAGTGCAGGTTGAAAGCAAAGGCAGACTGTCCATCCAGCAGGAAATTTTGTCCATGAATACACTCTTATTGATGCCTATCAAGCTACTAAGGAAATAGGATGCGCTGGATTAGAGAGATAATAAAATAATTAATGTTGAGATTTTCCCCCTCAAATTACCTTAGAAAGGAAGTAGCTGTTGCAAGTTAAAGGTTAACTGAGTCACTGAACAACATAATTTTTTAAATTATTGACTTTAGAAATTGAGCACTCTAAATATATTAATAGTAACAAATGATGTTTCACATAACATCTCACTATTAGAGTCATGTAGAATCTTAGAGCTTGTAGGTGCTTTGAAAAGTCTAGTCTCACCTCTTAATTTGAACAGAAGAAAAATAAGACTCGAAGGTCTTCAAACTTAGCGGTAGGTGCTAATTGAATAAACCAACAAGTAAGTTCTTGAATCTCATCTTTGCATGGCCAGCCTATCTGGTCATTTTTCCACCATACCTTCTCTCTGAATATAAGTGATATTTGCAGATAATCTCAGAAACCAATTATCAGTGTACAATTTAAGAACATAAAATGTTTATACCAATTTAATATCTGATAGATTATCTAATAGACCTTCTAAAGATAGACATGTAACTTAAATGCTTATTATGTTTTCAAGAGGAAACAAAACTGGATATTAATATGAATTATCCATTCTGTATGTGGAATAAAAAGAACATTTAATGTGATTGCTACAACTTGTATTCACATAGGACAATCTTCTCTAAGTGTCTTTAAGAGTTACCTACTATCTGTTTTAAAAGAGAGGGGGAAAGCAGTGTTTTTAAATAATAGAATGAAGGCAATATTTTTGCTTATTTTCCATTAGAAAACTTCTAATGGAATCAGTGAAGTAGGTAGCCAAAAGTAGGGTTACATGTATATCATTTAGGGATGGTTTGTTTATAATTTCAGTGTCTACAGGTGGTCAGTGCCATGGGCTCATCTTCAGCAGCTCTTGAGAAGTCTCCATGAAGACAGACTATAACATGCAGTGTATAACAGACAGGATAACAGGTTAGGGAAAAGCTTCTTAGTGTTGTCTGCATGCACAGATATAAAGACAGATGAGGTGTTGACAGAGGAGCAAAGGAGTTCCCACAGAAAGCCTGGAGAGAAGGTTCAGAGGTAGCCCGGTTAAAACATCAGACCTTAGAATAATATCAGAAATGTTGAATGTAGCAAAAAGTAGCACTAAGGTTTAGGGAAAGGTGAACTCATTTTCATCCACTAATCATATTTGAGTCTCTTACAGTGAAGTGGTGAAGAGTGGAGAGCAGCTTTGCACTCAATGTGTATTGCTTGCGATTAATCTGAAGTCTCATTTTAGGAAAAGAGGTTGTCACGATTCTTCTCACTGCCTCTGAATTTCCAGCAGGAAGACCTTTAGCAACTCATCTCTACTCCCTTTGCCTCTGTTTTCTCTTCAGCAAAATGAGTGTGATGACAGCTACCTCACGGGGTAGATTAAATGAAGATCGCAGTGCTTAGCACAGTGTTTGATGCATGGGAAGAAGCTCTGTATGTGTTAGGATATTGTTGCTGCTTCCGTTACAAATACAGTGATACAGTTTGTACAGGCTTGTGTATTTTTCCACTTGTTTCTCTAGAACAAGTATATAGAACCAAAACAGATGGCTCAAAGAATAATATGTGTTAGAGGTTGGTAATGCATAAGACTCAGTTTCCTTCCAGGAATATTATACAAGTTACCTTTCCATCAGTGATCCCTTTCCTGGACTTCTTAGGGGAAAGTCCCCTCCTTGGCAAGTCTTCACATCCAGTGCTCTTTAGGAGACCTCGGAGAAAAATTAAATTCAGCTCCTTCTGGCCAGTGTCTCTGTATCACTGGAGATTCCAGCAGCCACACAAAGGAGGGGGAGATTTGGTTCACAGGTATGAGTTTGTCTTGGCTACTGTAGCACACACACGTCTGTAGAGCACCAGGAAATTACACAGGGGAAACTGAAGATGCATTGCTAAAATGAAGGACTCTGAGGATCACCCTGCTGGGGATATAGTGATAACACTTTGTATTTTTACGAGAAGCTTTCACATACATTAGCTCATTTGATTTTCTCAGCACTGAGGCATATAAAATAAAATGAAGCCTTCTTCCCCTAATTTTGACTGCAGAATCTAGATCTGCTCTTAATCCATTTACATTATTTTAAAAGCATTTTCAAAGTATAGAGAGTTTTCTCTGTGTATTAATCTTAAGCTTCTAAAATGATCTCTCTTCTGTAACCATGAATGTTAAACCTACAACAGTCTGTCATGGGGCCCCAGACGTGGGACGTGATTTTGTTGTAGTTTTGGAAATTTGCCCTAGTTTTAGGCAATAGAAAGATCTGGCGCCTTCTATTTCATTTTATAGGTTCAAATACCATTGAATATCACTGTGGGTTTTGGCTTGCTGAATACCTTGGTAGCAGTAGGGTTTTGCTAACTTTAATACATGATTTTAAGAGGAGAGAAGGGTTCAGCATTTATACTCCCATTGTAGCTATTTTATTAACATGTTAAATAATAATCAGGGGCTGTTCTAAAAACTCATCAAATTTCCTTAGCTTTTAAAAGCCATGAAAGTGAAATCCAGTCCAACTTCAAAGCCTCTGCTATAGCCTTTGTCCCCGTCATCTGGCTTGTTCAATCTCCAGATGAAATTCATGCAACTCCCCGAGTTTGGATATCAGTTACTACCAGCCTTTAAGGCACTGTGAGCAACAGTTACTTTACCCCTTTCTTGTGACTACCTAAAGAAGAGTTTTGAAATTGTTTCTTTTATCTCACCAGAGTAGACCTGCCTACAAAGATTTGTTTAGAGAAAGTTTGTTTCTTTTCTTTTAAGTAAAGTATAGGACTGAAATTAATAGCCCTACCTTGAAGCCATTATTCCAAGGATGGGGATCCAGACACAGTAAGCAGTAGTAGCTACTTCATTGTCCGGTACAGCTCTGTGTGCCTAGAACAGCACTTCTCCATGGACACAAGAGGTATCAGGTGTACTAAGGTGCTCTCTGAATGTGAGGCTAGAGAAGAGCTGGAATTTTCCCCTTCAGGTTTGTTTTGTCACACAAATGACTTAAACTCATACAGGTTTGCATGGAAATCTGTCACCACAAGGCCATCTTCAAGTGGACTTGAGGCTCTGAAGGGACAGAAGCTTCAGTCACCTGATTTGGGGGGAAGGTGTGGGCTCAGGTTGACAAAGATCTTCCATCCGCAGAAGCCCTAGGGACTCTGGTGCTGACTTCAAGTCACCCTGGTTTGTAAGATGCAACGATTTAGGAATCAGTTCCTGAATTCCTTGGGTTTCAGTTCTCTTCAGCTCAGATATTTTCTTCCATTACATTTTCTCAAACTCACAAGCTGTCATGGCATAAGGGCTGGACCTGGGACAAACGTGTGTTCATTTTGTTGCTTTCCATCCGATGTTGGGCTTTATTTTACCTCCTCATCTGAAGCAGTACCTAGTTTTGGTCACCTCAAATGAGACCCTTCTTCAAAATATTTACTGTCTACTGGAGCCTGAATAAACCAACTGCAAAAGTCTAGTTAACAACTGGCCAATCCCACGGTCATTTTTAAAGACAACTTCCCCTCTTTTGTGAGTTTCATCCAGACATGTAATCTGGCAGTAGTGTCTTTAGTGCCACACAGAACCTAGAGGTCCTTTGTCCTTGCAACAAACACAGTCCCCTTCCCAACGTTCCTGCTCCCCTGAAGGAAAACAGCATCATCTTAACTGCGTGTGGCTAAGTTCTCATTTCATCTCCCCTTGCTCCCTGGTTCAGAAAACGTACCTTTGTCACACCTAATTCTGACTTCAGCACTATCTGTGGAGATTGGATCAGGAGTACCACCTTGGTCAAAGGGACAGTCTGGTGATCTAAAGCCAACATTAAAAGACAGATATCTTACATCTCCATGTCTTCTAATGGTTTGTGTGGGCCATTGTCTGGAGGCTCTGGAAGTCAGATGTTTTTGTGACCATTGTGTATATCTGGTGGTATATCACTTTTTTTTTTTTTTTCCCTGTCTCTTTAGGACCAGGAAGAAAACAAGGGAGCAACAAGTTGGCCTGAGTTCTACATTGATCAGCTCAATTCCATGGCTGCTGTAGGTATCCTTTCTGTTCTCTGACGCAGTTTAAAATGCAAGTTTAGTACAAAGCATGAAGTTGCATAATAAATTCACTTAAGTAAGAACTACCAAATATCATTATCTCTCCAAAGTCCATTCCAAATGTTCAGCGTTGGGGGAGAAAGGGGAGGCAGGAGTGATACTTGGCAAAATGATTATTTTTCAGTATGTTTTATGTAAAATCAGCACATACTAAAATATAAGTGAGTTTAATGTTATTGGAGGAAATGTAATCATAAATCTGGCTTCTGTTCAGCTTTAACTTGCAACTGGTCTTATCAATCATGTGGAACTTGGATAGGGCAACACTATTCTAAATGCTAATACCATTTAGAAATAGTACAATGAAACTGTCCCTTCACTGTTCTCTTCCCCCTCCCCTGTTTTTTTTTTTTTTTAAACTGAGGGCTTTCTTGGGTTCTTGGTCTTATAGGGTACCAAAATATTCTTTTACTCATATAAATAATAAAAAAAATTCATGAAATAGGTGGTTTAATGAAAAGGCATAATAGTAATAATGCTGAGATGTCCTTGGGAGATCCTTGGTAGGTGGATTTTTGATTTAGTAATTGCTAAAAAGGTGTTCTCAATGTCTAAAATGCACATTCCAGTCACATGGATATCTCTGCGATGTCAGAGTCTTGCGCTGCTTGAGGGATCCAGCAAAGATACACAGCAGAAAGCACATCATCAGCATTTGAGTCTTAATAGCTTGAATCCTATCCATGTGGATAAAAGTTGGAGGTTTCCCACAGCAGAGCAGTCTTTGCCTCTGTGGGCACACTTCTGTATCTGTCAGGTTCAACTCTGAGTTTACTCCATTCAAGCAGCTGACAACTTCCATGGTACTTTCTCTCTCGCTCCCTTTCCTCCTGTCCCCAGGGTCCTTGGGAAGAATTCATTTCTTATCATTTAGAGCAAACATTCTAGATTGTCTAATATTTTGCTGCTGCTAAAAAAGTTAAAAACTGACTAGAATATGTGACTCATTCACACTTCTGCTAAACTTTCAGAGGCCTTGACTTCTTGTAACTTCCTCTTCT
Organism: Ovis canadensis; assembly: GCF_042477335.2. Classification (NCBI taxonomy): domain Eukaryota; kingdom Metazoa; phylum Chordata; class Mammalia; order Artiodactyla; family Bovidae; genus Ovis; species Ovis canadensis. The sequence continues at coordinate 81,943,966 of NC_091251.1, forward strand.
CTAGCTTTTCTTTTGATGAGGCCTCTTCTGCTGTCACACCGTGAATAAAATGAACAGCCTGGCACATGTGGACAGAGCTGTATAAATTATAGAAGAAACTGCATAAGCTTTTTGCCCCAAGGGTTTCTCTAAAAGCACAGCAGAAAAGAACAGAAAGTAACCACGAAATCCTTCTACCAGGCATCCGACACAATGATGAGAAAAGGGTGATCTCAGCTTTCATATGAATGTGTTAACAGAACATGAGGCTTGTGAGGGCCTTGGGGGATTTTCTCTCCATCCGCCTGAGCAATAATAATACAGAGCCATTTGCATTTCCTGCACGTAAAGGTTATTTCTGAAATCTTGTTCTTAGCTGTTAGGGGGGGAAAAAGAGCTGTCAGGCAGGCTGTCTCTCTTTCTAATTAAGTCAGCCTTATTTGATGTCTAACATGGAAAGTTGCTCCTTTGTTAATGTATTCACTTCTATGAGCGGAGAAGTATGAGATAACTGGGTTTTTTCCTTTCTTCAAATTTTAGGGCAGTTCAGTTAATCTGTCCTTTAGTGACTTACTCCATGCCTTGTCTTGAGTTGGCCTGGCTTATTTCCTGTACTAGAAGGTCCCCGATGTGCCAGTTTGTAGCACTTCTTCAAGAGCCTCGCTTTTCCTTCATCCAAATCCTTGGACTACCTTTTGCTACATTCACACATCATCTACATTTCAATTATACTTGCTTCCTAGTCTAAAGCCCTCTCCAAGAGTATCTCCAGGCCCTTAAATATTAGTGACTTTGCTCTTCTTTATGGACATGAGTGTGAACAAACTCTGAGAGACAGTAAAGGACAGAAGAGCCTGGCAGGCTCCATGGGGGGTTGCAAAGAGTCAGACTTAGCGACTATACAACGACAAATGCATTAAACACCAAGCAAAGCTTTCTTCTGCTCCTTGAAGGACAAAGCTAGCATCTTCTCAGGGATAAGGGTAAAGGCATTATAACAACTGATGAAATAATCAGGCCTTAACACTTCTGCATCTATAAAGGAACAAGGAGGTCTGATGAGACCAGAAACCCTTTGCTGAGTTTTCTGTTTTTCTCACCCTATTAAGTGGCCACCGCCTCCTTAGAGGTCTTACTAACCTCTCTGGAGAATTCCTGACAACGGAAATTCTGAGACATCATCCCTGGGGACTTGGAAAGGCACATGACTCTTCCTGGTCCTTTCCTGGCTTGGCAGCTAAGCTCTCTGGCTCTGCTTTGGGAATTGTTGAAGGGGTGTTTATGCACATCTTCATCGTCCATTGTCTTCAGCACCAGCAGCGGCTGTTGCTATTTAGTGTGTGCCGTGTGACAGGCAGACTAACAGGCACTTTACATGCTGTTTTAAATCCTTACAAGCACCCTCTGCTCTAAGTGCTACTTATAGATAAGGAGTCTGAGACTCAGAAAGGTTGCCTTGCCCAAGGTCATCTCATTTGGAAGTGGTAGAGCTGGAATTTAAGCCTATCAGTCAAGCCTGTCAGCTCAAAGACTCCATTCCAGCTTGCCTCTCACTAGCTAGGTTTTTAAAATCCTTTATCACTGTGGAAATCCCACGCCCCACCTCCCAGCTTTTCTGAGGTGGGACAGGCATCTGCAGAGTCTGATAAACAGTCCAAGTTGAGAACCGCAGCACTTACTGGTCTGTGAAGCCCTTTGTGGAACAAACGCAGTTACTTTATGGAAGCCTCGTAACAAGAATTCTTTGTTCTTTAAAGGACCCCTGAGTGATCTGTTGGCTTTTAAAGAGTGAAAAACAGTTTAATAAAAGGAGAGCGTGTTCCAGAAGGGCCTGGACTTTCTTGGTGTGTGGCTTCTGTGTGCACTCTCAGGGAGCAAGGATGTGAGGTGATGAAGTTCTATGTGCTTAGCAGGTTGGCTTATTGATTTCACACCAGTGAAATGTTTCAAAAAGAAGCTTACTTCCAGACTTTCCCAGCCAGGGATGGTTTCTGTGCCTGGTTTGTACATCTCTCTCTGCCTTGCATGTTCCAGTGTAAACCTCAGCTGCTTTGACCGGAGGAGTGTCTGCTAGGACACACTCTGTCCTTTGCCCAACTCCTCAAATGAGCAGTGATTTAGTAAGTGGCTTGCGCACCCAAGGAGGCCACCACAGCCCTGTCCAATGTATGCCAAGGTGCACCCTGGCTGTTTGGCATAGCAGTCATCTTAGGAAATGTAAGCATATCCCCCTTTTCTATGGAAAACTGCAAATTTGGACTTCTCCATAATGTGAAGCTTGAAAACTTGAGACTTCATATAAATTATTTTATTTTGAAAAGTCACTTTGGAGTATCAGGTTCATCTACATAGAATCGATTTTCTCAATACAATAAACAATCTTAGATTCAACTCTAATTGTACTACGCACAGAAAAGAGGATAATGTCTTCTGTTTTGAGAGGAAAGTAATAGTTCTTATATTGGGAAAGGAAATTCTAATTTAAATTTCTTTTCATGAAACTCCCAACTCCTCTAGGGAGAGACTTAATGTAGTCTGCCTTTATTTGGAAGTTCCCCCTTCCCTAAGATTGTTAAAAGGATAAATATGTGCATCATTATATGGTATTAATGAACCACAATAAGAAATGTATTTAGTCTTTAATTTGGGAGGTTTGGGTGACTAAGCTTAGGAACAAGAAATGATGTTCATAAAAGTCTTGATCCTGGATTGTGGATTCAAAGTGATTGCTTGAGAGTCTAAACAAATTCAGCTGTGCCACAGGAGATTAAACATACTTGGCTAGATTTGTGCTAAATTTTCCAGGATATGGGTCTCACAGAGCCATGAAGAAATCCATTGGCTCTTTGCACACACAGCCTCTTCCCCTGCCATCCTCTGGTGACAGCTGTCAGGGCACATCTCTAACAAGGGAACAGCTTTAGCAGAAATAATTCAAGTATACAAAACAAGACTTTACTGATTTTTATTTCAGTTGCTATGAATGATACTGATATATGTTTGCTTTGAGCTTTACCCTCCTAAGTGTGAAGTCAAATTTAGGTTTTGGTTAACAGTTACTTAATGCTTGTACTGTTAACATGAAAAAATTAAGTAAAGTCACCCCTTGATGATGTGTGGTCCTAAAAGAAAGGGAGAGACTGTACCATTGAGACATATGAATAAGAGCCAAATGTTTTCTTCAATATCCCAGTCTGTTTCCCAACCATGCATTTTATCAGAATAGGTAACAGGTAAAAACACTGAGACTGGACAAGCACATGTTAAAAGTAGGAAGAAGGCAAGGGACCTGTGGTTCTGTGTCTGGAGGTACCTAGGGCCTTAAGCCTTGGGATACTTATAATACCAGGCTTCCCTGGTGGCTCAGTGATAAAGAATTCACCTGCCAGTGCAGAAGGTGCGGGTTCAATACCTGGGTCAGGAAGATCCCCTGGAGGAGGAAATGGCATCTCACTCCAGTATTCGTGCCTGGAGAATTCCATGGACAGAGGAGCCTGCTGGGCTACAGTCCATAGGGTTGCAAAGAATTGGACACCACTTAGTGACTCAACAACAATGACTTTTAGTTCACGTAGGTGACCATGAGGTAAAAGGAATGAAAACAACTTTTTAACAAGTCTGTGAATCTTACTAGCATTCATGACTTTGTGATACCAACCGAGATCTGCGTCCTAGGGTCTTCCTCTTTGAAGTGAGGTCTACAGACTGCAGCATCAGCTTCGTCAGGAGCTCAGCATCTTTGGCTTCACCTCAGATATGCCAAATCGGGACCCACATTTAGCTCCCCCAGGAAATTTGTATCCTTGTTAAAGTTTGAAAAGTACTGCTCTAGTCCTGGGTAGGAAGAGAACACACACACACACACACACACACACACACACACACACACACACACTCACTCACTCACTCTCTCTCTCTCTCCCCCCCCTGATTTCCAAATGATGTTGAATCATTTCTAAAACTTAAGCATTTACTCTGAAGGAATTGTCTATGTTTGTGTCATGTCGAATTTAATCATTCTTCTTAAAAATAATTTGATGTAACAGAAAGTGTAAAAGATTACACTGTTTGGCTGAGGAATGAGAGATAGCATGGGAAGATTACTGCCTGCCTCTGTTTGATAGTGTGATAGTATCATTTCATTGTCAGAATGTTATATTTAACTACAAGTCTAATCTTTCTATCGAGTATAAATAGTAATATCTTCATCACAGTATAGTTATAGAATAGTTAGTTATATACGTGTTTGGAAAGCTTAATCTCTACTAAGATTTCTCAACAGTTTCTTAAAACTTTATTTAAAAATTCAAAAGAACTAACTTGTAATAGAGAGAATGATTTTGTGGAATTCTTGGTGCTTTTGCTCTACCTGCTGGCTTATAGTAAATCTTAGTTATAGTCTCATTTGATTGTATTAAAAATGATAGTAGCATGTACTCTGTGGGCTTGTTTTGCTTGTGCCATAATTAAAACATATAATTTAAAGAAGTTACTTTATAATTTTCTTTGCATAGAGAAAATCTCTGCTGGCTCTAGAGAAAGAAGAGGAGGAAGAGAGAAGTAAAACGATAGAGAGTTTGAAGACAGCACTAAGGACGAAACCAATGAGGTAATGTTTTACTAGCCAGCATGTACTACTTGTCTCTTTTCTTTTTCTTCTTTTCTACTTTCTTCCTCTTTTCTTTTTTCCCTTCCTTTTTCTTAATTTTTCTGTAATAGCCAAACTTTTGGGGGTAGTCTTAAAATAAAACCATGTAATTAAACCATGGATGAAAGACCTTACACATTGAACATTCACTAAATTATTTTTCTTCAACTAAAAAGGATGTAGACAGGCATGAAGATGGCTAAAGGTAAAAGTGGCAGACTGACAAGTGATATAGAATGGTGCAACCACGTTAGAAAACAGCTAGACAGTTCCTCGGAATATTAAACATTATGTTGCCATATGAACCAAACAGCATTGCTCCTTCTTGATATATAGCCAAGGGAAGTAAAAATATGTCCCCTAAAACCTTATATGTGAATTTCAGCATTGTTTATAATAGCTAGAAATGGAAGCTATCCAAATTCTATCAGCTGATGAATTCATGAGTAAAATGTGATATATCTGTGTAATGGAATACTTTTCAGCCATAAAAAGTAGTGGAGTACTGATGCATCCTACAACATGGATGGGCCTTGAAAATATTTATGCAATGTGAAAGAAGCCAGACACAAAAGACCACATATTGTATAATTCCATTCACATGAAATATCCCAAAAAGGCCAATCCATAGAGACAAAAAGATAAATGGTTGCCTAGGGTTAGGGAGACAGGGAAATGTTCTTCTAGGGTTGATTAGGAAGGGGTAATGGTTTTCTTGGGGTAATTAAAATGTTCCAAAATCAGATAATGAACATGATTGTACAACCCTGTGAATATATTAAAAATCACTGAATTATAATTTTAAAAGTATGGATTTTATGGCGTGTGAGTTATTGTTTAGTAAAACTGTTATAAAAGATGGATTATCATCTACTGTATGCCTCCCACACCTTTTTTAACACTGTTAAGGTTTGGTAGGATATGGGGTGCTACAGGTGCGTTTCATTAGAATAAGATCTAGTTCTTGGCTAGATCTTGGTCACATGGTTGGATGAAATGACTGGAAAATAAAGATTCCCTATATTTGACTATAAAATGATAAGAAAAATCTTCTGATTTCTCAAAAGTTATATACAGTTGTATGACAGTTGTTCTCTAGCCTACCCTAACTGTTTTCCTCTGTATATGTGTTCTGAATGTTAGTGTATGCCCAAGGCTAAATAAGTTTGGAAATTTCTGGAGTAATCTAGGTTTTGTTACTTTGAACTTTTCAAAAGGCTTAACCTGCAGATGTACATTGTGAATTATTCTCATTGACTGACTTTAAACAAGTGTTATAAATATAAAAATGTTAGTATATAGTAATCAAGTATTGCTTTTATTTGTTTTATATATTGGGATTCCATATAGCATGTCATACAAAAGGAGGGCTTCGCTGTGAAACCTTAGGAAAATAGATTATCATTTGGCAAGTAAATATCCTGGAGTTTAGGGATGCTTTTTGACTTTCATTGGTGTGGAGCATGGTCGAGTCAGTGGTCAATCCTTAAACGTGCCTGGAGACTGGATGCTATCCTAACACAGGATCAGCAGGTGACTTTAACCTAAGGCAGATATCTGAGTGTCTTGTTCCTCATTTCCTATGGTTATAAGGTCTGTTAATTGGTTGTTTATATCAATTAAGATCTTTTCTAACTCAAATGGAGATTTTTTTCACACTTCTGGTTAGACCTGACCATTGGGTCTGTGCCAAGGAAGAGGCCTCCAATTAAGAAGACTTCATCAATGTAAGCCTTCTGTTGCTTTAGGAACTACATCTTCTTACTTTCTCCTGACCACCACCCCCCTAAACTTTTCTCTTAAGGGCTATTAAAGAATTCCAAAGAGACTTAAGTCTGATGCACTTTAACCTTCTTCTCATGACAGGTTTGTAACCAGATTCATTGACTTGGATGGCCTGTCTTGTATTCTCAACTTTCTAAAGACCATGGACTACGAGACCTCAGAGTCTCGAATACATACCTCTCTCATTGGATGTATAAAGGCGCTAATGAACAACTCTCAAGGTCGGGCTCATGTCCTGGCGCATTCTGAGAGTATTAATGTTATTGCTCAGAGTCTGAGCACAGAGAACATTAAGACGAAGGTGGCCGTGCTGGAAATCTTGGGCGCTGTGTGCCTGGTTCCCGGGGGCCACAAGAAGGTTCTGCAGGCCATGCTGCACTACCAGAAGTATGCCAGCGAGAGAACCCGCTTTCAGGTGGGTGCTGCCATGCCACATCTTCATTCCTGCCTCATGACAAGTGCCTTTCCTGGCCTGTGGGTGTTGGGGGGAGGGGAGGGTGCCTAACTTGAAATTTCCCCCTGTAGTGAGCATTCATATGTGGCTTCAAGTATTTCCCTCCTCTTGGGTAAAGAGTAGAATATTCTTTCTGTAGTTGGTCATATGGGGTTGTGGATTTCCAGTAGTCCTCCCCTCTTACCTGCAGTTTTACTTTCCACAGTGCTAATGACCCGTGATCAACTGCTGTTTGAAAGTATTAAATGGAAACTTCTAGAAATAAACAATTCATAAGTTTTAAATTGTGCAGCTGTTGTGAGTAATGTGATGAAATCTCATGCCATCCTGTTCCGTCCCTTCCAGGATGTGAATCATCCGTTTGTCTAGAATTCGCACAATTTATACACCACCCAGCTGTTAATGGAGGAAAAAAACAAAGTCTATATAGGAATATATGTAGGGTTCAGTACTACCCACGGCTTCAGACATCCAATGGGGATGTTAGAACACATCCCTTGTGGAGAAGGGAAGAATGTTGCACTGAATTTAAAAATGTAGCCCTCCCTCCTTTCTACACATTATATAATACACTTTTCAATCCACTAAATGGGTGTTCTCTGAAAATTTAACAGATTACCAGTCTTGATTTAGGATCAATATAAACAGTGAAATTATGTCACCACGTTTTTTTATACTCAGAAAAAGCAAGTTAAATTAACGAAGCACAACCTTTTGTGTTAATACTTTGTATACATGTATGTATAAACATATATGATGTAAGAATTTTGAAAGTAAAGTTTTTAGGACTAATCTTAAGAAAAAAAGGTAGCTTTCTATGGATCGATGTAATTTTGACTCAACACAAGATTTTAAAAATTAATTTCTGAGTATTAAAAAATAAAGTGAGTGCAAGGTAGTAACTGTTCAGTCCTTTGTTTCCACATTTGTATCCTTGGTAGACATTAATTAATGACTTGGACAAGAGCACGGGGCGGTATCGAGATGAAGTGAGTCTGAAGACTGCCATCATGTCCTTCATTAATGCAGTGCTAAGCCAAGGCGCAGGAGTGGTAAGAGCCTTCTGTGTCACAATCTAAAACATATTATTAAAGAACAATTAAAAAAAAACTTACAAGTATGTTCTCTAAAGAGCTTAAAAATGTGTTCCATCACCCTTCTACTTTCAGGAAAGTTTGGACTTTAGACTTCATCTTCGCTATGAATTTCTGATGTTGGGAATTCAGCCTGTAATAGATAAATTAAGGGAACATGAAAATTCAACATTAGATAGGTAAGTCACACTGTTTCGACAGGAGACAGTTCATGTGTTTTCCATCTGTGTAGTGCCAGTCTGAACTACTTGTGACCTAAGGAAGCTGAACCAGAATGTTAGACCAGGTAATGATGTTTTTATTAGTAAGACTTTCTGCATGAAAGAAGCAGCGGATTGTGTAGAGAACTTAGTGCAGGTTTTGAGATTAAATGGGAATCCATATCCTAGTGCTGCTGCCTGCTTGCTGTGTGTTCTGATCAAGGTACTTAATTTTTGTGAACCTTACTGTTTCTATATCTGAAGAAACAGTGATGATGATGATGACATTATCTTTAAGGGCTCTTCTGAAATATTCCTGTAAAACATGTGGAACCACATGGCATCTTTGATAGACAATCTGTGAATGTTAATATCCGCTTCCCTGTTCATTTGCTTGTCTGCAAATTTTACGATTTCTAACATACCCTACACGTTTTCAGATCTTTCCTGCTACCACTCTTCTCCCTCATTCGTGCACGGCACCATGCTTCTTTGCTTAATAGTCTACGCTCATGTAGACTTGCCGCAGGGCATTTGCACCTGCTGTTTCCTCAGCATCAAAACATTGTCCCACAGATGTCCAAATTGCTTGTTTCTGTGCAGCGAGATCTTTTCCAGTCGCTGTGCTCACATTCTTTACCTTACTGCACCTCCAGTATTCTCCACTCCCTTTACCTGCATGTATATGTCTCCACAGAACTAATCATCCCCAGTATCAATAGTTAGGGGCTCAGTAAATATTTGTATGAGTAAGTGAAAGGCATGACCATTGCTTTGTAATCTTTAATTCAGTGGTCAAGCAAGTTACTTATATGGACCTATTTTCCCATGAAGAGATTCTGTGAGTAGAATCTGGACTTGGTTGCTTTTGGATTGTAAATTTTTATGAATTGTCTTCTACATGCCAGGCCTCCTAGGCTTTTAGATTTGTCTCTTGGAATGATCTCATTTCAGATACATGATGTCGTTTTTCCTTAGCACACAGTTAAGGGAAGGCATTCTAATTCTGTTGTGATACTTCTTTTAGATATATCTCCGAAATTTAAGGAAAGGTCTTAGTATTTATGTCCTGATTCCTATGTGTTTGTGTTTAGGATGTTCTACTTTTAGTAAATTGTCTTTGTCTTTCAGGCATTTAGATTTTTTTGAAATGCTCCGAAATGAAGATGAGCTAGAATTTGCCAAAAGATTTGAACTGGTACGTATACATACAATTATTCTGTTTTGACTCAGCAGCTCACAAGTTTCCCTGTTGTAATGTGTGTCATAGAGTTGTGTAATGTAAGAGCAAAATCTCATTTCTGTTTTGCTACCTAAGTGGCAGGATTAGGTTCTGTTTGCCTTGGATTTGCTTACCTTACCCTGTAGGAATTGAAGAACTTGAATGCTTGATTTAGATTTCTTTTTTATATGAAACAGGTTCACATAGACACAAAAAGTGCTACTCAGATGTTTGAGCTGACCAGGAAGAGGCTCACCCACAGTGAAGCTTACCCTCACTTCATGTCCATCTTGCACCACTGCCTCCAAATGCCTTGTGAGTGTGTTTGTGATTTACATTGTTTGTGAATGTTGGGACATCATTCAGAGGTCTCTGTCATCTGAACAGTGGGGCTTAGGTTGGGTGCACACCAGGGTTTCCAAACCTTGGTTTTGTGACAGTTCAGTGGTAAAGAACTGGCCTACCAATGCAGGAGACACAGGTTCGATTCCTGGATCAGAAGATCCCTGAAGAGGGAAACGGCAACCCATTCCAGTATTCTTGCCTGGGAATTCTCATGGACGAGCAGCCTGGTGGGCTGCAGTCCATTGGGTCTCAGAGTCAGACATGACTTAGTGACTAAAGAACAGCAGCAAAGTTGTTGCACAGTTTAAGGGGTGTTGTAAAGCTCTCAGAATAAAATGAATTATACCTCACTTTGATTTTAAAAATAAATATATGCCTTACAACACATGTAGAAGGGGATAAAAATACCTCTCAATCATGTAAATGATCAATGATCACTGAGTGTCAGATTCCAGATATTTGGGAAGGGTAGTAAACATCTGTCTGGTTCTGTGACTCTGGTGGGTGCCCCTGTTGAAAAATATTCATTAAAGTTTTGAACCACTTGAAGTATTTCCACTGTTCTTTTCTTTTTTAGACAAGAGAAGTGGCAACACAGTTCAGTACTGGCTACTGCTAGATAGAATTATACAGCAGATAGTTATTCAGAATGACAAAGGTCAAGACCCTGACTCCACACCTTTGGAAAACTTTAATATCAAGAATGTCGTCAGGATGTAAGTTGCTTCTTTTTGTTGCCCTTGAGATAACAGCAACAATGTAAGATATTTGTTTTATCTTACTCCAAAATAGCAGTTGGGAGAACTAAAGTGTTCTGGAGGTCAGATATGAGTTCCTATATGTATACATGTAATATATGTGTGTAACTTCTGGATTTAAAATGGGTCTCAAGCATGCTGAGGACTTGCTTTGTGTTAAACAGTTTTTGTACCTAGAGAGCACGCATTTAGCAGTCGGTCTTTTGAGCTTTTTGTAATGAATGCTCCTTTAACTATTATACAGGTTGGTTAATGAAAATGAAGTTAAGCAGTGGAAAGAACAAGCAGAAAAAATGAGAAAAGGTAAATGATGAGGTTGTGTTACTGGTTAATGGACAGCTAGCTCTCCTTACTGTATATTTTAGAAATTTGCATTGATGCTTCTTATTGACATTGGTGCATAAACAGCCTTTCCCCACCATCACGTCTTAAGGGCAATGCCTAGTTTTTCTTGAATCAGACTATCTTAGTTGTCATGTTGATTCCTCAATATTTTATCCTTTTATTATAATCATCTGCATTTTTTTAAGCATGTGCTGTTCAGTATTCATTAATTCAGATTTTCTTAACTACCGTTCATGCCAACCTTCCTCATAACTGCTCTTTAAAGCACACTGGATTTTAAGAAATATAATAAGGCACACCCAGGGATTACCCAGAATTTTAAAAGCAAAGTTCAAGCCACTTGGTCTCAGTCCAATTCTCCATTTGACCTTAATTTGGCACCAGTTATAAAAAGAGAAATCATGCAGAAAATCACTGACCATTGTAGACGTACATGTTGTGAAATGTTAACAGGCCAGCTATTGATGAGTGCCTCAATATGTCTTTGATATCAACACTTAGCATCAAGTAGCTTGGGGGGCATGCCCATCACCATGACAACAACTCACAGAATGGATGGAACTTTTCTCCTCCTTCAAAATTAGCAAGTTAAAATTGGACCTTTTGAGAAAACAGTCATACTCCTGGCCACTACTCTTTCATTATGCTGGCAATTGACTTCCTTTTCCCTATCCAAGTGATGCATTCATACCTGTGACATACATAGCACTCGCCCCGATATTCAGTGTGTTGAGAAGCTAGTCCACAGATGCTAAAGCATTTCCTTTCCTCATATCACATTTTGTCCATTGAGCAGAAAAGCAGTCTCACCACTGGTGCTGGAAAATACAGAAGAGGAAGTTCTGTTTTATTATGGGTTCCTCATATGAATTCAGATTGGTCTTAAATAAGTGGGGTTGCACATACATTTTTATAAGTTAATTCCAGAAACTTCTACCGAAAGAATAGAGGCACTGGTTTATCCTAACTTGTAGGGTAAAGAGAGAGTTACAGCAGAGAAGATGGTCAATGAATGAGTGAAGTTTTGGGGATATACCCTGAAGCCTGGAGACTCAGGTGTGTGAGTTGAAGAGAGTACTTAGGACATAAGCTTGGGAGTCACTCAAGTGGCAGGAATGTCCTGAATGGCTGCCAGGTCAGGTGCTATACTGGGCTCTGGGTCTAAGTCTCAGACTGCCCGACTGGTATGTGAGTAGGCTAAGTCCTTTACTCCTCCAGTCTGTCTCTGCAAAGTCAAGCTTGAACCTAATAGGGTTGTTGTGAAGATTAAATGAAAAATGCAAGGACTTTAGCATAGAGCTTGGCATTTATTACTTGCCTAATGAATGGTAGAGGGCTTCCCTGATGGCTCTGTAGTAAAGCATATACTTGCAATGCAGAAGACCATCTACAATGCAAGAGACGTGGGTTTGATTTCTGGGTCAGGAAGATCCCCTGGAGAAGGAAATGACAACTAATTCCAGGGTTCTTGCCTGGGAAATTCTATGGACAAAGGAGCATGGCTGACTACTGTCCATGGCATCTGAAGACTTGGACATGACTAAGCAATTAAACCACCACCAATAAATGGTAGAAAATTTTGTAGGATTTAGGCAGTCTAGGTGGTACTAGGGGAAATGGCCGAAGTCAGTCATAGAAAAGTTCCTAAGCCCTGTCCCTGATCTATAGAATAGACTCCTGGAATGGAATCCGGGGGTTCTGAAATGTTAGTTTCTCAAGTGGTTCTGAGGCTTGGTCAGATTTGTCAAAGGCTAGTGACCAGTGATAGGAAGTCAGGTCTTAAACAGTTGTCAACGAGGAATGAACTGGAGATAGGAGGAGGAAAGGGAGATACAGTGGGGTAGTGTTTAGATGTTGCTGAAGAAGTCAGGGAAGCATGCATAGAGAGGTAGACGTAGGTTGACGGTTATCTTAACTCCAAGGCTGGTAAAATCCAAGGAGTTTTGTGACTTGAACCCTTCTCTGCAAACTCTGACTTTGGAGGACTCAGAAGAGAGAAAGTAAGAGACAGAGAAAGCAAGCATTTAAATGTGTTATCAAATTCAGAAACAGAGCCCAACTCTGTATAGCTCTGTCGCAGTGGGTTCTCTCTCTAGTGGGTTTATTGATATAAAAATACTAGGGATTGGGACCAAGTATTTGAAATAAAAATGTGCAGCCTAAACCTCACTAGTCCTCTTTTCCAAAGAGCGTCACTCTTGTCAGTGCTAGAGTCAGCAGGTGTGCTGGCAGCATAAGCAAACATTATGCGGAATGGGATGCATTGTTCCATGATAGCAGGACTGGGGAAGTCAGTGGAACCACAGCTAAGAGCTAAAATTTTTCTTCTGTTACTTTTCTCATGCTCAGCAGGTAATCCTGCCCTGAAGGTGTTTAATGCTGAGATGATAAAATTTGCCCTCCCAAATTTTAATAATTGTTATGCCAGAGCATATGGCACTTCAAGTCCAACGGGCCCTCAAGGGGAGTGGGAGCAATGGCTTCACATTGGGACAAACCCTGCAACCACACTTCCTCCCAGAGCAGGATCCTCCCTTTCAGCCCCTCCACTAGTTGGACCTGAGCCAGCAAACCTAGCTAATGAACACTGGCCTTCTCTCGTTCCCATTTTTAAGTTGTGAAAAGAAGTCCTATTAATAGTCACTTTCCATAAGGTGACTAAAGGGCCATTTCTAGGACAGAATTCTGAATTAAATACCAAGCAGGCCGTGTTCACCTCCACCGATAGTTGCCCATGCTTGTGTCCCCTCTTTGACATTGTGACTGGAGGGCCTCTTCCGCCTTTTACAGATGCAGTTGATAAAAGTTGTTCATGCAAAGGCCCCTCCAAGCACGAGCACCATTGAGCCCATGAGTTGCTCCCTTCGATGGAGAAGAGGAATGATATTTGCCTAATAAAGAGCCTCCCAGTCAACCTCAGTCAATTTTCTGTTTGGAGAAAAATGCTTCAGCTTTGAGGAGTATACCATTTTCATGTCCAATTGTTTTCCTGTGTAGAGCACAATGAGTTACAACAGAAGTTGGAGAAGAAAGAGCGAGAATGTGATGCTAAGACCCAGGAGAAGGAAGAGATGATGCAGACCTTAAATAAAATGAAAGAGAAACTGGAGAAGGAGACCACCGAGCACAAGCAAGTGAAGCAGCAGGTGGCGGACCTCACGGCCCAGCTGCACGAGCTCAGCAGGGTAAGGCCCAGGCCCAGGGCCAGGTCTCCCTGGCTGGGCGGTGGCTGTGCCTCACTCCGCCCGGAGCCCCATCCTTAGGCAGTCAGCTCTGTGGGCAGGAAGACAGCCTGAACCTTCTCATGACCCATCACAGTGGTTGTACAACCTGCTGCCTCTGCTCACCCTGCACATTAGCAGAGATGGTTGGGGGTGTTCGTTCACCCATGCAGATCCTCTCACAAGAGTAAGAAAATCATGGTAGCTTCTTAAAATGAAAACTTGTTATCATGAAAACCAAACTGGAAGATGGTACCAGTAGTGAGAGACGTAGAGCACCACGTACAAGTCCATTCGACTCAACTGCCCCTTAAAGCCCACAATCTCGGATGTGTGAATTTCCCTATAACATACATGTTAGGCAGAGTTTCAGACTCTCAGAATCGTCCAGTGAATTTACTTCTCCCATTGATCTTGCCTTTTCCTACTTTTATTTTTCAGAGGGCTGTCTGCGCTTCACTCCCCGGTGTATCCTCACCTGGAGCCCCCGGGGGACCCTTTCCTTCCTCTGTGCCAGGGTCTCTCCTCCCTCCCCCACCACCCCCACCTCTGCCAGGTGGAATGGTTCCTCCTCCGCCTCCTCCCCTCCCCCCAGGAGGCCCCCCTCCTCCCCCAGGGCCTCCTCCTTTGGGGGGAATCATGCCACCTCCTGGTGCCCCCCTGGGTCTGGCACTCAAGAAGAAGAACATTCCTCAGCCCACAAATGCCCTGAAATCCTTCAATTGGTCAAAGCTGCCTGAGGTAAGCCATTTGTTCACATTTGCCGTCTAATGGACAGCATGAGCAGCCTACCATGTTGTCCCTGACAGGAAGACAGCCTTGGCTGTCCAATGCTTTCATTTTCTCACACAGACTTGGGGTTCTTACTAGCTCAGATGTTTAAGTGAGAAAGTTTCTGAAATAAATGACATGTTATTTAAAGCCAGCTCATTCTGAGCATCTGGTAAGCGAAAAATTTAGGAGAGCAGCACTTTTAAAAAAAATAACTGCATCTGTTCTTTTTGTGTCTAACTATAAACCCCAGCACTTATTAACTTGATGTTTGCAGAACAAACTGGAAGGAACAGTGTGGACCGAAATTGACGATACAAAAGTCTTCAAAGTTCTAGATCTTGAAGACCTGGAAAGAACTTTCTCTGCTTATCAAAGACAACAGGTAAGAGCTTGTGCCCTCCAGATGCTAAAATAGTTAAGAAGTTCGTGTTCTTGTGCATGATCCCTGGGCCATCTGCCTTAACCATACTGTGATGGGCATCTTAAGTCTAGGCAGTTTGGTCTACCCTGAAATGTTCCTGCAAATAGCATAACACTTGGGGCTGCATGTGTGACTAGGTGCCTCTGTGTGTGTGTGTGTGTGTGTGCATGCACGTGTGCATGTGTGTACATGTTGAAGGCATACAAGCTCCTTGTTGGAGAGAATCATACTCTGATGTGTGTCTAAACCTTGTCTCCACTGGTGGAAGGAGTCTGGATCTTCTTGTCACTTGTGCTTAGTCAAAGGGGTCGCCAGGTGAAGATATTAGTAGAAAAATCACCTAACTTGTAGTGTTACCTCCCAGTGTTCATTTCTGAAGCTGTTTTAGTTATACATATATATCTCAAGGGGTTATTATCAGATGTTGGACATCTGATATTTTTTGTTTATTTTTATTGTTTATTTCTAGGACATTTTAGTTTTCTTTTTGTTTTTTTTAACAATGTTGTGTTTTATTTCTACTGTACAGCAGAGTGACTCAGTTATGCATGTATTTATTCCTTTTCATATTCCTTTCCATTATGGTTTGCAACAGGGTATTGACTATGCTCCCTGTGCTATACAGTAGGACATTGTGATAGAGCTGTTGAGTAGAAGGAATCTTCAAAAGTCTGGGAGATGGGAAGTGACTGTAAGTTGGCAGCTTGATAGAACCTAGGGGGAAGTTTTTACTCTGTCAGGAGCATGATCAGTTCAGAAGCGGGGCCGTGAAGGCTGAGCAACTGTGGAGATGGCAATGGGACAAACAGGACCTGAGGCGCTTCTGAAAAGTGAGAGATGTGATGGTCGTGAGAACGTGCGATTTGATGTGGCCGAGTAGGCAGCGTCACTTCGTGAGCCCTGGTCACATCTGTGTGGTACCTCTCACTCCTCGAGAGGGCATCTTAGTAGAGTTCACAGCCAAGTGGCTTGGTGGCAAGAGTCTCAGAAAAACAAGGAATATGTGGAGTGGGGTCTTAGTCAATGGGAGATCTGGGAAGGGGAAAAGTGAGTTCCAGAGCATAAGGAAAAAAGCTCTAAGAATGAGTGGGGGAGAGAAAGGCTGAGGAGGAGCACAGACTGCATCTTGAACAGGAAGAGGCAGAGGCCAGGAGTCTGTGCAGGGGCTTTCCTCAGGCTTTACCAGGGGGCCCTTACCTCCTGCGTGAATCACGCCCAGGGTGGAGCATCCTTAGACAAGCAGCAGACTTCCTAGTCTGCTGAGGCTTGGCCTGGTTCCCAAGAAAGAGTGTCTCAGAACAGAACTGCCAAGCCCTGAGGGAGAACAGGGACTGAGGCTGGAGAGAAACAACATCTGAGGGTTTTCTTTTTCAAAATGGCCTTTGATGAAACTAAAATTGAGAAGGAAAAGTAGTATGTCTTTTAGCTAGAATATTTTCCCTTAGGTGAGGGAACACTTCCTTGTGGTACCCTTTATGCTATTTTAATAAAGTATAGAAATGCAGGCGGTTGCCTGCCATGACCGCATGACTCCAAAACAGGAGCTCTCAACCTGGCCTCCACCAAAGTATGAAGGCAAACTTGTGCAATGTCATACAGGCCAAATGAAGGAAAATGAAGAAAAAGAAGCTAGGACATTGTCCAGCTGAAAGCAACCTTTTCTTTCAAGGGCCAAACAAAGGATGTGTCGAGAGCTCTTGCATGGCAGGTACTTGGACCAGACTCACTGCAGAATGGTCACAACAGGCCTCTTCCGCCCTCTCACACACACACTCTCTCTCTCTGCTATCCCAGGAAGGTTTATTCTGGGCTCTTCAGGACATTTTAGCCAGTTTCCAGTAGATTCAAAAAATCTTCTGACTTCATCGTGCATTCCATTGATTCCCTACTTCAGTTTCAGTCATTAATACTGGTCCATTCTGGTTGCCTAAGATGAAGGTTTGGGAACTTAGAGAAGTAAATAAAAGGAAGAGAAAACAGCATCTATTTCAAATGATGCTATTCAAGTCTGAGCTTGTGGATCGCATTTACTGTGAAGGCAGGTGGTTGAAAGACCCAAGTTTACAAGACTCATAATTAACTGCTTTTAAGCAGAAGGTGCAGAAGGATGCTGCCAAAATGCTCTGGGACAAATATGTGGACAGCTCTCAAGAGCTCCAAGAGACGGGGTTGCAGAAAGCCTAGCAACTGGGTAATTGTTTCCTAGCAACCAATTGCTGTTTAAGTAATCAGTAGTCATGCCAGTCAGGCTAGACCAGAACATTTCAGTTGCAGTTAACACTAAGTCATAGACTGGTAAGTAGAATCATTTGTGACATTTCCAAGAGTGCTTCCCAGAGAAAATTTTCAGCACACTTGCTCAGCTGATTCAAGTTATGTTTCTCCTCTTGGTATAAGAATATGAGATGGGAATTTTTAAACCATAAATGTGTTTCCCAAGTGAAGGTAATTTCAACCATTCCATTGAATTTATTGAATGTTGAAAGACAGAAAATTGAAAGATGAAAGCAGTCTAGTTAGGAGCACACGGGATAAAGGAAACAGGGTTTCTGTCATTATGTCCCCTAATCTTGTAACTAATGGCAGAGTCAAAAACCTATGCATTTTCATTTTAATCTTGGCAATGCTCTGTATAATTGTTATCACACTGGAACTGCTCTCTTTTCTACTCCCAAATGAATACTGGGAACCTTTTTTTTTTTTTTTTTCCTGTAATATCTTCTCTTTCTTCCTTCCAGAGTTATATAACCCTGACTAAGCTCTCAGGATTTCAGCCAGTTGTGTGACCAAGTAAATTTCTCAGAGAGGCAAAGAGTACATGAATACCATTGTCTGTGTGCATGTAACAGGAACACTATACAGAGTAAGATTTTGAAAAAAAAATTTAAGCTTCAGTTTATTATAATTTAGGTGAACACTGATTAATGGCATTTAGGAGAGATTTTATATATATAAATGTACACACACACACGATATGCCCTGTTGATATGAGAAATATTGAGTCATTAAAAACTGAACAGATATTTATACTGTCTTTAACTCCAATTTTAAGAACAAGACCATTTCTATTCAGGATTTTTTTTTTCCAGTGTGGATATCAAAGGTGTGCAGAACTGAATATGTAAGCTTATGTGCCACACGAAATGAAATTTAATAGCATGCAGTTACTTCCCTGCTCACATTCCAGAAGTTCATTTAAAAGTCAATGTCCTAACTCTCAGAACCTCTTTTCCTCACTGAAACTGTATTACACATGATTTCTAAGCCAGCCACAAAAGACTTATTTTAACACATAATGTAGCACATGGCATATTTGCACTATTTCAGATACATTTGAACTATTTATCTTCGTTTTGTAGGAAATTTCATCTTGAGATGTTATAAATTCATTCTCCCTATCTATGCAGTTGGTAGAGTGAAAATAAACTGAAGTTACTACGTCTAAAGGAAGACGTATTTCTGTCACAACAAATGAGCAACTGCTGTCTCCATTCCTCTTCTTCACTCTGCCTGGGGACACCCCTTCTTCATAGTTCTATTATTAGCACATAATATTTCAAAGCCTTTTGCTCTGACAGAGAACAAAAGATAACCACTCTCCTAGGCTTAGAATCTGACTCTCCCCCTAACGTGTAATATACAAGTTGTTGGGGTCATTCTTGGGGTCCCATTTGGAATATTCCGTGGTATCTTCTGATGTATCTTATGGATGGGCAAAAAAATTTCCTTTTTTATTCTTTTTATGTTTTTTGTTATTCTGTATATCTAGTTTCTAACATTGAACAATTATATGGTTTAGGACATCAATTCAGTAAGCTTGATCTTTAGCCATGGCACATGAAGGCAGAAGGTAAAAACTATAAATAGTGGTTTTTTTTAGTTCCTCAGTAGAAGGTAGAAGTTCTATAGCTGGACAACATGGTAAGAGTTCATCAAATACAGGGTTTTATTTAAATATTAGTGCATGCATTTCTCTGGAGAGGGATCCTGTAGCTTTTATCAGAATTACAAAGGGATCTCAGCCTCAGAAATATTAAGAACCATTCATGTAAAAGTTGTCCTTGTCTATAAAATGGTGAGTCATTATTCCATGGTGAAACCCTATCTCTAGGAATTTATCAGCACTGGTTCCTGAAAATACAAGCTCCGATTTCCTATTTATTTTCCAAATCCTAATCCCTCTACCAAAAATCATTTGGAAAAGTCAGGCATCCTGTTAGGTGGAGCCAAATGTAGACAGTCCTGTCATGTTTGGCCCAAACCAATTAGTGAATCATTTAGTTTCAAAGAGAATATCAACTTACCTGAAATAAGCCGGGAAACATAATTATTTTTAACATTTTCCAACTTTGTGATTTTATTTACAATGTGATGATTAAAGGACTCTTAAAAAGGGGGAATCTCAAGACCTCCAATTAGCCAAACTCTCCCATGGCATTCCTCATCCTCACCTTGCAAAAGATAAGATAAATTACTTCACTGTTAACTGTTACACTTAGTGCTGCTGCTGGTTATAAACAGGAGATCTTGACCAACTGCTTCAGCTCAACTGAGAAGCAGAGCAATAGGCAAAGACATGGACTTGATCATTTGTCTTGAAAGGTAAAATAATTGTAATGTATGACAGCTTCCAAGTGTGGAGCTCATAAATATGTGACAGGTACTATACAAAATACCATATCTTCATTATCACATTTAATCCTCGCAATAGTAATCCAGTTGTTTACTTCATTGTATAGATAGTGAAACTGAGCCCCAAGTCACATCCCCAGCAAATGCTAGAGGCCTGGTTCTGTAGCCCACTTCAGTAGAGTCAGAGGTCTTAATTTCTTGACATTGGGAACTTGGGGAGAATGAGTTACAGAGGGCTTCATACAAGTTTCTTCTTTGAAGGCCAGACAGGGAGAGTGGTGTATAAATCCAGCTTGCAACCTGTCTCTTTAAGAATGAAAAGTAGGGTAAGATGACCTCATGGAGTTCACTACACTAGTTTTTTCCGCTCTTGAACAGAGAAACTCCTTTTACAGGGAAAGAGTCCTGAGGAGTTTCAGGGTAAAAAACTTGACAGTTACAACAGGGACAAAATAAAACTGTGACATCAGAGGAAAGAAAGGTTTCGTGTGGTTATCAATTTATTTTTTTAAATGCCATTCCATAAGAGTAATCCCTCCTTGTATGGGTGGAGCCAGGGGAGGATACGTGTTGTTTCCCATTCGAAGAACGATGTGAAACGGCTCATCTGTGTGAAACTGGCCTTGGCAGTGCTGCCGGGACCAATGAGGCCTTCAGGAATCTGCTGAGTAAATGCTGGTTGTGCAAGTAGTTGGCCCGAAAGCTGGGTGTATTTTGCACACCGAAGCTTTATTCATGCCATCATGGCAAAAATATGCAAAGAAAGCTGTGACTTTCTCATAACATGTCAACTACCTCTTCCTCTTCTTCACTCCAAATCTTTTCTATGAACTATTTTAAACAAAGACTGTTGCCCTTGTCTCATGAACAACAGTCCTGAGGCAATGGGGACAGGACCACCAATGACTCTGTAGCCCATGAATTACTTATTGTCTCTTAATTGGAAATTCTCTTTTTCCTCATACCTCCCAGAGCATGCACAGGCATTGTTTGGACTTTCAAGCTATACTGAGGGTTGGTTTTACTGACCTATGTTGTTGAACTTGTCTTTTTTCTTTTCTTCATTCTTCCTCATGACACAAGAAGACAGAAGATTATTCTATCCACTCAAAAAAAAAATTTTTGCTGGAAATAGTTTCCTCAAGTTGATGGAATTGATCCATATTTTCTGCTTCAGTTGTCATGTTAAATACATAGAGCCCAATGGTACTTTCAAAGAGGATTGTTTTTCCTTCCCCAACTTGAACTCTTGTGGGGGTGTTTTAAGTCCTTTCGTATCTGAATTTGATTTGCCACCATTGAAAATTGTGTGTAGCACCTGCTGTCTTCTCTTTTGAACCTGAATGCTTATTAGTACCCTGCTTGTCAGTGTATCTTCAGCCAGACTCTCGTCTTCATCAACTCTCATTGCTGCTCCTGGGGCATAAATTACCTCTTACCCGGTGTCACTCATTTCCTTGACTTTCCTGTGTGTTGCTGTGATTTCTGAACTGCTTGTATCTTATTTGCTTTTTCCATGCCTCTGCCATGGCTGTAGGATTTCTTTGTGAACAGTAACTCCAAGCAGGTAAGTGAGCTAAAACCTCCACCTGGCTTAATATAACTCCTTGGTTCACTATAGCTCAAAATGTCTTGGTTTTCCTGGGTTTTTTTCTGATAGGGTAATGCAATGTCTAGTTAATTCCACATTGTGTTTCAACTCTTCACTGAATATTTAGAAGTATGCCTGAAATCTCTGCACAATATGAAATAGTTTGGTCACATGTTGCCTCTTAATATAGACTCCATATTGCCTTTGTTTCCTAAACTATTATCCAGTTCCAGAACTGTTTGGTTTCCTTATGTTTTTTAAATGTCATGATCTATTTTTTAAATTGATCCTGACCTTTCACAAAATCAGACTCGCCATATATCAAATCAGTCTGTTTTTACCTTGATGCTCTGTTTACTCAAAAGATATTGTATGTATAATTGCCTTATGCCTCTTCCGCCATAAATTATGGCCTTCCTTGCTCACAGCTTTCTGTACAGCAGCAGAGTGTGCAAGTAGTGTTTTATTGTTAATTGAAGTAAATTGAACTAATGCCTTGAACTGCGCACTCCCTGTTGTCCATCAGGCTCCAGGGTAATGAAAGGTACCATCTGGGCCTGGGAGCTTCCTATTGCACATGAAGATGTTTGGGAGGTTTTATTGTTCAGCTTTCTGAGTATTCGGGATGCAAATGGTTCTGGGGTGAATGGGCCCTGCAAATGGCTGGAACGGCAGTGGCACGCCTCAGCTGAGCTTGATTCATAGTGACAGTCCTTCTGTCTGCTCTCCACTGGGATTTGGGGGACAAAAGGAGGGTAGCGCTCATTGATAATTTATGCATCTTCAACTTAGAAGCACTTTGTTCTTCCAAATAATGCTTTTTCAAATGTGGGTGGTCAGCTTTTCTTGTTATTTTCCTTTGTCAACTAGATTTTAGCCTTTGTTTCAGTCCCACCACCCCCCTTCATTCCCCTCACCATCTCAGCTGTGCGTGTGTATGTGTAAACAGCAAATATAAAGGAAAACTGTGTGTCTGAAGTCGGAATGTCCCGGTTTGACTTTGATGGATTTCTTTCCTGCTCTTTATAGAAAGAAGCAGATGCCATTGATGACACACTGGGCTCCAAACTTAAAGTCAGAGAGCTTTCGGTGATCGATGGTCGGAGAGCTCAGAATTGCAACATCCTTCTCTCGAGGTATTGTTGATGTTGTCTCAACATTTCTGGTAGGACCAGCTTTTCTATCATGTGGCCCCAAACCACGTGATTGGACTCGTTCTTTTACCTGGACTCTACTGAGGGTCAGCTCTCCAAGTTTCTTCTGTCCAAGGTGAAGAGGGCTCTTAGTGTTTACTTTCCCTCATGGGATATGTCAGAGTTGGGGCCTACTTTCTTGGGGTTTAATTTCCACAGATTCCTAAAGTTTAAAAAGCAGACCATCTCAAATCAATGTTTTGCTTGGTTATTCCAGTGAGCCTGTAAAATGGACTTTAATGTTATTTATACTTCTTGGCTTTAGAGTTATTAATACTTTGGGCATTGAAGTAACACTCTCACAGACTCAGTACCCACCATGAAGCCTCTTTGTTTCATTTTGCTTCTTAAGTCACCCTTTTATACTTCAGTTTATATTATTTCATGTTCTTTGTGAACATTTTTATGACTAAAAATATGTCAATAAACTTCAGTAAAATGCTAATTTATCCAGTTCAGCCCTGTTCAAAAGTATTTTTCATAATTGATGAACCATCATGGTCCTAGAGCTTGAAAAAAAGAAATTTGGGAGCCTGGAATCCAACTATAAATAGCTTCAGGGAATGTGTCAGCTGGTCTTGGGCATTTCAAGTAGCTTTTCTGAATCTTTTCTCTAAAAAGGACTTTCACATTAGGCAGAGATACCTAATATTAACGAGGCGAAGGAAAATGTAAAGAACCCTGAAGTTTGGGGCATTCTGTACAATCTAAGTCATATTGGTTACACTCTGGAAAGAAGGTTAAATCTGTATCGAGGCTGGTGCAAGGTGACTTCTCTTTCAGGAAGAGTGAAGATGGGAAGTAGTAGCTCTTATTTTTCACATAGTCTTCAGAGTAAATTTAACACAAAGCACTGCTGCTTGGTTTGCAGCATAGAAGCTTGATTAATAGCCAGATGTATATTACTTTAGGGAGAAAATGTTTCTTTTAGAGAAAGAGAAATTGAAGCTTGGTAGATGTATATTACTTTCGGAGAAGGCAATGGCACCCCACTCCAGTACTGTTGCCTGGAAAATCCCACGGAGGGAGGAGCCTGGTAGACTGCAAATCCATGGGTTCGCAAAGAGTCGGACACGACTGAGCGACTTCACTTTGACTTTTCACTTTCATGCATTGGAGAAGGAAATGGCAACCCACTCCAGTGTTCTTGCCTGGAGAATCCCAGGGACAGAGTGGCCTGATGGGCTGCCGTCTCTGGGGTCGCACAGAGTCGGACACGACTGAAGCGACTTAGCAGCAGCAGCAGCAGCAAGACCCCCCTGAGTTTTAATACAACTAGTAAGGTAATATGAAACATCCTATTAGCTCTTACTTTTCTGCCTCTGGCTAGAAGCTGTGTAAATGGCCAGGCTCTGTGTTTATCCCCACTTGTATTCAGGAAGACACTATTGAAGATAGTTTTGAAGGTCTACATACTTTTTTTCTATAGACTGTACAATTTGTTTTGTTACAACTTCTTTTTACAAGTAACATTTTTACTTAATAGCAAAATTAAATGAAAATTTAGAGTTTTTTTTTAAACCCTAGAACTTTCCCCTCTATTTTGTGCTTTTGCAGTATAGAAGAGCCCTTTAAAAACAACTTGGCAAAGAGAGCCATCACTCTGAATTTTTATAGTATTTAAGAGCTCTAACTGTGACTCAGTTCCTCGTAAACAGATCATTCTCAGTACAAGATGCCACTGAGGTTAATTACACTAGTTATAGATAAGGTTACAACTCTTTCTGGCAAATTTCCCATCCCATTATTGGAGGGATTGTTTCATATTTGTGGTATAGCATTCCCTTGTTACATCAAAAATGTCAAAGGCTAAGGTGACTTATAATGTGAATATGCCTAAACTCTCTAGTAGACTATTCTAAGAACTTATGTCTATTAAATTATCTGTTAATATCCAATTTAATGAATAAATATTACAATGAGCACATAACATTGAAAATGTATTATGTGTGACAAGCTGATTGTGAGACCAAGTTACCCTTATGATAATTGGGCCTTATTGATCAGGGTCTAAAACCTTCTATGCCACAGAGGAGTCAGGACCGCATGCTTTTCTGCTCAGTGCTCAGTAGTTTTACTCCCTCTTCAGGAAAGCACAGGACAGCTAAAGGTAAAAGAAATAAAGCAGAACTAATTTGTTTTTTATTTAGTTGTTTAACCACTCAGCAGTTTACCTAGCTTTCACTCTTCCTTTTCATCGGCGATGCATGACTACACACAAAAGGAGCAAGGGGCTTCAAGGATGGGAAAGATGCTTTTGATACTTTGATGCTTTTTGTCTTAGAGTTGTCACTTTGGAGTGTTTAATTGCCTGGCACTGTGCTGGATGCCATAGGATGTCCCAAGACTTAGGATTGCACTGTTGCCTTTGGCAGCACATGGCTAATTGGAGAAGAAAAATGCCACAGGCAAGATGACTTGTGAACAATGCAGGCCTTAGACTGGTCTGGCAGGAAGGAGATGGGGAGCCCAGCCAAGGGAGAGAGGGGACAGCAGCAGGGTTTTCCTGAGAAAGTGGGCCTTGGGTGGGGGGGCCGGTGGGAGGCAGTTCCAAGGGTACGCAGGAGCAGAGGCAGCGGGGCGGGGAGGTGGCGCGCATTCAAGCAGAGCTGTAGAGAGAGCTCTGTGGTTGCAGTCTCTCACTTGGATTAAACTAGGTCAGGCAGGAGCATCTGAGATCCAGGTCTGGTGCTTTTGTAACAACCTGAATCCACCCAGAGCCAGTCTATAGAATGGAGGTAATGAAAGTAGTAGGTTTGTAAAAATGAGAACCCAGCGTGCAAGAAGCACTAACAGAGTGCCTGCACGTGGCAGCTCCTCAGTCACTGGCCCGATTATACTCCCAGGGGATCCAGAGCCTTTTGCTCCAGAGAAGAGCACTGTCTCAGTAAGGTTTTGAGTTCGATCTCATGGGTTTGCAGGATAGGTTGGAAGGGGTCAAGAGCCGAAGGCACAGGCTGCCATCAGACAGGAAGCTCTTTTTGTTGCTCAGCTAAGACCTGATGAGGAACGGACTGGAGAGAAAAACTGTCACTAGCATTTGGAGACTGACTTTGTGCCTGGGGACGAGTAGGAGTGTTTCCAAGCTGATGTCAAGATCTCCTTTCCACACGTACTGCCTTTCTTCTTTTCTGCTTATTGCATTCCCAAAGTCTGGCGACCCTCTCTCTGTGTCTTTTCTTGCTGACTGGGAATTTAATTTCCAGCAATGCAGTCATTGTACCAGATTCCACCACAGCGAAAGCCCATGGCATATTCTGTGGGCAGTATTGTAATGTGCACATGTCTGCAGTGTTTGGTTATCTTTAAAAACTCTTCCTTACCCACACACTGCACAAGTTGATGGACCATTTGGCCAGGCATAGGTTCCACGCCCTCAGCTGGAGCCAAAAAGGTAACAGGAAGGAAAGCCCACCTCATCTCAGGGTCCAAGCAGGGGAGAAAGTGCACGTGCTCTTACCATGAGAGGCCAAGGTCTCTCATCACCCAGAAAGAGGCTGTCTGGAAGGTGGAGTGCTTCAGGCCACCGCAAATCCCACCTGTCATAAACCTGAGAAGTGAGTGGAATAGACGTGGTATGCCGGAGAACTGTTCCTCAGGCCCCTGGCAGAGTCAGCCAACTGCTCTGCTGTGTGTGTATAGGTGACATGTGGCAACTTACAGTTCCCTCGCCCTTATTCCCTAAACATACCTCTCCTCTCCTTTCAAAAAGAAAAACAAAAAATCTCGGAAGCTGGCTTATATTGCAAAATGAACCCACCTAAAATACACTTTTATGACGTGTTCTGCCATTCTTTTTTTTTTTTTTTCCCCCAGATGCTCATGTAACATGACAGCTAGGGTGTAGTAAACCACAAAAAGCTACTTTAAAGTGGAGGGATTTGGCGTAAATCCACTGAAACAGAGCTCAGACTGATCTCGCCACCCATCCTTAACTTAGTTTAATTGCACCTGGATGTTCCAGGTCTCTTGGCGAATTTTTGAAATACTTGAGTGGAGCAAGGTGGAGTTAAATACCAGTTTTAAATGGCCAGTTTGTTTCCTGCCTTGCAGAGCAAGTTGAAGTGGGTGTCTCACAAGTTGCCACCCTCCTGCATGCCAGAGCACTGCCAAGCTCTCAAAGCCATTAAAAGTTTAGGATTGGTAGGGTCCTTCAATTACAGAGATTAGTGGCTCATTCGGTGGATGATAGACGATACTAAGAACTTTTTGGCAACCTAGAGAAGCCTCCCAGAGGGCCCCGGACCCCTCTCTTCTTTCCCCAAAGGTACAGCTGCTTTGTCAGCTCCCACAGGCCACGTGCAAGGCAGGATGTTGACAGGCAGATTTTCTTAAGTACTAGCCATTAAAGTCTCAAGTCTCTTTGTGGGCCACATTAAGAGAAACCAAAATTGTTATGAATTAGTGCCAGTGTTTAGTCCAGACAGCCTCAGGGGGTTGAAAAGCATAAATATATACAATTTCAAAAGCAAGAAGTTCTGCACTCCATGCGGGGAGCTAATGAAATGCAAATCTGATATGTCGAGTATTGTTCTCACTTTGATGTTCAACTCCTTTTCTCTTACATGGAAAACGGAAGGACTCAGCAGAAAGACACCATAAAGTGGTTCTCCCAGTTGGTGTGAAAAGGACGCAGAACTAATCTTTTTTTTAAATAAGTGGAGGTTTTCTCATAATTTTAGATGTTTCCACAGCCCGCTGGTTTTCATTCATGGCAGTTTCAACCTTACCTCATCCCGCTTCTTTGGCCTTGCTGGCTACACCATGGTCTTTGCCCTCACTTGACTCAAGAGTCTTTAGTGTCCTGAAATCTAGGCCTACCCAGGGCCCATGTGATGGAGATCTTGAGCCAGGATAGAGTTTTCCCCTGTTGTATGTTTCACCCATGCCAAAGTAACTTATTTGTGCCATTTAAGTTGGATGGTTTTACATCATGATGTTCTAGTGACCATGTTCCTGGCAAATGATTGTCTCCAGACCAAATCAACTTGGAGAAGTCTGTCTGGTCCAGAGTCTGTGTCCATAGCCCAGGAGTTATGATGGTCCTACAACTTGGACTAGGGAAGAGAACAGGTCTCATTCTAGAACATGAACAAATCGGCGTGTTGCCTAGGTGCTCTAGTTGGGTTTGAAAGCACGAAATAGAGTAGTATTTATACAATAGGATTCCCCAATCTGTTCCTTCCTATTGGCCTTTATTGGTACATGAAACAACATGCAGTATCAATGGCAGGATGGATCTTTAACAAGATCATGTCAAAATCTAGAGCAAAGGACAGACTAGAAATGTCCAGAATGAGCTGTGTCTCGCCCAGGTCCTTTCCTCCTCATGGGCTCTGTGGCCACCCATGCACTTATCCAGCCCTTTTGGGAGAGCATAGGTAGCCTTTGTGTGGAGTGTTTCTGCCTGTCATCTGATTCTCCCAAACATTTGTTTCAGTTGCTCAATCATGTCCAACTCTTTGCCACCCCATGGACTGCAACAAGCCAGGCTTCCCTGTCCTTCACCTTCTCCTGGAGTTTGCTCAAACTTGTGTCCATTGAGTCAGTGATGCCATCCAAACATCTCAAACATAAGCACCTTTAAAATAAGCACCATGACTTTTTTTTAATACTCCTGGGCCTAATGGGTGCTATAGACAGAGAGGAAAACTCTAGTGAAATAATGGCTCTGAGAGCACTTTGGGAAGTTTCATGATAAGCCTACTTATTGATCAAATAGCTGCACTTGAATAATAATGTTATATAAGTATTGCTGCTTTTTTTTTTCCTGGGTAGAAAAATCTGCCTTGCAGAATATACATAGTTCATTGTGCTCTTTCTGTAGTGAGACACTGCTAACCATTTTGCATGTGCTATTTCACTTTATACACACAAAAATATCCTTTAAAAAAATATATAGTTGTTATTATCTCTGTTGTATAGATGAAGCAACTGGGGCTAAAGAAAAAAAATTTTCTAAGGTCACACTGGCCAGGAAGTGTCAGAGCCAAGACATGATTACAACCTGTCTGATGCCAGAGCCCCTTCCTTCAAATGTTACACATGAAGGCTATATGCCTTACTCTATATTTGTGTGTTTATGTCTTTATCCTCTGTCCTAAATGTGATTCTTCTTGAAGATCATAAACAAGAATGAATCAAATAATGTTAATATGAAACCTTAGTGGTAGCTTATAAGGAAGTAAGAATTTTTAAATATGTCTGGGTCTGATGCTTATAAGCAGGACAAAAGAATGACCCTATTGTATCAGCTAATAATCTGATTAAGATTTTTTGCCCCAGTTAAGACTTTTGGTTATATCTAATAAAAACATATTTTTACAAGCACGTTTTAATTTCATCTTTTTTCCACATTCAACACTTAGTTGTCCCGCCGTAATCAAGACATAAATCCTTCATATAAATCAGTAAATCATAGGAATTAATGGTAGACAGGAAAACAGAAATCGGATTTGAGTTTTTGCTTAAATCCTTCCCTATGAGATATTAACTAGATAAGCATTATTTGTTAAAAAAAATTTGGGATTAGGAATCAACAGTGTTGGGTTTGTGTTAGATACTGTGCCTTTGTATGCGTTTGACCTTGGGCAAATCACTCAGCCATTATGAGCCTCAGTTTCTCCCTCTATTAAAAAAAAAATCTTCACAGTTATTTTGAATCCAAAACGAACTAACATATATGAACACGCCTCTGTGTTATTTTGTATATCAACTATTCAATTTTTTAACAATAACATTCTCAACATGCATTTTTAATTTGAGAGCAAACCTTAAACACTCCTGACACATAATCAAGTTAAAGGGTTAATTTTCCTCTTTGACCTGCAATTCATAAATATTATGTATTAAATAGTTGTACATGGGTGTTTTCCCTACTTCCCATATTCCAATCCCTTGCTTAAGGAAGCTAAATGGTAGAACATTAACAGCTTTGTTCTTGGTGTCAGCAGAGCATTACAAAGCCCAGAAAGACTGTTAAAGCCATTTCAAAATACTACTTTTAGGTGCAACACGGTCAGGAAATAAAAATTTTTCTCACTGAGAGATTTTGAGAAAAATGGTACCTGAAGGTTGGCAACTGGCGTAGCAAAATGAGTTACCTGGTATTAAATTGTTAACAATATCAGCTTGAGTAGTCACAACAAATTAAAACATTCTTTCTCCAGGTTGAAATTATCCAATGATGAAATCAAACGAGCAATTCTAACCATGGATGAGCAGGAGGATCTGCCCAAGGACATGTTGGAACAGGTGAGCTGCTGGGGAACACTCAGAGCTCAGGTCATGCCAGACTCGGCGGGGAGGGATACCAAGGAGACCTGGTTGTTGTTAGTACACAGTTTCCTCACCTCTCAGGGGAGGAGGTTAGGTCAAGGTTCCACGTGGCTCTGTTAGGAGGCTCTAGGACTTGCTCCTCAAAATGATGGGTGAGAATTACGGTCCTGAGCGTTAAATGCCTAGGACCCTCAATGCCAGAGTCTGTCGCTCACGCTGCTGCCACCAAGTTGTTACTCAGCAGGTCACGTAAATCCGCTGGCTTTAGTAGGAAGTGTCTGTTTCACCGGAATACTGAGAATCTCAGCACTGTGAGATCACGGCCTGCACTGCAGAAACTGAATCACTGCTAATCCCTGACACACTTGTGTCTTGGTCTTGGCTCACCATTCCCACAACCACAAAAGCCACGGTCAACCCCCTGGCGCTGTCATCGGCACTCGTATGTGTCATAAGGCAGGGTGTGCACTTCTTGGGGCTGGGTCCTGTCTTTGTAAATTGGATCAGACTCTTCTTGTGTTGTAAATGGCAGTAAATTCAAATGCCAGGGCTAGCAAGTGTAGGGTAGACTTAAACACAGTCAGTAATCATCCTTGTCCATGAGATCTGGAGATAATTTGTAATTTTTTATGGCCAAGCAACAAGTCAGATGTGGTGCCCTTGCCTCTCTTCATGCAGTATTTCCATAACACACTCTGTGCAGCCACTCCAGCCGTGTTGTGTGTTGTCAGCAGCTTGGTTCATTCATCTTCCAAGTGATACTGTTGGTAATATTGTGCTGGTAGATAACCCCAGGGATTGTTACCTATCTCTTGGTCTGCGCCTAAATTTTCCTGTGCTTGGTGGGAATGTCTCTGTGTGATCTAATCCTGTTCTGGCTCCTTGTCTCCTTGTCCTGCCGCAGAATCACGTTTTAAGAGGGTTTGGTCACAAGGCGCCACCTGTTTCTTAGAGCCAGGTCCACCTGAGGTCATGGGTGGACACAGGTGATCACGATTCCAGGCTGAGCCTGAGGTGTCACCTCAGCTCCCAGGAGCAAGGGAAAAGGCTGTTTTGCTCCACTGACAGGGATCCGGTGGCGGTGGGCTGCTCCAGCTGGAGCGCCTGTTTGCATGTGCCTTCTCTCCTGTTTTCACTGGTTTTCCCCAAGGCCTCAGCCACGAGGTGGGAGGAGTGACGTGTGTGGTGTCACCACACCTCCGTGGGCCTGCCCCTCCCTGAAACCTCTGCAGCTGCAGTCATCCGGGGTGAAAACCCTCACACTCAGCAGTGGAAAAACTTTTTCTGCTGTCCTTTTAAGGTTTGATTTAGTTCCCAAAATAGTTAATGACTATGTTTCCAAGTCTGTTAGGATGCTCTGTGCATAAATAGTTTCAAACTATTCCTAAACTGAAAATTCCTTTTTCGAGCATTTTGCAGCTCCTCTCCTCACTCTCCTCTCCCTCTCAGAACACTCAAAACAGAGCCTCTGCCCCTGAGAGTGGAGCTCCACTGCCCTCTGTCCCTCCCTGGCCCCCAGGTGACCCTGCTTTGCAAATGCTGGCACGAGAAACTGCTTCACCCAGCATGAAGAACTAGGCAGAAGGCACTTTGGTCGTTAGGTCTTCAGCCTCTGTCGACAAGGTTGTATGTTTAATATTCTACCAGATCTGTTTACTGTGAAATTGCATCCAGCAAAATTCCTCCTTGAGGGAAAGGATTTCTAAAGCTTGCCAAAAGAGCTTGTAGTGCAAATAGAATGTACTTCAGATAAATACAAGGGGAAAAAGAAGTCTACTGAAGCAGACTCTGGCCAAGTGGGATACTTCTGACCCGGCTCTCCTGAGAGCTCTTAGTGTCATGCTCTCTGCTCATCTCCCAGGCTCTTTCTTTTCCTGCTTACTCTAACCCTCCTTCCTGTGCCTGAACACAGCATCCTTTACGACTCAATATGGTCTGCATCTGAGCCAAGTTCATCCCCTCCTCTCCTGCTGCTTTTAGTCGCTGAGATCAGATCTCAGATGAGGTCACTCCTCTTTCTTGGGATGCACACCTTTCTCCTCATCACCAGATGTTTGTCTGACTCTTCATTCTTTTCAAAACTGTCCATACACTGTCTGTTCTCAACCCTCCCTTGAGAAGGCCCAGGCCTTTAGTCTCAGCCTCTCACTGTTGCCCTTGTGAATAACAAGAGAGAGAGAGAGAGAATGCTTGTGTTATCCTGAACAGGGGTGTGTGGACTCAGCAGGCAGGTATGGGGTATCCCTGATACTAGAACTGAATTCCAAAAGGTAAAAATTCAAACTCAGGGGAAAAAGCAAGCCTTGTGCTCCCCCTTGCTCCTTCCTTCCTTTGCCCTACCACCTTCCCTCCTGCATGGAGGAAGCACAAGAAGACGTGTGTCCCATCCAGTGTCACCACTGGAACAAGGGGACACCCATGCCTATACGCTCTAAGGCTGCCAAACCTATGGACTCCCTGGCGTCCGCTTCCACCTCTCCTCCCTCCATCCTGTGAGGGGAGAGGGGACCCCTGGCCTCTGCTCTGGCCCATCCTTTCCTTCCAGTCAGAGGACCCTGCCCCTCTCCTCGAGGTCTTCCACCTCGCCCTCTCAACATGTAACTTGTTCAAGTCCCAGCCCTTCACATGCACAGACCTCTTAAGACTGCCCATCCCCATTTGCTACTGTGCTCTCTCTCTTTTGACACAGTCAGTTCTTGAAAGCCTGTTCACTTTTCCTCGCCTCCCTAAAGCTGTTCTCACTGAGGATTTGTACTTCCTTGTTGCCAGAGCCAGGGGACACTTTGCAGTCCTTATCTTCCTTGATATACTGGTGGGTGTCACAGCGATGGCCGCTTGGCCCATGTGAAACGCCTCGTTCATTGGCCCTGTAACTCCACATGGGTCCCTCCACTGCCTCTTGTGAAGGTCACTCTTTTTCTCGTCCTCATCCCATCGATGCTGGCTTCTCTCAAGGCCTGCTTTTCTTCACTTGATGGAACCCCTGGCTACCTTACTCACATCTGTGCATGTTGTAACCCACACCAGAGCTTTGTCTTCCACATTTCTTTGGAATTTCAGACCATCTATCCACCTGCCTACTAAAAATCATGGGCTTCCCAGATGGCTCAGTGGTAAAGAATCCTCTTGCCAATGCAGGAGGTGCAGGTTCGATCCTGGTGTCTGGAGGGTGCCCTGGAGAAGGAAATGGCAGCCCATTTCCTTCCATCCAGTATTCTTGCCTGGAAAATCCTGTGGACAGAGGAGCCTGGTGGGCTACAGTCCATGGGATTGCGAAGAGTCAGGCACGACTTAGCGACTGAGCCTACACACTACTAGAAATCATTGCTTTGTTGCCTTGTCAGTATTTCAAACACTAAATTCATCTTCTCCTCACCCACCCTCCTCCAACCTTCTCCCTGTTCCACTCTATGTATCTCCTTGCCTGGATCACATCCTTTTGACCCTCATTTACCACAGTCAACAAGTCAGGCCAGTTCAAACCCCACCCCCCAACCCCCAATAGCTCTAGAACCTGTCCACCACCTATTCCAGGACACCACTAGATTACTGCATCAACAGTCTAATAACAAGCCCCAATACTTCTGGATCCTGTCTGATTTTCTCCATTCTGCAGGCAGAGTGATCTTTTTAAAGTACAAACTCATTCCCCTGCTTAAGATTTTATGTTACATCCCATGCCTTCAAAATAAAGACTGAATTTCCTATGAAGCCCTTGCTCCCCCCTGCCCTCCCCCACTGCCATGACAGCTGCTCCTCCTCCTTTATAAATGTTACACTGCCCATTCCAGACCTCAGCCCATTCCAGACCCCAGATAAGCACTCTGCTGGGAATATATTTCCAACCTCACGTCATTCATCTTCTTCCCTGTAGTTCCACTTCTCTTTCTCTGCTGGCAGTACCCAGACTGACTGCCTTTTCTGAGGTCCCTTAGTTAAACCGAACAAACATTTGAAAGTCTGCTAAGTGGACCACCCAGTGCCAGCACTGAGTTACAGGGAGGACCTTGGGGCCCAGAGGCTCAGTGTAAATTTTTTCTTTTAAAGTCTGAGAATATTTGATCTAGAAAATAGCACACACTACACACAGGCCTGGGCATTGACATACATGTTTGTGCTTTTAAAGGAAATTAGACACATACAGAAGTGCTTTTTCAACTTGAAGTATTATCACTCTCTCTTCTACATTCCATGCTCATTTCTTCCTCCAAAATGAAATATGGAATCAAAAACTTCAAGTCCCTCTGTGTCCCTCTCACCCAGCTCTACATAGAGCAAACAAGGAGATGGAATTAGATGAGCCAAAGAAATAAGTAAATTGATTGGAAAATACACATAGAATTACTCATTCCAGCATGATGTATAGAAGAAAAAAAGACAGCTGGAAGTCGAGACCCAGGTTCTATTTCTGAAGATCATATGCCCTTGTTTTATAATGCTGGAGAAGTGGCCTAATCTCTCTGGAAAACTGATGTATCATCTTCTCATGAGAGTATTGAATCTCCAAGGTCCCTCTAATGGTCTCTGTAAAGTAGGTCTGGGAAAGAACTTCTCAATTCTGACTGAGAGGCATTAAAGAACAGATAGGTACCAGAAGTGAATCTTACACCAGTGTAACTACTTTTAAGTAAAAATAGAAAGGTTTTTCCCCCTCATTTTGATTGAAATATACATCACTATAAATTTAACGTGTATGGCATAATGGTTTGACTAACAAATTTGAAATGGTTTCCATAATGTTAAGTTAGCACCTGTCATTTCATATAGACAAAATTTTTTTAAAGCAAAAGTTTTTCTTCCTTTGTGATGAGAACTTTCAGGATTTACTCTGTTAACAGCTTTCATACATATCAAGAAGCAGTGTTAATTATAACCATCAGGTTGTACATTACACCCCCAGTACCGGTTTATCTTGTAACTGGAAGTTTGTACCTTTTGGCCACCTAAATGGAAAGATTTTATCACTTCTATTGTATCATAACAGTCACCTATGAGGAGAGCTTATAAAATAAAAATTAAAATTTCATCGTGGGACAAACTTAACTGAAAGGGTGAATTAGGACAATAATTTAAATTATAAACCTCAGTTTTAATATTTGTGTGTACTTTCTAGCTCTTGAAATTTGTTCCTGAAAAAAGTGATATTGACCTGTTGGAGGAACATAAGCATGAACTGGATCGGATGGCCAAGGCTGACAGATTCCTTTTTGAGATGAGCAGGTGAGTTTGAAAATGTTTCAAAAGCAAAGACGCCCCTGGCCTTTCTAAGGAAGTGAAACTTTTGATTCCTGTTGAATTATCTGGCCAATTAACCTGGATTAACTTGAAGTCTTTTTAAATCCCCCACACCTCCTCAAATCTGAGTTGTGTGGAACTTGACTGTTCTGTTTTTGTGCATTGTTGCCCATGGGTAAGGCAGGGTCAGGGTTTCTTCACAATTATCTCTATCTCTGGGCCTCTGACTTTGACCTAATCAAGTCATAACTTTTCCTGGTTCCAGTCAGCATCATTCTTCTCACCATTTTGATCTCCTGGGATTCTAGCTCACTCTTCCTTGTACTTCAACATCTCAAGGTTGTTGTAAAATAGAAAACAGTGGACAGACTCAAAGGTAACAGCCTGGAGCCCACATAACAAAATAGCCAGGGCCTAGATGTCAAATCATGACACATGCAGACATCACTAATCAATCATGGCACTGTTCCCACGGAGCCTTGGCAAGCTTTCTCAGCCCTTCTCCAGAAAGCCCCGCAGCAGCCTCTGCTCTGTAATTGAATTTGGCATGTGAGCTGAGTCGTTTTGCCATCCCAGACCTAGCAAATTGATTCTGCATTAGGCAAGAACCAGTGGTCCTGAAACTCTCAGTCAACCTCAGGACAGAGTGCCTCCCCTGAGTGCCGATGGCCTACGTGGTGGCCAAGGTGAACGTGCCTCTCACTCTATGTTTCTGCTGTGTCTGAACTTACTTTTGTGTCATCTCAACTTGCCATTTCATATACTACTGCAGAATAAAGGATGGTTTTGAAATTTTGACAGGTGTGCATTTGTCCTTTTGTGTGGACAAATACATGACCGCAGTAGCTGCCACTTAGTAACTGTCTAGGTCTTTGCATGCATCTTAATCCTTCTATCAGCACTGCCAGGAGGGCTGTCAGGCAGGGAAATATTTTCTGCCAGCTAATGGAGGAGTTAAGGTTCCTGCTCAAGCTCACTGAATAAGAACAGAACCTGGGCTGCATCTGTCTGATTATATGGCATAGTTTTGGATGAGAGTTGATCCCTGGTCCTCCTAAACTGAAGTTTCCACTGAAGAGCAGATCAAGCAGTGATTTCAGAAGGTCTGGCAGAAGTGCCCATGCTCACCCACTCAGAAATAACCAGGCGGCCTGTCCTGGTGGCGGTCGGAGGCCAGTTCCCCGTTATCTCTAGGTGCTAGTTGCTCTCCTGGAAGGCAGAGCTTTCCAGTTCTGAGGGGCACAGATAGGGAGCCAGCTGTGAAGAAAGAGGAAGGTGTGGGGAGAGACAGTGTAAGGAAAGAAGCCTGGAGACAAGTTTTACCCTACAGTTCTGCCAAAGGCAAACTTTGTAGAAAGTGAGGCAGCACAGGAGAAGGGCAGGCAACAGCCTCTTATCTGCAGCAGCAGAGGGGAGTCTTTACATTTTCATTCCTTTTTATCTCTTTTCTGCTCTCAAGAGCTGCTGGGACTCTGAGGAAGAGAAAGGGGCTTTAGTCAACAGCAGTTAGCTCTCAGTTTCTTTTAGCAACTGCCTAAGCTGATTGGAGCTGAGGACCTGCTGCCCTTTCTGGATGCTGGAACACACCCTGTAGGGCAGTGGGAAGTGGGTTCTGTAGACATAGTTGTGCTCAGGCCCTGTGCTTCTGTCCAGGAGAGGAACTCTCTGGGGAGGAGGGTGGGAGGGAGGAGAAGGGGGGAAGGCAGCACAGGTGCTCCAAGGTACCATCACCTTTGAGGGAATATAGGTGTCTTAAGTGTTTATTAGTTGATGCTTGCTCTTGCAGAATTAATCATTATCAACAAAGACTGCAATCGCTGTACTTCAAAAAGAAGTTTGCAGAGCGTGTAGCAGAAGTGAAACCCAAAGTAGAAGGTAAAGTCAAGTCCCTCAGAATGAAAATGCTATTCATCCCAAGTGCTCATGTACAAGTGCAATGCAAGTGCATATAGTCAATAGAATCCCTTTGGCGATTTTTTTTTTCCCCTTGAAATCTGTTGGAATTCTGGCAGATAATTATTTAAGGTCTACATTCAGCTTGCTGGCCTAGCCTGAGTTCTGGAGCTCACACACAACCCCTGGGCTTTTGCTATCTGGGTATTGGTGAGGAATTTGCTTGCTACTGACACCAAACCTACAGTTATCTTTCTTACAATGGGGCCTTACTGGATTTTTCTTTTTTTTTAATTAATTAATTTATTTTTTGGAGGCTAATTATTTTACAATATTGTATTGGTTTTGCCATACATTGACATGAATCCCCCATGGGTGTACATGTGTTCCCCATCCTGAACCCCCCTCCCACCTCCTGGGTCATCCCAGTGCACCAGCCCCAAGCATCCTGTATCATGCATCGAACCTGGACTGGCAATCTGTTTCACATATGATATTATATGTGTTTCAATGCCATTCTCCCAAATCATCTCACCCTCACCCTCTCCCACAGAGTCCAAAAGACTCTTCTATACATCTGTGTCTCTTTTGCTGTCTTACATACAGGGTTATCATTACCATGTTTTTAAATTCCATATATATGCATTAGTATACTGTATTGGTGTCTTTCTTTCTGGCTTACTTCACTCTGTATAATAGGCTCCAGTTTCATCCACCTCATTAGAACTGATTCAAATATATTCTTTTTAATGGCTGAGTAATACTCCATTGTGTACATGTACCACAGCTTTCTTATCCATTCGTCTGCTGATGGACATCTAGGTTGCTTCCATGTCCTGGCTATTATAAACAATGAACTGCAATGAACATTGGGGTACATGTGTCTTTCAATTCTGCTTCCTTGGTGTGTATGCCCAGCAGTGGGATTGCTGGGTCATAAGGCAGTTCTATTTCCAGTTTTTTAAGGAATCTCCACACTGTTCTCCATAGTGGCTGTATTAGTTTGCATTCCCACCAACAGTGTAGGAGGGTTCCCTTTTCTCCACACCTTCTCCAGCATTTATTGCTTGTAGACTTTTGGATAGCAGCCATTCTGACTGGCGTGAAATGGTACCTCATCGTGGTTTTGATTTGCATTTCTCTAATAATGAGTGATGTTGAGCATCTTTTTATGTGTTTGTTAGCCATCTGTATGTCTTCTTTGGAGAAATGTCTGTTTAGTTCTTTGGCCCATTTTTTGATTGGATGGTTTATTTTTCTGGAATTGAGCTGCGGGAGTTGCTTGTATATTTTTGAGATTAATCCTTTGTCAGTTGCTTCATTTGCTATTATTTTCTCCCATTCTGAAGGCTGTCTTTTCACCTTGCTTATAGTCTCCTTTGTTGTGCAAAAGCTTTTAAGTTTAATTAGGTCCCATTTGTTTATTTTTCCAATATTCTGGGAGGTGAGTCGTAGAGGATCCTGCTGTGATTTATGTCGGAGAGTGTTTTGCTTATGTTCTCCTCTACGAGTTTAATAGTTTCTGGTCTTATGTTTAGATCTTCAATCCATTTTGAGTTTATTTTTCTGCATGGTGTTAGAAAGTGTTCCAATTTCATTTTTTTACAAGTGGTTGACCAGTTTTCCCAGCACCACTTGTTAAAGAGATTGTCTTTTCTCCATTGTATATTCTCCCCTCCTTTGTCAAAGATAAGGTGACCATAGGTGTGTGGATTTATCTCTGGGCTTTCTGTTTTGTTCCATTGATCTATATTTCTGTCTTTGTGCCAGTACCATACTGTCTTGATGACTGTGGCTTTGTAGTAGAGCCTAAAGTCAGGCAGGTTGATTCCTCCAGTTCCATTCTTCTTTCTCAAGATTGCTTTGGCTATTCGAGGTTTTTTGTATTTCCATACAAATCATGAAATTATTTGATCTGTGAAAAATACCGTTCATAGCTTGATAGGGATTGCATTGAATCTATAGATTCTTTGGGTAGTATACTCATTTTCACTATATTGAATCTTCTGATCTGTGAACATGGTATATTTCTCCATCTATTTGTGTCCTCTTTGATTTCTTTCACCAGTGCTTTATAGTTTTATATATATAGTTCTTTTGTTTCTTTAGGTAGATATATTCCTAAGTATTTTATTCTTTTCATTGCAATGGTGAATGGAATTGTTTCCTTAATTTCTCTTTCTGTTTTCTCATTGTTAGTGTATAAGAATGGAAAGGATTTCTGTGTGTTTATTTTATATCATGCAACTTTACTATATTCATTAATTAGCTCTAGTAATTTCTGGTGGAATCTTTAGGGTTTTCTATGTAGAGGATCATGTCATCTGCAAACAGTGAGAGTTTTACTTCTTCTTTTCCTATCTGGATTCCTTTTATTTCTTTTTCTGCTCTGATTGCTGTGGCCAAAACTTCCAAAACTCTGTTGAATAGTAGTGGTGAAAGTGGGCACCCTTGTCTTGTTCCTGACTTTAGGGGAAATGCTTTCAATTTTTCACCATTGAGGATAATGTTTGCTGTGGTTTTGTCATATATAGCTTTTATTATGTTGAGGTATGTTCCTTCTATTCCTGCTTTCTGGAGGGTTTTTATCATAAATGGATGTTGAATATTTTCAAAGGCTTTTTCTGCATCTGTTGAGATAATCATATGGTTTTTATTTTTCAATTTGTTAATGTGGTGTATTACATTGATTGATTTGCGGATATTGAAGAATCCTTGCATCCCTGGGATAAAGCCCCCTTGGTCCTGATGTATGATCTTTTTAGTATGTTGTTGGATTCTGTGTGCTAGAATTTTGTTAAGGATTTTTGCATCTATGTTCATCAGTGAGATTGGCCTGCAGTTTTCTCTTTTTTGTGGCATCTTTGTCAGGTTTTGGTATTAGGGTAACGATGGCCTCATAGAATGGGTTTGGAAGTTTACCTTCCTCTGCAATTTTCTGGAAGAGTTTGAGTAGGATAGGTGTTAGCTCCTCTCGAAATTTTTGGTAGAATTCAGCTGTGAAGCCGTCTGGTCCTAGGCTTTTTTTTTTTGCTGGATGATTTCTGATTACAGTTTCAATTTCCGTGTTTGTGATGGGTCTGTTAAGATTTTCCATTTCTTCCTGGTTCAGTTTTGGAAAGTT
The DNA here is from genome assembly GCF_042477335.2 of Ovis canadensis. Classification (NCBI taxonomy): domain Eukaryota; kingdom Metazoa; phylum Chordata; class Mammalia; order Artiodactyla; family Bovidae; genus Ovis; species Ovis canadensis. The sequence goes on from NC_091251.1 coordinate 81,984,158, forward strand.
GTACTTTTCTAAGAATTTGTCCATTTCTTCCAAGTTGTCCATTTTATTGGCATACAGTTGCTGATAGTAGTCTCTTATGATCCTTTGTATTTCTGTGTTGTCTGTTGTGATCTCTCCATTTTCATTTCTAATTTTGTTGATTTGATTCTTACTGGATTTTTCTAAAGGAAGATTTGAGGCTGGTAGTTGGTTTGATTTTGAGGCTGTTCAATTTTTAGCTGTTTGAAATGTGGGCAACTTATGAGCACAGCACAGAGTGCAGGCTGGCCTTGGGGCCCTAATGACATCTGCCAGCTGTGACATGTCACACATTTGCCCAGTTTTTCTACTGGTGAAATTGATCAATAGTCCTGTGATCTGACTCACACCAGGCAAGAAAGGGTCTGCAAATGAATATGGAAAATGCAGTTGACGCTCTATGTATTCCTAACTGCTTACGGTTGGTGAGTCAACCAAGAAAAAGAAAGGCTGGGATTGTGCAGCTGTCTCTGGGTCTCTTGAACAACCTGAGCTGACTCTCCTGGCCCCCTTGTGTCTTGCTTCTGGTATAGGTGTTCAGAAAGTGCTCCCAGATAATCTAATGACCCCATCTTACATCTTTGGTATCTGTTATCGGGTGTGTGGATTTAGGATGAGTATCACTGAAAAGTCTTGGTTGTAATAGTTTTGTGTATTTTGTTTTGAAGCAATTCGTTCTGGCTCAGAAGAGGTGTTTAGGAGTGGTGCCCTGAAGCAGTTGCTGGAAGTGGTTTTGGCATTTGGAAATTACATGAATAAAGGCCAAAGAGGCAATGCATATGGATTCAAGATATCCAGCCTAAATAAGATTGCTGACACCAAATCCAGTATTGACAAGTAAGTATGGAGGACCTGTGAGCACTTGGGTCGGGGCTCAGCTTTGTACCTCTGGGCCTCCTGACACTCAAGTGTCTGGTCTGCACTTTCTCCTTCTCGTCCTCCTCCAACACTGATCCTCCCTTACCTCAGGACCACGCAAATCCCAAGTTCCCACTGGGCCAGTTATCCTTCATTTTCATTCCACAAGTATATCATCTAGTCCAAGTTTTTTGTGTTTGGGGTTTTCTCAGGTAAACATTTTGTATCGTGTAATATGTGAAAGGCAAGTTCACACACTGGAAATATATAGCTAGATGAGGTTTCACAAATTGGACACATCTGTGTAAGTAGTGCCCAGATCAAGAAACAGAACATTACTAGCATCCTAATAGTCTCCTCGTGACCTCTCCTAATTGCTACTCCTCCACAAAGATAAACTAACAGCTGAGGATATAATGTGAAGCTTGCTGCTTTTTAGATTGTGTTTTCCTTGGTACCTGGAAGCGAGCAGATATATGAAAAGATGAGTGTATATATGCGTTCTGGCTGTTGGTGTTCAGCTGCTCATCCCAAGACTCATTAAAATGCTTCCTAGAAAGTGTGTTTTAAGTGAACAGATTCTTGTTAGAGACACCAGGATATGAAAATGCACTGGTGTCATTTACCGGCAAGGGCATTAGGCATATTAACTCTAGCTTCCCTGAGAACTGTGGTTCTCTAAAGTTCTCACTGTCTTGAAGGAATTGTTTCTAAGGTAAACTTCTCTGTAATCTGAATTCTTTTTAGAAATACGGCTCTTCACCCTAATTATTCCCAACCAATGAGCTTTTCACTCTGTATTTTCTATAGGGTTAGTGAAGCATAGCATAATGGCAACCTTGAATCCATCCTGTAAGAAATAAGCAATGTGTTTAGTTGTACAGCTAAGCCTTATTTTTGCATTGTGTAGAAATAGATTAACAAAGGGCAGCTGATATATTCTATCACCACCACCTTATTTTTAATGTAAGCACTCGATCCTTTCAGAGCCCTTTCACATTTGGTTGTCACAACAGCCTGTGAAATCGCCAGAGCAAGTGCTGTATCGCCTGTTGTCAGATAAAGAAACGGAGGCAAGGGTCAGGGTCAGGTGTCTCATGTAGCTTGTCTGAGGTCACAGCCAGCAAGGTGTTTGGCCTTACAGGTATTTGACAACTGTTCTAGTGGTCTGCCCACAGCTTTCCTCTACCAATAGGCAGATCTTATTTGAAGGTTGTAGTAGATAACTGCAGCATCTTACTTGCATGTGAAGAGCAGCCATCTTTTAAGGAAGGGAGTTCTCTTCCTCTGAGCTTATAGGTTGGGGCAGAAGAAAACCCTCACCACCAGTCACAGGTGGAGGACCTCTCCACACACAGGTGTGCACACATAACATGCCCTTAATGCCCTTTGCACCCCACCCTTCCAGCTTACTGATAACCTGGCACTTACTACATGGTTATCTACTAGTTAATGTAAAAATTCCTCCAGTACACAATTAGCCTTTCCAAAATATTAAAACACAAAACCATTTCTGATCTTTTTCTTTTCCCTCTTCACTCTGCATTATAGGCTTGTTTATGGTAATGAGCAGAGAATAAGAATAATCCAATGTGCGATGTCTAGTTATTGTTTTTATTCAGGAATTTATATTCATTCAAATCAGGTGTTATTTGGATAACAGACAAATACAGAAATTGATCTAGTTTTAAGTCTTTCTCCACACAAAAAGGTATATATGATTAATTAAATACATTTATTTCTCTGAAATAATGAAGGAAAACAGCGTTAGTCTTTCTCATGATGGGCCCTGGAATTTGCCCCTCACACAACCAGCGCATGGCAGACACATAGATTCTGTGAATGGCCAGATTGAAATGGAACAATACAGCTGAACATCTGCAAAATAAGTGACCAGAACTATTAGCTACTGTTTTACTTTGCTGAACAATGGTTCTCTAATTATTGAGAGCAAGAAAAATAAGGGGAAATTTTTTTCCATGTGACCCAGTTATCTCAGAGGAATAGGATTGCATTGACTTCTAGGAAGCTACAAGGTTAACCAGAAATGATTTGCATTGATGGGGAAAAAAAAAATTGTTTGCCAACTTTGCTTCACTTTAGTTGCTGGGGAGACTGTTGTGACTTAGCCTTGTGAATTAGCAAACTGCCTAAAAATTATGGAAATAGTTTTTAAGTAATGTATTTGTGTCCTCCTAATTATGGTAACTTTCAACAGACTGAGTGGTTCCTGATCTTGGCTGTTAGACTCAATGGGAAGTTTTTAAAAATACTCAGCCTGGCTTCCCGCTTCATTTCAACTGATGAATCCCAGGTTGGCCTGGGCATCTGGGGTTCACGTGATTGTAATGTGCATTGGAGTCGGGGACAAGGGGACCAGACTCCTATGGCGTGGCCTCATGGATACAGTTATCAGATGCCTGCCTTTTCAGCCCAGGTCAGTCAGGGTTCAGCCCTGTCAACACTGAAGAGGGAGCCAGTTATGCAGTTAGGAGCTGAAGTGTTGCTAAAATTAGGCTGCGAGTATATCATACCCATGATGGCACAGTCCTGGCCCAGTTCCAGGCCCTGCCCTGAAATGCGGGGGGGGGGGGGGGGGGGCGCTTCCTAACTTTCCAGCCACCTTTTGCTGCAGCAGCAAAACAGATGAGGTCAGAGTGGGAAAGAGAAAAACAAATGAGTCGAAAGGCGAAAATGTTATCCCCCAGAACAAAGAAACTTTAAATGAGAATTCTCAGTAATTCCCGTCAGTGGGTCGCTGCTCTGTACTTTCAGACTTGAAAATTAACTGTCTTCTTTGGTGCATTATATAGACATCCTCACTCCCCACCCAACCCTGCTTTGTTCTGAGTTGGCAGGACAGGTCTCGTCTTTGGGTGGATGCACTGTGAAGGGATGTCCCTACTGGCAATGGTTCAGACTCATTTTCATCACTCATTGCATTACCCAGATTTGGAAGGGTCCTCATTATGGGCCAAAAATGTAATTCTCATCCCCTGCCCTTCTGTTTCAGAAGATGTGTGCCTCTCTTGACATCTATTTATGTAAATCCCATGAAGACTCTCCTCTTATCCCTTTCTCTTGAATTCCTGCTTTACAGGAACCTCCAAAATTTGAAAGTAATGCAGGATGTAGCTTTCTTTTGGAATCAGACACTTGACTATGCAAATCATGTGCCGATATCAACCATGTTTAATACTCTCTCCTCTAACTGTAGGAACATTACACTTTTGCACTATCTCATCACTATTGTGGAAAATAAATACCCCAGGGTTCTCAATCTAAACGAGGAGCTGCGGGACATTCCTCAAGCAGCAAAAGTAAAGTAAGTACTAACAGTGAATTGTTTCAGCTTTTCAAATCCCTTGGTCTGTGCTTTAGCCGTTGAGATAGTTAGTGTTACCTTAAGAGGGTCCTGTCCTTCTTTCCCCTGAATAGTATATGAAGTAGTTTGAATCATTTCCAAGTCACCCAGACGTATTACATAATTTTGAATATATGATTAACTCTTGAAGGGAGTTAAGGGTGTCAACACATTCCCTAAGTCCCACTGCACACTTTGAAAATACAAGATATAACTTTATAGTTGATCCTTCCTATACGAGGTCCTCCATATCCATGGTTCCACATCTGAGGAATCAGTCAGCCACAAATCGCTTCGTCCATAATCACTGGAAAAAAAATTATGTATAAGCGACCCTCACAGTTCACACCTGTGTTGTTCAGGGTATTGTTGAACATATACTGTGAGCAAATGTTGTATATACTTGTTGTAGCTGTTTTGGAATACTCCTGGATACAATTTTTAACTTCTGCAAAACCTAATTTTCTGAGTTATGAAGAAACAGGGAAGAAATGTGGTTTCACTACTAGTTGGAAGGGGTGATTCTCTTAAAATACAGGTGGGAGCACCCTTAGTTAAATGAGGATATGTCGTTAAGCAAATAGAAGTGCTACAGGTCAGGGCGTTGCTAGTATCAATTTTCCCAGGTGCATACACTCCCAGAAACCAAGCAGCCTTTTAATGGAAAGCAGTCTTTATGCAAATGAAGGAATACAAATAAAGTGGAAAGTCGCCAGGTTCTCCCCATAAACTTCACGCTTTTCAGAGACCTCCGGAGGGGCATGTGCTTTTCCTTGCTGCTCTTCCTATTGCACCCGGCTCCCCTCCCCACTTTAAAAGAAAATACTTTAAACTGCATCTTTATGCAGACATTTTGAAAAATCTGATGAGCAGCCTAATTTAGAGTTTGGGAAAAATGTACCATGATGTAAGACATGAAATTAAAATGTGAAGGTAAATGAAGTATTGGTGAATTTGTTTACATGTGAATTCTCTGTGAGAATGGTAATAATCTCTCATGTTTAAAGCCATCAAATAAAAAGCATTATGAGAAAAGTCTAGGAAACTTTGTTTTAAAAAAAAAAGTCAACAAAAATGAAAACTAGTTAGTGAAACTTTAAGAAAAATCATTTTTTATTGAAATGTAGGCTATCACCTTGTAATATTCATACTATCAGTGAAAGTGAAAGTCACTCAGTCATGTCTGACTCTTTGCGACCCCTTGGACTATACAGTCCATGGAATTCTCCAGGCAGAATACTGGAGTGGGTAGTCTTTCCCTTCTCCAGGAGACCTTCCCAACCCAGGGATCAAATCCAGGTCTCCTGCATTGCAGGCAGATTCTTTACCAGCTGAGCCACATGGGAAGCCCTCATACTATCAGAGTTTTCATGAAAAGCAATACAGTAATGATGAGCACAGCACACACATGATTGTGCCTCAGCTCTTTCTTTCCCTTGTCTAAAGGAAGTCACACATGGCAAATTTATTTCTACATACAGTAATTTGCTTAAGTGAGATTTTTGTGAGATTAAAACATCATATTTCTATTCTGTCCTTTTTAACCGATATATACATATACATATATATACATATGTGTATATACATATATATACATGTGTATATATATATATATACACATACATATATATGTATATATATCTCATACCTACTGGCTATGGAAAACAAGAAACATAATTGCATACAAGTTTAAAGTGTTGCTGTCTTTCTGTGAGATCCGAATGCTGAAGAGAATTTTAAGCATTTAAAATGAATTTTAAAACACTTAAAATAGTGTGGATGACCAAGAATGAAATATTTAAACTCATCGTACAGTTAATTCACAAGTATAAGTCCCATGTTAGTTACTAAAATGCTGCCATTTACAACAGCATGACTGAGCTGGACAAAGAAATAAGCACATTGAGAAGTGGCCTGAAAGCAGTAGAGATGGTGAGTATCTGTTTCTTGTTCTAATTCCCAGTCTTGTCACTACTGGTGTCCAGCAGAGGAGTTGCCAGTTGCTTGGCATGCTGGTATGCTCGGGATAAACGTTTACTATTAAAAATAGAATGCAAAAACAGAGAAGCAAAGGCAGACTGTGTTCAGCCTGGCGACCCAGCAGCGGGCATCACGGGAGCTGGGACACTGGACCAGAGTTCTACCACTTTCCTGTCTGTGACGTAGGACTTGTGACAGTGGATTGGGCTAGAGACTCCTCAGGGTCTACTCAGTGCTCCTGTTCTCTTGGTAAATGTTCACTCTCAGTAGAGCAATGGAACTTTGTCATCTTTGCGTTGGCTCTTTGGGGAGTATGCATTGAGCACTTTGAGGATACAGTCCATTCTCAAGGTGAGGGGATCACAATGACTCAGAATGCTTGCCCTCCACATGTTACAGTGGCCAGGAGCAATCATCCCAGTTTATCTCCTGTAAAGTGATGACAAAGGTGCCTTTCGAAGGAAGGTGGTGATTTAGGTTAGCCTGGGCCTTAGGGAATAGCTGGCGTGTGTGAGAGGAAGTATCTCTTCTAGATGAGATGAACTTCGAGCTGTGGCTTAGGAGAGAGAGTGAGCTTAGGTACAGAGGAGGGAAGCCGTCCCAAGTCTACGAGATGACCTGAGCCCAGGCTCCATGGAAGGAAAGCAGGTCAGAGTGCTGGAGGAAGAGGAGCCCCTGGCCTTAACCCTGATTTGAGGGCGCAGTGCCCCATGGGTACCACACAGGGACTGTCACCAAGATGGAGACAGATTAGGGTGGAAGCCTCGCTCCCAAGAGCAGACAGGGCTCTGGCCTGGCCCTTGGTGCAGGAGGCTGGTTTACAGGCAGCTCGGGAAGGTTCCCCACAGATCAACTTACGCATAACACCAAAGGGACCCTCCTCCTGCTTGTAAAACTGCCATAGAAAGTAGTTGGCATCATTAAAGAAGCTGTAATACAAATTAAAGTCACGATGCTAATCTTTTCTGTTTTTAATAAATTAAGGAGCATGTTTTTTCCCTTTTTTGGGGGGAGGGAGAAGAAAGACGTGGTGGGTAGGCCACTGTTTAAAAAGTGCAGGAGATGAACTGAGTGCATTGTTTTCCCAGCCCCTGCAGCTGAGAGGCTATGAAGGAACGTGGCACATGGTCCTCGGCTTTCACAGGCCGAACAGGACAAGGGCGGTTTGGGACAAAGCTTGTTTATAGCCTTCACTCTGCTGTATTTCCTCCCAGTGGAAAGCTTTCTTGAGACTAGCATGGCAGCTATGACAGCCCTAAAGTCTGATAATGGATGCTCTGAGCCCTGAATCTGAGCTAGCTCAGAACAAGGCATAAGACAGGAGTCCCAAGGAAGTTGTGTGTTTGAGGGATTTATTAAAGGTCATTTTGCTGAAATCTCTCTAGCCCTTGGGTCATGTACACTGTAACACACTCTTCATAGGAAGGGCCTAGAGCAGCTTCCCCCTACCCCCGGCAGCTTAAATGTCAAGAGGGAGGAAATACTGGGGACAGACTTTAACCTGTCCAAATATTCATGTGTCCCAACTGTGCTTTGCACAAGTCAGTCGTACTGTTGGAAAGGTATCAAAGGTGGAATTCTCATGAAATTATACATTCATGAAACACGTTAAAATTGCTTTCACATCTCTGCACCTCACACACATAACTCCCTTACCAGCCCAAGTACTAGAATTGTGGCAGTTTCTTTTCATCAGAGCAAGTTCCATAAAAGTTTCCACTTTCATTTCACTTGATTCCCCTGGTTATATGTATATTGCCCTCCTTTTATGAGTAAAGAAACTAAGGCCCAGGCTACTTGACATAGATAAAAATCAAGTCAGTGGTTGAGCTGAAACCGCTTGTGACCTCTACTCTCCTGCTTGTTAGACTCTCTGCCATAGAAGGTATGGAAGAAAATAGAGATCCAGAATAAGTCAGTAGATACACAGAAAAGTTGTTACTGAGACCCTGGAATTAGACAGATGTTGAGTTCAAATTTTGGCTGTATCACTTATCAGCTACTTGACTTTGAGCAAAGAATGCCTCCGAACCTCAATTTATGTGTCAATACAATTGGCATAATAATTGAACACTCATAGAGGTTTAGCGGAATGAAATAGGAAAATGCATCTGGCAATGGTTTAAGTTACTATTGAAATGAAATTTGAATAAGCTGTGTCCATCACCATGGTAATGGAGAGGATGGCTAATTAACACGACACTAATACCTCTACCTGCCTGTTCATAAAACCCGAATGGTATGGATGAGAAGAAAAATGACATTATGGTGCCAAACGCTACAGCTGAAATTCTACTGACCTAGATAGCATAGCTTAGGAAATAAGTAGACTTGGCAGATACAGAAAAAAGGGAAAAAATCAAGACACCAGAGTTCTGAGCACAGAATATCTACAGATTCTCTTGCTTTCAGTCACAAACCCTTTTAATCCAACTTGCTCTCCATTATTTAACTTCTATGAGTTTTATCCAAATGTTAATCTACTTACATTCTAAAGCCAGTATACAAAAACCACACCAATAAAGTACTCAGATGATTGGTTAAATTGCATTTTGCAAATGTGTTTGCACACATGGGCATGACTCGGGCAGGGTGGGCAGAAGCAGAGCAGGACATGAATTATCATAAGATGTTGCTGCAGTAGTTTTGATGTGTTTGCCATTCTGACTTTTATTAAATTTGAGGCATAAGGGAAATGAAACAAGGTGCGTCTGCATCTGAAGCCTGCGTTGACATTATCCATTCCCTGTGTTTAAGGAGCTGGAATATCAGAAGTCTCAGCCCTCACAGCCCGGAGATAAGTTTGTGTCTGTTGTCAGTCAGTTCATCACTGTAGCCAGCTTCAGCTTCTCTGACGTTGAAGATCTTCTAGCAGAAGCTAAAGACTTGGTAAGTTTTCCCTTGCGCACTGAGTATTGCTTGACAGGGCTGGTACTTTCAGGTATGACAATTACTCTTTCATTTCTAGGACTGTGATCAGTTGAAACACACACTTTCTAACTGGCCTACGTGTCTTTAGGTTAGTAAGACCTTGGAGTATCTGAACGGTGTTAAACCAGTGAATACTGTGATAGCTTTTTCTTGGTTATTATTGGGCCAAGGCCTTGTGCTTCAGAAACGTGTAAGATGCTCTCCTTACAAGAGAGATAAGAGACTTAGGAGAACAGGGTGTTCCCTCTTTAAATCTCTAGAAAACTTACTAAATGATAGGCACTTTAATTCATAGCCTCATCGCAAAAGTATAAATAGGACTTTTTAAATGAATTTTGCTATTACAAAATCTTGTTTTCCTATAAAGGAAAAGTTTTCATTGACAAATACCCAACACCTTAAAATCCCACTACCCCATCTCACAGTCTCTCTCTCGTTATTTCCTTTTCCAGAATTCACACACATTCATATTCACGTGCACATTCTCTCATCCTCTTCTTGTTAATAAATGACAGCAAGCAGCTACCCACCTACCGTATTGAGTTTGTCCACAATGCCCATTTTTCAGCTGTGACAACATTCTTTGCTTGAAACTTGACTCTTGCCCTTGAAACTTTAGTAATGATTCTCATTTTTCAGTTGTAGATATGGATGATTTTGTTTTTAAGTATACATACACACTGGCTAAAGTTCAGAAGCAGACTGTGTTAAGATACACTGGCTCATTTCAGCATGAAACCCCACCTCCAATGTTATTAAATAATAAACAGATGACAAGATATATGTTTGAATGACTGCTGTTACCTGATACCCCTGACTGAAACCAGTGAACTGGTGTTAGCAGCCTCCACTGTGATGGCCCCCACCCCAAACCAGACAGTACAGTACCTACTTCATCAAGGGCTCAGACATTTTCCTAAGAATCCAGTGAATAGTTAATTTTTTATTTACACACACCCTACTTTTTTTTAAATTTTAGTGTGGGAACTTTAGTCTGGGACGAGTTTTCTTCAGATTTCCAAGACCAAAATATACATGACTTCATCATCACTAGAATTCCTAGATAAAAAGATCATTCAGGATGGCTTGAAGTGCATGAACTTGAGTGCTTTTGAAATGCAATTGTAGGCTATCTATTGCTGTTTTGTTCATACCAGAACTTTAAGAAATTAGCTTGTAAAAATCATGGAGCAAGCTAAAGCACTGTGTGTGGTGTGTGAAGAATGTTGTGTTTTTCCCTAAAGAGCTTAGTTTCTAATACAATAGCTCCAAATAAGTAAAAGATTGAGGATGCCTCAGTGAAAAGTGAATATTATTATAAATTTAAAGATACAAAATATATGTATAATTGAAAATTGTCTTAAGCATAAATGTTGAAAATATTTCCTTTATGTAGATAGTATCGCCAAAACATCAGAGAAACTTATATATTAAAGGCAAGCAATGCAAGAAAAATAAAAGCAATTAGACCGTGAAGTATTTATGTAGTCCTCCCCAACCTGAGTTTCTCACTATGAAGAAAATGAAAGAGCTGGAAATTTTTTAGTAGTTGATAAGGCATAAGGAGTGAGAATTCATTTGACCTTGAAGCTAGAAACACCATCCTTTGTAGCTTAGGCTTAATAGCATGAGATCCTTAGAGAAGGAGGTATGGTTCTTATAAAACAACTTGACTGGCACTGAACAGTATTTGGATGGCCAAAATAATGCTAAGACACTTGAAAGCATACTATCTCGAATTACGAAGATAAGTGCCAAAAGAGCTAAAAATGGAAATGTTAAACACTGGCTGTGCTGTTTCGTTACTGTATATATTTTTTCATTTAATTTTTAAAAAATTATCCCTTAATATTTTGCATTTTAGCTGTTTCTAAAAGATTTGCCTTGAAGAGGGCACTAAAACCAAGGTTTTGGAGTAAAATTGTATTCTCAGTCATGAATTTTGGGTTGCCTCAATGATTCCGTAATCGGTGATTGTTTTCTAATTGAGGCCCAGGAAATAGAGTAATACCAGCATTATTTATGATTAGGAAAAGCAGCTGATTTTGATATTAACCATATGGCATCAATAAATATTAAACTACTTCAAAGAAAAGTTAAAAGGGGTGAGTTTCCTTACCCCTGCTGAGTTTGCTATTAGCTTTATATCCTGAGCTCTCTGTCCTCTGGTATTCTGCTTTCTTGTTTTTTACTACTGTTTAGTTAATAAGAAGTCATAGGATGTAATCATAGATGTTAAGCTGAAATGAGGTGGACAAGAATAAATGGTTTCCTAAGATGCTGGAGTATTAAATTTTTTCCTTTAGAAACGATTAGATATGTTTAGCAGCTAAAGGTAAATCCAACGAGTTATATTTGACTCAGTTGGAGCTTCAGCCCCTCAAGAGAGATTGATGTTTATATGATCATGACATTCTCTTGAAACACTGAACTTCTTAAAACCTTCTTTTTCCCAGTTTACTAAAGCAGTGAAACACTTTGGGGAAGAGGCTGGAAAAATACAACCGGATGAGTTCTTTGGCATTTTTGATCAGTTTCTTCAGGCTGTGTCAGAAGCCAAACAAGAGAATGAGAACATGAGAAAGAAGAAGGAGGAGGAGGAGCGCCGAGCTCGTATGGAGGCTCAGGTAAGAGGGCAGGTGATGGGCCAGTCCCACCTCCCGGAAGTGCTCCTGCTACATCTCCTTGGTGTTTAGGAAGCACTCCGATGTGCTGGCAGGGAGGAGGGCATCAAAGCCCTCTCTAGAATGCTACTGGGAGTTTAGTCAGTAGAAAGTTTCTCTTCAGCAATGTGGCAGTCTATATGCAAAGCCTAAAAAAATATATTCACATCCTTTGATCTGGAGTTCCACCTCTTAGAAGTCTTTCTAAAGAAATAATTCTACATTTCCACAAAGAGAACAGCACTCTTTACAATAAAGCCTCAACCTGGGACAGCCTAAATGTTTACCAACTGGGCACTGGTTCTAAATGATGTTCAGTTCAGTATGGTTCAGTCAGTCATGTCTGACTCTTTGTGACCCCATGAACCGCAGCTCACCAGGCCTCCCTGTCCATCACCAACTCCCAGAGTTTACTCAGACTCATGTCCATTGAGTTAGTGATGCCATCCAACCATCTCATCCTCTGTTGTCCCCTTCTCCTCCCATCTTCAATCTTTCCCAGCATCAAGGTCTTTTCAAATGAATCAGTTCTTCACATCAGGTGACCAAAGTATTGGAGTTTCAGCTTCAGCATCAGTCCTTCCAGTGAATATTCAGGACTGATTTCCTTTAGGATGGACTGGTTGGATCTCCTTACAGTCCAAGACTGTAAGGGATCTCCTACAGTCCAGTCTCCTTACAGTCAAGAGTCTGATCCAACACCACAGTTCAAAAGCATCAATTCTTCAGCACTCAGCTTTCTTTATAGTCCAACTCTCACATCCATACATGACCACTGGAAAAACCAAAGCTTTGACTAAACAGACCTTTGTTGGCAAAGTAACCTAAATGATGTAATAGCTACATAATGGACTATTTATGCAGTCCTCAAAATCATGTCTTTCTCATGTGAGAAAGCTTACTGAGTGGTTTCCACATGAAACATTTTTGTGTAAAGTAAGTGTTGATAGTGGTGAGATATACCCCCAGAAGGTTCATAATGGTTATCTCTTGGTAGAATTAGGATTATTTTTCCCTTTTTATCTGAATATATACATTTTATATAATGTATGCATATTATTTGGATCTTAATAATTGTAACTCTTGCATAGTGGGTTCTAGGCATCCATGGTAGAGAGAGGCTAATAAGCCTTTGATGTCAGGAATGTGGCCTGATGAGCATTTGCTTTCATCTGTCTATACCATCAAAGAAACCAATATTTTAAATTAGAATATCATGAGGTTTACCCAGATTCTAGACAGTGAGAGTCTAATTACAAAGTGGTGGTCATTTTTTCATTGCTCCTGATTCCCCTCACATCCCAGTCACTTGTGACAGGCAAGGGATTGGCAGCTATTGACAGACATGGCGTGACTGCAGCACTGCCCTATCCACAGTGTTCATCTCCACTGAATACAAAATGCAGTATTGTCTCGACACTTCTCTAAGCGGTTGCTTTCCATCTTGCAGCTCAAAGAACAACGTGAAAGGGAACGGAAAATGAGGAAAGCAAAAGAGAACAGTGAAGAAGGCGGAGAGTTTGATGACCTGGTTTCCGCTTTACGCTCAGGAGAAGTGTTTGACAAAGACCTTTCCAAACTGAAACGGAACCGCAAGCGCATCACCAACCAGATGACGGACGGCAGCCGGGAGAGACCGGTCACAAAACTTAACTTCTAATTTCCCTTGAATACTTTTTTAGAAAGCTCATTAGCAGCCCTTTGAAGTGACTAGAACTTTTCATTACACTGCCTTGCAATCCAAACAGTGGCAATTTCTCCTTTCATCTGTGGGTGAATGTGTGAACATGTGTGTATGTACGTGTGTGTATATATTAAGAAGTGTATATAGAAGTCTGAGTGTTGTCTAGAGACCTATGTTTGGTTAAAAAAGAAAAAAAGTCTATGTCTATGTATGTGCTCAGAACCCCTTTGTGTATGCATTCGTACTGAGTGTGGCTCATCTTCTTTCCCCGAACACCATGACTGTTCAGAAGCACAATACTGTCTCCTGAAAGAGATACGGAGACATTCCCTAGAGTAAAAAGAAAAACAAAAAATAAATAAATATAGCTTGAGAAATATTTTATGGTTTCCAAGCTTGATATACTTTGAAATTATTTTCACTGGTGAAACTGGTATTGGAAAAATATAGATTTCAAATGGTTTTTGATAGTTGACAAGTATGATGCTGGTGCATTGCATCAGTAATTGACAGGACCAGCTTAGAATTTCTGACGTTGGTGTGGGGATGCAGTCTGTAAATGTTTATGGAGAACATCTTGCACACAATCTGAATTTTATAGAATGTCAGTCAGAGTTCTTTTATATGTTTAAAACCTGGACATCAGTTTCCCTCCTTAATTTCATCCAGTTCTCTGCCAAGCACTCATGATGATTTCTTTACATTGCTTTTGGAAAGAACACTACTTTATCTAAATGCAATCCATGCTCTTGTTAAAGAACAAAATTACCATATTGTGCTTGTTTTCCTAACAGTATAGAACTATAAACTTTCAAATTTCCCACCCAAGACCTAAAAGAAAGAATTCTCTGAAAGGATAAAAATGATTAAAAAAAAAAATTTATGGGGTGCCTTTTTTTTTTTTTTTGGTATTTTCTGTTCTGTAGGACAAGCTGCATCTTCTGTAAATGTTTCTGAACTAAAGAACACTTAGTGACTGCACAAAACATCACCACCACCAACAGAGATGCCAAGATCTATTTATCTCTAAGTATGTTTGAAGTGGTTTGCTGTTTATATGTTGTCATTTTAAATTGTGTGTCAGTAACACTACCTGTAAAATTTCAGTCCAAAAGATAAAGCTCTCAGGGAGAAATGAATAAAAACAATGAACATTAGAAAATAAAATATAGATGCTTACCATTAACCTACCAACTCTTAATATCCTTAAGTTATATGATATATACAGAGGACTGTTACTTTTTTTTTTTTTTTTTGCTTTGCTTTATTTATTTGTAGTAGGGGAGGGGGGGCTAAGGTTCTCTATTTTCTTTCCATCAATCCTGTTGTGGTTGGGTTTCCTGTGGAGAGTAGTTTGTCCTATTGCACTAGAACATTATTTACGCACTAAATTGAGTTTCAGTCAATTAACGAATATTTATTGAAACACCTACTATGTGCCAGGCATTGTAGGGCTACAGTGGTAAGCAAGACAGAGCCCCTGCCCCCAGGGAGCTTATGCTGTAACGGGGACAGTTAAGGGGCAAACAGAATACCAATGTGTGTGCTGTATAGGAATCGTGCTATTTAAAAATAATTTGTATAAACTATAATGCTTAGTGCAGAGGGCAAGGTCTCTGCACTACGTGAAAGCTGTGAAATAGTGCTCTAAGAGTTGGCAAGAGCCGTGGTTTTACGTTCTTCCCCCTCATTGCAAACTTAGCAACTTTCTACATATTACACAGAAGTAAATGACTAGCAGATAAAAGTCACAAATATATAGCAGACGTCGCGCTCCCCCAGCTCCTAGGTATCAAAGTCTGCAAGTATACTGTGTCGAAGATGCAGACTGAGACTTCGCTCAGAAAAGCATGGAGGTGAGGAGACGTGGGGTACGCTAGTGGGGTTTGTCTATTCCTTAACTAAAGTGCCTCTATATATATTCTTTTCTATTTAGAGCAGGAGAAATTTGATCTGGCTTGAGTTTGGGACTGACTTTTGAAAATGGCTTTGTTTTCCAATTTAAGGAATGGGCAAGTGGAGGGAGTCACATAAAGGAGCAAGTTTGTGTAGCATGTTCCTCTCGCCCTTTGTAATCATTCTCGTTTTGATATGGCCATCCTGGTAGGCCTCCTTTGCCATTTCCGTTTTTTGTTTCTTTCCCCGAAAGCTGTGTGCAGGTCATTCCATGTGCCATTGTTGGAAAAAAGAAAAAAAAAACACCTACTTTTTAGATTGGTGCTGGTGTAAGTAGCCACTTTTTCTCTCTTGGGTGTGTATTTTTAAAGTTTTTGTTTGTTTTTTTAAATTAATGCCAAAAAGACAAAGCATTATAATTTGTAAACTTAATTATATGTCTTGTATCTTATTAGTTTAGTAGTTGGAACCACTTAGTCTTTAGGTGCAAGACTGTTGTTATAGTACCAAGAAAAAAATGTTGTATGTGTTATGAGACTGTACATTTTTTTTAAATAGCAATATGCAATAAAGAAATGAATTCATTACATGTATGTATATGCTTTCTTTGAGTTATTAAAACAAACTTCTTTGCACCATTAAATTTAAATATTGCAATTTGTTGGTTAATTAGGAATAATACAAACTTGTTCATACTGGACCTGGAAAACTATAGTTTTCTGCTGTGGCAGCATTCAGCACATCCACAGACCGCCAGATACTACCTCTTTCTGAAATTAACCTGTTTGTGTAACTCTGTATGAGTTAAATAGTTTGATAGTGAAAGTGAAGTCGCTCAGTCGTGTCCGACTCTTTGCGACCCCATGGACTACAGCCTTCCAGGCTCCTCCATCCATGGGATTTTCCAGGCAAGAGTA
Organism: Ovis canadensis; assembly: GCF_042477335.2. Classification (NCBI taxonomy): domain Eukaryota; kingdom Metazoa; phylum Chordata; class Mammalia; order Artiodactyla; family Bovidae; genus Ovis; species Ovis canadensis. Next base: position 82,000,469 of record NC_091251.1, read on the forward strand.
CTGGAGTGGGTTGCCATTTCCTTCTCCAGAGAATCTTCCCCTCCCAGGGATCTAACCCGGGTCTCCTTCATTGTAGGCAGATGCTTTACTGTCTTAACTACTGGTAAAATTATTTAACTGGAGGTATACAAAAGAATCTCTAATCAATCTTTTTCATTTTGAAGCATTTCCTTTAAAAAATTAATTTATGATATTGGTCAATATGGAAAGTATCACTTGTACAGAAGAAGGAATGTGCATTATATCCTCTGAAAACTGGGACTCTCTCTTGGCCCCATGTCACTTTGGCTTCCTGGCCATCCTCTACCCAATGTAAAATCAAGCTGAAAACAAATTATCCTAGTAGTGGTTGCTTGAGAATTCAAGCACATCTGATCTTGGGAATGGACTCATGATATTCTTATAATTACTATCTTTGTATTTAGCTCCTGGATACTGCATAATATCCAAAAGTTTTTTGTTCTTTTGCACTGGCATTCAGATGGGAGAGATCCTTCTCCATGGTAGGGAAATTTTATATTCCTCCCTACAAATAGAATATACCATTTCCTCTTTACACATTTGAGTGTGGAGCTACATACAGAACCACCTAGAACCTCAGCTGCCCTGGGGTATTGAAAGAAACAGGGGAGAGCCTGAAACTTTGAGATCATTATGCCTACTTGTATGTCTTCAGTTTTCCCCATAAAATCATCACTAGGGAAAATGTGCTTCTGTCAGGGAATGAAGCTATTCAAACCCTCCAGGATTATGCCCTTTTTCTATAACATAACATGGATAATCTTTAATAAACTAGTTTAGACACAATTATTTAATAGATTAAGTTCTAAAAGGGAATTTGCTTCCTGACCTGCATATAGGTTTCTCAAGAGGCAGGTCAGGTAGTCTGGTATTCCCATCTCTTGAAGAATTTTCCACAGTTTATTGTGATCCACACAAAGGCTTTGGCATAGCCAATAAAGCAGAAATAGATGTTTTTCTGGAACTCTCTCGCTTTTTCGATGGTCCAGCAGATGTTGGCAATTTGATCTCTGGTTCCTCTGCCTTTTCTAAAACCAGCTTGAACATCTGGAAGTTCACAGTTCACGTATTGCTGAAGCCTGGCTTGGAGAATTTTGAGCATTACTTTACTAGCGTGTGAGATGAGTGCAATTGTGTGGTAGTTTGAGCATTCTTTGGCATTGCCTTTCTTTGGAATTGGAATGAAAACTGACCTTTTTTAGTCCTGTGGCCACTGCTGAGTTTTCCAAATTTGCTGGCATATTGAGTGCAGCACTTTCACAGCACCATTTTTCAGGATTTGAAATAGCTCAACTGGAATTCCATCACCTCCACTAGCTTTGTCTGTAGTGATGCTTCCTAAGGCCCACTTGATTTCACATTCCAGGATGTCTGGCTCTAGGTGAGTGATCACACCATTGTGATTATCTGGGTCATGAAGATCTTTTTTGTACAGTTCTTCTGTGTATTCTTGCCATCTCTTCTTAATATCTTCTGCTTCTGTTAGGTCCATACCATTTCTGTCCTTTATCAAGCCCATCTTTGCATGAAATGTTTCCTTGGTATCTCTAATTACCATGTCCGAGGTCAGGAGTGGCGGTTGAGAGAAGCAACCCCACATCCAAGGAGCAACTGCGTGGGCCCAGGAGGGCCGAGAGGAGCTACTCCACAGTTAAGATCAGGAGGGGCGGCCATGAGGAGATACCCCTTGTCCAATGTAAGGAGCAGTGGCTGCGCTTTGCTGAAGCAGCTGTGAAGAGATAACCCACGTCCAAGGTAAGAGAAACCCAAGTAAGACAGTAGGTGTTGCGAGAGGGCATCAGAGGGCAGATACACTGAAACCATAATCACAGAAAACTAGTCAATCTAATCACACTAGGACCACAGCCTTGTCTAACTCAATGAAACTAAGCCATGCCCATGGGGCCACCCAAGATGGGTGGGTCGTGGTGGAGAGGTCTGATGGAGTGTGGTCCACTGGAGAAGGGAATGGCAAACCACTTCAGTATTCTTGCCTTGGGAACCCCATGAACAGTATGAAAAGGCAAAATAGGATATTGAAAGAGGAACTCCCCAGGTCGGTACATGCCCAATATGCTATTGGAGATCAGTGGAGAAATAACTCCAGAAAGAATGAAGGGATGGAGCCAAAGCAAAAACAATACCCAGTTGTGGATGTGACTGGTGATAGAAGCAAGGTCCGATGCTGTAAAGACCAGTACTGCATAGGAACCTGGAATGTTAGGTCCACAAATCAAGGCAAATTGGAAGTGGTCAAACAGCAGATGGCAAGAGTGAACGTCGACATTATAGGAATCAGTGAACTAAAATGGACTGGAATGTGTGGATTTAACTCAGATGACCATTATATCTACTACTGTGGACACGAATCCCTCAGAAGAAATGGAGTAGCCATCATGGTCAACAAGCATCTGAAATGCAGTACTTGAATGCAATCTCAAAAACGACAGAATGACCTCTGTTCATTTCCAAGGCAAACCATTCAATATCACAGTAATCCAAGTCTAGGCCCCAACCAGTAACGCTGAAGAAGCTGAAGTTGAACGGTTCTATGAAGACCTACAAGAAGACCTTTTAGAACTAACACCCCCAAAAGATGTCCTTTTCATTATAGGGGACTGGAATGCAAAAGTAGGAAGTCAAGAAACACCTGGGGTAACAGGCAAATTTGGCCTAGGAATACAGAGTGAAGCAGTGCAAAGACTAATAGAGTTTTGCCAAGAGAATGCACTGGTCATAGAAAACACCCTCTTCCAACAACACAAGAGAAGACTCTACACATGGACATCACCAAATGGTCAACACCGAAATCAGATTGATTATATTCTTTGCAGCTAAAAATGGAGAAGCTCTATGCAGTCAGCACAAATAAGACCAGGAGCTGATTGTGGCTCAGATCATGAACTCCTTATTGCCAAATTCAGACTTAAATTGAAGAAAGCAGGGAAAACCACTAGACCATTCAGGTATGACCTAAATCAAATCCCTTATGATTATACAGTGGAAGTGAGAAATAGACTTAAGGGACTAGATCTGATAGATAGAGTGCCTGATGAACTATGGACGGAGGTTCATGACATTGTACAGGAGACAGAGATCAAGACCATCCCCATGGAAAGAAATGCAAAAAAGCAAAATGGCTGTCTGGGGAGGCCTTACAAATAGCTGTGAAAAGAAGAGAAGCGAAAAGCAAAGGAGAAAAGGAAAGATATAAACATCTGAATGCAGAGTTCCAAAGAATAGCAAGGAGAGATAAGAAAGCCTTCCTCAGCGATCAATGCAAAGATATAGAGGAAAGCAACAAAATGGGAAAGACTAGAGATCTCTTCAAGAAAAGTAGAGATACCAAGGGAACATTTAATGCAAAATGAGCACAATAAAGGAGAGAAATGGTATATTTTCCATAGCAAAGACCAATTACTTTGTCTTCTAGGGAAAATATCAGATCTAACCTTTGGCCTCTTCTCTGACATGCTTTTGTCTACTGCAATCAGCTGTGTGTTTCCATGGTATCAAACAAACAGCACGAACAGGAGATTGTACACTAAGGGGTTTTGACAATGGAGATCGTTATTTTAATCAAACCTGGTTATGTTTGTGTTTTTTATGGGAAAAAGAAAATTTTCCCATGCCATTTAAATAAAGCATGTGTTCTCTCTGCTTCTCTGCCTGTGGTTTCTTTCATTGGGAGGAAGAAGAAAGGCAAGAGTTCTGTATTGATCTTACCATCTCCCACTTAATTTACACCCTTTATGGTCATGTGTGGACATTCCTGTGGCAAAGGAAGCTGCAATTAATTCCCCCATCAATGGTAAGCATCTCTTAGCATCCTTACCCCCATCCTCCCATCTCGCTTCCAATGTAAAAATACTTTCCTAAGTCAAGTGAGATTGAGGGGCCACCCTGACTCAGGGATAGGAAGAGTGCCAAGAGAGGAGGTGATTGTAGTGCCAAGCAATGATGCAGGAAGACAGTAGCAGGGAGAAGAAGGTGTCTACCAGATGCTTAAAGAGAGAAAAGTCCTGTTTCCTTCAGCAGTACATGTACTAAAATAGGAGTGATAAAGAGAAGATTATCATGGACCTGTGAAAGGATGATAACACAAATTCATGAAGCATCTTATATTTTTGGAATCTAATAAAATGATACCAGTTCAGTTCAGTTGCTCAGTCATGTCCAGCTCTTTGCAACCCCATGAATCGCAGCACATCAGGCCTCCCTGTCCATCAACTCCTGGAATTCACTCAAACTCACGCCCATTGAGTCGGTGATGCCATCCAGCCATCTCATCCTCTGTCATTCCCTCTTCCTCCTTGCTCCAATCTCTCCCAGCATCAGAGTCTTTTCCAATGAGTCAACTCTTCGCATGAGGTGGCCAAAGTACTGGAGTTTCAGCTTTAGCATCATTCTTTCCAAAGTAATCCCAGGGCTGATCTCCTTTAGAATGGACTGGTTGGGTCTCCTTGCAGTCCAATGGACTCTCAAGAGTCTTCTCCAACACCATAGTTCAAAAGCATCAATTCTTCAGTGCTCAGCTTTCTTCACAGTCCAACTCTCACATCCATATATGACCACTGGAAAAACCATAGCCTTGAATAGATGGACCTTTGTTGGCAAAGTAATGTCTCTGCTTTTGAATATGCTATCTAGGTTGGTCATAACTTTTCTTCCAAGGAGTAAGCATCTTTTAATTTCGTGGCTCTTATTTGCAAAGCAGAAATACAGACACAGATGTAGAGAACAAACATGGATACGAAGAGGGAAAAGGGGAGGGTGGTGGGATGAGCTGAGAGATTTGAGACTGACACATATACGTCACTATGTATAAAAGAGGTAACTAGTGAGAACCTGCTGTATAGCACAGGGAACTCTACTCAGTGCTCTGTGGTGACAGGAACAGGAAGGAAGTCCAAAAGGGTGGGGATTTAAGGATATGTATGGCTGACTCATTTTGCTGTAGAGCAGAAACTAACAATATTGTAAAGCAGCTATACTCCAATAAAAATTAAAAGAGAAAAGCTCGTGTGCTCCTGGCCAGACACTTCCCTACCAAACCGGCCGAGGCTGCCCTCCTTTCTCGCACACACCCACTTGACTAAAACTCTCTTTGTTAACTAAGGGTGCCCTTTGACTTTCTCAGTTTATTCACATCTGGGCGTATTAAAAAACAACAACACCCTTTGAGACTTCAGCCCAGCCTCTAAAAGCTCAGGATTAACTCTAATACCAGTAGGACCTTGCTGTCCATGTCTCAGCTCTTTACTTCATCTGGGGGGTGACACTGGAGGAGAGGAAGCAGAAACAAAGGCAACATTGGTCACTAGTGAGCTAGTCACACTTAGGCAGTTCAGATGACAAACTTTTAGGGTTTCCAGACTGAGAGTTTCTGCAGGTTGACTGTCATTGGAAGGCACACAGGAAGGGCCTGCGTTTCCCCATCGCTCCCTCCCTCCTGCTCTCTTCCTTCCCTCATTAGTTACTCCACCATCATAAAGACCTCATTATTTGGAATTGTCTTAAAAGCCTTTTGCAGAAAAACAGTCCTCTCCTATCACCTTGAATGTGAGATATTTGACCCTGAAATGCACCAGCTGTTTAGTGACCTGACATTTTTATGGCTGGTGAGTTCACACCAAGAACTTGGCCTTCCGAGTCGGCTAGCAGCACTGCTAGGAGAGGTCAGGCTGGCCCTGTTTCACTGGGGTGCTGCTGAAGGATTAACGCAAAGGGGAAGGAGTCTCTACCACGCAATCTGGAGAAATGGTGCTTCCAGGGCAACTGGCATAGACTTGCCCTCATGAGCATGTGGCACAGGTGACCCTGACCAGTCCTGGAACTATCCCCATGAAAACCAAAACATTAAAATCCTCCCCACAGACGACTGTTCCCAAGCTGCCTTGTCCTGATTTCCATGCGGCACACTGGAACCTGCTCATCCTTGAGTTGTCTGTTTCTGGCGTACATGAATTGGGACCCACGCAGGCTTCCATAGTATTTTCACTTCCCTTTTTGGGAGCTGGGCAGAGCAGTTCTATCACTTTCCATCAAAGGATGTCATGGTTCTGCCTCAGAGGTCTCTGGGTACCAGGGAGTCACTGCAGCCCACTGACTAACTTGCATTAAACACACTGTCCTGATGGCATTGTCCAGCAGTCACACAATTTCTTAGAGCAGATTACGTTTCAGGAGCAAAGAGGCTCATTCCTGGGTTTCCTTTTGTTTTCCAGACAACCGTGGTAACACGGATCCTCAGAGCCCAGTGGGAGCTGCACTGAAAACGCATGCATTGATTTAGTCAAAAAATCGACGTATACCACTGACACAGCTTTTCCCTGTACAGATTTCAGTGACCTGGGCAGAGCGAAATTGGAAGAGGAGGAAGGAACAAATCTAACTCACTGGATGGGCCTCCTGCTCTCATCAGGGGGTGGCCACAGCTGGAGGCGCTGTTTGAGCGGACACTGCATTTTAGATGCAACAAAAATGCTTCCCAATGAGGAGGCTTCAAAACTCTCAGAGGCATCCACTGACAAGAACCTTTTAGCTCACAAATTATGAAGGAGACACAGCAGTGGGCCTCACACATTTGAAGAGGGAGAAGATTTATCCTCTATTTCCCTAGAAGGCAGGGCTGCAACCATGGGTTAAAATCACCTGCACACTGATTTCACTTCTCCTAACCTAAGTCGCTCAGTCATGTACAACTCTTTGTGATCCCATGGACTGTAGACCATGCTCCTCTGTCCATAGGATTCTCCAGGCAAGAATACATGAGTGGGTTGACATGTCCTCCTTCAGGGGATCTTCCAGACCCCAGGGATCGAAGCGGCGTCTCCTGAGGCTTTTGAGTTGGCAGATGGGTTCTTTACCACTGAGCCACCCTAACCTGTAGAGATGCTCCCAGCTCCTTAAACTAACAGCAACTAGACAAGCTGCCTCATAAGACACTGAGTCCACACATCCTTAGAGGCATTCAAACCTCTAGAAAATGGCCATCCATCCCATCAGGGATGGAGTCAGCAGATTAGGACTAAATGGCAGGTTGGATAAAGGATTTTTTAAAACTTTTTTTGGGAAATAATTTCAAACTTAAAAACTGCAAAAATATCATGAGCATCCTATCCCCATTTCCCAGATTCACTTACTATTAACATCTCACCCCATTTGCCTCATTTTTTCTCTTGTTCTTGTATGTATGTGTGCACATGTGTTTTTTTTTTCCCTGAATGATTTGAGGGTAAATCGCATGTATGTGTGCTGTGCTTAGACTCTTTGCAACCCCATGGACTAGCCAGCCAGGCTCCTCTGTCCACGGGGATTCTCCAGGCAAGAATGCTGGAGTGGGTTGCCATGCCCTCCTCCAGAGGATCTTCCCAACGCAGGGATCGAACCCAGTTCTCCTGCATTATAAACAGATGCTTTACTGTCTGAGTCACCAAGGAAATCCCAATTGCATGTATCATGGCCCTTAATTCCTGAATACCACAGTATGCATTTCCTAAGAACAGGGCTACATTCATAAATTATTTCACATTTATCAGCTTTATAAATTTATACTGGTATGTGTGTCTGATCAACCATCCATGTTCCAATTTTGTCAGCTGACATAAGAATGAATGCCCTTTACATCATTTCACCCCTCCAGAAAAGGATCTAGTCCAAGATTCAGATACTGCATTTAGTTGTCATATCTCTTTAGCCTCTTATCGGCCTTTGTCTTTCATGACATTGACATTTTTTAACACTAGTCCTGTGGATGGAGAATGGCCACCACAAAGATGACCGTGTTTAGTCCCCAGAACCTGTGAATATGTAATATGTTACCTTACATGGCAAAGAGGGCTGTGCAGATATGATTACGGATCCTGAGATAGAAAGTCTGTCCAGCATTATCCAGGTGGACCCAGTGTAATCTTATAAGGGTCCTTACAAGAAAGATGCAGGAGGATCAGAGAAGATGTGAGAACAGAAGCAGAGGTAGTGTGACTTTTACCTTTGAAAGATGGAAGGGGGCCGTAAGGAAAGGGAAGGGGGCCAAGGGAAACAAGTACCACTACCACCCCCACCTACTTCTTTCATGGTTTTTACTTTTTTTTGTTTTTTGTTTTTTGTTTTTTTTTTTTTTAGAATTAGGTAATATATTCTCAGCTGGAAGACACCACACATGGTATCAAGAAATCACATCTCAACACACTTTTGTCCATCCCTCATAGGTGACATAAGTTCTGATCACCCAGTCAAGGGGTCACCCAATTTCTTCTCTGTGTAATTAATTACAGGGTTTTGTTCTTTTTCGAAATTAATAAGCAGTCTGCTCCTCACCAAAATATCCCCATAGGTTTAGCATTCATCAGTGGTTTTTGGCTGAAACAATCTTTATAATAATTACAAAGTAATGATATAGTTCAGTTCCAACATTCTCTCTGCATTTACCAGTTGGTCTCAACGTTCTACTGTAAGCAAGATTCCACCTACCTCTTCCATTGTTAATTATCTATGATTAATATGGGCTCATAAAGTCTTGTTTTCTCAGTGATTTTTTTATGCTCAGAGTGTTCTAGATTTGACCAGGATGAGCCCTCTCAAGCTTGCTCCTGTGTCCTTGTAACATATCATATTTTTAAAAAGCATTGTGATTTTCTAACAAAACTAAAGTTTCCAGGTTTACCTTGTACCTACCCTGCCTCAGCCTTGGAGTGAGACATTTCTCCAAGGACTTCTGATGCCTTTCAGCGGGCATATTATTAGAGATCAAGATTTATTTTGCTTCTTGACCCTTTCCACATAGTGAGGAAACATATACATGTATATATCCATATAACACACATACACAGAAATCTGTGCATGCTTAGTCACTCAGTCGTGTCTGACTCTGTGCGACCCCATGGACTGTAGTCTGCCAGGCTCCTCTGTCCATGGGGATTCTCCAGGCAAGAATACTGGAGTGGGCTGCCATACTCTCCTCCAGGGGATCTTCCTAACCCAGGGATTGAACCCAGGACTCCTGCATTGCAGGCAGATTCTTCACTGTCTGAGCCACCAGAGAAGCACAGAAATATACATGTGCACCAACACAAACATACCCATAAGATGTTTTAGGAATGATAACTCACGCCAATTCCTCAAATTCTACTCTATCCCCACAGGGTCCTTCTTGTCTCCTCTTCTGTATTTGTATGTCTCTCCTTCCAGACTGAAAACTCCAAGTCCTAATCACATCGACACATTTACTCATTTGCTCACTCCTATACTGAATATAAAAGAGCTTCTGAATTGCTTCTTACACAACACTACTGAAAATTAATCTACTTAAGAGCTCAGAATTTGTATACAGTTTTCTCTACTTCCCCTCCCCACATTCCACTCTCTTCCAGACTAAGAAGGATAATCGAAAAATGTGTGCATAAAATTACTTGGATTGGCTCTTTTTTCCTCCCCCTTTTGTAAGTGTTACATGTTAGTCACTCAGTCCTGTCCGACTCTTTGCAACTCCATGGACCGTAGCCTTCCCTTCTCCAGGTGATCTTCCTGACCCAGGAATTGAACTCGGGTCTCTGCATTGCAGGCAGATTCTTTACTATGTGAGCCACCAGGTTATAGTAATGTTTTGAAATACGCTGCTGCTGCTGCTGCTAAGTTGCTTCAGTCGTGTCCGACACTGTGCGACCACATAGACGGCAGCCCACCAGGCTCCGCTGTCCCTGGGATTCTCCAGGCAAGAGCACTGGAGTGGGCTGCCGTTTCCTTCTCCAATGCATGAAAGTCGTGTCTGACTCTTGGCGACCCCGTGGACTGTAGATAGGCTCCTCCGTCCATGGGATTTTCCAGGCAAGCATACTGGAGTGGGTTGCCCTTTCCTTCTCCGTGAAATACACTCCTTTTTTTGTTTCCATTTTCTTTCAGTTTTGGTTAGGTTTTGTCCCCTTCTTAATCTTACTAATTTTATGTTTTAAATATGCAGTCAACTAACATCCTTTCAAAGCAAAACTCTATGAAAAAGATATACATAGACTCTCCTATGTCCCTTTCACTCAACTCTGAAGTTGTAGGTACTCAACACTAACATTCAGTGGAAATGATGCCTGGTTGTGGACGTGTCTGGTAGTGAAAGTAAAGTCCAATGCTACAAAGAACAATATTGCATAGGGACCTGGAATGTTTGGTCCATGATTAAAGACAAATGGGATGTGGTCAAACAGGAGACAGCAAGAGTGAACATCGACATTTTAGGAATCAGTGAACTAAAATGAAGAGGAATGGATGAACTTAGTTCAGATGACCATTATATCTACTATTGTGGGAAAGAATCTCTTAAAAGAAATGGAATAATTCTCACAGTCTACAAAAGAGTCTGAAATGCAGCACTTGGGTGCAGTCTCAAAAACGACAGAGTGATCTCGATTCACTGACACAGGAAACGGTTCAGCATCACAGTAATCCAAGTGTATGTCCCAACCGCTAATGCCAAAGAAGCTGAATGGTTCTAAGACCTACAAGACCTTCTAGAACTAAAACAAACAAACAAAAAAAAGATGCTCTTGGTGGCTCAGAGGTTAAAGCATCTGCCTGCAATGTGCAAGACCCGGGTTTGATCCCTGGATCGCGAAGATTCCCTGGAGAAGGAAATGGTGACCCACTCCAGTATTCTTGCCTGCAGAATCCCATGGCGGGAGGAGCCTGGTAGGCTACAGTCCACAGGGTCATAAAGAGTCGGACACGACTGAGCGACTTCACCTTCACTTTTCACTTTTCATCATAGGGGACTGGAATGCAAAAGTAGGAAGTCAGAGATACCTGGAGTAACAGGCAAGTCTGGCCTTAGAGTACAAACTGAAGCAGGGCAAAGGCAAACAGAGATTTGCCAAGAGAACGAACTGGTCATAGGAAACACACTCTTCCAACAACACAAGAGATGACTCTACACATGGACATAACCAGATGGTCAACACTGAAATCAGATTGACTATATTCTTTGCAGCCGAAGATGGAGAAGCTCTATACAGCCAGCAAAGACAAGACCAGGAGCTGACTGTGGCTCAGATCATCAGCTCCTTATTGCCAAATTCAGACTTAAATTGAAGAAAGTAGGGAAAACTACTAGGCCATTCAAGCATGACCTGAATCAAATCCCTTATGATTATACAGTGGAAGTGAGAAATGGATTAAAGATTAGATCTGAGAGAGTACCTGAACAACTATGGACGGAAGTTCCTAACATTGTAGGAAGCAGTGACCAAAACCAACCCCAAGAAAAAGAAACGCAACAAGGCAAAATGGTTGTCTGAGGAGGTCTTACAAATAGCTGAGAAAAGAAGAGAAGTGAAAGGCACAGGAGAAAAGGAAAGATATACCCATCTGAATGCAGAGTTCCAAAGAATAGCAAAAAGAGATAAGACTTAAGTGAACAATGCAAAGAAATAGAGAAAAACGATAGAATGGGAAAGACTAGAGATCTCTTCAAGAAAATCAGAGAAACCAAGGCAACATTTCATTCAAAGATGGGCGCAATAAAGGTCAGAAGCGCTAAGGACTTAACAGAAGCAGAAGAGATTAAGAAGAGGTGGCAAGAATACACAGAAGAACTACACAAAAAGGATCTTAATGACCCAGTTAACCATGATGGTGTGGTCACTCACCTAGAGCCAGACATCCTGGAGTGTCAAGTGAGTGTTAGAAGCATTTCTATAAACAAAGCTAGTGGAGACAATGGAATTCCAGCTGAGTTTTGAAATCCTAAAAGATGAATCTGTTAAAGTGCTGCCCTCAATATGCCAGCAAATTTGGAAAAGTCAGCAGTAGCCACAGGACTAGAAAAGGTCAGTTTTCATTCCAATCCCAAAGAAGGGTAATGACAAAGAATGTTTATACTACCGCACAACTTCAGTTTTTCACATGGTAGCAAGGTAATGCTCACAATCCTTCAAGTTAGGCTTCAGTAGGATGTGAACAGAGAACTTCTAGATATACAAGCTGGATTTAGAAAAGGGGGGAGCCAGAGAGCAAATTGCCAACATCCACTGGATCATCAAAAAAGCAAGAGAGTTCCAGAAAAACTTCTGCTTTATTGAGTATGGTAAAGCCTTTGACTATGTGGATCACAACAAACTGTAGAAAATTCTAAAAGAGATAGGAATACCAGACCACCTTACCTGCCTTCTGAGAAACCTGTATGCAAGTCAAGAAGCAGCAGTTGGAATCAGACATGGAACAAAAGACTGGTTTCAAAATTGGGTAATGTGTACATCGAGGCTATATGCTGTCACCCTGCTCATTTAATTTATATGCAGAGTACATCATGCAAAACATAGGGCTGGATGAAGCACAAGCTGAAATCAAGTTTTTTGGGAGAAGTATCAATAACCTCAGATCTGCAGATGATACCACCATAATGGCAGAAAACAAAGAGGAATTAAAGAGCCTCTTGATGAAAGTGAAAGAGGAGAGTGAAAAAGAAGCTGGCTTAAAAAACTAAGATCATGCCATCCAGTCCCATCACTTCATGACAAATATATGGGGAAACAATGGAAACAGTGAGAGACTTTATTTTTTGGGCTCCAAAATCATTGCAGACAGTGACTGCAGCCATGAAATTAAAAGACGCTTGCTCCTTGGAAGAAAAGCTATGACGAACCTAGACAGCATAATAAAAAGCAGAGACATCACTTTGCTGATGTCCGATTAGTCAAAGCTATGGTTTTTCTAGTAGTCATGTACGGACAGGAGAGTTGGACTATAAAGAAGGCCGAGTGCCAAATAATTGATGCTTTTGAACTGTGGTGCGGGAGAAGACTCTTGAGAGTCACTGGACTGCAAGGAGATCAAACCAGTCAATCCTAAAGGAAATCAACCCAGAATACTCATCAGAAGGACTGATACTAAAGCTGAAATTCCAGTACTTTGGCCATCTGATGCAAAGAGCTGACTCATTGGAAAAGACCCTCGTGCTGGGAAAGATTGAAGGCAGGAGGAGAAGAGAATGACATTGAATGAGATGGTTGAATGACATCATTGACTCAGTGGACATGAGTTTGAGCAAACTCTAGGAGATGGTGGAGGACAGGGAAGCCTGCATGTTGCAGTCCTTGGGGTTGCAAATGTCAGACATGACTGAGTGACTGAACAACAACAACAAAGCTGTAGGTACTCAACTTGAACACTTTGTTTTATAATGATAAATGTAAGTGTTCACTTATTTTTCCTTCTTTTTTGCACAAAAGGTAGTATGCTCTTTTGCAGTGAGCCTTTTACACTTAAAATCTGCTGGAAATTACTCCATATTGATTCACATAGATCTTCAACTTCATTAATGTTTGCAGCTGCATTGTATCCCATTGTGTATACTGAATGTGTGTGTGTGTGTGTGTGTGTATTAAGTTGCTTTAGTCATGTCTGACTCAGCGACTGTATGAACTGTACCCTCCCAGACTCCTCTGTCCATGGGATTCTTCAAGCAAGAATACCGGAGGTGGTTGCCATGCCCTCCTACAGGGGATCTTCCTGAGCCAGGGATCAAACCCACATCTCTTATGTCTCCTGCCTTGGCAGGTCAATTCCTTAGCACCACCTGGGAAGCCCCTGATTAAACATAGTTTATTCAACCAATCTCCAAAATTTTCCAGTTACATATATCATTGCAATAAATAACCTTGTGCTTCTCTATTAATTATTGTTAGAGGTTTATTTCCAGTATAAATTCCTAGAAATGGGATCACTAGGTTGAAGAGTAAACACCTAGGTCATCTTATTAAAGATCATTAAATTCCCCTCAGAGGGGTTGTACCACATTGCTTGCCTTCCAGCAATGTGTTGGTGAGCCTAATGGATTCAATCAGTTCTTACAATTTCTACTGTTACCCACCCTCGCCAGTAACAAAGCACCGTCATCTCTCCTCTGGACTATGGCAATGGCCTCCTAAGTAGTCTCTCTGTTTCAGCCTTTTCCCTCCATAATCTATTCCCAACACAACAGACAAAGTGATATTTTCAAGGTGTATATAAAATTGCTGCAGTCTGCTGAAGCCCTGCCTAGCTATCTCACTTAGAATAAAGGCAGCAGTTCTCACAACAGTATCTTTGGTCCTAAACGGTCTGGATGCCAGCCTGGCTCCATCACCCCTCTGACTTCATCTGTCCCTGTTACTTTCCCTCTTTCTTCCTTTGCTTCCTCTTCTTTCTTGATCATACCAAATGCTGACCTACATCAGAGTCTTTGCACTTCTGTTTCCTTTGCCTAAAACCCACTTTCCTAAGCTACCACATCACTTTCTCTGTCATCTTCTTGAGAGTAATTTTCTCTTTTTTTGGCTATGTCATATGGCTTGCAGGATCTTAGTTCCCTGACCAGGGATTGAATCCAGGCCCCAGGCAATAACGATGTGGAGTGCTAACCACTGGACCGCCATGGAATTCCCTGAGGTTTTCCTTCTAATATAACCTTCTTGCCACTCAATTTACAATTACAATCCACACATATCCCAGCAACCATCCCTGCTCTCTGCTCTCCTTCATAACACTTATCACATATTTTACATACTATTTTTTTTATTATGTCTCCTGCTCCAACCCCACCCATTAAAATAAAAGCTCCATGAAGTCAGTGATATTACTCTGCTTTGTTCACTGAGGATTCCCAGCACCTGCAACAAGGTCTGACATACTAGAGGATCTCACAGTGTGTGTTAAATTGAGTGACTGACTTCAATATACCATTCTCTTTGATAGATCAAATATGCAAAAAACAGAGATGATTTTGTGATTTTATGAGGCAATTACCAATACATTTTCTACAAAATAAATCTTTGTTGTAGGGACTATTGTGTGCATCGTAGGATATTTAGCAGTGGCTCTGGTCTCTACCTTCCCAAGTTGTAACAACCAAAAATGTCTCCAGACACTGCTAAGTGTCCCCTGGGGAGTAGTATCTCTCCCAGTTGACACCCATCCATCTATGCTTATGTTCCTAAAATTAAGCCATACATGCACAAAAAGAGCAAAACTTACTAATAAAAGTTTAAACAAAAATTATCACCATCATTTAGGAAGAAGATTTTCCAAGAAATACTGGGTCAAAAGTTAACCAAAACTACATCTAAGATCTGTTTAAAATAGGGTTGCCAGATAAAATACAGGATACCCAATTAAATTCTAATTTCAGATAATAATTTTTGAGTGTAAGTATGTCCCATGCAATATTTCAGACACATTTACACCAAAAAATTTATCTGTTGTTTATCTGAAATTGAAATTTAACTGCAGAGTTTGATATGTTACTTGCTAAATGTGGCAACTCTATAAACTAATGAGTATATACATTGTTACCTAAAAAATACAGCTACAATATATAGAATACAGCCCAAATTCAAAGGCAAAGTTACGTATGTTGATGCTTTCATTTCTTAACAAGAGAAATGACTAAAAATTAACTAAAAGTTTAAACAATGAGAAAAGTGCAAAATAAACTGAAAGAAAATAAAATTAGTAATATAAAGGAATGTCTCACAGCTAAGTTAATTGAAAGAGGAACTCTTGCCCACTCCAGTTACAGCCTTGACGGTAAGACTGTAATACTTGGAGACACTGGATTCTTGGGGAGTGCTGAATACATTCTGATGGACACTACATCTACTCAGCCCCTTTCTGGGTGCCCTATTTCTGTCTTCTGTTGGTATCTTTTTTCTTTAGATATACAACCACATGTCTTTGCTGTGCTATGTAATGTCCATAAGATTTTGTCTGCAGCATTTGATCTTTTGACTAGAGGAAGCTCTTTAGTCACAAGTATGGACATCATTGCATAACCTGGTGACTTCAGAAAAGGCCTACTTTGTGTCCATTTAGTTGATTCAGTTGGATTAACTGAGATTGAGTGATTCTCATTGTCTCTCTCCATCATTATCTCTACAGATGAGTTCAGTATTTTCAAGGCATTTCTCTCCTACATCCTTTTAGACACATTCAGGATGAGATGGTTAGATAGCACCATCAACTCTATGGACATGAGTCTGAGCAAACTCCAGGAAATAGTGAGGGACAGAGAAGCCCGGTGCAGTGCAGTCCACAGGATTGCAAAGAGTCGGACACGACTTAGTGACTGAACAACAACAGGGAGATGGCAACACCTCCCTGAAGGCATGGGCACTCAAGACATGCACCTGTAAGTGACTGGATTCCCTGAAGGAAACAATTGTATCAACCAACTTTGAGAACCAGGATGGGGACAAAGAAGTAAGGCCTATTGTGTATGATTGGTTATCACCATATGGTCATTTCCCAAGCCATATTCTTCTTATCAGTGGTGGCCCTGCTGTAAAATTTCAGTTCGAAAGAGCATTACAACGGGAAAAAAATCCCAACCTTTATGTAGCATTTCCTAGGTAGTAAACACAGGATTTCCTGCATCCGAAATGACTTCAACCAATTGCTTGTTCCTTCGAACATGGCCTGGTGACAAATTTGGACACAGTTCCATTAAGTGCAGATAAGCTTGTTGATTGAAATCTCCTCTAGCTGAGCAAGGGGTTTGGCCACATGTGCAGAAAGTTCACAAAGCTGTCCATCCCCATGGGCCTGCAAGCTGCAGAAATGAGTTTTTATCTCATACCGATTCCTGCTTGGTCTTAGTATTTCTTGGGTTTCCATGGCCCTCGAAGGAGACTAGAGGTGCTGAATCACCTGTTTCTTCTGAGAGCTCAAGAAGGCAGTGTGGAGGGTTAACACTGAACTTTTGAACATGAGCGTTTGTGAGAGGGAAGGGGTAACTTTCCAACTCACACTCTCCACGGGAAGGAAGTGTGTTCAGTGGAGGGGCCGGAATCCCTCTCTCTTTCTCTGACATAATTCTGGTCACACCAGGATAATTTGTAAATCTGCATTAGAAGCAGTTCCTTTCCCCATTTCCCATTCCTAATAAGGTGCTTGTGATGAACTAAGTGAGTGGAATTCTCTCCCCAGACTCCAGCCCCTCTTTGTTTTAAAATCCTTTAGTGAGCTGCTGCCGGAAGTGTGTGGTTTCATAACTCCCAAGATGCAGTGTTGGCCTGGAACACATCTGTAGTTTAGTCATCACAATGATGTTTCAAAGAGTCACAGCAACCTCTCCCATTTGCCAAAGGACAGAGGATGTTTGGGATTTTGATTCTATAATATTCTATAGAAATATGGTATCCATGCCACTATGTGGAAGGCACTGGGGAGGAAACCTTTTCAGGAAAAGCCAGGTGAGTCTTTTGGGTGAGGATTTGTAATATTTCCATCATGTTGCCTCAGTTGCTGTCAAATATAAATACCAGCTGTGTACCTGGACATAATCCCTCTGGCATGTCTGTGCTCATAGACCTCAGATCTGCAGCTTTAGTGAATCAGTGAATTGCTACCATTCACTTCCTTAATCCCTTTGGGCTTGGTAGTTGAGAATCAAGAACTATCTGTTTACCCTATCTCCAAGTTTTAATGAATTTATGAAAATGAACTCATTAAAATATGGCTGTATAAATTTGCATGCTTAACATTTCAGAGGCAATTTCATTTTAGAATAATAAGTATCATTTAATAAGGCTAGGCACTACAATAAGCATTTGTCATAAAACAACCCAATAAAAACCCAGTGACTCATATTTTGCAGAAGAGGAAACTGAGGCTCAGGAAAAGTAAGAAAAATTTACCCAAGGGCACACAAAATTCAAACATAATCTGACCAAAAAGTCTGAGCCCTTACAAATATTCAATCTTAAAAATTTGCAAAAGACACTGAATTGCCCACCTAATACTTCTTTTCACTTCTATGTTGATGATGCTATTCTCTGAGATTAAAAATTGAAACTAGAACAGAGCTTGAGGCCATTTTGACTCACTGTTGCAAGTGGGCATTTTCTGATGGTAGAATAGTAATCCTGGAATCTGGAGGCTGGGGAGACATCAAAGGGCTACTGTAGCAAACACACAAGGTTCCGTTTCCTATCACCTCCTCTTTCCTCTGCTAACCGTCCTCTTCCATCAGTGTGGGGTCAATCAGAAGGTTCCCACACTCCTAAATCAAAGAACGGACAAGTGATCCAAGCAAGGCACACAGAGCTGAGGGATGCCAAATCTGGTTCCAGTGACAGGCCCTGAAGAGACTGCCATTAGCTCTTGCTGTCCAGAACTCAGGAGCTTCTAGTCCTTTCTGAAGCTTAGCTCTTCAGCTTTCCCAGCAATTCTGAGAATGGGCCAGAGTCAGATTCTGCTGCTTGGAACTGAAGGATCCTACAAATGTCTAATCTGGGGTGTTCAAAGGACTGAGGGGCCAGACTCTGCTTCTGTACCCTTTGTCCTTGACAGTTTAAACTGTGACCGTCTAGCTCAGTTCTTGGGGCCTATAAGTTTTATTTTGCAAATGGGGGCTTCCCAGGCGGCCCTAGTGATAAAAGATTTACCTGCCAATGCAAGAGACCAGGGGTCTATCCCTGGGATATCCCCTGGAGTAGGAAATAGCAACCCGCTCCAGTATTCTTGCCTGGGAAATTCCGTGGGCAGAGGAGCCTGGTGGGATACAGTTCACGGGGCCAAAAATATGGGAACAGGACTGAGTGACTGAACACAGCACATTTTACAAATGAATATCATATGTGAAACGAATCGCCAGTCCAGGTTCGATGCAGGATACAGGATGCTCGGGGCTGGTGCACTGGGATGACCCGGAGGGACGGTATAGGGAGGGAGGTGGGAAGGGGGTTCAGGATGGGGAACACATGTACACCCAAGGCGGATTCATGTTGATGTATGGCAAAATCAATGCAGTATTGTAATTAGCCTCCAATTAAAATAAATAAATTTATATTAAAATTAAAAAATAAACTGCAAAAAGAAAAAATACATGAGGAGAGGGTGGCACCTTAGGAGCTCCTTTAATCTCACCATCATCTGTACACAGTCAAGACCGACGGGAACAACTGCCGCCCAACACACCCCGCTGCCAACACTTTCAAACTTGCTTCCAAATCACGTCTGAACTTTCCTTTAAACAGCTTATTATAACCAGCAAACTGTACGACAGCACATTCTTTGTATACACATTCAATGTTGGCAGTTTTTCTTATTTCCTACTCCATGCCTGTCAAAAGAGATTTGCTCAATAATTTCTTCTTTAGAGCTATTGAATCTGAAATTTATAAAATTTTAAGGGACCTTCCAAATTCAAGACCAAATCTAAAGAAGTTGATCAGAATTTTTAAGCTACGTTTCTCCCTATTCTTCATGCTATCACTTTCCAAAAAGGCAAAAATCTAAAGCTCCTTGTGAAAAGAGAAAAACAGAGGCTCAAACCTAATTCAGTTTTTTTGGCTTGAGATGAAATGCAATCTTATGTTTAACAGTGAATATCTGGGGTTTTTTGGTCAAAAATAGATTTCTCCTCTTTTCTATTTTTATAAATGAGCTAAAAAGCAATGTGAACAATTGAAGGGCATCTAAAGAGCTATATCAGGGTTGGGAGGTTTATGGCAATGGTGGTTGGAATACATAGTCCTCAGGACAGGAACAAATTGAATTCCAAAAGTTCAGATGGAAGTTTGTTTTTAAAACTTGAAACATATTTTCCATTGGAAATCATATTTAAAATGACAACTGTAGCCTAAAAGTTATCCTACAAAGGGCTTTCAGACTATCCTGAGTCCTGACACTACAGTAAATAGTCCTGGTTCACATGGTACAGAAAGGAACTTGCTGAACCTGATACCTCTTTCTTTACCCCTCACCCTAGCTTCCCAGCACCCTTTGCTTCCCTAAATCTCCTCTGGGGCCCTCTCTCTGGCTTTATACTTCCTCCAGGTGCTACTACCCTCAGGTCACCTGCAGCAAAATTACACCAGAGGCTTATTAAAATGAAAATTACTAAGCCCTATCTCTTACACAGAAATGTCTATGAGTGAATTCCTAGAAGGTCTCTGCATTTTAACTGGCTCCCCAGCTGATCATTTTGCACACTGAGGTTTGAGAGCTGCTGTCCTGAGTGTTTTGCTTTCCAACTGCCTACTTTCACCTCCACCCCAAATCCAAGTTTCTGTTCACTCCAGCTCACTGCTCTCAGCTCAAGTGTAGATGACAGCAAAAGATTAATGTAAGTTTATGGAATACTTGGGTGATGGAATCCTCAGGGTTCCTGCCCTCTTATCTACCTGTGAAAGCCCCTGATAATCATTTTTAACAACTATGTATATTTCTTTTCAGGTGGAGCTAGACAATTTTGTGTGTGTGTGTCTATGGCAGAGGGCGGGAGAATTGGAATTATATACGTGGAGAGATTTTTGCCCTACTTTAAAAAACGTAATCAAATGTATTTTCCAACCTGCTAAGTATTTTTTGACAATAGAATTTTAAGTGATTACTTAATATTTTAATTTTATGACAAGTTTTTTGACAAGTTTCCTATCTGTTGAACAAGTGTCACCATCACAAATAAGGCTGTGGTGAATATTCTTGTATATAGTCTTTGACAGAATCTCTCTGCTTGCCCTTGGGATTCATTTCTGGAAATAGAATTCAGAGTTTCTCACTGCACACTGCCAAAATGCCCTCTGGAAGAAATCGTACCAGTTAACGTTCCCAGAGGCTGGGTGTTATAGTTCCCTTCTACTGACTGCACCACCACCAATATTGAGTCATTTCAGGATTAGGAAACTTTCAGGCACTTTTCTTTTTTTTAATGAGGGATGATCTAAGCTGTGACTTCAAAGAATAAGGGGATAAGGAAGAGAGATCAATTGGAGCTGTGGGCAGAGTCCCAGAGTATGATTCAGGAGCTGGGGCCTTGGAACCTGGACTTTGCGACTGTCAGTCGGTCTGAGTCTCTCTGTGAACCACACCCACAGGAAGGCTGAATAGATCATAAGGCCACAAGCCAAGCAGAACCACTCACCTGGCAGTGCCTCTCCTACATTTCCAGCCAGTTAATCAGTGGTCCGCACATGTTTGGGTAAGAATAACACTGGCAAAATTAGAATTTCCTACATCCACCCAGAGATCCCAATTCAGTCATCACGAGGTACAGAGGAAACTGTTTTGTTACGATCCCGATGTGAGTCTACCATCAGTGGGCCTGGCACCTCACTTGGAGAAATATTTAACTAAAGGAGGGGAAGATCATCTCTGGAGGGCCAACCATATAAACACAAACTTATCTCAGGAAATCATTCCAGTATTGCTCTTTCCAAGAGGAATCCATTCCGAGCAGCTTCACAATATTATAATAATTCTTTTGCTCTGTATCAGAGGGCCCCAGTGTTTTTGGTACCAGGGACCAGTTTCACAGAAGGCAATTTTCCCATCGACCAAAGGTGGAGGGCAGGGGTAGAGGGCTTGGGGATGATTCAAGTGCATTGCACATACTCTGTGGCCGCTGAACTGACAGGAGGCGCAGCCCAGCTGGTAATGTAAGTGATGAGCAGCTGTAAATACAGATGAAGCTTCACTTGCTCACCTGCCACTTACCTCCTGCTACGTGGTGCACTGTGGCCTGGGCGCTGGGGACCCCTGCTCTACATTAAAAGAGACACCTATCCTTAAATGATGTGCTACTCCAACTCACCTAGCTTTCGGTCCACCCCCAGGGCTCAGTGTCTTTAACTATTACAGAGGTAGCTTATCAGGTCATCTTTCCTCCTCCAGCCTCATTCCTGAGACTAAGCTGGTTTGCTAAAGCTGAAACTCCAGTACTTTGGCCACCTCATGCGAAGAGTTGACTCATTGGAAAAGACTCTGATGCTGGGAGGGATTGGGGGCAGGAGGAGAAGGGGACGACCCAGGATGAGATGGTTGAATGGCATCACTGACTCGATGGATGTGAGTCTGAGCGAACTCTGGGAGTTGGTGATGGACAGGGAGGCCTGATGTGCTGCGATTCATGGGGTCGCAAAGAGTCAGACACGACTGAGCGACTGAACTGAACTGAACTAAAGCTGGTTTGGTGCTGAGTAGTGCTCACCAGAAAGAAATGAGAGCAAATGCAGGCAAACACTTGTGATGGCACAACCCTCTGTGGCGTAAAAGCAGCTTGTGAAATAAAGGCTGTAATAGAGTCATAGCCCAGGTACCTCCCGCCATCCCAGGAAAGGGCTCTGAGGCAAAGCACCTCAGCCTGGACAACACTGAGGAGAAAATCTGCATTAGCATCCAGGCCTCCCATTTGCCAGTTCCAGTTACCATCTCAATGTGTGCTTGAAGGGTCTCTGTCAACACTGCTTAGATCTGAATTCAAGTTCAAGGGAGATAAAAAGAGTTTGCTGAATTGCATCCCTTCAAAATTCACAGGAGTCCCTTGGACAACAAGGAGATCAAACCAGTCAATCCTAAAGGTAATCAACCCTGAATATACATTGGAAGGACTGATGCTGAAGCTGAAGCTCCAATACTTTGACCACTTGATGCAAAGAGCCAACTCATTGGAGAAGACACTGCTGCTGGGAAAGATTGAAGGCAGGAGGACAAGGGGATGACAGAGGATGAGATGGCTAGATGGCATCACGACTCAATGGACATGAGTTTGCGCAAGCTCCGGGAGATGGTGATGGACAGGGAAGCCTGGCGTGCTGCAGTCCATGAGGTCACAAAGATTCGGATACGACTGAGGGACTGAACAACAAAATTCGTATGTGGGAGACCCCATCCCTGGCACCTCAGAGTATGACTGCCTTTGGAAATACGATCTTTAAAGAGTAAGAGGTAACTGAGGTTAGATGACGTCACTAGGGTGGGCCCTAATCCAATATGATTGGTAAGAAGAGGCAATTAGGACACAGGTGCGCATGGAGGAAAGGCCCTGTGAAGACGGAGAGAGAAGACAGCTGCCTAGAAGAGGCCTCAGAATGAAATGAACCCTGCGGAGGCTGGGGTCTTGGACTCCTGACCTCTAAAATCAGAAGAAAAAACTGGTTCTGTTGTTTAAGTGACTGTAGTCTGTAGTACTTGGTTGGGGCAATCCTGGCAAACTGATACGCTCACTATAGTATGATTTGAACAACTCTCTCTCCTCTTGATACCCAGAATATTACTATGAGAGGCAGTTGGTTCTCTGGCTTTGGCTATTCAGTTTAGTAATCTCTCAACATTAAACACACACACTTGTAGCTCCTTCTGAGCCAGGCAGCTGGTTTACTCATCTCTATTCTCAGACTGCATATCAGAGTCTCAATCTAGTGGAATTCAAAAAAACATTTATTAAGTACTAACTATATGCCAGACAAGCTAAGTGATAAATACTGTAAAATATAGATGTGACCCTGGTATTTGAGACACTGACTGTCTGGGGAGGGAGAATGATGCTCGATCTAAGGGCTGTGATGGAACGAGCTTTGGGAGGACAGAGGTGGAGATGACGAATTTTGCTTGAGGGAGCTGAGGAGGCTCCAAAGAGGTGAGTTTGAAAGGATGAGTAGGAGGTTTGCAGACGAAGAAGAGGGAAATTCTGACTAAATGGAATGGTATGTGCCCAGACGCAGCAGTATCAGATCAAGTGTGTTTAGAAATGATGAGAACCTCAGCAGAGCTGGAGTATAAATAAGATTGTTGGGAGAAACTCAAAGGGCCACAGGCACCATCGCCAGGATGGTGGGCAGGACAAAACCACTCGGCTATGAGCAGGCCCCCAGACCCTTTCAGCATGTCTGCAGCACGCGGATGGGCCCTGCGATTCCAGCTCTAGTGCTTGGGCTTTTAAGAATACAGGGAGGCCAGCATCAGAACCCAAGTCCCCCATTTCATCTTCCCACGCTTGGCTTTCCCTTCTGGGGAGCTGGAAAGGAGCCAAGTACGAGAGGAGGACTGAGCTAGCCCCTAACATCTGCTCAGGAGAACATAATATCTTTATTGCTGTCTGTGTGTCCAAGGTTCAGTCAGCTTGTCAGAAACCCTGATGCTGTTCCTACTCCTTTCTGTGTGGTCACACCAGAATCTGTGTGTTTTGGCGAATATCTGATACTCTTCCTATTTATAACTATTTCCCATGTTATTCACTTATAGAGCTTCTGGAGTCCAATGTTCTGTCAAATCTCAGTTGGCTAGGAGTACGCAATAGTCATTAACACCACAGCTGGTTTTTTTTTCTTTTTAATAGCTTCCATGTATAGCTCAGTTGTTAAATATTCTTAGATAAGTTTAAAACTGTGTTAAAACACATATCTAGCTGGGTAAAAATGCTCATTTGTGTTAAGCGCCTTTTAAAATTAAAATACCAAAGCTAAAAATAAAAGTTCATAATTATCCAAATGGTAAAATATTCATTTTTGCCTTTTCAAGTATAGAAGAGTAAAAAGTATTTCTGAAAATGTATTTCCTGTCTGAGCTAAACCAAAACATAATCTTTGCTCAAAGTAAAATATCCTAGGGTTCTGTGCAAAGAACCAAATACCTTTTCCCTTTCATCTCTTCTGCTTCCTTATAATCTACTTCAAGAATAAGGAAGTTTAGTAGTTGCCTATTCAAATGTTGAATTTCTTTTCCATACAGAATTTTTAATACCTTATTTAAAAATTGACTAGCATATCTCTTAATTCCATAATAATCTTTGATATCATTTAGCAGCCTTTTAAGGAGAAGACAATGGCACCCCACTCCAGTACTCTTGCCTGGAAGATCCCATGGATGGAGGAGCCTGGTGGGCTGCAGTCCATGGGGTCGCAAAGAGTCGGACACGACTGAGCGACTTCACTTTCAGTTTTCACTTTCATGCATTGGAGAAGGAAATGGCAACCCACTCCCGTGTTCTTGCCTGGAGAACCCCAGGGACGGGGGAGCCTGGTGGGCTGCCGTCTATGGGGTCCCACATAGTCGGACGTGACTGAAGCGACTTAGTAGCAGCAGCAGCAGCCTTTTAAAATAATATCATTCTTGAAATGTAATTCACACAACATAATCCACTCAGTTGAAGTGTACAATTCAATGGCTTTTAGCATATTTACTAGATTGTGTAACCATCACCACAATCAATTTTAGAATATTTTCATGATTCCAAAAAGAAACCCCACACCCTTTAACTGTCACTCCCTATTTCCCCTCATTCTCTTCCCTCCAGCCCTAGGCAACCAGTAATCAACTCTGTGTTTATGGATTTGCCTGTTCTTGACGTTTTCTATCAATGGAATTATACAATATACAGTCCTCCATGACTGGCTTCTTTTACTTAGCATATTTTCAGAGTCCATCCATGTTATCGTATGCATCAGAATTTCATTCCTATTTCTGAGGAACTCAATTGCATAGGTATTTATACACCTATTTTGCTTATCCATTCACTGGTTGACAGACATTGAACTGTTTCCACATTTTGGCTGTTATGAATAATACTGCACAAGGTTTTGTATGAACATGTGTTTTCATACATTTTCTATGGAGTCCAATTGCTAGGTTCTATCATTTTGAGTGCTTTTCCATGTTGAACACCCTCAGATTTCATAACTAATTAACAGAGGGGAAGATACTGGTTAATGCTGTGTCCATGCACACAGGAAAGAGTCCACTTTGTTACCAATATCAGTACATAATTCTCTGGCCAAGATAAGAACTGAGTAATAACTCATCTCTGACTTATAGAAAGACAGGAAAGGATAGGGTCTATTTGGGGAGTTCAGATTTAAATTTTCTCAATGCTCCCTACTAACCATAACACTTTAGGCATTCTCAATTTCCTCATTTGTAGCATGGACAAAATAATATCACCATACAGTACATGGATTAAATGAAGTATTTTCAAACATTTATCATTGTATCTAAAACATAGTAAGTGATCAATAAAAAGCTGCTTTCAAGTGGTTTGGCTGGAATACAAGTAGAGATAGGGAGCAGAAAGTAAGTTGGACTCATAATGCATAGAGACGTCATGTGGGCAATGAGAAGTTGAATGTTAGATCTCTAAGCAGTAAGGAATCACAAAGATGCTGGTGTAGGGGAGCACCAGCATTAGAGCTGAGTGTTGGCAAGAGCCTGTAGAAGGGGATAAAGTTGGGCTGCTCTTCAGAAGGCTATTGCAGGAGTCCTGGGAGAAGGTAATAAGGGTCTGAGATAAAGCAGAAAGCATAAACATTTAAGTGAGGAGCCTATTTGGAAGTCTTTCTATAAAGGCAGCCTATATAGAACACGGAGACTGCTTAAATTTTGAAGGCAAAAGAGAAGCTGAAGCTTTTAAGCCTATATCCAAGAGAATAGTGATGTCATTAACAAGGAAAAACGGTTAAGAGAAAAGATCAGTTCATCTTTGG
Source organism: Ovis canadensis (assembly GCF_042477335.2). Taxonomy (NCBI): domain Eukaryota; kingdom Metazoa; phylum Chordata; class Mammalia; order Artiodactyla; family Bovidae; genus Ovis; species Ovis canadensis. The sequence goes on from NC_091251.1 coordinate 82,026,712, forward strand.
CTCAGAGGGGTCAGAGGCACCTGTGAGACACGAGTGTGAAGGTGTTGAGCGGACAAGTAGAAATGGGGACTAACCATGAAAGGGTCCAGGCGAGAGGTTCTGGAGGTATCAGTACCTGGCAAGAATGTGGGGGGCTCGGTAGGTGACAGACCTTCATGGGAGGGTTGAAATTGCCATCAAGAAGCGAAGGACAAGAACTGAGGAGAGATGGATGAAACCTGTCTCACATGCCTAAGGAGGTTACTAACAGGGAAATCCTTTCCAGCTGTCAAGTTCTGCAAAGACTCAAATTGATGAGAAACAGAAGAACGAACAGCTGCTGTGGAGAAGGTCAACCAGTGGTGCAAGTGGGATTGAGTTTTTGATGGTTCTGAGAAACAGTCAAATGAAATAATCACACTGCTAGTCCTTGGAAAGGATACGGTAACAAAGGAGCCATTAAGCCAAACTATTTTTGACAGGAGATTTTCTCCTCTATGCCTCAAATAACCAGGTTGATCGGTCCAACTTTCCTGATTATTCCAACTGCATTTTAAGTCTGCATTTTCAGTCATGCTTCCAAATTAGAGTGACGATTCTTGGGCGGGGGGGGGGGGGGGGGGGCTTCTATGACAAGGCACTGGTGGAGGAATCGAGAGTGCCATCCACTGTCCCTTTGAAGGAGACAATTTCTAGAACAAACTTTTCTCCATCACACATTTTGCATCACGTCTTCAAAATATAAATAGTTCCACATTTGAAAATTTGCAGTCAGTCAAAGGATGGTGGTCTGTTGGTGACATCTGCCTTTTCAGTTCAGTTCAGTCACTCAGTCGCGACCGACTCTTTGCGACCCCATGAATCACAGCACGCCAGGCCTCCCTGTCCAACACCAATTCCCGGAGTTCACTCAAACTCACGTTCGTCGAATCTGTGATGCCATCCAGCCATCTCATCCTCTGTCGTCCCCTTCTCCTCCTGCCCCCAATCCCTCCCAGCATCAGAGTCTTTTCCAATGAGTCAACTCTTCTCATGAGGTGGCCAAAGTACTGGAGCTTCAGCTTTAGCATCGTTCCTTCCAAAGAAATCCCAGGGATGATCTCCTTCAGAATGGATTGGTTGGATCTCCTTGCAGTCCAAGAGACTCTCAAGAGTCTTCTCCAACACCACAGTTCAAAAGCATCAATTCTTCAGCGCTCAGCCTTCTTCACAGTCCAACTCTCACATCCATACATGACCACAGGAAAAACCATAGCCTTGACTAGACGGACCTTAGTCGGCAAAGTAATGTCTCTGCTTTTGAATATGCTATCTAGGTTGGTCATAACTTTCCTTCCAAGGAGTAAGCGTCTTTTAATTTCATGGCTGCAATCACCATCTGCCTTTTAATTTCTAGCAAAATCTTTCTCCATGTCTCCCCAGATTCATTTGGTCAGAACCTGAGGCTAGAGGGGGGTAGGGCCCAGAAAGACAGGAGGCCACTGTGCCCTCCAGTTTTCCAGCTGCTAGCACTCAACTCCTGTAATCACAATGGTTTTTCACAAGGACCTTGAGAGATCCTTGTGAGATCCTTTGTCTCCAATTTTCAGACAAACAAATGGTGACTAAGTTAAAGCTGACCAAAGTCAAAGGCTACTTAGTGGCTGAGCTATAAGCTGAACATATATTTGTTGAACTCATGTTTTTTCTAGTAAGTAATTTCTTTTCTGCCAGGTGTGTGAAGATCCCTACACTATTCACCACCATGGTCCCCAAAGCAGTAATACTCATACTGTCTAGGTGAAGGCATAACTGTGCTTCAAGGCATTGGATCCTCCCTACCCTAAACCATTTGGTATTCCATCATTTTAAACTACATTCACCTTTTCATACATTTTTCTGGATACATTTTATTCTCAAGTGCCTCTATGACTGAATGAAAGAAAACTACACCTTTTTCAGCTTAAATGTTTTTCCTACGCCCTTCTTAGATAAACCTGTGATAAGAGAAGCATTAAAATAGATTTTGTGTCAATGAAAAAGTGAGTCTCAGATATAAATTATATAAATAGCTTTCCATAATCAGGATTGCAAAAATGAAAAAGACACGTTTGAAAATATTTAGCAATGACAAAGTTCCAAGAATGTAAGAGTTACTAATAGTTGTATATTTTAGTTGCTTGTGGATAATGCAAGTATAACAGCCATTTTGAACAAAACATTCTACAAATCAGAGCAACTAGGAATTCAAGTGCAAATTAATTTATGAATTTAATAGCTTTTATGTTTCCTCCAAATAATACACTAAAAAGTCTTCCTTTTATATGTACTTCCATAAGTACAGATACAGTAAAGCATGCCTAGTGAGGTCTGCAATTTGACTAAAATAAATCACTAGTTGCCAACATTAAGGGGAAATAGTAATTTATTGGGCTGTAGTGAATTCAAGCTTTTTAAATTATAGTCTGTCCTAGGGGGAAACTATCCCCATACAAATGCATTTACAAGAAAATTATTGGAAAAGTTCGGAAGCCTAGGCATTTAGTATATTTTGCAGTGACATAGTATTTTATTACTGTCGTTATTTGCCCGAGTTAAAGTGCTTATCAGACTTGATCTCAGCCACAAGAAAGTTTAAATAGTAAAAGAAAAAGTAGTGTTCCTTCCAACAATATCCCTGGTTCTTCATATTTGAGGTGTTCTAAAGTTTTCTAAGCTTTTTATTACACTGCTTCTCAAAAACAGCTCCTTTCCTAAATAAATAAGGACTTTAAATATACAGATTTATAAGCTGTTTGACTTGGGTAATTTGTAAATTAGGTTGGAACTAAAAATGAACCACCACGTTTTATTAAAACTAGTGTCCCGTCTCTGTGGGGGATTTTCTTCTGCCTGGCCAGAGTATATTTGGAAACTTTTCCTTTTATGGCTTTAAAGAGAGTTCAACCCTATGCACACGCTCACAAGCTCAAACACAGTTGTGGTTTTGTGCATCAGCCCCCGTGAGCTTCACTCTGTTTTCCAGCCAGCGGCCCAGGGTCTTTCACGCGATCCCCCTCATGCTCGTACCCACATCTCTTGAGCACCGGGCGCAAACTCCTTCCCTTGAGGTAATCTCACTGTCAACACCCTACAAAAGGCTGCTCTGTCCTAACAGCACACACACACACACACAGTGATGTGGATTAGAATCGTGTCAACTTCCTGTTCTCTGACTACCCCCTCCCACCGACCCTCGGCGCTGTCCCCCAGGAAACCCCTGGCCCTCTTTTCCATCCTCTTCAGAGGCCATTGCAAACCTCCTCTCCACATCCTGCACCCTCAGTCCATGACCTCCCCATCTGCCCTTCACTCGCCTTCATTCCTTTCCTTTCCCTTCCAGGAAAAAGCCTACTCCCTCCACCTTCTCAGGAACCTTGCCCCATTAATAATTCTCTCTCTAGTCTGAATGTTCTCTCTTTCCTTGGTTGATTTTTTCCCATTAGACACAGAATCTTCTGGGTTCTCTAGCATCTCCCTGGTCCACTCCTTAAGGGCTGGCAGCCCTTACATATAGGTGGCCCCAGGGTCCTTTGCAAAGCTCTCTTCATTACCCTCCACACTTTCCTAGGGTTTCCCCATATTCACCTACAAAGTCAGGGTCTGGTGAGGAGACAGAACCACATCAGTTACTTTAACTGAGATACATTAATATATAGAGTTGTTAACTAGGCATAAAGTTGTTAACTAGTTAACTGAAAGGGTAAAAAGAGAACTCTAACGGTATAGCAGGAAGAAATTCTGCCTCCAGGACTGAAAGTACAAAAGGAAGAAGTAGCATTTAGAGAAGAGGCCCCATGAGGTGGGACTTGGACTATGGGGAAAGGGTCAGAGCTGGGGGCTGGAACGCCTCAAAGGCAAGCGACAGGAAGCTGGTTCCGCAAGTGTTAGAAAAACTGTATACTGGCCCGACAACTCCTGGCATGAACTGCAACTGCTGGAGTGAGGAAGGGAGCGTCAGCTCTCCCTTCTCGGCCCCACAGCTGCCCTCTGGTGGCAAAGTCTGCAGAAAAGGTAACTGGCAAAGCAGAAACGTGGTTTGCAGAGTCCCAACTTCAGCATCTGAAAATGGGCAGAGAGAGTGAATTTGGATCAAGAGAGGAAAACTGGCACGACCCCAGAGCCTCAAATACCACAGGGGGATTAAAATATAAAACCTATTTCCCCATCCCAAGCCTCTCTCTAGAGCCATAGACTCATTTAGCCAATCCTCTCTCCCTACTGGAACGTTTATCTGGATGGCCCATTGTTACTTCAAACTCTATGATGTTCTAAGTTGCTCTCATTACCCTTCTCCCTCTCCTTCCCAGCCCCGCCCCCTTTTCCCCTGCCCCACCACATCATAATGATACGTGTAAGTATAATTTCACCATGAGCACTCCCTACACTCCCTGTCCTTCACTCCCCCGACTCAGTCAGTCTTCCACTCACTGTAACAGCTCTCACATCCATTCCCTCCTCTCCACCCTCATTGGCCATTTTTCACCTGTACCCTCGTTTCTTACTGGATTATCAAGCACTGTCTCCTAACTAGTCTCGTGGCTCAGATGGTAAAGAATTCACCTGCAATGCAGGAGACCCAGATTTGATCTTTGAATTGGGAAGATCCCTTGGAGAAGGGAATGGCTACCCACTCCAGTGTTCTTGCCTGGAGCATTCCATGGACAGAGGAGCCTGGCGGGCTGCAGTCCATGGGCTTTCAAAGAGTCTGACAGGATTGAGTGACTAACAGTTTCCCTTTTCACAGAACTAGTCCTATGTCTCACATTTGACCCTGTTGCCACACCCTGGGCTCTCATTCGCTGCAGATTCCCTAAATAAACAGTGGTCTTTCTGAAATGCACAGCTTACCACCCTGACCTCTGCTTAAAATCCTTTACTGGCTACCCTTAACCTTCTAAATGAAATGCTCTCTGGCATGCATTAGAAAGCTCTCCTGTTTTAATTCTCATCTCGACTTCTGCCCACCACCTTACCCCTCAGTCCAACCAGAATTCAAGGATCCGCATGTACAGTACCACTCTGCATTCCTATGCCCGGCTGTGATCCCTCTGGCCTTTGAGCACTTGAACATCCCCTTCCCCTTTCTGGTTAATCATATTTCCCACCTCTGACCCTTCTTGCCTTTCTAACTTCTTTCCATCCTTCAGGACTAAGCAAGGTGCTGAGTCCTAGGAGAATTCTCCCAGTCTCAGCCCCCACGCTCACCCCCCTAGTCTGTTGCTGTCTCTCCCATGAGTCCTCGTAACCCTTCCCAGCATGCTTCTTGGTGGTGTTACGGAAAGGTTAAACTTGAGCCCGCTGGAGCCAACTCCATATTCAGTTTCTATCACTTCATCTTGCTGTCTGTGACTCTGGGAAAAATCATTCAAGCTTAATAGCCCTCAGTTCCCACGTATGTAAACTGGAGCCTGTAATAGTACCTTCCTGACAGATGGTTATGAAGATTAAATGAGATAATATTTATAAAAGCTCATTCTTAGTTTTCAATCATTCTTTTCAAAGTATCTCACTTCTGACTGTTGATACATGTAGATTATTTTGAAACCAAGACAGAAACTGATAGTGTACTACTAAAGAATAACAATGCTCTTATGCTAAAACTTACAACCACATTTACTTGGAAAGGCCAGGACCAGACAGGTACTGTAACTGCCTTGATTCCTAAATATAGGGATGGGCTCAAGTTTCACATTCTCTTAGGCACTAGGGCCTTCTACTTTCTCTAGGAAAGAGAATGAATGCTTTGCCAGTTGCCAGTCCTGGGTCCTCTGGCTGGTGCTAAAGTCAGTTTGGTGGGAACACCATTAACTTCTTAATGGGAAAGGTGGAATTGGCCAGCACCCAGTTTCTACCTCCCAGTTTTGCTGGGGTTCTGACTGGGCCTGGGCAGGAGAATCCAATGAGGCATGAGCTGAGGTTGCAGTTTTTCCCCAAAGTGTAGTAGCCAACAGGCCTCTGTTCTACCTTGATGCAAGCACTCAACATTTAACTTGTGCTAGAGAATGCAAGGTCCAATGGGGTCATAAAACATTATTCCAAAAGAGATTATTCCCACCCCTCAACTAATTCCTTCTACCACACACAGAGGCAAGGAAAATCAAGCCAACAGCATGGAACTTCTCCAGAGAGCCTTCTGACCACCATGTGTGCAGGCCTCAAATAGAGCCATGGGGACCTCAGTATTTGGGGAAGGTACGGGCGCAGAAGAAAGATGCATGAATGTGTTTTGTTTCAATTTTCTTTTCACCAGGCCTATCCTTGACTTTTCACAGATTTCCCAGCAGAAGATCAGGGTGGATGATGACATGAGAGAAAAATGCTCCACTGTGGCCAGTTCCTGTTCCTCCGGAGAGCCATTCACATGCACATGGACAGGCAGCCAAGAGACTCAGTTGCCTCCCACAGTGGCTGGGGAGGTCGTGCTGCTCCCCAGGAGTGGGGATGGAGTGACCTCTGTGTCTCCATCCTCCAGGAGGATGCAGCTCATTCTGGCCTCTGTCCAGTGCAGCCTGTCACCTCACATGGCCTCACTGAGGCCAGCCAAGTTCCTGCCAATTAGCATCAGCCGGCTACATAATGCCCTCTTGTGCCTCCTTCCAAGAAGGCCAACTCTTGACACTCCCACGACAGGGCTGTGAAATTACTAGGAAAAGTGGGGCAGGGAGAGCGCTGTTTTTGTGCTTTTTGTTTGCTTTAATGTGACAAGTTTTTTGGCCTTGCTCAAAAGAGATCTCCCCTTGAGGAAAAAGCAAGAGGACCTGAATATGCAAAGGCAGGCTAAAATATACTATGTCCAGAGAAACTTTCCTCCAGAAGAATACAGTGAGCATGACTCACACTCTCTGGGATGTTTTATTTTCTAAGAACAAATCTATAGGATCACAAAATCAGACCACATGCAAGCATTTTGCATGCATTTGCCATCATCGTTAGGTGTTATAAGTATATTTTATCTAAGATATTACAACCAAGTTATGAGAGCCTTCACTTTTCATTCTTCCATACTAGTGCCCTTCCTGCCTGACGTGTAGAAAGATAATTAATATGCTGGTCCTGCAGGAAAGGAAATTGTCTTCCAAACTATTAATGAGAGATGTTTTAGCCTTTTTTAAATTAGTGAAAGACACAATTTTCATTTAAAAAAATTAGTGTCAGCTTGCAATGATTCACTAGAAAGTTCAAAAAGAGTACATATTGGCTTAAATGGTTGGCTTCTGAATATATTTTATGTATTTGAACAAATTTATTTCTAATTCTGAATTTAATTTTTGCCTAGGATAGTGGGAAGTCAAGTTATTTTCTACAAAATAATCAGTAAAATCGATGAAGGCAGCCATGAAATTAAAAGATGCTTACTCCTTGGAAGAAAAGTTATGACCATCCTAGATAGTATATTCAAAAGCAGAGACATTACTCTGCTGACTAAGGTCCATCTAGTCAAGGCTATGGTTTTTTCAGTAGTCATGTATGGCTGTGAGATTTGGACTGTGAAGAAGGCTGAGTGCTGAAGAATTGATGCTTTTGAACTGTGGTGTTGGAGAAGACTCTTGAGAGTCCCTTGGACTGCAAGGAGATGCAACCAGTCCATTCTGAAGGAGATCAGCCCTGGGATTTCTTTGGAAGGAATGATGCTAAAGCTGAAACTCCAGTACTTTGGCCACCTCATGTGAAGAGTTGACTCATTGGAAAAGACTTTGATGCTGGGAGGGATTGGGGGCAGGAGAAGAAGGGGACGACAGAGGATGAGATGGCTGGATGGCATCACGGACTCAATGGACGTGAGTCTGAGTGAATTCCAGGAGTTGGTGATGGACAGGGAGGCCTGGCATGCTGCAATTCGTGCGGTCACAAAGAGTCGGACACGACTGAGTGACTGAACTGAACTGAACTGAAGTTGATTTCACACTTTTTTTCTCTAACAAAGGAAACCTTATTTAAATAAAATCTTGCTTAAAAGCCCTATAAATAAAATGAGTTTTTTTAAAAATGGAGCAGCTTTGGCAGAAGCAGAGGAGGGGGGCCTGCGCCTAGCTCTCTTATCTGTCATGTCCACCCCATAGTGACACCAAGTATGCTCTGAAGACAGCTGCTAAAATAAGCATATTCAAAGATGCTCACCATCACTAACCATTAAGGAAATTCAGGTGAAAACCATGAGGTATCACTGAACACCTATCAGAACCCCAAATACTGGCAAGTAGAGCAAGAAACAAGATCACTCATACCCTCCTCATGGGAACAAAAAATGGTGCACCTACTCTGGAAACTAACTTGGCAAAAACTAAACGTGCAACTACTAAACAATTCAATAATTGCACTCCTGAATTTAAGTGACAACTTAAATTTACACACAAGGTTGTACACAAGTGTTCAGTTCACATGAGCTCCATTTGTAATAGTTCTCAAATGGAAACAACCAAGATATTAACAGATGAATGGTTAACCAAGCCAAATTTGGAATCATACTAGAGAATACTCCTCAGCACTCAAAAAGGAACATATTTTAAATATATAGAACAACCTAGATCAATCTCCAGAGAATTATGCTGTGAGAAGAAAGCCAGTCCCAAAAGGTTACATTCTGTATGATTCCATTTGTGTAGCACTCTTACAATGACAGGCTTCCAGAAATGGAGAACATATAACCATTTGCCAGGGATTAAGCATGTGGCATCACAAGGGCAACAGGAAGGATTCTGAGGGTGATGGAAATGTCTCCTATCTTAACTGTATCAGTATCAATATGCTTGTTGTAATATTGTTCTGTAAAATGTTACTATTGGTAGAAATTGGGTAAAAGGCACAGGTTCTTTTATTTCATAGAACTGCATGACAGTCTACAGTTTTTAGACATAACCCCACAGCTATGACTTGGATGTTCCTTGCCAGTGGTTTTACCCTGTTTAGAGCTGATCCACATTATTACTCAAGAAGTGGTCATGATGCCTCTCAGAAAAATGCCAGATACCAGGTTACACTCAACTTTCCTCCTTTCCAATGGAGTCAAAAGCACTTACTTGAGCAGATATCATTAATCAACACAGGATTCTGTACTGGAAATTGACCTCTTGCTTTTAGGTTCACATCTTCTCTTAACTGCTAAGTATTCAGGTGCTAAGACAGTGAAAGTAAGCAGTAGATGAATAATATCAACAAGAGATGATTAATTTTCTGGTTGGTTGGTGTGGCATGTACTTACCTAATTACAAATATGAATTAAGCTATATTATTTTACAAATACATACTATATACCATGGTAGGCTGAATTATGATTCCCCAAAGAGGTTCATGTCCTAATCCCTTGAATGTTAACCTTACGTGGAAAAAGGGAATTTGCAGATATGATTAACAATGATTTTAAGATGAGGTAATTCTAGATTGTCCAGGTGGACCCAATGTCATCACAAGAGTTTTTACACAAGAGAGGAAAGAGGTCAGAGAGAAAAGACAATGTGATGATGGAAGCAAAGATTGGAATGGGGTGGCTGTAAACCAAGAAATACTGGAAGCCTCTAGAGCTGGAAGAGGTAAGAAATGGATTCTTCTGTGAAACCTCTAGAAGGATCAGCCTCGTCGACACCTTTATTTCAGTGCATCAAGACTCATTTCAGACTTTCGATCTCTAAATTTCAAGAATAAATGGATGCTATCTTAAGGCGCAGCATTCATGGTGATTTGTTACAGCAGCAACAGCAAATCAGCACCTTGACTTGCTATATCGTAGCTTCAAATACCATACAGCTGTCAAAGGAAGAAAAGAGAAATAATGGAGAACAGGATGGCGGGGGAGTAGGTGAACATGGAGTACATCTCTCTCCATGGGTACATCAGGAATACACCGTCAGACACAGAAGATCTTGCAGAACACCAGCTGAGAGCAGGCAGGAATACCTGAGCACTGGAAAAGAATACACAGAACCATGCGAAACTCGAGATCAAACTCTGAGCCTGTGGAGTGGGAGCGCTGATGCCAAGACCCTAGACGACCAGAGAATTCCTAACCCTAGAAGTATTAATTAGTGAGAACTCCCACACAGGCAACCATCTATATACAAGACTTGGCATCACCCAATTGCCAGCAGCATCCTGTGCAGGATGCCTCATCCAAACAACAAACAAGATAAAAATACAAACCAAATCATCAGCAGACAGGACTACAACGTCACACAGACATGCACATCAGAGAAAAACTCACTTCCTCCCACCAGAATGCAAACACAAGTCACATCCTACACAAAACTGGACCACAAAAAAAGCTGGACCACAAAACTGGTCCAACCACAAAACTGGACCAACCATACCCGCTGAGGGCAGAAACCAAAAGGAAGAAAGAATTCAACCTTGAAGCCTAAGAAAAGGAGACCTCAAACACAGTACATTAAAAAAAAGAAAGAAAGAAAGAAAGAAAGAAAAGGCAGAGAAATATTGTGTAAATGAAGGAACAACCTAGAAACACACAAGTCCAAATAAATGAAGGATATAGGCAAACTGAGGTTATTGATATTTCTCCCGGCAATCTTGACTCCAGCTTGTGTTTCTTCCAGTCCAGCGTATCTCATGATGTACTCTGCATAGAAGTTAAATAAGCAGGGTGACAATATACAGCCTTGACGTACTCCTTTTCCTATTTGAAACCAGTCTGTTGTTCCACATCCAGTTTTAACTGTTGATTCCTGACCTGCATACAGATTTCTCAAGAGGCAGGTTAGGTGGCCTGGTATTCCCATCTCTTGAAGAATTTTCCACAGTTTATTGTGATCCACACTGTCAAAGGCTTTGGCATAATCAATAAAGCAGAAATAGATGTTTTTCTGGAACTCTCTTGCTTTTTCAATGATCCAGTGGATGTTGGCAATTTGATCTGTGGTTCCTCTGCCTTTTCTAAAACCAGCTTGAACATCAGGAAGTTCATGGTTCACATATTGCTGAAGCCTGGCTTGGAGAATTTTAAGCATTACTTTACTAGTGTGTGAGATGAGTGCAATTGTGTGGTAGTTTGAGCATTCTTTGGTATGACCTTTCTTTGGGATTGGAATGAAAACTGACCTTTTTCAGTCCTGTGGCCACTGCTGAGTTTTCCAAATTTGCTGGCATATTGAGTGCAGCACTTTCACAGCATCAACTTTCAGGATTTGAAATAGCTCAACTGGAATTCCATCACCTCCACTAGCTTTGTTCGTAGTGATGCTTTCTAAGGCCCCCCACTTGACTTCACATTCCAAGATGTCTGGCTCTAGATGAGTGATCACACCATCGTGATTATCTGGGTCATGAAGATACTTTTTGTACAGTTCTTCTGTGTATTCTTGCCACCTCTTCTTAATATCTTCTGCTTCTGTTAGGTCCATACCATTTCTGTCCTTTATCAAGCCCATCTTTGCATGAAATGTTCCCTTGGTATCTCTAATTTTCTTGAAGAGATCTCTAGTCTTTCCCATTCTGTTCTTTTCCTCTATTTCTTTGCATTGACCGCTGAAGAAGGCTTTCTTCAGATATGCAGATGACACCACCCTAATAGCAGAAAGTGAAGAGGAACTAAAAAGCCTCTTGATAAAAGTGAAAGAGGAGAATGAAAAAGTTGGCTTAAAGCTCAACATTCAGAAAACGAAGATCATGGCATCCAGTCCCATCACTTCATGGGAAATAGATGGGGAAGCAGCAGAAACAGTGTCAGACTTTATTTTTTGGGGCTCCAAAATCACTGCAGATGGTGACTGCAGCCATGAAATTAAAAGACGCTTACTCCTTGGAAGAAAAGTTATGACCAACCTAGACAGCATATTCAAAAGCAGAGACATTACTCTGCCGACTAAGGTCCATCTAGTCAAGGCTATGGTTTTTCCAGTAGTCATGTATGGATGTGAGAGTTGGACTGTGAAGAAAGCTGAGCGCCGAAGAATTGAGGCTTTTGAACTGTGGTGTTGGAGAAGACTCTTGAGAGTCCCCTGGACTGCAAGGAGATGCAACCAGTCCATTCTGAAGGAGATCAACCCTGGGATTTCTTTGGAAGGAATGATGCTAAAGCTGAAACTCCAGTATTTTGGCCACCTCATGTGAAGAGTTGACTCATTGGAAAAGACTCTGATGCTGGGAGGGATTGGGGGCAGGAGGAGAAGGGGACGACAGAGGATGAGATGGCTGGATGGCATCATGGACTCGACGAACGTGAGTCTGAGTGAATTCCAGGAGTTGGTGATGGACAGGGAGGCTTGGTGTGCTGCGATTCATGGGGTTGCAAAGGGTCAGACACAACTGAGCGACTGAACTGAACTGAACTGATAGGCAAACTACCTGTAAAAGAATTCAAAGTAATGATAGTACAAATGATCCAAAGACCTCAAAAATAGAATGGAGAAAATGCAAGAATCAATAAACACATTTAACAAAGACCTGGAATAAATAAATAGAGACAAACAACACAATTACTGAAATTTTAAATACTCTAGAGGGAATCAATAGCAGAATATCCAAGGCAGAAGAATGGATAAGTGAGCTGGAAGATAGAATGGTGGAAATAACCACTGAAGAGCAGTATAAAGTAAAAAGAATGAAAAGAACCGAGGACAATCTCAGAGACCTCTGGGACAATATTAAACACAAACATTCAAATTATAGGGGTCCTAGAAGAAGAGAAAAAGAAACAGTATGAGAAATTTTTTGAAGCGCTCATAGTAGAAAATTTTTCCAACATAGGAAAGGAAATAGTCAATAAAGCCCAAGAAGTTCAGAGAGTACTATACAGGATAAACCCAAGGAGAAACATGCCAAGACACATACTAATCAAACTAACAAAAATTAAACACAAAGAAAGAATATTAAAAGCAGCAAGGGAAAAGCAACAAGTAACATACATAGGAAACCCTGTACATTTAATGGCTGATCTTTCAGCAGAAACTCTGCAGGCCAGAAGGCAATGGCAGGATATATTCAAAGTACAGAAAGGGGAAAATCTACAACCAAGATTACTCTACCCAGCAAAGATCTCATTCAAAATTGATGGAGAAATCAAAAGCTCTACAGACAAGTAAAAGTTAAGAGACTTCAGTACCACCAAACCAGCTTTACAACAAATGTTAAAAGGACCTATATAGACAGTAAATACAAGAGAAGAAAAAGACATATATAAACAAACCCCATGCAATTAAGAAAATGGCACTAGGAACATATATATCAATAATTACTTTAAATGCAAATGGATTAAATGCTCCAACCAAAAGACACAAACTGTCTGAATGGATACAAAAACAAGACCCATACATACACTGTCTACAAGAGAGCCACTAAAGACACATATAAACTGAAAGTGAGAGGATGGAAAAATAAATTCTATGCAAATAGGAATCAAAAGGAGGCCAGAGCAGCAATCCTCATATCAGACAAAATGACCGTAAAGAATATTACAAGAGATAAGGAAGGACACTACATAATGATCAAGGGATAAATTCAAGAAGAAGACATAAGAGTTGTAAACATTTATACACCCAACACAGGAGCTCCTCAATACATAAGACAAACACTAACAGACATAAAAGGAGAAACTGACAGTAACACAATAATAGTAGGGGGCTTTGACACCCCACTTACACCAATGGACAGATCATCAAAACAGGAAATTAATAAGGAAAGAGAAGCCTTAAATGACACATTAGACCAGATGGATCCCCTTGATATCTTCAGGACATTCCATCCAACTGCAGAAGAATACACTTTTTTCTCAAGTGCACATGGAACATTCTCTAGGATAGAGCACATTTTGGGTCACAAATCAAACCTCAGTAAACTTAAGAAAATTGAAGTTGTATGAAGCATCTTTTCTGACCACAAGACTATGAGACTAGATATCAATTAGAAGAAGAAAAAACTATAAAAAACACAAACACATGGAGATTAAATGATGTTTCCAAATAATGAATGGGTTACTGAAGAAATCGAAAGGGAAATTTAAAAATTCCTAGAGACAAATGACAATGAAACCACAACTCAAAACCTATGGGATGCAGCACAAGCAGTTCTACAAGGGAAGTTTACAGCAATACAACTCTACCTCATCAAAAGGTAGGAAAGAAAAACATTGACTAGACACCTAAAACAACTGGAAAAAGGATAACATAAAACCCCCAAAGTTAGCAGAAGGAAAGAAATCATAAAGATCAGAGCAGAAATAAATGAAAAAGAAATGAAAGAAATAATAGTAAAGTTTAATAAAACTAAAAGCTGGTTCTTTGAGAAGATAAACAAAATTGATAAACGTTTAGCCAGACTCATCAAGATAAAGAGAGAGAAGAATCAAATCAACAAAACTGGAAATGAAAAAGGAGATGTTACAACAGACAACACAGAAATACAAAGGATTATAAGAGACTATTATGAGCAACTATTCCCTTATGACTCAGCTGGTAAAGAATCCGCCTGCAATGCAGGAGACCTAGGTTCAACCCCTGGGTTGGGAAGATCCCCTGGAGAAGGGAAAGGCTACCCACTCCAGTATTCTGACCTGGAGAATACAGTCCATGGAGTCACAAAGATTTGGGACACAACTGAGAGACTTTTACATTTTATATGGCAATAAAATGGATAGCCTGCAAGAAATGGACAGATTCTTAGAAAAGTTCAATCTTCCAAGACTAAACCAGGAAGAAATAGAAATCATGAACAACCCAGTTACAAGCACTGAAATCAAAACTGATAAAAATTTGCCAAAAAAGAAAAGCCCAGGGCCAGATGTCTTCACAGGTGAATTTTATCAAACATTTAGAGGAGAGCTAATTCCTATCCTTCTAAAATGCTTTCAAAAAATTTCAGAGGAAGGAGCACTTCCAAACTCATTCTATGAGGCCACCATCACCCTGATATTAAAACCAGACAAAAATAACACACAAAAAAAGAAAATCAGAGGCCAATATCACTGATGAACATAGATGCAAAAACCCTAAGCAAAATTCTAGCAAACAGAATTCAACAACACATTAAAAAGATCACCACAATCAATTGGGTTTATCCCAGGGATGCAAGGATTCATTGTCAATATACACAAATCAATGTGCATATTGATTTGTGTATATGTGATACACCATATTAACAAATTGAAAGATAAAAACCATATGATAATCTCAATAGATGTAGGAAAAGCCTTTGACAAAATTCAGCACCCATTTATTATAAAAATTCTTCAAAAAATGGGCATAGAAGAAAACTACCTCAACATAGCAAAGGCCAAATATGATAAACACAGAGCAAGCATTATTCTCAATGGTGAAAAACTAAAAGCATTCCCTCTAAGATCAGGAACAAGACAAGGATTCCCACTCTCAGCATTATTATTCAATATAGTTTTGGAAGTCCTAGCTACAGCAGAGAAGAAAAATAAAAGGAATCCAGGTCGGACAAGAAGAAGTAAAACTCACTGCAGATGACATGATACTATACATAGAAAACCTAGAGATACTATCATATTAAAGATTTTAAAATTAAAAAAAGAAAAAAAAAAAGAAAACCTAGAGATACTATCAGAAAATTACTAGAGCTAATCAGTGAATTTAGCAAAGTTGCAGGATACAAAATCAATACATAGAAATCACTTGCATTCCTATATACAAACAATGAAAAACCAGATAGAGAAATAAAGGAATCAATCCCATTCACCATTGCAACAAAAAGAATAAAATATTTAGGAATAAATCTACTTAAGGAGACAAAAGAACTGTATATAGGAAACTATAAGACACTGATGAAAGAAATCAAAGATGACATAAAAAGATGGAGAGATATTCCATTCCTAGGTTGGAAGAATCAATATTGTGAAAATGACTACACTACCAAATGCAATCTACAGATTCAATGCAATCCCTATCAAATTACCAATGACATTTTCCATAGAACTAGAATGAAAATTTCACAATTCACATGGAAACACAAAAGACCCCAAATAGCCAAAGAAATCTTAAGAATAATGGAGCTGAGGGAAATCAACCTTCCTGGCTTCAGACTATACTACAAAGCTAGAGTCATCAAGACAGTATCTGTCTCTCTCTCTTTAGTCACTAAGTGGTGCCTGACTCTTGTGACCCCATAAACTATAGCCTGCCAGGCTTCTTGGTCCATAGGATTATCCAGGCAAGAATACTGGAGTGGGTTGCCATTTCCTTCTCCATCAAGACAGTATGGTACTGTCACAAAAACAGAAATATAGACCAGTAAAACAAGATAGAAAGCCCAGAGATAAACCCATGCACCTTTGCACCTTAATTTTTATGAAGGAGGCAAGAATATACAATGGGGGCAAAGATTGCCTCTTCAATAAATGGTGCTGGGAAAACTGGACAGCTACATGTAAAAGAATGAAATTAGAACAATTCCTAAACTCTTCGAGGAAAACATAGGCAGAACACTATGACATAAATCACAGCAAGATCCTCCATGATCCACCTTCTAGAGTAATGGAAATAAAAATGAAAATAAACAATTGGGACCTAATTAAACTTAAAAGCTTTTTCACAGCAAAGGAAACTATAAAAAGGTGAAAAGGCAACACTCAGAATGGGAGAAAATAATAGCAAATGAAACAACTGACAAAGGATTAATTTCCAAAATATACAAGCAGCTCATATAAGTCAATAGTAGACAAAACAAACAACCCAATCAAAGAGTGGGAAAAAGACCTAAACAGACATTTCTCCAAAGAAGACATACAGATGGCCAAGAAACACGTGAAAAGATGCTCAACATCACTCGTTATTAGAGAAATGCAAAACAAAACCATGAGATAATAGTCACCTCACACTGGTCAGAATGGCCATCATTTAAAAAAAAAATGTAGAAACAATAAATGCTGGAGAGGGTATGGAGGAAAGGTAACTCTCTTGCACTGTTGGTGGGAATGTAAATTGATACAGTCACTATGGAAGACAGTATAGAGATTCCTTAAAAAACTGGGACTAAAACCACTATATGGCCCAGCAATCCCACTACTAGGCATATACCTTTAAGAAACCAAAACTGAAAAAGATACAGGTACCCCAATATTCGTTGCAGTACTATTTATAAGAGCTACATGGCAGCAACCTAGATGTCCACAGACAGATGAATGGATAATGAAGGTATGGTGCATATATACAATGGAATATTACTCAGCCATAAAAAGGAACCCATTTTGAGTCAGTTCTACTGACGTGGATGAACCTAGAGCCTAATATACAGAGTGCAGTAAGTCAGAAAGAGAAAAACAAATACTGTACACTAACGCATATATATGGAATCTGATGAAAGATTCATAATAATGTGATTATTCAATGCAGCATGTCAACTTAAATCCAATATCCAAAAGACATCTTCACATGAACCATCACAGTGCAAGCACAGTTAATTAAGTTAATTATGTGTTAAGTGGTACAGTTAAAGGTTGGCCTTGATGCCCTCCATCTGGATGGATGGAGGAGCTTTTTTGTTTTTAACAGATTGACAAAGATTCCTTTCAGGAACCAGTGTTCTTGAAGTTATCGCAATGGTTAGATAACTGCTGAGCACAGAGAAGATTACTACACTTAAAAAAAAAAAGTAAAAGTAACACAGATGGCCTTGACAGGCCACTGGTAATCGTCCCTACTCAATATATGTTTACCTTAAAGATAGGTACATTACCTCTCTTTAAAGAAAACGTTTTAAAACTGCTCCTACACTATTCATAGAAATGAAACCAATTCTTACTTCTGAGACTTCTGATATGCAAACATACAAATTATAGACAGGAACTGCTTGATTTTTAAAATGTTATACAACTTCCAGGAAACAATACTAGGTGTTAATCCTTTCTCATATTTATGGTAAAAAAGAAAACAGGAACACATCTCTTAAGGCCATGGATTCAATGAAAAAAAAAAAACCCACTCAAAGTTGATCATGTAAACCTGCTGGTTTGCAATTTAGCTTGTATTATCTACAATAAAAGGTTTGCTAATAATGCTCAAAATTCTCCAAGTCAGGCTTCAGCAATATGTGAGCCGTGAACTTCCAGATGTTCAAGATGGTTTTAGAAAAGGCAGAGGAACCACAGATCAAATTGCCAACATCTGCTAGATCATGGAAAAAGCAAGAGAGTTCCAGAAAAACATCTATTTCTGCTTTCTTGACTATGCCAAAGCCTTTGACTGTATGGATCACAATAAACTGTGGAAAATTCTTCAAGAGATGGGAATACCAGACCACCTGACCTGCCTCTTGAGAAATCTGTATGCAGGTCAGGAAGCAACAGTTAGAACTGGACATGGAACAACAGACTGGTTTCATATAGGAAAAGGAGTACGTCAAGGCTGTATATTGTCACCCTGCTTATTGAACTTATAGGCAGAGTACCTCATGAGAAACGCTGGACTGGAAGAAGCACAGGCTGGAATCCAGATTGCCAGGAGAAATATCAATAACCTCAGATATGCAGATGACACCACCCTTATGGCATAAAGTGAAGAGGAACTAAAAAGCCTCTTGATAAAAGTGAAAGAGGAGAGTGAAAGAATTGGCTTAAAGCTCAACATTCAGAAAACAAAGATCATGGCATCTGATCCCATCATTTCATGGGAAATAGATGGGGAAACAGTAGAAACAGTGTCAGGCTTTATTTTCTGGGCTCCAAAATCACTGCAGATGGTGATTGCAGCCATGAAATTAAAAGACACTTACTCCTTGGAAGAAAAGTTATGACCAACCTAGATAGCATATTCAAAAGTAGAGACATTACTTTGCCAACAAAGGTCTGTCTAGTCAAGGCTATGGTTTTTCCAGTGGTCATGTATGGATGTGAGAGTTGGACTGTGAAGAAAGCTGAGCGCCGAAGAATTGATTCTTTTGAACTGTGGTGATGGAGAAGACTCTTGAGAGTCCACTGAACAGCAAGGAGATCCAACTAGTCCATTCTGAAGGAGATTAGCCCTGGGTGTTCTTTGGAAGGAATGATGCTGAAGCTGAAACTCCAGTATTTTGGCCACCTCATGCGAAGAGTTGACTCATTGGAAAAGACTGTGATGCTGGGAGGGATTGGGGGCAGGAGGAAAAGGGGATGACAGAGGATGAGATGGCTGGATGGCATCACGGACTCGATGGACGTGAGTCTGAGTGAACTCGGGGAGATGGTGATGGACAGGGAGGCCTGGCGTGCTGTGATTCATGGGATTGCAAAGAGTTGGACACAACTGAGCGACTGAACTGAAACAAATTAATAGTGTGATCCATAGTAGTATCTCCAAAATTTCTATATATGATGATGCCTAGGGGCTATAGTCTGGCTGGAGTAGAAGTCAGTTGACAGTATTTTGAAGTTCCATTTGTCCAAGGAGAACCTTGTTTTTACTTTGATGATGTGCTCATTTGTAAATAACAAAAGTAGTAGATTTTTTAAAATATATATGTACATTTTATATCAAATTGAGAAAATATTGTTTGTTTGTTTATTTAGATGGCTGATGGAGATTATCAGAGAGAGAATTCACACCTTTCTCTACCCCAACCACAAGGATCTCCTATAATCAGTCAAGGAATGTTATCTAAAGTAACAGCTGGTTCTAAAAACTTTAGTAATGACTAAAGTATACACAGATGTGTACCATGTACATAGAAACAGTGAACAGACAAATGATACATCACTATCTGGATGCTGTAGAATCATATAGACCCACTGCTTAGCCCTTCCCATATAGGTTGAGACTAGCTATCATAGGCCACTGGAAGAGCTGAGATGGGTATCCAGCTTGGTGTCTCCAAGTCCATACTCTCTCCAACTTCACCAGGGCCAGTTGAGAGTCACAAATTCCGTTACAGCACATTTCTGAAACTAACAAAACAGAGTTTATGGAATGCAGACTTCTTACTTTAGACTCTTCATAATAGACTGTGCTGTAATTATTGCATTAATTTTATATTCTGGGTACATACATAGGTATCACCATTCAACTACATGGGCTTTCCTGGTGGCTCAGATGGTAAAGAATCTGCCCGCAAAGCAGGAGACCAGGGTTTGATCCCTGGGTCGAGAAGATCTCCTAGAAAAGGAAATGGCTACCACTCCAGTATTCTTGCCTGGAGTATTCCATGCACAGAGCAGCCTGGAGGGCTCTGGTCTATAAGGTCTCAAAGAGTGGGACACAACTGAGCAACTAATACTTTCACTTTCACTCAACTACATACTTTGTGTGTGTATTTGTGTGTGTATGTGTATCCAAACACACACACACATAGTAAATGCTTAATAAATATTTGTTGAATAAATAGATGATTAAATAAGATTTTATTACACTATGAAACTATTGCTGCTGTATAAACAGTGATCTACATGAGAGTATCTGAAATTACCGATTTTTTAAGAGTAGGAAGTTATTTAATTCCTCCATCCATAAAAGGTCTCCAGAAAAATCCCAGAATTTGTGCCCTAAACAGTATTTGTAAGTGCATTTTCCTGAGCAGAGATTCCAAAGTTTTTATCAGATTCTCCAACAGGGATCTGTGATTCTGAGAAGATACAAAATTAATAATCTAATGTATACTGTCTACTATACCTCCTCTGCTATATAAATGACCAGCCCAACTTTGCTTACACACCTCCAGGGACAGGAAACTCACCACCATATGAGGCAATCCAGGCTATTTTCATTTTTCACACCTAACTTCTGGTTGACCACAGCTCCATCCTCCAGAGTCATATAGGACACACCCAGTCCCTATACCACTTGACAGCTCTTTATGTATTTTTAGACAGCTATCATAACTCACCCTATCTTCTCTTGTGCAGACTGCAAATCCTCGGTTCTTTCAACCAGAGTCCAGGTTTCTGCCACCATCTCTGCTCTGGAGCTGTCAGTACATTCAAGACTCTGCCCAGCCCCAGGTATGGTCAACTCTCAGCTCCTGGCTCTGGGTAAACCTTGAGTTAACAAGACTAACAGTTCTTCACCTGGGGGGAAGGTGGCTTGTCCCGCAACTGAGAGTTAAAGTATGGTTAAATAAAGCTCCTCTACTTTTTAATTCATATGTGTTAAAATTTCACCATGACCCTCCTATTCTATTCATATAAAGAATCCTACCACAAGATTTTATAATTATCCCTGTCAAATTTCCACTTCTTAAGTGTCTATTTTAGGTGAGGGTCCTCTGCATTCTCAAGTTCTGTCATTCCAAGTTTTAGCTACCATCCCCCTTACCCAGCTTCTCTCTCTCGCTCTAGTACAGATAGGTTTTCATCTAGGTTAATGTCTTACAAGAATGCTACTTTCACTACAGAGTCTTTTTATATTTATCCTGCATATATAATGTCCAGAGTTTTTGGCTGTACTTAGCAAGAGGGATAGGAGAAGGCAATGGCACCCCACTCCAGTACTCTTGCCTGGAAAATCCCATGCACGGAGGGGCCTGGTGCGCTGCAGTCCATGGGGTCGCTAAGAGTCAGACACGACTGAGCGACTTCACTTTCACTTTTCACTTTCATGCATTGGAGAAGGACATGGCAACCCACTCCAGTGTTCTTGCCTGGAGAATCCCAGGGACAGGGGAGCCTGGTAGGCTGCCATCTATGGGATCACACAGAGTCAGACATGACTGAAGTGACTTAGCAGCAGCAGCAGTCAAGTCTGACTCTTTGTGACCCCATGGACTACGGCATGCCAGGCTTCCTTGTCCACCATCTCCCAGAGTTTGCTCAAACTCATGTCCATTGAGTCAGTGAGGCCATCCAACCATCTCATCCTCTGTCGTCCCCTTCTCCTCTTGCTTCAGTCTTTCCCAGCATCAGGGGCTTTTCCAGTCGGCTTGTCACATCAGATAGCCAAAGTAATGCAGCTTCAGTAACAAGTAGTTACTGAGATATATATATATATACACACACATGTATACACACACACACAGATACGCATACCACATACCATGTCAAAAGAACACACTAGTCATAGCAAACACCATTTTCCAACAACATAAGAGACATCTACACACGGACTACACCAAATGGTCAATACTGTAATCAGATTGATTACATTCTTTGCAGCCAAGGATGAAGAAACTCTATACAGTCAGTGAAAACAAGACTTTGAGCTGACTGTGGCTCAGATCATGAGCTCCTTATTGCAAAATTCAGGATTAAATCGATGAAAGTAGGGAAAACCACTAGGATATTCAGATATGACCTAAATCAAATTCCTTATGATTATACAGTGGAGGTGATGAGTAGATTCAGGGATTAGATCTGGTAAACAGAGTGCCTGAAGAACTATGGAAGGGTTCATAACACTATTCAGGAGTCAGTGACAAAAATCTATCCTCAAAGAAAAATAAATGCAGTAGGGCAAGGTGGTTGTCTGAGGAGGCTTTACAGATAGCTAAGGAAAAAAGAAAAGCAAAAAGGAAGGGAGAAAGGGAAAGATACACCCAAGTGAACGGAGAGTTCCAGAGAATAGCAAGGAGAGATAAGAAGGCCTTAAATGAACAGTGCAAAGGAGGAGAGGAAAACAATAGGATGGGAAAGACTAGAGATTTCATGAGAATTGGAGATATCAAGGGAACACTTCATGCAAGGAAGAGCGCGATAAAGGACAGAAATAGCAAGGACCTAACAGAAGCAGAAGAGATTAAAAAGAGGTGGCCAAGGATACACAGAACTATACAAAAAAGTCTCAGTGACCCAGATACCATGATGGTGTGGTCACTCACCTAGAATCTGACATCCTGGAGTCTGAAGTCAAGTGGGCCTTAGGAAGCATTACTATAAACAAGGCTAGTGGAGGTGATGGAATTTCAGCTGAACTATTTCAAACAGATAATACTATCAAAGTGTTGCACTCAATATGTCAGCAAATTTGGAAAACTCAGCAATGACCACAGGACAGGAAAATGTCAGTTTTCATCTCAATTCCAAAGAAAGGCAGTGCTGAAGAATGTTCAAACTATGAGACAGTTGCACTCACTTTCCATGCTAGTAAGGTGACGCTCAAAATCCTTCAAGCAAGGCTTCAACAGTACGTGAACCAAGAACTTCCAGATGTACAAGATGGATTTAGAAAAGGCAGAAGAACCAGAGATCAAATTGTCAACATTCACTGGATCACAGAAAAACAAGGGAATTCCAGAAAAACATCTACTTCGGCTTCATATACTATGCCAAAGCCTTTGACTGTGTGGATCACAATAAACTGTGGAAAATTCTTCAAGAGATGGGAATACCAGACCACCTGACCTGCCTCCTGCAAAACCTGTATGAGGTCAACAAGCAGTAGTTAGAACCTGACATGGAACAATGGATTGGTTCAAAACTGGGAAAGAAGTACTTCAAGGCTGTATATCATCACCCTGCTTATTTAACTTAGTATGCAGGATACATCATGCAAAATGCCAGGCTGTATGAAGCACAAGCTGGAATCAAGACTGCCAGGAGAGATATCAACAATCTTAGCTATGAAGATCATACCACTCTAATGGCAAAAAGTGAAGAGGAACTGAAGAGCCTTTTCATGAGGGTGAAAGAGGAGAGTGAAAAAGCTGGCTTAAAATTCAACATTCAAAAATCTAAGATCATGGCATATGATCCTATCACTTCACAGTAAATGGCTGGGGAAAAAAATAGAAGCAATGACAGGTTCTATTTTCTTTGGCTCCAAAATCATTGTGGACAGTGACTGCAGCCACGAAATCAAAAGATCCTCGCTCCTTGAAAGGAAAGCTATGATAAGCCTAGACAGTGTGTTAAAAAGCAAAGATATCACTTTGCCAACAAATGTGTGCATAGTCAGCACTGCTGTTTTCCCAGTAGCCACGTATAGTTGTGAGAGCTGTACTGAAAGAAGGCAGAGCACCAAAGAATTGATGCCTTCAAACTGTGGTGCTGGAGAAGACTCCTGAAAGTCCCTTGGACACTAAGGAGATCAAGCCAGTCAATCTTTAGAGAAATCAACCCTGAATACTCACTGGGAGGACTGATGCTGAAGCTGAAGCTCCAGTATTTTGGTCATCTGATGCAAATAACCGACTCATTGGGAAAGTCCCTGATGCTGGGAAGGATGGAGGAAAGAAGAAGAGGGCGACAGAGGATGAGGTGGCTGGATGGCATCACTGATGCAATGGACATGAATTTGGGCAAACTTCAGGAGTTGGTGAGGGGCAGGGAGGTCTGGCGTGCTGCAGTCCATGGGGTTGCAAAGAGCTGGACACGACTGGGCAACTGAACAACAACAACTTGACTTGAAACAATGCTCTTGCCAAGATTATCTATGTATGGTTTTAAAAAAAACCACAATACACTTTGTAAATTTGCCACACAGGTTTACAAACCACAGCATATTCGATTAGCCCTTACAGAATCCTTCTACACCATTTGCTTGAACATCCCTAGGGAATGGGGACCTACTGTTTCCCTGTTCAATCTGTTCATTAGACTTTGCATTTACACAGAGCTAAATTTCACCATTTTACATCACCTCTCTGTACATCTGTAAATAAATAAAATCTGCCTCTCTATTCCAACACTTAAAGACAGCTAATATTAGGCTCTCCTGCCAAAATCTTCCTTTTTCCAAGTTAAACATCCATTTTTTTTCCTTCATTATCCTTCACAGGACCGTTATTAGCCACCAGGGAAATGCTAATCAAAACCACGCTGAGATACCACTTCATGCTGACTAGGTGGCTGATATTCAAAATAATAATCCATAACAAGTGGAGGGGAGAACATGGAGAAATCAAAACCCTCACACACTGCTGATGAAAATAGAAAATGGTACAGCCACTTTGGAAAAATTTAGCAGTTCTTCAAAATACTAAACAGTTACTGTATAACCCAACATTTCACTCCAAGGTATACACTTAAGAGAAACTAAAACATATATCCACATAAAACTCATAACATTAATAATAGCATTGTTCATAATAGCTAAAAAGTGGGAACAAAACAACACAACCCATTCATTAGCTGATGGATGAACAAAACATGGAATATCCACACAATGGAATGTTATTCAGCAATAAAAGGGGAAAGCAGTAAAAAGAATGAAGTACTGACACATTATAACATGGATAAAGCTTGAAAATAAGGTGAAGTTCTGATACTTCAGCCACCTGATACAAAAAGCCAGTTCATTGGAAAAGACCCTGATGCTGGGAAAGATTGAAGGCAAAAGGAGAAGGGAGTGGCAGAGGACGAGACAGTTAGATAGCATCACCAACTCAATGGACAGACTCTCGGAGATAGTGGATGACAGGGAAGCCTGGGGCGCTACAGCCCATGGGGTCACAAAGGGTTGTACACGGCTTAGCAACTGAACAACAAATGCTAAGTGAAATACAAGCTGTTGAACAACAAAGGAAAACATGGGTAAAGTCAAAAGACACCCTTCAGACTGGGAGAAAATACTTGCAAATGATGGGACCGACAAAGGCTCAGTTTCTAAAACAAACAGTTCATAGAACTCAAGAAGAAAGCAAACAACCCAAACGAAAAAAAAAAACAAAAACAGGCAGGCGACCTGAATATATGTTTCTCCAAAGAAGACATACAAATGGCCAACAAGCATATAAAAAGATGTTCAACATTGCTAATCATTACAAAAATGTAAATCAGAACTACCAAGAGGTACTACCTCACACCAGTCAGAATAACCATCATTTAAAAAACAACTACAAAGAACAAGTTCTGGAGAGGGTGTAGAGAAAAGGGAACCCTCCTATACCACTGTGGGAATGTAAATTGGTGCAGGCACTATGGAAAACCATATGGAGGTTCCTCAAAAAACTAAAAGTAGAGCTTCATATGATCCTGCACACCCTGGGCATATATCCAAACAAAACTGTCATTCAAATTCAGAAAGATGCATTCACCCCAATATTCGCTGCAGCACTATTTACAACAGCCAAGACATGGAAAGAATCTAAATGTCTATAGACAGATGAATGGATAAAGAAGGTACTGGACGTGAGTACAGTGGAATACTACTCAGCCATAAAAGAGTGTGAAATAATGTCTTTTGCAGCAACATGGATGAACCTAGAGATTATCAGAGTAAGTGAAGTCAGAAAGAGAAAGACAAACACTAAAGACAAATATTAAAATCTGACACAAATGAACTTATCAATGAAACAGAAACAGACTCACAGACATAGAGAACAGGCTTGTGGTGGCCAAGGAAGAGGGTGGTAGGGGAGGGATGGACAGGGAGCTGGGGATCAGCAGCTGCAAGTTATTACATATAGAATGGATAAACAGCAAGGTCCTACCATGTAGTACAGGGAACTAGGTTCAACATCCTGTGATAAATTGTAATGGAAAAGAATATGAAAAAGAATGTTTATATATGTATAACTGAATCACCTTGCTCTATAGGAGAAAATCACAGTGAATCAACTATACTTCAATAAAATAATTTTTTTGAAGATATGCTAAGTGAAAAACCCAATCACCAAATAAAAACAACAAAACTCGTGTTGTATGATTGCATAAAAATGGAATGTCCATGATAGGCCAATCCACAGACAAAGGAGGTTAGTGGTTGCCAAAAGCTGGGAGAGAGACGCGAGGAGTGACTGCTAATGGGTGTGGGGTTTCTTTTTAAGGTGATGAAAAGTTCTAAAGTCAGCTAGTGATAATGGTTGCACAAGTTTATGAATATACCATAACCTGCTAAATTGTACAAAGAGTGACTCATATGGTGTATAAACGATATATCAAACTATTAAAGATGCTATAAAGCTTTTACAATGTTACTTTATTATTTACTATATCTCAGGCCTTGTTAATTTCAAAGTGGTTGTGAAATGCTTAAGTCATCTAACATAAAATCTTTCATTTAGAGAAATAAAGTTTCAACAACATTTTTAAGGTTGGACAAATTAAACCAACTACTGAAAGCATCTGAGCCACCAGGGAAGCCAGGTGGCGCTAGTAGTAAAGAACCTGCCTGACAACGAGGGAGATGTGAGAGACCCTGGTTCTTCCCTGGGTCGGGAAGATCCCCTGGAGGAGGGCATGGCAACCCACTTCAGTGTTCCTGCCTGGAGAATCCCATGGATGGAGGAGCCTTGTGGGCTACAGTCCACAGGGTTGCAAAGGGTTGGACAGGACTGAAGCAACTTAGCACAGCATACAGACTGCAAGTAGGAGGTTGAAAAGCATAACCTTAGGCCTAAAAATGTGTTTCATGACTACAAAGCTTAGCTACAATTTTTGATAAATTAAAAATTTTGAAAAGTGAAATCATTATCATATTGGTGTTTATTAGTTTCAAATGTTATGAAAAGAACTAAAGCAGTTTATTTGATTTGACTGAACATACATTGATACTTATCAAAACACAACTTTAAAATAGCGATGTTTAGAGTGCGTTCCTAGTGATTTAGAACTAATTACCAAATATCGTTCTTTCGTTAAATCCTAACATTTGTTTTACTAAGGTTTGCTAAACTAGATAAACTCAACCATAGCATATTTCTAGCATATTTTTGATAAAAATCTGTCACAAACATAGTTTTCCACAAATGTTTAAAATAGTTATTAGGGTCATTGCAGCACTCTTTACAACAGCTAAGACATGGAAACAACCTAAATATCCATTGACAGATGAAGAAAGAAGGTGTGGTACCATATCCATACAACGGAATATGACTCAGTCACAAAAAGTATAAGGTGATGCCATTGGTAGCAACATGGATAGACCTAGAGATCATACTAAGTGAAGTATGATATTGCTGAATATGATATTGCTTACATGTGGAATCTAAAAAAAGTGATACAAACAAATATTTACAAGGCATAATTAGACCCACAAACATAGAACCAAACTTATTGTTACCAGGCAAGTAAGGGGGATAAGTTAGCAGTTTGGATTGACATATACGCACTGCTATATATAAGATAGATAATTAACAAGGACCTATTGTATAACCCAGGGAACTATACTCAATATTTTTAATAGCCTATAAGGGAAAAGAATTTGAAATATATTATGTATATACACATAGGCATAATTGAATCACTTTGTTGAACACCTTAAATTAACACAACATTGCAAACCATTGGTACTTCAATAACAAATGAACAGCAAAAAAAATAACTCCAATATTTCATAAAGCCAATTGTTTGGGGTGGTCACAAGACTAGCAAATTCCATGAATATTAGTCAACTGTCTTACTTCTTTCATTGTAAGTTGAATTTTCTTAGAAGTAATGTTGTTTGGTTTAACTTGATAACTGGACATTCGGTAAATGAGCAGATGGTGTTCTTGGCAAAACATGACAAGCAGAGAAGTCAAATCCATAATAAGTGTCTATTCCAATAAGGAAAAACTCACAATGGAAAAGAAGTCCAAAATAAGAAAAATAGTTATTAGGGAAAGCTTACATCATATTTCTCAGGAAAGAAATTCGTTATGTAGGAAGTTTACTGTATAGTATAGCATGAGTACATTTTTATTTTCAGAAGTAAGAATTGTGAGGCATTAAGGAAGCAGGATGGATGAAAGAAACTGAACTGTGATGAAATTTCAGGAATGGCCTCAGCAGAACCCACAGAAGCTTGAGAGCTGGGATGGTCCTTCAGAGCTGTCCCAAATTAAGGTAAGAAGCCTGGATTTTTGCACCCTTATATTGACCAGATGCTGGGAAAGACTGAAGGCAAAACAAGAAAGGGGTGTCAGAGGATGAGATGGTTAGACAGCATCACCAACTCAACAGGTATGAATTTGAGACATGATAGCATCACCGACTCAATAGACACTGCCGGGAGATAGTGAAGGACAGAGGAGCCTGGCGTGCTATAGCCCACCAGGTCGCAGAGTCGGGCACGACTTAGCACTGAACAACAAAACTGACCAGGAGTTGGATATAGGCTACCCCTGGGAGTGGGCATATTCTGGGTAAAACAATTCCTTTCATCTTGGGGAGGGATTAGCTATGAACCATCAATAGGTAACACATCTGCCAGCTGAAGAAATGAGTGATTTGGTCTAGAAGTGGGTATCTGGACATGGTGTCACAGCATCCACCACAGTTCACCCCCACCACAGAGTGGAATCAGTTGGTTTGTATAAAGCATTTGTTCCATAGGGGTACAGCTTCCACGTGATTCTGGTTGGTCTCTTTCCCTTGGGAAACTTATGGGATAAACATTAGTGGGATGATCCCACTATCGCAGTTGATCTCAGAGCTGCAGTGAATATTCAGCATCTTCTTCCTCTCAAACATCTCAAATTCCCCTCTCCCTCGGCTAGAACTTCTGCTAGTCTAGATGGCTTACCTACTCAGGTGACCTAGACTTTCATTACTGGGTAAGCGAAATCCCTGCCCACTATGCTTTCCTCAGAGCACTTACTCTTTACTGTCAAGTTAGGCAGGAGAATACTAAAAGATGCCCAGGGGACCAGGTGAAACAAAGTTTATTCTTTCCCTCTCTACTGTGTAACAGCAATGCTGCCTCCTGCTGGACTGGTGGCGTCTGCAATACACTTGAAAAGCAAAGCTAGGTTCATCAGTCAGGGAAGCCAGCACTTAAAAAGTCTCCGTACTTTCTCCACGAGTCTCATGTTATGGCTGTTGATGTGTCAAGGTACACTAAGCAGACAGGTACTTTCAAATTGCAGTCTCCACATCTTTTCTACATAGTGTTAACAATCAGAATGCCAACATATTTTAAAAGTTCTCCAAAAACAGAGAATCTCTTCAGGAGCAACATCCTCTCTTTTCATGTCAGCTATGCTGTTTGAGGAGCAAGTCAGTCACATTAACTTTGTTCCAAAGGAGTAGCTTCCTTTTCAAACAGGCCAAGGAGGGAATTTCATTCCATGTGAACTATCTGTCAGTTTCCGCATTATTAGGATGGATATTTATTCAGCCAGGTTCAGTTTGGTTCAGTCAGTCAGTCGTGTCTGACTCTTTGCGACCCCATGGACTGCAGCACGCCAGGCTTCCCTGTCCATCACCAATTGCCAGAGCTTACTCAAACTCATGTCTATTGCATCAGTGATGCCATCCAACCATCTCATCCTCTGTTGTCCCCTTCTCCTCCGACCTTCAATCTTTCCCAGCATCAGGGTCTTTTCTAATGAGTCAGTTCTTCACATCAGGTGGCCAAAGTATTGGAGTTTCAGCTTCAGCATCAGTCCTTCCAATGAATATTCAGGACTGATTTCCTTTAGGATAGAGTGGTTGGATCTCCTTGCAGTCCAAGGGACTCTCAAGAGTCTTCTCCAACACCATAGTTCAAAAGCATCAATTCTTCAGTGCTCAGCTTTCTTTATAGTCCAACTCTCACATCCATACATGACTACTGGAAAAACCATAGCTTTGACTAGATGGACCTTTGTTGGTAATGTCTCTGCTTTTTAATATGCTGTCTAGGTTGGTCATAGCTTTTCTTCCAAGGAGCAAGCATCTTTTGATATCATGGCTGCAGTCACCATCTGCAGTGATTTCGGAGCCCCCAAAAATAAAGTCTCTCACTCTTTCCATTGTTTCCCCATCTATTTGCCATGAAGTGGCGGGACTGGATGCCATGATCTTAGTTTTGTGAACGCTGAAATTTTAAGACAACTTTTCACCCTCCACTTTCACTTTCATCAAGAGGCTCTTCAGTTCTTCTTCACTTTCTTCCATGAGGGTGGTGTCATCTGCATATCTGAGGTTATTGATATTTCTCCTGGCAATCTTGATTCCAGCTTGTGCTTCATCCAGCCCAGCATTTCACATGATGTACTCTGCATATAAGTTAAATAAGCAAGAAGCACCCCAAAATGCATTTTAAGATAGCCAGCATGGCATCTGTGTCCATCCATGTGCTTAGTCCCTCAGTCCTGTCTGACTCTGAGACCCCATGGACTATAGCCGGCCAGGATCCTCTGTCCATGGGGCTTCTCCAGGCAAGAATACTGGAGTGGGTTGCCATGCCCTCCTCCAGGGTATCTTTCCAACCCAGGGATCAAACCCAGTCTCCCACATTGCAGGCGGATTCTTTACCATCTGAACCACCAGGGAAGCCCAAGAATGCAAGAGTGGGTAGCCTATCCCTTCTCCAGGGGATCTTCCTGACCCAGGAATTGAACTGGGGTCTCCTTCATTACAGGCTGATCCTTTACCACCCGAGCTACCAGGAAAACCATACTGGTTGTTAAATATTTGTCTATCGCACCTACAGTTTGATCATTTAAAAGGTAAGTTGTAGATTCAAAGTTCATCAGTGTTTTTGGCTCCAAAGCAAAGAGCAATCTGGACTCTATAATATAGAACTTATGACAGCACTGACCTCAAGCTTACCTCTGTTATTGACTTACACGCTTTGGTACACAAGCACTTGATTTCTTATTTATTTGATAGAGTGTTATCTGCTTCATGCTAAATCCAACACTATGTTTAATTTCAGGTTTTGTCTGACATCTATTCCAATTACTGATATAAAACAAAATCCACTCCTGACTGACTTTTTTTACTCTACATGTTGCAGATGACACCACCCTTATGGCAGAAAGTGAAGAGGAGCTAAAAAGCCTCTTGATGAAAGTGAAAGAGGAGAGTGAAAAAGTTTGCCTAAAGCTCAACATTCAGAAAACGAAGATCATGGCATCTGGTCTCATCACTTCATGGGAAATAGATGGGGAAACAGTGGAAACAGTATCAAACTTTATTTTTTGGGGCTCCAAAATCACTGCAGATGGTGACTGCAGCCATGAAATTAAAAGATGCTTACTCCTTGGAAGAAAAGTTATGACCAACCTAGACAGCATATTCAAAAGCAGAGACATTACTTTGCCGACTAAGGTCCGTCTAGTCAAGGCTATGGTTTTTCCTGTGGTCATGTATGGATGTGAGAGTTGGACTGTGAAGAAGGCTGAGTGCTGAAGAATTGATGCGTTTGAACTGTGGTGTTAGAGAAGACTCTTGAGAGTCCCTTGGACTGAAAGGAGATGCAACCAGCCTATTCTGAAGGAGATCAACCCTGGGATTTCTTTGGAAGGAATGATGCTAAAGCTGAAGCTCCAGTACTTGGGCCACCTCATGTGAAGAGTTGACTCATTGGAAAAGACTCTGATGTTGGGAGAGATTGGGGGCAGGAGGAGAAGGGGACGACCGAGGATGAGATGGCTGGATGGCATCACGGACTCGATGGATGTGAGTCTGAGAGAACTCCAGGAGTTGGTGATGAACAGGGAGGCCTGGCGTGCTGCGATTCATGGGGTCGCAAAGAGTCGGACACGACTGAGCGACTGAACTGAACTGAACTGTTGCTCAGGAAAATTTTTGCAAAGAGGCTGATTAACTAGCTTAACTGGGAACAAATACATTTTTTATCAGCTCTTTTAAAATATGTAGACATGCAGGAATACAAAAACATTACATCAACTAGGAAAGCAAAAAGAAAGTTAAATTGGAAAAAAAAAATGTATGCAATGTTATGTCCTAATAGTCCAGAGTAAATTCATTTCTATTTACTTAGGTTTATGAAAAAGACCCTGATGCTGGGAAAGATTAAAGGTAACAGGAGAAGGGGGTTGTAGAGGATGAGATGGTTAGATAGCATCACTGACTCAGTGGACATGAATTTGAGCAAACTCCAGCAAACAGTGGAGGACAGAGGAGTCTGTCACGGCTACAGTCCATGGGGTTGCAAAGAGTCAGACGCAACTGAGCAAAATGTACAACATGGATAAAGCTACGGGGGATGAGAGTAATAGAGTAAAACAGAATGAGCTAAGGATTTATTAGCATCCTACTTTAAACAGATTTTGTGCTTCTCTCAACCTACACGCTCTGTAAGACAAAACAATTGTTTGTTCCCCTGCTTTCACCTGCAGTCTAACTGAGAGTGTGCACATAGTAGGTGCTCAGTAAATATTTCAGACTAATATTTTTGTTGCTCATCTGACACCCTGTAATTGCAGCCAACTTCTTTCTCTCTTTCTTTTTTCAAGAACTTGTTATCCCCTTGTCAGGCCCCTCTTCTTTCTTCCCTTTATCTTCCTTTAGGAAGAGATTTCTTACCCCTCCTTACCTTCTCCCTTCAAAGTATGTCACAGGAAGAAGTTTAGGAGATACTCAGAGAATTTCAGTAAAAGACAATAGAACCTTTACACATGACCATATTTGCTATTCCACCTCTCATGTTTTACATTTTTAGTCAGGAAGCCCTGAATTGACCTGACTTAAATATTTATTAATGTCTGGGAGTGGGGGATTAATGTCTGTTGTTCTCTTGTAGGTCTCACAAAGTCAAGAGAAAGAATCCACAACCGAAAAGCATTCCCATCCAGCCCTTGTCTGATTGTGCATTACTTGTAAGAGAAACTGACCAAACCCCGTTCCCAGAGGCAGTCTGTATGGATAATCTGAGGTCAATCTGTCTTAGCCTTAAGACCGTAAGATTCCCTTTCCATTTCCAAAGAACTAAGAGAATTGCTTTCCTCTCAAGAGGTGGGTCTGCCTACAAGGTAAAAGCAATAGAAGCAAGCTTTAATGCAGTCTCCTATCCTTCCTGCTGGGACGACTGGAGGGGCTCCCCAGCCACGCAGGCTTACTCCATTCTAGTCAGGCTGCGTGTGCTCAACGAGGGAAGGGGTGGAGCTCATCAGGCAGCCTGAGCATCTCCAAGGAAACCAGGTTCCTCCAGGCGCACAGGGACATGCGTGAGTCTGTCAGTCCCTGACCACCTGGCTCAGGCTGCCCTGAGACATGGCCACGAGGTTAACCCTATCATCAGAGGGGCCACGCACAGTCCTGACCCTTAGGAAGAGAGGACGGATGTTCAGGAGCTGGTTGCCTGGGCACCCGGTCATCGTTTAACAAGTTATCACAGATGTCAATTTTACTTTTCAATTTCAAATATAATATTGATGCTGAAAGTCAAACTGGAAAAAAAAAAAAGTCAAGCTCCATCTGGCAGCAGAGAGCCTGATGAAGACGAGGGAGACATGCTAACAGAGATAAACCACAGCTTTCAGAGCTCTCAGATGAGAGAGTAGGCTCATTTCACATCATCCTGCCTCCCATACCTCATCCCTACCCACCCCCACTCCTGCTGGGATTTCCAGTACTTCCAATTCTAGCTGTTGTTTAGCTGCCTATGTGATCCTGAATAAGTTGTTTCCTCTTCATCTGTGGAATGGGAATAGCAATATCTGGCCCACAGATATGAAATAAGCGATGTAAGCAGAGGACCCAGCAGAGGCTCTAGTAAATTCTAACTGAATCCAAAATCTCACTCGAAAGGATAAAGTCTTAGAAGACTAGACCTCCCAAATTAGAAGCCTCATTCTATTTTCCACATAAAGAAACCTGTCTTTCAGTTGCCCTGACACTTTATCAACACATGTTATGAAATAAATGATTTAATAATTTATTAAATGAATGATTTGAACATGCATAGCATTAGTCTTACTTATAAGTTCTTTTTTTCAGAGAATTAGGAGGCAAAAAATGTTGCAACACTGTATAATGTTAAACCACACATCTAGTTTTAACATCCTATGTTGACACAGATATTAATTGTATAAATAATCATTTAGTCTACATTTCTGATTAAATACATCAACTAACTTTTTGACCATTTAGAAATATTATTACCAATATTTTAAGAGATTACATCATCCAATAAGAAGTATTCACTGCTTCAGTTTTAAAGAGTGAAATAATGCCACAGCCCTGTGTGCTACCAAACAGGTAATAGTGTTGCCTTATAAAGGGAAAGAATTTTAGCCAAAGATTAATAAACATTCTTACTTGACTTAGAAAGCCAAAGTTGAACCTGTGTGACAACTGCTGGAGAAAATGTAATAACCGAAGCATAAGGAAATCGTTTTAAATTTTTATATAGTTTTAAAAAATAATTACCACCCTTTAACCTTCTCTATCCCACACTCAGTTTTACTCTATGCCCTCAGCTTAATTTAAATTATGGGTGTAATACATTAACATAACCAGGGCTTTTCTGGTGGCTCAGACAGTAAAGAACCTGCCTGCAATACAAAAGACCTGAGTTCGATCCCTGGGTTGGGAAGATCTGGAGAAGGGAATGGCTACTCACTCCAGTATTCTTGCCTGGAGAATTCCATGCCAAAGGATCCTGGCAGGCTACAGTCCATGGGGTTGCAAAGAGTTGGAAATAACTAACATTAACTAACACCTGATCCATTTGCCTTAACTTTGCACTAACTTAAATAGCACTAAGATGCTACTGTATTTTTATGAGAACCAAATTGTGAACAAGAATGTTAAAGCACTTAAATGTACCACATTGTGACACTTTTAAAATGGTTGATCCTTTCCCTTTTTGAGAATTGTACTTGATGATGGAGCCTCCTTGTGGGGAGTTAATAGTACTTCAGTCATTCAAATCACAGGTAAAATGTTGTCTTAGTTTTTTCCTCATTCACAGTGGGAGCACCTATAGTAGTGCTTGCAAGAATCTATGTATTTCTGGTGAGCCCCTGACATGCAGAGGTCAGCAGGCACTGAACGACTAACAGGGAATGGTGACCTCTGCTATCTCCCCTTTGGCTTGTCTATAGACCTTGTAGCTAAAGGTAAAGCAGAGTTAACAAGGGTTAACAGCATTTTTTTTTAAGTTAAACTGACTTAGATTCTTTGGCAAGAAAACAAGGTGACTGACAACTGTTGACTTTTAAACTGGACCACTTAGTGGGAACCCTGCCAATGTAGGAAACATGAGACATGGGTTCAGCCCCTGGGGTGGGAAGATCCCCTGAAGGAGGGCATGGCAACCCACTCCAGTATTCTTGCCTGGAGAATCCCATGGACAGAGGAGCCTAGAGGGCTACAAGTCCATAGGGTCACAAAGAGTCGGACACAACTGAAGTGACTTAGCAAACACACATGCTTTGAGGGAGAGGTTCGAGCCATCCGGATCAGCCAGCTCAACTTCGTGAACAAACGTGATTAACAACTGTCAGATTCTGGTGGCTTGTGCTTTCTTCACCAGTATACAGGGAGATTTAGCTGAAGGAGGAACATTCAGGGACAAGAGTGTTATGATAAAGATTTATCCTCTACTCCTTCACTCATGTGGAGAGGATAAACAGATAAGGATATAAAAAAATTATCTGAATCCAAGAGAGCAAATGCTAAAATAACTATGATTAAAAGGTAAGACTGACATACAGTTTAAAAAAAAAAAACTGAGGAAAATTTAGTTGCACTACTCAGACACACAACTTAGAACTCCTGCTATGGTGTTATACTTTCAGGCCAGTAGCCCAGACCTCACTCAGAGGTACGGGGTAGAAAAGAAAGTACCTTCAGCTGACAGTCCCCAACACCCAAGGGTCCACTGCAGTGAAAAACAGGTGGAATAACTGGAATTAGCAAGTCAGAGTATAGCAAAAAAGGACGTGATATAGGGAGACAGAAGTCAGCACAGGGATTCATCCATAGATCTTTGTTATAGAACTGGGGTGTAAATATGTAGAAAAAAATTGCCATGAGCCCTAGGAGAGGGTGACTATGGTAAAACTGGAGATGAATGAATGCAGATATTTGAAATCACACTAGACTGGATGATGTTGGAGCTATAGGCAAACCAGAGATGAAGAGATTTCATGGAGCATATTGGGCATTCATTTAAGACAACAGAGAGACTATAACTTGCCAATGAAAATCAGGTCCCCAAATAAGAGTCATATCCTAGGACTAAGGCCACAACTAAAGAAGACTAGCTCAAACATTAAAAACCAAGTCTGAAAGAATCTAAAGGACCACTGATAATTTAAGTAAAATGTCCTTCAAAGGAAAACAAAGTTTTCATTGTTTACAACGTACTATCTCAATGTCAGACATATAATTTAAGATAACTAGACAAGGGGAAAAAAAGAGAGAGAGAAATACCAACCATAATTCAGGACATATTAAACCAAACTACACAGACTTTTGTGTAGCCTAGCTGTTTGAAACAGCAGATAAGAACTTTAAAAAGCACCTATTATAAATATGATTCAGGACTTAAAAGGTGGACATAGTGAATGAACGTGTGGAGACTCTAAGAACTAAAAATTCTATTTATTGCTACAATTTATTGTTTCTATTTTAGAACTTTATATGGAGTCCTCTAGTATGTACTCTTTGATATCAGATTTTTTCTTTTGGCAAAATGTCAAGCATTCATCTATGTTATTGTGTGGCAAGTAGTTTATTAAAAAATAATCAGTGAAGTAGTTACATGCTTACAGCCAAATGCAGAATCAGGAACTATCATAGTGACAGGTGTAGGCAGATACACTCATGTTTTCTTCACAACTCATTACCTCAAGAAGTATAGCAAATTGTGATGAAACTTTTAAAATTGGTGAATACTGCTCAATAAAAATCTAAAATGAACATACGCTTTTATATATAAAAAACTTTTTAGAATACGTGAAACCATGTTTAAAAACTATGAAGAGTGGATTAAAGTTATACAATTACACAATGATTCATAGATTTGTCAGCTATTTCAATGTTTGATAGAATATTTGATAATTATGTGGGATGTGGGATAACTCTTCCCAAGGCAGTATTCTTATGTTTTGCGGGACAGTTAGCATTCCTGGACACCGCTCAATAAGTGTTAGTGACATTGTGACACCCCAAATCCCCCCACCCAATTTCCAAAATGTCCCCTTAGAAATGGGTAATATTCCTAATAATAACAGCAATTCTATCTTTACACCATAGTCTTAAAACCATCAGATTAACACGCTTCTTTAAAATGTTGAAAAGACCAAGGTAAAAGACGAACCATAAATGAGGAGAAAATATTTGCAAAAGACATGATTAAGGACTATTATCCAAACACAAAGGACTTAAAAGTCAATAAGAAAAATGGATAAATCACTTTTTAAAAACTGGACCAAAGATCTGAACAGACACAAAGAAGATATCCAGATGGCAAATTAGCACGAGAAGACACTATTCATCACTGGTCATCAGGAAAAAGCAAGCTAA
The DNA here is from genome assembly GCF_042477335.2 of Ovis canadensis. Taxonomy (NCBI): domain Eukaryota; kingdom Metazoa; phylum Chordata; class Mammalia; order Artiodactyla; family Bovidae; genus Ovis; species Ovis canadensis. The sequence goes on from NC_091251.1 coordinate 82,064,642, forward strand.
AACAATGAGATAAGCACATACCTGTGAGAAGGATGACAACACCAAACACTGGCAAGCCTGTGGAGCAACAGGAATGCTCATCCATTGCTGGTGGGAATGCAAAAGGATAGAGCCTTTTTGGAAGAGAGTTTGACAGGCTCTTACTAAACATACTCTCATCATACAATTCAGGATTCATGCTCCTTAGTATTTACCCAAATAAGCTGGAAAAATATGTGCACATAAAAAATTGGTCAGGGATGATTCGAGCAGCTTTCTTCCTTATGGCAGAATCACTCATCTAGAGCCAGACATCCTGGAATTTGAAGTCAAGTGGGCCTTAGGAAATATCACTATGAACAAAGCTAGTGGAGGTGATGGAATTCCAGTGGAGCTATTTCAAATCCTAAAAGATGATGCTGTGAAAGTGCTGCACTCAATATGCCAGCAAATTTGGAAAATTCAGCAGTGGCCATAGGACAAGATAATGTCAGTTTTCATTCCAATCCCAAAGAAAGGCAATGCCAAAGAATGCTCAAACTACCACACAATTGCACTCATCTCACATGCTAGCAAAGTAATGCTCAAAATTCTCCAAGTCAGGCTTCAACAGTACATGAACCATGAACTTCCAAATGTTCAAGCTGAATTTAGAAAAGGCAGAGGAACCAGAGATCAAATTGCCAACATCTGCTGGATCATAGAAAAAACAAGAGAATTCCAGAAAAAAAATCTACTTCTGCCTTATTGACTACGCCAAAGCTTGTGACTGTGTGGATCACAATAAACTGTGGAAAATTCTTAAAGAGATGGGAGTACCAGACCATCTTACCTGCCTCCTGAGAAATCTATATGTAGGTCAAGAAGCAGTGGTTAGAACTGGACATGGAACAACAGACTGGTTCCAAATTGGGAAGGGAGTATATCATGGCTGTACATTGTCACCCTGCTTATTTAACTTATATGCAGAGTACATCATGCAAAATGCCAGGTTGGAGGAAGCACAGTCTGGAATAAAGATTTCTGGGAGAAATATTAATAACCTCAGATATGCAGATGACATCACCCTTATGGCAGAAAATGAAGAACTAAAGAGCCTCTTGATGCAAGTGAAAGAGCAGAGTGAAAAAGTTGGCTTAAAGCTCAACATTCAGAAAACGAAGATCACGGCATCCGGTCCCACCGCTTCATGGCAAATAGATGGGGAAACAGTGGAAACAGTGTCAGACTTTATTTTAGGGGGCTCCAAAATCACTGCAGATGGTGACTGCAGCCATGAAATTAAAATGCTTGCTCCTTGGAAGAAAAGTTATGACCAACCTAGACAGCACATTAATAAGCAGAGACATTACTTTGCCAACAAAGGTCCATCTAGTCAAGGCTATGGTTTTTCCAGTTGTCATGTATGGACTATAAAGAAAGCTGAGCACTGAAGAATTGATGATTTTGAACTGTGGTTTTGGAGAAGACTCTTGAGAGTCCCTTGGACTGCAACAAAGATCCAACCAGTCTATCCTAAAGGAAATCAGTCCTGAATATTCATTGGAAGGACTGATGCTGAAGCTGAAACTCCAATACTTTGGCCACCTGATGCAAAGAACTGACTCATTTGAAAAGACCTGATGCTGGGAAAGATTGAGGGCAGGAGAAGGGGATGACAGAGGATGAGATGGTTGGATGTCTAGTTCTAACTGTTGCTTCCTGACCTGCATTAAGATTTCTCAAGAGACAGGTCAGTTCAGTTCAGTTCAGTCACTCAGTCGTGTCCGACTCTTTGCGATCCCATGAATCGCAGCACGCCAGGCCTCCCTGTCCATCACCATCTCCCCGAGTTCACTCAGACTCACGTCCATCGAGTCCGTGATGCCATCCAGCCATCTCATCCTCGGCCGTCCCCTTCTCCTCCTGCCCTCAATCCCTCCCGACATCAGAGTCTTTTCCAATGAGTCAACTCTTCGCATGAGGTGGCCAAAGTACTGGAGTTTCAGCTTTAGCATCATTCCTTCCATAGAAATCCCAGGGCTGATCTCCTTCAGAATGGACTGGTTGGATCTCCTTGCAGTCCAAGGGACTCTCAAGAGTCTTCTCCAACACCACAGTTCAAACGCATCAATCCTTCAGCACTCAGCCTTCTTCACAGTCCAACTCTCACATCCATACATGACCACAGGAAAAACCATAGCCTTGACTAGGCGGATCTTAGTCGGCAAAGTAATGTCTCTGCTTTTGAATATGTTATCTAGGTTGGTCATAACTTTTCTTCCAAGGAGTAAGCGTCTTTTAATTTCATGGCTGCAGTCACCATCTGCAGTGATTTTGGAGCCCAAAAGAATAAAGTCTGACACTGTTTCCACTGTTTCCCCATCTATTTCCCATGGAGTGATGGGACCAAATGCCATGATCTTCGTTTTCTGAATGTTGAGCTTTAAGCCAACTTTTTCACTCTCCTCTTTCACTTTCATCAAGAGATTTTTTAGTTCCTCTTCACTTTCTGCCATAAGGGTGGTGTCATCTGCATATCTGAGGTGATTGATATTTCTCCCGGCAATCTTGATTCCAACTTGTGTTTCTTCCAGTCCAGCGTTTCTCATGATGTACTCTGCATAGAAGTTAAATAAGCAGGGTGACAATATACAGCCTTGATGTACTCCTTTTCCTATTTGGAACCAGTCTGTTGTTCCACATCCAGTTCTAACTGTTGCTTCCTGACCTGCATACAGATTTCTCAAGAGGCAGGTTAGGTGGTCTGGTATTCCCATCTCTTTCAGAATTTTCCACAGTTTATTGTGATACACACAGTCAAAGGCTTTGGCATAGTCAATAAGATAGAAATAGATGTTTTTCTGGAACTCTCTTGCTTTTTCCATGATCCAGCAAATGTTGGCAATTTGATCTGTGGTTCCTCTGCCTTTTCGAAAACCAGCTTGAGCATCTGGAAGTTCACAGTTCACATATTGCTGAAGCCTGGCTTGGAGAATTTTGAGCATTACTTTACTAGCGTGTGAGATGAGTGCAATTGTGTGGTAGTTTGAGCATTCTTTGGCATTGCGTTTCTTTGGGATTGGAATGAAAACTGACCTTTTCCAGTCCTGTGGCCACTGCTGAGTTTTCCAAATTTGCTGGCATACTGAGTGCAGCACTTTCACAGCATCATCTTTCAGGATTTGAAATAGCTCAACTGGAATTCCATCACCTCCACTAGCTTTGTTCATAGTGATGCTTCCTAAGGCCTACTAAGTCCATTCCAGGATGTCTGGCTCTAGGTGAGTGATCACACCATCTGATTATCTGGGGCATGAAGATCTTTTTTGCACAGTTCTTCTGTGTATTCCTCCCACCTCTTCTTAATATCTTCTGCTTCTGTTAGGTCCCTCCCATTTCTGTGGACCCTAATGCAATACGATTGTTCTTCTTTTAAGAAGGGGATAACTGGAGCACATGGGCTTCCCTGGTGGCTCAGCAGTAAAGAATCCACTTGCCAGTGCAGGAGACTAAGAGGCATGGGTTCAATCCCTGGGTTGGGAAGGTCCCCTGGAAAAGGATATGATAACATACTCCAATATCCTTGCCTGGGAAATTCCATGGATGGAGGAGCCTGGTGGGCTACAGCCCATGTATGCTAAGTCACTTCAGTTGTGGCTGACTCTTTGCAACTCTATGGACTAAGCCTGCCAGGGTCTTCTGTCCGTGAGATTCTCCAGGCAAGAATACTGGGGTGGGTTGCCATGCCCTACTCCAGGGGATCTTTCCGACCCAGGAATCGAACCCCACATCTCTTAAGTCTCCTGCATTAGCAGGTGGGTTCTTTACCACTAGCACCAGCTGGGAAGCCCTTGGAACAGTAATACCACCACTGTTAACACTACAATATATTTACATCTAGTCTTTTCCTGTGTGTGCATTCATTAAAAAAGTAGGGTTACGCTGAGCATTCAGTTTTGAATTTTGCTTCACTTAAAATTATGAGGATTTTCCCAACTTATTAAATGTGTATAAAACAATTCATAATCACTATATTTCTTTCTATAAACATATCATTTTTTTAACCAGTTATTATTGGGTATTTTGGTTATTCTCAGTGATAACACAGTGAGAAAAATCTCTGGCCATATTTGTGAATATTTTTATAAATTGAGCAGTGGAATTGCTCAAATGACATATTTTTTACATATCTTTCCCTGATTCTCTCTGGCAAACTAGCTGACCTAAGGCTTAGTTTGTAATGCTCAAGAAGATACCAGGCCCCCAAATTTTGTTTACACAAAAATGCACTGTTTCTGAGAATGCTCTTAAACTTGAACTTCCTCACACTCTGTTTCAAGTAAAGTTGGTTCCTTAGCGAGAGCTTCAGAACTCTCTGCTTAAAGGCCTGTCCATACCACTGATCAGAACACTGACCACTGCTCTGAAGCTGAGGAAGAGTGGGTTACTTCTTTGGGGGTACCTGCCCCTATAGGAGCAGGGCAGCTGTGGAGACAGTAGCCTCTAATCTTCTCAGCTTCCCAGTCTTTTCCAGCACAGAGCCTCTGCTCTACCAACAACCTGGGTGAGGACAATCACGCGCCAATATTCCCAGTACGCTGCCCTGAGGCTAAGCACCACCCTGTGAATGGGACCAGCTGGACCAATCACTAAGGCTGCAGCACTTGGGATTTAGTCTCTGCAACATGTAGCTGAAAAGATGAGAAGTTCTTGTCACCTGCTCCTCCCAAGAAGCTACCGCAGTGCTGGACTGGGAACTGGGGAAAGCAGGAGCCCGGGGGTCTTGGCTGTACTCACCTGAAATGGAGTTTCTGTTGCAGTGAGCTGGGAGGAGTGGGTTATAATTCAAGTTCTACCCACTGTTGTTGTTCTTACTGAGTTATAGTGGACTTTCTTGCATAAATGTTGCTTCATTTGCTACATGCTCTTGTTACTGAACCAGGTTCATCTTGCCCAACTTACAGCAAGTGAAATGCTGAGACACTGAGTTGTGTAGCAAAGAGAAGGTTTATTCGCATGGCTGTCAAGCGAGATGGATGAAGGAATCTGAAATCCGCCTCCCCAAAGGCAAGGGCGCGGGTGCTCATGGGATAAGGAATAAAGAAGCTGGGCAGTCTGAGTTGTGGGGAGAGTGGGAAAGGTCACTGGGAAAATGCGCAGTAACTGTCTGTAACTAAGACAGGTGTAACTAAGCTACAGGCATCTGCAGTTCAAACGTGTAGGTGCTTAGCATCATCTGACATGAAAAGGTTACAGAGAGGACACTGGAGCATGCCCAGTTGGAGGCCTGGGGGTCCTATCCAGTCTTAATCAGCTAAGCTCAAACTAGATGCAGCTGACTGCAAGTTCCTAGAAAATAACTTGGGCCAACATCTTAGGCGATATGCTGCTTGGAGGACATGCAAGTCTTAAAATGAATTTAATTAGTGAAGGCAGATGAAATGAATCTGACTAACCATTACCCATCGTTTTGCTCTTATGACAATCCAAAGACTTCAAATGGTTGCTTTTTAAATAATTTTCACCAGCTGCACTTGTTTCACTGAAGAGCTGGTCACAGGACTCCACTGCCATTTCATAAGTAGAACCTCCAACATATACTTTATCATTTTGATTTATTGACCCAATGATACTAAAAAGTTTTGAGTCACAGGGCTCCTCAAAAATATTAAAATTCAATTTAAAAAAACCAGCCTGAGATAGCATTATAGGGGTTGTCACAGCCCTCTGTTGGTGCTGAGATGGAGTAATAATCTTTGTGCCCAAAGAAGGGCTCTAAATTTGGCTAAGTTGAGAGTTGTGTTCTCTCATATTCAGTTCAGTTCAGTCGCTCAGTCGTGTTCGACTCTTTGCGACTCCCTGGACTGCACGCCAGGCCTCCCTGTCCATCACCAACTCCTGGAGTTTACTCAGACTCATGTCCACTGAGTTGGTGATGCCATCCAACCAAATCATCCTCTGTCATCCCTTCTCCTCCTGCCCTCAATCTTTCCCAGCATCAGGTCTTTTCAAATGAGTCAGTTCTTCGCATCAGGTGGCCGAAGTATTGGAGTTCCAGCTTCAGCATCAGTCCTTCCAATGAATATTCAGGACTGATTTCCTTTAGGATGGACTGGTTGGATCTTTGTTGCAGTCCAAGGGACTCTCAAGAATCTTCTCCAAAACCATGGTTCAAAAGCATCAATTCTTTGGCGCTCAGCTTTCTTTATAGTCCAACTCTCACATCCATACATGACTACTGGAAAAACCATAGCTTTGACTAGACGGACCTTTGTTAATCTCTCAGATTGAGCAGGGATAATTCACACAACCTTCTATGGATGTGATCAGAGACACATAGATGGGTACTTCAGCGGATGCAATACAGATGGCCTCTGAAGACTGACATTCACTGGGCCTTGGTGCTAGAAAATTCCATAGGGCCTGGGCTTATTTAAACCCATCTTAAGTTTCTGCCACCTGGCAGAATAGGGGATTTGGGAAAACTGAGTTGCATAAAACTGACTTTCTTGCACCGTGAACATTATGGACTAGGATCTAGATCTGTAGAAGTGTAGGCAATTCTTTTGACAAGTTTAGTTGAAGGGCAGGAGCGGAACAAGAGAAATGGGGTGGATAAACTGGAGAGGTTTTGTTTTTTCTTTTAAGTGAGAATGCTTAAGAACTCATGGGAAGGGTTTTGTTCAGCAGGAGAGGCTACCACAAAAGGATGCCACAAAAAGGAGCTGATGAACAGCATGAGGTTCCTGAGGCTGGTGAGGAGACCAGAATATTTACTATTAGAAAGACAGAGCTGAGAACTGGTGCCAATTCAGTTTAGTGTGTTTCCTTTGATGGCTAAAATATGAAGGTATCTGTATCTGATGGCTTCTATTTTCTTCAAGAAGTAGGACCAAAACTGATCTTCCAAAAAGAAAGAACTGGTTAAAAGTTTGAGCAGAGAAAGTTTGAAGGGTCACTAAAGTGGGCAGAAAGAGTGCTGATGAGAAGAAATTCAGATTGCTGGGTAGGGTAGAAGGGTCAGGCAAGACTATGGGTTCTAGGTGCAGAGGGAACTAACCGATCTCTTAATTTTCTCCAGCTGTGCTCAGTCACCCTGGAGTGGGAATGGAGAAGGCCAGTGACTGGGGTCATCCAGGACTGGGGTTTATATGAGAAAATAACTGCTCAAAATCTCTCCATATATTTTTAAAACACACATCTTATATAGCCATTCCCCAAATTAAACAGATACTTTCTTTTAAATCTTATATTTCCCATTGCTTTGATAATTGTCTTTATCTGTACTGTGCTAAGTCTCTTCAGTTGTGTACAGTTCTTTGCAGCCCTATGAACTGTAGCCCACCAGGCTCCTGTGTCCGGGGAAGTCTCCAGGCAAGAATACTGGAATGGGTTGCCATGCTCTCCTCCAGGGGACTTTCCCAACTCAGGGATCGAACCCAAGTCTCTTATGTCTCCTACATTGACAGGCAGATTCTTTACCACTAGCGCCATCTGGGAAGTCCTGTTTTTATCTTCCTGGGCTCTTTCCCAGGTTTCCCATTATCTTTTACAAATTAGAGAAGCAGTACGGTTTAGTGGTTAAGATGAGACTTCTGGCACCTGTCTGCTAGGGACAAATCTAGCAATTACTTCCTGTGTGATCTTAGACAAAGCCCATGTGTGCCTCAGTATTTTCATCCGCAAAATGGGTTGTGTGATAATAACAACACCCTCTCCCCCACTTAGAAGGTTGTTTTGAGGATTAAATGAGCTAACGCCTGTACTATGCTAAGTATGACTTGTTATTGCAATTTAAATGAAATACTTGAGCTGGGAGCAGAATGAGATATGAAGAATTATATTCTGGCCTTATGTCTAAGCAATATTTAATACATGACAATATTGCAAAGCTTCTCTTTCTCCTTTTTCCACAGAGTCATGAGGAAAGGTCTAAGTCTTAAATATTCAGGTCATTCTTTCACATCTTTTATTCAAGGCACTAATTTTTGTCTCCAAGTATTTACGACTGGACCAGATGGCTCTTGGACTTTATCGATATGTCTTTTGCTTCCAAATCCATCTCCTCTCTTTGATTACCACTTTTGAAAATGCTGCACCCTTTCTTTCTCACAGATAAACTAAAGAGTACTGATTATGGGCAATTTTTATAAAGCACAAAGTCCTCGATTAGGCTGTATGCCTTCTTAAGGCAGGTAATGTGATTTCTACCCTTTAGTTTCCTTAGCACTCCAGGAAGCTATTCTACATGACATGCAAAATAAAACCAGTGGATGGTGATGCTGGTCATGGTGTTGCTGATGATGACAGGACCGCAACTTCTCTTCCTCAGTGGCTCCACTCATGGATCTTGTGGGGGCAATAGAGAATAGAGGAGGGAACACGGAGCTCTGAGGTTCAGGTCCTAGTTCTATCACTGACCAGTTGAATAACCTCAAATTTAAAAACAAACATACCACTGTAAATAGCCCAGGAACATATTAGCAATTTTCTCTCTCCATTCTTACCCACCATTCCTCTTAGAACCACTAACAGAACAATCTCCTTCCCAAGCCATCCCCTTCCTAAAACTTCCTACGCCTGCCTACCAAGAGTTAGGTTGGGAATTCCTTCTCTGCTTACAGTCCTTCATGCCACCACCCTAGAGTGCCCAGTCTCATGGAATTTCCGCCCTCACTCATGAAGCAGGTTTATCTCATGTTATGTTTATTTTTAAATGCCTTCCTTCAATTCTTCCTGCTGCTGCTGCTGCTAAGTCGCTTCAGTCGTGTCCGACTCTGTGTGACCCCATAGACGGCAGCCCACCAGGCTCCCCTGTCCCTGGGATTCTCCAGGCAAGAACACTGGAGTGGGTTGCCACTTCCTTCTCCAATGCATGAAAGTGAAAAGTGAAAGTGAAGTCGCTCAGTCATGTCCGACTCTTCCAGATACCATGGACTGCAGCCTACCAGGCTCCTCCAGGTATGGGATTTTCCAGGCAAGAGGACTGGAGTGGGGTGCCATTGACTTCTCAGATTCTTCTTCCTAGGCAATACCTTATTTTGCAACATGTTTGCTCCTTCCCCTAAGATTTCTCTTTTTCTGCTACTATTCACAGTTGTTGAATTTCAATCTCCTCATTGGATGACTTTATCTTTTTCCTCTAAATACCAGACATGACTTCCATTTTCTCACAGTGTAAAAAATACATGACTGGTTTTTTTTTTTCTGCCTTTAACAGGATATACCTGTTAAACGTGAGTTCAGCTGCACTTGCTGTTATAGTAAGCACTAAAGAGGAGAGGTGATCTCATCTACTCTGTACTACACTTAGTGTGGGAAGATATATACAGATAATTCATAAACTTCTGGTTGCGCTATGCCTTGAGAAAGGGAAAAACATTAAAACATCTTTAGCTCTGACAAGAATCATATATTTCCATCTTTGATTACAAAATAATGACATATACCCATCGGTCACACACACAAAATTAAATACTAACAAAGATGTTTAAAGACTTTACAAGGGAAAAAAAGATGACCATTTCACATTAAAATCTTTTTGGGAAAGCTGTAGTTTCTTATCTAGTTTAAAGTACTTATTCAATTAAGGCTGTGAAACACTGAAGAAAAGAGGAGTAAGATGGAAGAAAGGGTGAAAACACAAAAAACATCTTTCAAAATTCTGAGCAAATGATTCTATGTACAGTGGCATTTAATAAGAGAAATTTCACCCATACAAATTCTGAATCGTGCTTTGAATTTTTTTTAAAAAAAGCATCTTTGTTTTGCACCTTTCTGAAGGTATTTCCAATGTGATTCAAGTACCCCTCTGACTTTATGCTTAAGTTATGAATACTCTATTACATATAATAATCTCACAGCCATTCTCCTTTTGAATAAAGATCACATTATTTTAGATGTCATGTCTATAAAGGAACTTTTTTTTTAAACAAACATACCCAAGCTTCCAAATGTAGGAGAACATGTCGATCTTCTTGGAGAGGCTTATGCTCATTCCAAGAATGCATCCACTTCTCAAAATGTTTTTTGAATTCCTCTTTGGAATCATTTTTGATTAGCTGAAAGCTACGTAGGATAGCTAAGCCGATAACTTCATAGAGTTCTCCTATTATGTATATATGCATGATTCAATCAACTTGACGTCAAGTTACATTTTTGGCTGCACACAAAAATCAAATTTACTTCAAATGCAAAGACTTTCTACTATGAAAATCATTTAAGAATGTGAAAACTTTCTGAGAGTGGCACCTCTAAATGATTAGAAACAAAAATAGCAGGTTAGAGTAAAGGTCAAAGTCTCAAAGCTTCCAAGGCAAATATTTTGGGGGAGGAGGGTTGATGCTGCACGCTAATTTCTAAATATAATCTCAAAATACTTTAAAAATTAGCCACATTTCTTTATGTTCATACTTCTGTTTGCCCCTGAAACGGTTGAATTTTATAGTAATAAACCACCTTCAAAATCCTAAAATGGTTTTAAATGGGATATGAATTTAAAATTTCCTACAAAGATTATGGGGTGGGGGTGGGAAGGAAATGCACCAAAGTGTGTAAAGCCAGATAAAATTTTCTACTCCTAACTTAAGCACCCTAGGCATGTGTCAGAGGTGCAGGTTCTAGAAATCTGAAGTTCCGTTGAATGCTGGTGATTTAGAGGGGCCTTCAAGCAGTCTTAAAGTCTTCATTCTTTCCTGGAACTCTATGTATATGAATACCAGTCGCAATGAGTTTTTTGGTTTGTTTCACAGTGTGATTCCTGTAATATGAGCTTTTCAGTAATTGTGAATTTTATTTTTGTCATTTTGGGCACTGACAGTTCACAATGCTTGGTTGTGCGGTGTAAGATCGTTTTAATTTTTGCATTTTACATTCCTTTTGGCACTTCTGAAGGAAAGGACATTGTCTTGTTATGTTGTTTGGAGGGAAGGGGTAAGCCTTCCCCTCTTTTTTTTAAACGTTTGGCTTTATGAAATGCACGATTCTCCCCGTTAGTTAATCGAAGTGGGTGGAAATCTGCCTTCATAAGCTGTGAATCCCAACCCTCCTTAGAGGCTGGTATCCCCGGATTCAGATTGTTTAGCCACTGCTGTCACAGGATCTGGTGGTCCCTCCCGGCAGAAAAGCACAACTGGATTTTTGCGAGCCCACATGGCCATATCCCCTGCCACCCCGCTGGTCGGGTTGGAAGAGGACATCGTGCTCCAGGCCCCCAGGCGGTTGGTATATCGGTTTCGAAGGGGATTGAGGCTTCCAGCCTGCAGAGCCCGGCCCTGGTTGGGCAGGAGAGCGTCCACGTTCCTAGTCCTGTAACCCTCTTCCCGGTTGCGCCCTAGGAGCATCGAAATGTTGGGGTTGCGAACGGCATAGATGACAGGGTTGATGGCCCCGTTGGCCCAGGTCAGCCAGACGGCCACCACGTTGAGGAGGGAGGGAGACTGCGCGGCCTGGGCCCGTCGGGTGGCGGCCAGCAGCACCAAGAAGCAGTAGGGCCCCCAGCAGCAGATGACGGAGACGATCATGATGAGCACGGTGGTGGCCGTGCGCACGTCGCTGAAGAAGCGCAGCACGCGCGCATAGGTGGTCAGGGGCCGCACGCGCACGTCCGACAGGCGCACGGTCTTGCAGATGTGGTAGTGGCAGAAGCACATGAGTAGGAAGGGCAACAGGTAACAGGCCACCACCAACCCCACGCTGTAGGCCGCGCCCAGCTGCGCGGGGTCCGGAGACGTCCGGTAAAGGCAGAGGTGGAAGCTCTGCGCCGCCGCCGGGGCCTCCCGGGGCTCGAGGAGCAGCTCCCAGGGCAAGGAGAAGCCCAGAGCCGCCAGCCAGGCGCCGGCCAGCAGCTGCAGCGCCCGGCGGCGCCCGATCTTCTCCCGCGGCGGCCGCACGATGGCGCAGTAGCGGTCCAGAGAGATGAGGGCCACGCTGAGCGTGGACACGATGCCGAAGCACGAGCTGAAGAAGCGGCTGGCGGCGCAGAAGCCGCTCCAGGGCCCCGCGGCGGCGGCGGAGGCGGGCGCCGGGCCCCCCGGCGGCGTGAAGAGGTCCAGGAAGGCGGCGGGCAGGCAGAGCAGCGCCGTGAGCAGATCCGACAGGGACAAGGACAGGATGAAGGCGTTGGTGACAGTGCGGAGCTGCCGGTGCTTCACGATGGCCCCCATCACCGCGCAGTTGCCCAGGCTAGACAGCAGGAAGATGAGCAGGAGGACCAGCGCCTGCGCCGCCACCGCCGCCCCGTGCGACAGCAGCGGCGCCGCCTCGGGGCCCAGCGGCGGCCTCCCCGCCGCCCCCGCCGCCCCGCGCCCGCCGAGGCCGCCGCCAGCCGCGGCGCCAGTGCTGTCGGCCCCGCTCACGTCGCTCCGGTTCCCCAGCGCCGCGGCCGCCGCGGTGCTGAAGGAAAGCGCCGCCGCCGCCGTCGCCGCGGAGGAAGTCCCGCCAGGCGTGCCGGCCGGGGAGGGGGCGCCGGGGTGTGGGCTGCCCGATAAGGCCGTGCTCACTGGCGGGCGGACCAGCGGCGGCGGCGGCTGCTCCTCCATGGGGCCCCGCGGCGGCCGCAGGTCTGCTCATCCCGCACCAGCGGAGGAGGCCGCAAGCCCGAGGTGGCTCGGGGCCGGGCCGAGAGGCCTCTGCCGGGGGTCGCGCTCGGCCGGAGGGGTGACCGTCCCCCGAGACTCTCGGAGCCTTTGGCGTGCGTTCCAGGCGTTGTCAAGGGAACCGCGTGTTTACGCAGGAGCGCGGGGCGGGCCGTGGGCCGAGAACCCTTGGAAAAGCATGTCCAGGACATTACTTCTCCCTGTTTCCCGGCCAGGGTGGGTAGGCTTCAGAAAGTGCCAGGTGGAGCTCCTGGGGACCACTGCCGGCCAGATTAAAAGGGGAGTGGCCCTCATATAGATGGCCAGATTCAATAGGGGTTTCACTCTCACACTCTCTGGTTCCATATACATGTTCTACAGAGAGGTAGGGAGGGGAGAGGGGGTGGTTGCTTCCTGTGGGTGCTTCTGACATCTACAAGTAGGAAAGGAATCTAGAACCTGAAGTGGAAAAGTCTAAATTTGGAGATCTTAGGAGGGAGCATGAAAACAGGAGGGAGCAGGACTTAAACCAGGTATTCTCAAACATGAGCAGGCAAGAGTCACCTACAGCAGGGGTCTCCAACCCCCAGGCAACAGACCAGTAGAGGTCCCTGGCCTGTTCGAACCAGACTGCACAGCAGGAGGTGAGCAGGGGGTGACAGCTAAACCATGCCTCACCCAGCTCTGTCTGTGAGAAAATTGTCTTCCAGGAAACCAGTCCCTGGTGCCAAAAAGGTTGGGGACTGCTGACTTGGAAGGCTTGTTAAAACACAAGTGACTGGGTCCACCTTCAGGGGTTCAGATTCAATAGGTATGGGGTCCTGTCTGAAAATTTGCATTTCTAACAAGTTACTGGGTGTATGATATTGCTGGTCCAAGGACCAGGCTTTGAGAACCACTGATGTAGTAAGCTTATTAAAATGCAGCCACTGGCTGACTCCCAGGATTACTGAGGATTACTAAATCCTCAATGTGACTCTGATACAGGTGCTCTGAGGAGCTAGGATACGGATCCTGGAGAAGGGATGTCACCTTGTTTTCAAGGGCCTGGCCCTCAGGACTGTGACTGTCTCACATGTGTCAGGGAAGAGGGGAGAGTCACTGCTTCCTTGCCCTGCTTTCAGTCTTTGTCAGTTCTCTGGAAGGTGGTATGTTTTGAGTTTAAGATGCTGGAGTCACCACAGATGCAGCTCCAGGTATCTGGCAGGAAGATTTCAGGAACAGGAAGGGTCTGCCTGCTCAGGGAAGCTTGCATCTCAAGTTTCTGGGCATGGCATCGTACGGGGGAAAGTGTAATTAATAAACCCTTAGGTTCTCTAAAGCAGTGGTGTGCAAAGTGTGGACCCTGGACCAGCAGCATTGGCATGACCTGGGAACTTGTTAGAAATGCAGATTCTCAGGCCCTACCACAAATCTACTGAATCTGAGACTCTGTAGATGGAGCCCAGCTACCAGCCCTGCAAGTGATTCTGATGCAAGTTTGAGAAACACTGATCTAAAGAATGATTAGTATACTTTCAGGTCTCAGAATCAACAATATTAGTGTTTTGGGTGCTCATTTGGGTGGGGAAAAATATTCTACTGGAAATTTACAGTATAGATAAAGTTCATTTAAGGTGATAAAAGGGCTTCTCTGGTGGCTCCAATGTTAAAGAATCTGCCTGCAATGTGGTAGACTTGGGTTTGATCCCTGAGTGGGGAAGATCCTCTGGAGGAGGACATGGCAACCCACTCCAGTATTCTTGCCTGGAGAATCCCCGCAGACAGAGAGGCCTGACAGGCTACAGCCCATGGGATCGCAAAGAATCGGACACAACTGAGCAACTAAACACAGCACAGCAGGGTGGTAAAATAAGACTCGCTGTCTTGGTCTCAGCATTACTGACATTTTGAGCCAGATAATTCTTTCTTGTGGAGGCTACCCTATGCATTGTAGGATGTTTAACAGTATCGCTAGTCGCTACCCATGAGATGGCAGTAGTGATAACTAAAAATGTCTTGAGACATTGCAAAATGTTAAAGAAGAGGGTGAGAGGGGGGCCAACCTCAGCTGAAAACCACTAAGACAAAAACATATAATAGATTACTTTTGTTTTCTTTTGAAAACCTTCTCTGTACTAGGTTTTCAGAAACAAGGATCCCAGCCCAAAGAACCTTACAGTTTTAGGCAAACACAAGTATATTACAATGTCATAGATGTTTAAACATATAATGACTATAGGAAGAGTCTGGCAACTGGGAGACCAGTTAAGAAAAGGCATTGTAATAGCCCAGGAGAGAAATGACAAGAGTCTGAACTAAGCATTTACAGTAAAGGAGGGGAAGAGATTTTAAGGATTAGTGTCTGGATTGGGGTCTTTGGATATAAGCAATACAATGAGGTTACTGTCTCATTTAAGCAAAAACAGAACTGGCTAGAAGGATAGGGGGAGTTCAAAAGGACAGTCTTAATTAATAGCTAACCCCAAGAGCAAGAGAAGTCAGGGCAACTCCACAGGTAGAGGAACTGAGAGCGATCTCTTTAGGATCTGCAGGAATAAGTCTGCTACAACCATTTTTCAGACCTTATGTCATTTCTCGTAAGATCCCAGGTCTTAGTGGGGAGAGTCTGACTGGAGTACCCTTTACCTGGGGGCCTCAGCAAGGCGACATGCGGGGGATGGATAGTTTCCCAAAGGAAAAGGAGAGTGTTGTTGATAAAAGAAGGGGAAAGGAATGGTGCTGACCAAATCCACAGACATCCACCTCAGAGCATCAGCAGATGGGTCGAAAGAACACAAACAAGAAGCCGAGGATAGAACCCAAGTCCCTGACTCCTATTCCCTGGAGCTCTACACCGAGGGTATAGAGGTTCCTGCTCCAAAATGTATCACACTTGCCTGCTGGAAGCAAGCGCCAGCATCCACCATGGATTAAGTAAACTCTTGTTGTTGTTCAGTCGCTCAGTCGTGTCTGACTCTTTGCGACTCCATGGACTACAGGATACCAGGCTTCCCTGTCCTTCACCATCTCCCAGCGTTTGCTCAAAATCATGTCCATTAGGTCAGTGGTCCATCCATCTCATCCTCTGTCATCCCTTTCTCCTTCTGCCTTCAATCTTCCCCAGTATTAGGGTCTTTACCAATGAGTCAGCTCTTTGCATCACGTGGCCAAAGTATTGGAGCTTCAGCTTCAGCATCAGTCCTTCCAATGAATATTCAGGACAATTTCCTTTAGGATAGACTGGTTTGATCTCCTTGCTGTCCAAGGGACTCAAGAGTCTTCTCCAGCATCACAGTTCAAAAGTATCAATTCTTTGGTGCTCAGCCTTTTTTATTGTTCAGCTGTCACATCTGTACATGATTACTGGAAAAATCATAGCTTTGACTACATGGACCTTTGTAGGCAAAGTAATGAATCTGCTTTTTAACATATAAACCCGTGAGTGATCATTAAATCTAGGTTAGATCAAGCACAGCTTCCAATGAGTAATCAAGTCAAAATCAGACTGTAATAGTTGAGTAGCAAATGGAAGATGAAAAAATATACTAATGAGAAGACAGTAAGGAATCTAGAAGCTTGACTACAAAAGGAAGGGCAAAGGGTGACAGGAGGCTGAAGAGAGAAGGTGGACAAGGGGTGTTTGTTTCATTTTGTTATGATGATACTTGGTAATAGCTTAGAGGGAGGAACCACTGACAGGAAGGAGGTTGCTTGAAAGAGCTTAGTGATGAGGCAGGCCCCTTAGCAAGGATGGGACGGGGGAGAAGTGAACAGTATTTAGAAGGCAGAATCAATAAGGCTTCATGACTGATTAGACAAGTGGAAGCAAGAGGAACAGCTGTTGATTTCCCTAGTGGTTTGACTCTGTGGAAGGCACGGTGAAATACAGAAGGAATGAATATTATTGCAAGGGTTTGGCTCTGGTTTGGATTAGAATTTAGGAACACGTAGGCATAAAAATACTTTATTTTTCAATGTTTAGGAAACAATATTTTTGTTGAAGTACTATATCATAAAACAAGTTCTGGCTGTCCTGTCTCAGAAGTGGAGGAAGTGCAGCAGGAAAACACTGGACCTGGAGCCAGCAGAGCTAGAATGATAGCCCCAAATGTGACCTGTTGTTGTTTAGTTGCTAAGTCATGCCTGACTCTTTTGCCACCCAGGCAAGAATACTGGAGTGGGTTGCCATTTCGCTCTCCAGGGGATCTTCCTGACCCAGGGATAAAACCAGTGTCTCCTGCATTGGAAGGCAGGTTCTTTACTAGGGAGCCACCAGAGAAGCCCCAAATGTGACCTTAGGAGAGCAATTTAACACATCTGACTCCCATTTCTCTCATATCCGTAAATGAGATAAACACAGTGGCGTACCACGGGCGGGCAGAGGGAGTGCTAGCCAGGGTGCGGCTGATCAGAAGGTGCACTGTCTGTAGAGACTTTTGAAACAACAGTAAAACCTACTAAATATCAGTCTGCGTTTTTTAAAAAATTAATGTGACTTGTGAAATTTAGAGAGAAAACAGTAGTTCTGTTTCTATTTTTCAAAAGTGTAACAGGCGAGGGAGGGGACATGTGTATGCCTTTGGCTGATTCATACTTATGTTTGGCAGAAACCAACACAATTCTGTAAAGCAATTATTCTTCAATTAAAAAATAAATACTTTTTAAAAAAGAAAAAAATGTTTCTCTGGCCAAAAAAAAAAACAAAAACTGTAAAGAAAATCTCTTTAATCTGTAGAAAATTTCTTGGTCATATTTAGTGTTTTTTTGGAGGTAAATGAATTCTTTACTACAAATTATAAGAGATAATGAGTGGAAAACAGTAGTTTTTGTGTATTTAATAAGGAAATCAAGAACACTAACTTTATAGTCTTCATTTTGGATAGGTAATTCAATCACAGACCTAATAACAGGATGTGTACAGACTTGCTGGATGACAGAGCCAGTTGAAATGAATTAATTACTTCACTGTATGCTAAGAAAGAGAAATACTACTACTTACCTCAAAAAAAGTTTACTGAATATTAAGAGAATCACATGTTGACTAATTTTTAGTATTTCATTTTATAAAGTACTTCATTTTATAATAAAAATTTCATTTTTATTTCATTTTATAAAAGTTTACTGAATATTAGCAGAATCACATGTTGATTAATTTTTAGTATTTCATTTTATAATAATCAAACTTTAATTTTTTAACAGACTCACAGATAATTAACTAGCCAGAATGCTAACAGTTAACATTTCTTTCATGTTTTAAATTACCTAGCATGTAGTTCGGAGAAGGCGATGGCACCCCACTCTAGTACTCTTGCCTGGAAAATGCCATGGACAAAGGAGCCTGGAAGGCTGCAGTCCAAGGGGTTGCAAAGAGTCGGACACGACTGAGTGACTTCCCTTTCACTTTTCACTTTCATGCACTGGAGAAGGAAATGGCAACCCACTCCAGTGTTCTTGCCTGGAGAATCCCAGGGACGTGGGAGCCTGCTGGGCTGCCGTCTATGGGGTCGCACAGAGTCAGACACAACTGAAGTGACTTAGCAGCAGCAGCAGCATGTAGTTGGTAGAGTATGAGATTTGCCCCACTATAGAGATTCACTGATTGACTCCGACTGTATACCTATACTTAAATAATGCAATAAACAACCCTTTTATTAGAGCCTTAATGATATATCAGAAGCCTAATTCTTGGTCTTCTCTCAAGTTCATGGGGATAGGAGCTGGTCTTTGCAGCTTAGAGGACATCCCAGCAGCAGCTACAACAACTTCCACCCAAAGAAGCTGACCACGCCCCTCCTTCCCAGTTTATGACTGCTAAGTGTTGAGGACTTTATAATAATATATCTCCCTTACGTCATGCTTAGAGAGAGGGCAGGTACTGTGTGCTCAGTCATGTCTGACTCTTTGCGACCCTGTAGTCTGAAGCCCACCAGTCCATGGAATTTTCCAGGCAAGCATACTGGAGTGGATTGCCATTTCCTTCTCCAGAGAGAGGATATGATTGTACTCAAAAACTGGAAGACTAAAATAATGAACTTGTAAGACCCACTGTTGTGGGGGCTACAATTCAAGCTTAGAGCATTTAAAACAAAATATCACAGTGACTACCACAGAGTAATAAGAACTAAGTAAATAAGAAGAACTAAGGTTTTAATGTTACCTGATGTGTTAATAATTAGAAAAGCATTCTGCATTTTGGATACTTTATATTCTGTAAGTGATAGTTATACCAATATACATGTACAAACTGAGGAATAATGACTTTATATTTTGCCACAGTATTTTAGAATCTCAGTTGGTTTACATGTACAATGTGGATATAGTTTTCCACATAATTCAGAGAAAAATAACTAATGATAACAATTTCTAGGAAAAGAAAGCCCTTACAAGCCATAGAAGTTATTTGAGAAGAAATCCATCCCTCAGTGGGTCATCATCTTCTACTATAAAATTTGCAGTACCTGTGTAATGCGCTTGTCCGGCCACTTCCACTATGACAGCTTTAAAATCACCACATTTTGCTTCCTGAAAAAAGATGATGAAAGGAGAATATCAAGGTATTGCCCGCATAGTTTACCTAGCCTAAAAGTTGTATTCTCAAATTTTATCATTTTAAAGAAAATCCCAGAGTTAAGTGGGCCTCCCCAGTGGCTCAGTGGTAAAGAACCCACCTGCAGTACAGAGACACAGGAGACGTGGGTTCGATCCCCGGGTCAGGAAGACCCCCTGGAGGAGGGCATGGCAACCCACTCCAGTATTCTCGCCTGGAGCATCCCATGAACAGAGGAGCCTGGTGGGCTATAGTTCATAGGGTCGAAAAGAGTTGGACGCAACTGAGTACAGCGATCATATAGGCAACTGGGAGGCTTTTAAGGTAAGTGACTGTATCCATGTTTTTTTTTTTTTTTTTTTTTTATTAATTTTATTTTTTTTTTTAAATTTTAAAATCTTTAATTCTTACATGCGTTCCCAAACATGACCCCCCCTCCCACCTCCCTCCCCACAACATCTCTCTGGGTCATCCCCATGTACTAGCCCCAAGCATGCTGCACCCTACGTCAGACATGGACTGGCGATTCAATTCTTACATGATAGTATACATGTTAGAATTCCCATTCTCCCAAATCATCCCACCCTCTCCCTCTCCCTCTGAGACCAAAAGTCCGTTATACCCATCTGTGTCTTTTTTCCTGACTTGCATACAGGGTCGAGACGTGGGTTCGATCCCCGGGTCAGGAAGACCCCCTGGAGGAGGGCATGGCAACCCACTCCAGTATTCTCGCCTGGAGCATCCCATGAACAGAGGAGCCTGGTGGGCTATAGTTCATAGGGTCGAAAAGAGTTGGACGCAACTGAGTACAGCGATCATATAGGCAACTGGGAGGCTTTTAAGGTAAGTGACTGTATCCATGTTTTTATTTTTATTTTTTATTAATTTTATTTTTTTTTTTAAATTTTAAAATCTTTAATTCCCTGTATCCATGTTTTTAGATTAAGTTTAGCTGTAAAGTGGGGAACTAATTGGGGAAAAGAGAGACTAGAAACTCAGCAACCTGTTAAGAGGCAACTTTAATTCATCAATTAAATCTAGAGACAGGAGGACAGTTTTTAGTGAGAATGCAGAACAAAATATAGAGATACTTTGGAGGCAGAACTGATAGACCTGGGGGCTGATGTACACAGGTGGTGAGAATAGAGATGAGTTAAATATGACCATAGTGTCTAGCCTGGAAGTGCAGCTACACCACCAAGATGGGGAATGAGATAGGAAAGAACATATTTAGGAAGGAAGAACTTTTTAATGAGTTGAGGTATCTCTGAGACAATCATCTTGAAATAAGTTTAGTGGACAGTGTTAAGACTCGGGAGAGAGGCACAGATAAGCATGGTAGGGATGAAGATCTGGGTGGTTGAGAATAGAGTTCATTCTCACATGGGTGAAACTGCCCATTTGCATCAAATGTTTTGCCTAAGATCAAGAAAATATGGTATTTAACAGTACAGGGTCTGCTCAGAGAGACCCATCTTCATAGCCTGGCTCTGCTGTCTGTTTGACCTCTGCAAAGTATCTAAACTCTAAATTTTCATTGGATTCTTGTGAGAATTACATGAGATGGTATACATGAAGTGCTGAGCTTAGAAATTAACACGTAGTGAAGCACCCAATAAATGTTGACAATTATAATTTTATCTAAAATCTCAGACTTGAAGACAATGTATTTCAAACTTCTGCATATAACGTGGTATTCCATTAAGATTACTGTATTGTGTAGAAATCCCTAACTTCAAAAAAATTCAGTATTCAGAAAAACAAAACTTTAAAACCGCTATATTAGATTTTAAATCTTTATGAGGATAAATTATTTGCTATATTAAAGGACTCTTTGTGAGTATAGTAATTTACCAGATGCAATTTAATCATACTATAGTAGATTTCACTTACTACTATGAGTAAATTCATTAATTAGCTCTGCTAGCACATTTAAAATTTGATTACATTATATTAATAAGGGGTGCCCAGGTGGCACTAGTGGTAAAAACTCGGTTGCCAATGCAGGAGACTTAAGAGACCTGGGTTGGATCCCTGGGTTGGGAAGATCCTCTGGAGAAGGAAATGGCAACCCACCCCAGTATTCTTGCCTGGAGAATCCTATGGACAGAGGACTCTGGTGGGCTAAAGTCCATGGGGTCTCAAAGGGTTGGACATGACTGAAGATACTTAGCACTATGTTAATAAGAATTCTACTTTCCACAACTTTTCAGCAATTTCACATCTTGCTATATAAAATGGAATATTCCTATAGAATAAAAACAAAAAATATCCAAAACCTAGTTTAATGGTTCTCAAACATTTTGGTCTCAGGATCCCATTATACCCTAAGATTTGAGGACATCACCAGCCATTACCTTAATACAAAAACCAGATAAAGACACTAAAAGAGTAGAAAATCTGGGTATCTTTGATGAATATAGTGGCCGAAAACCTCAACAAACCAATCCAACAATACAAAAAAAAAAAAGATCATATACCATGATAATGCTGGATTTATACCAGGGTCACAAGGATGGTTTAACATACAAAAATCAATCAATGTGATATACTACATTAACAAAAGGAAAGACAAAAACCACATAATCATCTCAATAGATGCAGAAAAAGCATCCCAGAATATTAAACATCCATTCATAATTTAAAATGTTATCAAAGTGAGTATAGTGAGAACATATCTCAACATAATAAGGACCATTTATGACAAACCTGCAGCCAATATAATACTCCATGGTGAAAAGCTGAAAGCCTTCCCGGTAAATTCAGAAACAAGACAAGGTTGCCCATTTATGCTACTTCTGTTTAGCCTAGTATCAGAAATCCTAGCCATAGCAATCAGATATGAAAAAAAATATATCCAAATTCGGAAGGAAGAGGTAAGCTGTCCCTATTTGCAGATGACATGATACTCTATTTAGAGAACCCTAAAGTCTCCACTCTAAAACTATTGGCACTAATAAAGTTCTAAGTTGCAGGATATAAGATTAATATACAGAAATCTGTCACATTTCTATACACTAATACTGAAATATCAGAAAAAGTAAAAAAAAAAAAATCTCATTTAAAACTGGGTCAAAAAATACCTAGGAATAAACTTAACCAAGGAGGTGAAAGACCTATATACTGAAAACTATAACACACGGATTAAAGAAACTGAAGATGATGTAAAGAAACAAAAAGATATTCCATGCTCTTGGACTGGAAAACATAATATTATTAAAATGGCCATATTACCCAAAGCAATTTACAGATTTAATGCAATCTCTATCAAAATACTAGGCCATTTTTTACAGAACCAGAACAAACAATGCTAAAATGAATATGGACCTCAAAGAGTTTTTTAGGTTATATCAATTAATATTTTCTATATTGGAAATTAAACATATTTGTTCATTAATTCATTTATAAATAATAAATCTGTTGTATGTTGTAATAAACAAATTTTTGTGAAAATAGCTACCTCTTCCAACAAAAAAAAATGTAATGAGAAACAGCATTTTTTACATTTTAACAAACCTCTTTAATGTCTGGCTTAACTAAAGGCAGCTAGATTCTCATTGTTGCTTCTGCATTCAATCAGTGAAGATACCACATACCATGTAGCTCCTGGAAAATTCCACTGTACGTTTGTGAAATGATGAAAGTGAAGAGCAAGCAGCATCTCAGTATTATTATGAATATAGCTTTGACCTTGTGGACCCATGGATAGGACCCCAAGGTCCTTTCCATACTTTGAAAACCAATATCCTAGTTGAACAGAAGTTTTTTCAGTCTTGTGTCCTTTGTCAGTCCTTTTTCAGTCCTCTTCTAAGAGCTTAATGAAGAAACCTATCTAACATCCAACTCAGGTCTCCAGAATCAAAAGATATTTACAGACAAGAAGCTACAGGGACCACTCACCCTCACAGCCTTCCCTGTGAATACTGAGCCAGTTGCACTGCTTTTAAAGGCTCTGGTCTGGTTCAGTTCTAGAAGCCCTTTGTGATACTGAAGGGCAATTCGGGCTGTCACTCCTGAGCCGGTCGGACTTCTGTCAACCTGTTTCAGAATAAATGAAGATAGTGTTCACAGTGTTCTAGTTCCATGTTACCTGGCTGTGTGCCTAAAAATCCCAGCTTTAATACCTGTTCATCTGCAAACACACAGATATTGGTGGTTGGTTCCTCATTGTAAGTGTCTTTTCCATCTGTTAATATAGTTCCATATAGAAAAGCAAGGTCTTCACTGTCAGGATGATTAATTTTAAACTGTAAATAAAATAATTAACAACCACATGTAAAACAAATATTTTCATTCAAATTTATCTTTTAAATAGCAGATAAGGGGTACTCTTAGATATAATTTTTCCATCTTTATCATTTTAAAAAATATTTTTTGGGTCACAACACTACATTGATATTAGAAATTACACATTTTTCTAGATGAATAAAGATACTTTTGTTGGAAGTTATGATTCTTACACTCTGAGCCCTTTCTAAGGAAGTCATCCTGTACATTTCCTCTACTAAAGGAATAGCTGTATTTTATACACTTAACCCCCAAACATATGCACTCTTTGAAGCACTGACCTCAGCATTGACCCCAGGACAGTCAATTCACAGGCCAGCCATGGCTGATCAAACAGGAAGAGAAAGGCAATCCTTATCTCACCCTAAGGAACTTGAAGAGAATAATGCAGAAAAGTCAAGCAATGAGTATCTAGAGCTGACATTAATAACACAGATAAACACAAGAACTGTAAGAGGCCATGAGCAAGCAAAAAGTATAAGGTTGCAGAAGCTATTAGGTTAAGAGAAGCAATTGGATGGGGGCAAAAAAGGCTTATTATAAAGGACTGAAGTCAGTATCATTAAAAAACAGCAGGTACACACAGAAGCAGGCAATGGCAGGGAAGCTAAGTCACATGAGCAGTAAAGCTTGGTCAGGCTCAAATGTGCAATGCTTCCTATTCTTCTTGGGAGGTCTGGTGGTTTAACTTCTGGATTTCTGTAACGTCTGTTAGCCTGGCCAAAATGACTATAATCTTACTTCTATTGTATCCCGATGGTTAGTACATTCCCCTACCACTTACCTATCATTTAAAGCAGCTGAAGAGATATGGAGTCTTAAAATCCAAGGAGTCCATCTATAACCCAGTTAAAGAAGCCTGCATATTGGACCTTTGTTCTCCATCCCCTTAAAGCCCCCGTGCCCGGCTCCAGTACATCACACTGCACACAGGGATGCTGCCCCCACTAGACTGAGCTCCTTGAAGGTGCTGGGGTTTGTCCTTCCTCTGGTCTCCAGCATCTAACATAGTATCTGACATACAATAAGTCCTTGGTAGACGTTTGTTAAAAGGATAGGGACAAATTGATATTACATCTACTTTAGCCCCCTTCCCTCCCAAATGGCCTTTGCCTACATCTGCATAAGCAGCATGAGTGGTCAGCAATTCACAAAGTAGACCTACTGGCTGCTTCATCACTGACAGAACCTCTCATATTTTCCTCAGAACCCTTCCTCCCTCAAAGTCCACCCCTCACCACCTTAGTGAGACGTTCCAGCTTTAATGAGAAGTTCAAACTTCCTCCTTCTATTAAGAAAACAATGCCTTTTCCTCTTGATTTTATTAAAAAATAAGGTTAAATTATTTTGCGTCAAATTGTTAACTCAAACTATTAGCTGCCTTCTAACTGGAACAGAAAACAGATGTTAAGTCCAGAGTTTTAGAAGTTTTTATGATAAAATAATTCTACATATTTGTATTGGAAGTCCTGGAAAAATGATAATTTAGAACAGAGTTATAGTATATATTTTCATTTTGCTATTTAGGTTATAAAGTTATAGGTTATTATGTTAAATTAAAGCCTCAGATATGTTAAATAGGCCTTAAATAATTATTAGTAGTAGTATTCTAGATTCTGTCTTTCCTAAGTTATTTTTTACTTAGAATGACAATTAAATTTTCATATGCTAAAACATTCAAGTATGTATATGAGTTTTATATATCGGACCCAATTAGGTTAAATGTCAGACTTGTGCTAGAAGTGAAAGAATATTCTAGAATTTATTATCTAAACTGATTTTATAACAACAATTTTCCCAAGTCAAACTGGAGTTACTTGAGTTATTACTTGGAGTCATTACTTCTCAGCAATATAGAAAAAAATTCACTACCTAGGAATTAATATTCTCTGTGAAATAAGAGAAATTCTGATCAGATTTAATGAAATCTATTTTGTAAGCTATATTTGACATTCATTATTTTCAAGTTTTGCAGAATGACCACATATATCAAAAGCATTTCCAAGTGTAATATTATCTATTCTCTATTTGTTTAAATAACCACAAATTACATTATTACTTATTCTTAAAGTTAACAGTTGTCATTTGTTGAACATTTACTATGGCGAAGGCACTATTCTAAGTCCTTTACACATACTGACTTACTCTTACAACTCCCTATGAAGCACCAATTTCATACTTTCCATTTACAGACAGGAAAACTGAGGCACATGGAGGCAATGTAACTGGTTCAAGGTTACAAAAGTTACAAATGGCAAATCTACAACACCCAGGTAGTCTTGCTCTAGAGTGTAAGATTACAACCAGCACCCTATTCTTAGTACGACTAGCAATCTAAATGTAGAGATGTTTAACTTCTGTAGACATGTCATTTATATTTCCTTCATGTCACAGAGGAGGCTCTCAGCTATGGCAGCAGCATCGGTACCGACCTGAGCCTTCACTGCTTCTGTCACTGCACTTGCTGCAGCCACGAGGTCCCTTGTCTTTGCAGAACAAACATCGAGTCCTAACTTTTCAGCACTAACAAATGCATAAAATGCACCACCATATGCGACGTCCACCACCACCTTTCCATGACCAGGAACATCCACCAGGAAATCTAAAAGAGATGTGTTTGAAAATAAGTTTATTTTTAGTATTTCAGCAATAAGATTCACATCATTTTAAATTCATGTGTATTTTTGGGGGGTGGGGGAGGCGAAGAGTACTTTTTCCTGTCTTAGGAATGCAGCAAAAATCAATTTTGAAAATGAATGTGCATCAAGTAAATAATAACAGAACTTTAGCTAAGTACATCTATTTTTAACTTCAACGAGGTTCACGTAAGTTTTACAACATCTGAATGTTCTAAATGTTTTTCCTAAATCATAGTTACATATTTTGTTAACTATTCTGAAGATCTTTTCTAGAAAACATCATTGAAGCAGACAGAGAGAGGAAACTCTGGGCTATGAATGTGTGAAAACTATAAAGGAAAATGTAGGTCCCTCTCATACTATTGGGAATGGTTTAAAACAATGAGGATTTGGAATCCTATTCACAAACTGGTTTTCTTCAGCTATAACGTCAAAACAAAATGAAAAAAAAATTTTTTTCTATCCAAGTTTCAGGTACTTATTTATCTAGAAATTTTCATCTCAAGGAAGTATCCTGCAGGCAAATATCCAGAATAAAGCCATTATAGAATCACTGGCCTTTACAGTATCATTTCGCATCAGGGTTTTTATTTGGGTATTTTAAGTCCCTGACATACCCCAAATTTCACCTGAACTGCAGTTGTTTGAAATCCTGAATTTGTATTTCCAAAGGAATGGGGCTGGTAATATTTGGGGACATTAAAACTGTTGACCTTTCTTTGCATTTTCTCCTCTTTCCTCCTCCCTAAGTCAAATAGGCTTAAGGATCAGTGCCTCTAGGGTAGGCATACAGCAGGACAGAAAGCAGGTCTTTCTGTTTTTGGTTCATAGAGACCTAAGTTATCAGGGGAAGATTTGTTGGCAAAGGAGTGTCCCAAAGGGAGAATAGTCCTCCTGGTCAGTAGAGAAATTTCCTCTAGGCCAAGAAAAGAGACTGAAGGTTCTGACTGCAGACCTGTGTGGTCTTTCCCACAGCACAGTGAGGAGGCTAAGGGATGTGGCAGAGATAGCAACAGGAAGAGGGAGGAGGAGACAGGGGCAGGGGCCACTGGATGGGGTAGATGATGTTTCCCTGGTTAACTATGCAAGTGGTTAAGGCCCTTGTCTCCAAAATGGA
Organism: Ovis canadensis; assembly: GCF_042477335.2. Classification (NCBI taxonomy): domain Eukaryota; kingdom Metazoa; phylum Chordata; class Mammalia; order Artiodactyla; family Bovidae; genus Ovis; species Ovis canadensis. The sequence continues at coordinate 82,091,750 of NC_091251.1, forward strand.
ACTTTTAAGAAACCTTTGCTCAAACATATATCAGAAAAGGGCCCATGGAAGGATGAGGCAAAGTCAACCAACAGGGTAAAGGGGTCTCAATTTAGAAATTAAGTTGTGAAAAGTAAAATAGGTCTTATACTCCTTGGTTTGCACAGTGAGTCATAGAAAGACATCAGGGAGCTATCAGTTTCAGAGCAGAATCACAGAATCCTTTTAACACATAATGTGTCAGAGCAAATTTATAATCAAGAGTCAAATATGCCAGTGGAACTTAACAGCAAAAGAGAAAAATGTTTTATCTTGATGTTGATACAACATGCAAAGCAGGTTTAATGAGAGGAGACTGAGGAAATAGATGGAGATGAGGGACTACCAGAATGGGGAAAGCTAAGTGTGGCCTTGGAGTCCTCACGTAAAAAATGGAATTGTTTCCTTCCGAAGAGGATTGTTTAGAGAATTTCATGTGATAGTGTGTGGGGAATGCTTGGCAGATTAGGAATGTAATAAATATCAATATGAAAGCCCAAAGTTTAACTTCCAGCAGGAATAGGGCTCTTACAAGGACCAATGAACATATTCTGCTCTGAGTTTCATTTATTTACTCAAAAACATTCACTGACGGCATACTGTTCTAATACTTAAACACAGTGATGAAAATTAGTTTTCACTCTAGCTGGGTGGCATAGCAATGAACTCAGCAACTCTGAGGTGGGGACTATTGTTATCTTCTCTTTATAGATGACACTGAGGCATGGAATCCCTTCCACAAGGTTACAGAGATGGGAAGGGGCAAAGCAACGGTCTTCAACACTATCGGTCTGCCTTTCAAGCAACTTTCAAAGTAGAGAATTTAAGGATTTCATTTTCTTAATGATTCAAAGTGACCATAAATGCCCACTGATTATTTTATGGTCACACGAGGATGCTTTCAGGAACTACTGTGCTTGTCGTGTTGGCTGCTCCAAACTATACTGTACACAGCTGGTGATCCTGCTGCCAGCTGTCATTTTCCACAAAATCTAGAGTGCTTCTAATCTGCTGCTGGGGTGGCCTGGCGGTTGGTGGGAGGCGGGGGAGTCAGGTAACCAAGCCAGTTAACAGTTGAGGTTTTTTAAGATGCAATCCTAACATAAATTCTCATCTCCCTTATGTGCCCTCCCAATTTGATGTGACACCATTTCTTCTGGGCAAATGGTATCAGTTTTTACTAACTTGTGTGTTTCAGCTGTCTGAGGCTGTTCTAAGACTCTCAAACACCTATTTGCTATTACTGCATCGTTCATAACATTCATAAACAGGTTAATTGGGAACCCCAATCCATCCCGAGGCTCAAGATTAAATTAACAGAATGATTTGCATGGCTTGAAGTCTTTGAAGAAAAGGAGTGATAACCCTATACCTGTACTGACTAAATTAGCACCCAGCTCAGTTCTAGTCAGACTACTAAAACCTCCTCTGATAGAATTCAGCCTTCACTGATAGGATTTTTAAGGATCTCCCTCTTTGTAAGGATGATAATTACATTGTTTAGCATCACATACAGGCTCTGTACTAGAGAACCCACCAAAACCTTTTCAAGGCTATGCATTCCTAGAGAACTACCAACCTGATATATACCGCAGTCTTTGTATTTCTGCTGCTGCTGCTGCTAAGTCATTTTTTAACCTTGCATTCGTGTATACAAAATCCTCAAAAAAACTCAACTGAGATAAAAATGAAGACACAGTAGGAATGGAAAGCGAATGAGGCTGCATAGCTTTAAAGAGGAGTCAGGATTTGGACCCAGACACTTTTTCCTGTTATTAAAAAGTAAGAGCAGCAACAGCTGTATATTCTTGAAAAGATTTAATTCTTCCTCCAAGAAATGGGGAAGACACTTTTTACAGATGAGCTCCAGCAACCTGTGTTTACTAACTTGTCAGGGGTCGATAACGTGCTCAGCAAGCATATTCTGAGCCATCCTGGAGTCCAGTACGTGGTTGCTCTTTGCACTTTCCTTGACCCTAGTGGACCCTGGTTTATCCAACTGCAAAATCTTCTGGAATGCCTGAGAGAGGGGCACGAAGCGTTGAGTAAGGGAAACACGTAATTCTGTACTCCTCGAGGCTCTCCCTTAATCACAAATGGACACGGTCTGCGAGATAATCAATATGAGTATTGTTGTTGAATGGCTAAGTCGTGCCCCATTCTTTGCGACTCCATGGACTGCAGCCTGCCAGGCTTCTCTGTCCATGGGGTTTCCCAGACAAGAATGCCGGCGTGAGCTGCTGTTACCTTCTCCAGGGGATCTTCCCAACCTAGCTTCCTGTCTTCCGCACTGGCAGGTGGAGTCTCTGCTGCTGAGCCACTAGAGAAGCCCCAATCAAATAGCATGCACCACACAAATTCACAAGGCTAAGATGTTGACATACACTTGCAGGCATTTACAATTACCTTCTGTTTGATTGTAAAAGCTTGTGGGGTGGGTTAGTTGCGCTCGTGGGCTCCAGGCCACAGAGACAGTTAGTGTAATTAGTTGGGTCCCCGACAGCAGGGCCGGAAGGGTCCTGCAGGTTACCTGTGGCCAGCACGAAGGCCGGGACACTGTGGAAGCGCACCGGGCCACGACTGCGGCCGCCCTCGCACTCCACGAAGGCGGCCACCAGCCCGCACGGGCAATGGATGTTGACCAGTGCCTCTTGGGCGTCGGATGGAGGCGCCGGCACCAGCCCGAAGTCGAGCGCAAAGCGGCCCAGCGCCAGCACAGCGTGGCCGCACATAGAACTGTAGCCCTCGTTGTTCAGGAACAGGACGCCCAGGTGCGCGTCGGGCAGCTCGCTCGGCACCAGCACAGCTCCGTACATGTCCCGGTGCCCCCGGGGTTCGAACATGAGCCGTCGCCGCACATGGTCAAGGTGCTGGCGCATGTAGCGCCGCTTGGCCAGCAGCGTGGGGCCGACCACCTCCGGACACCCCGCCAGCACAATGCGCAGGGGCTCGCCGCCTGTGTGCATGTCCACCACCGACAGCGCCGGCGTCCCCGGGTCATGTGGAGGCGTCCAGGGCACAGTCAGCGGGCCCGCCATAGTCTGCCTCCGGGAGAGAACTCCACCGCCACGCAGACACGCGCTTCACGCTGCGAACCCACCCGCTCCCCCCACGCTAGAGAGGCAGGCCTTGTCGGCGGCTCAGGGGGCGGGGCCTCCGAGCCGCGACCCGGAAGCGAGGGGAGGGGCGGGGCTTCGGAGCGGTCGCCCGGGTTACCAGGAGGCGGAGCCGTCGAGGGCACTTTGGCCCGGATGTCCGGGCGAGGTGGCTTGGTCTGCTAATCCGCGAGCCTCTCCAAGGAAACCTACAAGCTGCTGATGGGTGAGTGGTCGTCAAGGTCCTGGGACGCGTTTATCTTAGTCCTTGCTTCTACCCTACGCTGCCATCTCTGCGCTTGGCTCCAGCGGGTGGCCTCCGGATAGCGGCGAGTCCTTGTCCTTTGTTCCCACGCGTTTTTGGCCGGACCAAGGTGGGATGGGGATAGTCTCTGTCCCAGGCAAAGCGAACTGGGGAACTGACTGCAAAGAGAAGGCCGGCTGCGTACGCGGGAAAGGCCAGGCCTTTGTTTATTCAGACTGTAACCTCAATACCTTTTTTCAGTCTCTTTAATAGTCCGGAGGGTTAACTTGACAATTTAAAACGCAGGCATTAAGTGCAGGAAAACAGTAAAGAAAGCAGAAATTAATGCTGCTTTACTGTTGTGTCTTGCTTCAGCATCAAACTTAAGTTTTGGGGTCCGTTCCCAAAGGACCATGACGGTTTCAAAACAATTGAAAATTCATATCTCCAAGGGGAACGGGTGAGCGGACAGTGGGAGCTAGGGTGGTGGTTGTTGTTTTAGTGGACAATAAGCTTTTGCTTATTGGAGAAGGAAATGGCAACCCACTCCAGTATTCTTGTCTGGGCAATCCCATGGACAGAGGATCCTGGCTGGTTACAGTCTTTGGGGTCGCAAAACAGTCGGACACGACTGAGCAACTAAACAATAAGCTTTTGCTTTCAATTTATCATTGCTGATTTTCAGGTCTTTGGTTTTGAGAAATTGTGGATTATTTACAGTCAGATGTATTTATTAAGCAGCTGTTAGATGCAAAATTGGTATAGAAGTTTCCAATTTTTAACTTATGCGTTCTCAAAAAATCTGAAACAACTCGCTTTGGTCTATTAGTTTGTGATTACAGTTGATTTAAAAATAAGTGCTGAACTTTCCTAGTGGTCCAGTGGTTAAGAATCTGCCGGCCAATTCAGGGCACAGGGGTTCAGTCCCTGGTCTGAGAATATCCTACATGCCCCAGAGCAACTAAGCCCCAGCACCACAACTACTGAGCCAGGACTCTAGAGCCCAGTGCTTGGCAAGGGGAGGCCGCAACAAGGAAGAAGCTCGCTCCAAGCCAGAGAGCAGCAGCGAAGACCCAGGGCAGCCAAAAATAATAAATATAAATACATAAATAATAAATGAAAAGAAGCAACTGCGATAGTGAAAAAATTTTTTAAATGCCAAGGTAAAGAAGCCTATGGTTTCTTTTTTTTTTTAAGTCAGAAATTTGACAAAGGTGAACATATTAAACTTGAGGCATTTTAGTCTGTGCTGTTTCTGTTTTTCTTAACAGCACAAGGAGAAAGAAAAGAGTCTACTCCAATTTGAAAGGAGAAAGTATTGTGGATCAGGCAGTCTCTAGATTGTGAATTCATAAAGAATTTGGGAAATGATTTTTCAGGAAAAGCTTAATTTCCCAAATTCCCATTTGACCAGGACTTATTCCACAGTAGGGTGTAGGTTCTTTGAGGGTATGGCCTCTGTCATGTTCCCCTGTGGATCTATCCGGGTCTCTCACCAGTGGAATCACACTTAATGCATGTTTACTGAGTGAACAAATCAATGATTGAGGGGAATCAGATGTCACTGATGAAAAAATTCCTTTGATGATAACTTTTCCCTGTAGCTGAGGTCAAAGACAATCTGTAGGCCCTGAGTTTTTTGGTTAAAAAGAGCTGCTTTGTATGTTGTCTAAGGCTTGAGATCAGAGGGTTGATTCTAAGGCAGTGCTTCCTAAGTACTGGTCAGAGGCCCAGTGACAGCCTTGATGAAATTTTCACCTGTCCTCCACAAAAATGACAAAAGTTAGGATAACTTACTAGGCTTCTTATAAAGTGAATTTATTTGCCTTAAAGTCCTTTTATTCTGAAATTTCGTCCTTTCTGCTTTTCTGGTATTAAAATGGTGTTCTGTCATGAAGGGAGGTGATGATAATTTTCCTGTGTTTTAAGGCATGACTTAATGTTCTTTCGGGGCAAAAATCCTCTATTAATCCTCTAGTTTAAAAAAAAAAAGGGAAATTCAAAAGTCTAGACCTTCCAGTCAAGGTGAGTGACTGGCTGGAGCCATTGGAGACATTCCAGGCTAGGCTTTGAGTCCTGGGCAGAGTCTGTCTTGCTGGCTGAAGACCTTGATCTTAAGGAACGGTATTAGCAACAAGGTGCCATGTAACCCTCAGTAGTCACAGTGTAAAAGGAAAACTAAATACATGCATCAAGACTTTTGTCTATTACATATTTTTTTCCTTGAAACTGTGTTGAGACTTTGTGCCAACTGTTTCAGCTGTTATTACCTAATTTTTTATAATCACAAAAGATGTTACTGTACTGGCATTTGTTTTTAAAAAGCTGTCGATATTCAACCAGCATGCCTTGGACTTTACTGTGGGAAGACCCTGTTATTTAAAAATGGCTCAACTGAAATATATGGAGAATGTGGGGTAAGTCTTAACTTTGTATGTTTATTTCATTTGTAAAATCTGTTTCCTTCTGAAATGTTGGGACATGTAGAATAACTTTTTTCTTTAGTGTATTTCAACCCAAAAAAGAATATGGAGGCGTTAATAAAATTCTCATTTGTGTTGTCGTATTGTCTAGAATACATCTTTGTGACAGTCACAGTTACTAAGTATTTTTTAATGGATAATTTAATAATTTCTGATTACTTTTTATTAATATAGAAAAGTGACTTGGACAAAAATCTAACATTACCACTCCAGAGCATTTCTCTGCAGTTTTTATATGGTGTTAATGACTAGATTTTCATGTAACTTAGTCAACTATTTTTAGTAACTATTATGCAGGTATAACAAATACAATTCAGACTTTTTAAATTTATGTTTTCTCTTTTATCTTTAAAAGATGCACATGTAAACAGATGTTTAAACTGAAATGTGACATCTTAGTGAACAATTTTGGGAGGGTGTTCATGTTCTAAAATAATATCTGTACATAAAATACTGTTCTTATATATTGTAGGTGTGTCCAAGAGGGCAGAGAACAAATGCACAGAAATACTGTCAGCCTTGCACAGAGTCTCCAGAACTTTATGATTGGCTCTATCTTGGCTTTATGGCTATGCTTCCTCTCGTTTTACATTGGTTCTTCATTGAATGGTACTCAGGGAAAAAGAGGTCAGCACTGTTCTCTAAATATATCTGAATGCACTGATGTTGGAATAGTTGTCATTTAGAAGACCTTATCAAGTAATTATGCCTCTGTTATTTTACAAGTGGCAGGCTCGTTTTTCTTTTATCTTCTGATTACTTTTGACTGTGGCCAGAAAACTGCTAGAGGATGCCTCCGTAAATATTAAGGGAGATGTCCTTTGTTTTACTCTGAGTGAAACTGGAGGAATATTTTATTTAATTTTTATTTCTTAATTATCTTTATTGGTTTTTTGCAAAGAATTGGCTGTGATTACAAACTGTTTATTGTTCTGAGACAAAAATCTTTGCAGTTTAATACTAGTAATCGAGTATAATGTAGTTTAAGTGTTAGGGCTGCAACCTAATTATGAAAACGCATACTAAAATCCGCAAAAACTTACTGAGCATTGTGTTTGATGTTTAGAAGATCAGGAGAAGAGATACAAAAATAATTGATGTGGTTGATAGCCCTAATCTTATAGAGAAGACAAATAGATACACAACTAATTATAATACATATCAGTCTTGAAAGTATAGAATCAAAAAGTGTATGAAAGCTTTATAAACTAAATGGTCTGGAGTCGCAGAGAATGGAAGAGATGAGATCGTGCCTGGTGTTGCCTGAAACACATCAAAAAAGGAACATTTCAGGCAGAGGCAACAGTGTGAACACTGGCATAGAAGTATGAAACATGTGATCTCTTACGGGTGGGAATGGGAGTAGTTGGGTGTTCAAAGTATGGATAGCATATGAGAGAAAGGTAATAAAAAAGAGGGTGAGAAAGGGGCCGAGGCCAGAACGTGAAAGTTCTTGGTAATGATGTGAACCTTATTCCACTGGGAGTGAGGAACCAAATTCTACCGTAGTACATTTCAGCCATCCTGACTGTTGGTTCCTCTTAACATCTCAGCATCTTTCCTGCTTTAGGTCCTGTCCCTTTCCCCAAACTCTTCTCTGCCTGAAATACTCTCTTCTCCCTGCACCTTTTTTACTTAGCAGCTTTTCCCCTTTCAATCTCAGTTTAAATTACGCCTGCTTAGAGAAGCCTTCACTGACCAATCTAAAGTAGGCCTGTCCTCATTATTTTTCTTTTTCAGAAGCACTGTTATTTTGTTGTTGTTGCTTTGTAGTTAGCACTCAACACAATTTGTAGTCATGTTTGTCTCCTCATTTCATGTTCTCTCCCACCCCTGATTATAGGCTCCATGAGGGGGTTGTCCCCACTGTTATCTGTGGACTCTCCAGAGACCAGCACAGTTGCTGGCACATGATAGATACTAGGTATTTGCCAATGAATGATTTATTGGTGAAGGTTTTTGTTTGGAAAAAGAGTATCGTGGGTATATGTTTTAAGAAGACAATGCAATTCTAATCTGCCCTTCTGTGGAGGGCGGATTAGAGGTAAGACATACTAGAAAGCTGTTGTCCAAAAAGTAGTGATGGCTAGACTCCAGTAATAGGAACGGAAGTGGAGAGGATGGTCAGATGGAAGTAGAATCAGTACTTTTCTGGACCTACCAGATAAGTCCACATTGATTATTTACATTGGAAAAGCATTCATTATTTCTCAGAAAAGAAGCCATTAAATTTTTTTTTAAAGCAGCTCGCATCCTGCTTTTAGTTTCTGTTGTAGAATGATGAGAGATGAAGGTGAGAAAAGAAATGTGATAAACAGAGCTCAAGTGAAATAATTGCTCATTTGGAACTTTATAGCTTGGAATGGAGAAGAGGTGGGGTTAATGAATGTACCTCACCAAATACATTTGAACTAAAACATCAGATATGGTTTGAGAGAATGTTAGAGCAGAAGGTAGAGCCTTGGCTTGGGGATAAAGCAGGGATATGATCAGTGCTTAGACAGGAAAGGAGGTGGGCTTAAAAAGGAGTTTGCATAACTATGTTTTACTTAAGAAGTTGGTAGCAAGAAATACAAGGCCCATCTCTTTCCTGAGACATTGTACTTAGAATCAAGGAAGCAGGCTAGACTCATGTTTCTCAAACTTTTTCATTCTTTCCTCCGTAAAAAGCCTTTTAAGATACTTTTTCCCCCTAATTTCACCTCAGTTCAGTTCAGTTGCTCAGTCGTGTCCGACTCTTTGCAATCCCATGAATCGCAGCATGCTAGGCCTCCCTGTCCATCACCAACTCCCAGAGTTCACCCAAACTCATGTGCTTCAAGTTGGTGATGCCATCCAGCCATCTCATCCTCTGTCGTCCCCTTCTCCTCCTGCCCCCAATCCCTCCCAGCATCAGGGTCTTTTTCCATTTCCATAAAATTCCATGAAATTTTAGTGTCACAGATATACTGTTTATTGATTTATATAGTGTATGTATATATGGACTTTATATATCAGAAGTGTAATATTATTTTATACTCAAGGATCAATTCTTTTCTCCTTGGGAGTCCTAGTGCCCACTGAGAATGCATAGTTCAGTTCAGTCGCTCAGTTGTGTCTGATTCTTTTGCGACCCCATAGATTGCAGCGCGCCAGGCTTCCCTCTCCATCACCAACTCCCGCAGCTTGCTCAGACTCATGTCCATTGAATTGGTGATGCCATCCAACCATCTCATTATTTGTCATCCACTTCTCCTGCCTTCAATCTTTCCCAGCATCGGAATCTTTTCCAGTGAGTCAGTTCTTTGCATCAGGTGGCCAAAGTATTGGAGCTTCAGCTTCAGCATCAGTCCTTCCAATGAATATTCAGGACTGATTTCCTTTAGGATGGACTAGTTTGGTCTCCTTGCTGTCCAAGGGACTCTGAAGAGTCTTTTCCAGCACCACAGTTCAAAAAGATAGGCTAGACACTAATCAAAACTTCCCTTTCTGGCCTGTTTGCTTTTCCCAGAGTTTAGTATTTGTTTTTCTTTGAGGCCAGAGCAGAGATAGGCAGAAAATGCATATTTTATGTAATGAAGCCAGAAGTTGTGCTTCTTCTGTGATTTGTTTTCCAGATGTATTCATGCAACAATCTTTAGGGATGTTTGCAGTGTGCCAGGTACTATACTAGGTTGTGGGATTCAGAAATGACTAAAGTGTGGATGCTCACAGTCCAGTGGATGAGGTAAAGAAACCGTCCCGGAGTATGTGAGGGTCTCTGGTAGAGGTATGGACATAGTTTTAAGGCTAGCTTAGAGAGGGAATAGGGTGATGTCACAGGAGAAAAAACTGATTTTAAGCTGAACTTTGAAAAAAATGAGTTGTTTTTGAGAGAAATTGAAGGGAGAGTTTATCAGCAGGAAAAACGCGCAAAAATCTAGAGTGAAGGGAGAGCACAGTGTAACCAAGAAATGAGAGCTGAGGGTGCTGTGAGAAATAGGGACTGAATAAGACCAAGATATAAAGCGATCTGGGGCTGGGAGAGTCTTAGGAAATATTCCTAGGACCCGGGAATAACCCCAGATCTGATCTTAAAGGATACACCATTTGCCTGGTGGGCGACATGTGTCTTGAGGTGGAGCATGGCGCATGCTGAGATGAGTGAGGAAGCAAGCAGTTTCGTAAGGCCAGGTAGTATGGGAGATAAGGCTGGCAGGAAGTACTTCTCCTGAAAGGCAGATGGGACTCACTGATTAATAAGGGGAGTTTTATAAGCAGACTCCATTTTGTGAAAGATTACATAGTTGACTGAAGATGGGTTGAAAGAGAGTATGATGAGTAGAAAGCCAGTAAGAATGTTACTAAAGTCATGTCAAGAATCAATAAGGTTCGGATTTTGCCTCCAAAAATATGAATTCTATAAAGAAGCAAAAGATTGGGTTCTATAATATGAAAGTGTACACGCTTACTTACATACTCGATCTTCATCTGTGTAAAATGGCTTAGGAGTTCTGCTTCCAGCACCTTGGGCTCATTAGGAGCTTCGGTGATCTTCTTGCGTGGAATACCTGAAGTCTGGGAGAGACGTGCTATGGAAGACATTGCTGGTCTCACAGGAATGGGGTGGGGTGAGGTGGATCTTTGAGAACTCTTCTCTTTCAGAAACAAGCAAACCCACCCTGAGCTGGAGCCACAGCTGGCAGTAGGGTTGGGTTGCCTAAGGCTAATTGCCAACAGCAGCTGGGTAGTCCTTTCTTTCTGTTCCACATGATGTTGAGTTGGGATGCACTCATCTCGTGGCTGGGCTTGCTTGGCTGTGGTGTGCAAAGTGAGTATCTCGTGTGGAATAGGTGCTGGCTGTCAGCACACAGGCGCTGCTCACCCGCAGCTCTTTTATCTTTGGTGTTCTGAAGCTTGAGTATAATGTGTATTGGTGTGAATTTCTTTTTATTTATTCTGCTTGGAATGTGTTTTGATTCCTAGGAAGAATTCTGTGAACTTGCTCTTCATTATTTCAGTTGAGCCCAGTCAAACCACAGAATAGTAAAATATAATCAGTGGTGGTTGCTTTAAGCCATTAAGTTTTAGGGTAGTTTGCTATGCAGTGGTAGATAACTGAAACATTGTTCAAGGAGAAAACTCAAGAGCATCTATAGACTAGATATTATAAATGAGAGTTTAAGAGGCTGGCTATAAGTATACAAAATCAGTTCCTTCCTTCCTTCATTTATAGAATCACAGTTCTGTGAGGTAGCCAAGACCAAGGTAGCTAAGCTACATTGGATTTATACAGTGGAACTTGACAAGCTAGTTCTATAACTTATATGGAAGTGCAAAGGCCCATCTAGACTCCTGAGTCACATTCTCCACTTCTGTACCCACCTCCCATTTTAATAGAATAATCAATGAATACCCAAGTAAATAACTGATGATAAATTAGCACATTCATTCCAGCAAGCAAAAGTGGACCAAGAGTGACCCAAGAGTGACCAAAACCACTGAAAAAGTAGAAGAATATATGTAATATCAGGAAATTACTATCGTTCTGTTGTCTCAGGGATAGATAAATGAACCCCAGGAACGAAACCGAGAACCTAAAAGGAGCCTAGTTATACAGGGAACTTTTTATGGCAGGGGTGGCATGGCAGCTTGGTGAGGGAAGGAGTTAACTCTTCAGTTAGAAGGCTGCTCCTGCACAGTTGGACATTCAAATGGGAAAAGCTAAAGTTATATTCTAACTTAAACACAGAAATCTCTTTTCACTTATACACAGAAATCTCTTCTAAATGTATTAAAGATCGAAACATGAAAAGCAAAACCTTAAAACTTTTAGACGAAAATACAAGATAATATTTTTCTTAGGGTGAGAATCTGTTAACCAGAAATTTAAAATTTGATAAAGCCAACTATGTTAAAATTCAGAACATTTGTTCATAAAATGACATCACAAAGAAAAATGACATTTCAGCCCATGAACTGATAGGAAGACATTTGCAACATACTTTACTAACAAAGCAGGATAGATAAATAATAGATCACAAGTAGAATATTATAAAGCAATGAACATGACTGAACTTCAGCTATAAGCAGGGCTATAAATGAATCTTAGAAATGTAATTCTGTCTGAGTGGGAACAAAAATCTGAGAAAGGTTATATCTCTTTATCATGTTGAAAAATAAGCAAAACTAAATAGTAATTTTGAAGTATAAATACAGATGGAATAAAAACTGTTTAGCAAAACCAATAAAGGCAATTTAATATAATGGTTATTTCTAGGGGAGAGACAGGAATATGGAATGGGGAGAAACAGATAGATATAAGTTGTTAATATTGGTGAGCTTACATTGTTTCTTATATTTTTAATTAATGTATATTATATATAATCTTTTATGTACTTTTAATGTTTAAAATAATTTAAAATGATGCATAGATAAACTTCTAAGACATTTTTAATAGTTTGGAGAGATACTGAATATAAAAGTAGATCCAATTTCTGTTCTTCTACACATTTAGACAATACAGGCACATTGCTGTCTGGGATAAGTATTTATCCCTTTTTAGTAACCAAGGTTAAATTCTTCCCGTGTAGTTTTTGTATGTTCTTTGCTCTTCTTACCTATGTAGAAGATTTTTTTGTTTCAGGATTGATCAGTTACAACTTCTTTTCAGAATCCATATTTTGGAGCGTGTACAGGTTTTATTAAAAGCCAGTTACATGCTGAGAATTCTCTGGTGGTTGTCCTTCCTTTCTTTTCTCAGTTCCAGTGCCCTTTTCCAGCACATTACTGCACTGTTTGAATGCACTATGGCAGCTATCATCACCTTACTTGTGAGCGAGCCAGTTGGTGTGCTTTATATCCGTTCCTGTCGAGTATTGATGCTTTCTGATTGGTACACCATGCTTTACAACCCAAGTCCAGATTACGTGACCACAGTGCACTGCACTCATGAAGCTGTCTACCCATTGTAAGTATTCATTAAGATCATTTTTTTTAAAAATTGTGATTGTAGATTTCATTCATTTCAGCAGATTGAGCCTTGTGAAATGGCTCCTAGGCACTAGGGAAGATAAACAGAAATTATTTTCTTTTCTAAAGTGATAGTCTGATAAGAGGAAATAGAAGTACATCTTAGTATAATAGAAGTGAAAGTATTTTAGTGTTGATGTTGAAGTATCTAAACACTTATAAAATAAACTATATGTTTCTTAGAAAGGGAATTATAAGGAAAACCTTTTTGATATACAACAGAGAAGCAATATCTGACTTATAGGAAATAATATGGGCTGTGGAGTTTGAATCGCAAGCCTGTTAGCTGTTAATTTGAACATGTTAAGAACCTCTTGTAACCTCGACCTTCCCATTGGTAAAAATGGGAAAAACGATACCCTTTAAGGTGACTGTGAGGATTAAATAAGCGCGCCTTACATACAGGAAGCACTTCCAAGTAGCTGGCATTATTACTAGAGTACTTGGGTTAATGTTCTTTCTCCCCACCCCACCCCCCAGTAAATGTAACTTTCACCAGTGGATTTTGTTTTAAAAATATCAAATTAATCAGATTTTGTATAATACTATCCCAGACTACATTTTTAGAATTCCTGTGAATTGTTGGTGTTCATTTTGATGTGTTTTTCTCAGTAAAGGTAAAATAGTAGAGTCTGGTATTTATATTCTCATACTTAAAGAAATTTACCGTTATGTAATATGCTGAACAAAACAGACCTTTTTGTGCAAGTCTTAGTAATACTGAATGTCCAAAAAAATGTACGTATGTAAAAAGATAGTTTTCAAAAAATGAGATCTAAAAATAAGATCCAGATATAGAGATATGAGAACCTTTTCTAACTGCCTGCCTACCTTTTAAGTCCTGTAAATTATTTATTCCTTTTATATATAGAGACAACCAGACATATAATTTATACATATAAACTGATTAAAATAGTAGTCTTTTTGGAGCTCTTAAGGAACAGGCAGGAATAGACAGATTTTACTTTGTTTTGATGTTGGTAGAAGGAGGCCTAACAAGAGAAAAAAACTCATTCTCCAGGAAGTCAGGCTTGAAATAATGCAGTACAGTACAGGGCTGGACCTGAAAGCATCATGAGAGCACAGGGATCCTGGATCACTGAGCTGTGTGAACAGGCAAGTGGTCAGTGATTTGGGACAGCTCTTGTGCTTCCCTCGACTTTCCTCTGCACAGGAGAGGGTTTAAATGTAAGTTAGTAAAAATATATTTAAATCCTCATGAAAAGGAAGTTAGAAATATATACACAGAAATTCCATTAGTCAACATAAAGAGCTAGAAACTATAATCTGCTAATACAGAGAGAGAGTATCTTCTTACAACTTTTTTGTGATTTTAAAAAATTACATTATAGGACATTTGGAAAACAGAAAAAGCATACCCCAGATAAAAAATCTATAATTCCATTTCTTAAGATGATCACTGCTAAAAATGTCTTTCCAGTTGCATTTCTGTATGTATATATGTATTTTTTTTAAGTGTTAAATATATATTATTCACATGCCATTTATAATCTGTTGTCATTTAATGTATGAGGCACAGTTTTGTTGTTAATGTTTCTTTCATAATTGGATTTTTTAATGTCTGCATAGTAGTCCAGCAAAAATATATTCTAAAATTTAACCACTTTCCTATTGTTGAATATTTTCTTCCTGGGTTTTCTTTATCATGCGATTCAGTAAAAATGCTTGTTCATTGGGTCTTTGTGTATATCTGATTGTTTCCCTTTGATTAATTTCTACAAGTAATCTTTCTGGATTAAAGTTGATATAAACATTTTGCGATTTTTGATACACATTTCCAAACTGCCTACCAGAAGGGAACCATGCTCTTTACAGCAATATATGAGAGTCTTTCTGGCCAACCCTTTACCAATCTGAATATTTGACCAGTAGACTTTTTAAACCTTTTTCAGGATCTTTGATTTTAAAATGATCAATGATAAAAGGACATTTTAAAACATGTTTGTGATGTAACAATTTTCTATTTTATTTTCCAGATACACCATTGTATTTATCTATTATGCATTCTGCTTGGTATTAATGATGCTGCTCCGACCTCTTCTGGTGAAAAAGATTGCCTGTGGATTAGGGAAGTCGGATCGATTTAAAAGTATTTATGCTGCACTTTACTTCTTCCCAATTTTAACTGTGCTTCAGGCAGTTGGTGGAGGCCTTTTATGTAAGTTTGATGGGTAACATCAATGAAATATATTTATTATATGTGATAAACAATTTTTTCCCTGAGTATAATATTGGACCTTGTTCTTTAAAGTAGTTTTGTTTTTATCCTTGAAAATAAGCCATACTATACGTTTTTGCTAAAACACATCATCATTCTTAATCAAAACTAGCTTGTTTAGAAAATACTTTGTATTTGAAGCTCACAACCTCATAGGAAGGTTTTTTAAAATCTGAGTGTAAATGACACAAAAACTGGTTTTTACATATAACAAATGGAAATAACTCTTAATATCGTATGTTGTTTACCATCAAGTTCGGTCTTAGTTTTCTAAGTTTTTCTTTATCAAAAAACTTTTAAAAACAGTAAAAAAAATCCTCAATATATTTTTTAATTTTAATGTATCCATTCATTCATTTATTCAGCAACCATTTAGACTGATCTGTGACTCAAAAGAATGAAAGTTGGTGTTAAAGAGCTCACATACTACTAGGAAAGCTATACTAAGTAGCTGAAAACATAGAGTGGTACTTTTTGAACATGTGACATTGAACATTGCAAGGATGTTGGACACCATCTGTATATGGAGCTTGCCAGGGTACAGGGGACAAGCTTCTGACCTGAAGGAACTGGGCAAGATGACATCACTGGGCAAGTACTGTAGCTTAGTAATGCATTTGGTTCAAAGTGAGGGTGGAGCTGAGAGTAAGGCCAAGGGAAGAGGAAATTGGAGGCTAGTTAGGGTCTTTAACCCTCATATTCTGATTTGACTGATACATTGTTTCCTTTGGCCTGCATGGTGTTTGAGAACCTATAATTTTATTCTTCTAACTGTCCTGTGTAAGCATTTGAAGTTGCTATTCTTGGGACCTGCTCTTAAAAGGGTTTCTGGAGAAAGAGTGACATGACTAGGTTTGCACTGAAGAAAGATAACTTGGTAGCAGTGTGGAAGATGATTGGCTGGGAAGAGACCCTGGGGCATCAGTAAAGAGATTACTGCCGTAAACTGACTGTGTGACCTAGCAGAGAGACACCAGGAATGAAGAACAGTTTCAAAGACAGAGTTAACTAAGCTAGGAATCTAGTACAGGGGTTGAGGGATTGGGAGGAGAAAACAATAAAGGAAATTTCTAACGTAGTAACTAGTGATTGCATGCGGAGAAGGCAATGGCACCCCACTCCAGTACTCTTGCCTGGAAAATCCCATGGATGGAGGAGCCTGGAAGGCTGCAGTCCATGGGGTCACTAAGGGTCGGACACGACTGAGCGACTTCACTTTTACTTTTCACTTTCGTACAATGGAGAAGGAAATGGCAACCCATTCCAGTGTTCTTGCCTGGAGAATCCCAGGGACGGGGGAGCCTGGTGGGCTGCCATCTCTGGGGTCGCACAGAGTTGGACAGAGTCGGACACTGCTGAAGCGACTCAGCAGCAGCAGCAGTGATAGCATGAATTATGAATGTTAGAAGAAGCAAATAGGTTGGTATTCATGGAATATCCAAAAGAGCACAGGTAGTTATTTATACTGGACAAACCTGGGAGAGCTGACTAGGCTGTAAAGATTTAAGAATTGTCAGCCCTCAGATCCGTGTGTCCTGGACAGCAGGTGCTTCTATTGTAGAGAACTTCTTGGTTGTGAAATGGGAGAGAGAGGAAAGTCATGGAAAGCAGGGAGAGGTTGGGAAGTTAACCTAAGGAGACTGCCAGATAGCATTGCTTTCTATGTTGTAGCTACCTATATTGAAAAATGTCTTTTCCCACACTGAATGTGTTTAGATAATGCCCAGAGCACATTCATCAAGGGAGGATCAAGGAGTTATTGTTTATTTGTACTAACTATAAACTTACGCAGTCTGCTGAGATCAGTCCTAGAGGGTATCATAACAACTCAATTTTATGATGCTGAAAAAGAGAGATAATTTTTGGTTTGTAGGGGTGTCCTAGTTCAGGCTGCTATAAAAGAATACCATAGACTGGGTGGCTTACAAACAACAGTGACTGACTTCTTGCAGTTCTGGAGACTGTGAGGTCCAAGAGCAAGGCACCAGCAGATTTGGAGTCTGATGAGGACTTGTCTCTTGGTTCATCAGTGGCTGTCTTCTTTCAGAGTCCTCACATGGCAGAAAAGGGGAGAGTTCTCTGAGGTCTTTTTTTATAAGAGCACTAATCCCATTCTTGAGAGCTTCACCCACATGACCCAATCATCCCAAAGGCCCTCTACCTACTTATACCATCACTTTGAGGGTTAGGATTTCAACATAAGAATTTGAGGGGGACACAGACATTTAGTCCATGACAAGAGAATATAGCAAGCTTGAGCAAAGTAGAGCAGCAAGAGGCTTCTGGTAGCTCAGGATACCAGGGTCTAGGGAAAGAGACACTGGGAGTAATTAGGAAGATGTCAGTGACAAACTTTTACTTGATTGGAAGTATTATTGAAGCCCATTTTGAAGTGTGATCTGCCTCTGAACCACCTGCAGAACTAAAATGCAGATTTTTAGGCACTACCCTCAGACCTAGGGTTGCTTAAAATCTTATATTGTCTTCAACCCTAGAATAAGAACAATTCTAAATCCTACTCTGAGCCCAGAACCTCCCTCTGCTCCCCAAAAGTTTGGGCCATATTGGAAATTTCCTCTTTATCCTTTTTACTACTAGGTCTTAAATTTGTATCATCAGTAACATTGTTTAGCTATTTATAAGTTAATTGGGATTTTTTTGAATGGTTGGTTAGGACCTAACCTGTTTAGGCAGTAAAAGGTTCTAAATGTCAAACAAGTCATTCATTTATTTAGTAAGTTGGAATCAGGCTTGTATAGATAATTCAGAGTTTCTGACAGTGTTCCAAATGGGTTCTATTGCGTTACAGAGAAATGAATAGTTTTATTAGTTTTTTACAAATGTAATTGTAGCTTTGGACCCTGAATTTTAAATCATTATAACTAGGCTCAGATACATCTTTATTAATCAAAATAGGAACCATTACACCCAACACATTTTTTCCAAGAAGAAATAGGTTTGTTTATTTCTGCAGCGTAAAAATCCATGCTTCAGGACTCAATGAACTCTTGGAAAGCATTTTCTGCCTCCTGGCTCTGTAAGCATTTTCTCTGCAAAAAGTTCTTGAGATGCTTGAAGTGGTAGGTGGTTGGTGAGAGTTCAGGTGAATATGGTAGATGAGGCGAAACTTTGTAGCCCAATTCATTAAACTTTTGAAGCACTGTTTGTCAGACCTGTGGTCAGGCATTGTCACGAAGAACTGGGCCCATTATATTGACCAACACTGGCTGCAGGCGTTGCAGTTTTCAGTGCATCTCATCAGTTTGCTGAGCATGCTTCTCGGATGTGATGGTTTCACCAGGATTCAGAAAGCTGTAGTGGATCAGATGGGCAGCAGACCACCAAACAGTGACTATGACCTTTTTTTGGTGCAAGTTTGGCTTTGGGAAGTGCTTTGGAGCTGCTTCTCGGGCCAGCCACTGAGCTGATTGTCACAGGCTGTTGTATAAAATCCACTTTCCGTTGCATGTCACAGTCTGATCAAGAAATGGTTTGTTGTTGTTGTGTAGAATAAGAGAAGATGACACTTCAAAATGATGATTTTTTTGATTTGCTGTCAGCCCTCGAGGCACCCACTTATCAAGCTTTTTCACCTTTCCAGTTTGTTTCAAATGTGAAACAACCATAGAATGGTTGACACTGAGTTCTTAGGCAACTTCTCATGTAGTTGTAAGAGGATCAGCTTTGAAGATGGCTCTCAATTGTTGTCAACTTCCGATGGCTGGCCACTCTGCTCCTCCTCTTCAAGACTCGTCTCCTTTGCAAACCTTGAACTGACCACTGTACTGAATGTTTGTTAGCAGTTCCTGGGCCAGATGCATTGTTGATGTTGTGAGTTGTCTCCACTGCCTTATGACCCATTTTGAACTCAAATAAGAAAATCACTCGAATTTGCTTTTTGTCTGACATTGTTTCCATAAGCTTTTGTAATAAATACAAAATACACAGCAAGTAATAAGTTATTCGCAAGAAAAAGTGAGAAATGCACATTAAAATGATGTATGACATAACTACATTTATTTAAGAAGGTATTCTAATATCAAACAACAAAGTTCAACAGTGCAAAACTGTGATTACTTTTGCACCAACCTAACAGTAACTGAATTGTTTTTAAATAATTGCATAAAAATAACTCGATTTTTTTCAATCTGTCCATTTGTTTTAGTGAGCTGTATATGTTTAAAACATTTTAAAAGAAAAGTGGCATTTTAAAGTAAAAATTTTACTTAAAGTATTATTTTACTGTACTATATTTGAAGTAGAAATGTTTAGAAGTTTGTCATTAAGAGCACTGAATGATCCATTTAGCCTTTGAGGCTTATTGACATATGACCTTTTAATTAAAGCCGAATTACCCTTATATATAATAGCCTTTCTCAACTGAAGTTCCCTAATCTGGACCACAAAACATCAAAAATTGAGTGATTAATTTCCCAATTCTCCCAAGTTTGATACATAGCTAGTATGCATAGGAGAGAGGTTAATTTTTTACATCAGTGGAAGCCTTAAGGCAGGGGTCTTCAAAGGTAGGCCAAGGATAGTTTTACATCTTTTAATTGTTGGGGGGGGGGGGGGGATCAAAAGAGTAGTAGTATTTCTTGACGTGTGACAATTAGATAAAATTTGAATTTTATTGTCTGAATAACTTATATGTCATAACTCTCAAACTTGTAAAGTTAATTTTACTGAACACAGACACGTCTATTCATTACGTATGACCTGGCTGCTTTCCCACTGCAACTGTGGAGTTGGGTGACTGAGACGGAGACTGTATGACCCACAAAGCCACTGTCTGGCCCTTTACAGAAAAAGTTTGCAGACCCCTGTCTTAGAGCAGTAGGGCTTCCATCTCTCCCAGGATTGGTTGAGGTTTTTGTCTAGGAAAAGAATTATACTGTTTGAATTTTTTGATGGTTTATTCAGAAATTTTAATTTTCAGCATAATACCAATGTTTGTCTTTCAGACTATGCCTTCCCATACATTATATTAGTATTATCTCTGGTCACTCTGGCTGTGTACATGTCGGCTTCTGAAATAGAGGTAGGATGTCTTTTTTCTTTTGTTAAAGAGGTTTATTTTTTTTTTTTAATAGATTTGACTATTGAATAGGATAGCATATATGATACATGTTACAGCTGATTGCTTTAGTAATCCTTGGCTAAACAGGGTCACTCAGTAGCTTTTGGCTCATCAGTTTGTAAAAAGTTTTATCCTAGACTGTATTTGCTTGGGAAATTAATCAGGCTTAACTCTCCAGCATGTTAGAGAAAAAAATCATTTCATATCATTTATCTACATAGAAAATATTTGATTATTGAAATGTTGAACCTTATTAACAGTATTTTAAGTGAAACATAAATTCTTTATTTTACGTAGAACCAAGCTGATGAGCCATTTAATGAGGGAAAGTTGACTAGCCCGTTGCAAATTATATTTTAGTGTGTTTATTAGCACATTTAGATATTACTTTTATAATAATTTGGGCCTTCCAATTTCTGTATATTATAGAGTGATATTAAAGGTTAAAGGGAAGTCAGAGTAGTCACCTGTCATTTCTGCTCCCTTCTAAGTATCCAGGCAGCTGACTCTAGGAATGCTGGAGATTGGGTGTATATACCGCCCGCTTCCCATCTGTAGGCTCAGATGCTGTGGACCAGGGCAGGAAGAAGGCACAAAATGTGGAGTTCCCTTCCAGTTCAGATTTTTCAGAAGCAGCTGTGGTATTTCCAGGGTCGAATGGGGTTGCAGACCAGAACCTAGAAATGTGGGCTCCTGTCTCGTTGGGGCCACTGGCGTGCTGAACGTAGGAGGCCTGAGTTGCCTCATCTGTAAACTATAGTAGCAAGACTGGGTGATTTCCTATGTCCCTGTGATTCTGAGGTTATGATTTTATGTGAAAATAATATGTTTCAAATTAAGATAATAAATTACCTAGTTGATTCAGCCCAATAATCTGTATCTCTCTCTTCTTTCTTTTACAAAATTTTGTAGAACTGCTATGATCTTCTGGTCAGAAAGAAAAGACTCATTGTTCTGTTCAGCCACTGGCTGCTCCATGCCTATGGGATCATCTCCATTTCCAGAGTGGATAAACTCGAGCAAGATTTACCCCTTTTGGCACTGGTACCCACGCCAGCCCTTTTTTACTTGTTCACTGCAAAATTTACCGAGCCTTCGCGGATACTCTCAGAAGGAGCCAATGGACACTGAATGTAAAATGCCAAAAAAAACCTAAGAAGTGTTCTTAATTTAAAAAAAAAAGTAAAAAAAATGTATTAGTACTCTTCTGTCATACAAGGGAATATGATTGTCAGTACAGCTGATGTTTTGGGAAGTTTGTTGTTTGTTTTCTTTTTTCAATTTAACAGAATTTATCATTTCAAGGAAAATGCAAAATACCATAATTCTCCATTATGTAGTATAACACACTGTATACTTACAGAACTCCGTTATATTCCACTGGAGGCCTATTAGGAAGCACTTACCTCTTGCAACAATTTAGCTCTTCATTAGAGCAAAATCATGTTTCTGTGTACCTAGCAATGTGTGATGTTCCTATTTTTATTAAGAAAATCTATTAACAAGTATAATCTGAAGTCCTTAACATTGGCATAATTGTGCATGCCTGTTGTGTTTCACTTTGTTTTTCAAATATACTGAATTATAAAGTCAAGCGTATTTGTGGGGTCAGATAACAAACACAACATACTTTATTTCTATGTTTGCTATCTATTTATTTTCACCAATACAGTATTTTGATCTATTATAAAAATAGAGCATAATTTATATAACAGGTCTTTTGTTTTTAGGTAGTCTGGTTGAAGATATCCTCAGGTTATTCCTGTTCCTGTAAAGAAAAACAATAATAAAAAGCTTAATTACAAAAAAATCTCAAATGTCTGTCATCTAGTTGTATTTGCCACACTAGTTGTGGAAATAATTCAAAATGTTAAGTGTCTCTTTCCTAAATGAATAAACATGAATATTTATATACTTCCTCATATTTGAAGAGTATATTTCATTTATCTCATTTTTGAAGGATAAATACACATACCATATTTTATAAATCTCAAGACATAATTTTTGTCACACTGCGACATCTCAATTGATGGTTTAACAAAATACAGAGGAGTATATACAGCACGTAGTTTTCCTGTGCTAAGTCGCTTCAGTTGTGTCCCCCTTGGTGTAACCCTGTTATAACCTGCCAGGCTCCTCTGTCCATGGGATTCTCCAGGTAAGAATACTGGAATGAGCTTCCACTTCCTTCTCCAGGGGATCTTCCCAACCCAAGGGTGGGATCCGTGTCTCTTAGTCTCTTGCTCTACCGCACTGTCAGGCAGGTTCTTTACCACCAGCGCCACCTAGGAAGCCAGTGGTTTTCCTGTGTGCTGTGATGTTTATGCTCGAAAGCCTTCAGGAGGCTCATGGTTGCAACCATGGAAGCCAGATAAGATTTTTGCATTTAATAACCTGACCTAGTTTATCCATTTATATTATTTAGAAGGTTATTTCCTGATTCTCCTCCTTGGTGAGAGTTGTTAAATCTCAAACTTAAGGCTCCCATTGACAGTTGTAAAATATGAAAGAACAGGCACTCGCTTTTTCTGTAGTTTTGTACCTTTTGAATTCATGGCAGTTGTATCCAGTATTTTGTTAGCTTTTCTTCACTGATGTTTTTTTCATAGTACATTCAACTGCTGGGAAGCGGATTACTTTAACAGGGCTCTCTTTCTTCTTTTCTATAGGAATAAATCAAATGTGAAAACTCTGCGTGTATCTTACATAAGTTTAGGTAGTTACAACTTTAAATTGCCCCAAGAATCCTCAATTGGACAATTGTATAATGAGCAGAGGGTGGGGTGTGGAGGGGTGCTGGGGGATCATGCAATTGATTACCAGGGCTGTCTTTTTGTCTCACTACATTTGGAGTCATTTAAATAATTATCTTCCCCTCCAATGTCCTCTTCTGGCAGAAAAATGTGCATGCAAAAGGAGAAATCATGCAAGTAATAAAGTCCTCAAATGCAAAGAATTTCAGAAATAATACATATTTGCATTTTTAATTTGCTTCCTTAAGAACAAGACTAGAATAATTTATAGCAGCTATGGTTGCTCAGGTTACTAAATAATTTGTTATAAGTCATTGAAAGTACACAGTTTTGTCTTAGACCTCGCTGCTGCAGTGTATGGTAGTTACTTTGCTCATCACCAGACAGGCAATTTAAAAGCTAAAATTTTCTTAATTTGGGTCAGTTGATAAATTTAACAATTACACTGTTAATGCATTTGTCTAAAACTGATGGTTTTCCATACTTGGCTACACAATGGAGCCAGCTAGAGAGAATTCTAAAAATACTCGTGGGTCTCACCCCAGAGATTTGTGGTGAATTGGTCTGCTGAGCAGAGGAAATTTTAAAACTTCCTCTAGGTGACGCTAATGTTTGAAAACTAGGATCTAAACTATTCTTAGCTCAGATCTTAATTTTTCCAAGAGACCTTTAGAAAATTTCTGAGTGAAGTACATTTTTAAGTATTTCTTACTGAAAATTTGATTCTGCTTCAATTACCAGTTCTTTTCCAGAACTAAGAGATCAAAATATAGATAATTACATCAAGTCCTTTTGATCATAATCACAAAGAGATAACTTTAACAGCACAAATTTTTAAATCTTTCTCTAAAAATATCTCTTGGCCTAAAAAAGTCTTCTGTAGAGCACATATCAAGTTAAGACATTTGATTAGTACACAAATTGTTTATCTGTTATCTAAATTATACCATAATATTCAGGGGTTTTTTGAATTTTAAAACAAAATTATTTTTAATACTTCTTTAAAAGTAATCTTTTCAGGTTAATTAGGTTTGCTATACACCAAAAATTTATTTAATTTATAAGAAAGAGTATTAAAGCAAAAAGTAATGATTTTAATTTTCAGGATGAAGCCTGGCATTTCACATTCTGCCAAGCCTATCCCTCATGCTTGCCAACCAGGACCTCCCGCAGATCTCTAATCAGCCACATCAGTACTGTTCCCTGGCCAGTCTATGTCTACTGCTCCTTCAGGGAGACATCCCATGTACTCTCAACACCCCAGAGAACAGAGGTGCCTCTTCACCCTCCATTGCTACTGACTTGGAAGAATCCACTCCAGTCTAATCATCTCTTCACTTGTCTGTTTCTCACAATGTATATGCTTTGAGGTTCAGGGACTGAGTCGTGTTCAAGGTAGTAACTAGCCACATGCTGTAGTGGGTTTCCCAGGTGGCTCAGTGGTAAAAGAATCTGCCTGCCAACGCAGGAGACAGGAGTTCCATCCCTGGGTTGGGAAGATCTTCTGGAGGAGGGCATGGCAACCCACTCCAGTATTCTTGCCTGGAGAATCCCATGGACAGAGGACAGTCCATAGGGTTGCAAAGAGTGGGACATAACTGAGCGACTAAGCTTGCAGGCGTGGTCTAGTGCCAGGCTCAAAGGTACTCAGTATGCTAATACAGCTAGTGCTGTAACTAGGAGCACACCAGACCCAACAGGCCTGCAGTGATACACTGTGTCCAGAAGAGGGTGCACGAGAGGGCTGTTAAGCTGGAAGAGATCAAGGGCTTCTCTAGAAGTCCACCAGTGACAGAAGCCATTCGATAGGAAATATCCAAGCGCTGGTAGCTCAGAGTAATTCAAAGGGCCTATTATCTCCTCATGATGTACTCTGCATATGGAAACAGTGTCAGACTTTATTTTGGGGGCCTCCAAAATCACTGCAGATGGTGACTGCAGCCATGAAATTAAAAGACACTTACTCCTTGGAAGAAAAGTTATGACCAACCTAGATAGTATATTCAAAAGCAGAGACATTGCTTTGCCGACTAAGTTCCGTCTAGTCAAGGCTATGGTTTTTCCTGTGGTCATGTATGGATGTGAGAGTTGGACTGTGAAGAAGGCTGAGCGCCGAAGAATGGATGCTTTTGAACTGTGGTGTTGGAGAAGACTCTTGAGAGTCCCTTGGACTGCAAGGAGATGCAACCAGTCCATTCTGAAGGAGATCATCCCTGGGATTTCTTTGGAAGGAATAATGCTAAAGCTGAAGCTCCAGTACTTTGGCCACCTCATGCAAAGAGTTGACTCATTGGAAAAGACTCTGATGCTGGGAGGGATTGGGGGCAGGAGAAGAAGGGGACAACAGAGGATGAGATGGCTGAATGGCATCATGGACTCGATGGACATGAGTCTGAGTGAACTCCGGGAGATGGTGATGAACAGGGAGGACTGGCGTGCTGCGATTCATGGGATCGCAAAGAGTCGGGCACGACTGAGCGACTGAACTGAACTGAACTGAATTACCTCCTCAGGAGGTAAGAAGACTTCAGAAATATTAGTGCCTAATTTGTGTCTGAGGCATCATTCATTACTCCTGTTGCATTGTTTAGTCACTAAGCTGTGTCCAACTCTTTCAGACCCCGTGGACTATAGCCTGCCAGGCTCCTCTGTGCATGGGATTTCCCAGGCAAGAATACTGAAGTGGGTTGCCATTTCCTTCTCCAAATCTCCCTTCCCTAGGGATTGAACCTGTGTCCCCTGCATTGCAGGCGGATTCTTTTTACCACTGAGCCACTTGGAGCAACTAAAGGATGGAGGTTAAATAACGTGTTAAAAAGCAGAGTTGAAATTTGATCCCAGGTCCCCCTTCCTCCAAAGCCCACGAGGTACCACTCCTCCAGGAGCAGAAACAAGTGGAGCTGGAAAATCCAGAGATCCTCTTTTACAGCTCATCTCCATTTCCAGTCTCTAGAGACCTCTCTCCCTCTCAGGTTCTCTCATGGTTCTATGCCCCACCTATAAAATCCATATGACATGAGACTTTACACACATTTGCTTAATAAATTCTTGGCTCTCCCACTGTCAGGGGTTGGCAAACTGCAGGCACAATTCCGCTAATGATGGTGGACCTGAGTAGATGCTACAGAGACCTCATGTGTGACAAAGCCAAAAAAATACTATGGCCCTTTAGTATTTGCACACTTTTGTGCTAGATTATGAGTTCCATTTGGTGGGGATTATATCTGTTTTCATTGACCACTATAACCCTAGAGCCTAACATGGTACTTGGCACAAAATAGGCTTCAGTAAATACTTCTGGAATTCAGTGTAGAGTTAGTAGTGAAATGTGGATGCTACCCTAAAAACAGGAGGAATTTCAAGTATCAGTATGGCCAATTAGGAACATTTCAGTGGCTGCAAACAGCACTGGCTTTTTACACTGAAATTCCTCTATTCAAAAATCTATTGACTGAAAATATATTCAATATAAATATGTTTTTTTCTCATAAAATTTAGTGATATTCTTTTCATTTCCAACCACAAAAGGAGAACATTTTAATTTTTCCAGAATAGGCATCACATAATAGAGCTTGTTCATCACTGAATGGTCTAGAACAAAGAAATCATCACATCCCTATTCTCGTCTCAGTGGATATGATCCTTAGGGTTTGCTATGTTGCCAAGAAAGTACACCCACTCCATGCGTGATCAAAGGAAAAGGTACCTTACAGAGTTTGGCAAACATCTACTGTTTATCTACTGTTCGCCTAAACAGTAAATACTTCAGGTGGGGTGAGTCATGGAGTCCCTGTCACAGTGTCTGTCACTGTAGCACAAATGCAGCCAAATTTAATGTGTGAATGTATGAGCACGGCTGGGACTGAATAAAACTTTATCTCCGCATATAGAAATTTGAATTTCATATAATTTTCTAGTTGGTGGTGGTGTTCAGTCATTCAGTCATGTCTGACTCTTTGCAACCCCTTGGACTGCAGCATGCCAGGCTTCCCTGTCCATCACCAACCCTTGGAGCTTGTCCATTGAGTCAGTGAGGCCATCCAACTATCTCATTCTCTGTAATCTCCTGCTCCTCCTGCCTTCTATCTTTTCAAGCATCAGGGTCTTTTCCAATGAGTCAGCTCTTTGCATCAGGTGGCCAAAGTATTGGAGCTTCAGCTTCAACTTTACTCCTTTCAGTGAATATTTAGGGTTGATTTCCTTTAGGATTGACAGGTTTGATCTCCTTTCTGTCCAAGGAACTCTCAAGAGTCTTCACCAGCATCACAGTTTGAAAGTAACAGTTCTTAGGTGCTCAGTCTTCTTTTTTTAATTAATTTACTTTAATTGGAGGCTAATTACTTTACAATATTGTAATGGTTTTTGCTATACATTGACATGAATCAGCCATGGTCCAACTCTCACATCCATACATGACTACTGGGGAAACCATAGCTTTGACTAGATGGACCTTTGTTGGCAAAGCAATGTCTTTGCTTTTTAATATGCTATCTAGGTTGGTCATAACTTTTCTTCCAAGGAGTGGAATTTCATGGCTGCAGTCACCATCTGCAGTGATTTTGGAACCCAAGAAAGTAAAGTTTGTCACTGTTTCCACTGTTTCCTCATCTATATGGTATGAAGTGATGGGACCAGATGGTATGATCTTAGTTTTTTGAATGTTGAATTTTAACCCAGGTTTTTCACTCTCCTCTTTCACCTTCATCAAGAGGCTCTTTAGTTCTTCTTTGCTTTTTGCCAAGGCGTGGTGTCATCTACATATCTAAGGTTATTGAATCTGGTATTGGCCAATATTATCCTTTTGATTTTTTCTAACCATTTGTAAATTAAAAAACCATTCTTAGCTCTGAGCCCTACAAATATAGGAGGGAAGCAGGTTTGGCCCCTTGGTTGTAGTTTAGTGACCCTTGTTGTAGACAATAAGACTTGCTCAGGAATCTCCACAACATTGTTGCTATCTAGGAACACAGGCAGCAACTGAGAATAGGGGAGGAGTTTAAAACTAACAGCCTCCAAGCTTCAACTTCTCTAAAGTTTTCATCAGACTACAACAAACTTTCCTTACAGTTTGTGGTTTGGTTATAATGACAACCTGAGCAAAAACTGTGATCATCGGAAACCGAGGTGAGTGCTCTCCAAACTCTCTTGAGTTTGTATCATGTGCCCCAGTTTATTTATACTATAAATATATATAATGATGTGTATAATATCAGACAGAAATTTTAAAATATAACAAAATTTTTCCAGTAGTCATGTATGGATGTAAGAGTTGGACCATAAAGAAAGTTGAGTGCTGAAGAATTGATGATTTTGAACTGTGGTGCTGGAGAAGACTCTTGAGAGTCCCTTTGACTGCAAGGAAATCAAACCAGTCCATCCTAAATGAGATCAGTCCTGAATATTCATTGGGTTGAAGCTGAGACTCCAATACTTTGGCCACCTGATCCGAAAAACTGACTCATTGGAAAAGACCCCGATGCTGGGAAAGGTTGGAGGCAGAAGAAGAAGGGGACAAAAGAGGATGAGATCATTGCATGGCATTGCCAACTTGATAGACATGAGTTTGGGCGAGCTCTGGTGGTGGTGGACAGGGAAGCCTGGCATGCTGCATTCCCTGGGGTCGCAGAGTCAGACATGACTGAACAACTGCACAATAATGATGATTATGTTCTTGTTCTGTCTGGCGGGAATACCATCACATGCCAAAAATGTTAAAATTTTTGCCTGATGGTGTGTATATGTGTGTGTGTGACTTTTATGTCTTTCATACTTGTGATGTTTCATAATTAATATTAACTGGAACTTGTTCCAGTTGCCTAGAATAAGCACAGCTTAAGAGTCATGTATACTGATTGCCTATCAAATGAACTTAAATTTTAATTAAATGATTGTACCATTTGGATGATATAAAAATGAATGCCACATACTGGATTGACCCATTGTGCATGTGCGTGCAGTTGCGTCCGACTCTGAGACCCCATGGACTGTAGCCTGCCAGGCTCTTCTGTCTAGGGAATTTTCCAGGCAAGATTACTGGAGTGGGTTGTCATTTCCTTCTCCAGGGGATCTTTCCACCCAGGGACTGAACCCATGTCTCTTGCATCTCCTGCACTGGCAGGCAGGGTCTTTACCAGCTAAGCCACCAGGGAAGCCCATTATTTATATTTTATTTGGGTTGATTTTCACACAAATCAACTATTAATATTACTCTCTTCTGGACACAATATCGTAAATTGAAATGGAAGTAAAAATTAAAATCCATGCTGAAAATGGAATATACAAACTGACAATGGCCAGACCATACATGACAATAGACCGATGAATTGACCATATACACAGTTAGCCCAGAATAGTCATAATGTGATCAATGACTGCCAACTTCCCTCCTCTATAACCCTTCTTCTAACTCAGGACCAACCAGAGAAGAGCCAAATGTGCTCACTAACCTATCACATAGGCCATCCAGCTTCCAGTCAGCCTGTTGCCAGCAATGCCGACAACCTGAAGCTTTCCTTCTCCCCGCCCCCAACACTAAACCTCTCCCCCTCCCCTGCCTGCCTCTGAATCTCTGCCCAACACAAGTGATGGTGACACGGACTCCCTTGGTCTACCAAGCTTTTTGCCTCAGCGTGTTCTCATCTGGGGGGCCTTCCATTATTTCCATGCTGCGGTCCTCCACTTTCAATAGGTTATCAGTTCTCAAAGTACAAGAAAAGGGGAATACGGCCTCAGTTTTTCAGTGGGTTTAGCTTTTCAATATAGTACATTTGCTCCAATGTAAAGATTCCATCAGGTTTCAGACAAAAAGGGAAGATTTCCCCTTGTGAAAACAGCGCAACTGAAGAAACTATTTAGCTCTTAAGTGTCTACTTGATCTACAGTTACTAGGGATGGCCTGACCTAATAAAGAAAACTCAGAGTTAAGCAGGATGCACAAAGACTCTTTATGCAATAAGATATCATGAGTATAGGGGCTTCCCTGGTGGCTCAGGGGTAAAGAATCTGCCTGCAGTGCAGGAGACTCGGGTTCAGTCTCTGGGTCATGAAGATCCCCTGGAGGAGGAAATGGCAACCCATACCAGTATTCTTGCCTGAGAAATCCCACAGACAGAGCAGCCTGGCGGGCTTCAGTCCATTGGATCACAAAGAGTCTGACATGATTGAAGCCACTGAGCATGCATACATAATAAGTATCATCAAGGTGGAACACGATGACAAACACAGCTTTTTGTTTGATAAGAAGATTCACCCACAAAGTTCCTTAGTGGCTGCTAAAACATTATTTCTTTTATCAAGCAACACCCTCAGAACACTGTTTTTTTGTGTTTCTTTTGTTTTTTTACCAAATATCTGCTGCTAAGTCACTTCAGTCGTGTCCAACCCTGTGCGACCCCATAGACGGCAGCCCACCAGGCTCCCTCGTCCCTGGGATTCTCCAGGCAAGAACACTGGAGTGGGTTGCCACGTCCTTCTCCAATACATGAAAGTGAAAAGTGAAAGGGAAGTCACTCAGTCATGCCCAACTCTTAGCGACCCCATGGACTGCAGCCTACCAGGCTCCTTCGTCCATGGGATTTTCCAGGCAGGAGTACTGGAGTGGGTTGCCATTGCCTTCTCCACCAAATATCTAGATGTTTTTAATTGTGCCACTTTCTTTCATTTTACTTTTATTTCACTTATTTTTTACAACTCACCTTTAGTATGGCTTATCTAATGATGATGCTCTTAAATCTTAATAACCTCTAAAAGATCTGTACACTTGTCAGATGATACCATTTTCATTTCACCTCTCCATCTCTCCCCTATGCTCTATTCTCCTTCCTTCTGACAGCGCCCTCTACCTCCACCATCCCACCTTTTCAAGAGATTGCAGCCCTGGGACCCTGGGCTGTGCTTGGCCGAGGATTCACCTCTGCTTCTCACTGCAGTCCTGGTATGGACAGTTCTGTGGCCCTGGTGTCTAACACGACTCTAGAGTAGGGACTGAGGATGAAGGTTGATCTTCCTCTGAAAAGACTGGGTTGCTTGCTCTTGAGTCAGTTGTGTTATAATTGATGTGTTAACATCTCAGAAGACCCAGAAAGCATTGTTAGACTTTCAGAGAAGGCAACAGTTCCTGTTTCTAATGCTAAACTCAGCTCAGGAAGAAAGGGCAAAATGATGTTCAATATTTTCTTTTAAGAAGACAAGGAAGCATGTAAAAGAGTTTAAAAAGATTTGGGGGGAGGAATATTTTTAAAAATCATAAAGAAGTTGAGATTCAGTTATTTAGGAGACTCACCAAGATAAAAGGGAGGTTTGCGCAACACTGCTACATTGCCATATTCAATCCCACATTCAGTGAACATATGTGATATTACTGGGAATAGATTATTGCAGATAACTAAATTATTGGTTGGCATTCATTTGGGGGGCTATTTTTGATGTCACCAGTGACAGTAAAATAGCAGAAAATTCTTGAGATGTTACTTACTAAGAAAGTCTGTCTCCGATTCCTGTTCCATAAGACTACGTATCTCTTCAAGGTCTGATTGAAGCCAAGTACTGATTTGCTCGATTTTTTCATCTCTTTCACCCAGCTTGTCTATCAGATTTTTTATTTCTCTCAAGGTCTCATTACCACTTTCTGTCAGTTCCTTAAAAAAACAGCATTTGGGGGTATGTGAATGTAAATAGCAACAAAATAATTAAAATATCTTGTATAAGTGAGTCATGCACAAGACAAAAATACATACACAATATTGGTACTAGTTGTGTAAAGTAAGTGTCTGTACATAGAAAATTCACAAAGTTCTGTACAGGATGTTAGAAAAGTGGATTAACAAATGAGATTTAATAGAATGCTCACTAAACTCAAAATTTCAACTGGGTAGAGTAGTAGTGGTGGTGGCGGCAGCGGCATAAAAAAGCCAGCTCATCTTAGGAGCACCACAGAACTGCAGAGGAGACTCAGTGCGGCTTGCAGCTTAAGAGAAGGAACTTTGCAATCAGGGAGATCTGAGCTTTAAATCCCCGCAAATTCATCAGTGGGCTTCCCTGGTGGCTCACATGGTCCTGCAATGCAGAAGACCTGAGTTCAGTCCACGCATTGGGAAGATCTCCTGGGGAAGGGAATGGCCACCCACTCTGTATTCTTGCCTGGAGAATTCCATGGACAGAGGAGCCTGGAGGGCTATAGTCTGGTCTATAGTCTGGTCTGGTCTGGTCTTTCAATTGTCTGAATCTCACCCAGTAGCTTCTTCTAAAAAAGGCATTACTAGCACTTCTCTCGGAGAAGGCAATGGCACCCACTCCAGTACTCTTGCCTGGAAAATCCCATGGACAGAAGAGCCTGGTGGGCTGCAGTGCAAGGGGTGGCGAAGAGTCGGACACGACTGAGCGACTTCACTTTGACTTTTCACTTTCATGCATTGGAGAAGGAAATGGCAACCCACTCAGTGGTCTTGCCTAGAGAATCCCAGGGACGGGAGAGCCTGGTGGGCTGCCGTCTATGGGGTCGTGAAGTGTCGGACACGACTAAGCGACTTCACTTTCACTTTCCACTTTCATGCATTGGAGAAGGAAATGGCAACCCACTCCAGTGTTCTTGCCTAAAGAATCCCAGGGACGGGGGAGCCTGGTGGGCTGCCGTCTATGGGGTCCCAAGAGTCGGACACGACTGAAGCGACTTAGCAGCAGCAGCAGCAGCAGCAGCAGCAGCAGCACTTCTCCTAGCCTCTGTTTAAGGGTTAAACAAGGATCATAGGTAATCTTTAGTTACTTAGAAAGTAGCAGAACCAGGATCTATATTCTAGTCTACCTGCTTCTAAAGCAGGGAGAGATGGAGATGGTGCATAGCTGGTAAAATGTGGAGGAAAGAGAGAGTTCAGAACTGACAAATTTGTCCTAAAATAATCTGTCTTCCGTTTATGCTTGGAAATAAAAATGTCATTCCCACTTTAGTTGAAGTGGTAGAGTGGGAAGATAGCTTCCCAAAGGATTAAGATTTCATAATGACATTTTATATTCTTAAGAATAAGACAACAGGCCCAAAATGGAGTCACTTACACTAAATCCCACGTCACCAAACTGAGAGACTTAATTAGTTTCAGTTCTCTTAGAAATGGAATCTTAACCAGTCCGTCAGGAATTACCTGATCAGCACAAAATAGGTAATCTGCCTGGTTGATTCCTGCCATCCCTGAAAGGGAAGTGGCCTTACAATATGGAACCTGCCATTTTTTCCTGGAATGACTTCCTTGCCCTTGCTCCCTCTGCCTATAAAAGTCTTTCATTTTGTACAGATCCCCAGAGCTTCTTCCTGTCTGCTAGCTAAAATGCTGCCTGATTTATGAGGTGTGGCACAAAGCCAATAAAATCTTTAAAACTGATTCAGTTGAGATTTGTTTTATAACAACACAAAGAACACATTTTAGGATGTGATGATCACATGAGCTCTGTCTTCCTTCCTTACACACACACTTATTAGGTAGGTAGATATCTCAAAAATATGATACTTATGAAGGCAACATAAAAAAGCTCACCTTAAGTGCAGTCCAAAATTCAGCCCACAAATCCGAATATTGTGCTAAATTAAAGATTTTTAAATGCAAAGGTTACTGAAATAATTTGAACATTTTATTAAAGTAATGCTATTTGTTTCTCAAAAACCATTTTTATCTATAAGTTTCTACTTCTGAAATGTCAGACTAACACTTGCCCTCCCACTATAAAAAAGGAGAAAATGGGACTAAATATATAAAACAAATAAATTTGCTGCAATATCCAGTTTTCAGATACTGGAGGATGGACAACCCAGAACGGTGACACCAAAAGAAGGGAGCCCTCCTCCAGTCACTGGGCTCTCCTGGCGGGATGCAAGCTGAGCAAGGCAGGCTTGCACACAGACACGGAAATCTGTTCAAAGATTAACAAATCAAATCCAGCAATATATGAAAACAGTAACAGCTTTTGAATAAGTGGATCTTATCGCAGGAGTGAAAGATTGGTTTGACATTCCAAAATCAATCAGTGCCATTTTCCGCACTAACCTTGTAAAGGAGAAACACCACCTGAGCGTTTCAGTAGCTGCTTGAGTCGCTGAGGTCATTCACAATGGCACTGCATGCCGATGTGACGGACCCCCTCCTAATACCCTGGACACCCACCCCTATGAGCTCCCCTACCTGTGTCACACACCGCTGCTGGGGGAATCAAATGCATGCACTGGGATGCAACTCGACCGTAACTCCACTGGGAGAGGCCGCCTGCAGGCTTGCACCTACTTTCCACCAAGCCCTTTTCCCTTCCCTGATTTTAGTCGGTATCCTTCACCGTAACAGACAATAACCATCAAGTATAACAATGTCTGAGTCCTGTGAATCCTTCCAGCTAATCACTGGGACTGAGGATGTTCTTGAGGACCTCTGAAACTTTACTAACAGCTGTGAAATCTACCGAGAAAAATTAAGTAAGTTCTAAATAAATGGAGGTATACACTGTATTCTTGTATTGGAAGTCTTCACTTTGTTAAGATGTATATTCTCTTCAGATTGATTTATAGATTCAACACAAACTCAATTAAGATCCCAGCAGAGGTATGTGTCTGTGTAGATTAACTAGCTAATTCTAAAGCTTATACGGAAATCAAAATATCTAAAATAGCCAAAATGATTCTAACAGAGAAGCAAAATGAGAAGAACTTGCATTACATGATTTCCGGATTGAATATGAAACTATAGCAATCAGGACAGTGTGATGCTGGTATAAATTCAGATACTTAGAATAAAGGAACAGATTCATAAAACTGATTTTTTAAAAAGTCATTGAGTAATACAATGCTAAAAGGAAAGTCTTTTCAAAGATGATGCTGGAACAACTGAATATGCATAAGAGAAAACCGTTGTATTTTAACCCTTACCTCATACCATGTGAAAGAGTTAACTTGAACCAGGGATCTAGACATTAAAGCTAAAAAACTAGTTGGTGATGGATAGGGAAGCCTGACATGCTGCAGTCTGTGGGGTCACAAAGAGCTGGACATGCCTGAGCGACTGAACTGAACTGAACTGAAAAACTAATAGAGAAAACATAGGAAAAACTCTGCGAACTAGGCTTAGGCAAAAAAGGACACAAAACATACTCATGCTAAAAAAGACAAACTAGATAAAGCAGGCTTTGTTCAAAAGACAATTTTAAACTTTTTTCTAGGGCACCATTAACAAAATGAAAAATCAAGCCTTAGACTGAAGAAGGACTAATTTCCAGACTAGATAAATATTTTAACTCAATAAGAAACACAAATAACACAAAGCAATGGGCAAAGATTTGGAAAGACATGTGGCACTGACTTTTAAGGTCAAGTCACAATGCCATGAACTCCTGCTTTGTTTTCTTGGAATGTTAGCTTTTGAAACACAGCAGGTCAAGCAACTACACATATGCAGAGGCCACATAGAGGTGTTCTGGTTAACAGTCCCCCCTGAGTTCAGCTGAGAGCCAGCATCGACACCAGACACATGAGTGAGCGGGTCTTCAGATGACTCCAGTGCCCAGCTGCTGAATTACCCCTCAGCCATCAAGTTGCCCCAGCTGATGTGAAGTAGAACAGGCAGGAGTTGCCTCCACTAAGTTCTAACCAAACTGACAATTTGTAAGCAAAGCAATCTGTAATGATTGTTATGTTGTAACAGATAATTTGTCAGCAATACAACATAAAAAATGATATGTAAGTGGCCAAAAAACACTAGAAGATACTTAACAACCTTAGTCGATAGAAAATCCTAATCAAGAGGAAATGCCATTTCATAGCTACTAAATGGTTAAAATGACAACAATTTTAAGTGCTTTGACAATTTTAAGTGCTGGAGAGGATGTGGAGTATCCCATTGCTATTAGGATAATAAGTCTGTACAACTACTTTGGCAAACAGGCTATTTCTTATAAATCCAGTGATTCCCCTCCTTCGTATTTACCCAATAGAAACTCAGATAAATATTCTCAAAAACACAAATAGTAACCCCCAAATGGAAACAATTCAAATGTTCCTCAGCTAGTGAAGGGATAAACAAAATATGGTACATCCCTTTAAAGGACCACTACCATACAGCTCCTTCCCTGGTGGCTCAGACAGTAAAGAATCTGCCTTGCAATGTAGGAGAGCCAGGTTTGATCTCTGAGTCAGGTAGATCCCTTGGGAATGGCAACCCACTCCAATATTCTTGCATGGAGAATTCCATGGATAGAGGAGCCTGGCAGGCTACAGTCCCTGGGGTCTCAAAGAGTCATACAAGACTGAGCAACTAACACACTTTCACTATACAGCTATAAAAAAGCAAACAAGGATATATGCAGCAACATAGATGGATCTTTAAAAAGTCTTCTGAGTAAAAGGAGCCAGGTACAAATCAGTACATGTTCTATCAGCCCGTTCTATCCAATCCTTAAGGACAGAAGGCACTGTCCTTCAGTGGTTTCTAGGAACTGGAAGCAGACTGGGAAATCAACCATAAAGAGACATAAGGGATGCTTTTCAATGACAAAAATGTTCTGTATCTTTCTGGTGGTATGTACACGTGTCAAAACTCATTGAACTTAAGATGGGTACATTTTATTATATCAAACCAGTAACATTGATTTCAACAAAACAGAACTTTATTTTTTTATATGTAAAAGGTCACTCATGACACATTACTTACTCTGAAGTTTTGTCAGCTGACAAGGCAGGTCACTTGAGGAGCACATGAGGTCTTCTTCTCCCCTTTCATATTGCTCTATGCTGTCCTTTAGGTATGCAATATACTGGAAATTAAAGGTGTATGGTTGCTTTAAGCTGTTGAATTATAGTAGGTTAATTATCTGTGTAGTCACTTAGCAAACATTTATTGATCCCTCCTCTGTGTGTCCTGTCATTCTACCTGCCAAGGTGACAGTGGTAAGCACAGCCCTTGCTAAGTTAACGTTCTGGTGAGGGAAATAAAGGACCTTGTTTCCTAGTAAGCATTTCAACTTCACCCAAATAAACATGATATTCTGAATTTGCCACACAAATGAACTAAAAGGTATGCTCCCTAAATGCACTGTGTCCACAGGAAAAAAATTTTCCTTTTGGCAAAATGTGTGTTCAGTATATGCTATAAGGCAGCAACGTTGCCTCACTGGAGGTATTCATAGGGCCTCAGAGAGATGAATTATCAAGTCAGGAGACCCTATGGAATTGCTCACTCTAGTTGGATGTTTCATTGGGTTGGCTGGCAGTGACAGCAGTGGTTTGGATATCAGAGACATGGCTTTCTGTTCTAACCACCCAGTGCTCAGGAACTCTAAAGTCTGGGAACTCTGAAAATGTGGGCTTTGGGATATAAAGTAGGCACTGGCTCAGTTCCAAGAGAGAAATTGTCAAACTCTAGAAACTACTGATAAAAATCTTAGAAGTGGTCCCAGTGCCCCAGAAGACATGGACCTGTTCCATAGGACTGTTCATGAGGATGTGCCAGAGGGGCTCTGCTGCAGCCTTACCCTGTGTCAGTCTTTGCACAGCTTGCTGGCAGGTTTTATAGTAAATCTAAGTGAAAGCTGTCATAAGCCAAATCCAACTCATCATTCCTGCTCTCTTTGAACATGGATCATGTTTATAGACTTGTCTAGTTCAGGCGGCTTCCTGTAACTCTCTATTAGTCCCCTTTTCAGTCTTTTAGTCCCCTTTTGGTCTCCACTTCTACTGTTTCTTCTTTCAAAACTATCTTTCTTCCCAACTCTGTTCACACCTCACTGTTCTCATTAACTATCCTCAAGGAATCTCACTATCTCCCACGTGTTAAATCTACCTCTATGCTAACAGCACCAGGTCACATTTTTTCCTGGAGCTCCTCACCTGGTGTGATTAAATGCTCGTGCTCTGGGTGACTACGGATATGCGTCCTGGGTGGATTGTCACACCAAATTGTAATTATACATTTGTATACCTGTCTCCCCAGCCAGACTGTGAACTTTTTAAGGGTTTGGGACAGTGTCTTGCCCATCTTTGTATTCACTGTTTCTTCCCTAGAACTTGGGACCCAGTGATGCTTAAAATGTTTGTTGAATGAAGGAATGAGATCATCAAAACAAAGAGTGATGAATGAATAAGATATAAGCATAGGGTCATCCAGGGCCTAGTAGAGGGATCTTGAGTCCAAAACAGAAC
Organism: Ovis canadensis; assembly: GCF_042477335.2. NCBI lineage: Eukaryota > Metazoa > Chordata > Mammalia > Artiodactyla > Bovidae > Ovis > Ovis canadensis. The sequence goes on from NC_091251.1 coordinate 82,129,815, forward strand.
TTTTAGAATCAATGTTTCACATAGTCATCCATTTGCTCACCCATTACCAAAATAGCAATGAAAATTCCAACTAAATCAATAAATACTCTACATCATCTTGATAGGAAGACAGTCTTGTGGAATGTTTCATAGGTGGATGAAATTCCTTACAAGGTTGTTTCAAGGCTAGAAGGATGAAGATGTTGGATGTGTGTGGGTTACTACCAGTGGCACCTGGGCTCTGTGGAGCACATCTGCCTTTTCAAAGTAGACTCATATCTCTTATGGCATTTAATTATGCTGAAAAACACATGATATTAGACAGATAATTGTTGCCATTTAGAGTCTTAGAGCTGCAGGACTGCCCAAAGTCACACTACAGGGTTACTACTGAGGGACAGACTCAAATAAGTAAATCTTAAGTATTAATAAGCAAAACTTAATCTTTTGAGATTGAGACTTTCATTTTAGGGGTTGGATGAACAAATTCCTTTGCTATAAAAAGAACTACCATCAATCTGAAACAATCTAACTTTTAAAGACTCAACAGATACTTCACAAAGAGGGTCTCCAAGTGGCGAACAACATACAAATCATTTCCTGAATCATCAGGAAAATACAAATTAAAACCACAGTGGGTCACCTCTACACACCCTCCAGAATGATTAAATAGAAAAAGGCTGAATTTCGCCTAGAATCAGGAATAACTATGCTCTCTTACACTACAGACAGGAGTGGCAGTTAGTGCTATGTCCTTGGGAGCCTGCCCCTGTGCACTAAGGTGCACCATGCGACCCTCTATGGCTCTAGAATGCCACTTGAGCTGTTTACCCAAAAGAAATATGTAACTACATTCATCAAAACACACGCAATAGACTTTTCATGGTAGTAGCCCAAATTAGAAACTCTCCAAACCCCCATCAAGAGCAGAGTGTATAAACTATAGTATAGTCATACAACGGAATACAATACATACAAACAGTAAAATACAATACAGAACTGAGAATGAATGAACTGTAACTTCACTCAATAATAATAAGAAACCTGGGAAGCATAATTTTGGGCAAAAGAATATGTGTTGTATCATTCCATACATATAGTGTTCAAAAACAGGTAGAACTCGTATATAGTGTTAAAAGTCAGTATAGCATATTGTGGGAGAGTATACTATATGATATAGTATATTGTGGGAAGGTCAATGACAGGAAGCCCATAGAAGATACAGAAGACAGTATCTGGATTCTGTCGATGGATGCTTTGTTTCTTGATCTAGGTGTTGGTTATTCAGTGTGTTCATTAAGCTGTGTATGATGTGGGCACTTCTCTCCGTGTACTTTAAGTTTCACTTAGAAAGTTTCAAGAGTTATTCTCTCCTTTTCTCTCATAACTAGCACAGATATGGAAATCAACCATGACCATCGTACAAAGTAAAGTGCTCTTGAACTTACCTCTTTTAATCTTTTATTTTCCAGGATCAAAGCATCTGTTTTTAGGTCATAAAAATAGATTTCATTTTCTAAGCTTTTTAAAATTTCAAAATGAGCTTTGGTTTTATAGCTTTCATGCTCTCTTAACTGTTTCAACTCCTGCTTCACTTTCTTCTGCTCAAACATAAAATCCACAATTACCTTATAGAGTTCAACTAGCAGGGCACCAGTGTATTAAGCTGCCTGTACCACATTCAGAGAAGGGTTCTAATTAGAGCTGACCCTTGAACAATGCAGGAGTGAAGGACACCAACCCCCGCCCAGTCAAAAATCTGGGTATAACTTTATAATTGGTTCTTTACTACCAGTTTCACATCTCCTGACTGAAGCAACCACAGACCATGTAGTGCATTCATTGAAAAAAAATAATTCACAAATATACGGACACATGCAACTCAAACTTATATTGTTAAAGGGCCGACTGTAGTTCCATGACCGTCAGCAGAGGCTATGAACATCTTCCCTTGAGGAATTTTCAACCCCAAAGCTAATGGACTCTGGGAAGCAAGTCTACGGATCCCAAGTTAAGAGCCAAAGTCAAACTATTGAGACAACCTCACAAAATAGAATATATCTTGATATATAGACAACTGCCTGGCAAAATGAGGAAGAAGGGAGTAGAATTTATTGAGGTTTTATCAGGGAGGATTTGATATTTGCTATTTCTCAAGAATATTACTTTATGGATTTTTCTGAATTCTCTAGTCAGTTTTAAATTATTATACTGTTATAAATCACATAATCTTTGTATATTGCATAATTGCCCCTAGCAGCATCCTATTAGGAAAACATAAATATATATATAATATGCTGTTTTGTTGGTTGTTTAGTCACTAAGTGGTGTCCGACTTTTTTGCAATCCCATGGACTATAGCCCACCAGGCTCCTCTGTCCATGGAATTTCCCACACCATCTACTGGAGTAGGTTGCCATTTCCTTCTGCAGGGGATCTTCCCAACCCAGGGACTGAACCTGAATCTCCTGTGTCTCCTGCATTGGCAGGCAGATTCTTTACTGCTGAGCCAATGGAGAAGCTCATATATATAGTATATTTGTCATTTTCCCCTTCATACTTTTCTATTTCCATAACACATTAAAAGTTACTTTGATATCAGTGAATCTCAAAGAATACATTTTATGTTTAATCAACTGCACATACATATGTTTATCACTAACTATTGATTATAAAATGTTAAAAGGTAGTAAACATTCATTTACCTGCTCCTGTTTCATTCACTCTCCTAACCCCTACAACCTTTGCCCATTATCCTTGTCTTCATAGGAATTTATCAGAATAACAGATATGAAAAGAAGCTTACAAAGCATAATCCAATCTCTATTTTTTAAATAGGGCTTCCCAGGTGCTCAGTGACAAAGAATCTGCCTGCAATGCAGGAGGCACAGGAGATGTGGGTTCAATCCCTGGGTCAGGAAGATCCCCTGGAGAAGGGCATGGCAACCCACTCCAGTATTCTTTCTGGAGAATCTCCATGGACAGAGGAGTCTGGCGGGCTACGGTCTTTGGGTCACAAAATTGTCGGACACAACTATTGCAATTTAGCATGCATGGCACCTTTTAAGTAAGGAAAATGAACCCTCCCCCAGTGAGTGATTTTCCAGTGATAACAGGTTACATGTTAATCGCTTCTAAAGCTGATCTCTCTCCCTCTACACACACACACACACACACACACACACATGTGTATATATGTATACATACATATATATATGTATATATAAATGTCTCTAGCAGAGGTGTGGATAGGCTATGGTCTGCTTCAGGGTTGGGGGCACTGAGTGTGGCAGTGTGGGCACAGGACCTTTTGAAGGATGTTGCCATTATCTTCACTACCAGTGCCATTGTTTGGTTTCAGGTCAAACAACAGGGAGGGAACACAGTCCTGCCCATCAACAGAAAATTGAATTAAAGTTGTACTGAGCATGGCCCTACCCATCAGAATAAGACCCAGTTTCCCCCACAGTCAGTCTCTCCCATCAGGAAGCCTCTTATCCTTATCCTTCAGAGGACAGACAAAATGAAAACGACAATCACAGAAAGCTAATCAAACTGATCACATGGACCACAGCCTTGTCTAACTCAATGAAACTATGAGTCATGCCATGTAGGGCCACCCAAGATGGACGGGTCATGGTGGAGAATACCAACAAAACATGGTCCACTGGAGAAGACAATGGCAAACCACTTCAGTATTCTTGCTCTGACAACTCCATGAACAGTATGAAAAGGCAAAAAGATATGACACTGAAAGATGAACTCCCCAGGTTGGTAGGTGCCAAATATGCTACTGTAAGCGAATGGAGAAATAACTCCAGAAAGAATGAAGAGATGGAGCCAAAGTCAAAATGCCCGGTTGTGGATGTGGCTGGTGATGGCAGTAAAGTCCAAAGTTGTAGAGAACAATATTGCATAGGAACCTGGAATGTCAGGTCCATGAATCAAGGTAAATTGGAAGTGGTCAAACAGGAGATGGCAAGAGTGAACATAGACATTTTAGGAATCAGTGAACTGGCTCACTGGAAAAGACCCTGATGCTGGGAAAGATTGAAGGCAAGAGGAGAAGGGGATGACAGAGGATGAGATGGTTGTATGGCATCACCAACTTGATGACATGAGTTTGAGACGGCTCCAAGAGTTCGTGATGGACAGGGAAGCCTGGCACGCTGCAGTCCAAGGGGTCGCAAAGAGACGGACATGACTGAGTGACTGAACTGAACAGAACTGAACTAAAATGGACTGGAATGGGTGAATTTAATTCATATGACCATTGTATCTAATACTGTGAGCAATAATCCCTTAGAAGAAATGGAGTAGCCATTATAGTCAACAAAAAAGTCTGAAATGCAGTACTTGGGTGCATTCTCAAAAATGACAGAATGATCCCTGTTTCCAAGGCATACCATTCAATATCACAGTAATCCAAGTCTATGCCCCAACCAATAATGCTGAAGAAGCCAAAGCTGAACCATTTTTTGAAGACCTATAAGACCTTCTAGAATTAACAGCCAAAGAGGATGTCCTTTTCATCATAGGGGACTGGAATGCAAAAGTAGGAAGTCAAGAGATACCTGGAGTAACAGGAAAATTTGGCCTTGCAGTACAAAATGAAGAGGGCAAAGGCTAACAGAGTTTGGCCAAGAGAACACACTGGTCATAGCAAACACCCTCTTCCAACAACACAAGAGAAGACTCTACACATGGACATCACCAAGTGGTCAATACTTAAATCAGGTTGATTATATTATTTGCAGCCAAAGATGGAGAAGCTCAATACAGTGAGCAAAAACAAGGTGGGGAGCTGACTGTGGCACAGATCATGAACTCCTTATTGCCAAATTCAGACTTAAATTGAAGAAAGCAGGGAAAACCACTAGACAATTCAGGTGTGACCTAAATCAAATCCATTACGATTATACAGTGGTAAAAACAAATTCAAGGGATTAGATCTGATAGAGTGACTGATGAACTATAGATGGAGGTTCATGACATTGTACAGGAGGCAGTGATCAAGACCATCCCCAAGAAAAAGAAATGCAAAAAGGCAAAATGGTTGTCTGAGGAGGCCTTACAAATAGCTGAGAAAAGAAGAAAAAAATGAAAGGCAAAGGAGAAAAGGAAAGATATATCCATTTGAATGCAAAGTTCCAAAGAACAGCAAGGAGAGATAAGAAAGCCTTCCTCAGCAATCAACGCAAAAAAATAGAGGAAAACAATAGAATGGGAAAGACTAGAGATCTCTTCAAGAAAATTAGAGATACCAAGGGAACATTTCATGCAAAGATGGGCACAATAAAGGACAGAAATGATATGGACCTAACAGAAGCAGAAGATATAAAGAGGTGGCAAGAATACACAGAAGAACTATACATGACCCAGATGACCACGATGGTGTGATCACTCACCTAGAGCCAGACATCTTGGAATGTGAAGTCACGTGAGCCTTAGGAAGTATCACTATGAACAAAGCTAGTGGAGGTGATGCAATTCCAGTTGAGCTATTTCAAATCCTCAAAGAGGATGCTGTGAAAGTGCTGCACTCAATATGCCAGCGAATTTGGAAAACTCAGCAGTGGCCGCAGGACTGGAAAAGGTCAGTTTTCATTCCAATCCCTAAGAAAGACAATGCCAAAGAATGTTCAAACTACCGCACAATTGAACTCATCTCACACACTAGCAAAGTAATGCTCAAAATTCTCCAAGCCAGGCTTCAACAGTACATGAACCATGAATTTCCAGATGTTCAGGCTGGATTTAGAAAAGGCAGCGGGACCAGAGATCAAATTGCTAACAACCATTGGATCATAGAAAAAGGAAGAGAGTTCCAGAAAAAGATCTCCTTCTGCTCTATTGATTATGCTAAGCCTTTGTGTGGATCACAACAAACTGGAAAATTCTTAAGGAGATGGTAGTATCAGACCACCTTACATGCCTCCTGAGAAATATGTACGCAGGTCAAGAAGTAGAAGTTAAAACTGGACATGGAACAAGGGGCTGGTTCCAAATTGGGAAAGGAGTACATCAAGGCTGTACATTGTCACCCTGCTTATTTAACTTATATGCAGAGTACATCATGTGATATACTGGGCTGGATGAAGCAAGCTGGTTTCAAGATTGCTGAGAGAAATATCAATAACCTCAGATATGCTGAAGACAGCACACTTATGGCATAAAGCAAAGAAGAACTAAAGAGCCTCTTGATGAAAGTGAAAGAGGAGAGTGAAAAACTCAGCTTAAAGCTCAACATTCAAACACCTAAGATCATGGCATCCGGTTCTATCACTTCATAGCAAATAGATGGGGAAACAATGGAAATAGTGAGAGAGTTAATTTTGGGGGGCTCCAAAATCACTGCAGATGGTGAGTGCAGCCATGAAATTAAAGGACATTTGCTCCTTGTAAGAAAAGTTATGACCATATTAAAAAGCGGAGACATTACTTTGCCAACAAAGTTCCATCCGGTCAAAGCTATGGCTTTTCCAGTGGTCATGTATGGATGTGAGAGTTGGACTATAAAGAAAGTTGAGCGCCGAAGAACTGATTATTTTGAACTGTGGTGTTGGAGAAGACTCTCGAGAGTCCCTTGGACTACAAGGAGATCAAAATAAGTCAATCCTAAAGGAAATCAGTCCTGAATATTCATTGGAAGGACTGATGCTGAAGCTGAAACTCTAATACTTTGGCCACATGATGTGAAGAACTGACTCATTGGAAAATACCCTGATGCTGGGAAAGATTGAAGGCAGGAGGAGAAGGGGATGACAGAGGGTGAGATCATTCGTTGGCATTACCGACTCAATGGACATGAGTTTGAGCAGGCTTCGGGAGTTGGTGATGGACAGGGAAGCCTGGTGTGCTGCAGTCCATGGGGTCACAAAGAGTCAGACTCCACTGAGCTACTGAACTGAACTGAACATATATATATATACACACATATATATACACACACGTGCGTATCTATATACAAGTGTGTATGCTGTGACTAAAAATTTCAAAACATTGGTTTAATAGGGTAACTTTAAACAATGCGACTTTCTTGAAAACTCTAGTGACGCTAGGTAAGTACTATTGTCTATATATACCAATATTCTAATGAAAGGAAAAAAGAATGAATATATTGATACTTTACCGTGTTGTTAATATATCTTATAAAATCTCTTGTAAGTTGGGAAATATTGTTATTCAGTAAAGTTTGTTCATTTTTTTGTGCTATAAAGAAGGAGAGAAAAAATAACTACTCACAATGCTATTAAATAAAAGAAAATAAGACATATACCTGGTTTTAAAAGCCAAATACTATCTTAAAGCTTATGATCAAAATCAGGAGTCAGGTGCTCTCCAATGCTGCTTCCATCCCTGTGTTTGACTCTTCAGAATCAACCATTTTAAACTCAGTTTTACTTTTTCCTCTTCCTTTAAAACTTTCTTTCTGAAAAACCTTTTCTTTATAACAATTTTTTCCTTTTCTTTCTTAAATGTTCTCCTACTTACTTCCTGAGATAGTGAAGGAGGACATAGACACTTACTCCTATTGCCACATTTCCTGTGGATACTCACAGCCTCCATGTTGGCTTCCTCCAACCTCCTCATTAATTACAGATTTTGTTTAAATGAATTCCAACTGTTCGGATCATTACGATAATGCAAAGTTTATTCACTGATGAGACAAATGGTACAGTATGACTATGTTTCTTTTCTTGCATAGTTTTTGTTTGTTTGTTTTTCCTGGAGTTAAAAATTGCCTCACTTAAAATGCTTAGTTTTCCATGTATATATCATTGATTCACACCAAAATCTATAATAGAATTGTAAAAGCTTTCTGAAAAGTACTTCCCATGTGGTCAGACACGTCAGGTAGTGCATCAGTTTCATTCTTCTGCCCTCCCCCACTGTCTTCTGTGCATTTTTCTTTAGTCCTACTGCAAAGCTGACCTCCTGAGACTTCCCCTTGCATCTCTCTCATGTTAGACCTCCTGCTTTTTGAAACTCATACCCTCTTCTTTCTCTTATTTCTTCTATTTGTTGAAGCAAATTTTGTGTAGCTTCCTGAGACACAGTAGATGAGGTCTTATATATCTAAATACATCTCTATTTTACATCTCTAGTTGACTGATAGTTCAGATGGGTATCCAACATAGGAAATTTTTTTCTCTAAAAATTTCGAAGGCAATGCTTTCTAAATTCTACTGTTATATTGATGCTAAGAAGTCTGAAACCATTCTGGTACCTAATCTCTTGTGTAAAATCTCTTTTTCTTTCTAGAAGCCTTTACAATCTTTTTTTTTCCCTCCTGAAATCCAGTGATGTGGCTTAGTTAATGTCTTTTCTTTCATATATTGTATTGGGAATCTGGTAGGCCCTTTCAAATAGGAAATTCATATTGTCCAATTCTGAGAAATATTTTTGTAATATTTTATTGATAACTTTATACTTTCCATTTTTCTCTGTCTTTCCTGTTAGATATTTGACATCTCAGAATAGTTTTATAATTTCCTTACCCTTTATCCTGTTATCTCCTTGTTTTCTGTTTCTATTTTTGGAGAAATCTTCTTAACTTTTTTATAATCCTCATCGAATTCTAAAATTTTAGTTGTTACATTTTTTATTTCTACTAACTCTTTCATGTTCTCTGTTCTTTTAAGCATCTTGTTTTTTCATAAACACAATATCTTATTTTATTTCTCTAAGAATGTACCTTTAAGATATATTCTCTATAATAGAAAGAATATATATTCTCTGCAATAAATGGAGAATACATATGCATTACATATAATAATATAGAGAGACTATGTACTCCCTGAGAATCCATATTATGTTCTTTGTGTTGTCCATGTTTCTAGCATATTCTCTTTTTCTGTCTGCTTTAGTTTCTGTCATTCATGTTGGAGTGTTTTCCTGAGATGTCTGGTGATTTTTGACTATCTAATCCTATTTATGAGTAAGGGACTAAAAGGTTTAGTTCCCACGATCTGAAGCACATTGCTCTTATGTCCCCTTTCCTTCTTTTCTCCTGCCTTCCCTTCTACTTTCTTCAGTGTTTTACCCCTTTGTTTTGACTTAAGAGAATCATTTCTTGCAGTATACTGCAATATATTGCTTACTTTTATACTCATAGTGTTTCTTATATCCCCCACCCAGTGCAAGAAGGGATGGAAGAAAGTTGGAGAAGTAGATATCTGGCAACAGAATATATACACATTGTATGTCTTGCTAAAAGTGGTAAAAGATGAAGAAAACTTAACTGGGTTAACCAAATGAAAACCTGGCAAAAGTTCCCACCTGAGGACTGGGAACCAGACCAGTTACCTAGGCATTTATTCTTATTCTTATATTCTTAAAAATCCACCCTCTTTGACAATTATCACTATTCGCTTTGAGTATCTGTTTCACATTTCAGCATATGGGCTTCCATGTGACTGCCCTGTTTTGGCACACAGTTTTAATTGCTATCCCCATAGTCATCTTTGCCAGCTGGTCAGTCCCACCAGAGTGCACATTTTTTACTCCCATTCCAGTACTTTCTGTAATTTTGGTCCTGGCCTCCTGATTCCAACAGCATTTCTGCTATCATCTAGAAGATAGAAATGCTGGAAGTTGTCCTGCTTAAGAACCTAAATTCTTGGATAATGACCCTTCACTCCCCAGATTCAAGACAAGAGTCACACCTCTAGGATGGTTCCAGATCTGAACTTTTGGGTTCAGGTTTAGATGACCACAACTTTTTGGGGAGAATAATTGTTTTTCATAAAAACACACACATGGTTGTGCCATGCACTAAAACACAAAACATGTGTTCAGACACATTTCATATCCTGTTTGAAGCCCCCAAATCTGAGACAAGTTCTTATCTATCTCTGCCTTAGGGTTAGATTAGCAAAAAAAATCTAAGGAGTACCACTCGATAAATGGTTAAAGTCACAGCTGGAAAAGATACAATTTGTAAACTTATATTAAGAAACATAAAAAATTTTCCACATGGTAGAAGGTAAAGAAATTGGTTCTACTTTTACCAAGAACAGACAGAAACTATATAATATAGTTGTTACTAACTCTTAGTTCTAAATAGTCTTTAAAAGAGAAAAAAATTTAACAAGAGTTAACAGTAAGATTGTGGTGTGGAGAAGAGGAAACTAGAAGAGGCAAAAACTAGAGAATGGAGAATTAAAGACAATAGAAAAAGCTTGAGAGAATTTCACTATTGGCTTGTGATGAATGGCCCACCTTGTGTTAGCAGACAACAGTGAAATCCGTACCTGGGCTTGAAGTCAATTACTAAGTACTTCATATCTACCTGTAACAGTTTCAATGAGATTGTGAAATTTTCTGTTTTTGTCTGTGAATTCCTCTTCTGCCACATGAAGCTGTGGAAGACACTCGTCTAACTCAACTTTCTTTTCTTTGCTAATTTGTGCTTCTTCAGCGAATCTTTGCTTGAAAGACAGAAAGCTGATTGTGAGGTATGATTATGGAGAATTCACACAATATTCTAGAGTAGAAGGTAAGTTCATTGATGTGGAAACTTCTGTCTTGGACACTTCTTATCCTAAGTTGCATAGAAAGATATCTGGCACACACTAGATATTTAATAAATATTTGTTGGCTGACTCACTGACTCTCTGGCAATCTATCATGTTAGGAGATAAATTTGCTGGGCTCTCCAAAGATCCTTTCAGTTCTATAGCTTGACTGCTATGGTTCTATTGCCGTTACCTTATATGTGCCCTAAAACATATTTGAGAAGCTTTCTTTTGATCGATCATACATTATGAAACCTGGAGGAGGGCATGGCAACCCACTCCAGTATTCTTGCCTGGAGAATCCCATGGACTGAGAAGCCTGGGGTGCTACAATCCACGGGGTCGCAAAGAGTCAGACACAACTGAGTGACTAAGCACAAGCGCAGTAAAACAAAATACATGCCAGCTCTAAGAAATGAGGATGTAAGTAAGAAATGGGGAGGGGGTAGAAATAAATGGATATGATACTTCAATAAGTGAACATGCCTGCTTACTTATTCAAGCTCAGGTCTTATTTAGTTTCAAATGGAATATAGTTGAGTCTCTCCTAGAAAGTCAGGGTGGACTTAAACTAATGACTAAGGCAAAAACAGCCAACTGACATGTCCTATCCACTCTCCTGTCCTGTCAGGACCCCTGAGTTTTAGCTGAGCAGATGGCTGCCAACGAGAGTGATTTCTCAGCCTTCCTACCAGGCGGGTGTGACCGTGAGTCTGTGAGCAGAAGTGGGGTATGCCATTTCTGGGTCCTGCCCCTAAAACAGGAAGAAGTATATGCCTCTTGGGTCCTTCCTCTTTCCCCTTGCTGGAAGAGGCTGAGAATGGAAGCTGACTCTTGGACCTGCAGATGTTAGCCTCATGCTGAGGATGGCAGAGCTGCCTTTCCAGCCCTCAGCCCCCTCCCTTCAGCCTGTACCAGGGAAGAGAAATAAAAATCTCTCTTCTGTAATGACCATGTTAGGGGCTCCTTAACTAGATACTAAGACTCTTAAGATTTAAACAGGCCACACCTGATCCAGTTTACTTTTATTTTTTATTTTTATCTAAGCTGAACACACATATAATTTAAAAGAAACCTAAATGCCAGCAACATCAGGCCTGTCTCCCCAACAGGAGGTGCCCTTTTAACACAGCCAACCTGAGGCTAATGTCCATTGACCCCTCCAAGGTGATAGCCTAAGAGAAAGAGTCCCACAGGGGTGGATGTGAAGTCCTCCCTGGCTTAGAAGCCTCATGTTCAAATTGGAGCCAACATCTCTTGGGCATACCTTCCAGGTCCATACCAGGGACATGCCCTTTTAAAAGAGGCACCAAATCCGGGAAAGCCCAATGCTCTGGTTTCCCATTAGTTATTCTCCTGGTCAAGATGCAGCACACCAATAAAGTGTTGTTCTGCACAAGCAATGTTGCCTGATAACACTGAGAATCCATCTTTATCAGGTTACCAGGGGAAGGAGCCAGAAAGTTAAGCCAAAATCAATTTCCCAATAAGAGACAGAGGATTGTTAACCCTTCAGTGCACATCTTGCTTATGTTCACTGTATTTTGGCCTCTTTTTGATAGAGCACCTTGCTTGCCCTAATTACAATAATACAGCGATTTAATGGCCTGATAGGTCCCCTTCCATATTGTCATTAGAATCCTTATGAACAACACAGAAAGACAAAAACAACATAAAACACCATAATATAAAATTATTACAATGTAGAATCAGGAGTAAATTTCTCCAGACTGCACTGTTCAGAAACTCAATCATGTATTACCTATACTATGCTCTCTAAAAAAAAGGATGGCCTAACAATGGCTGCCTTCCTCACATAAGGAAGTATGTGCATACTTTAATTCATTCCCATGCCTGCACAAGGGTTAGGCTGCCAGCACCACCCTAACAAGAAACCATGCTCTTGTTTTATGCTTGGAGAGAGGACTGGGTACCAGGTGCTGCTGCCGCTCAGGCAAGGGGGTGTTTGCCTGCTGGCTCGGCTTCTTGGAGGTGGGCAGCTTCTTCAGATCATTCAAATCCTCCCTCAGCCTCCCTGTGTCCTGAGCCACGTGCATATGTAGCCCAGTGATGAAAGGCTCACTATGAAACCTACTGATTTCACGTTCCCTCCCTGTGAATTTGGGCTCTGTCCATCCAGAGGTCTTACTACCAGTGAGAATGACCCCACCAAGGGTACAAGAATACTCCCATAAACCAAAATCTGAGGTTGCTACTGCTGCTGCTGCTAAGTTGCTTCAGTCGTGTCTGATTCTGTGCGACCGCATAGACGGCAGCCCAACAGGCTCCTCCGTCCCTGGGATTCTCCAGGCAGAAGAGTACTGGAGTGGGGTGCCATTGCCTTCTCTGAAATCTGAGGTTACTGCCTCTCAATTTTGGGCTCCCCATGCCAATTGAACTAAAGGCAGAATGGGATTCCAATGTGCCTGGGGTTATTGATGATGATTTTCAAGAGGAAAAGCGATTTATAATAGTAGCACCCAGGCTGCCATCTGTCCATGTCTTTGTGTAAATGAGGCACAGGTGGCCACAGCCCTGCAGGGGGCACATAGCCTGGCAAACAGACTATCTGCAGAAATTTTCTCATCTGCAGTCTTACACTTCTAATTTACTTATTTTGCCTTATTTCATTCTATAAGCTTGAATGCAATGTTAAATGGTGTCCTCGTCTTACTCCTGACTGTCCTTATTGGTTTATCATTAAGTGTGATGGGTAAACTCTGTCATCTCTGTTTCAAAAATCATCTGAGATGATGACTACCTCTGACCACCCCTCAGTTACCATTCTAAGTCAAACTACTTGGCACATTGATCTCACTTCCTAATTGGTCTTCCTGTATCCACCACTGCTTTCCTAAATTCTGTTGAATATAGCAACTAGAGTGATCCTATTTAAGGGAAAGCCATATTATTTCAGAATAAATAATCTTCACTCAGAACCTTCCAATGGCTTCCCAGCCCATGCAGAGCAAAAGACAATGTATTCACGAGGACCTATAAGGAGAGGCAGGCCTGGAGTTGCCCCTTTTAGATCTCCCTTCAAGGAAGAATCCACTGGCCTATGACAAGGAAAGTGGCTAGCTGAGAGCCTCCAGGGTGGTTGGCTCCTTCAGAGTGACCTTGGCTATCTAGCCAAGACCATGCTCTTCAGTGGCCTCCAACTAATTGTGTGAGCAAGGAGATGGAACAAGGGTGAGGCCATTTCTGCCCAAGGCGGGCCTCTTCCTATGGACAATCCTGGCTTTGGAGCTCCCTAGAGAGTTTGCAGCCTACATAGTGGCCCCTAGTCCTTTCACAGGCATCACACCCTAATAAACCTTTGAACTCCTAACTCCATGTCAGCATCTGCTTCTGGAAGATGAGTCCCCGCCCAGCTGGCACTCTCCCCTATTCTGCTGCAGCCACGCTGCCTCCCTGTCATCCCTCAAATAGAAAGTCTTGTCTCAGAACCTTCAGGCTCAGCACGTCCTCTGCCTGGAGCCACCTTCTCCAGATGTCTGCACATCACACTTCCTCATATCCTTCAGGGCTTCTCTGACTCCCTGTTTAAAAGGGCACATAGACTGCATTATATACACTCACCCCAGTGTACTTCCCTATTTTTATTTTCTCTATAGCATTTATTGCCATTGAAAATATCACATGTTCTATTGTTTATTTTCAGTCACCCCCCACCCCAGTGGAATGTCTCATAAGGACAAAGCTCTTTATCTGTTTCCCATCCCTCTCTTTTACAAATTTCTGTTTTTCAAGATTTAGAAGGATACTGAGCACCTTGACATGCTGCGACCAGTGGAGAAATGCCCTCCACCTTGCAGCTTCTCCCTTCTGTCCCTTCTAATTTTGTGTGCATTTGTGCAATGCTTTTTTTCCCTTGTTTGTTCCCTGAGCTGTGCCAGTTTCCATTTCCCCTCTTGCTATTTCTGGCCATCCCCTTCTGACGTCTCTTCCCTGAGTTCCTGTATTTCCATACTGCTAATCTTCCTTGGCAACTCTATGAACTTTTTTCTGAATTCACAGATGAATGTTGAATCATCATAGTTTTCAACTGTTCCAGAACGATTTTATGAAAGTTTCATTCCCCCTTCACCTGTTTTTCTCATAGTATTTTTGTGCAGAAGATTTATCTGCTTCTAGAATTGACTTTTTCTGGGACCAGTTATCTACAGAGGGTTTCTACAGGACATGGCAGAGTGTGTGTGGCTGTGGTGGAGGGCGGGGAGTGGGCTTGGATCAGGGGGAGATCTAAACTTTGAAATGTAAGGACTGCCTGTTCCCTTGCTACAGCAAGGGACTGCTGCCTTCAAATAAAGCTCCTCTTTGGGGTAGCCAGGCCTTTTTCCCTCTCTTCAAACTGCATTAAGTTCAGGAAGTCTTCTATTACCATCTCTTTACTTCTCAGCTACTTTATTAACGGTGGTCTCCAAGAAACATGCCCTTGCCTGTCAAGGTAACACCAGCACCTTGAAAAGCTTTTTGTTTTCTGTTGTGTTTCCACTCTCTGCCCTGTGACTCTTCCTCTCCAGCATCCATGTTCTATTCTATCCAAGGGCAGCCCCTGGCAGTTTCCAGGTCAATACCATGCCCCCTCTTTAAGGAGAACCTCTGAGATTGTCCTTCTTGGTCTCCCTCACCCTTCATTCCTCTCCCCCACTGTCTCCTCTTTCAGCTCTGCATGATTTTCTCCAACACTCCACCTTACCTCCATGGATTTTTGCCAGGACTTCTACATAACTTGGAGTGTGTGATTTTTTTTTAACTAAAAAAATATTTCTTGTTGTTCTATTTCTTTTTTAGGAAAAGAAGAAATATTCAGAATTTAATTGTAGTCTTGTTCAAACTAGAAGATTTACTTTACATTTAACTGAATGGTTGGGGAGATACCTTGGAGAAGGGAAAGGCTACCCACTCCAGTATTCTGGCCTGGAGAATTCCATGGACTGTATAGTCCATAGGGCTGCAAAGAGTCGGACACAACTGATCGACTTTCACTTTCACTAACTGAATGGCATGAAATATACCCTCCCCTTCATACAGCCACATAAAATTGTTCTTAGAGATAAAATAAAACTTACTTCAAACTTGCTTAATTCTTGAATTAACTTTTGTTCTTTGATAACAAATGCATCTTCCTCTTGTTTTAATTCTAATGTAAGTTGTTCAATCTGTGCCAAAAATTCTTTGATATCGTTTTCTCTAATACTGGTCTAATTAGGGGGAAAATGAGAATTTATCAAATGTCTTGTAGTAGTCAGTATTAATATTTTCAAATTGTCAGATAAATTAATACCTTTCTGCATGACATTTGGCTAATTTGTCTCAGTAACTACTGGAGAGGGAGGGATGTTTTTTCCCTTCCGAGATTAATTTCGTCACCAAACAACATGTGTAAATGACATTAGGAAATTAGGCATGGAACTAGTAGGGGCTGGAGGGTAGGCAGAGGATAAATATAGGAGCTAAATAAATGATGTTTAGTCCCTTTATTTTTAGAGATAGTTTCCCTAAACACTGTCCTCAAGTTTTAGTTACATACTTCAAAATCATATTCTGGAGAGAATTGCTACTTTGCTAAATTCCTGCAGTTAATACATAGCAAATGGATACATTTCTTAAGAAAGTTACATAATTTACTCTAGACATAAATCAGCGATAAGGTAAAGTGTAATGAAATACTGAAGAATTACTGATATGCAATCAATATAGGGAGCGAACACAAGCTCCTTGGGTTCCTTTACCTCTTCCATTAATTCACTGCGCCTACTTTCAGCTTCTTGAATTTTATCTATAAGTTCTTGTATTTCATTTCTTATATTTTTGACCCAACGTGCGTGTTTTTTTCGCAAACAAGCTATTTTCCACTGAGTTATAATACTGGAGATGAGAACAAAAAGAATTATCGTCAAATTGACATCGCAGTTCGTTGAAAAGATGAAAAATTCAAAACAAAAGAAATCATACAAAATTATCTGTGCTATTGATGATGCAGACTAGGCACATTAGCTGAAAAAATAAGACAAAACATTAACTGCCCAAATGGCATCTCTGCAAGCTGTTTCACATGAAGTTGTGTCAGTGTATCCAGCAGGACAGTGGACAAACCACACTTGATAACTCACCTCCTCTAGAAAAGGATAGAAATGGGGAAGGCTCAGGGCTTGGTGAAAAAAGAGGAGTCCCAGACAGAAATGGTAAAGGAATTACCTAAATTACTCAAAGTGCTAGTAAGAAGTCTCAAGCTTCTGAATTCTCAAATTTTTCTCTCCACCACAACATAAAAAAGATAACTAGAGAAGAGTAAAAACGTGCAACTAGAGTCTTATAAATAGTATAACAACAATGACAACAACAATAAAATATATCTAAGTTTCTGTGGGTGTTTTCTAGGTGCTGGGCACTGGGCTATATACTTCACATAGATCATCTCATTTATCATTCATGCAATCTTACAAGGTGGGTACTCCTATCATTCCTCACTTTATAGGGATGGGAGCAGAGAGATATTAAATAACTCAGCCCTGGTCACAGTAACAAGAGGCCAAACACCCAACATAGTCCATCTGCTGAGACTGTGTGCTTAACCACTCTCCTCTGTCCCTTCACATCACCTTCCTTACTGGTCCACATAGGCACCTGGCTAAGTAAGACTCATTGTCACAAATCTTGACAATTATACTCTGGTGACTTCACATGATTGGCATGAAAAACTTTGTTTCTGTTCAATGAACAAAATATCAAACTAACAAACACATCTAGAGCCAAGAGAACTCACATAATTTAATTTTGTGGGAAATAACTTCCATGGACTCTAGGAACCAACAAGCACTCTTATTTTTTCCAACTTTGGGGCACTATTAATTAAGATAACATACAGTACTTATGATATAAATAAGTTTTTTTTTTACCATCTCTGAGTTTCTCTTTCCATGTTCTCATTCAAGATTTTTATTTGTTTCCGATATACTTCCTTTGTTGCTCTAAAAATAAGAAAAACATATTGGATTTTGCATTTATGGGAGCTGTTAAATGTATGATAGACTTAATGTATAATTCTTCACAATAATGCAAACTTATTGTGGTAGCACAATAAGGCTACCGTCTAATTGGGAGACAAAACAAACCAGCACAACTGAAGATTTTAGTGCCAGACTAATGGAAAAACAATTACAACTTTTTGGCCAATGCAAACTGATTTTGCAAGTTTTGAAGCCAAGAATAAGGAAGAACAGATTTTGGTGAGGCAGTTGAGGACAGGTTATTAAAGAATAATATTTAATAGAGGGAGGAACATGGAGGTGATATCTCACCAAGGAAAAGACATCATCATTTGCAAACACACAGAGGAAAGGAGCAGCTAGTAAGGACACTTGGGACTAAGACAAACATTGCATACAGAGGACATGAAGGGAAATAATCCTATGACATAGGAAGGGTTTAGGTCAACAAATTGTTGAGGAACTCTGGATTTTGGACTGAGTTCTGATTTGCTGCAATGTATAATTTAGACATTATACACGGGTATAGGGGCCTTCCCTCGTAGCTCAGATGATAAAGAACCTGCCTGCAATGCGGAGACTCAGGTTCAATCCCTGGGTTGGGGAAGATCCCCTGGAGAAGGAAATGGCAACCCACTCCAGTATTCTTGACTGGGAAATCCCATGGACAGAGGAGCCTGGTGGGCTACGGTCCATAGGATCTCAAAAGGGTCAGACATGACTGAGCTACTGTAAATTTCACTTTCTCCCATAACTTAGAAAGCCAATATAGATTCTGGAATTAGGGATAAGTAGTAATTAAGAATGGAAGGTGTGCTTGTGGATCTGGGGGAGAGGGGAATGTGGAGACTCTAACGTAGGTATTAGAAGCAGCTTATGTAGAACTCAGCACCTGTCTATCCTTTCATTGAAAGATTCAATGATAATGACCTTTCTGGACTATAAAACAGAGATAGCCAATTATGTATAGTATAGTATTCTATAGTATATTCCAAATTTTATGTTTGTTACCATTTATTAAAAAATAAATGCAGAAGAATGAAGATTAAAATGTTCAAAGGCAATAAACATACCGATGGAGCTCGCTGAGAGTAATAAATAAACATACCGATGAAGCTCGCTGAGAGTAATAAATAAACATACCGATGGAGCTCGCCGAGAGTAATAAGTCCTTCTTCCATATTTTTGATGTCTACTTTTCTTTTTGATAGGAAGTTTTCTTTCTGAGCTATAAATGCCAGTTGTTTTTTATTTCTACCACAAAAAAAATAGTTATCATATGTTGAACATTGAAATCATTTTTAACTCCTTAGCATAAGAAAATATGCAATAATAAACAAGGATTCAAAAAGTAGTTTGAAAATTTCAGTTCAGGAACTATTTACCAGATAAATTAGTAAAAAATAGAAACAAAGTTTTTTCCTATTAGTGGCTAACTCTAAATTTATGAAAATCTTCGAGCCATGAAAAGAATATTAATTGTAAAAGGAACCATAAAAGCATGAGAATGGTTCAATAGCACTTTGCCTTGCTGAGTGAGTGTGTCTCTTTTGATGAATTTATCAATTCTGGTATTTTATTTTGGAAAATGTGAAGGAATCAATCAGACTAACTTTAGATAATGGTCTACCTCTTCCTAGCAGTGCGATCTTGAAAAGAGACTTCACCTATGGATGAGCCTCAGTTTTGCCATCCATAAAATGGGGACCATAATAGCTATCTCACTGGTTATAAGAATTTAAATGAAATGTAAAGTGCTGAAGCCAGTGAGCAGCACCCATGAGAAATTCTATGAAAAGTGATTATTTTTTTTGTCCCTAACTTACAGAGTGAATAATGGAAAGTTTATGATTTTGTTCAAATTTCCAGACATTGATAGGAGGCACATGCCTATAACAGGAAGTACTTTATCTAAGCATCTCATCTTCTTCAAAACATCTATGAACTGAATTGTGTTCTGCAAATTCATTTGTTGAAGCCCTAGGTCCCAGTGAAATGGTATTTGAAGACGGGGCCTTTGGGAAGAGATTAGATCTATATGAGGTCATGAGGGTAAAGTCCTCATGGTGAGATTAGCGCCCTCGTAAGCAGAGATACCAGACAGCTCTCTCTATCTCCCTTCCGTGAGAAGATGGTTGACCATCTTCTTTATGCAAGTTAGGAAGAGAGTTCTCACCAGAATCTGGCCATGCTGGCACCCAGATGTCAGATGTCCAGCCTCCAGAACTATGAGAAATAAATTTCTGTCGTTTAAATCTCTCTGTCTATGGTAATTAGTTATGGCAGCCCAAGCTGAAGAGGACAAATACCAAAAACAGTAGTAAATGTTTCAGGACTGCAATTATTTGTCACCAGAACATTTTATGATTCAAACTGATTACTTCGTATCGATCTAAGGAAGTTATTGTCTGAAGAATACTAACTGTATCATTCTTAGTAGGCTATTCAATTGGATGAGAAATGATGATTGTAGTAACTCTGTATTGTAAATGCTACAACAATGACCATAAATTCAGCTTCACATAAGTGGGTCTGTACACCATAATTACACTTCCATGTGACTTAATTTTAAGTGTGCTGCTGCTGCTAAGTCGCTTGAGTCGTGTCTGACTCTTTGCGACCCCAAAGATGGCAGCCCACCAGGCTCCGCTGTCCCTGGGATTCTCCAGGCAAGAACACTGGAGTGGGTTGCCGTTTCCTTCTCCAATGCATGAAAGTGAAAAGTGAAAGTGAAGTCTCTCGGTCATTTCCGACTCTTCACGACCCCATGGACTGCAGCCTACCAGGCTCCTCCGTCCACGGGATTCTCCAGGCAAGAGTACTGGAGTGGGTTGCCATTGCCTTCTCCGGATTATTACTTATACAATTCATTAGGAAAACACTGGTGAATGCCCATTACCTGCTAAGCAATGGACAAGATCCTGAGGACACAGTGCTAAGATGGAGCAACTGCGCTGATCTGTCATAGTTCAGTGGGACAAAGTGGCGTGTACGCAGGTGATAACAATGCGATGACTAATGAAAAGGAGTGACCTCAGAGGGATGTTTCACAGGGATCATTCTGGTGAGAAGGAGATAGACAAGTTAGGGGTGGTAAAACAGAAAGTGGGAAGAACTTCTGAGAGGCAAGCCAAAGCAAAGAGGCTAAAAGGGGGTGAAAACAGTGGAGCTGGATAGGAGGACAGGATATATTTGAGAAATATTTGGGAGGTGGAACTGACAAACATTGGTGCTTCCTGGTAAAATACAGGAGTTTCCTTGAATAATTTCCTAGTCTCTGGGTTAGGGGATTATGTCAATGACCAAACCTTTTTCTGAGACAGGAAATTTAAGTGCAGAGCCAGTTTCTGATGACAGTAGATTTCAGTTTCTCTAGGCCGTCTTATGGAGTAAAAACACGGTTATTCTTTCAAGAATCTGACGTAGAAGTAAAAATAATAGGCTTGCTGTTTATAGATTTGATTTGACCCATATGAGGAAAGCATTATTCAGTATGTATAGAGGCAAATTCAGGGCATATTTATGACTGGATAAAGAATATTTCACTGTTGTCAATAGATTTTAAAACTAGGATAAGCTTAAATGGAGACGCAACCCATAACTATAGTATGTCGAGTTGTGTATAGCTCATGGATAGAAACATACTCAGAATACATTTTCCGTTTCTGCATGAAAACTTTATCCTCTTCATTTAAGACAATCTTATATTGTCTGGAAACTGTTTGCAATTTCTCTCGTAGAGCTTTGTTCTCTAAACGACATTTGTGTAACTTTTCAGTCATCTAGGGGAAAATAAAAGAAATTGAAGTAGAGGATTTGTGAGATGGTTTCTTTGATGGGCAACTCACTTAGAGCACTGGGCATATGACTTAACACTAATATAAGACTATGCCTTAAAATGTTGAGTGATTTAATTCTACATCAGATATTAATTGTACACTTGGGGCCTCAAATATGACAAATGTGTAGAAAAGTAATAAACACTGATGAGAAATCATAAAGTAATAATTCATATTGAAATAAGAATTAATAAAGTAGGATCATTCAGCAAGATATGTAGGTCCTTTTCCCAGAAGATAAACTATACCGGGGGGGGGGGGGGGGGGGCGGGGCGGGAATAACATCAGTAGGAATTCTTGCTCAAAACCTCTTTGTTTAGATATTATGCTTACCCTTTCTTACATATTTCTATTCAAAGACAAAAGACAGTAACCATTAGTTTTCTGAATGAGGTAAGAACTTGGTGCTCGGATATCTCTACTAAATGGCTTCAAATGAGGTAAAAAAGGAAGGAATGGTGGGCTAAGGATCGCTGAAATAGCAGGATGAAAAGGGATCTTAAATGTGTTGCAGAATAAAATAATGAGGTTCAATTCAGTTCAGTTCAGTCGCTCAGTCGTGTCCGACTCTTTGCGACCCCATGAATCGCAGCACGCCAGGCCTCCCTGTCCATCACCAATTCCCGGAGTTCACTCAGACTCAGGTCCATTGAGTCAGTGATGCCATCCAGCCATTTCATCCTCTGTTGTCCCCTTCTCCTCCTGCCCCCAATCCCTCCCAGCATCAGAGTCTTTTCCAATCAGTCAACTCTTCGCATGAGGTGGCCAGAGTACTGGAGTTTCAGCTTTAGCATCATTCCTTCCAAAGAAATCCCAGGGCTGATCTCCTTCAGAATGGACTGGTTGGATCTCCTTGTAGTCCAAGGGATTCTCAAGAGTCTTCTCCAACACCACAGTTCAAAAGCATCAATTCTTTGACGCTCAGCCTTCTGCACAGTCCAACTCTCACATCCACACATGACCACTGGAAAAACCATAGCCTTGACTAGACAGACCTTAGTCGGCAAAGTAATGTCTCTGCTTTTGAATATACTATCTAGGTTGATCATAACTTTTCTTCCAAGGAGTAAGCATCTTTTAATTTCCTGGCTGCAATCACCATCTGCAGTGATTTTGGAGCCCAAAAAAATGAAGTCTGACACTGTTTCCACTGTTTCCCCATCTATTTCCCATGAAGTGATGGGACCGGATGCCATAATCTTCGTTTTCTGAATGTTGAGCTTTAAGCCAACTTTTTCACTCTCCTCTTTCACTTGCATCAAGAGGCTTTTGAGTTCCTCTTCACTTTCTGCCATAAGGGTGGTGTCATCTGTATATCTGAGGTTATTGATATTTCTTCCGGCAATCTTGATTCCAGCTTGTGTTTCTTCCATTCCAGCATTTCTCGTGATGTACTCTGCATAGAAGTTAAATAAGCAGGGTGACAATATACAGCCTTGACGTACTCCTTTTCCTATTTGGAACCAGTCTGTTGTTCCATGTCCAGTTCTAACTGCTGCCTCCTGACCTGCATACAGATTTCTCAAGAGGCAGGTCAGGTGATCTGGTATTCCCATCTCTGTCAGAATTTTCCACAGTTTATTGTGATCCACACAGTCAAAGGCTTTGGCATAGTCATGAAGTTAGTAGGCCTAATTCTATAAAAAAGCAAAAGTCCAGACTGGTAAACCTAGCACTGAAAACTTTCATTCTGATATTGGTGGTTGTAGTTAAGTCACTAAGTCATGTCCACCTTTTGTGACCCCATGGCCTGCAGGCCACCAGGCTCCTCTGTCCATTGGACTTCCCAGGCAAGAATACTGGAGTGGGTTACTATTTCCTTCTCCAGGGGATCTTCCTGACCCAGGGACTGAACCCACGTCTCCTGCACTGCAGGTGGTCTCCAGCACTCAGGCAGATTCTTTACGACTGAGCCAGCAGGAAAGTCCTTTTAGTCTGAGGACATTTATTAATATAGAAAAAATCATTTGGAAACTGAGGTTTGGTTCTCTTACTTGACACAGGGGACAAAAGTAAACACTTAGAGCTCATCCAGGTATTAAGCCTGATAAAACCTTCCACCACTTTAGTCTGGGATTCCAAAGAGCTTCACTGTCTGAAAAAAAGTGAATTAAAAGCTAACAAGCATGGTTAGTCATTCACTCATGCAATGGATTGTAGCCTTCTAAGTTCCTCATCCATGGAATTCTCCAGGCAAGAATACTGAAGTGGGTAACCATTCCCTTTTTCCAGTAGTCATGTATGGATGTGAGAGTTGGACTATAAAGAAAGCTGAATGCTGAAGAATTGATGCTTTTGAACTGTAGTGTTGGAGAAGAGTCTTGAGAGTCCCTTGGACTGCAAGGAGATCAAACTAGTCCATCTTAAAGGAACTCAGTCCTGAAGATTCACTGGAAGGACTGATGCTGAAGCTGAAACTCCAATACTTTGGCCATGTGATGTAAAGAACTGACTCACTGGAAAAGACTCGGGGAAAGACTGAAGGCAGGAGGAGAAGGGGACGACAGAGGATGAGGTGGTTGGATGGCATCACTGACTTGGACATAAGTTTGAGCAAGCTGCAGGAGTTGGTGATGGACAGGGAAGCCTGGCATGCTGCAGTCTATGGACTGAGTGACTGAACAGAACTGGACTGAAGTATGGTTAAGTGTGACTTCAGTCACCAGGGAACCTAAAGGTAGATTAAGAAAGTTTGGAACTGGTAACATCCCAGGAATCTGACAAAAGTGAATGAAATCTGTTTCTGAGAAACATACTGTCATCCTAGACCTCAAATTGTTTCTACAAACACCTTTTTTGAAGAACACTATCCAGTTTCCTACCAGGAACAGAAGGGAACAAGACAGCATGAACAAAAACTAGCAGAAACTATAGATAAAAAGAAATAGTCCTACAAAAATACCAGACATTGGAAATAGACACTGAAATACACAAGTACTGTACTTATTATGATCAAAGAAATCCTAGACATGCTTGAAAAATATGGCATGGATTCGGAAACAATGAAGAGTGACAAAGCAGAGCTGAAAATTTACCAACTCAAAAATACAAAAACCAAATTAAGAATTGAAATGAGACCATTCTCCCCAGAATGCAGCTAAGGGAGATAAAAACTAGAAAACAGAGAAGAGCAAGTAAGAAACAGACAGGATATTTTATTAGTACACATAATTGTGTACACAGAATTGGAGTAGTGGAAAAAGCATGGGATAAAAGAAATACATGAACAGATAACAGCTGAAAATTTTGCAGAACTTATAAAATACAGCTATTCACAGATTTTAAGATATCCAATAAATCCCAAGCAGGATAAACAAAAAGAAAAACTTGGACATATCATAGTGAAATTAAATAATTAAGTCAAAGAGAACAAAAAAGACCTAAGATAAATGAAAGATATGCTGTATTCGTGGACTAGAAACTTTAGTATTGTAAAAGTGCAAAATCCTCCCCAAATTGACCTACAGATTTCATTCAACCCCAATCAAAATCCAAACAGGTCTTTTGGGTAGCATTCTTTTTGCTTCTATTTGTATTGAACACATTATTCCACACCCTCACTTTCAGTCTCAGTGTGTCTTTAGATATGAAGCTGCTGCTGCTGCTGCTGCTGCTGCTAAGTCGATTCAGTAGTGTCCAACTCTGTGCGACCCCGTAGACGGCAGCTTACCAAGCTCCTCTGTCCCTGGGATTCTCCAGGCAAGAACACTGGAGTGGGTTGCCATTTCCTTCTCCAATGCACGAAAGTGAAAAGTGAAAGTGAAGTCACTCAGTCATGTCTGACTCTTCGCGACCCCATGAACTGCAGCCTACCAGGCCCCTCCATCCATGGGATTTTCGAGGCAAGAGTACTTGAGTGAGTTGCCATTGCCTTCTCTGGATATGAAGCTAGTCTCTTGTAAGCAGCATATATAGACATTAAAAAAAAAAATCCATCAGCCACTCCATATCTTTGATTGGAGTATTTTCCCATTTACCTTTAAAGCAGTTACTGATAGATATGTATTTATTGATGCTTCCTTGGTGGCTCAGTGGTAAAGAATCTTCCTGCCAATGCAGGAGATGCAGTTCAATCCCTGGGTCTAGGTTGGGAAGATCCCCTGGAGAAGGAAATGGCAACCCACTCCAGTCTGGGAAATCCCATGGACAGAGAAGTTTGGTGGGCTACAGTCCAGGAGCTGCAAAAGAGTCAGACACAGCTTTGCAGCTAAAACAACAACATGTACTTATCAACATTTTGTTGTTTATTTTCTGGTTGCTTTGGTAGTTTTTGTTCATGCTTCATCTTTTGTTCTCTCCCCTTGTGATGTGATTACTATCTTTAGTGTGATGTTTAGATTCCTTTCTCTCTTTTCTGTGTGCGTCTATTACAAATTTTCTGTCTATGGTTACCATGACATATACACATAGCAGGGCTGCTCTGGTGGCTCAGATGGTTCAAGAATCTGCCTGCAATGCAGGAGTTCAGTCCCTGAGTCAGGAAGAGCCCCTGGAGAAGGGAATGGTCACCTACTGCAGTATTTTTGCCTGGAGAATTCCATGGACAGAGGAGCCTGGCAGGCTATATATAGCCCATGGGTCATAAAGAGTCAGACATGACGAAGCAATGAGCACTTTCACTTCATACACATAACAATGTTTATATACATGTGATTAAGTTAACTCAGCAGTGGCCACAGGACTGAAAAAGGTCAGTTTTCATTCCAATCCCACAGGAAGGAAATGCCAAAGAATGCTCAAACTACCGCACAATTGCACTCATCTCACACCCTAGTATTGGAGAAGGAAATGGCAACCCACTCCAGTGTTCTTGCCTGGAGAATCCCAGGGACAGGGGAGCCTGGTGGGCTGCCGTCTTTGGGGTTGCACAGAGTTGGACACAACTGAAATGACTTAGCAGCAGCAGCAGCAGCACACACTAGTGAAGTAACGCTCAAAATTCTCCAAGCCAGGCTTCAGCAATACG
This sequence comes from Ovis canadensis, assembly GCF_042477335.2. NCBI lineage: Eukaryota > Metazoa > Chordata > Mammalia > Artiodactyla > Bovidae > Ovis > Ovis canadensis. The sequence continues at coordinate 82,156,114 of NC_091251.1, forward strand.
TGAGCCATGAACTTCCAGATGTTCAAGCTGGTTTTAGAAAAGGCAGAGGAACCAGAGATCAAATTGCCAACATCTGCTGGATCATCGAAAAAGCAAGAGAGTTCCAGAAAAACATCTATTTCTGCTTTATTGACGATGCCAAAGCCTTTGACTGTGTGGATCACAATATACTGTGGAAAATTCTGACAGAGATGGGAATACCAGACCACCTGACCTGCCTCTTGAGAAACCTGAATGCAGGTTAGTAAGCAACAGTTAGACTAGGACATGGAACAACAGACTGGTTCCAAATGGAAAAGGAGTATGTCAAGGCTGTATATTGTCACCCTGCTTATTTAACTTATATGCAGGGTACATCATGAGAAACACTGGGCTGGATGAAGCACAAGCTGGAATCAGGATTGCCAGGAGAAGTATCAATAACCTCAGATATGCAGATGATGCCATCCTTATGGCAGAAAGTGAAGAAGAACTAAAGAGCCTCTTGATGAAAGTGAAAGTGGAGAGTGAACAAGTTGGCTTAAAGTTCAACATTCAGAAAACGAAGATCATGGCATCCGGTCTCATCACTTCAAGGGAAATAGATGGGGAAACAGTGGAAGCAGTGTCAGACTTTATTTTGGGGGGCTCCAAAATCACTGCAGATGGTGACTGCAGCCATGAAATTAAAAGATGCTTACTCCTTGGAAGGAAAGTTATGACCAACCTAGATAGCATATTCAAAAGCAGAGACATTACTTTGCTGACTAAGGTCTGTCTAGTCAAGGCTATAGTTTTTCCAGTGGTCATGTATGGATGTGAGAGTTGGACTATAAAGAAAGCTGAGTGCTGAAGAATTGATGCTTTTGAACTGTGGTGTTGGAGAAGACTCTTGAGCTTTCCTTGGGCTGCAAGGAGATCCAACCAGTCCTTCCTAAAGGAAATCACTCCTGAATATTCACTGGAAGGACTGATGCTAAAGCTGAAACTCTAATACTTTGGCCACCTGATGCAAAGAAATGACTCATTTGAAAAGACCCTGATGCTGGGAGGGATTGGGGGCAGGAGGAGAAGGGGATGACAGAAGATGAGATGGTTGGATGGCATCACTGACTCAATGGACATGAGTTTGGGTAGGCTCCAGGAGTTGGTGATGGACAGGAAGTCATGGCATGCTGCAGTTCGTGGGGTGGTAAAGAGTCAGACACGACTGAGCAACTGAACTGAACTGAACTGAAGTTAATGATCTTAAGTTTGAACACATTCTAACAACTCTGCATTTTTACTACCCCTACACATTTAGTATGTTTGACGTCATATTGTCCATCTTTTTGGCTTTTGTATAACTTAACTATTTATTGCGGATAGATGATTTTACTGCATTTATATTTTGACCTTCCCACTAGCTTTATAAGTGGTTGAACTTTATGCTTGCCTTTACCAGTGAAATTTTTCCTTTTGTAATTTTCATATTTCTAGCTATGGTCTTTTCTATTTAGAGAGGTCCCTTTAACAACTCTTGTAAAGTAGGTTTAGTACTGCTGAACTCTTTCAGCTTTCGCATATCTATAAAACTCCATCTTTCATTAAAATCTGAATGACAGCCTTGCCAGGTAGTGAACTGGGTGTATGTTTTATCCTTTCATCACTTTAAATTTATCATGCCACTTTTTTTCTGGCCTAGAAAGCTTCTGCTAAAACATCAGCTGATAGTTTTCTCAGAGTTCCCTTGTATACAGCCAGTTGTTTTTCTTTTGCAGCTTTTAAGAGTCTCTCTTTATCTTTATTTTTTTTCCATTTTCATTACAATGTGTCTTGGTGTAGTCCTCTTTGGGTTCATCTTGTTTGGGAATTTTTGTGCTTCCTGGACTTAGATATCTATTTTCTTTCTCAGGTTAGGATAATTTTCAGCTATTATTTATTTAATTATGTTCTCTGCCCCTTTCTCTCTCTCCTCTTTCTGGGACCCCCTATAATCTGAATATTAGAGCACACTGATGCTGTCCCAGAGGTCTTTTAAACTATCCTCATTTTTAAAAAATCAAAATTTTTTTTTTATGCTCAGCTTAGGTGATTTTCACTATTTTCTTCCAGATTTTTGATAAGATCTTTAAATCAGTTACTGTGAATGATCATGATCATAATTATTATTAGTTAATGAAAATAATACTATCTTGAGAAAATTTCACATTTTCACACATACTTAAAATGTTAACTAAAAATTAATTATACTTAAAGCCATCATTTCTATCTTCCTACCTGTTTTATCTTCATCAGTAATTCATTTTTTTCAAAATCTGATGAATCATCCAGTTTTTTCTTGTTATTCTTAAAAAAAAGCCTATGAACAAAGGAAACCAAATAAATTCCTATTAAGACATGTTTTCCAGAAAAACCACATTTACTTATGATATCAGAAACTTCCAGTCCATCTCCCTATGCAACATATTTATTTACTATTCATTAAAATAAACAAAAATTTTACTCTTTTGATATGATGTATTAATATTTATTTATATATTAATTTAAGAAGCAATTTTTGAATACCTACCCTCTGAACATGATATAGATACTGGAGATACAGCACAGGCAAAGTCTCTACCATCATGGAAATTATACTCTAGTGAAGTAGGCAGAATAGAAGTAAGTTATCAAAAAATATATATTTCAGATAATGTTAAATGATCAAAAGACTGCAAAGTAGGGTAAAGTATAGCGAAGTCCTGAGAATGATGATGGTAGTGTAGACAGGTGATTAGGGAACATCTCTTGGAATAATTTGTGAAAGACCTGAAGGATGAGAAGGAGCCCAGATAGGTGAAGACCTTAAGGAAGAGTTTTCATATAGAAAGACCAGCAGGTGATAATAACCTGGACAGGAACATGCTTGGTGTATTAGATGAAGACAGGAGTTTGAAAAGGCTGAAGAGACAGACACAGCCCAGATCACATAGGGTCTTGAGAACAAGGTAGAAGTTCAGATTTTATTTTGAAGGAAATCAGGGGAGGACTTTTTAAGGAAAGGAATGACAGGAACTGATTCACATCTTGTAAAGATGACTGGCTACTTGGTAGAGAAAGACAATAGTACAGGAAGACAGACTATGTAGAAGTCTATGGCAAAGGTCTAGAAGAGATAATGGTGGCTCAGACTGAGGCTGTAGTGCTGGAGCTGGTGAGAAGTAGTTGGACTCAGGACATATTTTGAAGATTAAGGCAATAGGACAAGCTTTTGGATTTGGCTTGAGTTAGAGTTGGATTCAGAGAAGGCAATGGCACCCCACTCCAATACTCTTGCCTGGAAAATCCCAGGGATGGAGGAGCCTGGTGGGCTGCCATCTATGGGGTCACACAGAGTCGGACACGACTGAAGTGACTTAGCAGCAGCAGCAGCAGAGTTGGATTAGGGTTAGGTTAGGTTAGTTACCTAGTTGAGTTAGGGTTAGGTAGTGAGGAAAACTAGAATGGTGGATGACTTCTAGTTTTTTGGCTGGAGTAATTAGGTAAACAGTGATATGGAAGACTAAAGGAAGATGGGAAATTAAGAATTCTGTTTGGGACATGTATATTTGAGATATCCTTTAAGTGTGGTGGCTCAGATGGCAAAGAATCTGCCCTCAATGTGGGAGAACTGGGTTTGATCCCTAAGTCAGGAAGATCCCTGGAGTAGAAATGGCAACTCACTCCAGTATGCTTGCCTGGAGAATTCCATGGATGGAGGATCCTGATGGGCTATAGTCCATGGGATTGCAAAAAGTCAGACACAGCTGAGAAACTATCACTTCAATTCTCCAAGTGCTAAGGTCAAATAAGCTGCAGACTGTATGCCTGTAGAGGTCAGGGCTGAATATATAAATATGGAAGTCATTGGAGGTACAGAAAGAATGAGACTGAATGAAGACATGTACGGGGAGTATGAGTACAGAATAGAGGATAGTGAATGGCTGAGAAGTCCAAAATTTAGAGACAGAAAGAAGAAATGGTTCAAGTATAGGGTCCTGAGAAGGAGCAGTGTGGTAAGTGAAATGAGAGAAGGTGATGTTTGGGAAGCCAGATGAAGAAACCATTTCAAGAAGATGAAAGTAAGCATCTGTGTCAAATTTTATTAAGAATTCAAAAACTTTAGACCAGATCACTGAAATTTGGCAGGATGAAAGTCATTGGTGACCTTGACAATTTTGAAACCACTTCAGCACTTTAAAGGAAAAAAAGCATCTATAATTGTTACAGCCTCCTGCACTATAATGGCAAGTCTATACTTTGGGTCACAAATTGGATGTCATTTACATACAATATTTAGTTTCTAATCTCTCAGTTCCCATATGCTGATAACCAGGTCAATGACAAAGAAAGGTCATAGCAATTTAGAAAGATAGGTACTGATTTGCCTTTTATTATGCAAATACATCATTATGGATATTAATAATAACAAAGAAGAAAGATTAAACTAGCAGTGCCTCTCATGGACTTGTAGTAAATTTTAGGTACTCTTAACTGTCCACATAATTTAATTAATTTACATTTAATTAAATTTCCACATATTTAATTTAAACTTGGAATTGAGTAATTTTTGTTTTCTCTCAATATTTTGACCTCAGAATAGATGATGAACTTGCAAGTTAAAGAATTCATGGTGGGCGGGACACGGGGAATTAAGACTTATAGATCATTAAGAAGATAACCTTATGCAAATTATTTAGTTTCTTGTTTAATTTAAAGAATCTTATAGATATTATAAAAATAACATTTTGATTCTTTAAATTCACCAAACAAGAACTGAGCTGCTTCCCTCCACCACCAAAGTTAGAAAAAAGGAACTAAGTGAGAAAATAAAAATACAGAGAATTTTCTTTTAATTTGGAAGTAATAAAGAGGAAAAAGTAAAGTTTTATTAATAAAAAGGGGGGAGGTAAATATCCTCAATCACCAAATTAGTCAAAAGCACTTTTTCTCAGTGAGATTCTACATGAAAACTCTTAAAAAACTGGAATTAAAAAAAAAAAGTTGAGCCATTCAAAATGAAAGATCAATGAATCCCCATTTCCTTCTTTTTTAAAAAATTTCTATTTATTTTATTTATTTTTATTTATTTTATCTTTGACCGAGCTGGGTCTTTGCTGCATGGGCTTTTCTCCAGTTACAGTGAACAGGGGCCCCTCTGGCTGTGATACGCAGGCTTCTCACCGTGGTGGCTTCTTCTGCTTCAGAACATGGGCTCCCGGACACACATACTTCAGGAACTGCAGCATCTGAGTTCAGTAGTTACAGATCCCCAGCTCTAGAGCACAGGCTCAACAGCTGTGGTGCGTGGGCTTAGCTACTCCACGGCCTGTGGGATCTTCCCAGACCAGAGATCGAACCTGTGTCTCTTGCACTGGCAGGTGGATTCTTTACCATTGAGCCAACCAGGGACGCTCCCCATTTCCTTCTGGAACACGCTTTTAAAACTAGTTAGCTAACATGGAGAAGGAAATGGCAACCCACTCCAGTATTCTTGCCTAGAGAATCCTGTGGACAGAGGAGCCTGGTGGGCTGCTGTCCATAGGGTCACATGGAGTCAGACATGACTGAAGCGACTTAGCATGCATGCATGCGTTGGAGGAGGAAATGACAACCCACTTCAGTATTCTTGCCTGGAGAATCCCAGGGATAGAAGAGCCTGGTGGGCTGCCATCTATGGGGTTGCACAGAGTCGGACATGACTGAAACGACTTATCAGTATCAGCTAACATGAAGACTGCTTATAAATTTAAAATTTTTCATCAGTGTAACAGCAAGGCTTTTAATGATAACCCCTAGAAATAATTTCAAGAGTTAATCTGTAAATTCCATGATGATTCTCTGCCTGGTATTTAAGAAATAGATATCAACTCAAACTAACTTTGTCAAAGAAAAAGATTTTTTTATTCTGATTTTTAATTGTTGTGTTACTTGAGCTTTTTGTTTTTAAATCTAGTACTGAGTATAGAGATTATTGCATATTTTATGGACAGTTGATGGTAGAGTAGCACTGTGGTGCAATTGTTATTTTAGAGATGTAACTTTAAGTGCAATACATTCAAATCTATGTAGAAAAGAGTCATATTATAATAGGATTCTATATGTGAAATTACATGTCTTTTTTGGAAACTGTTCAGACCACAATTTGTCTTTTAAACTGTCGGCAAACCCTAGGGGTAAGCCCAGAAGCCATATTTATATTGAAAGACCCCACCTTCCTGTCCAGAGCTGAGCTAAACAGTATTTGTTGGGAAATCTGGGAATTCTCCTGGGAGAATCTGTTAGTCAGTCTCTAAAGTAGATGAACCTGTGCCAGGTAAACTCGGAGTGTTTAGAATAGCCATGCTTAGCCACGGGCTCACCGAGAAGACAACACAGCATGTAGATAAAGAGAATCATAAAAGGAAGCAAAGACTGTGACCTTTGAAATGGAAGGAATATTTTCTTATGTTTCTGGTTTCCGTTCCTTGGGTAAAAGTTTTTGCCTTGAGGCTTCCCTGTATTTTCTCAAGTTCTGCAAGTCCTCTTTGACTATGAGCAACAATTGTAACAGCATGGTTAGGTGAGTTTGTAGCATTACAGCAATGCCTTCCTCCAGGGGCATATTTGTTTACAGGGAGTAAGGAACTGAAATGAGGATAATCCATACCCCCAAATCCATCCCTCTTCCTAAATTAAACACATCATCCTCAATTGTTTCTCCTAATCATTTGAAAAACTGGTTAATTTCAAAATGAAGATGTGGTTCTATAAAGCTGAAAATCACAGAAACTTTAGTAAACTAAGAGAATATAATTTTCATCTAATATTAGAAAAAATTTTCTAATGAAAGCAACATCACATCTAGAAATGCTTCAGTGAAAAGAAAGTATTATCCTTACATTTTATCCTCCAGGATCTTACAAGATTTCTTCATGTCTTCAACCTTCTGTTCCCACTCTCTTATTGATTCCTGTAGTCTTGCTATTTCTAAATTGTGATCACTAAGAACCTGTTGAAAATTCAATAAATCATCAAATGACTCATGACAGCAGTTCAATTCATTAAATATTCACGTATCATCCATTCATCTTTTATACTGGGAGTGCCTTTAGTTAAAATAAAAATCAATCATTATATTACTTGTTTCTTTATAAAACAAACTGAGACAGAAGTAATCCTGAAATCATCAGAAAAAAAAAAACCAAAAAACAAAATTTGGGAGGAAGAGAAATGAATTACAGCAATAGGAATGTAAAAACTATATAAAAAAAACTTTAAAGACATGAATTCATCTTGAATACCATTTTAAAAATTAAATATACATTTTAATAATCATTTTCAAAATGTTATTCCAGAATACTGGAATGAGTATTATTTTAAAAGTCAAAACAAATCAGGTATTTTGCCTTATTTGATAGCTATGTTCATGCTGAAGATTTTTTCTTAATACTTAATCAGCATTTTGGAAACGGAAAAATTGGGTATGATGAAAAAATGTTATCATAATTAAAAGAAAGAACTATGAATGAAGAAAATTCATAGTGAAGCAGATAATTTTATAACACAGTTTTAGTAAAGGAAAAGGGAAGGCAAATTTATTGGAGCTTAGATCTGCATTTCCACTTGTGAGGGAAAGTGGAGCTGAGAGGAAAGCTAATCAAACAGATTCCTTTGCTCTCTGCATAGAGTTACCCTGGGCAGATTATTTAACTTCCCCCAATCCTGCACACCAATGTGGGGTCAGAGAACATATGTCAGAGGTATAGAGGCACTCTCAGTCATGTCAGGTGAGACAGGTGAGGGAAAGCTCCCCAAACTTTTTTTCTCTAAAGCACTCATATGACTGAACTTGTGGACCATAGTTCCAGTGTTAACAGGAGTTTGAAATCCTAGAACTGCCATCAAAAGTCAGTAGACTGTCCAAGGGACTCTGACTGATCATCAAGATTAGTGACTATATGCTCAAGGCCTGTCCAGCCTGATATTCGTTGCCTCTAGCCCTCTAACCTCCCCGCCCTGGACTGTAGGGCACCTTGAGAATCAATCATACACTGTTCTTTTCTGCCCAGAATCACATTAGCTTGATCTGGTTGCAAAGTTTTCTAAACCAAAAGCGCCGCATGAAGGTGAACCTGAAACTCCCAGTAGTCTCAAGTTCATGGCCAAAATGTTGTTTTCTAATCTCAGGAAATAACAACATCAACCACAACAAACTTTACCAAATACAAAGCACTCAGCTAAAAGCCTTATAGACATGACCTCATTCCTTCTCCACAAAAGTCCTTTGAAGTAGGCAGTCCTACGACCTCCGTACTATAGACAAGGAAACTCTGGGTTAGTGAAGCTGAGATTCAGATGCAGGCTTCTCTGATATGTATGTGAAGCTCATGCTCAGTCATGTCTGACTCTTTCAAGACCCCATGAACTGTAGCCTTCCAGGCTCCTCTGTCCGTGGAATTTTCCAGGCATGAATACTGGAGGGGGTTGCCATTTTTTACTCCAGGGCATCTAACTGACCCAGGGATCGAACCTGCCTATCCTGAATTAGCAAGCTGGTTCTTTACCACTGAGCCACCTGGGAAGCCTCTGTGATACTGCCATTGTGCTTTAAACACTATTCTCCACCGGTAAGGTGGGATGGAGTGTTGGATTGGGGGAGGTAGAGAGACACTGGGTTTTCCTCATAGCTCAGTCGGTAAAGAATCTGCCTGCAGAGGAGGAGACCCGGGTTCAATCCCTGGGTTGGGAAGATCCCCTGGAGAAGGAAATGGCAACCCACTCAAGGATTCTTGCTTGGAGACTCCAATGGACAGAGGAGTCTGGTGGGCTATAGTCCATGAGGTCGCAAGAGTTGGATATGACTTAGTAACCAAAGAGAGAGAGACACTTGAGGTGAGTATCCCTGATACCTCAAGCCTTGTCTTATCTGGCCTTAGAGATCTCTGGAGCACAGGTTAAGGAACATATACTTCATTTTTCCAAGCTAACTGGTAAGTGTGACATAATTTATGAGGCCCTAAATTTATGCTTAGGCATGCAGATAAAATCTGTTTTATCCAACCCATATTCTTCTTTGAACCTAGCTAGATTTATGCTTCCGTACTCCATTGATATTTGAAAAAAACAGATAATGATCTTGTATGCAGAGAAATTTTTTTGTTTTACTAGTGTTTTGTAATTGGATGTCATAATAGATGCATTGTAACTATAATGGCCAAGGAAAAAAGCATGGGTACTCAGTTGCGTCTGACTCTTCATGACCCCATGGACTGAAGCCCACCAGGCTCCTCTGTCTAAGGTATTCTCCAGGCAAGAATATTGGGAATGGGTCGCCATTTCCTCCTTCAGGCGATCTTCCCAACCCAGGGATCAAACCCATATCTCCTGCATTGGCAGGTGGATTCTTCACCACTGAGCCACCAGGAAAGCCCAGAATGGTCAGAACTACCCTATAAATGGAATTAACTGGACATTCTAATAAGAACTGTTACATATATATTAGTATTACTATTGCCCCATATAGTTTTACATGTAATTCTCAATACAGATGGAGGACTTCCCTGGTGGCACAGCAGTAAGGATCCACCTGCCAATGCAGGAGATGTGGGTTCGATCCCTGGATGGGAAAGATCCCCTAGAGCAGTAAATGGCAACTCACTCCAGTATTCTTGCCTGGAAAGTCCCATGGACAGAGGAACCAGGTGGGCCACAGTCCATGAGGTCACAAAGAATCAGACATGACTTAGTGACTAAATAACAATTCAAAACAGATAGAAGAAATCACTAAAGACTCATTAATTCAACTAATTATGATAGATTACAGGTGTTTCTATTTTAATTAACATAGAAGTAGTATTAGCATTGACCTCTTCAACTATAGTCACCTCCATAAGCTCAGTTTTCTCATCTTTAAAATGAGGTAACCTTATTTTAAAGTACTGACTATCACAGTACTGGCTTTTTCAATCAATGTTACCAATTTTTAAAAGTAAAAGTGCATATTAATGTTCTTATACCCAGTATAAATGGAGAGCCCAAATTCTGTTTGATTATCACATATTCAGAAATAAGGAACCTGTCCATGGTTATTCACTTGGTTATACAGAATAAAGCAATCTCACAGAAACATTACATAAGGTTCTGTATGCATTTGGTCAGTTCTATATGTGTTTTTTAAAACCAGTTTTATAGTACTTTGGCCCATTAAAGGGACTTCATGTGTAGCTCAGGCAGTAAAGCATCTGCCTGCACTGAGGGAGGCCTGGGTTCAATTTCTTGGTTGGGCAGTCCATTAAATGCAATTTATACCTAAGGCATTCCAAACTTACTTCTTTTCGTCATATTCCTGAAGAAAACATAACTGCACTATGACACTTTAAATAATATGTCAGAAAACGTTAACATGCTCAAAACATTCTCCCCAGAATGGCATGAAGATGAATTAAAATCAACTCCTTTTTTAAAAAACCTCCTGCTATGTTTAAGGCAGTGTATATTGAGAAGCCTGGGGTCAGACATGAAAAACTAGTTTTTATTTTTTCTTACCACTGTGCTCGTAGTAACAGTTTCTCTCATTTTTGTCATTGTAAGCCTTAATTTATCCAATTCTTTCTTCTTTGCATAAGTTTCTTCTCTCTTAAGTTCACAGAGTTTTTTATATTCTTCAATCTGTATTAATAAACATAATAAACCAAACCTAAAGCTTAAGATGACAACAAAGCTTAGGAAATCCTTTAAAAAATTTTTGCCAACCTAATTCATATTTACATATACCATATTTAACCTAAGTATTTTATCAAATTAAAACAAGCAGGTTTGGGCTTATTTTGAGGCATCAAAGGAAAATAATAAGTCACAAAGACTGAACTGTAATTACGAAATGTTGAACTAGTAAATTTAGAGTCACAATAAAACAATGATCATTAAAAGCAAATTATAAAAGTAGCTTTTGTTCTAAAATTTACTAGTAAAACAAAAAAAATTACTGGTAAAATACAATAATATATAAAATTAAAAAAAAGATTTACAGCACATTAGGAGCCTCTTGAGAAATCTGTATGCAGGTCAGGAAGCAACAGTTAGAACTGAACATGGAACAACAGACTGGTTCCAAATAGGAAAAGGAGTACTTCAAGGCTATATATTGTCACCCTGCTTATTTAACTTCTATGCAGAGTACATCATGAGAAACGCTGGAATGGAAGAAACACAAGCTGGAATCAAGATTGGCGGGAGAAATATCGATCACCTCAGATATGCAGATGACACCATCCTTATGGCAGAAAGTGAAGAGGAACTAAAAAGCCTCTTGATGAAAGTGAAAGAGGAGAGTGAAAAAGTTGGCTTAAAGCTCAACATTCAGAAAACGAAGATCATGGCATCCAGTCCCATCACTTCATGGGAAATAGATGGGGAAACAGTGGAAACAGTGTCAGGCTTTATTTTTTGGGGCTCCAAAATCACTGCAGATGGTGATTGCAGCCATGAAATTAAAAGATGCTTACTCCTTGGAAGAAAAGTTATGGTCAACCTAGATAGCATATTCAAAAGCAGAGACATTACTTTGCCAACTAAGGTCCATCTAGTCAAGGCTATGGTTTTTCCTGTGGTCATGTATGGATGTGAGAGTTGGACTGTGAAGAAGGCTGAGCACAGAAGAATTGATGCTTTTGAACTGTGGTGTTGGAGAAGACTCTTGAGAGTCCCCTGAACTGCAAGGAGATCCAACAAGTCCATTCTGAAGAGATCAGCCCTGGGATTTCTTTGGAAGGAATGATGCTAAAGCTGAAATTCCAGTACTTTGGCCACCTCATGCGAAGAGTTGACTCACTGGAAAAGACTCTGATGCTGGGAGGGATTGGGGGCAGGAGGAAAAGGGGACGACCGAGGATGAGATGGCTGGGGGGCATCACGGACTCGATGGACGTGAGTCTGAGTGAACTCTGGGAGTTGGTGATGGACAGGGAGGCCTGGCGTGCTGTGATTCATGGGGTCGCAAAGAGTCGGACACGACTGAACGACTGAACTGAACTGAACAGAGGAGAGTCAAAGGAAGGAATTAAGAATTGTTCAGAAATTTAAATTCACATTATTTAATGAGGAATAAAACAGACCAAAACCAAAATTATTGAAGGTAGGGCAGCTCACAGCCTTGAACAACTTACCATTGTGTCACCCATACCAGCTCTGAGAAATAATGGATCCTTGCTTTGATTTATCTCTGTTTCAAAAGCACCCGGTATTTGGCAGAAATGCTTTGTGGCTATGCCGTAAGAGATATTAGGTGGTCAAATGCCCTGAACTGGCTGTGTGACTTGACCACAGGAATGCCCTTCCTGTGCACATAAGACCTGAGGTGTTGGAAAGTTAACTTTGCTTCTTTACCATGTTAAGATCTCTCCTCAAACAGGGTATTTGTACTCTACTAGGCAAACCACTCCAGTGTTCTTGCTTGGTGAATCCCAGGGACGGGGAAGCCTGGTGGGCTACCGTCTATGGGGTCGCAGAGTCCGACATGACTGAAGCGATTTAGCAGCAGCAGCAGCAGCAGCAGCAGCAGCAGCAGCAGCAGCAGCAGCAGCAGCAGCAGCAGCAGCAGCAGCAGCAGCAGCAGCAGGAGGCGCAACTCACGCCCTGTGCAAGGAAGCATGAAAGACCGCGCATGCTCCAGTTGCCCTGGTTCTATAAATCTCCACCCCTTTCCTAGAGCCCTGATGACTGCTGCCTCCTACTCCTGAGAATTCGTTTACTCTCCTTCCTTCAGGAAGATGGTGTATTTAGAGCAGAAGCTCTCTCTTCTCTGTTCCTTAATCAATGAATTGAGTTCCTGATTTGCTATACCGAACCCTGTTTCGTTTGACTGGCATTTGCGACACTGGGCAAAGGACCCATAGAAGGGGGTCACCAACCTGTTGGAAACTGATAAATTTTCACATATTGAGATATAAGGAAGTCACTCTGGCTTATACATCAGCTAACCTGAATTTTATGCTAACTAAAATAGCCTTTTCTTGGTCTATCATATCTGCATTCTACATCAGCTGTAACTATTTAAGAAAAGGAAACATTAATAAGAAAATTCATGTTAAAAATAAAGATTAAATGTCCCTCTTCCAGGGATGCTAAGTATGTTGTTACTCCTTTGATGATAAGACTCCCTTCCCAGGTGCTGGTCTGTTCTTTTTTTTTTTTTTTCTTTTTCAGAACGTTGAAGAAATGTTACTCTGACTTGTTCAGTAGTCTTTGTTCTGACAAGATATAAAACTGTGCTGAAAACCCTGCTTTTCCAGAACAGCTCCTTGGAGTAATCTGGGAAGGTGGCTTCTGAACTAGTTCTTAGTTTGACTCAAATAAAACTCTTTTCTGTTCTTATTATAGATTGTTTATCGACTATTTTCGTTAACAGGATAAATAACAATTTTACTAAGATCAAACATATTGTGATTACCTGTCAGATCCTACTTAAATGAGTCACCTTCTTATCAAAATCAAACACATCATGGATTTGTTGGCAAGGTGAATTATCAAGAGCAAGGCAAGTGAGCAGTAAGGCCTGAGAAAGCATATTTAACTTTATATTAAAGAATTAATGAAAATATATAGTGGTGTGGTTTTCCATCAGTCATCAGCCAATTCACTCCAAGTGGCTACTCTGAATGAATGTAATCATTATCAATTATCTCTGCACTAGGGCACAGGTGCATTTAAATGAAATTGGTGATAATAAATTTTATTGAAAATTGATATTCTGTCCTCATTCTTTGGCTTAAAACTTCTCCCAAAGTCTTGTAATTATAGAAATAATATTAACAAAAACAATTCTGTTTTGTGTTAGAGGAGACTGTGTGTTTGAAGACTCTTGACAGCTATAAACAGGTTTTCCTTTCTCATTTGAAATAAAGGGCATTAACAAGCTTAACACCATGGCATATGGTGTGCATTTAGTGAGCATCAATGGTTGACTCCTTAATATCCACCCTAGCTGGTCTAGCCCACTAGTACATGCATTCCCTTAGGATCCATTAGTATTCTGAGGTGGGCACTATCTTAACCTGGCAAGAAGACGTATGCCCCTGGTTGGGAAAGGTTTTCTTCTTCTATGTGAATATGGAAGCATACAGTCGAGTTGTCACTGGCAGGCATCTTGTGATGATGAGGGAAACCAGCCTTAAAATGCAAGATGGAAGAGGGATGAGTCACTGAATTAGTCCTGGAGTCTGCCCTACCTTGGGAATTCCTACTGTGTAAGATGATAAATGCCCTTACTATTTAAGCAAGTTTGAGTCAAGGCTTTTGCTATTTGCATCTGAGTACTCTAAGGCTTTTCCTTTTCTCCCAGGGCACTAGACCAAGGGTAGGCAAACTACTACCTGTGGGCCAAATCCAGCCACTACCTGTTTTTGTAAAGCCACACTTATTCATTGAATTAGTGCTTTTGACTGAGAAACACTATCCACAAAAGGAAGGAGAACCTATCATATTCTCAAATCCTCAATCTGAAGTCCCTCTGGGCTTCCTTTTAAAAATTTTATGTAAAATATATATTATGTTTTATATAATATTTATTATATATTATAATATATATATATATTATATTCTTTATATTAAATAATAGGGAGGGATGGGAGAGGGTGGAAACTTCTCTCTAGGGCTTAAAATGAAGTTAGAAACTCAATCTCTCAATACAGTAATAGTATACATGCAAGGTATGCCAGGCACCCATCATGGTGCTAGAATCCAGCAACAAAAAGACAGACAAAATCCCTGCCTGGTGGAGTCTTCCTTCTGGTGGGCAAATGTTGGTAATACTCAGGCCACCATTGACCATTGTTTCAGCCCCAGCAGAAGTAAAAAAAAAAAGCGACCTTTTTACCCCTGTAACTTCAGTGAGCCCCTCCAGTGTGGGAGTTCTGGACTACTCAGAGAGAAAGTCAAGCAGAGGGCTGGAAACAGTGGGTGAAATTAAGTCCTCTCAGCATTGTTGAGGGTAGAGAAAGAAAAGAGGAAAAACCCATTTTGGTTCTTATTATTCTGATACCATTTCACTGAAATAATAATAAATCCAAGCAAGATCTAGCCCAGTGACAGGAGCCACGGATTTCAGTTGACTCCAGAACTGCAGTGCAGGGTAACAATGGTTTCTTCCTCTGAAAAGGTCCATGGAGCTCGACTTTTACAAATTCTGGTTGGTGGTTGCAGACTGCCCAAAGGACCCCTTGCCAATGACTTCACAAAGCACCTGTTCTGAGGATGACTAAGGCTGAGATATTTACACTTTTTTAAAAAATCCATGGTTTTAGTGTAAAACTGTTTATGAAGACATAGGTGCTTTAAAGGATAAAAACTCTCAGACCTAACTGGAACTTATGAATAGTTTTATCATGAAAAAAGGTGGTGCTAGTGGTAAAGAACTTGCCTGCTAATGCAGGAGGTGTAAAGTTGTGAGTTAGGAAGATCCCCTGGAGGAGGGCATGGCAACCCACTCCAGTACTCATAACTAGAGTATCCCAAGGACAGAGGAGCCTGGCAGGCTATGGTCCATAGGGTCACAAAGAGTCAGACACAACTGAAGCAACTTTGCACGCATCATGGAAACAATCACAAGAACCAAACTGAGACAAGAACGAAGAGGGCAGGGGACAAAGCCATGGAGAAAAACAAGATACTACGAAAACTGGTTAAACCGTAGATAGGCGCAGGATGGCAGAAAATTTGACTTTCAGTTGACCTCGAGCCTCTTTATATGCTCATTGTAATATATTAGCATATGCTAAATGAAACACCTACAAGTGCCATGACAATTTGAAAGCTGACCATAAAAAGCCAGAAAGTGGGCAGTGACCAAATTTCTGAAAATCCCCACCCCTTACCCAAAACAGCCGTGCAGCTCTGGAGTGACTTTGAGGAGATAGCCCACATCCAAGGGCATAGGAGAAGCCCCAGCAAGACAGTAGGAGGGGCGAAATCACATTTAGAATCAAACCACATACCCACCGGAGACGCTCAGAGGGCTCAAACAAACCTTGTGTGCACCAGGATCCAGAGACCCCACAGAGACTGAGACAGAACTGTGTTTGAGGGTCTCCTATGGAGGTATGGGTCAGCAGTGGAATGCTGCAGAGGCAGGGGCTCTGGGTGCAGCAGACTTGAGTATGGCATAAGCCTTCTCGAAAGAGGTTGCTTATTAACCCCACCATAGAGCTGCCAGAACTTACATAAGACTGAGGAAATAGACTCTTGGAGGGCACAAACAGAACCTTGTGTGCACCACTACCCAGGAGAAAGGAGCAGAGACCCCACAAGAGACTAACTGAGACTTGCCCGGGAGTGTCCAGGAGTCTCCTGCGGAGGCGTGGGTTGGCGGTTGCCTGCTGCAGGGTTGGGGGCACTGAGTGTACCAGTGTGTGCATGGGACCTTTTGAAGGCCATTATCTTCACTAATGGCACAATAGTTTGGACCCAGGTAAATAACAGGTAGGGAACACAGCTCCACCCATCAACAGAAAATTGGATTAAAGATTTACTGAGCATGGCCCCGCCCATGAGAACAAGACTTAGTTTCCCCCTCAGTCAGTCTCTCCCATCAGGAAGCTTCCATAAGCCTCTTATCCTTCTCCATCAGAGGGCAGACAGACTGAAAACCACAATCACAGAAATCTAACCAATCTGATCACATGGACCACAGCCTTGTCTAACTCAGTGAAACTAGGAGCCATGCCGTGTAGGGCCACCCAAGACAGACAGGTCACAGTGAAGAGTTCTGACAAAATGTGGTTCACTGGAGAAGGGAATGGCAAACCACTTCAGTATTCTTGCCTTGAGAATCCCATGAACAGTATGAAAAGGCAAAAAGATAGGACACTGAAAGATGAACTACCCAGGTTGGTAGGTGCCCAATGTGCTACTGGAGAACAGTGGAGAAATGAACCCAGAAATAATGAAGAGACAGAGCCAAAGCAACAACACCACCCAGTTGTGGATGTGACTGGTGATAGAAGTAAAGTCCGATGCTGTAAAGAGCAATATTGCATAGGAACTTGTAATGTTAGCTCCATGAATCAAGGCAAATTGGAAGTGGTCAAACAGGAGATGGCAAGAGTGAACATTGACATTTTAGGAATCAGCAAACTAAAATGCACTGGAATGGGTGAATTTCACTAAGATGACCATTATATCTACTATTGTAGGCAAGAATCCCTTAGAAGAAATGGAGTAGCCATCATATTCAACAAGAGTCTGAAATGCAGTACTTGGATGCAGTCTCAAAAACGACAGAATGATTTCTGTTTATTTCCAAGGCAAACCAATCAATATCACAGTAATCCAAGTCTATGCCCTGACCAGTAATGCTGAAGAAGCTGAAGCTGAATGGTTCTATGAAGACCTACATGACCTTCTAGAACTAACACCCCAAAAAGATGTTCTTTTCATTATAGGGGACTGGAATGCAAAAGTAGGAAGTCAAGAAATACCTGGAGTAACAAGGCAAACTTGGCCTTGGAGTACAGAATGAATCAGGTCAAAGGCTAAAAGAGTTTTGTCAAGAGAATGCATTGGTCATAGCAAACACCTTCTTTCAACAATGCAAGAGAAAACTCTACACGTGGACATCACCAGACGGTCAGTACTGAAATCAGGTTGATTATATTATTTGCAGCCAAAGATGGAGACACTCTATACAGTCAGAAAAAACAAGATGGGGAGCTGACTGTGGCTCAGATCATGAACTCCTTATTGCCAAGTTCAGACTTATATTGAAGAAAGTAGGGAAAACCACTAGACCATTTTCAGGTATGACCTAAATCAAATCACTTACAATTATACAGTGGAGGTAACAAATAGATTCAAGGGATTAGATCTGATAAACAGAGTACCAGAAGAACAGTGGATGGAGGTTCATGACATTGTACAGGAGGCAATGATCAAGACCATCCCCAAGAAAAAGAAACGCAAAAGACAAAATGGTTGTCTGAGGAGGCTGAGAAATGAAGAGAAGTGAAAGGCAAAGGAGAAAAGGAAGGATATACCCATTTGAATGCAGAGTTCCAAAGAACAGAAAGGAGAGGTAAGAAAGACTTCCTCAAGGATCAACGCAAACAATAGAGGAAAACAACAGAATGGAAAGACTAGAGATCTCTTCAAGAAAATCAGAGATACAAAGGGAACATTTCATGCAAAGATGGGCACAATAAAGGACAGAAATGGTATGGACCTAACAGAAGCAGAAGATATTAAAAAGAGGTGGCAAGAATACACAGAAGAACCATACAAAAAAGATCTTCATGACCCAGATAATCACGATGGTATGATCACTCACCTAGAGCCAGACACTCTGGAATGCAAAGTCAAGTGGGTCTTAGTAAGCATCACTATGAACAAAACTAGTGGAGGTGATGGAATTTCAGTTGAATTGTTTCAAATTCTAAAAGATGATGCTGTGAAAGTGCTGCACTCAATATGCCAGCGAATTTGGAAAACTCAGCAATGGCCACAGGACTGGAAAAAAGGTTAGTTTTCATTCCAATCCCAAAGAAAGGCAACACCAAAGAATTCTCAAAGTAGCATACAATTGCACTCATCTCACACGCTAGTAAAGTAATGCTGAAAACTCTCCAAGGCAGGTTTCAACAGTATGTAAACTCTGAATTTCCAGATGTTCAAGGTGGATTTAGAAAAGGCAGAGGAAACAGAGATCAAATTGACAACATCCATTGGATCATCAAAAAAGCAAGAGAGTTCCAGAAAAACATCTATTTCTGCTTTATTGACTATGCCAAAGCCTTTGACTGTGTGGATCACAATAAACTGTGGAAAATTCTTAAAGAGATGAAAATACCAGACCACCTGACCTGTCTCTTGAGAAATCTGTATGCACGTCAGGAAGCAAGAGTCAGAACTAGACAAGGAACAACAGACTGGTTCCAAATAGGAAAAGGGTATGTCAAGGCTGTATATTGTCACCCTGCTTATTTAACTTATATGCAGAGTACATCATGAGAAACGCTGGGCTGGAGGAAGCACAAGCGGGAATCAAGATTGCCGGGAGAAAGATCAATAACCTCAGATATGCAGATGCCACCACCCTCATGGAAGAAAGCGAAGAAGAACTAAAGAGCCTCTTGATGAAAGTGAAAGAGGAGAGTGAAAAAATTGGCTTAAAGCTCAACATTCAGAAAACGAAGATCATGGCATCCGGTCCCATCACTTCATGGGAAATAGATGGTGAAACAGTGGAAACAGTGAGAGACTTTATTTTTGGGGGCTCCAAAATCACTTCAGATGGTGACTGTAGCCATGACATTAAAAGACGCTTACTCCTTGGAAGGAAAGTTATGACCAACCTAGACAGCATATTAAAAAGCAGAGACATTACTTTGCCAACAAAGGTCCATCTAGTCAAAGCTATGGTTTTTCCAGTAATCATGTACGGATATGAGAGTTGGACTACAAAGAAAGCTGAGCTCTCATGAATTGATGCTTTTGGACTGTGGTATTGGAGAAGACTCTTGAGAGTCCCTTGGACTGTAAAGAGATCCAACCAGTCCATCCTAAAAGAACTCTGTTCTGAATATTCATTGGAAGTACTGATGCTGAAGCTGAAACTCCAATACTTATTGGCTACCTGATGTGAAGAGCTGACTCATTTGAAAAGACCCTGATGCTGGGAAAGATTGAAGGTGGGAGGAGAAGTGGACAACAGAGGATGAGATGGTTGCATGGCATCACCAACTCGATGGACATGAGTTTGAGTAAACCTTGAGAATTGGTGATGGACAGGGAGGCCTGGCATGCTGCAGTCAATGGGGTCACAAAGAGTCAGACATGACTGAGCTACTGAACTGACTGACTTGACTACCCAAAACAGAGTATTTCTCTCACCAGTTATATGAAATTACCCAAACCATAAGAACCTCCATATCCTGAGGCCGCTCCTACTTTCTAAGACAGGCCCAAATTCTGCTTGTGGAATATGTGTGTCTATAAATAAACTTGCTTTCGCTTTATTTTGGCTCACTCTTGAATTCTTTCTTTATCAAAACCAAGGATGTTCACTTGGCAGTCTGTCCCAGAGGTTCACTTCTTTTCCAGGAAGTGATATTTTTCTTTTGTGCATCAAAATCTTGATCACTGAGAGACTGTATTCCACTAAATTTTAATTAAGACACAAGAAATGCAATATAATAAATGTTTTTTTCTTTCTTTATACATATACATGTATATGTGTATTTAACATAGCAGGTTGCAAGCCCAGGTCTCATTTTCTGCATTCCAGTTATGCCAGTTCATAACTATAAATATTCTCATGATGGAGAGGGAAGCACCAGGGGCTCAACAGCAATTGTCATCCTGGGCTGGACCCTCACTACATGGAGGAAAAGAAGGTTGCTGCTGGGAACACCTAAAATGGAGATAAACCTGCTTTTCCTGGGGCAACCTGAAGAAGAACAAAGAGGAACCGATCAGAAGCCATTCTAAGGATGAATTCTTAACAAGTCAGGAGGCAGTAGTTATCTCTGCTGAGCCTCATAATATTGCTGGTCTCAAAATACCAGCTTTGGGGCTGTGCACAAAAAACATGTGGCCTGCCATTTCAGTAAACAATGAATGTTGCTCACAGTCAAGTATCAGCTACTGTGCAGCCTAAGCCTGGATGGTGTGTCCTGAGGGAATTCAGGATGGAGTGAAACAAGATACTGGCCCTTGAGTTAAGATTCATAACAAAGTGAAACTGTTTACCTCAGATTGGGATGCTAATCCACATGGCTGGGACTTGAGCCCAGCCTAAATGAAAGGTACTAGGTTTCAAGACCTAATGAAGCTCAGGTTCCTGATGTCTCATCACAGAAAGAATTCAATGAGAGACAAAGAGGCAAGAAATGGATTTATTTAGATTCAGAGAGAAGCACACTCCCCAGACAGAGTGTAGGCCATGGGAGAGGGTGAGTGAGGCTGTGAAATGAGATGTGGTTAGTTTTTATGGACTGGGTAATTTCATATGCTAATAAGTGGGAGGATTATTCTAACTATTTGGGGGAAGGTGTGGAGATTTCCAGGAATTGGGCCACCATCCACTCCTTGGTCTTTTGATAGAGGCTTGCAACTGTCATGACACCTCTGGTGTGTCATTTAGCTTGCTTGAGGATCAAGGTCTAGTCACAGTTAACTTGTCTGCCATCTTGGATCCATTTGACTCTAATCTGTTTATGTTGTGTCCTTGGGCTATGTCATTCTTTCAAAAGTTGTGCCCTATCATTTCCCTCCTGTTCCAAAAGGAATTATTTCAATGAGCCCATACTCTTGCATCTTCCCATATAGAGAAAAGCACTAAAATCATTAACATGAGATATCTGTTTTTTGTGTGTGATTAGCAATAATGTTTCAATTTGGACTATGTGGTTTTTCTCAGCTCTATATATCCTGGCTCCTCTATTACCTCTTTGGGACACTTCCTCAGAACTATTTGAGAGGCCACCTTTCCAGCCTGCATTCTCCAGTAAAGTCCTCAAATAAAATATAACTCACAGCTTCTAGGTTGTGTCTTTATTTTGTATTCACAGACCTAACATTCCAGGTTCCTATGCAATATTGTTCTTTACAGCATCAGGCTTTACTTCTATCACCAGTCACATCCACAACTGGGTATTTTTTTGCTTTGGCTTCATCTCTTCATTCTTTCTGGAGTTATTTCTCCACTGATTTCCAGTAGCACATTTGGCACCTATGGACCTGGGGAGTTCATCTTTCAGTGTCCTATCTTTTTGCCTTTTCATACTGATCCAATGTCTGTTGGATCACAGAACTCTCATAAGAGAGTTCTAGAAAAACATCTATTTCTTCTTTATTGGCTATGCCAAAGGCCTTTGACTGTGTGGATCACAATAAACCGTGGAAAATTCTTAAAGAGATGAGAATACCAGGCCACCTGACCTGCCTCCTGAGAAATCTGTATGCAGGTCAAGAAGCAACAGTTAGAACTGTTAGGTAGTTCGAATAGAGAAAAGGGGTCCAAAATGGCGGTGGCTAAAAGACAAGGAAGGGAAAAGCCTGGGAAAACAGAACAAAGGAAGGTCAAAGGAAGGTCTGAGGGCTGGAGTGAAGACCTCAGGAAGAACAAACAGCACTCCTGGCTAAGCCCAATTTGCATAGGGTAGGTCCAGGGGGAGGAAAAAAACATAAAAGGAGGAGCCCAAGTGCTTTCTCTCTCTCTCTCTGTCTCTCTCCACCACAGCCCCAACCTCCACCCCTGTGCCCGCTGGCATGCTCCTCCACTCTCTTCTCTTTGAGAATTGATTCTCCTGCTATCTTCTAAATAAAATAGAGCTGTAACACTGATTTGTCTAAGAGCTATGACATAGTTTGTTCAAAACCTGAGAGCTGTGATGCGCCGAGGGCTTTAATGTCCCTTGCTCCAAATCATTGTGATGAGACAAAGAAGCGAGGCGCATACACTCGCCTGACAGAACCAAATATGGAACAAGGGGCTGGTTCCAGATTGGGAAATGAGTGCGTCAAGGCTGTATATTGTCACCCTGCTTGTTTAACTTATATGCAGAGTACATCATGAGAAACACTGGGCTGGATGAAGCACAAGCGGGACTCAAGATTGCAGTGAGAAATGTCAATAACCTCAGATACGCAGATGCCACCATCCTCATGGAAGAAAGTGAAGAAGAACTAAAGAGCCTCTTGATGAAAGTGAAAGAGGAGAGTGAAAAAGTTGGCTTAAGACTCAACATTCAGAAATCTAAGATCATGGCATCCAGTCCCACCACTTCATGGGAAATAGATGGTGAAACAGTGGAAACAGTGAGAGACTTTATTTTTTTTGGCTCCAATATCACTGCAGATGGTGACTGCAGCCATGAAATTAAAAGACACTTACTCCTTGGAAGGAAAGTTATGACCAACCTAGACAGCATATTAAAAAGCAGAGACATTACTTTGCCAACAAAGGTCCATCTAGTCAAAGCTATGGTTTTTCCAGTAGTCATGTACGGATATGAGAGTTGGACTATAAAGAAAGCTGAGCAATGAAGAATTGATGCTTTTGGACTGTGGTATTGGAGAAGACTCTTGAGAGTCCCTTAGACTGTAAAGAGATCTATCCAGTCCATCCTAAAGAAACTCTGTCCTGAACATTCATTGGAAGGACTGATGCTGAAGCTGAAACTCCAATATTTTGGCCACCTGATGTGAAGAACTGACTTATTTGAAAAGACCTTGATGCTGAGAAAGATCAAAGGTGGGAGGAAAAGGGAAGGACAGGGGATGAGATGGTTGGATGGCATCACTGGCTCAATCGACATGAGTTTGAGTAAACTCCGGGAGTTGGTGACGGACAGGGAGGCCTGGCATGCTGCAGTCCAAGGGGTCACAAAGAGTCGGACATGACTGAGCAACTGAACTGAACTGAACTCAACTCAGCAGCTTCCATGACCTTCCCTGGGTTCCAAAGGGCAGTTCAAAGGGTTGCTGTATCAAGGAAGGGAGGAGATGCAGCAACAAGGGAGGAGCAGTCAGGAAACAATAGTGCAGCCTTGAGGCAAGGATGGGATTCCTCCTCAAGGGATAAACATAACAATATCTTTGAGCTCTTACACAGAACTGGAGTCCTCATCAAGTAAAGATGTTAATTAACTACTTGTTGAAGCATTTTTCCTTTCAGAGAGAAGGTCACAGTTCAATAACCTTGAGAATCATAGAAGCCATCACAAGATCACCTGATGCCAGGTCAGATGACCTCTGGATTGAAGGAATGCAGACCCCCATGTGCACCCTGATCCTTGTCTGTAATCCTTCCTTTGACTATAAGACTCCCCCCTCAGTGGCTTAGGATACATAATTTTGAGGATATTAGCCCACTGTGGTTACCTTTTGTTGGCAAAGCAATAAAGCTGCTCTTTTCTACTTCACCCAAAACTCTGTTTCCAAGATTCAATCCAGTGACAGCGCATAGAGGCCAGGTTTTGGCATCAGTTCCAGCAGAGCTGAACTCACTGATCCTATCCACAGAAACAGGACCTCAGAACTGTCAAAGACAGCCAAATGACACAGAACCAAATTCCTACTTCCTATAGGGCTGCATATGAGCAAGGGGGCACCCAAGTGTTGCCATCATTATCACTCGTGTTCTTTCCCATGAACTGAGATGGTGGTACAAATCAAACATCTCCCCCATGGGCTCCAGTGTCCTGGAGCCTCTGCTCTATTCCTGCAGAAGGTACCATGGGAACGCTTGCTATCGTCAAGAGCAAATACATTATTTCTCATATCCTGCTTCAATTCTGTACAATTCTCTATTTTTTAAAAGAATAATACCACTTACCTCTTGATTCAATTTTTCTTTTTTCTTCAAATATTCTGCTCTTTCTCTTTCTATTTGCTCCTCTATTTCTCGAATATATGTTTTTTGCAATTCGAGTTCTTTCTTCTCCGAGTTAATTTTGGTATAAGTCTCATTGATGTAAATAGTGATAGAGGCTCTTTCTTTCATTGCTTGGTTGAGTGACAGGACAATCTTTCCATAAAGTTTCACTAACTCCTCTTGCCTTTCACTAGAGAAAAAGAATCCTTCTTGACAAAAAGAATGGCTTTTTCCAGAGGGAAATTTAAAGTCTGTTTAATGAGGTGAACCACCATAGAGAGGGAAACTTAAGGGACATTTATTTTAGAGTTATATTTGTAATGGCCTAAACTTAATGCCACCCCACTCCAGTACTCTTGCCTGGAAAATCCCATGGATGGGGGAGTCTGGTGGGCTACAGTCCATGGGGTCGCTAAGAGTCTGACACCACTGAGCGACTTCACTTTCACTTTTCACTTCCATGCATTGGAGAAGGAAATGGCAACCTACTCCAGTGTTCTTGCCTGGAGAATCCTAGGGATGGGGGAGCCTGGTGGGCTGCCATCTATGGGGTCGCACAGAGTCAGACACGACTGAAGTGACTTAGCAGCATCAGCAGAAGCAGCAAACTTGGTTGAGATAAAGGACAGAAGGAAACACAGTATCCATCTTGCAACTGTTTATCACCGCCAAAGTGTCTTCAGGTCCTGCCTCACCCCAGCCATCTTCATATACCAGGTAGTTACTATGGGATATTTTGGTTTACAGCTTCAGTTCAGTTCAGTTCAGTTCAATCGCTCAGTTATGTCCGACTCTTTGTGACCCCATGAATCACAGCACGCCAGGCCTCCCTGTCTATCATCAACTCCCAGAGTTCACTCAGACTCACGTCCATCGAGTCCGTGATGCCATCCAGCCATCTCATCCTTGGTCGTCCCCTTCTCCTCCTGCTCCCAATCCCTCCCAGCATCAGAGTCTTTTCCAATGAGTCAACTCTTCACATGAGGTGGCCAAAGTACTGGAGTATGATTCAAAAACCCTTTTGAACAGGCAAGTGGAATCTCACTGGACAAAAGGTTTGATATGTAACTTTGCCGTAACTACCTTATCATCGTGAGATACATAGTTAAGCCAAAGATAGATAAACATCCCACCACTCTTCCAGTCACCTTCTGATGCCATTGTCCTGCATAGAACGTCCAGGAGAAACCTAATCCCCCTCTAAGGACGGGAATTAGGGAAGAGGGATCTGAGTCTGTCTTCACGGTTCAGAGGGAGCTTAAAATCTTATTTAAACTCTCTTAACTCCTCACATTTGTGTGTACTCGGTCGCTTCAGTCGTGTCCGACTCTGTGTGACCCTATGGACTGTAGCCTGCCAGGCTCCTCTGTCCATGGGATTCTCCAAGGCAAGAACACTGGAGTGGGTTGCCATGCCCTCCTCCAGGGGATCTTCCTGACCCAAGGATTGAACCCGTGGCGTCTCTTGTGTCTTCTGCATCTCAGACGAATTCTTTACCACTGAGTCACCTGGGAAGCCCTATCTTCTCATAGCCATAGCCAAATGAGTTTAAGAGGAGAGGTTAACCTTACATATTCATTGCTGGTCACTCCCACCTGAAGAAGACGCTAAGATTGTGAGAAACATCTGCCTCAGGAATGACAATCAAAGATTTGGGGGAAGAACAGTGATGCCATTTCTCTATTTTCCCTTTTTCAAATCTCCTGCAATGTAAAGACTTTCTTCTAATCTCCAAAGCTAAACTCTTCAGTTCAGGGGGATTGTGTGCAAAGGCTCAGGAAAATGGAAACAGGTTGTTGGTAAGTTTATTTTCCAGAAGTTAACTCCACCACAGAAAGGCAACTGAAAGAATCCCAGGCTAGATGGTGTCAAATAATGGGTATTTTGTAGGCTTAGTAGAGGAAGCCTGCTAAGAATGAAGCAAACTAAGGATTGAGTAGCCTTAAGGAAGCAAAGCAAAACATATCAAATCAATACACCTGACTAGGTATATTGAGATGGGTTGGTCTCCCAAATTCTCAGGACCTAAGGAAATCCCCTTCCCCCGCCCCTGAAGAGCTTGCATGTGCCCAGGTTTTGAGGATTGTCCAGGGAAGGGCCAGCCTGTCAGAGAGTGCAGGCACCTTGATGTACCTCTTTCTTCCCAAAATGGATGAAATAATTGACTGTAGCTTGGTGATGCTGGCTCATCAGGCAACCCACGTTATGTTCACTTGTAATTGGCTTTCCATGAAGATTTCTCTAGGGCAGTGATTCTCAAAATGTGGTCAGGACCAGCAGCAGCATCTAGGAACTTGTTAAAAATGGAAATTCTTGCCCTCATTCCCTAGACCTACTGAATCAGAAATCTGCAGCGGAGGTCCCAGTAATTTGTGTTTTAACCAGCACTCCAGGTGATGCTAATGTACACTCAAGTTTGAGAGTCATTGGTCCATAGGGGTGTGACGGTGCTGGCCAATTGATATGAGTATTCCAGCCTGGGCATTCGCTTCCTTGTTAGTAGTTTAGAAATTGATAGTCTGTGGTTTCCGGTGATTGTGGCTAGCATGCACCATGCATAAATGTGCACTGTATATCTCCAAGAGGGGTTAGTGTCTGCAGTCCTTCTCAGACTTGTGGTCATGCCCTTTCTTTTTCATGGAGCATCTTCCAAAACAGGTGTTCTGAGAAAACTGTCCCTGGGCCTTGAGCTCCCGCCTAATTCCTGATGCTTTGATATCTTTTGCACCAAAGCAACCTTCTGAATATTCTACTTTCCCAAGAAGATTTTTTCACTATAATGAGGGCTCTTTTAGTATTTTTCACTCTCACAAACAGGAAGTCTGACATTTATACATGGCTCCTGCAAATTTACTCATAGAGCTGAGATATTCTTCTGGATTTTATTGTTTTTTCTTTCAGAATATCTTTTCCTTCATGGAGCTTTGTAATCTCCATTTTACAGATGGAAAAGATGAAGCCCACAGAGGGGGAAGTGCTAATAACACAGCTGAAGAGTAAACAAACGAAACTAACAGGTGTCAGCTTCCATTTAATTGCAGGTAATAAATATCTAGGACTAAGCATATCCTCAGCCCTCCAGTAGACTATACCTGAATGTCTTTAAAGAACTAATCTAGCTACAGTATACCTGGTTTGATATTATACTTGCAACACAATACCCAGCAAGATTTCTTGCTTTGGCGTTTGAGGTTTGTAAACTTACTTTTCCTAAAAATGAAATGAAAGTCACTGTGTTTCTACCTTTGGAGGTGGGTGCGAGGTAGTGTGTGACTTACACACAGTAAGTTGTGTGTAGTTGCTGTGGGAAGCTGAATTCCTTCTGAAATCCTACAGTCTCCTGGCTATGGTGGTAGAAGATTTTCTGCTCTCTTCCCAGCTCTCTGAAGCTATCACACATCCCTTATCAGCCCAGTCATCTTCTACAAGTTATCTCCGCCTCTTAACTTGCCCTGCACCAGTTCAGAGGTGGTTCAGTCAATAATTCATGTCCGATTCTGTGTGACCCCATGGACTCCAGCCTGCCAGCCTCTTTGATTTTCCAAGGCAAGAATACTAGAGTGGGTTGCTGTTTCCTCCTGATCCAGGAAATGAATCCAAGTCTCCTGCCTTGCAAGCAGATTCTTTTATCAACTGAGCTACAGGGAAGATCAGACCAGAGGACAAATCCCTTAGGAAAAATTTCCCACTTTATCCCCAGACCCTGACTCCTTCAAACAAACAAACAAAAATACCTACCCTAGAGCTGTATTATCTGTTTGCAGATGGAGTATTTTCTTCTTCAGAAACTCCATTTCATCATTTATCTTTGTAATTTTTGTGTGTAGTTCAGTTATCTCAACAAGATTCACTCTGCGAGCATCCCTGACACATTCTTAAAAGTAAGTGGAAGAAATGTTACTCATTTATTCCAGAAACTGCATAATTGTAGATACTGACCTTTCAAGTATGTGTTTCTTTGAAATATTCTTCTAAGTATGTTCTGGATCAGAAACCTCTCCCTCACCCCTTCGGACCCTCTCAATCTCACCTATCAATTATATCCCTAATTTCAGCTGCTGCTATGGTCAGTGACCAGCTTTCTATGAGCTCTGCACAACTTTAGACTGGTGCAATCTGACAGCTCCTGATTCCTGCCTGTCCTATCCACTTCTCGGCTATCTAGGACTTCCCTGTCACCTCTACTATGGGACATCTTCAGATACTCACACCCCCCATGTACGTGTAACGCAAAATTTGGGAGATGTGGCAAGCATGCACCAGTGGACTGCCTGGATGTTCCCGAGAAGGGGGTACCACTGTGTCCTGGGGGCATATTCTCATACTTAACTAGTTGCTGTCACCAGTAGTCAGCATCATACTGCCTCCATATTAGCTCTCCCTTCTTCCTGCTTTGGTTCCTTATCCCACTCTCATCCACCTGGACTGTATGTCCTAATAAAATAATAGTGCAGGGACTTCCCTGGTGGTCTAGTGGCTAAGACTCCATGCTCCTAATGCAGGGGGCCTGAGTTCCATCATGGTCAGGGAACTAGATCCCGCATGTAGAAAGTAAAAAAGATTCTCAATGCTGCAATGAAGATTGAAGATCCTGAGTGCCACAACTAAGACCTGGAGCAGCCAAATAAATAGAGTATTGAAATTTAAAATAAATAAATAATAGTGCAAAAGCCACTGCTTTCGGCTCTGCTTTCTGGGGAAGCCAGTGTGTTAAAAAACTAAATTATCCATTGATAAATAACATATCTGTGTAATCACATAAGGCTTAAATCACAGAAGATTTCAAAGGATCACCTCTGTGCTTGAGAGATAAATGGTGAAAATACATGAATTTTTGAACTGTTGTTTAAAAATGAGTATTGGGCTATCCATTTCTATGCAACAAATTCCCTGGAAACTGGTAGCTCCCCTGAGAGAACTAAATTATTTCTTTCATAGGTTATAAATTGCCCATTGGTTAAATTGCCCATAGGTTAAATTGCCCATTGTAGCAGGGCTTCTCAAACTTTATGTCTTGAATATGCATATGTATCACCTGGGGGGTATTGTTGAAATATAGAATTTGATATAGTAGGTCTGAGGAAGACCTAGAGACTCTGCATTTTGTAACAAGCTCCCAGGTGAGGTTGATGCTACTGATCCAAGGACCATACTTTGAGTTGAAAAGCTTTATAATACAAGGCCAATTAAATTTATTTGGTTAAGTATTTTATGTGTATCAAAGAACTTATAAACTAGCACAGTATTTCTTTTCCCTTCTAAAATATTTGTCTTGCTTATAAAAGTAACTGGAAAGTAAAAAAAAAAAGAAAAAAGAAACCAAAGAAAATAAAACAGAAACATTCTTAATTCTGTCTTGAGCACAGATTCTTCTAAGTTTTATTTTTTATCTGCATGTAGGAGTTTGCTGGATTTTCCCTGTCAACTAACTGAGCATACTGTTTTATAACTGACTATATCTTTCAGAGTCTAATTGGGAGATAGAAATCTCACATTGAATAAGGAAGTTTTAACAGCAGGAAATTATTAACTATATCAGAGAATTAGCTCAGTTGGTAAAGAATCTGCCTGCAATCCAGGAGACCTGGGTTTGATCCCTGGGTTGGGAAGATCCCCTGGAGAAGGGAAAGGCTACCCACTCCAGCATTCTGGCCTGGAGAATTCCATAGACTACAGTCCATGGGGTCGCAAAGAGTAGGACACAACTGAGTGACTTTCACTTCATTTCAGAGAATTAGAGTAATGAGAGAATGAATAGTAAGAACGTAAGGTGGTGCTAGTGGTAAAGAACCCATCTGCCAATGTAGAGTGTAGGTTCGATCCCTGGATCAGAAAGACCTCCTGGAGCAGGGCATGGCAACCCACTCCAGTATTCTTGCCTGGAGAATCCCATGGACAGGGTAGCCAAGTGGGCTACAGTCCATGGGGTCGCAAAGAGTCAGACACGACTGAAGCAATTTAGCACAGCATGCACAGAGGACTCTAAAGAATTCAGCAATACCCAGCACAAGGAGCAGCACTACCCCGAAGGCTGAGATAGAGCGCCTTCTAGGAAACAGCACCTCCAGTCCCAAGATCCAAACCCCACTGAAGAGGGCTGTGGATCATTGGATGGCAAAGAGCTTCATGAAATGCTGGGTTGGCAGAACTTACTAGAAATATGGCTTCTGGGGGCACTGGGGAGACCTGTCCACAGGGAATTGCTATACTTCAGAACTCACTGCAAACAGTGCCAGAGAAGCTTCACAGGGAGGTGCTGCACTGGTAGCAATCCACCAGGAATCTGCCCAAGGCCTATGGGTGGGAGCTTCCGGGCTCTGAGGGCTGCTGCACGCTGCTGGGAGAAGTTACCTGCACTGCAAAAGCTGGCCAAGCTGAGCACACCGGAACACGGAGAGAACCCCCTCTTCCTCCAGTGTCCCTCCAGTGCCCTGTACTAACAAAGCTTAACACTGGGCCTGCTGGCAAAGGGAGAAACTTACAGGACCCAACTCTCTTATGAAGGTAGATTCGGAGCTGCAAGGCAATAAATGGATAACTGGAACAGCTACTTTAAAAATCTTTTTTTTTTTTTTCCAGTTTATTTAGACCACTGTTTTAGGTTGGGCTCCCTAGAAAACAAATTTTTAAATTTGTATAGAGCTGGGGAACATCTCCTCTGAGGAGCTAAGAGTTGCAGAAGGGTGGAGGGTTTAAATGATAAGGAGTTTTAAAGCTGCAGTGACACTTCAGAGTTATTCTACAGTGATGGAGGGAGGCAGACCTTTGTGCTCCCTTGGTGACCAGTCACTGAATGTGGGCAGCCCTAGGGGAGGGCGGTAACTGGAGTGAAGCCTTTCTCTTTTGTCAAGGACAATTCCTGCAGAGGAACTGAGCTATGAGCTTCAGCCAACACTCCTGGCAGCTGGAAAAATAAAATTGGAGTCTGATCTTACAACAAATACAAAATTTAACTCACTATGGATTAAAGGCCTAAATATAAGAGCTAAAACTATAAAACACTTAAAAGAAAACATAGGTAAAATCTTCATAACATTGGATTTAGCCATGATTTCTTGGATATGACACCAAAAGCACAGGCAACATGTGAAAATATAAACTGGACTATGCCAAAATTAAAAACATTTGTGTATCAAAAGTCATTATCAACAAGAGTGATAAAGTAGTCCATTGAGTGGGACAAAATCCTTGCAAATTATACATCTGAAAAGGGGTTAACATCCTGAATGTATAAAGAATTCCCACAGCTCAGCAATAATGAAGCAAATAACCTAATTAAGAAATGGGCAAAGGAAATGAACAGACATTTTTCCAAAGAAGATATACCAATGGCCAATAAGCCCATGAAAAGATGCTCAGCATCACTAATCATTGCTGCTGCTAAGTCGCTTCAGTCATGTCCGACTCTGTGCGATCCCATAGACGACAGCCCAACAGGCTCCCCCGTCCCTGGGATTCTCAAGGCAAGAACACTGGAGTGGGTTGCCATTTCCTTCTCCAATGCATGAAAGTGAAGAGTGAAAGTGAAGCTGCTCAGTCGTGTCCGACTCTCAGAGACCCCATGGACTGCAGCCTCCCAGGCTCCTCCGTACATGGGATTTTCCAGGCAAAAGTACTAGAGTGGGGTGCCACTGCCTTCTCCGCACTAATCATTAGGGAAGTGCAAATCAAAACCACAAGAGACAGCAATTCTTATCCAGTAGGGTGGCTGTTATTTAAAACAAAACAAAAACAGAAAATAGCAAGTGCTGGCAAGAATGTAGAAAAATTGGAATGCTTTTGCATTGTGCAAATGAAGGTAAAATGATGCAGTCACTGTGGAAAACAATATGGCAGCTTCTTGGAAAACTAAACACAAAATTACTGTATTACCACACAATCCAGCAATTCCCCTCTACATTTCTATCCAAAGAGTTGGAAGGAGAGACTTGAATAGATATTTGCACCCCTGATACAATGGATATAAACACCCGTTTGTAACAGCACTGTTATTTACTATTATAATTGTTATTATTTTGTAACTACATAATTTTCAATAGCTAAAAACATGGAAATAATGCAGGGTCTGTTGATGGATGAATGGATAAACAAACCACAGTATATACGTACAATGGAATATTGTTCATCTGTAAAAGAAATTCTGGCATATGCTACAACATGAATTACCCTTAAAGATATGCCAAGTGAAATAAGCCAGTCACAAAAGGACAAATATTGTCTTTAGTCTATTTATAATAATTATATAAATTCAAGTCATATATGTTATTCCACTTAAAAGGGAAACATATTATGGATCTCACTGTATGTGTCTTGTATACTATTTCTGGCTATTTTCTGATATGGAATAACTATTCCACTCATCTTGTTACAAGTACTAGATTATTGCCTTATAAGATAAACTAAATTTCTAATAAAGTCAAAGTACCTTCCAGTTCTCTGCTAACACTAGTGGGAAGAGTTTCCAATACAAAATATAATCTGCTGAGTTCCATGCTTTCAATTTCCAGAAGATCTATTGTGGACTTTCTCATTTCTTCCTGAAAATGTAAATTACATATTTAAAAAGTTAAGATATTAAAATAATGAGATTGATTTCCTAAACAATGCCCACAAATGTTTTCAGACATCAAAATTTGCTTTTCAGTAAACATCTTTTGCTGTCATTTTTATTTGGAATAGAACGTGGGAAATAATTGTTTTCCAATCAGATTTTAAGGTATCTTTCTTCATTTATCTTTTAATTTCTTCTACTCAGAAATTATTTTTTGCTATATGTGTGTTCTTTTTTAGGAAAGACTCCTAAAAAAGAGTGACATTGAGAAAAATCTCCTTAATAAACTGGAACATGACTATAAAAGCATGCTTAGGTATAAAAAGAATGATAGTTTTCTTATATCTACCTAAAAATCCAAACAAATAGTCAGATGGGGATATATATGTGGGACTATTTTTAAAAAAGGAAAAACATTAAAAAAAAACCTGATAATCTGACAGTGAAAAAAACAGATAAACTGTTTCAAATAAATGGTGGTAGCGGATATAGTTCTTCATGATCTGAAAAACTGCCACTATATTTTATAAATAATAAAAAGCAGGTTGTCTAACCGTGTATTTAGTATGATCGTTTTTCTGGTAAAAAATAAAATTCAATACAGGCATCATCTATATCCTGAAAGTAGGAAAGACATCCATCAAAGAGTTAATTATGATTATTTTAGGGTGGGATCATGATGTTTTATTACACTTTCTTCCTTTTGCTTGTCTATTTTTCCCTAACTTTTCCAGAGTAAACACAATGCTTTTATAATAGTGAAAATGTTACCGCAAAAAATGAGAGGATTTATCTCTATTTAAGGGATTTCACAGCTCATATGGTACACGGCTGCTGCTGCTAAGTCGCTTCAGTCGTGTCCGACTCTGTGCTACCCCATAGACGGCAGCCCACCAGGCTCCCCCGTCCCTGGGATTCTCAAGGAAAGAACATTGGAGTGGGTTGCCATTTCCTTCTCCAATGCATGAAAGTGAAAAGTCAAGGTGAAGTCGCTCAGTCGTGTCTGACTCTTCGCAACCCCATAGACTGCAGCCTACCAAGCTCCTCCATCCATGGGATTTTCCAGGCAAGAGTAGTGGAATGGGGTGCCATTGCCTTTTCCATATGGTATATGGAAACATGATAAATACTTTAATAAGCTAAAATAAATACTTTGAACCTTTCAAATCCTGGAGAAAGACATAACTTTTTAGTAAAAGAACAAAATGAGGAAAAGATTTCCACAGGATCACAATGCAGTACCACACACACAAACTCTCAGTGTTTACATATATGTACATGTACATGTACATATGTATGTTTACATGTACTTAATTTACTGGGATTATAAAATCTAATTCTGTAGTATACATGTACAACTACATATAATTTCATAAAAATACAAAGTAACGAGATTAACTTTTTTCAGCAATCTGTAGACTCAACTCATTTATTTTACAGCCATATTTCTACATTTTTAGATATTTGATATGTAGGAGATTCTTACGGGATGTCGCCTTTCTGAAATATCATTCAGGGCCAGAGCCAATAGAGAGACATGGTTGTGATGCTTCGAAAGGAAAGTCTTTAAATATTACTTTGATGGGGCCCAGTTAGCGTAACTGAAAGAGAACCTGTTTGCTTTCATTGAAAAGCACTGTCTTTGTTAATGGAGTAAGTCCCGAATAATCCTTCACCAGTTTTGTGAGGAATTGCTTATAGAGACTTGGGATAATTGGCACTATGCATGCAGTTTATCCCAGAGGTTGTTTGCTGGTTTTAAGCAATGTTCCCATATTGATGGCACGTGACTCACTCTTAACTGAGCTCTGTTATCACCAGGGTCTCTTCTCTTGAGCAGTCTTGCCCTCCTACATAGCACAGGTCCTTAACTCAGTGCTCTGCCTGGGAAACCGGGTAGCAATCCACGGCTGATCCACACTGGTGCAAATGTTAGTAAACTGAGAGAAATTTTCATTCAGGGCAAATATTTTCCTTATTCATCTACTGAAGTACGTTGAACAGAGTTGGTGCTAAATTAAAGTTTGATGAAGAAATAAGTGGAAAACTGAAAAAGTAGCTCTTATAGGTAATACAATACCAATTTCTTAACAGCGATAGCAACGTCCTTAAGAAAGTTCTTAGCTTCTTCATTGCATTTAAAATAGTCACTTTGCAGTGATTGTTCTAAAAAAAATCAGAAAATTAAGATCTCTTACTTATCTATCCAAATCCTATTTAACCCTTAAAGGTCTAGCTCAAATGCTTAATCAGTTGAAAATTACATCTTCTAACTCTTTAATTTTTATAGTAAATAATATGAATCTCTTTGGTACTTATTATTTCTTATTTTACAGTGTACAAATTTAGGGATACACTTCATGTTTCTTGAGGCCAACCTCTTAAGTTTCCACCTTTGTATAATTCATGGTAGAAAGAAGGAATCTGTATAGTATAGGACAAAAAATTCGATAATTTAATAAATATTTTACAAAAGGGATAAATATAACATGCCCAAAATGCGGGCTTAAGAAAGTCTTCATATATATTTGTATGTATATATATGCTGCTGATGCTACGGAGTCGCTTCAGTCACTCTTTGTGACTCCATGGACTGTAGCCCGCCAGGCTCCTCCATCCATGGGGATTCTCCAGGCAGGAGTACTGGAGTGGGTTGTATATATATATATACACACACACATACATATATATCCTAAATGTAATATTTTACAAAAAAACACTTAATTCTTTAAAAATCCATCATGTCATTTGCACTTCTGTGCCAGTATTTTGATCATGGGGTGAGAGTAAATATTTGTGAAACTGGTAGGTGTGAGTTAGATAAGAGTTTTTAACCCCTTTCATTCATTGCCATATAAAAGATATCACCTTTCTCTCACATACTGTAAGATGAAAACACATGAGAAGAGAGGTTTGGAAAATGTTTGCAGAAGTAAGGAAGACCAGATACATGCAGAGAAGAAGGAAAAGAAAAAAAGGAAGAGGAGAGACAACAGAGGAAACTCCACTCACCTTGGTTCTGTCACCATTGCATTATACAGATTCTGTCTAAACAGATTCCAGGGCTGCATCCTCATGTGCAGCATGAGTTTGATAAGCTTAATTTTTCACGTTTGTCTAATCTAAATTGATTGTTATAACTCCATGATGCTTCCCATTTCACAAGTGAGAGACCTAAGACTTGAGGTTATGCGATGTGCTTTAGGTGACAGAGCCTATCACTGATTGAGTCTGGATTCAGACACAAGGGGTGTGAGTCCATGCCCTGAGTGGCCATCCTCACCTCCCAGAAGAAATGCTATTTTCTGCCCTCCGTTCCAGGGAACTTGGATTCTCTTAATGGACTAAGTTCTCAAACTGAGTGAAAATCAGTTCCTGAGGTTCCAAGCAAGTGTGTGATAGGGAGGGACAGGCATGCTTGGCTTGCTGTTGCTGTTCAGTTGCTAAGTCATGTCTGAATCTTTGTGATCCCATGGACTGCAGCACGCCAGACTTCCTGTCCTTCATTATCTCCTTTCAATTCTTCTATGGAATGAATGAGTACAAGCATGTTCCCACTTGTAAATGGACTGGATAGCTACATATTTTATAACACACTTAGGGCAAGAAAGCATAATGAAGCTTTCTCCTCTGACAAATTTTCTGACGGTCCAGAAATTGTTAGCAGAAAAAGTATTTGTGCCTAATGCACAGTTCCTTGCCTAAGGCAACAGGGGCTTCTTGAACACTCGCTTTCTGAGTTAACCTGTTAAATTCTCCAGTTTGCCATGACTAAGTGTTGGAGAAAGTTAACTTGCCAAGAAAAAGCAAGAAAGAGACAAACTGAAATTAAATACACAGCCTAAATGCAGCTGGGCATTTAATTATAAGGAAATGGCAATAGCCTGGGAGTTCAGGATTTGTCTGGGATTTGTCACCAGCTACTAGTGTGAGCTGAGCCTTGGGTCCCACTCTGTCGCCCATCTCTCCCACAACGAGCTGGAGAAGGTTCCCTCTAGGGTTTCCGCTTCATGCTAAGCACCACTTCCGAGAAGATATCCCTCCGGGAGCCCACGGGCCGCTCACCCACAACAAGGAGCTGCTCAAGAGCGTCGGTCGCGACCGAGGAGCCCAGCGTGGAGGGGAAGGTGCATAATTCCAGGGAGGGGCCAGTGGAGACGGCGGCCACCGGCAGCGCCTTCTGGCTGCCTAACCCCAGCTCCCGGGACCAGGAGCTCAGAGCCATCTTACTGCTCTTGCGCATTTTCGACCAGGCCAGAGGCAAGGACTGCCGGTTGCCACGGGCAACGAGGACGCTGAGGCAGTGCGCCAGCTCGTGGCTCACACCTAGGGTGGGTGCCTAGCCAATTTCTCTAACTTTATCCGCAATAATTAAGGGATCTTGTAGCTATGAGACCCTCTTTAGCCGTCATTTCCTCTTTGCATTTCCATTTCTCTGGTTCAGGCCTTGTAGCTGAACACTTGTGCGCTTCTCATGGACCAGGGGAAATCTGATCATGTTTGAGCGCGTTTCAGTGCTAGGTTCTAAAGGGAGGAGCTTTATGTTCAGCTGCCTTAATGTTCACAAGGGCTAGGTAAGGTGAGTTCTTTTATAATCTCCACTTAAACAGACAAAGAAACTGAGGCAGGGATGACTAAGTGAATTGCCCAGGGTCACAAGAGAATCATTTTGAGTTTAAAGTGGAGCCTGTGTAAATCTTTCCATTATGCTACAAAACCCGCCACTGTATTCTTCAAGACCTGTCCCTGGAGACCCTTCTACCTTGAGCATATTTTACCTTGAATCAGTGAATTTCTTCTGCTTTCTCATCAAACTGTGAGCAGGGATATTATTAATTTTTCTCTGTGTCTCTAAAATCCAGCCCTGCATCAGGCTCAGAGAGAGAGTAACTATTGGTTCCTCTTTCCTCTGGCTGGTTAGAGAGTAGCAAAGATGATTTAAGCCCCTCCTTCTTCACTTTTCTTTACAGACTGAAATTGAAATCATAGTGAAAACAACATGACAACAGCCATCTTGTTGAATGGAACTATCTTGAAGGCCTTGTCCTACTTTACTTAGAGTATCCTATTTAACCCTCATAACCATCCTTTGGGGTGGGTGTTATTCCCCACTTTGCATATGAGGTCACAGAGTATATGTATGTCCTGAATCATTGTGCTATACTGCCTTGGAGAGGGCACAGCACATCAACAGCAGAGCTAGCTCCAGAATCCAGGCCTCCTTCCTCCATGGAGAGCCACATCCTGGCCTCCCTTCTGCAAGATTTGACATTCAGATCTATCCCTGCCCTTCTGTGTTTTTCTCTGTGTGTCGAGGTTGGCGGGGGGTTGGGGGGGGCGGTGTCTAGAAACCACATTCCTCAAACACACTTGTTGGCTGCTTGCAGACACTGCTGGGAGATTAGCTGGCAGAGAAGCCACTCTATTCATCCCCTGGAGTGGCAGTTTCAGGCCACCGCAATCGAGTGTGTCCCAGCAGCCTTGGTGGCTCCCGAGGTGGCAAGAGTGGGAATCAGTGCCTCCAGCAGTCTCCAGCTGCTTATCAGTCAGTGCAGGCATGTGGGCGTGGACCAGATTTGTGGCAGCTTTCTGGTCTCTGGGATCTCCTTTATGTTCCTTCCCTTTGGTTTCTATAGCCCTTGTGGCAAATTTCCTGTGGTAAATTCCTCTGCTGGAACTATCCTGACCAGACCACCCTAAGCCAACCTTTTTGCTGTCACCAGAATGTTCTCCCTACTCATCACTTCATTTGGATCACATTGTTCTCCATTGTCTATGAGTGAGGCCAATCCCTGAGGGGGCATTGCATACTTTTGTAATTACAAAAGACAGTCAAGTGTTTTATTTTTTTTTTCTAAACTTTTTTTAAAAGAAAATACACAAGCTTAAAATAGTTGAGAGCATAAAGAAGCATTCTTATCCTTCAGTAGCCATAGATGGTGTTCACCGGGCCAGAAGTCAGGCCCTACTTCTCTCCTATTTTCCTCCAGTGACATAAACAGATACTTCTTTCTTCCAGTCAGTATTTTTCAGGCAGACTTTAACTCAGGAGCAGAAGAGCACATTAGAATACCCCAGTCTCATGCTGACATTTATTTTTTTAGTTATGTTAAGCAGGTTTGCTTCTGCTTCCCCTGTTGCTGACAGGGTCAGGAGGAGAATCCAACTGCTGCATGAGTTTGACCCCTAACTTGCACAGGAGTGTTGATGATCCTGTATTCAGGTATATTTGCAGTTCCTACAGTATTTGAGGTTTATATGGTATTTGATGATGACACGTTCTTGTTCCTGCCTCTGCATAAATCTGGTACCTCTAGGGAAAACCTCAACTTCTTTGTTGTGTTTCTAGACCCTGGGTTAAACCAGGTCAAGGTCCCAGTCTTGGTTAAACATCTCATGTATAGGAAGTGGTTGCATGTTTCAATGCTTTGCTCTGCTCAGAATTTAAGGATCTCTGATGGTTCAATACTGGACTATGTTCAAATCCTCTTGAGGAGTAAAGATTCAAGAAAATAGAGTCTGTCTTCCTCACTCTGACCCTAATGATAACAAATACAGGGACTAATGTGGGTACATACAGTCCATGGGGTTCTTGTGGCAAGAATACTGGAGTGGTTTGCAGTCCCTCCTCCCATGGGCCATGTTTTGTCAGAACTCTTCACTATGACTTGTCCATTTTGGATGGCCCTGCACAGCATGGCTCATAGCTTCACTGAATTATGCAAGCCCTTTGCCACGATAAGGCTGTGATCCATGAAAGGGTATGTGCCCATATTAGGTCCATATAGTCAAAGTTATGGTTTTCCCAGTAGTCATGGACAGTTGTGAGAGTTGGGCCATAAAAAGGACTCAGTGCCAAAGAAGTGATGCTTGTGATCTGTGGTGCTGCAGAAGACTCTCGAGAGTCCCTTGGACATCGAGGAGATCAAACCAGTCCATCCTAAAGGAAATCAGTCCTGAATATTCATTGAAAGGACTGATGCTAAAGCTGAAACTCCAATACTTTGGCTACCTGATGTGAAGAATTAACTCAATGGAAAAAGCCTGATGCTGGCAAAGATTGAAGGCAGGAGAAAGGGACAACAGAGGATGAGATGATTGGATGGTATCACCAACTCGATGGACATGAGTTTGAGCAAGCTCCAGGAGATCGTGAAGGTCAGGGAAGCCTGGCATGCTGCAGTCCATGGGGTTGCAAAGAGCCGGACACAACTTAGCGACTGAATAACAACAATATAGGCACATGGCCCTGTCTGCCCATCATGGTTGATCAGTAGGATTTATCTTAATGTCCTGCCACCGTTTTGCATGTTGTGTTTCACCTTCAGGCTTATTGCGTTATGGTCACAGATGGCTACTGCAACTCCAGACGTCATGCCCTTGTACAAAGTGGGAAGGAGTGGAAAGGGTCCACCTGTGGAAGCCCCTCTCCTCTTCCATCAGGGAAGGAAATCTGGCCAGAGTCCTACATACTTCCTTTTATGTCTCAATGGCCAACACTAGATCACAAGGCTGCCCATCAAAGGGAGGTTAGGACAAGGGGTATCTGAATTTCCAGCTTCTGTGGAGGTGGCAGGAGAGAAGAGGCTTCAGAACAGCTGGACAGTTACCCAAGGAATGTTAGACACACATACATTCTCCAAACTAACCCCAACATTAGGTCCAAACAGCTGGCTGGGTGGGCCTTTCCTAGGGGTGGTAAAGGAATCAGTGAAGATTTTAGCATTGAATAGAAAGTGGGGCTTGATCTTTGCTTATTGGTACCAGTAGGATTTCCCCCATTTAAGCCTTCATATTGGCTTTGTATTGGCTTTATGCCTAGTCTGCAAGACACTTGCATGTTAGGCAAAGATTCCATAACCCTTGGGCTTCGCATAGCTTCTAAAGTACCTGTCTTGTGATCAGGCTGCAATTCTCAGCTACAGCAATTCTATCACACAGTCATTTGTGGTGAAATGGCAGGAAGACCATGTCCCCTAGGTAATGCCAGATGGTTAGAGAAGCGAACAGATGGGATTAGTGTCCCTGATGAAGTTATGCCAAACAAGGATAGCAGAGCATCTCCAAGGAAGGGCAGACCATGTCACTGTTTGTAACAACACTTTATAAGGGCCCTCCTTTTCAACTTTGTCTCTTGAATATTTGTTTTTATCCATCATCAGCAATTTCTTGGGGCTAAATAGATTTGAGTCAAATACTCATTGCGTCATTTGCTGGTGGTTTTAGATTGGTTTAGGTAGTTTACCTCTTAATCTCCATTCTTCATCTGTAAAATTGAATTTTACATCCTGGGATTATGAAGCTTAAGTAAATAACAATGTGCTTAGCACAGAGTACATGCTATTTCCCATCTCTTATTTCTACTAAATGCAAGATAAGAAACATTTCTTCTGAAATACAAATGTTAATGTCCTTTCACAACCCTTGCCTTCCTTAAACCTCTTGGTCATTCAACCTTTAGTGACAATTACTGCAATTAAATCAACAATTGCTGTCCCAGAGATGGGGAATTGACTTTATATCCATGTTATTTCTGCTTGATATGAGTGACTGCCTGGAGTGCTCAGTTAGGGAGGATTCTGAGGCTCTGCAGAGAAAGATGCCTGTCAGGTTACCAGAGAAAGGTGTGGCTGCACGTGTTGGCATCAGACTCATTGGTTTACATGTTTGGGATGTGCATGCTGTGTTCTGGGCATCGAGCTGGGCACTGAACTTATATAAAGAAACCCGTAGGTGGCACCAGGGAAGGCCTCTTTGGGGAAGGGAGACACGAGTGG
Organism: Ovis canadensis; assembly: GCF_042477335.2. NCBI lineage: Eukaryota > Metazoa > Chordata > Mammalia > Artiodactyla > Bovidae > Ovis > Ovis canadensis. The sequence goes on from NC_091251.1 coordinate 82,197,767, forward strand.
TGAGAAGGAACCAGGCTTCTTTAATTAGTCTCTTAGTGGAAGAAAAAAGAGGTCAGAGAGAGACAAGGCAAAAGAGGGAAGAGAAATAAAAGGAGGAAGGGGAGAAAGGGGTAGGAATCCAGAGAAGTCAGCTGTCTACTTTCCTGAGATCTTCCTTTTTCTCTGTTTTCCCTAAAAGTTCAGTTTCTCTGATGACTCCAGCCAGCATGTAATGAGCGTTTATACCAAACACTCTAATTAGTGCTTTGACTAAATTGGTAAAGAATTCACCTGCAATGCAGGAGACCCCAGTTCAATTTCTGGGTCGGGAAGAGCCGCTGGAGAAGGGATAGGCTACCCACTCCAGGATTCTTGAGCTTCCCTTGTGGCTCAGCTGGTAAACAATCTGCCTGCAATGCAGGAGACTTGGGTTCGATCCCCGGGTTGGGAAGATACCCTGGAGAAGGGAAGGGCTACCCACTCCAATATTCTGGCCTGGAGAATTCCATGGATGTATAGTCCATGGGGTCACCAAGAGTCAGACACGACTGAGCAACATTCACTTTTTCACTTTCATGCACAAGATATGGCCCCTGTTTTTAAGAAAATGGCCTTGAAGGTAGAGAAAGAAGAGTAGGTTTTGAAGCACACCTGCAAAGCAGTATGTAGTTTGAGAAAATGAACATTTTGTAACTGTTTCTGTGCCTTATTTAATCTTTATCATAACTCTTTGGGGTGATTATAATGATTACCCTATTTTTCAGGAAATCACACTAAGATGAAAGCTTCAGTGACCTTGGGGATAACCTTGGGTTAGGCACTTAAAGTTGAACAATAGCAAAGCCATCCTTCTGACTCCAGAGCTAGGGCACTATTTGCTGTGCTAGAGTTGTGCTGTGGCTCTGTAGCCAGGGCAGGGGGTTGGGGCTAGGGTAAGGGCTTCCCAGGTGGCTCACTGGTAAAGAACATGCTTGCCAAGCAGGATATGCAGGTTCGATCCCTAGATTGGGAAGATTCTGTGGCGAAGGAAATGGCAGCCCACTCCAGTATTCTTGCCCCAGTAATCCCATGGACAAAGGAGCCTGGCGGGCTACAGCCCATGGGGTCACAGAGAGTTTGACATGACTGAGTGACTTAGCAGGAGCAGCAGCAGCATATCATTATCAGTTATGGCACTCAGTGTTTTTCAAGTGAGCATCTGCAGAGTAGTCAGAAATGAAATTGGGCCAGAAACAACCAATGCCATATTTAGCAAGAATGTCTTATTTTTTAAATTACTATTATTAACTTAAGTCACTGATGTTTCAGGTGGTATCCTCTTTTAGAAAGGTAGCAGCAGAGGACTGTTCATGCTTATTTAGATTTTTATACACTTTTCTCATGTTGTCATATAGTGTCCTTGCATTTCTACTTGAAAAACTCCCTTCAGCATATTGGGGAGCAAACAGAGAGAACTAATTCCAGCAGAATTCTTTTAAAAGGTAACTGGTACACACAGGATACAAAATAATTCATCTCAATTTACTCACCAAAGAAAATGTGGCCCGCCAAATTAATTCTGTAATGTCGAATGTACTGAACTAAAGAAAAAACCATAGTGAGCAGCTTGAGATTGCTGCCAATATAAAGCACTAGATAAGAAAGCTGGAGTGTGAAGGCAAACTGACTCTTTGCCCAGATCTACAGAGCTTGTTTATTGCACCTTAACCACAACCACACTAGCTGATACCAAACTGCAGTGGGAGCTCCTGTATCCCCCAGCTACTTCCCATACTTAGAAAAGAAAAAAAAATAGTGAAAGTGTTAGTTGCTTGGTCGTGTCTGACTCTTTGCAACCCTGTGGTCTGTAGCCCACCAGGCTCCTCTGTCCATGGAATTTTCCAGGCAGGAATACTGGAGTGGGTAGCCATTCCCTTCTCCAGAAGAGAGTGCTAAAGTACGGGTGCCTGAAGTTGCCCTAGTCAGTGACAATGGGACAGCTGCTGGAACTCCATGGTAGTGAAGTAAGGCTCAGCACCCAGCTACACTCAGGGACACCCAGGTAAGGGAGGAGCTGTTCCACTACTTCTCAGTAGTAATGCCCTATAGTGAGAATCAACTGGGGAAACAGGTCTGGGCTCTGCCCAGAAGGAAAAGCCTTCACAGTGTTCTAAGGGCCACTATCATGCTCAGGGAGGCCTATGAGTTGAATTGTGTCCCCAACAAAACCTATGTTGAAGTACCAAACCCCAATATCTCAAAATGTTAGTTTATTTGCAAATAGGATCTTTACAGAGCAATGAAGTTAAAATGAGGTCACGAGGGGGCCCTAATCCATGTGACTGGGTATCCTAATAGAAAGGGGGGATTTGGGCACAGAGGGAAGGTGGTGTGAAGATACTCAGTGAGAAGGTGGCCTTGGGTCTGGGGCGATGCACCTGCAAGCCAGGAAATGCCGTGGACTGTTGGCAGCCACCAGCAGCTAGACGAGGCAAGGGAGAATCCTCTCCCAGAGCCATCAGAGAAGAGTGCGGCCCTGCCAGCACCACGGTTTTGGACCTGTAGCCTTCAAAACTGTGACGCAGTACATTTCTGTCATTTTAAGCCACCCAGGCATTGGTACTTTGTTAGGGTAATACTAGGAAACTGATATAGGTGGGGAAAGAGCAGGAAAAATATGAGCTATCCTACTTCCTTTTTTCCTGAAATGATCTATAAAACACCACGGCTTCTTCACCTACTCACCCAATTCTTGCTTAACTTGTGTGTAGGCTCTAAGAATTTTCTATTGTTCACAGCTTTCAGGATAACCTCACTCACTCTGGGCCCCTGAGGGCTCTATTCTTGGTCTGCTTGTTACCTGGTCATTGGGTCCTCACATTATTTCCATCATCTCCAATATCATTTGGTACTGATATTTATAAAGCAGGATCATTGTGTCCTGTGTTGTCCATCTGTTAACTTCTACGTCCATACCTATCATTTTGTCAGCCTGGAGTTTCCTCAGGAAACTTTCTTCACCACTGCTAGCAAACAGAATTCCTCATTCGATCCTCTGAATAAGCAGCTGCTTATGAAAGGAATTCTGGGCTCTCAGGAGGGAGGAAAATACTGCAAAAGCAGATTCTGAAGGTTAATTTGACACAATAAAGCTGTTTAGAAGAAACTTTATCCGGGAGGTTGGACACTGAAACACACACACACACACGCACACACACACACACGCACGCACGCACGCACACACACTCCTCTCTTATATCTAGAAACCATAAAAAAGCAGGCCTCAAACCAAGTTTATTATTTTCCTTCCCCAGATGAGCTCTTCTGGGCTTTCTAACCTGATAAGTGGTATTGCACTCTCCTGATCAGCTAGTCTTTAACAGAGCTGGGGCTAGGGTGATGCAGGCAAGCTGCCTAGGGTGCAGAATTTAAGGAGGCACTTACTTTCAGGGTTAGCCTTGGTCTTGAACTTCCACATGTAATCAGTCACCATCTCCAATCCCATCCCCCTCCATAGCATCTCTCTGAGTGGCTCCTCTGTGCACAGTGGGTGCTAGGCATGTTGGGCTGATACAGACGATCAGAGACAGGTGAATATATCCTTTCTATTGTTATTGTCATTGCCTTAGTAGAAGCTTTGCCTTTCATCACCTGTCTGTCAGTTATATCACAATTATCTCCTATATTCTTCTAATCTCCAGTATCATGCACCCTCACTGTGTCTATCTGACTCTCTGAGATCTAAGAAACAGAACACAAACTCCTTAACATTCAAGTTTCTTTTTAGCATGGGTTCAGCCCACCCTTTCAGCCTTACCTGGCCCTACATGCCCACTCAAGCACCTTACAGCGTATTACTCACTGTTTTCTGCATGTGCCCCCATGTCTCAGCACCTTAGTCCATGTTCTTTCTTCGTTCTGTGATGAACCGTCTCCCTCTGGAAAAAGCCAGATCAGAACCCAGCCCCAAAGTCCACCTCTGAGAATCCTTCTCTGTTTGCTCTAGTTTTATATTGCAGCTGTTATTTCAGCTGCTTTTTTCTTAGTGATCATTTCCACATAACCTCCTCCCATCTCCCCCAGTCTTGGTTGATGGCAGTGTCCAGTTAATTGACTGTGTGGTTGTCACAATATTTTGCACAGAAGGGTAACTCCACGAGTGCTTATTGAACGCAAGTCCAAAACTGCTTAAGGGCAGCTTTTTGTAAGTAACGATCCTTTTTTCCCCCATTTTTATTTCTTCCACTACTACTACTTTCATCCCCTCTTCTACCCCCCAGCATCTTTGACATTGACTTTAACGGTGACATATCACAGGCGACTGGACTTCTGCAAAGAGTAGTAAATAACCCCAAAGACTCAGCTTGGTGAGGGCAGGACTCATTGTCTCTCTCATTCACCACCCTGTTCTGAGCGCTAGGCACTCAGTATCAAGTACAGTAGATGCTCAATAAATAATCACCAAAACAGTGAGTTCACAGCAATTATAACTGTTTTATCCCAGTATTGTGTTGCATGTTATTATAAGAAGTTTATGGGAGGATTTATATCACATTCAAGTTTTAAAAAAAAACTATTTTAAATTATCTACATAAGTCCCACCAAGTACAATATGAAGAATGTTTTCCAGCTTTACCAGTCTCCAGTGAATTCTATCAATAACCCAAATGAGCCATATACTAGGCTGGAGTTGGACTATGTGGATTCTGGAAACAGGAGCAAAGTGAGTATTTGGTCTCAGCCTATCCGGCACATCCACAGATGCTATTTCTTAGAGCACTGAGTTTTCTGGTGCGATCACGAGAAGAGAGGGAGAAGTTTCTACATTTAGTAACATTTATTTATGCATTCAGTATCAAGTACATAAGTGCAAATATCCAGAATCCATAGTTAAGTCCATTAGGAACTACAGAGAAAGTAATACAAATTGTAATAAAGTTAACATGCTGGTACTTTTTAGTTACCATACATGTAAATCAGCCCATCAGTCTCACACAACAAAAGTACTGCGTGTTTGTTTTGGGTTTATTCATTTATTTAATTATTTTAAGTTATACAAAACTGATTACTCTAAGTACGGTCGACTTGTTTTTATTTTTATGTTGTGTGTGTGTGTTGGAAAAACACTTAAACATCGGTTTACAAGTCTATATATTGTTATTAAAGATTAATCCAACCAACAACCCAAGGACATAGAAGCGATTTCCACTATTGCATCAGTGCACTGGGCAGGAAAGGCCTAGCCACAGGGAACATGAGAAGCTACAGAAGCATTGCAGAGAGAAGAACACCGACGAAGGAAAGATAACTTGGGTTCTCACCATCATGCGCTTTTTTTTAGCAACACAAAATTAAAAACCACATCTAGATACACTTTTCGCTATACTTTAGTGCTTGACACAAGTGACTCAAATATCCTAAGGGTACAGAAACAGCCTAAAAACAGCTGTTTTAAAGTTTGTCTCTAAGATTATGGTACTGGGGGGGGGGAGAAACAATCAATTTGCAGTAACATGTAAGACAGAGCTGTTACCACTTCAGACATTCCTCTTGGTGTTCAGTCCCCGGTGGGGTATCCACTTACTCAGTGTGCCTTTTAGCGCCTGGGATTTTAGCCTGAATCCTAAAAAGACAATATCAGATGGTGGTAAATCACAAGTATTATTAATGAAATAATCTTATGATATCACTATGTGTTGTTGCTTTAATTAGCTAAGTGACCAAATAGCTTAATATTAAAAAAAAAGCATAATTTTTATGTATGAGTGTCTATAAATGCATTTCTATGCAATAAGGAAGTATAATTAGATAATGAATGACCCCAGGAAGCCATATTTCTTAAATTATAACTTTTTAGGTAGACAAAGATGTTGATTTATTTCAGAATTATAGAAGCTGTGATATACGTAGGTGATCAGTTATCACTCAGTCTGGGACACTTCTGAAAGAGAAAGACAGTGCTGTTATTAACTATACCAGGACAACATGCATGAACAGAGATGGTTCCAGGTGAAGAAACATATGGTCACCCTCAGCATAAACTGCTAGAACTGGAATGAAGAAAACTGAGTCCTAGTTTCAGCTCTCTACTAATTAGCTGTGTGCCATCTGGCAGCTAATGAGCCTTCCTGGTCCTAGAGCATTTACCGGGTGCAAATTAGATATTTTTAATGCCCCTAAAATTCTGTGAATCTCGCAGAATGGCAGTATTATTTTAGGTAGGTTTATACTGGAATCATTTTGTATCATTAAATCAAAGCTTAATGAACTCCCCATGCAGAGTTTGACTGAGACCTTCCTGTGTGCCAGGCACCCTTCCAGATGCTGGAATTCAGTGAACAGAAGGGAGAAGGCCCTGCTCTCATGGAGCTTTCATTCTCCTAGGGGTTGAGGACCCAGAAATAAACAAGTAGACAAACAAGAGAAGTACATATTGTGACAAATGCTATTTAAAAAAACCAAACAAGATGGAATGATAGGCAATGAGGGGGCAGTGGTGATAGCTGAGAGATGTTGTTCAGTCACTCAGTCATGTCTGACTCTTTGCAACCCCATGGACTGCAGGACACCAGGCTTCCCTCTGTTTCACCATCTCCCAGAGTTTGCTTAAACTCATGACCATTGAGTTGGTGATGCCATCCAACCATCTCATCCTCTGTTGCCCCCTTCTCCGGCTGCCTTCAATCTTTCCCAGCATCGGGGTCTCTTCCAATGAGTCGGTTCTTCACGTCAGATGGCCAGACTACTGGAGCTTCAGCTTCAGCATCAGTCCTTCCAATGAATATTCAGGGTTGATTTCCATTAGGTGGGAGACGCTTACTTCAAGTCCCCTGATGTGAGAAACAGATGTCTGCAGGATAAGAAGGGGCCACTGGGTTGAAGTGTTGCAGGAAGAGGAAGCAGTACAGAGTACAGAGGCCAAAAAGTGAGGACAGGCTTAGGAGGCAAGGATGAGACCAGTGTGCTTGGGGGGTGAGGCGGGAAGGTCTGAGAGGCAGGAGGTAACCAGATGGTGTTGAAACTTGCAGGTGGTAAAAGGCATTTAGATTCTATTCTGTGGCTGGGAAGCCACTGATGAATTGTAGGCAAAGGAATGATGTGATCAAAGAAGATCATGATGGTGGTTATGTGAAAAAAGTGGGGAAACAGAGCAATAATGGATGGAGGACAACTGTAGCAATCTAGGGGCTGAATGGCAATGGCCTGGGTTATATGGAATGAAGCCTTGCCAGTGGAGTAAAGTGCACACTCTGGGTATCCAGTGAGGGGATGGGGCAGACAGGACCCACCTGCCAAGCTGATGGGTTGAATGTGTGGGCAGGGGAAAGACTGACAGTAATTAAGGAAGATGCTTTGGTTTGGGGCCTGAGCAACCAGGTGAATAATAATGCCATTCACAAAGATGGTATGACAACTGAAGTAAAAATAAATTCTAGGCTGAAACTGCAAGATCTGTTTGGCCATGCTGAGTCCGAAATGCCTATGGGACATTCGAGAGATAACTTCAGGGAAGCAGATGAATGTGAAGTTAACTGGGCCTTAGGAAGCATAACTATGAACAAAGCTAGTGGAGGTGATGGAATTCTAGTTGAGTTATTTCAAATCCTAAAAGATGATGCAGTTAAAATGCTGCCCTCAATCAGCCAGCAAATTTGGAAAACTCAGCAGTGGCCACACGACTGGAAAAGGTCAGTTTTCATTTCAATCCCAAAGGCAATGCCAAAGAATGTTCAAACTACTGTACAATTACACTTATCTCACACATTAGCAAAGTAATGCTCAAAATTCTCCAAGTAAGGCTTTAACGGTACGTGAATCAAGAACTTCCAAATGTTCAAGCTGGATTTAGAAAGTGCAGAGGAACCAGAGATCAAATTGCCAACATTCTCTGGATCATTGAAAAAGCAAGAGAGTTCCAGAAAAACATCTCCATCTGCGTTATTGACTATACCAAAGCCTTTGACTATGTGGATCACAACAAACTGTGGAAAATTCTTCATGAGATGGGAATACCAGACCACCGACCTGCCTCCTGAGAAATCTGTATGCAGGTCAAGAAGCAACAATTAGAACTGGACATGGAACAATGGACTGGTTCCAAATTGGGAAAGGTGTACGTCAAGGCTGTATATTGTCACCCTGTTTATTTAACTTATATGCAGAGTATATCATGCAAAATGCCAGGCTGGATGAAGCACAAACTGGAATCAAGATTGTCAGGAGAAATATCAATAACCTCACCACCTTATGACAGAATGAAAAGAGGAACTAAGGAGCATCTTGATAAATGTGAAAGAGGAGAGTGAAAAAGCTGGCTTAAAGCTCAACATTCAGAAAACTAAGATTATGGCATCTGGTCCCATCACTTCATGGCAAATAGATGGGGAAACAATAGAAAGAGTGACAGACTTTATTTTTGGGGGCTCCAAAATCACTGTAGATGGTGACTGCAGCCATGGAATTAAAAGACGCTTGCTCCTTGGAAGAAAAGCTATGACAAACCTAGACAGCATATTAAAAAGCAGAGATATTATTTTGCCAACAAAGGTCCATCTACTCAAAGCTATGGTTTTTCCAGTAGTCATGTATGGATGTGAGAGTTGGGACCATAAAGGCTGAGCACTGAGGAATTGATACTTTTGAACTGTGGTGTTGAAGACTCTTGAGAGTTCCTTGGATTTCAAGGAGATCCAACCAGTCCATCCTAAAGGAAATCAGTCCTTAATATTTATTGGAAGGACTGATGCTGAAGCTGAAACTCCAATACTTTGGCCACCTGATACGAAGAGCTGACTCATTTGAAAAGACCCTGATGCTGGGAAAGATTGAGGGCAGGAGGAGAAGGGGATGATAGAGGATGAGATGGTTGCATGGCATCACTGACTCGATGGACATGGGTTTGGGTAGATTCTGGTAGTTGGTGATGGACAGGGAGGCCTGGCATGCTGCGGTTCATGGGGTTGCAAATAGTCGGACACAACTGAGCAACTGAACTGACTGAGACTTGCATCGATTTTTTTTAAAAATGTCTCAAGCACATAACTGACTCATATTTGGCTGTGACAAATTAACCTATGAAAACCTCCAAGTATTTTTTATACATACTACTGTTGTATCCTATCTCATCTCTAACTCCTCCTCCTCCTCATATTCTATATTTGTAAAGTGGAATTTTTAAAAGCCTAAGCTTGTGGAGACACACATTTTGGAGTCCTTGACATAGAGATTATCTTTGAGGCCACTAGGGATGAAGGGTGAACCAGAGAAGGAAGAGCCAAGAGAAGACACTTCGAGAAAGCAGCTGAGACTCAAGCAGTGCCAAGAGTCAAGGAGAGTGCTCAACAAAGATGGCAGTAATCATAAAGAGTGTCTGAGAGGTTGAGAAGGTTGAGGATGGAGTGATGACTGTAGGATTTAGCAATATGAAGGTCACTAGGACCCTGACTAAGAGCAACTTAAGTGCTCAGGGTGCAGGCCTGACTGCAGTGAGGTGGGGAGAGAAGCAATAGAGACAGCAAGGACAGAAAGACTGGAGAGATTATGATTGTGGAAACGAGCCAGAAGAGGCAGAAACTGATAACGCAGCAGAGAATGTGAAACATTTCAATAGAGACACCTTAGGTCTGGTCTTCTCCAAAGTATAACATATATGTATTTGTTTTGAAATGTTTTTAGAATATCACAGTAGACTAAGTGTTAACTAATTCTACTTTTCTCCCATTGCAGAAGTCCTTTAAACCATATCTGTGACAGTGGTCAACTAACTTTTTTTATGTGAATACTTGAATGGGTGTCAGTGAGCTTACTGTTTCACAGGGCAAATGGCTTCATTGTTGAACAACTCTAATTGCTACTGTTTCCTCTCATGTTTCATTCAAATCTCAGAACTTCTGGCCTTTCCATTCATAGCTCTTTAGAGAAAAAGAGAATGATTACTTCTCTCGCAATGTTAGACCTCCAGTGTGTTCTTTTAAAGTCATCTCTTTTCCAGAATAATCATCTCCAGTAAAGTTTGGTTGTCACTCACATTACTGTCATATTTCCAATACTTCAATACCCAGCCATCTTTCGGACATGACTTCAGTGTATAATTGCAGCTCTTAAAGCGTTCAACTCTGAAATTTAACACATCTATGGAACGACAATATGGGATATGAAACAACTATAGTCTCTTTTGATTTTGACATATACTTCTATTAATAACATCTAAACTTGCATAGACTTAAAAAAATATGCCTAAGTACATTACTGATTCACATTTTCCTATGATCAATTAATCTATTTATCACTCACCCCCCCAGGGATTTTTTACACACACTACTGAGCTGTGAAAAGACGAGAGGTGAAAAGCAAAGGAGAAAAGGAAAGATATAAGCATCTGAATGCAGAGTTCCAAAGAATAGCAAGAAGAGATAAGAAAGCCTTCTTCAGCGATCAATGCAAAGAAATAGAGGAAAACAACAGAATTGGAAAGACTAGAGATCTCTTCAAGAAAATTAGAGATACCAAGGGAATGTTTCATGCAAAGATGGGCTCGATAAAGGACAGAAATGGTATGGACCTAACAGAAGCAGAAGATATTAAGAAGAGGTGGCAAGAAAACACAGAAGAACTGTACAAAAAACATCTTCAAGACCCAGATAATCATGATGATGTGATCACTAATCTAGAGCCAGACATCTTGGAAAGTGAAGTCAATGGGCCTTAGAAACCATCACTACAAACAAAGCTAGTGGAGGTGATGGAATTCCAGTTGAGCTGTTTCAAATCCTGAAAGATGATGCTGTGACAGTGCTGCACTCAATATGCCAGCAAATTTGGAAAACTCAGCAGTGGCCACAGGACTGGATAAGGTCAGTGTTCATTCCAATTCCAAAGAAAGGCAATGCCAAAGAATGCTGAAACTACCGCACAATTGCACTCATCTCACATGCCAGTAAAGTAATGCTTAAAATTCTCCAAGCCAGGCTTCAGCAATACGTGAACTGTGAACTTCCTGATGTTCAAGCTGGTTTTAGAAAAGGCAGAGGAACCAGAGATCAAATTGCCAACATCCACTGGATCATGGAAAAAGCAAGAGAGTTCCAGAAAAACATCTATTTCTGCTTTATTGACTATGCCAAAGCCTTTGACTGTGTGGATCACAATAAACTGTGGAAAATTCTGAAAGAGATGGGAATACCAGAGCACCTGACCTGCCTCTTGAGAAATCTGTATGCAGGTCAGGAAGCAACAGTTAGAACTGGACATGGAACAACAGACTGGTTCCAAATGGGAAAAGGAGTACGTCAAGGCTGTATATTGTCACCCTGCTTATTTAACTTATATGCAGAGTACATCATGAGAAACGCTGGACTGAAAGAAGCACAAGCTGGAATCAAGATTGCCGGGAGAAATATCAGTCACCTCAGATATGCAGATGACACCACCCTTATGGCAGAAAGTGAAGAGGACCTAAAAAGCCTCTTGATGAAAGTGAAAGATGATAGTGAAAAAGTTGGCTTAAAGCTCAACATTCAGAACACGAAAATCATGGCATTTTGTCCCATCACTTCAAAGGAAATAGATGGGGAAACAGTGGAAACAGTGTCAGACTTCATTTTTTGGGGCTCCAAAATCACTGCAGATGGTGACTGCAGCCACGAAATTAAAAGACGCTTACTCCTTGGAAGAAAAGTTATGACCAACCTAGACAGTATATTCAAAAGCAGAGACATTACTTAGCCGACTAAGGTCTGTCTAGTCAAGGTTATGGTTTCTCCTGTGGTCATGTATGGATGTGAGAGTTGGACTGTGAAGAAGGCTGAGTGCCGAAGAATTGATGCTTTCGAACTGTGGTGTTGGAGAAGACTCTTGAGGGTCCCTTGGACTGCAAGGAGTTCCAACCAGTCCATTCTGAAGGAGATCAACCCTGGGATTTCTTTGGAAGGAATGATGCTAAAGCTGAAACTCCAGTACTTTGGCCACCTCATGCGAAGAGTTGACTCGTTGGAAAAGACTCTGACGCTGGGAGGGATTGGGGGCAGGAGAAGAAGGGGACGACCAAGGATGAGATGGCTGGATGGCATCATGGATTCGATGGACGTGAGTCTGAGTGAACTCCGAGAGATCGTGATGGACAGGGAGGCCTGTCGTGCTGCGATTCATGGGGTCGCAAAGAGTCGGACACGACTGAGCGACTGAACTGAACTGAACTGTTGTACTCTATCACATCTGCCCCTCTTCCCATTCGATATTTGCAAAAGTTGACTTCAAAAAAATCTAAATATAAGACTTTGCTTTCCCTGTCAATTTGATTTTATTAACTTCAGTTCCGCATTCTACATTACTCAAGGTCACTTAATTCATTCTGAATCTTGAGCTTGCTGTCTTCTGAATGTGCTTTTTCTCCAAGCTATGTGTCACCTAGAACTCTGATGAGCATATCTGATTTGTCTTCACATAGTCATGTGAAGCACTGGTATGGAAAGTCATGGAGTCAAGGGCAGAGCCCTGTGTCACATTACTGCACCTCGCCCTGGATGGATTTTCGGTGGACATCCATAGGGTCTACTATTTCAACATTCTGGAACTCTACCAATTGTGCTATAATCTGGACTGTACATCTCCACTTTCTCCTCAAGGACACCAGGAAGACTTTTCAAGTACCTCAATGAAATACTAAGTGTTGTTAGGTGTTATTATCCCCAGTTAGGGGCTCCCCAGGTGGCACTAGTGGTAAAGAACCCACTTGCCAATGCAGGAGATGTAAGAGACTTGGGTTTGATCCCTGGGTCAGGAAGATCCCCTGGAGGAGGTCACGGCAATCCATTCCAGTATTGTTGCCAAGAGAATCCCATGGACAAAGGAGCCTGGTGGGCTATACAGTCCATGGGGTTGCAAGGAATTGGGCACGAATGAAGTGACTTAGCATGCACGCACCCCCATTTTAGAGCTGGAAAACTGAGACACAGGGAGGTTAAATGACCTGGTATCATTCATTCAGTATAGGCATGGGAGGGGCACCAAGGTTTCCTGCCTAGTCTGGGACTGTCCTCCACACTCACCATGAACTGATCTCTAAGCAGTGGGAGTAGGATGATCATGATTATGATCGCTGAATATTTATTGAGTCCTCCCTATGTCCAAGTACGAATACTTTACAGACATTATCTTTCCAATGCATAGATAAAGAAACAAACTCAGGGAGTCAAATAACATTTATAATGAATTCATATAGCTAAAAAATGCCAGAAATGGACTCAAGCTAGTCTATCTGATTCCAAAGTTCCTGTTTTTAACAGTTTCACTAAAATGGTGTGAGTTCTTTTGGTGGAATTATTCTAACACGTAGTCAGAATTTCAGAGGTTGAAGAAATCTTAGACGTAAGACTCCACTAAGAAATATTCTTCAAAATTTAGTGTCAGGCCAAACAGATTCTGTTGGAGAACTGCTGTTTAACTACGTAACTTATCCAGTTTCTCTCTTTTTTAATTTTTTTAAAATATTTTATTCCTATTTATTTATTTGGCTACACTAGGTCTTGGTTGTGGCATGCATGATCTTCAATCTTCATTATAGCACAGGGGATCTTTAGCTGTAGCATGTGGGATCTAGTTCCCTGACCAGGAATTGAACCTAGATCCCTGCATTGCAAGCATGAAGCCTTAGCTACTGGACCACCAGGGAAGCCCCACTCAGTTTCTCTTTTTGTCCTTAGCTTCCTTTCTATTCCTGTTCAGAGCACTGATTTCCAATTTTAATTTAGCCAACCATATTGTATACATATGTTCATACATTTTAGTTTCTGCCATCTCTCCTTCGCTTCTATTTTAACAGGCTTACATCTCTACCACTTTTGTTTGAATTCAAATAGCTTCCTTGCTAATTACCACATCTCACTTTCCAATTCTCCTCCCACTAGACTGCCATAGTAATCTGTGCAAAATACAAATCTCCTGCATAGGAACATCAAGGGCATGCTATGTCCTGTTGAGTCCTAACTCCTTAGAGCATTGTATACTTGGCCCTAGCTTCTCTTTCTAGGCCCTTTCTAGCTCATCTTTTCATTCATTTAAGCTTTAGACACACTGGTTGACTCACTGCTCCCTGACCCTGACCTACCTTTTCATGCTTCTGCCTCTAGCCGTGTTATTTCTTTTTGCAGTGTTTTTCCCCTCAGCATCCCCCTGATGAGAGTTTACCATCCTTCAGGGCTGCTATAGACTGAATGTTTATGTCCTGCTGCACCCCATCACCCGACACCACCAAATTTATATACTGAAACCTAACCCCCAATATGTTAGTATTAGGAGGCGGGGCTTTTGGAAGGTGATTAGGTCATGAGAATGGAGCGTTCATGGGGATTAGTGCCCTATAAAAGAGAACCCAGAGAGTTTCCATCTACTTCTGCCATGTGAGGACACAGATAGAAGTCCTCCACAGAACCCAGCCATGCTAGCAAGGGCTCTTTTTTTTAGTGGCTTTCCATTATCCCCCAGGTAAGAACAGTAGTTTCCGTATCTCTCTCACCTTAATATTTTACACAATTCTACTGTTATTCTTATATTGTCTTATGGTTATTTCTTTACAGTTTTGTCTGTACCCATAGGCTAAGAGCTCTGCTATGTGGGATCATCTTATTCATCTTTATACTCTCTGTACCTGTTAATGAAATGCCTGGAAAATAATGTCTTTTTTAAGCAAGCAACTAATCAATAAAAAATTAAGAGATGTGATTTGTTCAAGATCCTCAAACTAAGTGCTGAACAGCTGAGGCCTAGAACTTCTGTCTTCCAGTTTCCAAGCTCCTATTCTGGTGTTCTTTGCTGTCATTCCTGAACATAGTTCTAACTACCAGAAGTTAAATACACCTAGGAAGTTCATTAAAATATAGATTATGGGTCCCTTATCCCAGGAATTTTATTTCCATAAGTTTCTTGTAGATTTGGGAATTCATATTTTTAACAGGTTTCCCAGGCTTGCAAATACCAAATCTCATGTTATACCATGCTGTCATTTCCTAATAGAAAGTAATAAATATTTGTCTTCAATATGCTGATTTTCACTAGGTATTCATTGCATATGTGTTAAGCTGATAATTTCAGGCATTTTGAAATGTCTGAATCCAAATTCACCACAAATTGAAGAGGAAGAATATAAACATACATAAGAAAAACAAAAATCTTTATAAACTTCAGGAGAGAACTGTAACTGATGACATACAAATCAAATAGCAGAGGAACTTTAAAGTGTTTGCCTTTTTAAAATTTGTTTTGCTCTGTATATCTTTGACTATCTAAAATACTTGCATTTAATTCTTACTATCATCTAGGTCTAGCCACATGATTCTAGGATTCCTGGAAAGAAACTCTAGTATTTTTCGGATGTGTATTTGTAGTCAAAGCTGAGGTCAGCTTTTGATTAAAACAAAATCTTGAGTAATAATAACAACAGAAAAACTTCATTTTAGATGAAGATATATCTAAAAACACTAATTTAAGAATTAGGGAAAACTACTAAGTTAATGACTATATTAACTGTAAATACTTTTATAACTGGAATCATTATCTCCTAATATATAAAGTAGCCATAAAGTAGAGTCTATTTAAGACTCAGGTTTAAAAAGCAATGGTATTAATAAAATAGGCAAACACACATACTTATTGAATTTAAATGGTGTAATCTAAAAGGTAATAAAAGTTCTCAAGATTAAAAAGTGTTTTGTTTTAAAAATAATTTCAATGGTTTAAAACTTAGTGATATTTATTATTTAAAAACTGAAAATGCTAACACTTTTATTTTGATTAATCTACTAACATTTAATTTTACTTTTCTGAATCAGGCTTCTTTCCTTCCTCCAATCCATCTTATTCTTGGACATAAGCCAGTCTCCAGACAGACATTAATATCATCCATTTATTAAAATTCATTTCATGATACCTGAAATAAACCACTGAAAGTTTTATTTAACTGGAAATTTTAAAATTTATACTTTATTTCTGAAATAATATATTTGGTAGGGGTAAGAATACATGACTCAAAGAAGTGAATGATCAAAAATCAGTCTATTACTTTATTATCCTTTTGTTACTCCTATCTAATCCAGTCAAATGCCTACCTAAGGCAGTCTCTCCTTTTTATAAATTGCACTATGTAACTTACTTTGCCACAACAGCATTTATGTGAGTCCTCACAAGTCCCAGATATTGGTCAATCTGTGCCTACAAAGAGAAGAAATCATGAGCACATCCACAGTTCACAAGGTCAAAACTTAACATGAATGTTTGACATCACATAGAACTTACCTGGTGCTTAACATACACTACAGGTAGAGTAAACATTGAAACCACAGCTGGGATGAAAAACAAATATAGTATTAAAATTGAGAGTTATAAGTAGGAACAATCTCATAGATACATTTTTTATATAGTTATGTGATATAATGCTGCCCTGGTGGCTCAGAGGTTAAAGCGTCTGCCTGCAATGCAGGAGACCTGGGTTCGATCCCTGGGTTGGGAAGATCCCCTGGAGAAGGAAATGGCAACCCACTCCAGTATTCTTGCCTGCAGAATCCCATGGACAGAGGAGCCTGGTGGGTTACAGTCCACAGGGTCGCAAAGAGCCGGACACGACTGAGCGACTTCACTTTCACTTTATGCGATATAATGACATTATTTGCAGTAGCCAGCATTCTAGCTAAAAGACTGCAGGGCTAGTTCATAAGGAAAACCAAAAAATGCTGAGACCTCCACAAATATTAAGTCATTAATTCTGGAAAGAGAGAATGACCTCCTAAGATAAAAATGATCTTCTATACATAACACCATTGAAGCAGATATATATTTGAAGCCAGATAAAACCAGTTGTGGTTGAAGAAAAAGAAAAAACTTTAAGAAATTCATTTTTACTGTGTAATATATTGATATATTGTGCTCTATAATTGAACTATGATGGTCAGGGAAATGCTCTGCACTCAGAAAATCTGGAATTTGTTGCTAGGAACCCATCTAAGCAAGCTCACAGCCTAGGGAGATGCTCACACGGAGTATGTGAAGGGAGACAGAATACACTTGTCTGCCCTTACCCATGAGCAGCAGGGTCAGGCCATTGAAGAGAGCGCCAACGTAAGTCAGGAGCCACATCAGGACTGCAAACTAACAAATGAAATGATGATCAGAGCTTCTAAACCCATTATGACAGAAAAGAGTCTCATTTCATTGATTTGTTTACATTAAAATTTGAGGCAAAGGACATCATGGTTTCAATAGGAAGTATAAGAGCATTTAAAGTTTGCCACAGAATTACTGAAAGAGGATCCAGGCTTTACTTGTCTCAGAACCCTGTGGATCTCCTTGTAAGATTTGAGGGACTCAGTGAAATAATAAACTAGGGCAGGGGTCAGCAAACTGGCCTTGACCTGTTTTCGTATAGGCCCACAAGTTAAGAATGAATTTCGCATGGTTGAATAAAGTTAAAACAAAAATAACATTTTGTATAACGTGAAAATGATACGAAATTCAGTGTTCATAAACAATGTTAGCCCACAGCCACAGTTATTCATTTATGTATTGTCTTCGGCTGCTCTTCTGCTATAGTGACAAAGTTGAGTAGCTACAACAAAGACTGTAGCCCACAAAGCCTAAAATATTTACCACGTGGCTCTTTTATATAATAGATAAGGTTTGCTGATCCCTATTCTAGCCCACAGCTTTCACATTACAAATTTAAGTAGACACGTTACCTTAAAACCGCTAAGGTTAAGTAATTTTAATCTCCCTGCTCTCTTTTTTTAGTCATTATTTGCCAAGATGTTATTCCAGTAAAGCACCTTGAGCATTAAGGACTCACCTTCCTTCTGCTCTTTCTTCCTCATTAAGGAGCAGCCCATGGTACAGATCCCTCCCGGTGCTCTGGGAGAATGGAGAACTGACAGAATCCTTGCCTGGGCTCCCACCCCTCTGCTCATGGCCCTGTTGAGTCATGACTGATTGACTTTGGTTTTCCCTATAAGCCATGTGGTGGTCCTAGCAGTTTGTTCCAAGAAGCCCAGTGAGTTCAATGATGGAACCAGGAATAACACCCAGGTGCCCCTCCCCTACACTTCAGGGGCTCATTCTCACAGTCCACAGGTCTTATTATTAGCAAAGCACAGTGTTTCTTTCTAAGAAAAAGCATGTGTATTTTTCACATTCCCTAAACTAGATGTTTATTTTTAAAATAATTGTAGGAAATTGAGGAATTGAAAATGGGAACAAGAAGCAGCCTGGGGTACTGTAAGTAGTACAAAACCAGAAGCTATGTAACCTGGGTTTGATCTCAGCTCTGTCAGTGACTCACTGGGCAACCTCAGGCAAGTGTCTTAACCTCTTTGAACCAGTTTCAGCATCTGTAAAATGAGGACATTAAACTGGATGAGCTCCATGGTACTGTACAGCTGGACATTCCCTAAAATATAATTAGCACTTATTTTATTCTCCGTCATGTGGAAGTTTATAACATTATGTGTACCTTTAGGGAAAACAAAAATCAAGACTGTCAAATGAAATGGCTTAAGCACTCATACTTTTAAGGAATCCACCAGGTCCTGGACAAGGAAGAGCCTCCTCAGTTCTTTGAGTGTGTTGTTCACGTAGAACTGCAGGCAGTCTGTGTACTTCTGAATCTGCTCCTGAGACAGGGTGATCTCGAGCTCCAAGTAGGCCCTGTCAACAGAGCATCCCCACAGAGAACTCCATCAGAGGGAATCTTGAAACAGCTAAGTTTCCCTTCTCCAACCCTGAGGACCACATTCAGGTCATCCTGAAGGATTTACGCCAGTCAGAAGGCTGCAGGGCACCACACACACACCCACAGTTAGTACACTGGGGAACACAGGAATCACGGCACCCAGTGGGGCAATGTGGCTGTTTCTGTCTCTCGTAGGCAACACGATAGTGTGAGCTGATAATTCAGAGCCTAGGAGCAGAGAAAAGTCAGTCCCAAATCAGTTCACTTGCTGAATTCTCGGTATATCTGGCTCACTGGGCAATTATGAAAAGTTCTTATTTCTTCTCGGCTGCATGAAGATGAATTGTCTTTTTAAATAATTGAGAGATCTCAAAATCTTAGCTGCCAATTATTATCTCTCATCAGATCTCTAAGATTTCATATTTAGATTCTGGAAAGTACTTTTAGGTTTTATTCTAGAGAGCTCTGAGAACACAAGTGACCTGGGACATATTAAAATGCTCACTGGTTCTAGTAAGAGTGGTATTTTTAGTAACTGCATTTTCCATTTGTTCAAAGGGTTACTTTGAACTCTTGGGTAGATAAACCAGGCTCTACAAATCTATAAAAATCGATTGATCCTCCTGCTTTGACCATACCCATCATGCTCCCGACCTGCTCCCCCACCCCCGGCCACCAACGAGACCTATCCTCTCTTCCTTCCTTCTCTCTGTCATGTTGTCTACTTCTAGAGTTCTAACAGTGCTCACCTAACTCTGAGGATTGAGAATTTTTATGTTTGGCTTTTTAGAAAAATAATCAGAAAAGTGGATTTGTCTAGCTGATATGTTTTGATTCAAAATGTACTCTGAGTTACATATTCCTTTTATTGATAGAAACAACTAAGCCAAAGGCTTTAAATGTGTCTCCTAATGGAAGATAAAGTAGTTGAGCTAATAACAGTTTGACTCTTGGTCCTACGACTGGGTAGTTACAGAAGAAATAAGTCAAGTGAGAGGTAAATCCCCAGTGTAACTTGACAGTCCTGGATCTAAGAAGGTGGGAGAAGCCAACCTCTCTTGTATGGCTAAGGGCAGAGGCTGGAGCAGGACAGGACTCTAAAGGTGTGGATACTGGTCACAGGCGAGGGTCACTGAAGTAGGCATAGTATTCACCCTGGTTAAGATGACGCTCCACTTCTCTATTCTTCCCTCCTTTGGGAAGGCAACCAAGTTATAGCTCAGAGACCCATTAACTCTTCTAACCCATTAGAAGAAGGCCAAATACATCCCAAGGGTGAGGATGATCAGACTGTAACTCTGTTTGACAATGAGCACAGGACCCGAGGCTAGAAAGTGACGTGTGAAACACGGCATTTTGCCTTTTGTCGACAAGGCCCTGGCATCTTTTCCTTCTTTTAAGAGCCTGGTGCCCTGAGACCTTGATTCAGCTGGCTGATGAGGCTGAGCCAGGGAGGATTCAGAGGCATCCCCAGGGAATCACTGAGGTTGGCTCAGAAGCCATTATGCAACAGTATCTATAGGTCTCATCCAGGATGCAGAAATATCCCTCGCTTATAGGAGGTGCGGGGCCTGCAGCAGGTGATGGTATGACTCTGACGGTCAGTGCTAAAATGCCCAGGGCTTACAAGCTAGAATCTCGAGTATACTGGGGTGGAGTTGGGGAGCATGCAGCCGGCAGTGCTAATATCTCCCTCTGCCACATTTCATATAGCCTGTTAATACACTGCCTTAAACAAATCCTCCTCCTCAGTGCTCATTCGAGTCAGATTTCCCCTGTATTAAAATACAGAAGAGGGTACATAATACTATTCAATTGTGAGTACATAATACTATACAGATTCTGAGGAATGAACTTTACATCCCACAGAACTTGGCCCTTTGACATTAAACTTCCGAAAAGAGCACAGAAATAAAAATCCAAACACCTTGGTCCTGGTTCTGTGCTATTTACTTTAAGCAAGTCACTTTACTTCTTAGAACCTCTGTTTTTCCCATCTGTGAAAAGGGATTATAATGTTCTGCCTTCATCACAGAGTTAGGAGAATAATTGTTGAAACACTTTAAATCATAAAACACTGTTTGCATATAAGTGAATTATGATTACTATGAGAAGTAATTAAATACAAAAATAATATCAAATATAAATTAAATGTTTTCACATTTCATAAATTCACCCACAAGGATTTATATTATATAAATTATAGAAATGTATATTAAAGATAATATTTAACATTTAATTAGAAGTGATTAAAGTTTTAAAAAGCTCAATAAAGCAGTAAGCATTAGACTAGGGATGAGTCTGCTTTAGAAATTTAACAGAAATATTTGATATTAAAAGACAGCGTTAAAGGAGATTCTAAGAGGCCTGTTAAAGGTCAAAAGAAGCAGGACCCAAAGTGCACAGGCGGTGAAACAGAGGCCGAGGAAAGAGCCACGTGAGAGGTGGGGCAAGGGCTGGTCGGGTTGGGCACTCACTTGAAAGGGTGACCCTCGTCGGTTTTCTGCACAGCTTGTAAAACAGACTTGTAGATGCGGAAACTGATGGTGGCTGAGAGCGCAGCGAGGGCCAGGTAGGCCACGACGCTCACAACGCTGAACTGCGTCAGGGAGAAGAGCAGCAGCAGGAAGCTCCCAAACACTATCCCCGTCTGCTTGATGTCCCTCCAGTACAGCAGGTCAATAGCTGTGGGAGGAGACACGCACATTCACACAGAGCACCCAACATCGGCAGCGCCTTCAGGGAGCTGCCCGGCTCGTTCCACAGAGCCGCGGTCGCTACAGGTTCTCCCCAGCTCTTGGATTCCTAAACACAGGTGAGCACACAGAGCATCACTCCTAGGGCACTTCCCATCCTCCTGTTTGGCTTTGGAAGCATCTTTCCATCCCTGAGGTCAATTAGTAAATTCACAGATGAGAAAAGGCTGTTGCACCTCCAGTGACAGTATCTCCATGAGCAAATCTCAGTGGGTTGCAACTGTGGGCATCAGTTATGTGCCTTTGAAACAAGACTGAAAATTCAGAGCACTCTGAAGTATCTGTTCTCTTTCTTTGGATGGCATCGATGGCATGCATCTTGATGCCCTGCTTACAACTCAGTGTCTCAATAGTGGCCCGGAGATGAGCACATCAGTCATAGACATGTCCCTGCTGCTGAGAAGGGGCGCTAAGAATGAAAACAGAAGTGGAGCCTCAGAAGCCTGTCAGCTGGTCTGGGAGACTGCAGGCAATGCCAAAGGCTTCTGAATAGAGATATGGTCTACCTCTAAAATGAGTAAAACTAAACATTAGTAGTTAGTAGCTATCTCAAGAATCCCTGGAGCTGACATTTGGGTCAAACGGTTTTGTTTCGTATGATTTGTTCATGACATTCTTGTGACTTACAAACCTGGAATATAAATTTTAAAATCTACATTGTACCTATCATTCAGTTATTTCTCTCTTTCAACTTAGAAACAAAAAATTAATTCAAAAGAATAAAGCCATGGTGCTTCAAATATGATGCAAAATGGAAATATTTTGAATATTTCAGTCACTAGAATATGAAAAAAGCATAGAAGACTTGCTCAAGAATGTATGCAAATTTGTCCTCTAATTAGGCAAGTAACATACGGTTTCTTTTTTTGGGGAGATACAATTGACATAACATTGTGTGAGTTTAAGGTGTACAACATGCTTATTGGATATATTTATATATTGCAGTATAGCAACTGAAGGCAGGAGGAGAAGGGGGCAACAGAGGATGAGATGGTTGGATGGCATCATTGACTCAATGAACATGAGTTTGAGCAAACTCTGAGAGATAGTGAAGGATAGGGAAGCCTGGCGTGCGACAGTCCACGAGGTAGCAAAGTCACTGAGCAACTGAACAACAACGACATAGCATCAGTTAACACCTCTGTCACATCACATAGTTATTTCTTTTCTTCTGGTAAGAACATGTAAGACCCAGCATCTTTGAAGTATGTAATGCAGTATTGTTGACTATATTTACTTTTCTGTGCATTAGATCCATCAGACTCCTGTATCTACTAGTTGCAGGTTTATACCCTTTGGTCAACATCTCCCTAATTCCCCTTCCCCCTAACTCCAGTAACCACCATTCTATTCAGTTTCTATGAATGCAGCTTCTTCAGATTCCGCATGTAAGTGGGACCCTGCAGTGTTTGTCTTTGTGTGACTTATCTCTTTTAGCATAAGGCCCTCAAGGTCTCTCTGTGTTGTCACACACACACAAAAATGGTTTTTATAGAATATCACACAAATTCTCAGAAAAAGAAAATAAGACATGAAATTCCCATCTTACAACCAAATGAAAGTGGCCATTGCTTACACTACCAGCTTCATTTGCAGCGTAAGTGGAGGCACCAGGTTTGAGGCACCAGGTCTAAGGCACTAGTCATCAGCTCAATGGAAAACGAAGGTGACTAGATTGAAGGAAGCAGGGAACTGCTCCCATCATACTCCGGTACATAGCTAGCTGAGAGACAGTACTGGAAAGGTCACACAGCCTAGTGACAACCCCATGCTGTGGAGAGGATACAAGGAAAGCTGCAAAGTATCAACCCTTGCACCAGACTAACTCAGGCTGGATGGAGAGCACATCAGATCAAGGGCTTAAAGTGGGAGGGGGGATCTTTTATAACAGGCTGAGGACACTCCAGCAGTCTGAAGCTGGAGAGAGAATTTACTTCTGAACCGATCTGTCACTCACCCCTATCTATCCCCCACTCACCACTGCTTGGTCTACCAATGACATTAACTCACAAAGATTACAATAGTCAGCCATTTTGTTAGGGAAAAAATATGTTCCCTTCCACCTAGAACACTTCTGCAGTGTAGGAAGGAAAGAAGATCACAAGCATGTTTTGGGGTGAAACAAAGATTATTTCCCCCTCTATTTTGAGTGGTGCCGGCTCTACAGATCATTTTCTTGGACAAAGTGAAAGCACTGCTGCTCCAAAGTCTCTTTTTCCCCAGCCCCAATCCCCAGCCCCAGTCACATTGACACTGACATTTCACTATTAGAAATTCATTTATTTGGAGTAATCCTTTTAATCTTCAAAGTATTTGTTGTCTTCTTTTTTTTTTTAATACAAAGATCTAGAAGGGGATATGTCATTAACAAAAAAATCTGAATGAGTTCACTAAATGATTTTCATTTCAGAACAGCTGTTGAGAACAGACACCGAAATAATAATCCTTTTTGGGCAGAGAAGAAGGATCTTTTTGAAGCTATGACACAAGAAACCCCTGCACCCCTGAGGGTAGATGACAAAAATGGGAGAAGGAAATCTCCAAAGAAGCCCAGCTCCCCCTGTTTGAGTGGCTGAGATAAGCCTAGGAGTCTAAGTCTAGCCCCCAGGGAGCTAGGAGCTCCTATTGTTTACATGCTAAGTTCAGGAAAGGGGAAGGAGACCAAAAAGGAGACTAACACATCACCATTACCAGCAGTGTTACCACTTCCACGTTTGTTCATTTATTCAGTATTTATTAAGAACTAAGTGCCATGCTTTGTGCTAGGTGCAGGGGTATCAAAATAAATAAACTGTTTTGAAAAAGAAAACTTACGTGTAAATAAATAAATGGTAATCTGTTTACGATGCCCACCGATTTCCATGACAGACAGATTTAGAGGCAAACACATTATAAGACAGCATGATCTGTGCTATGGGAGCACACAGTGCTAGGGGTGGTAGGCTCATCACCTGAGATGATGTAAAGGGGCACTGGGGACCCTGCAGGTAGTTTTGGGCAAAGAGGAGATAGAATTTGCTTTTTCAAGTGAATTTCCACTTAATGAATTGCATAACACCTGCTAAAAATGATGGTGGCCTCTAGAAAAGCCTTCCAATTCTCTGGACCCCTGTTCAAACAGCCTGAGAATGGCAGGCACCAGGTAGGGACGTACTAGAAGCAGCCGTGGCAGAGAACACTAACTGTTAACTAAATAACTGGGCTTCCCAGGTGGTGCTATGGATAAAGAATCCGCGGGCCAGTGCAGGAGACATAAGAGACCCAGTTCGATCCCTGAGTGGGGAAGATCCCCTGTAGGAATAAATGGCAACCCATTTCAGTATTCTTGCTTGGAGAATCCCATGGACAGAGGAGCCCAGCAGGCTACAGTCCATAGGGTCGCAGAGTCGGACACTACTGAAGTGACTTAGCATGAAGTAACATTAGTTTGGTGTAGGGTAATTACACAACAGGTCCTTCAACCAACTTTTAGAATTGCTGGAGGTTTCTAACTGGGAGGTTAACAAAAGTTTCTCTTAAAACATCTGTGGGAAGTTGATTCTGGGTACTTTGTGACATGATTCTCTATTTACACAGATTCTGAAATATTCAAAGCACTTTCACATATTACTTCATTTAAACCTCACGATAAACTCCATTAAACAGGCGTACAACAGGTGAGGGAACTGAAGAAACTCATATACTGACTAGCTGGGGCTTCCCTGGTGTCTCAGCAGTAGAGTCTGCCTGCTGGTACAGGAGACTCAGGTTCAGTCCCTGAGTGGTGAAAATCTCCTGGGGAAGGAAATAGCAACTCACACCAGTATTCTTGCCTGGACAGAGGGACCTGGCAGATTACAGTCCACTGAGTCACAAAGAATAGGACACGACTTAGAACTAAACAGCAACAACATACTAACTAGTTAATAGGAGAAGCAAGATCAAACCCTAAGTTCGATGTGTTTCTCAGAACAGTTGCCTCTGTTCTGTTATGTGGTTGGAAGTTAACTGTCCCCCAAAGTATGCTAAATTAATTTGAGAGCACTTGATTACATTTAAATCTGCTTCCAGAACTAGATATTTATAGTGATTTTTCTCTTTAAGGGAAATAAAGTCATTGTCAACAGTACGCAGTCACTGGCCATCTGTTATTTAGTAAGCACAGGCATGAAGAGATCATAACATTCTGTTCCTGCTTTTAAGGAACTTAAGATCTAGCTGGGAAGACGGAACGTTTTTTAAAAATGCTGCATCAGTGCCAATATATCCTGTGATGTCAGCAGTGGCAAAAGCCGAGTTCAAGAAAGGGACAGTACTGGGATTGATGAAAGAGGATGGGGGATAGTTTGGGAATGTGGTGAACAGTTTGTTAAGGAGATGGGGTGAATAAAGGGAAATATTATGAAGGATTAGTTGACAGGAATGGTGACTGACTAGCTGTGGGAGAAAGGAGGCAGAACTAATTAAGGGGGAAAGCAACATTTCAAAGCTGGGTGATAGTATGATTAGTATCAGTGACAAAAATAGGAAATCTTAGGGAAAACTGGTTTGGCAAAAAGCTGACACTTGTTTTTTTATCTCCAGGTTCCACTGTGATGACATCAAGCAGGGCATTTTGGCACAGCCTGGGGCAGAGATGGGACAGGGATCACAAATGAGATGATGCTGACAATTACACACAACACGGTAATTTTTTAGAGGCTTGGAAATTAAATGATTTCTTTTTATAGGTTTGTCACAGTAGCCCTGAGCTAAAATGGACATTAATATCCATGTGATATTCAGATGGATATGCAGAGCAGACAAGTGGAAGTGCTGCGCTGACATTTAGATAAGAAAGAAGAAAGAAAGTGAAGTTGCTCAGTCATGTCCGACTCTGTGACTCCATGGACTGTAGTCTGCCAGGCTCCTCTGTGCATGGGATTTTCCAGGCAAGAGTACTGGAGTGGGGTGCCATTTTCTTCTCCAGGGGATCTCCCCGACCCAGTGCTCGAACCTGGGTCTCCTGTGTTGTAGGCAGACGCTTTGCTGTCTGAGCCCCCAGGGAAGTCCTTCTTAGATAAGAAGGCTGAATATTTACATTTGGATGTATTCTGAGTGGAAATGATGACTCAAGCCATGAGAGTAGAGGAAACCTCCAAGAGAGGAGAGACTAAGGGGTACAATAGAGGATGACCTATACTTCATTCTTTACTCAAAGGATTGAATAAAGCTGTAAAAGAAGTCCTGTCTAGGTATTAGAAAGGGTCCCTCAAGAGTGTTGGTTATGGCAGTCAAGAACAAGGAAACTCCCAGAAGAAAGGGGTAGGCTACAGTGTGGGACGTTATAGATGCAATGAAGGAAATGAGAAAGGACCCCTGGTTTTAGAGACTAGGAAGTCACCCATAACTGGCACAGAGTGAGGATGGAAGCTCTGTCACAAAGGGTTGAGTCAGTGGAGGGAAGTTCAAAGTAGTAAAGAAGATGGTGAAGAGAATGGTAGTTCAGGGAGCAGCAATAAGCAAATTTCAAGGTTAAGTAAACTTGGGAATGTTAGCGGAAAGGGGAGAGATGAGATCCTGGAATGAGGAGATATTTGTTTGAGCAAAGCGAAAGAAAAGGCAGGGAAAGGATGGGCTCTGTCACAGCATTTTTTTCTCAAAGAAGGAAGAAGCATGAAAGGCTGGATAAAGATGGAGGAACATTTTGTTGAAGGATGGGCGTGGCTACAGATATACTGAGGAGGAAAGAGAACATCATCAAGTGGCTCAAGGTAGATTTACTCAACTCTTCTCTGGAAAATGAGTCCTGAGGTCCTCTTGAGGCTGAGGAGGATAGAAGCAGGGCTTAAAGCGATTGGGAGAGGTCCAGACCTGCACTGTTCAATACAGAATTGATGAGCCGTAGTAGTTACTGAATACTTGAAATGTGGCTAGTCTCAATTCAGATACATTGCAAGTGTGAAGTGCATGTCAGGTTTCAGACAGTATAAAAAGAGACATAAAAATATCTCATTAATCATTTTTATAGTGATCTTCTGTTGTTGAAAAGTTTATCCTCTAGGTATGCCGGATTAAATACAGTGTATTATCAAAATTGATTTTTCCTGTTCCTTTTTGCTTTTTAATGTGACTACTAGAAAATTTTTAACAACATGTGTGGCTCACATTATATTTCTATCGGACAGAACTGACCTAGAAAAATACAGTGAGGACTCAAAAACAAATTAATAAAGAACTTCCAGGAAGTAAGAGGGTTTGGTTAGAGTAAAGGATCTCTGTAGATCCAGTCAACAGGGTTAGAGGCTGAGCACTCTGATCTGTGGATGATGGGGCTGGACCAGATTTGTGAGCTGGCACAGGGGCATGGCTGGAGGAGTCGAAGATCCAAGAGGACAGAAGTGAAATGAACCACCTTGGGCTCAGGCTGGGAATGACGAGCAGTGAAGATCTTTGGGAACTTATGGGCTGGGAGAGCAACAAGGGCTGTGTGTGCTGGGAAAGCCAGAACTTCTGAAGTTCTGAGGATTCAGTGGGAAGGGTAGGAAGTGATGAAGTGTGATCACAGAAGAGAATTTTTGTGTTCCAAAGTTGCTGTATAAATGCCAATTTTTCACATTTTAATTTTGCTTAGAGTTATGCAAACTTGTGTAGGAAGCTTTATAGTACCTGGTCCAGAAAAATCAGTATTTGAATAAAGTTTCCTTAGAGTCCAAGTAAGAAAAAAAATAAGCATCTCTGTAATTGCAGCAAATGATCACACGTAGCCTTTGGATACCGTAATAAATAGTTTGTCTCTTTCTTCAATATCCTCCTAATACAGGAAGGCTAGGTGAGAGTTTAAATAGCTAAGTGTACATTCACTAAGACAGGTAAATTATTGTACTGCTTTGCCAATTATAAAAATCACTTTGCTAAATACCTAGGAGCAATGAAAGGAAATGGGAGATCAGTGCCTTCTATCAATCTAATAAACAGACAGGGCTCAGTGAATTCATCTTGGTCCCCAAACCACAGGTGGGAGCTCACACTGCAGCCTGCCTGAAGCTGACTTAGAACTAATTCAGTCAGGGGTAGACTGGAGGATTTGAAGAATCCTAATCTCAAATGCTGAAATCAGTGCTACCTTCATTTCCATAATCTGGGCAAGAAAAGAACAATAAAACAGAAGTGAGCCAAGGTTTGAATTAATAGCTAAATGGAAATAAAATTCAATGTCAAATTTCTAGGGAGAAAGCCTTTTTGCAGCAGTCCTAAGTTTTTTGGATTGGTACCTTATTTTAAATGTAAAACATTTAAATGTAAAATTAAATGATCTAATAGTGATGCCAGTATTCAGAAAGTATATTAAAAATGTATGAACTGAAAAGACAGTGGTGCAGCTATTCATATTCTATTTATAAGGCAAAATGTAGATAATATAAATGGCAATAAATTGTGCACAATTATCTGTATTATTGTACCATATTCTCAAATGTATTTATTTATATTTCATCTTGGTCTAGAAAAGATTTCAGGTAGCACTGTACCACTTGCTATGTAACAAGTTAGTGCTACTTTTTAAAAGGCAAGGTCAGAAAATGTGTGAGATTCCTGTTCACAAATGACATCAGCATTTCAAGAAAAGAACTGTTGAAAAATGATATAGTGGCTCAGTTGGTAAAGAATCTGCCTGCAATGCAGGAGACCCAGGTTCGATCCCTGGGTCAGGAAGATCCCCCCAAGAAGGCAATGGCAACCCACTCCAGTACTCTTGCCTGGAGAATCCCATTGACAGAGGAGCTGGGCAGGCTACAGTCCACTGGATCACAGAGTTGGATACAACTATGCGACTAACTTTCACTTTCACCTGACTTTTATATTTACTTTTTAGCACGCTTCCAATAATTGACTACCTTGTAGAAAGGATTACAAGGCTAAAAAAAGTCTCAGTTCTTTATAACTCAGTGTCTAAAGCAGTGATTATGGGACTTCCTTGGTGGTCCTGTGGTTGGGACTCCACACATGCACTGCAGCGGGCATGATGTTTGAACCTTTGTTGGGGAACTAAGATCCTGAAGGTCATATGAAGTGACCAAAAAAAAACCTAATGATAATAATAAAAATATCTTTAAAAAAGCCCATTACTCTGATTTTTGTTAAGTTAACAAGAAGAAACATTAGTAACTTTTCCTACTTTATTCCCTAATTTTGCCATTAAACTAGAGAAACATAATGGAAATAGATGGAAGAAAATACTTTAAACATACACAGAGAGGCTCAAAGATGACACTGTCTGGTCAGCTAATCTATTAGTTTCATTTGCCATGAAACAGTCTTCTACATAAGGTAAAATTTAAAAAGGTAATGCAGGAGCCCTGCATTCAGAGGGGAAATTGCTAAAAGATTTTTGCAGATAAGATTCCTGCAGTGATTTCATTGTCTAGGTCCTTCCTTCACATCTTTTAAATGCAGTTAAAATGACTGTCAAGAGAAAAATGCCAACATTATCTGTAGACAGTTAAGTAATTCAGTGGATGTTTTGAAAGGAAAGATACATTAAGCCTGGTGCTCCATACAGACAGTAAAAGAGCACAGCATTTAACCCACATGGGTGACCTACTCTAATCAGCTTTGGCAGAACAATGGGAAGTGAAGGATTTTACTGCCAAGGCACAGCTAGCAACAATCTCTGGGATGTTTCTTCTATGTGACACAAAAGCAAACACATTCTTCTAACAACTACCCTTCAGATTAGACTGATAATGTAAACTACTTTGATGTTCATGTAAGATTTATCATTTCCCTGGACTTAGCAGCTGAATGTGGCTCCTGTTTGCAAGTTCTAGCCACGAGGGTTGCATTCCACGCTGTGAAGTTAACACAGTGCTGCTTAGGCCATTGCCACCCTGGTAGAGCAGGCCTGGCCAGGAAACGAAACAGGAGGGCTCAGTATTTAAGATGAGGGGGTAAGCCCCTCATGCTAAACCTCCAGCAAATGGGCTCATTTGGGATGAAAGGAAGATTTATGGTCAGGTGGAGAGAACGATAGGCCTTGGGGACATGGTGGTAGAGGGAGGCACACAGAAAAATTCTCAGGAGATTGAATAAGGAATGTCTTTGTGTGCTTTTTCTTTCTTTAATAAGCTTCCTGACTTGATCAAAATACAAAACGGTTCATTGGTTGGTTTGTCATCAGTCATAATTAGTCACAAAATCTTTAGTCTGAGCCATACCTTTATTAAAATCCATCATTGTATCAGAATAGAAGAGAACCATGGAGGAAGACTGCTGTTGGTTCTTTTTTTTTAAAAAAGAATATATTTTAAAAACTTGACAAAGACTATAATGGCTAAAATACTTCTTGAACTGAAAAGATACGACAAGGGAAAGGAATAATCTCTCACTGTACTTTTGTTCTATTCAATAAAACATTATGTGTTCCTGACCCCCATTACCACTAGATTTGGTCTGCAGTTTGGTGACATGATTCTGAAGGCTGAACTTAAGACATGACTACATTTGAACTATGCCCACTGTGAAATGGGTTTAACTGTAATAAATTCTGGGGCTTCCCAGGTGGCTCAGTGGTAAAGAATCCACCTGCCACTGTAGGACACGCAGGAGACCTGGGTTCAGTCCCTGGGTTGGGAAGATCTCCTGGAGGGAGAAATGGTAACTCATTCTACTATTCTTGCCTGGAAATTCCATGGGCAGAGCACCCTAGCAGCCTACAGTCCACAGGGAAGCAGAGCTGGATACGACTGAACAACGAAACATGCATGTAATACATTCTAAATATTAAACACCAGTTTGGTCAAAGAACCTGTAAGTAGGGCTTGAATTATTTTCTGCCTTTGTCAATATAAGAAATAAGAAAGAACTTGAGGATTTTCTCTTGTGAAACAGTAAGATAATTGCTCAGATTTAACTTCATAGCTCAAACATTTGGGGGAAATAGAACTCTATACTTCTATGTTCTAAAACTCCTAACAATCTTATTTTATTTGAAATATATTCTATGAAGTTAGAATACAATTATAATTTCATGTTTTAATATAGTTATTATTATTATCCAGAATATAGGCAAAAGATGGGTTTTTAAAAATTATTAATGTCAAGTTCTTAGTTTTCAAATTGTGAGCTTAATGTAAATATTAACACATGGTCAAGTATGCACACAACTTAGGGAACAGGTTGAGAAGGATGGGAAACTTAGTGGTGATGCAAATTTAATTAGCTTTCTGTGGATTTTAGAATTATATTTTAAGTGAACTTAAAATAGGTCAATTACTTCACAGATTTCTGTTCCTGAATGTAATAATTTTTCTAAAGATGAAAAAGAACTGAGTAAAGAGCATCATTTCAAATACTATAAGAAAAAAGTAGGAGAGAAGGAGGCAAGGAGAGAAACTTTTTAAAAATGAAGGAAGGGCCTGCTGATTATGACAGAAGATTTCATCAACAACCCCTATTGATGTATACTAATCATAATGCTTTAGTGATGAAGTATCAGGAATATTATTATTTTTTAATGAAAGAAATATCAATTCATGGAAATATGAGAAAAACCATAGATTTGAAGATGTAGATTTAGACTGGAATTTTTGTCAACCTTTCTTACCCATGGTGGATCTTCCTTTAAAAAAAAAATCACTGCAGAGTCCATCTATACAGTCTAAAGCCCAAACATGTAATTAAAAAATGAGTCTACCCCATTGATGCTTATCATAGTTTTTTTCTTAATTTTAGTAAGGAATAGCTCATAACACAAAGAAACATGTATTTGAAGTTGAGCAATTCTTTCATGTCGGTTTCTTCCATTAAATTATTTCAGATTCTTTTAAGATATGTATAATCTTGTTTACTAAAAACTGCTTTTGTTCTCTATCTCTAGATTCATTTTATATAGTACACAGATATTGGAAGATATTCAACAAATATTAACATCAATCAACTCTAGATGGAAGGACTTTGGGTGATTTGTGGCTTTCATTTGAAACTCTCTTTGTTGAAATGGAAATTTTCATAATGCACATGTATTATTTTTAGAAAACCAAAAAAGCCACTATTTTCTCCCCAAATTTTGAAATAGTCCTTTAAAAAATTCTCTTGAAAATGATAATACATTGTGAAAAAGGAGAATTTTATTTTTCAGTGAAGTAATAACTACCTATGTTTGGTATATTACCTGTATAATGAGTTTTCTTTCATTAAAAACAAATCCCTAGATCATCAGCTAAGAAAGTTTTCCCATTAGATCTCTTTAGAATCTGAGAGAGGGAGTTTGTAGATGAAATTATTTATGCTGTAAGGTTTGCACAAGTGTTCTAATAATACCGAACCTAAATAAAATGCTGAATGACGGGACTGGTCTATCTTTATGTCTGTATGTAAAATTGGCTTTATTAAATGCCATTTTCAAAATACAAACATACAATTCAATTCCTATGGCTAAAACAGACATTTCTTCTGTATTTGGGGAGGCGTGGTCATTCTGAAGTAGCACCTTTGAGAACAGACTACCCTCAACACTGTTTTCACAGAGAACTATAGGTCAGCATACAGTTTTCAAAATACTTTATTGTCTAACAAAATGAGAAATATGTGAGATTATATTCTCTGGAAGGTATTTCACCCTTCAATATTTTACAATATTTTAGGGGGATCTGTAAGTACAAAATGCTGCTACATACAGTAAGTGGGAGCTATTAGTCTCAACTTCCCACATTGCCAAGTGTCCTGCCCATGAAACTGTCAAAAGCAGTGATACTTGGGAAACAAAAAAAAAGCAATCTTTAGAGTACAAGTGAAATGATATGAATGAGTGGTCCCCCGCCACAGTAACATTTGGATTCAGGTAGTATAGTAGAGTGGTCAAAGAGCAGACTGCTCTGCATTTGGGACTCATTAAGTCCTAGGACAAATTACTAGCCATTTCAACCTTAAAATCCCATTTCCTCCTCTATAAAATGTTGTTGCGTTAGTTGCTCAGTCGTGTCCGACTCTGCGACCCCACGGACTGTAGCCTGCCAGGCTCTTTTGTCCATGGAATTCTCCAGGCAAGAATACTGGAGTGGGTAGCCATTCCTTTCTCTAGAGGATCTTCCCGACCCAGGGATCAAACCCGGGTTTTCTGCATTGCAGGCAGATTCTTTACTGTTTGAGCCACCAGGGAAGTGAGAGTAAAACAATAATCTCAGAAAGATATGAGATTAAGATCTGTAACAAGAGTTTAGGACAATGACCAACACATGGATAATAATGATGGAGAATTTTTAATGATGAGCTCATGACGATGATGATGACAACAATGGTGTAAATTGATCAAAATCACTGACTCAACTGCTCAATATTGCTTTGTCTTTAAAGAGATAAGCTGTGTGAAAATATCTTGGAAGGGGTAAAGGAGAGTTTACTTTCTGAAACTCAGCATTAGTGAAAGAGGCAGTATGTGAGATGGGAAGAGTTCAGGATTTTCGGCTACAGTCACCTTTTCACTACCCCACTTGCCACTTAATGAAAAACTTTGGGCAAGTCACATAACCTCTTTGAGCCTCATGTTGTTCAAGAGTAAACTGAAAAGCTCAAATGAGAAGACGTTTGGCAAAATGAAAGGTATATAAATGGGAGGGGTTTTTAACACCCCCCTACTACCTAGATAATTCTTAACATTTTTAGAAAAACCATTGAGGAAGAAGCCATCTACTTTGGAGGCAGATGGTAGAGTAGAAGAATCAAAGGGCTTTGGAGTCAGACAGCCTCGGCTTGAATCTGGCCTCTGGCATTACCAGCTGTGTGCGTTGGCAAGAAGCCTCAGTTCATCACTTCTAAAATGGGATAATAATAAAACTCACACATCATAGGATTCATGAAGATTAACTGCAATGATACAAGTAAAGTAGTAAAAGTGCCCAGTAAATGTTAATATTTAACAGTAATAACTAGTAATCTGAAGAATCCCAGGTATATTGCCAAGTTTTATTAGGTTATTTTCTTATTTCATCTTCACTGAGCAGATTGGGCTTTGGTTTATCAACAAATTGGGTATGAGTATCATTTTTTTAATGGAAGCAGAATCTGTGTAATGTAGTATAATGTGGACTTTAGTCTCTCTTTAAATATTCTTGTCTACAGCTAAAATCATATATATTAATAAAATAAATATAAGCTTCCTTTTGCATGTATACTATAGTTTTTAGGACACATTATATTAGTTTCAGTAGAGTCTTTCTGACATACCTAAGGAACTACAATTTCTCTGTGGAATTGTTTAATAATATGGAGGAAGTCTGGGGGCTCCCTTTATTCCCTTTTCCAAGCAAAACCTTCACTTCTCACTATTTCTGGAGGACATTATCCCCAATGTTATACTGACTTCTTTTAACTACATTCATAGCTGCTCTTGTATCAAACCCATTTCATCATTTGTATACTAGACCTTGTTCTGCTGGGCTATGGATTGGGCTACGAATTATTGCACCTGAGTGGTTTCAACCCCGATTATGTGTTAAACTCATTTGAGAGCTTTTGAAAAATACTGATGCTTGGCTCAATGGAATCGGAACCTTTAGGGGTGGGGCACAGGCATCTTTTGTGTTTTCTAAAGCTTCCCAGGTGATATTAACATGCAGCCAGTGTTAAGAACAGCTTTTTTTTTTTATAATTAAGAGAACTAAAAGATACACTTAAAATACTAAACAAGAATCTTATTGTAGATTTTAATTTAGATGAAAGTTCTCCTAGTGGGGAGAAACAGGAATAATTTACTTATAATTTCTCCTTTATGCCTATAAACCCACCCACCCAGTTATCAGTCAATTTTCAGGATAATGGCTTTGTTCTATCTGACAAAAGGAAATCAATGGTACTGAAGATTACCAAAGGTCACAGAGTATAAAAGACCCTCAACGATCCTGCATTAATCTTCATAAACAGCTGTACACTGCAAATGAAAATGACAGTCTTTAATGGACAAAGTAAAGCATTTTGTGTTGTTTTCTGATTATAAATGTCCATATTTTTAACCCCCCAGTGAAAATGTCAACAGAGGCAAACACATAGGATTATGATGAAACAGTGTCTTAGATCTTACACATATTAGAAAATTTGACACTTCTGCTACCTACTTTTGATAAGAATAGAGGAAATCTGTAAGAATAATCTTAAAAACCAACTTTATATCCACCTAAACTTGGTAATCTATCAAGCCATAGATATCCATTGAGTGTGTATTTGGAATAAACTGGATGAGTCTAAACATGTAGCAAGAATGAAATGTTACCAAGAATTTTCACAGCTGTCTTCTGTATAAAACATATGCTAGGCCACGTAGTTATCATCATTCTCTAAAATGATGCCCCTGGATGGCCATACATTTATTTCCTGGCTTTTAAATTTATTAGGTCCATTTATTCACTTTTGACAGTTGTATTTCCAATAGATCCAAATAATTTGAACTAGACTATTGCATTTTATGTCTCTGCCACCCAACTAACAAATAAGAGGCAGAGAAACTATGCTCTTAATTCTGAGGTTCCGGTTTACTTTTTCTTTGCTTAAAAAATTTACCAAAGAAAAACTCTATGGGGTATTAAGACATCCCATTCTTTTTGTGATACAATATTACAAGAGAAAGGTGCCTTTAAAAAAAAAAAAATCAGTTTCTGCTCCAGAGTATTCTTGGTCCCCTGAGGGACGCTACAACCCTGCAGGTTAAGTCAGACGCACCTTCTTCAGAACCATTTGTTAAACATTAAAAGACACTTCATATAACAAACATCCAAGTTTGCAACACATAATTCATCCTTGCAAAGTCTCCCTTTCTCCTAGTAATCTCAAACTGAGCAAGGTGAAGGAGAGAATCTTAATGTAACAAAGGCGAGATGGAGATGTGTGAAGTATGAGGCTGAATAAAAATGGCTGAAAAGCAATCCAAGCGAGGCTGGAGGGTGGCCACACCCAGTGCTAATATGGACTGTTTCAAAATAAATCTGTTATATCAGAGAGCAACTGGCACTGTTTTTTAATTTCCCTCCATTTGTTCCAGATATACCCATTATTAATGAACAGTAGTTACAAGTTACCCCAATGACAGACAAAAAACCCGAAATATTTCAAAGTGAATCATCCTAATATGTGTCTACGCCATCATATTTTCAGGATTCTGAGAGCTATTCTGCATTTCCAGTTCCCTTTGTGTGACCACAAATAATAACCCTAAAATGGGTGTGTCCCTCTTAAAAGGATGCACTAGAACCCACTCAGTTAACGGTTCTACTAGATTTCAATCTTCAGGCACAAATTAAATGCACTGGGATACATGGAACAATAAGAAAGCATTTTAACTCCGGGAATAAGAAGAGCTTAAACAAGTACTTGACGTTGAGCGGAACCCAAAAGAGCTCCAGGAGGAGGCAAAAGATGCATTTAAAACAGTAGCCTGACAACAAGAAAACAAAGGGGTGGGGGTGGGGGATTCTTTTTTTTTTTTTTTAAGATGGGAAAGGTAAAAAAAACAAAAACAAAAAACCAAACACCGTCCACTCTGATTTTTGACATAACAAGTTTACTCCCCCCAACAGAAAGCTCTTGGGTATAAAGCATGCATAGGTCCCACAGGTGAAATGATGCACAATGGCTGATTCCGGGTCCCGGGTTCCCGTGAGCGCCGCAGGCATGCACTACTGAAATAAAGAGAATACCCTGACTTTTCCAGTTGCTCCAAACACAATCCATCTTGGTGGAATCGGCGGTGGCCTGCATCGTGCGCGCTTTGAGGGCTCGCCGTTGCTATCCTCGGGGGCGCTGAGCGGGCAATCAGGCGTCGGTGCCCCGGCTGCAGCGCTGCTCCCGGTGGCCGCGGCTGCAGACAGACTGAGGCTGCACCAGCCGGCGTGCACCGCGAGGGGCGGGCGCGTCGCGGGCGCCGCAGTCTCCGCGGCAGCGAATCAGCGCCGCGCGGTGCGGATCAGCCTGCGCGCCCGGTGCGGATCAGCCTGCGCGCCCGGTGATGCGGATGATGCGGGTGCCGCTAGACTTCAGAGCAGAGGCTCGCTGCCCTGGAGATGTTTAAAACCAGTCGCACCCGGGAGGCGGAAAAGCTGACCAGGGGTGGGAGGTTTGAGAGAAGGAGGAGAAAGAGCCAAGGGTAGGAATGACAGCAGAACACGCGGGCTGTTTTTGGGTCTTACTGGCATGGTGCATTTTCTAGAAATGTCTTAGAAACCCAAGAACTTGATGATGGCAGTACAAACCTCAGGCTTTCAGCATCATATCCCCTTAGTGTCCAACGCTCATTCACCTCCCCCCACCCAGCCTCCAGTTCTTTACATTCTGGCCACACTAATTGCTTGACATCTTCCAGACAATTGCCAGAGTCTTTCCCTCTTTTGGAACAGCCCATGGCTCTCCGAAACTTTCCCTGGCAAGCCGCAATCATTGCAAAGAAACCCTGAAGGTGTAGTGTCTCTTCTCAGCTCTGTTTGTGGGTTGAATGAATTTTCGACAGTATCTGAATGTGGTGCCAGTAGGTCGGGATCAAAGCCTCTGGACTCTGGCACACGGAGTAGTCACTATAGAGACACACCAAGAGTGGTCAGTTGTGGGGACATCCAAAGAGAGCTCAGGAGGCAAAGGGCCTGTTCCTCAACAACATCATATTTGGGATTGAATGTTAGGGGATGATGGATGTGAGTGGTGTGTTTAATTCAGGAGATAAAGTTGATTTCCAAGCCCAGTGATTCAAGGGCTTCAGGTGTCCCCACTTACAATGTGAATGTCAGTGGGAGGAGCAGAACAATGTGTTGTTGTTCAGTCACTCAGTTTTGTCTGACTCTTTGTGACCCCATGGACTGCTGCACACCAGGCTTCCCTGTCCTTCACTATCTCCCAGTGTTTGCTCAAACTTATGGCCAATGAATCAGTGATGCCATTCCACGATCTCATCTTCTGTTACCCCCTTCTCCTCCTGCCTTCAGTCTTTACCAGCATCAGGGTCTTTTCCAGTGAGTCAGCTCTTTGCATCAGGTGGCCAAAGTAGTCAAGCTTCAGCTTCAGCACCAGTCCTTCCAATGAATATTCAGGACTGATTTCCTTTAGGATTGACTGCTTTGATCTTCTTGCTGTCCAAGAGACTCTCATGAGTCTTCTCCAACTCCACAGTTCAAAAGCATCAATTGTTTTTGCTCAGCCTTCTTCATGGTCCAACTCTCACATCTGTACATGAATACTGGAAAACCCATAGCTTTGACCATACAGACTTTTGTCAGCAATGGGTGGTGACCTACTATTCAAATTTTAGCATGAAATGCTTTATCAGGTTACTTTCCAAGGCAGTTGAGAGAATGGACAGGGGATAGGTATGTTTTGATAAGGAAAAGGTAGAAATAGCACAGAGAAATGACTGGAATTTAGGCATTTTCTGGGGAAAGTCTTGGTAGAAGGGACCCTCGAGGAGACAAGACATAGCATGAGGACAAAGATGCTTTGGAGACCAAAGGGGTTTATAGAAGGAAGAGTTCCCACTTCCATTTGTTATAGCATGGCCTTATCCATTGTATGGAATTTCTCTCCCTCATGGAGAAGTGGAGCCTCCATAATTCCTCTGCAGCTTCCAGATACATTCCTTCCCAGACCCAAATATGCATTTGTACATGCTGTGCCAGCAAGAGCCTAAGGACCTAATCTCAAGGTTACGCTTCTGGAAATGATTTACCTTTCATTTTATGAAGCATATACACTTTAAAATATGATCCTTAGAATCATGCATGTTCCTTTTAGAATAAAAGCTTCCAGAGAAACCAGCTAAGCCTCTGCATATCTCTGTAACACATCTGGAATTATTCTTAAGGAAGTTTAAGAAGAATGACTTCAGCAGGATGATTTGGCACTTCTGGGCATCATAAGTCTCCTATAAGAGTGGGGCTGTCAGAGCTCCCATTTGGCTGATGAGAAGGAGGAACAGTGACCACATGATTACAAAGCACTTTTCAAACTGACTTGCTCTGGAGGTGTTAGTGACTTTGTTATATTTATACTTCCTACTGTCCTCCCACAATGTTTTCATCATCATGGTCATGATTGGGAATTCAGTCAGCAAAATACTGAAAAGACTGGGACCTGATGATGAATTCTCATTGCATGATGTGGAGATGGACACACTGCAAAAAGGTAGGGACAAGACTCAGAAGGAGAGAGAAAGGGTCACCAGGTGGGTGTCCTGGCCACTTTTCAGCTGGAAACCTTTGGAGCCTTGGCCGCTAGGAGGCACTGCCTGTCCAATGATAGTCCCAGGCATTAGCCTTAACACAAAAGGTGCCCCAGGTATCTTGAGCGGTGAGTGTTCACAGTCATATTACTGGAGCCAGTGTGGGCTCTGACAGTCAGTACTGAGCAGCAAGGTGGGGGCAATATGTCCCTAGCAAGGACGAGTAGGCAGAGGCAAGCTCTCCCTCAGGTGTCGGGTAGCTGTGTCAGAATCCTTAGGCCATGAGTTTTCACTGGCCACAAAGCTGACCTTGGAATGTCAGCTTAGCTGAAAGACCACATTCTTTTCAGTCATGCTAAATCTGGAAAGAGAAGCTTGATGGCACCTGAAAAATCAATACAACAGTTTGACAGCTGAAGATTGAGGAGGTAAGATGTCTGATGTCACAGAAAGAGATACACACTAGTAAGAATTGAGGGTTTTCTATTAATGCCCAGGTGCTTAGGAGAAGCATAAATGATCATATTAAAGGAAAATCAGGCAGAAGAGCACAAACTTGACAAGGGATGTGGGTGTTGGATCTACTTGTGTTACAAACTTTAGTTCTGTGGCTTTCAACCAGTCATGTATCATCTCTGAACCTTTCTCATAATATACACATGAATTACACATTTAGACGTTTGTTTCTATGAAGTAATAAGAATTTGTTTCCCATAGACATTGCAAATGGGTGCTTTCTTTGCACAAGTGCACACAAAGTATTAATTGAAAGCTCTTGGCAAGGTCAAAACGATAGAATGGGTAGAAAAGATATGTAAATTGTCCTTTAGCAGTGAAAGAAAACAGAAAGCAAAATAAAGCTTGCTGAAAGTGGGCAGGAACTGCCTCTGTCTTTAAACCAGGAGAGAACAGACGGGCTTTGTATGCAGCCAGCTTAGAGCTCGCTTTAGGTACTGCCAGGAAGGGAAGTGATTTCTTTAGTTTTCAGGATGAAATCGTGCATTAGTCTGTTATATGGAAAAGCAAAGGAGCCAAGTTTTGTAATCTCATCCCAGATCTAGATGAATGTTGAAGGCTACCATGTCCAGAGTGGTCGTATGGTGTTTGTCTACTATAAACAGTATAAATCCTGATGAGACTCAATGGCACCTGCATTGATACACTTATTTAAGGAATACATACCAAGCACCTACTATATTCCAGATACTGCTCTAAGCATAAAGCAAAGTTCCTGCCCTTAAGAAGTTACATGCCAGGGTGTATGGGAGGAGCAGAAAATAATAAAAGAGGTAAATACTGTATATATTTCACTTGTGGAGGAGTGTACTGGGGAAAATAAAGCAGGTAAAAGAGGATAGAAAAGGATGTGGGTGGACATTTGCTATTTTATAATGAGAGTCTGTGAAGGCCTAACTCGTGGTAAAATTAGAGTAAGACACCTAACGGAAGAAAGGAGAAAGCCACTAACCTGTATGGGAGAAGAGTATTCACAGATGAACTCAATTTTCAGAACAGAATGTAACAGCTAGTAAACTATATCAAGCATTCTCATAGAACTCTCTGGTTTTTTTAGGCTCAGAAGTACAGCAATTGGAAGA
Organism: Ovis canadensis; assembly: GCF_042477335.2. Lineage (NCBI taxonomy): Eukaryota > Metazoa > Chordata > Mammalia > Artiodactyla > Bovidae > Ovis > Ovis canadensis. The sequence continues at coordinate 82,238,933 of NC_091251.1, forward strand.
AAAGGCACAAAATGAAAAAAATACTTCATTATAATCAAAGAACACTAAGAACTCTGTTCTATGCCATATGGAATAAAGAAATTTAAAGGAAAAACCAATTTGGTACATAACCCACTGTACCAAAACACTGCATGAATTGTCTTCAATTCAAACAAGAGATTAGCAGTTGTTATTTTCCAGGTGCTTTATCTTGTGGTATGCACTGATATTTAGTTGCTACAAGATCCCTATGAGGTAGACAGTATTTACTTTCATTTTCTTTATTCATTCATTCATTCAATCTACAACTGTTTATCGAGCCCACACTAAGTGCCTGTCTCTGTAAATACAAAGGGAACTACCCACTGGGACTTGAGTTTATTGGGGGAAAATTTACATATAAATAGATAAATGCAATCAGTGGATTGTGTGAACAGGAAACCAGGGGTACACAAGAGTTCTTAGGGGCAGAGGTTTCAGGAAAGGCTTCAGAGAATAGGTGACAATTAAGCTAAGTTATGAGTAAGAAATGTATCAGCAGTTTGAGTGATGGGCTTTCCTGGAAGACAGAAGTGGAAACTTAATTTCAGAAATGTGTAGAGGCCAGACTGTGACAGCCCTGAGTAGTAATACTGTCAATAGATGAGGGAGACCCAGCAGGATTTTAAGCAGAGGAGTAACATGGGAAGTGGCATAATTTATCCAAATTTGGCTGACAAGTTTCCAGAATCGACTGTTGCTGTGCAGTCATTAAGTCATGTCTGACTCTTTGCAACATCATGAACTGCAGCACACTAGACTTCTTGTCCTTTACTATCTCCTGGAGTTTGCTCAAATTCATGTCCATTGAATCAGTGATGCTATCTAACTATCTTATCCTCTGTTGCCTCCTGTTCCTTTTGCCTTCAATCATTTCCAGCATCAAGGTCTTTTCCAATGAGTCAGCCCTTCTCATTAGGTGGCCAACATACTGGAGCTTTAATGTCAGCATCAGTCCTTCCAGTGAATATTTAGGGTATTCAGGGTTGGTTTCCTTTAGAATTGGTTTGATCTCCTTGTGGTCCAAGGGACTCTCAAGAGTCTCCAACACTACAATTCAAAAGCATCAATTGTTTGGCACTCAACTTTTTTTATGGTCCAATTCTCACATCCATACATGACTACTGGAAAAATCATACCTTTGACTATATGGACCTTTGTTGGCAATGTGATGTCTTTGCGTTTAAATATCCTGCTCAGGTTTGTCATAGCTTTCCTTCCAAGGAGCAAGTGTCTTTTAATTTAATGGCTGCAGTCACTGTCTGCAGTGATTTTGGAGCCCAAGAAAATAGTCTGTCACTGTTTCCACTTTTTCCTGTTCTATTTGCCATGAAGTGATGGGACCAGATGCCATGATCTTAGTTTTTTGAATGTTGATTTTCAAGCCAGACTTCTCACTCTCTTCTTTCACTCTCTTTAAGAGGCTCTTAAGTTCCTTTTCACCTCTGCCATTAGGGTGGTATCATCTGCATATCTGAGGTTGTTGATATTTCTTTCAGCAATCTTGATTTCAGCTTGTGATTCATCCAGTCTGGCATTTCACAAGATGTACTCTGTACAGCAGTTTAATAAGCAGGGTGACAATATATAGCCTTGTCATACTCCTTTCCCAATTTTGAACCAGTCCATTGTTCCATGTCCAGTTCTGTTGCTTCTTGACCTGCATACAGGTTTCTCAGGAGGCAGGTAAAGTGACCTGTTATTCCCATCTCTTTTGTCCATAGTTTGTTGATTCACACAGTCAAAGGCTTTAGCATAGTCATCGAAGCAGATGTTTTTCTGGAATTCTCTTGCTTTTTCTATGATCCAATGGATGTTGGCAATTTGATCTATGGTTCCTCTTCCTTTTCTAAATCTAGCTTGTACATCTGGAAGTTCTTGGTTCACATATTGCTGAAGCCTAGCTTGAAGGATTTTTAGTAAAATCTTGCTGCTGCTAAGTTGCTTCAGTCATGTCCGACTCTGTGCAACCCCACAGACAGCAGCCCACCAGGCTCCCCTGTCCCTGGGATTCTCCAGGCAAGAATACTGAAGTGGGTTGCCATTTCCTTCTCCAATGCATGAAAGTGAAAAGTGACAGGGAAGTTGCTCAGTCATATCTGACTCTTCGCGACCCATGGACTGCAGCCTACCAGGCTCCTCCGTCCAAGGGATTTGCCATGCAGGAATATTAGAGTGGGTTGACATTGCCCTCTCTGATAATCTAGCTAGCATATGAAATTACCACAATTGTGTGGTAGTTAGAACATTCTTTGGCATTGTCCTTCTTTGGGATTGGAATGAAAACTGACCTTTTCCAGTCCTTTGGCTACTTACTGAGTTTTCCAAATTTGCTGGCACATTGAGTGCAGCACTTTAACAGCATCATGTTTTGGGATCTGAAATAGCTCAGCTGGAATTCCATCACCTCCACTAGCTTTGTTCGTAGTAGTGTTTCCTAAGGCCCACTTGACTTCACAGTCCAGGAGGTCTGGCTCTAGATGAGTGGCCACACCCTCATGGTTATCCAGTTATCCAGAATTGACAAAAGACATAAATTCTAGCCCTAAGCAAGACAAGTAAGAAATCCATACCTTGACTCACATCACAGTGAAATTGCAGGGCATCAAAACAAAGGAGAAATTTTAAAAGCAGATATAAATAACAGACAAATGAGATGAACAGCAATCTTTTCATTAATATAAGCTAGAAGACAATGAAATAATATTCTCAAAGTGGTGAAGGAGAATAACCATCATCTAGAATTATATACACAGAAAGACTAATACAGATATTTTCAAAAAAATAAAAAATGAGAGAATTTCCTAATGGCAGACTCTGCAGAAAAATATACCAAAAACAGTACTCCAGAAAGAATAAAACTGAATCTAAATTCAGTTAAAAGGTAAAAGTGACATGCATGAAAGAATGCTGAGCATAAAGATCAGGAATGGCTAACTTAATGAAAGGGTTATAAATGAAAGATGAAAGTAAAACAGTAGACAAAATAGAACATAGGTAGAAAGCAGTGATAAGAGCAAGTGCATTCTAAGATCCTAGTATTGTTCCGGAGGAGGATAGAGATATTTAGACTATGAAAATGTCATATTTATATGCTAAATATTTAATGGTCTCCACTAAAAGAAAATAATTAGAATACATCTACAAGAATAAATTTTACAAGCAAGGTAATTAATACAATCAAACAGAAATTAGGCAAAGGAAAAATGAGAAGCAAAGAAAATAACTAGTAAATTGAGAGCACAAAATAAAGTATTAAAATGCTTCTAAATATATCTAAATAATGCCAACTAAAAAAAGATGAAAGTTCTCATGATGGATGAAAAAGATCTAGCAAAGGATGTTTTCAAAAAAAAAGTCCTAAAACATACTGACACAGAAATGTTCTAAGTAGAAAGAAGAAAAGCTATACCAGATTAATTAACTTTTATAATAGTGACTGTGCTAGATTTACTTATTAATTTTATTTGTAGATTCTTTTGAATTTTATCCATACATAAGAATATCTTCTCTGAATAAAGATGGCTTTATCTCTTCCTTTCCAATCTTTATATTTCATTTCTTTACCTTAACTTACTGCATTGGCTAGGACTTCTAGTATAATGTTTGGTAGAGGTGGTTAACAGGGACTATCCTGTCCTTTTTTTTGAATTAAGGGGGAAAATGTGCTCAAAATTCCACCATTAAGCATGATGCAAGCTGTGAACTTTTTAGCTATCCATTATTAGAATAAGAAAATTCCCTCTGGTACCAATTTTCTGAGAATTTTTGTCATGAATAGATACTGAATTTTATCAAATGCTTTTACTGAGCCTAGTGAGATGATCACATGGGCTTTCCCTTAATTTTATTAATATATACAGTACATGGATTGAATTTTGAGTGTTAGAGCAAACTTGCATTCCTAGAATAAACTTCATGTAGCCCTGATGTGACATTCTTTTTATATATTGTTGCTCTAATTTGGATTCAATTTGTTAATATTTTGTGCAGAATTTTATTATCTATATTCATGAGGGATATTATCCTCTTCTTTCTTCTCTTATAATATTTTCTTAAGTTTTTGCATCAGGGTTAAACTGGTGACATGAAAGAGTTGGAAAGTGTTAATCCCTCTAATATTTTCCAAAGGAGTTTATGTAAGATGGCATTATTTCATTTCGGAATGTTTGTAAGAATTCACCAGGGAACCCATTTGGACCTGGAGTTTTATTTGTGAGATGATCTTTAATTACAGATTTCTTTAATAGTGTAGGATTATTCTGATTTTTAAATTTCTGCTTATAACAATTTTGGTCAGTTTTTTCCAGATTAATTTATCCATTTAAAATATATTGTCAAATTTATTGGCATGTTGCTCATAATATCATTTTTAAATTTTTTAATAATCTGGAGGAGTCAGAGTCATGTTTCCTTTCTCATTTATGATATTTTAAGCTTTTTCTCTCTTTCTTGATCATTTTGTTGGAGATTTTTCAATATAATGAATTAGTTTTAAAGAATAAAATTTTACTCTATTGCCTTTTCTCTGTTGTATATATACTCTCTCTCTTATTCTCTTATTATAATCATTATCTTACTTTACTTTCATTTGCTCTTCTTTATTGTTGTTCATTCATTAAACTATGTCCAACTTTGTGACCAACCCCATGGACTGCAACATGCCAAGCATCCTGGTCCTTTACTATCTCCTGGAGTTTGCTCAACTCATGTCCACCAAGTCAGTAATTCCATCCAACCATCTAATCCTCTGTCATCTCCTTCTCCTTTTGCTTTCAATCTTTTCCAACAACAGGGTCTTTTCCAATGAGCTGGTTCTCCTCATCAGGTGGCCAAAGGATTGTATCCTCAGCTTCAGCATCAGTCCTTCTGATGAATATTCAGGGTTGATTTCCTTTAGGATTGACTGGTTTGATCTCTTTGCTGTCTAAGGGACTCTCAAGAGTCTTCTTCAGACCAGAGTTTGAAAGCATTCTTTGGCACTCAGTCTTCTTTATGGTTCAACCCCTACATCTGTGTGTGACTACTGGAAAAACCACAGCTTTGACTTCCTTTGACTTTGACTTCCTTTGACTTTGACTTCCTTTATTAGCTCCTTAAAATGAAAATTGAATCGCCAGTCTATGTCTGACGCAGGATGCAGCATGCTTGGGGCTGGTGCATGGGGATGACCCAGAGAGATGTTATGGGGAGGGAGGTGGGAGGGGGGGTTCATGTTTGGGAACGCATGTAAGAATTAAAGATATTAAAATTTAAAAAATAAAAAAAATTTAAAAAAAATGAAAGCTTAGATTATTGTCAGTCTTTCTTCTTTTCTAATACTTCATTGAAAAGTATTAAATACCCTCTAAACACTACAGTTGCATCCTGCAACTTTTGATACATTATGTCAATATTATTGTTCAAAATGTTTTCCAATTGGGACTGAGAGTTTTTTTTCTTTGGTCCACTGATTGTAATTATTGTAATTTTGAGGATTTTGAGGATTGTTCTAAATATCCTTATTGTTTATTTTCACACTGGTAGTTGTGTTCAGTTCAGTTCAGTCACTCAGTCGTGTCCAACTCTGCAACCCCATGGACGGCAGCACACCAGGATTCCCTGTCCATCACTAACTCCTGGAGCTTGCTCAAACTCAGGTCCATCAAGTCAGTGCTGCCATCCAACCATCTTATCCTCTGTCGACCCCTTCTCCTCTTGCTTTTAATCTTTCCCAGCATTAGAGTCTTTGCCAATGAGTTAGTTCTTTGCATCAGGTGGCCAAAGTACTGGAGTTTCAGTTTCAGCTTCAAATGAACATTCAGGACTGATTTCCTTTAGGATTGACTGATTTGATCTTGCAGTCCAAGGGACTCTCTAGAGTTTTCTCCAACACCACACTTCAAAAGCATCAATTCTTCAGCGCTCAACTTTTTTTATGCTCCAACTCTTACATCCACACATGACTAATGGAAAAACCATAGCTTTGACTAGATGGACCTTTGTCAGCAATGCCTCTGCTTATTAATATGTTGTCTAGATTAGTCACAGCTTTTCTACCAAGGAGCAAGCATCTTTTCAATTTCATGGCTGCAGTCATCATATGCAGTGATTTTGGAGCCTCCCAAAATAAAGTTTCTCACTCTTTCCATTGTTTCCCCATTTAATTGCCATGAAGTGATGGGACCAGATGCTATGATCTTAGTTTTCTGAATGCTGAGTTTTAAGTCAGCTTTTTCACTCTTCTCTTTCACTTTCATCAAGAGGCTCTTCTTCACTTTCTACCATAAGGGTGGTGTCATCTGCATGTCTGAGGTTACTGATATTTCTCCTGGCAATCTTGATTTCAGGTTGTGCTTCATCCAGCCTGGCATTTCGCATGATGTACTCTGCATATAAGTTAAATAAACAGGGTGACAATATGGAGCCTTGACGTACTCCTTTCCTGATTTGTAATCAGTCTGTTGTTCCATGTCCAGTTCTAACTGTTGCTTCTTGACATGCATACTGATTTCTCAAGAGGCAGGTCAGGTGGTCTGGTATTCCCGTCTCTTGAAGAATTTTCCACAGTTTGTTGTGATACATTTTGACTATTTCTTATTGAGCTCTCCGAGTTCACTAATTGTCTTCTTCTACGTCCAAAGACCTATAAAATGTAGCCAATTAAGTTTTAATTTCAGAATTTTAATTTCCAGTTCTAGGAAATTTACTTGGTTTTGTTTTTATAAATTCCATTTCTCTATTTAAAGTCTTCATCTTGTTTCATATATTCATAATAGTCATTAAAAACTTTAACTCCGATATCCAGATCACCAGGGGGTCTGCTTCTATTATCTTCTTTTTTGTTTGATTATCAGTTACATATTCTTAGTTCTTACATGTCTGCTGCTGCTGCTGCTGCTGCTGCTAAGTCGCTTCAGTCGTGTCCAACTCTGTGTGACCCCAAAGACAGCAGCCCACCAGGCTCCGCCGTCTCTGGGATTCTCCAGGCAAGAATACTGGAGTGGGTTGCCATTTCCTTCTCCAATGTATGAAAGAGAAAAGTGAAAGTGAAGTCGCTCAGTCGTGTCCAACTCCTAGCGACCCCATGGACTGCAGCCTACCAGGCTCCTCCGTCCATGGATTTTCCAGGCAAGAGTACTGGAGTGGGGTGCCATTGCCTTCTCCGTCTTACATGTCTAGCAATTTTTTATAGTATAATGGATACTGTGTACACACGAACCATAAAGACTGACAGCTGATGTTGCTTTCCCATAAAAAGGCATTATCGTCTTTTTAAGAAGCTAGGTTTACCACATCATTTCAATCAGGAAATGAGCTGTCATAGTGTACTGCTGAACAAAAGTTCAATATACAAAAATTGTGTCCCTATAAAATAGCAGTCACTTGGAAAATTACATATTTAGGTTACCTATCATAAAAGTAACAAATGTAAAAGGTTATTAGGTATACATATAGTTCTATAGAAACATAAAAAGAAAAATATTAGAAAAAAACTTTTAAGGATATAAAGGAATCTTAAATACAAAGATATTCCATGTTAGGAAGACCCACTGTTGCAGAGATAGAACTTCTTAAAATGATTTTGTAAATTCAAAACAATTTCAATCAAAACTCCAATAAATTTTTTCATAGTGCTGAACAAACAAATCCTAAAATGCATGTGGAAGAAGGAAAGGCCTGAAACAGCACAATTTTGAAGAGAAAAGGAGAAAGGAAAAAGGGGAAGAGAAAGAAGACAAAAAGGAAAAAAAATTATCCTCTTCTAGGTATCAAGACTTGTATAAATATTATAATTAAAAATATTGGCAAGCAATAGTTAAACAGACCCATGGAACTAACTAGAAAACCTAGACATGTACCCATTATATGTAAAATTTTGATAGAGCAGTATAAGTATTACTACTATTGTCACTGCTACCTATAAAATAGTTTGAAATTTTTTTCAGTACTTTATAGATATTAATTCATTTTATATGGTGATTTAATTCAGGGGTAAAGGAATAGTTATTCAATAAAAGGTAGTGGACTAATTGGCTAGCCATCTGGAAAAAGACAAAATGAAATTCCTAACTCACTATATATTTAAAAAACATGATTTAAAGACTTATTTTGAAAATATTTTTAAGAAAAAATAAAAAGAATATAGCTTTACCAAATCAGCATAAGGTAGAAATGTTACAAATTTAAAAGGAAAACTGTGATCACCTTTAAAGCACTCAAGTACGGCAGTTGAAAATATAAACAAAGCGAAAAGAAAAGCCACAAGCTAGAAGAAGGCATCAGTGAAAGAACTTCTCCAAATTCATCCTAAGAGAAATTTAACAGGAAGATAGGAAAAAGTACAATAAGCAATTTGTATAACTGGAAATACTTTTGACTCAACAAACACAGTACGAGTGTGGATTTCTACTAATTAGGGAACTAAAAATAAAGACCCCTGTGAAATATTTACATTTATGATACTAAAAAAAACCCAAATGTTTGATCTTACTAAGTGTTGGTAAAGATGTGGAAGAAGCAACACACATAATGCTAGATCATTAGAACAATTTGGCTACTTTTAGCAAAGTTGATATCCATTCCTTATGATCTAACAATTCCACTTCCAGGTGCCTACTCTGGGAAAAAAATCTCAAACTTGTGCACAGGAAGATATGAAAAAAGTTGTTTACTACAGTGATGCCTGTAATACTAGCGGTGCAACTGACTGAATTTCGCTGTATGAACTGTGCTTTATTCATACAACAGAAGCCTATATAGCAGTTAAAAGTAATGAATGAGGATTTCATGAATTAGCACACATAACTCTGAAAATAGAATACTGAGTTAAAAAATGCAAATTGAAAAAGGATATATACCACATAATTTCTGGCAACTGTGGAGTAAAGAAGCTGGCAAATTATCCTTCCCAAAACCAATTATGAAACTGAACAAATTTGCCAAAGATGAAGGTCAGTCAATGGCTGACTCACAAGAATTAGCATGATTCTCAGTTTTATTTTTTCTTAGCACATATAAAACATTTTATGCTTAGAGCAAAACAAGACACCTAATCCACATGTAAACAAAGCAAAAAGAAAAGCCACAAACTAGAAGAAAGCATCAGTGAAAGAACACACGTAATTTGAAAGAGGGACGTTTTTAAATAACAAACACATGAAAGTCACAAAATCAACCCCCAACAATAAAATTAAATGCAGCTGAGGAGACTGACATTCACTTTTATGTTGATTGTAACTTGAGAAATAATAACCTGATTAAGAAACCAGTAACATAGAATATCAAACTTTTATGTCATCACTGTATACCTAATAGAATAGCCAAAATCCAGAACAATGACAATATCAAATGCTGGGAAGGATGTGAAACCATGGAACTCTTGTTCAATGCTAGTGGGAATACAAAATGCTGCAGCTACTTTTAAGACAGTTTGGCAGTTTCTTACAAAATGAAACACATTCTTTCCATATGATACAGCAATGGTGCTTCTTGGTATTTACCCAAAGGAATTTAAAACTTGTCTCCATACAAAAACCAGCACACAGATGTTTGTAGCAAGTTGCCAAAACTTGAAAGTAACCAAGATGACCTTCAGTAGGTGAATGGATAAATATAAACTGTGGTACGTTCAGAAAACAAAATATTATTCAGTACTAAAAAGCTATCAAGGCACAAAAAGATGAAGGGGAGACTTGAATGCACACCACTAAGGGAAAGAAGGTGATCTGAAAAGGCTACGTGCTATATGAGTCCAAGTATATGACATTCTGGACTTCCCAAGTGGCGCTAATGGTAAAGAACCTGCCTGCCAAAGTAGGAGACATAAGAGATGCGGGTTTGATCCCTGGATCAGGAAGATCCCCTGGAGAAGGGCATGGCAACCCACTCCAGTATTCTTGCCTGGAGAATCCCCATGAACAGGGCAGCCTGGTGGGCTACAATCCATAGGGTTGCAAGGAGTCAGACACAACTGAAATGACTTAGCATGCCTGCACACCGATGACATTCCGGAAAAAGCGAAACCATGGAGACAATGTGGTTGCCAGGGGTGAGGTAAGAGAGATGAATCTGCAGAGCACAGAGGATTTAGGGCCTTCTTCTTTATCTGGAATGCGTGTGTGTGTGTGTGTGTGTGTGTGTGTGTGTGTGTGTGTGTTAGTTGGTCAGTTGTGTCAGACTCTTTGTGACCCCATGGACCACACAGCCTGCCAGGCTCCTCTGTCCAAGGAATTCTCCATGCAAGAATATTAGAGTCAGTTGCCATTCCCTTCTCCAGGGTGGAATGTCTTTATTTTCCCTTTATTTCTGAAGCATAGTTTAACTGGATACAGAATTTATAGTTGACAATTTTCTTGCAGCAGTTTAAAATAAAATATTGTACCACTTCTTATGACTTCCACAATTTCAGGTGAGAAATTTGCTGTCTTTTGAATTGCTGTTCCCATATTGATATGCCATTTCGCTCTAATTGTTTTCAAGATTTTGTATTCAGTTTTCAAAAGTTTAATTATGATGTGTTGACATAGATTTGGAGGGTTTATCCTTTTGGAAGATTGCTCAGCTTCTTGAATCTCGAGGCTGGTATTTTAAGTACGGTTAGTTTTCAGCCATGAGTTTTTCAAATGTTCTTTCAGCCTCCCTCCTTTTCCTCTCTTTTTGGGACTCTGATAATACAAACCATGGATCTTTTGTTATTTCTCAACTGGTCCCTAAGTTTCTGTTCATATGATTTTTTCTAGTATATTTTCTTTTTATTGTTCAGACAAGGTGAACTCTAATTGTTCTGTCTTCAGAGTCACTGATTCTATTCGAGGTCATCTCCATTCTAGCATTGAGCTATCCAGTAATTTCTGAAAATTTTCTATAATTTTTTTAGTACTAGCACTTCTATTTGGTTATTTTATGAATTCTATTTCTTTGCTAAGATTTTCTATTTTTGTTTTGTTTCAAGAGCATTTGTAATTGATTGTTGAAGCATTTTTATGATGTTTGCTTTAAAATCCTTTCCAGACAATTCCAGCATATGATTTATATTGGCATTGGCATCAGTTACTTGTTTTTTCTTAAACTGTGATTATCTTCATTCTTGGTATGATGGATGATATTCTATTGTATCCCAAGCATTTGGTATATTTATGTCAGGAGACTTTGTTTCCTATTTAAGTCTTTTATTTTAGTAGGCAGGTACTCTTATTTAGGTTTAGCATATGGGTCTTGAGCCTTGATCAAGTTTTGTTAACTATAGCTCTAAAGGCAGTTTAACTTTTAGAACCTGTGCAGACTGTTTTGGTCTATTTTGTTTTTCTGCTGCCGCTGGGGCTCCCACTGGTATCTGCTGGTCCTGCCAAAGACAGCAGAGGAGGTTTTACCAGACTGTGCAAACCAGTGTCTCTCAGTAGGGAAGTGGTCTGATGGGATCCCCCAAATGGTGCCTCCCAGCTGCCCTGGTATCTGCTGGCATGGGAGAAAAATCTCAATCCCACACTGCAATGAGGCTTCAAGAACTAGGCCACTTGCTGCAGTTGGACACCTCTTGCCGGCTCTGCCTACCTGCCTCAGTTTCTCTTGGTAGAGATGGGGAGCTTCTGGCTTGGAAGGGAAGGAGAGTGTTTCCCCTAGATGCTTATTATTGGCAGAGCTCCTGATTGACCTTACTGTGCAAGCTTTGCTAGACTAGCCTGGTGTTTTCAGAAAAAGTCCCGCTGGACCTGAGGGAGAAATGAACCTACCTGAGCTTCCTTCTATTGCCAAGTTGAGGATCAGATAACACTAGGTATGCATGGTCTTCTGTTAAGGGGGGAATATAAGATGCTCTGCCTCTGTACTGTTCTTCCAGTCCTAGGGTTCCAAACTAGCTTGCCCCCTTACCACCCTTTAGAATTCTTCTTTGGTGGTCTCTTGCATTATTTCCAGTGTTTTTAATTGTGCTTAGAGGAAGTGAGTGGGCAGAAACAGATCTATGCCAGAAGTTCCATTAATTATTTTTTAAATAAAACTGCCAATCACAGATATTAGGGTCTTCCACAACCTTCTTCTTCTCACTACCATCATAACCAGGAGTGTCCTAATTTATTCTCTTTATTGTGCATGATAAGTTGCTTCAGTTCAGTTCAGTCACTCAGTCGTGTCCAACTCTTTGCGACCCCATGAATCACAGTATGCCAGGCCTCCCTGTCCATCACCAATTCCCAGAGTTCACTCAGACTCACGTCCATCGAATCCGTGATGCCATCCAGCCATCTCATCCTCGGTCGTCCCCTTCTCCTGCTGCCCCCAATCCCTCCCAGCATCAGAGTCTTTTCCAATGAGTCAACTCTTTGCATGAGGTGGCCAAAGTACTGCAGTTTCAGCTTTAGCATCATTCCTTCCAAAGAAATCCCAGGGCTGATTTCCTTCAGAATGGACTGGTTGGAACTCCTTGCAGTCCAAGGGACTCTCAAGAGTCTTCTCCAACACCACAGTTTGAAAGCATCAATTTTTTGGCACTCTGCCTTCTTCACAGTCCAACTCTTACATCCATACATGACCACAGGAAAAACCATAGCCTTGACTAGATGGACTTAGTCGGCAAAGTAATATCTCTGCTTTTGAATATACTATCTAGGTAGGTCATAACTTTCCTTCCAAGGAGTAAGAGTCTTTTAATTTCATGGCTGCAATCACCATCTGCAGTGATTTTGGAGCCCCCCAAAATAAAGTCTGACACTGTTTCCACTGTTTCCCCATCTGTTTCCCATGAAGTGATGGGACTGGATGCCATGATCTTCGTTTTCTGATTGTTGAGCTTTAAGCCGACTTTTTCACTCTCCTCTTTCACTTTCATCAAGAGGCTTTTCAGCTCCTCTTCACTTTCTGCCATAATGGTGGTGTCATCTGCATATCTGAGGTGATTGATATTTCTTGCGGCAATCTTGATTCCAGCTTGTGTTTCTTCCAGTCCAGCATTTCTCATGCTGTACTCTGCATAGAAGTTAAATAAATAGGGTGACAATATACAGCCTTGATGTACTCCTTTTCCTATTTGGACAGTCTGTTGTTCCATGTCCAGTTCTAACTGTTGCTTCCTGACCTGCATGCAGATTTCTCAAGAACAGGTCAGGTGGTCTGGTATTCCCATCTCTTTCAGAATTTTCCACAGTTTATTGTGATCCACACAGTCAAAGGCTTTGGCATAGTCAATAAAGCAGAAATAGATGTTTCTCTGGAACTCTCTTGCTTTTTCCATGATCCAGCGGATGTTGGCAATTTGATTTCTGGTTCCTCTTCCTTTTCTAAAACCAGCTTGAACATCAGGGAGTTCACAGTTCATGTATTGCTGAAGCCTGGCTTGGAGAATTTTGAGCATTACTTTACTAGCATTTGAGATGAGTGCAATTGTGTGGTAGTTTGAGCATTCTTTGGCATTGCCTTTCTTTGGGATTGGAATGAAAACTGACCTTTTCCAGTCCTGCGGCCACTGCTGAGTTTTCCAAATTTGCTGGCATATTGAGGGCAGCACTTTCACAGCATCATCTTTCAGGATTTGAAACAGCTCAACTGGAATTCCATCACCTCCACTAGCTTTGTTCGTAGCGATGCTTTCCAAGGCCCACTTGACTTCACATTCCAGGATGTCTGGCTCTAGATTAGTGATCACACCATCATGGTTATCTGGGTTATGAAGATCTTTTTTGTACAGTTCTTCTGTGTATTCTTGCCACCTCTTCTTAATATCTTCTGCTTCTGTTATGTCCATACCATTTCTGTCCTTTATCAAGCCCATCTTTACATGAAATGTTCCCTTGGTATCTCTAATTTTCTTGAAGAAAAACCAAATCCCTTGTGATTATATAGTGGAAGTGAGAAATAGATTTAAGGGCCTAGATCTGATAGATAGAGTGCCTCATGAACTATGGAATGAGGTTCATGACACTGTATAGGAGACAGGGATCAAGACCATCCCCATGGAAAAGAAATGCAAAAAAGCAAAATGGCTGTCTGTGGAGGCCTTACAAATAGCTGTGAAAAGAAGAGAGGCGAAAAGCAAAGGAGAAAAGGAAAGATATAAGCATCTGAATGCAGAGTTCCAGCGAATAGCAAAAAGAGATAAGAAAGCCTTCTTCAGCGATCAATGCAAAGAAATAGAGGAAAAGAACAGAATGGGAAAGACTAGAGATCTCTTCAAGTTGCTTCAGTCATGTCCTAATCTTTGCAACCTTATGGACTGTAGACCACCAGGCTCCTCTGTCTATGGGATTCTCTAGGCAAGAATCCTGGAGTAGGTTGCCATGTCCTCTTCCAGGGGATCCTCTCTACTTAGGGACTAAATCCTAGTTTCTATATCTCCTGCACTGCCAGGTGGGTTCTTTACCACTAGCACCACCTGGGAAGCCTATTCCCTTTTATTCTGCTGATTAATCAATACAGGCTGGTGCTGAGGTTTAGTTTTGGCCTGTGGACTTTGAATCTGTGCTGCGACATGAACTGGTAATCTTGCAAATACAGTGAAAGAAATGGCTGAGGATCTAATATAATAGCATCTTTCCTTTATTTTGTTTTTGTAAAGGAACATTTTGATTTTTCCAGGCAAATTCTGATGCCCAAATTTACTCTAAGGAAACGAACAAGGCCTGATAGGGAAAGCTGGAGCATGCTAGATGAGGTTGTGACAGAGAAGAGTGCACGTACTGACCACTCTAAAATGTGGTTGGCCCACCCTGGTAGATGCCTTAGTCATTTTAAACCCTCGTCTCTCATGTTCTCCCATTACTATGGAGCCTATAAAAACATCTAGTGGCATATAGCTATATGACATGCACATATACTCTTTCCAGACTGCCTTGCCCATAGGGGTGGCAATGTAGTCAGGTTTTAGCCAATGAGATATAAAGAGAAGTCTACTGGAGAGCTTCTGTGAAAGGTTTTTTCCCTTGATGAAAAGCAGAGTAAACTCTTTTGTCACTCTGACTGCCCCCACTTACTGTGAGGCCATGAAGCTTGGAACTACTGAAGCCATCCTGAGGTCATGAGAAGGCCACGATAACTGTAGTGAGCCCGGTGCCCTGACATTGTAGGCCGTTGAGCCACTTGTGTCTCTGGAATCTCCTACCTCTAAACTTTCTATTAAGTAAGCAGTCAATGTCCTTACAGTTCACACTGATGCTAGGTGGATTTTCTGTCACTGCAGCCCAAAGCATTCCTATGGGTACACTCACTGACAGGGTTAGCGCTGTTGTACTTTTTCCTGGCTCCCTTCTTCATTTTACAGATTCTTTGTATCAGTGAAGAGCAACACTACATTATGTTTCCATTTTCTGCTTATTCCTCTCACCATTAATGACTTAGATATTTTCTTTGAAGGTCATTTTCTTTGACCACTTTGACAGAAAGCCACAGCAAATAGAATAACTAAATGAATGGTTTGGTATTGCAAAAATCTGCCTTATACATTCAAGGTAAAAAGAAACATTCTCAATAAATCATCACAAAAGGGACCTATTGATGATTCTGCAATAGTGCCTTACTAACATAAAGTCCCAGAGACGGCAATGGCACCCCACTCCAGTACCCTTGCCTGGAAAATCCCATGGGCAGAGGAGCCTGGTAGGCTGCAGTCCATGGGGTCACAAAGAGTTGGACAACTGAGCGATTTCACTTTCACTTTTCACTGTCATGCACTGGAGAAGTAAATAGCAACCCACTCCAGTGTTCTTGCCTGGAGAATCCCAGTGATGGGGGAGCCCTGGTGGGCTGCCGTCTATGGGGTGGCACAGAGTCGGACACGACTGAAGTGACTTAGCAGCAGTAGCAGGAGCAACATAAAGTCCCCCGTGCATGCTCAGTCATGTTTGACTCTTTGCGACCCTATTGAATATAGCCCATTAGGCTCTCTGTCCATGGGATTTTCCAAGCCAGAATACTGGAGTGGGTTGCCATTTCCTTCTTTGGGGGAGCTTCCTGACCCAGGGATCAAACCCAGCTCTCCTGTGTCTCCTGCATTGCAGGTAGATTCTTTTGCACTAAGCCACCAGGAAAGCCCAAAGTCCCCACCACTGACCAAAAAAAAAAAAAAAATTCCTCTGCTGAACATGCAACAATGAACAAGGACCAGAAATTGGATTTAAAATAATGATCTCATTAAACATTTACAGCACAGGACTACATTTGTGCAAACGGTTGCAATTTTGTAAACCACTCCTAACATACCTAGAAAAAAATTTAAAAAAAAATACTAATCTGAAAGTGTATTGAAGGAAGCTGCTGAAGCAGCACTAAATTTTTTTCCTCAGCAAGAAGCAAACTGAATTCACAAAACCGGTCTCACTATTTAGGTTTGGAATTTCAGAGGAGGCCTTGTATTAGGAAAAAAGTAAGCACACAAAGGAGAAGAATAGTCAGTTCTTGTGGAGAAATGTGTTAGGACAGAAACAGCAAAATTCTAAGGACACAACCATAGGAACTCAAAGGAATAAAAACACTGAGACTGGAAGAATATGCTTCTTAGAATATGAACACCTCTCCACTCTTAGCTAACTTAGTAATTAACTTCTTTTTAAAATTTATTTTTAATTAAAGGATAATTGCTTTACAATATTGTGTTGCCTTCTGCCATACATCAACATGAATCAGCCATAGGTACACACAGGTCCTCCACCCTTGAACCTCCCTCCCACCCCATGTCTGGTACATTTCTCTTCACCCCTTCAATTGCTTTGTGAAATCAACTGCATTTAGTTCATGCTATGAAGTCTAAGAGGGGGAGATAAAATAGCAGGAAGGTAGTAATAGCTATATTGACCAAAAAAAAAAGAAAAGAAAAAAGAGCCAGGCATTCAAACAGCTTGTGTATTTTCCTCTATGTGCAAGGCATTCTGGAAAGAGTATATGTGCATGTCATATAGCTATATGTCACTAGGTGTTTTTATAGGCTTCATAGTAGTAGGAGAATATGAGACAAGAGAGTTTAAAATGACTGGCATCTACCACAGCGGGCCAACCACATTTTAGAGTGGTCAGCACGTGCACTCTTCTCTGTCACAACCTCATCTAGCATGCTCCAGATTTCCCTTTCAGGCCTTGACAGTTTCCTTAGAGTAAATTTGGGCATCAGTATGTGCCTGGAAAAATCAGAATGTTCCTTTACAAAAACAAAATAAAGCAAAGATGTTGTTATGTTAGATCTTTCACCTCAGCCATTTCTTTCCCTGTGTATGTAAGATTGCCAGTTCACGTCTCAGCACAGATTCAAATTCTACATGCCCAAACTAAACCTCAGCACCAGCCTGTATTGAATTAGTCAACAGGAATAAAGAGAAAGGGCTTCCCAGGCGGTGCTAGTGGTAAAGAACCTGCCTGGCAATGCAGGAGATGTAGATACAAGGGTTTGATCCCTGAGTTGAGAAGATCCCCTGGAAGAGGACATGGCAACCTACTCCAGGATTCTTGCCTGGAGAATCCTGTAGACAGAGGAGCCTGGCGGGCTACAGTACATAAGGTCACAAAGAGTTGGACATAACGGAAGCAACTTATCATGCACAATAAAGAGAATGAATTAGAACATTCCTGGTTATGATGGTAGTGAGAGGGCAGTGGTGGAGATGCAGACAGTAGAGAACAGACAGGTGAGGGAAGGAGCGGGTAGGACAAATGGAGAAAGTAATCTCTTTTTTTTTCTTAATGTGTAAGATATTGTCTGTGTTATAGTGACTCTAGAAGTCTCAGAGACCAGAAAGACATTCATTCCTTCATAATAGTGGTGATAGCAAGTCCCAGGCTAAAAACTCATGTGAGGTGAGTATTAAAAGACACTTAGAACGACTCATTGTTGTCCATTGACCCTGTAGGAATGCTTTTGAAGTTGGTTAACTGGAGATCTAGACAGATGTGTCTGCTCACAGGACTCCTGGTCTCAGCAACAGAGTTAGGGCCACTTCTTGATTCAACTTCAGTGTTCTTAGCACAGACTTACTCTTTGGGTATAAAATAATGATAGAGCTGTGCTCAAATTATATTCTTATTTTTCTTTTACTCTGGTGTTCCAGGTATGGATGGTTTTTAAAAGTCTTAAAGGTTAGAGACAGTTACTTAAAGATAATTCAGCAAAACTGACATCTGATGTTAAACTTGAAGTGAAAAGAACTCTGGCGTGTTTGGCCCAATCTCCTTCAGCAATGTGTTTCAATACCTCCGTAAGAGTAGGCGTACAGCCATCTTTCAGCCTGTTCATTTGCTAGAAGATAAAAAAGATATGTGCTAGTATATGCTTCCTGGGTGGCTCACCTGCCAATGAAGGAGATGTGGGTTTGATCCCTGGGTCAGGAAGATCCCCTGGAGGAGGAAATAGCAACCCACTCCAGTATTCTAGCCTCGAAAATCCTATGGTCAGAGGAGCCTACAGTCCATGGGGTCACAAAAGACTTAGACACAATCTAGCGACTAAACAGTAACAATATTCCTAAACAAGTGTTTACATACTAAGCTATCATACACAAGAAAAGGTAAACAACATCCCATTATCATAAGTGTCTAGCACATTTTGCATGTGTATTTTAAGACATTTCAGAAGATGTTTTGCTATATAATCAAGTAGTGGTTTCCTTAGAATGTTCCTATTAATGAGATTATTAATCAAGTCTTCTTAAGCAATTATCATGAAAATAAAGACAAACTGAGCAGGTTATGCTTGCACACCATTCCTTGAGTACTTTCTAACCCAGACCACAACACAGAGTGAATAGCAGTGCCTTCATTACTATGACAATGAGCACACACCACTCCATCCTATTGTCTTCAAGGTGGTGGACTCTACAGAAGTGTACGATGGCTGGGAGTTGACAGAAGAGTACATAGGAGGGAGGGAAGGTTGTTATTTAAGTTTTTAAAGAAATGTTTGTCTTGCAAAGATACATGTCGTAGAATCAAACTTGTGAGAAGGAAAGGAGAAAATGTCAAAGTCTTCCCTATTTAAACATCCTTCTTCATATAGTTTTACCAGATTTGTGGAGAAGGATTCTTAACTTCCCATTTCAAAATTCCATTAGTTTAAGATAAACCACCAGGAATTTATGAAAAAAGTCCTCCTTATTCCTTCATTTGCAATTGTCAGATAACATGGAACGAAGATTATATGTGACTCAGACATGAATCAAAGAGTAGAGAAAAACACTGCACACTTACAGGAATAAAAGCCATACCAGAGCACACATTTATTAATATATACAAGTGACAGACACTGGGCTAAGTGTTTCACACGGATTGTCTCATTTAACCCTCACCACAGATTTATGAAGAAGGGCTGCTCATACATCCATTCCACCAGAGGGGAAGTATGACTCAGATTAGGGAACTTGACTCCATCCCCAGAAGCCATACACAGCAGTCAGGTACACACCCAGGTCTGCCTGGCTTCAAAATGCCAGCTGTGATTCAGGATATTGTACTACATACTGACATTTCCTAACAGCCACATACTGTCTGCACCGGAGAGGCCAGGGGCTGGGCAAAACAATGGGTCTAAAGTTCTGAAGTTGAAAAGGCCAATCTCAAGGTAAGGGGCAGTTTTGAGCTTCCCCAGTGTGTCTGGAGCTGGACTTTGGCTCAGAATTCAGTGAAAGGGGAGGATAATATGTGTTTAACATTTTGTTCTGCCCACAAAATGAAACCAAGAAAGCTCAGATATTGACATCTAGCTCCTGCCTTTCTCCTTCCTGAAGTGGATACCACACAGCCTGATGCTGCAGGGATTAGCTGGAGGCATGAATCTTGGCAATCTCTAATTTTGTGGCTCAGCTGGTAAAGAATCCACTTGCAACGCGGGAGACCTGGGTTTGATCCCTGGGTTGGGAAGACCCCCTGGAGAAGGGAAAGGCTACCCATTCCAGAACATTGGCCTGGAGAATTTCATGGACTGTATACTCCGTGGGGTCATGAAGAGTAGAACACGACTGACCGACTTTCACAGTCTCTAAAGTCAGGCTCATTTTCTCTCTGGGCTTCAGGATATGAATCTACTCTGGTCAAGATGCAGCAATGGCAGTGGAAAGAGTTCTGTCTCTGCCATTTACTAGTCTGACTACTTCAGCCTGTTTGACTTTCCTGAGCTCAGCTTCATCAGCAGAAGGAGGATACCACTCCTTGCCACACATATGTAAATAGGCCAGTGCCTATGGTGGTCAACTGCCAGCAGATAGGGGGAATTCGGAAGAGGGTGAAATTAGAACCCCTGAGTCCATGGGGTCGCAAAGAGTTGGACATGACTGAGCAACTAACACTTTCACTTTCAGAGCACCTCAACACAAAGTCATTCCTTAGAGGAAAGCAAAGTGCTAACAAGTTGCCTTGGCTTGAATAAAGCAAGTGCAGGACCTTAAAGGATGTTACTTTAAAACACTGCTGTACTCCAAGAATTATTTTCTTCCTGCTATGATGTTTTGAGCTTCATATAATCCACAAAGAGGACACACTATGTGACAAATTATTTTCCAAATTAATATCATGGTGTGTGTAATACTTCTCCAATAAACTATATTATATTAGGTAGTGATAATTATCTAACAGATAATTTGCTGAATGAATTAATACAAAGAGTATATTTTTGCTTTGACCTTTTTGCCCAACCAGGAAGTTCAAAGCCAAAGTGAAAGAGTTACTCGCTCAGTTATGTCTCACTCTTTGTGACCCCATGGACTGTAGCCCACCAGGCTCCTCTGTCCAAGGAATTCTCCAGGCAAGAATACTGAAGTGAGTAGCCATTTGCTTCTCTAGGGGATCTACCTGAACCAGGGATCAAACCCAGATCTCCTGCATTGCAGGCAGATTCTTTACTGTCTGAGCCATAGATTTTGAGTGCTCAGTGTTCCAGTCACATATAAGTGCTGGAAAATGACGACGAGTAAGGCACAGATGGGTCATCAAAACTTAGAAGACGGAAATGTAATGAAGTAACTGCAATGCAGGTGAGATCACAGTTTCTTTCAAATGGTTGGTTTCTAGTTATAGACTAAGGAGCATAGACCAGGAGAGATGAAGAGATACTTTAATGACAGCTAAAAATTGCCAGTCCCTAAAAAATTCTTTTTACAGGGGGATTACTACCAAATGATTTAACAAACCACATCAAAGAAAACCCAAGCATATAGGGAGTGTGTGAGAGTATGTACATATGTTTGTGTAGTATTCAACATATTGAAAGATTTTCATCTTTCATACAGAAAAAAGTTCTTTCCATGCTGAAAGAAGTCTATCAGTTCAGTTCAGTTCAGTTGCTCAGTCATGTCTAACTCTTTGTGACCCCATGGACTGCAGCATACCAGGTTTCCCTGTCCATAACGAACTCCTAGAGCTTGCTGAAACTCATGTTCATTGAATCAGTAATACCATCCAGCCATTTCATCCTCTGTTGTACCCTTCTTCTCCTGCCTTCAATCCTTTCCAGCATCAGGGTCTTTTCAAATGAGTCAGTTCTTCACATCAGGTGGCCAAAGTATTGGAGTTTCAGCTTCAGCATCAGTCCTTCCAATGAACATTCAGGACTGATTTCATTTAGGATTGACTGGTTTGATCTCCCTGCAGTTCAAGGGACTCTCAAGAGTTTTCTCCAACATCACACTTCAAAAGCATCAGTTCTTCAGTGGTCAGCTTTCTTTATAGTCCAACTCTCACATCCATATATGACTCCTGGAAAAACCATAACTTTGACTAGATGGACCTTTGTTAGCAAAGTAATATCTCTGCTTTTTAATATGCTGTCTAGGTTGGTCATAGCTTTTCTTCCAAGGAGCAAGTGTCTTTTAATTTCATGGCTGCAGTGACCATCTGCAGTGATTTTGGAGCCCCCCAAAATAAAGTCTGTCACTGTTTCCATTGTTTCCCCATCTATTTGCCATGAAGTGATGGAACCAGATGCCATGATCTTAGTTTTCTGAATGTTGAGTTTTAAGCCAACTCTTTCACTCTCCTCGTTCACTTTCATCAAGAGGCTCTTTAGTTCTTCTTCACTTTCTTCCATGAGGGTGGTGTCATCTGCATATCTGAGGTTATTGATACTTCTCCCGGCAATCCTGATTCCAGCTTGTGCTTCATCCAGCCAGGCATTTTGCATGATGTACTCTGCATAGAAGTTAAATAAGCAGGGTGATAAAATACAGCCTTGACATACTCCTTTTCCTATTTGGAACCAGTCTGCTGTTCCATGTCCAGTTGTAACTGTTGCTTCTTGACCTGCATTCAGATTTCTCAGGAGGCAGGTCAGGTGCTCTGGTATTCCCATCTCTTTAAGAATTTTCCACAGTTTGTTGTGATCCACATAGTCAAAGGCTTTGGCATAGTCAATAAAGCAGAAGTAGATGTTTTGCCAGAACTCTCTTGCTGTTTCTATGGTTCAATGGATGTTGGCAATTTGATCTCTGGTTCCTCTGCCCTTTCTAAATCCAGCTTGAACATCTGGAAGTTCTTGGTTCATGTATTGTTGAAGCCTGCCTTGGAGAATTTTGAGCATTACTTTGCTAGCGTGTGGTTTAGGGATCATTAATTCTACTTCATAATTAGAACTCTAAGATTTGAAAAGATAAACTAATTTGTCCAGAGTCATATAACATATAAGGGGTGGAGCTCAGATTTAAAGTCAGAAGGGTCCAATTCCAACATCCTGGTTTATTTTTATAACCTATTTTCTACTGAAATTTTATAATTAAGATAAAACCATAGGAAAATAAATTTTAGAATTTTGTTTTAAATGAAACCAACCATCAAGGACATGATCTAGTGTCAACATATTCAACCTTTAGTCCAGTTTAACTTCTAGTCTCCTTGATAGCCCTGCCCCTCTATTCAATATTGGGTTCCATGCATCCATACTAAGTTGCTTCAGTCATGTCCTACTCTTTGTGACCCTATGGACTTGTAGCCCTCCAGGCTCCTCTGTCCGTAGGATTCTCCAGATACACACACCTGGGTTGCCAAGCCCCTCTCCAGGATATCTTCCTGATTCAGGGATTGAACCTGTGTGTCTTACATCTCCTGCACAGGCAAGTGGGTTCTGTACCACTAGCACCACCTGCTGCTGCTGCTGAATCGCTTCAGTTGTGTCCGACTCTGTGCGTCCCCAGAGACAGCAGCCTACCAGGCTCCCCCATCCCTGGGATTCTCCAGGCAAGAACACTGGAGTGGGGTGCCATCGCCTTCTTCTGGGAAGCCCTTAATACTGCATTAGGTGCCACCATATATGTGCTCATAATTCCCTTTGTCTTCCTCTCTGCTTCTCAACTAGACTGTAAGATTCATGAGGGCAGGATCATCACTGTATCATTAGCACCTAGCATAATGCTTGATGTATGGTAGTCTATAAATATCCACTACATGAATTTTCTAAGTCAAGATTAATAGAAAAAATTGACACTGGAATGTGTACTTCTGACCTGTTGCCTTCAACTGTAAAGTGGAAGGAGCAGTTCTATCTAGTTTTTGCACATGGACTGTACAGATTAATGAGTCAATGCATTATACACCAGGTCCTCAGAAAATTCTGTGCATAAAGCAAACACTGTTTATTTTTTGTGGTATATAAATGACCTTGAGAATATCATCGTCATTTATAATGCAGTGGCAGCAATAAGGAAACAACTTCAATCAATTATCAGCAGTTTTATGGCCTGAGAAAGAAGTCACAGTTTGATGCAAAGAAACAATGAGATTCTGTGAGAAACCCGAGAGAAGCTGAAGCTTAAGTGGGTATCTAGATAATCGATGACTGAAAAATAATTCTGAGGGCAAAGGACACATGCACAAGTATGGTGTGTGTTGGAAGAACATAAGAAAGGAGGCAGGACTGTGAAAGAGGAAGATAAAAAGTAGCAAATGGTATGGCAGTGTAGCCCTGTTGACTAGCTTTAAAATCAACTAGTATATTCACTAAAATTGAAAATTTCTAGATCCATCCCTGATTAACCAAATCAGAACTGATAGGGATGTAACCCACAAATTTGCATTTTAACAGGTTTCTCAGATCATTTTTAAGCACTAAAAATACCCAGTGGACTGCAAGCTCTTAAATGCATGAAACATAGGCTAAAAAGCAATGCAATTCAGAAATGCTTATTCTCTAAGAAGTAAGATGAGCATTGAAAAGGCATTATGAATTCAGATGACAGGAACAGACTCACCATATTCATCGAACCTTATTTAGGAAGGCAGACCCCACCAATCTACACATGTTCCTCACCCCACTGCCCTCATCCGTGTGTCTCTGAGGGGAGGGGCTGGCTGTTACCTCCAGGTTGTCACATGGTCCTCACCCCACTGCCCTCATGCGTGTGTCTCTGAGGGGAGGGGCTGGCTGATACCTCCAGCTTGTCTTTAGGTCTTGGTCTTTCTTTCTTCTATTGTGCTTCTTGGCCCCTTTCCCCAGAGTCCCAGTCTTTTGAGTCCTTCTATAAAGAACACACCTAGAGATGCCAATATTTAAGTTATGCTGATTTGACGTACTCATAGTTGCCACGTTTCTGAATTTAAAAAACATCAGGTTGATTTTTCTCATATTTTGAACATCTAAGGAGCCAAAGGCTCTCTTCATTTGATTTTCCTTGAAGGTTATTCAAGATATCTTTTTCCAGGGTTGATAGTACATCACTCTGGTCATGGAGGAAATGGTGGTTATCATTTGGGGATAAAAACAGTAAATAAAGAAACTAAAAAAACTCATTATTTTTTTTAGGAGGCATGAGGAGAGATTTATAGTTTGAAATGTAGCTCAAGGGGTCAAATACTTCATTAAGTGGCTAGAGCATGATGTGAAAGAAAATGAAACAACTGGCTGACATTATCTCTGGAGTTTTTAATCACTAAAATGAAACTATCAAACAATCTGGCCCTGTGGAAGGAGATACAAATGGTCATAATTACTCAGCCCAAGGAAGATATAGACCTGGCTTCCACAGGTAGATGGAAACAAATGAGGCCCTTGACTCAGTTCAAAGCACTTGGCCAGGTTCATGCATCCTTCTAGTTTTGAGAGATGGCTATAACTCAGGAATCATGATCTGATTTAAGAGAAAGTGGGAAAATGGCTAACTACCCTACTCATGTGGGCAGTAACACGGATTTTAGCTTTGCAAGGATATTTCCTGACAAACCATATGGCCCATTTCTGTCTTTTAATGTTAGAACAATTCCCTAAAATAGTATTTCTTATAAAAATAACATTCTTTTCCCCACTCCACATATCTTGGCATCTGAATGCTATTCTAAGCATTTTAGAAAGATAAATTAGTCCAAGCTATTTACAACGACTACCACTGCTTCAGCCAGAGACAGAGAGCTTTGCTTGAATTCCCAAGTAGAAAACAAGGGTATCATATAAGTCCCAGAAAACAAGCCAAGGCTACAAGTCCTGCTGTGGGCTGGGAGAGGATTTGAAAGGCTGCCAAAGCTTAAGGACTGTGGTGGGGGTACACAGCGGATGAGAAAAGGGGTCTTTTCTCCAAAGTTTTATTCAAGGACTGCATTCTAATGTTCAAGTTGCCCAGCTCCATTATTTCAGCTACCCTGGCCAGGCCTTCCTAACAATAACAAAGAAGCATCAACACGTTAAAAAACGTTTCATTTCTCTAAAAGGCTGGGGCCTGGTCTTTGTTTAATTTATCTTCGGGTGTTCAATATCTGAGAGAAGAAAATTGATTTCAACTCTTATCCTCTCACCGACTCAGGAACCAATTACTCAGATTATAGATCACCATGTGGCGTCTGTTTTTCTTTCCCATGCTTCTTCCTCTGTGAAGACCCAAAGTTTGTTGTTTTTTTTCTCACACGTAGATGAATCTAGTCTGGGCCACTGTGTATGCTGGGACCTCAAGGGCAGAAGACTCCTTGCTGGGCTCCCAGGTGCAGAGGCCCAGAACTCCCTTCTCACTACCGCCACCTCCATAACCTCCCCACTGCTTCCATTAGGCTTAGGACCACAGGTATGGATGAGGCTCTACCAGACTGACAAGCTGCTTCTTGGTGTCTCAAAGGGCAATATGCAAACCACCTGCTTCAGAAGCATCACAAAATGCTTATTAAAATATGGCCTCCTGAGTCAGAATGGGGGTCAGGGAATCTGCACTTTTTTTTAACATGCTCCCCAGGTTCTTCTTCTGAAAGTATAGGTTTAAGAACCATAACCATGGATCTAAAGTTTTAATTTCTAAATCTATTTGTTCTTGAGTCTAATAATGCGTTTGAAAAGTAAAGAACAGCATTTGGATCCTGTGTCCTAGGATTTGGAAAGTGAGAGACTGGATTGTGAGTTATAATGTATTTGGGAAGGACTGAGGACAGGGAAGAACCTAGTAGAAAAAGGCCAACAGCATCCCTCAGTCACTTGTGTATTGAGTAACACAAGCTAGTATAATTGTAAG
This sequence comes from Ovis canadensis, assembly GCF_042477335.2. Lineage (NCBI taxonomy): Eukaryota > Metazoa > Chordata > Mammalia > Artiodactyla > Bovidae > Ovis > Ovis canadensis. The sequence goes on from NC_091251.1 coordinate 82,265,305, forward strand.
TGTGGCCTGGGTATGAATCGGGGAAGTATCCTGGATTTCCCTCTTAAGTGTGAGGGTTGTGTAGCTGCTCCAAAATGAAACAGCAGTACAGTGCTCGCTGCTAAGACACATTACCTATTAAATGGCCATGATGATAGCCCATACACCCTTTGACTTAGGTTTTGTTTACCACTCTTGAGATGTTTGTAAATAAGTTGATGGTTGGGACTCTAGCTTTCCTCAGTTTAAACTCCAACTCTGTCACTTGAGACTAGGAAGTCTTTATTTCTTCTCTATGCCTTAATTTCCCCCATTATGGAATGGATGTGCTTATGGTACCAGTCACTTGTACCTTTAGGATTGTTAAAGGAGGCTGAAAAGCAAAAAAAAAAAAAAAAAAAAAAGCAGGACACAAAATGGATATTAATACTAGTAATCACTGTTAATAACGTCACATTATTGTTAATGAAAACTAATGTTGCACTGGCCAATGAGGAAAAGCTGAACTGCTTAGCTAAAGTCTGAGGAATATTTATGGATTTACATTATCCACATGCTGCCTATCACCTACTGCCACAGACACTTCAAAGTTTACAGCTCTTTGGAATATCATATAATTTTCTGAAGCTTCCACACCGACCTGGTTTTACTCATAAAAGATGGCTGTGAGCCTTGCAAATTGCTCTCATTTCATTTTAGGTCTAATAGGTTGCAATTTGTTTTTGTTCATTTTTTTTTTTAAAGAATGCTTCTTTTAAATCCAGGTCACACTTACCAGCAGACTCTACATAAGCCTCTTACATTGTACAACCTCCAAAATGTAACACAATAACATGTTTGCTGCAACCGCTGCCCTCATACCCCAAAGCATTTACAATACATCTGACAAAGTGTGTCTATTTCCATGGTACCTATCACCATGGCAGCTGAGCAGCACTCCTCTTGGAACAATCAAGTTAGTAATATAGCTTTTGGCTACTGCATCCTAAAAGCTTTGCTCCTGAATAAATAAATGGGAGACTTTCCATTTTGTTTTTTTCTCTTTTTCAAAAGAAGCCCTAAACCCCTCTAAAACAAATTAACTCTTGCTAAACACTTATTAATTTCATAAAAATAAACCCTCTACCCCTCCATACGAGTTAAAGAAACATTTCTTTCTTTTTTTTCATTTAGAGAAACATTTCCAAGCTTCAAGACCAAGCAAAACATACAGACTGTTTTGTGCTTTGAACTGCATTTTAAGATTCTTTTGCATAAAGGTTGAGAAAAGGGATATTGTTGTTGTGTTAGTAGCTCAGTTGTGTCTGATTCTTTGTGACCTCATGGATTGTAGCCTGCCAGGCTTCTCAGTCCATGGAATTCTCCAGGCAACAATACTGGAGTGGGTTGCCATTCCCTTCTCCAGGGATCTTCCATACCCAGGGATAGAACTTGTCTCCTGCATTGCAAGCAGTTTCTTCACCATCTGAGCCACAAAGGAAGCCCAAGAAAAGGGACAATAAAGGATAAATTAGAAGTCTGGGATTAACAGATAAACACTACTCAGCATACAACAGATAAATAATAAGGACCTACTATATAACACAGCGAACTATATTCAGTATCTTGTAATAACTTATAATGGAAAAGAATCTGAAAAAGAACACACACACACACATGAATCACTTTGCTGAATTCTACATGTACCCATTCGTCAAATACTAACTATGGGCAAGGAACAATTCTTAATTTGTACATATGAAGGTCTCATAAGCATCTATGAACCCATCCTCCCTGTATCACCTTCTCCTCAGACTGTGTTCTGGTAACCAGCACTCCTGTTCACACAATCAGTCAAATCAGAACACAAGGATCGCCTCAGATTCCTTGTTCTTTTCCTCTTTGTGTCCACTCTCACGCCTTTATTTCTACTTTCCAAATCCCTCAAGTCCATCCGCTTGTTTTAAACCCTCATCCCTCTGGGATTTTTGTTATGATCTAACTCTGCTCTTGGTTACCAATCTATCCTCATGGAGAAATCTTTCTAAAATGTAAATTGGATCATGGCATTTCTCTTTAAGAAGACAGAAGTCTGCTTAGCATGCCCTGCCTTTTCAGGCACCTTCCCACCTGCCCAACTTCATCTCTCATGCCTTCACCACTGACATCCAGCAATCCAGCAAAACTGCTAATCTGGTTCTTTGAACCCACATGCTATTTCCTCCCTTTGGGACTTTCCACATACCCTTCTTTTCAACTAGGATCCTTTCATCTATTTCATCTCTATGCAAGTTACACATTTTCCAAAACTTAGCTTACGGTTCAGTGCTTCTTGTTTCCCTTCTTCTGAGGCATCACAATTTCTTTGTATATTCTCATGATATTTTATTTATTCAACCAAAATCTACTATGCATCCAATAGTATGCCATTCACTGTTCTGTTGCTGATGTACAGACATGTATAGATATTTCTATAGAGGGACTCCCAACATTTTTACCGCTTTGCTTATTTGTACCTCCTCTGCCCTGAACTGCTGGATGGTATGGAATGGATCATAATCATCTTTGTATTCTCAGAACTTGGCAAAGGTAGTACTTAGTAAGTGTGTATAATGGCAACCCACTCCAGTATCCTTGCCTGGAGAATCCCATGGATGGAGGAGCTTGGTGGGTTACAGTCCCTGGGTCGCAAAGAGTCAGACACAACTGAGTGACTTCACTTTTCACTTTCACTTTCAAACCAACTGAAATAGCAGTGTTTTGACTACAGTGTTTTGAATGATGAAATTTTACAATTGTTAAAGTAACTCATAGTTTCCAATGAGTAGTGCTTGATACTCTACATTAGAGAAAAACACAACTCTATGTTTCCACAGAGCAAAGTCAACTGCATTCAGACAGTACACAGCTCAAGAGTCTTTAAAGATGCTTTGAGATATGAGTGGATAATTCTGAGTTCATAGTCCATAATTAAAGTGACATAGGAGGGCACATTCAGTCCCACTGAAGTCCACTTCTAGAAACTGTGATTTATAATCCATGCTGCACTAATTTGCCTGATAGAAATCTTGTGGTTTTATTCAGCGTTTAGAGATACAGGCAAGAGAAAAGAGTAGAAATTTGATTTATAGCTTTATAGCTAGAGAAGCAACATTTTGGTTCTTGATTAATATTTAAAAAGTCAAACAAAATATCTGACATTCACTCTGTGGTTGATGTATGAATCTGTCAACTCCATTCTCTCTTACAAAGGCATTCTCTGGGTTTTACACTGAGGCTTATTCCAAACTCAATCCTATGTTCTATTTCTATTAAAAATTGCTAATTGGCATCCATCTTTTGCTTTCTTTCACTGAATAAATACATTAATCAGTTTTAAAATGTACAAGATGGTATTAATTTTCATAAGTTAACACTATAACTTTTTTTAATCAAAGTGTTTCCAAATTATCCTTGGATAGGGGAAGTGAAAAACTGCACATTTATAATATGGTTGAGATAGAAAATATATCTTTCAGATTTCAAATTATGTAGATTCAATATAGGGCTTCCTTGATGGCTCAGATGGTAAAGAATCTGCCTGCAGTGCAGGAGACCTGGGTTTGATCCTTGGGTGGGGAAGTTTCCCTGGAGAAGGCAATGGCTACTCATTCTAGTGTTCTTGCCTGGAGAATTCCATGGACAGAGGAAACTGACAGGCTACAGTCCGGCGTCACAGAGTCAAACATGACTGAGTGACTAACACTTTTTTTTTCAGATTCAATATAAATCTTTATCTGTTAATTTATTAAGCATTTAAGACTAGGACTTCTCTCCCTCTTTCTTAACTTTCTTTTGGAAATTGAAAGAAGCATGGTTGGAGGATGTCTTTGGTCAGGTCCCAAACACTATGATGTACTGATAAATTCTCCTAAGACCCATTCACTGTAGGACTGAATGTTGCAAATGATGGGTCTAACCACAACTTGTGAAAACTTCTTTTGTTCCTCAAACCAGGTGAGCCAAGTTTCAAATCTGTTTGTTCATTTCTACTTCCTGAAAGATTAGATACTCTAGCTCAATAACTGGTTCCTTGAAGGGCTCCTTTCTCTTGCTTTAGAATTATTCTTTATTTCCTTAATCTCTTTGGTTTCAGGTAGTTGACCTTAATAGTAAGAAAAGTGTTTTTGGCTTTTGTATACCATGAAAGAGAACAGATGACCCATCTAATTTGTTCTTTTTTGATTTTCAATTCTTCTCAGAGCCAACTCTTTTACTATGAATAGTACCCTAGTGCTTTGATAGCCTTTGTGTAATCCTTATTATCGAGTGCTGTGCTTTGAGCTAGTTTCTCAAAAGTAATAATTTTAGTAATTGACCTTCACAAAACTTCTGAATTTAAAGCTTTGTAATGAATCAACTAAGATATATAGCATGAATATTTAGTTTGTAATTGTATAATCATACAACTGAGAAAGACTTTGAGTTTTAATTAGAACAAAGCTTTATTTTTTTTTTAACAATTTAAAGTCTTCCTCATTCCAACCAGTTCTTCTTACTTAGTTTCTGGTATTTTTACTTATAGTCATTACCATGATTTATTTAAATGAATTTTTTGCAACTATTTCTTGATTTATTAATTAAATAAATATCTGTTACAAAAAATTTAAAAACTTGATGTACTTTCATTATTACTCATTTCCTTTCCAGCTACAGATTTTTTCACTTATTTCAGATACCAAGGTTTAGAAAATGTACATTCTTTTAAAGAGCTATAAATAGGAAGTTCTCTGCCTTATCCATGGAGTAGATAACAAAATTTATGGTATATATATATAGAGTTATTGTTTTACAACAATTTAAATAATATTTATATAGAAATAAGTGATGTATTTAGATTCAAAGAAAGGGCATGTGATCCATGTCACGAAACCTCCCACTGCTCAACAGGAAAAAGCTTCAATTGTAAGAATTCAGTACATTTTCTACTAACTTTTCAACTTTCTTTGCTTTTATAGTTCATATTCAGCTACCACTCTTCCCTATATTTTGCACCATCCACTTCCTTGAATTTACTTTTACTTTGTCAAGGTTTTCTCTTTGAGAATGTTTTTTTAACATGGGGTTCAGTTCAGATCAGTTCAGTTCAGTCTCTCAGTCCTGTCCGACTCTTTGTGACTGCATGGACTGCAGGACACCAGGCCTCCCTGCACACTACCAACTCCTGGAATTTACTCAGACTCATGTCCACTGGTGAGAAGGCAATGGCAACCCACTCCAGTAATCTTGCCTGGAAAATCCCATGGACAGAGGCTGCGGTCCGTGGGGTCGCTAAGAGTCGGGCATGACTAAGCATTTTCAATTTCACTTCTCATTTCATGCATTGGAAAAGGAAACGGCAACCCACTTCAGTGTTCTTGCCTGGAGAATCCCAGGGATGGTAGAGCCTGGTGGGCTGCTATGGGGTTGCACAGGGTTGGACAACGACTGAAGCGACTTAGCAGCAGCAGCAGCATGTTCATTGAGTCAGTGATGCTATCCAACCATCTCATTCTCTGTCATCCCCTTCTCCTCCTGCCTTCAATATTTCCCAGCATCAGGGTCTTTTCAAATGAGTCAGTTCTTCGCACCAGGTGGCCAAAGTATTGGAGTTTCAGCTTCAGCATCAGTCCTTCCAGTGAATATTCAGGACTGATCTCCTTTAGGATGGACTGATTGGATCTCCTTGTAGTCCAAGAGACTCTCAAGAGTCTTCTCCAACACCACAATTCAAAAGCATCAATTCTTCAAGCGTTTGGCTTTCTTTATTTCTCACATCCATACATGACTACTGGAAAAACCATAACTTTGACTAGATGGACCTTTGTTGGCAAAGTAATGTCCCTGGTTTTTAATATGCTGTCTAGGTTGGTCATAACTTTTCTTCCTAGGAGCAAGCATCTTTTAATTTCATGGTTACAGTCACCATCTGCAGTGATTTTGGAGCCCCCAAAAATAAAGTAACTGTTTCCACTGTTTCCCCATGTATTTGCCATGAAATGATGGAACTAGATGCCATGATCTTAGTTTTCTGAATGTTGAGTCTTAAGCCAGCTTCTTCACTCTCTTTTACTTTCATCAAGAGGCTCTTTAGTTCTTCGCTTTCTGCCATAAGGGTGGTGTCATCTGCATATCTGAGGTTATTGATATTTCTCCCAGCAATCTTGATTCCAGCTTGTTCTTCATTCAGTCCAGCATTTCTCATGAGGTACTCTGCATATATGTTAAATAAGCAGGGTGACAATATATAGCCTTGATGTACTCCTTACCTGACTTGGAACCAGTCTGTTGTTCCATGTCCAGTTCCAAATATTGCTTCTTGACCTGCATATAGATTTCTCAGAAGGCAGGTCAGGTGGTCTGGTATTGCCATCTCTTGAAGAATTTTTCATAGTTTGTTGTGATTCACACAGTCAAAGGCTTTGGCACAGTCAATAAAGCAGTAGATGCTTTTCTGGAACTCTTGCTTTTTCAATGATTCAGTGGATATTGGCAATTTGATCTCTGATTACTCTGTCCTTTCTAAATCCAGCTTGAACATTTGGAAGTTCACAGTTCATGTACTGTTGAAGCCTGGCTTGAAGAACTTTGAGCATTACTTTGCTAGCGTGTGAGATGACTGCAATTGTGTGGCAGTTTGAGCATTCTTTGGCATTGCCTTTCTTTGGGATTGGAATGAAAACTGACCTTTTCCAGTTCTGTGGCCACTGCTGAGTGTTCCAAATTTGCTGACATATTGAGTGCAGCACTTTCACAGCATCCTCTTTGAGGATTTGAAATAGCTCAACTGGGATTCCATCACCTCCACTAGTTTTGTTCATTGTGATGCTTCCTAAGGCCCACTTGACTTCACATTCCAGGATGTCTGGCTCTAGGTTGAGTGATCACACCATCATGATTATCTGGGTCGTGAAGATCTTTTTAATATAGTTCTTCTGTGTATTCTTGCCACCTCTTCTTAATATCTTCTGCTTCTGTTAAATCATACCATTTCTGTCCTTTATTGTGCCATATTTGCATGGAAAGTTCCCTTGGTATCTCTAATTTTCTTGAAGAGATTTCTAGTTTTTCCCATTCTATTGTTTTCCTCTATTTCTTTGCAGTGATCACTGAGGAAGGCTTTCTTATCCCACCTTGCTGTTTTTTGGAACTCTGCATTCAAATGGGTATATCTTTTCTGTTCTCCTTTTCCTTTTGTTCTCTTCTTTTCTCAGCTACTTGTAAGGCCTCCTCAGACAACCATGTTGCCTTTTGCATTTCTTTTTCTAGGGGATGGTCTTGATCACTGCCTTCTATACAGTGTCACAAACCTCCATCCATAGTTCTTCAGGCACTCTGTCTATCAGATATAATCCCTTGAATCCAGTTGTCACTTCCACTGTATAGTTGTAAGGGATTTCATTTAGGTGATACCTGAATGGTCTAGTGGTTTTCCCTACTTTTTTCAATTTCAGTCTGAATTTGGCAATAAGGAGTTCATGATCTGAGCCACAGTTAGCTCCTGCTCTTGTTTTTGCTAACTCTATAGAGCTTCTCCATGTTTTGCTGCAAAGAATATAATCAATCTGATTTCGGTGTTGACCATCTGGTGATGTTCATTTGTAGTCTTCTCTTGTGTTGTTGGAAGAGGGTGTTTGCTATGACCAGTGCATTCTCTTGGCAAAACTCTGTTAGCCTTTGCCCTGCTTCATTCTGTATTCCAAGGCCAAATTTGCCTGTTACTCCAGGTATCTCTTGACTTTCTACTTTTGCTTTCCAGTCCCCTATAATGAAAAGGACATCTTTTTTGAGTGCTAGTTCTAGAAGGTCTTGTAGGTCTTCATAGAACCATTCAACTTCAGCTTTTTCAGCATTACTGATCAGGGCACAGACTGGATTACTGTGATATTGAATGGTTTGTCTTGGAAACAAAAAGAGATCACTCCTTTTTTAAAATTTTTTTTAATTTTAATTGGAGGCTAATTACTTTATAATATTGTAGTGTTTTTGCTGTACATTGATAGGAATCAGCCATGGATGTACATGTGTTCCCCATCCTGAACCCCTCTCCCACTTACCTGCCCATCCCATCCCTCTGGGTCATCCCAGTGCACCAGCCCTGAGCACCCTGTCTCATGCATCGAACCTGAACTGGCGATCTGTTTCACATATGATAATATACACGTTTCAATGCTATTCTCTCAAATCATCCCACCCTCGCCTTTTCCCACAGGGTCCAAAAGACTGTTCTATACATCTGTGTCTCTTTTGAGATCACATCCAAGTGTGCATTTCCGACTCTTTTGTTTAACTATGATGGCTACTCCATTTCCTCTAAGGGATTCTTGCCCACAGTAGTAGATATAATGGTCACCTGAGTTATTTGAACGGAAAAACTTTCAAAGTCTGCAAGTCAGAAAATATCTTGATTTTGCTGTTTTACATGAATAATAGTTTGGGTGAGTGAGTGTAGAAGTCTAGACTCCATATCATTCCCCCACACAAATCTGAAATTCCCGTTCCTCTGTCTTCTCGTGTACAGTGCTGCCGCTGAGAAACAGAATATCCGACTGATTTTCATTCCTTCATTCTTTATTCTTCATTCTCTATTCTTCCTTCAACTCCCCACTCTGGAATATTAAAAGGTATCTTACAGTTCTAAAATTTCATCAGATTATGTCTAGCTATGCCTCTCCTTCCATTCTCCCCATACTAGGTAGAGATTTTCAGCTTGAAGATTCATATCTTTCTAAAGCTCAAGGAAATGTTCTTTTTCTGTTGTTATTAGTATTTTGGGTATTATTACTTCCTCCTTTCCATTGTTCTGAAACTCTGATTAGATGATGCGCTTCCTTACGTAGGCTCCAGGTCTTTTACATTGTTGGTGATTTTAAGCGTTACGTTTTACTCTCTGGGAGAGTTCTTTGATATCAAATTCAGATCATCAAGTGGGTCTTTAGCCTTATCTATCATTCTACTGTTCAAGTTAATCCACTGGATTTTTAAACATCATATTCATAATTTCAAGGAACACATTCTCCTTTGTCCTTCACTCACAGAGATTATTTTCATTTTGTGGTTAAAGTACTTTTCTCTAATCACTGTAAGGATACTAATTAGAGTTTTTAAAAGAGTCTTTCACCCCTTCCACCCATTTTCTTTGATTTATCTCTATTTCCTTTTGGCCAGTTACTCATTTGTCTTTTTAAAATGAGTAACTGTCTTTTTAAAATTTGTTTCCCCTCTTGGTTTCCTTTCATGTTGTTGGTTTTTCTCAAATTCTGGTGGAGGAGAGGAAAAAGATTTCTTCAACCTTCTTAAAGTATCTGGCTGGGCTTGAAAATTAAACAGACAAAGACAGGAGAAAAGCATACAAACTTATTTAATCTAAGTTTTACATTACAGGAAGTCTTCATAAGGAAATGAAGACTCAAAGAAAGGTTAAACCTGAGTATTTTTATATTAGGTTTGATAAAGAGTGGAAAGTCATGGAAAGATATGATAGGGAAGAGTATGAAGTAAGTATAAACTGAGGGTCACTTAGCAAGGCCTGTTCATTCAGATTTCTCTCTGTGTCCCTTTGTCTTTGAAGATGAAGATGCTCCTCACCTCTAGGTATGGATAAGGTACCTCTCACATTAGGGTCTTATGACTGGCTTCAGGGGAAAGTCAGAAAGTCCTTTCTATACACACCATTTCTCAAATCCTTTCAGTTTGAAATATTCAGCATGCCATGATACCATATGTTAGGGTGGTGTGTCCTGAACACTCTCACTAGTGACTTCTTTTCCTTTTTATCTTTTTAAAAACAGCTTTATTGAGGTGTAACAGGTGTAATTTTAAATTCACCAAAATCTGGTGATCTTGATTGTGATTCTTACCTATGAATGAAGGACACAATTGATAAGATAACTTATACACTATTGATAGACATGTTTTCCCATTGATAATAAGTAAGATTCTCCAGTAAGGAAATAATTCTCAACCTTAAGTACATCTTAGCATCATAAAAGATATTTTTAACAATGCAGATATCCAGGCCCTGTCTCAGGCCAATTAAATTAGCAGTGGGGCTTAGGCATTAGTATTTTTTTTAAACTCCTCAGATATTTTAATGTGCAGTCTGGTTAAGAAGCACTGCTGTTAGGTATGTGTGCAGGAAAACAAGCTCATACACCCAGAGCTCTCAATTACCAGAGCAAGAGGGCTACCGTTTGGGAAAGGAAGTGTTTAGTGTTTCTGGAAAGAAATGCCAATCCTCTTTTCTTCTGCCTCTATATCTTTTGTGGAGGTCTGGAGTTTCTTCTCCCGGAAACCAGAGTTCTCTTTTAAGGTGCCTTCCCTAGCAGGAAGGAGTGCTTTCCTTAGAAAATGTATGGCCAAAACCACCACGATATTGTAAAGTAATTACCCTCCAATTAAAAGAAATAAATTAATTTTAATGCCATTCTCCCAATAAAAAATCAGAAAGTGTTCTCTAGCTTTAGCCAAAGGTCTCAAGCCCTCCTACAGTTGGGAGCCCTGCTGTCTCACTCATGCTTACACACCCGGAAAGGTTCCCCAGCCCCCATCGCTGCAGTATCTGTTAAGCTGGGGGCTTTTCTGGGTTTTCTTGGGATGAACTGCACCAAGAGCTGGTGTCTGGATTATGGTTTCCTCTGCAATTTCTTTGCCAATCCAATCTGATCTGCTCTCTGTTTTTCAGAAATTCTTCAAAACTTCTTGTCCACTGAGTTTACTAGTTCATATTTTCCAATGCTTATATAAATGTATAATTTTAAAAATATTTTCTGTCATCTCAGTGGAAAAATGGGAAGAAGGTGGACACAATTGCTTGCTCTGTTGTCTTAGACTGAGAGTCCCTCAAATCATTCTGGATGTCTTCCACTGCTGCTGCTAAGTTGCTTCAGTCATGTCCAACTCTATACGACCCCAGAGACGGCAGATCGCCAAGCTCTCCCGTCCCTGAGATTCTCCAGGCAAGAACACTGGAGTGGGTTGCCATTTCCTTCTCCAAGGCATGAAAGTGAAAAGTGAAAGTGAAGTCGCTCAGTCATGTCAGACTCTTAGCGACCCCATGGACTGCAGCCTACCAGGCTCCTCTGTCCTTGGGATTTGCCAGGCAAGAGTACTGGAGTGGGGTGCCATTGCCTTCTCCGGGATGTTTTCTAAAGCCTGGTAAAAGTTTAACCCCATCACCAAACTTTTCTCAGAAAATGTAACCAGTGTTTTATTAATACATAACTGTTCCTGCCTTTGCTATAACTCAGTTGGAGTTATTTGGAAACTCACTTAACATCTTTGTATTGGTTCTCCTCATTTTTAAATAGAAGAGGGCTAATAGGGATTTTCTAAATTTCTTCCCATCATTAATATTTAAGGATTATAAAATTGTCTTTAGACTAGGATTCTGCCACTATCTGAAAATCAGTGTGTCCTGTGTAAAATACCTTTTTTAATGAAGAGAGGCAGGACCTTCATGTATTATATAACTAGGACACTCTGGCTTCCCCAGAGTTTAGTATATCTACTTTAGAGGAAGAAGTAAAATAGAATAATGTACAAGCAACTAACCCAGTGGCTACTTTAGATTTAATGGTCACAGAAGTCCTCTCCGAGGAGATGTCATATAGGCTGAGAACAGAATAAAAAGATAGAAACAGTCATAGAAAAATCAGGAACAGAGGAAAATGCTAGGTAAAGAGAACAGTTAGTGCAATACCCATTTACTAGACTATTAATGCACATTTCTATGTTCTTTTAATTGACTGTGGATCCTGGTTTTAACTCTTTTTGCACAAAGTATGCTTTAACTCTGGTAGCCCAATTTGATGGAGAAGGAAATGGCAACCCACTCCAGTATTCTTGCTTGGAGAATCCCATGGATGGAGGAGCCTGGTGGGCTATAGTCCATGGGGTTGCAAAGAATCGGACACGACAGAGTGACTTAACTAACTAACTAACTAAGCCCAATTTGATACAGATGCTGCTGCCCAAAGCTGTTTTCTCCTTGTGCCTTACTTTTGCTTATAATGCATTCAGACAATGCTACTATAGAAAAATGCATGGAATAAAAGAATCCCTGTGAATCCAAGGCAAGGCTAGTCTACAATAGGCTAGTCTACTACAATAGGCAAGTTCTGCGAAAAGAAGAAATCAGTTTGCTTCACAATACACACCCAAAGATGATTTTGGATGCATTCAGAAGATGCTCAGAACCAGACTGACTTTTTAGTTCCTTCACTTTTGTGCATATCTCAGTTTGGTTTAAAGGAGATGCATCTCAAAGCAAATGGTCCATTTGGTTACGAAATGTTACTTTCATTCTAAATACCATCTTTCAGCATAGGGCCTTCACCTGCATTTGCATTCTTCATTCAGGTGTTTTGTTATTCAGCTCTTATTCCTCACTTGGCCAGTCACTATTTTGTTTTTTAAATCAGGATTCATTTTTTATTTCAATAAATTATCGATCATAGTCAACTCTCAACAAAGGTAATGCTAGAATGGCAATTAAATTACCTATCTGGAAATGGAGAGCCATAGCTCAAGTGGGAAGGTGGGAAAAATCACTCTCAGTGAACATAAAAGATTAGCAAACATCATAAGAACGGAAGGAAAAATAACATTTGTGACTGTGTGTGTACTAACTTATATACAGCACACTTGAGAGTTGGAATTGAATCACAAGATACTTCATATGACAAAGGATAACTAAATATCTTTTTCAAGAAACATTATCTGCAAGCTTCTGAAAATAATTCTGAAGGTTTGCATGGTGCAAAATATTAAAGTACATCAATTACAAAACTGAGAATTTGCCATATGGTGACTTAGAATCTCAAAACTTCAGGTTGAAAAGAAAAATCTGTTATATTCTTCTACCTTCTACAATATTCAGTATTCACTGCCAAGTTCTCAACATTATGAACCAAATTATAGTTAGATATGCAAATTACTGGTTACACAACACAAAGCCTAATAAGACTGTGAACTTATACTAGCTCCTTTTCTCTCTCCCAAACCCAATGCTGGAGATGCCACAGAAAGAAACAGGAGTAACGGATCTTGGAAACTCATATACAGACTGAGAAATCCTTTCAAGGAGAGTAGTGTTTGGGTTCCAGTGTGCACAGCAGATAATAGTCCAGAGTGAGAGGATAGGCAACCACAGGGGAAAGACTGGAATGGAGCATCCTCGTTTTCTTCTCCCCTTACTGCCCTGGGGTAGATCACTGGTGGCAGAAAAACAGCAATACCCACTCTCAGGGTGGCACTGGAGCATTCCCCCATCCTCTAGGGTGAAGAGACAGAGAGGCTCCCAGAAAGGCATTTGGGGGTGCTTTGGTTGAATGATGGGTAGAGGCGGTCAGTGGTGAGCTGGTGGGGCAGGAGGGAACATCAAGCCTAGACCATAACAGCAGAGACCTTCTACTCTGAAGGACACTCTTTGCCACTCTCTAGGCTTACTATGAGGGGCCCAAGCTAGAATCTCCAAATAAATAAAACATAACTGATCAAACTATGGGGTAAAACGATTAATTGAAAATCAAAGCTGCATAGAATAATGAACCCTGAACAGAAGGTCATAGATCAAGCACACAAAATATTAACAAAATTTTATAAGATTTAAATATCACAATTTAGCTCAAACTTATATGCGACACAGAATAGATATTTTGTTTTCTTTAAGCATACATAAAACATTTGCAAAAATAAACTACTTGCCAGGGCACAATGAAAACCTTAATAAATCTCAAAGAATCAACATTATAGACATTCAAGATTAACCAAAATGTAATAAAATTAAAAATCATAGGGAAACTATAAAAAATTATATCTGAATGACAGTGAAAAACACATGTCAAAATTTGTGAGAGTTTTAAATATATTAGTCAGAAAATAAGACACTAAAAATAAATGAGTTGTATTTTTCAACTCAAGTGTTAGAAGAGCAATAGAAAGAAATCCAAAGAAATAAGTGAGAAGGAAACAATATGAAAATAAATCAATAAACAGAGAAGAAAATAACAAAAATGGAAAAGATGAAAAACCAAAATCTGCTTATTTGAAAAGATTAGTAAGACAAACTGGATTGATCAAGAAAAGGAGAAAGAAGAAGAAAATAAATAAAATGTAACATGACAAAGAAGAAATAGCTACAAACAGAGATTACAAAATAATACTACGGGCAACTATGTATCAGTTATATGGAAACTAGAATGAAATGCATATATTTGGGGGAAATACAGTAAAAATTAGTACAAAAAGGAGACAAAATTTCACACTAAACAATAGTCTTCAAAGAAACTGAAATAGTAATCAAAGACTTCCTCCATAAAAGAAACTCATAGATTCCAGGTGGCTTTACATTTCATTTCTATCATACTTTCAAAGATTAGATGATGCTTATTTCATGCAAGTTGTTCCAGAAACAAAGAGGGAAAACTATCCACACAATTTTACGTTGCAAGTATAATCTTGATTCCAAAATAGGATGAGTGAGGGCAGTACAAGAACAATGACTGCAGGCTCCAGTCATTTATGAGAGGCAGTAAAGCACCGCATGGAGGTACAGGGATTCCAGGGTCAGGCTCTCTGAGTTCCAACTGCAGCTTCACCACTGACTAGCTGTGTGGCCTTGGGAATGTTACTTGACTTGCTCATGTCTTAGTCTCTTCATCAGTAAAATGAGAATGATGAGAATTAGTATATATGTCGTAAGCTGTGAGTGTGTCAAAGTCCTTGGTCAGTGCCTGGTATGAAATATACTATAAATAAGTAAATATCCTATATATAATAAATATCCTATAAAAATCCTATAAGTAAATATCCTATAAATATCCTAAAGTAAATATTCTATAAGTCAGAGATCCCCAACGTTTTTGGCACTAGGAACTGGTTTCAAGGAAGAGGAGTTTTCCGTGGACCATGGAAGTGTGTGGGGACAGCGTTTTCAGGATGATTCAATGACATGGCATTTATAGTGTATTTTATTTCTAATCTAATGCCACCACTGATCTTATAGGAGGTACCAGTCCACAGCCTGGAGATTGGGGACCCCTGCAAGTGTTAGCAATTGCTAATATTGACATGAATATCAAATTTATAAATATTAGCTAACCAACAAATATTAAAATGCTATATAAAACAGTAATCAAACCAGAGTTTATTTTAGGAATGTAAGACTGTTTAACTTTAGAAAATCTATCAATTTAAATGTACTACATTAATTGACCGAAAGAGAAAAATCACATGACTATCTTAGTAGATGTGGATAAAAAATTTAAAGTTAAATTCCTATTTATGACTAAAAAATATTGAAGAAGTAGGAATCAAAGGAAATTTCCTTGATTATAATTGTATGTAGAAATCAAATTACAGATATCATACTTAATGGAGAAAGTTTAAATGCAGTCCTTGTATGATTAAGCATAAGACAATTTTGATCATCTATATAGAAATTCCAAAAGATTCAACAGACATGATATGGAACTAGCATGTGAGTTTGGCAAATGTGTCAGACATAAAATATATATGTATATATGGCAACCCACTCCAGTATTCTTACCTGAAGAACGCCAAGGACAGAGGAGCCAGGTGGGCTGTCCATGGGGTGGCAAAGAGTCGGACATGACTGAGTAACCAACACACATGCACACATGCACACACACACACACACACACACGGGTATACACACAGAGCATTCCTCTATACCAACAACAGCCAACAAAAAATACACTGTTTAATTTACGACAGCAATGGAAAATACTGGAATTAGCCTAAAAGGTACAAGATAATTATGTAGAAAAATTTTAGATTCCATTGAGAATCCAATAAATAAAAGACTCAAGTAAGTGGAGGTACATATTCTGTGCATGAATGAAAAACTTAAGATTATAAAGTGTCAATTTTCTCCTAGTTGAATACATGAGTTCAATTCAATTCTAATAAAAATTCCAGTATGATTTTAGAACAACCTAAAAAATTTATTATAAAACTTATATGTAAGAATAAAGAACCATCAAAACTAAGTCAACTATAATAGCCATAAAACAAATGCTTTGACACAAGAATGGAAAATTAAGCCAATGGAAGAGAATCAAGAGCTCACAAACAAAACCACAGATTTAAACCTGGTATATGATAAAGGTAGTAGCATGGGTTCTGAGGAACAGGATAAACTGTCCAATAAATTCTGCTGAGAAAATCAACTCATTACACATGAAGTACAGAATGCTAGATTCTTAACTCACACTATATTCAAAGGTAAACTACAAACGGATTAAGTAATTAAATGTAAATCTAGATAGTAAAAGATAATGCAATAAAATAACTCTGTGCCTTGAAAATGTGTTTTAACCAAAAAGCAGAAATCACAAGGTGAAAAATCTGAAAATTTGACTACATTAAAATAAGAACTTTTGCTCAACAAACTACACAATAGAGTTAACAAATAGGTGATAAACTAGAGGAAGGTCTAAACCAATAAGAGAATAAATAAGAAAAAGATGGAAAATCAAATATAACTAGCCAATTCACATATAAGGAAGCCTGGACACCTGTAATTAAGAAAAAGAAAGAGCCTTTTATTTCTGCCAGATTCATCAGAATTAGAAATTCAGATAATACCAAATGTTAGCAAGAAGAGGGGAGATGAAGAGGAAATAAAATCTTTCCATGCCTGAGTAGTCAAAGATATGGTTTTCCAGTAGTCATGTATGGATGTGAGAATTGGACCATAAAAAAAACTGAGTGCCAAACAATTGATGCTTTTGAATTGCGGTGTTGGAGAAGACTCTTAAGAGTCCCTTGGACTGCAAGGAGATCAAACCAGTCCATCCTAAAGAAAATGAGTCCTGAACATCTGGAAGGACTGGTGCTGAAGCTGAAGCTCCAATACTTTGGCCACCTGAAGTGATAGCCAACTCATTTGAAAAGACCCTGATGCTGGGAAAGATTGAAGGCAGGAGGAGAAGAGGACAACAGAGGATGAGATGGTTGGATGGCGTCACTGACTCAATGGACATGAGTTTGAACAAGCTCTGGGAGTTGGTGATGGACAGGGAAGCCTGGCGTGCTGCAATCCATTGGGTCACAAAGAGTTGGACGTGACTGAGTGACTGAACTGAATTGAACTGAACTGAGGTATCATGGCTGATATCTGAACTGAATTGAATTTCAGTTCAGTGATACTCATTAAATTCAACTGAATGAATTCAAGGAATTCAATTGAATGAATTCAGTGAAATTCAATGAGTTTCAGTTCAATGATACCTCAACTGAGCTGAATTTCATGGCTGCAATCATCTGCAGTGGTTTTGGAGCACAAGGAAAATAGCCTGTCACTGTTTGCACTGTTTCCCCATCTATTTGCCATGAAGTGATGGGACTGGATGCCATGATCTTAGTTTTTTGAATGTTGAGTTTTAAGCCAACTTTTTGACTCTCCTCTTGCACTTTCACCAAGAGGCTTCTTTAGTTCTTCTGTAGAAGGGAATGGCAAATCATTTCAGTATTCTTGCCTTGAGAACCCCATGAACAGTATGAACTGAGATATGCAAATACCTAATGAAGTAGCAATCCCTTCATAGTATGTATAGACTACAGAAATTCTGCCATAGGTTTACAAGAAGACACATGTGGGATACTTACATTAGTGTTGTGTATGAATGGCAGTGGGGGATTGGAAGCCATCTAGGGGTCCATCATCAGGGAGCAAGGAATGAATGCAGAAGTGAACTCTGACAGAAGTACACAATGAGATATGATGCAATAGATGCAAGAAATTAACTCGTTGCACATGTAACACAGTTAAAATAGAATATATAAGAAACAAAATGAGAATTGTGGCACAGCATCACTTTTAAAATTTCAAAACACTTATACCAAACATCTAGTTTATACACACAAGCCCAAGGATATCTATTAGTCCCTCTAGAATGGATGATGAGAAGGACAAGGGAATGGGAGTGAGTCAGCAGAAAGAAGAGGTAAAATCAAATAACACAAAATCAGAGAGGTGTTTTGATTGATTGATTGATAAGTATCCATATAATCATATTAAAGAACATGATTAATCTGCATTTCTGCATTTGAGGAGTGCGTTCCCTACATTTATCATGAATAGAAAACCACTGCAATATACCAATAGCCAATCATTTTATGTGCCTAAGCAGAAACTGAGGTTTCCAGAGTAAAAAAAGATTTAGCTTGTTCACTCTCACAGACATATTAAATCCATTTGTATGCTCTTTGAAAGTCGTAGGCTCAGTCAACATTATCATTGTTTATTTGAAAGTATCTTATGTCTTCAGACCTGATCAGATTAATTTGGTCACTCTGACACAGCAATAGTATATTAAAAATACCTTAAATAATATGGAATAGTCTAATTAGACTATTAGAAGCAATATATTTTCTTAGACCTTGAATTAAATCCTTCATTTGAAATGACTGTATTATTAATATTGCTGCATTGGTTGAAATGACCTACAGATGACTTCTCTGTAATGTTTAGTTTGAAATGGGACATTTCTGCATTTTCTAGATAATATTCATCATAGTCAGAAATTCGATTAATGTTGACTTAAACTTATTACATTCCTTAATTATACATTTTAAGAAAGTATTTTTTTCTAATGTCAACAATGGTCACTGACGTTAACATTATTCATATAATGCTCAAAACACAAATGGTTTCTTAGATCCTTCCATTTTTACTCATTTAGGGCAACAGCGACACTATCCAGCTTATGTATCTACTTAAATTGCATGTTATATCTTGGGAGGGTTCTTTGGTGGTCATCCTAGTTTTTCTCCAAAGGCCCATCAGAAGGGTTCTGCTTTGTTACAAAATTATCAGTCCTAGTAACTATGAAAGAACTTAACCCAAAAGTTTTGCCATGTGCATCAAAAGGATCTGATACAGTAATGTTGTTTCTTTTAAGGTTTCATGTTTAGCACTATATATAAGTTAAAGCCTCACAAATCTCCCAGTATACATTGAACTAAAAGGTTTTTAATTTCAGTTATTTTCAAAACAGAACATTATTTTTTATAGCAATGTAGCTGAATGCCAGAAAGTCCAAGGAGTCTGACTACAGTTTTAATGCTGATTCATAGTAATCAGTAATTATTTGTTCGGTACCTTATTTGTTTCTCCTTTCTTTCATCTTGCTTATCCAACCATTGACTTCAGACTTGGTAATATGGCATACTTCAGCTAATGGTGTATGAGAGAACATTCATCTTCCACATCTGAGCAGAAACTTCATGTGAAGTGTGGCTGGGCTGGGGCCCTCTTGCTTCATTTATCCTTGCACCAGGAGAACAGCATGTCTCCTTTAACTTGGGTTCCAAAATGGAAAAGCACATGGAGCTGAGCCCACCAAAGTTTCAGTTCAGTTCAGTTCAGTTCAGTCACTCAGTCGTGTCCGACTCTTTGTGACCCCAAGAACCGCAGCACACCAGGCCTTCCTGTCCATCACCAACTCCCGGAGTTCACCCAAACCCATGTTCACTGAGTCGGTGTTGCCATCTACCCATCTCATCCTCTGTCATCCCCTTCTCCTCCTGCCCTCAATCTTTCCCAGCATCAGGGTCTTTTCAAATGAGTCAGCTCTTCGCATCAGGTGGCCAGAGTATTTGAGTTTCAGCTTCAACATCAGTCCTTCCAATGAACACCCAGGACTGATCTCTTTTAGGATGGACTGGCTGGATCTCCTTACAGTCCAAGGGACTCTCAAGAGTCTTCTCAACATCACAATTTAAAAGCATCAATTCTTCGGCACTCAGCTTTCTATATAGTCCAACTCTCACATCCATACATGACTACTGGAGAAACCATAGCTTTGAAGCAGAGCCAAATTGTGATATAACATGCAGAAGAAAAACTATTTCTTGTTGTAAACCACTGAGCTCTGGGATTTATTTGTTATAAACTAGAGGAAGTTAGAGAATTCATGTATTTAGGGAGTGACAAAAGAATTTACCATCTGCTTTGTCCGCATAAATTAAGAATAATCTTTTACTTTTCTGACTTTATTGATTCCTACATTTCATTATTTCAGCACAGGTTCTATTTAACTGTATAGAATCTAACCTATCAATAACAGAAAAATTCTAGCACTTTACAGATTGAGTCTATAAAAATATTCAAATGATATGTTGACTTGGCCCAAAATCTTATATGTATTGACCACACATTAGAATGATGACATGGGGGTGGTAGGGCAGGGGAGTGGTAATCTTAAGCTTTCTTTATGTGGAAGAACCAAAGGGTGACCAAATAGTGGTGAAACGGAACCCAGAGGCACTCTCAGTTGCTACCATTTACACTTCCTTCAAGCAGGTAAATTCTTTGAGGCGCCCTGGTCAACCTTCCAGTTTGATAGCCACCAATACACTATCCCCCAGCCTAGGAAGGAACCCCCGAAAGGAAATGATAATATGTTTTTCATAATTTTATTTACTCATTATTTTCATTTGGAACCTAGTACAAGGCTTGTAAATAATAGACATTTAATAATGTTTATTGAATGAGTAAAAAGAATGATTGTATGCATAGTGCAATTCCCTATTAATTGTTTAACTGACAAAGAAGAGTTTGATAGAAAATACATGCGAGTTACGTCCACTGTTTCTCATCCTAGACATGTTGTCTATAAATGCTGCTTTCCCTTTTGCCTTTGAGTAGGAGATGACAAGGAGGAAAGGGATCACCAAGGAGGAGTCTTCTCAGCTTTCACTTTGTCTTAACAACCTTCACTAGGGGTACTACTCTCCAGGAACATTCAGCTCCAGGCTGATGTATGCGGAACCAACAAGGATGCCAGACTATGGATTCAGAAGGCAAAGGCAGAAGAAGCAACTAGGTACTGTGACTTTTCTTCTACTGGATCTCAAGTTCCTTCAGGTCAAGGAAGACACTGTACTAGGTGGAAAACATATAAACGATGACAGACAAAGCATTGTTTAAGCCCTTCGAGAGCTTACACTCACTCTATCAGGGATATACTCATTAATGAATGAATACAGGAATAAATCTGCAATTTAAAATGATGATAAAATCTACAAAGAATAGCAAGCTACTAGAAATTTAATGTGGTTTAAAATTTTTACTTCTTAGGGCTCTCATTTTATTCTTGGTTTCCCTGGAGGTGTAGGCAGATTTAGCCGGTGAAGTTGATGTCAGAGCAGGTATTCAGCGAAGTTTCCAACAATTTAGCTAAGTTTTAAACTTCGAGACTTTTCCACTGTCAACAGCAATTTAATAACTGCATTAACCTGCCTGGCAGAGGACAAGGTCATGTGCCTTTATGCTGAGGCCACAGGTAGAATGACTTTGCTTTTAAAGCTTCAGGAGCATTGCTAAATGCATAGTCACTTCCAAATAAATGAATGACTTGGCCCACAGCAGAATTACCGTGGTGTCTTCAGATGGCTCATTCCCAGGGCCAAGATATCACTTAAAAGGTCAATAGCATAACTTAATCAAAGGACAAGTTGTATATGTGTGTGTGTGTGTGTGTGTATTCTTAGGTCTTATTGTGAAAGAAGAAAGGCTATTGTAATTCTGTTTCATTTTTTTAAAGGAGAAAATCTCTTGCTGAATTAATGGAAAATGCAGTTGACTACAACTACATGAACTGATCCTGGGATCAGGGCCAGAAGGCCTACTGACAAATTCACATGCTCTCAGCAACAAATTTCTGGATTTCTACAAAGGTATGAAATCCCCCCTGTGATTCTCAGGGGTCCTAAATACTCACTGAAGAAGCTGGAAGCTACTATAACCTAACAGTCAAAGGATGCAATCTAGACAAGAGTCGTTCCTCCAAGAGGGATGGGTCTGTCACAAAGCAGAGATTCAGATCAATAAGGATAGATGATGAAGAAACAATTTTTCAGGATTTCCTATTCCAGGCTCCTAGATCCTAAGTCTAAGAAACATTACATCAGTAAGACCTTCTTCAACCTCAATAGGCAAAGAGCAGGAAATACATGACCTAGAAACTTTTTAAATGAAACTGCTTATTCTCAAAGAATATGACTGCTGTAATGCTGTGAAGTAACCACTGGATAATCTCGAGTTTAGGTTACGTTGGTTACGTTAGGTTACGTGGTAGAGTCTCATTTTTTCTGCTCTATTTGTTCCCCAGGGGAAGAGTTCTCAGAAAAACAACATTTTGTTTTGCTGTGAATAAATGCTAACTAATGAACAGCAATCAGACTCTACTCCTTTCTTCCTCTCAAAAACACCTCATCCTCTTTCAAGACTGGCTCAAATATCATCTCATCTTGGTACACGTCATTAATTTCCCCATGTAATTACTGGCTTCTCCTCTGTGTTCCATGTTCATATCTTTGTTATTCTATTCATAACTGTACACTGTGGTTATCTGTATAGATGTCTTTCCCTCTGTACAGAGTGATGATTTTCTTGAAACTACCATCCTATCATGCTTCCCAGGTGGCTCAGTGGTAAAGAATCTGCCTGCCAATGCAGGAGACGTGAATTTGATCCCTGGATTGGGAAGATTTCCTGGAGAAGGAAATGGCAGCCCATTCCAGCATTCTTGCCTGGAAATTTCCATGGACAAAAGAGCCTGGTGGGCTGCAGTCGACTGGGTCACAAAGAGTCGGACATGACTGAGTGCCAGAGTACACAGGCATGCACCATCCTATGTTGCTTATCATTGAGTTCTCAACTGAGAGCACTGTTTATTACCAAGCAAATGCTGAATAAATGCCTGCAGAATTGAACTTAAATCTGAAAAATATTCTAATAGCCCATCATAGAATTTGGGCTCCCAAACCTTCCATCCATGTTAAGTAGGAAGCAAGGGATCATCCCTACAGATAATGTAAAAATTGGCAGAGATGGCAGATGCACTGAGCGAAAGCTCAGTTCAGTTCAGTTCAGTCGCTCAGTCATGTCTTACTGTTTGTGACCCCATGGACTGCAGCTTGCCAGGCTCCCTGTCTGTCACCAACTCCTGGAGTTTATTCAAACTCATGTCCATTGAGTCGGTGATGCCATCCAACCATCTAGTTCTGTCATCCCCCTTCTCTCACCTTCAATCTTTTCCAGCATCAGGGTCTTTTCCAATGAGACAGTTCTTCGCATCATGTGGCCAAAGCACTGGAGTTTCAGCTCCAGCATCAGTCCCCCCAATGAATATTCAGGACTGATTTCCTTTAGGATGGACTGGTTGGATCTCCTTGCAGTCCAAGGGACTCTCAAGAGTCTTCTCCAACACCACAGTTCAAAAGCATCAATTCTTCGGCACTGAGTGAAACAATATTCTCAAATCTTGACAGACTGAAAAAATGCGGTTAACCTAACAAGATCATGTTAAGCAGGAATAAAATGCAAGGTCTAGTACTTCTACCCAAAGTTCCAACCACAATAAATATCATCAACATATGAGATAAATATATTAATAAGAACTGACTAAAGATGGAAAGTAAGCTTGGAAGCAGTGAGTTTCTTGTCACTAAGAATCATAAACTTTTAGATTCCCTCCAACCCAGAAATTCTTTGATTCTGAGATCTTTGATCATTTGAATTTAAAAAAATGGAGGTTCCAGAAAAAGATAAAGTCATCTCAACAGTGATAATTTCTAGTATTACATCCCACTGAAAGAATGAGTAGTCATAACAGTCTGTCATTTTATTTATAGATTACAACACCTACTTTTTGTAAAGCATTAAGAATCAAGCTAAAAATATATTGTGACCGAGAAAGTCCTCTATCTTTCTGTAAGCACTAGATTTAAGATGTGTTTCTCAGATAAACATTGTTTGCAGATAACCTTGCTTCTAGAGTATTCTGAAACTTTTAGTGGTGAGTGGTAGTCTATTTTATTAATACCTGTACAACCAGAGTTGCTGAGTAATATTTTTATCCGTTTTGGTACAGTCAGTGTTTTTCTAGAGTAGATTCAAATAAAGGAGCAAGTGATAACCCATTTGAATCATTTCCAGCTGGAAGCCTGTTGTCATTGATATCAACAAAATAGACACCACAGGCGATACGTCTGAAAGAACTATGTTTTCAATCTCATCATGGCTAATATAAAAGTGTTCTACATGTGTATGAACCAGGTTAGAATGTCATTACCTAAGAAATGGAGGTAATATCTTTTTCTTAAGTGGAAAACAAAACTTGTTCCAAAATCACCTAAATATTGAGTAAGCAGCATATTTTTCTGCACTTAAGTTTTTATGAAAAAGAAGAAAATGGTTTAATAAGTAATAAAGGTGCATCCAGCAAGTTGATATTAAGAATTTAGTGAGGGAAAAAAGGAGAAAGCAACTTTTAGTTTATATCTCCTGGTAAGAATTTAATGGGCTTCCTGGGTGGCACAGTGGTAAAGAATCCGCCTGCCAATGCAGGAGATGCAAGAGAGGCAGGTTCGATTCCAGCGTTGGGAAGATTGCTTGGAGGAGGAAATGGCAACCTCTCCCAGTATACTTGCCTGGATAATCCTGTGGACACAGGAGCCTGGCAGGCTACAGTTCATGGAATTGCAAAGAATCGGACACAACTGAGCGACTGAGTACACACACAGACACACACACAAGAATTTAACTTCCAATCACTGGAAATGAAAATGGACAAAAGGGTAGCAGTTTATAGGGTTCTGGGCCCAGTGCTTGACATATGCTATAACATATGACATCAGTAAGTCACTTTCTGCCCTCTTAAGAAAAGCATACTAAAATTTCAAGGAGAGACAGAATTTCAGAGAAACCAAATAGAAAGAGATGGCTCAGTACTGGACCCAGCTCTCACTAACTCCACAGCTCATCCCATATAATATAATTTGTATGAGTGACTGAGCACACGCACACACACACAACATTAAATAAAATAACTCTGAGTTTTCTTCCATTTTACCACATAGCATCTCTGAGGGAGAAAAAGAAGAGAAGTGGCATTTTCCAAACTGAATTATATTCTAAGACAAAGATTAGCAAGCTTCTTCTGTAAAGGACCAAAGAGTACATACTTTAGACTTTGTGGGTCACATGGTCTCAGTGGCAACCTCTCCTCTCTGCCCTTGTAGCAAAAAAGCCAAAGACAATATGTAAGCAATTCAGTATGCTGTGCTTCAATAAAATCATATTTAAAAACTAATGAGTGGTGCTATACTAAGCATCAAAAGAATAAAGTAATTAGGGATAAAGTTAATAAAATAAGGGCAAGATTAATGCAAAGGTAATTACAAAAGAATTTAATTGTTGAAACTAAATTGTTAAATTATTGACAATTATTGAAATTAAATTCTTAAATTGTTAACAATTATTTTCCATTATAAAAAAATGGAAAGATAGCCCATGTTCATGAATTAAAAGTCTTAATACTGTTAACATGGCAATATTCCCCAAACTACAAATTCAACACAATCCCTATCAAGGGATCCCTATCAAAATCCAAGCAACCTTTATCAAATTTCTGCTTTTCAGTCGACTCTAAAACTCGTATGGAAATGCAAAGGACCCAGAACAGCTAAACCAATATTGAAAAAGAAAAGGTTAGAGGGCTTACACCTCTAGATTTCACTTATACAGAGCTGTGCAACGCTTTGTGGCTCAGTCATATCCGACTCTTTGAGACCCCATGGACTGTAGCACACCAGGCTCCTCTGTTCATGGGGATTCTCCGGGCAAGAATACTGGAGTCGGTTGCCATGCTCTCCTCCCAGAGATCTTCCCAACCCAGGGATCAAATCCAGGTCTCCTACTTTGCAGGCAGATTTTTTACCATCTGAGCCACCAGGGAAGCCCTATACGGAGCTACATTAATCAAAATAGTAATGGTACTAGCATAAGGCTAGAAATATAGATCAATGGGATATAACTGATAATCTAGAAATAAAAATCCCACATTTATGGTCATCTGTTCTTTTTAAGTAATTTTTAAATTTATTTTTAGTTGCGCTGGATCTTCGTTGCTGCACTGGACCTTTGTTGCTGTGAGCAGGCTTTACCTAGCGAGGTGAGTAGGGGCTAGTCTTAGTTGCGGTGCTTGGGCGTCTCACTGCAGTGGCCTCTCTTGCTGCGGAGCCCAAGCCCTAGGTACATGGTCTTCAGTAGTTCCAGCATGCAGCCTCAGTGGTTGCGGTGCAGGGGCTTAGTTGCTCCGTGGCATACGCAGGTTTCCTGGCCCAGGAATTGAACCCATGTCCTCTGCATTGGCAGGCAGATTCTTACCCACTGTACCACCAGGGAAGTTTTCAATTGTTTCCTGACAAGGATAAGAAGATGTTTCAAAGGAAAACTATCTTTTTAACAAATGATTCCTGAACAACTGGATGCTGTTGTTCAGCCAGTAAGTTGTGTCCGACTCTTTGCAACCCTATGGACAGTAGCAAGCCAGGCTTCCCTGTCTTTCACTATCCCAGAGTTTGCACAAACTCATGTCTATTGATTAAGTCAGTGATGCTACCCAACTTTTTAATCCTCTGCTGCCCCCTTCTCCTCCTGTCCTCAATCTTTCCCAGCATTAGGGTCTTTTCCAATGAGTTGGCTCTCTGCATCAGGTGGCCAAAGTATTGTAGCTTTCACTTCAGCATCAGTCCTTCCAATGAATATTGAGTTGATTTCCTTTAAGATTGACTAGTTTGATCTCCTTGCTGTCCAAAGGACTCTCAAGAGTCTTCTCCAGCACAATTTGAAAACATCAATTCTTCGGCACTCAGCCTTCTTTATGGTCCAACTCTCACAACACTACATGACTACTGGAAAAACCATAGCTTTGACTAGAAGGATCTTTGTCAGCAAAGTAATGTCTCTGCTTTTTAATATGCTGTCTAGGTTGGTCATAGCTTTTCTTACAAGGAGCAAGTGTCTTTTAATATCATGGCTGCAGTCACCATCCACAGTGATTTTGGAGCCCCCTAAAAGAAAATCTATCACTGTTTCCACTTTTCCCCCATCTATTTGTCATGAAGTAATGGGACCGGATGACATGATTTTCGTTTTTTAAATGTTGAGCTTTAAGACAGCTTTTTCACTCTCCTCTTTCACCATCATCAAGAGGCTCTTTAGTTTTTCTTCACTTTCTGCCATTAGAGTGGTATCACCTGCATATCTGAGGTTGTTAATATTTCTCCCAGCAACCTTGATTCCAGCTTCTGAGTCATCTAGCCCAGCATTTCGCATGTACTTTGCATACAAGTTAAATAAGCAGGGTGACAATATACAGTACAGCCTTGACGTACTCCTTTCCCTATCTTGAACCAGCCTGTTGTTCTATGTCCAGTTCTGTTGCTTCTTGTCCTGTATATAGGTTTCTCAGGAGGCAGGTAACGTGGTCTGGTATTCCCATCTCTTGAAGAATTTTCCACAGTTTGCTGTGATCCACATAGTAAAAGGCTTTAGTATAGTCAATGAAGCAAAAGTAGATTTTTTTTAAATTCCCTTGTTTTTTCTGTGCTTCAGTGAATGTTGGCAATTTGATCTCTGGTTCCTCTGCCTTTTCTAAATCTAGCTTGTATATCTGGAAGTTTTTGGTTCATGTACTATTAAGTCTAGCTTGAAGGATTTTGAGCATGACCTTGCTAGCATGTGAAATGAGCACAACTGTATGGCAGTTTGAACATTCTTTGGCCTCTCTTTGGGATTGGAACAAAATCTGACCTTCTCCAGTTCTGTGGCCACTGCTGAGTTTTCCAAATTTGCTTGCATATTGACTGAAATACTTTCACACATAATCTTTTAGGATTTGAAATAGTTCAGTTGGAATTTCATCACCTCCACTGGATATCCACATACAAAAGAATGAAGTCAGATGCCTATCTCACACTAAATGAAAAATTAACTCAAAATGCATCAAAGACTTAAATGTAAGAGCCAAAAATATAAAACTCTTAGAAGAAAACACAAGAGTAAATCTTCATGACTTTGGATAGGCAATGGTTTCTTAAGCATTTCTCAAAAACTTCACCTCATAATCTTTGGGAATTAGTATTTCAACATAAGAATTTATTTTGGAGAGGAACACAAATATTCAGACCTTATCATGGTCCCATCATAAAAATTCAAGAATTCTAATCCTTTTATGAACAACCCTCGAACAGTCAAATTTCTGTGAGGTTCAGAGATCTATTGAGATTAAACAACATTGCTCAAAAATCCCATCCAATATTTAACAATGTTCCCACTCAGCAAACTACTCCTTATGCCTTTGTGAAGATGGAATGAAAAAGCAGTGGGCACAATATGGTCTGCCATCAGGGGAAGAAATAGTCAGACCTTTGAAAACCTGCTGGCACCTAAAAGTCAGCTTTTAGAACTCCAAAGGCCTCGAGTCAATAGCACCTACATACTAGTCCTGTTTGCATTGACACGATGGCCCTACAACAGAATAAAGTGATGGCCAGGTTTTTCTTTTTTGAATTCAGAATTGTCCTGTGTAGACAGCACAAAAGTAAAGGAAGTTATGTGTGCGTGCTGAGTTGTGTGCTACTTTTTGCAACCCCATGGAATTTTCCAGGCAAGAATACAGGAGAGGGTTGCCATTTCCTACTCCAGCGAATCTTCTAGACCCAGGGATTGAGCCTGGGTCTCCACATCTTCAGCATTAACAGGCAAATTCTTTATCACCATACCACCTGGGAAGCTAAAAGGAAATTATAGAAAAAATCAAGCTGCCAGTTAGTGAGAAGGAAGAAAGAAGAGAAAAGCATCTGGAAAGAGCCAGTGTTATTCCTGGAGTTTGACCTTCTGCAGCTGCTGCTGCTACTGACTTTCCCTGACACAAAGATCAGGAGGAAAATCCACCTCTCACAAAGGTTGCACCAAAGACCATAAAAATACCATTTTGATGCCAACTGAGCATATTGGATTGGGGGAGGGGAGGAGAAGTGAGTAATCAGAAAGCTGGACCATCAATATAAACACTTAGCAAAAAAGCAGCATTTATAGTTTTCAGTTAGCCCAACAAACACTTTCTTGGCTTTGAAAAGTAGTACTCAACTGGATGAAAATTTTATATACAGTAAGGGTAACAGAATGGACTCTAAATTCTCCTTTATACACAGAAAAAAGCTTATTAAAAGCATCCCAAAGAGTGGAGGATAAATTAGACATTCAACAGCTTCCCCCTGTTCCCAAAATCAATTTTACTTTTGCTTTCATGCAGCCTACCACAAGCTCCCAGGCATAGGGCAGAGGAGCTGTGCATCCTTAGGAATGAACACAGCACCAACCCACCTCACTTTGCAGCTACCCTGGGATCAGCCTCTACTGAGGTAAGCATTTTTATCTAATTATACAGAAGGCTAATGAGTCTCTGAAGTTATCCAGTGACTTCAAGTACACTGTATAAACAGAAAAACAGAGAGAAAATACATTTTTACCATTTGTTCAACTCCCACTGGTATACTATCACTACAGCATCTAGTGATGGTATTCAAGCTATTGAATCAATGACTCTATTTATGTGGCTCATTTCACAGTAAGCCAAAACAAATGTGTCATCACTTCGGGACGATTCAGTCTTTCTCCTCAAGGTAAGAAAGGGATAGGAATCATTATTCTACTAATACTTTTCTGTGCCCCAGATTTTTTAAGATATTGCAAAATCAGGCCAGTAAGGTCAGAGTACTCATACAACATCTCAATCATGGCAATGTACATCAGTAACATAGAGTGAGCTAGGAAAGGTATGGCTTTTATTACTCCTATAACACTGCTGCATTAATTTGTGTGTTTGTCTGTCCTTACAAATGCCTCATGGGCAAAGACTGTTATCTTATTGTCTTTCTCCAGACATAGCCTCATCGCAACCATGCAGTAGGTGCCAGAGATTTGATTCTTGAATGAATGAATGTGCACTTGAACGTGTTAGTAGATTAACATGTGTGACCAAACACATAGAATACATACACTGGAATCCACAGTGCTTGTTCATAGCTCTAATTACATAATTCAGAAAACCCTTTGTTTCTGATGACAGGAATATTAGCAATCTCCATGTGCTCAATGTTTTGGTGCAAACTGATCTTTAAAGAGGGTACGTACAGAGAAATGCACTGGACATCTTCACACTTTTCCCTCCTCTGACACCCAATATGATTGAACTTAAAACTGACAGCATCTGTAGTGAGGATTAATCATAATGGTACCTGGTGCTATTATTTACATTTCCATTTGTATTTATTCTAACCCCTGGATGGGTTGAGGGTTAGTGGAATATTCACTTAAAAGCAACTTCTGGAGAGTAGGTTCTGACTTACAGTCCTCAGGTGGCCCCACAGAACCTTGCAGAGAATTAGACACATATGGGAGCTCTAATCACATGCTGAATTACAGCTCACCCAAATCAAATCCTAGGTCCACCAAGTTCCAGAGCAACAGCACAAACTGTATGACAGCTCTTAAAGGACAGATTTTTCATCTGTGTAATGTTTCTGCTTAATGTTAAAAGATAACTGATTAACAATAAGTTGACTTTAACAACAGCCTCAAGGCACAGGGTTGAAGGGCACATTTGTTGTCCTTGTTAGTGACCTTAAGATCAGAGGTGTTCATTGCAATATTTTAATTCTATCATCTATCTTTGACCATCCTATTTGAAGCAGCTCCCCTTAGCCTGCTTTATTTTTTAATTCACAGCACTTGCCACTATACTATAATATGTGGTACCATAATACGTGTTTCCTTGTATATTGTTAGACTCCTCCACTAACTGACCTCTACGGGAGCAGGGCACCTGCTTTGTTTGCCACGCTCCCCCTGACCCCCACGGTGCCTAGGAAAAAGCCTGGCATGTTAATAGGCTTTCAATAATTATTTACCTAGTGATGCTGCTGAATTTACAAATATTCACTCA
Source organism: Ovis canadensis (assembly GCF_042477335.2). Taxonomy (NCBI): domain Eukaryota; kingdom Metazoa; phylum Chordata; class Mammalia; order Artiodactyla; family Bovidae; genus Ovis; species Ovis canadensis. Next base: position 82,296,108 of record NC_091251.1, read on the forward strand.
TCAACAGACTATCATTTGAGATAAAGCAAAGAGGTCTAGGAATATGTTAACTGCTTGATAATTATCACACATATATGAAAGCATGCATGCACATATCCCACTAAATCGAAACTGAAGTCTTCAGGAAATGAACACCCAGAGCCAAGGGAACATATTCCTCTGACGAAAGCCTCAGCCAGTGATCAGTAGGAAGGAACAGGGCCAAATATTACAAAAGATTTGGGAAAAGATTTGCTGTATTCTACTAAGACTAAAAAAAAGGAGGGGACGAATAGCTGCAAATAAACCAGATGGGGTAGAATGCCATGAAACTTACAGCAGATGGCACTAAAATATTAAACTAACATTTCCTTATGCTCCAAGCTGAGCTCTATGTTAACGCTGATTAGGAGAATGAGTCTATTTAAAAACATGCAGATGAAAGATGAATCTGGTATTGTTAAACTGTTCTGCTAAAAACAACTCCAAGCATTAGCATCTAATGTGCTTTCACACAAGCGGTATGTTAATATTATTCAGGCAAGGTTATGTCTAACAAAACCACCTAGAATAGGAGGAAAAAAAAGCTCACAAGTCTCATGAATCTGTTCAAAAGCAAGCTCAGTGTGGTAAAGCCGTGAAAATCTGCTTCTCTGATCTCCATAGCAACCGCAGCAACCCTCAAGATAGACATTTTAAAAACCAGATTTGTTTTCCTCTTTTCTAAGTACCTTTCCGTGATATTTTTGGATACTGTTGAAGTACAACTGACACTGCATAAGGTGTAAACACACTGCCTGTTCCAATTGCTTCTTTATTAGATGGGGTGGCTTGTTCTTTTCTCACTTAACCCACAATGGCGATGCCACTGTAAACAGCACAGCACCTGGCTCTCTGGGGATGCCCCAGAAAAATACTGCCAACTGAAAGCCAGGCTTAAGAATATTTATAGATTGGCACGGGCTACCCAGTTGGAGAAGAAGATACCCTCAAGATTTATAAACCATGCAAAGTAATCAGCATATTATCCATCTGCTTTACAAATATTATGTAAGGCTTCCACCTAAAAAGGAGCCATAGGATACTCACTTTCTCACTGAATCTGAGGTATAAAGACTATCAAGTCCCAATAAAAAGGTAGGCAAAGAATTTAAAATAGGACCATGTAAACAGGTATGCGCTGAAGAATTCTTTCAACTGTTCTGTATTATTAGTCTGTATGCTTGAAAATTTTCATATTAAATATTGGGAAAAAAGAAAATATATCTAATCATCATATAAAACACTAACCAAGGGAAGTTTCCACTGTTTCATGTTCTTATTACAGTTAGTATAGTTGAAAAATAGAAGAGGGATATTTGTTCATTGGCTAATTAAAAGTGACCAACTGAAAAAATGTAGAGCATTTTAAAAGAAATTTAAATATGAACTGGGTATTAGATGTAACAATGGTCCTGTGGTTACATAAGAAACGTTCCTAGTTTTAGAGAGTACACTGAAGTATTTAGGAGAGGAAACTTATTGATGGCTGTGACTTAATTTCCAAATGCTCCCCCCAAAATTATGTGAAACATGATAAAAATGGTAGTTAAATTTTGTAGCTCTATATTTGGAAATTCATTATACTATTCTCTCCAATGTATCTATGAAATTTTCTATAATAATCTATTTTAAATATCTTGAAAAAAATAGAAGCATGAGTCCTCATTCAAATCATAGGTAAGAATTAAGTATTTGAAGGGTCAACCCTAATCTTGTCTCCTTTAAAGAATGATTAAAACACATACTACTTTAAACACTTTGTCAGTGCTTAAATATTATTGTGATATACTCCGTGTGGATTTCTGGAGTGGGCTAATGAACAATTATTTTTGAAAGCATGAAAATGTTGGACAAAGAAGATGAAGCAAAATTTACCAAGTAAGCAAGATATTGTAAGAAACCTCACTAGATTGGGACAGAAATACTGCACAAATCCTGCCCCTGCCTGATGCCAGTCTGCCTGCTTCTAGGGGACCAGGCAGACAAAAGACTGCCCTGGAGTCAAAGAATGTCAAAGTTTCCTCCCCACTGAGGATAACTGAAAGCATGTAACAAAAAAATGGAAGTGATTTTTGAGACAAATGGCCATCATCTGGAGCATTTTATATAAGAAACCCTCAACGATGTGTCTGTCTAACTCTAAAGGGGAGATTTCATATTTATAATTGTGAGAAGGTGGCTAAACCTTGCCCCCAATGTTACTTCAAATATTCCTAAAGAATCTGATTGTTCAGAAGGTAGTTTCCCATAAAAACAAATCAGAGGGGTGAACCTTTAGAGTAATGCTTTGAGAAATGAGGAAGAGGCATCTGCAGCATTTCAAGTCTGCCATGAATTCAGTCCCTTTTAAAGGAAAGTGTATGTGTGTTCATGTGTGCGTGTGCTACTTGCTCAGTCGTGTCTGACTCTGCAACCCCACGGACTACAACCTGTCAGGCTTTTCTGTCCATGGAATTCTCCAGGCAAGAATACTGGAGTGGATTGCCATTCCTTTCTCCAGAGGAACTTCCCAACCCAGGGATTGAACCCTGGTCTCTTGCATTGCAGACAGATTCTTTACCATTTGAGCTATAGGGAAGCCCTATAATGGAAAATAGTCTTAATGGTTATTTCTGTTTAAGCTACTACTGCCCTGGTCATTCTGTGTTGAGAGAAATCTGACTGGACCAGAGTTGGGAGCTTAAGCTAAATACTGACAAGGTGAGGTGTGACAGGAGAGCATTGAATGGTGATGAAGCAGTCCTCTTGGATCTTCCCCGTTCTGGATAACAGAAATGCTGAGTGCACAGAAGGAGGGCAAGATGCTGATGGAGCTCAGGTGCATGGCCAGGCTACTGTGGCTATGATCTGGAGGCCTGCCATACAGCCAGCCTCGGAAGGCCAGGGGTGATCTACCAAGGGGAGCCCATCTGTGCTGCCTTACCCTTCATAACCACCATTACGATGGCAGCCTGCCTGTACAGAAAACGTGATCGAATCATGAAATGTGATAATAATTGCTTCCATTTACAATGTGCCAGGTCTTCTACTAGCCTAAGCTCCTTAAAAACAGTTTCAAATGTATTCAATTTACATTTCATTACAATTCAAGAGAGTAGGAATTACTAGCCATATTTTACAGATGAAGCCTCAGAAGTTTTAAGCCAGCAAGCGGTAGACTAGGGTTCAAACCCAAAGCTGTCTGATTCCAGAGCTCATGCTTTAATCACTATGTAATACAACTTTAATAACAAACCTTATTTTTAATTGGGTTGTGCTGTATTCAAAACAACAAGAAGCATTTACTGCAGAAAGTTTTTCTATTTTATGAGGGTTATAAAGTTTCAACAGACTAGTCTTGCACAAATTCCATAGGCTCAGCAAAGAAAAGCTGAACAGTGGCCTACAGTGATGTCACCTTCTGCTTTGTCAACTCAAATCTATTATTGGCTTTGTCAGCGGAACCTCAGAAAGCGTCTTTCTTTGCTGACTCCATTTGCCCTTTCCTGGACTGATCACTCTAGGAGAGTGCAGCCAAGAGGTAGATGCCCTTCATGAGTAACAGTGGGGATTCACAAGCAATGTTCTCTTCTTAATTAGCCTATTATTTTTTAATCTTTCACTGGATTCAACAACATTTAAATGAGCTCTTAGAAAAGAGCACAATCTATAAAACACACTGACATACAATAAAATCCCATAATATACTTCTGGGGCTTCATCTGTGTGTCTAAAGTCACGGCTCATTTAGTCACCAAATGTTTATTGAGTCTCTACAAACTTATCAGGTGCCATTGTAGGCACTGGAAATAGAGCACTGAAAGAAAGTATATAATCTCAAAGAGCTTAAGATCTATCTGGTAAGAACAAGAAATAAACAATAAAAATGTATATTTAATATACTGGGTAATGATAAGTACTATGAAGATCTATAGTAAGAGATAATTACACAAGAGGTCTGTGATAAAGACTTGATGCTCATCCAATTTCCACAGTGTCCCATGCATCAGGGGAGAGTCACATTACTAATTCTGGCCAATGGACCATAAGCAAAAGTGACATGTTTCATTTCCAGGAGGAAGCTTTGAAGAGCTAATGTGCCCCTCCAGCTCTCTCTTCCCCTGGCGTGGAAACCTGGGAAACTATATGTTGATATTCAGTGGCATGGGAGGGAGGCAGCTTGGATCCCTTTGTAATCGGATAAAAAAAAGAGCTCCCATCAATGAGCATAAGATTTTATATGAGCTAGAAATAAACATCTGTTGCGATAAGCCATTGAGATTTGAGGGTTCCTTACTGAAGTATGGTCTAACTCAAACAAACTAAGTCGAGAACACTGGAGCCTAGGGAGAGACAACAAATCAGACTACTGGGAGCCCATACACCATGGATAGAGTTAACTCAGTGGCAGTGAACCCTGGATAGACATCTTACATCACCCAAGGGATATTGAAAGTACTCATCTACGTATGTAACACTCAAAGATTATACTCTGGGATATTTAGAGTCGGGCCTAAGCATATGTATCTTGGGAAAAAAAAAAAAACTACTCAAAAAGATGATCAATTGGGTCTGTTGGCTTTAAGAAACCTCCCTATGGGCAACCCACCCAACCATATGCTTAGGAACGAGCTTATTCGTGAGATCAAGTCAACTTCATATTAATCATTGGAAAACAGCCAATCAAACTGCAGCATATAGAGATAACCTGTAAGATATTTGAAATATTATGAAAGAATTTTTGTGCTAAATGAGTAGCTGGACTAGATTCTTCCAAAGCTCCACTCACTGTATGGTTATTATTAACATAAATATTTAAATAGTAATAAAATGAGAGGGTAATAACTTAAATCATCTAAATTAATTATCACAAGAATCCTGTGATGATGGTACTGTTCTCCGCCTAGAACAAGTGAAAAAATCTAAGTGCAGACAGGGTAACTGCCGAAAATCACACAGCTAGTAACAAATGGTAGAACTAGGATCCAAATCCAGCTGGTTCATGATATGCAGTCAAAACAATACAGAGTTTGGAGAAAGGTACTCTAGATAAGGGGCCACCAGACGGGAAACACTTTAGGCATGGGCTCAGGGAATAGTTGCTCTGATTCTAGTTAAGGACCCAGGTGCTTAGAGAACAGAACAGTTCACAGGCTGCCAAAGTATGGTGGAAATTTTCAATGAAACAATCTACTCTTCTTGCTCCAATTCTATGCTCACCAGGCAACAATGAGCTTATCTCCACATTGGGGTGGAATTCTCCTGATCTCCAGGTAAACGGGAAATGGGCATTCCGGTTTATATCAGATTCAGATACATTTGTGTTTCAGAACACTTAGTAAACTGAGAATGGAGTCTTGGACTGAGAAAACTACTCTCTGGAGTGGACCAGCTCTACCCTCGGGTGGTTCACTCCTTCAGATCTGTTACATAGAAGGGATCACACAGTAGCTCGCTAACACACGCACAAAAAAGAATTGGTTTGTTAAATTACCTCTATATAGTGCACTCTAGGAAATGGAGAGTATCAGGGACCCCAGGGAAATAGGACACAGAAAATGCATGTTTGAAAGGGAAGCAGGTGATGTCAGGAGCACTGGGTTCCAAAGTGGGGGTCTTGAGCAGCCGCAGGTCAGGCATACACCGGATGTGGGAGGTAGAGGGCCCCAAGATCCTGCCTTGGGCTAGTCCTGCCAGTGGGACTTCTTCAGTTCTCCCAGTGTTCTGTCTCACAGAAACTCTCTATGCTTCGGTTCTAGTGGACCTGAGGGTCACCAGCAGGGCTGCTTCTTGCTTTTCAGAACTCCAGAGAACATGAACTATTCACCTTGTGGTTATTAAAGATTTGTTCAGTTTTTATGACAATATTTAGATAAGTAGCAACAGAAAATCTTGACGACAAGAGTGTCATTTTCTAATTTGCTCAGAGTTACCTTACCAGTATTTCTAACAGTCGGATCCATTAGCATCAGCAAAGGAGAGCACAAAGGAGAAGGGTAGAGAGGAGAGGCAAAACGTAAAAATTATGCAACTGTGGAACATATGGTCCAACATACATTCTAACTGTAGATCTTCTTTCTTAACCTCACCTTCACATCATGAGTTACCATACTAGTCAAGATGAGGCGGGCTCTGGTAACAAATAACCCTTACCATGGCAGAAATCTGTTTTGGGGCTAACTTAATAGAGCAATATGGTGTTCGTTAGCAGGCAGCTTCCCTCCAAGCAGTCATTCAGAGGCCCAGGCTCCTTCCCTTTTGTTATTCCTCACAGCCTGAAGGAAGAAAAGGCACAACTACATCTTGGCCACCTTGCCCCAGATGTGACCCACATCACTTCCACTTACATTCCACTGATAACAATCAGGTGTTTAGCTTCATCTACATGCAAAGAGGGCTAGAAAATGCAGTGGCTGACTAAACAGTCTTACCCAGCAATGACGCTACACTATGGAAGTGAAGTGAAAGTGAAAGTCACTTAGTCGGGTCTGACTCTTGAGACCCCATGGACAGTCCATGAAATTTTCCAAGCCAGAACACTGGAGCGGGTGGTTGTTCCCTTCTTCAGGGGATCGTCCCAACCCAGGAATGGAACCAGTGTCTCCTGCGTTGTAAGTGGATTCTTTATCAGCTGAGCCTCCAGGAAAGCAAACTATTGAAGAGGAAATATCAATTTGGTGGAAAGTGATCTATCTCTACCCGTTACAAAATGAGCGTTATATACATCACAAGAACAAATATACAAAAGGGAAATAAAACTTACAGTTCAAGTGAACAATCTTATGCCTCATCTTAGAGGCAAATCAGTCCAGATTTGACAGATGAATAGTATAGCTGAAATCTGAAAGTATCTTTTTCAAAGAGGACTTTGCCATCAGTCTCCAGGGCATTAGTCTCTGCTGTACTGATGCTGAAGCTGAAACTCCAATACTTTGGCCACCTGATGTGAAGAATTAACTCATTGGAAAAGACCCTGATGCTGGGAAAGATTGAAGGCGTGAGGAGAAGGGGATGACAGAGGATGAGATGGTTGGATGGCATCACCGACTCAATGGATATGAGTTTGAGTAAACTCTGGGAGATGGTGATGGACAGGGAAGCCTCGCGTGCTGCAGTTCATGGGGTTGCAAAGAGTCAGACAGGACTGAGCGACTGAACTGAACTGGACTGAACAGGGTCTGAGGGAAAGAAGTGGTCTACACAGGAACTAGGGGTTTAGAAGTCAAAATGGAAGCCAGGATTTCTGGCTTTGTAAGTAGAGCATAGATTTGTGGGATAAATAAAATCTACTCAAAATTTCAAGATTCTGGTTTCAGAATAAGAAAGAGCTTTAAAATGTGGACCCCAACAAAGGGAAGAGAGAGAAAATAAAAAGGAAATATCAACAATGAGGCCATTCTACTTATATCAGAATTATCTAGAACCAAGTTATTTATGATTTTATTTATGTCTAACATTTGAGAAAACTGTGACTCTATATAAAGTGATTTGACCGTCACTTGGCTAACCTCAAATTTAAAAATTTAAAAAAAAATTAAATCCTCTCCAGGTGATTGGACTGAATTTCCACATCATTGACACACTACCACTTGATCTAACTGTGCTTCATGCACCATTATAAAACTAGTTACAGCAGTATCTGTTTAAGATATTAAATCTTAATCTCCAAATTATAAAGCCACCTACATAGAGAAGGTGGTAAACCTCACATTTAGGTTTACTTACAAACAAGTCAACTACCTAGAAATCAATTTAGTTGGAAAAGGGCACTGGATCAGACTCAGGAGACCTTATCTCAAATTTTGGTTCTTTTACCCCTGCAATATCACCGAGAACAACTGATTGTACCTCAAATCCTGACTTCAATATAAAAGGAGGGTGTTGATCAAAAAACTCCAGTTAGTATGAAACTTTGATTCATGAATCCTACGTGATATTATATTTTTTGGCACAGGCAAAATGGCTAACTTAAAATTAATTCTGGTACAAACCTTTTAGAAATTTTTTTGGACCTCTGTCCTCGTGCTTATTTCAAGGAAAATATGGATGACAATTTAAATGATCAATCCCTACACAAACGGTGCAGTCACATGGACACTGTAAAATCACTGAAAGATACATTTTCTTACATCCTAACCCAGTAACTTGGTAAATTTGAAATGTGTAATTTCAAATCCTAGTGGCTTCAGATGAGGTTAAAAAGTAGAGGCTGGATATTTTCATCACAACCACTGGATGGCAACAGACATTAACAGAGAGTGGAGAAAATATGAAAGCCACTCTTCTCTGCTTTACTTTTTTTTTTTTCTGTGTTTTTAGATATAGCATCGAATTTCCTACAGATGTTAGGGGGAGGTAAACAAAAGTGAATTTGAAAGCAAAAATAAAAATAAAAAAAGATAGCTTTGGAACACATATTCTGCTTTTGTAAGTGCTTTGCATTTAGAGAAATCTCCCATGATTTCAGTGTTCAGCTGAGTTGTAAAAGAGATACCAGCCAGAAGGGAAGAGTTAAATCAGAATGCTGTATTTACCAGAGTATGCAGGTTTGAGCTGAATTATTTATCAGTGGTAGTGAAATTTTTGATCTTGGATAAGAAGATTAAGCTTGCTACTTCATTTGTCACTGGAAGCATACAGTTCAACCGCAGCCTCAGGCTTTCTCCCTCTCCCATGAATTTTCTAAGCTATGGACAGAGGCCATTTGGAGGACTCCTCTAGCCCAGTGAGGTGGGAGACAGTGGGCCTCTGGGCTGGACACCTGGTATCTGTCAAGTGGAGTAAAATTCAAGCTTTGTTCTCACCCAGACTCTCCAAGGACAAAGCTAGTGGTAAAAGCCGAACTCTGCTAAAGCAAAGAGAAAACGTACCCACTCCTGAGGTCAAGGAAGACTTCCCTGTCTGCACAAGTGCAGAAGGCTTCTTGGGGGTCGAAAAGGGAGGGGACCCCACCCCATAATAAACGTGGACATGCACTTATAGGCCTCTGCAGTGGGATCCATCTTAGCAAAAAGTTGCACACGCATCTTGGGGAGGGTCCATGGGCCACCAGTGTGAAGAAAGAAACAAGATAATGGGCCAAAGGGAAACAAAGACGCGGAAGGGCTTTCCTGTATAAGTCCCTCGGTATTGCGGTTCTCCTCACTCAGGACACCCACACTCCTCTCCAGGTGTGGGTCTCTGCCTAGTGTCTGACTTCCTGAGCTCCTCAGTGTCTGTACTCTTTCTCTCTGGGTGTGTATCTCTGCCCTGCTTCTGAGCTGGATAAACTGTTTTCCTGTGTGCTCTTTCATACATTGTGCTGTGTCTCTAATAATAAATGTTGTACCTGCGTTTAGTGTTTGCCTCCTTGAAACATTCTTGTTTTCAAATGGTGGCAAGAGCCAGGGCCACTTTGCTTCTAGCCTCTGGTCCCTCGTGGTCTAGTGGTTAGGACTGTTGGTTTTCATCCAGGCCACCCAGGTTTAATTCCTGGGGAGGGAACTAAGATCTCTTCTCAGGACTGCTCATTGCTCTCCCTCCAAAATCTCCAGAAGGCCCCAAACTACTGGGAACATGAATGGTTAGCTAGCTGTGTCCCTACCCACCCTTTGCAGGTCTTTGTTCTGGAGTTTCTGTGGGGTGGGGAGATAGCAGTAGCACCTCCAGAATAAGCCTGTAAGTCCAGGTTGTGCTCAGACTATCCCCCTTCCACTTCTCCTATAAGGAGGTGGAAATCTCAGAGTTGACAGTACAAATTTCATTCTAAATCCCACATATAAACCATTTAGAAACACCTAAGCTCAATCAGGGGAAGGCAATGGCACCCCACTCCAGTACTCTTGCCTGGAAAATCCCATGGATGGAGGAGCCTGGTAGGCTGCAGTTCATGGGGTCGCAAAGAGTCGGACACGACTGAGCGACTTCACTTTCACTTTTCACTTTCATGCACTGGAGAAGGAAATGGCAACCCATTCCAGTCTTCTTGCCTGGAGAATCTCAGGGATGGGGGAGCCTGGTGGGGTGCCGTCTATGGAGTCGCACAGAGTTGGACACAACTGAAGCGACTTAGCAGCAGCAGCAGCAGCAGCAGCAGCAGCAGCAGCAGCAGCAGCAGCAGCAGCAGCAGCAGCAGCAGCAAGCTCAATCAGAAAACCTGCCTGGCAGGATTCTGGCCCAGGCCCTGAAAAAGATGGGACACTTAGAGAAAAAAACCTAACAAAGATAACTCTGAGGGCTTTGAGAGATCAGCCTCAACATAGTCCCTGGAACAATAGTTCTCAAATTCTAGTGTGCCTAGGATTTACTGGGGAGCCACTTAATGAAGCAGATTCCTCAGCCCATTCTTAGGAGATCCTGGAGGTGAGCCTAGGAATCTGTATTTTATCAAACAGTTTATGATATCAACGGTCCCCAACTGCACTTTGAGAAACACTGTCTAGAAAAACAAATGTCTGCACTGAGTCCCTAATCCACTCTCCCTGCCACATGCCCTCAGTTTCCACGAGAAGAGAGAAAGAGTGCTGGATCAAGGCTTTCCCTAGCAGAAGAGGACCCCTAGGTCATTTAAAACCCCAAAGGACCATTAAAGAGATAAGGCTGACTCAGGAAGCACCGAGTAATCACAAATAACAATAATCAACTGCAGGCTTGAGCTGAAGTTAACTAGGGCCAGTGATATACTTGTTCCCACTTCAGATCCCAGTTTGAGTGTTTGCCTTAAACTACCTTTTCTCTGACTTTATCCTCTGCTCTCTGGCAGGCTACCATCTTTGCTTGTTAGTATAATTTTGATCCATATTTGTAATTTCACATTAGACTTTCTGAAGCTTTTGTGAGTTCTGGCCCTCGCCAAAATTATACCTAACTCTTTTTAAAGAACCAACTTGCTGTCCCCCATCCCTGCCTACCTCACTCTATGTCCTATTTAACTTCCATAGGTACCATATTTGACCCTTATTCCAGCTCTGGTCTCAGCCACTCAAACATCACTGTCAGCAAAACACGTTAATAACTATTATACCCCCCAATGCTTGGCCATAAAAATATACTAGATATACAACTCAACCTGGGAGAGAATATTTCAGAGCCAGCATTACCCAAATGGATGATTTTCCCATAGTAGACATAACAAAATTGGCTTCAGTGAGTAAAGAAACCGCATTGAGGTTTGGGGTATTTTTCCCATTATAAATATTTTTGCATCTATTTATAATCATTATGGTGACAAAAACTGAAATATAACTTGAGAGATGTGGGAATAAAGTCACCCCAAATACCAACCCACTGTATCAGTAAGTCCAATTAAGCCAATCTTCAAAATAAACTTCAAATTCAGCCATTCCTCTTCATTTTCATTGCTACCTCCCTCTCCCTGTCATATCGTGATAAAGACCAAACTCTGCACTGCAGTCTGGGCATGAAATGGCACTGCCAATCTTGTTGCTGTTGTTTAGTCACTAAATCATGTCCAACTCTTTTGAGACCCCCTGGGCTATATCCTCCAGGCTCCTTTGTTCACTGGATTTCCTAGGCAAGAATACCGGAGTGGGTTGCCATCTCCTTCTCCACCGACCTTGCCAACCTAGGGACTGAACCTATATTGCCGCACTGCAGGCAGATTCTTTACCACTGAGCCACCAGGGAAACCAACAACAACAAAACAACTCTAACTACGGGGACATTTTTTTTCAGTTTCTAGAATGCTCCCAGAACTTTCTTGCCTGTAGCTTTTGCATTGTCTATTGTCCAGAATGTTTTAAAATGATGTCTTGCCATAGTTGATTCCTTAGTTTCCTCCTCTCGGACCTTCTGAACCAAGTTCCACTACCACCAAGTACTCTCTCATGAGAACACATCATTCTGTTGATTTCTATTTAACGTCACCCCTCACCCACCCAAATGAAGCCCTGCCAATTGGTGGAGTCATACCTGCCTTGGCCATCACTGTATTGCCTGGGTCAGACAGGCAGTACACCATACTGACTGAAGCAAAGGAATGAAGAATGAATTGAATTGATAAGGTCTTCCTTTGGTGGCGCTGGCAGAACCTTGGGTAAAATTTATGTTATCTGTATTACAGTAGTGTTTTGTGGGGTTACAAAGATAGGATCCAGAAGCAGAGACCGTAGCTGTGAGTGCCCCACCCAGATTTAGAGGAAAGTGAAGTTAGCATTTGAAAGGAGTGGAGAATCCTCTGGAGTCTTGATGCTGAGAATTAGAGGTACATGGATTGTAGCCTCCAATCTCCATGACTGCATCGGTAAGCAAAGATGATTTATGTGAAAGGTAAAGGGACTAGATAGAGAATCAGGATCACCATCTAAATAGGGTCATTATTTCTCAGAGGCACCAGAACATATGCCATCTGTGAACTCTTATCTCTACAGGCAAGTTGGACTTGGATCCATCTTAAGGGCTTATCTATGCCCCACTCAGTGACAGACTTTATTTTTGGGGGCTCCAAAATCACTGCAAATGGTGACTGCAGCCATGAAATGAAAGACACTTGCTCTTTGGAAGAAAAGTTGAGACCAACCTAGACAGCATATTAAAAAGCAGAGACGGCTCAGTCAGACGGGCTCCGAGATGCTTCTGGAAGTAACATCGCGATGGCTGCCCATGGAGAACCCCAAGTCCAGTTCAAACTTTTTTTGGTTGGTGATGGTGGTGTTGGAAAAATGATCTGACTGGTGAAGCGTCATCTGACTGGTGAATTTGAGAAGTATGTAGTAACTTTGGGTGTTGAGGTCCATCCTCTTGTGTTCCATACCAACAGAGGACCTATTAAGTTCAATGTATGGGATACAGCTGGTCAGGAGAAATTTGGTGGACTGAGAGATGGCTATTATATACAAGCTCGGTGTGCTATTATTTTTGACGTAACATTGAGAGTTACTTACAAGAATGTGCCTAACTGGCATAGGGAACTGGTACGAGTGTGTGAGAACATCCCAATTGTGTTGTGTGGCAACAAAGTGGATATTAAGGACAGAAAGGTTAAGGCAAAGTCAACTGTCTTCCATCAAAAGAAGAATCTTCAGAATATGACATTTCTGCCAAAAGTAACTACAGCTTTGAAAAGTCCTTCCTCTGGCTTGCTAGAAAGCTGATTGGAGACCCTAACTTGGAGTTTGTCGCCATGCCTGCTCTTGCCCCGCCAGAGGTGGTCATGGACCCAGCCTTGGCAGCACCGTATGAGCACGATTTAGAGGTTGCTCAGACAATTGCTCTTCCAGATGAAGATGATGACCTGTGTGAAAGTGAAGCTGGGGCCCAGCGTCAGAAGTCTAGTTTTATAGGCAACTGTCCTGTGATGTCAGTGGGGCAGCGTGTTTGTCACTTTATTATACAGCTAAGCAGGGCATGCGCTTAATCTTTGGGTGCTGAAGGAGATGGATGGGGTTTGGAGTGAATGTGGCAGTTTAAAAAAATTACTTTCATATTTTGGACCTGCATATTTAGGTGGTTTGGGACACAGTTGTTTCCTCCTTGAGTTTCAAATATAAGACTGCTACAGTCACATGACAATAATGAGAGGTGGGATCTTGTTTGTTACTGTCATTCCCATTCCTTTTCGTTTAGAATCAGAATAAAGCTGTATTTCAAATATCTAAAAAAAAGCGAGACATTATTTTGCCAACAAAGGTCCCTCTAGTCAAAGTTGTGGTTTTTCTAGTTGTCATGTATGGATGTGAGTTGGACTATAAAGAAAGCTGAGCATCGAAGAATTGATGCTTTTGAACTCTGGTGTTAGAGAAAACTCTTGAGAGTCCCTTGGACTGCAAGGAGATCCAACCAGTCCATCCTGGTTGGAAATCAGTCCTGAATCTTCATTGGAAGGACTGATGCTGAAGCTGAAGCTCCAATACTTTGGCCACCTGATGCAAAGAACTGACTCATTTGAACAGACTCTGATGCTGGGAAAGACTGAAGGCAGGAGGAGAAGGGGATGACAGAGGATGAGATGGTTGGATGGCATCACCAACTCAATGAACATGGGTCTGCGTAAACTCCGGGAGTTCATGATGGACAGGGAGGCCTGGTGTGCTGCAGTCCATGGGGTCACAAAGAGTTGGACATGACTGAGCGACTGAACTGAAATGATGCCCCACTCTGTACCCAGGCAAAATTTACTAGGGAGTTGGGTTCATTGTGCCCAAAGGACTTGGCATCAAAATATTACAACAACAATTTTGGATCTACATATACATCCTATAGGTGAAGTGTCAAAAGTATCTGTCCCTAGAAATAGTTTAAGTGCTGGGTCACCAAGATTTGGAGCAAATCTCTTCAGGGTTGAGAAGGAAACCTTACCAGGGTCCTGAAGTCACTATTTAAAAAGCAGACCAATATGCAATCTGGGACAATGCTAACCTTGTGACTGTTTCAGAAGGAAAACCCAATAACGTGAACTGCCTATTGGCAGCCTCACTGTGTGCTGCTAAACCAGGAGAATACCTTCTATCACTGGGCAGCATCTCATAAAAGTAACTTAATAGCTTTGAATAGTCCTTCCTAAAATGGAAGGTTCAATGTCTCCATCTAAATATTTACACTGCATACATCCTCACAGAAGCCACACTTTATCCAGCAGTTTCTGGTCCATCTTGTTGAAAGCTGGCATGGGGGAAGTGGCTGTAATATTAGGGACATAAGTCTTGGGCCAATTATGAAACCTGCATTGTGAAAGAAAGATCCTGTCCAAGAATCTTTATGGCATATTTTACTAATTCAGTTTCATGGAAGCAAATAAATATGGGACTAAAGTATACTAACTTTTTTTTAAAAAGAATTACAGGAAGAAAAGTAAATGGGTCACACTTATTCTGGTTCTCTCCAAAATATTTTAGGACAGAAGCAATATCTAGTATATTAATAATAATGAAAAGTAATAATAAACATCATAAATGCTAGGTCTTTTTGAGAAGACCTCCATCTGGGAGTCTTCTTGCAAATCACTCCCCTAAGGAGATAAGCTTTTCCCTGCTACAGAGGACTAAGCCCTGAAAGCTCCAGCTGCTGCAGCTGGTGCCTGCAGAGAGAAGATGCAGAGGCCTGCCTCCCAGGGCACAGGAAGGGATGGAAACAGCCGAGTGCCCCTCACTCTCTCTCATTAAAAAACACCATATGCCCAGGGCATGCTCACCAAGGTGTTTTTCACTACAGGTTGGGCTGCTTAGCTCATCTGCTTACAGACAAAATTCTCTTTAGCATGCTTATTAAAAGTGCAAGCTTATGCTCATCCTGATGTTGCAGTTCTAGGGCAGGGGCCGAACAGGAATCTGCATTTTCAGTCAGCACTCCAGGAGACTATGACGTACCCCATGCTGAGGCTTTGAGATGCTTTGCGAACCACTGGCTTAAACCAGTATTTCTCAAACTGGGATCACTGGATGCCCTATTGAAAGTTCCAAATAGTTATTTTTTTACATTTTGCACTTTGTTTTTGATAACTTTTCAAATATTAAGAGCATCCTGAATAATGTGGATAATTGTATAGCCAAATACTCCTGCAACACTTCCAATGAAGTTTTACAATCAGGTTCTACTTCTAATTTGGTCTCAGGCCACTGAGTCTTTACTCAGCCTTTACTCAGATCCAGACCTGATCCGAACATCCATACCAGAGCGAAGCCTGAATGATATCCCTTCATCCACTCAGGAAGGGAGTAGAAGGAAAGGAGCAGATTTTGACAAAGGACATCAATGTACTAAATGGGAGGTGGAGGGGGGTAGTTTATACAATGTTCACTAAAGAGTGAGGAAATGGACTTGGAGCCCAGAATGAAAGACTTCTCCAAAGCCTAGGAGGTGCCACACATGAGGCAGTGGCTGAAAATCTGTGTGGATGAGAGCAAGAAAATGAGGGAAGAAGGAAGACAGGGAAAGGACTCAGATCACACAAAGGAATTGGAAGGAAGGTAGCAAAAGAGACTGGGGGAAAGGTCAGAGACTGAGGGGATAACCAAGAAGGAGAAACATCAGGGAGATAAAGGAAGACAGTTTTGAGATGAGAACAGTCTCCATGTGAGCTGGTGGTGTCCCTGATTTTACTGCTAAAAGAAGTTAAGTTAAAATAGTCTGTCCAATATGATATCACTTGTTCAATAAAAACCCGTGTATACCAAAATACACACAGAAATTTTCTGAAAGCAAGTAAGAACAACAAAAACAGAAGCCTGCAATTATCTCTAAGACTTAGAAATGTAAGGTTGGGTCAGGAGAACTTAAACTTTTTATTTTGCACCATTTTATTATGTTACATTTATTTATTTTGAACATATATCATTTTCTCACTAATGTTTCAAGGACTGTTCGGCAGTACAACACTGAAGTACCCAGGAAAACAAGAAAGATGAGACTGAAAAGAGTTCTTTTGGTTGTTGTTGGTGACCTTCTTCGGAACAGTTTCAGGTCAGAATGTTAATACTGACTTCCATGGTCTAAAGCATTGCTTCTCAAGCCTTAGCATGAATAGGAATCACTTGGACACCTTGGTAAAATGCAGATTCTAATCAGTATGTAGGTCTGGGAAGGAGCTTGACATTTCTAACAGGCTCCCATGTGATGTCCTGGTGGCTGGTCTAACACTATGCTTTTGAACTACAAGGAAAAGTAATCAGAATGCTGGGAATGGAGGTGAGTACCCAGAGACCACTACTTCTCAAAGAATGCTCTGTAGACGATGAACCCTACACTGCACTTTAATAAAAGATTCTGCAATCAAATAGGTGGAAATATACTGCACTCCCACTCTAATGAGTCACACTGGGTATTAGTGTTTTATTGAGAATTTTTCATTTGTTTTCAACTAAGACATTCCTAAAAGGGTCAACCTTGCAACAGTGAAAATTTATCTACCCTGTCATGTTCTTGAGAGGCCATCCTTGAGGGTGTGGGGAAACAAAATAACAGGAGAGCAGGAGCTCAGGGGGTGCACAGAGAAGGGAAACTGGAATATGATGGAGCACATCTGGTCTTCAGTGCAACAGCAGCGGACATCTCCGAAAGGTAAGAAGCTCCATAAATAGACCTTGTCAGGACAAGCACATGCCAGTAAATAAAGCCCAATGTTCCTTGACAGTATGTGCTATGATGTCAGATATTTGCCAAACCTCATTCTAAATATTTCTGGACCTTCCCAAAACTTAGCCCAGCACCAGCATTAGCAGGATAACTTCAAAGCCAGGGAGAAGAGAGTACTTGTGTATATATGAACTTGAATGCATTTACACTGCCAGAGGCTTGAGGAAACCACAAAAGCTGACCTGACCCCACTGCTGCGGGGAGCTGCACTTGACTTGAGTGCAACCCTCCTGTCCACAGACAGTGATTAAGAACAGCCTGGGGGAGGCTGCTCCTCCCACCCGCTGAGGTGGAGCAGGTGAGACCAGAAGAACCCCAGGGCTCCAATAACCTGCTGGCAGCACCGAGTCATCTGCGCAGCACCGCCAGCGCTCGGCTGCCTCAGAACAACCTTTCAGACTCTCTTCATAGATAATGAGGCTGAGAGCGCCGAGTTTCAGTGGGAGACTGGATTTCAAAGGATCCCTCAGTGCGGAGGAGAGCAGAGACTATTCACCGTGGTATGCCTTAATCATTTGAAAAGACTGCCACTTTCTCCTTTCTAATGTCTAACGTGGCAGCAGAGGGTCCATGCCATATGGGGCAACTTGCACAGAGATTAGAATGGTACCAGAATCAGCCGTAAAATATGCTCTGAAGCCTTTGCATTCACAGCGGTACTTTTCCATCACCTTAGCTCTTTATTGGAGTTTGGTTGCTCAGTCAGTCCTGCTGCGGTACTTATCTCTCAAATACACTAGTGAGGGGAATGGGCCTGCACAATACCATCCTCTCTTTATTAGACTTCAGATTTCCTTACTTTTGAGGATAAACATATTTGAGCAGTGCTGTGCACATGTGACCATTTCACTATGGGGATGCTAATCAGGGGATAAAATAGAAATACATGCCTGTTACAGTGCAGTGATATGAACCCATACTCTGAATGACTCAAGCGCTCCTGCTTCAAGCTCCCTGAAAGTTGCAGGGCCCTGTCCCACCACAGTCAGAGTGGTGTCAGAAGAATCCAAATTAGTTCTAATATTCATGCAACAAATACACATTTCCACTGCTAAGTCTGTCACAGAAGAGCCTCCCTATTGCACACACTAAATATACTTTAAACTCTCAGGGATGAGTTATTTGGGATATCAGGAGTCAATTATGTCAGCCCCCACGTGATGCCACGTGTCTAGGCCACCAGTAACCACGCAGCAGGGTTATCTTTTCATTACATTCCTCCTGTTTCCCCCTTTGCAATGTGTTCATTTGAAAGAATTTAGAAGCGAGCTTCCAATCTATAATGAGAAAGATTTTGTCCTCTATTTTTATATGAGGCACTTTAATTGCTACTAACATTGAAGTTAGCATATAAACAGGAAGGAGGGTGTCACCCTCAGAATCATTTATCCCTAAAAAGAAAAATACTTCTAAAAAAAAACCACACACACACACACAAAGCAGAGGAGTCGGGGGAAAGAGGACCTTGAACAGAGCTGTGCTTTCAGGGTTTGTTTTCAAGTTCTCCCCAGGATCTGGAGAGAGATTGTATACCTTCAATGTAGCCCCATTAACTAGACTGTGCAATGCCTAATTTATTACTGTTCACCTGACTTTAATTCCCTTCCTGAATTCCATAACACAGCTGCAATCCAGCGTGGAGGATGACTTGGGGGTAAGAAAGCCCCAAAGACAAAGTAATGACTTCCATTTTTTCTGAATTTGAAGACTTCATTCAACTTAAGATCTCTCATAGGGAAAATATAATGGCCAGATTAAAATCATTCTAAGTAAAAGCTGACTTTAAAATTAGTCACCTTAGGTCTCACCGAGGGACAAGAGAAACTCTATTGTTGTGGTTGCTTTGTTTTTGGTTAGAGAAAGGATGGCACTGAGATCCTCTTGGTCCGTTTAAGAAGCACGTTTGGTTGGCAAAATGGAAGTGCTAATGGTGGGTTTCAGCACCTAGAGGGACTGTAAGCCCACTCCATCACTGAGGCAGTGGGAAGCAGGAAATGAGCCTTAGACAATAACAAACCCCATCCCATCCCAAGTGAGGAATTCCAGTTCTGGAAGGAAAGGGGGGACACATTCACTCATTCAGGAGATCCTGGAGTGTCCACAAAACTGTTTACTATTGGAGATGCTAGGGTTCAGCCAGCCAGGCGTAGCTCACAGCACAGGGTTTTGCCGTGGAAGTCCCAGCTAAGAATCAGAATCCTCTCTTCTCCCCACCCTCTTTGGAATTGTTCTTGGCCAACTGTTTGACCAATCAGGACCTGACTACAGGGCTGAGCCAGACCAACGCCCCTCTGTTGAGTATCTTGGCGCACCCAGGGGGAGAACTGTAAGCAGACAACCTACTTGAATCAAGAACGCTGTCACTTTACCTTTTTGCTTACTGATAAACAGCAGAGGGGGCATGACGCCAGGGCCCCAAAGCCCGGGGGCCTTCGTGCCCTGGGAGCTTTGGTCGGAACTCGCTGCTTCTACGGGTGTCTGTGGCGCGGTGGGCCCCTCGGGGGCGGGGGCAGGGTCTTCGGAGGGCAGCTCCGGGCTGGCTCGCCGGGCAGCCGAGGGGAAACTGAGGAAGGGCTCCTGCTCTGCCAGGCCCCGCCGGCTGGGGGTGCGCTCCTCGGCCCGGGCGCGCGGCTCCTCCCGGATGGCGTCTAGGACACCTGGCTTCATCGGTGGTGAGTCCTGCTCCCGTTTGGGGCTCTCCTCTGAGGCGGAGGAGGCGTCGCACGACTCGATGATGAGCTCGCTGTCCAGCTCGGCCTCACGCTCCTCTCTCAGGAGGCTGTACTGGATCGACGGCGAGGCTGGCGACGGCGGCGGGCCGCCCACGTGACCAAAGGTCACGTAACCCGAGGGCAGCGCATCCTCAGCGGCCAGCGGGTCCTCGGACACCAGCTCGATCTCCGAGTCCCCCGACTCCGCGCTGCTGGCCTCGTGGTCCAGGGGACTGGGGATGGTGGGCAGCCCAGACCTGGCCTTGGCCTCGGGCCTCTCGGCCCTCTGGCCCGCTGGCCGTGGGCTCTCCGTTGTCTCGTAGGATAACCCCTTTGCTTCCTTAATGGCAGTGATCAGCTCATCCTCGGAGATGCCGCATTTCCCCTGGGATTCTGCAGCAGATGGTTCTGTCGTCCCACAGAACGAAGAAGCGCCAAAGAAGCACACAAAAGGACAGACAGATGGACAGGGAGAGAAGAAATAAAACAAAACTCCATTAAGGGAGATATTTTCTCCTTGCTTAAAAAACACATATCTTATTAGCCCCCAAAATAGTCTGTTTCCAGGGCTATGCTAGAAAGGCCACCTGAACTAAAAGGCTAATTACTGTTATGGCCCAATTAATCAGTGTTTCATATACCTATATCTTAATTTAGCTATTTTTAAAAATAACGCAGCAATTTCTTAGCAGTAGAACCTGGCTGATTTTTCTGTTTCAATATGGGACAGATTCTAGAAGTCATGGTTTTAATTTCTAATCCGCCTCTCAGGGAAGTTTTCCAGTATCACAGATTTCACCAGATAATCCAATGTATGCTTGTGTGCTAAGTCGCTTCAGTCGTGTCCAGTCTTTGTGACCCTATGGACTGTCACCTACCTGCCAGGCTCCTCTGTCCATGGGATTCTCCAGGCAAGAATACTGCAGAGGGTTGCCAGGCCCTCCTTCGGGGATCTTCCCGACCCAGGGATCAAGCCCACATCTCTTATGTCTCCTGCAGTTGGTAGGCCTGTTCTTTGCCACTAGCACCACCTGGGATGCCCCAATCTGATATATATAACTCTCTAATTTGGCCCACCAGTGTCAACAAATCTGTAATAGCTCCTTGTCCATGAACTCCTGTCCATGTTCCCTGCTTCAGTAAGACAAAGAAAGCTAATTTGGATCCTTATGTACAACATGCTTTCCGACCTTCACATTTTCCATAAGAATCAACACATTTATTCTGTTTTAGTGAAAAGTGTAACAAAGTGGAGCAATATAAGGAATAATTTTTTGCCAGTTCCACTAAGCAGGCTGTGCAGACCACCATACTGCACAATCCCATAGGGCTTCTAATGGTAGAGTCCGCTGTCATTCTTTTTTCATCTCTTCACCTCCTCTTGAGAACAAAACCCAATAGTCACATCTTTTGGGTAAGTGCCTGCCTTCTGTCTGATGTATATTCAGATGGCTCCCAAACCTCATGGGCAATCTTACTGATATTTCTCTCTTAGCTGAAATTACTTGGGATGGCCATAACAACAGTTTTCAAGAGCTTCGTTTTCCCCTTGCCAATACAACAGGGCCTTATGTCAGAATATCCTAGACAGCGATTTCTGGCCCTTTTGTAAGCAAGAACTACTTGTCATTTCTCCAAAGCTTTGAGGTCACTGGGAGGGTAAAGGGTAGGCTATCAATGGCTAAGTAATTTGTCACTTTAGGACTATGGGTGAACCCCAGTGGATAAAAGAGTTTAGCTTTGTCTGATTCTCTAAAAGCTAAAATGATTTTAGTCTTTATCCATGTATCATTCATTCATCTATTATTTACTGACAGCCTTCTATGTGTTAGGCTCCCTTAAAGGCGCTTAGGATGTATTAGTGAATGAAACAGGAATCAAAATCTCTGCTTATATTGTAGTGGGAGAAGAATACAATACACAAATAATGCATGTAGTAAAAAAGTACATGGTGTGTTAGAAGATGTTAAGTGCTATGGAAAAAAAGTAGAGTAAAGGGATCAGGAGGACTGTGACAGGACGGGGATGAGTTTGTCATTTTAAATAGGGTAGTCAAGATAGGTTTCACTGAGAAGGTTATCTATATTCAACACTTGAGAAGGTGAGCAAGTGATTCATGAAGATACCCAGAGGAAAAGCATGCCAAGCAGAGGGAACAGACAGTACAAAGGTCTGGAGGTGGGACCTGCAATGATCTAGGTATCAAAAGGAGGCAGTCATGTCTGGGGCAAAGTGAGTAAGGGGGTAGGAAAACAGGTAAATAGGAAAAGAGGTAAAATGCATTCAGGGAAGTGGGGTCATCATGTAGGATCTCATCAGGCTTTTATTCTGAGTGAAATGAGAAGCCATTGGAGGATTTTGAGTAGAGAAGTTATATGATTTATGTTGTTGGGTTTTTTTCAATAACTTAAAACAAGAACCTCATTATCTCAAGCACAGTTTATGTGTAAAAAGATGTACTGCATGATCCTTAACTCTATTTTTATAGAAGTTAGTTCCTTAGTAAGTTGTGCACATGTGATTTCAAACAGCATAAAAGTGTAAAAGTTACATTAATTTGCAATGATAGGGTAGAAGAAGGAGGAAGAAGATAGGAAGTAGAGGCCAGTGTGAATGAAGGAACAGCCTGTACCTCCAGAGCACTATCACTAGCAGCAGCATCACAGCTCCACTTGTTGAGCATTTTCTGGGTTACAGGCACTTCATACATGGGGCTTAGAGTCTAGTGGCAATAGGTAAAGTGACTTGTCCAAGATCACTGTACTGGTTTTTCTATCTTTGCCTCCTTGGACTTATTCCCATCTTTTTTTGCCCTGTTCTCTGTTCTGAGAGGCTGACCTACATAGAAGGTATTACTTGGAATTCCTTCCTCCCTGATTTCTGGTTGTTTTCAGCCAATAGCAATCACAGAAGAGGTGGAAGGAGGCAGATGTTGGGGTATTTATACCTCTTGCTGTTTCTGAAGCTCCAGGCTTTGGGAATGCTGTTCCTTCCCCTTCCTGCTTTGGGTCCAAGGTACTAACAGATCCTTAATGTTGCCAGTCCTTGGGTGCTTTACCATTTTTTGTTGTTTTTTTTTAACTGTCTTTAAATGTCTTTACATTCGTAAATAGCCATTTCTTTTAACCCTCTTCAGTTACAACTTTTGAGTGTGTCACTTTTGTTTCCTGTAGGGCCCTGAATGATACAGCCACATGGTTAGAAATGACTTGGCTTAAATTTGAACTCAGGTCTTTATGTTTCATGCATCTCTCACTATATCAGGCCACATCTGTTCAAAAAGTGGGTGGGGGTCTAAGATAGGACAAATTATATTTCAGAAAATGAGAAGAGGATAAATGAGCTAGATAACCACATGCAAAAGAATGAAGCTGAACCCCTACCTCATGTCATATTAAAAGTTAACTCTACATGGATTCAGTCTAAATGTAAGAACTAAAATCAGAAACTTTAGAAGAAAACATAGAAGTGAATCTTCATGACCTTCGATTAGATAGTGGATTATTAGACATGACATCAAAAACACAAGCAACAAAATAAAAATATACAAATTGGAATTCATCAATATTAGACATTTTTGTGCTTTAGAGGAAAACATCAAGAAAGTAGAAAGACAATCCATAGAATGGGTTACAAATCATATACCTTATAAGGGACTTATATCTAGAATCTATTAAAAATTATTACAATTCAATTATAAAAAGACAACCCAGTTAAAAATAGGCAAATAATTTGAATAGACATTTCTCCAAGGAGTATTTACACATGACAGAAAAACATACGGAAATATGCTCAACATCATAATTCACCAGAGAAGTAAAATCTAAACCAATGAGTTACTACTTCGTACCCACTAGGATTCCTAGAATCAAAAAGTCAGAGAGAAGCTAAGTGTTGAAAAGGATCTGGAGAAACCGGAACACTCAGCCACTGCTGGTGTGAATGTGAAATGATCCAGTTGCTTTGGAAACTAGTCTGGCAGTTTCTCAACTATTTAGAGTTTCCATTTAAATCAGAAATTCCACTCATAAGTAGAGAATTGAAAACCTATGTCCACACAAAAACTTATACACTGTGTTCATAACAGCATTATCTGTAACAGTCAAAAAAGTGAAACAACCCATATCATATCCCCAGTACCAGGTACAGTGCCTGGCACACAGGATGTACTCAACAAACAGAGCTCATGTGAGAATGACCTCAAATCATTAAAACAATGGTTCTTTTTTTTCTAAGGGTGACTTTTGGTCCTTTGGTCTTGCTTTGTTTATGTTTTTTTAATTGATTAATTTATTTGACCGCATCGGGTCTTAGTTGCAGCATCCAGGCTCAGTAGTAGAGTGTATGGGCTTAGTAGCCTCACGGCATGTGGGATCTTAGTTCCCAGACTAGGGATTGAACACACATCCCCTGAATTGGAAGGCAGATTTTTAACTACTGGACGGCTGGGGAAGTCTCAGAACAGTGGTGAAACTGTTTCTGAGTTGTGTAAACATAAATCTGATCCCGCCGCTCTTCCCTTCCTTCTCCTCACTGATTCTGAGTGGTGTGTGGCTCAAAACTGCCCTCAGAAACTTCGACTTGGTAGAAGTTAAGTCTTGATGGGGCCCAGGCATCAGCGTTTTGTAACTCCAAAGGTGATTCTAAAGATCACATCCAGTTAGGGTTGACAGATTTAGCAAGTAAAGATACAGGATACTTAGTTAACTAGGACTGTTTGATGTTCTAGGAAATATTGATGTTTTTATCTGGCAACCCTATCTCCAGCTGAAAACCACTATGTTAGAGCATTCAGAAAATAAGGCTTGAGGATGTGGTTTATTTACTCAAAGGTAACAATGGTAGGGGCTTCCCTAATGGCTCAGACAGTAAAGAATTGCCTGCAATGCAGGAGACCCGGTTTTGATCCCCGGGTCAGGAAGATTCCCTGGAGAGGGGAATGGCTACCCACTCCAGGATTCTTACCTGGAGAATTCCATGAACAGATGAGCCTGGCAGGGCTACAGCCCATGGGGTCGCAAAGATTTGGACACAACTGAGCCACTAACACACATGGATGTTACCAGTGGCGTGTGGGAGGAAAAGGTCTGGTAAGTTTCATGTTGGGCAAGTAAATACTACTTTCAAAAAAAATCATCTTTCTTATGAGTGAAATGGGACTGAGTAGATATTGTAGACATTACCCTCCATTCTAAAAGTGAACTAAAAGTTTAACAAAGTGCTAGGAGAAATCAGGGGAAATTTTAGAACAAAACAGAGGTTTTCCTACCCTTGTTAAAAACTTATGGGTTTATGTCAAGACTGACACTGGGCTTCCCAGGTGGCACTAGTAGTAAAGAACTGCCTGCTACACACAGAGATTTAAGAGATGTGGGTTCGATCCCTGGGTCAGGGAAATTCCCTAGAGGAGGCCATGGCAACCCACTCCAGTATTCTTGCCTGGAGAATCCCATGGACAGAGGAGCCTGGTGGGCTACAGCCCATTGGATTGGAAAAAGTCAGACACAACTTAGCACAGCACAAGACTGACACAGCAAAGCTAGAGAGTCATTGATAATTAAACAGAATATAGAAACTGAAGGTTAGAACCACCTAGCATGGGAAGGTATGTTTGCTGCTGCTGCTAATTTAAAGTGAAGTCGCTCAGTCGTGTCCGACTCTTTGCGACCCCGTAGACCTTAGCCCACCATGCTCCTCTGTCCATGGGATTTTCCAGGCAAGAGTACTGGAGTGGGTTGCCATTTCCTTCTCCAGAGGATCTTCCCGACCCATGGATCGAACCCAGGTCTCCCGCATTGTAAGCAAGACACTTTACCGTCTTTCATTCAGAAGGAAAAAAGGAAAGTGAATGTGGGCCGGACACAAATTAGCACAGCACAAGACTGACACAGCAAAGCTAGAGAGTCATTGATGATCAAATAGAATATAGAAACTGTGAAAGTTAGAACCATCCAGCATGGGAAGATTATGTTTGCTGCTGCTACTAATTATGATGCTTTAATTTAGACGGAAAAAAAAAGGAAGGTGAATATGGGCCAGTCTATCAAGTCACAGATGCCAGTGTCCAACCGTGAGCAGTGGTGACATTCAGCCCTCCCCTTTGTTCCCAGCTCATTCTCCACTTGTCATCCAGAAGGATCTTTTAGAAACACAAATCTGATCCTGCCACTCTTCCCTTCCTTCTCCCCACTGCGGCCACACTGACTTTCCAGCTGCTCCTAGAGCACTCAGAACGTTCTCTGGGCCTCTGCACTGGCTGCCAGCTCAGCCTGGCACCTCTTCCTTGTGTCTACAAGGCTTGTTCCTTCACCCCACTCAGGTCTCTGCCGAAAACCACTGGCAAGGAAAAGCATTTCCTCATGACTGCCCCCATCACTCTCTTACACTCTACCTTGCTTTATCATTCTTCATAACCATTATAACAACCTGATAGTATACCATTTATTTATTTGTATGAACCCAGGTCTTCCGCATTGCAAGCAGACGCTTTAACCTCTGAGCCACCAGGGAAGCCCTATTTGTATGTAAGTCTTGTCAATTAAAATGCAAACTCCATACATGGAGGAATCTTATGTTTCACCACTATATCCACAGCAGCGATGAAACAATACTTGACATGGAGTAAATGGTCATTACATGTTTGTTAAGTGAAACAATGAATGAATGGCATTCTTTCCCAGATTAAAATTATCCAATGGTTTCCCAATGCATTTGGAACAAAATTCAAGTTTTTTGCTCTTGCATGTGAAGCCTTGAATGCTCTAGGCCCTGTCTACTTCTCCAATTCTGTTATGTCTCATACTTCTCCCTTGCTCCTTTGTATCATCTTTCAGTTCCCAAGGCTCTATTGAGCCTTGAGGCCTGTGCATTAGTTGACCTCTAAACCTTGGGTCCCTGTTAATCCTTTTCTTTGAACTGTGGTCTTCTTCTCATTCAGATTTCAGATCATAGATTACAGATCTCAGGTCACAGACGCCATCCTTGACCTTCTCACACCCAACATTCTATCACTGTTTAGTGTTCACACTCCATGAAATTACACTGTTTATTTATGTGCTTCCTTTTACTGACGTCTCTCACTAGCAGTAAGCTCCACGAGGGCAGGGACTTTATTCACCTTGTTTACTGCAATGTGTCTGGTGTCTAGCAAATGTCTGACATATAGAAGTCACTCAATAAGCATTCTGAATAAAAGAATAAATTTGCAAAGTGGGTAGGAGAATCACAGACCTCATCGATGCAAGGAAATAAACAGCAACAGTAGTTTTCAAAGAGTTTGAATTGATTTACTTTGTATTGCTATTTCTTCTTAAGGGACATGGGTGGTTTTATCACAGCCTCTTGATTGTTGATTATCTTTTCTTAAGATAACACCTCAGAGAACATCCATGACCACCATAATATACTTCTAGGTATGTGTGTCAGAAATAGCATGCTACAGATCAATGTTCTGGTGCCTCAGGGCACTTACTGTATTTTCCTAAAACATTTCGCTTGTATTCATGACTGATCTTTACTTAGAAGACACTTCCAATATTTGAGTTGTAAGAATTTTTACCTCCATACCTCCGGGTATGTTATTTAATATGATGAAAATAATTAAGTACATTGGAGAAAACTGCACAATGGAATAATGTATTGGATTGAAGAAAGTATATTAGACTCCTTGATTAAGATTTAGGGTCTGTAGCTAAAACTTTTCTAAATTATAACTTCTCCTGATTCATGATTCACATAATTAGAATTATTCCCCAGAGTTAGTTGACAATTTCCATATTTATTAAACAGTGATAAACTAAATTCCTTTTGTTTAGGATGATTGCCTTTTCCTCAGTTTCTATGTAGGGTTATATGTAATTCTTGGTGTTTGTCTTACCAGTTAGCACTGGAAATGGCAGAGAGAATCGAGACCCAAGAGATGAAATGAAGCCCAAATCCTCCAGTGTCTATGGGCATAGGGTCTCATAGTACCAGGGGCTCACAAAATGAGAAGGGGGTTAAGGTAACCTCTTGGCTCAGCTGGTAAAGAATCCGCTTGCAATGCGGGAGACCTGGGTTCAATCCATGGGTGGGAAGATCCCCTGGAGAAGTCAAAGGCTACCCACTCCAGTATTCTGGCCTGGAGAATTCCACGGACTGTATAGTCCAGGGAGTTGCAAAGAGTCAGACATGACTGAGAGACTTTCATTTTCACTTTGGGATAAAAAGAATAAGAAAAGCCTCAAAGACAAGTGGACTCCTCCTATCTCTTTTGTTAATTTTATTCTTATGTGTCATCTTATGACTCGGGGGTTATGGTGTAGTGGATGTGTGGAGAGGGGAGCTGACCATCAGAGACAATTGTGTAATGGGACAAGGGACTTTCTCTTTCTGGAATAAACCTTACTTAGAATGTTTACTTGGAGTAACTGCAGAGAAAACCACTGTCCTATCCCATGCTGTCAAATGGGCACCAATAGATCATAAAACCCCAAGATCATGAGAGCCATATCTGATTTTGTCTTCTCTTCAAGATGCTCCAGAACCTGAGTCATGACAACCAAAGAAAAAAAATCCCTCATAATTAATGAACCCTATATCAAGTCTTTGGACTTCCTAGGTGGTTCAGTAGTGATGAATCCACCTGCCATTGCAGGGGATGTAAGAGACACTGGTTCAGTCCCTGGGTTGGGAAGATTCCCTGGAGGAGGGCATGGCAACTCACTCCAGTATTCTTGCCTGGAGAATCCCATGGACAGAGGAGCTTGGTGGGCTACAGCACAGAGTTGGACACGACTTAAGCGACTTCGCATGCACACATGCACACATCAAGTCTTTCTCACCAGCTTTGTAAACTGTAATTTTCACATAAGGCATGTGGCCATGTAAATAGACCTGAAGGAGCAGGGGCACTTCACCCTTCCCAAAGACTGGCTAAAGTTCTTCTGTACTCATCACCAGACAACCCCAGAGCTCTGAAACACAGCTGATAGTGTAGTTATCTTCAGAGTGTCAGTATCTTTACGTCACGGGATAATATTAATAGAAGGGTTTTACCTGCGTGGCCAGAAGGATCATGAGGAGGCTTTGAGACTCAGTTGTGTCCCTACCTCCTGTTTTCAGCTGGGATAGGTCACACTGGAATGTGACTATTTCCCTGGTCATCTGTCCCACTGGAAGGCAGAGACTGATTTTTGTTTGCTTTTCAACTCCAACATCACCCGTGCTTATTCAAGTGCCTGACTAAAAGAAAGTGTGTAGAAAGTGTGTGTTAAGCAAATGAATGAATTTGAAAATCAGGAACTGGGTGCAGTGAAGCTTTTAAGAGTTTACAGTTGAATGAGTCTGAGGTAAGGTCAGGGGAAGGGAGGAATGGATTCCAAAAGCTTTAGGGAAACAAGACAGGAGGGACCTCCGCTAAATACCCGCTCTGTTCTAACACTTGGACTGACTGCTTCATCAGGATTTAGAGCAATCACTCTTTAATCAGAAGGGTTTAGATCTGTTTTAAGAATTCAGTACAAGCTCTTTTACCTGAGGTTCTGAAGGTTACTTTTGGTAAATAAAAGAGGTTTGTAAATTACTGTGGGGTAGGGTCAGAATCCCAGCCAACTGAGGTAGGGGGAGATTCAAGATCTCTCGCTGTCTTCATCCTAATGCCCCCGAACATTCGAGAGCAGAAGAGACGTAAAGGCCCTGCTCCCACCTCCTGCGAAGGGGTGGCATGAGATGGGGTGGGGAAACTCTGGCTACCACTCTGGACTTTCACTCAGGTCTGAGAGGTCCCCTTGGTGCTTGAGAAGATGTACTGATGTGGTCTAACAACACTCTGCCTTGAGTCAGAGTAGAAGGTTCAAGCTGAAAACGATCACAGCCTAGTGAATTCTGAACTATTAAAACTTCTAACCAGATAGAATTGTTGGATTAAAAAATGAAGTCGGAAGCAGAACTTCAATCAACTGAAAAGATGAAAAGGACAGTGTTGAGATTGAAGGGGGAAGGGAGGAGTACCCTTTGTTTAGGTTTCCTCTCACTGCCCATCCCCCCCAGACCCTAAGGTGCACCCTATCACCCTTCATTGTGCAGACTTGGAGCTGGAGCCAAGGATGCAAAATGCCCTGTCCAAGGTGGTCCAATTGGTCTGAAGAGAGCAGCTAAGATGCCCAGGGAGTAGGGAAAAGAGCTACCCTAGAGCCTGGCAGCACCTCCCTCTCTACCCTGAACAGCAGAACTGCAGGAGAGTTTTAATGTCGCCAGTGTGTCATTTTTACTTCTCCCCTCAAAGAAAGAAAGAAATATTTTACAAAGCAAATCTGATAGGACTTTTTTAAAACCCCCAGATGTCAACCATTGTACAATGGGCACACGACTGAAAAAGTTACACGTTAATTAAATCAGTTAAATTGAGATGGAAGTATTTTGAATGCAAATCTTCAGTCCTTAAAGTTCAGATTTCCACTCACCTGTTCCAGAAGATGGAGGAGTGACGGATCCTGGGCTATCATCTTCAGGCTCTGAGACGGTGACCGTGGGGACGGTGTCAGGACTCGGTTTCAGGCAGATATCTTGCTTCTCGGGGGTCTTCTCTGGGGTAGCGGTTTCAATAGAAGGCTCGATCTCAGTCAGCGTGATCTTGACAGGGGCTGCAATCAGAGGGGCACTGCGCTGTTCTTCAGAGATATTGTCTACATATGGCGCAAAGGTTGATTCTTCAAATAAATGGTCCTTGAGGATTTTCCCCTCCACAGGAATTGGTTTCTCAGCCTCACAGGTCTCTTCAGACCTTAGTGAGATCTCAGTGTCCTTATTCTTAAAGTCCAAGTCTTTCTCTTCCAACTTGGGGTGACATTGCTCCTGATATTTCACCTCCTCTGGCCTAGTTATGTCAATGTATTTATAGGCTTCTGCTTTCATCTGGTCCAGGGGGTCTGCTAAGATCTTGTTCACTTCAGCGGACTCTGCCGGAGTCATTTCTATTCCAGAATCAGAACTAAATAAGCCACGAGGCTCCATCCCAGGCACATCTGGTAAGGAGGATCCAGGGGGACGCAACTCCTCAGGGCTCTCTGAAGCAGTGATGTGGCCGTTTTCTTTCTGAAGAATTCCAGTGAAATATGTAGCATCCTCCCGAGGTGGGTAATAGATGTCAGAAATCAGAGACGTATAACACACTCCTTCCCCATCCTTTGCCACTGTTGAAAAGGTATGATCCATGGCCCTGGAGACATCCGATGCACCTATAAATCAAAACAGCAGTAGAGAGTGAGGGGGAGCCTGGCTTCATTTCTCCACCTGTCTAACCCACCACCCACCCCGGGCCTGTGCAGGCACAGCATCCTTTCTCCTCAAGACCTCAGAGTTCCCTAAGACCACTCTCATGTTGTTTTTCCTTGTCTCCAGCATAGCCCCCAGCACCGGTATGTTTCTGGCAGCAGACTGCGTGAGCTGCCACATCCAGAGAAGTTGCAGACAGACCCCAGATAACTAGAAAGTTGATTCTCAAAATCTACTACTTTAATATGCAGTGATTGGTTCTTACTTGGTATTAGTCAACAGAACACTTCTTTGTATCTAAGGCACTGCTGCTGCTGCTAAGTCACTTCAGTCGTGTTCAACTCTGTGCAACCCCATAGGTGGCAGCCCACCAGGCTCCCCTGTCCCTGGGATTCTCCAGACAAGAACACTGGAGTGGGTTGCCATTTCCTTCTCCAATGCATGAAAGTGAAAAGTGAAACTGAAGTCACTCAGTCATGTCCGACCCTCAGTGACCCCATGGACTGCAGCCTACCAGGCTCCTCCGTCCATGGGATTTTCCAGGCAAGAGTACAGTGAACCTTTAAACAGATGTGGAAATATAAGTTAATTCAGGTTTGTAAATACAACAATAGGATAGTCCACTGGGGAGAAGGGCTGCTCAGTGAGCTTGGAGAAGGCTCACGAACTCTCTGGTCCAGTCCTTTCATTTAGGGACTCCTGCTCTACCTGGACTGATGCCATCTCTTCTCTTGTTAAAGGTACTCAGAGAAAGAAACCCCTAGTTTTCTGGTGGCCTCTTCCCAAAGTGGTATCACCTTAAAGAGTGCTTTGCTTCTTCTCTGGTTTTCCCCTCATTTTGTTTTTCTCCTCAGTTACCCACCAATAACTGAGGTTATTTGCCTTCCAGTATATTAAAAAATGACCCACTGAGAATTTCTTGGTATGACTGGTGGTGCCAAGGGCAAAGCAAGTTTCCAAGGTTGAGTCTACAGAATTTTTTCACCTGGCCTTCATTTTATTTATAAACCAGCCAAAATATTCATTAATAGCAAGGAGAAGAAAGAAAACCTTTATTATTTTTCTATGCTGTAAAATACTGTCAGAAGGGAAGAAACTAACATTTACTGAGACCTTGTCACTTGCTCCTAAGTAGGATTTTACCTGATTCTTTAATGTTCTAAATTAAGCTCCACACTCTCCAGAGATCACACATACACACACATTCAACCCTTCAGTTCAGTTCAGTTGCTCAGCTGTGTCCGACTCTTTGCGACCCCATGAATCGCAGCACGCCAGGCCTCCCTGTCCATCACCAACTTCCGGAGTTCACTCAGACTCACATCCATCAAGTCAGTGATGCCATCCAGCCATCTCATCCTCTGTCATCCCCTTCTTCTCCTGCCCCCAATCCCTCCCAGCATCAGAGTCTTTTCCAATGAGTCAATGCTTCACATGAGGTGGCCAAAGTACTAGAGTTTCAGCTTCAGCATCATTCCTTCCAAAGAAATCCCAGGGCTGATCTCCTTCAGAATGGACTGGTTGGATCTCCTTGCAGTCCAAGGGACTCTCAAGAGTCTTCTCCAACACCACAGTTCAAAAGCATCAATTCTTTGGCACTCAGCCCTTAAGACACATTTAAAGAACATTACAGATTAGGGCACCAACTCATGAAAGTAGTAACGGTAACTATTAGTAGTAACAGTAATATTACTAGCTAATGCTTGACTGCTTGCTATGTGTCAGACATAGTGCCAAGCTTTCATTAATATTGACTCCTTTAGTCATCAAAGCAATCCTAGAGGATAGGTACTATAATTAGCCTCATTTTACAGATGAGGAAACTGAGGAACAGAAGGGCTGAATGACACACCAAAGACCACAAAGGCAGGAAGTGGCAGAGCCAGGGTTCAAACCCAAGCAGTCTAGAAGTCAGAAAAGCGCCCCTAGTCCCCTTTGTACTTCCTTAAACGTTTGTGAAGTTTTTCTTTTTTAAGTAATTTTGAATCAGTTCTATTACAAATACACTTAGCAATTTTCTTTTCCAAGCTATCTTCTTGGTTGTATGAGCATGGTTAGTCTAAGGGAAATGGAAAAGCACAGAGCCTATTCGCTTCCAGCACTCTCCTGCCTCAATAGCATTGCAAGAGCAGCTTTCTTTCCTTGGAATTCTCTAGATACCTATGTATCTAAACCCTTCACTGCCGAGTCTTCACTCAAATGTCACCTTCTTAAGGAAGGCAAATTTGACCACTCTGTCTCAGGTTGCAACTCCCCTACACACCCTAGCAACCCTGTCCCTCCCTACTTTTCTCTTTATTTTTCCTTAACACTTGTCTCCTCCTAATAAATCATATAATTAACTTATTTATTCATTACTTATTTAATGATTGTCCCCCCTCCTTTGCTAGGTATATTCCAGGAGGGCAGGAATCTTTGACTATTTTGTTCACTAATGTAGCCCAAAATCTAGAACAGGTCCTGGCACATAGTCGGTACTTAATAAATATTTGAAAAATTAAAGGAAGTAACTTTAAAGTTTAGAACAAAGCATAAATAACAGAATGTGTAAGAAGACACATGGGAACATTTCCCTAAATTGCTAACAACATTCACTTTATTCAACAAGTAGCCTAATTTTGTGAGCAACAGACCAATTTAAATCTGTTCATTTCAGAGAGTCTTCTAGATACACTTCCCTCATATATGGCACCCCTGCTTTTCAGTTAGATAAAAACAAACTCAATTACAAAAGGAATGGTAATAATGACAGGTCTTATTCCCTACCACACACATAGAACACTAAAGAAAAAGCTATTAAATTTAAATCGATGTGTGTACACACACACCTTTATCCTAAAGGATATTTAAAGCTTCTTTTGTGATATGGGCTTAGCCTATATGTAGACTTGGATCACAGCATTGTCTAACTCAGTGAAACGATGAGCCCTGCTGTGTAGGGCCACC
The DNA here is from genome assembly GCF_042477335.2 of Ovis canadensis. Classification (NCBI taxonomy): domain Eukaryota; kingdom Metazoa; phylum Chordata; class Mammalia; order Artiodactyla; family Bovidae; genus Ovis; species Ovis canadensis. Next base: position 82,330,085 of record NC_091251.1, read on the forward strand.
CAAGACAGACAGGTCATGGTGGAGAGTTCTGACAAAACGTGGTCTACTAGAGAAGGGAATGGCAAAACACGTCAGCATTTTTGCCTTGAGAAGGTAAGATGGGGAAGTGGTTTGCCATTCCCTTCTCCAGTGGACCAAGTATTGTCAGAACTCTGTCCATATATAGTCAAAGCTATGGTTTTTCCAGTAGTCATGTATGAATGTGAGCGTTGGACCATAAAGAAAGCTGAGTGCCGAAGAATTGATGCTTTTGAATTGTAGTGTTGGAGAAGACTCTTGAGAGTCCTTTGGACTGCAAGGAGGTCAAACCAGTCAATCCTAAAGGAAATCAGTCCTGAATATTCATTGGAAGCACTGATGCTGAAGCTGAAACTCCAATACTTTGGCCACCTGATGCAAAGAACTGACTCACTGGAAAAGACCCTGATGCTGGGAAAGATTGAGGGCAGGAGGAGAAGGGGATGACAGAGGTTGAGATGGTTGGATGGCATCACCAACTCGATGGACATGAGTTTAAGAAAGCTCCGGGAGTTGGTGATGGACTGGGAGGCCTAGCATGCTGCAGTCCATGTGGTTGCAAAGAGTCAGACATAACTGAGCGACTGAACTGAACTGAACTGAACTGATAATGTAGACCACATTAGAGGCAGGGAAATCAATTCTCAGCTATTTCACAACAGACATTTGTATCCTGAGATTCTCTACCACAATTACCTGGAAAGATTTCATGTGTTAATAAGCAATTGTTCAAGTAAGGAGGGGTTTGCTGCTAGATGTAAATGAGTCTGGATGTGTGGGGAAGCGGGGAGAAGATGCTGTCCAGGGGAAGACACGGTAGATAGCTTCCAGGGCTGTCAAAGTCATCATTCAACTCTCAGTCAGAACTTCTATTGCAGGGGCCACCACATGGCTTCTGGCCCTTATCACCCGTATCTGGCACGTCACATAACCCTCCAGCCCACTGCCTTCTGCCACCAGTCATCACACTAAACACAACTGTCACCTGCTTCGCAACTGGCCCCAGGGCTCTGCTTTGCCTCACTGGATAATCCTTAAACCCTGCAGCCTGTCATTTGAGACGATATGAATGCCGCCTGGCCTCACAGCTCTGTCTCCACTGTTCTTACCCTCCACTCTAGGCACACCAAGCCCTTCACTATCTCACACTCTTTCCACCACCCCTTTTAGGCCTGTCTTACACTCTCCAATTCAAACACTGAGCTCTGGTCAATACAAACCGCCCACGACTTCTCCAACACCTAATACTTACAATCTCCACATCCAAATCTCCACCTTTTAACTTCAAGCCATGCGCTTCCTTGGTGTCTCAGTCAGTAAAGAATCCGCCTGCAATGCAGGAGACCCAGGTTCAATCCCTGGGGAAGGAATATCCCCTGGAGAAGGGAATGGCTACCCACTCCAGTATTCTTGTCTGGGAAATCCCATGGATAGAGGTGCACGGGGTTGCAAGAGTCAAACATGACTTAGCTACTAAACCATCACCAAAATGAGTCTGCTGACCACATCTGTCAAGACCTGACCCCTTCATATTGTTCTCCCCTTCCTTTCCCATTAATTATACTGCTTGTGTCACATGTACAATACATGACTTTGATATGTCTATGTTATCGCCTGCTAACCTGTCAGCTCCTAGAGTCTGAGACTCATGTTCTTGGACAATATATTGTACATAGTTGGCACCCCCCAAAATGAATAAATGAATGAATAGCCCAATCAATCAATCAATCAATCAATGAGTAGACATTCTGTGCAACTACTCAGAACAAACTAAGACTAATTGATGAGAAGTTACAAAGAGGATGTTTTTAAACTCTTATATGGAAGTACTGTCTAGAATTCAAGTTATCCAACAATGGGTGGGAGCTGCATCTCAGGAACAAGACTATTATGATCCCAGTGGCAGGCAGATGGAAAGAGGCCCAGCTTCCATCTAGGCAGGAACCAGCATTTGATGGAAAGTTAGATAGGACAACAGCAGAAGACTCTGCCAACTGTCTATGATTTTTATAGCAATTGGCTTCACCATAGTGGGACACAACTTCCTTTATTTCTTCTTTACCTGTATAGCAGAATCAATATAATTTTCCTGAAGGTGATGCCATAGAGAATAGGGGCTTCCCAGCTATATAGTAATAATTGAGGGGATAAACTGTGGATCACATCAACATTACTAGAGAGACTATAGATAGAATCAATAATTGGGAAGAACTCCCACTCCCGAAATCCTCATCTTACTAGCTTCCTCTTGCCCAGAAAACCCAGCATAAAACTGAAAGGATGTCACAAATACTACCAAATAGAGGAAGAGGGACAAAATCACTTGTGTAAATCATACATTTTAAATGGGACCATGTCAAAACCCTCATAAAATCAACAAATAATCTAAATACTTTGAATGTGGTCATGTCCTACCTCTTGTCCTATTTAAATTGAGCTAAATATCCTGAAAGATTCTCAAGGTTCAAAGAATTTGAAAATGTATATATATTACATGGAGAAGGCGATGGCACCCCACTCCATTACTCTTGCCTGGAAAATCCCATGGACGTAGGAGCCTGGTGGGCTGCAGTCCATGGGCTCGTGAAGACTGAGCGACTTCACTTTCACTTTTCTCTTTCATGCACTGGAGAAGGAAATGGCAACCCACTCCAGTGTTCTTGCCTGGAGAATCCCAGGGACGGGCGAGCCTGGTGGGCTGCCGTCTATGGAGTCACACAGAGTCGGACACAACTGAAGCGACTTAGCAGCTTAGCAGCATACATTACATAGGGCCTATTAGATAGAACTCTCGAAAATAGAAAGTCCCTCTAGACAATAAATTATGTGAGAGCAGAGTCCTGAGGGAGCCTTGGAGCTGGAAAGCAGAGCTGAGCCTCAAGGCTCAGGAAAGCCAGTTAATCCTTGTCAGCGCTTCCTACAGAGCTGGCAGCTGTGTGGACTGAGGCAGAGCACATCAGCCAGTTGCCCCAGGCAGGAACCAATATTGTTACATTGTTAGATACAAATCCGCTAAATAAAAAGGCTTTCCTTGTCTAGACTAGAAATTACTACTTTCTTTATATAACCAAGGATTCCTGGGAACATCTGACTTCCTCATCCTCTGGCTGTTTCCTTGGCCATCAAGAAATCAGATTTGCATGAAGGAAGATGCACATATAGTTAATGTGTAGACATACACATGCCCCTTCAGGAAGTGGACAGCAGGGCACAGCAAATTTAAAACGGGATTGATTTTCAAATTTCCACCTTACAAGTAATTTTTTAAGGAAAGTACTTATAATAAAAGTTGAAGGATCCCAAGTCACTATCTCTAGTCAAAAGCTAAGTGGAAGAAAGCATGAAAATAAGCTAAATTAGCTGCCATGAAATCGTTATGTGCTGATAAAATCAGGCTTTTGAATACACTGATGTCCTAGATCAGAAACACGAATCATGAGCTAGATAAATTCAGTAGTCTCCTAAATGGTGGGTGTTTTATTTTATTTTTAAAATTTCTCTAGCAATACTAAGGGATAATGATTTAGTATTTGACTTTTCTCGAGGAAACTTTCTATCCACAAATCTTCATTCCTGACTGACTCACTCTCACGGAATCAAGCTCATTCAATTGCTAGCCTACAGCTTAGGTTTGTTTTCTGACTTTACTAGTATCAGTTGTGAGACTCTGGGCAAGGTAGCCTCTCTAAGCCTTGTTTTGGGCTTCCCTGGTGACTCAGCTGGTAAAGAATCCGCCTGCAATGCGGGAGACCTGGGTTCGATCCCTAGGTTTGGGAAAAATCTCCTGGAGACGGGACCAGCTACACACTCCAGTATTCTGGCCTGGAGAATTCCATGGAGCCTTGTTTATTCCGTTTTAAAATGGGGCACAGATAGTTTCAAAGTTACTGGGCTGTTACAGGGATTAAATGAGATAATGCACTTAGCTCCTTTCCTGGCACATAGTACACACAGTAAATGAGAGCTGTGGGTTTTATAATTACCTCTGTTTTGCAGGAAGGACACCAGAATTTGCAACATATGCCATCCATCCATTTGGTACTTTATCCTATCTATTGACATGTGATCAGGGTCTTTTGGGCCAGAATGAGTTAAATATAGCCAGTCCACACTCATGTGGCCCTCTGGGGTCTGCCTTAGATCCTGAAGTCCCAAGAGTGCAAGGTCAGGGCTGTCTGCAGAGCTCCATAAGCAGGTGATTGGGTGTTAAGTATTTTCTAGTGATGCAACTGATGGATCCTGTGAGGAACTGGTAATGCCTGGTAATGCCTAACAAGTATGAAATGCTGAAATTTACAGACATGGAAAAAGCGGGAGAATGTTCCATGCCTACAGATGAGGTTTCTCTCTTGTAGACTGAGCTCATTCTTATTCCTCAGGGTAGAGACAAGTCGACAGTGGTTTAAGATGATTCTCCTGTAACTCATAAAGACCCTCTTACTGCTCTGAAATGGAAATATAGACAATGCCAGAAACAAAGAATAGTTTATATGAAAAGGTTTTCTGAGCACAGAGGTAGATGTGCTCCATTAGAGAAACATCTTTTAAAAATAAAAACAAAACAAAAACACTAATTATTGTTTAAATAGAGCCAACACTAAGAGGTATAGGTATACAGTCCCATTACTTTGAGAAATATTTGGGGGGGGGGTATATGAAAACCTGGAGTGACAGTGGGAGTAGGGTGACATGCATGTTAAAATTCAAAAATTACAGACCAGAAACAAGTGACCTAGGGTGAATCTGCATTCACTTTTCCAAGAATCATTTGCCCTTAGACTGCCCATGTGATGGATGGCGGTAGCCCGCATAGAGCACAGGCAGTAAGGCTTTTTCCCTGAAACTCCCATTCATCTTTTCTAAATGCTACGAAATCAGCAGGCCCCCAGACGGAGGCTGTGACACACCTGACAAGAGAGTCACCTCTGAGGGGTGGATATGCCGAGGAGGCACCAGGAGCCTCTGTCACCTAGAAAGCATTCTCCTTCTAAAATGAAGTACCCTGTGATTTAACATGACAAATGGGTGCTGAGAAACTCAGGGACATCCATTCTTTAAAAATGTATCTATGTGATTAGTTAATCAAGTAAAAAGGAGAACATGAACTTGCATTCCCTAGCAAAAGACACAAAGTCAATGCTGATGACAAGCTTGGATTTTAAGAATATGAGTAACTACTCTTCCTTTCCCCAACTCACTGCCTTATTTAAAGCTTGCCTGCCAGAATAACAGATTTAGCTGTCGGAACTGCAAAATTAATGTTTAATAAAAAAAATGATTCAGCAAGTTTTGGGTTTTTCCTCCACTATGAAGAGCCAGGGCTTGCACTGCCTTGCAGAGTTATCCCTTTAGCAGAAAATTCTGAAAGAGGAAAAAAAACTAGCCCAGCAGCAAACCACTGCCTAAGTTTCTCTGAGTTCTCTGCAGGGTCTTAGACAGCATAACGCTGCCAAGTCCTGAGATGCAATGGAGCGCAAGTTCTGATGAGCTTCAAAGTATGGGGACATTTTTTTTTGCTTTGAACATTTTTGTGTTCAAAGGTGTAAATGTGATTCTGTGGCCTTCTTGGGTGGGGACAATCTTTTCTGGGGAAGGAAGAAACATTTATTTATAATTTACCTAGATCTTAAGAAAAAGTCCTTAAAACACTTCCTAGACTTCCCATTGCCTTAAAAAAAAAATAGATTTATACTTCACAAACCATAAAATTCACTCTTAAAATATACAACTCAGCAATTTTTGTATATCCACAGAATTATACAACCATCACCATTATCTAATCCACCCACCTAATTTAGATATATTCCACTTTTAATGTTTTCAACACAGGAAAAGCTCTGAGTTACTTCACCGTGCAAAGAATTACCTTTGGAACAACAAAAAAAGAGTTATCCCAACCTTTATATTATTTGTTGAAGAATTGTGCTCTCTGATTTCCAAATAGAAAAATAACTGTTCTTGGTCACATTTCCTTAACACTATGTGTATATTGACAGTAGTGAAAGAAAAAAATGTGTACTATAAATTTCTGTTTACACTTTAATGGTGAGTTCTTTTGCTCCCTCCCCACCAACACAGACTCATCTAGTTAATCCTGATAATTGATCCTACACGACCTTTCTCCTTTACTTCCCATCCATGGCTACCTTCCCAGCTGGACCCTTAACACCTTCTACTTGAATCGGTGTGATGCTTCCTCAGTGTTCTACAGCTTCCAGCCCCGCCTCTTCCTTGTGCAACCTTGCACACAGCTGACACATTCACCTCCCTAAAACATCACTTTCGCCATGTCACGTCTCTATTCCAAAGCCTTTGGTGAGCTCTTTGCCCATCCTTTGGCTTAGAATTCAGGATCATCATCAGTGAGTCTGCCTTTGTGGTTTTATTTCTGAGTCTGCTCAAGTAACACACCTGTTCAAGCCCAGAAGTTGAGTAAGATACTCAACTTCTATGCTTCTGTGCAAGCCCCCTTCCTCAACTGGAAGCCTCCTTCACTCTTCCTTAAATCCAAATAAAGCTTCTGGTGATTCCAAACCTCCTGTAGGCAATTTCCTCCTACCACGCCACTCCCCAGTGCTTTCTCCTTCCTCTCCACTCCAAAGCCATGATCATTTGTTTGGGATTCACCAGCTTTCTTGCCTTTGTCACCAGAGACAAAGGTGTCTCTATACTGGTTCAGACCCATGTCTTATACTTCTTCACGACTTTGAGTCCCTTAGCACTGTGCTTTGCACATAGTATGTGCTCAGTAATCACTGAAGGTATGACTACCTCCATATTACTATTGGATTGAGTCACATTCAAGAGTTTTGGAATAAGCTTTACCATCAATCATGCATTAATTCAATTTAAAAAATCTGTGGAACACTTACCATATGCAAAGAACAAAGTGGAGGACATTTCCCTATATACATAGGCTTAGAAACCTAGTGCCACAAAAATTCACTATGAAGACATTGTTTGTAACTGGAAGTTTGGGGCCCCCTTGCTGCTTGTGGCAGCAACACTGGGGAGTGAGTGTCTGATGGATGATAATAATTGGAAGAGGAAGGTCCTATATGGAGCCCTGGCATGTCATATATCCTGATTCATCTTTCTGGTCAGGTATGACACTTTCAGAAAAGAAGACTTGGAAGGGTTCTTTGAAGTTATCAAAGTAAATCCCCTCCCAATCCCAGGATCTCATCCACGAGATTCAGGATTGGCCATCTTCCAACTTTAGTTTCACTGTTTGCTATGAAAACCAAATTATTAATTAGTGTTTTTAGTTAAGAGCCTAGGTCCAGGGTCACATGCCTGACTTTTAATACAGACTCCCAACATTTACTAGCTGTGTGGCAGATTTCCTAATGCCTTTGTGCTTCCATCTCATCTGTTAATAATATCACCTCATAGAATTGTTGTGAAAACTAAGTAAGACAGTGGAATCAAAGCACTAAGAATCATGCTTGATACACATTAAGGGCTCAGTATTATTTTTAGAATCGAACTTTATTCTCCACTGCTGCTTCCAGCCTTTAGTCCAAGGTTTGTCTTCAGAATCTATTAATGGGAACAGACAACTCAAATAGTCAGAAAATAATACAACACATAACCTTCCTAATCTATAAACAGTTCCTAGAAATCAAGAAGAATAAGACTATCAGTTCATTTGTTCAGACAGTGAACAAAAGGTAAAAATAAACGCTTTGCATAGAAAGAGCAATACAAATGATCCTGGAGCATAAAAGTACAAATTAAAACAATCCTAAAATGACATTTCTCCCTTATCAGATAGGGAAAAATTCAAAAACGTTTGGCAATACACATTTGGTAGGGCTGAAGGAAAACACTCACTCACTCACTGAGAGGAGTCTGATAGGAGTTGAATATGATATAATCCCTACAGATGGCAATTTGGCAATGCCTGTCCAAAGTACAAATGCATTTACTCTTTGAACCGGCAATCTAACTTACAGAAATTATTCTGTAGACATACCTACACATGCATAAAATGAATATGAACATAGTTATTCATTATAGCGTGAAATAACAAAAGTTAGAATCAGCTCAAATATTCACTATCATGGCCTGGTTAAACAAACTATATATTTTAACACATATACTGAGTGGTTGCACAAAAGAATGAAAATTATCTCCATGTTCTGATATAGAAATATTTTCAGATAAAAATGATTAAGAGAAAAAGTAAGATACAGACTATGTGTTATAGATACAGCTATATGGACACAGACATATAAAATGCTAACTTTCATGTAAGCAATGGGGGAAGCAAGAACATATGTTTGTATTTGTTTGTATCTTCATAAAGAAACACTGGGCAAATACTCAAGAAACTAATTATTAGCCATGGAAGTGGGATAGAATAGAGAGTAACAGAGTGGAAGGAAGATTTTTCATCATGCACTTCTTTTTTTAATATAAATTTATTTATTTTAATTGGAGGCTAATTACTTTACAATATTGTATTGGTTTTGCCATACGTCAACATAAATCCACCACAGGTGTACACATGTTCCCCATCCTGAACCTCCCTCTCACATCCCTCCCCATACCATCCCTCTGGGTCATCCCAGTGCACCAGCCCCCGAGCATCCTGTATCATGCATTGAACTTGGACTGGTGATTCGTTTCACATATGATATTATACATGTTTCAATGCCATTCTCCCAAATCATCCCACCCTTGCCCTCTCCCACAGAGTCTATAAGACTGTTCTACACATCTGTGTCTCTTTTGCTGTCTTGCATGATGCTAAAGCTGAAACTCCAGTACTTTGGCCACCTCATGTGAAGAGTTGACTCATTGGAAAAGACTCTGATGCTGGGAGGGATTGGGGGCATGAGGAAAAAGGGACGACAGAGGATGAGATGGATGGCATCACCAACTTGATGGACGTGAGTTTGAGTGAACTCCGGGAGTTGGTGATGGACAGGGAGGCCTGGCGTGCTGCAATTCATAGGGTCACAAAGAGTCAGACATGAACTGAAAAAAAGAATCAGAGTGACTGAACTGAACTGATACAGGGTTATCGCTACCATCTTTCTAAATTCCATATATATGTGTTAGTATACTGTATTGGTGTTTTCCTTTCTGGCTTACTTCACTCTGTATAATAGGCTCCAGTTTCATCCACCTCATTAGAACTAATTCAAATGTATTCTCTTTCATGGCTGAGTAATACTCCATTGTGTATATGTACCACACAGCTTTCTTATCCATTTGTCTACTAATGGACATCTAGGTTGCTTCCATGTCCTGGCTATTATAAACAGTCATGTACTTCTTTTAAAAATTTATTTTCTTCTTCCAACCAAATGAATGTATTACTCTTTAAAATTTCAATTTCATTTAAAAATGAAGAAAAAGAACACAATGTGGGAAGATAGGTAGTGGTGTTGCACAACTGTGATGTGAACCCCCAACCCAGCTTCCTTCTTCCACAGGACAGACATCCAGATGTGAAGCAGATGTGTCCCCTGTTTAGTTCTCATGGCTCAGGGCAGAATCTTCTTCATTCCCCCTTTCACGTGTTTTGTTTTCCTCACCCTGGAAGCTCCTAAGAGACATGAACTGTACCTTGTGCCTCACTGTTTCTCTCATGCTAAGCACACTTTCTGGCACATAGGTTTTGTTTGGTAAATACTTATGGAATACATCAATGCATATGTTTCCAGATTCATCATACTGGTTACAACCAGGGGATGAACAATAGTTTGTCACCATCCCTCTAAAAATCTGACCCAGATCTGACTACAAGAGACAATCTCCCTTCACAGTTTTGATTCTCTTGACTTAAACTTTCTATTTTTATTCTCAAAATTTTACATTTCCTGCCCTGTACTATTCATGTAGCATTTGTAGCCAATTAAAACATATGGGTATATAAATTTTTTTTAATAATGCATAATTTCAAATTGTACTTTTAGCCACAGCACTGAGTGTATCCCATAAGTTTGACTGACATTAAAGTCAGATGCAAAGAATTTTCATAATTGCCTATGACCTGCTTCCAGCGTTTAAAACAGACTGAAGAGGCTACTAGGAAACAAATTTACCTCAGTCTGGAATAATCCATAAGATCAAGATAAAGCTAGAATTAGGGTATCTCATTAGAATGTGTTTTATAAAGGGGAATCTATGTCCAAACAACCTTGTAAGGGTACCATCAGACCATACTGTGTCTTGACTAAAAAAACACAACAGATGTCCTTCATCTGGTAGACGTAGACCTATGCCTGAGACATGCATTCTCTGCTGAAAGTCTTGGATTTCGTGCCAGTGTTGAGAACTGAACACAGGTCACTGGAATCTAAAACAGTGTCATGTACATATACACATCGCATGCATGCATGCTCTGTCACTTCAGTCATGTCCAACTCTTTGTGACCCCACGGACTGTAGCCCACTAGGCTTCTGTGCCCATGGGATTTTCCAGGCAAGAATACTGGAGTATGTTGACATTCCCTCCTCACATATACACACGACTGTATAAAGTAGATAACTAGTAAGGACCTGCTGTAAAGTACAGGGAACTCTACTCAATACTCTGTAATAGCCTATATGGGAAAAGAATCAAAAAGAATTGATATATGTATATACATAAATGATTCACTTTGCTGTCTATCTGAAACTAACACAACATTTAAGATCAACTATATTCCAACAAAAATTAAAAACAAAAATATAAATAAAAACAAAACCAAGAAACCACAAAAAAATAAAAAAGATAAAACAAAGTTATGTAAAGTGATATGCCTTGGAAGGCACATACGGAAGGACAAAATAGGATGACTGATGGATGATTCTGTTAGAAAGACGACATGGGACAGGACATGACATGGTGTCTTTGAAGTGTGGCACAGCCTGCCCTGGTGTGGCACGACACAGGCTGCTCTGTGCTGTATTGTGGCCTGACATGGCAGAGCAGGCTGTATTGGGGGGAGCATGATATGGTGTGGTGTGTTGGGTGAGGGTGCTTTCAGTGTGGCATTCTATGACTGAAAACTCACAGGTGTGAGAGGTGTTCCATCTCCATCAAGTTGCTGACCTTTAATAAGTCATTAAATTCTCAGGAAACCTCTTTCTCCATTTGCAAAAGGAAGATAACAAAAACTAATATTCAAATTGCATGCTTGTTTGTGTGTGTGTGTGTGTGTGTGTGTACACGCTCAGTTGTGTCAGGCTCTTTGCGACCGCATGGACAGTAGCCCGCCAGGCTCCTCTGTCCATGGGATTCTCCAGACAAGAATGTGAGGATTAAAGGAGACTGAATGGTTTTGTCACCAACAAAGCCCACTAACAATTCCTAGGAAATAAAAATAGAATCTGGGTAATAAAGTCTAACCTTTTTTTCTTTACCTTTATGCTTAGTCTAGTTTCATTCGCTCATTGGCGCCACAGGCAGAGGCCTAAACACTGGACCTTCATATCAAAGGTCCCAGTGCGACAGGTCTGTGCCAGCACCTCAGGTAGGTGTGCGATGTGCAGAAGCCCTGCGCACATCACGTAATTCAAGATGGCGGCAGCGGGCGAGCAGAGATGCTGGGCGCGTCCCAGCTGTGAGAACTCCAGCGCTTTCCCTCGCCCGCTGTTAAGAGCCATAAAAAAGAGCCCTGCCCATAGCCTGTTAAGGAGAGCAGGAGCTCCCATCCCTCCATCCTTTATCAAATAAAGCTTTCCTTAGCTTCCTAAATGAAAACTCAAGTCTTGTTCTGTTGGCGTGAGCAACACTGGTTAGGAGGACCTTTTTTGGGGTCAGACCTGATAACATGATTATCATTAGCTACCACTCTGTGTTTATACAGTATGCCTTCTTCCTCAAGTTTTCCAAATCTAGCTCCTATGTTCTGGAATATCTGAAATTTAATTTGGGGTTTTGCGTCCCTAATTTTAAACATAATCTCATATGGAAAGCAGGTTATAAGGATAGAAACAGGTAAATGACATGTGGCTGCTGCTGCTGCTGCTAAGTCACTTCAGTCTTGTCCGACTCTTAGTGACCCCATGGACTGCCACCCACCAGGCTCCTCCATCCATGGGATTCTCCAGGCAAGAGTACTGGAGTGATGACGTGTGGAGACTAACATAAACCTGAAATTCGGGCTGTATCAACTGGCAGACTTAAAGACAAATTATTGGACTTGAACACACTCACAAACACACTCATAGGCAGTCGCAATCAAAACGTATGTAGAACATTTATTCTATTATGGTGTACAGAAAATGGAGCCCAGAGGTAGCTGTACTAATCAGGGAGAAAGAAAAGAAAGATTAGTGTCCTTCATCAACAATAGCATTCATTTTGCTCCTCTGAACTATCGATCTATGGGTCAAAGTAAACTGTGTTTAAAGCAAGACAGTAACTCAGCCATTGATGTGCCAGAGTTTGGGAGTATTGATCCAGGTGGTGTGAATGCTCAGTCAGAAAATTACATCAAGATTTCTTTTCTTCCCATTTTCTATCTCCAAGAAGCAAAAGAACAATAAATAATAATAATTCTAAAACACATAATTTCTGACATCAGTGCAACATTTCAATCAACTGCACCTTTGAAGGGGATAACTAAAATATCATACTTCTCTAGTATAAGCTACGTCCATGATGGTCAACAAAAATGCACTGTGCTTTGGGAATCTGAAGAAGGATGGCTATTGTGAGGAAAGTGAAACTTACACTGGGGATTTGAAAACACATATGATTTTAGAAAGGCAGAGAAAAGCAATAGGAAGTTATTTGGGGAGCAAAAAATACTAGCAAAGGCAAAGATTAAGTAATGAGTAGGAAAGAATCCCAACTCCAACAGGAGCACTTGGGAAGCGGTGGGAACTCAGGCCAGAAGGGGTGGCTAGGATTATGAAGCCAGTGTGAGGGCTTCATAGTGATGGTAGGAAACAAGGATCCAGTGATTGTTTTAGAACAATTAGTCCAGTAATAGCTTCCACGACGGCAGCATACAGGTTTGGGAGTCATGTCAATGAATTTGTGATTTTTTAAAAAATTATAAAAGCAATATTACATGATCACAACATTTTTTAAATATAGAATTATACAAACACTGAGAGAGAGAGAGACAGAGTGGTTTCAGCAGATGCCAAGAAAAAATAGTGAACATTCACTAGGACTAGAAGAATTTAAGTATAGCCTGGAGTTCTAGGCTCAAGATAACACAGCTCTCAAAGAGACCAGAGAAGGTGCAGTTCAAAAGAAAGTCCTTTAATACAGAAGTGCCTGGCTAGGGAAGTTTCACAGAAATGAAGGGATTTAAGCTCAGTCTTGAAGGATGTGGGGGATTTGCATAGGCTAAAGTATAGGTAATATATTTCCAAGGACAGAAGCTTTGATGCTTCGATGTTCAGTCAAATATATTCAGATAGCTATTTGAATTTCTACATATTCTGGAATATGTAGCAGTGGACACTATGTTACATTTATCTTTTCTGAGTAGTCTGAAATGAATCTGTCAGGTTTGAGGACCAAAAAATAGACTCCCTAACCAAGCTAGTATGTGAACAGTTAAAATAGTCTGGATAAAATCATAAATAAATAAGAGCTTGCAGAGCCTGCTTACATTTCTTTTTTCTATAAGATTTCATAAAATGAGAGCATAAGCCAAAACCAAATGTATCCTGGAAGAGGAACCAGCGGCCAATTACTATGTCAATAATTCAATATGAGCATTAAATTTTCATGGTTTTTAAAAAACTCCTAAAAATAACCTGCAGGACATTATCTCCTACATTTGCTGTTTGAAGCCTTCTAATCATGACTCCTAAGAACTGTACTTTGTTCTATTTAAGGATTAAATTAACAGATGGGGCCACAAACAAAAATCAATCTCATTTAATTATTTTTTTAGTTTGATTAACAATCAGCTGAAATTTTAATCTGTCCCTTAATACAAAGCTGTTTTCAAAATAAATGGTTCTTGAAAAAAGCTACTGGAAAGAAAACACAGAATCAAGCTTTCCTTTTCCTCGGTGTATAGGAATAGGCCAGAGTCAATATACCCCCTAGTCTATCTTTGTTTTATTATTTTTGCTCCAAATTCAATTATTTTATTCAACATATTTTTTATTTACCTGGAAGTTGATAAGTCAGATGCCAATAAGATTCACTTACATTTTGAGAAGAAACCAATAGTTAAAACATGGCTAGCCAATTGCTGGTGGGCTGTTGGTCATTGTTTGTCAGATAACCCTAGAGAGACCTAATTTTTGAAAAAGATATCCTTTAAGGTTGATTATTTAATGTTTCATATTTCTTCTCTGAATGTCAAGATTATTTCAATGTTATTTCTTGAAATATATTTGTCCTCTCAACATGAATCCTTTCTTCTTAACTGAAAATAATGGAAGAAAATAGCATTTGTTGAATACTTGTTATATGCCTGCCAGTCACCATGTTAGAGCATGCCAATCAATAACCACACGAACATTCTAAAATCACTATTTAGTAGTACTATGAGAATTATGAAAAACCAAACCCAATTATGATATAATAAATGATGTTTTTCAGTGTTTAGTTGTTTCACTACATTCATTCAATATATACTGAGTGCCTACTATATGCTAGGCACTTATTCCAGTTTCTGGGGAAATAATAGTGAATAAGACAGATATATAGTCTCTGGCTCCACAGGGGACAGAAACAAACAACAAGCAACACAATTATGCTGGAGTGGCAAAGACTTTTAATTGACCCCCAGTGTTTATTCTGTCCCTCTCCTCTTTGCAATAGACTCCCTCAAGCAATTTTAGCATATGGCCACCTAGCTAAAGACTAACTTTCCAACCTCCCACTAGGTGTCGACCACAAAGTGAACAGAAGTGAGGTGTGTGTCTCTAGATTGCTTCAAGATGGAGCTGGTTGGGACTTCCCTGGCGGTCCAGTGGTTAAGAATATGCTTTCCAGTGCAGGGGATGTGACTTCCACCCCTCATCAGGGAACTAAGATCTCATGCGCTGCAGGGCGACTAAGCCCAGGAGCCACACTACTGAGCCCACACATTGCAACTAGATAGAAGCCTGTGCTCAGCAAGGAAAGATCCTGAGTGCCTCAACTAAGACCTGACTCAGCCAAAAAAATTTAAAAAAAAGCTGGTTGCCCTTCACTTTCTTTGCCCTTCTCATGCCCAGTCCATGAACAAGGTCTCTTTGGGCTGACTTTAACAGTGATGAAGACAACACATGTGGAGAAGATAGGCAAGGAGACAGAAGGAATTGGGAGCCCTGGAACAGACCCTCACCTGACTGTTCACCTGCCTCTGGACTGTCAAATAAGAGAGAAATAAACTTTGAATTTGTTTGAGTTACTCTGTTTTTGTATCTCTTTGTTATAGAAACTCAGCCTATACCCTAACTAATACAGCAGACAGCAAAATAACTGTTATAATAAGTGCTCTGAAGGAAACAAACAACTGGATAAGAGAAAAAATAAAAGGTTATCAGTGGGGAAGGATAAGTGACTTTAGAAAAGATGTTCAGGTCACTCTTAGACGGTGACATTTAGGCTAAGACCTACAGAATGAGAAGAAGCAATATGAATTTTTTTGTCTTCTTTTGTTGAAACATAGGGAATCCTTGAATTTGTCCTCTCTATATTTCAACTGCTTTGTTCTTCTTACTCCTGCCCATGGGCTAATACTACATTTGCCAATGTGCAACTACTATACACTTGCATAAAACCCTAGGATAAGTCCATTACCAGAGTACCTGATCTCTCTGGATGTGCCATGGTTGTCAAGTTCATGTGAAAAGCCACATACATCAGTAAACCAGCCAGTGACAAACTGTATCAAATGACTGTCTGCCAACTTACAGTCACACTAGACTGTGAGATATTTGAAGACAAGAATGGTCCTTCTGTCTCTGCATCCTTAGCACAGTAGTTAGAGTTCAGTAACTCTTACTCAATGATGAGGTTAACAAAGAAATCTTTCCTTTGGCAACACAAAAACAGGGCCTCAAAACAACTCTATCTTTTAATATAGCTCTTCAAAAATGTGGTCATGGTCCAATGACTACAATCAGGATTTAGATCACCTGTCCTGCCCTCATAAGGCTGGACCACTAGAGGTAACTGATGTGTAGGAGAAGGTAATGGCACCTCACTCCAGTACTCTTGCCTGGAAAATCTCATGGGCAGAGGAGCCTGGTAGGCTGCAGTCCATGGGGTCGCTAAGAGTCGGACACGACTGAGCGACTTCACTTTCACTTTTCACTTTCATGCATTGGAGAAGGAAATGGCAACCCACTCCAGTGTTCTTGCCTGGAGAATCCCAGGGACTGGGGAGCCTGGTGGGCTGCTGTCTATGGGGTCGCACAGAGTCGGACACAACTGAAGTGACTTAGCAGCAGCAGCTCTACCTTAGAATGATGGATGCATCATTGCCATCGACCTGGTCTATTTCTGCCATCTTTGCCCATAGGCCTGGACTGTGTTTAGAGGGCTACACATCTCCTCACCCTCATCACCCACCCAGACTTCTACTCAACAGCTCAGGGATGAGGCAGGGGAGTCTTACCTGTGAAATGACTGTATCAAGGCCTTGAGCTTTTTCAGTAACATGTTAATATGGTTCTCTTCACCTCCTCTGATTTAATTCTGTGTCTCATTGTTTCAAAGACATTATATTAGCTAATCATAAGGATGATGATAGCTGGATTTATTTAACATTCCTGTGTGCTAAGCACTGTGCTAATAGCTTGACATATATTAACTTTTTAACAACCCTGTGGGGCAGGCACTATTGGAACTTAGGTGGTTCAAATTTTTTTGGTAAGTACTCATTACTGTTATAGACGATGTCCTCCCAAATTTATACGTTGAAATTCTACCCCTCAATGTGATGGTATGAGGGAGCAGAGCTTTGGGGAGGTAACTAGGATTAAACAAGGTCATAAGAGTGAAGCCCTCAGGAATGGGATCAGTGCCCTTGCAAGAGTCATCAGAGGGCTTGCTGCTTGCTGCTCTCTGCTCTCCACCATGTGGCAACCCAGCAGGAATTCTACAGCCCAGGAGAGAGCCCTCACCAGAGCTGCCATCCTGGTCTTAGACTTCCAGGCTTCAGAAATGGGAGAAATAAATTTCTGTTGTTTATAAGCTGCCCATGTTGCGGTATTTTGTTATAGCAGTGTGAGCTGATATAGGAGAAGGCAATGGCACCCCACTCCAGTACTCTTGCCTGGAAAATCCCATGGACAGAGGAGCCTGGTAGGCTGCAGTCCATAGGGTCGCTGAGGGTCAGACACGACTGAGCGACTTCACTTTCACTTTTCACTTTCATGCATTGGAGAAGGAAATGGCAACCCACTCCAGTGTTCTTGCCTGGAGAATTCCAGGGACGGGGGAGCCTGGTGGGCTGCTGTCTATGGGGTTGCACAGAGTCAGACACCACTGAAGCGTCTTAGCAGCAGCAGCAGCAGCAGCAGACAACTACTAAAAAGAATAAAGTTCCCTGTAGACTCTTTGTTGTTGTTGTTTAGTCACTAAGCCATGTCCAACTCTCTTGTGGCCTCAGGGACTGTAGCCTGCCAGGCTCCTCTGTCCATGGGATTTCCCAGGCAAGAATACTGTAGTGGGTTACCATTTCCTTCTCCAGGGGATCTTCCCAACCCAGGGATCGAACCCACATCTCCTGCATTGGCAGGCAGATTCTTTACCACTGAGCCACCATGGAAGTCATGGGTATTTATCAAATGATAAATGGAAACAGTAATAGCCGGAAAGTCTTTTACATGACATCATGTTATTCTGCACTTCAATTTCCAGTAGGGTGTTTTTCAAGACACTATTAACATACACACTTTAAGAAAGATGCTTTTTGATTTGGCACCTGAAATAAAGTCAGTTATCAATACACAGTGTTTCTGAGGTTCTTTATGAATATGAATATGAAAAGATTCACCACTAAACCTCATTATAAATGAAAAAAAGAATTTCATGGCTACTTTCCCCAGCAATGACTGTTTTGCCACTAGAATTCCAGAATAATTGATGAGAACTGTTCTGGGAACCCAGAAGGAGCAAGCCCTGCTCCATGCAGAATCTGTCCCATTGTGCAATAAGCTGAGAAAGTAGAATGCTGAGATGCAGTCTTATAGAGAGGCCATGCAGATTTTGTTTTGCTTAAGATTAAAAATAAACAGAATTAAAATAAAAAGTATTACTTCTCTTTGGCTTTATCACATAACCATCTACACAATCTCTGACAACATCAAAGGCCTAAGCACCTCTTAGCTGGTTTGTGGGGGGAAAAGATTCTGCTTTGATTCGTCATGTGGTCGCTGGAATCCCATTTGCAAAGGACATTGCATCAGTAAGCAGGTCTCATGATACAAGGTAAGACATAGCCTGGTACAGTATATTGGAAACAGCTGTGATGAAAGGTAATGACCAAAAGATATAGGAAGGGCAATGTGCCGTGGGAACACAGAGGACAAAGCGGTCCTTTCTGACTTGGGGAATATGGAGGAGTGTTCCAGAGGAGTTGGTGTTTAGGTGGATGGATAGGATGGCCACAGGAGGAGATAGCAGTCCCACCCTCAGGCAGAGAACACAGAATAAGCAAAGCCATGGGAAAGTCTGAGTATTCAGAAAAAGATTGTCATGTGGAGTACATGCCACATATGGGGAATATAATAGAACACATAAACCAAAAACCAGAAACAACACAGGACTTGGAATTTCAATGATTAATGCATGATTTCCTTTTATTTAGATAGTTGGGATCCAGAAAAACATCAAGTTTGCATTAAGGCCAGTTCAATAGTTTCAGAACTCTACTCATTTTTATGGTTCTTTCCCAGAATTTATCAACTAAAATATTAATGCTATGGTCAAGCTGTATGTGTATATATATCTTTATTTTCATAAATCAGAAATTCATGGAAATTAATAGTGATTAGCAGGTATTCAGAAATGAAAATAAATATTTAAAATTTCAGATCAGGTTTATTTCCCAAAAGGCTTGTAGGCTTGAATATTTTAAGCATTGTGTAGTGACGTGAATTCCTTCCTATACTGAAATCATCCATCATCACAGTATCTATATTGTGAATTATTTCTCTAATAGCCGATGCAAGTGACAACCCATTTACATTCTTATTCTCCAGCTGATATTTTGGTACATTATTTGAGGAATGGTTGGGTAGAAGCAGGGAACCAGCTGTAGTCAAAAAACCCACAGGCATCTATAGGAGTCTTCAGCAGGTGGACTAATAATAAGTAAGAGTTGTTGGTAAACCCATCAATCTTAGCTGTGCGAGAAGTGCAGGCATTGCTTTTTAAGGTACCAGTGGCTCCTTAACTTTTATACAATTAAAATCCAAGTGCATCTGTGAGCACCACAGAGGTATGTGAATCATACGTATTCATAAAATGTCATGCCTAAATTAAGTCTTATCATCAACTAGTATTTATTAAACACCCACATGCTGCATACAAATGGCAGTGTGCAAGGCACTTTAGCAACAGAATGCTGTATATTCAGCCATGAGAATATTTCATAATAAAATGCCAAGCTGTTGCTGGAGGTTATAAAGATTATTCTTTTACTGTGAATATTCTCACTGTAAATTTCAAATAAGCAGTGGAATGGGGTAACTTCTCCCATCTGGTGAAATGTTCACTGAAATACTTGTTCAATTATCCTTATCAGTAAATAAAAAGGATCATATGCAATTCCAATTATGCTTCTTGTGGATATGACAAGACATTATCAGAGAATTACTCATACATGGGTGAATTCATGTCATTTTTGCACTGTGCTTTTTAAAATTACGAGACAATAAAAACACACAATGAGAAGAAATATCTACATTTAAATTGTTGAAGAACCATTTTATTTCAGGGTAGAGTGTGCTACACATTATTTATTGTTATTGCCATTTGTAATTACTTCTGAGAATATACAGACTGAAAAAATTCATAAAATATGAATATAATATTTGAAGACAATAGTACTGAAATTACTTTTTATATGTGGAGGATGAGAACATGAATGCTAAAAAAATAAAATTTTTAGTCGGTCAACTAATGCTTTGTCTACAGGACATTTAACAAATCTGTTGGGTTTTATATCATATATGCACGCATGCTCAGTCTCTCTGAGTGTCCAACTCTGCAAGCCCATGGACTGTAGCCTGCCAGGTTCCTCCACCCATGGGGTTTCCCAGGGAAAAATACTGGAGTGGGTTGCCATTCCTTTCTCCAAGGGATCTTCCAGTCCAGGGATTGAACCCATGTCTCCTGCTTAGCAGACAAATTCTTTACCACTGAGCCATCTGGGAAGCCCTGAATAATCCTGAGATGTTTTAAAATCTGCATGAGTTGTTATAACTCATAGATTTTTCTTTGACTCTTTAGTTACTTTCATTTACAAACTTGTTCATTATATGCCAATTCCATTGTTCAACTTACTAACAAGTACATATAACTGCCTTCAATGTTCTCATTGCTTTATTAGGTAATTTGAGTGCTACCAAAGAAGCAAAAGAAGGTCAAAATAACAATTTATGTCTCTCCAAACTAAGTTCCATGACAGTCTTAATTCCTTCCTGTTCTTCTCCAAAATTTAAGGGGAAAAAATAGTACACCAAGAGGAAATCTTTGCTGCTGGCTGATTCCTTAGAATATGATGCTAAATCACGCAACTGTGACTGTGCACCTTTTAAGTTATAATTTTCTGCTCTAGGAAGCTCCCAGACTGTGACTCATCCCCCAAGATGAGCGAGACTGAGACACAGGCCTATCATTCATTACTGAACATCTCAAGTTCTCAAAGAATCTGGATAACGTACTAATAATATTCTTATTAGTCAATAAGGGAGATTTTTGGCATCTTAGAGATGGAAAATTTAGGGCTTAGAAAAAAACAAAAAGATGTATTATGAAATGCTGTGGTTATGTCTCTGGGACCCCTGTGAATAAACTCTAGATAAATGGAGCTCTTCAGTGAATCAGCAATTGCACTCCCTTAGAGGAGGCTCATTAGGCTTCCCTGACAGCTCAGCTGGTAGAATCCGCCTGCAATGCAGGAGACCCCAGTTTGATTCCTGGGTCGGGAAATCCATTGGAGAAGGGATAGGCTACCCACTCCAGTATTCTTCGGCTTCCCTTGTGGCTTGGCTGGTAAAAAATCCGCCTGCAATGTGGGAGACCTGGATTTGATCCCTGGCTTAGGAAGAACCCCTGGAGAAGGGAAAGGTTACCCATATCCAGTATTCTGGGCTGGAGAATTCCATGGACTATATAGTCCATGGGGTCACAAAGAGTTGGACATGACTGAGTGCCTTTCACTTTCTTTCACTTTGAGAAGGCTCAAATTATGATGAACTCATACTGCATTCTGTATCTAATGAATTATGTTACTGTAAAATTTCAAAGCAATGCATTTCAGACGGTTGGCTGTAAATTACTATATAGCAAATTTGTTAATTAATTTCTTACCTTTCAGGAATTCATAAATTAGGCTTTAAGTACATTATTGTTTCCTTAAGTATTATAAGTGGCTCCTTAGGTAAGAACTCTCAAAACAATAAAGTATAAATCTATGAGACATATGGGTATTCTATATTATTAGTTATAAACTGTTAAAATACCTAGTTATACCAGAAGAAAATTCTCATTATTTATTTCTTGTAATAGTAAAAACAATCTTATTAAATATAATTCAGAAAAAACTAAATATAGTCTATATCATGTAATTTACTGTCAGTCAGTCAGTTTAGTCGCTCAGTCATGTCCGACTCTTTGCGACCCCATGAATTGCAGCACACCAGGCCTCCCTGTCCATCACCATCTCCCGGAGTTCACTCAAACTCACGTCCATTGAGTCAGTGATGCCATCCAGCCATCTCATCCTGTCGTCCCCTTCTCCTCCTGCCCCCAATCCCTCCCAGCATCAGGGTCCTTTCCAATGGTTCAACTCTTCGCATGAGGTGGCAAAACTATTGGAGTTTCAGCTTTAGCATCAGTCCTTCCAATGAACACCCAGGACTGATCTCCTTTAGGATGGACTGGTTGGATCTCCTTGCAGTCCAAGGGACTCTCAAGAGTCTTCTCCAACACCACAGTTCAAAAGCATCAATTGTTTGGTGCTCAGCTTTCTTCACAGTCCAACTCTCACATCCATACATGACCACTGGAAAAACTACAGCCTTGACTAGATGGACCTTTGTTGGTTAAGTAATATCTCTGCTTTTTAATATGCTATCTAGGTTGGTGTTAACTTTGCTTCCAAGGAGTAAGTGAAAGTGAAGTCGCTCAGTCCTATCCGACTCTTTGCAACCCCGTGGACTGTAGCCCACCAGGCTCCTCAGTCCATGGGATTCTCCAGGCAAGAATACTGGAATGGGTTGCATTTCCTTCTCCAGGGGATCTTCCCTACCCAAGGATCAAACCCAGGTCTCCCGCATTGCAGGCAGATGCTTTTAACTTCTGAGCCACCAGGGAAGCCCTCCAAGGAGGAGCCACCAGGGAAGCCCCTCCAAGGAGTAAGCGTCTTTTAATTTCATGGCTGCAGTCACCATCTGAAGTGATTTTGGAGCCCAAAAAAAGATAAAGTCTGACACTGCTTCCACTGTTTCCCCATCTATTTCCCATGAAGTGATAGGACCAGATACCATGATCTTCGTTTTCTGAATGTTGAGCTTTAAGCCAACTTTTTCACTCTCCTCTTTCACTTTCAACAAGAGGCTTTTAGTTCCTTTTCACTTTCTGCCATAAGGGTGGTGTCATCTGCATATCTGTGGTTATTGATATTTCTCCCGGCAATCTTGATTCCAGCTTGTGCTTCATTCAATCCAGCATTTCTCATGATGTACTCTGCATAGAACTTAAATAAGCAGAGTGACAATACACAGCCTTGATGTACTCGTTTTCCTGTTTGGAACCAGTCTGTTGTTCCATGTCCAGTTCTAACTGTTGCTTCCTGACCTGCATACAGATTTCTCAAGAGGCAGGTCAGGTGGTCTGTATTCCCATCTCTTTCAGAATTTTCCACAGTTTATTGTGATCCACACAGTCAAAGGCTTTGGCATAGTCAATAAAGCAGACATAGATGTTTTTCTGGAACTCTCTTGCTTTTTCCATGATCCAGTGGATGTTGGAATTTGATCTCTGGTTCCTCTGCCTTTTCTAAAACCAGCTTGAACATCTGGAAGTTCACAGTTCACGTATTGCTGAAGCCTGGCTTGGAGAATTTTGAGCATTACTTTACTAGCCTGTGAGATGAGCGCAATTGTGCAGTAGTAGTTTGAGCATTCTTTGGCATTGCCTTTCTTTGGGATTGGAATGAAAACTGACCTTTTCCAGTCCTGTGGCCACTGCTGAGTTTTCCAAATTTGCTGGCATATTGAGTGCAGCACTTTCACAGCATCATCTTTCAGGATTTGAAATAGCTCAACTGGAATTCCATCACCTCCACTAGCTTTGTTCATAGTGATGCTTCCTAAGGCCCACTTGACTTCACATTCCAGGATGTCTGGCTCTAGATGAGTGATCACACCATTGAGATTATCTGGGTCATGAAGATCTTTTTTGTACAGTTCTTCTGTGTATTCTTGCTACCTCTTCTTAATATCTTCTGCTTCTGTTAGGTCCAGACCATTTCTGTCCTTTATTGAGCCCATCTTTGCATGAAATGTTCCCTTGGTATCTCTAATTTTCTTGAAGAGATCTCTAGTCTTTCCCATTCTATTGTTTTCCTCTATTTCTTTGCATTGATCACTGAGGAAGGCTTTTTTTTTTTATCTCTCCTTGCTATTCTTTGGAACTTTGCATTCAGATGCTTATATCTTTCCTTTTCTCCTTTGCTTTTCACTTCCCTTCTTTTCTCAGCTATTAGTAAGGCCTCCTCAGACAGCCATTTTGCTTTTTTGCATTTCTTTTTCTTGGGTATGGTCTTGATCCCTGTCTCCTGTACAATGTCACGAACCTCTGTCCATAGTTCATCAGGCACTCTATCTATCAGATCTAGTCCCTTAAATCTATTTCTCACTTCTACTGTATAATCATAAGGGATTTGATTTAGGTCATACCTGAATGGTCTAGTGGTTTTCCCTACTTTCTTCAATTTACTGTAGTTGTTCCAATAAATAAGGAATCATCATATAACTATTATGCATCTTCTGATGTGAAAAGTTAATTTCTAACAAATGAATGAGAACTCACTTTAAACCACTAATAATATTCATTTACAGATATAAAATAGGACTTCCCTGGTGGCTCAGTTGGTAAAGAATCCACCTGCAATGCAGGAGACCTGGGTTTGATCTATGGGTTGGAAATATCTCCTGGAGAAGGAAATGGCTACCCACTCCAGTATTCTTGCCTGGAAAATTCCATAGACAGAGGTGCCTGGCAGACTACAGGCCATAGGGTCTCAAGAGTTGGACGTGACTTAGCAACTAAACCATCATCACCACCACAGATAGAAATATTCTCATTTTGGATTAAGACTTTGAATACAAATCTCATGAAAGATTTTTTTTTTCAATAATAGACTATCAGAAGTAGGTTTTCCATTCAGTGGAGAGTAACCTGAAGACACTGCAGGGTCCCCTCCTGAGTTGCCAACTCTTATCTCTGTACCTAAGACAAAATGAGACAAACCCACAAAGTTAAAAGTAGGTGGGAGCACTGTCATTTCTCAGGTATTCAGGGGCTGATTTATCTTGGCTTTTCATTAAAGGTCTTTCTTGTTCCTTCTACCCTGCTTAGACCACCTCATTATCTTAGCCAAGAGAAAATGACAGAAAAGGACAAGAGATAGGAAAAGACATAAATATTCAGTTCATCCTCTAATACTTCATTCCTGACACTTTCAGAAAAAAAAAGAAAAACCATTAATAGGATGATGGAACATGGTGACTAAAATAAGGATTTAAGATTATCTGAAGGTTTTATCTACCTATGCCTTTCTTTTGTGTTAATAAAGGAAAACTACTCATTTATTATTAAAACATTGGGATAAACCTGCATTTTTGCTAACTAGAATATCAGACTTACGAATCTTGAGCTAGTGTCTACACTATTGGTAAGAGTACCTTTAGTGAACTGTCAGGTAAACTTATATGAAAGCTTATATGCCTTAAGTAGCAGAATTAAAATATAATGCAACCACCAAGTTAATGACAGCACAGCGCTTTACTGTTCTATGACAAAAAATGTGAGTTTCTTACTAAATTGACTTTAAAAATTGCTGAATTTTCCCCCAAAGCGTTCTGCATCCCACTTGGTAGAATGTGGAATCAACTCAATAAAGTGTGAAAGTGATTTATAACCTACAAAACACTGTACACATAATTATAATTTGGTTCTGAAGGGTTGGTTTCCTTCAATATCTGCAGTTTTAGTTATGTCACCTACTGTTTTAGCTGTGTCAACATGGGCAAACTTGAGAGCCGAAGTAATTAGACACATAATTCAAGCCAAAAATTTGACTGAGAGAAAAGCTATTTGGCAGTCTCTCTCTACACTGATCAAAATTGGACTATTATGAACTAGTCCAATTCTTTACTTTGTCTTTTTTCCCTACAAAGACCTCAAATGAAGACATGTAGAGTCAATGACATTCAAGTAATTTTCATTTGGAATTGCTCAGTTGCTCAGTCGCGTCCGACTCTGTGCGACCCCATGGACTGCAGCCTACCAGGCTCCTCTGTCCATGGGAGTTTCTAGGCAAGAGTACTGGAGTGGGGTGCCATTGCCTTCTCCGAATACATATATATATTTAATGTTCCCTTCATGAACAAACTACAACTGATGTGCATAAATCTGGTCACAATGTTTCACCACCACCAAGACCCAGCTCACATCCCCACAGAGACCACATGAGTGGAAGTCACTTCTCCAAAAGTATTCTTGATAATTAAAGCACTACCTTTTCCTCATTATTTGAAGAGGAAAGGATGGCCAAGTAACCACTTCTCTATTACTTTACTAAAAGAACATTTCAGGTGGAAATGTTGCGATAACGAATACAAACCTCCTTCAGAGCTACAGCAACAGTGGCTGCCTGTCCACCTGCTCATGCTTCCCGTCCACACTGTACAGGTGTTGCTGGGATGTAGTTGCCCAGCCAGGGACTACATTTCCCAGCTCCCTTCCTCGGTGGGACAATGATCAGCCGCAAATAAGTAGAATATTGTCCCACCTAGGAAGGGAGCTGGGAAATGTAGTCCTTGGCTGGGAAACTACATCCCAGCAACACCTGTACAGTGTGGACGGGAAGCATGAGCAGGTGGACAGGCAGCCATTGTTGCTGTAGCTCTGAAGGAGGTTTCTGTTCGTTATTATATTAACCCCATGAAGTAGGTATGGAGAAGGCAATGGCACCCCACTCCAGACTCTTGCCTGGAAAATCCCATGGATGGAGGGGCCTGGTAGGCTGCAGTCCATGGGGTCACGAAGAGTCAGACACAACTGAGTGACTTCACTTTCACTTTTCACTTTCATGCATTGGAGAAGGAAATGGCAACCCACTCCAGTGTTCTTGCCTGGAGAATTCCAGGGACAGGGGAGCCTGGTGGGCTGCCGTCTATGGAGTCGCACAGAGTCGGACACGACTGAAGCGACTTAGCAGCAGCAGCAGCAGAGGTAGGTATTATTCATTAGTCCCATTTTCAGTTCAGTTCAGTTCAGTTCAGTCGCTCAGTCTTGTCCGACTCTTTGCGACCCCATGAATCACAGCACGCCAGGCCTCCCTGTCCATCACCAACTCCTGGAGTTCACTCAGACTCACGTGCATCGAGTCCATGATGCCATCCAGCCATCTCATCCTGGTCGTCCCCTTCTCCTCCTGCCCCCAATCCCTCCCAGCATCAGAGTCTTTTCCAATGAGTCAACTCTTCGCATGAGGTGGCCAAAGTACTGGAGTTTCAGCTTTAGCATCATTCCTTCCAAAGAAATCTCCTTCAGAATGGACTGGTTGGATCTCCTTGCAGTCCAAGGGACTCTCAAGAGTCTTCTCCAACACCACAGTTCAAAAGCATCAATTCTTCGGCGTTCAGCCGTCTTCACAGTCCAACTCTCACATCCATACACGACCACAGGAAAAACCGTAGCCTTGACTAGACAGACCTTAGTCGGCAAAGTAATGTCTCTGCTTTTGAATATGCTATCTAGGTTGGTCATAACTTTTCTTCCAAGGAGTAAGCGTCTTTTAATTTCATGGCTGCAGTCACCATCTGAAGTCATTTTGGAGCCCAAAAAAATAGAGTCTGATACTGTTTCTACTGTTTCCCCATCTATTTCCCATGAAGTGATGGGAACAGATGCCATGATCTTCGTTTTCTGAATGTTGAACTTTAAGCCAACTTTTTCACTCTCCTCTTTCACTTTCATCAAGAGGCTTTTTAGCTCCTCTTCACTTTCTGCCATAAGGGTAGTGTCATCTGCATATCCAAGGTTATTGATATTTCTCCCAGCAGTCTTGATTCCAGCTTGTGTTTCTTCCAGTCCAGCATTTCTCATGATGTACTCTGCATAGAAGTTAAATAAGCAGGGTGACAATATACAGCCTTGATGTACTCCTTTTCCTATTTGGAACCAGTCTGTTGTTCCATGTCCAGTTCTAACTGTTGCTTCCTGACCTGCATACAGATTTCTCAAGAGGCAGGTTAGGTGGTCTGCTATTCCCATCTCTTTCAGAATTTTCCACACTTTATTGTGATCCACACAGTCAAAGGCTTTGGCATAGTCAATAAAGCATATAGATGTTTTTCTGGAACTCTCTTGCTTTTTCCATGATCCAGCGGATGTTGGCAATTTGATCTCTGGTTCCTCTGCCTTACAGTGAGGTTAAGAACACACTGCAACAGAAAATGAACTGAAATACCAGATGCTGCATCTCCAGACCAGCAATAAAGCACTTTGTGTTCTATATTTTATGTGAAAAATATCAGTGTATATTTTTATACATCCCACAAGTAGGCAATAAAAATGGTGGATTGGTAGCCTCGTTTATTAAAAAGATCATGCATTCATTGAACAGTAAGTTGTCTCTAATAACTGAAATAGAGAAGAGAAGCTATTTGAAGTCTAAAATGTTCCTCTCACAACCAGAGACAAGAATATTTAAACTGGAAGTTGCAGAGATCAGTTAATATAAATACTATTTAATAATTTAAAAATTAGATAAAATTTGTTTCAATAAGATACCACATTATCATCAAATTTGGCTCATTTCTGTCACCTTCCTTTTTAGTTTGCAGTCAAAAGCTACTGTATCTTGAAGAATAAATACTTTGCACCAACACTTGAAAGAAAAACATTGCTAAGCCATTGTTTTTCCTTTCTTGTCATTTCAAGACATGTCCATAAAATTGGGACTTCCTTCATTTTGGAAGTTTGGGGTTTGGGGTTTGAGGGAGAGAGATACACCCCCTAAAACCCATCTCTCTGCCTCATTTGCCCTGCCCAAGAAAAGAGGCTGACCCTTCCTCTGCAACATGGAGCCAGGGATCTTCAATCCAGAGCTGACCCTGGGCCTGCCTCTCACCCTCTCTGATACTCCTTTGGAGCTGCATGTGACTCCTCTCCTCCATCCAGGAGGAACTTCAGCTGGGGACTGGATACAAAATTCACTTCAAGAGGACGAAGGGATAAGAAACCCATTTTATCATCACAGATCCAGGCTGTGCCCTCCAAGCCAGGTTTTTCAGAAATAAGGTAACCATGTAGGCTCAAATCTGACTGGATTGGTTCAAAACTCAGGGGAATGAGAGAGATTAATCGGCACTCAGAAACTCCCACAGATATCCTAAATTATTTACTGAGTTATAGCTTCCAAACTAAAAATAATGCACCTGCCATGGCTGACAGCATTCATCTCGGGGTGGAACGCCCTTCATCTAAGAAGACTGAAGGTGTCAGCAAATGTGGTCCCTGAGCAAAGAAACCTTGGTGTCAGAATTCTGCCCATGCCATAGGGAAGCACGTGGACTCTCCAGCTGGTAGCCCCTCTGTCTGGTGCCACGTCATCTGAGGAGAGCAGACGCTATATATCATCGTTGAGACCATGATGCGTCAGGCATCTTCCCCTGGTTTGGAGGCACACTCTAAAATCATGGGGAGGCAGCTTGCTTTTTCTGTTTGTTAGTCTTTGATCATGTCCACCGGTTTTTTTACCCTCAGTGTTTCCTGTTTTCCTAACACTAGTTACTTATTAGTTGGAAAGAAAGCTTGTTAAAGCTGTAAGAATGAGACCATATCCCACTTCAGTCATTTTTAGGTTAGTGCCAATCCAGTGGCTTTGTCATCTAAATGCCCTTCTGTTGTGACTGGTACCTACCACTGGCTCTTTCTTCCCTTTGGCCATTAACTTGGTGGCACTTAACTATCACTTTTCAGATTAAAGACAATAATGGCGTTTTTTGCTGAAGGATGCTTTAATTCTGGACTCTGAATCTCAGAGACTTGTGCCCTTTTTCAGGAGTACCCTTAGGGACAAAAGGATGTCCTCCCTTTCATGGGGAACACGCGGGTGTCTAATGAGATTGATACTATATCTTCAGCAAAAGAGAATGATCTTTTTCCTTCAGTTTTTTCCCCAGTCTTTAGAAACCAAAGATGAAAGAAAGTCAAGACTAGGACAATCAACGTTTTTGTGCCCAACAGCCTCCACTTGCCTGTTTCTCACTCCACGTTCACCCCTTACTCTCTGCATCCCAGAAACACCAACTTCCTTTCAGTCCCTCAGACATGCTATGCTTTAATGTTCTCTGCCTGGAAAATTTTCCTCCCTCTTTACCTGAAAGCTCCTCCTCATCCAGATTTCTGCAAACTCATCACTTCCTCCAGGAAGTCTTCCCTGATTTCTCTGACCAGGTCAGTCTTTTTATCACAGACTCTCCATCCCCACGAGGCTGTTTTGAAGCACTGATCACAGTTGTAATTTTGCATTTATTTTTATGATTATTTTATTTTCTAACTAGATCATATGCTCTATGACAGCAGGGACTATGTATGTTTCTGCTCATGATGGTTGTTCAAGCCATGTATTAATGAATGAGCAGCCTTTAAAAAAATGTTATCAGAAAATCTTGTGCTACCGATATTTTAAACACAATTTTTTTTAAGATAAAGAAGCACTGTTTGCTGGACTAAATGATTTTTCCAAGTTACAGTAAGTTAGGAGAGCCTGAGGCCATACTTTTTCATGCATTTATTCAGTATTTATGGACTGCCCACTGTCTGCTTTGCTCTGTGCCAAACAGTGGAATAAAATAACAAATATATCACAATTCTTTCAGGAGCTCCTAGTCTATTTGAGCAAGGAAGTTTGTAAACAAATAAGTCAAATAAAATATTACACAGGTTTGTTTGTCCAGCATACAGCAGGCATACACAAAGGAGGATGGTCAGTTCTATCAGAAGAGCAGTGCATCTTGAAATATTAGCATGTGCTTACCAAAAAGACTTCCTTGATGGTTCAGTTGGTGAAGAATCCGCCTGCAATGCAGGAGACCCCAGTTCACTTCCTGGGTCAGGAAAATTCACTGGAGAAGGGATAGGCTACCCACTCCAGTATTCCTGGGCTTCCCTTGTGGCTCAGCTGGTAAAGAATCAGCCAGCAATGCGGGAGACCTGGATTCGATCCCTGGCTTGGGAAGATCCCCTGGAGAAGGAAATGGCAACCAACTCCAGTATTCTGGCCTGGAGAACTCCATGGACTATATAGTCCATGGGGTCACAAAGAGTCAGACACAACAGAGGAACTTTCACTTCTTCACGAAAAAGACTAGTAATAAGGGCATCAGGGTGGAGGGAGTCCCAGAAGCAACGCACAAAGATAATAAGAGGCAGGCCTCCAGAGACACCACCAACAGATTGGAAGTATAGCAACACAGGTTATGAGATTGGAGTGAGTGGGCAGGGTCAAGTTAGGGAGGCCCTCATATGCCTTAAAGTACCTCAGAGACTATGCTGTAGCTATAGGGAGTCACTGAAGGGTCTTAAGCAAAAGAGATCTGACCAGATTTCAGGAAATTACTCTGGAAGTGGAGAAAGCGGACGGATGAATAACAGGTGAGTATGGTAACTGGAGGAAAAGAATAAAAGATACAGCAGCAGCCCAGGTCAGTGGTAATAAATACTAGAATTAGGGCAGTAGCAGTGTGAATAGAGGGTAGGAGATGTTAAAGGAAGAGAAATCAACAGTTATCTGAAATGTATTGGGTTCGCAAGCTAAGAAGAATTGGGAGTGATCCTTGAGTTTTGGGTGTGGCTGATTGGATGGACTATATTACAACTTTCCCACATACGAAGGGTAGAAAGAGGCTTGGGAAGACAGAAATTAAATTCTACTGGGGCCTACTGAGTTTAAATTGCCTGAAAAACATCTCAGTGTAGCTGCCCACTAGGCTAGAGAAATGAATACAGGAAAACTTAATATTACCAGGTGGAGTCATGGTCGTGATTGAGGTCATACAGAAGGCTGCAGAGAGGGAAGACAGAATCCCAAGGAACCAAACCTACATTTCTGGTGTAGACTGAAGAACAGGAGCCAGCAAAAGATACTAGTTCCGCACAATTTTATTCTGAACAACAGAGAAAAGAAAAAGGTTTCCACCATGTAAGGAAAATCAGAGCCTCCTCCTGACAGGTTCCCCTGGGGGCATTTTCATGGTGTCTTGGCAAATTCTTACCCGCCTGCTTAGTGATTCTGAGAATTTTCCTGACCTCTTTCAGAGAACCCAGTCTAGCTCTGTGCATGAATATTTAACTTGTCTATATAATGCCAACTTCTTTAATGACTGCTCACAACCTCATTGTTTTTCTTCTTCCCTCTACCTCCACCCTGAAATCTCAGAGGACACTAAGGCAAAGATGTTAAATGATTCAGCAAGGATTACATCACTAGTTAATAGCAGGGCAGGGTCTGAGAGAAAAGAATTTGTGGATAACCCTGCACTAATTGGTATGTCTTGTACATTCTGGCCTTGGTCCTTCATTCACCAGTCTTTTGCCATGCACTGTGTAAGTACTAGGGATAGAAGGTAAAAACACGTGAAGCTTGTCCTCAGGGAGCTTCCACACTACTGGAGGCTGAACCAATTGACAGAAGAGACTGTGATTTGTGCTGTGAAAGAAGTCTTTGCAGGTGCCATCAATGGTGGACAAGGGGTGCCAGATTTTGTCCTCAGGTCTGGAGAGGAGATGCAATGCCTGTCCCGAAACCTAGCTTCCTTAGCATGTACATAGCCATAAAAACAAATAAATTCAATAAATTAAGAGAGTTTACTAATGAAGAGAGTCTTTGCGACGCCATGGACTACAGCCTGCCAGGCTCCTCTGTTAATGGAATTGTCCAGGCAAGAATACTGGAGTGGGTAACCATTCCCTTCTCCAGGGGATCTCTCCAATCCAGAGACTGAACCTGAGTCTCCTGCACTGCAGGTAGATTCTTTACTGTCTGAGCCCCCAAGGAAGCGCCTACAAATAAAACTGCATGTCATCTTAGATTTATATCCAAATGTCATGAAATCAAAAGCAAGTCTGGGGGAAGAAAAATCATAACAGAAGCAACTGTTACCTAATGGTGCCAACCCCCAGAAGGTCATCAAAGCTGGTGGTTACCAAACTTGAGAGAAAATTTGGACACAACCCATTTCAACTGAGGAAAGAAGCTATGGAAAGTAGAGAACCAAGGTCTACCGCACATACTCTGCACCAGATTTTCTTTTCTCCTACTCCCTTTTAACTATTTAAAGGCATTTTCATTTCTATTTGCTTCTTCTCACTGCTTCTAGCAAGTAAAGGACAGAAGAGACTGTGAATCAACACAACATAAACTCATTTTGGCAGCAGTGAAATCCAATGATACCATAGAGAGCAAGGTAAATACAGGAAGGTGTCGCAAAACCAGCAGTTCCACAAATATTTATTCACTTTACTTGCAACTTGTAACAGCAATAGATACAGTGTTAGAGATGGAAGCATTTGACTCAGAAGTAGAATGAAAGCCTCACAGATTCTGGTTTCATGTACCCTTTTCCTTATAGCACTATTATTGGATGCTACTCTCAGGCATGGCATGTACAAGGAAGCAGAATTAATAGAATAATATACAGTAAGTACAAAGTACATCATCATAATGAGCAGAATGTACAAAGCTCCTTTTACTTCTGTCATTTCATTCAGTCCCACAACAACCCTGTGGAACTGGTGTCTCATCCTCCCTATGCAGATAGGAAAATGGAAATATTAGGACCAAGGTCACATGGACAATTTAGGGCATTGGAATCCGGGTCTCACTGACACCAGAGCCCAAGTTCTTCATCACTCAGACATCTCCTTACTACTTTTTCAGAGTAGACCAGGACAAAAGTCAGAATAGACCTCTTGGACTATTTTATTTCCTTTTTAATCACTTGATGGTATTCTTTAATATCTTTACAAAACAAAAATCTCCAGTATTTCAGTCATCAACTGCTTATGTTCCTGTTACTGTTTATGTTCCTGTTACTGCTTATGTTCCAATTGTTGTTACTATATATGCTGGTTTTACTTAGTTATAATCAGGATATAATTTTGAGCCTCTGCTTTTCCTACTGAATGTTATTTCAAAATTCAGGCCCATCTTCTGACATGGCTCACATCACTTGTTGTGAACGAAATATTCCATTCTGATCACTATTTGGTTTCCTTCCAAATAACCATGGATACTTTTCATGTACCTTTTCCCCAAATTCCTGTTTTAATTAGTTGCTGTTAAGGTATTTACAAATTATAAGAATTTATAATGTGCTATCATTTAAAATTTACTTTTTTTTCTTCATTGAGTTCCTTGGATGCCTGACTTGATTAAAACTATAAAAACATTGAAGTGATTAGGTTAGATAGTTCAGTTCAGTTACTCAGTCATGTCTGACTCTCTGCGACCCCATGGACTGCAGCACGCCAGGCCTCCCTGTCTATCACCAACTCCCAGAGTTTACCCAAACTCATGTCCACTGAGGTGGTGATGCCATCCAACCACCTCATCCTCTGTCATCCCCTTCTCCTCCTGCCCTCAATCTTTCCCAGCTTCAGGGTCTTTTCAAATGAGTCAGCTCTTTGCATCAGGTGGCCAAAGTACTGGAGTTTCAGCTTCAACATCAGCCCTTACAATGAATATTCAGTCCTTTAGGATGGACTGGTTGAATCTCCTTGCAGCCCAAGGGACTCTCTCTTGAGTCTTCAGTGCTCAGCTTTCTTTACAGTTCAACTCTCACATCCATATATGACTACTGGAAAAACCATAGCCTTGACTAGATGGACCTTTTTTGACAAAGTAATGTCTCTGCTTTTTAATATGCTATCTAGGTTGGTGATAACTTGCCTTCCAAGGAGCAAGCATCTTTTAATTTCATGGCTGCAGTCACCATCTGAAGTGATTTTTGAGCCCCCCAAAATAAAGTCTAACACTGTGTCCACTGTTTCCCTATCTATTTGCCATGAAGTGATGGGACCAGATGCCATGATCTTAGTTTTCTGAATGTTGAGCTTTAAGCCAACTTTTTCACTCTCCTCTTTCACCTTCATCATAAGAATTACTTCAAAAAAGAACAGACAGTTTCTGAAATATCTCTGTAAAGATAGACATTTTGGAAAGATACGATAAGTGTATATAGATTCTCAGTGCAGAAAGGTGGGTCATACAGGTACTGTTTTTGGAAGACAGTTACCCAGCAGTACTATCAAATAAATCTATGTATGGGAAGGAGAAAGCATATTTGTGTTATAATCCCCTGGTTTTAGACTCTTCTTTTATAATGAATAGTAGCCAGGAGCAAGAATTAAAGTTGAAAAGATTAAATAGCTCTGTTAGTTTAAAGAGTGCAATTTCCCCCCTGGGTTAAAAGAGCAAGAGCCATCTTAAAGCACCAATAAAACTTCACTGCACATTACTGCAGAAATGGAAAGGCATTGTCAGCCTTTTATCCCAAATCTCTTACCTAAATTAATTATTAAGATGCAAAATGCAACCGAATGGATGAGGCAGAATAATATGTAATTCTGATTTCCTAAGAGGCTATAATGGTCTGTTTTTCAGGCTGAGGCCTTCATTTATAGCTGCCCTTTTACTGCAAGAAGAGGCATGCACTTCACCAACACCTTTTTCAAGTGGCTGCTATGGAATGTTGTCAAATTGCAAGTTATTTGTCGGTACAGTTTTTCTCTTTCCTGACTCATCTGTGAGCTTCCCTCTTTTGCTGAGGAGAATGGGTGTTTGAGCATCATCCACAAAGGGGAGGTGGGGATGGTTAGAGCCAAGTCTACCTGTGGGCTATGTTAAGTGACGGTTCAGTGATGGCTACAGTGGCCCCAATTACCATCACCCCTTGTGCTGTGCTAAGCATTTGACACACTTTGCATATACCATTGTATTATGCCCCTCAACAACCACATAAGGAAAGCTCTGTCCATCTGATTGTATAGATGAAGAAAGCAAGACAGAGAGAGGTGAGGAACACTGTTGAAGAATACACAATAGTTAAATTTCTAATCCAGATCTATCTCTTGCTCCCTATGTTTTGTTGCCAACCCTACATGCCTATGTAAATGTGTTTCTGTCAGTCACATATGTGTCCAAATTTCCACTGCATGTGCAATAAGATGGAGACAAATATACTCACTGAAATTCTGGATGAAGTGGGGCACAGAGAGGGAATCAGGCAAGAAACTGACCCTGTGGGGCCACATCCCACAGGAGAAGCAGCTAGAGTGATGCCTGGATTACATTCCCCAGGAGGCTGGGTGTGCTGAGGAATGCTAATGCCTGACTCTTCCAAGGGGTGGAGGGAGAGATAACTGGCGGTGTGGAAAGGGGGAAGAAAGGAGCAGGAGGTGAGGTGGTCAAAGCTGTGTGATGTCAGATATGCTTCGCTTCCTCTCTCACACCCTGCTAATTTTCAACAAAAAAACATAACTGAGAAAATGGTTTGGACACTGGGGTTTCTTCTTGAGAACAGTGAAGGAACAGTCTCCAGAGTCAAAATCACAGATGCAATGGAAACATGAGGCAAAACCTTCTGCTTTCCCTGTAACAAAGGAGGGGAGAGAGTGTGGCCAGTGACACCTGATAACACAGGAGTATTGCTGAGGGCCACGACCAAGGATATTGTTCCTTCCTTTGAGGAACACACAAGGGAAGAGATTATAAAGGGGCATTTTCCTCACCAGCTAGCAAAATGTATTATAAATCTCCAGCAATAAACACAGTGTGGTATAGACAAATAAATGGAAAAATGAACAAAATAAAATCCTATAATGTTAAAATTTTCCAATCTGGTAGCCAAAAAAATATATATTCCAAGGTTTGAGTGTGCATTTTCCTGGTTTCCAACAAAGGTATGGATCTTTACAAATGTTTGTTGGCTATTTGTCATTTCTTCCTCTGTGCAATAACTCTTCATATCCTTTGTATATTTTTATTAGATCATTCATCTTTTTTATATTACTGTGTTGACACTCTTAATGTTTTGATTAGTGATTTCATTTTTATATATATAGTTTCAAAAATCTCCATTCTCACTGTTTTCAATTTTAATTATGGTATCTTTGGCTGTACAGAAATTTTAGCTTACATGTGGTCAAACCTGTGAATCTTTGTTGTTACATCTTTTGGGTTTTGTGTATTGCGGGGAAAATATTACTAGGATTTATTTTGGAAGTACACTTTGCTCAAGCCTTTTGGAAAGGCACTTTAGCAGTGTCTCTTTTCCATACTGAAAATTCCCTTTTGTGAAACAATTGCACTCATCTCACATGCTAGTAAAGTAATGCTCAAAATTCTCCAAGCCAGGCTTCAGCAATACGTGAACCGTGAACTTCCAGATGTTCAAGCTGGTTTTAGAAAAGGCAGAAGAACCAGAGATCAAATTGCCAACATCTGCTGGATCATCAAAAAAGCAAGAGAGTTCCAGAAAAACATCTATTTCTGCTTTATTGACTATGCCAAAGCCTTTGACTGTGTGGATCACAATAAACTGTGGAAAATTCTGAAAGAGATGGGCATACCAGACCATCTGACCTGGCCTCTTGAGAAACCTGTATGCAGGTCAGGAAGCAACAGTTAGAACTGGACATGGTTCAGTTCAACAGACTGGTTCCAAATAGGAAAAGGAGTACGTCAAGGCTGTATATTGTCACCTTGCTTATTTAATTTATATGCAGAGTACATCATGAGAAACGCTGGGCTGGAAGAAGCACAGGCTGGAATCAAGATTGCTGGGAGAAATATCAATAACCTTATATATGCAGATGACACCACCCTTATGGTAGAAAGAGAAGAACTAAAGAGCCTCTTGATGAAAGTGAAAGAGGAGAGTGAAAAAGTTGGCTTAAAGCTCAACATTTAGAAAACTAAGATCATGGCATTTGGTCCCATCACTTCATGGCAAATAGATGGGGAAACAGTTTGGGCTCCAAAATTTCTGCAGATGGTGATTGCAGCCATGAAATTAAAAGATGCTTATTCCTTGGAAGGAAAATTATGATCAACCTAGACAGCATATTAAAAAGGAGAGACATTACTTTGTCAAAAGTCTGTCTAGTCAAGGCTATGGTTTTTCCAGTAGTCATGTATGGATGTGAGAGTTGGACTATAAAGAAAGCTGACCACCAAAGAATTGATGCTTTTGAACTGTGGTGTTGGAGAAGACTCTTGAGAGTCCCTTGGACTGCAAGGAGATCCAGTCAGTCCATCCTAAAGGATATCAGTCCTGAATGTTCACTGGAAGGACTGATATTGAAGCTGAAACTCCAATACTTTGGCCACCTGATACGAAGAGCTGACTCATTTGAAAAGACCTCGATGCTGGGAAAGATTGAGGGCAGGAGGAGACGGTGACGACAGAGGATGAGATGGATGGATGGCATCACCAACTCAGTGGATATGAGTTTGGGTAAACTCTGGGAGTTGATGATGGACAGAGAAGCCTAGCGTGCTGCAGTTCATGGGGTTGCAAAGAGTCGGACACGACTGAGAGACCGAACTGAAGTGAAACATGTTATTCCTTCTTTTTTCATTTGTTTTCATAAAAAGAACTGTATACAAAATGCAAATTCATATTTCTGGGGTAGTTAAGTGACTCTTAGTGGCTGAAGAGTAAGTAATTAGTGATACTTTTGATCCTGTAACCACTAGGGCATATAATGTAAGAAAAACAGGACAGAATTGGAATGGGAACTGGTAAACTTCTTGGACTTATGATTCTATTTTAATGGATACATTTAGTAAAAGAAAGTCTTAGTTTCAGGAAGAGTCTCAATCATATTACTCAGCTATAAAAAGAAATGCATTTGAGTCAGTTCTAATGAAGTGGATGAACCTGGAGCCTATTATACAGAGTAAAGTGAGTCAGAAAGAGAAAGACAAATACTGTTAATTAATGCATATATGTAATTTAGAAACATAGTATTGATGATCCTACTTGCAGGCCACCA
Source organism: Ovis canadensis (assembly GCF_042477335.2). Taxonomy (NCBI): domain Eukaryota; kingdom Metazoa; phylum Chordata; class Mammalia; order Artiodactyla; family Bovidae; genus Ovis; species Ovis canadensis. The sequence goes on from NC_091251.1 coordinate 82,368,540, forward strand.
AAGGAGACACAGACATTTTGGACACATGGGGGAAGGAGAGGGTGGGATGATCTGAGAGAACAGCATTGAAACAGAAACATCACCGTATGTAAACTAGACAGCCAGTAGGAGCTCGATATACAATGTATCACGCAGGGAACCCAAAGCCCAGTGCTCTGTGACAACCTAGAGGAGTGGGATGTGGAGAGGGGTGGGAGGGGGATTCAAGAGGGAGGGGCCACATGTATACCTAACGTCAATTTATGCTGTTATATTGCAAAAGCCATCAGAATATTGTAATTTTCCTCCAACTGAAAATAAATATAAAAAATATATTTCTGGTTACTGACTGTCACTTTTTGTTTCCAATTTTACCTATTTTCACTGATCCAATGACCCTGGAAACCTTGATCCAGAGTTAACCTTACTTGCAGTAACTGCTTCAAACAGAAAGGTTTCTGTGTCTTACAATTGAAAATATGTTGGCTCATATTCTAGATGTCTGAGTTTTTACCAGCCTTAATGCCGCAGGTACTGCCTTGAACACCTTTTCCATTATAGATTATGTGCTTTCCATTATATTAATCTAATCAATAAAACTGATCAGTGCTCAAGCTGTTTCACTTAATTCTTCCTGCAAAACTAAATTCAGTTTTCTTCTTAAAACAGTCTCATCTTGCATTATAGGAGTTTATTTTAGTACCTAATGACACAGTGCATTGCTAAAACCCATATGAAAAATTATAACAAAAGTAAAACACATAAAATCTAAGTGCCAAGATAAATTTTTGTCATCTGGTGCTTTGTCTCTACCTAAGTACATTTGTTTCTCTCCCATCTGTTTGGAAACTTATTTAAGTAAATCAACATGTCTCTCAGAATTAATCTGGCTTCCGTATCAAATGACAAATATCTTCATTTGAAGAAAACTTTGCATACTTTATTACTTAGTTGCCATCACACACTCTATGCTATAATTATTACTATTCACAGTACACAAACAAAGAAACTAAATCAGAAAAAGTTAAGTAATTTGCTTAAAGTCAGACAGTTCTCAAGTGGTAAAACTGGAATTTGAACTGGCCTTGTCTTTACACCCTGTATTTTTTCCAATACATGACACTTCAACCCTTCCACTCATCTATGAAGGTCAGTCTGATGTTGTTTGACTCCAAGGTAGGAGCTCTTAATGGTGTCTTTTAGGAAAGCATGCATGAGAGTGAGTTCTTAAGATCCATCAGGTACGGGCAACATTGGATCACCCACGGAAGCAGTCCTTTCACCTTTCTTTCAAAAATCTTTCCTGAATGTTCTTTCATTGGCCATAAAAGTCCAAAATTTTCCCTCTAATCCGTGAAAAGGAAGATGAAGAAAGAAGCCCTTTGCCTCATTATCTAGGAGGAGCAGTGAAAGTGAAAGTCGCTCTGTCCTGTCTCATTCTTTGCGACCCCATGGACTATACAGGCCATGGAATTCTCCAAGCCAGAATACTGGAGTGGGTAGCCTTTCCCTTCTCCACAGGATCTTTCCAATCCAGAGATTGTACCCAGGTCTCCTGCACTGCAGGCAGATTCTTTACCAGCTGAGCCACAAGGGAAACCCAAGAGTCCTGGAGTGGGTAGCCTATCCATTCTCCAGCGGATCTTCCTGACCCGGGAATCGAAATGGAGTCTCCTGCATTGCAGGCAGATTCTTAACCAACTGAGATATCAGGGAAGCCCCTAGAAGGGGCAAGATTCCATCAATAATTCACCGAGGTCAATGGCCCAATGAGGATCATAGGCAACAGAGAAAAGGACCGGCATCCTGCTAGACTTTCCTGAAACCAATTCATGTGTCTAAATGAAATCGTATCTTGAACAGAAGTCCATGGAAAGAAAAAAGGGTTTATACTCAGAGAGGCCTAGGTTTGAATTCCAGTGACACTACTTACTATTATGTGACTTTGGGTACAACGTTTTAGAGCTTTTACTTATCTATAAAGTGGAGTGAATAGACCCACCTCACAGTAGTCAGTAAATGGCAGTTACAATCAGGATTATAGCAGCAGAAGAATAGGCCTCTGCTTCTCTATCTTTTATGCAGAAATAAATGATACTAGATATAAATTACTTGCAACAATGCGTGATCCATAATGAGCACCCAGATGGAATTATTCTTATCATTATCACCATCATCATCACTATAACTATTTACAGGGAAGATTACAACTGGTCGTGTCAAGATCCCTTTCAGCATCTAGATTTTAGGGAAGGGCAGAAAAGAATTATGAGAAAGGGTAAGACTGTAAGATAAAGAAGAGGCAAGAACACAACAAGGCAAAAATGTATAACCTGTAAAAAATTCCCCTTTAATTTCTGTTCAAAGAGTTTGATGACTGTGTAAGCTAAAACTCTATCATCAGCACAAACCTCTGGCCAATTATTTCACCTTTGCTGTCTGAGCAACACAGCCATTGTGAGAGAAAAACAGCAACTTGCCTGGGACTGTGTTTAGCTCCAAGAGTTATATCAGAACTCAGTAACTGAACTAAAGCAAAACAAGTAATTCCAAAAATATAGATTTGAAGAGCCAAAAATGGTCCTGACAACAAACAAGGGACAGAAAAGCACCTAAGAAAATCCCGCTGTACATATATTATTGCAAAGAGCATTGAGTGCAGATGGTCCTCTGCTTATAAAGGAGCTGCATTTCCCAAAGTCCATCTGAGTCTGCATTTCCCAAAGTCCATCTGAGTCTGCATTTCCCAAAGTCCGTCTGAGTCAGTATTTGGAACCTGAAAAACATCCCCATCAAGAAAAAGAAGTCATAAATGGTGGTTTTCCTGGGGCCAGGGAACTCTGTTTGACTCACCCTGGAGCTGAGCCGTCCTCTGAAGAGCGCAACAGAGGAAGGGTAATAATGTCGAAAGCTCTAGCTGAGGTTAAGCACATCAGGGTTTGAACCTTTGACCTGAGTTTGTCAGGCAGGTGAACACCTGGGCAAGTAACTACATGTCTGTAATCCTCAGAAGACTAAGGTTTGTCTTTCACCCCCTACCCCAGCTTTATATATATATAATCGGACCCCAGCTTTATTTATATATAATTGTAAAGAAACATTGTACATAATTAATGTTTACAACTTGCAGAGTTTGGACAAATGTATATACTTGTATTATCATCACCACAATCCAAGTAATAAATATATCTGTCACCTCCACAAGTTTCCTGTGCTCCTTTTTCATTCGCTTTTGTTTTTGCAGTAAAAACAGTTAATGTGAACTCTACCCTCATAACACTAGTAATAAAGAATCTGCCTGTCAATGGGTTGGGAAGATCCCCTGGAGGAGGGCATGGCAACCCACTCTAGTATTCTTGCCTGGAGAATCCTATGGACAGAGAAGCCTGATAGGCTACGCAGTTCATGGGGTTACAAAGAGTAGGACACAACTGAAGTGACTTAGCACACATCCTCCTAACAAATTTTTAAGTCCACAATATCATATCATTAACTGTTTTATACAGCAGAGCTCTGGAACTTACTCTTCTTGTACAATTGTAACTTTATACCCATTGAACAACAACTCCCCATATCTCCCTCCCCTTACCCCTGGTAACCATCATTCCATTGTCTCCTTCTACACCTTTGACTATCTCAGATGCCTCATATAAGAGAAATTGTATGGTATTTGTCCTCTGACTTCCTTCACTCAGCATAATGCCTTCCAGGTCCATCCACGAGGTCCTAAATGGTAGAATTCTTTTGTCAAATGGACAGGAAGATAGTACCAGTCTCATGGGTCCATGCGTGCAGGAACTGAAGACTGTGTCTGGGAAGTGCTCAAAACAATCAGCAATCAGTAAATGTCAGTAACCACGAGCGTTAGGAACAGAAGGAAAGCCTGATCTCTCTTTCTTCTATGCAGCTCTCACCTGCCACTGAAGTCAGAACTAAAGAAAAGGCCATGAATGTCATAGACATAGACATGTACTCCCCTCACGGGGAGAAGAGGAGTAGGTGCAGGCCCTGTAATTTGTTTAACCCTTTAATCTATGGGAGCCCAGACCATAGTTAAAAATGCAAACAGGACAAAGACATCAGATGGAAAGAAAACGCTTCCTCCCCTTTTGATACTCCATCATTGTACATTCTTGTGTGCCCCTCAGGAAATTCTTATACACCTCGATTAGCTTAAACAACCTCTATTTCTTTTCCTATCCCTATACCTGTTTCAAAACCTCTTACTCTTTATTTGCACAGAAGGATTATGCTGCATGTGATCTTTCCCACTGCTTCCTTTTTTCATCAAATAATTCATCTCAGAGCTGTTTCGCATGTGTGATTATAGACCTGCCTCATTCTCTACAATGATGTACAAGTATTCCACTGAATGAATATACTCTAATTTTCTTAACCTGACCCCTATCAGTGAATATTTAATTTTTTCTCAGCATTTTATAGTAACAACATTTCAATATTATTGAAGGATAATAAATGCTCAATAAACATCCATGTACACATAAACATATATTTTTGCAAATTTATCCAGAGGGTAAATTACTAGCAATGGGGCTGCTAAAGTGAAAGGTATATGCAACTTTTTTTTCTGTTAAGAATATTGCCAATTATTTCCTTAAAAATAATGCACTAACCTGCATACCTACCCACAGCCTAAGACTTCTTGCTTCCACTCACCCTGGCCAACACTGAGGGTTAGCAAATGCCAAAAGCATGCCATTAATTGCATGAAAAGTAGCATCTCATTTTTATTATGAAGGATATAATTACAGCATTTGCTTTTCATGTTTGTTTGCCATTCACATTTATTTTTCTATGAAATTCCTGTTTATATTCTTTGTCCAGTTCTCTGTTTTTTAAAATACTTTTTTTGATGTGGACTATTTTTAAAGTCTTTGTTGAATTTGTCACAATATTGCTTTTGTTTTATGTTTTACTCTCTGGCTGGAGGCATGTGGGATTTTAGCTCCCCAACCAGAGATGGAACTTGCACCCCCTGCTTTGGAAGGCAAAGTCCCAACCGCTGGACCACCAGGGAAGTCCCCTAGTTCCCTATTTAAAAAAAGAAAAAGTTTCCTTTTTTCTCTTTGTTAGCTAAGCAAATTGGCCATTTATAATATATTTTATTATATTAATTTCAAATACTTCATTTTTTAATACCAAATGTTAATATGAATTTGAGTTTATGTCTAGAATTTGTATACATTTCCACTTCTCTATTTTTCAGCTCGAAAGAGTTTTGGTTATTAGAGCTCCATCTGATTTTGACTGGTTGTCATTCCCCTCTGCCTGTAATCTGGCTTCTTACAGATTTATTTTTCCAGGTGGACTTGATTATGATTTTGTCAAATTCCAAAATAGATATCTTGATACCTAGTATTTATTTAGAGATTTAAGGAAAATTAGCATCTTTTAGAGTTTTCCTGTTCAAGAATAAGGTACAAATTTACATAAGTCTTCTCATATGTCCTCTGGTAGGTTTTTGATGTTAATTTTATACCAGGCTTTTGCATATTATGTAATATTGTTAAATTTTTCCTATGTATTTTTTATAATTTCATTATTATAATAGCATCTTTTCATCCTTTATATTTTCTATTACTTATGTCTTTAAAAATTATGTAATGAGTGAGCTTACCATATTCTGATAATATTTGGAGTTTCTTAGCTTGATTCTCTCTGGTTTTCTTGCTATACAGTATTTTCCCTATTTCTTTCTTTGGTCTAAATGTATTTGTTAAAGCAGGGAAATGCTAAGGAATAAGGATAAATAGAATCTGTTCGTGATTTTAATGAGAAAAAATTTTTAAGGCTGTATGCCTTTTTTAAAACCAATGTTAAGAAAATGGTTATTTATTCTTATTTTGCTATAAGTTGCTTGTTCATTTTTTTAAAGAATTGAATTGTATCAAGTACATATTGGCATATGTTAAAAGACCATATGCTTTTTATCCTTTAAGAAAACTTAACCAAGGAAAACAAAGTGAATTATAAGAGAATACTTTGGAAACTTTTATGCAAGTAAGTTTGATATCCTGGCTGAAATGGATGTTTCTCTAGAAAGTATATGCTGGAGTTCTTGCATGTTTGAAAATACCCTGTTGGCCTTATACTTCAACAACAATTTGGCTGGGTAACATGCTTGGAACACACTAAAAATATACCAAACCTGCCAACTCAGATATTCTAATATTTACTCTAGTGAAACGGTCACATTTGTGCACAGACACCTAAGGATGTCTAATGCCACTCTATTTGTTAAACTAACATAATTAGAAACAATTTAAGTATCTATAACAATATAAGAAAATATTAAGTTAAAAAGAATAAGGAACATTAACAGTGTCAATGAAGATGGATCTAAAATTGTTAAAAAATGAATCAAGTTGAAAATGATGCATACAGAGTGATACTATTTATATACATTAAAGAAAATACAAAAAGGTTGTATGGTTTTTATAGGTACACACAAATTATAAAACTGAAACTGGGATGATACACAGACTAAACTTAGACATGCATCTTGGAACATTTAACTTACCAGTTATATTATTTTAAATTATAACAACATAGTCATTCATTCTGTCTGATATACATACACATTTAGGAAAAAGTAATAGGAATGTGAAAAAGTAATAAGAAAGTAATAGTAATAGAAAAGTAGTTATTTCTGAGGGGCTACAATAGATTTTCTTTTTGCTTTTTTATAATTAAATTTTAAACTAATAATTACATTAAATTCTCAAATCACTCTTTTTCTTCAAAACTTGGTACACTTTGCTCCACTTTCCCTTGGCTTTGATTGCTGCCTTGGAGAATTATGAGATGAGTCTGATTTTCCCTACTTTTAGGTGGTTTGTTTTTATGCATGAAGAAAACGCTTGCAGAATTCATTCTCTAGCTTCAAAGTTTAATCAGAGAATGTATGTAATGGCATTGTTGTTTCTGTATCAATTTTTACTGGAACACAGTATGTTCTTTTGATCTAGAGAACCAGTTATTTCAGAATTGGGAAAGTGGTAATTTCTTTTAGTATTTTTTTCTGTCCCTTTTGTACTATTTCTAACTTGGTTTATCAATTTTCCTTGGTGTTTAAATCATCCTACCAATATTTAAATCTTTATCTTTCCCTTTACAACTACTAACTATTTCAAACCTTCCCTCTATGTCATTATTGCAGGTTTTATCCATGACTGTCTTCTGTCAACTGTTTTCTAAATTATTTGTCACTGGGATAACAGCAAGGTTTCAGCCCCTCAATTTCCTTTTGACTCTACATTTCCTTATCTCATTCTGTAGCTGTATCAACTTGTCTCTGTTTCCCTTTTTGTTGAATTCAAGCTTTTAGAAGTTCTTTATACAAAAAAGCAACATTTAGATCACGTTTCCATTTCACAGCTAGTGTATTTCCAGAACAAATTCTCCTCCTCATGTTGGTATTCTATCCAACTCTCCTTTGTTTTCTGCTTCTTTTCCCTTGCCTAGTTTCCTTGCATGTGCTTTCACCTTGCTCTTGTTGAACCTGAACGCTCCTCTGTCAAGAAAGTATAATTGCATCTTGGCTCTCCTCCATATTATCTGACTCCTCTTCATCTTCTCCTTTTATTTTCAGTCAGAGAGTTATGAAGTTCAGTTTCTATCCAGGAGTGAGTTCAGCTGGGATATATCGGAAGTTTGGCTAGTTGACCTGCCTGCTGCTTTCAAATCTCTGCTCAGAATAAATAAAGAACTAGCCTCTGGGGGTACACTTTCTAATTCACCCTATGCCAAGGGACATTGTACTTTTTCCCAGTTTACCAAAAAGGCAGAGCCAAGGAAACTTCATTTAGACCCAGTATCTACCTGCTCAGCATCACCTTCTTTTTCCCAGTATTGGATCCCACTCTCTTCCCAGCTAACAGAGGCCAAAGAAAAGCATTCTGACCACATTAATATCTCCTGTGGTCTTACCATAGGACCCTCCCTATACCTGTTCCTCTGTTTTCTGTATTTACTTTACCCTTCATCCTCCAGTTGGCTAAATCACTGTTAATACTGGAGATAATTTGCTCAGGGTAATTACAGTCACTCCTCATTCCCTCTCAGCTTTTCTTCCACCTGATCGGCTTCATAAAGGTTAGTCTTGATGTTTTTTCTCTCTTTGGTGAGACACTGACAGCATAGAGAGGGCTTTTCAAATTTTCTCTCAGGGCTTCTAAGTAAACTGAAGAGTATTAGAGAGACTTCTTAGGACTTAGTCCATTCACATTCTATTCCCTCAAGGGGAATGGGAAGTAAAGGAATGAAATTCAGAGACATGAAGTTTCCTGGAGTCTTGCGCTTCTTTTTTTCCCTAGCTGTTACACTGTAGGAAGCTGTTTTAGTTGCTAAGTCGTTTCAGACTCTTTTGTGACCCCATGGACTCTAGCCAGGGTCCCCCGTCCATAGGATTTCCTGGGAAAGAATACTGGAGTGGGTTGCCATTTCCTTCTCCAGGGAATCTTCCCTACCCAGGGATTGAGCCCGCATCTCTTGTGTCTCTTGCATTGGGCAGGTGTGTTCTTTACCACTGAGCCATCAGGGAAGCCCCATAGGGAGCTGTACCTCTGCCTTCATATGATGGCAGACAGCATATTTTGGGGGCTTCCTGGTGGCTCAGAGGGTAAAGAATCTGCCTGCCAATGTAGGAGACCCGGATTCACTCCCCTGGAGAAGGGAATGGCTACCCACTCCAGTATCAAACCAGTCAATCCTAAAGGAAATCAACCCTGAATATTAATGGAAGAATTAATGCTGAAGTTGAAGCTCCAATACTTTGGCCACCAGAAATGAAGAGCTGACTCTTTGGAAAAGACCCTGATGCTGGGAAAGACTGAGGGCAGGAGGAGATGGGGACGACAGAGGATGAGATGGTTGGATGGCATCAGACCCAATGGGCATGAGTCTGAGCAAACTCCAGGAGATGGTGAAGGACAGGGAAGCCTGGTGTACTGCAGCTCATGGGGTTTCAAATAGTTGGACATGATTTAGCAACTGGATAACATGTTTACCTGGAGAATTCCATGGATGAAGGAGCCTAGCAGGCTATGGTCAATGGGGTCATACCTTTCGCTGATTTTTAATTGTATTTGATCTTTTTGAATGCCACTGGCTTTTGGGAGAGGGAGATTTTGTGACTGACTTCACTCCACCATATTCTCCTGGAAGTAGAGTTAAGGCTATATGGATCGGAGACTCTCCTCTCCAAGTTCTAACCCTAAGTAAGTTTTACTCTTCAACAGTGAAAACATAAAAGACTATCAGTTAAACCTGAGGAGAAAAAAGATCTCTGAAGTAAGATCCATCTATCTATACATATCTATATATCACACACACACATATATATATTTGCATGTATGTGTGTACCAGTGTAAGTAAACATGAAAACCAAATGGAGAACTGAACATATTTAATTAGGGAAGATGCAGGTATTTACAAAAGAAGACAAGATAACAACTGCCTTAGTTTCACCAGGAAATTTAAACTAGAATCAACAACACTCTTTACGGTTCATTTCTGAAAAGAGGAATCAAAATCCCCCATTTCATGCTTTCTTTATATTTACTGTCATTCTGATTTCATCAAAAATTCCAAGGTGTTGTCAACATATTTCTAACATAATCCCAACTTAAGGGTGAATATTATGACCTCAAAAAATAGAATTTAAAGGCAAGATCCTTTAGAAAGTACAAGTAGGAAGCATGAAATGGTCAATAATAGTGTCCAGATTTCTTTGGAATTCTAGTAAATACATTTCTATGAGTAAGGAGAATTGTTAAAAGGAGATTTTTTTTCCTATGGCCTCTAGGATGAATAATAAAGTTTCCTTTTCATTCTGTGTCATGCTGGATCTATATTACTTCATGTGCCAACAACAAGGTAATAAGACAATAACACCTCCCTGAAATCATGTGACAATTTCAGCCTGATTTTTTTTTAAGGCTCTAAACATACTGTTTTAAGCAATTGATCCACTTTGGTCCCAAGGTCAGACCATGACAATGCTTGAGAGAAATTACTGAAACTGGCAACATCTTAAGAACACATATCATAGTAATTCTACTGAGAAACAAAATGTAGTATTTGCCCAGAACACAAATTTTTTAAAACAAATATGTAGTATTTTACCTTGTTCTAGACAAAACTAGATCTCTTTCCCTACAGAAACCTGACTTCTCAGTTTTACTCACCCTGCCAAGTGACAGGTTCAGGACATGTAAATTATCTCTCTGCCTTTACTTTCACCTGCTCTTAGAATCAAAGGTGGGTTAAACTATAAATGCAACCCTTTTTCCTTAAGTACAGAAGCAACAGGCTCCATTTCAGGTCTATTCAGCCAAGAAAAAGTAGATGGTTGTGTCAACTATCTGGATAATTTAGGCCAAAATCAAAGCAAGAGCAACATCAACAACAAAAATCAATTTCTAACCTTAGAAATCTAGTAGACTGATTACTGTATGTAAGTGTGTGGGTGTGTTTTTAATCACATAAGTTTTATTCCCTGTGCCCAGGACCTTTTAACAGGGAATTCACAAAAACACCACTACTTTCTCAGGATTATACAAACACCACACAGAGTAATAAGATAAAAAATCTATCCAGACATTCATTCACTTAGAATTTCTCAGGGGTCATTATATTGATTTACACCTGCTGGTGTGCTACACTCAAAAATCACCTTCTTTGAGCCCTGCTTTAGACTCAGCCCAAATGCCCATGTTATAAACAAAATCCTGATCATAAGTTGCAAACACATTCTGTAGGAGCCCCACCCAACTTTATACAACCAGTCAATCCTAAAGGAAATCAACCCTGAATATTCACTGGAAGGATGACACTGAAGCTGAAGCTCCAGTACTTTGATGCAAAGACCCTTGGAAAAGACTCTGATGCTGGGAAAGATTGAAGACAAGTGGGCAAGGGGGCAACAGAGGATGAGATAGTTGAATGGCATCACTGACTCAGTGGACAGGAGTTTGAGCAAACACCAGAAGATAATGAAGGACAAGGAGGCATGGCATGTTGCAGTTCATGGGGTTGAAAAGAGTCAGAAATGACTCAGTGACGGACCACCACCACAAGGTTTGCACCCACTCCAAGCCACATAAGTCCCGCTCTCTCTCCTTAGGTCTGCCCACCTTTAGTAGCGGATATTGTCTAGATGCCTCCCCAGAACAGCACTGACCAGCAACCAGAGCCCTGAGTTAGACTGACCCTTCCTCCAGGCTCACGGATGCTCAAGGACTAAAGCTACCCAGAATGGTATACCACAGTTCTTGATAACTCAAAGACAAGTCAATAGGTATATAGAATTATCATGGCCACACTGACTGATTCAGGTCTAGACATGTAACCTAAAACTTTTCCAGTCAAAATGAAACTCCATTTCTTTGTTCAATGATGGAGTAACAAGAAGCTCTCCTCATCCCACTGCATTCCATTCCACTTTTGGATGTTAACAAATACAGGTAGCCCTAAGAACCACTAGCAATATCTTGTTGACTTACAGAAGAAGACAGATGGAAAAAATTATGGACAAAAGCATCACAGCCCTGAAAGTATCATAAGCCATGGTATTAAATCACCACTGAATTGGAAGGACTGATGCTGAAGCTGAAACTCCAGTACTTAGCCCACCTGATGCAAAGAACTGACTCATTGGAAAAGACTCTGATGCTGGGAAAGATTGAAGGCAGGAGGAAAAGGGGACGACAGAGGATGAGATGCTTGGATGGCATCACCGACTCGATGGGCATGAGTCTGAGCAAGCTCCGGGAGTTGGTGATGGACAGGGAAGCCTGGTGTGCTGCAGTCCATGGGATCACAAAGAGTCAGACATGACTGAGCAACTGAACTGAACTGAAGCCTGCCTACCTCTAGCTTCCAGTTTCATCAGTCAAAAGACTTCCTTACTGTTCTGACAGTCTAGATTGACTTTGTTATCTGCAACACAAAGGCACTTGAGTGATAAATGTTCCTACTGCTTCACAGATGTATTAGTACAAAGTTTTGGTTGTTATAAAAAAATTCAAAATAACAATGGCTTAGTCCAGGATCAATATAGCAGCTCCATGGTGTTGGGACCCAGGTTTTTTAATCTTGTTGCCCAGCCCACCTTGGATGTGGTGTCATCTGTGTGGTGAAGGTGACTTACCACCAAGTCCATGTTCCTAGATGAAGGATGAGCAAGGGAGATAAAGAGGAAAAAAGGGGAATATTTTTAAGGGCACAATTCAGAGATAGTCCCACTGGCAAAGTCTATTAACAAGTCCTAGGAAAAAAAAAATAGAATCTGAGTAATAAAATAAAGTCTGACCTTTTCAATTTTCTTTTCCTTGTGCTTCATTTAGTTTTCCTTGCTCACAGGATGCCATGGGCCCCCAGTTCTTCAGACCAGAGTTCCTGGTGCAACATGACTGTGCTTACACCTTAACTCCAGGACACGAGCTCCAGCTCCTGTGGAGACGCTGTGCCCAGCACGGCAATCTGGAACTTGAGCAGTGTAGCTGTAGCCCCCCTGTAAGAACTCCATTCCCCTTCTGCTGACAAGAACCCTATAAAGTGGCCCCATCCGCAGCCTGTTGTGAGAGCATGGACTCCAGAGCACAGCTCCCACCTCTCTACTCTTTGACCAAAGAACAAAGCTTTCCTTTGCTTCTGAAATGATCTGTCTTTTTCTATTGCTGGGAACGACTCTTGATAGGAATTGATTCAAGGGTGTCAGTAGCTGTAGCAAATACCACTCATAGTCACATTCTATTGACCAGAAGAGGGCTGTACAGTCACATTTAGCCACAACAAAGACTGAGATATGTAGTCTTTGTCTGGGCAGCCATATGTCCAGCTAAAATGTCTTCCACTACAAGGGGAGAAAAGAATGACTACTGAGGGAAACCTAGCAGTTTTTCATTCTGACCTTTACCACGGTTTGTCCCTATGGGTAAAATAATCAGTCTTCTATGATCTACGAAATCATTTCTATTTGTTCATTTAAACTGACCCCAGTCTAACAGCCTCAATCCCATCTGCTGAGTTCTACATGAAAATAATTCCATATTGTGTATATGTTTGTGTGCATACCAACTAAAGTTCAAACTCTGGCTAATTCCAACATTCAGTGACTAATTTTAATTTTTGATTGGACAAACTGGAATTAGACTAAATTGTTTTCATTTAACAACATTTAATTTTTTTTTTTAAGTCATAGCATAGCCAGTGTGGGGGGTTTATACTAAGTCCAATTAATGAGGGAATGATCTGCTTTTTAAACTGTTTAGAAATAACCAGATTCAGAAATATATGTTATAGATCAGTGGTCCCTAACCTTTTTGGCGCTAGGGATCAATTTCATGGCAGACAATTTTTCTCATGGACCAGGGGGTGGGGGGGGGGTTGGTTTCAGGATGATTCAAGTACATTACGTTTATTGTATACTTTATTCTAACCTAACGCCACCACTGATCGAATAGGAGGTTCTGGTCCATGGCCCAAAGGTTGAGGACCCCTGTTATAGACAATGGTAAACTTAGCCAGAATTCTGAACTTGTTCCAGTATATAAAATCTGTCTGTTTGCATTATCTGTAAGTGTTCATCTACGCAGTCTACTGTGAATAACTTCCCAATGCTTAAGAAGGTGCACTCACTTGCAGAGTTTTGAAACAAACATCTCATTAGAGTGTTCCCTAAAAGATAAAGGCCCAAACCAGGACACTGATATTTGGTGGTATATATACAGCACATAGTTTACCTGGATGAAAGATTTAGTTGCATGTACATGTAATTGTTGCTAATTAATGTTACTGAAGATGTGTTTGTTTTCATTCCAATGCCCCAGTAGGAGTTCTACTCAGGAATGTAATATATACTTGGGAAAAAGAAAAGACCATACGGACCACAACCTTGGTCTGACTCAGTGGAACTATGAGCCATGCCGTGTGGGGCCACCCAAGACAGATGGGTCATGGTGGAGAGTTCTGACAAAATGTGGTCCACTGGAGAAGGGAATGGCAAACCACTTCAGTATTCTTGCCTTAAGAACCCATGAACAGTATGAAAAGGCAAACAGATAGGACATTTGAAGATGAACTTCCCATGTTGGTAGGTATCCAATATGCTACTGGAGATCAGTGGAGAAATAACTCCAGAAAGAATGAAGAGACAGAGCCAAAGCAAAAACAACACCAAGCTGTGGATGTGACTGGTGATGGAAGTAAAGTCTGATGATATAAAGAACAATATTGCATAGGAACCTGGAATGTTAGGTCCATGAATTTAGGCAAATTGGAAGTGGTCAAACAGGAGATGGTAAGAGTGAACATCAACATTTTAGGAATCAGTGAACTAGAATGGACTAGAATGGGTGAATTTAACTCAGATGATCATTATATCTACTACTATGGGCAAGAATCCCTTAGAAGAAATGGAGTAGCCATCATAATCAACAAAAGAGTCTGAAATACAGTACTTGGATGCAATCTCAAAAAAAATTGAATGATCTCTGTTCAATTCCAAGGCAAACCATTCAATATTACAGTAATCCAAGTCTATGCCCCAACCAGTAATGCTGAAGAAGCTGAAGTTGAACGGTTCTATGAAGACCTACAAGACCTTCTAGAACTAACACCCCCAAAAGATATCCTTTTCATTATAGGGGACCAGAATGCAAAAATAGGAAGTCAAGAGATACCTGGAATAACAGGCAAATTTGGCCTTGGAGTACAAAATGAAACAGGTCAAAGGCTAACAGAGTTTTGCCAAGAGAACACACTGGTCATAGCAAACACCCTCTTCCAACAACACAACAGAAGACTCTACACATGGACATCACCAGAGGTTCAATACTGAAATCAGATTGATTATATTCTTTGCAGCCAAACATGGAGAAGCTCTATTCAGTCAGCAAAAACAAGACCAGGAGGTGATTGTGGCTCGGATCATAAACTCCTTATTGCCAAATTCAGACTGAAATTGAAGAAAGTAGGGGAAACCACTAGACCAGCTATAACCTAAATCAAATCTCTTATGATTATACAGTAGAAGTGAGAAATAGATTCAAGGGATTAGATCTGAAAGACAGAGTGCCTGATGAACCATGGACAGAGGTTCATGACATTGTACAGGAGGGAGTGATCAAGACCATCCCCAAGAAAAAGAAATGCAAAAAGGCAAGATGGTTGTCTGAGGAGGCCTTACAAACAGCTAAGAAAAGAAAAGTGAAAGGCAAAAGAGAAAAGGAAAGATATACCCATTTGAATGCTGAGTCCAAAGAATAGCAAGGAGAGATAAGAAAGCCTCCCTCAGGGATCAATGCAAAGAAATAGAGGAAAACAACAGAATGGAAAAGACTAGAGATCTCTTCAGGAAAATTAGAGATACCAAGGGAATATTTCATGTAAAGATGGGCACAATTAAGGACAAAAATGATATGGACCTAACAGAAGCAGAAGATATTAAGAGGAGGTGCCAAGAATATACAGAAGTATACAAAAAAGATCTTCACGACCCAGATAACCATGATGGTGTGATCACTCACCTAGAGCCAGACATCCTGGAATGCGAAGTCAAGTGGGCCTTAGGAAGCATCACTATGAACAAAGCTAGTGGAGATGATGGAATTCCAATTGAGCTATTTCAAATCCTCAAAGATGATGCTGCACTCAATATGCCAGCAAATTTGGAAAACTCAGCAATGGCCACAGGACTAGAAAAAGCCAGTTTTCATTTCAATCCATAAGAAAGGCAATGCCAAAGAATGTTCAAACTACAGCACAATCGCACTCATCTCACAGACTAGCAAAGTAATGCTCAAAATTCTCCAAGCCAGGCTTCAGCAATACGTGAACCGTGAACTTCCAGATGTTCAAGCTGGATTTAGAAAAGTCAGAGGAACCAGAGATCAAATTGCCAACATCCGCTGGATCATCAAAAAAGCATGAGAGTTCCAAAAAAAATCTACTTCTACTTTATTGACTACACCAACGCCTTTGACTATGTGGATCACAACAAACTATGGAAAATTGTTAAAGAAATGGGAATGACCAGACCATGTGACCTGCATCCTGAGAAATCGGTATGCACATCAAGAAACAGTTAGAACTGGACATAGAACAACAGACTGGTTCCAAATTAGGAAAGGAGTACGTCAAGGCTGTATATTGTCACCCTGCTTATTTAACTTATATGCAGAGTACATCATGCAAAATACCAGGCTGGATGAAGCACTAGCTGGAATGAAGATTGCCAAGAGAAATATCAATAAACTCAGATTTGCAGATGACACCACCCTTATGGCAGAAATTGAAGAAGTACTAAAGAGCCTCTTGATGAAAGGAAAGAGGAGAGTGAAAAAGTAGGCTTAAAAGTCAACATTCAGAAAACTAAGATCATGACATCCGGTCTCATCACTTCATGGCAAATAGATGGGGAAATAATGTAATAGTGAGAGACTTTATTTTTGGGGCTCCAAAATCACTGCAGATGTTGACAGCAGCCATGAAATTAAAAGATACTTGGTCCTTGGAAGAAAAGCTATGACAACCTAGAGAACATATTAAAAAGCAGAGACATCACTGGGCCAACAAAAGTCCGTTTAGTCAAAGCTATGGTTTTTCCAGTAGTCATGTTTGGATGTGAGAGTTGGACTATAAAGAAAGCTGAGCGCCAAAGAATTGAAGCTTTTGAACTGTGGTGTTGGAGAAGACTCTCGAGATCCCTTGGACTGCAAGGAGATCCAACCAGTCTATCCTAAAGGAAATCAGTCCTGAATATTCATTGGAAGGACTGATGCTGATGAAGCTGAAACTCCAATACTTTGGCCACGTTATGCGAAGAACTGACTCATTGGAAAAGATCCTGATCCTGGGAAAGATTGAAGGTGGAAGGAGAAGGGGATGACAGAGGATGCGATAGTTGGATGGCTTCACCGACTCAATGGACATGAGTTTGAGCAGGCTCCAGGAGTTGGTGTTGGACAGGGAAGCCTGGTGTGCTACAGCCCATGGGGTCACAAAGAGTCTAACATGACTGAGTGACTGAACTGAATAAATATAATTGTTACATAATCCATATCAATCCAAAAATCATGTATGAATCACAAACTATGTCCCAAATACTATGTGAGGGACAGATAAAGAAGAATGAGACAAGACACCTACAACCCTGTGACGTGTTCAGTTGGATATTATAGGCAATACTATGGATCAATAACGCACTGCTCATGTCATTTTTTTATTGTTGTTTAAATCTTCAGTGTCCCCAGTGCTTACAGGAAATACCCATACTTCTTGGCAAAACACACGGGAGTTTAATAATGTCCTGTCTCTCGCTAACTTGGCACGTCCCTGTATCACCTTATACCCTAACCTTACATCAGTTCTCATAGCCACGGGAACATCTTATGCTGTTTCATGTCTTTATAGAAATCCCCACCTCAGGCTGGTCTCACTGTTTAACTACTCATTCTTCAACAATCAGCTTAGGTGTTACCTCCCTTACAAAGAAATTTTTCCCCAGCATCTTTAAACACTACTAGTTACTCCTAGTTCTCTCTGAAGAAATCATTCTCTGGTCGCATCCATCACATTATTTCTCACTGTCAAGTTACTGACCTCCTTCATGCACTAGAATGTGGGCTCCTGGGGGGCAGTGACTTTATCCTGTCCATCCTCATATCTTCTATGACTAGAACAGTGCCTTGTCCAAGATAACATCTGAATGAAAGAGTAAAGTTTCAGATGTGTTAAATTTGTAAATGAACTTAATGAAAATCATTGTAATCCATGAAGAACTCCTTCCCATTCTAAGGCAGTTGCTTGACTTCTTTGAACATCTCCCCCTGCCCATCATTTTTTGGAATAATTTTTGGCTTTTGGCTTCCACAAAGAACTATTCAGAAGAGTTAGTGATTATGGACAAACCATTTGAAATTTTTATTCCGTGTAACAAATTATTGCTAAACATAAAATAAATCTTCATCACCACTCCTCTGCACCATTTTCTGAACAACTTCTACAAGCACGGAGAATATATGACAGTGATATACTACGATGGGGAAAATCCCCTTGCCTAACAATCACCTTGGGTTCCCTAATTCAAAAGGACTATTTGTACGGGTAATGCAGCCTGCTGTGCCATTTAAACATCAACACTGCAAGGCATTACAGTGGGAACCAGTGGGTTCTGATTCAGATAAGGTTGTGCAACATCCAGTAGTCTTCCCTCTTATGAAGCTGTAAAGAGACCTTTCTTTTTAGCTATTCAAAAGTCCATTGTGCAGCCAGTAACCAGAACCTACTATTTCGTGAGAAGAATAACCCGGGATACTTCTCGGCATAGCAAAACTGGTGGCTACCTATGTGGCATAACCATAGAGATAAGGTCTGAATGCTGCCAACTATCTGCCAATGACTGAGCCATTTCTTTGCTTTAAGACATTAGACACTCCTTATTAAAGATAACATTCTGCCTTTTCAGTATTTTTGCCCAGTGCTATCCCTGATAACACTGTTGAGGAGCAGGGTTTTATAGTGATGAGACTCAGGAAGCACATATCCTTTAATTCAAATCTAGCTCTTCCACTATCCAGTATGACATTGGACAAGTTACATCAGGCTCCTGAGCTTCAATTACCTGTAAAATAGGGACAAGAAAACTTCCTGTTAAAGTTATAAAGATTATATGAGATAAATGTAAGTGCCTAACAGAGTATATGGCTCATAATAAATGGAAACCTATTATTATTATCATTATTGTTGTTGCTGCTGCTGTTGTTATTGTTGCTACTACAAATAATAATGACTCAGCTTTGAGGGAGGACATAACTCATCATGGCCATCACATCTAAAGTGAAGAGACAGTGTATTAAATATTAAGCCAGAAAAAAAAAAATATGTTCTCCACTGTAAAAACAGGATGTCATCTTTTATTATCCATTATAAGACAGGGCATCATAGTAAATCTCTGGCATAAAGGGTTTAGTATCCACCTTCCCAGGAGAGGCCACTAAAAATAATGACTCTTAAAATGACTCTCCTCCTTAAAATGGATCATTTATCAGTAATTTATAGCTGCTAAAATCATACAACAAAATTCATTGCAACTTTTTAAGTGATATTATAAAGGACCCATTTCAAGATTACCAGCTAAATGTTCACTTGACTGAATAGTCTTTAAAATGGTCACATCCAGGGGAATTCCCTGGCAGTCCAGGGGTTACAGCTCCACACAGCCACTGCAAGGAGCCTGGGTTCAATCAATCTCTGGTCAGGGAACTAAGATCCCACACGCTGCATGGCATAGCCAAAAAAAGAAGTCACACCCACTGGTAATTTCTTTTCTCATGCTATGAAGGGAAATTGGATGTTAGCTTTTCAAAATGTATATGAACTTTCTATTACTGCTATAACAAATTACTGCAAACTTAGTGGCTTAAACAACATGAATTTATTACCTTACAGTTATGCAGGTCAAAGTCTCTAAATCAAGATACTGGCAGGGAAAAGTTCTCTCTTGAGGCTCTAGGAAAGAACCAGCTTCCTCGTCTTTTCTGCCTTCAGGAGGGGGCTGCCTACTTTCCTCAGCCTATGGCCCCATACTCCGTCTTCATAGTGGGCAGCATCTTCCATCTCTCTCTCTGATTATGACCCTGTTTCCATCATCACATCTCCTTCTTTGACTCTGATCCTCTTGCCTCTCTCTTACCAGGACTTTTGTGATTACACTGGGCCCACCTGGATAATCTCCCCATTTTAATGTCCTTAACGTAATTACATCTGAAAGTCCCTTTTGTTATATAAGGTAACATGTTTACAGGTTTTAGAAATTAGGACATAGACAACTTTGAAGGTGGTAGTTTAGTCACTAAGTCATGTCCAACTCTTGCAAACCCATGGACTGTAGCCCACCAGGCTCCTCTGTCCATGGGATTTCCCAGATGAGAATACTGGAGTGGGTTGCCATTTCCTTCTCCAGGGGATCTTTCTGACCCCGGAATTGAACCCAGGTCTCCGGCATTGCAGGCAGATTCTTTACCAACTGAGCTACAAGGGATACGAGCTACATATTTACAGATTTTAGGAATTAGGACATAGACAGCTTTGAAGGAGGGGGTCATTATTCTGTCTTCAACAACGTTGAAATTAATAACTGTACAGATAAAGCATTTCAAATACTGAGGGCTTAAAAAGTGTCTCAAAATGACAACAGCAAAGCATTCTTAGCTCCCCAATAACAGCCAATGATTTGCCAAGATCACTTGAAAAACGGTTCCCAAACATTTTAGGCTACTGGTGTATCAGAATTTTCTAAAAATGTAATAATTCTTTCCAATGAGGTCAACTGAATCATGACTTGACAGCATAAACAAGTGTACTATTACTCTAAACACATAATCTGCTTTATGCAACTTGGGGTATTACTTCACAATCTGAGATGACACAGAAGAATTAAAAGTTCTCTCATAATAGCACTCATGAAAGAGGCCAAGGACAGCACATTCAGTCTGAACAAAAACAAAATGCCTATGGAATGAGACTAAGTTGGTGAGCCAGACTCATCAAATGTCACTCACAATAATCATCAAGAAGCAAATGCTGCTTCTTCTTAGGAAGAAAGCTTCAGGAGAGCATCCCTACCATTCTAACACTGAGACATTTTGACAGGACTTCCCTGGTGGCTCAGACGGTAAAGCGTCTGTCTACAATGTGGGAGACCAGGGTTCAATCCCTGGTTTGGGAAGATCCCCTGGAGAAGGAAATGGCAATCCACTCCAGTACTATTGCCTGGAAAATCCCATGGACAGAGGAGCCTGGTAGGCTACAGTCCATGGGGGTCACAAAGAGTCTGACATGACTGACTTCACTTTCACAAAGTCATCAATTTTCTCAAGGCCATCAGAAAGCACAGGTTATAAGTCAATGAACTGCATTGAATTTCAAGAGGGTCAAGTCCTCCCCGGGAGATATAGGACACACGAACTCTTTTACTTTTGACAGAGCATGGGAAGAAGAGATGGACACTATAAGAGAATAAATAAGCTAGAGTTTTAGCAAATTTGTGGAGGCTGAATGTAGGTTAGTGCATAAGTTTTCAATAACTAGGAGCTTCAGACATGGAGGGGCTTAACAGTCTTCTCCATAGATCTCCACTGAGTGCTCAGAAGAAAGACTTGAACAGGGCAGGAAACCATGGAAGCCTCAGTTGGTGGCACAGATTTGCAGATGGTGACTGCCTGCCAGTGTGGGGCGGACATGAAACGCAGCCACTTCAGCAGATTCTTCTTTCCTACAAACAAATACCTTTCCTCACTGGGGAAGGGGACAGGAAGGTTTCCCACTGCCAGGATGCAAGCAAAACTCTATTGCCTCTGGAGGAGGGTAGAAATAAGAGCCCTCTGCCCCTGGTTAGAAGGGCAGGAAGACCACTGGGGACCAGAATCCTATACCAAGACAAAGCAGAGGTCAGCTGTCATGGGCAGGGGTGGCTGAGGGAGAGGACTGTATTCTTCTCAGGAACTGCCAGAGATACGAGGCAGAGTTTGACAGCTGAAGAGGGACAGAAATAAGAACACCAAGAAAGCCTTATTTTAAGCACAGAGGGCCTGCTTAAAACTAGAGCTGCACAAGGAAAATTCCCACCTGTACTACTACAAGCTTTGCTCCATTAATAAGAAAAAAAAAAAGTCTATTGGTGGGGGAGATGGAAAAGCAAAGCGAGATTCCTTCTATGGAGTAGATGCACAGAGCCTGCTGCAAGCTGAGAGTGAAGCAGGAAAACTGAGAAAATACTCTTTGGCACTATATGACCACAGTAAGCACAAGATAAGTTACCCACAGAGAGAGGAATCTGAATCCTGTGAGACCACCTTTCTGTGACACCAAAACATTGTTTAAATAAATGAATAATCGGCCTTCCCTAGTGGCTCAGAGGTTAAGAATCCACCCTCCAATGCAGGAGATGGAGGTTTGATCCCTGGGTCAGGAAGATCCCACGGAGAAGGAAATGGCAACATACTCCAGTATTCTTGCCTGGGAAATCCCATGGACAGAGGAGCCTGGTGGGCTATAGTCCATGGAGTTGCAAAGAGACAGACGTGACTCTACAACTAAACAACAACAAAATGAGTAATCATACATAAATAAATATATAAAACTGTCAGTGTAAAAATGGCAGTCTCTATCCAATACAGACATATCCAAAACATAGAATCCTGGAGCCTCAGATTTCTGAGTCTCCAAGTCAAGAGGCTCAAACCACCTGCCTGCTTACTAACTCACCTGTTATTTACTATTATTTCTCCCTCAGGTCACAGGTAGTACAGCTCAGGAAAGGAAAAGTGCTATTTAGAATGGAAAGCAAAATATAATGTATCCAGGCAGAAAGAACCAGGAGACAGAAGTGGGTCACATTAATACTCGTACTTCTTGCTTGTCTGAGGAAGTCAATGTTGCTGATTTCCCAGGGCAGAAAATGCTGTGGGCTCTTGAGCCCTCTGAATTATGTGAGGGGCCAGCCTCTGCAAAGAAAGTTGCTTTTTAACTTGAATGATTCAGGCCAGAGTAGATTTGGGTGGCCTGAATTATCTGGATAGTTGCCCTAATTCTTTGCTTTGACTGTGGAGACCTGGCCTTTGAGGGAAATAGGCCATTCATTCCCTGAGATACACATTCCCTTCCTAGAGGATGAAAACTTACAGAAAGGTCTGGAAACTTTTCCCATCTGGATTGAATTATGAGCTTGTAAAGGGGTTCACCCCCTGGTAACATCCTTTAGGGTACAGGCAAGTCACACACAGCACAGAGAAACTGGACGGAACTGACCTCCCTCTCCCTTCAATGGGCAGCAGGCAAACTGCCAGAGTCACAGCTCCCGGGGACTCTGATTACAGGTGTCCTCTGTCCAGCTGTTTTTAGTCAAGTGAGAATAGGAGCATCCTGTCCTTGTGATTTCACTTAGATAGACAGCTATTTTCTGGCTGGCCTGTGTGTTTATCCCGGAGTAAATGGCATGTTATCTTTATCAGTTTCAACAAGAGGATGGTGGGTGGCTGTGTAGATTCTTTTTTTTTTTTTTTTTTCCAGCAGTGAAAGCTGAGAGAATTAAATGTCACCTGTAATTTCCCAACTCCACTTCTCCTCTTTGCAAAAGTAATCTATCTTAGCGAGATGGCGACATCATTCTGGACAAAGAAAAAAGATTTGGTAATACAACTTAAATTAGCTGTCATTTTAGCAAGTGAGATTTTGGTTTAGCTTATGGTCAGATGCTGGGAGAGCAAAACCTGTTAAGTGCCCCCAGTGGTGAAAATTCTTAGGTAAATCCAGAAGTCTCCTTCTTTGCTGTTCAGCTCAGTCGCTCAGTTAGGTCCGACTCTTTGCAACCCCATGGACTGTAGCACACCAGCCTTCCCTGTCCATCACCAACTCCCAGAGTTTACTCAAACTCTTGTCCATCGAGTCGGTGATGCCATCCAACCATATCATCCTCTATCATCCCCTTCTCTTCCCGCCTTCTATCTTTCTCAGCATCAGGGTCTTTTCCAGTGAGTCAGTTCTTTGCATCAGGTGGCCAAAGTATTGGAGTTTCAGCTTCAGCATCAGTTCTTCCAATGAATATTCAGGGCTGATTTCCTTTAGAATTGAATGGTTTGATCTCCTTGCAGTCCAAGGGACTCTCGAGAGTCTTCTCCAACACCACAGTTCAAAAGCATCAATTCTTCAGCACTCAACTTTCTTTATGGTCCAACTCTCACATCCATACATGTGCTGTGTTTAGTCTCTCAGTCATGTCTGACTCTTTGCAACCGCATGGACTATAGCCCACCAGGCTCCTCTGTCTATGGGGATTCTGCAGGCAAGAATACTGGAGTAGGTTGCCATGCCCTCCTCCAGGGGATCTTCCTAACCCAGGGATCAAACCCACATCCATACACGACTACTGGAAAAATCATAGCTTTGACTAGACGGACCTTTGTCAGCAAAGTAATGTCTCTATTTTAATATGCTGTGTAGGTTGATCATAGCTTTTCTTCCAAGGAGCAAGTGTCTTTTAATTTCATGGCTGCAGTCACCATCTGCAGTGATTTTAGAGTCCAAGAAAATAAAGTCTGTCACTGTTTCCATTGTTTCCCCATCTATTTGTCATGAAGTGATAGGACCAGACGCCATGATCTTAGTGTTTTGAATGTTGAGTTTTAACCCAGCTTTTTCACTCTCCTCCTTCACTTTCATCAAGAGGTTCTTCTGTTTCTCTTCACTTTCTGCCATAAGGGTGGTGTCATCTGCATATCTGAGGTTATTGATATTTCCAGTAAATACATGGGACCAAAGAGAAAAAATACCCCCCTTTCTTTTCAGATTTCATTCAACATTAGTAACATTACCAGTTACTTCAAAAACTTCAGTTGTTCATGATGCATTATGTACAGACACCATTTCCCAGATTGATTTCTTTAGAACACAAGAGAGTTGTGAAATGTTTCCATACTCAAATACACCTGGGAAATGCTACATAAGACAGAACAGCATGTTAATACCTCAGAAGTTTGCTAAACACTAACTTCAAATATATTAAATTATGAGAGACTTTTTCATGTGTTACTCATGAATTACTGATAACAGAATTTTGTCTAATATCTAAGTACACATATTAGATATATTTATATATCTGCATTTTAGATATCTGTCATGATCTATCTTCAAACATGCTATATCTCTTCATGTATAGTCTCATTTATTCAAAGATCCCTTCCACAGGAACACCTTTCTTGATCACTCCATCTGAAACAGCACCCCCAAGTCCTAGTTTCTATCTCCTTACTCTGGTCATTTTCCTTTCTGATACTTACACACTCTGATACTGTTCGTTTATTGTACTATCCCATCCCCACTAGAATGTAAACTCCGTAACAGCAAGGATTTTTATTCCTCACTGCTCTATCCCCAAATTCCAAAACAGTTTCTGGCATACAAGCTCACAGGCTTCAGCAAGGGAAGGGAACAGGGAGGTCCGCAGCGAGAACCACCTAAGAACCTCACTATGAGTGACCAGGTCTCTCACTAAACATTCTGATTGGGCTTAAACTGTGGCCACCCACCTGCTCCACCACAAGGCCCTGATTTACAGCAAAGGATGAAACCTTAGGATCATTACTTTAGCTAAGAACTAAACACTGAATGCTCAGATTAATCACATCTATAAATGAGTCTTTTCCTAGAGGGCCTACACAGTGTTATAAACCTTAATTACAACAAAACAAAATTTTGACCTAAATATATTGTCCAGAAAGTTTCTTCTGTGAAAGTCTTTATTCTTTATCAGTTAGATTAGCAAGATGATACCTCCAAATTTTTAAAATTAAAGGAGACATTATGAATTCTACATTATCAGATACTTCCCAATGACATGAAAGAACACCCTGAAAGAAAAGAGCACAAAATAAAGATAAAGAATGCATAACATCTTTCATTTTGCTGACTGAACTGAATCTTATTTGAGTGGGTTTCATAAAATGGATATCAGAGGATGTTTTCTACGGATGATATGAATGACAAAAAAATATATGTTTCATTTAATAGAATTATGAATCATAGTCCATAAAATTACATTTCTTTCTCTTCTCATTATCAAACATTTTTTCCTCAAAGTTGCTCTGTGGAGATATCATTTTTATTTTATTATTTGACTATAATCCAACAGGAAAAAACTTGAGTTAACATAAATTGCAGTAAATTCTTATATTTTACCTTTCAAAGTTAAATAGTTTTTTCAGGGTCTAATTTATTTATTTTTCCTCCCTTTTGAACCTCCCTCCCGTCTTCCTCCCCATCCCACCCCTCTAGGTTGAAACAGAGCCCCTGTTAAAGAGTTTCCTGAGCCATACAGCAAATTCCCATTGGCTATCTATTTAACATATGGTTATACAAGTTTCCATGTTACTCTTTCCATACATCTCACCCTTTCCTCCCCTCTCCCCATGTCCGTAAGTCTATTCTCTATGCCTGTTTTTCCATTGCTGCCCTATAAATAAGTTCTTCTAAAACTAAATTTTTAAACTGGATTTTTTATCTCAGATTCAGCTGAGGCTCCAAAAGGCTGAGAACAAAATAGGTAGCTAGTACTTCCATATTACAAAGGAAATGAGAAAACTAGCTTTGTAACTCTTTGTCCCTAACTCATGCAACATGACAAAGTGTTAAAGCTGGAGAGGCTAAAAGAGTTAGCAGCTGGAAGGAATATTTCATTGAAGGTGTGATCTCAAGTCAAATAAGATGGTCTTCCTGGAGAACATATCCAAGTTTAATACATGTTCTAGTGACTGAAGCACTGTGGGTTGGTGGCCAGTAAGCAGGTACATGTCTGCAGAGTGCAGAGCTAAATTTGGGGAGTAAATGCAGTCTTCTACTATGGCCAAAGGAAAGTTAACACAAGGCTGTCTTGGATCCAGCCCCAGAGGTCAGCCTAGAGCTGCTAGGAGACTTCGGCAAAAAGAGGCCAGAGTTGGTCCTTAGGATGTGGAAATTCACTAGAGATGCAAAGGAGCTGCAGATAAGAGATCTTTGGGGATGGGGGTGACTACACAAAGCATCCACAATGCTCCATAAAAGCTTTAAACGCCTGCCACACACAGAGGAAGTCAACTGGCTTTTACATCATTGCCCTTCAAGCAAAATCTGTCCTGACCCTTCCTCTCTGCAGCCACACTTTTACCCTGGAAGGTCACGAGCTGTGCCTGGACCTGACTGAATTAACAAAAAAGCTAACTGGCCCCCTCTCTTCCACTACAGGCTCCCACACAGAATAGCCTTGACTATTGACTATATAGCCTTGTGGTAGAGAAAAGTTTTAACTTTAAATGAACTAGGAAGAAGTTTATAAGCATATGACATTTTGATGGCAATATGTGACTATGCTTTTGCCACTTGAGGTAGCTGAGGACATTCTGTTTTCCCAGAGTGACCAGAAAAGTTATGGAATCACCCTAGCATTCATCCAAAACAGCAAGGAAGAACCAGCCCCACAAAGCAGATTGGAAAAGGGTAAGGAAGAAGAATAAAGGTTGTATTTGAAGCCTATGAGCCCTGCCACTTCAATGTACCCTGAAATACATTATTAATTATTCTTACGTGCAATAAGTAAAAGTTTGTTTTCACTCTTGATAAGCATGTTGGAATGTCCCAACATTTTATACCAGGGAGTCAGGTTTAGGAAACACTTTCTTATTCCAATATCACTAAGTCAAAGCAAAAGGCGATAATTATACATTAGTGGGTAGAAGGGTAAACAGGAGCCTCACTAATGAATCTGCTAACTGTCTTTCCTTATTGTGAGCATCAGTATTCAGTACTTAGTTCTAACATATCCAGTGGACAGGAAAGAACAGAACTTCTCGAGCTGCCTGGCAGCTGGATTGGAGGTTTTCCTATGAAGGCCTCCCTACTTTGGGTCCACCCCACAGAGTAGCTGAATGAGGGCTGAGGACTGCCTCAGTGTAGAGGGCATAGCAGAGGACCCAGAGGCTCCTCATAAGGTAGTAAGAGTGTTTCAGGCTAATTTTCATGCCCCCCCCTTTTTTTTTTTTTTGAAATTTTAAAAGAAATTGGTCCCTGTCCAAGGATTTTAGAAAGAATCTTTCTCAAACAGGAGCTTTTTCATTTCCTCTCAAAGACTGTTTAAAAATTTCCAGCTGCTTTCACTCATTCTTCAACAACAAGCATTTATTGAGTACCTACTATGCTCCCAACCCTGTGTTAGCTGCCAGAAAAAAGAAGATTTATATTGGGAGATAATTCTCCATGAGTCCCTTTGTAATTCCGTGTGTCTTATAATGAGGTCTTGACTATCCTTTCAAGAATGTCTGTAGCAAAGAGCCTTGGAAAATAGGGAGAGTCTCCCTCCCAGGTAGGGGCAGGTCTGTTTCCCATCCAGGACATGAAGAAGTCTCCCTTGGGAGACTTTTGTGGAGCAGGTTTGCTGATAGGCCCTTAGAACAGGGGTCCCCAACAATGCCTAAAGATCTGAGGTGCAGCTGATGTAATAATAATAATAGAAATAAAGTGTACAATAAATGTAATGTGTTTGAATCATCCTGAAACTATACCCTCCCCCCTAACCCTGGTCCATGGAAAAACTGTCTTCCATAGAACTGATTCCTGGTGCCAAAAAGTTGGGGATTGCTGCCTTAGGAGATTGGAAGATTTCCTAAGCTAGAGTTCCTGGACTGTGACAAGCCCCCCATGTGTGCAGCACCCACCCGGGCTGCTCTGCATCACTCCAGTGGGATTCGGGATTTGCGGGCAAGGAACTGACACAAACATGAAGCTCATGGTGCCTGCAACACGGTGAGTAATTCTGTCCTCTGTCCCTGACCCAGGAGTGTTAGGTGGCAAGCAGGATAGAATCTCCAACTCCTCACAGTTCTCCACGTTCAGTTCCTCACATCAAGGAGCTCCAAGTTTCTGGGAGAAGTAGAAAAAAATATTTTAAAACGTCTCCCTGGAGTATTAGACATATATTTATGGGCCCTTTGCAAAATCAGTGGGGAGGAAGAGTCAAGAGAGGTTTCCATGGCAGCCAAACGTGGTGTGTATAGAGAAATCAACACTTTACTGATGCTGAAGGGTCAAGTGTGAACCTGGCATTGATCCAAACTACAGCTGGAACGGCTGGCAGAGTCCTGAAGACAGACCCTTATATTTCTCCAAAACTCAAAATGTGTGCTGTGTGCTCAGCCATGTCCAACTCTTTGCAATCCCATGACTGTAGCCCCATCAGGCTCCTCTGTGCATGGGATTTTTCCAGGCAAGAATACTGGAGTGGGTTGCCATTTCCTACTCCAGGGGATCTTCCTGACCCAGGGATCAAACCTCCATCTCTTGCACCGCCTACACTGGCAGACAGATTCTTTACTACTAGCGCCACCTGGGAAGCCCATATTTCTCTACAGGAGCCTAAATTTTGGTTGTACTCGGTGGTTTCCAAAGAGAGGAACTGCCTGGGGCTTCCCTGGTGGCACTAGGGGTAAAGAATCCACCTGCCACTACAAGAGACAAAGAGGGGCGCACAAGGCAATCCATTGTGACACCAAAAAAATATATTAGAATATACAAACATGTAAGCTTTATTGAAAATATAATTTAACTTCATTAATATATAATATATGGACTGACACTGCCTCCGTCACTTGATCTATAGTTTTGGTGATTCCATGTCACACAGAACACAGAGATTCCCAAGGGAAGAGGGCTAAGCTCCTCAATCACTGGTGGCTTTTAGAATGTTATAACATTACAATCTGTGAGTACTTGGTTAAGACCATGTGTAGATTACGCTACCTTGTTTTATTGAGCTAACACAATACGGACGGGCTTCCCAAGCGGCTCAGCAGGAAAGAATCTGCTTGTGGGGCAGAAGACACAGGAGACGCCGCGGGCTCAATCCTCGGGTCGGGAAGATCCGCTGGAGGAGGGCATAGCAACCCACTCGAGGATTCTAGCCTTAGAGAGTCCCACAGACAGAGAAGCCTGGCAGGCTACAGTCCATAGGGTCACACAGAGTCAGACACAACAGAAGCGACGGAGCATGCACGTACAGTATGGAAAACTGGCCAGAAAGGGTTTCAGCAAAGAAACCACAGACTGACGGTAATCAGCAATGGTGCAAATACACAAACAAGTGCCCTGAAAGTAGTCTGACAAACCAGCCACATTATAAGCTAAAATCAATGACAATTTAATCAGATATAACCACAAGAATTCATTTGCTTATTAATTGAAATATGGATCAATATCCACCATCAGTAAAGATGAACCTCATTATAAGTAATAATTCTTGAGATAATAGGTAATGCTGGTGTCAAGTCACCACAATTCCCAAGACATTTTAAAATCTGAGCATTCTAAACATGGAGGTAACCATTTCAGTCTTTTCAGTGTTACTTAATGTTATATGTGCTTCAACTCAGAAAATGTTGTTGCAAGATGCATTAAAAATATTGCTGTGGTATTTCCCTGGTGGTCCAATGGTTGGTATTTTGGGCTTTCACTGCCAAGGGCCTGGGTGTGATCCCTGGTTGGGAACTAAGATCCCACAAACTATGATGTGACAAAAAGAAAGAAATGCAATTTTTAGAAATTGCTGTATATTTGAAGAGATGTGTATTAGTACAAATTACTCAATGTGGGAGGTTTGTTACACAGTTGGATGAAAGTACTGGGGTTTCAACATGTCTAAGCTTATGGTATTTACTAGTATCTGTTTCAAGGATAAAATACATAAAGTTGCTTTTGGTGATGTATGAAGCAGTGATTCTCAACTCAAACCTCTCAATAGAATTAACTGGGTGTTTTTTTTAATCCTGCCCAAGGCCAGGTACCATCCTAGACCTACTAAATTGGAGTCACTATAAATACTTCTTTTGTTAGGAAAGGGGAAAGGAAGGAAGGTTGCAGTGATAGCATCTCACTGTGAAACCCATTCCTGAATCATTCAAAAACAAACTATTGCTACAAAAAAGTTAAAACCAGGATTGCACAAATTGCTACTAGAGCTCATCAGTGTATAGTCAGTTCTGTTATAAAATGACATGCAATCTTCAAAATCAAAGCACCACACTATGCAAAATTGTTAACAAAAATCATAGGGCTTATGAAAACAATGGAGGGAAAGCAAAGCGCTTAAAAACTTGGCCAGTACCAGTTGTTGTTTTTTTTTTTAAGTTAAAGTGAAAGTTGCTCAGTCATGTCTAACTCTTTGCAACGCCATGGAGTATACAGTCCATGGAACTCTCCAGGCCAGAATACTGGAGTGGGCAGCCTCTCCCGTCTCCAGGGGATCTTCCCAACCCAGGGAGCAAACTCAGGTCTCCCGCATTGCAGGCAGATTCTTCACCAGCTGAGCCACAAGGGAAGCCCAAGAATACTGGAGTGGGTAGCCTATCCGTTCTTCAGCAAATCTTTCTGACCCAGGAATTGAACCAGGGTCTCCTGCATTGTAGGTGGATTCTTTACCAACTGAGCCTTTTTTTTTTAAAGGAGATAAAATTTTAATAAAATCAGAAACACAGTTTTACATGTCTTAAATGGCTAAGACCCTTGAAAAAGGCCTGAAGGTTTCTGTTGCAGCTTGTGGGTCATTGTGTAGTGGTGAAGGAGGGTTATCTGAAATTGGATAGAAAGTTATAACACCAGATGTGAACAGGTATGACTCATCTCATAACACACAACACAGTAAACTGAAGCAGCTAATAAACATTTGAGAGTAGATGTGTGTACGTGTGTCCTGATTCAGCGATTTTCTGTATTCACCCATATTCACACAGTATTTCTTGTGGATGAAACTGTGCATAGGCAAACACAAAGCTTTGTTATGCTCAAAGTAATCCCAAATATATCCATTGCATTGGAACAAACTCACATTTTCATATAAGCTTTATAGCAGAACTGACTACTTAAAATTACAAAAGCAATGCAATGAAATACAACACAATCTTTCAATAATCTGCAATGAGATGGATGGTGACCAAGAAAACCTTTTACATCTCATCAAGGTTTGCACGTTATCTCACTGTAAAAAAAAAAAGAAAAAAAGATTTATTGAACTTTTAGTTATCCATTTTTATCTCACAAAAAAGACAAGTCTCTAAATTTGCTGACATCTCCTGATATGACAAAAGCCTTCTGCAATGTGGTACTAAGTAGACACACAAACTCTCCCTTCATCATAAAGGTGGCATTTTAACCACAAGGGAGGAAATAATGGCTTTTCAAAAGAGACAGCCTCTGAAGGGAGCATACTGAGAATGAATAATTGGAAATGATTCCATTATCAGGTAATTTTTGCTGAAAATGATGTGTGTCATATATAAAAACTCTCATACCTGCACACATTAAATTGGAAACTGAATTTTCCAATCCATCTAAAAATCTTCCACCTGAAGACTTTCTGTCAATAGGTTTTGAAGCCAACTGTGAAAAGTACACATAGCATCACTTCTAATTAGTTTTGCAGGGAAAGCCATTATCAAAGATGGAGGTTTATTGGCCGAATTCAATATTAAAAAAAACCTTTGCATTATTGAGGGATGGAACTGAAAATTGAGTATCTGGTTGAGTTCAACCAATGATCTACTTATTCCTTTAGAATATGCATGCCTTTGTAAAGTATCTTTTTCAGACTTGAGAGTTAATAAAACCAAGCATGCAACTAAAATAGCCTTGAAGACAGATCTTCAGATCATTCCATCAGAAGGTGTTAGACTAAGATTTTCAGAAACTCTGAAAGCATATTAAATTGCAATCATGTTGTTCAGTATCAAAAGTGAAAAAAAAGTATCATTAATAAAAATAAAATACAAAATTATTTTTAAAACATGTATTTTGTCTTTAACATCTCCATTTTTCTCTATGTCTAACATATAAGTACGTGTAGATAGTTTATAAATAAATAAAAATACAAATATATATATATACATGTTGAAAAATTTTATTGATAGATGTCACAATCAAAAAAGGTTTGAAGACCACTGCTAGAGTTGATGAGGACACTAAACAGCTGAGCATTCAACTACATGTATATTCAACTATACGTATTCAACTGCAAGTTATCAGAAATCCTACTTCTGGGTTTAATTTTCTTAAAAGAACCCTAGGTGTAGGACAGTCCCAGGTTGGGACTCATAAAAGGTCCAGACTCCTTCTATAAAGTCTCTTTAAAATGTGGACTCTCCCTCATGCACACATAATAGCTGCTATGCCCTTAGATATCATGTCCACATTCCAGGCAGGATGAAGGGGGAAAAGTGAAGGGAAAAAGACAGAACAGGCACATTAGCTGAAGCCCTCCACAGATAACCCAGGGCTAGGCACCTAAGGGGAAAAAATCCAGAGAGGTCAATTAAGGCTTTTACTGTATTATACACACACACACACACGTGTACATATATACACATCATGGCAGATAATAGACCCAGAGCCCAAAAGCTGGGCATCAACAAGAGCCACTGTAGAGAAGCAAACACAAAGCCTGATCTCTAGCTGATTGAACATTGGCAGTGAGGGGCCAGAGTAAGCCTTGTCCTACTGGAGCCAGGGCAGGTGTTCATGGGGTCCTCGCTGTGCAGCAGCCTGGCACCTGCCCCACATCTGAAAGCATGGGCTATAAAGACATAAAGTCAGCACTTCTCTGGAAAGAGCCATCAGTTCAATGTAGAGAAAGACTACGGAAAGGGCTAGCTAAATGAACTTCTCACAAGTCCACTCCATCTCATACTTTTAGACCCATTAACTCATTTTTTCAAACAATAGTACATCAGTGCATCTATGGAGTTACAATCTAGCAAGATAGATTGGGCCCTACTTCAAAGTATTCTTTGGGAAAACCCTGATTGGAAATGCTAAAAAATTATTCTCTGAAGAGTCTTATTCATTTACCCATGTAAAGCAAACTCAATGATTTTAGGCTAACAACAAGCAACCCAAACAACAAAATAAATATAGAAAGTCCACAGTTTAGAATGGCAGCCAAGTTCTCTCTGGGATGATTTTTATCCTGAAGAAGATAAGTTATCCTGATTTATCTTCTGTGTGATTTTCTCACATACAGTACTTTTGAAATTTTTTCTCTGCAATAGTCAGAATCAGCTACTTTGTTAAAATAGTAACATTTAAGGCCAAGATTGTATATCTCTCACAATAGGATGTCCAAGCTGTTTTATATCGCTCAAGGCTCAAAAGTCTTGTGTATTTTTCATTTACTCCACACAGGGCATGTAATAAATTACTGCTGAGATGCAACCACTTAAAGCAAGACAGTTCATATTGACTCTGAAAAATGATTTCTTCTCAGAGAGCTTTTTTCTTTAAGGTCACTGTCACAGGCACCGATGCTCCTCTTAAAAATATTTATTCTCTACCCTGCAATGGGTAAAGTTCCATTCCACAAACTGAAACAGAATTTTCTCTCTTGGATCTTGCTTTCTGAGTGCAATAGCTCTGGGATAACTAAAGAAGAGTCCTTGGGGTCCCCCAATGCAAGTGAAAGTCTCCCTCCATTCCACAGGAGCTGTCCTTGCTTCTCCCTTGGGGACGGCACTGCATTGCACATCCCTTCTCCCTCTCACGTTTAAATCTCTTGCCTGACTTCAAAAACCCCCTCCTGAACCTTACAAATCCCTGAAGTTGCCAAGGCCTCTCTATCTCATTCTCTTCAGGCCAAGATTCTTAGATGGGAATCTGTACTGTCATCACCCTTGAGTCTCACTCTCTCCACTAGCTCCTGGTCCACCAACCAATGCCTACTGAGCCAGGACTTCTGCAGAAGGTACCTATGAACACTTAGCATCTCTATGTCCTCCAGAGAATACAAAGGTGCTTCGTGGTGGCTCTCCTTCCTCGCAAAGTTCTCCACCACTCAGCCCTTCTCCCATCCATACTGATTTCATATACTCCTCCTTTCCTGGCCTGCATCCTGCAGTCAAATTGTTCAGTACCCTACCTCCTCCTTAGAGTCCCCATTTCTTCCTCATTTCCTTAATGCTGATGCTCAGGCATGGAAGGACCCTAGGACCTTTGTCTACCTGTATCCTTCTCTAGCCACCCAGGTAACCTGTTCTAAATTTTCTCTGTTGTTTAACAATTCCCACCTTCATGCCTCTCCTCGGGGCACTACTTAGGTGAGTAGTGTCCCTGTTCCTACCACTGTGCAGTCACTTATGCCACCTGTCCTTAGACAGATATGAAGTCCCTCCATGTACTTCCCTGATTAATCCTCACATCACTTATTTTACCCAATCTCCCCAAATCAGAAGCCCAATTTCTCCCTGATGCTTGATGTATGATCCTTGTCTCCTATTTCTTTCATGATTATCTTTAATGCTATGTGGATCATTTTAGAGAAAGGAGTGCAAATACACAGGCACCTAAATATGCATGTAAATACAACAGGTTCTCAAATGATTAATTAATGCTGTTTCAGACTTTTTGCAAAGAACAAAATAGCCGTTCCCCAGGAAGTTGCTGTGCATCCTCACCCATCTCCAATAGCATCTCGTCCACTTCTCTATTGCTACAGAGCTGACCACACAGTAATGCCGCTCACTGTCTGCCTTGCCAATCCCCAAGGAACTTCTAGGAAATCAGGATGAAATCATCTTTAGCTCTCTGTCTCCAGCATCTCACATAGTGCTTGAGACAAATTAAGGGCTTAATAAATATTTACTGCATACAGAAATGAGCTTTGAGATGGAATATTCAAACTAGGTTTTGACTAATACCCAGGATAAGATTAAGATCTAGCGGAGGGGGAAGGGAAGTCATATAATAAAGATATTGTGAACGATTAAGTTATAAAATACTCAGTACCAGCAGTGAAAGTGTTAGTCACTCAGTCAAGTCCAACTCTTTGCAACGCCCTGGACTGCCTTCTGCATTGCAGACAGATTCTTTTCCATTTGAGCCACCAGGGAAGCCCAATAAGGGTTGTTTTATGTATGTTTTAATGGCAGATCTCAGTATGATAAAAATATATATATATATATGTGGTAAATTTACTAGAAAACAGGAGGGGGCATCATAAGAAATGTTTCTGCTTTGAAGGCAATAGTCAAACATAGAGCTCAAATCCTAATATATAAGTACCCACTTAATTAAGAAATTGTTAGTAAGTGCCTATATGTGACAGGCACTCAGCCAAGAGTAGGGGTTACAAAAGTGATAGTTAGTCCCTGTCCTCACAGGACCTCTACTTAATGTTTAGTGAAATAAACATTAACAAACAAGTAGTAAGAAAAATGAAAACATAATTGCACATGGTGATAAGAACTCTGAAGAAAAAACTAAAAGGTATCATGAAACTATATGCAGGATGACCTAACCAAGATGATGCTTCAAGGTGGGGAGAGGTTCCATTTGTTTTAAGGCAGGAAAAAGGTGTACTTGGATCAATTACATAAAAAATCAAGTTGTCCTATATTCTCCTCCAACTATCTGTCAAAATAGACGTGCATTCCCTGGTCCTGACAAAGGCGGAGCCCTAAAGAAGACGATCTTGTTTATTGTTTGTAAAGACAGTCATGCTGCCCTCTCAATAAGTATGCCTCAATGCCCTCAACCACTTCCGTATTAATCGATGATTGCTAACAGTAAAACATCTGTCTATCTGCAAGGTTATTCTCCCTTTGATTTGTTTTTCTAAATTTCTGAAGAGCGGAACTATTGGTTTAATAGTAGAAGCATTTCCATGCTTCATCCCCCAATGCTGATGCAGGAGTGTGTACCTAACTACCCATAGCTTTGTCAGCAGCACATTTCAACATCTCCTCTATTTCTGCAAGTTGAATAGATGCAAACTAGTGCCTAATTTCTGTCTCTTTACTGGGAGTTAAACAGTTTTCAAAAAACGGTTTGCTGGGCTTTTTCTTTTATGTCATTTTGAATAATTATTTACTTTCTCTAAGCTTAATGTTCCATACATGCCAAACAGGCATAATGACAATACTCATCTCTGTAGTGTTGCTTAAGAATCAAGTGAAATAATGTTCTTAAAATGCTAAACCCAATATCTGGGATGTAATAAACATTTAACAGATGATAACTACTATGCTTATTTATTCATTATCAATTTAGTTCTTTTAGATTCATGAGTACTCACATTATGTTTGAGGTAATAAACATCAACCTTGGCAAAATGATTGAAAATATTTTCTTTCATTCTAAGATTTTCTTTATTGTCTTAATTTTGCTTGTTCTTCTTATACAGAGGGGACTTCCCTGGTGGCTCAGAGAGGAACAAATCTGCCTGCAATGTGGGAGACATGGGTTCCATCACTGGATCAGGAAGACCCCCTGGAGAAGGAAATGGAGAAGCCTTTGTAAAATAAACACATTTCAAGGGAGGGTCCATGGACTTCTATTGATATTTCAGCTTTATTTTCTGGATTCTGTGACCCCAATATTGATGGTTTCAGTTTATAGGGGGGTTAGAGCCAGACATCCTGGAATGTGAAGTCAAGTGGGCCTTAGAAGCATCACTATGAACAAAGCTAGTGGAGGTGATGGAATTTCAGCTGAGCTATCTCAAATCTTGAAAGATGATGCTGTGAAAGTGCTGCACTCAATATGCCAGCAAATTTGGAAAACTCAGCAGTGGCCACAGGACTGGAAAAGGTCAGTGTTCATTCCAATCCCAAAGAAAGGCAATGCCAAAGAATGCTCAAACTACCGCAAAATTGCACTCATCTCACATGCTACTAAAGTAATGCTCAAAATTCTCCAAGCCAGGCTTCAGCAATATGTGAACTGGGAACTTCCTGATGTTCAAGCTGCTTTTAGAAGAGGCAGAAGAACCAGAGATCAAATTGCCAATATCCGCTGGATCATGGAAAAAGCAAGAGAGTTCCAGAGAAACATCTATTTCTGCTTTATTGATGATGCCAAAGCCTTTGACTGTGTGGATCACAATAAACTGTGGAAAATTCTGAAAGAGATGGGAATACCAGACCACCTGACCTGCCTCTTGAGAAATCTGTATGCAGGTCAGGAAGCAACAGTTAGAACTGGACATGGAACAACAGACTGGTACCAAATAGGAAAAGGAATACGTCAAGGCTGTATATTGTCACCCTGCTTATTTAACTTCTATGCAGAGTACATCATGAGAAACGCTGGACTGGAAGAAACACAAACTAGAATCAAGATTGCCGGGATAAATATCAATAACCTCAGATATGCAGATGACACCACCCTTATGGCAGAAAGTGAAGAGGCACTAAAAAGCCTCTTGATGCAAGTGAAAGTGGAGAGTGAAAAAGTTGGCTTAAAGTTCAACATTCAGCAAACGAAGATCATGGCATCTGGTTCCATCACTTCATGGGAAATAGATGGGGAAAAAGTAGAAACAATGTCAGACTTTATTTTGGGGGGCTCCAAAATCACTGCAGATGATGATTGCAGCCATGAAATTAAAAGACGCTTACTCCTTGGAAGAAAAGTTATGACCAACCTAGATAGTATATTCAAAAGCAGAGACATTGCTTTGCCGACTAAGGTCCATCTAGTCAAGGCTAGACTAGATCCAGTAGTCATGTATGGATGTGAGAGTTGGACTGTGAAGAAGGCTGAGAGCCAAAAAATTGATGCTTTTGAACTGCAGTGTTGGAGAAGACTCTTGAGAGTCCCTTGGACTGCAAGGAGATCCAACCAGTCCATTCTGAAGGAGATCAGCCCTGGGATTTCTTTGGAAGGAATGATGCTAAGGCTGAAACTCCAGTACTTTGGCCATCTCATGCGAAGAGTTAACTCATTGGAAAAGACTCTGATGCTGGGAGGGATTGGGGGGCAGGAGGAGAAGGGGACAACAGAGGATGAGATTGCTGGATGGCATCACTGACTCGATGGATGTGAGTCTGAGTGAACTCCGGGAGTTGGTGATGGACAGGGAGGCCTGGCGTGCTGCAATTCATGGGGTCGCAAAGAGTTGGACACAATTGAGCGACTGAATTGAACTGTATAGATAACACAGGGAACTTTACTCAATACTCTGTAATGGCCTATAGAGGAAAGGAATCTTAAAAAGACAGGATATATATATAACTGATCCACTTTGCTGTACACCTGAAACTAACACAACATTGTAAATCAACTATATCCCAATAAAAATTAAAAGTTTATAGCAGGAGAAGAGTTCACCCCTTACTTCAAAACCACTTCTTAAAATTGCCCAGAATGTGATTTTCTAGAAAAGTAAGATGTTGTATAGTATTCACCATGCAGATGTCTGTATTTGTGGTGACTCTTGAAATCTGTTATTGGGGAAATACACCCCTTCACAAAGATGCAGTGACAGCTCCCTTGCTGAAGTCCTTCCCTTTAACCTGAAGTAGCTGACTTTTTTTTTTTTTTTCAAAATACAGTTTTAGAAACTGCAGTAATAAGAAGTTCTGGCAAGCAACTCGCTGAAAAAGCAACTGTATTGTATTTTACTCTTTAATTTTTTTACTCACCAACTGAGAAGTGTAGATCCCCAAAGTGAAGGCATTATTAGAATTATCATAATGTATAAAATTCCTGATTTCACTAATGAGACTTGTTCAATAAAAGGTGACAAAATTCCTATGTGCTAAAATCTGAGCCTAAGCCACACAAGTCTTTCTAAGAGCATTTCCTTCCCATCTATCAGCTTAGATGGGGAAGGGCTTAAAACTACCCACAACTAACTTTCTGCCTCCCTGCTCCAGCCACGTGATTCAACTTTGACCTCTGCCCTCCTCAGTCAAACAAGTACCAGATTTGAAGTCTAAAGACTCTGTCATTTACTTACTGGTAATACAGGGAGAAATATCAATAACCTCAGATATGCAGATGATACCACCCTTATGGCAGAAAGTGAAGAGCAGCTAAAAAGCCTCTTGATGAAAGTGAAAGAGGAGAGTGAAAAAGTTGGCTTAAAGCTCAACATTCAGAAAACGAAGATCATGGCATCCGATCCCATCACTTCATGGGAAATAGATGGGGAAACAGTGGAAACAGTGTCAGACTTTAATTTTTTGGGCTCCAAAATCACTGCAGATGGTGACTGCAGCCATGAAATTAAAAGACGCTTACTCCTTGGAAGAAAAGTTATGACCAACCTAGATAGCATATTCAAAAGCAGAGACATTACTTTGCCAACTAGGTCCGTCTAGTCAAGGCTATCGTTTTTCCAGTAGTCATGTATGGATGTGAGAGTTGGACTGTGAAGAAGGCTGAGCGCTGAAGAATCGATGCTTTTGAACTGTGGTGTTGGAGAAGACTCTTGAGAGTCCCTTGCACTGCAAGGAGATCCAACCAGTCCATTCTGAAGGAGATCATCCCTGGGATTTCTTTGGAAGGAATGATGCTAAAGCTGAAATTCCAGTACTTTGGCCACCTCATGCGAAGAGTTGACTCATTGGAAAAGACTCTGATACTGGGAGGGATTGGGGGTCAGGAGTAGAAGGGTGCAACAGAGGATGAGATGGCTGGATGGCATCACTGACTCGATGGATGTGAGTCTGAGTGAACTCCGGGAGTTGGTGATGGACAGGGAGGCCTGGCGTGCTGCGATTCATGGGGTCACAAAGAGTCGGACACAACTGAGCGACTGAACTGAACTGAAGGAAGCCAGTATCAGGAAGTTCCTTACAATAATTAAAAGAGGTTTCTGTTTCAGAAAGCAGATGGCACATTAGTAGTTTCATTCTGCTGGTGCCCTGTGCCTATTTCCAGATGTCTGTCCAAAATCCTAACCCTTAGCCAGGTTCCCAAAACTTTGTGGCCCAGACCTCCTGCCTTGAGCTGCGTGCCCCGCTGTTGTTCAGTTTGCTTGCCTGGATCCTCATATCTGATCTTAGATTTTGTAGATGTGCTCTTTGTCTGCTATTCTGTCTTAGTTTAGGGTTTCTTAATCTCAGCAATATTGACATTTTGGGCTGGATAATTCTCCGTTGTGAAGGGCCATCCTGTGTCACTATAGAAGGGTGAGCAACATCCCCAGTCTCTACCACCAGATTCCAAAGCTTCCCTGGGTCATGTCAATAGAAAATGTCTCCTAAGTCCATCAACAGATGAATGGATAAAGAAGATGTTGTATATACATACAATGGAATATTACTCAGCCATATAAAGGAATGAAATTGGGTCATTTGTAATGATGTGGATGAACCTAGAGTCTGTCATACAAAGTAAGTCAGAAATAGAAAAACAAATCTCATATATTAACACACATATATATATACGGAATCTAGAAAAATGGTACTGAAGAACCTAATTTGCAGGGCAGTAATAAAAGACACAGAGAACAGACTCACAGACACAGCAAGGGTAGGAGAAGTTGGAACAAACTGAAGGAAGAGCACTGACATACATACATACATACATATATGTAACATACACATACATATACATCTACGTGTAAAATAGATGCTGGTGGGAGGCTGCTGTACAGTGCAGGGAGCTCAGCTGGGTGCTCTGTGATGACCTGATGGGTGGCAAGAAGAGGGGTGGGAAGGAGGCTCAGGATGGAGGGGACATATGGCACGGCTGGTTCACTCTGCTGTGGACCAGTGGGTGGCACAACATTGTGAAGCAATTATATTCCAATAAACAAATGTCTCCAGACATTGCCAAATGCTCCCTGAGGAGAACACTGCTCCCACATCTCCTGTTGAGGATGTTAGCTAACCCTCTTAAACGACCTCTGGCTCTCTGATCTGTGACCCTTGCTTGCCAGCTCTAATACATTTTAGACAAACACTGCTCTAACACCTCCTAGCTTTCCTTACTATTAAAAACCTGGAGTATCCAGAAAGATGCTCTAACACAGAGAAAGTTGTTGTAAAATAATAATGAATTAGTTTAAAATGTGTTCTCTGATTTTTCAACATTTCACTGCCTGCTATGCAGCCCACAGTGTGAGAAAAACAGAGCCATGGCACATCCGGGCTTCTGGCCTCCAAGAGCACAGCTCACCACAGCTCAGGCCAGCAGTCATCAAACCAGGAGTGTATACAAAGCTCAAAAGGCCTTGAAACAGTGTTATCATGTGCTCTTAAAAGTAAAGAGAATTTTAGAGTTTTACTGCCTCTGTGCCCCATCTCACCCTCAGTTCTACAGAAGATAAACCAGAGGTCTGCAGAGGCTAAATAGCATGCCCACTGTCATAAAGCTATTCAGCAACTGAATTCAGACCAGAAGCCTATAAATCTCATCACATGCTACTCATTCCAGGCATGGTGGAACAGTTTATGGTGCCCATTTCCAATATCGTAGTTCATACATTTCATTGTTTAGTACTGGATTTGCTCTTTGTATTTGTATGTTTTATACTATTAAACATATCATAGTACACTTACTATATTTCCCCACCAGGTAGATTTAAAAAAAAATAAGTTGATTAAAAAAAGCACTAAACCATAATATCAGGAGATCAGAAAAGCACCAAAAAGAAGAGAGGAGAGTGGAAAAGGAAAGAACACACATTTATGAGCACAAATGAAACACTTTTAACTAATTGTCTCAGTAGGTTCTCAACATGATCCTATGATGTACATTTGAATATTGACTCCACCACTAAACAACCAGTGACCTTTGGTAAGTTACTTAGGTTCTCTGTGCCTCAGCTTCCTTACCTGTAAAATGGGTATAATAATAGAACCTACCTCTCTATATAGTTGTGGGATTAAAAGATTAAATGCATACAAAATATAGAGCACAGTGGCTGGCACACAGTAATCATTTCATAACTGTCAGCAATTCTTGTTCTGTTTTCTAGCAAACTGTGTCTTTTTCACCTCCATGTTTCCGATCCCAGTCCAGCCATGTAACCGTAATTCTGAGCTGCTCACTGGAAGCCCCTTCCAGACTTTGCATTGGCTAACGACTCCTGGAGACAAGTGACAAAGAAGACAAAGGTCCAGGGATAATCTCTCTATAGTGGCCCACACTTGCTCAAGAAATGCTTCTAAGCCAGAAATTCAAAACACAGAGATGAATAAAATGTAAGGCTTCCACACAAGCAGCAGTTTTTTATCTAACAAATGTTTACTGAGCTCCTGCTCTGTGCTGGGGTCCATGCCTGGCTCTGAGGATACCATGGGGGAAGGACAGGCCCCTGGTTTCACAGTGACTAACGACAATAAACAAATAAGCAAAAACACAAGAGCAGCTAGCGATGAGTCCAAAGGAGAAAATACAACGGACTTGACTGACAGGGAGGGTTG
Organism: Ovis canadensis; assembly: GCF_042477335.2. Taxonomy (NCBI): domain Eukaryota; kingdom Metazoa; phylum Chordata; class Mammalia; order Artiodactyla; family Bovidae; genus Ovis; species Ovis canadensis. Next base: position 82,411,262 of record NC_091251.1, read on the forward strand.
GGAAGTGGGGCGTGGTATTTACGGTGGGTGGTCAGGAAGGGCCCTCTGAGGAAGTAGTGGTACAGCTAGCACCTGGCTGATAAGAAGCATCCGGCCAAGCAAAGGCTTGGAGGCAATAAGTGGGTTTACAGCCAACAAGAACATGTATGTGTGTGGTTCTTACTGCAGTTTTCTCCTTTGCATCACTTGAGTTCATTTTCGACTGGACTTGCCCTCCTGTTGGCTGCCATAGCAACCTAGGCAGACCATTTTATTTTGCCCACCAAGTCACTCATCAGCCCACACTTGGCACACACTCAATCCTAGCAACTAGTCATGGAAACATTACTGAGAAAACAATAGACTCCATAACTCTTTACATCAGCTCCAAGGACTATTCAGCTGTAACTGAAAATAAATCAGGCAGCCTTGTCCCAGGAGAAATCCTCCGTCATTGCCCCTCCTTCAAAAATAATAAGCTCGGCTTCTCAAACCAGCCTCTACCTTGCTTTCAACAAAAGGCTCTGATCAGCCAACCAAGTGACCCAGAACAGCCCTGTCTGATGCCACATGGTGTTCTTTTCTACCCCTCTGTACTTAAACTTCCCTGTACTTTCACTCTGAATATATCTGCATTTCAGACAAGTCTTCTCATTTCAGAATTTTATATAAGACACATTCCCAGAAGTTGCGCCCTATGTACGGGTTGCTTCCACTCATCTGTGATATATAATTCAAGTTCCCCCATACAAGCAAATTAACAGGAGACTTCTGTGTTTAATGAGCCATGTTGGACCAAAATAAGCTGCCACCCCACTTCCCTCCCAGGAAATGAGTTCAGGGAAGACTTGCTTACTTTTGCTTGCCTCACATTGGGATGTAGCTTGGCAAATACAATCTTACATCTTTAACAATTCAGAATCATTTCTCCTGACATGGGAATTCTTCCCATGCATCTCTGCCATCACTTCCTGAAGATCTTCAAATATTTGCCCCTGGTTTTTATTCTAAAAGGAAAGCTAGGGACTTCCCTGGAGATCCAGTGATTAAGACTCCATGTTCCCAATGCAAGGGATGCAGGTTTGATCCCTGATCAGGGAGCTAAGATCTCACACGCTTTGGGGCAAACACCCACCACCGCGCCCCCCACCACCACCGCCCCCCACCGCCCCCCACCGCCCCCCCCCAACCACCCACCACGAAAACACCATAAAACAGAAGCAATGCTGTAAAAACTCAATAAAGACCTTAAAAATGGTCCACATAAAAATAAAGAAAGAAGAAAGTAAGAGTGAAAGTCGCTCAGTCGTGTCCCATTCTTTGCAATTCAGGCTCCTCTGTCCATGGAATTCTCCAGGCCAGAATACTGGTGTGGGTAGCTGGAATTAAACATACATGATCAAGTTTATCCAAAGACCTAATCATTTTTTCAATACTGAAGTACTGGGTTAAGTGTATCATGAGAAGAGAGAGACTGGCTGTAATACCTAAGCAGAAGGCAAGGGTTGTGTTCTGACTTTCCCCGAAGTGCTGATTTCTGGACTGGACAAAGCCCACCTTGTGGCAGGCACTGGACAAGGGGAGCAGAGAGGGGAGATGATAATAAAGGCCTGAAAGAGTTTGGTGAAGAAGAGCAGCTATTATGTGGCCTGGAAGGAAGGCTGCAGAATATCCATTTACATACCAGCAGCAGAGTAACTGCAAACTGCCTTAAAACCAGATGTCAGTGGTCTAATGATCTCCCAGTTTAGATCTCAGGCAATGACTTACTACAGATGCAGCTACAGAAGGGTCCTCATCATAAAACACCTGGACAGCTGCTTGTTGCTACACCACAAGAGTAAATGCAGTGCTGCTTGCAACTGACAGGTGATTTTTCACCCCCATGGCCCAAAGGTAGATGGTTATAAAAATCTAACAGTGGAGGAGAGCAAAGTATTATTATTTCAGTATGAAAATCTTGGCTCTAAAGAGACGTAGAGTCACAAATCAATTTTCTGAAGCACTGAACATCTATAAGTAATAAGGAAGCAAGACAGCATATAAAAGGTACAATACAGAATCCTATGTTAATGAAGTAAAGCTGGATGGTAAATGCCTTATGTCTGCTTACTCCACTTCTACCAAATATTATATTTTTCAGCCTCTCTGCCTTTCACCATATCTCTGTTTGAACTTATAGCTCTGTACTGACATAGCCAGTTAATGATGAACTTCAGGATATTTGGTCTTTTTTTGGCCCTAAAATGAGCTTCTTATTTCCCATTCTTTCTATTCAAGAAGCTAGCAACCACACAGCAATCCCTCATTCAATCACTAATGAACATCTGAGTGCCTTGTAAAGACACAGTGCTGTTTGGGAGGGGTTCAAAAATAAATTAGATGTGTTCTCTTAGAGATCTTGTGATCTGGCAGAAGGAGAATAAAAATATACATGAGTAACTACAATACACAACAAAACATTCTATTTGGTAAAAGAGAAGAAATCAAAATGTGATGTGAGAAGATCTTTATGTCCTTGCAATTAAGGTGTGCATTTTTTAAAAAAAAGGTAAAGAAAACTATCTAATGAGATTAGAAAGAAAACTCTGAATGAGATTAGACAATGATGATGTAACCATAAAATCTCAGTGACTTAAAGCAACACTTCATGGTTACATTAAGATAGAACCATCAGGGAAAACTGAGGGAAGGGTACAAGGAAACTCTTGGTACTGTTCTTGTAACTTCCTATAAATCTATGAAGGTGAAAGTGTTAGTTGCTCAGTCATGTCTGACTCTTTGCGGAGCCCGCCAGGCTCCTCTGTCCATGGACTTCTCCAGGCAAGACTTCTGGAGTGGGTAGCCATTCCCTTCTTCAGGGGATCTTCCCGACTCAGGGATCAAACCCAGGTCTCCTACACTGTGACAGATGTCTGAGCCACCAGGGAAGCCCATAAATCTACAGTTACTGCAATATGAAAAGAGCAGATAAACAGACATGTGAATGCGGGGTACAGAACAATACATTTCTTTCCCTGCTCATGCTGCTTGTTTGGGCAGGTTGGCTGTACTCTGCAGTCTCATCCACCAACAGGCAGAGGGAGGCTCCAGCTCTGTGCCTCCAGGAAGCAGGATGAATAACCTGAATAACATGTGGTGAAGTACATCTTGGCTCTTAAAATTTCCACCCTGAAGAGGCACACAGCACTTTTGCTTCATTGACCAAAACAAATCACACAGCCACATCTAGCTTCCAGGGGACAAGGATGTGCCCAGAGGAAAACCAAAACTATTTGGCAAATAGCAAGAATGACTTCTGTCCCCAAGAACATAAACTGTATCACTGGGCATTAGTTTTTGAGGAGTTTTCTATGTCAGATAATCCCAGGTATTTTTGGCACATGCCCTAAGTGTGATTTTTCTTGTAACAACAGAGTAAATTCTAGAAGGAATTTAACTGGAATGCAGCCACCCAATCTGGTCAGCCACAGAATGAGCAAGTGTGAGGCCCTCTCTGCTGGCTCAGCTGTCTGCCTGCCAGAAGCACTCTGCTGTTACGATGCCTTCCTGAAGTCATTAGAGAGAATCTGGATCAATGTGGATAATGCAGGCTGGAAAGCAATTCTGGCTACATCAGATCTGAGTCTGAATTTTAAAGTGGCCCAACATCTTTAGTGCCAACATTAAAGATGATTTGTGCTGACTCTCTGGGTGTATACTGTAAGGAAAGGATCAAACGGTAAGCAGCAAGGAGACTAACCCAATTCCTTTACCCCCGGAGTCTGCTCATGGAACCAAGGAACTCAGGGAGTTCTCTGGCCCAGGCAGCAATAAGGTAAAATGCTGAGTGTGGCTCGCAGAGCCCAAAAGACAGTGACTATAGCCGGATGACAGAGGGGAGCAGGGGCAGCATCGTGGGAAAGAACCCAGGAGAGGGTGGCAGGAACCCGAGGACAAACCTAGCGCTGCCTGCTGGAGAGCCTGTGCCTCTGAGCAAATCACCCTCCTCCGGTCTCCTGTTCTGTGTCTTTAAGGTCAGAGGGCTGCGCCAGATCATCTCTGAGTGCCTTCCTAATTCAGAGCCAGGTCACTGGTGTTTGAACAGCAGCTCTGTCCCTAACTAGCCGCATGACCTCAGCAAGTGCTTAATCTTTCTGTATCTCAGTTTTCTATAAAATAAAGATAGTAATGGCCATAGCTCATAGCATGGTTGCAATGAACAAATGAGTTAACATATATATAAGGCCCTTAGAACAGAGGCTGCTATGTAGTAAGGGCTAAATAATTGTTATCTGTTATTATTATTATTAATAAAAATGGAAGACATAGAAACAACCCTGAGAGCTCTCAGCTCTGTGTCCTGGACCAATTCACACACACACACACACACACACACACACACACACACACACAATACAAGTATATTTAGATCAATTTCCCAATGAGTATCAGTTTAAAGCTAAAAGTATGGGTTATAAATCAAAAGAAAAAAATGTCAAATTTTGGCTACCCTCTTGATAATAGAAAAAATCCAGTTTTCTTTCCCTACACTTGAAAGAAGGGCCACACCAACTTAACCTAACCAACACTCTGACTTATTCACCCCTGACCCGACAGAAGATGCCTCTCTAAGTTGAGGCTTTTTGAGGCAGTATTTCCCCCATGTTAACACTGATGATCCCTGTATACCCTGGTAAATCTGACTTAGCTCAAGACCACAAGCTTCTAGTCACAGTATATGCCAAGCATCTGAAGAGCAGAGATGGGAAAATTACAATGCGAAATTAGAGTTGTAAGGATCTGAAAAGTCATTATATTTATTCACAAATATAAATAATTAAATTTATATTTTCATAAAGATTTAAAAGGTTGATAGCTTATATAAGGATAATTATAGTTACTCTTCAATTTATTTATGAATAATTTTAGGTTTATGAATAATTTATGAATTATTTGTAAGTACCTCTAATAAGGTATACATGGTTTATTTATCTTTCTTCTCATTTTTTATCTGTGAATTCCTAGGGTCAAGACCTGGTCATTGACTGCACTTCTTCACTTTTCCTCGCACTCCTCTTAGAGCACAGGGAGTCGAGAGAGGAACTATGCAGAGCCAATGAGAATGTGCTCTACAAAGACGGCACACTAGGAGAGTCTCCATAGTCGAGGCACACAGGGCATTTCTGGAGAATATGACAAAGGGCCTCAGGAGAAGAATGAATGATAAGACGCATCTGGGTAACTGCCAAACTGAAGCTTGAACAAATATTTTCCAAGAAGCAGAATCTACAAACCTACAGAAACGGCTCATAACTCTGAGATTTAGCTGAAAATGAGACATTCATATCCACATAGATTCATATAGGAAATATGAGTCTAAGAGGGACAGAAAGAATGAAGAAAATATAATAAATATTGACTATCTCATGGTGATTAACAAATATTTAAATTGGTGCTATAAAAAATTTAATTATAGGAATGCATTAAATAATAGTGAAAAGTTTAATGACATGATTTATACATTAGTTTTGGAGAACATGCATGCTGGAAAATAATATGGTAACTTCCATTTATTCAGTGCACAGATAATATGAAAGGTCATGCAGACACGTTTATCTCCAAAGCAAATGCTAGCTCTGAAACACTGCAAGATTCTTTTAGACAATACTTCAGAATTTTCCATTGTTTTAAAAATGATTTCATTAAGACAAACCAACTTGGAGGACAAACACTAGCGAATTTCAAGACATTATTAATCTATAATAATCAAGAGATTGCAGTATTAACTTAAAGATAGAAAAACAGGTCAATGGCATAGAATAGAGAGCCCAGAAGCAGATTCTACACACATATGAACAGCTTATTTTCAATAAAAGCAATTCAGCAGAGAAAAAGAGTCTTTTAACAAATATTGCCAGAAAGATTGGATATCCACGTGCAAAAAAGAGGAAAGTCCTCTATCTATACTTTATACCATATACAAAAACGAACTCAAAATCAATCACAAACCTATAGGTAAAACATGAAATTATATAAACTTCCAGAAGATAACATAGAAGAAAACTTTTGTCACCTGGGATTAAGCAAATATTTCTATATACAACAAGATCCATAAAAGATAGTAACCCATAAAAGAGCAAACTGATAAGTTAGAGTTGATAAAAATAAATACGTCTGCTCTTTAAAAAGACTGTTAATGAAAAAAAAAAAAGCCACAGACTGAGAGAACCAAACCATATCTGATATAGAAACTGTGTACAGAATATATAAAGTACACTCAATAACAAGGGGGGAAATCTAATAACAACTTGAGCAAAGCCCTGAGTACTTCACCAAAGAAGATATAAAGATGGCAAATAAGCACAGAAAAGATGTTCAATATCATGAGTCATTTGGAAAATTCATGTTAAAAGCATAATGAAATACCTGTTAGAATGGCCAGAATTAAAAAGACTGACACTACCATGTGTTAGTGAGGACATGAAGGAACTGGAACTCTCATATATGTGTGGTGGGAATGCAAAATAGTGCAGTCACCTTGGAAAAACAAGTTTCTCAGTTTATCAGAAACTTTAAAAACTGTACCTACTTTATGAGTCAGCCAGTCTACTCTCAGGCATTTACCCAAAAGAAATGAAAGCTTACATCCATATGATCTTCCTTGTAGCTCAAACAGCAAAGAATCTGCTTGCAGTGCAGGAGAGCCAGGTTCTGTCCCTGGGTTGGGAAGATACTCTAGAGAAAGGAATGGCAATCCACTCCAGTATTCTTGCCTGGAGAATCCCACTGACAGAGGAGCCTGGCAGGCCACAGTCCGTGGGGTCACAAAGAGTGGGACACGACTGAGCGACTAACACTACTACTACTACATCCATATGAAGACCTATTCATAATGTTCACAGCAGTTTTATTTATAGCAGCCAAAAACTGGAAACAATTCAAAAGGCTACCAAAAAGTAAATGGATAAACAAATTGTGCATCCATACATGGACTCAGCAGTCGAAAGGAATGAAATATTTATACAAACAATATGAACGAATTTTAAAACTACTTTAAGTGAAAGAAGCTACCAAAAAAAGTACATTCTATAAGACTGCATTTATAGAAAGTTCTAGGAAATAGGACACAGTATACTAACAGAAAGCAGGTGTGGGAGTAGAAAGCATAGATTACAAAGAAGTCCCAGGAAACTTTTGGGTGTGGGAATGTTCATTACTTTGATGGTACTGATGGTTATACAGGCTTATGAATATGTCAAACTCATTAAACCTTTGGTCCCATCACTTCACGGCAAATAGATGGGGAAACAGTGGCTGACTTTATTTTGGGGGGCTCCAAAATCACTGCAGATGGCGATTGCAGCCATGAAATTAAAAGATGCTTACTCCTTGGAAGGAAAGTTATGACCAACCTAGACAGCATATTAAAAAGCAGACATTACTTTGTCAACAAAGGTCCATCCAGTGAAGGCTATGGTTTTTCCAGTAGTCATGTATGGATGTGAAAGTTGGACTGTGAAGAAAGCTGAGTGCAGAAGAATTGATGCTTTTGACTGTGGTGCTGGAGAAGTCTCTTGAGAGTCCCTTGGACTGCAAGGAGATCAAACCAGTCCATCCTAAAGGAAATCAGTCCTGGGTGTTTATTGGAAGGACTGATGGTGAAGCTGAAACTCCAATATTTTGGCCACCTGATGCGAAGAGCTGACTCATTTGAAAAGACCCTGATGTTGGGAAGGATTGAAGGCAGGAGGAGAAGGGGACGACAGAGGATGAGGTAGTTAGATGGCATCACCGACTCAATGGACATGAGTTTGGGTAAACTCCGGAAGCTGGTGATGGACAGGAAGGTCTGATGTGCTGCAGTTCATGGAGTCGCAAAGAGTCGGACACAACTGAACTGAGCTGATGTAGAGTTTATTATATTTCAATTATTCCTCAACACAACTATTTTTAAAAGAAAAAATGTTATTCTTTCATTCAATATTTATTGAGCATCTACTCTGTAACAGGCACAATTATAAGTATGAAAGTGAAAGTGAAAGTCGCTTAGTCATGTCCAACTCTTGCAACCCCATGGACTAGACAGTCCATGGAATTCTCCAGGCCAGAATACTGGAGTGGGAAGCCTTTCCCCTCTCCAGGGGATCTTCCCAACCCAGGGATCAAACCCAGGTCTCCTGCATTGCAGGCTGATTCTTTACCAAGTGAGCTATTAGGGAAGCCCATTATAGTATAGGATACAATAGTAATAAGCCACAGTTGACCCTTGAGCAACACAGGTTTGAACTACCAGAGTCTACTTATGGATGGATTTTTTCAATAGTAAATACCACAGTACTAGATGGATCCGAGGTGGGCTGAATCCATTGCTAAGGAATAATGGACAGGGAGTAATCCACGATTCAGAGGAACCCTTATAAATTATACGTGGATATATGACTGCTCAGAGGCTTGGCTCCCTTAATGTCTCACATTGTTTAATGGTTACCTGTAGACAAAAATCCCTTCTGTTGTTCTCTCTAAAAAATATTATCTCCATTTTTATAAATAAAATTAGTTGCTCAAGGTCAGGAACTGCTGGAGTCAGGAGCAGGTCCTTCTCTAACATCTGCAGAGCCAGGGGCAAGAGTGCAAATAGAGGTTCACAGCACAGGTTTAACACATAAAAACAAGAGGTCCAGCTGTACTCCCTCCTAGCCCGAAATCTCTCTCAGCCCCAAGAGCTAGATCTAAGGAGCATCCCTTCCTGAGCCCCTTGCAAGCCTGAAGTAGAAGTCGCTCAGTCATGTCCGACTCTTTGCAACCCTATGGACTGTACAGTGTGTGGAATTCTCCAGGCCGGAATACTGGAGTGGGTAGCCTTCCCCTTCTCCAGGGGATCTTCCCAACCCAGATATCGAACCCAGATCTCCACCTGCATTGCAGGTGCCAGCTGGGCCACAAGGGAAGCCCAACAATACTGGAGTGGATAGCCTATCCCTTCTCCAGTAGATCTTCCCCACCCAGGAGTCAAACCAGGGTCTCCTGCATTGCAGGTCGATTCTTTACCAACTGAGCTATCAGGGAAGCCTGTAAGTCTGAAGGAAGGCAAGAAAATGTAGCAGCTAGGTAGAAGCCAGGCCTCTCTGAACCAGACCAGATTCACAGAATCAAGCTCCTCCCTGAGGCCTCACTTTCCAGACTTGGGATTTCCAGGTGCCTCCCAATGCTCAACTTCTGGGCAGAGCACAGAACAAGAGTGAAGTTACCTGGGAAACCTGGAGGGCCTAAGGCAGGAAACAGTTGGGCCCAGACAGAACAGTGTATGAACAAAGGGGTGGAGGGAGGAAAGTTAAATTCCTCATTGCGGAAAGACAAGGAGTCCAGGACATCCAGAGCAAGAGGGGTGTGCTGGGGAGAAGGAGGTGATACAATTGGAAAGGAGGGGGCAGAAGCTGGCTTGGAAGAGGATAAGGATTTGGACTTGGGTAAAGGTGGGCCATAGAAACAAGAAAACCAGCATGACACAACCATAGGGGAACATTAGGCAAGTTAACCCAAATGTATACTAAATGGGAAAGAGAGAAGCAAAAAGTGGAGATATATAGAAGTATACAGAACATACAGAAGAAGGAAAGTTGTCAAGTTCCTCTGAAAAACCGTCAGAGACACTTGAATAGAGAGATGCTCATTTCAATCAAAATTTTTCAGACTTTTTTTTGTATGTGTAAGTGGTCCCTAATTTAGAATGGTTCAACTTATGATTTTTTGACCTAACACTGACACAAAAGCATTATGCATTCAGTAGAAACTATACTTCAAAATTTTGAATTGTGATCTTTTCCCAGGCTAGTGATGTGCAGTCCTCTCTAGTGATGCTGGGCAGGACAGTGAGCTACAGCACTCCGTCAGCAATGCCATCACAAGCTTAACAACCAATATGCTTATAGCCATTCTGGATCCATACACAGGGGAAAAAAAAAATCACATGTAGTATTTTGGCCATCATAGACATGTATGATTGAGGATATTGAGATCATTAAAGTACAGCTGTGCTTCTGACCTAGAAAATCTCCTATAAATCTCTCTCTGCTTATCTCAAACACTGCCATTTCCTTCTCCAGTGGTCCAGTTTTGTTTATTTAGCCCTTTCCACTGACTTGCAGTGTAGTTTACATTACCAAGGGCAGTCTGCTAGGACTTAGTGACTAAAAGCAGTAGCACATATTATTAAAGCTTAATAAGAAAACAGCATCTGATAACATAAAAAATTAAGAGAAGTCTTCTATTTTTTACTGGCAAAATCTTCCAGATTTCTCATTGAAATTCCACATTATGAATCAAAAAGAAAGACTGAAAATGATCAATAGAACTAGATTATCAAGTGAATTCATTTGAATAGATAATATTTTTTTGCTTTTGATCATTTTTTTCATGTTCCTAACAAATACAAGCAGATGTAACTAGGTTTATACTAAATATCACCACTCTATGTATTTACTACTACAAAAACACTTTCATTATAGGAACCTGTTCTTCCTCTAAGAATGTTTAAAACACATATTAGTTTGTCTTTAGCTCCAGGTCATAAAATACATTATGAGTTCCTTTCACTCTTGCTGTAATTATTGCTATTTCAAAGTAAGGCCGGCTTACTTTTTATAACCTGTCAAACAACCAAGAGAACTACACAGAGTTGATAATCTTCCTCCCTCCACGTATATCCAACTCTCCTAAGGAAAACAGATTAACTGGCTGTAATCTTTTGGCACTTTCTAAAACATTGTTTTACTTTGGTCTTACAGTCATAAAAAAAAAAAAGCAAACATTCAGACAGTTAGCAAAATGTATTGTGGTTTTCCAAAGTATTATTCTACATACTTACTTATATGAGCTTCCGTTGTGGCTCAGCTGGTAAAGAATCCGCCTGCAATGTGGGAGACCTGGGTTCAATCCCTGGGTTGGGAAGATCCCCTGGAAAAGGGAAAGGCTACCCACTCCAACATTCTGGCCTGGAGAATTTCATGGACTATACAGTCCATGGGCTCAAAAAGAGTTGGAGATGACTGAGCAACTTTCACTTTCATATACTTTTAAGAAAATCAGCGCAAATATATCCAAAGTGACTCAACCTTTATAATTCTGACACATAAATTAAGGTGGAAAAGTTTAACAAATTAAGTTTAACCTACAGGGAAAACTCAGCTTTTTTTCTAATACATTGTTGTTCGGTTGCTAACTCTTTGTGACCCCATTGACTGCAGCATGCCAGGCTTCCCTGTTCTTCACTATGTCCTGGAGTTTGCCCAAACTCATGTCTATTGATTCAGTGATGCTATCTAACCATCTCATCCTCTGCTACCCTCTTCTCCTTTTGCCCTCAATCTTTCCCAGTATTAGGGTCTTTACTAATGAGCTCTTCGCATCAGGTGGCCAAAGCATTGGAGCTTCAGCTTCAGCATCAGTCCCTCCAATGAATATTGAGGGCCAATTTCCTTTAGCACTGACTGGTTTGATCTTGCAGCCCAAGGGACTCTCTATTTTAGGCAATGAATTTCCTTTGTAGAATTTTCATTCCTACAAAGAATAACTGAGAATCTGTTTTTCTTGTTAAACATACAGAAAAAATTAATTGGCTTTTTCCTGCCTTGTAAACTTAACCTTTCCTTTCTGTTCTAAAATTATCTGAATTCCTAGTATTCTGTAATTATTCTTTCTTTCCATCTTTTTTTTCTCTCTCTCAAACTATTCAAGACAGTTATCCAGAATCATTTCCAAACTCTTCCACTTTTAGCCTTGGAACCCTCCACCTGCATTGCACCTCATTTGATATGGTTGCTCCTTCCGACTCTACTTTAGGATGGATCCATCCTTATCACCAGGAGACGTGGACCCCAGTAGACCTTTATTGCCAGCAATATTGAATGTTGCTGAGCTCACCTAACCACTGTCTACATTTTTCCATCATTAAAATAATAATTGTATTTACTGACTTCAAGAAGTTGTTGTGAGGTTTACGTGAAATAGAGTCCAGAAGAGCTGTAAAACACACTCTCTCTTCTCCACTTTCAATTTACTTACTTTTTTAATACTCATCAAGCTATACACTTAAAATGAGTGCATTTTATATGTAAATTATATCTTGATACATTTCAGCTGGGAAAAAACCCACAGTGAGATTCCATTACACATTCACTAGAATGTCTGAAATTAAAGAATCTGATGATAACAAGCAGTGGTGAGGATGCGGAATAACTGAAACTTTCATGTATTGGTAGTAGGAATGCAAATGATATACCTATCTTGGAAAACTGTTTAGGAATTTCTAATAAAACTTAAACAGAGGCACACAGGCCTGGTAGGATGCACTCCTAGGTACATACTCAGGAGAAATGTTTCCATAGATTCATAAAATGATGTTTCAAGAATGTTCACAGCAGCTTTATTCATAGTAGCCAAAAACTAACGGGAGAACCCAAAAGACCATGGACAAGTGAGTGGTAAAAAAATGTAACACATTCATATTACAGGCTGTTGCACAGTGATACAAAAAAATTACTCTCCACACAGAAAATAACATGGATGAATCTCAAAAGCATGCTGCTGCTGCTGCTAAGTCACTTCAGTCATGTCCGACTCTGTGTGACCCTATAGATGGCAGCCCACCAGGCTGCCCCGTCCCTGGGATTCTCCAGGCAAGAACACTGGAGTGGGTTGCCATTTCCTTCTCCAATGCATGAAAGTGAAAAGTGAAAGGGAAGTCGCTCAGTCGTGTCTGACTCTTAGCGACCCCATGGACTGCAGCCTACCAGGCTCCTCCATCCGTGGGATTTGCCAGGCAAGAGTACCGGAGTGGGGTCTTACTAAGCAAAAAAAGGCCAACAGAGAATTATTTCCTTAATAAATATTCAAAGACAGGCAAAACTATTCTGTGGTAATAGAAACCAGAATAATAGCTGCCTCTGAGAATGGGGGGATTGACTGAGGGAAGTGGCATGAAAGAGCCTTCCTGAATGATGGAAATATTCTTTCTTGATTTGGGTGATGGTTACATGAATGTGCATACACCAAACTGTACAAATAACATCTGTTTGCTTTTCTATATGTAAATCACATCTCAGTATTTTTGAAAGATTAAATGGTATCAAGTTAAATCACAGAATCAGCCTGACTCATGGATGATGTTTCATAAACTATAGCTATTATTGTTATTTTAACTTAAATACCTGTTAATAATATCTGCTAAGCAAGTGTAACTGTATACCTTTTGAAAGAGAAGCTAAAACAAATTGAAAAAAGAAAGGAAATTTTGAGTGCAACTTCCCAGTAACTCAGACAGTAAAGAATCTGCCTGCAATGCAGGAGACCTGGGTTCGATTCCTGGGTCAGGAAGATACTTGGAGAAGGGCATGGCAATCAACTCCAGTATTCTTGCCTGGAGAATTCCATGGACAGAGGAGCCCAGAGGGCTTCAGTCCACAGGGCTGCAAAGAGTCAGACACGACTGAGCAACTAACACTTTAACTTCACTAAAGTAAGACAACAGAAATAATACAAAACTTGTAGAATCTATGCCCTATGACTGGTCAGATAAACCTCATAAAATGTTTATATATTACATGGCCATTGGAGTTTCTCTACTAGTGTCATTTATTCTCAAAGTCTTCAATTTGAAAAGTAACAATTAGAGAATAGTGATTTTTTGCAAATATTTTAAAGGCGCTAGGAGAAAAAAAAAGAGATTTATTTTAAGAAAATAAATGGGTTAAGATTTAGGTCGAAATCCCAAAATGATTTGTGTTTGTCCTTAATTTGCTCCATGAAAAAAGCTGCTCTGAGAATCCCAGCATCCTCCTGGGATACCCTTGCTCCCTGCCTCTGCAAGAACACAGACTGGTTCAGCAATGGAGGAGAGAGTCCTGTCTGGGCAGAAGAACAAGGAAAGCTTGTGGGTGTTCTCACAGGTACAATTACACAGGTCTCATAAAAACAGCTTTCAAAATGAAAGGGAATATAAATGAGATTGTAATAGTGCTCTTACTGGAAAAAAAAAAAAAGTGAAAGTGTTAGCCACTCAGTCATGTCTGACTCTGCAACTCCATGGGCTGTAGCCCACCGGGCTCCTCTGTCCATGGGATTCTCCAGGCAAGAATACTGGAGTGGGTGGTCATGCCCTTCTCCAGGGGATCTTCCTGGCCCAGGGACTGATCCTGGGTCTCCTGCATTGCAGGCAAATTCTTTACTGTCTGAGCCACAGAAGAGTTTGTGATTATTATGTAGAAAAATATGCTTTAAAGCAGAAAAATACAAAAGCAAAATAAGCAAGGTGCCGTGAAGCAGCACATGACACTTTCTCAACAGGGAAGAACTAAATGGAGCGCCTGCAAGTTTCAGGGCTTAGACTTCTTTTGCTTCTAGATGTCTCCCGGTAACCTCCCCAGGGCTTCACCAGAGAAATCTAGCCATTCATTCATGTATTCAATCTTCCATTCAATATACATGTTTTGAAAACTCTTATATGCCAAGTATTGTTCTAGTCCATGGAGATGTAACAGTGAGATTTCAGGGAACATAAAGTTTCCACACATGAAAAATAAACCAGATACTTGTAAGTGAGTTGTCATGCCCAGGTTTCTGAACACAGAGCTGCTGATACAATCCCCGCTTCCCTCAAGTCTGTCAGGAAACATTGGGAGTAAGTAAATGTCAAAACCTCTATTCTTGAGGAAAGAATAACCCTGTTTTCATTTGAGAATGTGGAATGAAAAAGAAGCTGTCACGCTGCAGTGGGAAGAGGGGATGGGGAACTCTTGATTTTTCAACTAGAGCAGTCAATTCCAGCTAATGTAAAGGAGGAAATCCTTACACAGGAAATCCTATCTCCTGCTCAGTTTCTGTTGTGACATGGAGGAGCCCGAGCGATCCTTCTAGTATGCAAAGCTTTGATTTACAATCTTTTTGAATAATACACAGCATATTCAGCATTGTGAGTCACTATGTTCACACTTCATATTTCTATTGTCAACACTGGAGACATACATTGGGCCCAAAGTTGAACCCCAGAAATTTTACCAACCATGACTTTATTTCACATGCCAGCTGTAGCTGATTTTAAAAACACCATGGTAAGGTCTTTTTTCTTTTTGGCCATAGGGTACCTGAGATCTTAGTTGCCCAGCCAAGGATGGAACCCATGACCCCTGCATTAGAACCACAGAGTCTTAAGTACTAGAACACCAGGGAAATTCTGCAGGTTTTGAAATATTCCATGATGACGGTTCAATCATGTCCTTGGTCAGCTCAGATGGACAACACAGGTATTTGGAGTAAAAGCTCACCTGAGAAATTACAGTAGTTGACATTGATTAAATGCTTACAGTGTGCCAGGCTCTGTTCTAAATGCTTTTATTTTTTTTTTTAATTTTTATTTTTATTTTATTATTATTTTTTTTAATTTTAAAATCTTTAATTCTTACATTCATTCCCAAACATGAACCCCCCTCCCACCTCCCTCCCCATAACATCTTTCTGGGTCATCCCCATGCACCAGCCCCAAGCATGCTGCATCCTGCGTCAGACATAGACTGGCGATTCAATTCACATGATAGTATACATGTTAGAATGTCATTCTCCCAAATCATCCCACCCTCTCCCTCTCCCTCTGAGTCCAAAAGTCCGTTATACACATCTGTGTCTCTTTCCCTGTCTTGCATACAGGGTCGTCATTGCCATCTTCCTAAATTCCATATATATGTGTTAGTATACTGTATTGGTGTTTTTCTTTCTGGCTTACTTCACTCTGTATAATCGGCTCCAGTTTCATCCATCTCATCAGAACTGATTCAAATGAATTCTTTTTAACGGCTGAGTAATACTCCATTGTGTATATGTACCACAGCTTTCTTATCCATTCATCTGCTGATGGACATCTAGGTTGTTTCCATGTCCTGGCTATTATAAACAGTGCTGCGATGAACATTGGGGTACATGTGTCTCTTTCAATTCTGGTTTCCTCGGTGTGTATGCCCAGAAGTGGGATTGCTGGGTCATAAGGTAGTTCTATTTGCAATTTTTTAAGGAATCTCCACACTGTTCTCCATAGTGGCTGTACTAGTTTGCATTCCCACCAACAGTGTAGGAGGGTTCCCTTTTCTCCACACCCTCTCCAGCATTTATTGCTTGCAGATTTTTGGGTCGCAGCCATTCTGACTGGTGTGAAGTGGTACCTCATTGTGGTTTTGATTTGCATTTCTCTAATAATGAGTGATGTTGAGCATCTTTTCATGTGTTTGTTAGCCATCCTAAATGCTTTTATATATAACAACTCACTGAAACCTCACAACAACACTATAAGGCATGTTTTGCTGATTTATAGATGAGGAAACTGAGACTCCCTGGGTTCAATCAACTTGTCCAACAATTAGAAAATGGCAGACCAGGATTTAAACTTGCGCGAAGCTATTCCAGACACTGTGCTCTCAGACTGGCATAACGTCTGGCATATGCTCCCTACCTGGCAGGGGACTGCTAATTCTGACAGAGACTGGGCAGCATTGTCCAAAGATCACCAGTGTGCTACTTTCTTACCAAGCCCAATGCACTGTGATGTTGTAAAACCTCTCAAAGGTTATTCTGATCATGAATCAACCCAGGCAACCAAGAACAGGTTATAGAAAAACTATTTTCTCTTGCTCAAAAAGTAATCAGTCCTCCTAGAATAGTCAAATTTATAGAGACAGAAAGTAAAATGGTGGTTGCCAGGGACTGGGGTAGGAAGGAATAGGGAGTTAGTGTTTAATGCATACAGTGAGCTCTGGGGAGAGATGGTAGTGATGGCTGCACAGCAGTGTGAATGTGCTTATACCACTGAACTGTACACTTAAAAATGGCCAAGATGTAAATACTATGTGCATTTTATCACAATTGGAAATAATATTTTTAAAATGATAATAACAGGGGGAAATTAAATAATGAATCCTCTTCTGATGTTTTAATAATTATCAAATGGGTTAAGATATAATCAAGGCTCTTTCTTTTTGCATCTTATTAGAGCTTGTCAAACTTTAATTTGTTCTCTAATTAAGACTTAGCAGTTTCAGTTACTTTTTATGGATACTAGATAATGAGATTATAAGAAAGAACTGTGAATTCAGTTACATTCAATCAGTAAAACTAGTCAATGTTTCTCCACATCTTAAAGCCCTAATAAAGTAAAAGCTATAGCCAAAGTGAAATGTAATCACCTTAAACATGAACTTGACATTGTAGATTCCCTGCATCAATTAGAAATCAAAAATTCTAAGTGTTCATACTTTGCAGTTTTATAGTGTTTATAAAACCACTTGCTTTGTGATTCCTAATGTGATACCTTAATTGATATATGATTTTAATATTAATATATTACATTTACAATGGAGTGCTATTATCTTTGAAACTGTTTTACATTGATTTTCTCTTCCTGCATCCACATTTCACTTAACAGTACCACCATGCACCGACATGTCCAAGCCAGAAACAGAAACAATTCTCTAAGTCCTATCTGTACTTCAAATAAAGTCTCTCCATCCCAACCCCTCTTGCTCTCCACTGCCAGTTTCTGCCTCACCACGTCTCATCGGACTGCTGTGAAGCCTCTCAATTCACCTCCCACCCTTCACCTGTTCCCGTTCCAACCTTCCACATTGCCAGAGTGTTTTCACAACATCGATCTAAGAGAGCTCCTACCTCACTGAAAAAACCTCAAGTGACTCTACTGTCAAGAGAAAAAAGTCTACAGTTCTTAGTATGCCATCCAATAGCTTCAAGCTTCTCAGAGTCCAGTCCTACCCTCCATTCCATTCTCCCTTCCCTTCCCGAAGAGGGTCTAGGCACACCTGGAACCACTTGTCATTAACCCATCAAGACAGCTTTACAACTCTATTCTTTTGTACTCCTTGGACCTCCTCCCTGGGGGGGTCTTCTCCCCACCAGCCCCCGCCCCGCACAATTTTCCAGTACATGACATCCTTCAAGATCCAGAAAAAAAAGAAGCTAGTTCAGGCAGCTGCTGTGGATAATTCTAAAGAGGACATAAGGGAGGAGAAAAAAACATCTTTTAAATTCCAGCATCATACATACCTCCACTATAGGAGATTAGGAACAGCAGCTGGAACTATAAACATACCATTAACAAAGGCTATCCATTAAAAACTCTGATCTTGGAACAAGTGCAAAAAAAGAAAAAATCTACAGAACTCTGTAGTAACAGCCCTGGGGTGGGTGACAATGGGCCAGACTGGGACATAACAGAAGCTCAGTGATAGTGCATAATAAGGATGGTGCAAAGAAAGAACCAGGACCAGGACTATGACATTCCCCCTAACCTTCCAAGCTCACTGGTGCTTTTGTGAGGAAGGAGAAACGAAAAGCCTAAATTCTGGCCCAAATTTGCTTCTCTTCCTTCCCACTTTTCACCTACAGCAGACATCACTCACCAGTCCCAGCAGTCTTTATCACAGCATTCCTCTCATCTCAGCACCCATATGGATGAGTCATTGCATGCACACACACACGTCAACACAAACGCACATACACCCACACGTGTAACACTCATCTGCTACCTTGCTTCTGAGGTTCTCAGTACTCACCCCAGAGCACCTACCCAGACACCTTTCTACCTACTAGTTCTCAAATATTTCCAACTGTAAGCACAACTGACAAAGAAGAGCAAGTGTGCCTGCCAAGGGCCTGCTGATAAAGCCTAGGAATATGATGCAGGGAGTTTATTTAAAGCCTCAATTTTGAAAATGGCATGTGAATTTACTCCTCAATGCATCCATTTATTTTTTAATAAAAAACAGTGTTTTAAAAGGCTTACCACTGGAGAAAATTGATTTTGTCTAGTCTGGCTCTAAGTGCCCTTGACCCTTAGCCAAGTGTCTGCATACCTGCTTGAGATGCATAGTCTGTCCAGTTCTGAGAGCCATATGAACTCTCAGAGAAGCAGCCACTTTGCACAGACTGATTTTGCTTATGAATCAGGAATCATCTAGAGGTTTAAAGACAAATGCTAATAAAAACAAACAGCTCTGCACACCTTCATCATTGTTCTAGAAATCTAGAATCTGAGAGGCAAAAAAAAAAAAAAAACCCACGCACAAAAGATTCCTCTTTGAAAAAGCAAGAAGAGAGAAACATAGCTTTAAGCAGAGTTGTTCTCTCTGAATAGTCTTCCCCATGCCTCATCTTGCTAATTTATCTTTTAAATCTCAGTTCCAGAACCACTTCCACTAAAAATCTAAGATGCTTAGCAAAACAACATGTACATCCTTCTACCATATTTCACAATAAAATATAATTGATGCTTTGTTTAGCTCTTTCATTAGACTACAAGTTTCTTGAGGAAATAGATTTTTTAATGGTCTACCCACAGCACTTAGCATAATACCTGGCATGTAAGTGTATAATAATGAATAATTAGCTCCTATCTCTTTGGGGTTGTCACTCATGAGCACTACATTATAAAATATTTTTGCCAGCCAATAGTATTTTATAGAACATAATGATTAATCAATGTTTCTATTTTATTAACTAATGATATTTTACCTGAGTATGCCATAAAAATAATAAGCCAAAAGTATTTTTGTGTTACATTTACTTGCTAATTTAGACTGTCAGAGTTTTGGTTTGCTTATAGGGGCTCATACAAATTTTAGCTAAAGGTCTAGATCCCCAATATTCAAAATATAGATGTCCTTACAAAGTCTTTCATAGGACTTGGTACATAACACTTACCTGACTTTATTGTAAAACCATGGAATCCTGAGACAAAAGGAATACAAAGAATATTATTGGAAGTAGTATAATTCAACTTTTCACTTATTGAAAATAAGCCTACTTTTAAACATCTCTGATAAGTGATTACGCAGTCTCTTCTTGAAACCCCAGGGATGGAAAAAACCCTACTTCATGCTATACTCCCTTTGAGTTCTAACTCCTGAACCCAGACTTTTCCTGCCATATAAAGAGACAGAAGCACACACATGCAGGTTCGAGTAGAGATGGAGGAAGCTGGCACAGATTATCCAGCCCAGCAGTCAGGAAGTGGGCTCAGTG
The DNA here is from genome assembly GCF_042477335.2 of Ovis canadensis. NCBI lineage: Eukaryota > Metazoa > Chordata > Mammalia > Artiodactyla > Bovidae > Ovis > Ovis canadensis. The sequence continues at coordinate 82,431,296 of NC_091251.1, forward strand.
CCTGAACTCATTTACAAATCCCATATGAAGACTTTTAGCCAGGCCATCTTCACCGGGAGCTCCTGAAATAAATTTTTCACCAGGCCCAAACCTGCTTTTAAGTTCCATTTCACTGGAGCCTCTTTCATCTGTAGTAACTGCTCAGACTTTAAGAGACTAGAGTTGAACTGGAAAGACTGTAATGTCTTGCTCTCCACAAACTAATAAAAAATTAATCCGCCACTATTATTCTTAGTACTAATAAAAAATGAAGACCCAGCTTGTAATGGTCTGCCCCTCAGTGTATCATCCCCTTCTTGGGGCCAGAGATGCCAGGTGAGTTGCCAGGTGCTAAGGAGGAGGAGCTGTTAATGGCAATTGTGTCAAACTAATCTCAAGGCAAACTGCTGCATTTTATTATGTAAATTCTCAGGATAACTGGACACCTGATCAAGGACATCCATCCAATTAATTTTTTAATGTCAACAGAATTCATTTATCATCGGATAGTTTTAATCATAACTGTCAAGAATTGTTTTTATTTTTTAAGTTAGCACCCTAGAGTTTTTAAGAGAAATTAAAAATGGAACAACATATGACAATTTTTTTGCTGATTATTCTTATAACTCATAGAGATAGGAGCAAGAATTTACACTGTAATTGATTTAATATTACTCACATGAATCTTTTTATACCCAAAAGATTCATATCCTACTTCATATCCTAATGTCTAAGACATTCATATCCTAATGTCTAAGAATAGTCATTGATTCTGTGAATTCTGAAAGCTTATAGAAAATGTGCTATGATCCCAATACAGTACTATGATCTCAAGCCCATTTTATGTAATCAAAGAAAAAAATAAAATAAACTATCAAACAATGAAATTCGGACACTGATGTACTTGACCCTTTGCTAGGGATGATAGCGTGGGGGGATGGTGGAAAAGTTTATAAATAATCTCTTTCATCTAAGGGAAAGCCCTGAGCTAAATTCTTCTCCATTTAGATAAAGTTAATGTGAATCCTGTGGAAAATCCCCAGACAGAGAAAGGAACATTTGGCCCACAGGCCTGACTCAGGCCACTGCCTGATTTCGTCCAGCCTGGGGTGAGAAAGCTCTGGGCAGCCCCGTACAGAACACCTTGAGAACAACTCCCACCCCCGAGCCACAGAGGCCTGCCAGGGTCACCCCAGTTAAAAAACTGACTGGAGGTTTAAGAAACTAAGTAATCTTACAAATGCAAATTACAACTTCAAATGGAAGTAAAGCCAAGAACCTGGTCTCACTCCAGACTCCAGATTTTAGGAAAGCTATTCTTACCACTTCTCTTTTCCTTTTTTACAAATCCATTCCTTTATAAAGAGATAGAGGTAGAAATAGAAATATAGATATATTTTTTGCTTCCTCCCTCTATGTATTTCTCTGTTCGTTACCTCTCTCCCTTTCCATGTCTTCTCAGCACTTCTCCCCTTTGTCTATTTGTGTCCATTCCAGGGGTCAAGCTTCCTCCCTCCATCACCATCCCTCCTCAGACCCCAATGCCCCCTTTCTTCTCCACCTCCATCTCTCCTCCTGTCTCTTCAGTTTATCCAGCTGAGACTCCTATTTATTTTCTTCTCTCCCTGCAGATACAGCTGAATTCCATGTCCTGGCTTTGCTGTCTTGTAAAACAGTGTTTTTTAAGTTATATTTCAAAGGCAGAAAGGAAATTTGGTACAGTAGAGAGACTTCACTTTCACTTTTCACTTTCATGCACTGGAGAAGGAAATGGCAACCCACTCCCATGTTCTTGCCTGGAGAGTCCCAGGGACGGGGGCGCCTGGTGGGCAGCCGTCTACGGGGTTGCACAGAGTCAGACACAACTGAAGCGACTTGGCAGCAGGAGAGAGAGCATGAGGCTTGGGAGCCAGAGATGCAGCTCTGGCCCTGCTCAGAATCCAGTTCATAAAGTGAGGGTCACTCCATAAAGAACATCAGGGTTCCATCCATTCTAAAGTACTTAAGGGAGGGTGCTGATTATTATACAAATACATAAAATCGATAGGGAATTAATACCAATAATAAGAACCACAAACATTTATATAGTCACTACTGTATGTCAAGAACTACAAGTATTAGCTTATTTAATCCTCAAACCACCATATGAAATTGGCACTAAGAGTTGTACAGAGAGGGTGAGATTTTTTAAAAAGAGAGAGAAAGTGAGATCAGGAATAAATGTTTTCTCCTGCAAACATTGTTTTATTATTGTTTTTACAATTTTAAAACAAGGCTATAGAGTTGACCATCCCATTTAACTAAGAAAATCAACTAAATTAGGTCCCATTTTACTTATATTTTTTCCTTGAAAGACAGAGACCTTCATAGAAAAAGAAGTTCTAGGCTCTTGTAATCAACTGATATACCAACCCTGCCTTTTATGAACTAAAAATTATGTTTTAAAGATTCATAATAATGTGATTATACAGTGCAGCATGTCAACTTAAATCCAATATCCAAAAGATATCTTCACATGAACCATCACAGTTAATTAAGTTAATTATGTGTTAAGTGATACAGTTAAAGGTTGATCTTGATGCCCCCCATCTGGCAGGATGGAGGAGCTTTTTTGTTTTTAACAGATTGACAAAAATTCCTTTCAGGAACCAATGTTCTTGAGAGTTATTAGAATGGTTAGATAACTGCTGAGCACAGAGAAGATTACTACACTTAAAAAAAAAAAAAAAAGCAAAAGTAACACAGATGGCCTTAACAGGCCACTGGTAATCATCCCTACTCAATATATGTTTACTTTCAAGACAGGTACATTACCTCTCTTTAAATAAAATATTTTTAAACTGCTCTACAAAAAAAAATAAAATAAAATAAACTGCTCTACACTATTCATAGAAATGAAACCAATTCTTACTTCTGAGACTTCTGATATGCAAACATACAAATTATAAACAGGAACTGCTTGACCTTTAAAATGTTATACAACTTCTAGGAAACAATACTAGGTGTTTATCCTTTCTCATATTTATGGTAAAAAAGAAAACAGGAACACATCTCTTAAGGGCATGGATTCAATTTTTTAAAAAATAAACACTCAAATTCAATGCTGATAATGTAAACCTGCTGGGTTGCAATTTACCTTGTATTATCTACAATAAAAGGTTTGCTAAACAAATTAATAGTGTGATCGATAGTAGTATCTCCAAAATTTCTATATATGATGATGCTTAGGGGCTATAATCTGGCTGGAGTAGAAGTTAGTTGACAGTGTTTTGAAGCTCCAGTTGTACAGGGAGCACCTTGTTTTTACTTTGATGATGTGTTCATTTGTAAATAACAACAGCAGTAGATTTTTAAAAATACGTATGTACATTTTATATCAAGTTGAGAAAGTGTTGTTTGTTTGTTTATTTAGATGGCTGATGGCGATTATCAGAGAGAGAATTCACACCTTTCTCCACCCCAACCCCAAGGATCTCCTATAATCAGTAAAGGAATGTTATCTAAAGTAACAGCTGGTTCTAAAAACTTTAGTAATGACTAAAGTATACACAGATGTGTACCATGTACATAGAAACAGTGAACAGACAAATGATACATCACTATTTGGATGCTGTAGAATCATATAGACCCACCGCTTAGCCCTGCCCATAGAGGTTGAGACTAGCTATCATAGGCCATTGGAAGAGCTGAGATGGGTATCCAGCTTGGTGTCTCCAAGTCCACACTCTTTCCAACTTCACCAGGCCCAGCTGGAAAGAGCATGGCTCAGTAACCCTTTGAGAGTCACAAATTCCGTTACAGCACATTTCTGAAACTAACAAAACAGAGTTTATGGAATGCAGACTTCTTACTTTAGACTCTTCATAATAGACTGTGCTGTAATTATTGCATTAATTTTATATTCTGGGTACGTACATAGGTATCACTATTCAACTACACGGGCTTTCCTGGTGGCTCAGCTGGTAAAGAATCTGCCCGCAAAGCAGGAGACCAGGGTTTGATCCCTGGGTTGAGAAGATCTCCTAGAGAAAGAAATGGCTACCCACTCCAGTATTCTTGCCTGGAGTATTCCATGCACAGAGGAGCCTGGAGGGCTCTGGTCAATAAGGTCTCAAAGAGTGGGACACAACTGAGCAACTAACACTTTCACTTTCATTCAGCTACATACTTTGTGTGTGTATGTGTATCCAAACACACACATACATAGTAAATGCTTAATAAATATTTGTTGAATAAATAAATGGATGATTAAATGAGATTTTATTAAACCATAAAACTACTGCTGCTGTATAAACAGTGATCTACATGAGAGTATCTGGAACTACTGATTTTTTAAGAGTAGGAAGTTATTTAATTCCTCCATCCATAAAAGGTCTCCAGAAAATCCCAGAATTTGTGCCCCAAACGGTATTTGTAAATGCACTTTCCTGAGCAGAGATTCCAAAGTTTTTATCAGATTCTCCAACAGGGATCTGTGATTCTGAAAAGATATTAAATTAATAATCTAATGTATACTGTCTACTATACCTCCTCTGCTATATAAATGACCAGCCCAACTTTGCTTACACACCTCCAGGGATAGGAAACTCACCACCATATGAGGCAATCCAGGCTATTTTCATTTTTCACACCTAACTTCTGGTTGACCACAGCTCCATCTTCCAGAATCATATAGGACACACCCAGTCCCTATGCCATTTGACAGCTCTTTATGTATTTTTAGACAGCTATCGTAACCCACCCTATCTTCTCTTGTGCAGACTGCAAATCCTCAGTTCTTTCAACCAGAGTCCAGGTTTCTGCCACCATCTCTGCTCTGGAGCTCTCAGTACATTCAGGACTCTGCCCAGCCCCAGGTATGGTCACCTCTCAGCTCCTGGCTCTGGGTAAACCGTGAGTTAACAAGACTAACAGTTCTTCACCTGGGGGGAAGCTGGCTTGCCCCGCTAACTGAGAGTTAACTTATGGTTAAATAAAGCTCCTCTATTTTTTATTTATATGTTGCAATTTCACCATGACCCTCCTATTCTATTCATATAAAGAATCCTACTACAAGATTTTATAATTATCCCTGTCAAATTTCCACTTTTTAAGTGTTTATTTTAGCTGAGGGTCCTCTGCATTCCCAAGTTCTGTCATTGCAAGTTTTAGCTACCATCCCCCTTACCCAGCTTCTCTCTCTTGCTCTAGTACAGATAGGTTTTCATCTAGGTTAATGTCTTACAAGAACGCAACTTTCACTACAGAGTCTTTTTATATTTATCCTACATATATAATGTCCAGAGTTTTTGGCTGTACTTTGCAAGAGGGATAAGGAAAAACTGTCTACTCTATCTTTCCAGAAGTGTTCATCTATTTATGGAAGACTTTTAAACCTATAGAGCTGTAAATTAGCCTGCAAGTACCTTCACTTGGCCACAGGGCTGATTAATTTAACATCAGGGGCTGAGGTGAGGGTGAGGTACAGGGGCTGGCTTTCACTGTGATAGCCTCTCTGTGAGAGAAGCAACCTTCCAGGCCCCCAGGCATACCTGGGGTAGCTCCCTGCATTCACTACCCTTCCGCTGAGCTGGAGATTCAGAATAGACCCGGCTTCCATCCTCCACTCAGCTGGCCCCCACGAGCACTTCTCAGCCCTGCTCGAGGCACAGTTCACTCTTTAGGACGTGAAGAATGGGGTGGGCCGCCACTCCAAGTGCACTCTTTGTAGCCAAAATGTTTTCCAATGTGGATGCCAGAACCTGCTTCTGGCCAGCACCGTTCTTCCTCGCTCTCCTGCCATTCCCCACTGAGACTTGGCTGAGGTTCAGCTACGTGCAGTGGTATTTTCTATTGAAACGCCTAGGGCTGAGGTGACAGGATTTTTTCTCAATCTTTATTCTCCTAGACTGCTCTCCTGCATCTGACAGCACTGATCAGGCTTCCTGTTAGTACTTCCTTACAGATATATGCCTGCGTGCTTAGTCACTTTAGTCGTGTCCAGCTCTTCGCGACCCTATGGGCTGTAGCCTGCCATGCTCCTCTGTCCATGGGATTCTCCAGGCAAGAATACTGGAGTGGGTTGCCGTTTCCTCCTCCAGGGGATCTTCCTGACCCAGGGATCGAATCTGCATCTCTATGCCTCCTGCATTGGCAGATGGGTTCTTTAGCACCACCTGGGAAGCCCCTCAGATGTACAGTAATTTGCAATTTGCAGGTATTTCCTAAGGTTATCTCATGTTATCTTCACAACCACAAGGTAGCCAGGACAATGGTATCAAGTCCACTTTATATAGAAGGAACTGAGACATAAAGCAGGTTTGCCCACACTGACACGACAGTAGAGGCCAAAGCCAAGGCAAATGTGTCTTCTCAGTCAAGGCTTGTTCTGAACCATCCATCTCGGCTTCTTTGATACTATGATAATGAGGGTAATTACCACCTGACTGCCAAGCACTCTCCAAGACCTAGGAGCACACACACAGAACCTGAGGCTGAGGCAGCCTTAACACCACTCAGCTAGTATGAGACAAGGAGCACACGCTCTCTTCCTGGCCCTTTGTTCTTTAGTCGCTCAGGCGTGTTCGCCTCTTTGCAACCCCACGGACTGTAGCCCACCAGGCTTCTCTGTCCATGGGACTGTCCAGGTGAGGATCCTGGAGGGGGTTGCCATTTCCTTCTCCAGGGAATCTTCTTGACTAGGAATCAAACCCAGGTCTCCTGCATTGCAGATGGGATCTTTACCAGCTGAATGACCAGGGAAGCCCTCATACTACAAAATCTCTTTCAAAAAACAAAATTATTCTATGGCTTCTCTTCCAATTTTCTAAACCTGTATCTACAATCCTATTATCATCTTCAAAATCCATTCTTTAATATACATTACCAAGTGCAGACTTCCATTCAAATGGCTTTTCTTCATTTTGAGCCCCATATGACAAAAATGAATGTATTATCCTCAACTCTCTGACCAGTTCCCCCTCCCACCCCTCTTTAGCACCGTCATTCTCCCAGCCATAGGCACAGAACCTTAAGAGTTGATTCATTGCCCCCTTCATCCTCCTTGTCCTGTCAGTCACAAAGTCCTGTTGAATATTCTGATGAAGTGCTCAACTTTCCTCCTCTTTCTTTCCAGGTACCTTCCTCTTTATTCTCATGGTTATTTATTCGAGGCTCCGAAACTGATGTTGTTGGTCAACCTTCTTTCAGCAAAAGTGCAGGTTTTAGATCACCCCCATTGAGTTCATCATCTATGCATAACATTTAATCTTCCTAACATAGCTTTCTACAGTCATTCCTCAGTATTCACTGGGAATTGGTTCCAGGACCCTGTGCAGATATCAACATCCATGGATGCTCAAGTCCCTTATATAATATGGTATAGTACAGTCGGCCCTTCTGAAACCAAAGGATGCAGAAGGCTGAATGTATTACCTCACCCAAATATAAACCTTCAAATGCCCCAGAATCCATATAAAAGGAGTCCGAAGTCCTGAATAACATCTCCCCTCCAGAATCTGTCTCCCCGCACCCAAACAGACAGGTTAAGATACCCTAGTCATTGCTCACCTCTATGTCACCACCCATGTCTCTCTCCTCACCTAAAACTGCCTTTCTGCCACTTCTGCTTATTCTATTCTATCCATCCTTTAGGCATATGGTACACTCTACCTTTTTCAAGACACCAGGTCCCCTGTAACTCATAAAATTATGAAATTCCTGCAGCGCTTATAGCTTGTAGCATCCATCCAAGGACCAGACTTGACTCTCGCTTGAGTTGTTTACCTCTGTTTCGTGTGGATTAGTCACATTTCCCATCTAGATAGTAAGCTGGGAGGAATAGAGAGGACATAGCTCATGTTCCTCCATTCCCCACAGCTCCTAGCAAAATGCTGAGCCAGTAAGTCAGGAGGAGGGGAGAGTCAATGTACCAGTGTTTCTTAAAGTTTTGACACGCATTTGGCAGGCTTGTTTCCCCACGGTGAAGTCTGTGAATCACTTCGTGTTATTTTGAAAGCAGGAAGTCTACAAACCACATTTTAAGAAGCACTGATTTTTCGGGATTCATTGAACAATCCATGCCAAAAGGGAGATAGGACATTGCTGTTTACTCTTAGGCATGACAACTAGATCAGCAATCATTTGAATACACATTTTCTGTTGCCCAAGACTTGTTTATAAAAAAATGAAGACTTGCTATGCATAAAACAAAATTCTAGCTACTTTTAAGAATGTGAGATATTCAACAAATTCCCCATATTCAGGAAGCAAGAATTTGTTCTATAGCTGGTTTTATCTCATGTAGTAGATGAGTTAAAAATTTCACTTGGGGATTGGACATGGAAGTTAGAATGCAGAACTAAACTAAAATGTTCCAGCTAAAAATGTAAATCATTAGGCAGCTTAGCAAACATGGTTTTACAGTGAATAATCTGGCATAAATGTACAGTAGGGAGACAGAGGACTAAGGACAGAATCATATGATGCTTTTTGCGATAAGACATTAGTTAATGAATTCCCCAAATATTTTAGAATATATTAAATATTTATGGAATTTGAGTCTGTAGTAAAAAATGAAAAGTATAGTTCAGTAAAAAAGAATAAAACAGATGCTTGCAGATAGCATGTTTTGCATTTAAGGTAATAACTCAATTATATAAAACTGCGTAGTTTTCAAGAAGTAAGTATGTTACATTACGGAGCTTGTCTCAACAACGGAGAATTAAAGAAGAATTTTTTTATAGAATTCTTTTTTAAATTGGAGGATAATTGCTTTACAATGCTGTGTTAGTTTCTACTGTATGACAACATGAATCAGCCATGAGTATACATGTTTCCCCTCCCTCTTGAGTTTACCTTCCACCCCTTCATCCCATTCCTCTAGGTCATCACAGAGCACCAAGCTGAGCTTCCTGTGTTACAGAGCAGCTTTCCACCAGCTATCTAATTTATACATGGTAGAGAAGGCAATGGCACCCTACTCCAGTACTCTTGCCTGGAAAATCCTATGGATGGAGGAGCCTGGTTGGCTGCAGTCCATGGGGTTGCTAAGAGTCAGATATGACTGAGTGACTTCACTTTCACTTTTCACTTTCATGCATTGGAGAAGGAAATGGCAACCCACTCCAGTGCTCTTGCCTGGAGAATCCCAGGGACGAGGGAGCCTGGTGGGCTGCCATCTATGGGGTCGCACAGAGTTGGACACGACTGCAGTGACTTAGCAGCAGCAGCGCATGTATGGCAATACCACTCTCTCAATTTGTCACACCCTCTCCTTCCCCTACTGTGTCCACAAGTCGGTTCTCTATGTCTGTGTCTCCATTCCTGCCTTACAAATAGGTTTATCAGTACCATTTTTCTAGATTCCCTGTAAAGGCCACACAGAGTGGCCTTCCATGGAGAGTACATTTTTTAGGAAGTCAATTTGAAGTTAGCTGTGGTTTTTGTAATCAGCACTATTTCTGATTTCATTTGTATGCTATTCACTCTTAAGCAATATGCCTTCTTTAACAATCACAGGTAAGGTCAGGGGTATTGCTTTCTCTTATGAAGGAATAAAGATCTTGGTATAACACTTTCCATTCTAAGTCTCCTCCAGTAAACAGCAATCTCATTTGTTCTTAAATATCAGTAACTGAGAGGTAATCCATCTCTTTTTCTGAGCAATTCTAATTATCAGAACTTTCTCCTTCATTAAGTTGAAATGTGTTTCTCTGATTTACCTGCTAGTCCCAATTCTGCTTGGTAGTATCACCTCAGTCAAGTCTTTATTTGCTTCATAAGATTTCTTCTAGTATTTGAATATAATACTCATATCTCCTTTCATTCTTTTATTCGGGCTAAAAATTCTTAATTTTTTCAATCATTTCTCAAACAGCAGTTTTTTTCCCCAGAAGCCACACCAATTTAGTCACCTTTCTCTTGCCATACTACAGTTTCTATAAACCATGGCACCTGTCACTCAGTATAACACTACATATTTGGCCTGCCTAGAACAGAATCCAGAACTGCTACCTCATATAATGTGTACCCAAGACTTTCTATTAATATTACCTAAAATTACAGAAGATATTTTAGTAATTTCACCATACCACTAGCTCATATTTAGTTAATTATAGTCCTCAAAGTTCCCATCCTTCACAATGAACTATTTTAAGTTGCATCTCATATACTCGGAACAAATTAAACAGAATTTGCAGAACCCATAGTCAGAAATTTATATTTATGATTTTACAGGCTACTCTTCTTCCCTTGTCTCTATAATTCTGTAACTTTGAAGCCCAAGACACTATGTTCTTTCCTAAACACAACAGCACTGGTTCACTGTACTCTTCAATCTCCGCCACAGTTCTCTGCAATCTCAGTAATCACGTAGGTGATCATTCCACTCCCAGCCTGCCATTCTTCTGGACCTCAATCTTCTGATGACCTTGTCCTCTACTCCATCCCAGTCTTCCAATCTCCTCAATAACTGTACCCCCTCCTTAATCTCCATATCAAATAACATGCTGCTCATATCATCTTTTCTCTGTGCTTCATCGCCTTCTGTCCTCATTCCTCCTCCCCAGATTCCAAGATCAATCAGTAATCTCATTGGCTTGAATGCATCTGCTAACTTCACTTCCACCTTATTTAATTCTCCCTCTACATCACTGGCTCAGATGGTAAAGAATCTGCCTGCAATGCGGGAGACCAGGGTTCAACCTCTGGGTCGGGAAGATCCACTGGAGAAGGGAATGGCAACCCACTCCAGTATTCTTGCCTGGAAAAGTCCATGGACAGAGAAGCTTAGCAAGCTCCAGTCCATGGAGTGGCAAAGAATCGGACACAACTGACTGAGCGTGCGTGCGCACACACACACACACACACACAGGACTTACCATACCTTGACATATATTTTTTATTCTCTGTTTCCCTTCCCTCTTCTCTCCTTTCCTTTTACACACACACACACACACACACACACACACACACAAAGATATATAATTTACTGGAAATAGACTTTCATTTTTCCCTTTCTGTACCATATACTTAGTGCTTAGAACGATGCCTGGAATATAGCGGAAGTTCAATCAATAATAGTGTAATAATGAATGAATTAAACAGTGCTCCCTTGCTGAATTTGATAAAAATGGTTGCTGCTGAAGAGGAACAAAGGCTGGTTGAAAGACTGAATGTGAAGAAGACTTCCTTTTCTCTGTATACCTTTTTGTACCTTTTAAATTTTATTTTTTTAAAACCTTTTTATTTTGTATTGGAGTAGAGACAATTAACAAACTATGTTGTGATAGTTTCAAGTGAACAGCAAAGGGATTCAGCCAACATATACATGTATCCATTCTCCCCCAAACGCCCCTCCTGTCCAGGCTTCCACATGACATTGAGCAGAGTTCCATGTTCTATACAGTACTTGCTGGTTATCCATTTTAAATATAGCAGTATGTACATGTCCATCCCAAACTCCCTAACTCTTCCTTCCCCCATCCTTCCCCACCCCCTCAGCAACCATAAGTCCATTCTCTAAGTCTGTGAGTCTCTGTCTTGTAAGTTCATTCATATCACTTCTTTTTAGATTTCACATGTAAGGGATGCCATACACTATTTCTCCTTTTCTGTCTTACTTCACTCAGTTAAAATATAATATCACATGCATATGCTTCCTATTCCAAAAAGGAATTTTTTAAATTAGAGTAGAAAATTATTTTAGTAAAAAGAATCCACTTTTGGGTTAACATGAAAATCAAGATTTTTAAATAGCAGTGATATTCTCTACCATATCAACAATCTTTTGAAACTTTGTGCCATTTGCAAATTTAAACAGCATGCTTTCTTTCTTTTCAACTAATTTTTACTGGAGTATAGTTGTTTTACAATGGTGTGTTAGTTTCTACTGTACAGCAAAGTGAATCAGCTATACGTATACACATATCCCTCTTTTTTGGATTTCCTTTCCATTTAGGTCATTACAGAGCACTGAATAGAGTTCTCTGAGCTATACAGTAGGTTCTCATTAGTTATCTTTTATATATAGTATCAATAGTGTACATATGTCAATCCTAATCTCTCAGTTCATCCCACTCCCCTCCTTTTCCCTCTTGGTGTCCATGTTTGTTCTCTGCCTCTGTGTCTCTATTTCTGTTTTGCAGGTAAGACCATCTATACCATTTTTCTAGATTCCATATATATGCATTAATATATGACATTTGTTTTTTCTCTTTCTGACTTACTTCACTCTGTAAGACAGTCTCTACATCCAGGTCTCTACAAATGATCCAATTTTAGTCATTTTTGTGGCTGAGTAATACTGACTGACAGACTGTGGTCCACTGGAGAAGGGAATGGCAAACCACTTCAGTATTCTTGCCTTGAGAACCCCATGAACAGTATGAAAAGGCAAAATGATAGGATATTGAAAGAGGAACTCCCCAGGTCAGTAGGTGCCCAATATACTACTGGAGATCAGTGGAGAAATAACTCCACAAAGAATGAAGGGATGGAGCCAAAGCAAAAACAATATCCAGTTGTGGATGTGACTGGTGATAGAAGCAAGGTTTGATGCTGTAAAGACGACAGAGGATGAGATGGCTGGATGGCATCACCGACTTGATGGACATGAGTTTGGGTGAACTCCGGGAGTTGGTGACGGACAGGGAGGCCTGGCGTGCTGCGATTCATGGGGTCGCAAAGAGTCGGACATGACTGAGTGACTTTCACTCACTCACACCCAGTTTAATTATTTATTTTTAAATGATCACCACAATAACTTATAGTGAACTTCCATTATCTCATACAGATATAAGATTAAAGGATTAACTCTCTTAACAACTTTCATATATAACATACAGCACTGTTAATTATACCTGTCATGTTGAACATTATATCCTGAGTACTTAGTTATCTCATCTGGAAGTGTGTACCTTTTGAGTGCCTTCATCCAGTTCTCCCTCCACCCACCAAGCCTCTGACAACTGCAAATCTGATCTCTTTTTCTATGGGTTTGTTTGTTTTCGAAGTATAACTGACCTACAACACTATGTTGGTTCCTGTTACATAACATAGTTGTTCAATATTTGTATACAGTTCAAAATGATCACTATCCATTTTAAATAACATAGGTTAAATATGAATTGAGAAACTCTTCCCTCTCCTTTTTTCATTACTCTCACAAGAACATCTTCCCCAAGCAGTGAGCCTCTCCAGTTCATGTTCTTCTCATTGTTCTTTTTGCCCCAAATATTACTTAAACAAATAAAAATCGGTTGTCTTACATCTTTCGACTATGTTCTTTCACAGAGAGCATTCCTATGTGATATATTAGTCTCTTGAAATAGGTCTTTTATTTTCACTGCTGTCTATATTTTATAGTGCCTTTTCCAAATCTTCCTTAGTCACCACTGAAATAATTTCCTTTAACTTTAAAATAAAAGCACAACTAACTAATACAAGGATCTTTGAGTACTATTCAGCCAGCTATTTCCATAAAGATAGAATTAGCTAGATAGGTAGGTTGATGGATTTTATTTTCCCCCAGCTGTGCACTTTCGGCAACCTATGCTTGTATTTATTTATTCAGTGTTGACCTCAGAAAAGTAACTCACGCCTGTGTGCTAATGTGGTTAGATTGTTATAATACCCTTCTAAACAAGCTTCCAGCAGTGACTTGGGAATAAGGAAAATGAAAAAAAAAAAACTTATTTAACTAAATACTAATGTGAAACAGAAAGATGCACACATTCTAGGAAACCACAACTTGTGTTCCGTACAGATCCTTACACAAAGGAGGCATTCAGAAAATGTTTACTAAATTGAGTTGAATCACAATGGTCTCTCATTTTATAGATAATAAACACTTTCCATAATCCTGGCTATGCAAGATAGACAGTATAGTGAACAAAATAATCTACTCTTTTCCAAATCCTCAAAGTTAGAAGTAGATGAACAGCCTAAAAAAAGAGATGGGAGCAGGAAGGTTTATGCTGTATTTGTGGACAATGATAAGGATGGGGTTTCTGGAACAGTGAGTTCATGAAGAGGAAGTTATGCTGAAAGCTTTGATAAAGTTTATTTATCAATGTATTTTTAGCATATGTGTTTCTACATTTTAATTTAACCAATTTGAATTCCCAATATGAAAGATATGCACAGTAGTTACTGTCAGAAATGTCATTGATTATATCCAGAGTCTATGCCCAGAGAAGTAAATTGCATTAGAAACTCTTATTTTCTTAAAGGTTCTGTAAAATACTGTAAAAGTAAGTGTAGTGTTCCTTCCCATTTCAACAGAATTGCAGTTTTCTTAAAAGATGAAAGAAAACAGAAGATTAAAATCTATACCTTCTGAAGAGGATTGCTGGAAATGACTCCAAATAAAAAATACTTACACATCTATCAAACATATCCACAAGAAAAGCGTCAATCTAGCCTCTATGTGAATTTTAAAATATGATTGGTAATATGTGTGGTACAATTTATGATATTAAACAGAATAAACACAGCATATATAAACATTTCTGAAAAGTATTTAAATCATGATAGATTAAGAACAGTTTTTCCAATGGAGTATCATATTCAGCATTTGAAAATTATGAGTACTGTGGTCCAAGTAAATTAGGAAAATTTCTCTTTCTCTGTCCCTCTTCCTCCCTTCTTTCTCTCTCCCTGTCACCCCTAACTCAGCAATCATCTAGAAATTAAAGGTAAATTGTCTATAGGTCAATATCACTAAAGCAAATCATCACACTGGGCTAATTTCTCCAGGCCATTCTCAATTCTCTTATTCATTTTGCCTTCCATGCATGAATCAGTCAATGAGTTAATTTCTAAAGTGGCCAATGAATTAACATCTTACCATTGCATTTTGTTCAAATGTTCTATTTTAAATTCTTCCTTTAAACAAAGGGCCATTCTTCTATCCTTGTGTTATTGTATGCTCCTTTTGAATAGTTTTCAGGAATAAAATAACTGATCATGAAAAAACAAAACAGTTGCTCTTAACACCCTTTGTATAATGTTACTAGATGATGGCACTGATTCATGATTAACAGCCTAACATGTTGTAGCCTACACATGGTGCATTAAAGGTTCCCTTGGAAACAGACATATCATACGCCCATTATCAATTTGACATTAAAAATTGTAGCCTTAGAATAAAGCGTTACTTTTTGTTGAGAACATTTTCATCCCACTAAAGAGACAGAAGCAATGAGAATACCTGGAAATACAGTACTGATGGAGTTTTATCGTGCAATGCTAATGATATTTAAACATATATTCATTCCAGGACATCACAGAGAAATATTTTTAGAAATGTTTCTTCAAAAACTTTAATTACCATCAATGTATAAAAATGAATCACAGAATTTCTGTCCAGATGGCATGATTAGTGGTGTTTTTCAGGGGAAAAAAAAGTTTTAAAACATCAATATCTGCCTTACATTTTAGAATTCCATTTGAAAAAGAAACATAATTTGTTTACAGTGTATCACACTCAACCTCTAAGTTACTTCTTAGTTTGAGTCCCAAAGAGCATCATTCTTTTAAAAAAGCAAAATTATGAGCTTAATAGGCTTCCTCTGGATTTTGTCCCTGATTAAGTTGAGGATACACCTGCTAACTTTACTTAATTGCAATAGAACTGTTAAAATAACAGATAAGGAAGCTGGCCCAGATTTTATTTAATTTTTTTTCAAGATCTAGTAATTTATTTAGATATCATTTCTGGCATCTAGGCCTCTTATAACAGCCCATACTGAATACTGAATGCAAACTGAAAACACTAAATAATCAATAAATATATGACAAATTCCTTCAAGCAGCAATAAATAAACTTTAAATTTTCTGTATAAATTGCAAACTTATGCTTTGTCCCCCTTCCTTCATTCTTTTCCCATCCAAACTCAGCATTATGTTTAATTTTACTAATATATTTGTTGCCTAGGATAGGAAATCCCTAATATATTTAACAAACTATTTCTATAATAATAGTAATAATGTTAAATATTGCAAATGCCTACTTTGTCACAATTGTTAAAAGCATTTTATATAGATCAACTATTTTAGTGGATAGTATGTTATTGAGAGGAAGCTAAGCTTCCCCTCCTTAGTTCACCTGACCCTGATCACACCAATGAGAGGTGGGCAATGTTTATAAATGATTTATTTTGATGATGGTGGATAAAGGTTCTGTACTAGGAGCTACTCTCAACGAAGAATGCTGATGGTAAATCAACCAAAAAAGTACCTTCCTTTTTCTATTAGGTTTGCCATCTTCTTTTTCATTTAGATTAAGTTGAGATCTTAGTCGGAAATCCTCCCTTCCCCCATATAATAACTAATACTGGACAAACGGGGTTGTCTGCTTTTGAGTCTGTCTTTTTTCTTTTTTGTTTGTATATGGTCTTTTTCTTTTCCCTTCAGAATGTTTTATTCAAAACATTCCCTCAATCTCCTTTCCTCAGCTCAAATCTTTTATACTAGGGCATAATCAAGACTACCTAAAGCACTCCATGTGACCCTTAAGAGAGGCAGTGGCTTAAGAAAAGGGTTCCCCTAAATCAGCTGCCAAGAACAAGAATGCCAGTCCCGCCCCCATTCCGTTCCCCCAGGATCACCTAGCACCCGGCCTTCAAAAGCTACATCTCCAAAACTACACAACTCTCATTCCACCCGGCAAAGCTTTCTCGGAGAACTACACAACACAGCACCCTCCCCTCCCCGCTCCTTGGAAACACGGAGTTCCCTGAGTCGGCAGTCCCACCCCAAAGCTCGTTTCAGGCATCCTTTGGGCAGGATGCTTCAAGATCTCAGGTCTCCGCTGGGATCCAGTTCAGAAGGTGAAGGTGGAGGGCGGACAAACCCAGGGCAATTTCGTAACGCCCTCGCTGGTTCAGACTGCTGGCAAACTGTGCCTCCTAGCTACACCCACCGCGACTCAACAATCTCTAGCACCGCAGCCAGCGGCCGCTCTAAATTAGGGTTCCAAGTTCCAAAGCTCCCTTCGAGGTGGGAGCATTGGGGAGCTGAAAATGAAGGATTCTGGGCGGGGGACCGGCACAGCTCCCAACCTTCTGGCTTCGCAGTCCCTCCGGAATTAAACACACCTCGGCGTTTCAGTTTAGTGTGCGGTGAGCTAGAGGAGGGGAAGGGAAATGGGAGGAAGTAGGGTGTGGCGACTCTCGGAGGTTAAGGAAAGGGAGAGTTAAAGTCACATCTCTGCCCTAGATCGAGCCGGGTCTAGGGGCAGCGGGCCTGCCGGTCGCTTTGTCGTCAGCTTCCCCTGTCGCGGGAGCGAGCCCTGCAAGCAAACACGCCCCCCGACCAAATCGTCCCAACTGGCCAAGCGGGCCCTACAGCCCCCAGTCCCAAGGAAGAAACTTGTACACAGGCGCGCCAGCAGCTAGGATGCTGCGGTTTGTCTCTGAGGACAACTTCGAAAGCCAGAAAAATAACCATAACGAAATAAAAGGATCAATAGTATTTTGTTTTCTTCTGAGCCTTTGGAAACTAAAATAAAATTTCTGTTCCTACCAGTCATTTAATATTTACAGGCGCCTGTGGCGAAGGGAGTGGGGGCGGGGACGGATTAAGGTTGGTCCTGAAGATAGAGAACGCAAAGTAGGTGCATAGGTGAGTTGAAGAGAAGGGGGCCGGCTAGGGGACCAGAGTCCCAGGCGCCATTTGCGGGGCAGCGGCGCCGCCCGCCTTACCTGTGGATGCAGTTTCCATGGCAACGGGCGGCGGCCGGGCGGGGCCCGAGCCCAGTTCCCGCGGCGCAGCTTCGGCGACCCCGGCGCCCAGCCCGGGTCCCGGCTCCCCCGCCAGCGTCTCGGGCTTGGCTCCTTTCGGCGTCACCGCTTCGTCCTCCCCCTCCCCCCGGCCCCCGAACCACTGGGACCCGGGGCCGGCCAGCGGCAGCAGCTCGTCTCGGGGATCCGGCGGCGCGGCCATGGCTGGCAGTTCCCCGGGCGCGGCGACAGCGGCTTGGCGGGGCCGAGGTGCAGAGACTGGGTGGGCGGGCGGGCGCTCGCTGCTGCTGCCCCCGCCGGGACTCGGGGCTTGGGGAGGCTGCGGTGTGAGCGCCGCCGCCGCCGCTGCAACTCCGGCCGAGCTGCTGCCTATCGCTCTCGGCGCTTCAGCTCCTCCTCCTCCTCCCCCTCTTCCTCCCGGCCCCGCGGCGGCCTCTGCCCGCGCTCCTCCTCCTCCTCCTGGCGCCGCCGCCGCGGCCGCCTCGCTACTCCCAAGCCTGTTATTACGCAGGTGAAAAAGGCCTGCTCGGTCCGAGTCTTCCTTTGCACACGTCAGCCCCCGGCCTGCTAATGGCAGGCCTCGATTTAGGAGCTGTGCCAAATCCACTTGAATCTTCCTCTCAGGTGGGGAGGAACCAGAGGATGAGCAGGTAGAAGCAGCCCCTAGCTGAAACGTGACTGATTAGGCAAGCTGGCCACCCAACTCATAAAGTTAAACCTGGACTGGTGTCCTGGGACCCGAGTCAAAGAACGGAAACTGGAGCCATCAAGGCCACAGTTCTGAGGGTGACCAGTATCATCTGTGGATGGGGACTGGTCTTGGCGGGGAGGGGTGGAAGTGGGGGTTGACAGATGGGAGACGAGAGAATCTGCAACCCTGGGGTTAAATTTGCATCCTTAAACTATTTCCAAGACAACCAAAAATAGTGGAGTACAGGAAAGAGCTATCAGGATAGCCTCCGAAAAAAAGCTTACCAGACTTCACTACTACCAGCACTGAGGGCGAATAAGACAGCAATGGGCAGGACAAAAACAACTTATGTTTCCTTGCAGAAACCTTGAGCCAAAGCCATACAGATTATAAGCTGTCTGTGCAGCCTGCTTTCTTTGAGAAGCTGGACATTCCGGGAAGCTTGCTGCTGCTTCCCTCGCCCCCATTTTCCTTTACAGCTCTCTGATAAGATGGAAGATACCTGACAGATAAACAGAAACTCAGAGAAAGGAAGTGACTTGGCTTATAATCTATTATTCCTATGTTTAGATATATCTTTTCAAACAAGACTTGTGCTTTATTGGTTCCTAAACTGTCTATGAAATGATGTGGTTGGAAAAAATAATAACACACAGGGTGGAGGACTAAGCCCATGCACTGCTCCTTCTCTAGAAAAGGTGGGGCCCGGGGCAAGCTTCCTTGAGGCTTGTGGAACTGCTAAGCCACTATAGACATGCTGAGGATTTCGTATATGTCAATTTTCATGTATTCCAAGGCCAACTTCAGCACCATGCAGATACTCCTCAAAAAGGCTGAAAGTTAAAAGCCTGAATTCTGCCCAACCCTTTGTTCTATTCAGTGACTAATTAAGAGAAAATGTGTTCACTCAATAGAGAATATACTTGGCCTCCTAGGGCCAGATACCCCTGGGAATGTGATGATCATCAATATTTTACATTGTTGGTATCTTCAAAACTTATGATAGACGTGTCCATTGGCTCAATTGTGGTGATAGCTTCACAGATGTGTACATATGTTGAAATTCCTAAGTTCATTTACTATAAATATGTGTGATTCAGTGTTTGTCAATTTTACCTCAATAAAGCTATTTTTTAAAGTTACCCCCTTCAACAATAACAAACAAAAATTGGTTATCCTGAAACATCAGGGTTTTCCAAATCTTTTCATGGGGAAAAAAATGAGCCTGTTTAAGAAATCTTTAAGGTGAAAAGCTATTACACTGCTCTCTTTCCATGAAGATTAATCCTTTCACATATCAGGAGGCATTTGTGAGTTTTTTTTCAAATCTATTATTTAGAACATCAGAAATACCAGATGGAAATTTCTCACAATTTCATTATTGACAACATGCCAAAAATACAGAAAACTAATGATTTAATATCAAGTGGTTATCAATGAGTACTGAATATTTGAGAATTTTATGGTAAGTGAATTACATACAGAATTATATGGAGAATGTTATTTTGTTTCTCTGACAAACATTAGTGAAAGTCAGCACTTAGAAAAACTGAAGAAATTATGCAAGCCTCAAAACTTCCTTATAACTAAATTGATAAGGAGTTTGGGGATATGATTCCAAATCTTTTTCATATTTCATCAGATACTGATCAATACTCTAATTGAGAATGTGTGGAAGAAATAGCCAGTTAAAGTATATTCAGATTCTAATTGTTAGAGAAAATTGAAATGTTCCATTTTGATTGAAAAATTTCATTTCCATTTACCATTTAATTGAAATTCTGCTTTGATAAATTATTCTGTTTTGCTCTGCTGAAAAGAGGTGTTCACAATGCTTAGTTTTAGCAATTTTCACAACTGTCTTTATTCATTACATTCTACCTCTGGATGTGGACAAATAATTATCTATTTGGGTGAAGAAATTTTCAGGTTTATGCTATGATTTGAAATTACCAGTGTCTCTCAGTTTCATTTATTTTACATTTGCACCCCTGTGAACTAACAAAGCTTGACTCATTTGAAGATGTATGGACATAATACCTAGGTAACAATGGGATTCCAGGGCTTGCAGAGTTGCTCTAAGTTATGAGTTTTTCCAAAATGCTTTTGAGACAAAGAAAGACAGAGTTGGCACTTTTAAAGGATTCAGAGCAAGGAGAGTTGAGACAAAAGAACTGTCAGGTTTTGTCTTAAGCTATTGTTTTTTGGAAGAGAAGTTTTGTTCACTGTTTCAAAAGAAGGAATCTGGTGAAGAGCACTTAACACTAGCTTCTTAACTTAGACCAAAGCTTATATTATGGGGAAAGGAGTGTGGGGACATGCAGAAATAGCATCACAAGTAACACTTTAACCAAATGAAGTCCTTTCCAGCCTCAAAATGAAATTTAGTTGTTCTGTGCCTAAGTTTCCTCAACGATAATCTGGATATTTTAATAGCACCTTCTACAAAGGGTGTGAAAGTGAAGTCGCTCTGTTGTGTCCGACTCTTTGCGACCCCACAGACTGAGACTGCAGTCTACTAAGCTCCTCCGTCCATGGGATTTTCCAGGCAAGAATACTGGAGTGGGTTGCCATTTCCTTCTCTAGGGGATCTTCCCAACCCAGGGATTGAACCCAGGTCTCCCGCATTGTAGGCAGACACTTTACCGTCTGAGCCATGAGGGAAGTCCACAAAGGGTTTGGGGGAGCACTAAATGAGTAGACATAGGTAATGCATGTTATTAAGATATAATTGCATATGCCAAATTATTTTTAGAAAATGGCTTATATAAACAGTGCTGCGATGAACATTGGGGTACATGTGTCTCTTTCAATTCTGGTTTCCTCGGTGTGTATGCCCAGAAGTGGGATTGCTGGGTCATAAGGTAGTTCTATTTGCAATTTTTTAAGGAATCTCCACACTGTTCTCCATAGTGGCTGTACTAGTTTGCATTCCCACCAACAGTGTAGGAGGGTTCCCTTTTCTCCACACCCTCTCCAGCATTTATTGCTTGCAGATTTTTGGATCGCAGCCATTCTGACTGGTGTGAAGTGGTACCTCATTGTGGTTTTGATTTGCATTTCTCTAATAATGAGTGATGTTGAGCATCTTTTCATGTGTTTGTTAGCCATCCATATGTCTTCTTTGGAGAAATGTCTATTTAGTTCTTTGGCCCATTTTTTGATTGGGTCGTTTATTTTTCTGGAGTTGAGCTGCAGAAGTTGCTTGTATATTTTTGAGATTAGTTGTTTGTCAGTTGCTTCATTTGCTATTATTTTCTCCCATTCAGATGGCTGTCTTTTCACCTTGCTTATATTTTCCTTTGTTGTGCAGAAGCTTTTAATTTTAATTAGATCCCATTTGTTTATTTTTGCTTTTATTTCCAGAATTCTGGGAGGTGGATCATAGAGGATCCTGCTGTGATTTATGTCTGAGAGTGTTTTGCCTATGTTCTCCTCTAGGAGTTTTATAGTTTCTGATCTTACATTTAGATCTTTAATCCATTTTGAGTTTATTTTTGTGTGCGGTTTATAATAGCCAGGACATGGAAACAACCTAGATGTCCATCAGCAGATGAATGGATAAGAAAGCTGTGGTACATATACACAATGGAGTATTACTCAGCCGTTAAAAAGAATTCATTTGAATCAGTTCTGATGAGATGGATGAAACTGGAGCCGATTATACAGAGTGAAGTAAGCCAGAAAGAAAAACACCAATACAGTATACTAACACATATATATGGAATTTAGGAAGATGGCAATGATGACCCTGTATGCAAGACAGGGAAAGAGACACAGATGTGTATAATGGACTTTTGGACTCAGAGGGAGAGGGAGAGGGTGGGATGATTTGGGAGAATGACATTCTAACATGTATACTATCATGTGAATTGAATCGCCAGTCTATGTCTGACGCAGGATGCAGCATGCTTGGGGCTGGTGCATGGGGATGACCCAGAAAGATGTTCTGGGGAGGGAGGTGGGAGGGGGGTTCATGTTTGGGAATGCATGTAAGAATTAAAGATTTTAAAATTTAAAAAATAAAAAACTAAAAATTAAAAAAAAAAAAAAAAAGAAAATGGCTTATAATGGTTAGAGCTCTGCCTGAGTATTTATATTTGTAAAGACCAGAGAGTCAACAGTAACCACTTCAGGCATTCAAAGCAAATTAGAAAAAGAATGATATTGAATGACTATTGATCTCTTTCTACTAGTAGTTTCTATATTCTGAAAGGCAAATCTTACATGAAGATAAATATACTTCAAAGGTTCTTCTAAGTAGTTGTGTAAAACACACACATGTAGGCATGTACACATATTTCAATTTGCCCTTTCTACATCAGGAATGGCAAGTAGAACTCATTGATAGATTAGTAATGAATGCTTGCTGCACTGTGTTGAGAAAGATTCTTAGATCACATTCACAGTCGGTAAAATAGTGTCTAGAAAAGTCAGCAATAGTCACACTCAGGCAAGTGAAGGCAGCATGGCAACATATGCCAAGTATTTGCCTTCTCTGATTGATTTTAAAGCTGTTAGCACCCAAGCCAAGTCTCTACTTTTGAATCTTTTTAGGAGAGAAGAATGCAACTGTGGAAACACTCCCATCGACTTAGTAAGAGAAGTGTTTGGCTCAAGATGAGACTTGAAGTGCTGCTGCTGCTGCTAAGTCGCTTCAGTCGCGTCCGACTCTGTGCAACCCCATAAACAGCACCCCACCAGGCTCTCCCATCCCTGGGGTTCTCCAGGCAAGAACACTGGAGTGAGTTGCCATTCCTTCTCCAATGCATGAAAATGAAAAGTGGAAGTGAAGTCGCTCAGTCATGTCTGACTCTTCGGGACCCCACGGACTGCAGCCTACCAGGCTCCTCCGTCCATGGGATTTTCCAGGCAAGAGTACTGGAGTGGGGTGCCATTGAGAGCCTCATATTTTTCTGAAATCATGATGTCTGGGGTTGGTTCAGGGCTTATTAATTAGTCTGTGGAGCATTCCATTCATTTGCAACATGGTTTTCACTCTTCCACAATGTCTAAAAGCTCTTGAATTTGATAAGGAAGAGTTCTCCAATTCCTACTGTGATGAAAGAATGTTTATATTGAAACTAATTTATAGAGGCTACAGGCTAGTGCCCGAGACAGCTGTGTTTTCGCCAGAAGACCACTATAGCATTCACAAATGTCACACAGCACATTGGGAACACACCAGGCTCCTTCTGTCCAAGGGAAGTGGCTGCTGTTACTTAATCTGTATCCAAAGGGATAAAATATAGATGCTTCTAATGTTCTCCAGTAGGGGTGGGAAAAAGAGAGTTGATTACTTGTCACTGAACCCAGTTTCCTTTTTCTTATTTAATTTGCACATCTGAGTAAAACTGCAAAGACTTTAACATCTTTGGGCAAAAACATGAACTGGGAGATATGTAACTAGAAATCTCTATACTTTGGACTCACAAAGCATCTTTTAAACATTCTGAGCTTGAGAAGCAAATATATACATGATAAAGGTAAATTTTGTTTGAATAGTTTCTTTGAAGCTTACAGAGCTCATTTAACACATACATGCTTTTAATTTACAAAATTTGATAAGATATATATCTCCTAATTGATTTTTTAATTTGATGACCAGTGAATTTAAAGTTTTTTCATGTGCTTTTCTGGATAATTTGTATTTTTTAAAATAACAGATTTTTGTAGATATAATTTGCATACAACACAATTTAAAGTATATATTTCAATGATTTTAGGTATCTTCATATGCTTATGCAATCATCACCACAATCAACTTTAAAACAGTTTCATCACTCTAAAAAAAATCCCTCACACCCATTAGCAGTCACTCTTTACCCCCATCACCTCGTGTTCAGTCCTTGGCAATCACTCATCTATTTTCTGACTCCATAAGTTCACCTATTCAGGACACTTCATATAAATGGAATAATACCCTTTTGTGACTGGCTTCCTTCCCTTAGCATAAGATTTTCAAAGTCCATCCATGTTATAACATATATCAATACCTCATTCTTTTTTCAAAATATTTTATTTATTTATTTTGACTGTACTGAGTCTTAGTTACTGCATGGGAACTCTTAGTGGGATGTGGGATCTAGTTCCCTGACCAAGGATCAAACCCAGGTCCCCTGCATTGAGAGCATGGTGTCTCAGCCACTACACCACCAGGGAAGTCTCCACTCCATTCCTTTTTATTGATGAATAATGCTCCACTGTATGGATATAACACAATTTGTTCATCCATCCATCAGTTGGTAGACATTTAGGTTGTTTCTACTTTTTGATTATTATAAATAATTCTTCTATAAATATTTGTGTACAAGTTTTTGTGGGTATGCTTTCTTTTATCTTGGGTATATACCTAGCATTAGAATTGCTGGGTCTTATGGGAACTCTGTGTTTAATTACTTGAGGAACTGTCATAATGTTTTCCAAATGAACTGCCCATTTAAAAATCTCATCATCAGTGTTTGAGTGCTTCAGTTTCTCCACATCCTTGCCAGCAATTGTTATCTTTTTTATTACAGCCATCCTAGTGGGTGTGAAGTAAGTAGTAGCGCATTGTGGCTTTAGTTTGCATTTCCCTGCTAGCTAATGGTATTCAGCATCTTCTTATGTAATTATCAGCCACTTGTATATGTTCTTTGGAGAAATGTCTATTCAGATCCTGTGCCCATTTAAAAATTGGGTTATTTTTCTTTTAATATTGAGTTGTAAACCTTATTTAAATATCTGGATAAAAGTCCTTTATTAGATATATGATTTGCAAATATTTTTCTTTCATTCTATGGATTATATTTTTTACTTTGCAGGACAAAACTGTTTATGAAGTGCAATTCATCTATGTTATCTTTTGTCACTTGTGATTTTGATGTCATATCTAAGAAACAATTGCCTAAACCAAGGTCAAAAGCTTTACAGCTATGTATTTTTCTAAGTGTTTTATAGTTCCAGGTCTTATAATCTGGTCTTTGGTCCACTTTGAGTTAATTTTTTACATATCTAGTGGATAATTTGACTTTCTTATTTTGTAAATTGCCTTTTGTGTCCCATGTTTTCTTTTCCAGTCAGGTAATTTTTCCCAGCTATTTTAAAATGCTCTTTGCATTGTATTTTTGTCATTCATGTTGTAGATATTTTTCATACTTTATTGTTCAGGGATGATGAGAATACCAAGGTTCTGAAAAATCTTCAGAGGCTTCTTCACAATCACAGGGCTAATGCAGTTGTTATTAAAGTCTAAGTCTTTTCATTCTATAACTCATGCTCTCCAGCTTAAAAGTCCTGACAAAGCATAATCAGGTTTTCAGTTTGCGGGGCTTCCCTGGTGGCTCAGTGGAAAAGAATTTGACTGCCAGTACAGGATATGCGAGTTCCATCCCTGGGTTGGTAAGACCCTCTGGAGAAGGAAATGGCAACCCACTTCACTATTCTTGCCTGGGAAATCCAATGGACAGAGGAGCCTGGTGGGCTGCATGCCATGAGGTTGCAAAAGAATCAGACACAACTTAGTGACTAACAACAATAATGCAATATGTTATTAACAATAGCCTAGATCAATATAGCTCAAGGCAAACTAGAGAGATAGTCAAGATTAGTGGTAAGAAACTACATCCAAAGTATTCAGAATTTAAAGCAAAATCACCAGCGTCAGGCCCAAGGGTTGGAATGTCCTGTGCCAAAGTCAGAACCCTGGACAGCTCAATATGAGCATTAGCCAAAAACTCGTTTTCTTCTAACTTTAGACTGTAAACACTGCAACCCCAGATTAGTTGTTGACTCATACTTTATTGGATTAGTTCCAATTTAAGAGGCTCTGGCTTTACTCATGTGCCCCAACCTCTCTTGGGGAAGAGGGTTATACCATCTTTCATCACCCATCTTCCAAGGGTCTGTAGTCTTGTCAGATGACACGCCTTCATCTTTGGGCCCGAAAGATATGTTAGGAAATCCCAGTCCTGGGGATTCTATGGGGGTTATCCTGGTCTGAGGAGAAAATGTTTTCTTTCTTTTCTTTCTTGAAGCTCTTTATCCATAAAAAAGTTTATTCATCAAATTTAGGGACTAGTCAAGAAATTCACTCTAAGTGGGAGCCTGAAATAGTACTTGCCAAGAAGCTTACGTTTACATGAAAGTGCCAAGGGGGTTAAGGGGAATATTGAGGCAAAAGGGTCAGAGCCAGGCTATACTTACAATTCCATATACACCATGCTATAATAGCTTGACCACTATTGTCACAGAGCAGAAAGGACCATGCCAACTCTGTGGCTTGTATGCTTTATGAACTGTCCTATTGTTGATCATCTATATCACTGAGCCATATTTTGTTACAGATATAAGAGAGTGATAAATCAAGATAAGCCTATCATAACTGGGAAAATAACCTAAGTGAAGTTCCTGATGATAGTAGAAGGTTCCAGACAGATGTCCCTAGCGTGGAGATGGTTTATGATACCTACACACAGTCAGTAAAAAGAAACACTTACTTGAATAAATAAGCAAAAGGGAGAACACTGGGCTCTGTGTCTTTGAAACAGGCTAACATCCTAGAATATCAGTCAAGGGGTTAGCTCTGTTTTAAAAACAATAGGCCAACTGTCTTATATAGAGAATCAATTACTCTGCAGAAACATCTAGATGATACTGTGAAATAATGTTATTCTTCAACAGAATCAAGGTTTCCTATACAACTTTACTTTGGAGACTAGAAATATCTTGCAGACAAATGTTGCTCCTACTCTAATTTGTCATTGGTGTTGGAAATTCAGCGTTCTTATTTTATACATTTGGAAGGTCAAGACTGCAGTAAATGGTAGTATCCCCCCAAAAAGGTAACTCAGTATTCACAGTATTACTATCTTATAGTGAGTTATCAGACAGCTCTACTAAGTTAAGCTTAGATTTTGATAAGAGGAAGAGAAGAGCCAGCACTTCATGCTTCCCAGGGAGAACAGTCCACAGGATTGCAACTGCAGCCCCTTTGGAGTCAAAGGAAGATTCTCAACTTTACCAGGGCTGAATATAGTTCAGCAAATTATGGGCATGCTCAACAAGCCTTGCAAACCGTGACAGTGTAGCAGAAACTATCTCTGCAATTGTGAAAATGTTTATAATGGTCCATCAACTTACCACTAAACCATTTGGAACACACAGCTCTGTAGATTGTCATAGAGGGGGAAAAGGGAAGAAAGAGTGTAAAATTCCCATCTGTTCCAAAATACCTCATAATGAACGTTTCACATATAACTTCTTACAGAATATTGGTCAGAACAGGTTATATGCCCCAAGTCTAGAGGATACTGGGAAATATAAAGAGGGGATATTTGGTAAGTCTTAACAAACTGTTCAAATATTCACTTCAGGCACTTTGAGAATATAAAGATGAATCAATTTTTCAAGATGTTTATAATCAGATCATGGCGATAATAAAATGTGTCCAAGAAAAATCAAAATCTGAGGTAGAAGATTATAAGCATGAGGAAAAAGGCTCAGATACAGTGATGTGGCAAGTTACTGCCAAGCGCAGATATCAAGGGCTTCCCTAAAACCTCAAATAGCCAAAGTAATCTTGAGAAAGAAGAGTGGAACTGGAGGAATCAACCTGCCTGACTTCAGGCTCTACTACAAAGCCACAGTCATCAGGGCAGTATGGTACTGGCACAAAGACAGACATATAGGTCAATGGAACAAAATAGAAAAATAAATCCAGAGATAAATCCACGCACCTATGGACACCTTATCTTTGACAAAGGGGGCAAGAATATACAATGGATTAAAGACAATTTCTTTAACAAGTGGTGCTGGGAAAACCGGTCAACCACTTGTAAAAGAATGAAAGTAGAACACTTTCTAACAACATACACAAAAATAAACTCAAAATGGATGAAAGATCTAAATGTAAGACCAGAAACTATAAAACTTCTCGAGGAGAACATAAGCAAAACACTCTCTAACATGCATCACAGCAGGATCTTCTATGACCCACCTCCCAGAATATTGGAAATAAAAGCAAAAATAAACTAATGGGACCTAATTAAAATAAAAAGCTTCTGCACAACAAAGGAAACTATAAGCAAGGTGAAAAGACAGCCTTCAGAATGGGAGAAAATAATGGCAAATGAAGCAACTGACAAACAACTAATCTCAAAAATATACAAGCAACTCCTGCAGCTCAATTCCAGAAAAATAAACAACCCAATCAAAAAATGGGTCAAAGAACTAAATAGACATTTCTCCAAAAAGACATACAGATGGCTATCAAACACATGAAAAGATGTTCAACATCACTCATTATTAGAGAAATGCAAATCAAAACCACAATGAGGTGCCATTTCACACCAGTCAGAATGGCTGCGATCCAAAAGTCTGTAAGCAATAAATGCTGGAGAGGGTGTGGAGAAAAGGGAACCCTCCTACACTGTTGGTGGGAATGCAAACTAGTACAGCCACTATGGAGAACAGTGTGGAGATTCCTTAAAAAACTGGAAATAAAACTGCCTTGTGACCCAGCAATTCTACTGCTGGGCATACACACCAAGGAAAGCAGGATTGAAAGAGACACATGTACCCCAATGTTCATTGCAGCACTGTTTATAATAGCCAGGACATGAAAGCAACCTAGATGTCCATCAGCAGATGAATGGATAAGAAAGCTGTGGTACATATACACAATGGAGTATTACTCAGCCATTAAAAAGAATACATTTGAATTAGTTCTAATGAAGTGGATGAAACTGGAGCCGATTATACAGACTGAAGTAAGCCAGAAAGAAAAACACCAATACAGTATACTAATGCATATATATGGAATTTAGAAAGATGGTAACGATAACACTGTATGTGAGACAGCAAAAGAGACACAGATGTATAGAACAGTCTTTTGGACTCTGTGGGAGAGGGCGAGGGTGGGATGATTTGGGAGAATGGCATTGAAACATGTATAATATCATATATGAAATGAATCGCCAGTCCAGGTTTGAGGCATGATACTGGATGCTTGGGGCTGGTGCACTGAGACGACCCAGAGGGATGGTACGGGGAGAGAGGAGGGTGGGAGGTTCAGGATGGGGAACACGTGTATACCTGTGGCGGATTCATGTTGATGTATGGCAAAACCAACACAATATTGTAAAGTAATTAACTTTCAATTAAAATAAATAAATTTATATTTTAAAAAAACTTCATGGGAAGCAAGGTATTTGAGCAAGGCTTTGGAAACTAGGATTTATATGTAGGGGACTGATGAATAGAGATCATTCTGATCTAAGAAATAGCCAGGGCATGGAAGAGTACAATTATAGAGCACTTACAGAGATGAGTGACTAGGTACATTTTTCTAGAGCTAAATGTAGGTAAAGTGGGAATTAAAAATAGAAAAATTGGTTGGGCTCAGGTTGTGAAGGACCTAGATGCCAGGTTTGTCTTTGGATTTTTTTTTTAAGAGTTTTAATGAGACATAAATAGATGTCATTCAGGAAAAGACAGCAGCAATTAAAATGGATATGAGAGGAAGAAAACTAATGGTAAGGAGGCCAACTAGCAGGCTATTAAAGTTGTTTTGATGCAGGGCACTGAGAAAGAGGAAATAATAATATAAATGGGGGGACAAATACTAGAAATATTTCAGTCAACTGAACTCGGTACCTGACTGAATGCAGGAAGAGTAAAAATTGATCCAAAGAATTTGGGGACAGATCATTCATAAATGTCATTAATGGACATTTTTAAACACAGGAAGAAAAGCTGGCTGTAGAAGAATAGCTAGTTAATGTTTGGCCAAGCAGAACCTAAAGTATAGATGAGACGCTTAGGTGAAGGTATCTAGCTGACTACTAGAATACGAAAAGGAGGTTAAAGAAGGAAAGGAGGTCAAAACCAAAGTTGATGATTGAAAGTTAGGAGTCATCTAGGTAGGGGGAATGATCCAAGTTATAAGATTGGATGAATCTGCCAGGAGACGGGGGAGACAGTATATAGAGATATGAGAAGCTGGCCAAGAGCGCATCCTTAAGAAATATTTATTTGAGTTCAAAGAAGAAGAAAGAAGACAGAGGGAGGGAGCACACTCAAGGGAGTAATTTCAAATGTGGGCACTTTCAACAATGTTTAGTCCCACGAAAAGCATGATGATAATGAGACTAAATTGGTTATTGAATTTGGCCACTAGGAGGGATAGGGAAGAAAGGTGATACTTGTTTAAAGAAATAAAGGGATTAAAGGAAAGTGTGGGCTTTTAGAAAAAAGACAGGAGAAACATATAGGCTAAGGGGGAGAATGCAATGGAGGGTGGGGGGCACTGTAGATTCAAGAAGGACAGGAAATAATTGATGAAGCCAGTGGATGAAGACAGAATCAGCACCTGGTTCTCCTTGCCCCCTATACCTATTGCCCCAAAGAACCAACTACCCCTCTCTTTGTCTTTGCCTATGTATTAATACTAATTCATTTTATCTGGACACACAACAACATTACTTTCTGATCTGTTCCTGCCTTCCTTGGATCCTGACTGCTGCTCTGGATCCTGGAAAGCTCTCCTTGCAGCAGATGCTTGATACTTACCTCTGATACATTGGCCTCCCTCTTTGTCCACAACTCACACTCACTTCTAGACTTTTGTCAGCTTTCATCTAGCCTAGAAAAAAATCCTACCCAACCTAGTCTCTCCATAGGACCTCCATAGGACTAGGTACAGGCCCTTGAGGGTAAGGATTAAACTTAGAATGTAGAAAACCTAATTCTTTTTCAGAGATAGAAAAAAAGAGACTACAAGGGAGATGAAGAAAAGTTCGAACTAGAGATGAGGGAGATTCATGTCAGATGGTTAAGCGTAAGGCAGTCATCTGCAAAGTATGACGGTGGCAACAGTAAGATTTCAGAAGAAAGATTGCTTATAAGCTTAATATTTATAATTTGCATTGCTTTTTCTAATTGACTGCTATTATACTGGGCTGGCAAAAAATTCATTCTGATTTTCCTGTAAGATATTATGGAAAAAGGAGAATGTACTTTCTGGCCAACTCAATAATTTTATAGTACATTTTTCTCAGCTCTGCTAGACTCTGATTCTTCAAATGGAGAATTACAAAATTATCAAAGAGCTTTCTGACTGCTCTTTATCAAAGGCATTCTAATATGCTCTCTCTTTGGAAGGCAATATTGTCAAATGAATAATCAACTTGAATTTTCATCAAAGTGTTTTAAGGTGTTCTGTTTCTAAAAGTTCTTCAATAACTCCAGTGGAGTAAATGTTAAATGTCCACAATAGTCATGCCACTTAGTACACATCTATCCAAAACAAACAGATAAGCAAACAAAGAAAACCACGTGAGACTGACTTTCCAGATTGGATTGGTTAGGGATTCTGAAGTCAGGCAGAATTTGATTATCTATTGCATCACTTACCAACAGTACAGCATAGCAAGAAAGAGCAGAAGGGCATTGTGCTATCAGACTTCCTGGGTCCAAATTGACTCTCTGACCTATTCAACTCAGGGAAATAACTCCCCAAAGCCTCAGTTTCTGTTATCTGTGATACTAATACAAGCGGACTCATCATGTAGACACATAAGACTACGGTGAAGGTTGCATGAGGTGGGTCATACATGTAGGGCTAACAACATGAGCTCTGTGTCATGCTGTTTGGATACCAGCTCTATCATGGGCTAATTCTGAGAGCTTGGGTAAGCTACTCTCTATGCCTCAGGTTCCTCATCTGGAAAATCAGAAAGATAGTATGTCTTCCACAGGACTGTTGTAAAGATTGAAAGGACTTAGGGGATTCTCTGGTGGCCCAGCGGATAAGAATCTGCCTGCCAGTGCAGGCGACATGGGTTCAATCCCAGGTCTGGGAAGATTCCACATGCCACGGGGCAACGAAGCCCATGCTCTAGAGCCTATGAGCTACACCTACTGAGCCCAAGTGAAGCCCACTGAAGCCCAACCGCCTAGAGCCTGTGCTCGGCAGCAAAAGAAGCCACTGCAATGAGAAGCCCGCCCACGGCAAGGAAGAGGAGCCCCTGCTCGCTGCAACTAGAGGAAAGCCCTCACAAAGCAACAAAGACCCAGAGCGGCCATAAATAATTCTTAAGAAATATAAAGGGCTTAGCATAGTGTCTAATGCATAATGACTTTTAAAATAAATACTATTGTTTGGTATTCAACACAATGCCTGATATTGTATTGTCAGCACTCAATAAATTGTTCTAAATTATTCTAAAGGGAAAGCTTTTAGTGTCTCTTTAAGACTATTTTGCGTGCGTGCTAAGTCACTTCAGTCATGTCCAACTCTGTGTGACCCTGTGGACTGTAGCCTGTCAGACTCCTCTGTCCATGGCATTCTCCAGGCAAGAATACTCGAGTGGGCTGCCATGCCCTTCTGCAGGGGATCTTCCCAACCAAGTGATCAAACCTGTGTCTCTTATGTCTAACCTGCATTAGAAGGCGGTTCTTTACCACTTTCACGTTCACTTTTCACTTTCTTTGCCACTAGCGCCACCTGTGAAACCCCAACACTACTTTGATTCCTTTATAAATAGTGGTTTACCTAAAGCCTAGTTGACAATACACACGTTCCAGCTACCACTAATGGGATACATTTTCACACAGTTGTAGAAAGTTGAGTTGCTGAAAACTAAATTATCCAGAAATGAAGTATATTTAACACTGCTCTTGAGAAGGACATATACATAGCACAAACAGAGCAAGATTTTAAGTAGGAGCTCTGACATGAAGAAAAAAGTGAAATAATTGCAAACTGAAGAAACACTATAAAAAGCAATGGATGCAGAGCCAGAGGCAATGATGCCCCTCTGCTTGGTTACAAAAATGCTAAGAAACAGTAGTGGTGGGTAGACCAGTTGGACCCACTGCCAGGAGTTCTCCTATGAAAGTACATTGTAAAGACTGATACATTTGACTAACAGTTATTTTGGTCCTGTAATAATGAACTTCTTCCTATATATTGTGTTACTCATTTCAGTTAGCTCAGTCGGTCTGGATTAGAATAAAGCCACTCTAGATAATGCGTTTAAGGAATGTCTGAATAGTTGGTCCTTCTGCGCTACCTAATAGGATATAGTTGTGATTCTGTCCAGATTACTGTGCCTGCTGACTGAAGCTGATTCAGTGCCCCTTAAATACCAGCTCAGGTGTGACTATAATTTTTCTCAAACTTGGTGGCCTTCTCAGGCACCATCTTAAACTGATGCACTTAGGCTAAACTGACTCTAGCCTTTTTCTTCCTCTTTGAATTTGGGCAGACAAATCACTATGCCATGTACGAGCTCCCACTGGAGAAATGTGGAGAAGGGCATGGCAACCCACTCCAGTATTCTTGCTTGGAGAATCCCCATGGACAGAGGAGCCTGGCGGGCTATAGTCCATGGGGTAGCGAAGAGCTGGACATGACTGAGTGACGAGGCATACGGAGCACTGGAGGAAGGGAATGGAAAAATCCAGCCTTCATGCAATGAGCCCCTAACAAAGGACTGATTTCATCAGGGAGCAATCCTAGAACCTGCCTTGAGCATTCTACAATTCAACAACTTCTACCAACCTAAGAAGCTTTTGGAACTATACACTTTGATAACTAAGGACCACATCTACTTCTACCCAATGTTTCCCCATACTTAAAGCATTCCCTGGAGTTCCATGCCCACTGCATTCTGTGAGAATGGCATTCCCAGGAACCAAACACTGCAGCAGACTTCAACACCCCCACTGGAATTGAAACTACAAGAGGCCAACCTTGAGAACTATCTACTCATGATAAGTACTCTGTTTCTCTAAAAGACCATAAACCTGAGTGTAATATATATCCCATTTTTTTCCTTTCGGTCTCATAATTTGTGGTCTGCCTCATAGCTGGCATTTTGCTTCCTTAAAAAGGTCTGCGGTTTTTCTGGACTCTGTCCAAAAGCCAGCAGCCAAGGAAAATGTTCCTGAGATATGCAGGAAGTATCAGAAGTTCCAGTACACTTAGAGTACCATGGAAGCTACCACTGGTTCTGGGAGCCCCACTTCTTATGGGAGTGTTCATCTCTCTGAGAATACAAA
Organism: Ovis canadensis; assembly: GCF_042477335.2. NCBI lineage: Eukaryota > Metazoa > Chordata > Mammalia > Artiodactyla > Bovidae > Ovis > Ovis canadensis. The sequence continues at coordinate 82,465,733 of NC_091251.1, forward strand.
TTCAGGTATTCTGAGACTTCCTCCCAACCAGTCTGTGGCAGTGCTCCAACTGAGGAACATCACTCTTTACATGCTGAATTGAAGTGTAATCATATTCTGGATGATTTTTTTTCACAACTCCAGGGAGTTCTGGCCCATTCTCTCATATGACACGGAATTGCTGCTAGCAACACTGGCTCTTTGATGAGCTGAATCAACCCAAATATGAGACTATAAATGTCAGTTCTCCGGAATCATCTTCCCTTAAAACATTCCATGACAGGGGGCAGGCCACCAAGCTCCAACAGTCAGTAGTACTTTTGGGGTTTGCGGAATATTACAGGAGAGACGTGGGAGGGATATATAAATATACTTCCTGCCATATTTCTTCATCCTGACTTCCAAGCTTACCGAACTGCTTAAGAAAAATAAGCCAAGCATCATTAAAGGCCCAAAAGACATTTACAAACCACAAAGATGGTCCACCTTGCATCTATTCTAGTACACCCAGAATATCAAGGTCCTTCCCCTGACCTCAAGCATATTGTTCTGAATATACCATGGAAGAATAATTCTCAAAGTATGTTCTAGATACCAGCTATATCATAATCACTTGACATTATTGCTTAATAGGCTTACTCCTGGGTCCTACCCCAGACCTACTGAGTTTGATTCACTGAAAATAGGCTCAGGAATATGCAATTTAAATAAGCAGCTCAAATTATCCTTATATTCACTAAAACTTGAAAATTACAGCTATAGAACCATCTTTCCTAACTCAGTCCTGACTCAGCATTTTCACAAAATTTATTCCACAAATTTACCACTCCCATCCTTTGCCCTTCCAACCACCCAAAGTTACATGAAATGGGACAGGAAGCCCTTAACAACCAAAGGACAGAAATCCTGAAAGTATTATTTGGAAGAGGGCCATGTTTCCAATAAGGATAAAACCAGGTTATTCCAACCAAGAACAACATCCGGTTGTCCAAAAATTAAGACAAAGATCCATTCACTGGTTCTAAGTCTCTCCTGGTGCAGAAGAGAGAATTTGTAAGTTCAGGCTGACTGGATGGAGGTGACAGTCAGGGATCAGGATTCATTTTTATCACTTAGACAGAAATTCTCCCTGTAGTGGGTGAAATGACCATTGGCAGGACATAATATCCATCCCACTAGACTATTCAGTTCAGCCAGGAGCAATAGAACCTTCTTTGCTGATAGTTCTGAGGAGAATGCCCTGAAGAGGACTTCCATTACCTAGACTCGGGGTGATAAGTGAGGTCCTTTAGGATGAAAGTGAAAGTGAAAGTCACTCAGTCGTGTCTGACTCCTTGTGACCCCAAGGACTATATAGGCCATGGAACTCTCCAAGCCAGAATACTGAAGTGGGTAGCTTTTCCCTTCTCCAGGGAATCTTCCCAACCCAGGGATCAAACCCAGGTCTCCCGCATTGCAGGCAGATTCTTTACCAGCTGAGCCACAAGGGAAGCCCTTTAGAAAGAAAGTTGGTTATAACGCAGGACAGCATGACCAACTTGTCCCAGTTTGCCTGGAGTCCTTCCAGTTTTAAAGCTGAGGGTTTGTGCTCGAGGGAAGCCCCTCACTTTCAGGCAAACCTGGAAGACTGATCACCCTAGGTGGAATCAGCCTTTTTTCTATATGGAATGAGTTCTCCACATGAAAGAGCACTTCTGTTATAAAATGAAGGGGGAAGAGAGGCTTCACCCAGGCCTGGTCCACTTGGTACCTAGTTCAAAGCATGATAAAAGCCCCCATCTGCCCCTCTTCTCTATGGCAACAGTGAGGCAGTTTGTCTTTCAGATCAAACTAGGGCTGTGAGACTGGCCCAGGCCATCACCTGAAAGGGTTTCATCCCTCACTAATCTCTATCAGGACCTGACATTTATCTCTCAAGATTATTTGCACCCTCTCTAGATCCTTACTTGTTCATAGTTCCTGGCCTTGATCTGACTTCTGTCTGATGATGTGGCAGCTTACTCTGTTGCTCTCTTCCTTAGATTCACCCTGCTTTCTGGCTTCTGTCTTTGTAACTGATTTGCATACTTCTCTTATGTGATTGTTGCATCTTGCTTGCATTTGGTTTGATGTTCTTTCAAGAGAGTCTTTGCAGTTCATCTGCAGCTAAGGTTTACCAAAGCCTCCCAACTCAGGCAGTTTACCACTGGCCCCATCTGTTATCACATGAAATTCAACATGGCTGTCCATCAAAATCAGTCCCAAACTGTGAGATAGGAGATTAATCCTTATAGTCACAGCTGTAAGCTCTCTGACTTCACACACACTTAGACACACACAGTGCAGGCACTATTATTTCCGTTTCACAAATGAGGACACTAAGGCTTTAGACCTAGAGGAGTGAAGTAACTGGCCCAAACTCACCAAGTCAATTCTGAAGTTAGAATTCAAAATTTTAAGCTGACTCCATTAGGCAATATGACGGTGGTAACTGGTTGAAATATCACAAACTGGTTGTAATATCACAAACGGCAACTTCTGAAGACTATTTTTTAAAGTTCTGCTCAATGTGTATATCTATCCTTTTATTATTGGCACTCAACAATGTTAAACACTTACGTGGAATTTTTCAGAATTTAAGCACCCCACTCCAGTACTCTTGCCTGGAAAATCCCATGGACGGAGGAGCCTGGGGGGCTGCAGTCCATGGGGTTGCTAAGAGTCGGACACGACTGAGCGACTTCACTTTCACTTTTCACTTTCATGCATTGGAGAAGGAAATGGCAACCCACTCCAGTGTTCTTGCCTGGAGAATCCCTGGGACGGGGGAGCCTGGTTGGCTGCCGTCTGTGGGGTTGCACAGAGTCGGACACGACTGAAGTGACTTAGCAGCAGCAGCAGCAACCATCAAAAAAAAACCACACTCCTTTATAACATCTTATAGTAGTAACAATTTTAGTTTTGCAAACTCAGGAGAAAAGAAAAGAAAGAAAACAGTATGACAGAAATGCCATCTAAAATCCCCAGAAACCTGATTTATTATCATTCTAAAACAATGGGCTTCCTTGGTGGCTCAGCTGGACAAGAATCGGCCTGCAATGAGGGAGACCTGGGTTCGATCCTTGGGTTGGGAAGATCCCCTGGAGAAGGGAGTGGCTACCCACTCCAGTATTCTGGCCTGGAGAATTTCATGAACTGTATAATCTATGGGGTCAAAAAGAATTGGCAAAATGACTGAGTAACTTTCACTCACTCACTCAAAGGAGAGAGAGAATGGAGTAGCAAAGAAATTATCTCATCCATGTTCTAAGACTGGTGTCTAGAGTCTATCCCTTACCTCTCCTGATAACAACTGATAAATAAATGAACACTATAATCTAACAACTAATATAAAATAAATAAAACTAATTTCTAACTCTGCAACTTCAATAGCAAAGAAATTATTTTAAAATGTATTTTAAGCTTGTTTCCCAATAACTAATGGAGTAGCATCTAGGTTTAGAATTGTACGTTTATTTACTTTCAACCATGGATATTATACCTTTTCTATTCATGGGCTAAATATTGTTCTAAACCAGTGGTTCTCAGTGTGTAGCCAGTAATGCTTGGGGTTTATGAGGTCAAAACTGAAATGATAAAATATTCAATTGTTTCATTCTCATTCCCTTGTGGAGAATGAGAAGCTACATGATCTGAGATTCTGTAACAGACTAACTGCAAAAGCAGATATGAGAATCCAAATATCTTCCTTTATGTCAGACACTGAATAGTTTTTTAAAAATGTAAAACAATGCTGTTTCTCACTAAAGCTTTTTTCAGAAAATACCATTATATTTCATAAATGTATGTTTATGTTACCATGATCTGTGTTTAATAAACATGCTTTAAATTTCTGAGCTGTAATTTTGAATTAAACGATAATTATTAAACTGATATAATGCGCATAAACAAAAGTTCTTTGGAAAGTGTGTTAGTCACCCAGTTGTGTCCCATCAGACTGTAGCCCATCAGTCTCCTCTGTTCATGGGATTTCCCAGGCAGGAATACTGGAATGGGTTGCCATTTCCTTCTCCAGGGGATCTTCCCAACCCAGGGATCAAACCCAGGTCTCCTGCATTGCAGGCAGATTCTTTACTATCTGAGCCACTAGGGAAGTCCAAAGTTCTTTGGGGTCCTCAATAATTTTTAACAGTATAAAGGAGACAAAAATGTTTGAGTATAGCTGTTCTAATTAGGATATTTTTGTGGTAAAGTTCTAAATTAAAATCTCTCTCTAGTAAACATGCTTTGAAATTCTAGAAAACAGGGAAAGTTAGGGATATTCTACAAATTAATCTGGTGTATTATTATTACAGAAAAAAAGAGAAACACAGTAAACTTGTGATTTGAAATAACTGTCTCATTAAGAGTGCTCATCAATGTCCAGCCTCGCTCTCATGGGAGCCTCTGTTTCTATGGCTCTGGGGCTTCCCTGGTGGCTCAGCATTACCAATCTGCCAGCAATATAAAAGACAAAGGAGGCATGGGTTCAATCCCTGGGTCAGGAAGATTCCCCTGGAGGAAGGCATGGCAACATACTCCAGTATTCTCGCCTGGAGAATTCCATGGATGGAGGAGCCTGGTGGGCTACAGTCCCTAGGGTCACAAAGAATAGGACACAACTGAAGTGACTTTGGCCCACATGCCCACATTTATGGCTCTAGTAACATTCATATTGATTAGCAACTCATTTAAATTGAAATAAGAAATAAAACCCAAAGGAAGAAAATTAGTAACAAAATCTGAGAATATTTTTAAAGCCTTAAAAAAAATAAGCCTTTTTTCTTTAAATGGAATATCCAGTAGGAAAATTCTTTATGGCAACTGAAAGAAATGAGGTATTCAAAACAAGATTTGGCAGATAAACTCAATAATCACTTCAGCTGAATATGGAAGAAGCAAAAGTGAAAAAGTAAAGATTTTGGAAGGACTGAGGCTGAAGCTCAAGCTCCAGTACTTTGGCCACCTGATGCGAAGAGCAGAGTCATTGGAAAAGACCCTGATGCTAGGAAACACGGAAGGCAGAAGGAGAAGGGGGAAACAGAGGATGAGATGGTTGGAAGGCATCATTGACTCAATGGACATGAGTTTGAGCAAGTGCTGGGAGATAGTGAAGGACAGGGAACCCTGGCACGCTGTAATCCATGGTGTCACAAAGAGTCGGACACGACTGAGTGACTGAACAAGGGCAAGGAGCAATGCATACAACTGAAGGTATCATCTGCAGTCATTTCATTTATCCTCTCTTCTCCATTTGCTGGCCTACAGCTTCATAAGGGGCTGAAATCTTTTCTCATGTATTTTCTCATTGAATCTGATCCAGCGGCTGCTGAAATAGTTCTAAATGAGAATTGCAACCATGATTACGCTGGCTAAAAAGTTTGATGTGGGAAAAGCAACTATGATTCCTTTAAAGTCATCATTTTTATTCAGATATCATTTTAACTAAGCCAGTTTGGTTAGTAAAAGAATATTGGCAGCATTTCAGGAATTATTTCCAGGGGCTGCTGTAATAAGAAGGAGTCTTAACTGTTCTTCATTTCACAGCACACGTGTTGAATAATCACTGTGTGGCAAGTGTGCTCCTGAGACCTGAAGGCAGGAGAAGACTGAGAGAGACCCTGTCCCCTTAGAGCCACCAGTCTAGTGGACAAAACTACAGTAGGACTCCGGCTGACATGGTGTTTCCTCCCCATTTATTTGATTGCTTGACATTTTATTTCCCCTGGCTGGTACCTCTCTCCTTCCCTTTCTTAGACAAACCTAAACTGTCTACTAATGCATTCATTTATTAAATTAAAGTAAATTCATTTTGAGAATTTTGCTGTAACTGTTTAGATTATTGAAGTCACTCCAAGGTGCTATAAAACCTCAACTGGAAACCCATTTACTTATCATCAGGCTTCAAGTCTCCACACAATTTAAAGAATTTTCTAGAAACAGCAATGCTTTTTGTTGGAACAGAAGTTAAGGCTATGATTGTGGGAGGGAGGATGAGAAAATTTTTATTTCAACTGTTAGAAAGTATCTTGAGAAAGTAGGTAAATTTTTTTGAAGAAAAGCAGGAAGAGTATGGCTTTAAGATTTTGTATTTCTGTAATCTTGATCCTTGGATATTTGCCTTAGATTTCATAGCCTTAGAGTAGCAGTGCATTTTAGTTAAAATATCAAACATCTGCTTATTCAAATACTCTACTAAATTTGTGTCTGGCAAACATAAAAGCAATAAAACATAGGTCCTTTCCTTCTGGATGTTTATAGATATTTAGGAAGACAAAATGATTAAATGGCAAAAAAGTAGACTAGCCAAAAAAGGAGAAATAGAGTTCTCCCTCCATTTAGCCCATTTTAAATCTAGAAATTTGGCCACATTAAGAGAAATTTTGGATTTAATACATTTCTTGAACACACGACAACTCAAATGTAATAACTAGGCATTTAAATATGTGCACATAAGAATATGAGATTGGGAAACTGGAATAAGAAAAGTCACGTCAAGTGATCTGGTTATAAGCCTAGATTGAGGGGACCTTTCTACTGTGGCAGAAGCCTCTCTTAGTGTTACACAACCATAGTTCCAGTACTCCATACTGTTATAATTCTAGGGTCACATAACCCATTTGCATCTCTATCTTCTGAAACATTAAATGTCAGTAGATCTTGAAATAAAGACTATTAGTTTCCTTATTATCCATTTCCTTTTCTTCTATAGTAGTAAGAATCTACTAAGTGGTGATCATTTTCAACACATATAGTAGATTCTTACTAAGAATTTTCAATTTTCTAAGGTCAATCCATGTTCCAGACTCAGGTATCAAACCTGTGTCTCCTGCATTGGCAGGTAGATTCTTTACTGCTGAGCCACCAGGGAAGTATACACACACACACACACACACACACACACACACACATAAAATTTTGAGCCGTGAAAAAGAATAAAGTCTTGCCATCTGCAACGACATGGATTGAACCTTCAAGCATCATGCTAAGCAAAGATATAGAGAACAGATTGGTGGTTGCCAAAGGTGGAGGATGGGGGGAGGTACAGTGAAAGGGTAAATGGAGTCTAAAGTACAAACTTCTAGTTATGAAATAAATAAGTAATGAGGAAGTAATGCATTGCATGGCAACTGTAGTAAATAATGCTGCATTGTACATTTAAAAGTGGCTAAGAGGGTAAATCTTAAAAGCTTTCATCAAAAGAAAAATATTCTGTAGCTAAGTATGATGATGGATATCAACTAGACTTCCTGTGGTGATCATTTCATAATACATACAAATATCAGATCATTACATTGTACATCTGAAACTAATAAAATGTTGTATGCCAATTATATTTCAATTAAAAAAATATTTTTCTGATGATAATAAACTTGATTTAGTAAATGTTATTTTACCCATTTCTTTTTACTTTTTTGCTATGGCTAATAGAACATTTAAAATTAAATATATGCATATGAGACTAAGAGATACAAAGAACTGTCTATAAATTAGGTAAGCAACAAGGATATATTGTACAACACATGGAAACAGAGTCATTATTTTGTAATAACTTTAAATGGAGTATAATCTATAAAAATGTTGAGTCACTATGTTGTACAACTGAAACTAATATAATATTGTAAATCAACTTTATTTTAATAATAAAATAAATAAAAACTTTAAAAATAAATTACATATATGACCCACATTTTATTTCTAATAAACAGAATTGATCTATAATAAAATATAAACTTTTAAACATAGGGTTCAGTAGCTATATTCACTGAAGATTGAAAAAAAGGCCAAAAAAAAGGTAGAGTTTATAGCATTTTAGATTTAGGCCAGGTTTGGGGGTAAATGGGGTTCTGGAAGATTGCTAGCATATCTTTTAAATAAAAAGTATCTAGGATGATTTTTATTTTTACTTTTTTTTTTTTTTTGGCCATGCCACACAGCATGCAGGATTGGCATCAGTATGTGGGATCCTAGTTCCCTGACCAGGACTCAAACCTGTGCCTCCTACAGTGGAAGTACAGAGGCTTAACCACTAGACTTCCTGGAAAGTCCCTGGGATGGTTTTAACGTGACTCTGTTTTAAGATAAAAGGTGAGCTAAATGGCCAAGTTCTCATAAGCACAAAAATTTTAACAACTCTGATACAAAATCCACTATCTTAGGTAAAATTCCTCAATATATGTATAAATGTTGTTGTTTAGTCACCAAATTGTGCCCAACTCTTTTACAACCCCACGGACAATAGCCTGCCAGGCTTCTCTGTCCATGGGACTTTCCGAGCAAGAATACTGGAGTGAGTTGCCATTTCTTTCTTCAGATCTTCCCAACCCAGGGATCGAACCCTTGCCTCTTGCATTGACAGGCAGATTCTATGTCGCTGAGCCACCAGGAGGCTTACACAAATGAAAACTCATGTGAGACATTAACATTATATATTTATTAGCTTTTACTGCATATTACTAGTGTTCTCAAGAACATGAATGGTTTATTTTTGAGGTCCTAGATCTGGGTGGAGGGTCATTTAAAGTTAATTACAACGTAATGTTCAGCTTGGTGTTTATCTTGTGTTTGTATGATTGAAATTCTGCTTCTATCAGGTGTTGTGTTTGCAGGTTGGCTTATATAATGATCATTCTGGCATAGTCTGCAAAGTGGTGCTGGCCACAACCAGTAATTGCCTTAGAGTTCTCTGTATTTAATAGCAGTGCTACATCTCTTTCCAAGACCTTTTGTCTGCACGAACGTGCACATTAGTCATGGTTTGTGAAGCAAATCAAGAGTTCTATATAGCCTGGCCCTAATTTCTATAGATACTGTCATCTTTGTGTACATGTGGCTAAGACGTAAGCCTGTAGTAACAATACAGTGCACTTACACCTTCCCAAAATAATAATAAGAAAAAGATCTTCTATTCTGACTAATGGAATACTCTGTTTTTATCAGTGTTTGTTAGTATTCATTTTAAATTTCCAGTATTTGGATTAGACAAAAGTACGTAAGAAAATTAGAGATAACAAGGGAACATTTCATGCAAAGATGGGCTCGATAAAGGACAAAAATGGTATGGACCTAACAGAAGCAGAAGATATTAGGAAGAGGGGGCAAGAATACACGGAAGATCTGTACTAAAAAGATCTTCATGACCAAATAATCATGAAGGTGTGATCCCTCACACTCACCTAGAAACGGACATCCTGGAATGTGAGGTCAAGTGGGCCTTAGGAAGCATCACTATGAACAAAGCTAGTGGAGGTGATGGAATTCCAGTGGAGCTATTTCAAATCCTGAAAGATGAGGCTATGAAAGTGCTGCACTATTTATGTCAGTAAATTTGGAAAACTCAGTAGTGGCCACAGGACTGGAAAAGGTCAGTGTTCATTCCAATCCCAAAGAAAGGCAATGCCAAAGAATGCTCAAACAACCACACAATTGCACTCATCTCACATGCTAGTAAAGTAATGCTTAAAATTCTCCAAGCCAGGCTTCAGCAATATGTGAACCATGAACTTCCATATGTTCAAGATGGTTTTAAAAAAGGCAGAGGAACCAGAGATCAAATTGCCAACATCCGCTGGATTATGGAAAAAGCAAGAGAGTTCCAGAAAAACATCTCTTTCTGCTTTATTGACTATGCCATGCCTTTAACTGTGTGGATCACAATAAACTGTGGAAAATTCTTAAAGAGATGGGAATACCAGACCACCTGACCTGCCTCTTGAGAAGCCTGTATGCAGGTCAGGAAGCAACAGTTGGAACTGGACATGGAACAAGAGACTGGTTCCAAATAGGAAAAGGAGTACATCAAAGCTGTATATTGTCACCCTGCTTATTTAACTTCTATGCAGAGTACATCATGGGAAACACTGGACTAGATGAAGCACAAGCTAGAATCAAGATTGCCAGGAGAAATATCAATAACCTCAGACATGAAGATGACACCACCGTTATGGCAGAAAGTGAAGAAGAACTAAAGAGCCTCTTAATGAAAGTGAAAGAGGTGATGAAAAAGCTGGCTTACAGCTCAACATTCAGAAAACTAAGATCATGGCATCTGGTCCCATCACTTCATGGGAAATAGATGGGGAAACAGTGGAAACAGTGGCTGACTTTATTTTTCTGGGCTCCAAAATCACTGCAGATGGTGATTGTAGCCATGAAATTAAAAGACACTTACTCCTTGGAAGGAAAGTTATGACCAACCTAGACAGCAATTCAAAAGCAGAGGCATTACTTTGTCAACAAAGATCTGCTTAGTCAAGGCTATGGTTTTTCCTGTGGTCATGTATGGATGTGAGAGTTGGACTATAAAGAAAGCTGAGCGCAGAAGAAATGATGCTTTTGAACTGTAGTATGGAGAAGACTCTTCAGAGTCCCTTGGACTGCAAGGAGATCCAACCAGTCCATCCTGATGGAAATCAGTCCTGGGTTTTCATTGAAAGGACTGAAGTTGAAGCTGAAACTCTAATACTTTGGCCACCTGATGTGAAGAGCTGACTCATTGGGAAAGACCTTGATGCTAGGAAAGATTGAGGGCAGGAGGATAAGGGGACAATGGAGGATGAGATGATTGGATGGCGTCACCGACACAGGGGTTTGGGTGAACTCCAGGAGTTGGTGATGGACAGGGAGGCCTGGCGTGCTGCAGTTCATGGTGCCGCAAAGAGTCAGACATGACTGAGCAACTGAACTGAACTGAACACTTAACCCAAACCACAGAATCATGCTTTAAAAAAGAAATAAATAATAAGTCTTTCTTTCCTTCCAAAGCTTGAAACCAATTGGGAAATAGGCATGAGATAATTGGAGATTAAAATATCAGCTTTAATACTGGAAAGTCACTAGGAGAATGGTTGTCTATCTGTATATCCCCTGTTCCCAACAGATCTTGCTAGATCCCACCCAAGGGAAAATTTGAGTCTATTCAGGAAATTCACTTAGGCAAATTTGCTGCCTCCCTCTAGTCTGGGGCACAAATGGATGAAATCCAGAGCAAATCTCCTGCAGGAGACTGGGAGTGAGGTAGCGGGGTGGATTCTCACATTTCTTCTCTTAACTTCTCAAATAGTTAAGAGGATAGCTTCTCAAATAGAAATGAGGATCAGTTCAGTTCAGTTCAGTCGCTCAGTCGTGTTCGACTCTTTGTGACCCCATGAATCGCAGCACTCCAGGCCCCCCTGTTCATCACCATCTCCTGGAGTTCACTCAGACTCACGTCCATCGAGTCAGTGATGCCATCCAGCCATCTCATCTTCGGTCGTCCCCTTCTCCTCCTGCCCCCAATCCCTCCCAGCATCAGAGTCTTTTCCAATGAGTCAACTCTTCGCATGAGGTGGCCAAAGTACTGGAGTTTCAGCTTTAGCATCATTCCTTCCAAAGAAATCCCAGGACTGATCTCCTTTAGGATGGACTGGTTGGATCTCCTTGCAGTCCAAGGGACTCTCAGGAGTCTTCTCCAACACCACAGTTCAAAAGCATCAATTCTTCAGCACTCAGCCTTCTTCACAGTCCAACTCTCACATCCATACATGACCACAGGAAAAACCATAGCCTTGACTAGACGGACCTTAATCGGCAAAGTAACGTCTCTGCTTTTGAATATGCTATCTAGGTTGGTCATAAATTTTCTTCCAAGGAGTAAGCGTCTTTTAATTTCATGGCTGCAATCACCATCTGCAGTGATTTTGGAGCCTAAAAAAATAAAGTCTGACACTGTTTCCACTGTTTCCCCATCTATTTCCCATGAAGTGATGGGACCGGATGCCATGATCTTTGTTTTCTGAACGTTGAGCTTTAAGCCAACTTTTTCGCTCTCCTCTTTCACTTTCATCAAGAGGCTTTTTAGTTCCTCTTCACTTTCTGCCATAAGGGTGGTGTCATCTGCATATCTGAGGTTATTGATATTTCTCCCAGCAATCTTGATTCCAGCTTGTGTTTCTTCCAGTCCAGCATTTCTCATGATGTACTCTGCATAGAAGTTAAATAAGCAGGGTGACAATATACAACCTTGACGTACTCCTTTTCCTATTTGGAACCAGTCTGTTCCATGTCCAGTTCTAACTGTTGTTTCCGAACCTGCATACAGATTTCTTAAGAGGCAGGTCGGGTGGTCTGGTATTCCCATCTCTTTCAGAATTTTCCACAGTTTATTGTGATTCACACAGTCAAAGGCTTTGGCATAGTCAATAAAGCAGAAATAGATGTTTTTCTGGAACTCTCTTGCTTTTTCCATGATCCAGCGGATGTTGACAATTTGATCTCTTGTTCCTCTGCCTTTTCTGAAACCAGCTTGAACATCAGGAAGTTCAGAGTTCACGTATTGCTGAAGCTGGCTTGGAGAATTTTGAGCATTACTTTACTGGCATGTGAGATGAGTGCAATTGTGCAGTAGTTTGAGCATTCTTTGGCATTGCCTTTCTTTGGAATTGGAATGAAAACACCTTTTCCTGTCCTGTGGCCACTGCTGAGTTTTCCAAATTTGCTGGCATATTGAGGGCAGCACTTTCACAGCATCATCTTTCAGGAAATGAGGATAAATCTAGACAAAGTCAAAGGAGACCCGGTTTGGGGTATCTGGGGTAATATTTATCTACATGTAGTGATATAAAGGTTGTGAGGACAGCCACCCTCTCTTCAGTGCATATCTGTTTTCGCCTTCCCAGCATTCAACATTCTGGTATGAACACCTCAATTTTCCTTCAAAATATCAACACTCTTCCTATAGCATACCTGAGATTCTGAAGGACCTGACCCCACCCCTCAGCTCAGGCCAATCAGAGCACTGTAGTTGAGCAGGGGATCCAAGTCAGACCAATCAGCTTGAATATCAGAACTTGTGTTGAAACAGGTAGGAAAAAGGCACCATCTTTCTATTAGGGTCCATAAGCTGGCAGATGGTGCTGTGTGGAGATGCTCCTCTCCAAAAATGAAGCTGATTAAAATAGATTAGATTGATGGAGAAATTGAGCCCACATATTCATTTGAATGAATTCTGTACATGTAGCTTTGCCTAAACCTATTCTTACCCCTGGACATTTGACCTGTTGCTTGTGAAGGTCAACAATTTTTTTTAGTTTTCTTAAAGGTTTGAATTAGGTTTTCTTCATTTAACATGAAAAAGATTCCAGGTTAATAAACTCTCTTGTCAAAATATATATTTTTTCAGAAACCTAAAATTGTGCCACAAGAAGAATTTTTTCCTGGGAGAAGTGTTATCCTATCAATTCTTAGTATTAACTATCATCTTAGTGTTAAGTTTTTAGATGGGAAAACCGTGGAAACAGTGGCTGACTTTATTTTGGGAGGCTCCAAAATCACTGCAGATGGTGACTGTAGCCATGAAATTTAAAGACGCTTACTCCTTGGAAGAAAAGTTATGACCAACCTAGATAGCATATTCAAAAGCAGGGACCTTACTTTGCCAACAAAGGTCTAGTCAAGGCTATGGTTTTTCCTGTGGTCATGTATGGATGTGAGACTTGGACTGTAAAGAAAGCTGAGTGCCGAAGAATTGATGCTTTTGAACTGTGGTGTTGGAGAAGACTCCTGAGAGTCCCTTGGACTGCAAGGAGATCCAACCAGTCCATTCTAAAGGAGATCAGTCCTGGGTGTTCTTTGGAAGGAATGATGCTGAAGCTGAAACTCCAATGCTTTGGCCACCTCAGGCGAAGAGTTGACTCATTGGAAAAGACTCTGATGCTGGGAGGGATTGGGGGCAGGAGGAGAAGCGGACGACAGAGGATGAGATGACTGGATGGCATCACTGACTCGATGGACATGAGTTTGAGTGAACGCTGGGAGTTGGTGATGGACAGGAAGGCCTGGTGTGCTGCGATTTATGGGGTTGCAAATAGTCGGACTTGACTGAGCAACTGAACTGATCTGAGGGGTAGAAAGGGGGACGATGGACATTTTTATCAAGGATTCCTGTATTTTTTTCTTTCTAAGGAAAATAAAGAGATAAGAAGCTAGTTTCTTCATCATCAAATCAGCTTCTGCTTAGATCTTGGTGGTTAGCTAAGGTATCTCAACATGGTGCTTCCCTAGTGGCTCAGTGGTAATGAATTTGCCTGCCAATGCAGGAGACGTGGGTTCAATCCCTAGGTTGGGGAGATCCCTTGGAGAAGGAAATGGCAATCCACTCCAGAATTTTTGTCTGGGAAATTCCATGGACAAAGGAGCCTGGTGGGCTACACAGTCCATGGGGTCTCAAAAGAGTCAGACCTGACTTAGCAACTAAAACAACAACATCTAAGAATTAAAGATTTTAAAATGTAAAAAATAAAAAACTAAAAAAAAAAAAAAAAAAAAAGAAAGATAAGAATTAAAGATTTTAAAATGTAAAAAATAAAAAACTAAAAAAAAAAAAATAAAAAAATAAAAAAAAAATAAAACAACAACATCTCACATGACTAATTACTAACAGCATCTGGAGAACTTTTTAAAACATAAACTTGTAAATCTCAGTCTAAATCTACTGAATGGTATTCTCTGGGATAAATGCTTAGAATCTTAAAAACATTCTATGAGAGATTGTAATAAACAGGTTTGCAAACAATAAAGTTTGCAGTCTATTTTGGTTTCAACTGAGGTGGTAGTTCTTTACTTTGCTGGTATACATTCACTTATTTATCCATTCAGGCATTGTTTCTACTTTGTTAAACCTGTCCAGAGGAAAGCAAGGATAAATGAGACATAGCTCTGATTCATAAAGATCACAGTCTGGTTGAAGAGATTCACCATAAATAAATGGGCTACATCTGTAATAAAAGCACTAACCAAGATCTGGGTGCAAGTTGGGGAAGAAAGAACAGCTTACTCTCCTGGGGTATTGAGTGAAGGTGCTGAAATAGATCTGTAAGATAGGCAAGCAGAAAGGGGGAAAAAATTTGAGGCCTAGGAACTAGTGGATACAGAAGGTTAATGTGGTACAAGGCCATGCAGCATCCTGGAAATGATAAGTTTGATACAGATGGAAAATTGCTTCCAAATATGGTTTGGGGATGAGGAAATAAGAGGTAATTTGAACCTGTATTATATGAAGTGCTAAAAATTTGGGGTTTTCTTGTGTGACCCCACTGGTTTACATAATCCATAGATCCTATCACGTTTGTCCCTTTACCTTCCTCATGAAGTCACTTTCTTCCACACCCAGCTTAAATTCCAAGATTAATCACTATCAACCTTCCAGTGAATACACTCTCAAGGTATCTGCCCACTTTCCTTTAGCCAAATTCAACTCTTATCTTCCGTGCTAGCACACACACAGCTGACCATGGATGGAGAAAAACACAACCACACTGACAAGTCACTTACATTGCTGATCACTAAACTCATGAAAACTAATGCTGTTAGGCAATCACATGCCATTGTCCTCGTCCACTCACTCACCTGGATCGTTATATCATACTTTTTCCCCTTTCATCAAACCTCAACACCTTTCCAAGTTCTTACTCTCAGATGACCTTCTTTCTCTTCACTGAGAAGACTGAAACCATGAGAAGAGGGCTTCTACACACCTCCTCTACCATATGTACATACCTACCAGCTGCTGTACCAATTCACTTTACCCGATCTATCCAGGCTCTTAGCCAGGACTAACCCTGTTACCTCCATACCCACCTTCTCTCAACTCCTCAAAGATATTGCTGCAACATCTCCCTCTATCTTCTGGATACTTTTTGGTTCCCATTGTATCACTCTCATTAGCATAAAAGTATGCTGTTATTCTCCCATCTTGAAAAAATCTTTATTTACCCTACTCTTCCTCTAGCTTATGCCCCATTTCTCTTCTTCCTTTTATAGCAAAACTCCTTGAAAAAATTTTCTGTGATATGGATGATCTCCAACTTCTTTCCTTCCATTCTCCTTGAACCCACTCTGCAGAAACTGTCCTTTTTGGTAGCATCAGTGACCTCAATTCTTGGACTTCCCCTTCCTTGATCTGCCATTACTGTTTCTGTCATTCGGATCTATTTCTTCCCACTTTTTGGCTAAGATTCTTAGTCTTTGGTGGTTCTTTCTCATCTCCTTTAACTTCAATATTCAAGCGTCCCACAGCTTAGGCCTTCAGCTTCTTATCTTTTCTACCCATATCTACTCTTCTGGAAATTTAATTCAGTCTAATGACTCTAAATACCATCTTTAGGCTGATAACACCCATATTTCTATTTCCAGCCTGGACCTCTCTCCTGAACTCCAGACTCAAGCCCAACTTTCTAGTTAGCTTCTCTACTTGCATTTCTTATAGGAATCTCAAACCTAAAATATCCAAGTCTATGCTTTAATATCACCCCACGCTTAAAACCTGTTTCATTTGCACTTTCTCATTTCATAAAATGCCATGTATTTTCTATAATTACTCAGATCAAAGCCTCAGAATCATCCTCTTTTAAACCCTACCTTCAACACTGTATCCCAGACATCATGACTCATGCCTCACCTCCTTCTAGTCATTACTCAAATATCATCCACTGATAATGGCCTTCCCTGGACATCCAATTTGAGATTACATACACACACATATCTTACCTCCTTTCTCTTCTTTACTTTTCTTCTTAGCACTTATCTCTAGCTAACTTGCTATATATTTTATTTGTCATTTCTCCATTAGAATGCAAGTCACATAAAGATAGATATTTTAACTTATTTTGTTTACTGTGTCTCTAGTGTCTAGAAGCAGAGAAGGCAATGGCACCCCACTCCAGTACTCTTGTCTGGAAAATCCCCATCGTAGGAGCCTGGTGTGCTGCCGTCCATGGGGTCGCTAAGAGTCGGACATGACTGAGCGACTTCACTTTCACTTTTTATTTTCATGCTTTGGAGACAGCAATGGCACCCCACTCCAATACTCTTGCCTGGAGAATCCCAAGGATGGGGAAACCTGGTGGGCTGCCATCTATGGGGTCACACAGAGTCAGACATGACTGAGGAGACTTAGCAGCAGCAGCAGTGTCTAGAAGAGTGCTTAACTCACAGGAGAGTTCAATAAATATTTGAATGTACAAATGAAAAGATGTGTAAAGGATGATGTGTGGGAGATCTATTAAAGCATGATTTTATCAGATCTGTTTTTAAGTCCATAAACCTGGATGAGGAAGATAGGCTAGTGGACAAAGATTCGTGCTTGTTCACGCTCAGTTGCTCAGTCGTATCCGACTCTGCAATCCTGTGGATTGTAGCCAGTGAGACTCCTCTGTTCATGGGATTTCCCAGGCAAGAATACTGGAGTGGGTTGCTATTTCCTACTCCAGGTAATCTTCCTACACCAGGGATGGAACACACACCTCCTGCATTGGCAGGTGGATTCTTCACCACTGAGCTACCAGTGAAGCCCAGACAAAAACGAGTGGCTGGAAAACAATTTAGAGGCTATTAGTAAAAACAAAACAAAACTACACCTTGAACTAAGACAGTGGTGGTAGAGATAGAAGGAAATGAGCTGGACCAACTGGGGTAGGAATTAGGAAAGACAAGATGGTCCTAGTGTGTAGAGGGCTTTAGTATGATTTAACCTGCTTCAAACAAGAGATGGAGGCAGTTATACCTTCTTGTCTCTGTCTGACTCAAACTTGGCTCTGCCCTCAACTCTAATATTATTTCTGGATCTTGGGTCAAGTCCTGTTCTGGAACCCTTCCTGTATTTGTAATTTTAGGCAAGATACTTTCCTTGGCTTGCAGCTACATAACTCTAATCTCTGCTTCTGTCTCACATGATTTTCTCTCTGTGTGTCTGTGTCTTCACATGACATCCTTACAAGAACACAGTCATCAGATTTAGGTGTTACTCAAATCCAGTATAACATCATCTTAATTACATCTATGAAGAATCTAAATCCAAATAGGTTCACGTTGTGAAGTTCCACATGGACTTGAATTTTGGAGGGACAATTCCAGAGAAAGGAGTTAGACATTTAGAGTAAACTATTATTATAAATTTGGATTTTATAGTGTTCATACAGCATTTAGTTTGCTTAAAGTGGAGGAAACTTGGAATTTCCTGTAAGTTTGTGGACAAAACCAAAATTATTAACTTCTTATTTTCCCCAAGTGTAGGAGATATAGGATGCTATGGGTATTTTAGGCCTAATAAACCAAAATGATAAAAATAAGTGATTATTTATATAAAGCTCTTGGCACATTACTTAGTATTCATACATTCTACAAATCTTTCTTGGGCACTCACTGTGTGACAGCCACTAAGCTAGATGGTGTGGACACAACGGGAAATGAGAGAGATGTGATTCTTGCCCTCACAGAGCTCAAAGTGTAGTGGTGGAGGCAGACATTAAACATTCAGCAAAGATATGCATGTAAGGGTAAATAGAAATCCAGAAAGAAGAAAATTTTAATTTTCCCTATTATAAAAATGGTAAAGAGCTTCTTCTCTGTGCCTTTTCTTTTAGTGCATTTCTTTAGAATACTTGTAATTGCAAATTCTTTGTTTCTCTTAAAAACCTAAGCCTTTTGCCAACTTTATAACCCAGGAATATCTTTCTCAAGGACCTGAGATCCACCTTTTTGAAATGGAATCAAGGAATACAGTGTGAAAGGAAACAAGAGCCAGACAGAAGTTAAAGTGCTGAAGGTATATTTTATGCAGAACTATTGGAACAGGGGAAGGGAGACCTGAGTACAGAGTTCCATTCTGCATACAACAAGGGTCAGTGGGGACTTACAGCCAAGGAGCAAGGTGAAGAGGGGTTTGTGGATTAAAAAAATTACTTAAAGGAAACATCACAGATAAGGGGTTTTCTGGCTAAAAAGATTTTATGGAATTATTAAGGAAGGCAGACCAGGATGGTAAGGTATTGAGGATGGGGGAGGGGTGGGGTAGAAGGAGGAATTTAATCAGATATCATGGTTAGAAGATTTTCCACTAGGATGACCCAGCAGGATTCTTACTAAAATTGGTCTTACAGGGCCAAGAACAGAGCTCAAGTGTGAGGCCTCTTCAGAGAGGATTCAGGGCAGTCTTACTAAAGTTTGATTAAAGACGGAGTCTTTCTTCATAGCACTCCTATCTCCCAGTTTCTGTGGGAGAGTAAGAGCTAACGCCAGCAGATGCCTTGCTCCATAAAGACATGAGTTTTTCCTCTTTGGATAAAGCCTACTGGCTAACACAGATGGTCATTCCAATCACCAGGTGAATGTAGGATGAACACTGGCAAATGGTGCTGTCACGTCCTTTTGTTGGAGGCCTCGTTAATCATTTGAGAGCATGTAGGGGGCGGGTTGTATCTGCCTGGCAATATAAAAGGATTAGGTTTATTTCCATCTGCCATCTTTCCAGGGGATTTCCTGTGATACAAATCATATTCTGGTTTAATGTTTATTTAGTATTAAAACTGTTTTCTTTGCTTTCTACCACTGTGGAGAGGTTTTCTGAGCTGCCAAGAAATTTGAGGTTTAATTGTGTTTCCCCATAAAGGAGAATGAGAATTCTCAAGCACTATTGGTGGAAGGGAAATCTAGGCCAGCCATTCTAGAAAGTTCTCAGATGGTATTTAGTGAAGTCCAATAATTTAGAATTATTGGAAGCAAAAGGCAAAACAATAATTCTATTCCTGGCATATATCCCAGAAAAAATGTCCTTCAGAAAACAATTACAAGGATGTTCAATATCATACTGCTCACTACAGTCAACCTAGATGCCCATCACTAGGGAAGCAAATAAAAGATAAAACATGGTAGATGTATATAATGGGATAATGTAATACAGAAGCAACAAACTACATGGATATACAGAAATAAGGATCAATCTTAAAATAGCACCAAGGAAACAGAAACAAAATACAATTTATAGCACACTAACTTTCACGTAAAAAATACAGACACACAAAATAGTACCGCCTGTTTTTCGAAGACAGAAGCACAACTCAAGGTTTAAAAGAAATGTCAAACTAATGCCTGTTATTGGAATGGGGGTGGAACTGTATATAAAATTAAATAAGAACCTTATATGGACAAATGATAATACTGTGCTGTGAGCTAAGAATACAATCAACTTTCTGAGCCTGTGTGTACCCAGTCGTGTCTGTTCTGAGCCTGAAGTATAGTAAAAGACACACAAGAAAGAAGGCAGAGGAAAGAATTCTCCTACACAAAGAACTGATCAGCTTTCTAATGAATTAAGATGACCGTCCCTTCTTAAATTCACTCTCCTTCAATTTGCTACCATAAATCTAAATACAAACAGAACAAGGAAGGTAAAATAAGGAGGTTATGTTGTCAGAAGCAGAGTAAGTGCCTTTTTACAATTCCATTCTAGCTGCCTTTTAAGAAAAGCTTGTGCATTAATTATATGTCAACAAATCATGGACAGAGATTATATGACTTTTTTAGATAGACTCATCAGAAACAGCATTATGTTGATCTAATTAAAATTTTATTTCAGGACAACTCTTACCTTTTAATTAAATCATATATATTCATTACCAGACATTGGTAATAAGAGGGCCCCAACCGATGACTTTATGTTGCCACATAATCATCTTTTCCACTGCTAAAGTAAATCTTAAATTGTGCTACCTTCATGTTTTCATGATATATCAAGCTCAAACATGTGACAGCGAATTTTCACAGATAATCTGAAAAATCATTAACTGTAAAGTACTCATTTGCATAAGGATCAAATGTCAACAAGAATATAACAATTAAATTAGCATTTGAAATCTCCAGATTTTTTGTTTTCTGGCATTAAACTTGAAGATATTACAAAGCCAGATTGTAATTAGATATCTCCACTATTACCAGTAAGAATAGGGCTTTGGAGAAGATCAATCTGACCATCAATTCAAAAGATTTTAGTTAAGAAAGCTTTTCCTATTTAGGTCTATAAAGTCATCTTTATTTTGTTTAAATGATTCTTCATTAATTCAAATGGTGGCATGATAAGTGTGCCATAATCAGTGGTACTACATCTTCTCAATTGTTTTCAGGTTCAAGATTCCTTTATCCATAAACAGATGTAAACGTATATGTTTTGGCCCTTGTCTAGGGTTATGAACAGACTGAAGAATATTTTGACTTTTAATGGCTTCAATTTCTATTGTTTCTTGTACAGACACATGAAACTGTATCATAAAGAAGCTTTAAAATGACAAAAGGTGATTAACAAGAATGGTTACTGATTCTGCATTCTTCTGGTTTTAACCGTAATCACCTTTTGCTCCAAATACCATCGAGAAAATGCTAACAACAGGCAATTCTTCCTTTAAGAATTGCTCAGGACAAAGGCTTTAGCTTGGCAACTTATCAGTGGTTACCTGTCTACAGCCATATGGTAAACTCTGACTCAACTGCTGACCAAAGCCTTGACCTTCACCTAGAAATAACATTCTTAAAATTACTCATCTATATAATATAAAGAAAACTGTTAGCTCTCTCCCAATCTTTTACTGGTTAGATAAACTACACAGATTTCTAACAATCCAAAGTAGATAACCCCTATGTTATGCAAAAGAGTTGTATCTCCCAAAACGAGAAGTTTGATGTACATAATTCACCTGAAGAAGCTGAAGCTGAAGTTGAACTGTTCTATGAAGGCCTACAAGACCTTCTAGAACTAACACCCAAAAAAGATGTCCTCTTCACTATAGGGGACTGGAATGCAAAAGTAGGAAGTCAAGAGATACATGAAGTAACAGGCAAATTTGGCCTTGGAGTACGAAACGAAGCAGGTCAAAGGCTTACAGAGTTTTGCCAAGAGAATGCATTGGTCATAGTGAACACCCTCTCCCAACAACACAAGAGAAGACTCTACACATGGACATAACCAGATGGTCAACACTGAAATCATACCGATTATATTCTTTGCAGCCAAAGATGAAGAAACTCTACATAGTCAGCAAAAACAAGACCAGGAGGTGTCTGTGGCTCAGATCATGAACTCCTTATTCCCAAATTCAGACTTAAATTGAAGAAAGTAGGGAAAACCACTAGACCATTCAGGTATGACCTAAATAAAAACCTCTTATGGTTATACAGTAGAAGTGACAAATAGATTCCAGGCATTAGATCTGATAGACAGAGTGCCTGAAGAAATATGGACAGAGGTTAGTGACATTGTACAGGAGGCAGTGATCAAGACCATCCCCAAGAAAAAGAAATGCAAAAAGGCAAAACGGTTGTCTGAGGAGGCCTTACATTTAGCTGAGAAAAGAAGAGAAGCTAAAGGCAAAGGAGAAAAGAAAGATAAACTCATCTGAATGCAGAGTTCCAAAGAATAGCAAGGAGAGATAAGAAAGCCTTTCTCAGTGATCAGTGCAAAGAAATAGAGGAAAACAATAGAATGGGAAAGACTAGAGATCTCTTCAAGAAAATTGGAGATACCAAGGGAACATTTATGAGCACAATAAAGGACAGAAATAGTATGGACCTAACAGAAGCAGAAGATACAAAGAAGAGGTGGTAAGAACACACAGAAGAACTATACAAAAAAGATCTTCATGACCCAGATGACCATGATGGTATGATCACTCACCTAGAGCCAGTCATCCTGTAATGCAAAGTTAAGTGGGCCTTAGAAAGCATCACTAGGAACAAAGCTAGTGGAGGTGATAGAATTCCAGTTGAGCTATTTTAAATCCTAAAAGATGTTGCTGTGAAAGTGCTGTACTCAGTAGCCAGCAAATCTGGAAAACTCAGCAGTGGTCCCAGGACTGGAAAAGGTCATTTTTCATTCCAATCCCAAAGAAAGGCAATGCCAAAAAATGTTCAAACTCCTGCACAATTGCACTCATATCTCATGCTAGCAACTGTTACTGCTAAGTCACTTCAGTTGTGTCCGACTCTGCACAACCCCGTAGACGGCAGCCCACCAGGCTCCCTCGTCCCTGGGATTCTCAAGGCAAGAACACTGGAGAGTAATGTTCAAAATTCTCCCAGCCAGGCACAACAGTCCATGAACTGTGAACTCCCAGATGTTCAAGTTGGATTTAGAAAAGGCAGAGGAACCAGAGATCAAATTGCCAACATCTGCTGGATCATCAAAAAAGCAAGAGAGTTCCAGAAAAACATCTATTTCTACTTTATTGACTATGCCAAAGCATTTGACTGTGTGGATCATAACAAACTGTGGAAAATTCTTAAAGCAATGGGAATACCAGACCACCCAACCTGCTTCCTGAGAAATCTGTATGCAGGTCAAGAAGAAACAGTTAGAACTGGACATGGAACAAGAGACTGGATCCAATTCAGGAAAGGAGTACATCAAGGCTGTATACTGTCACTCTGCTTATCTAACTCATATGCAGAGTACATCAAGAGAAATGCTGGGTGGATGAAACACAAGCTGGAATCAAGATTGCCAGGAGAAATATCAATAACCTAGATATGCAGATGATACCACCCTTATGACAGAAAGCAAAGAAGAACTAAAGAGCCTCTTGATGAAAGGGAAAGAGGAGAGGGAAAGAAATAGGCTTAAAAGTCAACATTCAGAAAACTAAGATCATGACATCTGGTCCCATCAGTTCAGTTCAGTTCAGGTCAGTCAACCCCATGAACCACAGCATACCAGGCCTCCCTGTCCATCACCAACTCCTGGGGTTTATCCAAACTCATGTCCATTGAGTCAGTGATGCCATCCAACCATCTCCTCCTGTTGTCCCCTTCTCCTCCTGCCTTCAGTCTTTCCCAACATCAGGGTCTTTTCCAATGAGTTAGCTCTTCACATCAGGTGGCCAAAATATTGGAGTTTCAGCTTCAACATCAGTCCTTTCAATGAACACCCAGGACTGACTTCCTTTTGGATGGACTGGTTGGATCTCCTTGCAGTCCAAGGGACTCTCAAGAGTCTTCTCCAACACCACAGTTCAAAAGCATCAATTCTTTGGCATTCAGCTTTCTTTATAGTCCAACTCTCACATCCATACATGACCACTGGAAAAACCATAGCCTTGACTAGATGGAACTTTGTTGACAAAGTAATGTCTCTGCTTTTTAATATACTGTCTAGGTTGGTAATAACTTTGCTTCCAAGGAGTAAGCGTCTTTTAATTTCATGGCTGCAATCACCATCTGCAGTGATTTTGGAGTCCAAAAAAATAAAGTAAGCCACTGAACTTCATGGCAAATAGATGGGGAAACAGTGGAAACACTGGCTGACTTTATTTTTTTGGGCTCCAAAATCACTGCAGATGGTGACTGCAGACATAAAATTAAAAGACGCTTGATCCTTGGTAGAAAAGCTATGACCAACCTAGACAGCATATTAAAAACCAGGGACAATACTTTATCAACAAAGGTCTGTCTAGTCAAAGCTATGGTTTTTCCAGTAGTCATGTATGGATGTGAGAGTTGGACTATAAATAAAGCTGAGTGCCAAAGAATTGATGCTTTCAAACTGTCGTGCTGGGGAAGACTCTTGAGAGTCTTTTGGACTGCAAGGAGAACCAACCAGTTCATCCTAAAGGAAATCAGTCCTGAATATTCATTGGAAGGACTGATGCTAAAGCTGAAGGTCCAATACTTGGCCATCTGATGTGAAGAACCAAGTCATTGGAAAAGACCCTGATGCTGGGTAAGATTGAGGGCAGGAGGAGAAGGGGACGACAGAGGATGAGATGGTTGGATGGCATCACTGACTCAATGGACATGAGTCTGAGTAGGCTCCGGGAGTTGGTGATGGACAGGGAAGGCTGGCATGCTGCATTCTATGGGTCACAAAGAGTAGGATAGGACTGAGTGACTGAATTGAACGGAACTGAATTCATCTAATTGATTTCTGATACAATTTCTTAATCTAAAATTTTAGATATTAAAACTATTGTTATCTAGTCTTTGCACTCTATAGTCAGGTCATCTTGCTCAATTAGATTTTCAGTGATGATAATATGAACCAGATTTTTCTGATGCTTTTTAAAAACTCCTAAACTTCAAATCTATTTTAGTTAATTAATGACAAACTGAAATTTCTGAGGAATAAAAACCATGCAAGTAAAATTTCTCTTTTTCTATGTTTATGTATGTTTACAAACGGTCAATATTACAGTAAAATACTTGAAATGAAAATATAGTAAAATATCTGCACTCATATTTTTCATGAGAAAGCAGTTTTAAAATATAGTCTATTGAATGAGGCAGCCACCTGGTGACAGAAAACAGAACTTACAAACACTATTTTGCATGAACTGAACGTCATAAATATTCTACACAAATAACCTCAAAAAAACATAATAGCGCCGTCCAACAGAAACATAACAGAAATAACATAGGTAATTTAAATTTTCTAATTGCCGCTTTTAAAATGTAAAAAAAAACAAACCAGTAGATTTAATAAAGTACTTTCATGTAAATCAATATATGAAAACTACATATCATTTCAACATGTGATCAATACATATATTTTTCATGCTAGGTCTTCAAAACACAATGTGTGTTTCATAGCACATCTCAGTTCAGACAACCCACCTTTCACGCGGCTGTAGCTAAATGGCTAACATGTGGAACAGCACTTATCTAGAGAATGAAATGAGATCAGCAGTTACTTTGATCGCCTAACAATTCATTTCTCAGCCCTCTGTTCCTCCCATTCCCTCTTTAAATATTTATTTTGTAAAAGTTTGGCCACCAGTATACTTTGGAGTGCTTAAACGACCCTCAAAAGCCTGTCGGCGAACGACAAGAAGACCGTTGGAGGGTCCAGGTCTTCTCTGGAGGTCACTAAGGCGTCAGGTTGGCCTGCGCTGTCCTTCGATTAGGCTCGCTCTGTGCTCAGCGGCTTCCGGCTGCGGTCAGATACATTCCTGGAGAGCGGCGGTCGCCGGCGTTTGGACCGAGGGGCGCGTGGGGATATTAGGGCCTGATACGGGTGTCTGGCCGCCTTGTGACATCACAGCATCATGCTTTGGGGTTCAAGTTCAGTGAGGCTCCGGGCTTCCAAACCCCGGAGATCAAAGATTTTCAGTGGGAAACAGCCGGGACTGAAAGAGGCAACGACTAGGTCCCCGCTGTAAGTCGTTGCTTCCCATCCGGGCCTCTGATCTGGCGAAGGCAGGTGAAAAGACACATGCAGAGTCTAAAAGACCCGCGGAGACGGGCGCTCCTCCCCACCATTTCCCAGGAGCACCAGCGGGGTCTTCCGGATGGACCCCTACCTCTGCTGATTGGTTGTAGCTTGCCGCCACGTGATCCAGAAACGAGTCGGCCACCACTTTCCCCGCCCCTCTCACCCCCTCCCCACCCGGAGGTCGCGGGAGGCGGAGAGCAGGTTTCCTAGGTAACCGCAGCGGGCAGTTGTGTACACACCAGGCCCCGGGAAAGGGAGGGTGTCCAGCCTGCTGCTGCAAGACCAGGATTAAGAGGCGGGAGTGGACTCTGCTCTGTCTCCGATTGCCCCGGAATCCATCCTGTCTCTGGAATAAGGTGAGTGAGTATAACCTGGTGGCCTTTGGGAGTACCTCACCTCTAGGCAAGCCCCAGGAGTCTTTGCTCCCCTCTCCTCTCTCTCTGGCCACACCCGGAGGAAGACAAGAGAAAAGCAACGTTGAGGTCAAAAGACCCTTGTAATGGTGCAGTGGAGATGATAATAATGAGAGACAGTGACGTGCCTTTATGTGAGGCCGTCAGGTTTACCAGAGCAAAGCTGAAGAGGAAAAGGAGAGGGAGGGTGGTACACAGCTATCTGTGCAGCCTTTACTGAGAGAACGAAGTGCTCCTTGGACACACTTGATACCGCTCATCTAGAACTGGAAGGGCACTTGTTTGGCGCATCAGTAATAATAGATGGATTCTGATCCTTTTATACCCAAGGCAGGAAACAATTTGACCATACAAGTCTTCTAGTTTATAGAAAAGAAATTTGATTTTTTCACAATGACACTTTCCCCAGCTCTCATGACAGACAGGAACATGGTCCTTTGAACTCTAATTATTGTTCTACTCTGACCAGTCATGTAAAACTTAAGGTATTGGGTTGGCCAGATGCTTTTGGTATCATCTTGTGGAAAACCCAAATGAACGTTTTAGCCAACCCAATATTTATAGCATATAGGACCCTGTGGCGTGACAACTAATTCAAACCATCCAATAAATTGTTATCAAATACCAAGCATGTGTCAGGCACTGTGATAGGGTAATTGTCCCTGCCTTCAGTGATGTTGTAACCAGGTAAGGAACAAAGACCTGGAAGTATCACAGTACAGTAGGACAGGTGTTGTATATGTGCCATATTCTGGCCTTTATTGGAACTATGAGCAGGAGAATGATTATAATACTGACAGAATTAAAGTCTTCACACAGAAGACCCTTGATTTAAATTTTTAAGGGCATATGGAGTATGCCATAAAGTCAAGGGAAAGTTAGGGAGGGGAAACAGCATATGCCAAAGTACAGAAATATCCCATGCCATTCAGAGAACTATAGTTGTGGCCAGAGCCTGGGATGCTCTCAGGAATTTGTAGTTGATGAGCTTGAAAAGTAGGCAGGAGTTAGAGTTTAGACACCATGAATACCTTCCAAGGGGAGTTCAGTTCAGTTCAATCGCTCAGTTGTGTCTGACTCTGCGACCCCATGAACCACAGCATACCAGGCCTTCCTTTCCATCACCAACTCCTGGAGTCCACTCAAACCCACGTCCATCGAGTCGGTGATGCCATCCAACCATCTCATCCTCTGTCATCCCCTTCTTTTCCTGCCCTCAATCTTTCCCAGTATCAGGATCTTTTCAAATGAGTCAGCTGTTTGCATCAGGTGGCCAAAGTATTGGAGTTTCAGCTTCAACATCAGTCCTTCCATAGAACACCCAGGACTGATCTCCTTTAGAATGGACTGGCTGGATCTCCTTGCAGTCCAAGGGACTCTCAAGAGTCTTTTCCAACATCACAGTTCAAAAGCATCAATTCTTCTGTGCTCACCTTTCTTTATAGTCCAACTCTCACATTCATACATGACCACAGGAAAAACCATATCCTTGACTAGATGGACCTTTGTTGGCAAAGTAACGTCTCTGCTTTTTAATATGCTGTCTGGTAGGTTGGTCATAATTTTCCTTCCAAGGAGTAAGCATCTTTTAATTTCATTGCTGCAATCACCATCTGCAGTGATTTTGGAGCCCAGAAAAATAAAGTCAGCCACTGTTTCCACTGTTTCCCCATCTATTTGCCATGAAGTGATGGGACCAGATGCCATGATCTTAGTTTTCTGAATGTTGAACTTTAAGCCAACTTTTTCACTCTCCTCTTTCACTTTCATCAAGAGGCTCTTTAGTTCTTTTTCACTTTCTGCCATAAGGGTGGCGTCATATGCATGTCTGAGGTTATTGATATTTCTCCCGGCAATCTTGATTCCAGCTTGTGCTTCATTCAATCCAGCATTTCTCATGAGGTACTCTGCATATAAGTTAAATAAGCAGGGTGACAATATACAGCCTTGGTGTACTCCTTTTCCTATTTGGAACCAGTCTGTTGTTCCATGTCCAGTTCTAACTGTTGTTTCCTGACCTGCATATAGGTTTCTCAAGAGGCAGGTCAGGTGGTCTGGTATTCACATCTCTTTCAGAATTTTCCATAGTTTGTTGTGATCCACTTAGTCAAAGGCTTTGGCATAGTCAATAAAGCAGAAATAGATGTTTTTCTGGAACTCTCTTGCTTTTT
This sequence comes from Ovis canadensis, assembly GCF_042477335.2. Lineage (NCBI taxonomy): Eukaryota > Metazoa > Chordata > Mammalia > Artiodactyla > Bovidae > Ovis > Ovis canadensis. The sequence goes on from NC_091251.1 coordinate 82,494,319, forward strand.
CAAAGATCCATCAGATGTTGGCAATTTAATCTCTTGTTCTTCTGCCTTTTCTAAAACCAGCTTGAACATCAGGAAGTTCACAGTTCATGTATTGCTGAAGCCTGGCTTGGAGAATTTTAAGCATTACTTTACTAGCGTGTGAGATGAGTGCAACTGTGGTGTAGTCTGAGCATTCTTTGGCATTGCCTTTCTTTGGGATTGGAATGAAAACTCACCTTTTCCAGTCCTGTGGCCACTGCTGAGTTTTCCAAATTTGCTGGCATATTGAATGCAGCACTTTCACAGCATCATCTTTCAGGATTTGAAATAGCTCAACTGGAATTCTATCACCTCCACTAGCTTTGTTCGTAGTGATGCTTCCTAAGACCCACTTGACTTCACATTCCAGGATGTCTGTCTCTAGGTGAGTGATCACACCATCGTGATTATCTGGGTCATGAAGATCTTTTTTGTACAGTTCTTCTGTGTACTCTTGCCACCTCTTCTTAATATCTTCTGCTTCTGTTAGGTCCCTACCATTTCTGTCCTTTATTGAGCCCATCTTTGCATGAAATGTTCCTTTTGCATCTCTAATTTTCTTGAAGAGATCTCTAGTCTTTCCCATTCTATTGTTTTCCTCTATTTCTTTGCATTGATTGCTAAGGAAGGCTTTCTTTTCTCTCCTTGCTAATTTTTGGAACTCTGCATTCAAATGGGTATATATTTCCTTTTCTCCTTTGCTTTTCACTTCCCTTCTTTCTACAGCTATCTGTAAGCCCTCCTCAGACAGCCATTTTGCTTTTTTGCATTTCTTTTTCTTGGGGATGGTCTTGATTCCTGTTTCCTATAGAATGTCACAAACCTCCATCCACAGTTCATCAGGTACTCTGTCTATCAGATCTAGTCCCTTAAATCTATTTCTCACTTCCACTGTATAATCATAAGGGATTTGATTTAGGTCATACCTGAATTGTCTAGTGGTTTTCTCCACTGTCTTCAATTTCAGTCTGAATTGTCATAAGGAGTTCATCCGAGTTGATCCGAGCCACAGTCAGCTCTCGGTCTTGTTTTTGCTGACTGTATAGAGCTTCTCCATCTTTGGCTGAAATCAATCTGATTTCAGTGTCGACCATCTGGTGATGTCCATGTGTAGAGCAAGGGGAGTAGTGTGAGCGAATTTCCCTTTTGGGAGGTTGCTGGCTTTCCAGGTGACTCAGTGGTAAAGAATCTGCGTGCAATGCAGGAGACACAGGAGATGTGGGTTCTATTTCTGGGTCGCGAAGATCACCTGGAGAAGAATAATGGCAACCCACTCCAGTATTCTTGCCTGGAGAATCCCATGGACAGGGGAGCCTGGCAGGCTACAGTCCATGGAGTCACAAAGAGTCAGACATGACTGAGTAATTGGCGTCATGGAAGTGTGGAGGATTGATTGGCAGGAAGTGAGACTATAGGGAAAATTTCAGTTAAGTTGAAGTAATGAAAACCTGAATCAAAGCAGAAGCAATTGGATAGAGGGGAGGAAAAAAAAAACTTGACAGACATTTAGCAGGTATATTTCAGGCATACATATATGCAGAATGATTTAATGAGTGAGCAAAGGTGGGGGAAAGAATGAAAGAGTGATTGAACATCAGTTCCAGGCTTCTTACTTGAATAATTAAAACAATGATATCATTTACCGAGAGAAAATATGCATTTTCTCTCGGTAAATGGCTAAGCAGTTTGGCTGGAAAATATAATGATTCAGTTTTGAACATACTGAGTTTGAGACACATTCTGATGGAGCTTTCCATGTGGTTAGTTGGGTTATTGCACAGAAAAAAAGCAAGATAAAAATTAGTAGTTTTTCACCAAGAAGGAAACTATTAATCAGAAAATTAGGCATTAAATAACAAGTAGAGAAAAGTCAAGGAGAAAAAGTCAAACTAAAGAAGAAAACTTAGAGTCATCAGCATTGTCAGATTTCATCTCAGAGTCAAATTAAGTTAAAAGTTAAAACTTGTCCATCATCTTTGGCATTAAACCAGTGTTGACCTGGAAAAAGAAGATGCATTTGCCTGAGGTATCCCCACTGAGACAGCAGTAAATTGAGAACTGAATAGAGGTGCTGAAGTGTTGCTAATTACTCCCTATGTTTGCTAATGCTCTAATATGGTGCTAATGACTTATATCTAAAAGTTTTTTTGGTAAAGGGGTCTAAAATCAGCTAATCATTGAATACAGGATAGGAAAAAAATTTTTTAAGATAGTAATGACCTAATATTTGTGTATCAAGAGAAAAGAGACCCTAGAGAAGGAAAGATGTGAGTAAATGAAAAGAAGGAAAATTTGGCAGATCAATGTTCTGAAGAGTCTGAAGAGAATGGGATAAGTACACAGGAAAAGGGATTCACTTGGGACAGGAGAAAGAATGCTTTTTCTAAGAGGAGTCAGAAAATGAAATAAACACAGCTGACTCTTGAACAATCCACATGTAACTCATAGTCAGCCAGCTTATCCTTCTTTTCTCCTTATCCTCAAATTCAGGAAGGCATGGACCGTGTCAGTCAGTCATTTCAGTTGCTCAGTTGTGTCCGACTCTTTGTGACCCCATGGGCTGCAGTGCACCAGGCTTCCCTGTCCATCACTAACTCCTGGAGCTTGCTCAAATTCATGTCCATTGAGTCGGTGATGCCATCCAACCGTCTCACCCTCTGTCATCCCCTTTTCCTCTTGCCTTCAGTCTTTCCCAGCATCAGGGTCTTTTCCAATGAGTTAGCTCTTCACATCAGGTGGCCAAAATATTGGAGTTTCAGCTTCAACATCAGTCCTTTCAATGAACACCCAGGACTGACTTCCTTTTGGATGGACTGGTTGGATCTCCTTGCAGTCCAAGGGACTCTCAAGTGTCTTCTCCAACACCACAGTTCAAAAGCATCAGAGTTCCTCAGCACTTAGCTTTTCTAATGGTCCAACTCTCATAAGCATACATGACTACTCGAAAAGCCATACCTTTGACTAGATGGACCTTTGTCAGTAATGTCTCTGCTTTTTAATATACTGTTTAGATTTCTCATAGCTTTTCTTCCAGGGAGCAAGCATCTTTTAATTTCATGTCTGCAGTCACCATCTGCAGTGATTTTTGGAGCCCAAGAAAATAAAGTCTGTCACTGTTTCCATTGTTTCTCTATCTGTTTGCCATGAAGTGATGGGACCAGATGCCATGATCCTAGTTTTCTAAATGTTGAGTTTTAAGCCAGCTTTTTCACCCTCCTCTTTCCCTTTCATCAAGAGGCTCTTAGTTCCTTTTAACTTTCTGCCATAACGGTGGTGTCATTTGCATATCTGAGGTTATTGATATTTCTCCCTGCAGTCTTGATTCCAGCTTGTGCTTCATCCAGTCTGGCATTTCACATGATGAACCATGTAGTACTGTAGTATTTACTATGGGAAAATATCTGCATATAAGTGGGCCTGTGCAGTTCAAACCTGTGTTACTCAAGGGTCAGCTATGTATTTTAAGAGGTATGGGAATTTAAGAAGTGTCTATCTCGTGGCATCATGCCATCATTGTTCTCTGTGAAAATAGGAACAAGATCATCTACTGAGGGAGAGAGAGAACTTGAGGTGAGTGGTGAAAGTTTAAAATATTCCAGATGTTGTGAATCTCAGGTCTGTATCTCTGGTCCTACTCCTTAGGAGAGGAAGTTGAATATAAAATATCTGGTTTTGGATTCAACTCAGGTTAGAGACTGTGCATTCGTAGTGATTTCAACTCACATGACCAACCAGTCAAGTGAAATCTTTCAGCAGCACTCCAGAGCAGAGATCAGAGGTGACTGGATCAATCCAAGATTTGAGATTTGAAGGATGAAAGCTATAGATGCTCCTGGTGGCTCCTGGCTCCCTGGAGAAACTGGAGAAGACCTGCAGTTTCTTAGATGGACAGGTCCTAAAAAGAGCTTTCCCAGTTGCAGGAGAGTGAGTACAAGCTGGCCATCAGGACACTCACCTCTAGATAGAATCAGAAATTGGAAGCCTTGGGACCACTTGAGTTTGGAGAAAAGATAGGAGGTTTGTAAATGCCAGGAAGGTCCATAATTATGTATTATTAATTATGTATAATCACATAATTCAGATGTAGTTATAAAAATTATATAATTTGAGGGTTTTAAGTTAAATTTTGTTTCACTAATTAACTATTGAATTACAACAAGGTTTTTCCTAAGTGAGGGCACTGGAGAAGAGAAGTTAAGGTGAAGTGAAAGAAAGGTTGATATCACAAATATGCATATTTCTCTCTGAAGAAAAAGTAGTCTTTGAAAAAGAATAGATTCGTATATATGTATAACTGAATCGCTTTGCAGTACAACTGAAACTATCACAACATTGGTAATCAACTATACTTCAACATAAAATAAAAAGTTTGAAAAAAGAAAGAAAAAATAGCCTTCTTGAATAAATGGAGAATTATATCTTGTTCTAAAGGAAGATTCAATACTGGAAAGGTGAAATTCTCCCTAAATTAATTTTTACAATCTAATCTCAGTCAGAGTCCCAAGTGAATTTTTGAAACTAAATGCAAAATAATTATAAATGTTATTTGGAAAAATAAATATGAAAGAATAACAGGAAATTTTTTAAAAAAGAAATGAGGTAGAAATTTACAATATAAATCACAGTTATTAATACAGGGTAATACTGTAGGAATAAATAGAGCTAACGGAAAGCACAGATTAGAAAGTCCAAAATTAGACTCAGCTACATATGATAATTTAGTGAATAATGAAGGGAGCAGTTAATATCTTCTCTAATAGATATCTTGGGCATAGACCATAGGCTAGAAAACAGTCACTGTTTGGTGACTCTGGGGTGCTAAAGGCAAGCTTTGTTCCTTGTGTGGTGGTGGGCAGACAGGCTTTTCCTTTGGTGCTCACAGACATTAAACCAGAATGTAGGGGCCCTCCTTTACTTGGGATGCCATCCAAGTAAACCTAGGAGGCAAGACTAGTCTGCATCTCTATGTGGGCCTCTGATGGAATATCTAAACTCCTTCAGGTAGTCTTTGCTGCATGCTGCCTTGTCTGGCCACTCTTATGGTGTAATATTTGGGGATAGTCCAAGAATAGTGTAAAGAGACAGCTGCCAATTGGAAGCAGGGAAGGAATGATCAGTATTATTTTCAGTATAGATCTATCATCTAACCACTGCTCACCATCTTCACTACTACCACCCAGTTCCAGCTGCCACCCTTTCTCACCTTATTACAACTGCTCCTTGACTGATCTCCTTGCTTCTCCCATCAACCCCTGCGGTCTATTTTCAACACAGTAGCTAGGGCAATCCTTTTCAAAACCCAAGACAGCTTGTGTTATTCTTTCATTCAAAATCCTCATATAGCTTTACATCTTATTCAAAAAGAAATCCACCCCACAGTACTTCTCTGATTTCACATCCTACCAGTTTTCCACATGCTAGCAAGGTAATGCTCAAAATCCTTCAAGCTAGGATTTAACAATACATGAACTGAGAACTTCCAGATGAACAAGCTGGATTTTAAAAGGGCAAAGGAACCAGAAATCAAATTGCCAACATCCATTAGATCACACAGAAAGCAAGGAATTCCAAAAAAATCTATTTCTGCTTCATTGGCTACATTGAAGTCTTTGACTGTGTGGATCACAACAAACTGGAAAATTCTTCAAGAGATGGGATTACTAGACTACCTTACCTGCCTCCTGAGAAACCTGTATGCAAGTCAAGAGGCAACAGTGAGAACCGGACATGGAACAATGAATTGATTCAAAATTAGGAAAGGAGTGCGTCAAGGTTGTATATTGTCACTCTGCTTATTTAACTTATATGCAGAGTACATCATGAGAAATGCCAGGTTGGATGAAATTCAAGCTGGAATCAAGACTGCCGGGAGAAATATCAATAACCTCAGAAATACAGATGACACCACCCTAATGTCAGAAAGTGAAGAGGAACTAAAGAACTTCTTGATGAAGATGAAAGAGGAGAGTGAAACAGCTGGCTTAAATCTCAACAATCAGAAAACTAAGATCATGGCATCTGGTCCCATCACTTCATGGCAAACAGATGGGGGAAACAATGGAAACAGTGACAGATTTTATTTTCTTGGGCTCCAAAATCACTGTGGACTTTTTCTTGGGCTCCAAAATCACTGTGGACGGTGACTGCAGCCATGAAATTAAAAGATGCTTGCTCCTTGGAAAAAAAGCTATGACAAACCTAGACAGTGTATTAAAAGGCAGAGACAGCACTTTGCCGACAAAGATCCATCTAGTCAAAGCTATGGTTTTTCCAGTGGTCATGTATGGATGTGAGAGTTAGACCATTAAGAAAGCTAAGCACCAAAGAATTGATGCTTTTGAACTGTGGTGCTGGAGAAGACTCTTGAGAGTCCCTTAGACAGCAAGGAGATCAAACCAGTCAAACCTAAAGGATATCAGTCCTGAATATTCATTGGAAGGACTGATGCTGAAGCTGAAACTCCAATACTTTGGCCACCTGATGCAAAGAGCCGACTCATTGGAAAAGACCCTGATGCTGGGAAATACTGAGGGCATGAGGAGAAGGAAGCAACAGAGGATGAGAGGTTGTATGGTATCACCGACTCAATGGACGTAAGTTTGAGCAAACTCCGGGTGATAGTGAAGGACAGGGAAGCCTGGTGTCCTGCAGTCCATGGGGTCGCAAAGAGTCAAACAAATCTGAGTGGCTGAACAACAACATATTAAGACCAGGATTCCTATATTTTTCTAAATAGTATATATCTGGAACAATATAATGAATATATTAAAAATTAATGAAATAGTAGCCTACATTTTATTGAAGCTATATAGTTATTTAGTATTTCATACCATTAAGAAGTTGACTAGTTCATTTTAATAAACATTTATTGCCATGCCTATGGTATGTTACTAAGTCCTGAGGATTCTTTTTCTTTGCTAACTATACTTAGAAAACTGGATTCAGTTTGGGACATCACAGCATAATAGAAAGAATGAACTGGAACTGATTCAAGGAAGAAAAACAAGAATCTTTCTAGTAAGAGAACTAAAAGTCATGAACTTGGGGCAAGATAAAGGTATAGATGAGAGCTGATTATGTTCTTCAAGTATTAAAGGCTCAAAATGTGGAAGAAAAATTATGCTTGTTTTATTTGAATGCAGGAGGTAAAATGACAGTGAATGGGGGGGGGGGGAGTTATGGAGAGACAGAATTAAATTCAGAATAAAAAAATAACTTTCCAAGAGAAAATTTCAGAGATGGAATGGACTGTCTTGGGGTCCAGACATTCTTGGTAATGTACTGTTGGAAAATGTTAAAGCACAGGTGAGTAAGTCCACCTAAGTAATGTTAAGGTCCCTTTACATGATATGGCATGACTCTGGTACTTACTTCAACTTTTCTTTTTTCTTAACAGATATATTACTATAACCTTTATTTTTAATGGAAGATGATTGAATGTGAAAACATAGACCAACACGACATAATTAAAGAACTGGTGAGTCAAAACCAGGTTTCTTTTCAACTATATTTGTAAGAATACTAAATGAAACGTTTTTACACTTCTCTCCGGAGTTTATCTAAAGATTTCTTCTATGATCTTTGGAAGTAGAGAAAAACCATATATGTGGTACAGCTTTTCTCCTTGTGAGTCAAAATGTCATCAGTAAAACACAGTTTATAATTTCTAATATCAAAAATAATTTATTATCTTAAAAAGGTAATAACCCAGTTTCTTTTTTGAAAATAGTGTTTATGCAATGGTTTGTCTTATGAGATGATTGGACAAGAAGGATCAGATACTTCAAAACTGGAAATGTTTTTCTCAGGATATCCTCGTATAGTTGGATTGTCATTATTTCCTAACTTAACAAGTCTCACAATTGTTGCTCAAGATATAAAAGAAATTTCAGGACTAGAAACTTGTTTACAGCTTAAAGAACTTTGGATTGCCGAATGCTGCATAGAGGTAAGTCTAAATATAACCTTATGTGAAGTATTTGTACTAAATTATTTGGCTTTGGTAAATAATTCATTGAAGTATATGCTTGAGGCATAGATCAAAACAGATAAATTCATATTTGATGAATTAAACCCTTTATCCAGTAAAACAAAAGAAACATTTAAATGGGCAAAATATAAAAATAGATGTACACAAAAGAGAAAATAGAAATAACTGAAAAATAGACACATTCTACTTTTTAATAATCAAATCAGATCAAGTAATACCCAGTATTGCTTCATAGTAAAACTGGTTTCGGAGAAGGAGATGGCACCCCACTCCAGTACGCTTGCCTGGAAAATCCAATGGATGGAGGAGCCTGGTGGGCTGCAATCCATGGGGTCCCAAAGAGTTGGACACGACTGAGCGATTTCACTTTCACTTTTCACTTTTATGCACTGGAGAAGGAAATGGCAACCCCCTCCAGTGTTCTTGCCTGGAGAATCCCAGGGACGGGGGAGCCTGGTGGGCTGCCGTCTGTGGGGTCACACTGAGTCGGACACGACTGAAGCGACTTAGCAGCAGCAGCAGTAGCAAAACTGGTTTAACACTGTTGGTTGTGTGAAAATTATAACATCTGTATTGAAAAGCCATATTGCAAAATAAATCAAGAGCCAGAGATAGGTATATACCTTTTGACTCAGAAATCCCTATTCTAAGATTTTATCCTAGAGAAGTAATTAGAAGCAGAACACTCTATACATAAAATTATTTGTTGTAATATTATTTATAGTAGTTAGAATTTTGAAACAAATAATCATACAAGTTTATTTCTAAGAAAATTGTTATAAACATGAAATATTTTGTAAATACTGTAATTTGAAAGATTATAAAAACATTTTTTAGATGGCTTTAAGTTTTAAAAATCCCACAAAATTGTGTGTTATGATTATAACCATATAAAATAGGTATCAAATTGATAAAAGTTCAGAGAATATGAAAATTGAAAATAGTTGTATTTAAGTAAAGTAATTAATATGATTTTTTAATTTCAGTTCATTTTGCTGGGTATTGATTTTGCAGTCTATTCTGAAAATGTGATTTTTAAAGGAAAATGTACTTAAAAATGTACCTTATTGAAAGGATTCAGTTCAGTTCAGTTCAGTTGCTCAGTCGTGTCTGACTCTTTGCGACCCCATGAATCACAGCACGCCAGGCCTCCCTGTCCATCACCAACTCCCGGAGTTCACTCAGACTCGCGTTCATCGAGTCAGTGATGCCATCCAGCCATCTCATCCTCTGTCGTCCCCTTCTCCTCCTGCCCCCAATCCCTCCCAGCATCAAAGTCTTTTCCAATGAGTCAGCTCTTCGCATGAGGTGGCCAAAATATTGGAGTTTCAGCCTTAGCTTCATTTCTTCCAAAGAAATCCCAGGGTTGATCTCCTTCAGAATGGACTGCTTGGATCTCCTTGCAGTCCAAGGGACTCTCAAGAGTCTTCTCCAACACCACAGTTCAAAAGCATCAATTCTTCGGCACTAAGCCTTCTTCACAGTTCAACTCTCACATCCATACATGACTACTGGAAAAACCATAGCCTTGACTAGACAGACCTTAGTCGGCAAAGTAATGTCTCTGCTTTTGAATATGCTGTCTAGGTTGGTCATAACTTTTCTTCCAAGGAGTAAGCATCTTTTAATTTCATGGCTGCAATCACCATCTGCAGTGATTTTGGAGCCCCAAAGAATAAAACATAAATATTCAGTCTCCTCTTTTTTTTTTTTACAGAAAATTGGAGGTCTTCAAGAATGCAGAAGTTTAGAAAAGCTGTACTTATATTATAATAAAATTTCTAAAATAGAAAACTTAGAGAAATTATCCAGATTGGCGGTTCTTTGGCTGAACCACAATGCAATTAAATATATTGAGGTAAGATAATTTCAGTGATTTATGTTTAAAGTCTGTCAGATATGCAGATGACACCACCCTTATGGCAGAAAGTGAAGAAGAACTAAAAGGCCTCGTGATGAAAGTGAAAGAGGAGAGTGAAAAAGTTGGTTTAAAGCTCAACATTCAGAAAACTAAGATCATGGCATCTGGTCCCATCACTTCATGGCAAATAGATGGGGAAACAGTGGAAACAGTGTCAGACTTTATCTTTTTGGGCTCCAAAATCACTGCAGATGGTGACTGCAGCCATGAAATTAAAAGATGCTTACTCCTTGGAAGAAAAGTTATGACCAACCTAGATGGCATATTAAAAAGCAGAGACATTACTTTGTCAACAAAGGTCTGTCTAGTCAAGGCTATGGTTTTTCCAGGGGTCATGTATGGATGTGAGAGTTGGACTGTGAAGAAAGCTGAGCGCTAAAGAATTGATGCTTTTGAACTGTGGTGTTGGAGAAGATTCTTGAGAGTCCCTTGGACTGCAAGGAGGTCCAACCAGTCCATTCTAAAGGAGATCAGTCTTGAGTGTTGACTGGAAGGACTGATGCTAAAGCTGAAACTCCAGTAATTTGGACACCTCATGCGAAGAGTTTACGCATTGGAAAAGACCCTGATGCTGGGAGGGATTAGGGGCAGGAGGAGAAGGGGACGACTGAGGATGAGATGGCTGGATGGCATCACTGACTTGATGGACATAAGTTTGAGTGAACTGTGGGAGTTGGTGATGGACAGGGAGGCCTGGCGTGCTGTAATTCATGGGGTCGCAAAGAGTCGGATACGACTGAGCAACTCAACTGAGTGACTGACTGACTCCTGTAGAGCTTAACCAGTGTCCAAGAAATATTAATGACTCATTTAATTATTGTTGAGAACTAATGCATATATAGCATATTATAACATACAGAGAACCTCATATGCATAATTTTCTTTATTCCTTACACCATGTCTGGGAGGCAAGATGTTAATTCTTCTTTGAAGTTTAAAAATAAAAAGGTTTGCAGAAGTTTTATATATAACTTGCTGTCTATGTATTCTTTTTCCTCCTCCTCTTCTTTTCCTCTCTACTCAGCTCCCTGTTCCCTTCTCCGTCAGTAATTCTCTCCAGCTTCCAGAGAACAAGGTAGGCTGCACTGAGTTCTAAGCTTTTAAAGTAAACAGCATCCGGTGCTTGAAACACCAGGAGAGCTAACCAGCTTGCTCAGGTGACTTATAAACATAGATTTTAATGATTTCTTCTAAATTCTATGTTGCCTAAATTTTTAGGGCTTGCAAACTTTGAAGAATTTAAGTGATCTCAACCTTGCTGGGAATCTAATAAGCAGCATTGGTATGTATAGTTTCATTTGAAATATGATAATGTTACAATAATTTTTTGTTATTATAAAAAGTACAGTCTTAGATTTCTTTCTTTTAGACTTTTTGTATGATATCTTTACAAAGTGTTTCTAAATCTATAGTTAAAGGATATGGAAATACTACCCATTGATCAGTGGTTACTAATTGTGCAACATTACTGTTAGGAAAAGATGATCATATACAACTCAGAAACATGACAAGATACAAATGAGGTAAAATGAGAAATTTAATTTTTTTCTCATCTTGTTTTTTTAAATTAAAGGTCGATGTCTTGATCCCAATGAGCAACTAGAAAGATTAAACCTTTCTGGTAACCAAATATGTTCTTTCAAGGTATGTTTAAGTGGAATAATTTATTTTTATTTATCAGTCTGAATCATGAGCCATCTTATTGCAGTAAATGGACTAAATATTCCCCTCTTAAAGAATAATTTAATTGTTTTGGGCTACCGAATGCTTCCATGAATTTTCACATGAGCTGATAAATTGGCCCTAATGGTCTGACACTATTAAAACCAAAAAAATAACTATTCAGTTGGTTTTTAGGACACTACTTTCTCTGTTTATCTCCCATCTTTCTGGGTATACCTCTTCAGTTTTCTGGATTTTCATTCTCTTCTAGCATCTACAAAATGGATTGTCCCAAGTTAGTCCAAGATCTTTTCTCATTTCTGTCTGCATTCATTCTCTAATCACTCTAATCATCTTACAACTTTAAATACCTTTATTCACTAATTACTCCTAAATTGGTATCTCTGTTTTGCCTAAAAAAATGGTAGACATCTATCCTAACTCAAACTGATTTCCCCTTCACCAAAGCTTCATCTCCTGCAGCCTTCTCCATTTCTCTAAAAGGCATCTCTATTCTTCTGATAACTCAAGCCAAAATCCTTAGAGTCATTCCATGCCCCATATCCAGTCCATCAGCAAATTCTGTTGGCTCTACCTTCAGAATATGTCCAGAGTCTGACCATTTTTTACCTCCTGTATCACTGTTAGCCTGATTCAAGACACCATCTTCTCTTTCTTGCATACTGAAAAAAAAACCCCTCCTAACAGTTCTCCCTCTGTTTACCCTTCCCTATACTCAGTCTGTTCTTTACATAGCATCCTGCCCCTTTAAATATATGTCAGCTCAAATCACTTCTGCTCAAAAACCCGTCCTTGGTTTCTCATCTCTTTCATAGTAAAAGCCAATTCTTACAATGGCCCATCAGATTCTATATAATCTAGTTTCCCCACTGTGTCTCTGGCTACAGCTTCTATCACTCTCCCCTTTGTTTACATCATTCTAGCCTCTCTGGTCTCTTCACTGTTCCTTAAATATATCTAAGACAGTTACCTTAGAGCCTTTGCACTTGCTGGCATATTCTTCCCCCATATATCTTCATGGGCTTCCCTCATAGCTCAGTTGGTAAAAAGTCTGACTGCCATGCAAGAGACCTGGGTTCAATCCCTGGGTTGGGAAGATCCCCTGGAGAAGGAAATGGCAACCCACTCTGATATTCTTGCCTGGAGAATCCCATGGACAGAGGAGCCTGGCAGGCTACCATATATCGGGTCACAAGAGTTGGACACGATTGAGCGACTAAGCACACAGTGTGCTCACATATATCTTCATAGCTCATCTCATTTCTTTCCAGACTTTATTCGAATGTTATGTGCTTAGCTATGCCTTTCTTGCCTAATTTAAATAAAATAGCAACAATCCCCTACTACCCTCTCCCAACTGGAAGCATTCCCATCATTTTTCCCCTGTTCTATTTTTCCTATTGGAACTTATCCAGAAAGCTTACTAGAATACAAGCTCCATGAGTACAGGAATTCACCTGTTTTATTCACTGCTATATCCACAATACTTAAAGCAGTATTTGACTTATAATAAGCCTCAATAAACATTTGTGAGGCACATAAATGAGAGAGAAAAAAACAAATAAGAAGACAATCTTTATGGCATATAGTGTGGGTAAAATTATATAGCATTCATAATTTTGACAGTGTCAGAATGAAGTACATATTCAAACACTTTCTCTAGGTAATGCTGAAGAAAGGTGGGCAGATTTACTATTTAAATAATTCTGAATTGATCAGTGTTAACGTAGGCATTCTTTTCCTCCAAAAAGATTATAGAACACCAAAAAGCTATAGAATGAGGCAGAATGTTTGAAGTGAAAGTTGCTCAGTTGTGTCTGACTCTTTACCACTGCATGGACTATAGCCCACAAGGTTCTGTCCATGGAATTCTCCAGGCAAGAATACTGGAGTGGGTTGCCATGCTCTTCTCCAGGGGATCTTCCCAACCCAGGGATTGAACCCAGGTCTCCTGCAATGCAGGCAGATTCTTTACCGTGAGGCAGAATGTTATAAGCACCTTAAAAGAAATTTAAATAAAATTTAATTTTATTGGTAAAATTAAAGAGGAAATATTTGATGTGAACATTGAAGGGCTGACAGAATTTCAACAGGCAATGTAGGGAGGATCTTCTACAACATAGTTGGAAGTAGGCATTCCAAAGATGAGAAGAACCATTTGCAGAAAGAAGTGGAGGTAGGAAATCAAGGGGTTTGTTTGTAGTAACAGCAGCAACAGAAGAGGGAGCTATGAAACATATATTCAAAATGTATATATGTATACACTTAAATATTATCTACACTTAAATATTACCTACACTGATTTGTTACCTTAAATATTACCTAATGTTAGATGACTCTGGAGTCTACGAAAGCACAACATCTCACTGAAAATTAGTGGTATGGTACCTGGTACAGATGGAAAAGGGCACACAAATTTTTTCGTCACCACCAAGATAGTATCTTTTAAGGGTGACTGGAAAGGCTAGACATAAAAACTCAGAATAGTAGTATTTCAGGAACATTCCTAGTATGGGAATAGTAAAAGTTGCTGTGAGTTATGCTCAATGTTTTGCTCTGTAGGTAGTATTTAAGCTAACAAATGAGACATGAATAGGAGTTACCTAAGGAAAGAGCATTCCAAGCAAAGGTGTGCAGGACCTAGGTGGTGGAAAGACAGTGGCAAATTAAAAAAACTAGAAATCCTCTGTCTGGAGCAGAGCAAGGGAGAGAGTATGAGTTGGGGTTGAAGAAGATAAGTGCAGAATGCTGGGAGGATGAGGTATCACCCTGCCAAGAAGCTATATGGAAGCTTATCTCACCTTGGCCTGCCATGGCAGCCTTGTGGCGAGGAGCAGAGGCTGCACAGCCAGGAAGACCTGTCATTTCTAGCCGTGCCACAAACCAGGGGCAGCGCAATACAATGGTAACGTGATGCTGAAGTGACAATATAAGGTTCTTAAAATAAAGACTGAACATCACTCAATAGAGAGGCCCTTTTATTATTATTCTCACTGTTGTAATGGTAACCTATTTCAGTCTCCTCACCAAAAGAATTGGATTAAATAGGACTATTGTGAAGATTCACTGTATGGCATAAAATTAAAAAGGCTGTCTACCATAATGGCGGCTACTTCTCAAAAAAAACATTGAGCATAACTCACAGCAACTTTTACTATTCTCATACTAGGAATGTTCCTGAAATACAACTATTCTGAATTTTTATGTCTAACCTTTCCAGTCACCCTAAAAAGATACTATCTTTGTGGTGACGAAAAAGTTTGTGTGCATTTTCCATCTGTACCAGGCACCATACCACTAATTATCAGTGAGATGTTGTGCTTTCATAGACTCCAGTGTCATCTAACTGTAGAGTGTAGGCGGAGGATTCCTGTGTAAGACTTCCAAGTTCACACCCACCATAGCTCAGACTAATGGTCAGATGCAATCCAGCCACGCAGAAAACAGTATCTTCATACTTCAGAACTATCAATGGTTTACCTTCCTTGCCCTGCAGAATTTGGCCAAGTAATTCTCTGCACAAGTCTATCCAGCAGTCTCCTTTCTAGAGAAACACTGCTTAGTGCCACTCCTGGGCTATGGGCCCAGCCATAGCCTCAGGTCCAGCCAGGGAGCCAAGTTCTTACTTGTCCATAGATGGCTGGGACACACATTGTCCACCTCCTCCTTACTGTTGATTCTGGCAGCCTGAATACTTGTTTCCTGATTCCATTTGTGCTTTATCTTCTAAATTAGAAACTCCTGATTCTTGCCTTGGATTTCCTTTAATTCCGATTCTGAGTCTCCTGACTAGCATTGCATTCCATCAAGTCGAGCTCTACCATCATACCCTCCTACCCCAGACCCCCTAGTAATATTATTATTGAGAAAGATGTGAGGATGTCTTTGAGATTGGTGGAAAGTGATATGTTGAAGTGATTTAGATGAATAAATGTTATTCTCTAGTGAAAAAGATGCTAAATACTTGAAAAATGGATCAATAATTAAACAACAGACTCTGTTCCCATGCATTTTAAATGTAAAAGGCCAAAGAGTATTTACTAAATCATGTATTCCATATGATTTTAAGTTCAAGGTAAAAGATGTAATTACATTACCAACCCCTACCCTTCCAGAGTCTGTGAGGAAAATGAGGGCCTTGGGAGAAAGCTAGATTTCAGTTGCCCTTAATAGGCAGAAATGGAATTTATAGAAACAAAAAACCTCAAACCAAAAGAAAACCTAAAACTCAGGATCTCAGTGGTAATTATGATAGAACAGAGGTGCCATAGTCTTTGGTGATAATTGCAGACCTGGAGGAGGCTGAGGAAAAGAGTGAATGGTCGTCGGTGTGGGCAAGTTGATGAAGCTTGTAGGAGACCTGCACCCTTGTTACTGCTGGGCATTTGTTGGCAAAGGGGCTGTGTGCAGAGAGGGAATGGAGTCTGAAGAAATAGATGGGCTCCAAGATTTCATGTGGAATACGTGATTTAGTAAATACTCTTTGGCCTTTTACATTTAAAATGCATGGAAACAAAGTCTGCTATTTAATTATTGATCCATTTTTCAAGCATTTAGCATCTTTTTCACTAGAGAATAACATTTATTCACCTAAATCACTTCCACTTATTAAGGTACATAATTAAAATGCATTAAGTAAATTATGGGTGATCTTAAGAATTCAAATGCCTTTTTTAGAAATGGACAGTTGAAATTAATTGATTTGTTACTGTTCTAGGACCTTACTAACTTAACCAGGCTACGTCATTTAAAGGATTTATGTCTGAATGATCCTCAGTATAAAACCAATCCAGTTTGTCTGCTGTGTAATTATTCCACACATGTGTTATATCATTTGCCTTGCCTTCAAAGACTTGATACGTTTGATGTGTCACCAAAGCAGATCAAGGAACTGGCAGATGTAAGTGTATCCCTAATCAGGTATCTGTGACTTAAGTTTAATTAACTGCTTCTTTCTGGCTATGTCAGTGCGTGGTAGGTAGTATTATTTTGTCAGTGTTGTCACCAATTCTACTTTTGCCCAGTGAGCTGGATATTTCACATAAATGCATATAAATAATAATAATATTAGTACTAGAACCTCAATTTTGATGACAATACTGGAAGGTAAAATAATAGAAAAGCATTTATAACATATAAAGCTTAAAGAAGAAAATCTGAAAAATTATCATCAGTGCTAAGAATATACAAAAATTAATAAAACCTAGACAAAGTAGAAATGAAACAAGTAACTTCCTCTCATTTGGAATGTTATATATCAAAATTAGAAAATACCCATGGTTAATGGTAGTATGCCAGGATTAGGTAGATTTTAATCTAATTAAAGATGGTTTGGGGCTCTCTGTAAATATAAGTGGATCCACCCACACTGCCAAAATCTTGAAGATGTCCAAAATTTGAAGATAACTGAAATCTAGAAGAGAGCTTTTCCTGGGCTGTCACTGATGGTGACTCTCCCAATAAAGGGGCTACTTTGACATGGTACTAAAGGCTTTGTAATTTGAGAATAGAGTTCATAGGAATTTACCATGTTTCTTAATATTCTTTCCACATTATATTTCTACTTCTCTTTCCAGTCCATTGAGTCCCATTTGTTCACTTAGTTAACCATTCAATAAACAGTTTATGAGTATCTAGAATGTGCCAAGCATGTGGATGCCCCCACATAAAGCCCTTCCATCCTTTCCTTGTGGTTCATCCATTATCTCAACACAGATGAAGAATGTCTTTACCCATTTATCTTGTTTCTCTTCTTTTGTTAGCCTGAGGATTTATTGTCAAGTTCTCTTCTTTCCTCTCTTCTTTTCAAAACTGAGATTATCCTCTCTCCCATCCCAATCTAAGAAGTGAGCTGTCTTGTAATATTGAGCAAAAGGCTACAGAGTTATTGTCTACTAGCAGAGGTTCTGGAGAAGGCAATGGCAACCCACTCCAGTACTCTTGCCTGGAAAACCCCATGGATGGAGGAGCCTGGTAGGCTGCAGTCCATGGGGTTTCGAAGAGTCGGACACGACTGAGCGACTTCACTTTCACTTTTCACTTTCATGCACTGGAGAAGGAAATGGCAACCCACTCCAGTACTCTTGCCTGGAGAATCCCAGGGATGGCAGAGCCTGATGGGCTGCCGTCTATGGGGTCGCACAGAGTCCGACACAACTGAAGCGACTTAGCAGCAGCAGCAGCAGCAGCAGAGGTTCAGAGTCATTGGTGGGTCAGGTAGGAATGTCTTCTTTAACAGTGTTAAGTCAAAAATAATTACAAAACTTAGCAGTGACACCGTATTTTTGAAATTTCCATTATCATCTCTGTGTTTTTTAATTACACATTTTCTAAAAGGTGAGCAGGGTGAATGCGCTTCACTAAACTACTTGTCTGATTAATCTAACAAATATTTAACGCCTATTAGACATTGAGACACAGTTCAAGGTACTAGAAATAAAATTACCAAAATAGATAAAACCCCTGCCTCCATATGGAGTTTACATTCTAGTGAGAGAAGACACCCATAATAAGGACTAAGTGAGTAAAAAACTAGTATGTCAGATGGTGATAAATGCTATGGAGAACAACAGGGTGAAGGGAACAAAATTGTTGGTAGGCGCAGAGGAAGGGCTATTGGCTCTTTTATATAGAATTGTTGGGAAATGATTTATTTTAGGCAACATTTGAGCAGAGAACTGAGGAAGTAAGGGGGCAAGCTCTTCAGGGATCAGCAAGAACAAAGACCTTAAGCAGGAGCATGCCTCTCATATTTTAAGAACAACAAGGAGGCTAGTCTGGCCGGAGCTGAGCAAATGAAGAGGAGAGAAAGAGATGAATACAGGAGTGGCGGGGTGGGGGGTGGGGGGCAAACCATGTGAGACTGAAGAATGGTGTAAGAACTTTGGCTTTTACTTTCAGTGATATGAGGCCACTGGAAAATTTTGAGAGGAAGTAAAATACGATGCCTTATGTTTTAAAGTGTTAGTCACTCAGTCATGTCTGACTCTGTGACCTCATGGACTGTAGGCCGCCATGAAATTCTCCAGGCAAGAATACTGGAGTGGGTAGCCATTCCTTTCTCCAGGGGATCATCCCGACCCAGGGATCAAACCCTGGTCTCCCACACTACAGACAGATTCTTTACAGATTCTTTACTGAGCCACCAGAGAAGCAAAGCGATCTTTTTTTGGATAATGAATTAAGAATAGAAGATTCGAGGGAAAAGGTGAAAGCAGAGAGACCAGTTAGGTTCCAGAAACTTGGATGAGAGATGTTGATGGTTTGATACAGGACACTATAGAGAAGGTAGTAAAAATTAATCAAATTGTGGTAGTAGTTAGAAGGTGGAACCCATCTGGATTTGCTGATAGATTGAATTTGAAGTGTAGAAGAACAAAGTAGAGAATAATTCCAAGCAACTGGCCCAAGCAACTGAAGGAAAAGGAGCTGCTATTTGATGAGATAAGGAAGAGTATGGGAGGAGTACATTTAGAAGGAAGAATCACAGTTTAATTTTAAGCACAGAAGGTTTGAATAATCTTTTGAACATCTGAGATAGATATGAGTCTATTTAATAGAGTCGCCCAGGTTGGAGATATAAATATGAGAATTGAAAGCAGAAGGATAGTACCAAGCTGAGGACTGGATAAATCACCGAGGGCATGGTGTCGATGGGGAAGTGTGTCACTTGGGTAGGTAGGTCCTGACTTTACTTGCTACTTGTAGGCAAAAAAAAAAAAAGCACCATTTGCCATTTCCTTAGTTAATGATTTTTTTTTCCTCAGTGGCACCCAAGAAACAGCTCTTCTTGGTCAGGAATTTTTATCTGCTAATCATCACCCAAAACAGCTTTCCCCACTCTTAAACTCTCCAGTTTTATGAATGCCTTATTTTTTGCACAAGAATTTAATGATTTCAGTTTCATAATTTCATAGCATGTGTGGGAAAAGGAATTATTTTGCTTTTTCAGCATGCATATATTTGTTTCCATTCCATCTTTTGTGCCAAATAATTCTGTTGGGATCTTGACTATCCGCTCTCTACTAAGTAAATCAGATAACAGTATACAAGCCTTCCAACTTATTTGAGTACAGATTTCCTGATAAAAAGAAATCTCTTCATTATTTCAGGTAAACAGTTAAAACCAGGTCATATTATATTAATAATATGACCTGATTTGTTTATTTTCTTCTCAGCTAGTTCTTTTTACTAGTATAACTCATAAGCACCATTTACTTTGTGTATTTATTTTTTGTATTTTTAATTTTTTTCTTTTTTAATTTATTTTTAATTGAAGGGCAATTGCTTTATAGAATTTTGTTGTTTTATGTCAAATCTCAACATGAATCAGCCATAGATATATATATATATCCCTTCCTTTCTGAACCTCCCTCCTATCTCCCTCTCCATCCCACCCCTCTAGGTTGATACAGAGCCCCTGTTAGACTTTCCTGAGCCATATAGCAAATTCCCATTGGCTATCTATTTTACATATGGTAATGTAAGTTTCCATATTACTCTTTCCATTCATCTCACCCTCTCCTCCCCTCTCCCTATGTCCATAAGTCTATTTTCTATCTGTTTGCCGATTGCTGCCCTGTAAATAAGTTCTTCAGTACCATTCTAGATTCTGTATATACGTGTTAGAATACTATATTTATCTTTCTTTTTCTGACTCACTTCATTCTGTACAATAGGTTCTATGTTCATCCACCTCATCAGAACTGACTCAAACGTGTTCCTTTTTATGGCTGAGTAATATTCATTGAGCTCCTCCGGGAGTTGGTGATGGACAGGGAGGCCTGGCGTGCTGCAGTTCACGGGGTCACAGAGTCGGACACGACTGAGCAACTGAACTGAACTGAACTGAATATTCCATTGTGTATATGTACCACAACTTCTTTATCCATTCATCTGTCAACAGACATCTAGGTTGCTTCCATCTCTTAACTATTGTAAATAGTGCTGCAATGAACAATGGGATACATGTGTCTTTTTCAGTTTTGGTTTCCTCAGGGTATATGCCTAGGAGTGAGATTGCTGAGTCATATGGTGGTTTTTATTCCTAGTTTTTAAAGGAATCTCCATACTGTCTTCCATAGTGGCTATATCAGTTTACATTCCCACCAACAGGGCAAGAGTGTTCCCTTTTCTCCACACCTTCTTCAGGATTTATTGTTTGTAGAATTTTTGATGATGGCTGTTCTGACCTGTTTGAGGCGATATCTCACTAGTTTTGAATTGCATTTCTTTAAAAATCAGCGATGTTGAGCACCTATCTTTTCATGTATTTGTTAGCCATCTGTATGTCTTCTTTGGAGAAATGTCTGTTGTTTAGGTCTTTTTCCCACTTTTTGATTGGGTTGTTTGTTTTTCGGTATTGAGTTGTATGAGCTGCCTGTATATTTCAGAAATTGATCCTTTGTCAGTTGTTTTATTTGCTGTCATTTTCTCCCATTCTGAGGGTTGTCTTGCTTATAGTTTCCTTTGCTGTGCAAAAGCTTTTACATTTAATCACTTGTTTACTTTTGTTTTTATTTCCATTATTCTAGGAGGTGGGTCATGGAAGATCTTGCTTTGATTTAGGTCATTGAGTGTTCTACCTATGTTTTCCTCTAAGAGTTTTATAGTTTCTGGCCTTACCTTTAGATCATTA
Source organism: Ovis canadensis (assembly GCF_042477335.2). Lineage (NCBI taxonomy): Eukaryota > Metazoa > Chordata > Mammalia > Artiodactyla > Bovidae > Ovis > Ovis canadensis. The sequence continues at coordinate 82,515,568 of NC_091251.1, forward strand.
ATCCATTTTGATTTTATCTTTGTGTATGGTGTTAGGAAGTGTTCTAATTTCATCGTTTTACATGTAGCTGTCCAGTTTTCCCGGCACCATTTATTGAAGAGGCTGTCTTTGCCCCATTGTATATTCTTGCCTCCTTTGTCAAAAATAAGGTACGCATAGGTGCATGGGTTTATTTCTGGGCTTTCTATCTGTTCCATTGGTCTATATTTCTGTTTTTGTGCCAGTACCATACTGTCTTGATGACTGTAGCTTTGTAGTATAATCTGAAGTCAGGAAGGTGGATTCCTCCAGCTGCATTCTTCTTTCCCAAGACTTCTTTGGCTACTCGGGGTCTTTTGTGTTTCCATATGAATTTTGAAAATTTTTAATGTAGTTCTGTGAAAAATGCCATTGGTAATTTGATAGGGATTGCATTGAATCTGTAGATTGCATTTGGTAGTATAGTCATTTTCACAATATTGATTCTTACAGGAACATGGAATATCATGCCCATCTGTTTATGTCATCTTTGATTTCTTTCATCAATGTCTTAAAATTTTCTGTGTTCAGTTGTTTTCTCTCCTTAGGTAAATTTATTCCTAGATATTTATTTCTTTTTGTTGCAGTGGTGAATGGGATTGATTCCTTAATTTCTCTTTTTGATTTTTCATTGTTAGTATATAGAAATGCAAGTGATTTCTGCATATTGATTTTGTATCCTGCAACTTTGCTAAATTCACTGATTAACTCTAGTAATTTTCTGACACTATCTTTAGGGTTTTCTGTGTACAGTATCACGTCATCTGCAAGCACTGAGAGCTTTACTTCTTCTTTTCTGATCTGAATTCCTTTTATTTCTTTTTCTTCTCTGATTGCTATAGCTAGGACTTCCAGAACTATGTTGAATAATAGTGGTGAAAGTGGACACCTTTGTCGTCTTCTTGATCTTAGGGGGAATGCTTTCAGTTTTTCACCATTGAGAATAATGTTTGCTGTAGGCTTATCGTATATGGCCTTTACTATGTTGAGGTAGGTTTCTTCTATGCACATTTTTTGAACAGTTTTAATCATAAATGGATGCTGAATTTTGTCAAAGGCTTTTTCTGCATCTATTGAGATGATCATATGGGTTTTATCTTTCAATTTGTTAATGTGGTATATCACATTGATTTGCATATATTGAAGAATCCTTGCATCCTGGAATAAACCCAACTTGATCATGGTGTATGAGCTTTTTGATGTGTTGCTGAATTCTGTTTGCTAAGATTTTGTTGAGGATTTTTGCATTTGTGTTTATCACTGATATTGGCCTGTAGTTTTCTTTTTTTGTGTTGTCTTTGTCTGGTTTTGGTATCAGGGTGATGATAGCCTCGTGGAATGAGTTTAAAATTGTTCCTTCCTCTGCAATTTTTTTAAAGAGGTTTTTTTTTTTTTTTTGAAAAATGTTGGAAGAGTTTTACCTTGTGGCTCAACTGGTAAAGACTCCACCTGCAATGCAGGAGGCTTGGGTTCGATCCCTGGATTGGGAAGGTCCCTGAAGAAGGGAAAGGCTAGCCACTTCAGTATTCTGGCGTAGAGAATTCCATGGATGTCCATGGGCTCACAAAGAGTTGGACATGATAATTGGTGGTATTAACTTTGGGCTTCCCTTGTGGCTCAACTAGTAAAGAATCTGCCTGCAATATGGGAGATCTGGGTTCGATCCCTGGCTTGGGAAGGTCCCCTGGAGAAGGGAAAAGCTACCGACTCCAGTATTCTGGCCTGGAGAATTCCATGGACTGGAGAATTCCATCTGACTCTTCCAAGAGTTAGACACAACTGAGCAACTTTCACTTTAGAAGGATAGGTATTAGCTCTTCTCTAAATGTTTTACAAAGTTCTCCTGTGAAGCCATCTGGTCCTGGGATTTTGTGTTTTGGGAGATTTTTGATCACAGCTTCAATTTCAGTGCTTGTAATTGGGTTGTTCATAATTTCTGTTTCTTCCTGGTTCACTCTTGGAAGATTGAACTTTTCTAAGAATCTGTCCATTTCTTCCAGGTTATCCATTTTATTGCCATATAGTTGTTCTTAATAGTCTCTTATAATCCTTTGTATTTCTGCATTTTCTATTGTAACATCTCCTTTTTCATTTCTAATTTTGTTGATTTGACTCTTCTCTCTTCTTTTCTTGATGAGTCTGGCTAAAGATTTGTGAATTTTGGTTATCTTCTCAAAGAACCAGCTTTTAGTTTTATTAATCTTTACTATTGTTTCTTTCATTTCTTTTTCATTTATTTCTGCTCAGATCTTCATGTTTCTTTCCTTCTACTAATTTTTGGTTTTTTTTTCCCTTCTTTTTCCAGTTGTTTTAGGTGTAAAGGTTAGGTTGTCTATTCGATGTTTTCCTTGTTTCTTGAGGTATTGCTCTAAACTTCCTTCTTAGAACTGCTTTTACTGCATCCCATAGGTTTTGACCTGCCTTTTGAGAAATCTGTATGCAGGTCAGGAAGCAACAGTTAGAACTGGACATGGAACAACAGACTGGTTCCAAATTGGGAAAGGAGAATGTCAAGGCTGTATATTGTCACCCTGCTTATTTAACTTATATGCAGAGTACATCATGAGAAACGCTGGGCTGGAAGAAGTACAAGCTGGAATCAAGATTGCCGGGAGAAATATCAATCATCTCAGATATGCAGATGACACCACCCTTATGGCAGAAAGTGAAGAACTAAAGAGCGTCTTGATGAAAGGGATAGAGGAGAGTAAAAAAGTTGGCCTAAAGCTCAACATTCAGAAAACTAAGATCATGGCATCTGGTCCCATCACTTCATGGCAAATAGATGGGGAAACAGTGGCTGACTTTATTTTGGGGCTCCAAAATCACAGCAGATGGTGATTGCAGCCATGAAATTAAAAGACACTTGCTCCTTGGAAGAAAAGTTATGACCAACCTAGACAGCATATTAAAAAGCAGAGACATTACTTTGCCAGCAAAGTTCCATCTAGTCAAACTATGGTTTTTCCAGTAGTCATGTATGGATGTGAGAATTGGACTATAAATACAGCTGAGTGCCAAATAATTGATGGTTTTGAACTGTGGTGTTGGAGAAGACTCTTGAGAGTCCCTTCGGCAGCAAGGAGATCCAACCAGTCCATCCTAAAGGAAATCAGTCCTAAATATTCATTGGAAGGACTGATTCTGAAGCTGAAACTCCAATACTTTGGCCAGTTGATGCAAAGAACTGACTCACTAGAAAAGACCCTGATGCTGGTAATGACTGAAGGCGGGAGGAGAAGGGAACAACAGAGACTGAGATGGTTGATTGGCATCACTGACCCAATGGACCTGAGTTTGAGTAAACTCTGGGAGTTGGTGATGAACAGGGAGGCCTGGCCTGCTGCAGTCCATGGGGTCAGAAAGAGCTGGACATGACTGAGTGACTGAACTGAACTGAACTGATAGGTTTTGAATTGTTGTCTTTTCATTGTCATTTGTTTCTAGAAATTCTGATTTCCCTTTTGATTTCTTCAGTAACCTGTTGGTTATTTAGAAATGTGTTGTTTAATCTCCATGTGTTTGTGTTTCTTACTGTTTTTTTCTTGTAATTGATATCTAGTCTCATAGCATTGTGGTCAGAGAAGATGCTTGATATGATTTCAGTTTTCTTGAATTTACTGAGGTTTGATTTGTGACCCAAGATGTGGTCTATCCTGGAGAATGTTCCATGTGCACTTGAGAAGAAGGTGTATTCTTCTGCATTTGGATGGAATGTCCTGAAGATATCAGTGAGATCCATTTCATGTAATGTATTATTTAAGACTTGTATTTTGTTATTAATTTTCTGTTTTGATGATCTGTCCATTGGTGTGAGTGGGGTGTTAAAGTCTCCTACTATTATTGTGTTACTGTCAATTTCTCCTTTATGTCTGTTAGTGTTTGTCTTATGTATTGAGGTATTCCTATGTTGGGTGCATAGATATTTACAATTATGTCTTTCTCTTAGGTTGATTCCTTATCATTATGTAGTGTCCTTCCTTATCTCTGTAATCTTTATTTTAAGGTCTATTTTGTCTGATAAGAGGATTGCTACTCCAGCTTTCTTTTGCTTCCCCTATGCATGGAATATATATTTCCATCTTCTCACTTTCAGTCTATATGTATCTTTAGGTCTGAAGTAGGTTTCTTGTAGACAGCATATATTTGGGTCTTGTTTTTGTATCCATTCAGCCAGTCTGTGTCTTTTGTTCGGAGCATTTAACTCATTTACATTTAAAGTAATTATTTATATATATGTTCCTATTGCCATTTTCTTAATTGTTTGGGGATGATTTTGTAGATATTTTTTCTTCTCTTGTATTTCTTGACTATATAAATCCCTTTAACATTTGTTGTAAAGCTGGTTTGGTGGTACTGAATTCTCTTAACTTTTGCTTGTCTGAAAAGCTTTTTATTTCTCCATCAATTTTGAATGAGATCCTTGCCAGGTACAGTAATCTTGGTTGTAGATTTTTCCCTTTCAGTACTTTAAATATATCCTGCCATTTCCTTCTGGCTAGCAGAGTTTCTGCTGAAAGATCAGCTGTTAAGCATATGGGGTTTCCCTTGTATGTTATCTGTTGCTTTTCCTTGCTGCTTTTAATATTCTTTCTTTGTGTTTAGTCTTTGTTAGTTTCATTAGTATGTGTCTTGGCGTGTTTCTCCTTGGGTTTATCCTGTATGGAATTCTTTGTGCCTCTTGGACTTGATTGACTATTTCCTTTTCCAAGTTGGGGAAATTTTCAAGTATAATTTCTCAAAAATGTTCTCATACCCTTTCTTTTTCTCTTCTTCTGGGACTCCTATAATTAGAATGTTGGTGTGTTTATATTGTCCCAGAGATCTCTGAGACTATCCTCAGTTCTTTGCATTCTTCTTACTTTCTGCTCTTCAGAAGTTATTTCCACCATTTTATCTTCCAGCTCAGTGATTCTTTCTTCTGCTTCAGATATTCTGCTATTGATTCCTTCTAGGGTATTTTTAATTTCAGTGATTGTGTTGTCTCTGTATGTTTATTCTTTAATTCTTCTAGGTCTTTGTTAATTGATTCCTGCATTTTCTCCATTCTGTTTTCAAGGTTTTTATCATCTACACTATCATTATTCTGAGTTCTTTTTCAGGTAGTTTGCCTATTTCCTCTTCATTTATTTGGACTTCTGTGTTTCTAGTTTGTTGCTTCATTTGTGTAGTCTTTCTCTGCCTTTTCATTATTTTTTTTAACTTATTGTGTTTGAGGTCTCCTTTTCCTAGGCTTCAAGGTTGAATTCTTTCTTCCTTTTGGTTTTTGCCCTCCTAAGCTTGGTCCAGTGGTTTGTGTAAGCTTCATATAGGGTGAGATTTGTGCTGAGTTTTTGTTTGTTTGTTTTTCCTCTGCTGGGCAAGGCTGAGTGAGGTGGTAATCCTGTCTGCTGAGGATTCAATTCAGTTCAGTTCAGCTGCTCAGTCATGTCTGACTCTTTGTGACTCCATGGACTGTAGCACGCCAGGCCTCCCTGTCCATCACCAACTCCTGGAGCTTACTCAAACTCATGTCCATCAAGTCAGTGATGCCATCCAACAATCTCATCCTGTCAGCCCCTTCTCCTTCTGCCTTCAGTCTTTTCCAGCATTAGGGTGTTTTCTAGTGAGTCAGTTCTTTGCATCAAGTGGCCAAAGTATTGAAATTTCAGCTTCAGCATCAGTCCTTCCAATGAGTATTCAGGACTGATTTCTTTTAGGATGGACTGGTTGGATCTCCTTGCAGTCCAAGGGACTCTCAAGAGTCTTCTCTAACACCTCAGTTCAAAAGCATCAATTCTTTGGTGCTCAGCTTTCTTTATAGTCCAACTCTCATATCCATACATGACTACTGATAAAATGCTGATGATTGCATTTGTATTTTTGTTTTGTTTGTTGTTTAGATGAGGTGTCCTGCACAGCGTGCTACTGGTGGTTGGGTGATGCCGGGTCTTGTATTCAAGTGGTTTCCTTTGTGTGAGTTCTAACTATTTGATACTCCCTAGGGTTAGTTCCGCTAGCAAAGTAATGCTCAAAATTCTCCAAGCCGGGCTTCAATAGTACACGAACTATGAACTTCCAGATTCAAGCTGGATTTAGAAAAGGCAGAGGAACCAGAAATCAAATTGCCAACATCTGTTGGATCATTGAAAAAGTGAGAGAGTTCCAGAAAAACATCTACTTCTGCTTTATTGACTATGCCAAAGCCTTTGACTGTGTGGATCACAGCAAACTGTGGAAAATTCTGAACATGGAAAAATAGACTGGTTCCAAATAGGGAAAGGAGTACGTTAAGGCTGTATATTGTCACCTGTTTATTTAACTTGTGTGCAGAGTACTTCATGAGAAATGCTGGACTGGATGAAGCACAAGCTGGAATCAAGATTGCCAGGAGAAATATCAATAGTGTCAGATATGTAGATGGTACCACACTTATGGCAGAAAGTGAAGAAGAACTGAAGAGCCTCTTGATGAAAGTGAAAGAGGAGAGTGAAAAAGTTGGCTTAAAACTCAACATTCAGAAAACTTAAGATCATGGCATCTGGTCCCATCCACTTCATGGCAAATAGATGGGGAAACAATGGAAATAGTGACAGACTATTTTGGGGAGCTCCAAAATCACTGCAGATGGTGATTGCAGCCATGAAATTAAAAGATGCTTGCTCCTTGGAAGAAAAGTTATGACTAACCTAGACAGCATATTAGAATCAGAGACATTACTTTGGCAACAAAGGTCTGTCTAGTCAAAGCTTTAGTATTTCCAGTAGTCATGTATGGATGTGAGAGTTGGACTATAAAGAAAGCTGAGTGCTGAAGAATTGATGCTTTTGAAATGTGGTGTTGGAGAAGACTCTTGAGAGTCCCTTGGACCACAAGGAGATCCAACCAGTCCATCCTAAAGGAAATCAGTCTTGAATATTCATTGGAAGGACTGATGCTGAAGCTGAAACTCCAGTAGTTTGGCCACCTGATGTGAAGAGCTGACTCATTTGAAAAGACCCTGATGCTGGTAAAGATTGAAGGCAGGAGGAGAAGGGGACGACAGAGAATGAGATGGTTGGATGTCATCACCTACTCAATAGACATGAGTTTGAGTAAGCTCCAGGAGTTGGTGATGGACAGGGAAGCCTGGCCTGCTGCAGTCCATGGGGTCACAAAGAGTTGGACACAACTGAGTGACTGAACTGAACTGACCTGAGAGTTAGTTCTCTGGTATTCTAGGATCTTGGAGTCAGTGCTCCCAGTCCAAAGGCTCAGGTCTTGATCTATATCCTCCCACTAAACTGTAAATCCCGTGCAGTACTGGGAACGTGTCTGGTTCACCACTATGATGTCTTATTCAAATGTGATATAACTCCCAGTGGCTCAGCTCGTAAAGAATCCACCACACCTACATCGAGAAATCCAAACAGGAAGAAGCTCAAGGTCAAGGAAACTCCCAGGTGCCATGGAAAGAACAGGAGTTTCTGAGGCAGGCTGGCCACTGTTCTCTTAAGAAACCTGAAGTGCTTTCTAAGACTTCTCGAGCCTCCACTTTCCAGTCCATAAAATGGGGAGAAGCTAGTCATGCCTGCAAAGCTCCTGGCACCTGGTGTATTTCTTACTGGTGGATTTAATCAGTTTATCATGATAAGCATTGATAACTACATGATCCATTGATATTGAGAAATTCAAGATAACTGAATTAGATTGACAATTTAGTGACTTGCTCAATCTAAAACAAATTCATTTAGAGCATCATTTTACAAATTTGAAAAAAAAACATGAAATGCTATTTCTTAACCATGATTTTTAAAAATGAATAATGTTTTATTCTCTTAAATTTATTTTTTTCAATTAATAGGAATAATACATTAGCTTTAGTAGTACTGCTGCATTACCTAAATGATACTATTTGTAAATTGAGTTCTATCTATATTCTCTTTATGTTGTCATCCTGAAAGTAAATGTAAATATGCCCCACGCTTTAAATATTACCCACAGAGAAAATCTTTGAAATTTTATATGTTGCTTATTAAATTTGAGTAGAGAATTCTGTATAACCATTATCATTTCAACTAATATTATTAGTAACTGAGCATGTAAAACTTTAAATTGTTATATAAACATACCACACTCATATAATGCCACTAATAATTACCTATAATATTGTGTTTCAGCTAACCTTCTGGATTTTTTTCTCACTTTTAGACCACAGCAATGAAAAAAATAATGTATTACAATATGCGTATAAAAACTGTTCAGAGGCATCTTAATGAAGATCTTGAAAAACTGAATGATCGAAAATGTAAATTACAGAAGTTGCCAGAAGAACGAATAAAATTATTCAACTTTTTGAAAAAAAATGTAAGATAATATCATAAAATTTCAATAGCCATGTCTTAAGAAAACTGGCAGATGGCATTATCTTTTAAATTTTATATGTATATATAGAATTATACATATACATTTGTACCAAGTTTCAAGTAAGTTTGCCCTGAAAATGTTTTGATTCTGGGTACTTAAATTGGCTTCATTCTGTGCTTAGAAGTCTGCAATTTAAAAAGGGTATAGGCTTATTAATTTACAAAATTTTTAAAATGCTGGGTAATTCAATATGATTCACTGAGTTATAGAGATCTGTGAGACTTATTTCACTGAAATTTTATTAGACACCAGCAGGCTGTGCTCAAAATTCATTTTTTGTCTAAAGAGCTAAAATATTCCTTCACTAACACTATTGAGGTATACAACATGGTGGGAGCTTTATAACAAGCTATACTTTAGCAGTTGTATGTTCCTTTTTTATTTAGAATAAACTGAATTTCCTTTACTAAAAGTGGACTCTGAAAAATGAAGAATTACCTCAAAACAGAATTTTGTATGTATCAGAATTTATTGTATATAAAAAGTATAGGAAAATAATGGTTTATTTAAACAGTAGTGTTACGAAAACAGTCACACTACTTGGGAGTAGGAGGATTGAGTCCTTACTTAATACTTTACCAAAAGCTAATATAATGGGGAAAAAGAATTAAATGTAAAAATAAAATCATAAAAAAGCAGTAATATATTTGACTGGTCTCACTCTGCCAAATAAGAAAAATACTATAAACTCTAGAAAAACACTAAAAATCATGAAGACCAGAATTAAGATTTGATTTTTAAAAAATGCTTTTGTACTAAAAAGCATCATTAATGAAAATAAATAATAAATGACAATCTGAAAAATTTTGTTTAGGATAAAGTTACTCATAAACAAAACAAAAAGGAAATATCCAGATAGAAAAATTGAACAAATTCCATGAACTTTCATTTTACAATAGAAGAAGTAAAAACTGACTAATAAACATTTGAAAGAAGACCTCAGTCTGACTGTTAATTCCTGGGAATGAAATAAGACAACAAGCAACCATTTTCACCTATAAATTTGTCATAGTGTGCCTGGTGAAGACGCGTGTGTGCATGCTCGGTCGCTTCTGGCTCTTTGCAACCCCATGGACTGTAGCCCACTAGGCTCCTCTGTCCGTGGAATTTTTTCAGGCAAGAATACTGGAATGGGTTGTCATTTCCTACTCCAGGGGTTCTTCACAACCCAAGGATTGAACTCGAGTCTCCTGCATCTCCTGCACTGGCAGGCAGATTCTTTACTTCTGGGCCACCTGGGAAGCCCACCTGGTGAAGATGGGTGTGACACTATTGCACCACTGATGAGAGTGTAATTGGGTCATATATATTACTAACAGTCTAAAAATGCTCATAGCCTTTGACCCAGTAAATCTACTACTAGATTTGGATAAATACTTATATATAAGAATATTCATCACTGTGCTATTAATAATAATAAAAACTGGAAACTACCTAAATGTTTAAATTTAAAAAGATTCTTAAGATAGAATGGTATGTAGCCATTAAAAACCAAGTTTTTAAATACATTTAATACTCTTTCTGAAATGAACAAGTTTAAATTCAATTATAGTCAAAAAAATATTCTTGAAGTTAAAACATTAACATAATTTAAATTATTTATTTGAATAAAAAAATCACAGGAGAACCAGTATATGGAAATCACTCTTTAGCTGCCATTTTCATGTGCAAATGGGTATATTAATATGTGAAAAATAATAGCTATAGGTTATATAAACTACAGACAGTTTTATAAAATGTTCTTACTTAGTTTTTTAACAACTATATATAGCCATTACAGAGAAGGGAGTAGAGAAACTTAACAAATTAGTCTATTTGTATACACCTCTCTGTGTACAGTACAATTTATCTTGAAATCCATCTTACAAGACAGGTTAGGGTAAGGTCAGTGAGGCACTCACTCTGGGCTCAAAATTTAAGGGAAGGTCCAAAACCTCCATAATCAAGATAAATCTTATACTTTAATATAATACATTTTTAAAATACCAATGAATGCAAAAAAGTCCTTTATGAACAAAAAAAAAATCCCAAGTTTCAATAGTTATGTTGATAACTATTGTTCAGAGTCATATAGGAGACTGAGGCAAAGAGAAAAATGTGCACTGCTATACCCATGCTTTTATGTATTTTTATGTTAATTTTCCCAGAATACCAAAGTAGTTGAAAAATTGAAAAGTAGGAGTGGTTAATGGCAAGCCACTCCAGTACTCTTGCCTGGAAAATCCCATGGACGGAGGAGCCTGGTAGGCTGCAGTCCATGGGGTCGCTAAGAGTCAGACACGACTGAGCGACTTCACTTTCACTTTTCCGTTTCATGCATTGGAGAAGGAAATGGCAACCCACTCCAGTGTTCTTGCCTGGAGAATCCCAGGGACGGGGCAGCCTGGTGGGCTGCCATCTATGGGGTCGCACAGAGTCGGACACAACTGAAGCGACTTAGCAGCAGCAGGAGTGGTAAAAGTCACATTATTTCTAGTTTAGATATTTGCTTTGTATCAAAACCAGCATTTCTTATCATTTTACTTTAATAGAAGCTAACTCATCAATAATATTTTAAAATTTACTTCTTTGCTTTTCTTATTTTCAATTGAGAGAACTGCTATGTTTGAAGTAGTTAATATTGTCTTTCATTTGGGCAAGAGAAACTGGGTGACTGAACTTGAACTAAAGTTATAATCATGTGTTTGCCATGGTTTTATGAAGTTTGACTAATTTATATCTAGGTTTCTACTTTATTAATTTAAGTTAACTAAATATCTAATAGATTCCACTAATGATTTTGCTCTCTGGCACATTGATTTCAACAGTTGGAACGGGAACTGACTGAACTCAAAGGATCTGGGAAAGGACACAATGATAGATCCAATAACAATAAAGTAACTGAGCTTGAAAAATCAAAAATCTGTGAAACTGTCACAGAAGAACCAAGTCTTCAACAGAAAATAGTGATCAAACTAAATGCCTTGAATGAAAGGGTAACATTCTGGAACAAAAAACTAGATGAGTATGTTTAATGAATTATCTAGTTGTTAAAATTTGAAACATGAAGAAAAAGAAAGTTCTACGTCATGAGTTGAGCCCAATTCTCTCCTTCAGGAATGGAAAGAATTACAGTATGAAGTACCACACAAAATGTGTTTCCAGTCCAGTTCTTAGGAGAGATGGGCATCTCTGGTTTAAAGCTAGATTTAGTTTTTTACAGAGGCAATACTTTACCAGAAACAGTGCATTTCCTTTGAGTGGCTTCTTGTCACACCTAAAAACATTAATCTGCAAACTAAAAAAATTAGTTTTTTTTTAACATTAGCTGCTACTGGTGCAGAAACTCACAACATAGATGAGACTGGGCAAAGTACATACAAAGTTGTCTGGAAATATATAGAAACAAACTCAGGTTGAGCATCAACTAGAAACAGAAATCAAGAAGACTTAGTAAGTACTGTGAGTTTCCTTTTACTTAAGAGGGCACTAAGTGGATAAGTTAGTTATTATTTTGTTATTTATATTATATGCTTATATATTATATATTTTATATATTATATTTTGTTATTTATATTTGTTATTAAAAATATTTATAACAGAATAATAAGTAATGCTTACTGAATTCTTCCTCGGTGCCAAATTCTTTTCTAAGAGCTTTACATATATTTTGCATATAATCCTCAAAAAGACCTATTCGGTATAAGTACTATCAGTAATGTTATTTTCTGAGAAATTGCAGTAGAAAAATGTTGCAATTTGTCTAAAATCTGAGAATCATAAATGGTAAAGCCAGGAGAGTCTTCTAACCTTCACTTATTCTGAGGTTAACAAAATTTGAGGTGATTATAATTGCCAAAAATAGAATGTCTTTTACTTGGTGTAACTGTTAACACCAGGCTTTCTTTATCCACTGATGAAAGCCTTATATTTTGACATCAACTTAGAAGAAGCTATCATGAATTTTAATGTTGTGATTTTTAGATAATTTTAATGTTTGTTTTTTTCTTAAATAGAATTGAAGCAATTTATCGTATTGAAGTAAAGCGAAAGAAGAAAAGTCATAGTTTATTAATCCCATTTTTGTTAATTGAATTGGAGACGGTGGGAAATATCCACTTTGAAGAAGGCACTCGATCTGATGACTGGTAAATCTTTTGAAATTTAGTTATAGCTTTAAAACTAATCTTAAGTACTTAGGATCATCGACCAAAATATCAACTTACAAACATCTTAAATTGTCCCATTTCAACACACTTTCTCTATACAGTATTCACCAACTGAAAATTGGCACTTACTTTACATCTATACATTTCTCTGTTTACACAATTGCCATGAGCTAACTTGAAAACATCCTAATAGTAATTCTTTACTTTTTACTCAATTTCCCTTAGCCCAAGAGCAGAATATAATTTAGAAAAGTTTATGGTCAAGAATTCATTTTATGTATGTCTATACTGCTTATTTATGGACTGAATATAGCCCTGGTTTCTGACTACTGGAGGAGAAGTTAGAGCAGATAAAGAATGGCAAAGCAGGATTGGCAGCAGCAGGTTGTAAAAACACTGGAGGATGCTGCCCAGCGTATTTCCTGGGAGTTCCCAGAGTCAAACTAGTTGCCTAGAACTAGCTAGAGTCAGGGTGCACATAGACTTTATGAGTTTTAAAATAAGGCAGATACTTAAAAACTAAAAATTCAGGTGGAAAGTGTATCTGGACAAAAACAGAATAGCCACCCAAAACGGAAGCCGGAAGCAGGCATCTACACTTCAGAATCAAGTCCTACTGGTAGACACAAGGAAGTGGTTGTGTTGCTTCAGCTAGAGAGTGTGTGTATGTGTGTGTGTGTTTGCACAGTCACTTGGTCAGGTCCAACTCTTTGCAACCCCATAGACTGTAGTCCACCAGGTTTCTCTGTCCATGGCATTTCCCAGGCAAAAATACTGGAGTGGGTTGCCATTTCCTACTCCAGGGGATTTCCCCGACCCTGGGATTGAAACTGTGTCTCCTGCTGAGCCATTGGGGAAGCCCAACTAGAGGGTACAACCCTCAAAAATGATCCTAAAGAAGAACCTTGGCACAAAAATGTCATAATTACAACTTTAACATTTCTGCAATCGTCTTCTCAAAATCAAGAAGCCTATGAATGAGCTGAAGATTTCCCTCAAACTCTAGAAGCATACTGCAAACTTGGATTGTGGAGAGAAACCAGGAAACGTTTACAGCTACAGAATGATCTTGGTATTTCACCCCCAAGGATGGTTTTACTCACAGTCAGTGTTGAAACAAACACCGATTTTCGTGGACTAAAATGCAAAACTTCAGTAACTTTTAGAAAGAAACATGTGTGAAAGTATCTGCCTGCAATGCAGCAGCTGCAGGGAGACACGGTTTCGATCCCTGGGTGAGAAAGATCCCCTTGAATCCAGTATTCTTGCCTGGAGAATTTCACAGACAGAGGAGCCTGGCAGGCTACAGTCCACAGCTTTGCAAAGAGTTGGACACAACTGAAGTGACTTAGCACTGCAGCAAGCATGCACGCGCTTTAAGCCAAGCCCCCTGATTTTATTAGATGAGGCTCTAACTCACTTCTGTGAATAAAAGCTAAAGTTCCTGGGGAACTTCTGGTGGAAAAGTATAAGACATTCTGCCCAAGGGAAAGGGAATATTTTAAAATATTTTCTTTTGTATCAGTACACTCACTTGCCCAGTGATTATCACTGTTTGTTTAACCACATAATTTGTTTTTTATGTACAAACATAAAAGGTGGGCTTCCCTGGTGGCTCAGATGGTAAAGAATCTGCCTACAATGCAGGAGACCTGGGTTGGATGCCTGGGTAGGAGAAGAGCCCCTAGAGAAGGGAAGGCAACCCACTCCAGTATTCTTGCCTGGAGAACCCCATGGACAGAGGAGCCTGACAGGCTATAGTCCTTGGGTCACAAAGAGTCAGACAAGACTGAGCAACTATCACTTTCACTTTTCAGATAAAAAGTACCTTTTCATATAAAAGTTACTCACCCCACTTTCCATGTAAACACACGGAGGCCTTGATTTTTCAAGGATAAGAAATGAATAGTGTCTCTTGCAGGATGTATGCATCATTCTTCAGTCATTCATTTGTATTCAGTCAACCTACATGAATTGTTTTTTCATTCTTTCTTTTTAACTTAACACAAAGTAAGCTCTTTACAAAATAAGTAGATTAGCTTTTACAAAAATATGTAAAACAAGATAACTAAAAAGCCATTTAGGTAACTGTGTCAGCCTGATAGTAATTTAGATAGCTTTTTGGATTTTTAATAAGCATTAATAATTGTTTGCTTGGTTTTAATAAGAATAACCTGGATCCATTTTAAGGAGACCATCAGATACATGTTGGCAGAATTTTAAGGACTGTTGGTTACTTTTACCATACTACAAGCTTGACGACTACCTTAGCCCTGATCTTTTAAGTATATTAAGAAACTGCTGTTCAAATGCTTTAAATTACTCTGTGTGGCACATAACTAGTTACTTTATTTAAACACTTATCATTAGTAATATTTTTAAAGCCAATGATTTACCATTTAAATAAAAAGTACTGGAATAGAGCTAGAACTATAAATATAAAGTTTATATAAATATATATGTATATTTAATATAAACATATAAACATAAAGTATACATAAATATATATGTATATTTAATATGTATATGCAAATATAAATAGAAATATTTACCATTTAAATAAGTACTGGAATAGAGCTAGAACTACAAATATAAAGTTTATATAAATATATATGTATATTTAATATAAACATATATTTAATATGTATATGTAAATATAAATATAAACTAGAAAATATAAAGTGTTATACCAAAAAAACCTTTCTTTATAATAGAAGAGCATTGCAGATTTCTAATTGTGTATCACTGAATATTTCTTAGCTTCATTTCTTTTATAAAATTAAAGGGCTTTATTATTCAGTTTTAAAAAGTCCCAGCTTTACAGAGACTTGCCTGTAAAGTAGACTGTTGCCACTATGGCATTTTCATTGCAGATCATATTATTTACCTATGCATTGCCAATTTAGTTATCTATTGACATCAGACAACATTTATCAAATGGGGACTCCAAAGCATCAAAGATACTGTCCTTGTAGTTGAGAAGCTTTTAATCTAGTTGTAGATACAGGGCCATTACAATGTAAAGCAATCACTTCCAAGTACCATAGAAGAAAATATGTGACTCTGTGAGCTCCCTGGGGACAGACAGAACTTGCCTTATAAATCATCTAGTATCAGTTCAGTTCAGTTCAGTCGCTCAGTCATGTCCGGCTCTTTGTGACCCCATGAATCACAGCACGCCAGGCCTCCCTGTTCATCACCATCTCCTGGAGTTCACTCAGACTCGTGTCCATCGAGTCCTTGATGCCATCCAGCCATCTCATCCTCGGTTGTCCCCTTCTCCTGCCCCCAATCCCTCCCAGCATCAGAGTCTTTTCCAATGAGTCAACTCTTCGCATGAGGTGGCCAAAGTACTGGAGTTTCAGCTTTAGCATCATTCCTTCCAAAGAAATCCCAGGGCTGATCTTCAGAATGGACTGGCTGGATCTCCTTGCAGTCCAAGGGACTCTCAAGAGTCTTCTCCAACATCACAGTTCAAAAGCATCAATTCTTCGGCGCTCAGCCTTCTTCACAGTCCAACTCTCACATCCATACATGACCCCTGGAAAAACCATAGCCTTGACTAGACGGACCTTAGTCAGCAGAGTA
Organism: Ovis canadensis; assembly: GCF_042477335.2. Classification (NCBI taxonomy): domain Eukaryota; kingdom Metazoa; phylum Chordata; class Mammalia; order Artiodactyla; family Bovidae; genus Ovis; species Ovis canadensis. Next base: position 82,531,707 of record NC_091251.1, read on the forward strand.
ATGTCTCTGCTTTTGAATATGCTATCTAGGTTGGTCATAAATTTTCTTCCAAGGAGTAAGCGTCTTTTAATTTCATGGCTGCAGTCACCATCTGCAGTGATTCTGGAGCCCAAAAAAATAAAGTCTGACACCGTTTCCACTGTTTCCCCATCTATTTCCCATGAAGTGATGGGACCGGATGCCATAATCTTCGTTTTCTGAATGTTGAGCTTTAGGCCAACTTTTTCGCTCTCCTCTTTCACTTTCATCAAGAGGCTCTTTAGCTCCTCTTCACTTTCTGCCATAAGGGTGGTGTCATCTGCATATCTGAGGTTATTGATATTTCTCCTGGAAATCTTGATTCCAGCTTGTGTTTCTTCCAGTACAGCGTTTCTCATGATGTACTCTGCATAGAAGTTAAATATGCAGGGTGACAATATACAGCCTTGACATACTCCTTTTCCTGTTTGGAACCAGTCTGTTGTTCCATGTCCAGTTCTAACTGTTGCTTCCTGACCTGCATACAGATTTCTCAAGAAGCAGGTCAGGTGGTCTAGTATTCCCATCTCTTTCAGAATTTTCCACAGTTTATTGTGATCCACACAGTCAAAGGCTTTGGCATCATCAATAAAGAGAAATAGATGTTTTTCTGGAACTCTCTTGATTTTTCCATGACCCAGCGGATGTTGGCAATTTGATCTCTGGTTCCTCTGCCTTTTCTAAATCCAGCTTGAACATCAGGGAGTTCACGGTTCACATATTGCTGAAGCCTGGCTTGGAGAATTTTGAGCATTACTTTACTAGCATGTGAGATGAGTGCAATTGTGTGGTAGTTTCAGCATTCTTTGGCATTGCCTTTCTTTGGGATTGGAATGAAAACTGACCTTTTCTAGTCCTGTGGCCACTGCTGAGTTTTCCAAATTTGCTGGCATATTGAGGGCAGCACTTTCACAGCATCATCTTTCAGGATTTGAAACAGCTCAATTGGAATTCCATCACCTCCATTAGCTTTGTTCGTAGTGATGCTATCTAAGGCCCACTTGACTTCACATTCCAAGATGTCTGGTTCTAGACTAGTGATCACATCATCATTACTATCTGGGTTGTAAAGATCTTTTTTGTACAGTTCTTCTGTGTATTCTTGCCACCTCTTCTTAATATCTTCTGCTTCTGTTAGGTCCATACCATTTCTGTCCTTTATCGAGCCCATCTTTGCATGAAATGTTCCCTTGTTATCTCTAATTTTCTTGAAGAGATCTCTAGTCTTTCCCATTCTGTTCTTTTATTCTATTTCTTTGCACTGATCGCTGAAGAAGGCTTTCTTATCTCTTCTTGCTATTCTTTGGAACTCTGCATTTAGATGCCTATATCTTTCCTTTTCTCCTTGGCTTTTCGCCTCTCTTCTCTTCACAGCTATTTGTAAGGCCTCCCAAGACAGCCATTTTGCTTTTTTGCATTTCTTTTCCATGGGGATGGTCTTGATCCCTGTCTCCTGTATAATGTCACGAACCTACATCCATAGTTCATCAGGTACTCTATCTATCAGATCTAGGCCCTTAAATCTGTTTCTCAGTTCCACTGTATAATCATAAGGGATTTGATTTAGGTCATACCTGAATGGTCTAGCGGTTTTCCCTACTTTCTTCAATTTAAGTCTGAATTTGGTAGTAAGGAGTTCATGATCTGAGCCACAGTCAGCTCCTGGTCTTGTTTTTGTTGACTGTATAGAGCTTCTCCATCTTTGGCTGCAAAGACTATAATCAATCTGATTTTGGTGTTGACCATCTGGTGATGTCCATGGGTAGAGTCTTCTCTTGTGTTGTTGGAAGAGGGTGTTTACTATGACCAGGCATTTTCCTGGCAAAATTTGCCCTGCTTCATTCCACATTCCAAGGCCAAATTTGCCTGTTACTCCAGGTGTTTCTTGACTCCCTACTTTTGCTTTCCAGTCCCCTATAATGAAAAGGACATCTTTTTTGGGTGTTAGTTCTAAAAGGTCTTGTAGGTCTTCATAGCACCATTCAACTTCAGCTTCTTCAGCATTACTGGTTGGGGCATAGACTTGGATAACTGTGATATTGAATGGTTTGCCTTGGAGACGAACAGAGATCATTCTGTTATTTTTGAGATTGCATCCAGGTACTGCATTTTGGACTCTTTTGTTGACCATGATGGCTACTCCATTTCTTCTGAGGGAATCCTGCCCGCAGTAATAGATATAATGGTCATCTGAGTTAAATTCACCCATTCCAGTCCGTTTTAGTTCGCTGATTCCTAGAATGTCGACGTTCACCCTTGCCATCTCTTGTTTGACCACTTCCAATTTGCCTTGATTCATGAACCTGACATTCCAGGTTCCTATGCAATATTGCTCTTTACAGCATCGGATCTTGCTTCTATCACCAGTCACATCCACAACTGGGTATTGTTTTTGCTTTGGCTCCATCCCTTTGTTCTTTCTGTAGTTATTTCTCCTCTGATCTCCAGTAGCATATGGAGCACCTAATGACCTGGGGAGTTCCTCTTTTGGTATCCTATCATTTTGCCTTTTCATACTGTTCATGGGGTTCTCAAGGCAAGAATACTGAAGTGGCTTGCCATTCCCTTCTCCAGTGGACCACATTCTGTCAGACCTGTCCACCTGACCCACCCGTCTTGGGTTGCCCCGCTGGCATGGCTTGGTTTCATTGAGTTAGACAAGGCTGTGGTCCTAGTGTGATTAGATTGACTAGTTTTCTATGAGTATGGTTTCAGTGTGTCTGCCCTCTGATGCCCTCTTGCAACACCTACCATCTTACTTGGGTTTCTCTTACCTTGGACATGGGGGTATCTCTTCACGGCTGCTCCAGCAAAGCATAGCCGCTGCTGAATTCATAATTCAATCAATAACTACTAATTGAAGTCTCCGTATCAATTTATAGATACTTAACAGGTCCACTTTTGTCTATAAAATAACTTAGTAATTAATCCTTTTATTTTGTAAACATTTCATGCTGCCCTGTTTTAGGCAGCTACAGAAACTTAGACTTTTTGCTTTATACTGTTTTATATTTGTTTTTGATATGGTGTAAATCAGCAAGTAATTTAACAGTATTTATTAAATGCTTGTTTAGGATTTTGAAGTACATTTTAATATATTTCATTAAGCTTCAGTCATTTAAAATATGCATATTCTACATATGCTAGACAAGCATATCATTTGTGTATTAATGAACATTTGTAGGCATCTCTCTGTGTAACTGAATACCTTAGTTTATGTGCATATCACCACTATGGATGCTCACACATTCAGGTCTCATTGAATGAGTGAGGGCACCCAGTGAAATGAGGGGCCTTCAGTCTTCTAATCCGTGCAGATTTTGATGCCTTTAGCAATTCCTTTCTTATAACTTCACTTCTCTAGTTGTTTTTTGTACTTAGACACTTCCTACTTTCTTTTTACACTCTCCCTTGATAATTTCTTCTACACCTGCACTGTCAAAATTACTTAATTTTTTCTCCTTTACACCAGTCTTGAATCTATCCCAATGTCCAACTAGCAAGGAAAACTCCACACATTTAAAAGGGAACTCAGCCATAAAGTAATAAAATATTAAGTGGAGTTAAAATCAGAAAGCCTATGTTCACACTCTATCTGCATAGTCTTAAAGCAGTCATTTAATCCATCTGAACGTTATCTGTAAAGTAAGAAAAAGTCTATCACAAAAGGCGACCGCTAGGATTAGACAAGTTAATGTGAAAATCTTTAGTCCTTAATCTTTTTGCTTTTGTTTTCCTCATCCTGCCTACAAACCATCCTTTTCTTCTGCCTCCTCCATTCCTGTTTGTAGTACTACCATTGTCTTCGTCGTGGAGGCACCATAAGCACTGAAGCCACTTCCTCAATATTCATATCTAATCAGTCTAAGCAAGACCCTCAGGTTCTCTCCATAATGTCTCTTGAATTCATTCTCTCCTTTGTAACAAAATCACCTGCCTTACAACCTTCCACTTAAGACTATTGCAGTATTCTAGCCTTGCAAATTTCATGGACAGAGGAGCCTGGCAGGCTTTAGTCCATGAGATCACAAAGAGTCGGACACAACTGAGTGACTAACATTTTCACTTCAGACTATTGCAACATCTAGTACAGTGTCTGTCTGTAGTGGGCACTCGGTATTCACCAGGCAGTCAGTGAAGACACCTAGTTTTCCCATATGCTCCCTTCCTACGCCAACCACTCTGTTAAAAACAACAAAAGCCTCTTGTACCAACTTGTTATCTTCCAAATTACATTCTAACTCTTCACCGACTTTCAGTGTCCTTCACTGTATTGTCTCCAAATTACCTTAAACCTTTTTCAAACTGCTTCAGAGTCAGCTAAACTATGCATGCCTCACTGCTTTTGGAGTATACCTGGTACACCATCACACAGATGGTTTTCTTTGTTTTGCTTCCTTCCCCCAGAATGCCTTACATCCCCAGCCCTTTGTGAGGGATTTTCTTGTCAATCCCATCAGCTGTAGTCACTGTTATTGTTTCTTCTTTTTGAATCTTCATAGCACTGAGTTGTATCTCTCTTATACTCTATAATTTTGCTTATACTTGACCTATTACTTTTTCACTTTGTTGGTTTATAAACTCAGTGAATATAGAGACTGTATCTTTTTAATCTTTGAGTCTTTTCTATTTTGTTCACTTGCTCAGCAGTCATCCATTAAGCTTCTACCGTAAGTCACCTTCTATACTATGTGCTAGTGGTAAGTAGGGCACTTGAGGAAGGGAGATGCTTTGATCTGAATTTTGAAGGACAGATAGACGTTAACTACACAAAGAATTAGAGGAAGGACTTTGCAGGCAGAGGCAACAGCAGCATGTGAAAGGGTATGTAAGTAGTATAATATATCTAGAGAACTCAGTAGTTTCACATGACAAGGGCCTGATCATTAATGGTCTTACAGGCTAGGCTGGGTAGTTTGAATTTTGTCCTTAAATCTATGGGACTCTTTGAAGCAAAGGTGTGGCAGATTTCAATATTATTTTATACAAAGCCCTAGAGAGTCTTTATTTCAGGATTTCAGGTTCAGACTAAAATGCAGATACCTCAAAGCAGTGAAGACATGCTCCCCAGTGCAGGTAGCATATATTCAGCTGTGAGAAGTTACCATCCTCCATGAGGTATTGATGATATTGTAAGTCTCATTAATCTGTCAGTATAGCTCTGTTCTCCCTCCTCCCTCCAGCAGTATTCCAGCTGGAATGATGTTTCCCCATGCACACAGTGTGGCCAGGTGATTGAATGAATTGCTTTACTTCTGTGACCCCAGAGAGCAGAGCCCTTGTCCTCTTAGTACCAGGGTTCTCTATCTCCAAGGCTCTAGGAATTTCATATAAAGAAGGGATCAACTGATTAATTCCCAGACAAAGAAAAGCTCTATGAAAGGATCATACTACTTAGAGTTTCCTGTGCCATTTCTGGTTCTTGCATTCCTGGAAGACCAGAGTAGAAGTGAGTAATTGTCCATTCATCAAACATGCAAACAATAAAAAAAACAAAGGTTAAAGTCAAAGAAAGAGATCCATCATGGAGTCAGAATGGCTCTTTCCCTCAACAGTTCCCACTGTCAATGTCCATTCCACAATGTTGTGGGAAAAGGCAGTGACGGCTTTCATCTGCTTCGTCAGATGGATCTTTCTGGGAGTGTGCACCATTGGTGCCAGTGTTCCAGTGTTTGGGATGTTGAGATTTGTCTTTGTTTCTCTTTGGGAAAAAAAAAAAATTTTTTTTAATTCTTTTTCATTAAAGTAACATTGACTTATAATATGTTTCATGTGTACAACAGTATACTTCTACTTTTGTATACATTATAGCGTGCTCACCACCAAAAATGTAGTTTCCATCTGTCACCATACTGTTAGGCGCATGCTCAGTCATTCAGTCATATCTGACTTTGTGACCTCTTGCACTGTAGCTGACCAAGCCCTTCTGTCCATGGAATTTTCCAGGCAGGAATACTGGAGTGGGCTGCCATTTCCTACTCCGGGAGACCTTCCTGACCCAGGGATCAAACCTGCATCTCCTGCATTGGAGATTTTTTACCACTGGAGTCACCATACAGTTGATCCTCCTTATCTTAAATTTCAAATTAATCTAAATCCTGTGCTACTGTAAGACAGGGCCAGAATTACTTTGAGCACGACCAGGTAAGGGCAGCAGAGAGCACATGAGCCCTTAGTTACTTTTTTCTGAGATCTTCACATAGCAGACCCCTACTTCTCCTTCAATTCTTAGCTTAAATATCTTCTCCAAAGGCCTTATGCAAGACCTCTCTTAAGTATCCCATGTTCCATTCCTTACCCCAAACCTTTCTTTATTCAGAGCACTTGTCAGTTTATATATTTTATTTTGTATTGTTTATTTTTGTGTCCAACTCCCTTGGAATTATAGGGTCAATGAGAGCAGGATTCCTGCCTTTTTCACTTCTGTATCCCTAGTTATGAAGCTATGGCAATAGTCCAACTGAGAGGTGATGGTGATTTTAACTAGGATAATAGCAGTGGTGATTAAATAGAATCATATTCTATTTATCATATATCAGGATATATTTTAGATATAGAGCCAAACAGACTTGCTGAAGAGTTGGATATTGGTAAGGAAGAGTGGAGGCATGATTTATTCCTGGGATTTTAACCTAAGCCACTAGTTAGATGGTGGTGCCGTACACTGAGGTGGAAAACAAGAGGGGCAGGTTTAAAGGCAGGTGTGTTGGGTGAGTTAAATTTGAGAGGCCTATTACGTGTTCCAGTGAACATAGCAAGCAGGTAGTTAGATATTCAAGTGTGGGTATATCCAGTTAAGTGGAGTTAAGGTAAAGCCTGAAAATTTAATGTTGGAGTTTACTAGTATAATAAATATAGGTGTATATGTATGTGTGTGTATATACATATATATTTAAAACATATATTGCCAAAGGACCAAGTGAAATCACCTATTAATAGGGTTTATGGAAACAAGAGGGGAGCCAGAGACTGATTTCTGGGGCAATCCAACATTTAGAAGTCTGTCAGAGGAAAAAGAAGCTGCAAATAAAATCATGAAAGAGTAGCCAATAAGATGCAAGCCAGAAGTGTGTAGTTTCACTGACGTCCCCAAAAGAAACTATTACAATACTGGAGGATTGCTCCATATCTTTTAGTCAGAACAAATATATTATTATTAATAAAAGAGCTGTTATTCTTCCCTAGTGGCTCAGATGGTAAAGAATCCAGGCAGTACAGGAAACCTGGGTTTGATCCCTGGGTTGGGAATGGCAGCCTCTGGAGAAGGGAATGGCAACCCACTCCAGTATTCTTGCCTGGAGAATTCCACAGACAGAGGCTGGTGGGCAACAGTCCATGGTGTCTCACAGAGTCTGACATGACTGAGTGAGTAACACTTTCAGAGTTTAGCAGTTCCTTTATTGATTATATAGGAAACAAAATAGCATGTATCTTTAGCAGAAACGTCAAATATGGGCTATTACTTTTTTCATATGTAACTTTGTGTTCTCAACATTTTAAGGAAAGTCTGTTATTTTCTTTGTATATATTCTGTATTCCCATATAGGTTTAATTCCTGCTATGAATTAATTCTATCACGTTTTTGTACGTGGGACTTCAGAACATATGGTATTACAGGAGTGAAAGTAAAACGTGTCATCAAGGTTAATAACCGTATTCTGAGGCTAAAATTTGAAGAGAAATTCCAAAAGTTTTTGGACAATGAACATATACATGATTCAGAGTAAGAAACTAACTTCCATAAGAAACATTTTACAACAGCCTGCTTTTATTTTGTAACAACAACAAAAAGTCTTTCTGGCTAAAAGTTTACAGTATTGAAAATATCTTTGTTAGTAAATAGTTCCTTTAATGCATCTTCCTGACCGGATGACCTCATGGTTTATCCACACTGAAGCTCTTTTTGAGACTGAGGAGGAGTGGAAATTTAAGAATGACACTGGAACATCCAGCGTAAATGGGAAATATCCTGGCTAGGGCATATGGTCATCCTACGCGTGGCTAGGCTTTTTTGAAATCAATTCTAAAACTTTTTTTGTCTTAATTATTCTTAAGGAGCTATCGAAAGATGCTGGAATGCCTTTTTTATGTTTTTGATCCTGAAATTACAGTGAAGAAAAAGCATCTGCTACAAATACTTGAAAAAGGATTCAAAGACAGTGAAACAAGCAAGGTAGCATAAAATGTTATTCAAAATAATGCTTTCTTCCTAATGAATAAAGCTCTGCCACTGATTAAGCATAGTTTGATTCTCAATCCTTTCATTTATATTTATAGCAAACTTCTACTGTTTCACAAAAAAGTTAGTGCTATCCTGAAAAGTACAGTCCCTCAGTACTCAAGAGGGATTGGTTCCAGGACCTCCCACAAATACTGAAATCCAAGGATGCTCAAGTCCCTTATATGAAATGGCATTCTGTTGGCACATAGCCTATGTACTTCCTTCTGTATATTTTAAATCATCTCTAGATTACTTATAATACCTAATATAATATAAATGCTATGTAAAGGATTGTAAATACAATATAAATTCTGTGTAAATAATTGTGGAAGCAGGGCAAACTCAAGTTTTGCTTTTTGGAACTTTCTGAAATTCTTTTTTTTTTTTTCCCAAGTATTTTCAATCTACAGTTGGTTGAATCATGAATTATTTTACCTTTATGATTGCCTATTTAATCTTTCTAGGCATCTTACATTTTATATTGTGATCCTTTTGTGAATGATCTTGAAATCCACTTCTTTAATCTGTTTTAAACACTCCAAGATCTTCTCCATCTTGAAAAAATTCATTCACTTAATGCTGCTGTGCTTTCTGTCATTCTGTTTTTCTCTTTACTTTTACTACCACCATTTCTTTATTCTCTATTTCATCTTCCCCACCTTGATACTGTTTTATCTTTGATCACTCATGAGCTCCAAAACATCCAATCAACTTTTCTCAGTCCTCCACCCACTTGATGAGACAGCTAGCTGTAGTACACAGGTATAGAGCAGTATTTCCTAATCCTTTTCTCATCATGGCACACATAACCTGAAAATATTGCTGCATTTGAATCCTGTCTTTCCTACTCACCAGCTGGGCGACTTCACCTCTCTGTGCTCATTTGATCCATTCTGGCAAATGAGGGTAATCCTTCACAGAGTGGTGAGGATTTAGTAAGATATACACGATAAAGTTCTTGGATACTTATTCATAGCATCGTTAGTCACAATAGCCAAAAAGTAGAAAGAACTCAAATCTCCATTAATGGCTGTATGGATAAATAAAATGTGGTATATACATACAACAGAATATTATTCAGTCATAAGAAATGAAATTCTGATACATGCTATAGCATGGATGAACCTTGCAAATATTATATTAAGGAAAAGAAACAAGCCACTATGGGACAAATATTGTCTGATCCTGCTTACATAAAATATCTAGAATAGACAAATTGGTAGAGACAGAAAGTAGATGTTTCCAGGAGTTGGGGAGGATAGAGGGATGGCGAGTTATTGTTTAATGAGTATACAGCTTTAGTTTGGAATGAAATTCTGGAAATAGGTAGTGGTGATAGTTGTACAACATTGTGAGTGTACTAATGCCAATGAATTGTACACTTAAAAATGGTAGCTTTTACCTTATTTTTTTTAACCTCAGTAAAATAAAGATAGTATAGAAAAACCCAAACAAACTTTTTGGCCAACCCAGTAATTTCAATGGAGAAGGCAATGGCAACCCACTCCAGTACTCTTGCCTGGAAAATCCCATGGATGAAGGAGCCTGGTAGGCTGCAGTCCATGGGGTTGCTAAGAGTCAGACTGAGTGACTTCACTTTCACTGTTCACTTTCATGCATTGGAGAAGGAAATGGCAACCCACTCCAGTATTCTTGCCTGGAGAATCCCAAGGATGGCAGAGTCTGGTGGGCTGCTGTCTGTGGGGTCGCACAGAGTTGGACACGACTGAAGTGACTTAGCAACAGTAATTTCAAAACTCCGAGATAGTGACAAGGAGGAGCAGACCTCATGACTTTACAATTTCTGCTTCAGTCTTAGATAGATTATATAATCTCTCTTAGCTCTAGTTGTTTTTAACTGATAAAAACAGATTTTTGTTTCTATTTTTTAAGAGCTGCTTTCACAGCAAGTAATATGAATATTCCTGATAAAATACTTTTAAAGAAATAACTCTAGTCACAATGCAAGCTAAAATTTCCATACATTAGTACAATCAGATATATCTGGAAAATAATGTAGACTATTAGACCAATTATTAGACTGTTTATTTAAATAAGAATAATCAGTGTGATATCCACTGAATATTACATTTCATAGATCTATTTGCATATACATTTAAAATACATCACATGAACGGTTTCATGGAATGAAGTTGTCCTGAAGATTATCTACTTCTTTTCAGTGAGTGACCTGAAGGTTCCTTGCCCAGGCACGTGAACATAAAATGATAAACCATCTGTAGTAAAGTTAAAGTATTGTCAGTTTTATAAAAATTCTCAGAGTTTGCTTTTTCTTTATAGCTGCCTCTCAGAAAAGAAGCTGTCATTCTTGCTAATAGCCTAAGTATATGTGAGTGTCCCAGACTTGAATTACTACAGCAAAAGTACAAGGATGAGAAGAAAAACTCTCTTGAGCATGAGCTCTTCAGACATGGTATTATAGATATCCAGAGTTTCTGAACTTTTAAGCTCTAAGCCTTCAAATTCATTAATTACTTTCATAACATTTTTGATGCTTGGTTTGATCAACCTGGGAAGTTTTCTGAAACCCCCTTTGTTTAGTGTCTACCAGTGAGGTAATACATGACTTTCTGATCTACTACTTGAGTCAGTCTGTCAACAAATATTTACTGAATGATTATTATCAGCAACATCAATAGGATGAGATTCATTTGTTACTCATATTTAATTTCTCTTATATGAAATAAACACTTCTCACAATCTGCTTTTGTTCATTAAGATGTGTCCTAAAAATATCTATATGTTATACACACTCACCATACAAACCCCAAATTCACTGGAAAGAGAAAAGAGAACTCTACCCATTTATGTAATCACCATATAAAGCACTCAGGAAGTCAGGTCTTATTTGCCCTTAATTAACAAAATATAAGATGGTAAGAAAACCTGGTTGTAAATCTAAAATTGGCAAAAGAACTTTTCCCAGTCTCAGGGTCTTATTTCCAATCAAGTGGCCAAAGTATTGGAGCTTCAGCTTTTCAGTCCTTCCAATGAGTATTCACAGTTGATTTCTTTTAGGACTGACTCGTTTGATCTTGCAGTTCAAGGGACAGAACAGTTAGGTTCTCCTGATTTGCATTTCATAGCTTGTACATAGTTTTAAGAAGTATGTGAATACTTTATGCATAGTAATTACAAGTTACTTCACAGGATTCAGTGACTCCTAGAGATTCCTAGAAGTTGGTGAATTTCAAGGTTCCTTAATAACTTAAGGGAAAAGAAATGTTCACCATTCAGTAGAGTGCTATGTGCTAGACACTGATGATACCGAGATGAATTTTTACCCAGTTAACAAGAACAACAAATTTCTTAAATTACTTCATGAAAATATTGTTAAATATTGCCTTATTTCCTTCTTTCTTGTCTGTGAAGCTTTGCTTGATATAGTCAGAGGAATCCTCTTTTATAACTATTTTATTTATTCAACAAATATTTATTGAGCTCCTCTATTTTGGATCAAGCAGTGTGCTATGTGTATATGGATAGCTAGGATCCCTACCTTTACAGAATATACAGTCAAGTCTGGGGCCAGTAAGGAAGGTAAAATTGTAAAATTGTTAAGATGAATTCGTGTTAAAATGTTTTGTTTTTTCATACTAGGCATCCTCATGATTACAAAGGTTTTCCTTGGCCAGAGTGTTCAAGCTCGTGATCAGGACTCCATCAGTCAAGCCAACTACCCAATGATTAATTCAGTGTTCATTCCTCGAAAATATTTACTAAGTATGTCTGCCATGAAATAAATCTTTTTTCATCTTTCTGACTATAGAATATTTTCATTTAATAAAGATGCTTATAATTTAACCTCTGTCTAACAAAGTTTATTAGCTTCTCTATAAAACCATGTTCCTAGCCACTAATGAGCTTCTGTATTTCTGTTCCCTACTTCAATGATAGTTATATATTTCTGTGCATAGATATTTTATTTTGTAAAAGTTTCTTTTATATTTTATACACACACATATGTGTAATATATTGTATGTATTTCAAAAGATAGAACCCACCCAACTTTTAACAACAAAGGTTTTAGAGTAATATATTTATCAAAAACTATATGGTCAAATTCTGATTAGAAAAGTGAAAAAGTAAGAAAAAGAAAAGGATATGAATAAAACTAAACCCTACTAGTCTGTGTAGTGAAAGGGTGACTAGTCTTGATATAATTAAGAAATTATCGAGGATGGTAGGAAGATAGAAAAAAACCTCAATAACATGATATTTTGAGTTGTTTATTAACCTGTGTAAGGGTGAAAAGTGTATGTTATGTTTCACTTTGAAGAGTGTTTATTTATTTTGCTTGTTTTTATTTTTATTTTATCCTAGATTCTATCATGGGACAAAGAAACTGTGATTGCAGTGTTCGGCAGTGCAAGTGGTTTGTCTTCGATCATGACCTTGTTTTGCCTGAATACATCGTGGAATTTGAGTATATTACAGTGGTATGAATGCATTTTTTAAAACTGGAATTCCTTAAATGAGAACAGAACAGTAATTTGAAGCCTAATAATATTATGTCGAGTTTATGCTATATTATATGTACAGGCATACCTCATATATTATGGGTTCAGTTTCAGACCCTGCAATAAAGTGAATATTGCAATAAAATTAGTCACACTAATTTTTGGTTTCCCAGTGCATGTAAAACTTATCTTTATACTGACTATAGTCTATAAAGTATGAAATGTCTAAAAAATATACATACCTTCATAAAACAGTAGACTTTATTGCTAAAAAATGTGAATCATCATCTGAGCCCAGTGAGTCATAACCTTTTAGCTGGTAGAGGATCTTGGCTCCATGTTGATGGCTGCTGACTGATCAGGTGGTAGTTGCTGAAGATAACTGGTGGCTATGACAATTTCTTAAAATAAGGTATCAATGAAGTTTGCTGCATGTATTGTCTTTTCCTTTCATGAATGACCTATCTGTAGCATTGCAGTGCTGTTTGATAGCATTTTACCCACAGAACTTTTTTCAGAATTGGAGTCAGTCCTCTCAAATCCTTCCACTGCTTTATCAACTAAGTTTATGAAGTATCCTAAATCCTTTGTTGTCACTTCAACAATCTTCACAGCATCTTCACCAGGAGTGGAAACCATTTTCTTTGCTCATCTGTAAGAAGAAGCTCCTCATCTGTAAGGTTTTATTGTGAGACTGTAGGATTTCAGTCACATCTTTGGGCTCTATGTCTAGTTCTGTTGCTGTTTCCACTATAACTGCAAATGCTTCCTCCACTGACGTCTTGAAAGAAAGAAAGTGAAGTCTCTCAGTCGTGTCTGACTCTTTGCAACCCCATGGACTATATAGCCTACCAGGCTCCTCCGTCCATGGGATTTTCCAGGCAAGAGTACAGGAGTGGGTTGCTATTTCCTTCTCCAGGGGATCTTCCTGACCCGGGGATCGAACCCAGGTCTCCCACATTGTAGGCAGATGTTTTACCATCTGAGCCACCAGGGAAGTCTTAACTTCTTTCAAATTCCTGTTAATGTTGATATTTTGAACTCATTCTATGAATCATGTATGTTCTTAATGACATACAGAATGGTAAATCCTTTCAAAAAAGTTTTCAATTTCCTTTGCTCAGATAACCTCAGGAAAATCTGTATCTATGGCAGCTATTGTTTTTGTTCAGTCGTTCAGTCGTGTCCGATTCTTGCAACTCCATGGACTGTAGTGTGCCAGGCTTCCCTGTCCTTCACCATCTCCTGGAGCTTGCTCAACCTCATGTCCATTGAGTCAGTGAAGCCATCCAACCATCTTGTCCTCTGTCGTCCCCTTCTCCTCCTGCCTTCAATCTTTCTCAGCATCAGGGTCTTTTCTAATGAATCAGCTCTTCACATTAGGTGGCCAAAGTATTGGAGTTTCAGCTTCAGCATCAGTCCTTCCAGTGAATATTCAGGACTGATTTCCTTTAGGATAGACTAGTTTGATTGTCTTGCAGTCCAAGGAACTCTCCAACACCACAGTTCAAAAGCATCAATTCTTCTGTGCTCAGCTTTCTTTATAGTCCAGCTCTCACATCCATACATGACTATTGGAAAACCATAGCTTTGATTAGATGGACCTTTGTAATCAAAGTGATGTCTCTGGTTTTTAATACACTGTCTGGGTTTGTCATAGCTTTTCTTTCAAGGAGCAAGCATCTTTCAATTTCATGGCTGCAGTCACCATCTGCAGTGATTTTGGAGCCCAAAAAAATAAAGTCTGTCACTGTTTCCACATCTCTTTGCCATGAAGTGATGGGACCAGATGTCATGAGTTTTTTGAATGTTGTTTTAAGCCGGCTTTTTTCACTGTCCTCTTTCACCTTCATCAAGAGGCTCTTTAGTTCCTCTTTGCTTTCTGCCATAAGGGTGGTTTCATCTGCATATTTGAGGTTATTGATATTTCTCCTGGCACTCTTGATTCCAGCTTGTGCTTTATCCAGCCTGGCATTTCTCATGATGCACTCTTCATATAAGTTAAATAAGCAGGGTGACAGTATATAGCCTTGACGTACTCAATTTAGAACCAGTCTGTTGTTCTGTGCCTGGTTCTAACTGTTGCTTCTTGACCTGCATACAGGTATCATAGGAGGCAGGTCAGGTGGCCTGAAATTCCCATCTCTTGAAGAATTTTCCACATTTTGTTGTGACCCACACAGTCAAAGTCTTTAGCATAGTCAATGAAGCAGAAGTAGATGTTTTTCTGGAATCCTCTTGATTTTTCTATGATCCAGTAGATACTGGGAATTTGATCTCTGGTTCCTCTGCCTTTTCTAAGTCCATTTGAACATGTGGAAGTTCTCAGTTCACGTACTGTTGAAGCCTAGCTTGAAGAATATTGAGCATTACTTTGCTAGCAAGTGAAATGAGTGCAGTTGTGCAGTAGTTTGTACATTCTTTGGCACTGCCCTTCTTTGGGATTGGAATGAAAAACTGGCAACTATAGCCTTATGGAATGCATTTCTTAAATAATAAGACTTGAAAGTAGAAATTAGTCCTTGATCCATGGGCTGCAGAAGGAATGTTATGTTAGTAAGCATGAAAGCAATGTAAATCTCATTGCACATCTCCATCAGAGCTCTTGGGTAACCGGGTTCATTGTCAATGCTGCTGCTGGTCGCTTCAGTCATGTCTGACTCTGTGCGACCCCATAGACAGCAGCCCACCAGGCTCCCCCGTCCCTGGGATTTTCAAGGCAAGAACACTGGAGTGGGTTGCCATTTCCTTCTCCAATGCATGAAAGTGAAAAGTGAAAGTGAAGTCACTCAGTCATGTCCAACTTGTAGCGACCCCATGGACTGCAGCCTACCAGGCTCCTCCGTCCATGGGATTTTCCAGGCAAGAGTACTGGAGTGGGGTGAGGTTCATTGTCAATAGGCAGTAGTATTTTAAAAGAAATCCTTTTTTTTTTTTTCCTCTGAGCAGTAGGTCTAGACAGGGGTCTTAAAATATTCAGCAAACCATGTTGTAAACAAATGTGCTGTCATCCAGGCTTTTTTGGTCCCATTTATAGATCACAGGTAGAGTAGATTTAGCGTAATTCTTAAGTGCCGTAGGGTGTCCAGAATGGTAAATGAGCGTTAGCTTCAACTAAAAGAGCCCCTAACAAGAGTCAGCTTCACCTTTGAATCTCTAAAGCTGAGCACTGACTTCAGTGCTATGAAAATCCTAGATGGCATCTTCTTTTAATAGAAAATCCTAGATGGTATCTTCTAATAGAGTGCTGTTTAATCTATATTGAAAAATCTATGTATTAGTGTAGTTACCATCATTAGTGACCTTAGCTAGATATTCTGGATATCTTGCTGCAGCTTCTACATCAGCACTTGCTGATTCACTTTGCTCTTCTATGTTATGGAGATCTCTTCTTTCCTTAAACTTCATGAACCAGGCTCAGCTAGCTTCAAACTTTTCTTCTGCAACTTTCCCACCTCTCTCAGCCTTCATAGAATTGAAGCGAGTTAGGACTTTTCTGTGGTTTAGGCTTTGACTTAAGGGAATATTGTGACTGATTTGATCTTCCATCCAGAGCACAAAATCATTTTCCATATCAGTAATAAGACTGTTTCAGTTTTTTTACACTCATATGTTCACTGGAGTAGTACTTTTAATTTTCTTCAAAACTTCTCCTTGGCATTCAAAACTTGACTGGAGCAAGAGGCATAGCTTTCAGCCTGTCTCAGTGTTCAACATGCCTTCTTCACTAAACTCAGTCATTCTAGCTTTTGATTTAAAGTGAGAGGTATGTGACTTTTCCTTTCACTTGAACAGTGAGAAGCCATTCTAAGGTTATTAATTGCCTAAATTTTAAGATTGTTCTATCTCAGGGAATAGGGAGGCCCGAAGAGAGGAAGAGAGGCAGGGAAATGGCTGGTCAATGGAGTAGTCCAAACACAGTTCACTGTCTTATATGAGCATGGTTTGTGGCAACCCAAAACCATTACAATAGTAACATCACAGATCACCATAACAAATATAATCTTAGTGAAAAACTTTGAAATATTATGAGGATTACCAGATGTGACAGAGACATGAAGTGAGCAAATGCTGTTGGAAAATAGCACCAATAGACTTGATTGATGCCTTCAATTTGTTAGAAACCCAATAAAGCAAAATGCAACAAAATGAGGTCTGCCTATATATAAATGTAAAATGATTATTCTGTGAGGGATATAATTTTCAAAGAAAATCATTATGACACCTAAATTTTTTATTTTGAAAATATATTACATGAGTAGTATATAGCTGTAGTCTCACTAGAAAAGATTCAAACTTATTGCAGAATATAGAATACACATGAAAATCTGCTCTCACCTCAATCCTATCCCATTCCCTTTCATTAAGGCATCCACTGTTAATAGCTTTGTGGGTTTGCTTTCAATCTTTTTTACTCTTTTGAAATATTATCTTTATTATTAAAATTATTTTAATATATATAGATCCTTATATTCTGTTCCATTGATCTCTTGGTCTAATCTTGGACCCCTACCATCTTGTTTTGGTTATTACAACTGGATGATATGTTTGGATATGTGACAAGGCAAATTCTCTTCCACTTACTTTTTTAAAAATTTCTTGGCTATTCTTGAACATGAGGAGGGCATGGAAACCCACTGCAGTATTCTTGCTTGCAAAATCCCATGGACAGAGGAGCCTGGCGGGCTATGGTCCATTGGGTTGCAGAGTCAGACATGACTGAAGTGACTTAGCATGCACGCACACATTCTTGAATATTTTCACTTTCAAATTAAATTTTCAAACAGCTTGTTACTAGGATTTGATTGTAAGTGTATTGAATTTAAATTTAATTTGGGGTGAACTGACTTCTTTGTAGTATTGGGCCTCTCATCCAGGAACATGATACATTATTCCATTTACTCAAGTCCTCTCCCATATTTTCCTTTATATGGGTCTTAAACATTTCTTTTTATATTTCTTGTATAGTTCTGGGCATTTATATTTTATGTTGTTATGAAGAGTATTCTATCAGTCAAATATACTCTCAGCAAAAGACACAGAAACCCAAACAAACAGAAAACAAAATAACTGAAATAACAAGAAGTGGAGAGGCCAAGTCCCTGCTATTGTGGCTGACTTCACTACAAAGTGATGTCAGCAAAGACAAGAGCTCCATCATCCTGCTTGCCCCTTTATCAGCTGTTTTAATCTGAAGATCAAATGTTTGCTTTAACTCTGGGAAGTTTCCTTTTCTTAATTCCTTTATCGTTACTTCTGTTCTCTGTTAAGCCCTCTCGAACTCCTATTTGGTAAATATTGAACATTCTGAACTGTTCCCCCCCGCAATGTATTTTAATTTTTTTTCTCTGTATTTTACATTTCCGTCTTTAAATTCTTGTGAAAGATGCTCTCTATATTAGCTTCCACAGTGTTAATTTGATTTGCTGTAGTATCCATTTGGTTTCTCAGGACATTTATTGAATATTTCATACTTCGCTAATTGTTTTTATGGTGACTTTGAAGCATTTACCCTATTTTTTCTATAGCCGTCTATTCTCTTATAGATGTTTTGCTCTCCTAGATTTTAAAAAGAATTCTCTTATGGACCATTTTGGTTTTTTGTAGAGCCATTTCTGTTTGTTCACGTTGTTTTTGCCCAGTCATCCACAATTCTTATGATAACTTAATCGCCTAATAATTACCTAGAGCTTCCTCCTGCTGCTTTACTTGTTCACTCTAAACATCAAGTTTCTTGGAATCTGCTCTTTGAAGTGGTCATCTCCTGCATATATTTTGGCTGCAGGTTACATTTCTGCTTCTTATTTGTCAGTTCAGTCCCTTCTAATTTGTATCTCACAACTTTTAAGTCTTTTGTTGGTGCCCTCTCCACTGTTATAAAATATTTTAAAAATGTCTTTTAAGGAATTTTCAGGAGGAGGGGATGAACACACCCATTCTTAGTCCACAATTTTAATCTATTCTCATAGATTTCCTAATGTGATACAGATCATCATAGATATTACTATATAATGGAAAAAGTTTTAATTCATCTTTCCTACATAGCTTATTTTTCAAAATGATAAATACAGCAACCAAATTTTCAATGTTTTTAATAAATTTTTTAGGTCAAGGCTCACTCTTTATTTTCTTCATTCAACAATGTTATTCTAGAAGAAAGCAAAAAAAATTCAGAAGGATCAGTATTGTCTCAGGATTTGAAATTTGATGATGAAGTTATAAAAATGGATCCCAGGATCAAGCCCAGACCAAAACTTATTAGTCTGGATGATAAAACAATACTTTCCCTTGCCAAGACTAGTGTTTATGGTCATATTGTGGTGAGTATTACGAGGAAATTCTATTGAGATATTAAGCTTCCTTCTATATCTTGACTCTCAGTCTGTCCATTTCAAATCTGCTACCATTCTATCCAGACTCCCTTTATCGCCAACCTAGATACTTCCACGGGGCTGTTAACACAATTTCAGAAGGCACCATGCACATGATATTCTATTAATGTGCTCTTTGCATGCCATTCAGTATATAGCTAAGTATAACTCAATGCAAGGGGTGTGTGCGTGTGTGTGTGTGTGTGTGTGTTGGGGTAGGGGTGCATGCCTACTAGAGCTATGCAACAGCTTTGTCCTACTTCCGCTTCAAGGCCACAACCCATTCTCCATACTGAAGCCAGAGTAGTCTTTTCAAGTGCAAATCTGATTTGTCATCCCTTACCACTCCTATATGAAATGCACAGATGCTTTTCATTCTTTTAAAAATAAAACCAAAGTCCTTAATATGGCCTGTAAGGTTTTAGATGACCTGGTCCCAGGCCTGTCTTTTCAGACTCTTCTCATATTACCCTCCCTGTAGCAATCTGTAGTCAGCCTCCTTTTTGTTTCCTAAATGTATCCTTGCAGGCGCACAGAGTCTCCACACTAGCTACTTCATCTGCACAGAATGCTTTCACATGACCCTGTTTCTCCTACTTAGCTCCCACACATTTTAGATCTATACTTAAGCATTTAGTCCTTCTCTTACCTCTAGGTCTAATTAAGAATCTAAGTAAGAGTCCTTTGTCATGTGTCTGTATCCTTCCTAAACTATAAATTCCACAGGGACAGAGGCTATGGCTGTTCTTAGTCATTTATATTCCCAGCATGAGGGTAACAGTGTAAGACTGTGCAGTGTGCATTGCACAGAAGGGCCACATCTAAGGGGCAACTTTTAAATATACAGTAGTATATTTACTACAACAACTTTCTGATGACTGGTGGTGGAATTTCTTTTACTAACAAAATCAGTCTATTGTGACAATTTTCTAAAAGCTGGAAATAAAGGTGTCTTGAGGTAAGGATGCCTTTTTATGATTTACTTATAAATACTGTGTGGGCCAGCATCAACTTTGCCATTATCTAGCACAATACTTAGCACATATGAGATACTCATTGGGTATTTGTTCTAAAACAGAATGTCTGAGTGGTTCTCACAGAAAAAGTGAGTTGTCTGCTTGAACCTAAAGAAGTAGTAAACCAATTGATATTAATTGATAAATGATTACAATACTTAAGACAAGGTATTCTTACTTGACATATTTTTCTATGCATTTACTGAAAACTGAGGTACAGATAAAAATTCAGAAATTATTTTTATCTTGAAAGTCAATTACTTGGCTCCATTTTGACATTTTTAAATCCATTGTTTATGATGACAGTTTTTTTCCAAATGATTATGTGAAGCAGAAAGAGAATGCAAAACATATATTTTAAAATAATACAGTTTTCAGCCTGCTTCTAAAAATATTCAAAACATCTTTTTAAGATAGTTTATGAAATTGCTATGGTAAAACTGTATTAGCATCATCCACCAAATCTTCAAGTCTAGACTAAGTCTACTTTAGAGAATTATTATTAGAGATGAAGTAAAACTTTATAGCATGATAGCAATATCACCATCTTTATCATAAATATGCAATATACTTAATATAGGAACAATCTTCCAGCTGACAGTTTGGAGAAATTGTTTCTGAACTATAATGTCAAGATTTCATATTTGAGTAATACATTTTTTATAATAAAACCTCAATTAGAAAGGTTTAATAAATCAGTGTTCTGATAGGATTGAGCTTCCGAAACATGTATTCCTATAGATTTAAAGAGATTAAATTAAAGTAAAAAAATAGCACCAGAAGGTAGGTCTTTTTTATTATCTTTGATTTGTAAGATAAGAACCAGAAAGGAGAAGAATTTAAGACTTTGGAATATCTTGGCCAGTGTGACCTCCACCTGACTATTAATTTGGTCAATACTCATAACATAAGAATTTAAGAATTCATCTTAAATTTGTCTATAAAAGCCAGAAAATTTTCTACAGTTTCCAGTAAGAATTCTAGATATTAGAAGAAGGATATTTAGACATCACATCCTTTATTCTCCTTTATTTGTGCCATTACTGTAAGAGAAAGTGAAGGTGTGTGTGTATTATTTTCTTTTCAGTTATCCCCACTAGATTGAGTTTTATGAAGACATCCATAAAAATAAATTAAATATATAGAAATGAAAAGCCCAGAGTAATATAATTTTATATTCTCTTATAGCACAATTAAATACTAAAAAGTAGAGTTGTTAGTTATAAGTCTGGCTTTTGCACTGATTTATTCATCTAGCATTTACTGAGAATTTGCTATATTTTAGCCATTGAAGCAAGTATTAGGTGTTCAATGAATAAGTTTTCTTCCCTGCTCCAAGGATATTATTTTAGTGAAGGAGACAGATACACAAACAAATACAAGACATTTAGAGCTGCTGGGAGAGATCCACAGAAAGAGGTGGGTTTGTGTGAATTTCTGAAGGATATGGAAGATTTCATTGCTTTTGTCTTCCATGCAGAGGCATACTTTATCTGTAAGCACATGGTTTTGAAAGACCAAGTGTCTTATCTAGGGTGTGTGATGGTGGGAATATAGGTGTAGGTTAGAATACAAAGACACATGAGACTGTGACTGAAGAATGAGAGGTTATAGCCACATTAAGACTCTTTGCGACCCTATGGACTAGCCTGCCAGGCTACTCTGTCCAAGGAATTCTCCAGGCAATACTGGATTGGGTTGCCATGCCCTCCTCCACGGGATCTTCCCCACCCAGCAATCAAACTCACGTCTCTTATGTCTCCTGCATTGGCAGGTGGGTTCTTTACCACTAGTACCACCTGGGAAGCCCATGCAGATATCAGAGTCTCCCCTAAATATAAAAATATAGTAACATTCATTTTCATATAGCCTAGGATCAAATGGGCAGGGAAAATCTGGGTCAATTTGTGGTGCAGAGACTTAGACAGTCTCTCAACTCCTTCTTTGACATTGTATCATCTTTGACATTGTATCCTCCCACTTTAACACCCTCAGCCTTTCTTCCTTAGGCCAAGGCCCTCGTTTGGTTCCCTGTAATCAGGTTATATCCTCACCATCCTCTCTCCTGTGAGGCAACCTAGCCAATACCCAAAATCTTTAGGGCCTACATTGTTCACCAGCTAGCCTGAGAAATAGAACTGCCCTAATGAATATAACAACAAAATATTTAATCATCTTCTAAAAAGAATTTCATGCCAATTATTAGTAAACTTAGAGCAAGTGGAAAATCAAATTAATCAAGTACCAGGTCCAAGGCTGCTATTATAAACTTCATCTTGTAAAATCAGATTATAAAAACAGACTATACTTTTAAAATTAGATTTTTTTCTCATTGGCTCTCTCTTACTGTTATTTAATAGCTATAATTAGAATATAATTTGTCTTACTTTTTATTTACATTTTATCTTACTTCAGAGTCTGAATCTACATGGAAACAGCTTGAGTAAGTTGAGAGATCTCTCCAAATTAACAGGACTTCGAAAACTTAATATCAGCTTTAATGAATTTACTTGTTTAGATGATGTATACCACCTGGTAAGAACTTTTTTGAAATTATGTAAGTAAAATAAAATCATTAGTTTAATGGATAAATTATTTTTGTAATAATGACCTCTTCTATACCATATTAAAGATATATAGCGCAAATCAGGAACAAAGCATACATAAAACTATAGTTTGTTATAGTATGTTATTTTTTCTAAAATAGGTCTTAGATTTAGATTCTGTTTACAAACCACATATACACCTGTGATCATATCTGAGTTCTAGCTACTTGAAAATAAAAGTAAAACTACTCCAGACTTGTTTTTTAAATGTCATTGATAAACTGTCATTTCCAATTTCTTCTGCTATTTTTTCTCAGTCTCTTTTTCTTCCTTCTTGTGAGTCCTTATTTCTTCTTCACTTTTTGGTTTACCACTTCACAGCTAATGTTGTCAGTTCTTCCCATCTGTGCATTATCCTTATGGTTATTTCTCTTTCTCTCTGCCTCGTCCTTTCTACCAAAACTTCAAATATATCGATCTTGTTTGACTTGTGTTTGCCTTCTTATAAATAAAAGGACAAATATAGTAATACACATGTACACATAGGTACAGATCTTATCTGGATATTTTTCCCTGTTTTATGTCATATAACAATAATTACATTGGAAAAGGCAATGGCACCCCACTCCAGTACTCTTGCCTGGAAAATCCCATGGACGGAGGAGCCTGGTGGGCTGCAGTCCATGGGGTCGCTAAGAGTTGGACACAACTGAGTGACTTCACTTTCACTTTTCCCTTTCATGCATTGGAGAAGGAAATGGCAACCCACTCCAGTGTTCTTGCCTGGAGAATCCCAGGGACGGGGGAGCCTGGTGGGCTGCTGTCTGTGGGGTCACACAGAGTCGGACACTACTGAAGCAACTTAGCAGCAGCAGCAGCAACAACAATAATTACATATGGGTTCCAGAAGTGCAGTCCAGCATCTTTGTTTCCATAGGTCTCAGGTAATCGACATACCTTTTCAAATATATCCAATCAGATATATTCAAAATACATCTCAGCTCTTGCCCGTTTTCTACCTCCTCATAACCATTTCAAGGCTCTTGCACCATTACTTCTCCCACTGTGGTGAGAGTTTGCTACTTTGTTTATTGGCCTTCAGTAAGTTCAGTTCATTCAGCTTGGTGGTGTCCTACTCTCTGCAACCCCATGAATTGCAGCATGCCAGGCCTCCCTGTCCATTACCAACTCCCAGAGTTCATTCAAACTCACGTCCATCGAGTCGGTGATGGCATCCAGCCATCTCATCCTCTGTCGTCCCCTTCTCCTCCTGCCCCCAATCCCTCCCAGCATCAGAGTCTTTTCCAATGAGTCAGCTCTTCGCATGAGGTGGCCAAAGTATTGGAGTTTCAGCTTCAGCATCATTCCTTCCAAAGAACACCCAGAACTGATCTCCTTTAGAATGGACTGGTTGGATCTCCTTGCTGTCCAAGGGACTCTCAGGAGTCTTCTCCATCACCACAGTTCAAAAGCATCAATTCTTTGGCGTTCAGCCTTCTTCACAGTCCAATTCTCACATCCATACATGACCACTGGAAAAACCATAGCCTTGACTAGATGGACCTTTGTTGGCAAAGTAATGTCTCTGCTTTTCAATATGCTATCTGGGTTGGTCATAAATTTTCTTCCAAGGAGTAAACGTCTTTTAATTTCATGGCTGCAATCACCATCTGCAGTGATTTTGGAGCCCCCCCAAGTAAAGTCTGACACTGTTTCCACTGTTTCCCCATCTATTTGCCATGAATTGATGGGACCAGATGCCATGATCTTTGTTTTCTGAATGTTGAGCTTTAAGGCAACTTTTTCACTCCCCACTTTCACTTTCATCAAGATGCTTTTTAGTTCCTTTTCACTTTCTGCCATAAGGGTGGTGTCATCTGCATATCTGAGGTTAGATTTTAGTATTTAAACTCCCTTCCTTTTTTCTTTTAGTAAACCAGAGTCTTTTTTATTAAATTGGGGTAACATTGGCTTATGACACTACATGAGTTTCATGTGTACAATATTATTATATTTCAACTTCCGTATACACTACAGCATGCTCACCACCAAAAGTTTAGTTTCTATCCATCACCAAGCAGTTGACCACCTTTACCCATTTTGCCCTCCCTCCACCCTACTTCCCCACTGGTAATCACTACTCTGTTCCTTTTATCTATGTGTTTATCTTTATTTGGTTTGACTTATTCCTTTGTTTTTTTTTAATTCCACATATGTGATATGATACAGTATTTTGTCTTTCTTTGACTTATTTCTCTTAGAATAATACCCTCCATCCATGTTGTTGCAAATGGCAAGATTTCATCTCTTTTATGTCTCAGTAGTATTTCATAGTATATATATATACCACATCTCCTTTATACATTCATCCATTGATGAGCACTTAGGTTGCTTCCGTATCTTGGCAGTTGTAAATTCAGCTATGAACTCAGGGGTACAATGTTTTGAATTTATGTTTTTATATTCTTTGGATAAATACCCAGAAGTTGAATAGCTAGATCAGATGGTGGTTCTAGTCTTAATATAAAACAGAACTCTCCATACTGTTTTCCATACTGTAAATTGGCTGCACCAGTTTACATTCCCACAAACAGTGCATGAGGGTTCACTTTTCTCTACATCCTCTCTTGTTATTTCTTGCCTTTTTGATAACAAATCATTGTGGTTTTGATTTGCATTTCCCTAATAATTAGTGATGAACATCTTTTCATGTACCTGTTGTCCATCTGAAAATAACTTTGGGAAAATGACCATTTAGCTCCTCTGCCTATTTTTTAAATTGGGTTGTCTGGTTTTTTGTTGTTGAGTTTTATGAGTTTTTAATATATATTTTATATCAGCCTCTTATCAGATGTATGATTTGCAAATATCTTCTCCAGCTTGGTATGTTTTTTCATTTTGCTGATGGTTTCCTTTGCCATGCAGAGCTTTTTAGTTTGTTGTAGTCCCATTTCTTTATTTTTGCTTTTGTCCACATTGCTTGAGGAGTCATATCTAGAAACACATTGCTAAGACTCATGTCAAAGAGCATTCTGCCTTTATTTCTTCTAGGAATTTTAATGGTATTAGGAAACTGGATAGGCACATGTAAGGCCAAAGTCCTTTTTAACAGAATTCCCTGTAGGGTTTGGTATGCAACTGAGAAAAGAACATAGTTTAATAGAGGTCCCAGGACTATATATATTAATTGGTGGCATTTTTGGTTTAGTTTTTTTCTAATGATTTTCTAGCAGTTCCAAAGGTTGTAACAAGCACTATAATTTTGCTAAGGCACAAATATAAAGAGTAAACTCTTAAGTCACACAGGATGAGTTTAGCCAGCTGCCCAGTGTGTATTTTGCAGTGTGGTTATATTGTTCTTTTCATCACCACAGCCACACAGCCTACTTATTGAATAACTATTACCATGGTCATTTTACATGTAAGGGAACTGGACAAATTTTATGCCCAAGTGTTATTTTTTAATTTTAGAACTAGGTAGAAATTCCTCAAACATCAGGAATCTGATATATAAATAAGTCTCTAAAAATGACTATAAGGATCTTCAGGTGTTCAAAGAGAGGAGATACTGTATATGTAGAATAAAACACAGATCCTGAAAACCACATACTACAAATATGTGGTTTAATAAATTATTATAAGGTGAACATGCTTGTAAGTATCATCCAGGTCAAGAAATAAAACTCTGCCACCCAGAGCATAAATCCTTATATATGCCCCATTCCTTCAAGAAATCATTATCCTAACTTCTATAGTTATCCTCTCCCTGCTGTTCCCCCCCATAGTTCCAACACCCAAATGTTCATCCCTAGCACAGCAGTTTGGTTTCCCCCATTTTTTTAATGTACTGTATTTTTTTAAGTCTCTTGTAAGTTTCCCTTCTATTCCCTTTCACTCCCCACTGTTTATTTGTTAGAGAAGGAAATGGCAACCCATTCCAGTTTTCTTGCCTGGAAAATCCCATGGTCAGAGCAGTCTAGTGGGCTGCAGTCCTTGAAGTTGCAGTGTCGTAAAACAGTTGTAGAAAAACTTGCACCTTCCAACCCAAAGAGTTTCCCACAGTCTGCTGCTGCTGCTACTAAGTCGCTAAAGTTGTGTCCGATTCTGTGCCACCCCATGGACTGCAGTGCACCAGGCTCCTCCGTTCATGGGATTTTCCAGGCAAGAGTACTGGGGTGGGGTGCCATCGCCTTCTCTGTCCCACAGTCTAGACCCTGCCAATATATTACCTATGATACAACCCTACATGCCCTCCACCCACCAGTTTTTTTTTCCAAATTGGCAACTGGATCCAGAGATTGGATCAGACTCAGATTCCATTCCTCTGGCAAGACTGTAAGAGACACATAATGTCTAGTTGTCACTTTTCTGATTCAAGGAGCCTATATCCATTGTTGTTCAGTTGCTCAGTCGTTTGACTCTTTGCCAGCCCATGGGCTACAGCACCCCATGCTTCCCTGTCCTTCACCATTTCCCAGAGCTTGCTCAAACTCAACTCCATTGAGTCAGTGATGCTATCCAACCATCTTGTCCTCTGTTGTCCCCTTCTCCTCCTGCCTTCATTCTTTCCCAGAATCAGTCTCTTCCAATGAGTCAGCTCCTCCCATCAGGTGGCCAAAGTATTAGAGCTTCAGCTTCAGCATCAGTCCTTCCAATGAATATTCAGGTTTGATTCCTTTGTTCTCCTTGCAGTCCAAGGGACTCTCAAAACACCACAGTTCAAAAGCATCAATTATTTGGCACTCAGCCTTCTTTATGGTCCAGCTTTTACCTCTGTACAATAAGACTACTGGAAAAACCATAGCTTTGACTGGACAGACCTTTGTCAACAGAGTAATGTCTCTGCTTTTTAATACACTATCTGGGCATAGCTTTTCTTCCAAGGAACAAGTGTCTTTTAAGTTCATGGCTGCAGTCACCATCTGCAGTGATTTTGGAGCCCAAGAAAATAAAGTCTTTTACTGTTTCCATTGTTTCCCCATCTATATGCCATGAAGTGATGGGATGGATGCCATGATCTTAGTTTTTTGAATGTTGAGTTTTAAGCCCGTTTTTCAGTCTTCTCTCTCACCTTCATCAAGAAGCTCTTTAGTTCCTCTTTGCTTTCTGCCATAAGGTTGGTGTCATCTACATATCTGAGGTTATTGATATTTCTCCTGGCAATCTTGACTTCAGCTTGTGATTCATCCAACCCAGTATTAAATATTCATTAATTTATTGAAAATTATGAAATAGCAATATTCTTATTCTCATTTCTTTTTCATTTATTAATTGGAATATTTTACATAGAGACATTTCCCCTTGTCTATTATTTGGATACCTAGTAGAACCATTCATATAGAAAATACAGAAAAGATATTTGATTATTTGCCCTTATTTACCAACTTTGAAGATAATGAATTAGTTCCTTATGATTTCCCAAAGATGAGCAATTCTTTTTCTGTTTTAATATCATTAGGAATGCAGGGACTTAAACATATTTGATGATATTCAATTTATTGCAATTATTGTCATGACGAAGCTCAGATTTTCTCATACTTAGCCAGTGGAAGCATCATAAAGTTATCTCCTTTAGCCATGACTCTAGTAGTCTGTGACAGCTTCTTTGCCACCTAGCATGAATGATTTTCCATACACATTTTGTGTGTTTTTCTACTGCAGACAGAGTCAGCTATTTCTTCAAGAAGCCCTGGTTTCTTTTAGAGAAGTGGTATTTCAGGACCACAACCTGGGTTAGTCACTGTTTATAAGTCTTTCCATTGGACAGGACTTGTGAGGGAGGTGTGTGTGGGAGGGGGGCTCGTATATGTGCATATGTGTAACTAAAATTAACCTTATGAATTTATATTGATATTTCCAATTCAAGACTGCAAATCATTTAGCTTAACCTTTATTCTGTTGTTGTTTTGTTCAGTTGCTAAGTCATGTCGGACTCTTTGCAACCCCATAAAATGCAGGACACCAGGCTTCCCTATCCTTCACTATCTCCCAGAGTTTGCTAAAACTCATGTCCATTGAGTTGGTGATGCCATCCAACCATCTTATCCTCTGTCATCCCCTTCTCCTCCTGCCCTCAATCATGCCCAGCATCAGGATCTTTTCCAAAGAGTTGGATCTTCCCATTAGGTGGCCAGCTTTAGCTTCAGCATCAGTCTTTCCAATGAATATTCAGGGTTGATTTCCTTTAGGATTGACTGGTTTGATCTTCTTTTTGTCCAGGGACTCTCAAGAATCTTCACCAGCACACAGTTCAAAAGCATCAATTCTTTGATGCTCAACCTTCTTTATGGTCCACCTCTCACATCCATTACATGACTACGGGAAAAACCACAGCTTTGACTATATGGACCTTTGTCAGCAAAGTGATGTTTCTGCTTTTTAATATGGTGTCTAAATTTGTCATAGCTTCTCTTCCAAGTAGGAAGTGTCATTTAATTTCTGATTGCAGTCACTGTCCACAGTGCTTTTGGAGCCCAAGAAAATAAAATCTGCCACTGTTTCCATTTTTTCCCCATCTACTTGCCATGGAGTGATGGGACTGGATGCCATGATCTTCTTTTGAGGGGATATTGAGTTTTCTCTGTTACATACATCTATATATCTTTTTTTCATCACCAATAATCCTTATTTTCAAGGTTACAAGGTGAGAATTAGGATATTTAATAATCATTTATTTGTTTTATCCCGTTACACACACAACAGTCTTGGAATGATAGCGCTAATACCCTCATCAGCATGTTACCATAACTATTTTTTTTAATTTTGTGTATGCTCTTTCCAGTCTTCCTTATTTTAAAAAAGTTAAAATTATCATACTATATCTACTTTGAGCATGTAGCCCTTACACTCTGTACACTCTACCTTTTAGTTCATTGGTAATTGTATATTTAATTCTCATCACCAGTCCTTAGATTGGTATCAAACATCTTAATTGTCAGAAAAATATTCTATTATAGATTCCTCAAGAAGGGCTTATAGGAACAATATCCCTTAAGTTACTGCTGCTGCTGCTAAGTCGCTTCAGTCGTGTCCGACTCTGTGCGACCCCATAGATGGCAGCCCACCAGGCTCCCCCGTCCCTGGGATTCTCCAGGCAAGAACACTGGAGTGGGTTGCCATTTCCTTCTCCAATGCATGAAAGTAAAAAGTGAAAGTAAAGTCACTCAGTCGTGTCCGACTCTTAGCGACTCCATGGACTGCAGCCCACCAGGCTCCTCCGTCCATGGGATTTTCCAGGCAAGAGGACTGGAGTGGGGTGCCATTGCCTTCTCCGTTCTCTAGTGCAGGAATAGTTTATCTATGTCCTTTATACTTGAAAGGCAGTTTTGTTAGGTATAAAATCTTTGGCTCACAATTTTGTTTCTTGAGCATCTTAAGTGTTATTTAATTTTCTTGTGGCATAAAGTGTTGCTGTAGAAAAGTCTGATGAGGATGTATAATTTTTTCTCTTATAAGTCACAGGCTTTTTTCTTCTAGATGTCCAAAGGAAGTTTTTTAGTTTTCATTAAAGTCTAGTAATTTTATTATAAGAGTATGTCTTACATTGATTGTTCTGGGTCAAGATTTCAAATTCACAGTATGCTCTTCCAAAATAAATATTAAAATCACTTTTTTTAGCTGAAAGTTTTTAGCAATTTTTGTTTCCTTGCTTTGGTTTTCTTCTTTAGGAACTCACATTATCCATATGTTGAAACTTTTCTTCACTATTTGTCACTTTCTCTTGAGTCCTTTTTATATCTCCATTTAGATTTTTAAATTGATACGATTTTTTAAAATTTCTTTTTCACTTTCTGCTTCTCTTAAGGTGTTGTCTGTTGTTTACTTCTTTTGTCTTTGACTAGTTTAGTATTCACTTCTGAAATTATTTTATTATTTTATTTTAGATTCTTTTCTGGGTCCTTTCACTTCACTTCTGAGTTTTTCTAATCCAGATTTCTGTTGTTATTTTGTATCTTGTATCACTCTTAACATCTTTTTGCTTGTTTTGAAATAGTAGGTTTATGGTTATGGTATGTTTCTTGGGCATGTCTTTCTGATACACTTTCATTGCTGGCAGCAATATGTCTGTCTCTCTCATGCATGCATAGTTTGTTTAGCTTTGTCTGGGATTTTACCTCAATACTTTTCTGCTGCTCATTTTTCAGTGAAATTACTTCTTACCTTTTAAAATGAAAGTGGGTGTTGGGGAAGCTTTTGTAGTTTCACAGATCTCCCTCTTCTGCTGTTTATATGTACTGTTAACAGTTGTAGCACTTATTTTCTGAGATTTCCTGCCTCTATTCCTGCTTCCACTTCAGTCTGAACTTTCTCTTTTATTTGCCTCCTTTGTCCTTATCCTGTTTAATTTTGACTTAGCCCAGCAGTTACTTCTCCAAGAAGGATTGAGTTCTCACTGGAGCCTGGTGGGGCAGTTTGAAAATTCATAGGTGCTAGACTGTTCCAGCCCCTTCAGACCGTTTTACTATGGATCTCATGCACTTATCTCGTATCAGAGAAGGCAAAACTCCCACTTTCAGCTGCACTCAGTGTGCCTTCAGACATTCCACTGAATATTGGTTGGCTATTTGGGGGCACTCTTATTCTCAGATGTCAGATGATGCCCTGACGCTTCCTTCTTCCTCTCACATCGACATGGACGCCATGTAGTCTTGTGGTTATTGGTGGTTTATCCCCACCAACTTCTTTTGGGACTTATGGGGCTACCTTGTTATGTAGCTTTATTATAAATGTTGTCCATGGAATTTTGGTCTTATTTTTACTTGCTTTTTATGTGGGGATTCAGAGAGATTGAATACCTGTGCTGCCTCTGCCTATGTATTTTCCAATAATCAACTTTGTATGTGTGTTTAATATTAATTATATTTATCATTTATCTCTGTGTCACAAAAGGCTATGCCCTAATTTAATCACTCACCTGTTATTTCTATCAGTAGCTCAGACCGTAAAGCGTCTGCCTACAGTGCAGGAGACCTGGATTCGATCCCTGGGTTGGGAAGATCCCCTGGAGAAGGAAATGGTAACCCACTCCAGTATTCATGCAGTATTCATGCCTGGAAAATCCCATGGACTGAGAAGCCTGGTGGGCTACAGTCCGTGGGGTCGCAAAGAGTCGGACACAACTGAGCCACTTCACTTCACTTTTTTTACCAGCTGAGCCACGAGGGGCTCAGACGGTAGAGAATCTGCCTGCAATGCAGGAGACCTGGGTTCAATCTCTAGATTGGAAAGATCCCCTAGAGAAGGAAATGGCTACCCACTCCAGTATTCAGGCCTGGAGAATTCCATGATCAGAGGAGCCTGGAAGACTACAGTCCATGGGGTCGCAAAGAACTGGACATGACTGAGAGACTTTCACTTTCACTTTTCGCTTTTATTTATCTCATTTTTACTATCATTTTCCTTAACTATGTCTCTAACATGGAGAGTTTCTATACTTTATTGTATGCTAGGCATTAGGTTCTACTAGGTTGCAGAAAGTAAACGGATGGTTACTATGTGTTCATTACCCTGTCTTTGCCTTGTGAATCAGGATTTCCAATCTATGACTGTTTATATAATGAAAGACCTGGGCTTCATAAATGGTGGAGATACATTATATAATTTTTATAGATTTTTTAAAAATCTAAGCAAGATGTCCACATAAGGTAAAATTGAAATATCAAAAGCTGTATGTCTGTCATTCATTCACTTGAACTATCAGGAAAGGAGAGTATCCAAGCCAAAGAAATAGGAACAGATTTTTTTGTTTTTTCTGAAAATAACTATACCATAGTCAGAGTTGGCCAAGGAGAGAGAAACAAATATGTATGGCTATTTGCAACTTTATAGATTATAGAAATAATACTTCTGTCTTACCTTTTCCAATGACAGATTAAGTGTTAAAATATTTCTAATGCCTCTTAAGACAGCTAATCTACATTTAGAGATTGAACTATTATCCCTAAAATATTTTAAAGAGGTCTTGTCAGTTTTAATCTTTGTAATTTGGGCTGAATTGAACCATAACTTACAAAAGATTTAAACCAAAATGCAAGAAATACTAAAATGCCAAATTCTCCTGCAAAACTGAAAATATTATGCCTTGAATATTCATGGAGTGTATGGAGTCTCTTTTATATTCTGGGAATATAAAAAAGTAAAGATCCTACCCCTGTTTTCAAGAAAAGAAGACAGCTATCTTTATATAATGAATTGTTCCCAAATGCTAATCAGCATGGAAGTGTCAGAATTTGGGACAAGTTTTTAACCATTTTTTGATGAAAAATGGCAAAAGGTGGACCATGTAGTAAAATTTTATAAATCTAAATTTATTTAATTTAAAAGAAGACTGTTCTTTCTGGCTTACTTCACTCTGTTTAATCAGCTCCAGTTTCATCCATCTTATTAGAACTGATTCAAATGTATTATTTTTAATGGCTGAGTAATACTCCATTGTGTATATGTACCACAGCTTTCTTATCCATTCATCTGCTGATGGACATCTAGGTTGTTTCCATGTCCTGGCTATTATAAACAGTGCTGCAGTGAACATTGGGGTACACGTGTCTCTTTCAATTCCAGTTTCCTCAGTGTGTATGCCCAGCAGTGGGATTGCTGTGTCATAAGGCAGTTCTATTTGCAATTTTTTAAGGAATCTCCACACTGTTCTCCGTAGTGGCTGTACTAGTTTGCATTCCGACCAACAGTGTAAGAGGGTTCCCTTTTCTCCACACTCTTTCCAGCATTTATTGCTTGCAGACTTTTGGATCGCAGCCAGAAAGAAAAACACCAATACAGTATACTAACACATATATGTGGAATTTAGAAAGATGGTAATGATGACCCTGTGTGCAAGATAGCAAAAGAAACACAGATGTGTAGAATGGACTTTTGGACTCTGAGGGAGAGGGAGAGGGTGGGATGATTTGGGAGAATGGCATTGAAACATGTATACTATCATGTAAGAAACGAATTGCCAGTCTATGTTCGATACAGGATACAGGATGCTTGTGGCTCGTGCACGGGGATGATCCAGAGAGATGATATGGGGTGGGAGGTGGGAGGGGGGGTTCATGATTGGGAACTCATGTACACCCATGGTGGATTCATGTCAATGTATGGCAAAACCAATACAGTATTGTAAAGTAAAATAAAGTTAAAAAAAAAAGTGTTCTAAGATTATATGCTTAATACTTTCTACTGCCAAATATCCTTTTGTTCAAGAAATTATAATGATAGTAAATTATAGGATATTTTTTACTATGCTTACTTACAATAAGAGTCATTTAATTTCCAGAAACTTTTTAGATTTTAATGATCTGAACACTCAACTCTTGAAACCTGAGTCATTGTAATAGGTGCTATTACAACAATATGAGCTATGCATTATATAGCAGTAACTAATTCTATGGTGAATTCAAATAATTAAGTTATAAAGAAATCAAATTTATTTTTAATTTATAATAATAGTATTTTATTTTAATAAATATGTTGCAAAATATTTTCTTCATGTTTTCTTTATCACTTTCTGGTTCTGGTTCTGAGTTAGTATATACTTTAAAAGAAAATTTTGTTTGCACTGAGTAGAAGTAGCAAATTGTTTTAAAGATTTCTTATGAGTTAAGTAAAATAAAGATCTAAATATATAAATGGCCAAAGATGAGAAAGACAACAAGCAAAAATATAGCTAGTACAGATACAGGCTTCCCTGGTGGCTCATACAGTAAAGCGTCTGCCTGCAATGTGAGAGACCCAGGTTCAATTCCTGGGTCAGGAAAATCCCCTGGAGAAGGAAATGGCACCCATTCCAGTATTGTTGCCTCGGAAATCCCATGGACAGAGGAGCCTGTTGGGCTACAGTCCATGGGATATCAAACATGGAAAAGGTGTGCAACTTCAGTGGTAATAATGTAAATTAAAATAAGGCAGGTAGGTTGGTGGATATTTAAGGAATGAGCATTCTCAGATCCTACTGTTGGAAGAAAAAACTGATACAAACTTCCTTAAAACTATTTGGCAATATTTATCAAGTCTTAACAATATAGAAATCTTTAAAAACCATTAATCTTATTTCTAAAAACCGTTCCTGAGAAAATATTCTCGGTTAAAGTATTATGAACATGGACATTTGTTGCAGTGTTGCCAACAATTGGAAGTCACATAAATGTCCATAGCAAAATGTTTTTAAAAGTCTAATAACTTACATATTAGAATACTATGCAATCATGAAAAATCATTTTGAATAATATTTAATAAGGTGTGAACATGTTAGAAGGGAATAAAATTCTATATAATAGAGCAATACATTTGTTTCATATAAGAAAAATATATATGAGCATATAATAAAAAATGTTTTCAGTGGTTCTTTCTGAGCAACAGAATTATATATGCTTTCTTTTTTAAAAATTTATTTACTGTATTTCCCAGACCTCCAACAAGAATGTGTTACTTTAATATTTTTTAAAAAATTAATTATTGAAAAATCCTGTCCTTTTAAAAAAGGAAATTATAGAATGTAACAGGTGTAGTTTCTGCTTCTGAAGATGAACACTTTTAAACTAGGCCATGAGTTTAAACCAGAAGCCTGGGTATAAGAAGTGTAATTCTTCGTTAGGGACAAATTTTCTTGTTAGTTTTTCTTTTCTGTCTCATCTGTAAAAACACATACTGCCACTCTATGTTACAAGGGTGAAGAGAGAATTAAGAGAAAATTACTAAAATAAAATATAATGTAGCTGTTTATTAATAGGAAAATAGGTACTTTGATGCCATTACTGCAGTATAGGCTACTGTTTAGGTTTTCTGTAAGGATTACCAAAAAGCATGTAAAGTACTTAAAGAACCAGAGAGAGAAAAAAAGAACTGTGTAAATACAAACCATGATCCTTCTAGCATCACTTCTATCTGTATGTGTTGCAGTATAACCTTGAATATTTGGATGCAAGTCATAACCATGTGATAACCCTTGAAGGATTTAGAGGTCTGATGAAACTTAAGCACTTAGACTTGAGCTGGAATCAATTGAAAAAATCTGGCGATGAAATAAATATGTTATGCAAGCATACCACAAGCCTTCTCACTCTTGATATTCGACATAATCCATGGCAAAAGGTAGGTAACAGACATGTTTATAAAAAAGCAAACAATCATTTTTATTTCAAAGCTGTTTTCTCACTATTATTCAGTAATACCCAGAAACAGGCAAACTGTCTTTGTCTCAGTAGAATTCCTTGAAGTATTTTGTAAGTTGAATATAATGTATCTATCAAGTGAATCAAATGTTAATATAGAAAAGTTTTTAGTTTCACATCAGATTTTTTTGCAGCCTCTAATAGTTTGAGAGTATTGTGGTCTTAAGAGTATCAGATGTCATTGCCATTTGAAAACCTTTAGAGAAATTTTATAATGTAGTATATATAGCTCAGTGTGCTAGAATCCTACTGTAGTGAGGCATAGGAACCAAGAATAATAGAATACTATACTGTGAGAGAAACATACTAATAAAGGGGGAACAAGTTTGTCACATTCTCCAATAAACCTAAATTATAAAGTCTTATTTATGTTCTGTTATAAAAGGAAATTTGAGCACTGTTTTTTCTCATCACAAGCATATTGTGCTAAGAAATATCAATATTCAATGATTATATTGAAGAGTATCTCTAAGTATTTAAAATAAGCCCCAAGTTTGTGATTTCAAGAATGCATCTTTTCTTGCTTTTCAAAAATGTATATAGACCGTGTTCAACATTTTAAAAAGGGACTAAAGCATGATTGTTTCTATTACATTGGCCATGTTACTATGTTTATATTGTTGTATTTCTCCTTTTTCACTCCATAAAATTGAAGCATATTTTTCTTTTGCCAAATCAGACTTCCTGATTGATCATAGTAGAGCTATAACCATGCTGCCAAATTAAATGACAGGAGCTGAAGAGCTGTATTGGCTCACCCAATTGGCTGAGTAGCTAACTGCTGATCTAGATAAACAGGAGGCACTGCAGTTCTTTGAACACTTTTCATCACTCTCACTTGTCAATAGCTAGTGGGATTTCCTCCCTTCACAACAGTAGAAGTATCCAGCTTCAAACAAAACAGATTAATTCTTAAATATAATTTAATATCAACTATTATTTAAAGAATTAAGTTAAGCCTTTATTTTTAGACATATATAATAAAGTAGGAGGTGCATAATTTGAATTATGTGAGAAGGAATGAAGAAAAACTCCTTTCCATGTCATAACACTATGTAATATTTTGTAAAAATTAACTTTTATTATTTTTCCCAAGCCAGCCACATTAAGGCTGAGTGTTATTGGCAGATTAAAGACTCTTACTCATTTAGATGGAGTCCTCATTTCTGAAGAAGAAGCAACAGCGGCTATGAAATTTATTTCTGGAACAAAGATTACTCAGGTTGGCTTTCACTGTTTAATATTTCTTTTTCTATTTGGAATATACAAATAATATTTCCTATACTCTTATTTCACTATTGAGATTTTGTATTCTCCTTTAGCATGCTAATAAAAAAGTTCAGCTGTAACAATCATATCACTTGAAAATTTTTTTTCTGTTTAAATGTATCCTATTTAAATACCAAGTGGTTTTATGGATTCTCATCCCTGGACACTACCTCAAAAATGCCTCTAGGGTAACTGTTTTTTTCCTAGTCAACTTGAATTCACCAGAGTCCTTTCTAGAGCCTACATGAAAATAAGCAACTTTCTGTGGATAAGGTAAGCCTAGAGACCTTGAGAAAGCATTTAGTGACTTATTATTACCTAGTATTGATATTATATGTGTCTGGCTGAAAAAACAAAACCTATTAACTTGGGGAAGGGGAAATACCTATATTATCCAGATTAAGAATGCTACTTTAACTAAAGTTGCTTCAATATCCTTAATATCTCCACTCTAGTTATCTAGGTATTTACTTTCTGTAGAATATTTGAATGTTAATTCCTTAATGTAATGTTTAATTTTGCATCTGTTTAAAGTGAAGGAAAGAAACTTTTTTGTTCATCAAAGTATCATTGACTCCTAAAAGAAGACTTGGGGATTGACCCTACCAGAAATCAAAACTTGCTAAAATCCTGTAAGACAGTGTGGATTTGGCAGAGTTAGACAAATAGACCAACACAACAGAATATAAAGACCCAGTGTAGACCCACACCTACATGGAAAAGTGATAAATCACAGAGCTGACAGTATAGATTAGGGAGTCTAGTCAATAAAAGGTACTGGGATAAGTGCATTAAGGTTTCACTGCAAAAAGCAAAACCAAAATATTTTACAAGAAAAGATCAGAAATTATCATTATAACCTTGAATTAGGGAAGAATTTATTATGTAAGAAATAAAGAGCATGAACTATAAAAGATTGGATTTGTCTATCTTAAAATTAATACATCTAATCCTCAAAGGGTAGAAAGTCAAAAGACAAGCTATATACTGGGGAAAGAAATTTGCAACATATCTAATTGACAAAAGTAGATAAAATTAGACAAAATTAGACAAAATTCTTTATATATCCAAAATATATTAGGAAAAAGACAACCAATCAAACAGAAAAAAGAGCAAAACATTTAAACAGACACTTCACTGGAGGGGAAATCAGAACAGCCAAACAACTTAGGAAAAGATGGTCTACCACATTAATACTCAAGAAAATAAACATTAAAACTGTAATCTACCAATTTATGGCCACTATTGAAAAACTCTTGACAATACCAAGTTTTAGCAAAGATTTGAAGTAAAAGTTATTACAATTGGTGTAACCACTTTGGAAAACAAATTGACCCTATCTAGTAAAGCTGAATATATACATACCCTAAACCCAGCAAGTTATATACTCCAAAGATACTCTTGGATATATGTACCAAGAGTCATGCACAAGAATATTCGTAACAGCAGTGTTTATAATAGCAAAAAACCCTGATATCAGCTCAGTGTTCATTGACTTTGATAATGAAATACTATATAACAATGACATGTGAATAAAGTACAGCTACAGGCAGAAGTGTAGATGAATCTCATAGATACAATGTTGAGCAAAAAAGCAAGTTACAGAAGAATACAAACATTATTCAATTTTCACAAAGTTCAAATATGTGTAATACTAACTAATATTTTATTTATGGATATAAACATAGGTCTATAAAGAAAACAAGTAATGGTAGATACAGATTTTGAGATTATTTGATTGCTTCTTAAGAGGATTGATTGATTCACCTGAGATGAGTGATGGCTTCTGAGCAGCAGAGAAAAAAGATTAGGATGGGACACATAGGGAGCTTCTAGGGTAGTAGAAATATTCTAGCTCTTAAACTGGTTTCATGGATGAATTACACGGTATTTGTATTATAATAATCCTTTCACAGTTTTATAAATATTATTTTATTATGGTTAAATGACTGATAAAAAATGAATGAGATATATGATTTAAAGTATATCAAGTTACTGAAAACACTTTAAGACATAAAAAATGTCATATTTTAAAATTATTCATTGGGCCAGCCATCTAAGAGACAGTTCTTTTAACTATATATAAATGGACCTTTCCATAATATTTCCTTATTCATCATGTGTTTTTTTTGTTTTATTAGTTCTCTCTCTTACGGCATTCTAGTACTAAAGAAGAGAGACCACGGATTCTCAGCATATGGCCTTCTGCCAAAATTCTGACACAGACTTCAAAGTTAGGACCACATTCACATATGAGTGGAAATTGGTACTTGAAGGTAAAAGCAATTCTATTAAACTTAATGTAAAATCTTAAGTTCAGTTGATTTTAATAAGCTTTGCCCTTTATGTCATAAAGAGGGTACAGATAGGTAATGGGCAGAAAACTGGGAGAGACAAATTAAAATTGAAAGAGAAGTCAAGTTGTGACTAGCTGTGTCACAGGGCTAAACATCGGGGCTAGACCTCAATGTTCCAGATATTCAACTGAATTTGGAAAAGGCAGAGGAACCAGAGATCGAATTGCCAACATCCATTGGGTCATAGAAAAAGCTACAGAGTCCAAGGAAAACATCTACTTTTGCTTTATTGACTATGCCAAAGCCTTTGACTGTGTAGATCACAACAAACTGTGAAAAATTCTTAAAGAGATGGGAATACCAGACCACCTGACCTGCCTCCTGAGAAATCCGTATGCAGGTCAAGAAGCAACAGTTAGAACTGGATATGGAACAACCGACTGATTCCAAATTGGGAAAGGAGTACGTCAAGGCTGTAATTTAACTTGTGTGCAGAGTGCATCATGTGAAATGCTGGGCTGAATGAAGAAAAAGTTGGAATCAAGATTGCCAGGAGAAATATCAGTAACCTCAGATATGTAGATGACACCACCCTTATGGCAGAAAGCAAAGAGGAAGGAACTAAAGAACCTCTTGATCAAAGAGAAAGAGGAGAGTGAAAAAGATGGCTTATAAAAACTAAGATCATGGCATCTGGTCCCATCACTTCATGGCAAATAGATGGGGAAACAGTGGAAACAGTGTCAGACTTTATTTTGGGGGGCTCCAAAATCACTGCAGTTGGTGATTGCAGCCATGAAATTAAGAGACACTTGTTCCTTGGAAGAAAAGCTATGACCAACCTAGAAAGCATATTAAATAACAGAGAAATCACTGCCGACAAAGGTCCATCTAGTCAAACTATGGTTTTTCCAGTAGTCATGTATGGATGTGAGAGTTGGACTGTAAAGAAAGCTGAACACCAAAGAATTGATGCTTTTGAAGTGTGGTGTTGGAGAAGACTCTTGAGAGTCCCTTGGACTGCAGGGAGATCCAACCAGTCAGTCCTAAAGGAAATCAGTCCTGAATATTCATTGGAAGGACTGATACTGAAGCTGAAACTCCAATACTTTGGCCACTTAATGCAAAGAACTGACTCGTTAGAAAAGACCCTGAAGCTGGGAAAGATTGAAGGCAGGAGAAGAAGGGGATAACAGAGGGTGAGATGGTTAGATGGCATCACCGACATGATGGACATGAGTTTGAGCAAGCTCTGGGAGTTGATGATGGACAGGGAAGCCTGGCGTGCTGCAGTCCGTGGGGTCACAAAAAGTCGGACACGACTGAGTGACTGAACTGAACTGAACTGAGACCTCAACAGTGGTCACTGTAGCACAGGAATTTAGGATAAAGGTACACTACAAAACCAATGGGTAGATTCTGATAATATATCAAAATAAACAAGAGGACTTTAAAGCTCAGAGCCAGAGACCAAGACAAAAGTTTGCATGGTAAGGTAAAAAGAATCAGGAATCCTGGCAAGGGAATAGGGGAACTAGTCAGAATTCACCCAAAGCTAAGGAAAAATGTTATGGAACACCGCAGCTTCTTGCTTCATAAAGCAGCATGTAACCTCTTGCCAAAGGTAGAAAACTGAGTTAAGAGAATCTGACCCTTGAAAATGGAAGATATTAGTGCCATTGTTTTTATTACAGGATACAGAGATATTTAGCTGTGATGCTGGCTCAGTTATAGTCTTAGCTGACCCTGTGGGCAGTTCTGGAATTACAATGGCCCTTTAAACCTGTCCTAAGTTGGGCTGAGGCCAGGCCCTTCTTTCCCTTCATCATTGGGTAGGTGCCAACCTGGGAAGGGGCATGACCTTGAGCAAGGCTGCTCTCTGCAGCTGATGCTGTCCCTGAGGGGACTGACAGTTGAAGGCTTTCTGCCAATAGCACTCCCAGCAGCTGAGACAAGTCCTTCACTACTGGGAAGCTGACTGGCACAGCTCAGTTTCTACAAAACCATATAAGTCCCTCTTTGAGTTATAATCTCAAAAAATAATCAAAATTTTACTTTTCGGTAAATTAAGAGCTTTGCCATGTCTTTAGTTCCTAAAGGAATTTTTTTTTTAATTTTACTACATTTGAATTATTTCATTAGCCTTTTTATCTTATAACAGTGAATTTTGATATGATTCAGAAATAACATATAAAGTGAATCATTCTACAGATAACTGCCTTAAATTTAGATGGGCAACATCTTTTTGAAATCACAAATTTAGAAAAATTGGAAAATTTGAAATGGGCTTCATTCAGCAACAATAATCTCACTAAAATGGAAGGCTTGGAATCTTGTGTTAACTTGGAAGAGCTCACATTAGATGGAAACTGCATCTCAAAGATAGAAGGTAAGATGTTAGATAATCCTAGAGTCTTAAAATATGAATGTCTAATTAAGAAGAGTCAAAAGTGAGTAACACTAATGAAGGAATTTCTGAAGAGGAAGATCTTCCAAGAAGTCCCAAGAAGGTTTGGAGTAGTATATTCTAAGTCACTTCAGCCGTGTCCAACTTTTGTGACCCTATGAACTGTAGCCCGACAGGCTCCTCTGTCCATGGGATTCTCCAGGCAAGAATACCGGAGTGGGTTGTCATGCCTTCCCTCCTCCAGGGGATTCTCCTGACCCAAGGCTAGAACCTGTATCTCTTAATGTCTCCTGCATTGGCAGGCAAGTTCTTTACCACTAGTGCTACCTGTTAAGCCCAGAGTATTCTAAACACCTCTTAGTGGAATCTGTGGTTGGTTACTATATATAATGAGCCCAACTAGCTGACTTTCATTTCCTATGCCTTCCCTCCCATCTCCGAACTAGTGTTTACCATTTCTTACCAAACTTATGTAACAAACTAGGCAGTAGTCAAGATCTATACTATTGAGTATATATTAATAAATGAATGAATGAATGAGGTATACTTTTGAAAAAGATAAGTAGCCATACACAAACACACAAACACACACATCAGCATACTTATCTAGGTATAGAATATTTCTAGATGTGCATTTTGGTAACAGGGTTGTCATTGAAAGAAGGTAAAAATTGAAAACCAAAGCCTGGGAAAGAGACTTAATTGATTTGCTTTTGAATTGTTTTTAGCATGTGTGTGTACTACCTTTTTCAAGGCTATGGTTTTTCCAGTAGTCATGTATGGATGTGAGATTTGGACTGTGAAGAAAGCTGAGCGCCAAAGAATTGATGCTTTTGAACTGTGGTGTTGGAGAAGACTCTTGAGAGTGCCTTGGACTTTAAGGAGATCCAACCAGTTCATTCTAAAGGAGACCAGTCCTGGGTGTTCTTTGGAAGGAACGATGCTAAAGCTGAAATCCCAGTACTTTGGCCACCTCATGCGAAGAGCTGAATCATTGGAAAAGACTCTGATGCTGGGAGGGATTGGGGGCAGGAGGAGAAGGGGATGACAGAGGATGAGATGGCTGGATGGCATCATCGGCTTGATGGACGT
Organism: Ovis canadensis; assembly: GCF_042477335.2. Taxonomy (NCBI): domain Eukaryota; kingdom Metazoa; phylum Chordata; class Mammalia; order Artiodactyla; family Bovidae; genus Ovis; species Ovis canadensis. Next base: position 82,574,594 of record NC_091251.1, read on the forward strand.
GAGTTTGAGTGAACTCCGGGAGTTGGTGATGGACAGGGAGGCCTGGAGTACTGCAATTCATAGGGTCGCAAAGAGTCTGACACAACTGAGCGACTGAACTGAACTCAACTGAACTGTACTACCTTTTTCATAAAATAGAAATTTTTACTTTAAAAAATTACATATGCAAAACAAGTGTTAATTATCTTTAAAAACAGAATGTTTAACATTCGTTATACTTTGTTTTAATGGTGATTAACAATAGTTTATAAAAAAGTGCTTGATCATAGGAATCACTTAGTTCAGTTCAGTCGTTGAGTTGTGTCCGACTCTTTGCAACCCCCTGAATTGCAGCACACCAGGCCTCCCTGTCCATCACCAACTCCTGGAGTTCACCCAAACTCATGTCCATCGAGTCAGTGATGCCATCCAGCCATCTCATCCTCTGTCATCCCCTTCTCCTCCTGCCCTCAATCCCTCCCAGCATCAGAGTCTTTTCCAATGAGTCAACCCTTCGCATGAGGTGGCCAAAGTACTGGAGTTTCAGCTTTAGCATCGTTCCTTCCAAAGAACACCCAGGACTGATCTCCTTTAGAATGGACTTGTTGGATCTCCTTGCAGTCCAAGGGACTCTCAAGAGTCTCCTCCAATACCACAGTTCAAAAGCATCAATACTTTGGTGCTCAGCTTTCTTCACAGTCCAACTTTCACATCCATACATGACTACTGGAAAAACCATAGCCTTGACTAGACAGACCTTTGTTGGCAAAGTAATGTCTCTGCTATTACATATTATTGAATATGCTATCTAGGTTGGTCATAACTTTCCTTCCAAGGAGTAAGCGTCTTTTAATTTCATGGCTGCAGTCACCACTAATCAAATATATGTACAGATTCACAGGCCTCTCTTCTATAGATTTCAGCTGAGTAAGAGGGTAGGTAGAGAGATTTAGCTCAGGCATCTGCATTTAGAACCATCACTAGTCTTCCACTCCCATACAATAGGGTGCGAGTTTTGCTTTGTATATACAACGGAGAACCCATTTCCTTTTTATTCCCCTCCATATGCTCATTGAAAGGAAGAATTCTTCAACCTGTCTTTTCCCTATACCCACTTTTCAAAGGTAGCTACCCTACTAAACTTTAACAGATTTTTTTTTTTTCAAACGCAGATAGACCTGATATCCAATTTAAGGATTTTTGCTTTGACAGTACATCCTAACTGGCCCCAGATTGATTTACTTTCAGCATTTCATAGTCCCATGATAAAGGCTGATGTGAGAGAGGAACATGAATAAAATTTATTGAATATTCATTATTTATATGCCAATAGCTATAACTGATACTTTTCAAATATCACTCTATTTACTTCCATTGCCCTTAGAAGTAGATTTAGGTATATTCATTTCATGGATGAGGAAAATTAGGCTCAGAATTTACATAATTCTACATAATTTACCTATGGTCCTAAATCTAGTAGTGTTACATTTGAAATCAACTCTGACTCCAGAGTTCTTGTCTTTCAACTGCATCATCCTATCCACAGTCACAAAGTATCTACAGTACATACTGTATTAATACATAGGGATTAGATTGTAATGAGAGGCAACATTTCTGTCTTAAAGTACTTCTAAACATAGAAAGGTAGAATTAGAGTTCTTTTTTTTTTTTAATTACAAATGATGCCACAGTAAGGAATACTTTCCAGAGCATTGTATTCTAGTTCCTTATCCTAAATGTTTTATAGTACGGATTGGTGAATACTTGAAGCTTTGTGTAGAGCTTTATATATTGTGATGATGAAAACCTTAATTAATTACATCATTAAAAGGTTATTTGAAAGCTTAATTCAATATTCCTATACAGTGCTTTCCCTTAACATCTAAGAAAAATGAGTCTACTTAGAAATCCAAAATTAGAATTTAATATATTAGTTGGGACATAATGCACATTATATTCTTCTTTAACAAAAGGAAAAACAGTGATGATCAATACTATAAAATCTGTCAAGTAACTTGAACCTAGAAAAAGAGAAACAGCAAAACAACCAGCAGCTTATTTTTTAAATTAACCTTTCTGTGCTATCTGAATCTTTTTTTGAATTTGCTTATTTTTCTAGGCATTTCCAAGCTGACTAAATTAACCCGCCTCAGCATAAATAATAATCTCCTCACTGGTTTGGAAAAGCATACTTTTGATAACATGCTTCATCTGCATTCCCTTTCTCTTGAGAACAACAGAATCACTTCACTGAGTGGTTTACAAAAAGCTTTTACACTAATTGAATTATACGTAAGCAATAACTATATTGCTCTCAATCAGGAGATCTACAATTTAAAGGTGACTATCTGGGGGCACTAATGCTTTTATTTTTCTAAAAGTTTTATTTATTTATACTATGAAAGTAATACATGCTCACTATATAGAATTTGGAAAATACAGAAAAATGTAAAGAAGAAAATAAAAATCAGGAAAAACAGGTTTGTTAAAATGTATCTGCATTCGATTTGTGTACACATACAAACATGTGAGTGTGTAACCATAGTTGATAGTGTCCCCAAGTTGATAGCTTCACAGAAATATATTTTAGTCCTCAAATAAAATAACCCAATTTCCATTCCTTCTAACTGTGCCTTCCCTAAGTATTTCCAAGGATCACCTAACCTGATTGGGGGATAAGATTCATTAACAATTCCTCTTCTCAGAGCAGTTCTTGATTGTCTTTCACTACTTTCTGGTTCTTTCTCATGGCTTCTACCGTCTCTGGTCAGCTTTGCCCAGCTTTGCTTTCTTTAATTCTCCCCAGTAAACCTCTTATATTGAGGCTACTGTATGACAGGTTTTACTGGAGGTTTTAATAAAATGGAAGTTTACTGCAACAAAGAATAGAGATTTACTTCAAATGTAATGTGGGACTTCATAGTTTCTAAAGTTCAAAGGTCATTTCCTACCACTGAGACTCCCAATGGCCTCTCTCCTACATTGCTAGGGCTTTATCTCCTACCAAAAACTTACATCCATTTCCTATCTTTTCTTGCTTGCAAACTTATCCTCATCATATTCCCCCAATACAACTACTTCTAGAGCTGTAGAGTCAACCTAATAAACAATAGATACATAATAAACATTTTACATTATCGACACAGAGTAAGTAGTTTTACCCCCTCATGTCAGAGCCCTTCCTTCACAACAAAGGCGCATCAAAATATCTTATCTAATAAGGAAGCACATTGAAGTCTGCTACTCCCTTACCAGGCAGAAGCACTTCAGTTTTAACCCTCATCAGAAGACTGTTTTTTTCATGGCTTCATTTCACTATTATATTTGTATATGTGCTTACATATGTGCTCAGTCATGTCCAGTTCTTTGAGACCCCATGGACTGTAGCACACCAGACTCCTCTGTCCATGGGATTTTCCAAGCAAGAATACCAGAGTGGGTTGTCATTTCCTCCTCCGGGGATCTTTCCCGCCCAGGGATCGAACTGGCATCTCCTGTGCCTCCTGTATTGGCAGGTGGATTCTTTTACCACTGAGCCACCTGGGAAGCCCATATTTGTGTACTATGTAGTAAGTAAGTAAGTGAAGTTGCTCAGTCGTATCCGACTCTTTGTGACCCCGTGGACTGTAGCCTACCAGGCTCCTCCATCCATGGGATTTTTCCAGGCAAGAGTACTGGAGTGGGTTGTCATTTCCTTCTTCAGAGGATCTTCCTGACCTAGGGATCGAACCCAGGTCTCCCTCATTGTAAGCAAGACACTTTACCATCTGAGCCACCAGGGAAGTCATATACTACATAATAGCCACATACTATTTAATAGACTGTTATTCCATAAACATAGCATGTTTTAAACTTTGCTAAGTTCTTTACAAGTCTTTATCATGGGTAATAACATTTAGCACCAGTATCCAAAAAGTGATTCTTATCATACAGTATAGACCACTGAAATACTGCACAAACTTATACTTTAATAGTATGAAAGTGTACTATAAATAATACACTCCAAAGATCTGAAATCACTATGGAATGATAGAGTAATTCAAATATTAAAATTCATGGATGATTAAACTCTTAAGGGGAAAAAACTGGTTAGAGTGAATATGTATGTATATCACATTAAATGTATGTATTTTTATTATGCAGGGTTTATGCAACCTGGTTATTCTAGACATGTATGGAAACATTATTGTGTGGAATCAAGAAAACTACCGGTTGTTTGTAATATTTCATCTTCCAGAACTGAAAGCTTTGGATGGAATCTCAATTGTAAGTTTTTTGTTGATGCATAGCATTTGGTCCAAACTGCATATTAATATATATCCATAGATCATAGTCATTTTGAATGTTGCTTTATCACTAGTATGTAAACTTACTATGCTTATTAAAATCTGGATCCCCCAAAGCACATTTTAGATGTGGGTTTTAATTTTTTCTCCTTTGACCAGTTTTTAATTGTCTAAATGAGGTGGCACAGAAGGGTGCTTACATTTATACCCACTGAATCCAATGCCTAACAAATAAAGAGCACAATTTTATGAGACAGGATAGAAAAACTGCCCAGGAGCCCTACCATCTTCTTGGGCCTAAAAACTGCTTCCTGTTACCTGGAAAAATACAGTTAAGATTTAAGAAAAACATATTTGAACCAACAAATGGTATGTCAACATTACTAGGAAGCTGTACTAGTAAAAATAACTTTTTGTACTGTGTTAAAAAATAACACAGAACATAGGATTGACTATGAAAGCAATATTTGGAAACTTGAATTCTGTAACAAGCAGGTTCATTCAAGCCTTCTGATTTCCGTGTAATAGGATACACGCACAACAAATGTGTGGAGAATAGAAAGTTCCCCGTGTAACATTGCCTAGCACCTGTCAGACAATAAGACTCTTCAAGTTTCTAGAAAATTGAGAGATAGTTTATGATTATTTGGGACTTTGAGGTACTCTGATAAGATTACTAATTCTAACCTTGCTTTTTTCAGGACCCTCCTCAGAATGAAGAATCAAAAATATTCTCCCCCAAACATGAACAGTTCTCTAGAATGTTGCATACTGGGTTTTGTTTAGGTGTTGGTTTTCACTGAGGGTTGTTTTTAAAACAGGCCTATGAAACTAGTACTGCATGTGCGCCAGGGTGTTGTTGAGAATATTATCCTTCCCATCTCTCTGTGCCCTCAGCTGAAGGCCACCTTGGAAAGTGCTTTTGGAAGTGAGAGTAGGAAAAACATTTCCCCCTGAAGAAAGTTATGCTCTCCTCACTGACAATGAGTATTATTTAACTATTTTCCTTTTCACTTTGACTACCTTAAAGCTCAGAGCCAAATTTGTGGTTCAGTAACAGAAACCCTGTAGGACTTGTGGTCTCTCTCCCTATCCCAACACTTGATCTCTTCTAACTTACATCATTCTCAATCTCCGCTATTGTTTACATTTTACTATTTGATTATGTGTTCCTCCTGGAAGGTCCACAAAATTTTTGTAGGATGAGGGAGAATATATGAATTGATAATGGGACATGAAGATTAGTCTGAATAATCTAGACTTTAATTGAGAGGTAATGGGAAGGCATTGAAGTTTTTGAGTAGGAGAATAACATAATTCAAAATTATATATTAGGAAATTTAACAGCAGTGTTTAGAGCAATAGACAAAAAAAAACAATAGGAGACTATTAGCTTAATCTAGATATGAAGTACTGAGAAACTGAAATGAACCAAGGGGAAATAGTATTATAAATGGAGAGTTGAAAGGTAGAAATACTAGGAAGAATTGACAGAACTTGGCAACCAATTACATTTGAAAGATGAGGAAAGGAAAGAATAAAAGAGGTCTACAAGGCTTGAGTCCATGCCAGTAAGAGATATCATAACAGAAATACTATAGGAAGAAAAGTAGTTTCAGGAATAAGATGATTAGTGTTGGACTCACTAAGTTTTATACGATAGTGGATCATCTGATTGGAGATGGCAAACAGGCGATTGAAAACACAGGACTAACTTCAGATATGGACATTTAATTTACATTTGTTTAGATTTGGAATTTGGAATTTAAAGAAAGTTGCCTAGTTAAAACCAAAAGCATATACCATTGACTAAGGAAAGAGAGTAGAGAAAGTAAATCTAAGTGAGCCTTTTAATAACTTCATTTAGTAAATGTAAAAAGGAAAAGAAGCCACCAAAAGTAGATGTAGCAGGAGGTAGAAAGCAACATGATTCTAGAGTGTTTGAAAGGTAAATAGACATTGGCTTTAGAAATAACATAGTCCAAAGGCTTTATTTTGTGAATGAACACAAAGAACTCCAGAGAATTTAAATGCCTTATTCCAAGTGACATGACTTTTTAATGGCAAAGCATGGACAGCTAAGTCTCACTCTGTCTCCAGGGCTCATGGATATATAATCATACCAGGATGTAAGGTAATGTTACTGGAAGTTCCAACTTTCTAATCATGGTTGATTTTCCTGGCAACCAGTCCCCATTCTCAGGGACTTTCCAAAAGCCATCTTGTTAAAATAAACTCAGGTGTGGTTGAAAGGCTTGTTAGGAATGGCAGCACGCTCCTTTCACCTGGTGGTTCTGGAGCTATTTCAGGAATCGAATACAAAAACCACAATATTATAATAAAAGATTCCCAGATGTGAGAGTTGGAACATAAAGAAGGTTGAGAACCAAAGAATTGATGCTTTTGAACTATGGTATTGTAGAAGACTCCTGAGAGTCCCTTGGACAGCAAGGGAGATCAAACCAGTCAATCCTTTAGGAAATCAATCCTGAATATTCATGGAAAGATTGATGCTGAAGCTAAAGCTTCAATGCTTTGGCCACATGATGCAAAGAACTGACTCATTGGAAAAGACCCTGATGCTGGGAAAGATTGAAGGCAGGAGAAGAAGGAAATGAGAGGATGAGATGGTTGGATGGCATCACTAAGTCAATGGACATGAGTTAGAGCAAGCTCCAGAAGATGATGAAGGACAGGGAAGCCTGGCATGCTGCAGTCCACGGGGTTGCAAAGAGCCAGACATGACTGAGTGGCTGAACAACAACATGGCTCTAATACAGGAAATTACAAGGGTTTTAGGAGCTATGTGCCAGGAACAGTAGACAAAGACCAAATGTATGTTTCTTGTTATAAATCACAATATCATAACTCATGCCCTTGTCTTTTTACAGCAAAATGATCATAAATTCAAAAGATTTTGGAATATTGCTATAATCCCATTCAGTTATTATACAGTCCATAATCATGGAAATGCCTCCCAGTGTGAGGCTACTCAGATTTACAGCTTTCCATTGGAGACTTTTGTCAGTTTCCTAAAACAGGAGTAGTCTCAGAAAACATAGCTTCACCCTTTCAAGCATCTGTTATAATTGAACTGAAACAATATCAGCTCTTGCTCTAGCCTCTTTTGAGGTAATATAAATAATACTGGATTTCCCTCATTACATTATGTATTCATTAATTGCTTTACCCACAGCTTCCCTTCCCCATCCTTTCCATTTATACCCATATTTTTCCACCTCTGGAAGGGACATTAGGTTTGGCCACTGTGCTGGTCTAGATTGCAGACAGTGATACTAGTCTACCACATACCTCCTCTCAGCCCACCTCGCTTAAAATAGGGCGAGGTGGTAATAGGTGCAAAACTAGTGGGCTGTTTTTGCTACCAGGACATACAGATACATTCATTGTTAATTCCAATTTTGCCAGATGGAGTGAAGGTAAAATTTACCCCTATCAGGCCTTTAGGAATTCTGACAAAATGTTTAAAAGCATAGTTCCTTGCTTAAAAATGATCCCTGTTTCTAGCACTTACAATTGCAGGTGTGGTTCTGTAACCAGTGCATCAGGTAGGAAAAAAAAGGTTGAGGTGATGTGAGGAAGAAGGAAAGAAAAAGTATAATGATTTTACCAGCATCATCCTGCCTTAGTAAGAAGTGCATGGTCATATCAGCATCCTTCCCCTGTCCCCCAGATCCACCAGAAAAACAGACGTCTATCCATCAGGGACGCTCTTTTAGCTCCATTCATGTTCACTGAGTGTGAGCACACTCAGAGAGACGTGTAAGCCAGGTCACAGACTGTCATGATTCTATCCCCCCCTGTTTTGGACAACCAATGCCTACTCCAATGCTCTATCAAACTATTACTCTGAAAAGGATAGTTTCCTGCCCATTGTTGCACAGTATGGGCTGTAAAGCGTGTTCCTTGGTCTGAAGAAATAACCATCAACTGTCTAAATTGGTGTCATATCTTCAGTTCCAGCTCTTTTATAGCACTGTATACATTTGCATTTACACTGGGTAAGCAAATCCCAGTCCAGGGTCAGTATCTATTCCTGTCAGGACATATTTGTAGCTCCCTAGGGCTACCAGCCTCAGTCTGACTTGCCAGCTGTGTTCAGGGCCTTCCCACAGGGAAATCTGCCACACAGCCATCTGCAGTCTCTCTCTTTTGCTGGCAGATGGAACAGTGCTTATTGGCATTTTGAACCTAAGAGGGTGCAAGAGGAATATGTCTAGATTCATCCTATCTCTGCACTGCTGTAGACCCCCAATGTCCACCTATTTTATAGACCCAGGTGGCCACCTTAAGTGAACATATGGGCCTATCTGCTTGTCAATTTCAATCACCTTCCAAAATCGACAGCAAGTTCAGATGGGCATCAATGTGCCCTACTTTATATATACCCATCAATTTCCATAGGGCTGTGCCCCATATGGACATCATTTTAACAGGTCAGGTTTTCATTGTTCCCCTGCCTGACCATATGGCCAAGCAGGAACAGTAGATGAAGGTTTCTTATTCTTATCAGAGTAAACACCAGAGAACTCACCACAGTGTTATTCCTCAGGTCCCAAGGTTCCTAGCTGGTCTGCCTTCTTCTCTGAACCTTTCAGTCTCCTATGTGTATTGTATATGTAATATCCAGAGGGTTTGGCTGTACTTAGTATGAAATAGGGAAAAATGAGTCCACTCCATTTTGACCTGGAAGCAAAGAATTAAAGACATTTCAGTTCAGTTCAGTTCAGTCGCTCAGTCTTGTCTGACTCTGCAACCCCATGAATCACAGCACGCCAGGCCTCCCTGTCCATCACCATCTCCCGGAGCTCACTAAAACTCATGTCCATCAAGTCGGTGATGCCATCCAGCCATCTCATCCTCTGTCGTCCCCTTCTCCTCCTGCTCCCAACCCCTCCCAGCATCAGAGTCTTTTCCAATGAGTCAACTCTTTGCATGAGGTGGCCAAAGTATTGGAGTTTCAGCTTCAGCATCAGTCCTTCCAGTGAACACTCAGGACTAATCTCCTTTCGAAAGGACTGGTTGGATCTCCTTGCAGTCCAAGGGACTCTCAAGAGGCTTCTCCAACACCACAGTTCAAAAGCATCAATACTTTGGCGCTCACCTTTCTTCACAGCCCAACTCTCACATCCATACATGACCACAGGAAAAACCATAGCCTTGACTAGACGGACCTTTGTTGGCAAAGTAATGTCTCTGCTTTTCAATATGCTCTCTAGGTTGGTCAAAACTTTCCTTCCAAGGAGTAAGTGTCTTTTAATTTCATGGCTGCAATCACCATCTGCAGTGAATTTGGAGCCCCCCAAAATAAAGTCTGACACCGTTTCCCCTGTTTCCCCATCTATTTCCCATGAAGTGATGGGACCAGATGCCATGATCTTAGTTTTATGAATGTTGAGCTTTAAGCCAACATTTCACTCTCCTCTTTCACTTTCATCAAGAGGCCTTTTAGCTCCTCTTCACTTTCTGCCATAAGAGCGGTGTCATCTGCATATCTGAGGTTATTGATATTTCTCCCGGCAGTCATGATTCCAGCTTGTGCTTCTTTCAGCCCAGCCTTTCTCATGATGTACTCTGCATATAAGTTAAATAAGCAGGATGACAATATATAGCCTTGACATACTCCTTTTCCCATTTGGAACCAGTCTGTTGTTCCAGGTCCAGTTCTAACTGTTGCTTCCTGACCTCCACATAGGTTTCTCAAGAGGCAGGTCAGCTGGTCTGGTATTCCCATCTCTTTCAGAATTTTCCACAGTTTATTGTGATCCACACAGTCAAAGGCTTTGGCATAGTCAATAAAGCAGAAATAGATGTTTTTCTGGAACTCTCTTGCTTTTTTGATGATCCAGTGGATGTTGGTAATTTGATCTCTGGTTCCTCTTCCTTTTCAAAAACCAGCTTGAACATCTGTAAGTTCATGGTTCACGTATTGCTGAAGCCTGGCTTGGAGAATTTTGAGCATTACTTTACTAGTGTATGAGATGAGTGCAATTGTGTGGTAGTCTGAGCATTCTTTGCATTGCCTTTCTTTGGGATTGGAATGAACACTTACATTTTCTAGTCCTGTGGCCACTGCTGAGTTTTCCAAATTTGCTGGCATATTGAGTGCAGCACTTTCACAGCATCATCTTTCAGGATTTGACATAGCTCAACTGGAATTCCATCACCTCCACTAGCTTTGTTCATAGTGATGCTTTCTAAGGCCCACTTGACTTCACATTCCAGGATGTCCAGCTCTAGGTGAGTGATCATACCATCGTGATTATTCGGGTCGTGAAGATCTTTTTTGTACAGTTCTTCTGTGTATTCTTGCCACCTCTTCTTAATATCTTCTGCTTCTGTTAGGTCCATACCATTTCTGTCCTTTATCGAGCCCATCTTTGCATGAAACTTTCCCTTGGTATCTCTAATTTTCTTGAAGAGATCTCTGGTCTTTCCTATTCTGTTGTTTTCCTCTATTTCTTTGCATTGATCGCTAAAGAAGGTTTTCTTATCTCTTCTGGCTATTCTTTGGAACTCTGCATTCAAATGCTTATATCTTTCCTTTCTCCTTTGCTTTTTGCTTCTCTTCACAGCTACTTGTAAGGCCTCCTCAGACAGCCATTTTGCTTTTTTGTATCTCTTTTCTATGGGGATGGTCCTGATCTCCTGTACAATGTCACGAACCTCTGTCCATAGTTCATCAGGCACTCTATCTATCAGATCTAGGCCCTTAAATCTATTTCTATTTCTCACTTCCACTGTACAATCATAAGGGATTTGAATTAGGTCATACCTGAATGGTTTAGTGGTTTTCCCCACTTTCTTCAATTTAAATCTGAATTTGGCAATAAGGAGTTCATGACCTGAGCCACAGTCAGGTCCCGGTCTTGTTTTTGTTGACTCTATAGAGCTTCTCCATCTTTGGCTGCAAAGAATATAATCAGTTTGATTTCGGTGTTGACCATCTGGTGATGTCCATGTGTAGAATCTTCTTTTGTGTTGTTGGAAGAGTGTTTGCTATGACCAGGGCATTTTCTTGGCAAAACTCTATTAGCCTTTGCCCTGCTTCATTCTGTACTCCAGGGCCAAGTTGCCTGTTACTTCAGGTGTTTCTTGACTTCCTACTTTTGCATTCCAGTCTCCTATAATGAAAAGGACATCTCTTTTGGGTGTTAATTCTAAAAGGTCTTGTAGGTCTTCATAGAACCGTTCAACTTCAGCTTCTTCAGCATTACTGGTTGGGGCATAGACTTGGATTACTGTGATATTGAATGGTTTGCTTTGGAAACGAACAGAGATCATTCTGTCGTTCTTGAGATTTCATCCAAGTACTGCCTTTTGGACTCTTTTGTTGACCATGATGCTACTCCATTTCTTCTAAGGGATTCCTGCCCACAGTAGTAGATATAATGGTCATCTGAGTTAAATGCAGTAGTAGATATAATGGTCATCTGAGTTAAATTCACCCATTCCAGTCCATTTTGGTTCGCTGATTCCTAGAATGTCTACGTTCACTCTTACCATCTCCTGTTTGACCACTTCCAATTTGCCTTGATTCATGGACCTGACATTCCAGGTTCCTATGCAATATTGCTCTTTACAGCATCAGACTTTGCTTCTATCACCAGTCACATCCACAACTGGGTACTGTTTTTGCTTTGGCTCCATCCCTTTATTCTTTCTGGAGTTATTTCTCCACTGATCTCCAGTAGCATATTGGGCACCTACTGACCTGGGGAGTTCCTCTTTCAGTATCCTATCATTTTGCCTTTTCATACTGTTCACGGGGTTCTCAAGGCAAGAATACTGAAGTGGTTTGCCATTCCCTTCTCCAGTGGACCACATTCTGTCAGACCATTCCAACATGTCCACCTGTCTTGGGTTGCCCCACGGGTGTGGCTTAGTTTCGCTGAGTGAGACAGGGCTCCAGTTAGAAAGCCAGTGCGTGCTCTGTACACCTGGAGGACAGCATGGCAACCCTCTCCAGCATCCTTGCCTGGAGCACTGCATGGGCAGAGGAGCCTGACGGGCTGCAGTCCTGGGGGGTCACAAAGAGTTGGACACAACTGAGTGACTAAGCACAGCACAATCATCCATAAGAGAGGACATCACTTTCTAAATATCCTCATATACAGGAACCACCAGAGACTGAGTGTGCAAAAGATTTGTTTGGTGGCAGACTTACTTCTGACATGATTGCTGAACGACAAGGACACCCAAACTTCACCCAAATGCAAGAACTAAATTGGACTTCATCATCCATCAGGTACAATCATTTTATTATATGCTATTTGATATGTGAGGGCTTCCCTGGCAGCTCAGTCGTAAAGAATCCATTAGCCAAGCAGGAGATGTAGGTTCAATCCATGAGTCGGGGATATCCCCTGGAGTAGGAAATGGCAACCCACTCCAGTATTCTTGCCTGGGAAGTCCCATGCACAGAGGAGCCTGGCAGTCACAAGGACAATGAGGTTGCAAGTTTTAGACATGACTAAACAATAGCAATTTGGTATTATAATTAAATGTGTAGTCATTATTATTTTTGTAAGGTTTATAATTTATACATCTTATCCAAATATAGCCAGTAATTCAGAAAATCAACTACCCTACTTCACAATCTCATATTAACTTTACCGTCTTTGAAGTGCATTAGTAAATTTTATTATCACACATTATGATTAAAAATGTCATTGAGCTCTTTCTAAGACTTTATATTTCTATTTTATAACCAAGTTTTTTAAATGGGAACATACTATCTTTGCTCCTCACATTGTATCACTCTAATCCAGCATTATCTGGCTTTCACTGTTAGCATTCCTCTGATGCTGTTCTCATGAATGTTATCATTGTTAGATAATGATAATGGTTAATAAATCCTTCTCTCTTCTTTTTTCTATTCTGTACTCTTCATAGGCAGATATCTTTAGCTGTAGTTTTATGATCAACCCCTAATTTAGCCTTACCTGGGCTCCTCATTTGAATATTTGCTCCCTAGATAGCATCTAGGAAACGACATTCTCCTGTTGTTGCCCAAGCCAAAAATCCAGGGTCCACGTCTCTCTCCTTTGTCCTCCATTTTTAATTAATCACTACATTCTCCAGAGTCTGTGTCTTAAGCATGTGTCATACATAGTTCCCTCTACCTTCTTTTCATAGTCATTGCCATTGTCCTAGACTGGAGAATTACCTATTTTAGAAACGATTGCTTTTTGTCTCATATAACCTTACCTGCAAGTCCATCTATTATCCATACTGCCTACTACAATGTAAGTTTTATTAGATCACTTGCCTTCTCAACATCTTTCAGTGGCTTTCCACTGTAGAGAGAATAAAATTTTAAATCTCTTTATATGACATGGGAGGCCCTTTCATTACTAGTCCATTTTTATCTCTTGTAATCATTACCTTTACTGCACCATAACTCTTTATACTCCAGAAATTCTAAAATATTCTGTTCCTTAATCTCAGTCACAAAATGCTGTTTCATGTTTCTGCCTTTGCTTGTAGCTGTTTCACTGCCAGGAACTCTTTCTTGTCTGACAGATGCCCCAAATTCTCCAAGTCTCATTTTAAGATCTTTCTCCCCAGTGAAGTCATTTCTGACTTCCCCAAATAGGTTTTTCTTTCCCTAAAATGCAGTTATGCCTAATCGTATTATGGCAGTTTTCCTTTTTTTATTATAGTTTTTCTGTATCCCATTTCTTGAGTGCATGGACAGTGCATGGACAGTGTCTTTCATATTTGTAGACTTTCTAAATACATTGTCTGCACTTAGAAAATAACTAATGAAAACATGTTGAAAGAATAAGCAACTTACTAATGGATAAAGTATGTTATAATTATAACTTAAGAGTTGAGGATTTAAAGATGTGGTTAGGGTTTGGTGCAGCAAAGGAAACCATCAACAAAATGAAAAGACAACCTACTGAATGCATAAAATTATTTGTAAATTATATGACCAACAAGGAGTTAATATCCAGAATATATAAACAGTTCATACAATTCTATGTAAAAAAAAAAAACCCTGATTAAACATGGGCAGAAGATCTGAGTTGACATTTTTACAGAACTAACATATGACCCAGCAATTCTATTCCCAGGCATTCATCTGGGAAAAAAAAATGAAAAATACTAATTAAAAAAATACATGTGCCCCTATGTTCATAGCAGCATTATTTACAATTGCCAAGATATGCAAGCAGCCTAAAAGGCCGTAAATAGATTATACATAAGATGTAGTATATATTTGTACAATGGAATAGTACTCAGCCACAAAAGATAACAGAATTGTGCCATTTGCAGCAACACAGGTGGAGGGTATCATGCTAAGTGAAATAAGTCAGACAGAGAAAGACAAATACTGTATGATATCACTTGTACGTGATCTAAAAAATAACACTAGTGAATAAAACAACAACAACAAAAAAGACTCGCAGATACAGAGAATAAACCTGTGGTTATTGGGGAAAGGGAAGGGGGGAACAAGATACGGTAGGAGACTAAGCTACATATAGTCTGTATAAAATAAGCTACAAGAATATATTATACAGCAAAGGGAATATAGCCAATATTTTATAATAACTGTGAATGGAGTATAATCTTTAAAAATTGTGAATCACTATATTGTACATCTGAAATTTATATAAATTTGTACATCAACTATACCTCAATTTAAAAAAGAAATAAATGAAATAAATTGGTATGTCTTAAAAAGAAGGGATCAGAGCAAGGTGATTTAGCTTTATGCTCTTCACAGCTCAAATGAACATAAAACAGTTTTAAAGCTATCAACTAGGAATCAAGCATTCTGACAAATTACCCAACCATCCTTATAAGGTGGAATGCCATAAAAGTTTTCAGGAGATTACACAGGAAACTGTTTTCAAAGACCTTACCTTTCTCCTTTTCTTTCCCATCCCAAACCTCTTCCTGGCATTTCAGAAATAACCTCTTTCATATATATCCTCTACAGTTTACAACTGAAAATCTTTTGGATTACCGTATCAACTTCACTATGCTTTCATGAGCACATATGTGAATTTATAAAGAAATTGGATGTTTCTTTTATGATAGTGCTGTTTATGTGGTAATAGACATATTTCTCAAGTCAATGAAATTCTATGTCGTTTTTCTTACACAAAGAATGTATTTATCTGATCATTTGATCCATACATTTTATATTATGGCAATTATTTTTCATAGAATTTGTCAGATAAATTTTTCAAAATGGCTCTGGTGTTACATGTGAGAGATTTCACCAATATAATATGCCCATTAAAGTTATAACTGTATTTACTCTGTCTCAATTCAGAACTGTGGATTTGATTCCAGTTGACCAATTTAGAAATGTGTGTAATGTGAATCTACAGAACAATAATCTTACCTCATTCAGTGGATTAATCTATCTGCCTAATGTGAAGGTGAGTCACTCACAAATTTTCTTTTTTTCTTTTAAAATTTTCAGTGCAGGTTGTAATCTTCTTTACTTTGGACTAAAATGTATATTTTATTACATTTAAATATGATTAAATTTATGATTATACAGCAGAAGTGAGAAATAGATTTAAGGCGCTAGATCTGATAGATAGAGTGCCTGATGAACTATGGAATGAGGTTCCTGACATTGTACAGGAGACAGGGATCAAGACCATCCCCATGGAAAAGAAATGCAAAAAAGCAAAATGGCTGTCTGGGGAGGCCTTACAAATAGCTGTGAAAAGAAGAGAAGTGAAAAGCAAAGGAGAAAAGGAAAGATATAGGCATCCAAATGCAGAGTTCCAAAGAATAGCAAGAAGAGATAAAGAAAGCCTTCCTCAGCAATCAATGCAAAGAAATAGAGGAAAACAACAGAATGGGAAAGACTAGAGATCTCTTCAAGAAAATTAAGAGATACCAAGGGAAAGTTTCATGCAAAGATGGGCTCGATAAAGGACAGAAATGGTATGGACCTAACAGAAGCAGAAGATATCAAGAAGAGGTGGCAAGAATACACAGAAGAACTGTACAAAAAAGATCTTCACAACCAAGATAATCACGATGGTATAATCACTCATCAAGAGCCAGACATCCTGGAATGTGAAGTCAAGTGGGCCTTAGAAAGCATCACTACGAACAAAGCTAGTGGAGGTGATGGAATTCCAGTTGAGCTATGTCAAATCCTGAAAGATGATGCTGTGAAAGTGCTGCACTCAATATGCTAGCAAATTTGGAAAACTCAGCAGTGGCCACAGGACTGGAAAAGGTCAGTTTTCATTCCAATCCCAAAGAAAGGCAATGCCAAAGAATGCTCAGACTACCACACAATTGCACTCATCTCACACACTAGTAAAGTAATGCTCAAAATTCTCCAAGCCAGGCTTCAGCAATATGTGAACCATGAACTTCCAGATGTTCAAGCCAGTTTTAGAAAAGGCAGAGGAATGAGAGATTAAATTGCCAACACCTGCTGGATCATCTAAAAAGCAAGAGAGTTCCAGAAAAATATCTATTTCTGCTTTATTGACTATGCCAAAGCCTTTGACTGTGTGGATCACAATAAACTGTGGAAAATTCTGAAAGAGATGGGAATACCAGACCACCCGACCTGCCTCTTGAGAAACCTATGTGGAGGTCAGGAAGCAACAGTTAGAACTGGACCTGGAACAACAGACTGGTTCCAAATGGGAAAAGGAGTATGTCAAGGCTGTATATTGTCATCCTGCTTATTTAACTTATATGCAGAGTACATCATGAGAAATGCTGGCCGGAAGAAACACAAGCTGGAATCAAGATTGCTGGGTGAAATATCAATAACCTCAGATAGGCAGATAACACCATTCTTATGGCAGAAAGTGAAGAGGAGCTAAAAAGCCTCTTGATGAAAGTGAGAGGAGAGTGAGAAAGTTGGCTTAAAGCTCAATATTCAGAAAACGAAGATCATGGCATCTGGTCCCATCACTTCATGGGAAATAGATGGGGAAACAGTGGAAACATTGTCAGACCATTTTTGGGGGCTCCAAAATCACTGCAGGTGGTGATTGCAGCCATGAAATTAAAAAGACGCTTACTCCTTGGAAGGAAAGTTATGACAAACCTAGATAGCATATTCAAAAGCAGAGACATTACTTTGCCAACAAAGGTCTGTCTAGTCAAGGCTATGGTTTTTCCAGTGATCATGTATGGATGTGAGAGTTGGACTCTGAAGAAAGCTGAGCACCGAAGAACTGATGCTTTTGAACTGTGGTGTTGGAGAAGACTCCTGAGGGTCCCTTGGACTGCAAGGAGATCCAACCAGTCCTTACTAATGGAAATCGGTCCTGGGTGTTCTTTGGAAGGAATGATGCTAAAGCTGAAACTCCAATATTTTGGCCACCTCATGCGAAGAGTTGAGTTTGGAAAAGACTCTGATGCTAGGAGGGGTTGGGGCCAGGAGGAGAAGGGTACGACAGAGGATGAGATGGTTGGATGGCATCACCGACTCAATGGATGTGAGTTTGAGTGCAGTCTGGGAGCTGGTGATGGACAGGGAGGCCTGGCCTGCTGCAATTCATGGCGTCTCTAAGAGTCTGACACAACAGAGCGACTGAACTGAACTGAAAATGTTATTTATGTCATTAAAGAAAAGAAATTATTTTTCCTAAAGCATTTTTTCAGCAAGAAAAAAAGTATTACTTCCCAAAGTGATTTCAAATAACCTCAATTTTATGTGAGTATCTTATAAGCAGTGAATCTTCCTCTCTAATAGGAGATGGGATGGAAAGCTGCCTCTGTCATGTGTGAAGTTGGAGGGCACTGTGGTTCTCAAAGCAGCCTCATTGCCTCCTGTCTTATAGATTTGAGACATTTCCTGAGGCCTCTTAAACTTAGGCAAATAACAATCTGTCCAACTAAAGAGTTATTTCATCTAAATAAAGCTTGGAGAAGTCAGGAGTACAGATTGAGAAAGTTGAGCAGCTTTCTAGGGTCTCCATTACTTTGTCAGAAATGGTGTCATTTCTCAGCATGTCAGATAATAAAAACACTTTCAAAGTCAAATGCAGACAATTTGGGACATAAAAATTTGTCATTGTTAACACTAATATATTAAGTATGTTGTATAGTCCAAGTTTTATCCATAGCATCTTAATAGTTTTTAGGATGATGATGATAACCTCAAACCAAAGATATATATACAGCACCATTCATATTTTAATAGGTGAGTAATCATGGATTCTTTCTGTAGGTGTTATGCCTAAACTATAACCATATTGAATCAATCATACCCCGACTAAAACCTCAGACTCACTTGACCAGTAGACAACTGCTCTACCAGAAAGTGCCTTCAAGTGGCTATGGGCAGCAAGGAACTTCAAAAATAAACAGGTATTATTCTTTTTTTACAACTATAAATAATTTTGGTGGGAATTTTAAAAGCACTTAGTCATACCAATGCCAGTAGTAACATACATTTAGCTTATTTAATACTTAATAGCTGCCTAGCAAAAAATAAACTTTGTAAATAAAAAGATACCAAATTACTCCTTTGTTATTGTTTTTCCCTGCTGCTTCCATTTCATACTCATATTGTAAAAAAATGGAAGAAGTAAAAGAAAAATCCTTGTATGTTTAAGAACTGTGGGTTGTTGTTGTTGTTTTTGTTTTTTTCTTTTGAGATACAATTCACATACCATAACACTTACCCTTTGTGTACAATTCAACATTAGTGATGAGGAAATTCAAATAAAAACCACAATATGATACTTCTTTAACTCCATTAGAATGGCTGTAATAAAAAATGTAGACATCTAAGTGTGAAATTCCTGAGTCAACTTCTTAAGAAACTGCCACACTCTTTTCCAAAGTGGTTGTACCAAATTCCATTACCAAAAAAAGTTTTGAGGGTTCTAATTTCCCTGTATCCTCACCAACATTTGTCTACATTTATTATTACAGCCATCCTAATGGAGTTAAAGAAGTATCTTACTGTGGTTTTAATTTGCATTTCCCTTATGACTAATGTTGAGCAGCTTTTAATATGCTTATTAGCCATTATTTTATCTTATTTGGTGACTGCCTGTTTAAATATATTGCTTATTTTTCAGTTATGCTGCTTGGGTTTTTATTATTAAATTCATCAAATATTCTGGACAACACCTTTATCAAATAAATGATTTACAAGTATTTTTCTCTAAACGTGTGGCTTGTCTTTATGTTTTCTTGAATGATATCTTTTAAAAGAATTTTAATTTTGATAAAGTCCAATATATCAACTTTTTCTCTTACAGATTAGGATGTTGTTGTACCTAAGAACTCTTTGCCTAACCTAAGGTTACAAAGATTTTCTTATGATTTCTTCAAGAAATTTTTTTTCTCTTACATTTAGGACTCTAAATCCATTTTGAGTTTATTTTGAGTTTATTTCTGACTCTTAATTCTATTCCATTGATCTGTGAGTCTGTCCTTTTGCAAGTTCCAGACTGGTTTGATTTTTTTTTTTTTTTTGGTTTGATTATTGCAGCTTTATAAGTTTTGAAATCAGGAAATGTAAGTCCTCCAACCTTATTCTTTTCAAAGATCATTTTAGATATTCTGGGTTGTTTGCATTTCCTCATAAATGCTATGATGAGATGGTTATTTTTTGGAGAGAAAGAAAAGGGAGAAAACCTGCTAGACTATGATAGAGATTGAATTGATTCTATTAATCAATTTTGGGAGAACTACTGCTGGAATCAAGATTGCCGGGAGAAATATCAATCACCTCAGATATGCAGATGACACTACCCTTATGGCAGAAAGTGAAGAGGAACTAAAAAGCCTCTTGATGAAAGTGAAAGAGGAGAGTGAAAAGTTGGCTTAAAGCTCAACATTCAGAAAACGAACATGGCATCTGGTCCCATCACTTCATGGGAAATAGATGGGGAAACAGTGAAAACAGTGTCAGACTTTATTTGTGGGGGCTCCAGAATCACTGCAGATGGTGATTGCAGCCATGAAATTAAAAAAACGCTTACTCCTTGGAAGGAAAGTTATGACCAATCTAGATAGCATATTCAAAAGCAGAGACATTACTTTGCCAACAAAGGTCCGTCTAGTCAAGGCTATGGTTTTTCCTGTGGTCATGTATGGATGTGAGAGTTGGACTGTGAAGAAGGCTGAGCGCCAAAGAATTGATGCTTTTGAACTGTGGTGTTGGAGAAGACTCTTGAGAGTCCCTTGGACTGCAAGGAGATCCAACCAGTCCATTCTAAAGGAGATCAGCTCTGGGATTTCTTTGGAAGGAATGATGCTAAAGCTGAAACTCCAGTACTTTGGCCACCTCATGTGAAGAGTTGACTCACTGGAAAAGACTCTGATGCTGGGAGGGATTGGGGACAGAAGGAGAAGGGGACGACCAAGGACAAAATGGCTAGATGGCATCACTGACTCGATGGACATGAGTTTGGGTGCACTCTGGGAGTTGGTGATGGACAGGGAGGCCTGACGTGCTGCGATTCATGGGGTCACAAAGAGTCAGACAGGACTGAGCTACTGAACTGAAGTAGAAGTAATAGTCTTCTCCTGTGTGAACATGAGATTTTTCGCTATTCATTTATATCTTTAATTTATCTCAGCAATGTTTTGTAGTCTTCTGTGTATACATTTTGCATTCCTTTTGTTAATTTTTTCTGAAGTATTTTATCATTTTACATAATATTGTGAACAAAGTCTTAATTTCATTCTCAGTTATTACAGATGTATAGATATTCAATTGATTTTTGTATATTAATCTTTTACCCTGTATCTTCATGAATTAATTTATTGGTGCAATGATAGTTTTGTTTTGTTTTTGGTGTATTCCTTCAGATTTTCTAAATACATGATCATGTCATCTGAGAATAAAGACAGTTTTACCAATTCCTTTCCAGTCTAGATTTGTTGCTGTTCAGTTGCTCAGTCATGTCAGACTCTTTGCAGCCCCATAGACTGCAGCACACCAGGCTTCCTTGTCCTTCATCATCTACCAGAGCTTGCTTAAACTCATATCCATTGAGTCAGTGATGCCATCCAACCATCTCATCCTCTGTTATCCCCTTCTCCTCCTGCCTTCAATCCTTCCCAGCATCAGGGTCTTTTCTAATGAGTCGGCTCTTCACATTAGGTGGCCAAAGTATTGGAGGTTCAGCTTCAGCATCAGCCCTTCCAATGAATATTCAGGAGTGATTTCCTTTAGGATTGACAGGTTGATCTCCTTGCTTTCCAAGGGACTCTCAAGAGTCTTTCCTAACACTACAGTTCAAAAAGCATCAATTCTTCAGCACTTGTCCTTCTTTCTGGTCCAACTCTTACATCTGTACATGAGTACTGGAAAAACCATAGCTTTGACTAGATGGACCTTTGTTGACAGAGTAATGTCTGTACTTTTTAATACACTGTCAAGGTTTGTCATAGCTTTTCTTCCAAGGAGCAAGTGTCTTTTAATTTCATGGCTGCAGTCACCATCTCTAGTGATTTTGGAGCCCAAGAAAATAAAGTCTGTCACTATTTTTTTCTTTTTCTTGCCTGATTGTACCAGCTGTTGCTTTTAATTCTGAGTAACTCTGTATTTCTTTGTTTTTATCATATAAAACTGATTTTAAAGAAGAAAAAGTGATTATTATATGAATTATAAAGGCAGAATGTTATAGCTTAATTTGCTCTATTAGTAAATTCATTCTTTTTTTTTCAGTTTATAGTAAGTACATAATAAACTCGGAGAAGGCAATGGCAACCCACTCCACTACTCTTGCCTGGAAAATCCCATGGATGGAGGAGCCTGGTAGGCTACAGTCCATGGGGTTGCAAAGAGTCGGACACAACTGAGCAACTTCACTTCCACTTTTCACTTTCATGCACTGGAGAAAGAAATGGCAACCCACTCCAGTATTCTTGCCTGGAGAATCCCAGGGACGGGAGCCTGGTTGGCTGCCATCTATGGGGTCACACAGAGTTGGACACAACTGAAGCGACTTAGCAGCAGCATAGTAAACTGCCTTTTTATGTTTATACAAACAGCTAATTTGAAATTAAGTTTATGGGCCAAACTGACATTTGTGTTTCAGAGATACAATGAGCAGTGAAAATTTGCCTCCAATAATGAACAGTTTAGAAGTTCTTCATTTGGGCTACAATGGAATTTGTAATTTGATTCAGCTACAACTTAACAGACTAAGAAACTTAAAATTCCTTTTTCTTCAGGGTGAGTAGCAACACTGTTAATGTGTAAGTCTTTATAATTAAAAACTGACTTAATTATCATCCTATTTGAAAGCAGATATAAGCATCAATATTAGAACAGATTCATTGACAAAAATATTTGAGTATTCACAAATGGGCTTATCTTGAGTTATTTATATAAATAATGTAAATGCAATGTTCTAGGGCTATAGAAGATTGCATTCTAGCTCACCAAAGCACATGCATTTTTTATTCAGTATGAATGACATAAATAAGGGCTGGGACTACAATGGTGTCATGGTGTCAGTGGAAAGGGTGAATAAAGGGGGAGTCCAAAAGGTTGTTTAAAAGACGTAAATATTAGGACTTAGTGACTAAATATACAAGGAGAGAAAAATAGTTCAGGATGTTTTCATGCTTTCATTAAGACATTGGCAAACAAATTTCTAAAGCTAGGGAGAGGATAGTGTTGTGACCACTCTGAGACATAAAAATGGAAACTTTTTCAAGTAGTGGTACTGGACCACAGATCAGAACTGGAGATGTATAGTTTAGAATTATCCCAGTAGAGGTGATAGGTCAAGTCATAGTGTATATGCTTATTTAAAAATAATGATAAGAGAGAAAGAATGAAAAGCCAAAAAGACATGTAGAGACACAACTCTCCCCACTACCTCTCAATAATTCCCTCCCACACCCCATTCCCAGCATTAATAAAGCTGGGAAAAGAAGAACCAGCAGAGGAGTCATTCAAGAAATTTTGAAAGAAAACCAAGACATACAAACTCTCGATGTCAGGAAAAAAAGGGTGATTGACCAGAGTCAAATGATGAAAAGAATGAGACCTGTGAAAAGAATATTGGATGTAGACAATTGGATTCAACAAAAAGGAAACCCCTGGTAACCTTCAGAGTATCAGATTTGGAAGTGTGGAAAATTATTGGATAGGCAGGAAAAACAATAGAGGTTAGAGGCTGCATGTTCCAGGAACTTGTCCTTGAAAAATAGGTAAGGGATGGTACCTAGTGAAATTATGATCATATTTGAAGGTTTGTAAAGAGGTCAGTTAGGTTAAAGATACAGAACAGGAGGAGACAGAAAATTTTAAGGTCAGTTTAAAGGGAAAAGAGGGCAAAAGCTGTAGAAAGTACAGAAATGTGGGCAGTAATAAGATAAGGTAATGCCAGGATATATCAGAGTTAATGAACCTACATTTCATCTGCTGGATTAAATTTGCTAAAATGGTAGAAAAGTCTTTAGGGAAAGAGCAGGGTGGGGCTGTAGGGAAGCAAGTTAGATTCTTAAGGATTAAGAGACAAATTTATCTAAAATGTAACTATCTAGTTAAATAAGTGGGAATTTTCAAAGAGTGGCAAATTCTGTTAGTCATAGAAATTTAAGTTCCCTGAAATCACATTTCAGTTCAGTTCAGTCACTCAGTCGTGTCCGACTCTGCGACCCCATGAATCACAGCACACCAGGCCTCCCTGTCCATCACCATCTCTTGGAGTTCACTCAGACTCACGTCCATCGAGTCAGTGATGCCATCCAGCCATCTCATCCTCTGTCGTCCCCTTCTCCTCCTGCCCCCAATCCCTCCCAGCATCAGAGTCTTTTCCAATGAGTCAACTCTTCGCATGAGGTGGCCAAAGTACTGGAGTTTCAGCTTCAGCATCATTCCTTCCAAAGAAATCCCAGAGCTGATCTCCTTTAGAATGGACTGGTTGGATCTCCTTGCAGTCCAAGGGACTCTCAAGAGTCTTCTCCAACACCACAGTTCAAAAGCATCAATTCTTCGGCACTCAGCCTTCTTCACAGTCCAACTCTCACATCCATACATGACCACAGGAAAAACCATAGCCTTGACTAGATGGACCTTAGTGGGCAAAGTAACGTCTCTGCTTTTGAATATGCTATCTAGATTGGTCATAACTTTTCTTCCAAGGAGTAAGCATCTTTTAATTTCATGGCTGCAGTCACCATCTGCAGTGATTTTGGAGCCCCCAAAAATAAAGTCTGACACTGTTTCCACTGTTTCCCCATCGATTTCCCATGAAATGATGGGACCAGATGCCATGATCTTCGTTTTCTGAATGTTGAGCTTTAAGCCAACTTTTTCACTGTCCTCTTTCACTTTCATCAAGAGGCTTTTTAGTTCCTCTTCACTTTCTGCCATAAGGGTAGTGTCATCTGCATATCTGAGGTTATTGATATTTCTCCTGGAAATCTTGATTCCAGCTTGTGTTTCTTCCAGTCCAGCGTTTCTCATGATGTACTCTGTATATAAGTTAAATAAGCAGGGTGACAATATACAGCCTTGATGTACTCCTTTTCCTATTTGGAACCAGTCTGTTGTTCCATGTCCAGTTCTAACTGTTGCTTCCTGGCCTGCATACAGATTTCTCAAGAGGCAGGTCAGGTGGTCTAGTATTCCCATCTCTTTCAGAATTTTCCACAGTTTATTGTGATCCACACAGTCAAAGGCTTTGGCATAGTCAATAAAGCAGAAATAGATGTTTTTCTGGAACTCTCTTGCTTTTTCCATGATCCAGCAGATGTTGGCAATTTGATCTCATTTAGCATTGTTGTTTTAGAGTTCTCTTTCTTAAATATGTTTAATGAGCACTCTGAAGTGAATAATGGCCAAAAACATGCTACCATAGATATTATTCAACACTTAAGCTATCTCATGTCATTTTTATACCACTGGATATAAAATATTAAAAGTGACAGTTCAAATACATAATATTTTGAAAGTGATACACAACTGAATCATTTTTCTTAATCTGACTTAATAGACTTCTTTTCATTTATAAGTAAGGCACTGGTAATGTTTCAATTTAATTGTATGATTTAATTCTTTTCAATTTTATTGAAGGTTATGATGTTATCAATTTCTCTAAAGAATAAAAATAAGATAAATTTCCCATATTTCATCCATTCTGAAACACCCCCTTTAATATTTTAACATCTTGAAATCAGGTGGTACCTTAATTGATGGCATAGTTTATCTAGCTGAGCTTTTTTTCCCTTTCTTAGTATACACAAAATATTGACGTATCTTAACAATTGTTGGCATCTTAAATTCTATGAAATATGTTAAATTACAAAGAGAAGAATTCCAAGAAAGTGGGATCACATATTCAGTAATTTATTAGTTTTCTAGGACTGCCATAACAAAGTACCACAGACTGGATGACTTAAACAACAAAAATTTATTTCCTCACAGTTCTTGACCAGAGTCCAAGATTAAGATGTCAGCAGGGTTGGTCTCTTCTGCAGCCTCTCTTCTGTACTTGTAATTGTACTCTGTATCTTCGCATGGTCTTCCCCTTTGTGTCTATGTCCTAATCTCCTCTTCATATAGACACCAGTGATACTGAATTAGTGCTCACTATTGACTATGCCAAAGCCTTTGACTGTGTGGATCACAATAAACTGTGGAAAATTCTGAAAGAGATGGGAATACCAAACCACCTAACCTGCCTCTTGAGAAACCTATATGCAGGTCAGGAAGCAACAGTTAGAACTGGACATGAAACAACAGACTGGTTCCAAACAGGAATAGGAGTACGTCAAGGCTGTCTATTGTCACCCTGCTTATTTAACTTATATACAGAGTACATCATGAGAAATACTGGGCTGGAAGAAGTACAAGCTGGAATCAAGACTGCTGGTAGAAATATCAATAACCTCAGATATGCAGATGACACCACCCTTATGGCAGAAAGTGAAGAGGAACTAAAAAGCCTCTTGATTAAAGTGAAAGAGGAGAGTGAAAAAGTTGGCTTAAAGCTCAACATTCAGAAAACGAAGATCATGGCATCTGGTCCCATCACTTCATGGGAAATAGATGGGGGAATAGTGTCAGACTTTATTTTGGGGGGCTCCAAAATCACTGCAGATCGTGATTGCAGCCATGAAATTAAAAGACGCTTACTTCTTGGAAGAAAAGTATGACCAACTTACATAGCATATTGAAAAGCAGAGACATTATTACATTGCCTATTAAGGTCCGTCTAGTCAAGGCTATGGATTTTCCTGTGGTCATGTATGGATGTGAGAGTTGGACTGTGAAGAAGGCTGAGCGCCGAAGAATTGATGCTTTTGAACTGTGGTGTTGGAGAAGACTCTTGAGAGTTCCTTGGACTGCAAGGAGATCCAACCAGTCCATTCTAAAGGAGATCAGCTCTGGGATTTCTTTGGAAGGAATGATGCTGAAGCTGAAACTCCAGTACTTTGGCCACCTCATGCGAAGAACTGACTCATTGGAAAAGACTCTAATGCCGGTAGGGATTGGGGTCAGGAGAAGGGGACGACAGAGGATGAGATGGCTGGATGGCATCACTGACTCGATGGACGTGAGTCTGAGTGAACTCCAGGAGATGGTGATGGACAGGGAGGCCTGGCGTGCTGTGATTCATGGGGACACAAAGAGTCGGACATGACTGAGCGCCTGAACTGAACTGAATTGAATGACCTCATTTATTTAACATTAGTTACCTCTTTAAAGACCCAAATACAGTCACATTCTGAGGGACTAGGGATTAGGACTTCAACATATAAATACGAAGAGACACAATTCAGTCCCATAATAAACAAGGAGGATAAATAGTGGGTGAAAGACTAATGGCACAGTAGTAGCAGCACTGTAAAAGGTCCAGGTTAGGCCTAGTGTTGCTGTCTTTATGTCATTCAGCAAGACAATTTCTCTGACCCTCAGTTTTCTGATGAGTAAAAAATAGTATTTTCCCTGTCCTAATTTGAGAATCTAATAGAAATGAAACCATTTGGTCAACTCAAGTTTCCTCTTCTTATATAAATTCCTCTTCTTATTTATACTTACAACTATTGATTGCTACAGTAGAGAGAAATCATAGGTTGTAATGAAATAATGAGGTTCTAAAAAATGTAATATATTCTTAATTTTTTAATGTAATTGCAGTTCAAAAATATGTTGAGAAGGAATTAACAGCATGATTAAGGTATAACTAACATACAGCAAATTACTTTATTAATAATACAGCATAATTAGCAATGCAACAAATTAGTTTATTTAAATAAATAATTAATATATCTATTTGAATACTTATTAGAATAATCCAGTATACTCAGGAAGCACATCTTTTTTTTTTTCTTTTTTAACTACTTCCTGGTACATTTTGGTCTTTTTTGTTTGTTTTTTTGGTTTTCATTTTATTTAAGTATAGTTGATTTGCAGTGTTGTGTTATTTTCTGGTTTACAGCAAAGTGATTCAGTTATATATATATATATAGATACATATATTTATATGCATATATATTCTTTTTCATATTCTTTTCCAATATGGTTTAGCATAGGATATTAAATATAGTTTCCTGTACTGTATAGTAGGTCCTTGTTGTTTATCCATTCCATATATAATAGTTTGCACATGCTAGTCCCAAACTCCCAATCCATCCTTCCTCCACCCCCTACCCCCTTGGCAACAACAAGTCTGTTCTCTATATGTCTCCAAGTCATTTCTGTTTTGTATATAGATTCATTTGTGTCATGTTTTAGATTCGGCAGAGTTTCTCTCATAGCTCAGTTGTTAAAGAATCCACCTGCAATGCAGGAGACCCTGGTTCGATTCCTGGGTTGGGAAGATCCCCTGGAGAAGGGATAGACTATCCACTCCAGTATTCTGGCCTGGAGAATTCCATGGACTCTATAGTCCATGGGGTCACAAAGAGTTGGACACAACTGAGTGACTTTCACTTTCACTTTGGATTCCTCATATAAGTGATATATGGTATTTGTCTTTCTCTTTTTGACTTATTTCACTTAGCCCTGATAATCTCTAGGTCCATTCATGTGGTTGCAAATGAAATTATTTCACTCTTTTTTATGGCTGAGTAATATTCCATTGTATACATGTACATCTTTATCCATTCATCTGTTGATGGACATTTACGTTGTTTCCGTGTCTTGTAAATGGAAATGGCTCTTGTAAATAGTGCTGCAGTGAACACTGGAGTGGAAGTATCTTTTTGGTTTATTGTTTTCTCCAGATAAATTCCTAGGAGTGGGGTTGGTGAATCATATGGCAACTCTATTTTTAGTTTTTTAAATTGGCAGCACCAATTTATATTCCCACAGTAGTACAGAGGGTTTCCTTTTCTCCACACCCTCTCCAGAATTTGCTATTTGTGGACTTTTTCATGATGGCCATTCTGATCAGTGTGAGGTGGCACTTCATTGTAGTATGAATTGAATTTTCTGTAATAATGAGTGATATTGAGCATCTTTTTCATGTGCCTCTTGGCCATCTGTATTTCTTCTTTGGAGAAATGTCTATTTAGGTTTTCTGCCCATTTTTTAATTGGGTTGCTTGTTTTTCTTGTTATTGAGTTGTATGAGCTAGGAAGCATATCTTTTGCAGCACTTTTACACATCTACTTTTATCAGTATCAAATATTTTAGCACTTAACTGTTGAAGAGACAGAATGGGTCAATTCACTACATTTCCTACATCATATCTTGATCTTTCACACATAAAGGAGAAATTCACCTAGTATTATTTGATGATGATGCTACCTTCCTATAAATTAATGTTTTTCTCCTTGGAAACATGTTCTTTTAATACTTCACTTTTAAAAAATCATTTGATAAAAATATTTAAACAAAACTAGTTAACTTATTCAGTTTGGGCTCACTTGACATATCATGAGTTACCTTTTTTCAGGAAATGAAATTAGTCAAATTGAAGGACTTGACAACTTAGAAGTCCTTCAAGAATTGGTAGTGGACCATAACCGCATCAGAGCGTTTAATGATAGTGCCTTTGCCAAACCAAGTTCTCTGTTGGCACTTCACCTGGAGGAGAACAGACTACGAGAGCTGAGCAAATTACAACCTTTGGTAAAACTAGAGAAACTCTTCCTAGGATATAATAAAATCCAGGTAACATTATTTTGTTTTGTTATAAGATTTCTAAGACTTAACCCCTCTAAACAGAAAGCTGTCACACACACCAATGAATATTTTGCTAGTGAGCTACTTATCATTTATATGACATGTAAATACTCTGGGATGCAGAAATGCTCACCCTACTTCTAGACTTATAAACCTGATCAAGCCATATGCATCCACCTGGATATCCTCTAAGAGATCTTTTTAGTTCCTGACTGCTCTTGGTCCGAGCTGTTTGTGCATCTCAACCCCAGACTGCCTCTGGACCTTTAAACTTAACATTTGTACTTGGTCTACCTGACATTTGAATCAACTCCTGATAATGAACTTTGGCTTGGCTTTAATATTCCATCTTTCCCCACTAAAGGCTTCCTGCCTTTGTTTCACCTGATCATAATTCAGCCTATTTCCATTAGGCCACTGTCCCAACCAGCCCTGCCCAAGCTGTCTTCTGAGATAGTATGCAGATAAGAGGTATACACATAATCATACACAATCCTAACATTTCTCTTAGTATTTTGCTGATGATTGGTTAGCCCTCCTTGTACCAATTTTGTTATTTCTGCCCATACCACTAAGAAAACCTTGAAGACAAACTGAACTGTGTACTGCCCTGCAAGGGCAGGGACCAAGTCTTTCTTGCCCAAATTTGTTTTAGTATATAGCATTGTGCCTGGTACTTAGTAGATACATGATTAATATTCGTTTGTGGCTCTACTTGCTGAAGTTCAGGAAGATTTTCTGGAGTGATATAAAAGCCTGAGCAGTACCCTTTTCTACCTAGCAACTACGAAATATATATACAGAGAAAATACCATCCAATTAATATATCAAGGTTCAAACAACATTCATCTGAGAAGATGAATGCCAAAGCTGGCAATGATTCTTTCAAAGCTTTATCTAGAAGAAATCTAAATTGGGAAAATTGCTTCCTATAGGAACTCTTTCCAGTGATAAAAATTGAGCTAACACAAAGGATTTGTCAAATCAGACTTATATGAATCTGAGACTTTACCCAGTATCAAGCTTTACTAATAATTTCAAGGATACACATGGTTTGGGGCCTTCCTGTGGCTTCTCAAATTCTACTTCCAAGTGACCCAAAATAGGTCTAAAATTTTTTTATAGTTACTCAATGAATTGGCTAAACCCACTTGGCATTCCAGTTAAGAGTAGGAGCATATCAAGAACCGTTTCATTACTGTGAACTAGCAACCACCTTACGGAGAAGACTATGGCACCCCACTCCAGTACCCTTGCTTGGAAAATCCCATGGACAGAGGAGCCTGGAAGGCTGCAGTCCATGGGGTGGCTGAGGGTCGGACACGACTGAGCGACTTCACTTTCACTTTTCACTTTCATGCATTGGAGAAGGCAATGGCACCCCACTCCAGTGTTCTTGCCTGGAGAATCCCAGGGACAGGGGAGCCTGGTGGGCTGCCATCTATGGGGTCGCACAGAGTTGGACACTACTGAAGTGACAGCAGCAGCAGCAGCAGCAACCACCTTAAGCTAATTGTGTTGCCTAAATTTTGTCAGCAGTAGCATTTAAAAAATAATTTTGCAAAAACTAAAATGTATTTGCAAACTTTCACCAAAGTTAAATAATGATAAATAATCCCATTCAGTAGCAAAAGCAACTCATTTAACTAGAGAAACAGTTTTTCAACCATATATATTCTCAGCAAATATGTTAGTATTCAGTCCATTCAACATGACATGCTCCTTCCTGGTTAATGTTGTGCTTGATATATACCTTTGAAATTGTTTAGACTAGATTCACCTCCTTTTCCACACATCTAGGTTAGTCCTCTTAGGAATTAACCAAATACAATCTGAGTTTTAGAATAGATCATAACTCTTCTGAAAAAAATATGGTCTTTCCTAACAAGGGCTGCTGTATGGCCTGTTTTCCGTGTTGGCACATCATCTTTACCCAGTCATGTATTTGAAATCAATAGGAAACAGATCTATCTTTAATCAACAATACAGAATATTGTCACTCAAGCTCATTTCAGAAGATTCAACTCGTTACAATACAACACCTACATATAATAACTTCAGATAAGCATATATTTGAAGATGTTGGATAACCAAATAATAATTTACTGCTTAATTTTTAATAGGATATGGCAGAACTGGAAAAACTTGATGGTATCTCTTCCCTCAGAGAACTTACAGTTTATGGCAATCCGGTGAGTGTTATTTTTCTAATTTATCAGTTAATTTACTTAAAATGTAATCTATAGTTGTATATAATTTATTTTATATACTGTGATAAGATATTTAATTTTACCTGTTTCCACATGCAAGTTACTCAATTTATTATTGACAAGTACAATTTATTGACTAGTGTCTTCTTCCAACTGATTACAATATAAATTGCCATTGTCGTATACAACAGGGTCTACTTCTTGGTTCTACTTTGTATTCATTGGCCTATTTGTCAGTCCCTATAACAATATCAGTCTATGTTAATTACTAAAGTTTTATAGTAAGTCTTGATATCCGGTAGAGTAGGAACCTCTAATTTTCCCTCTTCCTCCTTCTCTCTTTTCTTCACTGTCTTAGCTATCCTTGGCCCTTTACACTTCATGTGAGTTTCAGGAAAGAGCTTCTCAAGTTATATGAGAATCTTGTTGATAATTTAATTGGAAATTGGAATTGCATTGTATTTATAAATTAATTTTGCGGAAAATTTGCCACTTTTACTGTTGGAGTCTTTGAAGGGATAAAATAGGCAACTACCCTTGCTCACCTAACATTTGAACAAATTGAGAAATATGACAGTGGTGGACAGAGAAGTGAGAATGTTTTGCTTAGTTTAGAATTTTGACAAAGCTAAATGGTCCTGCCAACAGTTGCCAGAATTCATCCTGATGACTCAGATGGAAGGATATATACCTTCTCCTGCAGGAGCAAAAGCAATAAGCAATTTCTGAAGAGAAAAGACAGGAACTAAACATGACCAGTTTAATCTTCCCAGATTTATCAGTTAAGTCACTGCTCCCCCAAGTAGAGGAGTGAAGGGACTGAGAGAGCCAGTAGTGCCACATCACAGAGTTACTTCCGCCAAGAAAGAAACACAGTAAGCAGTCTCCCCCAATATTTTTAGCTTTCATCCTCTCATTCACAAACATAAATATCCCTGTGTTTATTTTATGTCCTTCAATAAAGGTCTGTGATTTTCTCCTAAAAGTTTTAGTCATCTTTGGTTTAATCATCCTCCTGTTTTAGTTTTTTTTTTCATTTCTGTTATTTTAATAGCTGTTTTAAACAATATCTTTTTTATATTTTTCTAGTTGTTTGCTGCTAGAGTATAGAAATTCTGATTTTTTTGCATATTACTCTTTATCCAAATAGCTTCTGAACTCTCTCTTAAATTCTAATGGATTGTAAATTTTGTTGGATTTTCTCTGGAGACAATCATAATATTTGCAAACAATGACTCTAATCTTTCTTTCCAATCCATATGGTTTTATTTCCTTTACATCTCTCAGTGTACTGACTAGGATGTCTAGTACAGTATTGAATAAACACACTCATAGTTACTGAGTATTCTTGAAAGAATACTTCTAAATTGTCAGTATTAAATATGATGTTTGCTGTAGGTCATGGGTAGATAACCTTCAGCATTTTAAGGCAGTCCCTTTCTAATTCCAGTTTGCTACTTGTTCTTATGAGGAATGGACACTGGATTTTAACTAATTGGTAATATAGTATTTATCTTTAATCTGTTAATATACAAATTAAATTAATAGAATATAGTGCTAAACCATCCTTAAATTCCTGGGATGAATATTACTTGGTCATCTTTTATACTTTACTGGATTCAAGTTGTTAAAATTTCATGTAACATATTTGTGACCCCAGGGACTATACAGTCCATGGAATTCTCCAGGCCAGAATACTGGAATGGGTAGCCTTTCCCTTCTCCAGGGGATCTTCCCAACCCAGGGATTGAACCCAGGTCTCCCACATTGCAGGCAGATTCTTTACCAGCTGAGCCACCAGGGAAGTCCAAGAATACTGGAGTGGGTAGCCTATCCCTTCTCCAGGGGAATCTTCCTGACCCAGGAATCAAACTGGGGTCTCCTGCCATTCCAGGCAGATTCTTTACCAGCTGAGCTAGAGAGAACTCTCCAATTAATTTTATGAGGCAAAACAGCATTGATCAACTTGAAAAGAATAGCATAAGAGAACAAAATCATAATAATTTTACTTATCTCTACTTCTACAGAGACATGTTGAACTTCCCTGGTAGTTCAGTTGGTAAAGAATCTGCCTGCAATGTAGGAGACCCTGGGTCGATTGCTGGGTTGGGAAGATCCCCTGGAAAAGGGATAGGCTACCCACTCCAGTATTCTTGGGCTTCCATGGTGGCTTGGCTAGTAAAGAATCTGCCTGCAATTTAGGAGACCCTGGGTCGATTGCTGGGTTGGGAAGATCCCCTGGAAAAGGGATAGGCTACCCACTCCAGTATTCTTGGGCTTCCATGGTGGCTTGGCTAGTAAAGAATCTGCCTGCAATGCAGGAGACCTTGGTTTGATCCCTGGGTTGGGAAGATCCCTTGGAGAAGGGAACTGGCTACCCACTTCAGTATTCTGGCCTGGAGAATTCCATGGACTATATAGGCCATGGGGTCGCAAAGAGTCGGACATGACTGAATGACTTTCACTTCCACTTCCTCTCTTTTTCTAGTCTATGAATTAATTTATATAAAAGAAGACTTGTGTGTTCCTTGAAGGATAATTAGATCTTATCTCTAAAACCATCTGAACTTAATTTTTTCTTGAAGTTAGACTTGGAACAACTTATTCAAATTCTCTGACATGACTGAGAGACTTAACTGAATTGGATGTATATCTAGTCATTTTCTATTAAACTGATAAGAACATATATTACAATATACTTAAGAACATACACTGCTGCTGCTGCTAAGTCACTTCAGTCGTGTCCAACTCTGTGCAACCCGATAGACAGCAGCCCACCAAGCTACTCTGTCCCTGGGATTCTCTAGGTAAGAATACTGGAGTGGGTTTCCATTTCCTTCTCCAATGCATGCATGCATGCTAAGTCGCTGCAGTCATGTCCGACTCTATGTGACCCTATGGACAGCAGCCCACCAGGCCCCTCCATCCACAGGATTCTCTAGACAAGAATACTGGAGTGGGTTGCCATTTCCTTCTCCACTAAGAACAGATACTAAGTTCAATATTGAGAACTTAAATTTTTCAATAAAATTGTCCTTTTATCTAACTTTAGATGTACTTCCATCATAATACTTTCATAAATTTTTAAAATCTTGATTATATCTGTGTTTTGTCACCTATTTTATAGCTAAATTTTTTTTGGTTTTTCTCTCTTATATTTGATGAGTCTTACTATCATACTAATCTCTTCAAATAACCATTTTTTGGCTTTATTAAGTATAATTTTTCTTTTTTTAGTTCATTAATTTCTATCCTCTATCTTTAGTTTCTTGGAATTACTTTTTAAAAAAAATCTGAAGTAGTAGAATGCCTACTCATTAACTTTTAATATTTCTTCTAAATTAATAAATTTGGGGATACAAAATACTGCTTTAGCAACAGCCTAAAAGTTTTGATATGTAGTGTTTTTCCTATAATTTCTTAGAATCTACTTTACAAAAGATTTCTTTTTTTAACTGTGAATTATTGAAGTATGATAATTTCAAACCTATTATATATTTTTAGTTATCTCTTTGTCATTTATTTCTAGTGTTGCTATATTTTAATCAGAAGAGACAGTTTATACATTCTTTGGTTTTATGAAACTTGCTTTGTGGCCTAGAATGTGGTTATTTTTTAAACTCAGTTTATGACTTAGACATCACTCTTCATTAATATATATGTATCTACTACATTAAAAAAATAGATTATTTATTCCCTTTTGATAATGTTTCTTTCTTCCTTCCTTTCAATCACAAACAGTGCCGCATACATCTTCTGTGTTGTCAGTCCCCCAGATCATATCCATATTCAGAGATTTGCTAGAAGATTTGCTAAAAGTCATAGGACTTAGCATATAGTTGTACTCATGGCTAAAGGTTTATTACTGTGACATAATGAGGATACAAAGCCAGGTGATGAAGAAAAAAAAACATAAGCAGAGTCAAGGAATCCATGTGCAAGGTTCCTTATGCTTTTTTCCTCACGTGAGGGAGTCACAGTGTACACTCTTCACCCAATAACAAATATGTTATTTTCTGACCAAGAAATCCCATTAGATTTAATGGATTTCAAGGATGTTTTTGGAGGCTTGTCACATAGTTACCCTCTGCCTATCACATATAAAAATTCCAGGACCTCAGAAGGAAAGCAGGTTGAACAAGAATCCTACTGTTTGTAAAAGTAGTGTAGGTATAATGAATTACCTTTATCACTTAAGGAATGGTGGGAAATCTTCCAAAATGCAAGTACCAAACACTTGTTAAAACTTACCCTTGCAAACAGATCCTTCTAAAGTTAACAGCCTCAAACCAACTATGTTAACTCTTTTACATACTTTCTCATGCATATATGCAAGTAATTTTAGAGTAGGTTAACACTATGAAGTGATGATTCATACAGTTCAACAGATATGCATTGAATTAAATTGAATAGTACCTATGGGAAATTTTAAGTTTCAAACTAATTACTTATAAGTAAACTTTTATAATATAATCCCATTCATGAGCTGGGGTTGCCTGTAGTTAATGAACAATATCATATACTCTTCAAAGAAACTAAACCTCCACATGGTAGCTTTGGTTTTTAAAAAAAAAAAAAAGCTCTTATCTTCATTTAGCATAACAGAAAATTGAGAAATTTTTAAAAAAGGGAGTTTGTATCATTTAATACTATATATTAGCTGTTACCTGTCATCTTTGCTGTCTATGCTAAATATCCTTCTCTATAAAGGTTAATCTTTGAAATAAAGAGCTTTTTTAAGGAATGAATTGTCATTTTTTAACTTTATTCAGATTTGTAGAAAAATGCTACATCGCCACGTGCTTATATTTCGACTGCCTAACTTACAGATGTTAGATGGAATTCCTGTGAATTCAGATGATAGGGCAAAAGCTGAATTTCACTTCTCTGAACTACAAGCAAAGAAAAATTCGGTAATAATTATTTACACTTTTCCTTTTAAAATATATAAATTAATAGTAGATGAACATTATGTCATGATTTTTACTTAAAGTTTAAATCTAGTGTATGATGCTTCTGTAGACTATTTTAGCATGTATTTAATGATTATTATCAAAAGCAGCTTGATTTGGTGAATAGAGCACATACACACACATAGAAACTAGGAAAGCTCCTTATTCTAAAAGCATACTTTAATGTAGAGCGAGTTATTTAAAACTGTGTGCCTCTTGCTCCATATGTCAGGTGCTGCTAGAAGTTAAGAAACTATAACAAAGCATTCTTATAAACTGTGACTAACAATAAAACTCTTTCCCTTTCTATCTCCTAAATGGAAAAAGTTTGGATATCTGACTTTTGATAGGGAAGAGGTTAGAGAGGAAAGAAGCCACAGAAGCATATCATTTGGCAATTCTATCATTGACCACCAGGATTTTTCATAGCCATCTTTAAAAGACTAAATTTAACACAGAAAAGCTAAGGTTTTTGAGCAAAGAAGTAATATTATTAGAGCTGTGCCTTTGCAAAGTTTAAGGAAGAAGAGCCTAGAGGCAGAGAAATCAACTAAGAGGTTTTTAGGATAATCCAAGAGAGAAATTATGAGGACCTGGACTAGGGTGGGTCAATGAAATGTAAGTAAACCTCTAATGTAAGTGAAAGCCAGAGAGCAAGGGCATTAGTCAGTGAACAAAGATTACTTTTAAAAGTTAATTGAAGAGGAAAGAGATAAGACTACTGTAGATGCTTTCACTTATCTCACTGGCTTACCCCATACTCTCCATTCCCTCTATAAAACAAACTAACCAATTCCTAGCACTTAATACTAGTAGGCTCCTCTCTAACTAACTATGCCTTCAGCAACAGAATCAGATTTATTAAAAGTTGGCTATGTTTTTTCAAAACTTATGCCAATCTTTTATTTTAAATAAATAGATATACAAGTACAAATTTTAAATTATTATTTCCATGTTTCTTTGAAAACCAAATGAGATCCTCTGCAGAATCTGGATAAAGATGAACTATACACATACACAAATAATATCAAATTAGGTTGGGAGGAAAAAAAAACTGCAGAATAAGGGAGAGAATTATAACAAGTCAGATAAAATATGTGGGGAAATTTTTAAAAATCTAGGCAGTTTCTTGTATTCAAATTTTCTCCATATGTTGTTGAATTCTTGTTACTTTAATGAAACCAAACTGGAAATTGTTGTGGCTTTATCAGTCAGACAAAATACCAGTCAAAGGATACTTCCTTACAGAAAAGGCCTTGGCCCTTCATCCAAAGATGGGTGGGCACATGTACTTTATGTTTTAAAATCTTTTAAAGGATTATAAAAAGATTACAGATCTAATTCTTATTATTTCCTGGACTTTTTTTTATTAACCAAGGGGATTCTATTACAGATCGAAATAACTGTAGAGACCTGTGAAACTTACCGTTGTACAATGTTAATAAAGATTATCTATATTAGGCAAAGGAAATTGGTTCATATACAGGTTATATCTACAAAAGTTTTTCTATGAAGTATGCTTTGTGAAAAACAGTGTTAGCTACTAATCTATATGATACAATTGAGAGCACCATCTAAATGCCATCTACCAAAATTATTGTCACAGTCTCTAATCTTTAAAAAGAGAACAAAGAAAATTTAGTCCAAAGATTTAAGCTTCCTTTCCCTTTCTTTTATATTCCATAAGCAAGTCACTTCTTGCTTCCAGAAGTAAAAAACTAAACAAAACTTTAGTTTCCTGTTATAACAAATTACCTCAATTTTAGTATCTTCAGACAACACAAATTTATTACCTTAAAATTCTAGAGGTTCTAAGTCCAAAAATTAGTCCTGTAGAGCTAAAAGCACAAGTATTGGCAGGGCTGCAATATCTTCTGGAAGCTCAAGAGAATTTGGTCTTTGCCTTTCAGCCTTCTAGAGGCTATCTGCATCCCTTGGCTCGTGGCCCTCTTCCAACAAATAGCATAACTTTGGCCTCAGTTTCCATTGTAACATCTTCTCTCCATTGTTATAAGGATGTTTGTGATTGTAATGGGCCTACCTAGTTAATACGGCATAATCTCCCCATCTCAAAATCCTTAATTTAATTATATCTGTACAGTCCATTATGCCACAAAAAGCATTCACAAGTTTTGGAGATTGGGATGTGGACATCTTGGTGGGGGTAGCATTATGCTATCTACCATACCACATATGTGAGGCCTCTAGTGAGAGATCTATATGAATTGTAACATTAAATTTTATAAATTCTATTTTAAGGTAATGCTGGCTACATTTTAAAAATTCCATATAACTTCCTAAATACTAAGTTCCTTATGAAGAAATCACTCAGAGCAACTTCAAAGATATCAGTTTTCATATATATTTGTAATTGGTTTAATATAGCAAAAAAAGACATAAACTCAAATTTTAGTCATTGATGGATGTGTATTTCACTAAAAGTTTTTCTTGTTTGCTTCTTTTCTATTTATCATATAGTGAACTAACATTTCCCCCAGTGTATACGATGATTTTGGAGAAGGCAATGGCACCCCACTCCAGTACTCTTGCCTGGAAAATCCCATGGGTGGAGGAGCCTGGTAGGCTGCAGTCCATGGGGTCGCTAAGAGTCGGACACAACTGAGCAACTTCACTTTCACTTTGCACTTTCATGCATTGAAGAAGGCAGTGGCACCCCACTCCAGTGTTCTTGCCTGTAGAGTCCCAGGGACGGGGGAGCCTGGTGGGCTGCCATCTATGGGGTCGCACAGATTCAGACACAACTGAAGCGACTTAGCAGCAGCAGCATACTATGATTTGTTTTCAGTGATTCTAGATACCTGTTCTTGCTATTTGAATTAGTGCCATATGTAAGAATGGAAAAAATATCTTTCCATTTATCCTATATATATATTTTATTTAAAAGTTAGGTTTTTTAATATTCATTTATATATGATTAGTAAAATAAAGGGAGCATTTGAAGTCTTTATTTCAGATAAATCTATTTTTTAAGATGCAATAATAATTTTTATTTTCCTATCCAGAACAAAATTGAGTTATTATTTCATTTAGCTGTTCAGAAGACACAAGAATAGAATATTTTTCAAGTTTATCAGCTCATTCTAATGTATTTTCCTTTGTTTTAGTTGCTGCTGTTCTTTTTTTTTAACAGCAAATAAAGAGGGAATAAATAAAATGTAAAGTTGCCCGTTAAACCATAACATTTTGGTGCTTTGGTTTCAGAAGAAATTTGACAGCTTTCTAGATTAGTGATGGGAAGAAATTCCAATGAAAGAATTAGTTAGGGAATTTGGGATCTGCTTTACTAAAGGCTTGATACCTTAGTGCTCATTACAAAGCTGCATTTTGGTTACATTTACTGAAATATGGTGGCTCAGATGGTAAAGCGTCTGTCTACAATGCAGGAGACCTGGGTTCGAGCCCTGGGTTGGGAAGATCCCCTGGAGAAGGAAATGGCAATCCACTCCAGTACTATTGCCTGGAAAATCCCATGGACAGAGGAGCCTGGTAGGCTACAGTCTATGGGGCTGCAAAGAGTCGGACATGACTGAGCGACTTCACTTTCACTTTTCACTTTCACTGAAATATAAGGGAAATGTGTAATTTTACACAAATGCATAAGCCTATATCTCTAAATAAATTGAATCATATTTCAGAATTCATATTTTTTTAAAGTATAAACAAGGTAAGTCTTACTAAAGACATAGTAGGCATACATTTCTAGGGAAACCAATAGTGTCCAGTTTATAATACCCCTCTCTTCCATTTGTTGATTCCTGAAGCTCTTTTACAAACCTCTTAATTCGGAAATCCGGTGTGCAGAGGAGGCTGGTGGGCTATAGTCCATGGAGTCGCAGAGTTGTACTGAACAACTAACACTTTCACTTTCACTTTAATTCTCAATTAACAAAATGTAAACACTGTTTAGAGGGTTAGTGCACTCACTAAAAGTGATTGTTGTAAGATGCTTTTCTTGTGTTAAGTCGTTTCATTCGTGTCCGACTCTTTTCAACCCCATGGACTATAGCCCACCAGGCTCCTCTAGGTCCATGGGATTCTTCAGACAAGACTCCTAGTGGGTTGCCATGCCCTCCTCCAGGGGATCTTACCAACTCAGGGATCGAACCCGCACATCTTATGTCTCTTGCATTGACAGGCAGGTTCTTTACCACTGCACCGCCTGGGAGGCCAAATGCTTTTCTTAGTCCCCACTTTATTTAATTGTTTTTGAAAAACTAATTAACTGCAAGACAATTGAAGAGGTAGTGTGAGGAGCACAAAGATGTAGAAGATACAACTCTTACCATCCAGAAACTCCTGTTCAGAAAAAAGATACTACAAAAGAGGAAAGGCTTAATTCTCAGTTTTCTAATTTTACACTTACCATGTTAGGACCCTTTGGAATGGGGAGGCGCCATCACATTAAATTGTAGTGATGTGTACAGTGCAGTCTGAAAGAAATAATAAGGTTCTGATGGGGGGTTAAGGACCTCAAAGTCTGTCTGTTTCACCTTTTTTGCCTCTCTACCAACTCTGAGTTTAGGCAACCATTCAATTTCTGACCTAAAAAATTTTAAGTTGAATTTCAAATGGGGCTTGTGGTAAGGCTAAAGCCTATTGATCTGAGTTTTAGAGGCAAGGTGTTCTTAACTTTTATTTTTATCATGTAGTTTATTCCTGTTACCAGCTCTCCTGTGGATGGTGCATCGTTTAGCCAACTGAAAGCTCCTCCCATAAAGATAACAAATGTAATTCTGCCTGGTGGATTTAGCCATTACTTGGGATCTGACTTCACTTTAACTCCTGAAGTTGAAGGTATTTTGAGAGGTTCTGAATGAATGTTAAAAAAAAAAAAAATACTCCATTTGATACAAAAATCTCACTTTGATTTCTAATACTACTTAAAATTGTATATTTTGAATTTACAGATTTACACTTCCTAAAAGTGAATTTGTGTTCAAGTTTCATGTGATCATTCTGATTTCAAAGAATCTGTAGTATTTTTTGGTTCTACTCAACTACTAATATGTTGTAGTTAAAGATTTGCTTGCAATTTGAACTTTGTGATACTTACTGGATTTTTCTTGGGATTTCCTTTCAAAGCTATTATTCTATTTTGTGTATTTCATAGCAAATGACTACTAAAACCTATAGTGCATTCTGCTAAAAGTAGAGGTTTAAAAATATTCATAATAACAGACTCTTGGTGCTTAAAGTGTGTCTTACAAAGAGGTCAAACTTCATCCTTGACACCACAATATTATTTTATATATTCATGAAGCTAGTAGTAGGGAAGTGTTTCAAGAGGTAGCTCTGTAAAGGAAGGGAGTATATTAAAAGGTCAAGGCATGGAAATGGTTCATTCTATTATTACATTTGCATTCAGGCCTAGATGAAGCCTTTTGCCTAATTCCAGATGTTGGCTGGCTATCATTTTTATGAAATTGGGGGTAGCTAGATCTTGCTTCTTGGAAGGAAAGCTATGACAAAACTAGATAGTGTATTAAAAAGCAGAGATATCACTTTGCCAACAAAGGTCTGTATAGTCAAAGTTATGGTCTTTACAGTAGTCATGTATGGACATGAGAGTTGGACCGTAAAGGAGGCTGAGCACCGAAGAATTGATGCTTTCAAACTATGATGTTGGAGAAGACTCTTGAGAGTCCCTTGGACTGCAAGGAGATCAAACCAGTCATTCCTAAAGGAAATCAACCCTGAATACTCATTGGAAGGACTGATGGTGAAGCTGAAGCTCCAATACTTTGGCCACCTGATTGCAAAGAGCTGACTCATTGGAAAAGACCCTCATGCTGGGAAAGACTGAAGGCAAAAGAAGAGGTCAGCAGAGGATGAGATGGTTAAATAGCATCACCGACTCAATGGACACGAACTTGGGGAAACTCCCGGAGATAAGGAGGCACAGGGAGACCTGGTGTGCTGCAGTCCCTGAGGGCTCACCTCTTCCATTCTTTTTAATATCCCACTTTGCCTCAGACTACTGTTAGACAATAAAATTCTAAAACTGAGTATCACAATAATGATAAAATGATCTAAAAACCTACTAAGAATAGTAGATCTCTCTATGGAGTTATTCTTAAAAGAAATTCAATTTTTAAAAATCCAATATAATTTAGTCTAAGATGTTATTTTTTAACTTATTCTTTATACTTCTACTTCCTTATAGCTTTAAGATTTAATCATAGTGAGAATTTTAATGCTTTTGTCCAGAAGACATAACTATCAGTAAAACTGGATATAACAAATTGTTATTAGCCTCCTTAAGAGTACAGTTTCATCACTATCATCCTCAGGAATGTCTTCAATATCTTCTTTTTTGGGGGGGAGGTTGGGGATTAGTTCAACCCTGGATTCATTTCCATAATTTTTTCCTGAG
Organism: Ovis canadensis; assembly: GCF_042477335.2. Lineage (NCBI taxonomy): Eukaryota > Metazoa > Chordata > Mammalia > Artiodactyla > Bovidae > Ovis > Ovis canadensis. Next base: position 82,617,505 of record NC_091251.1, read on the forward strand.
GTATCTTTAAGATTCATTGTGCAACTACTTTTTAGGATTTTCTGGAAAAGTCCTATTTTTTTCCTCTTTTCTGAGTATATTACCCCAATTTTTGCTTGAGAAGTATGGTCACTTTATCTATATATTTATTTACAGCACACAGCTCTGGATATTTATATTTTTTAGAATTACCAAGAAAGTATCAAATTGATTCACTAACTCAGAAAATTTTAAATAGCATTTAAGTACTAGAAATATATTCCAATTTTAACTTTTATTTAAAATTTTTAATTCATGCTATGAAATGTGTATAGCATACAGTCAATTGAAGGACAACCATAGCTTATTAATTTATTTTATTAATGTTGTTTCATAATTGTTTCATAATTCCTAATTACAGACAAAAAAAACAAGAATGCAGGGATTCTAACAAATAATCCTCGGAGCATCCATGCAGAAATAGCTTTTCGGCAACTCAGAGGGATAAATCTCTCTCCATCTCTTTTATCGCATCAGAATATGGCATCTCCAAGTGCACAGATGTACCAGAGCAACCAGGACGAGGGAAGGTAAAGCTATTCTGTGTTTTAATATCACTTCTCATCATAAAACCTCCCAAATTTGCTAATCATGTATAGAAATAGGAAATATTGTTATATACTATTATGTATTTACTCTGTGAGCTGGGGGAAGACTGTCAGCATAAGGCTTATTCTCTCACATTCACCGAATCTTTCTCAAAATCCAGCATATACATCATAATTCAAACAGAAATGGCTTTCAAGGTAGAATAGTGCTCGCCTTGTACTTATGTGAGGGAACATTGAAACAACTACGGGAACCACTTTCAATGGTATTATCTCCCAAGTCATTTCTACTTACTGAATATGCAAAGCAGTTCACTTATATTTTGAACAACAGATAAATTCAACTCTGAAATCACAAAGGCTGAGAATTATGTAAATTCTTCAGACTTCTTGTAATTCCCACTTGCCCCTCCTCCAGTTTGGATCCTAGTCCTTAGAGGCCAGCTGAAGGCCTAAGAACCTGATATTCTTATTAAGATTTCACTCTGCTGCTCAAAACCTATCCACCCAGATTTCCAGTTAATATTTGCCCTCTAGCTTCTTTGTAGCCAATCTCTGGAACACCTATTAAGCCTGGCTCTTGCTGTACTGACTTCCCTGCTATAATCAGGCATGTCCCACTAAGTATATATTTACTGAGTATACTATGTTGATATCACGGGCTTCCCTGGTAGCTCAGCTGATAATCTGCAGTGCAGGAGTCCCCAGTTCAATTCCTGGTTGGGAAGATCCCCTGGAGAAGGGAATGGCAATTCACTCCAGTATTCTGGCCTGAAGAATTCCATGTACAGAGGAGCCTGGCAGGCTACAGTCCATGGGGTTGCAAAGAGTTGGACATGACAGCGACTTGCACTTCACTTTATGTTGATATCATATTTTTATATCAATGGGTTATCCCCACGATAACCTTACAGTTAGTCAAAAACATGATATTTTTTCTCTCTTGTGGTGTCTTTTTGTAATTGTACTCATATAAAATACAAAAATTATTTACTTCAGAATTACCTTAAGTTAGCTGATCCATTAAGAAATTGTCACCACTGCTTAACTCATAAATATTTTGTTTCTGACAGAATTCCTGGCAGCCACTTTCCAAGATCAAATCGAATGTAACTGCCTAGAGAACTGAATATACACCAAGAAACCTATTTCCGCTTAGAAGTTGTGCAAAAACTAGCAGACAGTGTTGGTGATAAAAAATATATATATAAGATAATCACATTACTTATGTTACTGAAGCAGTTCAGTTCCATATGAAGACAATCTCTATCATCCTTGGTGACTTTTCTTTAATATCACCTCTCTTAAACTTTCTTTACAGTTACCTTATTCATTTGATTTTCTATGTTAGAAAAATCATGAAATATACAACAATTTGAAAAGATACAAGGGACATAAAATGAAATCCAAAGAATCAAATATTTAGTCCTGTTATTGGAAGCATTTAGTTGTAAAATCTCATTTTGACTTGATATATACAGATACTAAGCAAAGGTAATTTTAGGAAATAAGTATGTTTTCATTTGTAGAATATCTATCCATTTAGGCTTATCTAAAACTAAAGCATACATTTCTTACCAAACACAACTATTCTTAAATCAGGTTGAGTTTTGTTAGTTGAACTACAGATTAGTTTTTTTAGGACTATATATTTTTTTAAATAGCATTAAATGGGGTTTGTCCTAAGAATTATTTTAGAGATATAAATCATAAGCATCAATAATACTTCCTGAAGATGGCTAACTATGAGTGCAACTCATGCTACAGGAATAAAAGAATACTATTTCATATATAAAATTCATTAAATGTGCCCATAGTGATATAATTTTACAAATAAGTTGTAGGCTAAGTAAACAGATGTTCAAAATGAGTGGACACATTTAAAATTTGGACTCATATTTCACTGGAAATAATTTTTCTAAAATAATTATATTGCAGACTACTAGGACAAATCTCAACTCAATCAAATGTGGTTTTGAATTTATTAAACACAGTTCTTTTAATGATTAAATTGCCAATCATATTTTTATATCAAAAGGTTCCATGATTCATGAAGTATTCTGTTTAAATTTTTCAGGTAGCAGTTCAACATTGCATATAATTTTCTTATTATTTTATGTGTTCCTTACATGAAAATAAAGTACTTTTACTGAAATATTTGTATTTTATAATCTATCTGGAAATAGTTGTAAGGATATTTTGGAAATTCCAATGTGCATGCAATAATTTTGTGTCTTCTTTAAATGCTGTATGTTTGTAACTTAATCATGTAATATTTAAAATTTCAAACCTAATACAGATTGATTTTACCCTTCTTAATGCATGGTGTTTAAACTATTACTCTAAGGTACAAATAAGATCCTTTGTTTAGAAAGGAACTATGCAGTTCTTAAGATGTCCAGAAGATGTCTTTGTCACCCTTTGGTTTTGAAAACTGCTTTCACTAGTGTTGTGATAAGCATCTGCTCATTACTATTTGCTACTAACTTGACATCATTTGCTTTTTCTTCCTCTCATGATTATGTGTAAGTGAAATGCTCAGTATATTCTACTTTTATAGTAAAAAGTGTCTTTGTAAATAAACTGAATGGGAAAAACAGGTTTTCACTGGAGAAAAATTTAGAAGAGTAGAAAAGTATAAAGCAGGAAAAACATATCTTATTCAGCATCCACTTAATGTTTGAAATTTTTTTTTCTTAGCCACTTTTTCTATGCATTTCTAATATATTGAGATCTACCATTTGATTTTTTATGAACACACTGTTCAATTGAGATATTTTTATTATAACATTTTAATTAAATCTGAATTTCTTCCTGAAAGTAAATTTGTAATAATTTAGTAGTAACAAACACTGAGAATAATAACAAACATATTTAGGCATTTCTGGGTGCTGTACAGAAATAGACACTGACTCAACCTTAAGAACATTTTAATATAAATAAATAATTTCATATGAAAGCAATGAGGGGATGATTACTAAGATAATTGGCATAGTAGTTCTGAAGATTATTCTACCATGAAAGGAGATGATGATACAAAATACTCCCCTAGGATTGCCCAGACAGGTTAAGTTGTTGGCTATGTGAAGTTCTTAAAGCAATATTTATAACTTCATCCCCTTCCTATTCAACAAAAAAAAATGAAAATATGATTGAACATGAGAGATGTTTTTACAGATCTGCTTTAGATCTGCTCTAATGATGTTTTTTAAGTAAATCAACTGTGAAATTTTACATTATTCATAATACACTTCACCACCAATTAAAACAAGCAAGTAGTACTTATTTTTATAAACCATTAGTCCATATCTTTGGCTTCCCTAGTGGCTCAGTGATAAAGAATCTGTCTGCCAATGCAGGAGACTCAGGTTTGATCCCTGGGTTGGGAACATCCCCTGGAGAAGGAAATGTCAACCCACTCCAGTATTCTTGCCTAGGAAATCCCATGGACAAAGGAGCCTGGTGGACTATATAATCCATGGGGTTGCAAAGCAGTTTAGTGACTAAACAACAAATAACAACAATCCTAATAGCTTATGAAGTAGATACAACATGCACTGTCTACATTCATAGATTTTTTAAAAACATGGCCTTAACAGGAAAAGATATCACACCAAATTCTATATTCTTTCAACTCTAAATTCATTGCTTTTTCAATTATTGCAGATGAATTGACATGTAACCATTCCTAATGTGCTGTTTAATCAGCTGTTGTTGAGCCCTAATGTGTGTAGAAACTGAAAACTATTCATTTTCTTTCAGTGTATGTAGCTTAGGGAAAATGTTTAAATTCTACAGTATAATTAGTTCTTGTAGTTGAGTTCAGTTCAGTCGCTCAGTCATATCTGACTCTGCGACCCCATGAATTGCAGCACGCCAGGCCTCCCTGTCCATCACCAACTCCCGGAGTTCACTCAGACTCATGTCCATCGAGTCCGTGATGCCATCCAGCCATCTCATCCTCTGTCATCCCCTTCTCCTCCTGCACCCAATCCCTCCCAGCATCAAAGTCTTTTTCAATGATTCAGCTCTTCACATGAGGTGGCGCAAGTACTGGAGTTTCAGCTTTAGCATCATTCCTTCCAAAGAAATCCCAGGGCTGATCTCCTTCAGAATGGACTGGTTGGATCTCCTTGCAGTCCAAGGGACTCTCAAGAGTCTTCTCCAACACCACAGTTCAAAAGCATCAATTCTTTGGCGCTCAGCTTTCTTCACAGTCCAACTCTCACATCCATACATGACCACAGGAAAAACCATAGCCTTGACTAGACGGACCTTAGTCGGCAAAGCGTTGTCTCTGCTTTTGAATATGCTATCTAGGCTGGTCATAACTTTTCTTCCAAGGAGTAAGCGTCTTTTAATTTCATGGCTGCAATCACCATCTGCAGTGATTTTGGAGCCCCCCAAAATAAAGTCTGACACTGTTTCCACTGTCTCCCCATCTATTTGCCATGAAGTGATGGGACCAGATGCCATGATCTTTGTTTTCTGAATGTTGAACTTTAAGCCAACTTTCTCACTCTCCACTTTCACTTTCATCAAGAGGCTTTTTAGCTCCTCTTCACTTTCTGCCATAAGGGTGGTGTCATCTGCATATCTGAGGTTATTGATATTTCTCCTGGAAATCTTGATTCCAGCTTGTGTTTCTTCTAGTACAGCGTTTCTCATGATGTACTCTGCATAGAAGTTAAATATGCAGGGTGACAATATACAGCCTTGACATACTCCTTTTCCTATTTGGAACCAGTCTGTTGTACCATGTCCAGTTCTAACTGTTGCTTCATAACTTGCATACAGATTTCTCAAGAGGCAGGTTAGGTGGTTTGGTATTCTCATCTTTTGAAGAATTTTCCACAGTTTATTGTGATCCACACAGTCAAAGGCTTTGGCATAGTCAATAAAGCAGAAATAGATGTTTTTCTGGAACTCTCTTGCTTTTTCCATGATCCAGCAGATGTTGGCAATTTGATCTCTGGTTCCTCTGCCTTTTCTAAAACCAGCTTGAACATCAGGAAGTTCACAGTTCATGTATTGCTGAAGCCTGGCTTGGAGAATTTTGAGCATTACTTTACTAGCATGTGAGATGAGTGCAATTGTGTGGCAGTTTGAGCATTCTTTGACATTGCCTTTCTTTGGGATTGAAATGAAAACTGACCTTTTCCAGTCCTGTGTCCACTGCTGAGTTTTCCAAATTTGCTGGCATATTGAGGGCAGCACTTTCACAGCATCATCTTTCAGGATTTGAAACAGCTCGACTGGAATTCATCACCTCCACTAGCTTTGTTCGTATTGATGCTTTCTAAGGCCCACTTGACTTCACATTCCAGGATGTCTAGCTCTAGATGAGTGATCCCACCATCGTGATTATATGGATCATGAAGATCTTTTTTGTACAGTTCTTCTGTGTATTCTTGCCACCTCTTCTTAATATCTTCTGTTTCTGTTAGGTCCATACCATTTCTGTCCTTTATCGAGCACATCTTTGCATGAAATATTCCCTTGGTATCTCTAACTTTCTTGAAGAGATCTCTAGTCTTTCCCATTCTGTTGTTTTCCTCTATTTCTTTGCACTGATCGCTGAAGAAGGCTTTCTTATCTCTTCTTGCTATTCTTTGGAACTCTGAATTAAGATGCTCATATCTTTCCTTTTCTCCTTTGCTTTTCTCTTCTTTTCACAGCTATTTGTAAGGCCTCCCCAGACAGCCATTTTGCTTTTTTGCATTTCTTTTCCATGGGGATGGTCTTGATCCCTGTCTCCTGTACAATGTCACGAACTTCAATCCATAGTTCATCAGGTACTCTATCTATCAGATCTAGCCCCTTAAATCTATTCCTCACTTCCACTGTGTAATCATAAGGGATTTGATTTAGGTCATACCTCAATGGTCTAGTGGTTTTCCCTACTTTCTTCACTGTAAGTCTGAATTTGGTAGTAAGGAGTTCATGATCTGAGCCACAGTCAGCTCCAGGTCTTGTTTTTGTAGACTGTATAAAGCTTCACCATCTTTGGCTGCAAAGAATATAATTAATCTGATTTCGGTGTTGACCATCTGGTGATGTCCATGTGTAGAGTCTTCTCTTGTGTTGTTGGAAGAGGGTGTTTACTATGACCAGTGCATTTTCTTGGCAAAACTCTATTAGTCTTTGCCCTGCTTCATTCTGCATTCCAAGGCCAAATTTGCCTGTTACTCCAGGTGTTTCTTGACTTCCTACTTTTGCATTCCAGTCCCCTATAATGAAAAGGACATCTTTTTTGGGTGTTAGTTCTAAAAGGTCTTGTAGGTCTTCATAGAACCACTCAACTTCAGCTTCTTCAGCATTACTGGTTGGGGCATAGACTTGGATTACTGTGATACTGAATGGTTTGCCTTGGAAAAGAACAGAGATCATTCTGTCATTTTTGAGACTGCATCCAAGTATTGCATTTTGGACTGTTTTGTTGACCATGATGGCTACTCCAAAATTAGTTCTTTACCCCCTAGCAAATGTCTTGATAAGTTTGAGTGCAGTCAAATGCATAATTATATTATTCATTTTACATTAAAGGACAATTCTACAAACAATCTGAAAAGCAAAAAATTAGGGCCTTTTAACTATAGGCAAGGAACCTGCATTGCTGAACAGTATATAGATGTCGAAGTGATCTGATTTTTATGAAGTAATCTTCTGACTTTTATGAAGATTGACTGTAAATGTTAATTAGAACTTTATTATTTACTTTATTTTCTACTGCTTACACAAAATTAACTATGGTTGTGAACATACCCTTGCATAGAATATTTAGTGTGGCTCTGTGTGTGTGTGTTTGCAGGCATGCATGACTAGTTTTAAAATAGTCATTATATTTAAGTAACATGTCATTTCACTATTTACTCATAAGCTATCATACACTATGAGAAGTGTTTAATGTTTTAAAACATTAGCTCTTACTATTTAGTCATGCTGTAGGCTCTTAGCTCCAATTAAATGTTACATAAAAAGAAGTAAGTTATAATTTTATAAGAGTAGAAGCAAGCACTTGTGTCTGAGTTCTCTTAATTAGTCAATGAATTTAATATTGGTTTGTTTTGGTATAGAAACTGGCTGACTTTTAAAAATTACTCTGCTATAAAACTTAGACTTTTGGATGACCTCCTTTTAACTATTTTTCTTGTTCATCTCTGTGAAGTGAAAGTGAAAGTCGCTCAGTTGCATCCAACTCTTTGCAGCCCCATGGACTATACAGTCCATGGAATTCTCCAGGCCCGAATACTGGAGTGGGTAGCCTTTCCCTTCTTCAGGGGATCTTCCCGACCCAGGGATCAAACCCAGGTCTTCCACATTGCAGGCAGGATTCTTTACCAGCTGAGCCACAAGGGAAGCCCAAGAATAAATGGAGTGGGTATGAAAAGTTGTTGCTGAGCCATGAAAGACGCCAGGATTCTTGGCCTCCAAAGTGGAGGATTTCAATCCGGGGCCAGTGACGAGGCTTGATCACTCAGAGCTTTTGTGTAATAAAGTTTTAATAAAGTATAAAAAAGATAGACAAAGCTTCTGACATAGACATCAGAAGGGGGCAGAAAGGGTGCCCCCCTGCTACTCTTTAACAAGATGTTTTATGTCTGTTGAGTTCAGTTCAGTCACTCAGTCATTTCTGACTCTTTGCGACCCCATGGACCACAGCATGCCATGCCTCCCTGTCCATCACCAACTCCTGGAGTTTACCCACACTCATGTCCATCAAGTCGATGATGCCATCCAGCCATCTCATCCTCTGTCATCCCCTTCTCCTCCTGCCCTCAGTCTCTCCCAGCATCAGGGTCTTTTCCAATGAGTCAGCTCTTCCCATCAGGTGGCCAAAGTATTGGAGTTTCAGCTTCAACATCAGTCCTTTCAATGAACACTCAGGACTGATCCCCTTTGGGATGGACTGGTTGGATCTCCTTGCAGTCCAAGGGACTCTCAAGAGTCTTCTCCAACACCACAGTTCAAAAGCATCAATTCTTCAGCGCTCAGCTTTCTTTATAGTCCAACTTTCACATCCATACATGACTACTGGAAAAACTTGACTAGACTTGACTAAACGGACCTTTGTTGACAAAGTAATGTCTGCTTTTTAATATCCTGTCTAGTTTGGTCATAATTTTCCTTCTAAGGAGTATGCATCTTTTAATTTCACGGCTGTTGTGTCTGTTAGAAAGCTATTAATCAGATAAGAGGGACACCTCAAGGCTGAGGGAGTTTCACCAGTCCCCTCTCCCACAATATGCATTTTTCAGATAGGATGGCAAGAGGTGTGTCATCCCCCAGCCATAAAACAATTGATATGAATACTGGTTTGTTGAACTATTATCAGCCCAAGGTTTGAGAAAAGAAAAAAGTTAGTCTTAGGTGGAACCATTTTGAAGAAAGGCAAGTTCTAAAGCAAATATATAGTTTCATTAACATAGCTTAAGATAAACATTTCCATAAGAAAAACGCATTGGTTAGCGCAAGGTTTGAGAAAAGTTAAGTTCAAGTGTCATCATGGCAACACAGAATTTTAAGAGAAACCTTTTAATTTTGTATCAATTCAGTTCAATTCAGTCACTCAGTCGTGTCCGACTCTTTGCGACCCCATGAATCGCAGCACGCCAGGCCTCCTTGTCCATCACCAACTCCCAGAATTCACTCAGACTCACATCCATCGAGTCAGTGATGTCATCCAGCCATCTCATCCTCTGTCGTCCCCTTCTCCTCCTGCCCCCAATCTCTCCCAGCATCAACGTCTTTTCCAATGAGTCAACTCTTCACAGGAGGTGTCCAAAGTACTGGAGTTTCAGCTTTAGCATCATTCCTTCCAAAGAAATCCCAGGACTGATCTCCTTCAGAATGGACTGGTTGGATCTCCTTGCAGTCCAAGGGACTCTCAAGAATCTTCTCCAACACCACAGTTCAAAAGCATCAATTCTTTGGCGCTCAGCCTTCTTCACAGTCCATCTCTCACATCCATAGCTGACCACAGGAAAAACTATAGCCTGGCCTTCCTGCCTGTTGCCTACCCCTTCTCCAGGGATCTTTCTGACCCAGGATTTCTGCTTGTTACCCTCTCAGGTAGTCTATCCCTTCCCCAGTGAATCTTTCTGACCCAGGAATTGAACTGGCGTCTCCTGCATTGCAGGCAGATTCTTTACCAACTGAGCTATAAGGGAAGCCATCATCTCTCTATACTTTACTCTATTGTTGAAAGTTTGTTTCTTTTTTAGAAAATTGAAATATAGGTGATGTACAATATTATGTTTAGTTTTGGGTGTACTACATAGCAATCTGACATTGACATACACTATGAAATGTTTGCCACTATAAGATTTGTGACCATTTGTCCCATACAAAATTATTAACAATATTATTGACCATATTCCTTATGCTGTATATTACATCACTTGGCTTATTTAATTTACAGCTAGAAGCTTGTACCTTTAAATCTATTTCACCTTTTTCACCCTTTTCTCCCATCTGCCTCCCCCTCTAGCAACTACCCATTATTTGTATATATGAATCTGTTTTCATTTTGGTTTTTTTTAGATTCTACATATAAATGAGATTATATGGTATTTTTCTGTTTCTACCTGACTTATTTCACTTAGCATAATACCCTCTAGATACACCCACATTATTGAAGTATTTTAAAGAAAAAAACTATACCAAATTGCAGTTTTAGTTTTCAGTTGCCTTTTGGAACTAGGGCAGCAAAAGTACATAGTTATTTTATTACTATTTTATTTCTGAAGTTTTTAATCTTATAAAAATATGAATTTAAATATTATATTATTCCTCTTTTTCTTTGATTTATGGATAAAATTATTTTGTTAACTACAGAAAAGATATTTCTCTGGCCCAATTTGTGCATTTTTTAACTCAAAATTTTGTTTTAGTGATGATTTTTCCTTAAAGTAAAATAAATGATTTTATAGCAAAAACATAAGATCCTGTAACCTAAAAATAGAATAATACATTCAAAGGAGATTAAAAGTCGCTTTGAAAGTGTTAATTGCCTGAAATCAAATTATTTATTATTCACATGTAATCTATTATTAGGTAAATAAAAAAGCAAATTCAAAAACAAAAGCAAATCATCTGCATCATTTCCATATAAAATGCTAGTGATTCTGAAATGCTAATTTTAAAATTAGAATAATTTTCCCTATATTGTATCACTAAAAATAAGAGTATTTATTTCTAAAATGCTCTGAATAAAAATCCATTGGAATGACATTTTGATAATTTTCAAAGATTAATTTCATTTTGATCAAACAAAATGAAAATGGATGTGAAGTATTTTTCACAAATAATATTGTACATTTTCTTCCAGTTTTTAATTTTATGATTCTAATGAATTTCCAAATGTTTAAAGTACGTCTTACCAACAGAGTTCCATTTTTGAACGTTGCAAATAGGAAAAGAGGTCAGTGATGATCTTAAATGAATCATTTATAGATTATAGATTTGCAAACCATTATGGTTACATTTATTTTAAAATAACAATATCTGTCCTTTAAATAGAAAATAATTAAGATCATGTGGTTTAAAACTATGGATTTTAATTATGGACCTGTATGTTTTACATCTAGCTTACTGTAAAACATTAAAATGTTTTAAATAATTTTAGTAGTTTGGCTCTACTATTTGTCTTATCTTTAATTATAACATAATGCCCCCCATTCCGTCCCTGCCCTCAAATGTTTTACAAATATGTTTCTCAAAGAATAACCAAAAAAAAAACTAATCTGTAAAAAATATCAATAACATTTTAAAGTTTCCAATTATTTATTATTTCATCCTATCAGTGTGGCTGAAAACATATTTACAAACACTGGTAGCCTACTTTCCTATGGCCTTTCACTTTTTTATGAAGTTCCTTAAATGATTTCAATCAACCTTAATGGTACATTTTTAGTTAAGAAAACAAAATGGGGAGAAGTCAGTTTGAGTGCCCAGACGAACAAATGTCTTCAGAAAGAATAGGCATAAATGGGTTTAGAAAACAGAGAGAACAGGAGTAAAATGCAGTGAGCAGAGCACTCAGGGAAGCCAGATACAATGGAAAGAGTAAATACTGCAGAGCTTTTTAAGCTACATACAATTGGAACAATGGACTTGATCCAGCCATCTATGTTAAACTGTTAAAAGATAGGTAGAAAGCAAGCTGGAATTCTATAAAGAGTGTTGAGGAACAGTAGAATGAAGAGCTTGAAATCTAAAGAGAATGAATGCAGTCATTCAATAGGATGGAAATGAAGTCAAAATTGGCATATTTCCCTGGTTAATTTACCTTGTGACAAACTCTGTTCAGTTTTAGATATTAAGCCATTATTAGTAACAAAATAGTCTTTAAATTGCCAACACTGGTGTTTTAAGCAACAGCATAGTGTACATCTGTGAATTTAATGTATACATACAACTGTCTTTGGGGACAAGGGCAAAATTTCCCCTACTACGCCTCCTGAGTTCTTATGGCTGGACTAATAATAAAATTTACACACGACAGATAACAGTAGAAAAAGCAACTTAATTTCATGCACACAGATCATAAAATGATGCTCAGAGTAACCAAAAGCAGGTAGTTTTTGTATGTCTTTTACATGAAGAAAATTTGTGAGGATTTGACAGGACAAACTCAGGCTTAGGTTCTTAATTAGTAAGGAATTTAAGCAAAGTTTAGACTTGGGTAGTAAGTTAGTAAAGAAGTAACAAGGCTTCTTTATAAAAGCTCTAGGCCCTGAACTCCCTGTATTTCTACCTTCTGGTACAGGGAGGGCACATTTAACATGGGAAATTTATTTCCTACCTTCAGAGAAACAGAGGAGAGGTAAATGTGTCCCTCTTGCATGGCTCATTTTTTTTAAGTAACTTTAATTCAAAATAGTATATATGCCACTGAAGCATATTTTGGGATGGCCCCAACACCAGATAAACGTACACAGATATATACAAGTAAAACTACAACATATAGGTCTCATATAATTGTAGCAATTTAATACTGTGGTCTGTAGCATTCAGGACACTATCTATGTCAAACTTCCTATCCTCCAAAAACAAAAAGCCTATTTTGGGGGGCTCCAAAATCACTGCAGATGGTGACTGCAGCCATGAAATTAAAAGACGCTTACTCCTTGGAAGAAAAGTTATGACCAACCTAGATAGTATATTCAAAAGCAGAGACATTACTTTGCCGACTAGGTCCATCTAGTCAAGGCTATGGTTTTTCCTGTGGTCATGTATGGATGTAAGAAATGGACTGTGAAAAAAGCTGAGCACTGAAGAATTGATGCTTTTGAACTGTGGTGTTGGAGAAGACTCCTCAGAGTCCCTTGGACTGCAAGGAGATCCAACCAATCCATTCTGAAGGAGATCAACCCTGGGATTTCTTTGGAAGGAATGAAGCTAAAGCTGAAACTCCAGTACTTTGGCCACCTCATGCGAAGAGTTGACTCATTGGAAAAGACTCTGATGCTGGGAGGGATTTGGGGAAGGAGGAGAGGGGGACGACAGAGGATGAGATGGCTGGATGGCATCACGGACTCGATAGACGTGAGTCTGAGTGAACTCCGGGAGATGGTGATGGACAGGGAGGCCTGGCATGCTGTGATTCATGGGGTCGCGAAGAGTCGGACACGACTGAGCGACTGAACTCAACTGAACTTAAAGTTAGTGGCAAAGGTGCAAGTGTACAATTACAAAAACTTGAAAAAGAAAGCTAATCTAGATAACATACAACTCATAGGATATACTTGGGAATATATTTTTTTAGTTAGCTGGAGGACAATCAGATTTGTTTTCTATATTTTGAGAAAACTATTATTAAATGTATTGACATACTTTCCTGTTTTAGTGATCAGAGTAAATGAAAAGTTTTATTTTCAATGATTTATAGTGTCTGAGGTGATAGTTATACATGATTTACAATTTTAGAGAAATATAGCCAAGAGAATTGTATAGTTCAGTTCAGTCACTCAGTCGTGTCTGACTCTTTGCGACCCAATGAACCACAGCATGCCAGGCCTCCCTGTCCATCACCAACTCCCAGAGTTTACCCAAACTCATGTCCATTGAGTCAGTGATGCCATCTAACCATCTCATCCTCTGTCGTCACCTTCTCCTCCTGCCTTCAATCTTTCCCAATATCAGGGTCTTTTCAAATGAGTCAGCTCTTCCCATCAGGTGGTCAAAGTATTGGAGTTTCAGCTTCAATATCAGTCCTTCTTATGAACACCCAGGACTCATTTCCTTTAGGCTGGACTGGTTGGATCTCCTTGCAGTCCAAGGGACTCTCAAGAGTCTTCTCCAACACCACAGTTCAAAAGCTTCAATTCTTTGGCACTCAGCTTTCTTTATAGTTCAACTCTCACACCCATACATGACCACTGGAAAAACCATAACTTGATTAGACAGACCTTTGTTGACAAAGTAATGTCTCTGCTTTTAGCATGATGTCTAGCTTGGTCATAACTTTCCTTCCAAGGAGTAAGCGTCATTAAATTTCATGGCTGCAATCACCATCTGCAGTGATTTTGGAGCCCAAAAAAATAAAGTCAGCCACTGTTTCCACTGTTTCCCCATGTACTTCCCATGAAGTGATGGGACCAGATGCCATGATCTTCATTTTCTGAATGTTGAGCTTTAAGCCAACTTTTTCACTCTCCTCTTTCACTTTCATCAAGACGCTCTTTAGTTCTTCTTCACTTTCTGCCATAAAGGTGGTGTCACCTGCATATCTAAGGTTATTGAAATTTCTCCCAGCAATCTTGATTCCAGCTTGCGCTTCATCCAGCCCAGCATTTCTCATGATGTACTCTGCATATAAATTAAATAAGCAGCGTGACAATATACACCCTTGACGTACTCCTTTTCCTATTTGGAACCAGTCTGTTGTTCCATGTCCAGTTCTAACTGTTGCTTCTGGAACTCCACATAGGTTTCTCAAGAGGCAGGTCAGGTGGTCTGGTATTCCCATCTCTTTCAGAATTTTCCACACTTTATTGTGATCCACACAGTCAAAGGCTTTGGCATACTCAATAAAGCAGAAATAGATGTTTTTCTGGAACTCTCTTGATTTTTCCATGATCCAGCGGATGTTGGCAATTTGATCTCTGGTTCCTCTGCCTTTTCTAAAACCAGCTTGAACATCAGGAAGTTCACGGTTCATGTATTGCTGAAGCCTGGCTTGGAGAACTTTGAGCATTACTTTACTAGCATGTGAGATGAGTGCAATTGTGCGGTAGTTTGAGCATTCTTTGGCATTGCCTTTCTTTGGGATTGGAATGAAAACTGACTTTTTCCAGTCCTGTGTCCACTGCTGAGTTTTCCAAATTTGCTGGCATATTGAGGGCAGCACTTTCACAGCATCATCTTTCAGGAGCCAAGGAGAAAAGGAAAGATATAAGCATCTGAATGCAGAGTTTCAAAGAATAGCAAGAAGAGATAAGAAAGCCTTCTTCAGCGATCAATGCAAAGAAATAGAGGAAAAGAACAGAATGGGAAAGACTAGAGATCTCTTCAAGAAAATTAGAGATAACAAGGGAATATTTCATGCAAAGTTGGGCTCGATAAAGGACAGAGATGGTATGGACCTAACAGAAGCAGAAGATATCAAGAAGAGATGGCAAGAATACACAGAACTGTACAAAAAGGATCTTCACGACCCGGATAATCACGATGGTGTGATCACTCATCTAGAGCCAGACATCCTGGAATGTGAAGTCAGTGTGCCTTAGAAAGCATCACTACAAACAAAGCTAGTGGAGGTGATGGAATTCCAGTAGAGCTATTTAATCCTGAAAGAAGATGCTGTGAAAGTGCTGCCCTCAATATGCCAGCAATTTGGAAAACTCTGCAGTGGACACAGGACTGGAAAATGTCAGTTTTCATTCCAGTCCCAAAGAAAGGCAATGCCAAAGAATGCTCAAACTGCCACACAATTGCACTCATCTCACATGCTAGTAAAGTAATGCTCAAAATTCTCCAAGCCAGGCTTCAGCAATACGTGAACCGTGAACTTCCTGATGTTCAAGCTGGTTTTAGAAAAGGCAGAGGAACCAGAGATCAAATTGCCAACATCTGCTGGATCATGGAAAAAGCAAGAGAGTTCCAGAAAAACATCTATTTCTGCTTTATTGACTATGCCAAAGCCTTTGACTATGTGGATCACAATAAAGTGTGGAAAATTCTGAAAGAGATGGGAATACCAGACCACCTGACCTGCCTCTTGAGAAATCTGTATGCAGGCCAGGAAGCAACAGTTAGAACTGGACATGGAACAACAGACCGGTTCCAAATAGGAGAAGGAGTACGTCAAGGCTGTATATTGTCACCCTGCTTATTTAACTTATATGCAGAGTACATCATGAGAAACGCTGGACTGGAAGAAACACAAGCTGGAATCAAGATTGCCGAGAGAAATATCAATAACCTCAGATATGCAGATGACACCACCCTTATGGCAGAAAGTGAAGAGGGACTAAAAAGCCTCTTGATGAAAGTAAAAGAGGAGAGTGAAAAAGTTGGCTTAAAGCTCAACATTCAGAAAATGAAGATCATGGCATCTGGTCCCATCACTTCATGGGAAATAGATGGCGAGACAGTGGAAACAGTGTCAGACTTTATTTTGGGGGGCTCCAAAATCACTGCAGATGGTGATTGCAGCCAGGAAATTAAAAGACACTTACTCCTTGGAAGAAAAGTATGACCAACCTAGATAGCATATTCAAAAGCAGAGACATTACTTTGCCGACTAAGGTCCGTCTAGTCAAGGCTATGGTTTTTCCTGTGGTCATGTATGGATGTGAGAGTTGGACTGTAAAGAAGGCTGAGCGCCAAAGAACTGATGCTTTTGAACTGTGGTGTTGGAGAAGACTCTTGAGAGTCCCTTGGACTGCAAGGAGATCCAACCAGTCCATTCTGAAGGAGATCAACCCTGGGATTTCTTTGGAAGGAATGAAGCTAAAGCTGAAACTCCAGTACTTTGGCCACCTCATGTGAAGAGTTGACTCATTGGAAAAGACTCTGATACTGGGAGAGATTGGGGGCAGGAGGAGAAGGGGACGACGGAGGATGAGATGGCTGGATGGCATCACTGACTCGATGGAATTGAGTCTGAATGAACTCCGGGAGTGGTGATGGACAGGGAGGCCTGGCGTGTTGCGATTCATGGGGTTGCAAAGAGTCGGACACGACTGAGCGACTGAACTGAACTGAACTGATGTGGAACCCAAACATCAAACCCAAACCCATAACCAACCTGGCACAAATGATTTTCAGTGCTTGCTTTGGCTATTTTGAGTGTGTTGGCTATCTCCCGAGTTGTATAACATTGACTGTTCTCAATATCTTGACTTGATAACTATCAACTTCAGCTGTTCTACCTGACCATGAAGCATCATCCACTGAGAAATCTCTGGCATGAAAGTTTGTTTTTGACACATTTGATCAGTCAGAGTACTTTCTCCATACACTGCACAAATCTTTTTTAGGGTTTCAATTGTGTTTTTACCTTTTGTGAAATAATGAAGCATAATAGGCCAAAAAAATTAGTTTTTTCTTCTATCTTCAATAATAAAATAGTTACACAAAAATTCACCAATTTTTGATAAGATCCTTTTTAAATGCACAATGATATGACAGTTATCACAGTACAATGTAACAAAATTATTTTGAATGAATTATACAGCTAAGCACTACTAGAGCCATCTTACATAAAAAAGCTAATTTTCTGGCCAACCCAAAAATCCACTTATATGTTTGGGTATGTGATTGAGCTTACTATAGCTAAATGGCCTATGTATTAAAGAATTAAACACATGAGTAATGTTATAGCAGAGAATAGAGGATATACACTAAGGAAAAAAATGATATAAATTAAAAAACTGTCTGACTACATTGGATGACTTCTATTTCATAACAGCATAGTTTTATTATTCTTTTATATTTATAAAAGATGGACACATCATCATTTTGGAAACCAATCAGTTACATACAATCTCTTATCAAATTTTCAGATGATCACACTATGCTACAAAGCTATAGTAATCAAAACAGTATGGTACTGACATAAAGACAGACACATAAATCAGTGGAACAGAACAAGAAGCCCAGAAATAAACCCCCACACAATGGTCTACTAATCTTCAACAAAAGAGGTAAGAATATACAATGGAGAAAAGACAGTCTTTTCAGTAAAAGGTGCTGGGACAACTGGACTCTCTTTAGTTGCTAAGTCATGTCTGACTCTTGCAACCCCATGGACTATAGCTGACCAGGCTCCTCTATCATGGGATTCTCCAGGCAAGAATACTTGGGTGGGTTGCCATTTCCTTTTCCAGGGGATCTTCCCAACCCAGGGATCAAACCCAGGTCTCCTGTACTGCAGGCAGATTCTTTACCAACTAAGCTATGATGGAAGCCCAGGGACAATTGGACAGCTACATGTAAAACAATGAAATTAGGGCATTTCCTCACATTAAAAAAAAAAAAACTCAAAATTGATTAGAGACATAAATGTAAGACGTGAAAACATAAAACTCCTAGAAGAGAATAAAGGTGGAACACTCTGATGTATATTGTAGCAATATTTTTTGACTGTTTCCTAATGCAAAAGAAATAAAGGTAAAAATAAACAAATGGGACCTAATTAAAGATTTGCACAGCACAGGAAACAACAAAATTAAAAATTTGTGAAATTAGAGAAAGAATTTGCAAATGATATGACCAATAAGGGGTTAATGTACAAAATACATGAACAGCTCCAATATTAAAAAAATAATGATAACATAATTAAAATATGGCCAAAGACCTAGGTAGACATTTTTCCAAAGAAGATATATGGATGGCCAACAAAGACATATGAAAAAATGTTCAGTATCACTAATCATCAGTTCACTTCAGTCGCTCAGTCATGTCTGACTCTTTGTGATCAAAATCACAGTAAGATATCACCTCATACCTGTCAAAATGGCTATTATCAGGAAGTCTACAAATAAAAAATGAGATGAGGACATGGAGAAAATGAAACCCTAGTACACAGTTGTTGGGACTGTAAATTGTACTCACTATGGAAAATGGTATGGAGTTTCCTCAAAGAATTAAAAATAGAAGCTTCACTACCGGGTATTTATCTGAAGAAAACAAAAATATTAATTTGAAAGGATATATTCACCCCAATGTTCAAGGCAGCATTATTTATAATACCTAATATGTTCTAATTAGCTATTACAAATAGCTAATTATTATTATTATAAATAGCTAATTAGCATATAATAGCTAATATGCTTTCACAACCTAAGTACCCATCAACAGACGGATGGAAAAAAAGATATGGAAATTCAAGGAATTCTAATTCCTTGTTTCTTACATTGCTATGGACCAAGAAGTTTTATTCTGCACAAAAAGAAAAGTGAGATTAGAACTAAGAGTCAACACAGAAGTCCCTGGCTCCCATCAAGAATCATACTGACTCCCCAGATAGAGATAACTGAATCATATATCTGTTTTTTCTCAGCTGAAGTAGAAAATGCCACAATTTAACATTTGCACACAATTTTTCCTGTATCTTGAGAAACAAGCATCTCAATCATTTTTTGAACCTACTGATGAAAAGAATTTCCAATCAGGTTCATATTTACAGATGTTTGTTTCTAATCAGAGTATATAATTTTCCCCTGCATTCAAAAGACTGTGTGACATAATAAGAAATATATTTAGTCTTTCTCTCTGGTTCCTGTTATAAAGCTCCTAAAACCTTTGGAACTTCCTGAGTGATAGGAGTGTCTTTTGTCATTTATAAAGAGCCCCTTTAGAGCACACCAGAGTTTATACTAAAAGATTACTTGGGGCTGAGTCCTAGATAGTTTATGCTAATGAGATAACTTAAGGTGATGACCTAGGAACTGGTCACCAGAAAGACCAAGTAATTAGTTAGAGTTGGAACTTTCAACCCCATCTCCAACTTCTGGGAGAGAAAGAGAAGTGAGGGTTGGAGATTAAAGATCTACAAGAATGCTTTAACAATGAGGGTTTGATGAGCTTCCAGGTTAGTAAACTCTTCCATGTGGTGGGAGGGTGATGCCACCCAGATCCATGGGACAGAATCTCCTGTGTTTGGGACACTTCTGGACCCCACTCCATGTACCTCTTCATCTGTATCCTTTATAATGTCTCTCATAATAAACAGGCAAACATAAATGTTTCTGAGTTTTGTGAGCCACTCTCGGAAATTGATCAGGCCTGACAAGAGGGTTGTAGGAACCTCCAGTTTATAGGCAGTGGGTCAGAAGCACAGGTAACAACCTGAAATAACAATTGGTGTTTAAAGTGGGGCCAGTCTTGTGAGACTGAGCCCTTACCCTGTGGCACCTGATACTATCTCCAGAGAGATAGTGTCAGAATTGATTTCAATTTGTAGGACATCTAGTCAGGGTCTCCAGACAGAAATGCTTGGTGGTATGGGGAAAAAAAACATATTGAAACGTGTGAAGAATACTGAAGACTATCCAAATACCACAGTAATAATTATTCTAGGTAAAAATCATCTATGGATACTAAAATTAGTAGATAGCAGAACAAATTTGTATATTTGAATGGTCTCTAAATTTCCCCACAAGATACTTTTTCATTACAAATAGAAAAATAGAACCTTTATTGTAGAAAAACCTCGTAAACACCACTTTAAGTGGTCAGAGTTAACATCACCAATAATAAGATATGTCAGTATCCTGATATGGTACACTAATAAGGGTACATCAGTTCTGTGATATTCTTGCTAAAAATACATAACCTGATCATGAGAAAATATCAGAAAAACCCAAACTAAGAAACAGTCTATATCAATAACTTCAAAAAGGTCAAGGGTGTGGAATGACAAAAACTGGAGAACTGTCACAGATTGAAGGAAACTAAGGAGACACAACTAAGTGTAATATGTGGGTTCTGGATTGGGTGTTGAACGAGAAAAATGACGTTAATGGGAAAACTGGTGAAATCTGATAAAGTCTGTAGGTTAGTTAACAGTATCATTATTGACTGCTCAGTTTCAATTATTCTGTTGTATAAAATGTTATGTAAAATGTTAACATTAGGGGAAGCTGAATGAAAATAAGTACATTATTTCTGCAACTTTACTGTATTTTTAAAATTATTCCTTAAAAAAATAATTAGAAATTTGAAATGTAAATTTTGGACAATGTTACTAATGCTTAATTATCATTTTATTGATGCTTATGTGTAGGAGTAAAACTATAATTAAGCCAAATTACCACTGTATTTCACACATTCTTCATGAATTTGGGGGTTCAGGAAGGTCTTAGGGATCTTCTGAATTTTATTTTCATATCAGAATCAAGAAGTAATACAGTTTATTTTAAAATATGCCTTCCTTTCATGAAAACTTAACTCATGAAGTCATGATATTTTGAAAAAAATTGATTAGCAATTTTTGATAAGGAAATTTAACCACTCTATTCAGGGAACTGAAATAAATATAATTATGCAATTAAAACCTTTCTAATTACTAAAAAAAATTTTTTATTACAAAAGAAGCACTATTTTGGGGTTTTTTTGTTTCAAGGTTTTACTCTACTAATTAATTGAACTAAAAATGTACAAAGTAGTACTAGAACAAAAACCAAACTATGTCTTAGCTACAAAGATGAGAAATTAGTTAGTGACATAGCTTAGAAGAAGTGGTAATTGTGGAGGAGACAGCTAGTTACCACCCAGCATCTGTTCTGTCATTCTTCTTTAGTAGAAGAACTCATTATTAGATAGGCATAGTGCTTCCCCTGCAGTTAAGTGTGACCACTTGTTTTGGCCAGTGACATACATGGGCTAGCATTGTATCAAAATTTCCTGAAAGTCTCCTTAAAAAGGAAAACAATATCCCTTTCATCCATCCTGTGGTATATAATAAGAATATGATGGAAGAGCTCTAGTTGGATAAGGAGAGAGAAGACTATAGGGAGGATGGCATAATAAAATGGATGGACCCACCAGCCCATGTTCAGTGCAGCTCAGTTCAATTGCTCAGCCATGTCTGACTCTGTGACCCCATGGATTGCACCACACCAGGCTTCCCTGTCCATCACCAACTCCCAGAACTTGCTCAAAACCATGTCCATTGAGTCAGTAATGTCATCCAACCTTCTCATCCTCTGTCATCCCCTTTTCCTCCCCGCTTCAATCTTTCCCAGCATCAGGGTCTTTTCCAATGAGTCAGGTCTTTGCATCAAGTGGCCAAAGTATTGGAGCTTCAGCTTCAGCATCAGTCCTTCCAATGAATATTCAGGACTGATTTCCTTTAGGATTGACTGGTATGATCTCCTTGCTATCCAGAGGATTTTCAAGGGTCTTCTCCCAACACCACAGTTCAAAAGCACCAATTCTTCAGCATTCAGCTTTCTTTATGGTCCAACTTTCACATCCACACATTTCTACTGGAAAAACCATAGCTTTGACTAGACAGACATTTGTCGGCAAAGTAATGTCTGCCATACTAATCCTGGAACACCTAAACCCAGATCTATTCTATATGGCAGAGAAATAAATTTATACCTTATTAAACAATTGTCATTATGATTTATCTGTTATATGAAGTTCAACCTATTCCTAACTGATTCAGGAACATTACCAGAAAAGAGATGCGAAGGACTTTTATATTCAAATTTTAGCAGACAAATATGACTCAGTGATAATTGAGAAAGAAAGCAAAGAAGAAATGTAGATCTTAGGGAATAGCATAAAATGGAGGATAAAAAATGAAGGCAGGAACTGATTTTGAATGAGTTATATTAGAAGGTCACTGCAAAGTCCTTTAGTATCAGTATAACGGAGGAGAGAGCATAGAAGAATAATCTCTAGAATTTCAATCTATTAAATACATTAAGATGAAAAAGGAACCATACTTAAATTCACCACTTTAAATTCTCTACAGTCCAGGGGGTTACAAAGAGTCTGACATGGCGGAGCAACTAAGCACAGCCTATGTATGGATATGAGAGGTGGACCATAAAGAAAGCTGAGCACCGAAGAATTGAAGAATTGATGCTTTTGAACTGTGGTGTTGGAGAAGACTCTTGAGAGTCCCTTGGACTGCAAGGAGATCAAACCAGTCAACCTTAAAGGAAATCAGTTCTGAACATTCTTTGGAAGGACTGATGCTGAAGCTGAAGCTCCAATAATTTGGCCACCTGATGTGAAGAACTTACTCACTGGAAAAGACCCTGATGCTGCGAAAGATTGAAGGCAGGAGAAGAAGGGAGCGACGGAGAATGAGATGGTTGGATAGACATGATTTTGAGCAAGCTCTGGGAGTTGGTGATGGACAGGGAAGCCTGGCGTGCTTCAATCCATGGGTTGCAAAGAGTAGGACATGAATGAGCAACTGAACTAACTGAACATACTTTAAAGTGGGTATAGTAGACTATGAGCATTATTCCTTTTGTCTACCCAGGTAATTACTTCCCCCCACCCCTTTCTTCAGATTCCTTTGGGAACTGCTCCTTGACTCTATCTGTTACTACTGGGGCTGCTGATCATAGGGGTGGGAACATAGGACCTGAAATTGAGATACAGACAATAAGAGAGAGCTCTTTATTTCCTCCAACATCAATTGCTTAACCACGAGGATGTGAGTCTGAAGCCTCTGATTTCGGTATTTGTTTGCCACTAGGAGAAAATCTATTTGAAGAATAAAATTAAGCAAACCAAGAGATGGATAAAGTCTTGACAGTGGTATTTGAGTCTCTGGTGGCAGTCTTTCCTTAAGATCTACCCTGGGACTTCTCAATTATATAAGCCAATAAATCTTTTTGAAAGTGAGTAAGTGAAAGTGAAAGTCATTCAGTTATGTATGATTCTTTGTGACTCCATGGACCGCAGTCCACCAGGCTCCTCTCACCATGGAATTCTCCAGGCAAGAATACTGGAGTGGGTAGCCATTCTCTTCTCCAGGGGATCTTCCCAAGCCAGGGATCAAACCTGGGTCCCCTGCATTGAAGTCAGATTCTTTACCTTCTAAACCATCAGGGAAGTCCAATAAATCCTTTTAGGGGTTCAGTTTCTCTCATTGCAACCAGAAGTGTCCCAAGCATAGTACAAAAGATCTAGAAGATAATACTGTCTCTATTTTGAGTCCTACAAAGAAAGAGTAATTTGGAAAAACGTAATTCCCTCTCTTCCTAGCAGGGAAGTAGAAAGGATATTTGGGCATCAATTCATAAAATATGAAGCACTAAAAAAAAGTTCAAAAAGTAGATTAGTTTTAAAAGTAAAGGAAATGCATCTTCTCTAAGCATCAAAGGAACTAGGCTTGCGAAAAATTGTGAAGTTAACAATTGCTTGAATAAGTCAAAAGCAGAAGTAAAGACTTAGATTTAAGCTATACCATAGGAAATTCATGTCTGATATAAGAATTTCCTGGGCCTCCCATGTGGCACTAGTGGTAAAGAACCCACCTGCCAGTGCAGGAGACAAAAGGGACTCAGGTTCAATCCCTGGGTTGGGAAGATCCACTGGAGGACGGCATGGCAATCCATTCCAGTATTCTTGCCTAGAGAATCCCATGGACAGAGGAGCCTGGTGGGTTACAGTCCATAGAGTTGCAAAGCGTCAAACATGACTGGAGCGACTTAGCACACAGCACATAGGAAATTCATGTTTGATATAAGAATTTCCTAGTAGAAAATAAATAACTGAATGTTTCATAAAATTAACTTTTTTAAAAAAGATTAGAATCTGGCTTGCTTGACATAGTATAAAGTTTAAGTAACACTGTCATAAAAGTAAAGAATCAGACGCAACTGAAGTGACTTAGCACAGCACAAAAAGTAAAGGCATCCATTCTAGTCATGTCAGCCATTATCTATCTACAGGATCTTAAGTTCTCTGTACCCCTGGTTTTTCACCTCTAACACAAGCATCTCTTTCACCTCTAAAATTGTGACTGAGCATTCAAAGCTCATTTTGGTCTCACAATTACATTTTTGTAAACTACCAACATACATGCACTTAGAAAAGTATGACAAATAAGCAGGATAGATTTCAAATCATTAATTTGAGAATAATACTGAGTAGAATTTGGTGATGTTCATTTTAAAAATTATTTTTCCAACTACATTATGCACTTCATTTTTTTATTGTCATGTAGTCTTAAATCTACTAACTCTACAAACTAACTCTCTTTTCAACTTCAGATACATATCTAGGAATCCATTCATAACTTGGGACCACTTTTTAAAAAGTTTTCATTGTAGTAAAATATACAACATGAAATTTACCATTTTAACCATTTTAATTTTTTAATTGTGGTGAAAAATACATAAAATTTACCATCTGAACCATATTTAATTGTACAGTGCCAGTGGCATTAAGTACACTTACACTGTTGCACAACCATCCATCTAGAACTCTTTTCACCTTGCAAAACTGATATTCCATTGTAATAATATTCCATTTTACTTATAGAACATATTTTGCCTATCCATTCATCTATTGATGGACATTTGGTTTGTTTCTACCTTCTGGCTATTGTGAAATAATGCTGTTATGAACACTATTGTAAAAGTATCTGTTCAAGTCCCTGTCTCCAATTATTTTGGGACTATACCCAGAAACAGAATTTCTGAATCATATGGTAATTCCAAATTTAATTTTTCTGAGGAACCACCACATTGTTTTTCACAGCAGCTGCACCGTTTTATATTCCAATCATCAATGCACAAGGGCTCCAGCTTGGGAATACTTTTATACATTAAAATATTAATTATTTTTAAAATAATATACAGTGCTTCCAAAACAAACATTGAAATGATCATCTAAAACACCACCATGCTAATATAACTATCATTTTTAAAATCTAAGTGTTTTCTCACTTGTATATTTGTACAGAATTACACTTTACATAACTTTTGTTTTCACATTATAAATCTAAGCATTTTCCATTTTAGAGCACAATTAGCATTTTAATGTTTGAATTATATTAAACTAAAGAGAAATATTTTGTTAATCATACCTTTGAATATTCAAATTGTTTCCAATTTTGTATCACAAGAAATATGCAATAAACACATACAGATATAAATCCTTTTTCTTCTGTTGAATATTTTCCATGCTGCTGCTGCTGCTAAGTCGCTTCAGTCATGTCCAACTCTGTGCGACCCCATAGATGGCAGACCACCAGGCTCCCCCATCCCTGGGATTCTCCAGGCAAGAACACTGGAGTGGGTTGCCATTGCCTTCTCCAATACATGAAGGTGAAAAGTGAAAGAGAAGTCGCTCAGTCGTGTCCGACTCTGTGCGACCCCACCAGGCTCCCCGTCCATGGGATTTTCCAGGCAAGAGTACTGGAGTGGGGTGCCATTGCCTTCTCTGGAATATTTTCCATAGGAAGGTATTAATCAGCTAAAAGTTATGTACTTTTTATAGAAGTGTTGATAAATATCACTAATTATTTTTTTACAAGGGGATTATATACTTTTTCATTACACCAGCACTCTCAACAGAAGGAGCTGTGATGGGTGGTATTGTTATCCTTCTTTGTATCATTAATTCTCTAAGATTTATCACCTTATAAACACATAATACATGTTTACTAATGGCTTTCATGAATAAATAAATGAGAATGCCATTTAATTGAATCCTATCACTGAATCTTATGTTGTTTGGTAATTTAAGAGAAACCCCTTGTGGCTCAGCTGGCAAAGAATCTGCCTGCAGGATGCAGCATGCTTGGGGCTGGTGCATGGGGATGACCCAGAAAGATGTTATGGGGAGGGAGGTGGGAGGGGGGTTCATGTTTGGGAATGCATGTAAGAATTAAAGATTTTAAAATTTAAAAAATAAAAAACTAAAAAAAAAAATAAATAAATAAAATAAAATAAAATATTAAAAAAAAAAAAAAAGAATCTGCCTGCAATGTGGGAAACCTGGGTTCCCTCCCTGGGTTGGGAAGATCCCCTGGAGAAGGGAAAGGCTACCCATTCCAGTATTTTGGCCTGGAGAATTCCATGGACTATATAGTCCATGGGCTCGCAAAGAGTTGGACACGATTGAGCGACTTTCACTTTACACTAGTACATTTTGGACTGGTTTAAACTATTTTAACAATGGCACCCCACTCCAGTACTCTTGCCTGGATAATCCCATGGACGGAGGAGCCTGGTAGGCTACAGTCCATGGGGTCGCTGAGAGTTGGACACGATTCAGTGACTTCACTTTCACTTTTCACTTTCATGCATTGGAGAGGGAAATGGCAACCCACTCCGGTGTTCTTGCCTGGAGAATCCCAGGGACGGGGGAGCCTGGTGGGCTGCTGTCTGTGAGGTCGCACAGAGTCGGACACGACTGAAGCGACTTAGCAGCAGCAGCAGCAGCAACACAATTAAAAATTCGGCCTTCAAGTCAGGAGGTCCATAAAAAAAATGACAATATGTAGGCCTTCTTGGCATTTAAACATTTTTCTATGCATTTCCAATATGTAAGTCTTCTTGGTATTTAAACATTTTCCTATACATTTCTAAATGTAATATAATTCCACTCAATTATAACCTTTCTTTTCTAAACATAAAATATTATTGTGGGACCACTTTCCTAACTTCCCACAGTTTATGGTGTTAGGTAGAAATAGATTCTATTTCAGCATTTATGTATAAGAAAATGAAATAGTATCAGCCACACTCAACTTATCATGACCGAAATGTAACTGGCTCTAAGTTTTGTTTGTTCTTTTGCCTTGTGAATTTTCTATTGAGTAAACGGTTGAGTCCTTTGACATTAAATGATGCTTCTTTCTATCTTTCTATTTGCAAAACTGACTAGAGCAAAAAAGGATCTGCACATAGTAAGTATCAATAAATATTCTGGTATATTTATTATGCTATATATTTTCTACTTGATCTAACTGAGAATAGTTTAAAAGAATCAAGATAAAAATAAATTATATATGCATTAAAAAATACATGACAAAGATCCCCTCTTTATGTTAAAGTAGTAGAATAAAATTATCAGATGAAAAGGAAGCTTTAAACTCTCCTGACGCTCAAGGTAGTATTCAATTCTTCTTCATAGACTGTAAATTATAATGGGAATGTTACTAGAACTGTCAAATTCTTCCTAAAGCAATCATCAAGCTAATCAACATAGACAATCACCCTTTTCATTTCTATAGCAATAAGAAAATGTTAAGCAATATCTTTTGACTATCTTGAAAATTGCTTAGTTGGAGACTTTATTTTTAAATGCAATAAGCCTGAAATATTTAATGTAATTTGCAATACAACCTAGAGAAAGAATGAAACATTTGGTAAATTTTTCCTAATTGTTTCTGATTGCTGCCTGGGTAGCTCCAGCACTTCTCCTTCTTGACAATCACCTCTGAGGATTTCAAATCTTTTGACCACTGCTTTTAATCAAAGAGGCTAAACATAAAATAATTGGACTATTATGTGGCAAAAATCCTAACAACACTGGCTTTCACATTTTTATTTAATTGACCTTAAAGAGATATTCCTCAGAAAGTAAATTGTTGGCACTTAATGAACTCTGATAAAGGTGACATGTTACCCGATGTTAACATTGACAGAAATCTCTCTTTTAGGAAAAGTGGTCAATAATGAAGTTTTCCAATGATAATTTAGTTTAGTTTTCCAATGATAACTATGTTTGCTTAGGTCTGCTTAACAATAAATAAAACTTGCTCTTTTGTTAAAGTATTGTTACCTACAAAACTCATATAGCTTAAAACAAAATGCACACACAAAATTATGATCGCCTGTCTTTATTTCCACCCATACCATGAGACTTTTAACACATAAATAACACAAAAGCAGAAATACAGAATTAAATGGAAATTTAAGAGATGCAGCCCAATCTCTTAAAAGGAAGAAAGTGAAGTCTGGAGAGTTTATATGACTTGTTCAATGTCAAGTTATTGAGTTTCTCGCAGAGAGTGAATTATAATTCAGATCTCATTATTTCTGATTAAATATGCTTTCTATAGTTCATGAAAATCACTGGCCTTGCCCTTCACACTAAGAGCACTGTTTTTTTAATTTTCCACTATTTTAATCTGTAATACAGTTCCCACATCCATTTATCCAACATGGAAGAAGAAAGCAGATATTGAGTTCATGCTTTGGTAAGGAGCAAGGAAAATATTGCTTTAGTAAATGGAGGTTATGAAGAGGGCAAAATATTTCAGAATGTTGTCAGGTAGAGCTGCTTTTATTTCTGAATAGGAGTCATACTCTGGTAGTAGGCAGTAATGGATGGAATATTGGTGCTATAATTGAAAGGAGGAGAAAACCAGCTTAAGACCCTCCTCATTGTTCTTAAAGACTGTTCAGTCTAATAAGGCAAACCTATTCACTGCATGCATCAGGAGAAACAGGAATAAATTCTCCTTCTGAAAGAATCCATATTACCTTCAGGTTTGTATTTTGTATGTACTATAATTTTAAAGAAAATGTATACTGGAGAAAAGAGACATATATGAACAAAGGAAGTCTTTATAGAGTAAATGTAACTTTGGGCATATCAACATACAGAAACAAGTGGCCAAGGGATCCTGGATTGTGGAATTCAGAGTGGATGCCTCTACACTAACTGGGCCATTTAGGGGAAAAAAAAGTTTCATTTAATTTTTTTTAATAGAGAGTATGAGTATTTGCTTGGTTTTACTACATGTGTTAAGAAGGGCATGGTGAAGGTGAAGGTGAAGGTGAAGTTGCTCAGTTGTGTCCGACTCTGCGACCCTGTGGACTGTAACCTACTAGGCTTCTCCGTCCATGGGATTCTCCAGGCAAGAATACTGGAGTGGGTTGCCATTTCCTTCTCCAGGGAATCTTCCCGACCCAGGGATCGAACCCGGGTCTCCCGCATTGGAGGCAGACACTTTAACCTCTGAGCCACCAGGGAAGCCCATATATGCATTTAAAAGAAAGCTTATCTCTAAAATTTTATTCATTATTGTTGCCTGGAGAAAAATTTATAAGGAAAAAAATCCATGATCTAGCTTTATATAAAAACCACAAATAAAAATGATTGTTCCTTAATAAATGGTTATTTCCACAAGTAAATGCATCTCTTTCTTGCATGCTGCTCTTTACTAATGTAGACATTTCTCACTAATTACCAAGTCTTTTAGGAGAAAAATTTCTATGTAAAAACATGAATCTAGTATTTGGCTTGAGAATTATAGGCAGAATTTTTTAATAATTGTTTTGATATTCATTTCTATACACTTGGTTTTCATTTAAACCAACAACCTAAAAAGCAGATTGAAAAATATATTAATGATTAGCATAAATTTTATTAAAAATTGTTATGTTTAAAATAATATTGCTAAAGACAACCCATATGAAAGTTTCTTCCATTAATACCTAGTCATTGCTGGTTCAATAAAATAGGATTTCCATGTATTTTATTTTATAAGTTATATACAACATATATTTTTGATATATAAGTATTTTATATATATCTGTATGTATACACTAATTAATATGTGTATATTTCATATATATACTAAAATCAGGATTTTATATCTAACATTAGAAAGAAATCCTAATAATCTTGAGCATGTATCCTAAATTCAGTAAATGTTCTCATTTAGCATAAAATGAACTAACTAAGGATTCCTATTGATATAACACCAAAATGGTCAATATTCTAGGCTGTCTCTGGTTATCAGATCTCAAAATTTACCAGTATACCAAATGACTTATTGTAACTTTTAACTGTAATATAACACTAAAAACTAACATAGCTTTTCTCCCTATGAAAGCATCATTGTTGTAATTTATTCACAGAAACTAGTAACTATATTTTTAAATTATTATCTGGATAAAAGTGTTATTATAAAAACAAAAATCCACTGTGCCAGTTTTCTAGTTATATAGCAGGTTGATGGGTTTGAGGGAGGGTAGAGTGGGTATTTTTGATTGTCAATTTATTTTTGTTTGCTGGCTATTAAGATTATCAAAGCTATACATATTGATAAAAAATATATTACCAGCACAAGAGTAATGGTAAAAAGTAAAAGTCCCTTTCCTATCAAACACCAGTTAGCCTCTTTAGAGGTTGAATTCTATCAGTTTCCTAATGTGTCTATTAAAGGTAAGTATATACAAAGCATGCTCATGCATACATTTAGTTTTTATATAAGATCACAATAATTTAAAAAATTTTTACTTAGTAGAAGTTGGACATGCCAAAAATGTACATTCTTTTAAATTTATTTAAAATTATCTCCTACTTAAGAATGTTTTGCATTTTGCTATTGCAAATGTTCTAAGGATATCTTTGTACAAATATCATTACATACTTAGGTGAGATGTCTGTAAAGGAAGATATCTGTAAGATATTTCTATAGATAAAACTTCTATCAAAGGGAATTGCATTTAAAATTTTGCTTGATAGAGCAAAGTCTCATATGTACCTCTAAATGCCATCCCACCAAAGTTGATTATTGCTGATATTACTTCCCCTTAATTATTTATCTGTGAGTAACCTCCAATTTTCATGTTTTAAATATTAAGAGGGCATATTTTAAACCTGAAGAGGGCATCACAATGCAAGCTCTAGGAAGTAATTCTAACCAGTGGACATTTCCATTCAACAGCAATAGTATCATGAGTCTGGAGACACTATGACAGAGTATATTACCTTTACACAAATTATACCCAACTCTCCCCCACTGTCACATTCTTACTTAATTACAACTTCAAATGGAAATTTTATCAGAGAATTTATTTACTGCATTTCCTTATACTATATTCATTCTGCTGCTGCTGCTGCTGCTAAGTTGCTTCAGTCGTGTCCAACTCTATGCGACCCATAGACAGCAGCCCACCAGGCTCCCCCATCGCTGGGATTCTCCAGGCAAGAACACGAGTGGGTTGCCATTTCCTTCTCCAATGCGTAAAAGTGAAAAGTGAAAGTGAAGTCGCTCAGCCGTGTCCGACTCTTAGCGACCCCATGGACTGCAGCCCACCAGGCTCCTCCATCCATGGGATTTTCCAGGCAAGAGTACTGGAGTGGGGTGCCATTGCCTTCTCCAATATTCATTCTAGGAAACTGAAAATAATGTTGACAAAATTCTAAGCAATTGGTTCACTTATAAGCAAAAAAGTTAGCAGGCAAATCCCAGGAAAAGGACACTGTTCAAGGCTACCAACTTCAGTTCTAGCTTTAGATATTAATATTACTAATAAGACACTGTAATTGCTGGTAAAACTGTCAACAGTATGTTAACATTCCAAATTTAATACAGGAGACCAGGGCTAAAGATTTTGAAATCTGCACAGTCAACTCTTAATTATATATGTCAAACTGAAGGAAAATCATTATTAATTCATGTGACATGTAATTTAATTTTCATAAAGAGTAAAATCATAAATATGCCCATCAATATTTAAACAGAGTTTGGTTACTCTTAAAATTTGATCTTTCAGTGAAGTTATATTCACAAACTTTTACAAAAACTAACAACTTGAAAACACTTTTATATACTTCAATTTAGTGACTTTTCAGGCTACCAAAAATTATTCTCTTTTTAAATGACTCTAAGGTACCAGGTGAGCTATTTCAAATTCTGAAAGATGATGCTGTGAAAGTGCTGCCCTCAATATGCCAGCAAATTTGGAAAACTCAGCAGTGGACACAGGACTGGAAAAGGTCAGTTTTCATTCCAATCCCAAAGAAAGGCAATACCAAAGAATGCTCAAACTACTGCACTCATCTCACACGCTAGTAAAGTACTGCTCAAAATTCTCCAAGCCAGGCTTCAGCAATACGTGAACCGTGAACTTCCTGATGTTCAAGCTGGTTTTAGAAAAGGCAGAGGAACCAGAGATCAAATTGCCAACACCTACTGGATCATCTAAAAAGCAAGAGAGTTCCAGAAAAACATCTATTTCTGCTTTATTGAGTAGGCCAAAGCCTTTGACTGTGTGGATCACAATAAAGTGTGGAAAATTCTGAAAGAGATGGGAATACCAGACCACCTGACCTGCCTCTTGAGAAATCTGTGTGCAGGTCAGGAAGCAACAGTTAGAACTGGACATGGAACAACAGACTGGTTCCAAATAGGAAAAGGAGTATGTCAAGGCTGTATATTGTCATCCTGCTTATTTAACTTATATGCAGAGTACATCATGAGAAACGCTGGGCAGGAAGAAGCATAAGCTGGCATCAAGATTGCTGGGAGAAATATCAATAACCTCAGATATGCAGATGACACCACCCTTATAGCAGATGGTGAAAAAGCCTCTTGATGAAAGTGAAAGTGGAGAATGAAAAAGTTGGCTTAAAGCTCAACATTGAGAAAACGAAGATCATGCCATCTGGTCCCATCACTTCATGGGAAATAGATGGGGAAACAGGGGAAACAGTGTCAGACTTTATTTTTGGGTCTCCAAAGTCACTGCAGATGGTGACTGCAGCCATGAAATTAAAAGACACTTACTCCTTGGAAGAAAAGTTACAACCAACCTAGATAGCATGTTGAAAAGCAGAGACACTACTTTGCCAACAAAGGTCCATCTAGTCAAGGCTATGGTTTTTCCTGTGGTCAGGTATGGATGTGAGAAATGGACTGTGAAAAAAGCTGAGCACTGAAGAATTGATGCTTTTGAACTGTGGTGTTGGAGAAGACTTCTCAGAGTCCCTTGGACTGCAAGGAGATCCAAACAGTCCATTCTGAAGGAGATCAACCCTGGGATTTCTTTGGAAGGAATGATGTTAAAGCTGAAACTCCAGTACTTTGGCCACCTCATGGGAAGAGTTGACTCATTGGAAAAGACTTTGATGCTGGGAGGGATTGGGGGCAGGAGGAGAAGGGGACAATAGAGGATGAGATGGCTGGATGGCATCACTGACTCAATGGATGTGAGTCTGAGTGAATTCTGGGAGTTGGTGATGGACAGGGAGGCCTGGCATGCTGCGGTTCATGGGGTTGCAGAGAGTTCGACACGACTGAGCGACTGAACTGAACTGAAAGTAAGTTCCAGTGGTGATAACTTTTAAAAATAATATTAATTGAAAAGTTCTAAAATTTTAAAAATCTAAGCTGAAGTTACTGATTGAAATAATTAAATTTAAAAACTGCATAATAAAATTCAAAATTCTTCATCAAAATCAAAACCTGAGAAACTATCTATTCACTCTACATTTCTCACAGGAATTACTGTAAGGTTTTCAGAACTATAATTTAAAATGCATTGTCTTTTATAACAAAGTATAAAACCAATTAATGGCAAAGCTATGAATACATACTATTTGATGATTCTACTTATACTTATGTGGTCTGAGATTTTTTTCTATAACAAAGGAAGTTTCGGTCAGTTCAGTTCAGTTCAGTTCAGTCACTCAGTCGTGTCAGACTCTTTGCGACCCCATGAATCGCAGCACGCCAGGCCTCCCTGTCCATCACAATCTCCAGGAGTTCACTCAGACTCACGTCCATCGAGTCCGTGATGCCATCCAGCCATCTCATCCTCTGTTGTCCCCTTCTCCTCCTGCCCCCAATCCCTCCCAGCATCAGAGTCTTTTCCAATGAGTCAACTCTTCGCATGAGGTGGCCAAAGTACTGGAGCTTCAGCATCATTCCTTCCAAAGAAATCCCAGGGCTGATCTCCTTCAGAATGGACTGGTTGGATCTCCTTGCAGTCCAAGGGACTCTCAAGAGTCTTCTCCAACACCACAGTTCAAAAGCATCAATTCTTCGGCGCTCAGCCTTCTTCACAGTCCAACTCTCACATCCATACATGACCACAGGAAAATCCATAGCCTTGACTAGATGGACCTTAGTCGGCAAAGTAATGTCTCTGCTTTTTAAGATGCTGTCTAGGGTGGTCATAGCTTTTCTTCTAGGGAGCAAGTGTCTTTTAATTTCATGGCTCCAGTTACCATCTGCAGTAATTGTGGAGCCCCCCAAAATAAAGTCTCTTACCATCTATTTGCCATGAAGTGATGGGACCGGAAGCCATGATCTTCATTTTCTGAATGTTGAGTTTTAAGCCAACTTTTTCATTCTCTTCTTTCACTTTCATCAAGAGGCTTTTTAGCTCCTCTTCACTTTCTGCCATAAGGGTGGTGTCATCTGTATATCTGAGGTTATTGATATTTCTGGCAATCTTGATTCCAGCTTGTGTTTCTTCCAGTCCAGCGTTTCTCATGATGTACTCTGCATATAAGTTAAATAAACAGGGTGACAATATACAGCCTTGATGTACTCCTCCTCCTATTTGGAACCAGTCTGTTGTTCCATGTCCAGTTCTAACTGTTGCTTCTTGACCTGCATTCAGATTTCTCAAGAGGCAGGTTAGGTGGTCTGGTATTCCCATCTCTTTCAGAATTTTCCACACTTTATTGTGATCCACACAGTCAAAGTCTTTGGCATAGTCAATAAAGCACAAATAGATGTTTTTCTGGAACTCTCTTGCTTTTTCCATGATCCAGCGGATATTGGCAATTTGATCTCTGGTTCCTCTGCCTTTTCTAAAACCAGCTTGAACATCAGGGAGTTCATGGTTCACGTATTGCAAAGCCTGGCTTGGAGAATTTTGAGCATTACTTTACTAGCCATGTGAGATGAGTGCAATTGTGTGGCAGTTTGAGCATTCTTTGACATTGCCTTTCTTTGGGATTGGAATGAAAACTGACCTTTTCCAGTCCTGTGTCCACTGCTGAGTTTTCCAAATTTGCTGGCATATTGAGTGCAGCACTTTCACAGCATCATCTTTCAGGATTTGAAACAGCTCGACTGGAATTCCATCACCTCCACTAGCTTTGTTCGTAGTGATGCTTTCTAAGGCCCACTTGACTTCACATTCCAGGATGTCTGGCTCTCGGTGAGTGATTATACCATCGTGATTATCTTGGTTGTGAAGATCTTTTTTGTACAGTTCTTCCATGTATTCTTGCCTCTTCTTAATATCTTCTGCTTCTGTTAGGTCCATACCATATCTGTGTTTTATCAAGCCCATCTTTGCATGAAGTGTATCTTTCCCTTTCTCCTTTGCCTTTCCCTTCTCTTCTTTTCTCAGCTATTTGTAAGTCTCCTCAGACAACCATTTTCTGTTTTTGCATTTCTTTTTCTTGGGGGATGGTCTCAATCACTGCCTTCTGTACAATGTCACGAATTGTATCCATAGTTCTTCAGGCACTCTATCAGATCTAATCCCTTGAATCTATTTGTCACTTCCACTGTATAATCATAAGGGATTTGATTTAGGTCATACCTGAATGGTCTAGTGGTTTTCCCTACTTTCTTCAATTTAAGTCTGAATTTGGCATAAGGAGTTCATGATCTGAGCCACAGTCAGCTCTGGGTTCAAGGTAGGTAGTAAGTTAAATAACAAGTTTTGTTTATATAGATTTCTCTGCCTGTCTTTAGTGATAAGGATGTCTTTCTACTTTCTAGTACAGGTAGGGTACCTTTCACATGGGACCTTTAGTTCCTGGTTTCAGGGACACTGAGAGGAGCTTCAAAGGTCCCTCTGGCACCCACCATTCCTTTAGTAACTTTAATTCAAAATAATCAATATTATTATTGAGGCATATTTTGAGGTGGCTTGCCCAAGGTCCAAGTAGTTTTAACTCAGGTTTCTGGATCACAGAGCATCTACTCTTTACCACTCTATACTGACTTCCTAGGAGTAGCTGATATGCTTCAAAGATGCTTAATGTGGTACCATGACCCATGATGACTGAAGTTATATCTTCCCAGAAGACTGGAAAAGATTAGGGATGAAACAAATACACGCTTCCTCTTCACAACAAACTAGGAAATGTTCTATTTTCAAATTATATCCTTGAAAGCAAGTATGTATGTATGTTATTCAAATGGGAACTGAGTTCTTGCCCTCAGATCCGAAGAAGGAAATCCACAAACACTCACAGTAGCAAGTGAATAGGATTTTTTAAAGAGAAAGAAAGTACAAAGCTCTCAGCATAGACATTGAGAGGGGGTAAAGAGTTCCCCACAAGGCCAGACTTACAGTAGTTTTTATATCCTTCCTTAAATCATGTTATTTCTAACCAATCAAGTTAAAGGTCAAGATACTTAACAAGTTTGTGACTTCTCTTTATCCTCCAATGGGGAAACAATGGAAACAGTGACAGATTTTTTTTTGGGGGGGTGGGGGTGTGGGCTCCAAAATCACTGCAGATGATGACTGCAGCCATGAAATTAAAAGACACTTACTCCTTGGAAGAAAAGCTGTGACCAACCTAGGCAGCATATTAAAAAGCAGAGATATTACTTTATTTACAAAGGTCCTATAGTCAAAGCTATGGTTTTTCCAGTAGTCATGTATGGATGTTAAGAGTTGTACCATAAAGAAAGCTGAGTACCAAAGAATTGATGTTTTTGAGCTGTGGTGCTGGAGAAGACTCCTGAGAGTTGCTTGGACTGCAAGGAGATCCAACCAGTTAGTCCTAATGGAAATCAGTCCTGAATAATCATTGGAAGCACTGATGCTGAAGCTGAAACTCCAATACTTTGGCTACCTGATGAGAACAACTGACTCACTGGAAAAGACCCTAATGCTGGGAAAGATTTAAGGCAGGATGAGAAAGATAAAACAGAGGATGAGATGGTTGGACGACATCACCGAGTCAACAGACATGAGTTTGGGCAAGCTCTGGAAGTTTGTGAGAGACCAGGAAGCCTGTTGCGCTGCAATCCATGGAGTGGCGAAGAGTCATACAGGACTGAGCAACTTAACTGATCCTTGGATTAAGTCACCTCTCTTTTTCACGCCCCCTGGCCATTTTGCAATGGGCCAGATGTATGGGTTTAAGATAAGGATCACCAGTTGTTTTTGCCTCAGACATATGGAACAGAAGCTAATTACTGCGCTCCCTTGTGACTCAGCTACTAAAGAATCTGCCTGCAATGTGGGAGACCTGGTTTCCGATCCCTGGGTTGGGAAGGTTCCCTGGAGAAGGAAACTGGCTACCCACTCTAGTATTCTGGCCTGGAGAATTCCATGGATGGTATAGTCCATGGGGTTGCAGAGTCCAACACAACTGAGTGACTTTTACTTTCACTTTCCCTGGATCTGGGTGCTGATAATTGATCAGACCAAAGACACATTCCAGAAATTCAGGACAATGTAGCAAGACGTTTACTGAAAAAAAGTCCAGAGGTCTCAGAGTTCTACACTGACTGCCTAGTAATTTCTACCTCATTATCGCCATGGATGGTGCAAAGGGTTTTCTTCCACATGGTTTCAATAAACTACACTATTCCTCTGGATAGATTTGTATCTTCTTTTTTATTAGCCTTGGCTTTCTTTTCAGTTCAGTCGCTCAGTCTGTCCGACTTTGCCACTCCATGGACTGCAGGCACACCAGGCTTTCCCATCCATCACCAACTCCCGAGCTTGTTCAAACTCATGTCCATGGAGTTGGTGATGCCATCCAAACATCTCGTCTTCTGTCCTCTCCTCCTCTTGCCTTCAATCAATCTTTCCCAGCATCAGGGTGTTTTCCAATGAGTCAGGTTGCTTTCTTTAAATTAACACCAAAAGGTTTCCCCCATTATGGTCGGAAATCCTAAGTACTTAAGAACTAAGCCATTACTTTCAGTAAAACCAAGAAAGAAACTAAAAAGGATGCATTCATAGTTCTGAGATAAGGAGATCCAAACAGACAGTCCTTAAGCCAATCAAGTCTCTGTGTATGCAAAACTGATGATCAATGCGGGCGGGGGAGGAAGGAGACAAGGCTATCTAGATACCTACAAATTGGCTTTAAGTTCACCTCTAAATCCTTAAGAGACCAATTTAAAGAGCTCTTGCATCTTGGGAGGTGTCCAAAACTTAGGGAAGCAATGAAACTTGGTGGAATATGTAGGCAGTCGATATGGGCATGTTTTAACTTTCAAACTACCAAAACTGGGGACTTCAAGGCCACCCTGTAAAGACTCCCAGACCAAAAATTACTACCACTAATAATAGTCCGCCATTATTTAAAAAATAGCTTTTTTAAAAAGATGGAAGACGGTAACTCTGGCTGACTTTATTAATAAACACCTTGGCGGCATGTTTCACTTATGGGTATTTTGGTTCATAGTATTTAAAATGCAGTCACAAATCCACTCCTGGGCGAAAAATGCAATAAAGGGGCGACAGCGAACACGTATATGTATGAAGTATCACTTAAACGCATTTATTACCGTCAATGTATTGGG
Organism: Ovis canadensis; assembly: GCF_042477335.2. Taxonomy (NCBI): domain Eukaryota; kingdom Metazoa; phylum Chordata; class Mammalia; order Artiodactyla; family Bovidae; genus Ovis; species Ovis canadensis. Next base: position 82,656,268 of record NC_091251.1, read on the forward strand.
TGGCGACGGCCAAAGTGCGGCTGTGGTTAACGTAGGTCGCGGGAACCTGAGCGGCTAGAGGCTCACTACACCCAGACTCGTCAGTCAGACCACTGAGTGCTACACGCTCTCAAAATGGCGCCGGCTCTTAAAATCTCTCTATCAGCCCCAGCGCTCTACTTTCCGGAGGAACGTTGCGTCACCAGGGCAACGACGCTCTTGCGTGGAAGCGCGGCGCGGGTGAAAGTTCAGAGCTAGAGTGACGATCCCCCACTGCCGCTTCTGGGCCCTAGGCGAGGCCCGAGCCCACGCAAGTCCCACAGTCCCGGGTCAGGCGAGCGTTGGCCCAGAGCTGGAACGATCCGAGCGCGCCTCTCCCCGCACTCGGCCTTGCCTGGTCGGGCTGAGGCCCAGATGTAACCGCAGGCCGAGGGGCGGGACGAGCCGAGCGCGCGGCCCGCCCCCGAGGTCCGTTCCGCGCCCGGGGGCGCCTGCAGGAGTTGACGTTAGCCATGGAAACGAGGTGCCGGTCGCCACGCCACCGCGGTGAGCCGGTTGCCGTGGCCGCCACAGTTCCTCTGCCTCGGCGTTCGGACCGCAGGCAGCCTTCCGGCGGGAGCGCGCAGCCCGGGTATACCTGCAAAAGTGCCGTCACCGAATGCCTTCGCTTCGCCTCTTCCCTCAGGTGACTCCAGGTACGTTAGATCCCTGATACCCACCTGGGCAGTTCTTGGCCGCCTTAATTTCCAAGCCTGTGCAGAGTGATGATTGCATTTTTTAAGACGTGAGATGAGCTCTGTCTCGAGTTCATCAATCTGGTGTGCTTTTAACTTTCTTTCGTAAGGCTTCTTTAGACTGTTGAATTTTAGTATTTTATTTCTGAGAGACACTTGTGAAATGGAAAATGGCCCTTTCAGTCTTGGTTTAGGAATGGGCTTGTTATCCAAATAAAGATTACGAACTATGGCCCTTGCTACTGTATTAATTTTCTCCTTTTCTCCACTTTTGCCCTAAATCAGTCAAATCACGGACTCCTGAACAGGAACAACTCTTTCCCCACCGATCTGCACTGTCTCTCCACAGTCCTGTGTTTATCAAGGACCAACATTGACTTCCGTGAAGTCTACTCCACCAGAAGTTACTTATCAGGCCTCTGAATTATTTTTTTCTCTTATTCAGCTGTATAATCTTAGGTGGATTTTTTTCTCATTCCCGCAATTAGGGCAGAGCCCATCCTTTATATTATTGGATGTCTATCATCACCCATGCCAAATCTCCACATCTTTATCATAGCCTCCAAAGCCAGTTAAGATGTTGCCATTTTAGTCGTTTAATTGTTTGGACACCTGACCATCACTTTATTTAATTTCCGACTTAAAGAACTGCCTACTAGTTATTAGCTGCCGCAGCTACTAGTTATTAGCTGCCGCAGAAAGTAGGGGAGGGGGGTGTGACCTTTTCTGTTTCTTTTTCTTTTGTAAGAACTTTATTGAGATTAAAATTCACATTCCATACAATTCAAATTTAAAACATTTTCATCACGCCCCCAAAAAGCTCTGTACCCTTTAGCAGCCATTCTCCGTGCCCTCCAGTCTTCACTGTCCCCACCAGCCCTAGGCAAACCCTAATCTGTTTTCTGTCCTTATAGATTTGCTCTGGACGTTTCAGATAAATGGAATTGTACAGTATGTGGCCTTTTGTGATTGGCTTCTTCCACTTAGCATTCTGTTTTCAGGGTTCATTCATGTTGTATTAATAGCGTGCATCAGTATTTCACTGTTGTTTGTAGTCTTGTTAATATTCCAATGTATGGCTATATCTGGAGAAGGAAATGGCAACCCACTCCAATGTTCTTGCCTGGAGAATCCCATGGACAGAGGAGCTTGGCAGGCTGCAGTCCATGGGGTCGCAAGGAGTCGGATACAACTGAAGCAACTGGGCATGCACCTATGGATATATCATGTTTTATTTCATCTGTTGATGGCCATTTATGTTGTTTCCATTTGGGGCTATTAATAATATTTCTTCTATGAATGTTCATGTACAAATACTTGTATAGGCTAATGTTTTCTTTTCTCATGGGTAAGTACCTAGGAATGAAACTGCTAGGTTATATGGGGGGGGGGCGGTGCGGGTGTGTGTGTGTGTGTGTGTGTGTGTGTCACGCAGTTGTGTCCAACTCCGTGAGACCCCATGGACTGTGGCCTGCCAGGCTTCTCTGTCCATGGAATTCTCCAGGCAAGAATACTGGAGTGGAATATGATAACTCTGTTTAGCCTTTTAAGGAACTGCCAGACTGTTTCCAAAGCAGCTGGACCATTTTACATTATCATTTGAGTGTTCTGATTTCTCTATAACTTTGGCAGTACTTGTTATTGTTTCTCTTTTATATAGCCAGTCAAGTGGATTTGAAGATATTGTGGTTTTGGTTTGCACTTCTCCAATGAGTAGTGTTGTTGAACATCATTTCATATGCTTATGTTGGCCATTTGTGTATTATCTATGGAGAAATGTCTATTCAGATCTTTTGGCCAGTTTTAAATTATTTGTATTTTCATTAAGTTGTAAGACATTTTTCTAGATTGTCATTACAAGTCCCATAACGAATATATAATTTGCAGAAATTTTCTCCCATTCTGTGAATGATTTTTGCATTTTTTCCATTACCTTTTACTTTTTATTTTATTTTACTTTTTTTAAATTGGGTTATAGTTGGTTTATACTGCTGTGTCAGTTTCTGCTGTATAGCATAGTGCATCATCCATACATATACATATGTCTCCTCTTTTTTGGATTTCCTTCCTATTTAGGTCACCATAGAGCACAGAGCAGAGTTCCCTGGGCCATACAGTAGGTTCTCATTTGTTATCTATTTTATATATAGTAGTGTATATAGATGAATCCCAGTCTCCCAATTCATCCTGCCCCCACCCCTGCCTTGTTTTCACTTTCTTGATGGAGAGAACATTTTCTTTTAGACACTTTCCCCTCTTATGTGTGTTTGTCTTATCAAGTAGTCCTACCTGCCATTGCCATGCTGGCTTAGGTAACAAAAGCTTCCTATATTGACATTTGTAGATTTCTCTCAGGCCCACCCTTCTCTGAAAACCCCTTTTCCAAATTTATCCTTCTGTTTCTCAATTCACACACAAAAACCCCCCAGAACTTCCATTTCATATGTCAGTAGCTTGGTGTGATTGAAAAACTCTTCAATGTAGGTCATTTTGTTTCTTTTCCTAACATGAAGTTTGTTTGTTTTTTTAATTGAAGGATAATTGCTTTACAGAATTCAAATCTCAACATGAATCAGCCATAGGTATACATATATCCCCTCCCTTTTCAACCTCCCTCCCATCTGCCTCCCCATCTCACCCCTCTAGGTTGATACAGAGCCCCTGAGCCTCTGTTTGAGTTTCCTGAGCCATATAGCAAATTCCCGTTGGCTATCTGTTTTACATATGGTAATGTAAGTTTCCATCTTATTCTTTCCATACATCTCACCCTCTCCTCTCTCCTCATGTCCATAAGCCTATTCTCTGTTTCTCCATTGCTGTCCTGAAAATAAATTCTTCAGAACCATTTTTCTAGATTCTGTATATGTGCGTTAGAATACAATATTTATCTTTCTCTTTCTGACTCACTTCACTCTGTATAATAGGTTCTAGGTTCATCCACCTCATCAGAACTGACTCAAATGCATTCCTTTTTATGGCTGAGTAATATTCCATTGTGTATATGTACCACAACTTCTTCATTCATCTATCAATGGGCATCTAGGTTGCTTCCATATTCTAGCTATTGTAAATAGTGCTGTAGTGAACAATGGGATACATGTGTCTTTTTTAATCCTGGTTTCCTCAGGGTATATGCCTAGGAGTGGGATTGCTGGGTCATATGGTGATTTTATTCCTAGTTTTTAAGGAATCTCCATACCGTCTTCCATAGTGGCTGTATCAGTTTACATTTCAACCAACAGTGCAAGAGTGTTCCCTTTTCTCCACACCCTCTCCAGCATTTATTGTTTGTAGACTTTTTGGTGATGGCCATTATGACCAGTTTGAGGTGATATCTCATTGTGGTTTTGATTTGCATTTCTCTAATAATGAGCAGTGCTGAGCATCTTTTCCTGTGTTTGTTAGCCATCTGTATGTCTCCTTTGGAGAAATGTCTGTTTAGGTCTTTTTCTCACTTTTTGATTGGGTTGTTTGTTTTTCTGGCATTGAGTTGTATGAGCTGCTTGTATATTTTGGAAATTAATCCTTTGTCAGTTGTTTCATTTGCTGTTATTGTCTCCCATTCCAAGGGTTGTCTTTTCACCTTGCTTATAGTTTCCTTTACTGTGCAAAAGCTTTTAATGTTTAATCAGGTCCCACTTGTTTACTTTTGTTTTTATTTCCATTACTCTAGGAGGTGGGTTATAGAGGATCTTGCTTTGATTTATGTCATCAAGTGTTCTGCCTATGTTTTCCTCTAGGAGTTTTATAGTTTCTGCCCTTACCTTTAGGTCATTAATCCATTTCGAGTTATCTTTGTGTATGGTGTTAGGAAGTGTTTTAATTTCATTCTTTTACATGTAGCTGTCCAGTTTTCCCAGCACCATTTATTTAAGAGGCTGTCTGCCCCATTGTATCTTCTTGCCTCCTTTGTCAAAAATAAGGTACCTATAGGTGCATGGGTTTATTTCTGGGCTTTCTATCTTGTTCCATTGGTCTATATTTCTGTTTTTGTGCCAGTACCGTACTGTCTTGATGACTGTAGCTTTGTAGTATAATCTGAAGTCAGGAAGGTGGATTCCTCCAGCTGCATTCTTCTTTCTCAAGACTTCTTTGGCTATCCAGGGTCTTTTGTGTTTCCACGTGAATTGTGAAATTTTTTGTTCTAGTTCTGTGAAAAATGCCATTGGTAATTTGGTAGGGATCACATTGAATCAGTAGATTGTGTTTGGTAGTATAGTCGTTTTCACAAAATTGATTCTTCGTACCTAGGAACGTGAAATACCTCTCCATCTGTTTATGTTTTCTTTCATTTTTTTCATTAGTGTCTTATAATTTTCTGTGTACAGTTCTTTTTCCTAACATGAAGTTTTTGGTTTTCCAAATTAGTAAAGGTGATTATGCTTAGCAAAGTAGAACTTTTGTATATTTCCTTTCATATTTTAAAAATAATTTATTTATTTTGGCTGTGCTGGGTCTTTCTTGCTGCGCAGGCTTTTCTCTAGTTGCAGAGAGCTGGGGCAACTCTCAAGTTGTGGTGCACAGGCTTCTCATGCAGTGACTTCGCTTGTTGTGGAGTGCAAGCTCTAGGGTGCCCAGGTTTTAGTAGTTGCTACATATGGGCTTAGTAGTTGTGGCTTCTGGACTCTGGAGCACAGACTGAATGGTTGAGGCATACAGCTTTAGTTGCTTCGCAGCATATGGGATCTTTCCAGACCAGGGGTTAAACCTGTGTCTCCTTCACTGGCAGGTGGATTCTTCACCACTGAGGCACCAGGGAAGCCCCTCCTTTCAAATTTCAAAAAAAATACTTTTTTGGAACATGGATGAGCACATTCTATTCATTATTGACAAAGTTTGTGTTGGCATTTTTAAATATAGCGAAAATTTCTTCTTGTCAAATTTAATTTTTTTTAATATTTTTAACTTATAAACTAACTTTCTGTTCCTTGCTTACTCTGTGTTCTTGATAATGAAGATTAAAATAATTCCAAAGTTGCTTTTAACAGTAACAATTATTTGGGAGGAAAATTATCTCTCTTCTACTTGGTTATAAACTCCTTTGAGTCAGACAGCAGTCTTTGTACTATCACCTAACACGTTGTAGATCATCAAAAGTTATTCCAATGTTTACATTCGTGGAAAGTACTAATTTATCATTTAGCTGTTTCTCTGTGAAAGGAAGAATTTAGTCTGTTTTAACAACTATTAAAGTGTAATGGTTAATCCTTGCCAGCATCTTCTAACAGTGCTTCAAGAGCAAGTTAACATAGTGGGGGGAAAGGGTTGTAACGTAAGTCACAATTGATATCCTTCATATATAAAAAGTTTTTTAAAATAAGAAAAGTGAATACTTCAGTAGAAAAGAGGCCAAGGACATGAGGCAATTACAAAAAATACGTGACATTTATCTACACACACAACACATATACATATATGTAATGAATATTCTCAGAGAGATAGAGCATATTCATAAAATAATAATAGTATTCTGTAAAAAGCAATATTTAGGGATGAAAAAGTGCTTTTAGAAGTTAAAAATAGGGAGAGCAAATATTTACTGAAACTTGATGTTCCTCAAAGTACAACAAAACTTTAGTAGAGGTACAGTGCACAAGTGCTCCTTGGATATCACCTCATACCTGTTAGGATAGCTGTTAAAAAAAAAAGATTACAAGTGTTGGGGAGGATGTGGAGAAATTGGAACCTTCCCACTGTTAGTGGGAATACAAAATGGCACATTGCACAAAAGTAGTACAGTGCTACTGGAAACATTATGAAGAGTCCTCAAAAAATTAAAAATGGAACTGCCATGTGATCCAGTAATTTTATTTCTGGGTATTTATCCAAATTAATTGAAAGGAGAGTCTTTCAATATATTTGCACTTTCATGTTTCAGTTCAGTTCAGTTCAGTTCAGTCGCTCAGTTGTGTCCGACTCTTTGCGACCCCATGAATCGCAGCATGCCAGGCCTCCCTGTCCATCACCATCTCCCGGAGTTCACTCAGACTCACGTCCATCGAGTCCGTGATGCCATCCAGCCATCTCATCCTGGGTCATCCCCTTCTCCTCCTGCCCCCAACCCCTCCCAGCATCAGAGTCTTTTCCAATGAGTCAACTCTTCACATGAGGTGTCCAAAGTACTGGAGTTTCAGCTTTAGCTTCATTCCTTCCAAAGAAATCCCAGGGTTGATCTCCTTCAGAATGGACTGGTTGGATATCCTTGCAGTCCAGGGGACTCTCAGGAGTCTTCTCCAACACCACAGTTCAAACGCATCAATTCTTCGGCTCTCAGCCTTCTTCACAGTCCAACTCTCACATCCATACATGACCACAGGAAAAACCATAGCCTTGACTAGACGGACCTTAGTTGGCAAAGTAATCTCTGTTTTTGAATATACTATCTAGGTTGGTCATAACTTTTCTTCCAAGGAGTAAGCTTCTTTTAATTTCATGGCTGCAGTCACCATCTGCAGTGATTTTGGAGCCCAAAAAATAAAGTCTGACACTGTTTCTACTGTTTCCCCATCTATTTCCCATGAAGTGATGGGACCAGATGCCATGATCTTCGTTTTCTCAATGTTGAGCTTTAAGCCAACTTTTTCACTCTCCTCTTTCACTTTCATCAAGAGGCTTTTTAGCTCCTCTTCACTTTCTGCCATAAGGGTGGTATCATCTGCATATCTGAGGTTATTGATATTTCTCCCGGCAATCTTGGTTCTAGCTTGTGTTTCTTCCAGTCCAGCGTTTCTCATGATGTACTCTGCATAAAAGTTAAATAAGCAGAAGCATTATTCATAATAGCCAAAAAGTGGAGGCAAACCAAGTGTCCATCATCTGATGAATGGATAGAGAGCATGTGGTATGTACATAAAGTGGAATATTAATAAGGCCTAAAAAAGAAACCCTGCCAGATGTGACAACATGGATGAGCCTGGAAGACATGATAAATTAAATAAGCAAGTCACAGAAAGGCAAATACTACATGATTCCACTTACATAGGTATCTAAAATCGTCAAAGTCCTAGAAACAGGGAGTAGAATGATGTGCCAGGCACTTGGGGGAAGAATAAATGGAAAGTTACTATTTAGCAAGTTTTAGTTACCCAAGCTGAATAAATTCTAGAGACTTACTGTAAAACATTACCTTGCCAGTTAACAATGCTGCATTGTACACTTAAAAATCTAAGAGGTTAGATCTTACATTAGTATCTTTTTCATTAAAAAAAAAATTCTAATCTAATAGAAAATAAATGTGTGGATTCAGTGAATGAAACCAACAATAAAAATAGTATGCTAGATTTTTTTTTTTTAAGTAATGTTTGCTAACCAAATCAGGCAATTGCTAAATCTATTTCTAGGAATTCTTTTTGCCAAATATAGAGAACTATGAATTCAGAATAATCCCCCCAAAGTGCCACTGTTTCTTATCTCTTTCTTTGTTTTAAGGGATTTTCAGGCTAATATCTTGCATGATTACCAAAGTTAAGATTTTGGTAACTAAGTACTCCCATCTGTATCACTGCCAAATTGATCTCTGTTTCCTATTGGATAACAGGTAAAAAATGCGACTCGGATTCCAAATAAAGCAGCCTATTTACGACTGTTTTATTGGCCTGCTTTCAGAGTAGCATATGAAGAAAGCTGCTGCTGCTGCTGCTGCTGCTAAGTCACTTCAGTCGTGTCCGACTCTGTGCGACCCCATAGACGGCAGCCCACCAGGCTCCCCCGTCCCTGGGATTCTCCAGGCAAGAACACTGGAGTGGGTTGCCATTTCCTTCTCCATGAAGAAAGCATACGGCTTAAATCATTGCTGTGGAAACCATCTTTATCCCTTAACTTCTCTTTTCACAGCTTTTACATTTTTTCCCCCAAAACCTTGAGCTATTCTTCATTTCAACATGTTGTAAGTAGCAGCCATATAAATACATCAGTCTGTCTTTAGCAGTCTCTCAGAGTGTGCGGAATTTTCATTTAGGGAGTTAGTTTTAATCTGATTTTATTTTTCATGCTAGTAATCCAGATTAGGATTTAGAAAATCTGTCTATATAAATGTAACTGTCCTTTCATACAAAGAAGATGTTTTTAAAGTATTCCAGGATCTGTAATAAAGTAAAAGCCAAACAGTACTAATTTATCATAATTTTTGCCTAAATGAATTTATAGCATTTGTCATGTAATCCTCTTTTATCCTTACGGTATGAGAAAAAAACAACCTGATGTACATGCTGCCTATGAAATTTCTATTTATTTATTTTTTCTTGTGTACCTTCATTCATGACATTCTTCTTTAAATGGTATATCTTTTTTAACTCCACCTGGCTAAATATTTAAGGTTCCAACTGAAGCCCAGGCCAATATTTCTGAAAGCAATTTCCACAAAACACTGCACACATGATCCGTTATTAGATATCAAGGGGAAAATAGGTTCCAAGGTCAAATAAGTGTAGAAAACTTAAATGATATATTTTAAGCAGATTTGAAATGGTGTTTTGTTTTGTTTTTAACTTGAAAATGTCTCAGAATCTTTGGTCTGCTGATATCCATTGTGACTTTTCAAGATGACAGTCTGGTATAGTAGTTTCTCAAACTTCTTTAACCATAGATATCTGTTTAAGAAACATTCTGTAGGGCAAACAGCCCTGTATCTTTCAGCCTTTCTTTTTATATGCTTTTAAAATAAATCGCCATCCCCGTGTCCTCCCCATGCTTCTAAGGCCTCTTGAGGGAACTTGTGCTCTTCAGACTTTTTAGTCTGTCCTCACTCCAGCATCACTCCTGCCTTGTTTTGTCCCTTGTGCCTGCTGTTCTTCCTCCACTTTTCTCTCCCAGTAAGAACTAACTCCTCTTTCCTGATAATGAAGGAGATTAAAGTATATCATTAAACATGTAGCGAATTAAAATTAGACTTCTGACATGTTAAAATTCTCTGGCCATTCCCTTCTCCATGGAAGAAACCCAGCCATATTTCTCCTTCAGGCTCATTCTGCTCCAGTATTACTGGGATACTATACTGCTCTAGGCAAAATCTTCTCTGAGCTGGTAGTACTATCATTAGATGCCATTATTTAGTCCCTAAGAGAAGTAAATGAAGATACTTTGCAAACATTTAAAAACCGGAAATAAAGAGTTTATGGGTTTACTATTTTGAATGGGGCAGGATATGCTGGAAGAAATTTTCAGAAACAATAAACAACATCCAACTTCCCTTTCAAAGAGCAATATTTAATTTTCTTCAACTTTAATCTTAGTTAAGCTATGCCATTAATGTACTAAATGCCTTTCTGTGCCAGGGTATTTTACTAAATATTATAGAGAATCAGAAGTATCTCAAGATTTGGCCCTTACCCACAAATAATTTATTGGTAGAGAAAAAAAATTTTGAAAAGATACCATGTAAAGAGGTAACTAATATAAGAAATGCCCCCAGTTGATACATGTTACAAGATGAGTATATTACAAATAAGCCATGTTTTGAGTATACAGAGGAGAGAGACACCATTTGGTCTAAGTGCTCAGCAAAATTTCAGAAAGGATTAGACTGAATCTTGAAAGTTGACTAAGATTACTATGAAAGAAAGGGGAAGATAACCTGCGCAAAGGAGAGGGTATGAGCATGGCCACTTAGAGGCCACAGGATGTTTTTGCAGGGCATGGGTTGAGAGTCCTATAGGATATTTGCTAATTTGAAGAGGTGTCAAAATGTTATATGTGAAATACAAACGAAGCCTAGTGTTTGTACACTTACACACGTGGAATAACCATGTATACCTGAAAGTGTGCATACTTTTTTTTTTCTAATACAAATGGGATCATCAATGTGTTTATTTTACTTTGCAATATATTGTAGGCATCTTTTCAAGTTTCCAAATCAACAATAGATCTTTAGACTATTCCACTCTTTGGAATATAATCACAGAATATTTACAGAAGACTCAAAAGTACTAAAAGGTAATTGAATATGGGCAGTAACAGCTAGATAATCTAGTTTATAAGGTATTTTCAATTTCTGGCTTCCTTTCCCAGCAAGTCATCTCACATTGTTCCTGACTTGCCTTAGTGGAGAAAGAGGTGTCAGCTTTTAAATGCCTAAGCTGGTCAACCAAGCTCGTTTTCCTGTCTGAGAGCATCATCCACAGGTAATTGAAATTAGAATCTTTGCCCACCTACCCATGGCTCTGCTGAACAAGCTTATCAGAACACAGTACACTGACATCAGTATGCAGGAGATACGCTTATTTGGAGAGCGAGGAGGCAGTCTGCATTTCCTGAGGTTAAACTATCAGCAAATAAGGTTCCATCTGGCCCTCTGGTTCTGTTTTTTTTGTGAGTACTTGCAGGGCTGTGATGTGATTAAAAGCTATGACTTTCTGTGCAGAACTAAGACCAGTAGCTGGAAGATACAAGACGATAAGTTTTTACAGGATAAAGGACTTCCCAACTTCCCAAGATGTGCTGTAAGGTGGTAATTCTTAATGGTGACCCAAAAGCTCTCTCCAGGGCTGATACTGGTTGGGTAGGAGTAACTTTCAGAAAGACTGTCGTAAACTGATGGGAAGAAAAGTTACTTTAAGATGGCTTTAAGTTTTTTGTGTGTGGTAAAATAGATAGAACATAAAATTTACCATCTTTACCATTTCTAAGTGTACAGTTCAGTGGTACTTTGTACAGTCACATTGTTGTGCATGAATTGAGTCATGAAGTGGTTTGCGTGTGGTAACCTAGTTAATAATAAGCATGTAAAGTGACCCTTAGAGTCTTTGGTTTATGGTTGTTCTTCCTACTACATGTTGAGTTGCCAATGGCTTTTTATTGAAACGCTACTATTTTAACAGAATTTGACTTTTTAAATTAGCAGAAAACCTGAAGTTACTATAATTGTTAAGAGATGCGACTAGTAACACTTAGTATCTCTAATTTCCACCTCTATTTCCATTTCAGTTCAAGGGAATTACAGAGAATATCCTTATCTTATAGTAGAGGTTGGCAAACTGTGGCCCATAGGCTCATCTGGCCCACAGCCTGTTTGGGTAAAGACTGTAAAGTTATGTTGAAATGTGACTACTAATATCCACTTATGTAGATATTATCTATGGTTGCTTTTCTGCAACAACAGCTGGGTTGAGTCACTGAAACAGAGACCATAAGGTCCACAAAGCCTAAAATATTTACTATTTGACCCTTTATAGAAGAACTTTGCTCACCCTTGTAATAGAAAAGTTTAAAAGAACAAACAACAGAAACACTCAGGGAAATAATCAGTTAAACCACTAGCAGATTTGCGTTGAGAGTACTGGCTTTTTGAACTTGCCTTTGACCTTAGAATCTGAAAATGTGAGTTAAGAAATTCTAAGTTTATCTAAGTTCTGTGTAAATTAATAGTGGATATTTTTTTTTCATATTCACTTAAAAAGCACTTAGCAACTATTTGTTTTGTGCCAAGTATGTGTCAGGCAATGGAAGGGAGCTAGAGAAGTGAAGATATAAATCCTGCCCTAAGGAACTAACTGATGGAAATGTGGATTTTTTTCTCCCTTATGTTTTAAGTATGAGGTTTTCAAATAGTGATTTTTTTCTTTTTCTTAGTGACTGCTGTGTTACAGAAAAGAAAGTGACTTTCAGAATAATCTGAGTGAGAAGGATGAGTCCAGATGTGCCTCTGCTGAACAATTACAAACAAGACTTCTTCCTGAAGCGCTTTCCACAGACTGTTCTTGGAGGCCCTCGACTCAAACTGGGCTATTGTGCCCCTCCTTACATATATGTTAATCAGATTGTCCTTTTTTTGATGCCATGGGTTTTAGGTGGAATAGGAACACTTTTGTACCAATTAGGCATCCTGGAAGACTATTACACAGCAGCACTTTCAGGTGGACTGATGCTTTTCACTGCATTTGTCATCCAGTTCACAAGTTTATATGCCAGAAACAAATCAGTAACAGTGGAGAGAATGCTGACCACAGACATCTTAGCAGAGGAAGATGAGCATGAGTTTACAGGTTGTGCTGGTGCTGAGACCATCAAATTTCTAATTCCTGGCAAAAAACATACAGCCAACACAGTTTTTCATTCTGTTCTTGCTGGATTACTGTGTGGCCTTGGAACATGGTATTTGCTCCCACATAGAATAACCCTTCTGTATGGCAGTGCAGGAGTCACTGTTCTACTCTTTGTCTTTGGATGGATGACGCTGTGTATAGGAGAATATTCATTAATTGTAAACACACCTACAGAGTCTGCAGCTTTCCAGACCCAGGATGCATATGAAATCACTCCTCTTATGAGACTTGTTTATATTTTTTTCTTCGTTTCTGTAGATCTTGTACACAGGTAATAAACTGTCAAATACTTTATAACTTTCTTTATTTTTAAGCAATATCCTTAGTATTTAAAGAAAAAAAAAGAATCTAAGAATTAAGTCACCAAACCATTGAGTGATAAATTGTTTTGATAATTAATCTCTTAGGACTAATCTTGTTAAACATTCATTCTAAAGCAGTAGTTAGATCTTATTGAAGAATAAAAAGAAAATCTTTTATAAGTAAAATTTCATTCCTGTATTTTACTTTAAATAAGGAGCCATGAATCTGTAACATAGCCTGGCTAAAACCTGTGAAAAGAGACAGAAGTTTCCTGGGAGGGGAAAACAAATTTAAAATTGATACTGATAATTGTTATACATAGATTGAATGGATTTTAAATGGATTGAATAACTTACTTAATTTTGTTGTAGTAACTATAGAAAATTGGAGAAGGCAATGGCACCCCACTCCAGTACTCTTGCCTGGAAAATCCCATGGACAGAGGAGCCTGGTGGACTGCAGTCCATGGGGTCGCAAAGAGTTGGACATGACTGAGTGACTTCACTTTCACTTTTCACTTTCATGCATTGGAGAAAGAAATGGCAACCCACTCCAGTGTTCTTGCCTGGAGAATCCCAGGGACGGAGGAGCCTGGTGGGCTGCCATCTATGGGGTTGCACAGAGTTGGACACAACTGAAGTGACTTAGCAGCAACTATAGAAAATAACTGATCTTTTAAAATCAATTTACTGTGGAAGAAAAAGAGAAAATAGCAATTTTAAACACAAGTATTTGACCTCTTTTGCTTGCCTTTTCTAAATCTGACATTTCTTTCAATAGTTTGCAATTTTCTCTTTCACCAATAGAAATGTAGAGGCGCCACTTACAGCACCACTGAATGTTTGTGCCCCTCCATTCATATGTTGGAGAAGGAAATGGCAACTGACTCCAGTATTCTTGTCTGGAAAATGCCGTGGACAGAGGAGCCTTGTGGGCTACAGTTCATGGGGTCGCAAAGAGGTGGACACTACTGAGTGACTGAGTAGTGACGCACATTCCTATGTTAAATCCCTAACCTGCATTGTGGTGGTATTTGGAGATGGAGTTTTGGGGAGCTGATAGGACAATAAGGGTGGGGCCCTAGTGGGATGGGATTAGCACCCTTATAGGAAGAGACACCAGAGAGTCTGATTTCTCCCTTTAACATATGAAGGTAAAGGGAGAAGGCAGCTGCCTGCAAGCCAGAAAGAGTTCTCACCGTGCCTTAATCATGGTGGCATTCTGATCTCAGACTTTCAGATCTGTGAGAAATAAATTTCCGTTGTTTAAACCATTCAGACTATAGTATTTCTTTAGGAGCTAGCTAAGATTTTGATACCAGGAAGCTGGGGTGAAAGTGCAAGTGTTAGTTGCTCAGTCATGTCTGACTCTGTGATCTCATGGACTGTAGGCTGACAGACTCCTCTGTCCGTGGAATTCTCCAGGCAAGAATACTGGAGTGAATTGTCATTTCCTTCTCCAGCGACCTTTCTGACCCAGGGATTGAACCCGGGTTTCCTGGAATGTGGGCAGTTTCTTTACCATTTGAGCCACCAAAGATTCTTTTAGAAGATGGGGTACTCCCATAACAAATACCTAGAAGTATAGAAGCAGCTTTGGAACTGGATAATGGGTAGAGGCTGGAAGAGTTTTGAAGTGAGTGCTAGAAATATGGACATTAAAGGCAATTCTGGTGAGCTCTTAAGACAGCAGTGAGAACAGGTTATTGGAAACTAGAGGAAAGAGCAATCCTTGTTAGAAAGTCGCAAAGAACTTATAAAGTGGTAAAGAACTTAGCTGAACCATTTTCTGAAGTTTTGTGAAAGGTAGAACTTGAGAGTAATAAATTAGGACATATAGCTGAGGAGATTTCTAACCAAACTGTTGAATGAACAGCTTGATTTCTCCTGACTGCTTATAGTAAAATATAAAGGAGACAGATGAACTGAAGTAGGAATTGCTAAGCAAAATGGAACCAGAGGTTGAAGGTTTAGGAAACTGTCAGCCTGTCCATATTGTAAAAAAATGAGAAAGCATATTCTGAAGGGAACACCAAAGGTGTGGCCAGACTGTCACTCATTGAATTTAATGAGTTTCTGGGATTATATGAGTAGAAACACTTCGAGTTTGAAATAAAGATATAATGAATGAAGGCTGTTCAGCTTCTTAAATTTGACAGGACAGGGATATTAGAGTTATTTGACTGTGAACATGTGTTTTTCTTTAAGAAGAGAGAAAAGTGACCTCAAAAGTGATTCTGAGATTATCAGGTTTCAGCTAGAAGGTTTCTGCTGGAAGCGTTGGGTCTGGTACTGCTCTGTAGAGCTATGGTGTGTAGGACCCACACCTAGAGCTCTTTCGGTCACATGCCACTCGGGACCTGGACAGCAGAGTATGAAACCAAGGAGGATTATTCTCCAACTTTTAAATCTAATGAAATTTGCCTTGCCAGATGTTGGACTTCTTTAGGGCCAAACACCCCTTTTTTCCTTTCCTGTTTCTCCCTTTGGGAATGGGAATGTCCATCTTTTGCCTGTCCCACCACTGGGTTTTGGAAGAACATCACTTGTCTGGTTTCATAGATTCACACTGGAGAGGATTTTGCCTCAGGATAAGTCATACCTCAAGTCTTACCTGTATATGATTTAGATGATATTTAATATAACTTTAGACTTCCCTGGTGGCTCAGAGGTTAAAGCGTCTGCCTCCAATGCAGGAGACCTGGGTTCGATCCCTGGGTCAGGAAGATCCCCTGGAGAAGGAAATGGCAATCCACTCCAGTATTCTTGCCTGGAGAATCCCATGGACGAAGAAGCCTAGTAGGTTACAGTCCACGGGTTCGCAAAGAGTCACACACGACTGAGCCACTTCACCTCACCTCACCTTGGACTTTAGAGTTGATGCTGGAATGAGTTAAGAATTTTGTGGCTGTTGAGAAGGAATGAATGTATTTTTCAGATAAGAAGAACGTGAATTTGGGAGACTGGGGTGGAATGTTATGGACTGACTGTATGTCTCTTCAAAACTCGTATGTTGAAGCCCTAACCCCCCAGTGTCGGGATATTTTCTGAGGGTCTTTGGGAGGTAATTAGTTGGGGTAGTCCTAGTCCTTCATGGAATTGGTGCCCCTGTGGAGACACTAGAGAGTTTCATCTCTTTCCACCACATGAAGATGCAGTGAGAAATTGGCTTCCTGATGCCAGAAGAGAGTTCTCATTAGAATCCAATCATAATGGCATTCTGATCTCAGACTGTGAGAAATAAATTTCTGTTGTTTGAGCTACCTGTCTTAGCATACTTTGTTATGTACCAGAACTGTGAGAAATAAGTTTCTAGTGTTTGAGCCATCTAGTCTATCCTACTTTGTTATGGTAGCCTAAAAGAAAACAAGGCATTTAAAAATGTGTAGCCAGTTTGTGTACTGAAACTGACTGATTCTTAAGATGTCTGATGTTCCTTAGCTCTTAATCTTTTCTAATTGTGCTACATTTATGGACCAGAGGACACTATAACAGCTTTATAGTTATTCAGCTAATCAGATATGTAAAGAGACTTTATGGAAATTCTGTTAAAATTGATTTCTTAGTACCACTAGAATTTCTAACTATAAAATATGTTAATTGCTTGATTTTGGGAAGTTAACAAAATCAAGTTTAAATGTATATTTACACATTTGACCCTTTTTGAAAGATTTAAGTTTATAAGATTATTATTTTCAGAATGTAAATTATTGAGTTACTATCTCACTGTAGATGAGATAACTGCAGATAAATACTATATGAAATGTGTATTCAAATTTGGAGAGTTGTCAGATATGTCAAGTTGTATCTTAATTTCCTTTCAAAGAAGAAGTTTAAGAGATAAGCCATACAGTGTAGTAAATTTCTTTCTTCATCCTTTATTCTACCTAGCATAGTTGTATATTAATAATTTCTAAATGATTTTTTCTGTACATTTTTATTAAAGACAAATGTTAAACCTACAGTTCTTAATTCATAGACTGTCAGGAACTGTTTGAATGAATGATGCATATTTATATCATTTTATTCACTGTGTATTAAGAACATCTTTTTCTAGGTTCGTGGATTGTGAGTGAGTGTACAAAAAACAGGTTTTTTTCTTGCAGGCTTGGATTTTTTTTTTTTTCTTTTTTGCTCTAGAAAATTCCTGTTACGTTATCAGAAACGTTAAGATTTAAACATTTTTCTGTATAAAAGAACCACATTAATCATCTGTTTGATTATCCTGAATCATACACATAGGAAAGTAATCACAATGTTTGGTTACTTCAATTATGTGTTCTTATTTATTTGTGATATATTTATACCTTCTGTACTATTTCTTGTTTACTTTAAGGACAAAAACAGATTGGAGGGGCAGGAATAGTACTTGGGTAAATATTTCCTGAGTATACATTATTTTTACACAAATTATCCTTTCTTTGAATATGTTAGCAAGGGAACTGTTGTATTTTTTAAAAAAGAACAAAAATAGCTGTACAAATCTACACGTTTTCCTACGGCATATTGTGTGTGGTTTGATTTTCTTTTTTGTTACTGGAGTGTTTTCATCTCAGAATGAAATGAATTTTATTTTAAAACTACACTACAGCAAGTATTATCCTCTAATGTAGCATCACATTGTTAATTAATTGTGTTCATTAATTCTCTCTGCTTATAAAAATTTGAAGGACATACAGTATGAAGCAGAGTACATTAGCTTGCATCATCCTGGTATTTGTGTGAGGAAGCACATTTATACCATTATTATAATTGTAGTTGCTATGCATTTGTTTCTGGGCTGTTAATTTACACTAAAGTGGATAATTACTGAAGTTGCCTTTCTGCTTAACTTTAATCCCTAGCAGCTCAGATATTCAAGTATAATTACTATGCTATAAGTTTTGAGATTTAGTTTTCTCTTCTGAAAATTGTCTTTGGAACTCTGTAAGTACTACAGCATTGTTGGTTTCCAGGCAAGGTGTTTGGTTAACCTTATTCCAGAAAACTTAACAACATATAGATAATGTTTATTCTTCTGTGCTTTAAAGATTTTATCAAATTATTTGAAGCAATTTGATGGTAAGTGCTGTACCAAAAACCAGTTTCTCCACTTAAGATAGACTTTACTTATTAATGAGATTGTGCTGTACAAGTTTCTGTTCCCAAATCTGTACCACTGTTTATTCAAAATAGAAATAGTATGTGCTGGTTAAGTTCCCAGGCTAAACCACAGAGATGTGTTCATAACCTCAGGTTCTGACCTCTGATACTGAATGTACTGACTTGAAATTCTAGGACCTGGGAGCAAGTCAGTACAGGAGAGAGTAGGAGGAAAAGAAGAGCTTTCCCTCTTTGTTAGCTGCTAATTTATGAACCCTAGGAAGTCTTTGGCTTTTCTAGAGTTGCCTGCAATTTTAAATTAAAAAATTTTAAACTCTAAAGACTCTTAGTGGAATTGTAGCCAATGTAATTGGAGCCATGTTTACACATTTAAGGGAGAAGTATTTTTGCCATGGGCTCAGTTTAGTTTTACAAATCCCTAAACTGAGTTTTATTTAGTTAATTACTTAGTCCTTCTTTTCACATTTGAATACATATATTTTCTAAGTACTACACTTGTATACAATTGACTACTTGCTGGTATAGGAGAAGAACAGTGATCACAATTTGTGTTTTTGATCTTTTGCAGTTTGGTACTAGACCTCTTTGTAAATGTATTTCTTGTTTCAGGGCAGAGGTAGGGTGTAGAAGGAAATGTATATATTTTGTTTTTCCTGGAAAGATCTTCTGTTTGTTGTTTTGTATGATTTAAATACTTTCTTTTTATTGTAGGTTTATGGTAAATATACCAGCTCTAGAACAGATGAATCAGATTTTACACATCTTGTTTATATTTTTACCCTTTTTTTGGGCACTCGGGACCCTACCCCCACCTGATGCACTTTTCTTATGGGCAATGGAGCAGGTTTTAGAGTTCGGCCTTGGAGGCTCATCTATGTCAACTCACCTACGGTAATTATTTTCAGTATTAAAGCAATAGTGTAATTTATTCTCAAGGAACATTTTTTTTTCTTTTCAAGCAGATCTTTTTTTTTTTCCCCCTCTGCAGGTTGTTAATAATGTTCATCATTTCTGCTGGAACAGCTGTAGCATCTTATTTCATTCCCAGCACTGTTGGTGTGGTTCTTTTCATGACTGGACTTGGGTTCTTGCTGAGTCTTAACCTAAGTGAGATGGTTCTTGTCGTCAAACACAGTGTGACCAGACACAGAGTTGGAACCAAATCTAATGCTTTATCCAGTGGTTCAGAAATCCGGTTTACTTGGAGGGAATACCTTTTCTACAGCGTTGTATTAGTCTTGGCCCTCTTAGAAACTGGTTTGTTGCATCACTTTGCTAGTTTCTCACAGATTTCCAAAAACAGCCCTCAGGCTGTTGTTGGCTATACTTTGATGATATTATTTATAATACTGTGGATACTTAAAGAAATTCAAAGTATCTATATCTTTGGAATTTTCCGGAACCCTTTCTATCCAAAGGATGTGCAAACTGTGACTTTATTCCTAGAGAAGCAGACAAAGCTCATGAAGATTGGTGTTGTCAGACGGATTTTAATAAATCTAGGTAGGCAGATAAAACATAATAAACTTGCATTATATCTAGGAAGTATACCAAAATATTACAGAATTCCTGTATTTGTAGAATGTTATGTTGCATATAGATATTATTTTATGTTTTGGTTTGTTTGCTTATTCTTTTTTAATTAATTGCTTGAATGTGCTCATAAAAATACAGGCCAAAATTAAATATGGTAAAAGATTATTTTGCCTTCATTAAATTTGTCTCATTTTTGTCTTAGTGTCACCTTTGGCTATGATAGCATTTCTTTCATTGGACAGTTCCTTACAAAGGCTTCACTCTGTATCTGTCTCCATTGGATTCACAAGAGCTTTTAGAATGGTAATACTAATATGCACTTAATAGTATGTACCTGTTCCCAAATTAAGATTTTGTTCAGCAGTTTACTTAAATTATCAAATTCTGCCTAGTAAAATGGTTAATTTGTGTACTGCAGGTATGGCAAAATACAGAAAATGCCTTATTGGAAACAGTCGTTGTATCAGCAGTGCACTTGCTGATCTCCAATACAGACCTGTGGTGGAGCAGAAGCCTGGATACAGGAATCAAACTCTTACTGGTGAATATGTCTTTTTAACATCTTTAAAGAGATGTATTTCATGTACCGTAAAATCATTCACTTAAAGTCTGAAGTTCTGTGGTATGTATTCAGAACTTTGCAGCCATCACCACAATCTAATTTTAGATAATATTCAACATCCCAGAAAGAAATCTTTTATACATTAATAGTCATTTCCATTCCACTCTCCATCCATTCTACTACTCCAGCCCCAGCAACTATTAATCTGCTTTCTGTCTCCAGGGACTTTCCAGTTCTGGACATTTCACATGATCGAAATTATCTAGTATGTTGTCTTTTGCATTTGGCGAAAGACACCAACAGTTGTCTTACTTTTTCACTATAGGATTTTCATGAATGTGAACTCTCTTTTTGTGATTTTAATAGTGCATTTCTCTGAATGCTAATGGTTCATCTATATGTATATTTATTGGTCATTTGGGTATGTTTTTGAAGGAAATGTCTATTCAAATTCTTTGCCCAGTTTTACCCAGGTCATTTGCCTTTTTACTGTTAAGTGTAATAAGAGTTCTTCATAGATTCTGCATAAGTTCCTTGACAAATATATGATCAGGAAAAATTTTCTCCCATTCTGTGGGTTTTCTTTAGCTTACTTGATAATGTCCTTTGAAGCAAGAAAGTTTTAATTTTTATGAAGTTCTATTTATTTCTTTTGTTGCTTGTATTTTTTGGTGTCATATCTAATAAACACTGCTTTCAAGATCATAAAGATTTACTATGTCTTCTAGTTCTTACACTTGATTCTGTGATCTACTTGGAATTAATTTTTGTACATGTTATGAGGTAAATTTCCAAATCCATTCTTTTATATATGGATGTACAGTGGTTTCAGTATCATTTATTCAAAAAATTATTATTTTTCCCTCAGTGACTTTTCTTGGCACCTTGTCGAAAGTCAAGCAACAAAAATAAGGGTTCATTTCTGGACACCCATTCTCTTTTCCATTCGTCTATATATCTGTCCTCATGCTAGTACAACACTGTCTTGATTACAATACTAGCTTTGTAGTAGTTTTAAAATTGGGAAGTGTGAATCTTATGACTTTGTTATTTTTTTCCAAGATTATTTGACTATATTAATAATTCTTAAATGTTCATAGTATTCAGTATGTATCTTATTTTGTACTATGTAGTATTTTGTAGTATTGAAGCTATCAGCTTTTCTCTTGGGAAGCTTTTAAATTACTAATTCAGTTTCTCTACTTGTTATATGTGTATTCAGATTTTCTGTTTTTTCTTGAATTAGTTTTGGTACTTTATGAATCAGTTTGGTAATTTATGTCTTTTTCTTAGAAGTTGTCAGTTTCGTCTAAGTTACCTAATTTGTTGGCATATGGTTTTTCATAATATTCTCTTATGTTTTTTTCTGTGAGGTTGCTGGTAATGTTATCTGTTTCATTCCTGATTTTAGTAATTTACATCTTCTGTGTATTTTTCTTGGTCAGTCTGGCTAAAAGTTTGTCAGTTTTGTTGATCTCCTCAAAAACAAAAAAAATACTAGCTTTTGATTTCATTGATTTTATCTATTATATTTCTATCCTCTATTTTATTAATTTCTACTCTAGTCTTTATTATTTCTCTACTTCTGCTTACTTGAGATTTAGTTGCTCTTTGTTCTGTAGTTTCCTAACATGGAAGATCAGGTTACTGGTTTAAGATACTTCTGTTCTTTTAATATATACAGTTGTAACTATAAATTTCCCTCTGAGGATTGTTTTTGCTATGTCACAAGTTTTGATTTGTGTTTCATTCATCTGGAAATGTTTTCTTTTTTATCTTGTGGTTTCTTCTTTGACCTGTTGGTTATTTAGGAATAATCTTTTAATTTCCACATTTCATTCTGTTGTTGATTTAATTCCATTTTGATTGAAGAACATACTGTTATGATTGTATAAATATATTTAGTATGATTTCAGTCAGTTGAGATTTGTCTTATGGCATGAAGTATAATTAAGATTTCTTAATCTGTGTTCTCTAAAATAAGGATAAATCAAGTATAGTTGCTTAGCTATTTACTACTTCTAGTTCTTATGACTTAACAAGCATGTAACACAGAGCTTAATCAACCATAAGACAGATGTAGCACTCTGTCATTTCTCTTTAGTACTACTTTTTTTAAGAGAGTCTAAACTTTTAAAAATATAGTCTCATTTGCTAATTGTGGGAATCGAGAAAATTATAACAGAGAATCTTACATAAGGGCAATCTCCTCAAAAATCTTGGGGCAATGATAAAATTATATTGTTTTTCTTATATGATCTTGAAAATTCATGAAAAGTATTTAAGAATAAAAAAGTTGTTTTTATGTCTCTCCAGGTTGGTATCATGCGTGATCGCCTGATTCAGTTCATCGCTAAATTGCAGTTTGCTGTGACTGTGCTTGTGGCATCATGGACAGAGAAAAAACGTAGAAAATCAGCCACCACTTTGGGTGTACTCAACATTGTCTTCTCTCCATTCGTGTTGGTCTTCATAGTTTTATCTACAGTACTCTCTTCTCCCTTAGTTCCACTCTTTACCCTTCCTTTGTTCTTGGTGGGGTTTCCTCGACCTATTCAGAGTTGGCCAGGAGTGGTGGGCACCACAGCCTGTGTGTGTGCAGATACAGTGTACTATTACCAGATGGTCCCAGGTTTAACCACTGCGCTGCAGTCTGCAATGGCAGCTGGGAGTTTGGGTAAGTGAATGGGTTGTGCTTACGACATCCTCAGTAATTTTTTTGAAGTATAGGAAAATGAACACACAGAAAAACAGTGTTTTGATCCAACTGTTATACAGATTCTAATACTTTGATTTGCAGGCAGACAGACTAAATATGAAGAAGTATATCTTCTTGTTTTGAGGTAAATAAAGTCATAAAAATATGGAGTGAAAATTTCATTAACACCTTAATTTTGACAATTTTTAAGAAACATTTTCTTGACTCAAATCAGGTTATAGTCCCACCATGAAGCATGAAAACACCTTATTTTCCAAAATTTTCATGAATTTATGATGAGTTCATGTCAGTTAGAAGTAACAGCTTAAGCCCACAGAGTGAAAACCAGTTTATATACCAAATTGAAGAACTTAGAAAAGTGTGCTTGTGTCTTACTAGTTACTATAACCAGTATTACATATCAAATTGAAGAACTTAAAGAAGTGTGCTGTGTCTTAGTTACTATCTACCAACTTCAGCAGTCTGACAAGGCTAGAGGCAAGGTAACATAAAAGCTTTGGTCTATGATGCATAGCCTTCCAAAATGAAGTGCTGTATGAATATTAGGAAGATTTTTGATGAGAATGGGCTAGTATCATAATCATAATTTTGTGATAGCTTTCTAAATTCATCATATACTATGTAAATTCAACTATTTTCTATTTCTCAAGGTTGGCTTTAGAGAAGGTACAAACAGATGACAACAGTTCGTTGTCTCCTGCCATATACTTTGGCCCCATACTTGGTTTAAATATGGCCAGTGACTTCCTAGCACACTGACTCTGCTGGCAGAGAATAGCAATTTAAAATTGGAATTTTAATGTTTCCTTGGGTTGAGTTTTTAAAATTATCTATTAAGTGAAATAATTTAGTAAAAACATTTTGTAATACAAATTTTTCATGAATAGTCATTTTCCTTTCTTATAGGAAATATTCCACACTTTTAATACTTTATCCAGTTCCAATTTATTTTATTATTTAGTGCAGTGCCACTTTTTAAAATACCTATAAGTTGAGCTATTTCAAATCCTGAAAGATGATGCTGTGAAAGTGCTGCACTCATTATGCCAGCAAATTTGGAAAACTCAGCAGTGGCCACAGGACTGGAAAAGGTCAGTTTTCATTCCAATTCCAAAGAAAGGCAATGCAAAAAAATGCTCAAACTACCGCACAATTGCACTCATCTCACACGCTAGTAAAGTAATGCTCAAAATTCTCCAAGCCAGGCTTCAGCAATACATGAACCATGAACTCCCTGACGTTCAAGCTGGTTTTAGAAAAGCAGAGGAACCAGAGATCAAATTGCCAACATCCGCTGGATCATCTAAAAAGCAAGAGAGTTCCAGAAAAATATCTATTTGTGCTTTATTGAGTATGCCAAAGCCTTTGACTGTGTGGATCACAATAAACTGTGGAAAATTCTGAAAGAGATGGGAATACCAGACCACCTGATCTGCCTCTTGAGAAATCTGTATGCAGGTCAGGAAGCAGCAGTTAGAACTGGACATGGAACAACAGACTGGTTCCAAATAGGAAAAGGAATACGTCAAGGCTGTATATTGTCACCCTGCTTATTTAACTTCTATGCAGAGTACATCATGAGAAATGCTGGACTGGAAGAAGCACAAGCTGGAATCAAGATTGCTGGGAGAAATATCAATAACCTCAGATATGCAGATGACACCACCCTTATGGCAGAAAGTGAAGAGGCACTAAAAAGCCTCTTGATGCAAGTGAAAGAGGAGAGTGAAAAAGTTGGCTTAAAGCTCAACATTCAGAGAACGAAGATCATGGCATCCGGTCCCATACTTCATGGGAAATCGATGGAGAAACAGTGGAAACAGTGTCAGACTTTATTTTTTGGGGCTCCAAAATCACAGCAGGTAGTGATTGCAGCCATGAAATTAAAAGATGCTTACTCCTTTGAAGGAGGGTTGTGACTAACCTAGATAGCATATTGAAAACAGAGACATTACTTTGCCAACAAAGGTCCGTTTAGTCAAGGCTATGGTTTTTCCAGTAGTCATGTATGGATGTAAGAGTTGGACTGTGAAGAAAGCTGAGCACCGAAGAATTGATGCTTTTGAACTGTGGTGTTAGAGAAGACTCTTGAGAGTCCCTTGGACTGCAAGGAGATCCAACCAGTCCATTCTAAAGGAGATCAGTCCTGGGTGTTCTTTTGAAGGACTGATGCTAAAGCTGAAACTCCAGTACTTTGGCCACCTCATGCGAAGAGTTGACTCATTGGAAAAGACTTTGGTGCTGCGAGGGATTAGGGGCAGGAGGAGAAGGGGACAACAGAGGATGAGATAGCTGAATGGCATCACCAACTTGATGGATGTGAGTTTGAGTGAACTCTGGGAGTTGGTGATGGACAGGGAGGCCTGGCATGCTGTAGCTCATGGGGTCTCCGAGTCGGACACAACTGAGCAACTGAATTGAACTTATCTGAACTGAAGGTTAAACTCACATCTAAAATAATAAATACCTTATATTTATTATCAAATCAATTATATTCATCCAGTAAGTGTGTTTTAAGTATTTCCTGGAGAAAAAGCAAACAAACAACAGTGAGGTAACATTTCACACACATCTGATTGGCAAAATGTAAAAATGTAAATTCATACAGCTACCTTGATGAGTAAATTTAATAGTCTGTAATAATGATGTACATATCTCATGACCTAAGGATTTCAGTTTTAGATTTTATGATCCAGTGATTCCAGTTCTAGAGACACTCTTGCACATGTGTTTTGGGGGTCCCAGGTTTGATGATTTTCTAGGACACATAGGACTCAGCATTCAGTTGTGCTCATAGCTAAGATTTAATATAGCAAAAGGATGCAAAACAAATACAGCAAAGGAAAATCACGTGGGGTGAGAAGACAGGGTGAAAGCTTCCAGGGATCCTCTCCCAGTAGGGTTACACAGAACGTGTTATAATTTCCCAGCAACTTGTTGTGACAGTATGTGTGATATGTTGACTACTGGGGAAGCTTATTTGAGACTCAGTGCCTAAACCTTATATTGAAGGCTGGTCGTGTAGGCTCCTCTGCCTACCACATGCCAAAATTCCAGCCTCCCAAAAGGAAAGCAAGTATTCAGTATAACCTGTATTCTTTGCACAGTTTAGGCCCAAAGAGAGACTGTTTATCAGTTAGGGTAGTGAAATACAAGTTTCCAGGGCCAACTTTGTAAGCAGACCTTTTATTTGATAGCAATACAAACAGATTTGTACAAAGTAATTTGTACAGCATTATTTATAATGGGGAAAAATTAGAAAACATGAAATGTTTATTAACAAAAAATGAATATTTAAATTTAGCTACATTCATACAGTGAATTCTCAGTGCGGTTACAGTGAATGAGCTTTGTAGTCAATAAAATATCTCAGAGACTTAAGAGAAAAACTAAGTTTTAAGAGTATTTGTATTATAGCCTGGTAGGTAGCATTTTATGTAAGTTTTTAACAGCAAAAATCATTTTTATAGGCATGTATAAAAATGTCCAAAATATATTTGTTTTCCTAATATATTTAGCATGTATTTAGAATTTTATGTAAGAGGTTCTCATTTGTTGTTTTATGGAAAATATATTCTTAAATTCTTATTAATTATCACCTATAGTTTTTTCTTCCAGCTGTTCCTGTAAAAAGCTTAATTTCTCCTGATAGGCAATGGATAGTCATTTGTATTTTTGACATAAAAAGAGGGTAGAAAGAGTTATGAATTAGTTCCAAGTGTTTTATTGATTTTTTTAAAGATTCACATGGCAAAATAAAACAAGCTTGAACAATTACTTACTTTTTTTTCTAATTTGTTTTAGGTCTCCTCTTACCTGGGTCTCATTACTTGGGCCGTTTTCAGGATCGTTTAATATGGATAATGATTCTAGAATGTGGCTATACTTATTGCTGTGTTAACATTAAGGTCATTATGCATTTGAAATCTCTCTTTTACAAGTTAAAATTTTTGTTACACACACATCAGAGACTTAATAGCTCACTTTGAAAGACAGTGTCTTTTAATTACTTGTGAAACACCTAGGATTTTTAAAGTATATTTCAGTTTGTACATATTGATAGACTAGTGTTGACTATATGATAGAGCATAATAACAAAGTACACTTGCCCCTTTTTTTATCCAGTCTTACTCTTTTTATCCTTATCTGATTGAGCATCTCGAAAAGGTGACTGAGTAATATTTTCTTCACTCCTGTATCATATAAGCATTCTCAACTTAATAAAAACCTTCTTTTGACCCCACTTCCCTTGCCTGCTAACACTCTGTTTTTCTCCTTTCAGAGCAAAATGCTTTATTAGAATTGCTTATCATCATATCTCCAATTTTCATTTCTCCCATTTTCTCTTCAATTACCCTAGTTTTTAACCCTTTCAATTATGCTACTGAAAAACCACTAATATCAGGGTCTCCAATGACTGACGATTGCTTAATCCAGTGATCAATTCTTACACCTGGTCTTATTTGACCTGTCAGAAGCACTTGACACAGTGAAGCATTTGTCAAGTGAAGTGATCTCTTCACTTGTTTCACAGATTAATCCTTAACAGTCTCCTCTGATGGTTCCTTCCCTCTTCCTTGACTTCTTAATATCAGACTGGCCCAGTTCTTGCTGACAATTCCATCCTTCTGGTAGCTCAGCTCAAATGCATTTGGGCTTTAGTCTAGTGATATATGATTCCTTGTTTACTTCTATACCCCACATCCAATCCAGTAAGAAATCTTATTGGCTCCACCTTTGTCATCCTGTATCCCACCACTTCTCACCACCCTGCCCTCAGCCCCTTTCATCCTTTTCATGGGTGACTGCAATTGCTTCCTAATTGGTCTCTGCTTCTACTTCTGGTCCCACAACTAGCTATTACCACCCAGAATGATCTTTAAAATCTAAGTCAGATCATGCCACCTCTCTACTCAAAATTCTACAGAGGATTTCTTCTTTTGTTCAGAGTAAAAGCGAAGGCTCTAAATGGTTAAGCTCCCTGTTTTCTATTTTGTCTCATCTGCTGCTTTAACTGTCTCACTCCACTCCAGCATACTGGCTGTTCCTTCTGCCTGGAACACCCTTCTTTCAGGTAGCCACACAGCTAATTCTCTCATCAGCTTCAAGGCTTTGCTCAAATGTCACCTCAGTAAGGTCTACTATAACTATTCTGTTTAAAATTGCATACCCACTCCCATCCTGACTGCACTTCCAATCCTCCTGGCTTGCTTTACTTTTTCTCTGTTTTTATAGCTCTTGTACCTTCTAACAAACTGTGTAATTTACTTATTAATTTTATTGTTGATTACCTGTGTCCCCTCACTTTTCTAACATAAAAGTCACAAGAGCAAGGATATTTGTTTTTATTTGGAGACTATATCCTAAGCCCCTGGAAGAGTGCCTGGCGCATAGTAGGCCCTTACTAAGTATTTGTTGAATGAATAGTGAATGAATGAATTTTTTTGTCTTAGCGCAGATTGGATAAAATTTCTGTGATTAGAAAGCTGTTCCTTTAGTCCAGTGGTTCTCAAAATCCAGTTCTTCAGATTAGTGATTTTAATATCTCCTTGGAACTTATTAGAAATGAAATTTTGAGGCCTCAACCCAGACCTACTGAATCAGAAATTCTGAGTCAGTGCCCAGCAGTCTGTTTTAACAAGCCTCCCAGTGTTTCTGACTCACCTAAAGTCTGAGAACTAGTGTTCTAGTCTAACACGTACAAGTAAGAGAAGGCAAAAAATCATGCAAAATATGGAGGATATTTTCATTGCTTAATTTAGTTCTATTTTTTAAATGGTTTTAAAATACCTAATTATGCAGGTCCTTTTATAATCTTTTGTGCTCCATGTAACACTTTAAAAATTTGACAAAGCACTTTCATTACTTAATTTAATCTTCACAGTCTTATATGCCAGGGCTATTTTTCTTTGAAAGAAAAGCAAAAGGAATCTCAAAAGGTTAGTGACCTACTCAGGATTGTGTACTAGCATCTGAGAGAGCCATTATTTAAAAGTAGTTTCTAATGTCACATTCCATGTTCTTTCCCTGAATCACAGTACAAACTACCAGCATTGCCTTTTATTAAAAACACAGGTAGTTTTGAGAAAATGTATAAATAAGTAAGCAATAATTACAATAATAATAATAATAAACAGTGACCTGATGTATCCTCTTCAGGTGATTCATTTTAGGGAGGTAATCAAAATGTGTTTAAAATTTATATAGGAATGTATTCAAAGTATTCATTCTTTCAGTATATATTTGTTGCATACCTACTGTGTGCCAGACACTGCTTTAGGCACTGAGGAATTAGGAATAACCAAAAGAGAGCTGATACATGGAGTTTATATTGTAGTTGGAGGAGATAGAAAATAATCAAATACATAAATCTATATTATTATTTTTATGTTATAATTTTTAAAAACTTGAACAGGGTACTGGCTAAATAAATTATGATTTATCTATATAGTAGAATAATGCTCTTTATAAAGTAGAATGGAAAGGATACAAAATTATGTGCATACTGTATATTTCCAGTTTTGTTCCTTCCCAAATTTTTATAATTTAAAAAAGTTTTTAATAAGTGTGATTCAGTCTTGAGCTACAGTCTTAAAATTATGGTCATACTCATTAAAGTTGTTTTGCCAATTTCTATTGGAATTTCTATAATGTCTTTAAAAATGCAGCATTATTTTTCATTTCCATATCCAACATAAAATGTGTCATTAAGTTTGAATTAAGATGTAGCTATCAAGTTAATTTTTTTTCATTTTACATATTTTTATTATGAGAATGCAATCCATGAACAGTTACAAAACTGGTTACTTTTCTTTTTGTAAGAAGTGATCATAAGCTCAAGTACTTTTTAATTTCCTCTTTAGGGGTTAGAATTGCAAGAGACATCTTGTCACACTGCTGAAGCTCGAACAGTTGATGAAGTTTTTGAAAGTGCCTTTGAACAAGAAGAATATGTAAAACTATGTTCCATTAATGAACACTTTGGAAATGTTTTGACACCCTGTACTGTTTTGCCTGTGAAACTCTATTCTGATGCCAGGAATGTCCTGTCTGGCATAATTGATTCTCATGATAACTTAAAGGAATTTAAAGGTGACCTTGTTAAAGTACTTGTGTGGATACTTGTTCAGTACTGTTCTAGAAGGTCTAGCATGCTAGAGAATGTTCACAAAACTGAAAGTAAAGGGAAAGCATCTCTAATAATCCTGCCTGCTTTGAATACTGAACCACAAACTGAATCTCCAGAAGATACAGATAGTTTAAATTCAGAAAATTTGGATGACTGGTCTGATGATGTTTTTGGTGAAGAGCCAACTATCAAAAAAGGAAAAGATGAAAAAGATCAGTTGAAAGTATTGCCAGGTATAAATTTGCCTATTCCTGGATCAGTAGAATCACAGAACGTTGATAGTCATTCTACAAACACAGTTACCGAAAAGAGTCTTTACCAAGCAGTTGCACTTGGATACCCTGCCATTGACAAAGGAAAACAAGAAACCATGGCATATATCCCTCTCATGGAATTCAGTTGTTCTCATTCTCACTTATTAAGCTTACCTGAAGAGTGGATGTCTAACTGTTTGCCTAATTCCAAAATGAAGGAGATGAGTTCATTATTTCCAGAAGACTGGTACCAATTTATTTTAAGGCAGTTGAAATGTTTTCCTTCAAAAGAAAATGCCTCAAATGTAGTGGAAGAAATTGCAAAGGACAGAGTTCTAAAAGACTTTTATGTTCGTGCAGCAATGACTTGTTACTTTAGTTTTTGGGGGGGAGACAGTATGATTCCTAGTCCTGGTCATATATTGAGAGTTTACAGTGGTGTTTTGCCTTGGTCTCTTGCCTTGGATTGGCTCATAGAAAAACCAGACCTGTTTCAACTAGCCCTGAAAGCTTTCAGGTAATTTATTTTGATTACATACGAGTTTTAATATTGGTGGGAAAATGTTGATTTAAAAATAAATAACTTAGAAGGAGATGCTCTTCCATTTTTAATTTAAAAAAATGATCACTTTCCTAAAAATGAAAAAAAAATGCTTGGTATGTACTATGATTATACACTTAAATATGTACTTCTTTTTTTAATATGGAGTATCTATGTTTTGTATGGCTTTCTGGATGTTTTTGCTTTAACTCTTATCATGTCTCTCTTTCTCTGAAGTATGTATGATTGTGATTTAATATCTTAAAAATATTGATCAAACTTAAAATTCTTTGTGTCTCCATTTTTTAAGGTACACTCTGAAACTAATGATCGATAAAGCAAGTCTGGGTCCAATAGAAGACTTTAAAGAGTTGATTAACTGCCTTGAAAAATATGAAAGTGACTGGTACATTGGTTTGGTGTCTGATGAAAAGTGGAAGGAAGCAGTTTTACAAGAAAAACCATACTTGTTTTCTGTGGGATATGATCCTAATATGGTAAGGTTAAAAATGTGTTCTTAAACATTTTTGTATATAAACCTTAAAGAATAGAAATCAGTTATAAAGTATTTAACCTCAGTGATGGAGATAACATTCTGGGTATAAATATATCAATTATATTGGGACTTCCCTGGTGGTCAAGTGGTTGAGACTCCATGCTCCCAATGCAGGCAGCACAGGTTCGACTCTGGTTTGAGAACTTAAATCCCACATGCCACACAGTACAGCCAAAAATTAAAAGAATAAAAATCAACAGCCTAGAAGAAAGGGTAGATTCTTAGAAAGGTACAATCTCCCAAGACTGAACCAGAAGTACAAACTATGAACTGAGATTGAAACTGTGATTTTAAAATGCCCAAGAAACAAAAGTCTAAGACCGGATAGCTTCACAGGTAAATTCTGTCAAACATTTAGAGGTCACACCTATCCATCTGAAACTCTTCCAGAAAATTGCAGAGGAAGGAGCACGGCTAAGCTAATTCTGTGAGGTCACCACCGGATACCCAAACCAGACAAAGATACCATAAAAAAAAGGCCAGAATAAAAACTGTAGATTCCTGGTTGGTGACCTCATCAATGCACTGGAAGGATAAGGCACCCTGACTCCATAAGGAGAGGGCTGGAATCTCTGCAGAACCTCCGGGACCTCACCTCAAAACTACAAGTGTCTTTAACAAGATTCTCCCTCTTCCGGTGGTTAATGACTGGGACACCTTAACAAGGATGAACCTCCACAGTAAAGAAGAACCACATACAGAAAGCATACAGAAAGGCCACCCCAAACACAGCAACCTAAATAAGATGAAAAGACAGAGAAATGTTCAGCAGGTAAAGGAACATGATCAAATCCCACCAAACCAAACAAAAGAGGAGATAGGGAGTCTAACTGAAAAAGAATTCAGAATAATGATAGTAAAAATGATGCAAAATTTTGAAAACAAAATGGACTTACAGATAAATAGTCTGGAGACAAGGATTGAGAAGATGCAAGAAAAGTTTAACAAGGACTTAGAAGAAATAATGGAGACGGCAATGGCACCCCACTCCAGTACTCTTGCCTGGAAAATCCCATGGGCAGAGGAGCCTGGTAGGCTGCAGTCCATGGGGTTGCAAAGAGTCAGACACGACTGAGTGACTTCAGTTTCACTTTTCACTTTCATGCATTGGAGAAGGAAATGGCAACCCACTCCAGTGTTCTTGCCTGGAGAATCCCAGGGATGGGGGAGCCTGGTAGGCTGCCGTCTATGGAGTCACACAGAGTTGGACACGACTGAAGTGACTTAGCAGCAGCAGAAGAAGAAGAAATAAAAAATAGTCAATAATGAATAATGCAATAACTGAGATCGAAAGCACTCTGGAGGGAACCAACAGTAGAATAACTGAGGCAGAAGATAGGATAAGTGAGGTGAGAGATAGAATGGTGGAAATAAATGAAGCAGAGAGGGAAAAAGAATTAAAAGAAATAAGGACAACCTCAGAGACCTCTGGCACAATGTTAAATGCCCCAACATTCGAATCATAGGAGTCCCAGAAGAAGACGACAAAAAGAAAGGCCATGAGAAAATACTTGAGGAGATAATAGTTGAAAACTTCCCTAAAGTGGGGAAGGAAATAGCCAAGTCCAAGAAACGCAGAGTCCCAAAGAGGATAAACCCAAGGCAAAACACCCCAAGACACATATTAATCAAGTTAACGAAGATCAAACACAACAAATATTAAAAGCAGCAAGGGAAAAACAACAAATAACCCACAAGGGGATCCCCATAAGGATAACGCTGATCTTTCAATAGAAACTCTTCAAGCCAGAAGGGAATGGCAGGACATACTTAAAGTGATGAAAGAGAAAAACTTACAACCCAGATTACTGTACCCAGCAAGGATCTCATTCATATATGAAGGAGAAATCAAAAGCTTTACAGACAAGCAAAAACTCAGAGAATTCATCACCACCAAACCAGCTCTTCAACAAATGCTAAAGGATCTTCTCTAGACAGGAAACACAGAAAAGGTTTATAAACTGGAACCCAAAACAACAAAGTAAATGACAATAGGATCATACTTATCAGTAATTACCTTAAATGTAAATGGGTTGAATGCCCCAACCAAATGACAAAGACTAGCTGAATGAATACAAAAACAAGACCCTTATATATGCTGTCTACAAGAGACCTACCTCAAACCTAGGGACATATACAGACTGAAAGTGAAGGGCTAGAAAAAGATATTTCATGCAAATGGAGACCAAAAGAAAGCAGGAGTAGCAATACTCATATCAGATAAAATAGACTTTAAAACAAAGGCTGTGAAAAGAGACAAAGAAGGACACTACATAGTGATCTAAGGATCAATCCAAGAAGATACAACAATTATAAATATATATGCACCCAGCATAGGAGCACCACAATGTGTAAGGCAAATGCTAACAAATATGAAAGGGAAAATTAACAGTAAAACAATAATAGTGGGAGACTTTAATACCCCACTCACACCTATGGATAGATCAACTAAACAGAAAATTAGCAAGGAAACACAAACTTTAAATGATACAATGGACCAGTTAGACCTAATTGATATCCTTAAGACATATCACCCCAAAAAAATGAATTTCACTTTTTTCTCAAGTGCACACGGAACCTTCTCCAGGATAGATCACATCCTGGGCCATAAATCTAGCCTTGGTAAATTCAAAACAATTGAAATCATCTCAAACATCTTTTCTGATCATAATGCAGTAAGATTAGATGTCAACTACAGGAAAAAAGCTCAACATTCAGAAAACGAAGATCATGGCATCCGGTCCCATCACTTCATGGGAAATAGATGGGGAAACAGTGGAAACAGTGTCAGACTTTATTTTGGGGGGCTCAAAAATCACTGCAGATGGTGACTGCAGCCATGAAATTAAAAGACGCTTACTCCTTGGAAGAAAAGTTATGACCAACCTAGATAGCATATTCAAAAGCAGAGACATTACTTTGCTGACTAAGGTCCGTCTAGTCAAGGCTGTGGTTTTTCCTGTGGTCATGTATGGATGTGAGAGTTGGACTGTGAAGAAGGCTGAGCACCGAAGAATTGATGCTTTTTAACTGTGGTGTTGGAGAAGACTCTTGAGAGTCCCTTGGACTGTAAGGAGATCCAACCAGTCCATTCTGAAGAAGATCAGCCCTGGGATTTCTTTGGAAGGAATGATGTTAAAGCTGAAACTCTAGTACATTGGCCACCTCTTACAAAGAGTTGACTCATTGGAAAAGACTCTGATATTGGGAGGCATTGGGGGCAGGAGGAGAAGGGGACGACAGAGGATGAGATGGCTGGATGGCATCACTGACTCTATGGATGTGAGTTTGAGTGAACTCCGGGAGTTGGTGATGGACAGGGAGGCCTGGTGTTCTGTGATTCATGGGGTTGCAAAGAGTCGGACACAACTGAGTGACTGCACTGACTGACTGACTGACTGACAGGAAAGAAACTATTAAAAATACAAACATATGGAGGCTAAACAGCACACTTCTGAATAACCAACAAATCACAGAAGAAATCAAAAAATCAAAATATGCATAGAAATGAATGAAAATGAAAACACAAAAACCCAAAACCTGTGGGATTCAGTAAAAGCAGTGCTAAGGGGAAGATACATAGCAATACAAGCCTACCTCAAGGTATAGGAGAGAAAACAAATAACCTAACTCTACACCTAAAGCACTAGAAAAGGAAGAAATTAAGAACCCCAGGGTTAGTAGAAGGAAAGAAATCACGAAAATTAGGGCGGAAATAAATGCAAAAGAAACAAAAGAGACCATAGCAAAAATCAACAAAACTAAAAGCTGGTTTTTTGAGAAGATAAATAAAATGGACAAACCATTAGCCAGACTCATCAAGAAACAAAGGGAGAAGAATCAAATCAACAAAATTAGAAATGAAAATGGAGAAATCACAACAATACAGAAATACAAAGGATCATAAGAGACTACTGTCAGCAACTATATGCCAATAAAATGGACAACTTGCAAGAAATGGACAAATTCTTAGAAAACTATAACTTTTCAAAACTGAACCAGGAAGAAATAGAAAATCTTAACAGACCCATCACGAGGACAGAAATTGAAACAGTAATCAGAAATCTTCCAACAAACAAAAGTCCAGGTCCACACGGCTTCACAGCTGAATCCTACCAAAAATTTAGAGAAGAGCTAACACCTATCCTACTCAAACTCTTCCAGAAAATTGCAGAGGAAGGTAAACTTCCAAACTCACTCTGTGAGGCCACCATCACCCTAATACCAAAACCAGACAAAGATGCCACAAAAAAAGAAAACTACAGGCCAATATCACCGATGAACATAGATGCAAAAATCCTTAACAAAATTCTAGCAAACAGAGTCGAACAACATAATAAAAAGATCATACATCATGAACCAAGTGGGCTTTATCCCAGGGATGCAAGGATTCTTCAATATTCACAAATCAATCAATGTGATACACCACATTAACAAAAGATAAAAACCATATGATTATCTCAATAGATGCAGAGAAAGCCTTTGACAAAATTCAACATCCATTGATAAAAACACTCCAGAAAGCAGGCATAGAAGGAACATACCTCAACATATAAAAGCCATATATATGATACTGCAGCAAACATTTCCCTAAAGTAAGAGACAAGACAAGGATGCCCACTCTCACCACTACTATTCAATATAGTTTTGGAAGTTTTGGCCACAGCAATCAGAGCAGAAAAAGAAATAAAAGGAATCCAGATTGGAAAAGAAGAATTAAAACTCTGTTTGCAGATGACATGATCCTCTACATAGAAAACCCTAAAGACTCCACCAGAAGAGTGCTAGAACTAATCAATGAATACAGTAAAGTTGCAGGATATAAAATTAACACAGAGAAATCCCTTGCATTCCTATACACTAACAATGAGAAAACAGAGAAATTAAGGAAACAGTTCTGTTCACCATTGCAATGAAAAGAATAAAATACTTAGGAATAAATCTACCTAAAGAAACAAAAGATGTATCTATAGAAAACTATAAAACACTGTTGAAAGAAATCAAAGATGACACAAATAGATGGAGAAATATACCATGTTCATGAATCAAAAGAATCAATATAGTGAAAATGAGCATACTACCCAAAGCAATATATAGATTCAGTGCAATCCCTATCAAGCTACCAATGGGATTTTTCAGAGAATTAGAACAAATAGTTTCACAATTTCTATGGAATTGCAAAAAACCTCAAATAGCCAAAGCAATCTTGAGAAAGAAGAATGGAAGTGGAGGAATCAATCTGCCTGACCTCAGGCTATTCTACAAAGCAGCAGTCATCAAGACAGTATGGTACTAGCACAAAGACAAACATAGATCAATGGA
This sequence comes from Ovis canadensis, assembly GCF_042477335.2. Classification (NCBI taxonomy): domain Eukaryota; kingdom Metazoa; phylum Chordata; class Mammalia; order Artiodactyla; family Bovidae; genus Ovis; species Ovis canadensis. The sequence goes on from NC_091251.1 coordinate 82,693,043, forward strand.
ACAAAATAGAAAGCCCAGAGATAAATCCCACACCTGTGGACACCTTATCTTTGACAAAGGAGGCAAGAATATACAGTGGAGAAAAGACAATCTTTTTAACAAGTGGTGCTGGGAAAACTGGTCAACCACTTGTAAAAGAATGAAAATAGAACACTTTCTAACAGCATACACAAAAATAAACTCAAAATGGATTAAAGATCTAAACGTAAGACCAGAAACTATAAAACTCCTAGAGGAAAACATAGGCAAAACACTCTGACATAAATCATAGCAGGATTCTCTATGACTCACCTCCCAGAGTAATGGAAATAAAAGCAAAAATAAACAAACGGGACCTAATTAAACTTAAATGCTTTTGCACAACAAAGGAAATTATAAGCAAGGTGAAAAGACAGCCTTCAGATTGGGAGAAAATAATAGCAAATGAAGCAACTGACAAAGAATTAATCTCAAAAATGTAAAAGCAACTCCTGTAGCTCAATTCCAGAAAAATAAGTGACCCAATCCAAAAATGGGCCAAAGAACTAAACAGACATTTCTCCAAAGAAGAGACACAAATGGCTAACAAACACATAAAAAGAAGATGCTCAACATCACTCATTATCAGAGAAATGCAAATCAAAACCACAATGAGGTACCATCTCACACCGGACAGCATGGCAGCTATCAAAAAGTCTATAAACAATAAATGCTGGAGAAGGTGCAGAGAAAAAGAACCCTCTTACACTGTTGGTGGGAATGCAGACTAGTACAGCCACTATGGAGAACAGTGTGGAGATTCCTTAAAAAACTGGAAATAGAACTGCCATACGACCCACCAATCCCACTGCTGGGCATACAAACCAAGGAAACCAGAATTGAAAGAGACACATGTACCCCAGTGTTTATCGCAGTTCTGTTTACAATAGCCAGGACATGGAAGCAACCTAAATGTCCATCAGCAGATGAATGGATAAGAAAGTTGTAGTACCAAAAGAAAAGAAAGCTGTGGTACATATACACAATAGAATATTACTCAACTGTTAAAAAGAATGCATTTGAATCAGTTCTAATAAGGTGGATGTAACTGGAACCTATTATACAGTGTGAAGTAAGTCAGAAAGAAAAGCACCAAAACAGAATATTAACTCATATATATGGAATTTAGAAAGGTGGTAACGATGACCCTATATGCGAGACACAGATGTAAGGAACAGACTGTTGGACTCTGTAGGAGAAGGTGAGGGTGGGATGATTTGAGAGAAAAGCATTGAAACATGGATATTATCATATATGAAATAGATCACCAGTCCAGGTTTGATGCACGAGGCAGGGTGCTCGGGGTTGGTACACTGGGATGACCCTGAGGGATGGGATGGGAAGGGAAGTGGGAGGGAGGGAGGGTCAGGATGGGGAACACATGTACACCCATGGCTGATTCATGTCAGTGTATGGCAAAAACCACCACAGTGTTGTAAAGTAATTAGCCTCCAAAAAAATAAAACAGGCCAGTATCAATGATGAATATAGATGTAAAAATTTTCATTGAAATACTAGCCCACTTATCCCAACAATACATTTAGAAGATCATATACCATGACCAAGTGGGATTTTTCTGAGGAATGCAAGGATTCTTTAATATCCACAAAAAAATAAATGTGATACACTACATTAACAAATTAAAATATATGATAATCTCAATAAATGCAGAAAAGGGTTTTGACAAAATTCACCACCCATTTATGATAAATACTTTCCAGAAGGTAGGGGTATAGAGGGAACATACCTCAACATAATAAAGGCCACATATGACACCCACAGCTAACATCATACTCATGGTATCAAGGAACATGAAAAATGTTCAGTATCAACACTGATACTGAACAGTATGTTCAGTCGATACTGATTTGTGTTTCTTAGAGAAACACAAATCAAAACTTCAATGAGTATCACCTCAGACCAGTCAAATAGCTAATATCAAAAAAATCCACAAACAATAAATGCTGGAGAGAGTGTGGAGAGTTCAAGGAATCCTCTTATACTGTTGGTGGGGAGGTAAATAGGTACAGCCATTATGGAAAGCAATACAAAAGTTCCTTAAAGAGCTAAAAATAGTTACCATATGATCCAGTAATCCCAGTCCTGGACAAATATCTGAAAGAAGACAAAAACTCTAATCAAGATCCATGCACCCTAGTGTTCATAGCAGCACTCTTTACCAATAGCCAAGATATGGAAGCAACCTAAATATCCACTGACAGCTGAATGGATAAAGATGTACACACACACACACGTAAATACTAATCAACCATTAGTGGTTGCCTGTGACTGGGAGAATTAGGGATAGGAGGGTGATAGCTAAAAAGTACCGAGTTTCTTTTTGAGGTCATAAAAATATCCAGAAATTGTGGAGATAGTTATACATACCTGAATAACTAAAAAGTCATTAAATTATTTGGAATATGAATTATATCTCAATAATTGGATGACTGTTCACTGACTAATATTTATAACTTACGTTTTGCTGAGGCCACATGGAGTGAGGGAATAGAGAAGAAAGTGAAAAGTGAGTACAGTGTCTGTCAGGAAATTTTTTTGTTTCACGCTTAGTTGGAGAGCAACCAGATAGAAGTGATTCTTGATTTTGAAGACAAGCAACTTGTGTACATTTTGATATACTGCTTTCTGTTTAAGTTTGCTTAACTACAATGGAGTTTTTCTCTAAGTTTATAAATAAAGGCCTGAATATAATCTCTCTTCTTTTTCTTTCCCTTCAACCTCCTTTCTTCTTTATAGGGAGTTTACACTGGGAGAGTACTTACCCTTCAAGAATTATTGATCCATGTTGGGAAGTTAAATGCTGAAGCTGTTAGAGGTCAGTGGGCCAATCTTTCATGGGAATTGCTTTATGCCACAAACGATGATGAGGAACGTTATAGTATACAAGCTCATCCACTACTTTTAAGAAACCTTACAGTACAAGCAGCTGATCCTCCCCTGGGATATCCAATTTATTCTTCAAAACCTCTCCATATACATTTGGTTTAGAGGCCATTTGACTTGTAAATTTATTGTGAGCAAATGAGATGTGTTTATTTTTTCATTCTGGAAAAGTTAACATTGTGATTCCTTGTAACTTCACTGGACTTCCCTCTCTCCTCGCACAAGTCAGGTGCCTGAGAAAAGCTAAGCTCTATAAAGTTGATTTTCTAAGATATCTTAGTGGTATAAAACAACAAGTTTATGTATAACATAAAAGTTAGAATTAGTTGGCCAATATTTGTGCCCTATGGATTGTGGTATGCTTTGGTAAATATAAAACATTTGTATAAGATTATAAAATGAATTTTTTAATGCTTTCTTTAATGTGTGATAAGTGACTTGCCTTAGTGTAGTCAACAACTATGTAATTTTTACATGCTTAAAAGATATACATATCATTGTTTTTTACATAATAATAATGGATCCTACTGAAGGTTACAAAATGTAAATATATTTATTTGAAATATATTAAATTTTATAGTATTTTCAAACTTTGTGCTATTTATTTTAACATTTAACATGCTCTTAATGTTTTCATATAATCTATTCAGTTTCTTTTCATATACTTCAATTCAGAAACCTTGAAAACTTTGAATAAAATCTCTTCCAAAAATTTTTAAAATTTCTTTCCCAAATATCCTTTTGATATATTTAAAAGGAAAAGGGTTCATCCCATTCATCAAGTGAATACTCAGCAGAATTAGCAACATTAAGGTAATCTGATTATGACTGTTAGAGGCCATTCTGTAGATCTGGCTCATTGTGCATTTCTTTTCCACTGAATATACTGATTCTGAAGAATGACTTGCCCAATAGGACTACCAGTTACTATTGTCTTAAGTTGTTTGAACTCAAGCCAAAAACAGGTAGGAGAAAAATTTTCATAATGTGATCAGGGTTTTATTTTCATTCTTTTGCTGCTTAGGAACTTTTTACAGGAAATTATAAGGATAAATAATGAATCTGCATCATTTGAGATGAATTTTCTCTACACCTTTATTTTCCTCTATGTTGTTGTTGTTCAGTCTCTCAGTCACATCCAACTCTTTGTGACCCCATGGACTGCAGCATACCAGGCTTCCCTGTCCTTTACAAACTCACAGAGCTTGCTCAAGCGCATGTCCATTGAGTTGGTGATGCCATCCAACCATCTACTCTTTGTCATCCCCTTCTCCTGCCTTCAGTCTTTCCCAGCATCAGGGTCTTTTCTCACGAGTCGGCTCTTCACATCAGGTGGCCAAAGTATTGGTGCTCCAGCTTCAGCATCAGTCCTTCCAATGAATATTCAGGACTGATTTCCTTTAGGATGGACTGGTTGGATCTTCTTGCAGTCCAAGGGACTCTCAAGAGTCTTCTCCAACACCACAGTTCAAAAACATCAATTCTTTGGCACTCAGCCTTCTTTATGGTCCAACTCTGGAAAAACCATAGCTTTAACTATATGGACCTTTGTTGACAAAGTAATATCTCTGCTTTTGAATATGCTGTCATATTTTTAATATGGTGATCATAGCTTTTCTTCCAAGGAGCAAGCGTTTTTTAATTTCATGGCTGCAGTCACCATCTGCAGTGATTTTTGAGCCCAAGGAAATAAAGTCTCTCACTATTTCAGTTGTTTCCCCATCTATTTGCCATGAACTGAAAGGACCAGATGCCATAATCTTAGTTTTCTGAATGTTGAATTTTAAGCCAACTTTTTCACTGTCCTTTTTCACCTCATCAAGAGGCTCTTTAGTTCCTCTTCACTTTCTGCCATAAGAGTGGTGTCATCTGCAGTTCTGAGGTTATTGATATTTCTCCTGGCAATCTTGATTCCAGCTGTGCTTCATCCAGCCCAGCATTTTGTATGATGTACTCTGCATGTAAGTTAAATAAGCAGGGTGACAATATACAGCCTTGACCTATTCCTTTCCCAATTTAGAACCATTCCATTGTTCCATGTCTGGTTCTAGCTGTTGCTTCTTGACCTGCATACAGATTTCTCAGGATGCAAGTAAGGCAGTCTGGTATTCCCATCTCTTTAAGAATTTTCCACAGTTTGTTGAGATCCACACAGTCAGAGGCTTTAGCATAATCAAAGATGCAAATGTTTTCCTGAAATTCTCTTGCTTTTTCTATAATCCATTGGATGTGGCAATTTGATCTCTGGTTCCTCTGCCTTTTCTAAATCCAGCTTGAATATCAGGAAGTTCTTGGTTCACATACTGTTGAAGCCTAGGTTGGAGAATTTTGAGCATTACTTTACTAGTGTGTGAAATGACTGCAATTGTGCAGGAGTTTAAACATTCTTTGGCATTGCCTTTCTTTGGAATTGGAATGAAAACTGACCTTTTCCAGTCCTGTGGCTGTTGCTGAGTTTTCCAAATTTGCTGGTGTATTCAGTGTAGCACTTTCACAGTGCTACAAATCTTTTAGGATTATAAATAGCTCAGCTGGAATTCCATCACCTCTACTAGCTTTGTTTGTAGTGATGCTTCCTAAGGCCCACTTGACTTCGCATTCCAGAATGTCTGTCTCTAGGTGAGTGATCACACCATCATGGTTATCTGGGTCATCAAGATATCTTTGGCCTAGTTCGTCTGTGTATTCTTGCCACCTTTTCTTAGTATCTTCTGCTTCTGTTAGGTCCATACCATTTCTGTCCTTTGTTGTGCCTTTATTCTACCTTTATTCTGTCCTTTATTATTTTCATCTAGAGTTCAGTTCAGTTACTCAGTCGTGTCCGACTCTTTGCGACCCCATGAATCGCAGCCCGCCAGGCCTCCCTGTCCATCACCAACTCCCAGAGTTCACTCAGACTCACGTCCATTGAGTCAGTGATGCCATCCAGCCATCTCATCCTCTGTTGTCCCCTTCTCCTCCTGCCCCCAATGCCTCCCAGCATCAGAGTCTTTTCCAATGAGTCAACTTTTCGCATGAGGTGGCCAAAGTATTGGAGTTTCAGCTTTAGCATCATTCCTTCCAAAGAAATCCAAGGGCTGATCTCCTTCAGAATGGACAGATTGGATCTCCTTACAGTCCAAGGGACTCTCAAGAGTCTTCTCCAACACCACAGTTCAAGAGCATCAATTCTTCAGCACTCAGCCTTCTTCACAGTCCAACTCTCACATCCATACATGACCACTGGAAAAACCATAGCCTTGACTAGACGGACCTTAGTCGGCAAAGTATTGTCTCTGCTTTTGAATATGCTGTCTAGGTTGGTCATAACTTTTCTTCCAAGGAGTAAGCATCTTTTAATTTCATGGCTGCAATCACCATCTGCAGTGATTTTGGAGCCCCCCCCCAAAATAAAGTCTGACACTGTTTCTACTGTTTCCCATCTATTTCCCATGAAGTGATGGGACCAGATGCCATGATCTTCGTTTTATGAATATTGAACTTTAGGCCAACTTTTTCACTCTCCACTTTCACTTTCATCAAGAGGCTTTTTAGTTCCTCTTCACTTTCTGCCATAAGGGTAGTGTCATCTGCATATCTGAGGTTATTGATATTTCTCCCGGCAATCTTAATTCCAGCTTGTGTTTCTTCCAGTCCAACATTTCTCATGATGTACAGCCTTGACGTACTCCTTTTCCTATTTGGAACCAGTCTGTTGTTCCATGTCCAGTTCTAACTGCTGCTTCCTGGCCTGCATACAGATTTCTCAAGAGGCAGGTCAGGTGGTCTGGTATTCCCATCTCTTTCAGAATTTTCCACTGTTTATTGTGATCCACACAGTCAAAGGCTTTGGCACAGTCAATAAAGCAGAAATAGATGTTCTTCTGGAACTCTCTTGCTTTTTCCATGATCCAGCGGATGTTGGCAATTTGATCTCTGGTTCCTCTGCCTTTTCTAAAACCAGCTTGAACATCAGGGAGTTCACGGTTCACGTATTGCTGAAGCCTGGCTTGGAGAATTTTGAGCAGTACTTTACTAGCGTGTGAGATGAGTGCAATTGTGCGATAGTTTGAGCATTCTTTGGCATTGCCTTCCTTTGGGACTGGAATGAAAACTGACCTTTTCCAGTCCTGTGACCACTGCTGAGTTTTCCAAATTTGCTGGCATATTGAGGGCAGCACTTTCACAGCATCATCTTTCAGGATTTGAAACAGCTCAACTGGAATTCCATCACCTCCACTAGCTTTGTTCATAGTGATGCTTTCCAAGGCCCACTTGACTTCACATTCCAGGATGTCTGGCTCTAGATGAGTGATCACATCATCATGATTATCTGAGTCGTGAAGATCTTTTTTGTACAGTTCTTCCATGTATTCTTGCCACCTCTTCTTAATATCTTCTGCTTCTGTTAGGTCTATTTAGTCTGTAGTAGCCTCCTGGGTTGGGAGTACAATAATACATTATAGTGATGACTGAAATTATTTGAAATGTACCAATTAGGTTTTTATTACTAGTATTCCTTTATTATGTGAAACAGTTCAGTACAGCAATGTTAAATGATACTTTTTTGGACTCATTTCAGTTAATGAATTCACAAGATTTGTGTGTTAGTCATTTTGGGGGAAGCAATATAGTATAGTTATTAAAATGGGATTTGGTGTTACATCTGAGTTTGGATCTCAGGCTTATGATTTATGTAATTGAGATATATTAGCTGCAAAAAATGTATATATATATACATATAGACAGAGAAGTCTGGCGGGCTACAGTCCATAGAGTCACAAAAGTTGAACACGACAGTAACTAAATAGCAACAGTACATACATACACACACGCATATATATATTATGTATATATCTTTTTTGTCACTGATAGAAATTTTCTCATATCATTAAGAAACACTAATTATCTGCTTTAGTGATTATATAACTTTGATAGATATAAAAGACTATTAGAGTATCCCTCAAATAATAGGCATTTTAAGTTGTTTAAAGATTTACACTATTATAATAGTGCCATGCCATGCTTTCCCTTTACCATGGATTCTTCTGAAACTGCCACGATGTCTCTCCATTCATTCATGGCCAGGTTTTCTCACCTTCATTCACTTATCAAAATGTTCCTGTTTGGATTCCATTTCTACTGTTCCCCCAACATAAAGTTTTTATTAAAGTCATCATTTACTTTCATATTATCAAACCAACTACAGTTGACCCTTGAACAACGGTTTGAACTGTGCAGGTTCACTTATACATGGATTCTTTTCATTAGTAAATGCTAAGCTACTACAGGTCTGAAATTGTTTCCATGGAAACATAGGGCCTACTATAAATTATATACAGATTAAAACCCCAGCTGTTCAAGTGTTCACTATAGTTACTTTTATATTCCTGTCTTATTTGGCAACCCACTCCAGTATTCTTGCCTGGAAAATCCCATGGACGGAGGATCCTGGTAGGCTACAGTCCATGGAGTCACAAAGAGTTGGACACGGCTGAGCGACTTCACTTTCTTAAGCAGTACTTGACACTTTTGACAACTGCTTGAGTCACCTTCTTTTTTTCTTTTGGACTTCCCTGACACCACTTGATCTTTATTTTCTTCTTGTCTCCCTGACTACTTCTCAGTCGCCTTTGCTGCTTTTCCTTTTCTGTCTGACCTCTGTCTGAATTTTGTAATTTCTTCATAAATGGTTCAGGCCACCTCTTCTTATTCTACATTTCATCATAGACAATCGCATTCACTCCCAAAACCTTACATATCATCAATAAATTAATGATGTTCAAATACATGTACTCAACCTCTCTTAGCACTGCACCTGTGTATGTAACCATTTATCTCCATCTGATACAATCAAAGTAGCTTGACCTTATTGAACTTGCCCTAAAACCAGCTTCTCTGACTTCCACTTTTAGTAGTACACACATAATTCACATCAGACATCTCAGAGAACTGTGGAAGCTGTGCAAAAAATTTTAAAATCTGTGTCAAAAGTATCAGTGAATCAAGAAGACAGTGAAGGATTATATCACCAAGACCCAAGGCAGAATGAAACTTCGAGACCTGAGCTCAGCATTTGAGCTACTTTTCTTCTAGGAACATTGGCTGATTCAGGAGGAGGTGGCTGGGAAGACAACTAACACTTTTGGCAGACTTCCTACTAAGTTAAAGCATTAAAGATGGAGTTCAGGGCTCTCCAAAGAAGGAGGGTGAAAAAAAAATAGATCAATTTTGAATCTTTTCAATCTTGTCAAGCGGGCTTCCCTGGTAGCTCACCTGGTAAAGAATCTGCCTGTAATGCAGGAGACCCTGGTTTGATTCTGGATTGGGAAGATCTCCTAGAGAAGGAAATGGCAGCCCACTCCAGTATTCTTGTCTGGAAAATCCCAAGGACAGAGGAGCCTGGTGGGCTACAGTCCGTGGGGTCGCAAAGAGTCAGACACGACTGAACAACTAAGCCCAAATCTTTTCAAAACTGGATTAAGGTGATCCTGGATTTGTAGTGTACCTAGCTACTACCCTGAGCAAATATAAATCTTCTCTAGACCTTTTAATTATTTTTATAATTTTTCATATTTATGTTGGAAAATCTAAAACACCTGAGGAGAAAAGACAACATGATCAAAATCCAAGAAAAACAACAGACAATAGGAACAAACCCACAGGGGTTTATGACTAGAGGTTTGTACCTCTGAATCCCCTTCCAATTTTGCCCCCTCCCATCAGTCACCTGTTTGTAGCTATGTGTCTGTTGTTTTGTTTTTTAGATTATGCATAAAAGTGAGATTATGTGGTAGTTTTGTCTGATACATTTCACTTAGCATAATACCCCTCTAGATCCATCCATGTTGTCTCAAGTGGCAAGATTTTTTTAATGGCTGAGTTATTGCATTGGATCAATATTTATATACCACATTTTCTTTATCCATCAACGGACACAGGTTGCTGCTGAAATTCTCCATCTTGTGTTTCAAAATATTTAAATAAACCAAACATAGTTTTCCACCCTGTGTCTACTCCCATTATCTGGGATTCCCTGTGGGCAAAATGAGCACTATCTTCTATGCACATAAATTTAAGTGTATCTAAACAGAACTGTGTTATAGTTCATCATTTGCTTTCTTCACTCATCACTGTGTTCTAGGATGTTGCCATGTGTGCATTTATTCCATTGCTTTTACTTGCTTTATGTTGTACCCCATGCTGTACTCCATGGTGTCACTCTACCATTTACACCTTCCACATTTCCCAGTGGTAGCCACCAGGGTGGCCTCCAGCCTCTCCAACAACTATTCCAGTTATTTTATGGGTGTTAATCAAGATTGCTGGGAGAAATATCAATAACCTCAGATATGCAGATGACACCTCCCTTATGACAGAAAGTGAAGAAGAACTAAAGAGCCTCTTGATGAAAGTGAAAAAGAGTGAAAAAGTTGGCTTAAAACTCAACATTCAGAAAACTAAGATCATGACGTCCGGTCCCATTCCGTTCAGTTCAGTTCAGTCGCTCAGTCGTGTCCGACTCTTTGCGACCCCATGAATCGCAGCATGCCAGGCCTCCCTGTCCATCACCAACTCCCGGAGTTCACTCAGACTCATGTCCTTCGAGTCGGTGATGCCATCCAGCCATCTCATCCTCTGTCATCCCCTTCTCCTGCCCCCAATCCCTCCCAGCATCAGAGTCTTTTCCAATGAGTCAACTCTTCTCATGAGGTGGCCAAAGTACTGGAGTTTCAGCTTTAGCATCATTCCTTCCAAAGAAATCCCAGGGCTGATCTTCAGGATGGATTGGTTGGATCTCCTTGCAGTCCAAGGGACTCTCACGAGGCTTCTCCAACACCACAGTTGAAACATCAATTCTTCGGCGCTCAGCCTTCTTCACAGTCCAACTCTCACATCCATACATGACCACTGGAAAAACCATAGCCTAGACTAAACGGACCTTAGTCGGCAAAGTAATGTCTCTGCTTTTCAATATGCTAAATCGGTTGGTCATAACTTTTCTTCCAAGGAGTAAGTGTCTTTTAATTTCATGGCTGCAATCACCATCTGCTATGATTTTGGAGCCCCCCAAAATAGAGTCTGACACTGTTTCCACTGTCTCCCCATCTATTTCCCATGAAGTGATGGGACCAGATGCCATGATCTTCGTTCTCTGAATGTTGAGCTTTAAGCCAACTTTTTCACTCTCCACTTTCACTTTCATCAAGAGGGCTTTTAGTTCCTCTTCACTTTCTGCCATAAGGGTGGTGTCATCTGCATATCTGAGGTTATTGATATTTCTCCTGGCAATCTTGATTCCAGCTTGTGATTCTTGCAGCCCAGCGTTTCTCATTAGATGGGAAAACAATTGAAACAATGACAGACTTTATTTTCTTGGGCTCCAAAATCATTGCAGATGGTGACTGCAGCCATGAAATTAAAAAACGCTTGCTCCTTGGAAGAAAAGCTATGACCAACCTAGTGGTGGTGGTGGTTTAGTCACTAAGTCATGTCTGACTCTTGTGACCCTATGGATTGATAGCCTGCCAGGCTCCTCTGTCCATGGGATTCTCCAGGCAAGAATACTAGAATGGGCTGCCATTTCCTTCTCCGGGGATCTTCCCATCCCAGGGATTGAACCCAGCTCTCCTGCATTGCAGGCAGATTCTTTACCAACCTAGACAGCATATTAAAAAGCAGAGACACTGCTTTGCCAACAAAGGTCCATCTAGTCAAAGCTATGGTTTTTCCCGTAGTCATGTATTGGTGTGGAGTTGGACCATAAAGAAACCTGCGTGCTGAAGAATTGATGCTTTTAAACTGTGGTATTGGAGAAGACTCTTGAGAGTCCCTTGGATTGTAAGGAGATCCAACCTTAGGATTTAGTCAATCCTAAAGGATGGACAGGGAGGCCTGGCGTGCTGTGATTCATGGGGTTGCAAAGAGTCGGACATGACTGAGCGACTGAACTGAACTGAAAGGAAATCAGTCCTGAATATTCATTGGAAGGACTGATGCCTCCAGGACTTTGGCCACCTGATGCGAAGAACTGACTCATTGGAAAAGACCCTGGTGCTGGGAAAGATTGAAGGCAGGAGAAGAAGGGGTGACAGAGGATGAGATGGTTGGATAGCATCACCAATGTGATGGACATGAGTTTGAACAAGCTCTGGGAAATGGTGATGGACAGGGAAGCCTGGCGTGCTGCAGTTTGTGGGATTGCAAAGAGTCAGACACAACTGAGTGACTGAACTGAACTGAACTGAACCTTGTCTATAACTAAAATGTGAACCACTTAGCAATGAGAACCATGTTTTTCTTCCCCTGTTCTTCTCCCTTGATAGTAAATAGTCAAGGAACATCTGTTGGTTTTCTGTTGTAGCCTACGCATGTTTTCTACTGTAAGACACTAAAGGTTAAAGTAAAATTAACAATAATAACTAAAGTAAGAAAGTCACCAATGGAATCTTCCTGAGCTGAGTTTAACCCAGGCTTTACCCATTACTAGCTCTGTGACCTTGGGAAAGTAATATCTACTTGCTTTGGGCATTTTTTTCTTCATCTACAAAGGTGGATAATACCACCTACCTTAGAGTGTTGTTATGAGGAATAAGTTAATTAACTAATTACAAACCACCTCAGTACAGCAAATGACACATAACAGGTTTTAAAAAATAATGGCTGCTATGAGTCCTACCTACGGTGTCAAATTCCGGTCATTTGTACCTATGAACTCTTCCAAGAGAGTGTGAGCACCTTGGAGGCAGGACCTTTTCAGACACTTCTTTGTATCTGCCCACTACCCAGCACTCTGCCTCATGTAATAGCCCGTGCATTTATGGTAAATGGATTACTGTAATTCTTTGGTTAGCATTCTGCTAACCTAGATTTTAAGCATATATACTAGAGTACGTTACCCAGGAATGTAATATGTATTAACATATTTATTGCAAGACTCCTGTCATTCTTGTTATTTATTACATATTGAAAGGAAAGTTGTCTCTATTAAGAAATAAAATGACAAATTATTCTTCAATGTATAAGAAGATCACTGTTTTCTGTGTTTTCCATTTCTCTTTCCAGTGGCTTGAAAAATGCAAGTACTCCTTCAGTCATGTTTTTTTTTCACGCTTCTAAAATAAGAGGAGTCTGCATCCTATAACAGAATAACAGAAACATGAATCAGTTCCTTCTACCCCAGTTTTTGACAATTAATTCCTTCTGTTCTGAGAAGCTATATCATTATGATTCACTGTTGAGAATCCTTATAAGTCCTTGGAAAAATACTTTAATAGGAATCAAAATCATAGCCAAAATTCTCAAGCTACACAAAATATCTCTAAGGGGCTTAGCAACATTATTTCCCTGTCATTTGTTAACATCTGAGTATGCTATTTCATAAATGCTGAAATTTCTACTATTACTCTTCTGATCAGCATGTCACACCTACACTGGCTTGCTTTAATAAATACAAAGAGTCTTTAGAATTAAAATACTTGAAAGATAACTCCAAAATCATTTGTGAACTTTTAGTATATTGCTTAAAGAGTAAAACAAGGCAATTCAATAATTTCTAAGAGGTGACATTTCATCTGGGAAGATACCCATTTACCACTCTCAAGAATTTATACTAAATAAGACAAAAACAAATTATAATACAAATTCAATGATGTTATTGTTTTTGATGCCTAAAATTAATAACAATTCATCAAAACAAAGTTCCAGACATACTGTTACTAGCCTAGAGAACAGAAACAAATTTGTGCCTAGACAACCTCATGGACGGTATGAAAAGGCAAAAAGATAGAACACCAGAAAATGGGCCCCCTAAGGTCACAGGGTGTCCAGTATGCTACTGGGGAAGAGCAAAGGGCAATTACTAATAGCTCCATAAAGAATTAAGTGGCTGGGCCAAAGCGGAAAAAACATTCAGTTGTAGATATATGTGTCTGGTGGTGAAAGTAAAGTCTAATGCTGTAAAGGACAATATTGTATAGGAACCTGGAATGTTAGATCCACGAATCAAGGTAAATTGAATGTGGTCAAGCAGGAGAAAAGCACAAGAAAATGACAAAATGATCTTGGTTCATTTGGCGATGCCAAAGAATGTTCAAACTACTGTACAACTGTGCTCATTTCATGTGCCAGCAAGGGTATGCTCAAAATCCTTCAAGCTAGGCTTCAGCAGTATGCAAATCAAGAACTTCCAGATGTACAAGCTGGGTTTCAAAGAGGCAGAGGAACCAGAGATCAAGTTGCCAACATTTGTTGGATCATTGAGAAAGCAAGGGAATTCCAGAAAAAACATCTATTTATGCTTCACTGACTACCCTAAAGCCTTTGTGTGGATCACAGCAAACTGCAGAAAATTCTTTAAGAGACCACCTTACCTGTCTCTTGAGAAACCTGGATGTGGGTCAAGAAGAAACAGTTAGAACTGGATGTTGAACAACTGGTTCCAAATTGGGAAACGACATGACTGTATATTGTCACCCTGCTTATTTAACATCTAAGCAGAGTACATCATGCAAAATGCTGGGCTGGATGAATCACCAGCCGAAATCAAGATTGCTGGGAGAAATATCAACAACTTCTGATATACAGATGATACCATTCTAATGGCAGAAAGTAAAAAGGAACTAAAGAGCCTCTTGGTAAAAGTGAAAGAGAAGAGTGAAGAAACTGGCTTAAAACTCAGCATTCAAAGAACTAAGATTATGGGATCTGGTCCCATCACTTCATGGCAAATAGAAGGGGAAAAGTGGAAGCACTGACAGATATTTTGGGCTCCAAAATCACTGTGGACGGTGACTGCAGTCATGCAATTAAAAGATGTGGTCCTTGGAAGGAAAGCTATGACGAACCTAGACAATGTATTAAAAAGCAGAGACATCACTTTGCCAACAGAGGTCCATATAGTCATAGTTTTTCCAGTAGTCATATACGGATTTGAGAGGTGGATCATGAAGAAGGTTGAGCACCAAAGAACTGAAACTTTCAAATTGTGGTGCCGGAGAAGACTTTTGAGAGTCATGTGGACTGCAAGGAGATCAATCCAATCAATCCTAAAGGAAACCAACCCTTAATATTAATTGGGAGGACTGATGTTAAGGCTGCAGTTCCAATACTTTGGCCACCTGATGAGAAGAGCTGACTCTGGAAAAGACCCTGATGCTGGGAAATATTGAAAGCAAAAGGAAAAGGGGGCAACAGAGGATGAGATGGTTAGATAGCACCACCGACTCAATGAACATGGATATGAGCAAACTCCAGGAGATAGGAAGGACAGAAGAGCCTGGGGTGCTATAATCTATGAGATCGTAGAGTCAGACACAACTTAGTGACTGAATAACAACAACATTTAGTTTGGGAATAATAGTGGCATTCTCTTAACTGAGATTCTTACAAACAAATTTCAATAAGGAGATGAATATACACAATGCAAAATAAAGTAGGGAGGAAAGAGCAATGAGGAGAGAAGTAAAAAAAAAAAATGAACAACTTTTTAAAGTTTCCAGGGTTTTGTGTAAAGAATAAGATATATCTCAGAATGATTTGGGGAGTTGAAAGGATGCCCAGTTTATCATAAAGTGATAAAGCAATGAGACCATGTAACAAGCAATAATTCAAATATGTTGGTAGGAAGAGAGAAGTCATGATTTTTAGCAAATGTTAGATGTAAGGCAATGACTATATTTACACTACTGTTGTTTAGTTGCTAACTCATGTCTGACATTTTTGCTACTCCATGGTGTATAGCCCGTCAGGATCCCCTGTCCATGGGATTTCCCAGGCAAGAATACTGGAGTGGGTTGCCATTTCCTTCTCCAGGGGATCTTCCTGACCCAGGTATCAAACCTACATCTCCCGCCTTGGCAGGTGGATTCTTTACTGAGGCACTAGGGAAGCCCAAGATTTACATTAGGTATTCTGTCGGTATTCTGTAAACAAAATAAAATAACCTTCTTATGAACAACTACTACAATGGGACTGAAACTCTAGCCCCTAATCCTTCTTTCCCCTCTGAAACAATGATTTCTATAATGCATTCTCCCTCTGCCATATTATTTAATTCTTTAATCTTTACTGTCTGTTTGCTAAATATCCTCCTGCCATCAAAACAAAAGCAGTAACAGCTAATACTTAATGAGTGTAACATACCATGGTATGTTTTAAGAGCTTTCCACATACTAATTCATTTAATCCCCATAACAATCCTATGACTAGGTGCTACTATCAACAGTAATCTTCCATTTTGTAGATGGTTCAGTTCAGTTCAGTTCACTCAGTCGTGTCCGACTCTTCACAACCCCATGGACTGCAGCACACCAGGTTTCCCTGTCCATCACCAATTCCCGGAGCTTGCTCAAACTCATGTCCATCAAGTCGGTGATGCCATCCAACCATCTCATCCTCTGTCCCCTTCTTCTGCCTTCAGTCTTTCCCAGCATCAGGGTCTTTTCCAATGAGTCAGTTCTTCACATCAGGTGGCCAAAGTATTGTAGATGGGGAGAAATAATTTGCCTGGGATCGTAGGATGAGTATGGAGTAGAGCTGGGATTTCAGCCTAGGTAGCCCAGCACCTTGCTCCATGCTTTTAACCAGAATGTTGAGTCACCTCTTTAGTAAGGTGGCCTTTCCCCTCAACTCTTACCTATCACTGGGCACAATGCCACTTTATCAGCTGTCCTCTAAATTTCAGACCCTGATGCAATATTTGATGAAGCTCTACCTTTAGAACCAACCCACAGTACCAAGTTCCAACATTATGAAATCACTTATAAATGTTTTGACCCAAAACAAACTGGTTAGTATAAAATGAATAGCCCTCTCTGTGATTTTTCAAGTTCCAAACATGTTAGTGCATATTGAAAGTTTTTATAACCTTTAAGTCTCTTTAAGTATTTCATTTGGGTTTGGGGGGTTTTGTTTCTTTTTTCACCAGTTCATTTAACATTCCTCACTTTTCTGGAAAAATGAGTGCTGAAAGAATAAGCTATCAGCAAGTTTTCCTAAACATGGACTTAGGCACATTTCAGATGTGCAAACTGACCTTCTGGAACAAAGTCAAAGGAACCAGTACTACAGGTGAAACTATATCTCTTACTAGTGTGGAAGTGCTTTGACAGAGGGCTGATGTGCACCTAGTCCTGGGGAGAAATAGGAGGGAGGCCAGGTATCAACCCAAGGAGGTGACACAAAATGTAGAGACTTGTAGGATGGGTTGGAGTTTGTGGGGAGACATGGTGGAGAAAAAGCATTTTGGCACATACACTGGCCAAATAGCAACACAGAAGAAAAAAGTGGCAATCTTTGATTTGATTTTTACCTTGTAGAAAACTTTCTCCAAGACCAGTAGTAATTTACCGACAGATATGCATTGAGGATGGAAAACTTTTTATATCTTTTGTATTTATTAATATATCATGAGATTGGCAGACAGTAAGAAAAGTTTTTAAGCATTGGAAAATTTCATGTTTTCCTACAAGATTGATATGAATTCAGAAATGTATAAATTGGACTTACCACACCACTCTTGAAGTTCTCAATCCTTCTCTTTGCTGCTTTGTTGGTTAACCACCAGGCCAAGGTTGGCATATATTGCCACAAATAGAACATT
Organism: Ovis canadensis; assembly: GCF_042477335.2. Lineage (NCBI taxonomy): Eukaryota > Metazoa > Chordata > Mammalia > Artiodactyla > Bovidae > Ovis > Ovis canadensis. Next base: position 82,710,546 of record NC_091251.1, read on the forward strand.
AGCAAAAAAGGCTGATCAGCGATCCAAACTTCCTTCAAATCATTGGCCATGGTGACTAACATCAGCCGCACACAACGACTGGTTGCCATCTTGTAGGACTGGTCTGCAGTGCTGCCTGTACTCTAAGAAAATTTTGAAAAATTCGTGAGTGATAAGTATTTATCTAGGGTATCTCACAGAACTTTTAGGAGACATCCAGTTGAGTGATTCCTTTACTGTGACCTCATGCCCCTCAGGAGTCCCCATAGGCACTAAGGGGTGCCTGTAAGCTATTTGTGGGCTTCCCAGGTGGCACAGGACCCGCCTGCCATTGAAAGAGATGCAAGAGATGCGGGTTTGATCCCTAGGTCCGGAAGATGCCCTGAAGGAGGAAATGGCAACCCACTTCAGTAATCTTGCCTGGAAAATTACATGAACAGAGGAGCCTAGGGAGCTGCAGTCCATGGGGTCGCAGAGTCAGACCTGACTAAGCATGCACACATAAGCTATATATTTCAGAAAACCTAATGGAATTCATATACTTAACCAGATAAGTGTGCAGGCTAACTAAAAGATAACAGTTATTCACTTTTGCTTAGTATTGTACCATCAGCCCTGGGATTTCTTTGGAGGGAATGATGTTGAAGCTGAAACTCCAGTACTTTGGCCACCTCATGCAAAGAGTTGACTCATTGGAAAAGACTCTGATGCTGGGAGGCACTGGGGACAGGAGGAGAAGGGGACGACAGAGGATAGATGGCTGGATGGCATCACCGACTCAATGGACGTGAGTCTGAGTGAACTCCAGGAGTTGGTGATAGACAGGGAGGCCTGGCGTGCTGTGGTTCATGGGGTCGCAAAGAGTCGGACATGACTGAGCGACTGAACTGAACTGAACTGAAAGTACTTAATGATAACTCTATGTCATTTTAATAATAAAAATTTTAAACAAGTTATTAATACATACATTTAGCAAATGAAGTTCTATAAAACATGGAGTCTATGAGGATGAAATAGAGAAAGAAGATAAAAGTGGTTTCTTGATATTGAAAAAATTTGGAACTGCTACTCTAGTTAATCTACTACTGTTTTACAAATAAATAAGCCCAGAAAGGCAGTAACTTTTATCTGTGCTCACACAGACCATTTAGTAGTAACCAGTTCTATATTCCAGGTCCCCTGATTCCTGTACATTGTGCTTATTCTATTTTACTATAGTGCCTCCATAGAAAATGTAAAATATAAATTATATATGTAAACATTTACATGGAAACATAGATTTATATCTCAGTAGAAATATTAGTGGAAAAGAAGGAAATTTTCATGGTCTTTAGAGAGTTTTTTGTATTATGGAGTGATACTGGATTCTTCATGAGACATTTATTATTCATTTGGTAGATTAATTACGTGTAATCTATGAGCTGAGGGAAGCACAGGCCTGGATGAGGCCAACCTAAAACTATTACATCTCAACAGGGGGTTTTTTGCTAAGTTCCTTTACCATAATCCCTTTTAAAATCCCAGTAAAATTTAATTTACTAAAATTCAGCCACACAGAACTTTCAACATTGCTATGATTTGTGAATTGATTAAAACTGGGTTTTTAAAATATTGATAGCTGACGTAATAGTGGATCACTTATAAGCAGTATCTTAGTAATTTCTTTAGCTATTACTAAAGCTGGATGCCAAAGCACTATCAGCTAACCTTAACAACTTTCCTAATGCTGAGTTAAGTTATGTAAATAATTCATAAGGGATTCTAACATGAAAATCCTGAGGCATAGTGATGTAAGGCCAGGGTATGACTACTAAAGCATTCAAATTATTCTCCAACTAGAAATTTTACCTTTGTGACTTCTTCAGTTAGGGCATTTTTCACAATATTTGATTGCACAGGTCCCGGGCAAATGTTAGAAATTGTTATACCTGGGTAGGTGGCAAGTTCAGTTCGGAGGGTATTAAAAAATCCCTAATAGACAAAAAATAAATAAATAAATACAGACAGACACATATCTCATGTTTAATAGTATGAAATTACTTTTCTTCAACTTTTTATGAAGGACAATAGCAGCACATTATCAAAATGTGTTCTGAAATGCCTGAGTAAAGGACAGGGAATGTAATTACACAAGATGAGGCATTTTTAAACGTAAGACCGCAAGCAATCTATAACAGGCATCATTAACTCTTTCCAGGTATGAGTGGTTCACCCTCCCAGTGGCAGTGGTTTAGCTTGTGCCATCAGTGATTTTGCACCGGATAAGTGAGAGACTACCCTCGAAGAGTCTGATACCCAGTCACCAGCTCCCCACTCCAAAAGGGGTGCATGTTCACTGAGCATCATTGAGGCTGGATTTCTTTTGATGATCCCTCAAAGTGGCCTATGGTAGGGCAACAGGGAGCAAGTTGGAATTAATACTTAAGGGAAACTATCATAGAGGAACAGTTCCGTTTTTCAATTACTATCTGAAGACTATTAGTTTCAACAAAAATTTTTATTTTTGGTGTAGTAAGAGAGTACATGGCTAGTTAAAAATGTAATATGATTGCTTACTCAATGACTTTTGTAAAAACAAGCTAGACCTTCTAGACTTAAAAGATACTGCCTATTTCTAAACCATATAGGAAGTAAACATCTACTTCTCCTCATCTCTTCTCCTAAATCAGGCAATATTCCAAGACTACACTGTGATAAACTGAGTTAACTTTGAAAAGCCTAAGCAGCCAACATAGGTACATTCATTTATGATCCAATAAGATTAAACAGTTACCAGCCTTTAATGCTGATGCCTAACAAACACAAGGCCTTTGAGGGTTTGTGCTGTCTGAGACTAATACAGTACCTGACTCAGATGGACAGGAAAAAAGGCTTTGTAAATGAATGAATGAACTTTAACCTTCTGCCCCTCTATAGCAGAAGAGGGGAGAGGACACCATGGAAGCCAATACTCCAGACACTAAAACCTCTCCTTGCTTGAAATCACATCTAGTATAGTGTGTGAACTTTTCAACAAGTAAGTTCACTCTCTAGCTTGCTGAGTATCAGGGAAGGAAATGTGCCCTTCAAAAAGAGACTCCTGGTTTCAGTGTTCAGCTACTGGTATAACTAGATCTCAACTTGACACATGGTATCAGACAATCAAATCCAGTACAAAACAGTCTTGGAAGGCAGGCCAGACAACTTCTACTGTGTTTGATTGAAAGTATCCTGCATATCTTATGGGATACTGGGTACCAAACAGATGGGGTGGCTACCTTCCCTCATGTGCCTGCCTGAGAGTTGCCCAACTTCCCTGCTGGAAGTAACTGACACCCTATTACCAAATATGAGGAAATCATCAGTGCAGTATTTCGTTTCATCACTCTCTGCAATTGTCTGCTCTTCACAGCAGAAAGAGGATCCTATGGAAGCAAAGCTTCAAATTTTCATGAAACTGATGACCTTTCAGCTATTGCATCTTATTATTCCAACAGTGAAACATTCTACATAAACTGACCTTCAATGGCATTAATTATAAATCATGTCTCTATTAATCATTTTCCCTCCTATTGGCCTTACAATTTAATTTGCTCCATGTTATAGAGAAGGCAATGGCACCCCCACTCCAGTACTCTTGCCTGGAAAATCCCATGGACGGAGGAGCCTGGTAGGCTGCAGTCCATGGGGTCGCGAAGAGTTGGACACGACTGAGCGACTTCACTTTCACTTTTCACTTTCATGCACTGGAGTAGGAAATGGCAACCCCCTCCAGTGTTCTTGCCTGGAGAATCCCAGGGACGGGGGGAGCCTGTTGGGCTGCTGTCTATGGGGTCGCACAGAGTCGGACACGACTGAAGCAACTTAGCAGCAGCATAGTGTATATAGTTACAGTTTCTTCTCATCCATTCTTAAGCCAACATTAAAAATTTATTCATTTCTAGTACTCATATCTCATAAGTTACACAGGCCAAATTAAACTTTCTCCGGAGAAGGCAATGGCAACCCACTCCAGTACTCTTGCCTGGAAAATCCCATGGATGGAGGAGCCTGGTAGGCTGCAGTCCATGGGGTCGCGAAGTCAGACACGACTGAGCGACTTCACTTTCACTTTTCACTTTCATGCATTGGAGAAGGCAATGGCAACCCACTCCAGTGTTCTTGCCTTGAGAGTCCCAGGGATGGGGGAGCCTGGTGGGCTGTCGTCTATGGGGTCGCACAGAGTCGGACACGACTGAAGCAACTTAGCAGCAGCAGCAGACTCTGCCTTAATTAGATTTTCTTCTAATGAAGTCAGAGTAAACAGAATCGAGGCTAGACCCAGCAGGGATTTGATGCTCAGGGCTAGTCACCCAGTGGAAATTTTCTATTTCTGATAGGCATGTACATTTAGAAATTCAGGTAAAATAAACACCAACAACAAAGGGGAAGGAAACAAAGTCATAGAAATGAGAAGGACGAGTAAATGTATGTAGAATCCTGAAATGTGTGTAGAAGAAACAGGGGTAGACCCCAAATTTGCCATGAAGATGTGGTAGAAATGAGGACAAGGTAAAGGACAAGTCATGTCAACTAGACTATACAGTTTTTAAGGGCAGGGATCATATCATCTTTATATTCCCAGGATATGTTGCAGTGTATGACACAGTATAGGTACTCATTGCATGTTTGCAGAATTAGGAAGAGGCATGTGAGGCTCAAGCCTTTTTAGCATCTTCTGGGTAAGTCTTCTACCCAAGATCTTCTTGGGTCTCTCTGTCTCCAAACATCACTACCTAGTTCCAATGACCTCTTGCAGTAAATGTTCCAAACACACGTTCAGGTCAGTTCTATCAGAGTTGAGTTTTGACAGCCTTACCCGGAGAGCATGTTTGCTGGCACAGTATCCAGTAGAAAGTGGTGCAGCTATAATTCCCACAATGCTATTCACAGTAACAATTTTTCCTTGCTTCCTCTCAATCATGTGAGGCAGAACACACTTTGTCAAGGACACCGTCCCTAAGTAGTTAAGCTCTATTAGCTCCTTGAAGACATCCAGGCTGGTGTCCACACACAAAGCACGCTGGGATACTCCACCATTGTTGACCAGAATGTCAATCTAAGTAAAGAAAATCAGAAAAGGGGTACTTTAGGGATGACGTTAGATGGATTGTTGGAATTCCTAGGGATGGTTGGCTATATTGTTAACTTGAATTAATGGAACAGGACAGTACATTTCCAGAGGTCAGCAATAGAAAAAGATAAAACAAAAATTCACCTATGGAATTAAATTCCCACCTTAAGTTACTTTTTATGGAAAATAATGTAACAGAAATAAAAGGCACAGTAAATCTTTAGCTTCTTTTGTCCTACATGGAGGAGTTAATTTATTAAGGTAGGAAAAGTTCCAATTATTAATACATAAAGCCACCGATTCAGAGATTAAGAGACCCAGCTGGGCCCTTGAGATGAAGTGAGATGCTTCATGAACCCATTTGCCTGGAGCCCTTTGAATGCTAGCACCACAGATGGGAATCTCTTTTGCAGCTACTTCAGAGCAAGATTCATGCACTCAAAACGCTACTTACTCTGCCAAACTCCTGGAGAACTGCTTTGGTAGCCGTCTCATGGGAGCTTCTGTTAGTCAGGTCAAGGGGCAAAATGAGGATATCTTTTTCTTTCAAATTACCATTCTCTAAATAAAGACACTTAAAATTAATATGGAAGTCCTGTGCTATTCACATTACATTTAACACCCACCCTACAACCACACTTAGCAATGAGCTCATTTCTGGGTGAAGCCCTGTGGATGAGGTTCTCTTTAAGGACCAAGAAGCGGATCTTATCGAACAAAAAACTGACTGGGTACCCAGGAAACAGAATTCCTTTCTTCTATTTAAATATATACAACCTAACATTAGACCAGGCTTCCCTGACAGCTCAGTTGGTAAAGAGATCGCCTGCAGTGCAGGAGACCCCAGTTCGACTCCTGGGTCAGGAAGATCTGCTAGAGAAGGGATAGGCTACCCACTTCAGTATTGGAACAGCTTCTAGAAGGAATCAAGATTATACTACAAACTAAAAAAGCAAACATTTTAGATCAATTCCTTTAGAGGTACAGAGGTATTTCTGTACATCTGTTATATAATAGGTTCACTGCTTGATTTTTAAACACAATTTTAAAAAATTTCTGCTGAAAATCAGTGAGAATTTGGGTCTTCCACTCACGTAACACAGAAAAGATTCCTTTCAGAGGCTAAGGATTCCAGGAGGTGAATAAGGAAAAGGACACAATCCTGAAATTCCCAACCAAGAAACACGTTGGGCTGTAACAGCCTCTCTATTTCTATTATCAAAACAACAGTTCAAACGAATTTCCTTGAATTCTAGCCCTGAAATACAACAAAGTTGTGTTTTGGTAAGAGAAACAAGTAAGTAGAGAAGAGGTGAAAAGGCTTTATGGGCACAGGAGTAAATTGTGAAATACTAACTTTTTTAAAACCAATAGAAAAGTCTGTACCCATGATATGACAGATAAAAGGAAAACAATCTTACTCAAGCTAAGAAACACTGTTATGGTTCATTTCTTCCTGTGCAAGTCTCAACAGCAGAGGAGCAACTGTCCAAAGAAGTGGCCCAGTGGAAAAACACAAGAGGCCTTTAAGAGCAATATCGTGAAAGAGGGCTTGTGGCTGATGCTAACTCCATATCTGGGTGATTAGTCCCATCAGCAAAGTGAAAGAAAGATTTTTAAAGAATGACAAGTAGATGACAGAAAAAAAACCAACAACAACGATCTTCTGGAAAATTCAAAATTATTTCAGTGTAGATATTAAATTTCCTATGAGAAATAATAACCGTATTACTTGAGACTGCTTTTACTGTGAACTACACCAAAACCCAAACAGATAAACAAAAACACTATTGTCCTGTATATATGAAAAATTTTATATCAACTTGCATTTCTCAAACTTAATTCTACTCTGGGATTTCCCTGGTGGTCCAGTGGTTAAGACTCCACACTTCCACTGCAGGGGCACTGGTTCAATCCCTGGTCAGGGAACTAAGATCCTACATGCTGCACAATGCGACCAGAAAAAAAATTTAATTACACTCCTGTTTTTTTGTCCTTTACAACAAAAATCTTATATTATTTCATATGACTTTAATGTCAGACATTTTAACACAATATCAAGTTAATTTCTATGGTAACATATATGTATGTCATTCATAAGAACCAAATTGTTCTTTGTCTAAGATAAAAATGTAAGACATTTATGTGGTCACTAAAAATCCAAACCAGCATTTGAGAGAACTGACGATCAATCCCTAATGCTAAGTATTAGTGTAAAAAAAAAAAAGGTAGAAAGATGGCAGAAAAAGAAGAAAAAGGTCAGGCCAGGTAACTAAGAAGTGACAAAAGGGAAAGGAGTTGGATCAAAGCATTCAGCATTTGGAACCAGAGTCTACTGCCCATGAAAATCCCCCTCTTCCCTCTAAAATTCCCAAATTTTGACTCTGGGCTCTAATTTAGTTCTAGGCAGCACTGCTGCTATTTTAGATTTACTCACCAAGGCACTTTCTTTTCACCCTTTCCAACTCATGCACTCTTCTGGCTGACAGTACAAGAGAAACTCCTAGTTTGGACAGCTGGCAAGCCAATTCCTCTCCAATCCCACTTGATGCTCCAGTCACCCACACCACCATATCGGTCAGCTCCCATTCTATTGAAAAGGGGGTGGGGATTGAGGGGAGAAAATAAGCTATGGGTTACAACCATAAAGCAAAGATTGACCAAAGGAAAAAAAATAGTTTTAAACAATATCATCGAATATGAAGATACAATATGTGGAACTTAAAAATTTAAGTATCCTATGTTTACAGCCCTGATTGTTGAGGTGATGATCTCACAAGTGTATACTTACCCCAAACTCATCCAGTTGTGTACATTAAATATGGACAATTTCTTATATGACAATCATACCTCAATAAAGTGGTTTAAAAATTTTTTTAATTAAATATCTTAAGGAAACACTTTCTACCTAGTGTTAGAAATCATATTAGTAACAGTTTATTACTAATTGTATTGTTTTGTGTATTCTAGACTCTTTGAGAGTTTTCCAGACTTTACTTCAAGGTAAGCCTTACAACTCCATGGTCTGACTCTAAGGCTCTATTTATCTGCATATTTGATCATGAAAAGTAAGGGTAAGTAGATAGAAAGTATCTGGATTCATTTTCTTACCTTCCTTATTCATAAGTGAGGGTTTCAGATAAGATGATCACTTCTGGTTCCATCCAGTTTTCTATTCTATTCTAATTTCTCACATTGGTGGTATTGATGATAAATCTGAGTATACCAAGTTCTACTCTATGGTATGGTAGAATCACCCTGAATTTTTAAAGTCATGTTTTCCCCACTTGTCAATCATAATCTGATGCCTAGCAACTAAAGGTCATTTTGTAGAAGAGCTTCCAAATGCCTGAGCCTTCATCTTAGAAGAATCTAGTAGTTCACCCAAGATGAAATACATATGAGAGCGAGATGAAATCTTATACTCTGCTTGCCAGATATCATCTTGTAAAAGATTGTAAAAATGTGAAATAAAGCACTGACAAGTGGTTTATTGTCCAACGAAAAACTTATTTGTACTTCAGCACATGATAGCCACTGTCCACCTGAATCCATCGAGTCAGGGCAGTGCAATGCTCCTGTGTACCTTATTAAAATGTGTTATTTGTCAAAAATAGGAAACAAGGTATTATTTAAGATACACATTGATGATTTTGGATCAGAAAAGTTAAAATCAGCAAGCCAGTTTACTATTTTAGTCAAACAATTCTAAAGTCTAAGTGTTGGTGAGTCAGTATGTGCTCTGTTGTACTTCAACTCCCAGGGTTCAAGAGCCAGCCGTGTCACACACAGCCATGAAATGCTCCTGTGTGGGAACTCAATGCTTTCATTTTCCAAAAGTGGAAAATTGAATTAATAATAAAACCTCCTTCATAGAATTGTTGAGAGAAATGAGTTAAAACATGTAAAGCACTCAGAACAGTGACTGACACACGTGTGGAAGTGTGAGCTAAGTTGTTTCAGTCATGTCCAACTCTTTGCCATCCATGGGCTGTAGCCCACCAGGCTTGTCTGTCTGTGGGATTTTCAAGATAAGAATACTTGAATGGGTTGCCATACCCTCCTCCAGGGGACTCAGTGCTTAATAAAATGTCAACTCTAGTTGTTGCAAAATTGTGTAACAAATGGATTTTGGCAGCAAAACATTGAATGTTCTAATTTCCCCAGCCAAAGGCAATGGGATTACTAACTTCAATGGCTTAACATTTTTCCATTGCTTCCCATGTGCTTTTTTTATTACCTTATTAAAATCTTCACAAGAACTTTATGAAACAGGAATTATCTCAGTTTTACAAGAAAGGAAACTGAGGTTTACAGAGATTAATTTACACCACTAGACTGTACATTTCCTTAAGGCTGGGGCCCTGTCTCCTTTATTCATTGCTATGTCCTCAGTGCCTAGCACAGAAACTCGCTTAGAGGAAGGACTCCACAAGTCACTGTTGAATAAACATCCAAGAATCCTGGCAGAGCTAGGATATTTGTCAAGGTATGTCTGACCTCTAGCCTAAGCTGCCACATTTTAATATGGTCAATATTGTAGACCCAACTCTCTTAGCAATTCAAGAAAATATCATCAGGAAAGCAATTTCATGTAAATATCTAAACAAAGGACAGAAACATCCCAAATACAGTGTCTGGGCTACAGCGTTTTCCTATCATCTATTGCACTATGTATTTTGTTTGTTTGTTGGCTTGCAAGATTTCAGTTCCCTGACCAGGAATTGAACCCAGGCCACAGCAGTCAAAGCTCTGAGTCCTAACCACTAGACCACCAGGGAACTCCTAAATCTGATGCACTTTTATGGAAAGGCTCAACTGAGCAACCTTGCAGATTTTTGGGGAACTTGTTGTTCAGTAGCTAAGTCATCTCTGACTCTTTGCAATCCCATGGACTGCAGCACACCAAGTGTCTCTGTCCTTCACTATCTCACTGAGTTTGCTCAAACTCATGTCCGTTGAGTCAGTGATGCCATCTAACCATCTCATCCTCTGTCACCCCCTTCTCCTCTTGCCTTCAATCTTTCCCAGCATCAGGGTCTTTTTCGATGAGTTGGCTTTTTTCATCAGGTGACCAAAATATTGGAGCTTCAACATCAGTCTTTCCAGTTAATATTCAGAATTGATTTCCTTCAGGATTGACTTGTTTGATCTCCTACTTACTGTTCCAAAGTTCTGTAGTATATAAGACTCCAAGGTAAATATAATTTGTTTGTATATTTACTAGCTAGCAGAGCAGTAAGAAAGATTTCATTTGTGCATGCATGCATGCATGCGTGCTCAGTCACTTCAGTCATGTCTAACTCTTTGTGACTCTATGGACCATAGCCCACCAGGCTCCTCTGTCTATGGGATTCTCCAGGCAAGAATACTACAGTAAGTTGCCATGCCCTCCTTCATGGAATCTTCCCGACCCAGGGATTGAGCCTAAGTCTACCACACTGCAGGCAGACTCTTTACCCACTGAACCATCTGGGAAGCCCTCTTCATTTGCATCAGTTCAGTTCAGTAGCTCAGTCCTGTCCGACTCTTTGCGACCCCATGAATTGCAGCACACCAGGCCTCCCTGTCCATCACCATCTCCCGGAGTTCACTCAAACTCACGTCCATTGAGTCGGTGATGCCATCCAGCCATCTATCCTCTGTCATCCCCTTCTCCTCCTGCCCCCAATCCCTCCCAGCATCAGAGTCTTTTCCAATGAGTCAACTCTTCGCATGAGGTGGCCAAAGTATTGGAGTTTCAGCTTTAGCATCAGTCCTTCCAAAGAACACCCATGACTGATCTCCTTTAAAATGGACTGGTTGGATCTCCTTGCAGTCCAAGGGACTCTCAAGAGTCTTCTCCAACACCACAGTTCAAACACATCAATTCTTTCACACTCAGCTTTCTTCACAGTCCAACTCTCACATCCATACATGACTACAGGAAAAACCATAGGCTTGACTAGACGGACCTTTGTTGGCAAAATAATGTCTCTGCTTTTGAATATGCTATCTAGGCTGGTCATAACTTTTCTTCCAAGGAGTAAGTGTCTTTTAATTTCATGGCTACAATCACCATTTGCAGTGATTTTCGAGCCCCCCAAAATAAAGTCTGACACTGTTTCTACTGTTTCCCCATCTATTTCCCATGAAGTGATGGGACCAGATGCCATGATCTTCGTTTTCTGAAAGTTGAGCTTTAAGCCAGCTTTTTCAGTTTCCTCTTTCACTTTCATCAGGAGGCTTTTTAGTTCCTCTTCATTTTCTGCCATAAGGGTGGTGTCATCTGCATACCTGAGGTTATTGATATTTCTCCTGGCAATCTTGATTCCAGCTGGTGCTTCTTCCAGCCCAGCGTTTCTCATGATGTACTTTGCATATAAGTTAAATAAGCATGGTGACTATATACAGCCTTCATATACTCCTTTTCCTATTTGGAACCAGTCTGTTGTTCCATGTCCAATTCTAACTATTATACCAATATGCAAATATTAATACAACAATGAAAACTATCAGGCTCACATTTACCTTAGTACATCTGCAGTTCTGATACCCTTCTTCCCACTGTGGAGAAGAAAACTTTTTAACTTAGCACCAATTATTTAACAATTCTACAGGGACTTCCCTGGCAGTCCAGTGGTTCAGACTTCACCTTCCAATGCAGAGGGTGTGGATTTGATCCCTGGTCAGGAAGCAATGTTCCCACATGCCTCAGGGCCAGAAAAAAAAAAACAAAAGCAAAAAAAAATAAAACAGAAGCAATATTGCAACAAAGTCAATAAAGACTTTTTAAAATAATAAAATAAATAAATAAAATGTCAAAAAAAAAAAAAAACAATTCGACAAAATCTGACATACACCATGGCCTCCCCTAAAGAGCCTCTGAATGCAGACTCTCAGAGTTGAAAGGAAACTTAGAGTTCAACCCCCAACTTAGGTTAAGAACTCTCCCCTCAAGCTGTTGACCATTTGATTCCCTCACAGGATGAGTAATCTAGTTACCTCTGAGGCACCAGCTCATTTGGGAGGGGTAAGTCTAATCATTCAAGATGGGTTTCCTGGGTGGTTCAGGGTAAAGAATCCACCTGTGATGCAGAAGACACAGGAGACCCAGGTTCTCTCCCTGGGTTGGGAAGATCCCCTGGAGGAGGGTATGACTGCCACTCCAGTATTCTTGCCTGGAAAATCCCAGGGACAGAGGAGCCTGGCGGGCTAAAGTCCATAGGGTCACAAAGAGTCAGGCATGACTGAGGTGACTGAGCACTGAGCACAATCATTCAAGGGCTTCAGGAATTTTCTTATACTGATACCTTTAACTTCTACAGACCAGCAGCAGCTGGCAGCAGTTCTGCCTTGTGGTGTCAGGAAGGATAAATCAGGCCTGTCTCGCACATGACAGTGTCTCATCTGTTCGAAGACAGCTGCTATGTCCTCCTTAAGTCCTTTCATCTCTTGCTTCTCTAAGGCTAAATAAACACCTCCAATTTCTGCTACTTTCCCTCAGATGACACGGCATCTGGTTTCCTCACCCTTCTTCTCACACCCTCTGTACAAGCTCCAACTGGTCAATGTTCTATTGAAAGGAGCTGGCCAGAGCAGGATACAGGATTCCCAGGGGTCTAAACAGCTCCAAGTAGGGTGACTTGACTAAACCACTTCCCTTGTCTTTCAGAAGGGACATGCCGTGAAGGCCCAGACAGTGGCTGGCTCAGCCACTGCTGTGTCCCCAGTGCCCAGCACAGAGGCCAACACAAGCAGGAATTCAGAAAACATCTTTTGTTGTTTGCAGTTTGTTCCATAAGACACGAAACAGCTCCAAAAGCTTGCCTAATCTTTTCTGGCACTGCACAGTTGACTCTCATTGAGGTCACTCTCAAATAGGAGCTGTTTTCCTCACATATGTTCTGCTGTTGAGACTTTTCCTACTCTGGACTGGTGCCATGGATTTTTCTGGATCTATGTGCAGTACCTAAAATTAGTCACTCTGAAATTTTACCATGTGAGATACATGCTTGGAGACATAGACGGGATCTCTAGACCGATACATAAAAGGGAGGAAATGGTGGTTGCCTCCAAAAAGGCACACTGGGCAGCTGGGAGACAAGGGTGAGAGTGAGCTTTACTTGTCACCATGTATCCTTTTGTATTTTTAAATACATATATTTTGTATTTGTATTTTTGCCTTATGTGAGTATATTGTCAACTTTTTAAAGTGACACTTCATGGCAAATAGATGGGGAAAAAGTGGAAACAGTTAACAGATTTTATTTTCTTGGGCTCCAAAATTACTGTGGACAGTGACTGCAGCCATGAAATTAAGATGTTCACTCCTTGGAAGAAAAGCTATGACCAACCTAGACAGCATATTAAAAAGTAGAGACATTACTTTGCCAACAGAGGTCCATAGAGGCAAAGCTATGGTTTTTCCAGTAGTCATGCTTGGGTGTGAGAGTTGGACCATAAAGAAGGCTGAGCGCTGAAGAATTAATGCTTTCAAACTGTGGTGTTGGAAAAGAATTTTGAGAGTCCCTTGGACTGCAAGGAGGTCAAACCAGTCAATCCAACAGGATATCAACCCTGAATATTCATTGGAAGGACTGATGCTGAAGCTGAAGTTCCAATACTTTGGCCACCTGACGCAAAGAGCTGATTCATTGAAAAAGACCCTGATGCTGGGAAAGATTGAGGGCAAGAGGAGAAGGGAGCAACAGAAGATGAGATGGTTGGATAGCATCACTTATTCAATGGACATGAATTTAAGCAAACTCAGGGAAATAGCAAAAGGCAGGGAAGCCTAGCATGCTGCAGTCCAGGGGGTTGTAGAGAGATGGACACGACTTCACAACTGAACAAGAACAATATAAAGATGAAAAAGAGGATAATTTTTTAAAAAACCTTTAATAGAGTCTGCCCATCTTTCCAATCTGAGCTGTTTTCAGAACTTGAATCTATCTTCATGTTCCTTTAACTCTATTTCATTATCGCCCTCACCTCCCTTCCAACTCTCTCACCCCCTAATCCTCCCCTCCCAGAGCCCCTAGAAGTCTTTTTAGTCATTTTTCCTAATAATGTCCCTATAACATTTTAATTTCACAAATATATGTTTATGTATCTTCATATATCTGCATGCCAAGTTGCTTCAGTCATGTCCAACTCTTTGTGACCCTATGGACCATAGCCTGCCAGGCTCCTTTGTCCATGGAATCCTCCAGGCAAGAATATTGGAGTGGGTTGCCATACCATCCTCCAAGGGATCTTGCCCATCCAGGGATAGAACTTGCATCTCTTTTATCTCTTGCATTGGCAGGCAGCTTCTTTACCACTAGTGCCACCTGGGAAGTCCTTACATGTATGTATCTATGGTTTAGACATAAAAGGAGTTCTATAAAGTTTATTCTTCAGTAAGTGCAGGTTTAAGCATGGTGAAATTGGAAAGTTAAAAGTTAAATTTAAATTTAAAAGCTATTAACATTTAACTTTACAACTATAAATTTACAAAAGTTATTTTGCTGAATAACATGTATTTACATAAATTGCAATGGATCATATTACATTTGTAAATCAGCAAATTATATAACTACACGATAATAATAGCAAAGTAATTAAATGTTTAAAAACCCTTCGAAACTGGTATTTTTCCAGCAAAAGTAAAACACTGAAGACACCAAATGAATTTCTTTAAAGTTATCTTTAATCACCTTAACTTCTGCTTGATATATGAAAATAACTTTTCATTTAACTAGCTGCTAGATATTGTCAACGTTTTTTCTCTTTAGCACTTGACATTATCATTTGAGTAACTTTTGTAGAACAGTAAAATATAAAGTATTTTTATGTAATCTCAAAGTCCAAGTTAACACTAAGCACAAATAGGATCAAACACTAAAGTCGACAAAGCAGCCAATAGGTACATGCATTCCATCTGCTGAGATGGGCCAATGACCAAGAGAAAGTCTGCCAATCACAGCCATCTATTTGCCATAGTTTTGTAACCCTGAGCTTGCACATGTTTTACATATTTTCCATGAACTCAATGTAAGTGCTACACCCTCCTCCAAGAAAAGAAACAAGAAAAATGAAATACTAAGGAATAATACTTTGTCAGTTAGGGTTGAGCTTAGGAGGGGCATAAAACCTTGTACCATCTAAGATTTTTCTCAGTCCCCAAGAACCAATTTTCACCCCCATGTAAGTGATAGAGCTCCCCTTCCCTCTCTGGCTCCATTTTTATAGTTATCACTTCCAGGGCTTCTCTGGTGGCTCAGACAGTAAAGAATCTGCCTGCAGTGAGGATCAGGAGTTTGACCCCTGGGTTGGGAAGATAACTCTGGAGAGGGGAAGGGCAACCCACTCCAGGATTCTTGCCTGGAGAATTCCATGGGCAGAGGAGCCTGACGGGCTACAGTCCATGAGTCCCCAAGAGTTGGAAGGAATGCAAAAAAGCAAACTGGCTGTCTGGGGAGGCCTTACAAATAGCTGTGAAAAGAAGAGAGGTGAAAAACCAAGGAGAAAAGGAAAGATATAAGCATCTGAATGCAGAGTTCCAAAGAATAGCAAGAAGAGATAAGAAAGCCTTCTTCAGCGATCAGTGCAAAGAAATAGAGGAAAACAACAGAATGGGAAAGACTAGAGATCTCTTCAAGAAAATTAGAGATAACAAGGGAAATTTTCATGCAAAGATGGGCTCAATAAAGGACAGAAATGGTATGGACCTAACAGAAGCAGAAGATATTAAGAAGAGGTGGCAAGAACACATGGAAGAACTGTACAAAAAAGATCTTCACGACCCAGATAATCACGATGGTGTGATCACTCATCTAGAGCCAGATATCCTGGAATGTGAAGTCAAGTGGGCCTTAGAAAGCATCACTACGAACAAAGCTAGTGGAGGTGATGGTATTCCAGTTGGAGCTGTTTCAAATCCTGAAAGATGATGCTGTGAAAGTGCTGCACTCAATATGCCAGCAAATTTGGAAAACTCAGCAATGGCCACAGGACTGGAAAAAGGTCAGTTTTCATTTCAATCCCAAAGAAAGGCAATGCCAAAGAATGCTCAGACTACCGCACAATTGTACTCATCTCACATGGCTAGTAAAGTAATGCTCAAAATTCTCCAAGCCAGGCTTCAGCAATACGTGAACCGTGAACTCCCTGATGTTCAAGCTGGTTTTAGAAAAGGCAAAGGAACCAAAGATCAACTTGCCAACATCCGCTGGATCATGGAAAAAGCAGAAAAACATCTATTTCTGCTTTATTGACTATGCCAAAGCCTTTGACTGTGTGGATCACAATAAACTGTGGAAAATTCTTCAAGAGACGGGAATACCAGACCACCTGACCTGCCTCTTGAGAAATCTGTATGCAGGCCAGGAAGCAACAGTTAGAACTGGACATGGAACAGCAGGCTGGTTTCAAATAGGAGAAGGAGTACATCAAGGCTGTATATTGTCACCCTGCTTATTTAACTTACATGCAGAGTACCTCATGAGAAACGCTGGACTGGAAGAAGCACAACTGGAATCAAGATTGCCAGGAGAAATATCAATAACCTCAGATATGCAGATGATACCTCCCTTATGGCAGAAAATGAAGAGGAGCTAAAAAGCCTCTTGATGAAAGTGAAAGAGGAGAGTGAAAAAGTTGCCTTAAAGCTCAACATCCAGAAAACGAAGATCATGGCATCTGGTCCCATCACTTCATGGGAAATAGATGGGGAAACAGTAGAAACAGTGTCAGACTTTACTTTGGGGGGCTGGAAAATCACTGCAGATAGTGACTGCAGCCATGAAATTAAAAGACGCTTACTCCTTGGAGAAAAGTTATGACCAACCTAGATAACATATTCAAAAGCAGAGACATTACTTTGCCGACTAAGGTCCGTCTAGTCAAGGCTATGGTTTTTCCAGTGGTCATGTATGGATGTGAGAGTTGGACTGTGAAGAAGGCTGAGCGCCGAAGAATTGATGCTTTTGAACTGTGGTGTTGGTGAAGACTCTTGAGAGTCCCTTGGACTGCAAGGAGATCCAACCAATCCATTCTGAAGGAGATCAACCCTGGGATTTCTTTGGAAGGAATGATGCTGAAGCTGAAAACTCCAGTACTTTGGCCACCTCATGCGAAGAGTTGACTGATTGGAAAAGACTTTGATGCTGGGAGGGATTGGGGGCAGGAGGAGAAGGGGACGACAGAGGATGAGATGGCTGGATGGCATCACGGACTCGATGGACGTGAGTCTGAGTGAACTCTGGGAGTTGGTGATGGACAGGGAGGCCTGGCGGGCTGCGATTCATGGGGTCGCAAAGAGTGGACACGACTGAGCGACCGAACTGAACAGAACTGAACTGAGCAACTAACACTTTCACTTAATCACTTCCAGGGAAACCTCCTCACATGATTTAGATATTTTCATGTGGGGAAACTAGGTCCAGGGAAATCCCACTTCCTGCCGGCCCTTGTAGACCCAAAGCCTAGCTCTGGACAGCCCACTGAACTTCTCTGCGCATTATGAAAATAAGATTAATAATGCCTACTTTATAAGAGTCATTGTAAAGGTGAACCGTCACAAATGAAAAGGGCCTGGTGCACTGCCTAGCACATAGAATGCGTTTAGTAAACGACCATCAAATATTAAGCTGGGCATAGATAAAAGACAAGTAGAATGTCTTTTAGTATGCCAATAACGGCCTTCCTTCAGGCAAATCACCCACTCCAGTTCTCTACTTTTATCCCAATGGGTAGGCAGCTTTGTGGGTGACTGTATTATCTCAAATTCCATTTCACTACTCTCGAGTAGAGTGAAAGATGGCAGATAAACAACTTCAGGAAGTAGCCTCAAAAGGACACTCCTTTACCAGCGCACTGTTTCTCCAAGTACTGTCCTCCCACGCGGCTTCAGAATCCCTACGAGCCAGGCGGAGAACTCAAGAGACCTGAAGGCCCCCCGCCCATTCCAAGGTTCTTTCACTTCAGCAAGTAAAAGGCAAGTCCGTTCCACCCCGAACCAGAGCCCTTGAGAAAGGCGCAGCCTCGCCGCCTGGAAGCTCCACGCCACCCGGAGGGACGCAGGAGCGGCGGAAATCCGATCGCACGGAACCCGGGCCCCCAGGGCAGAGAGGCGGCAGCAGGTCCTCACCTGGGCGTCGCCCCTGCCACTCGGCCCACAGCAGGGTGAGGTCCGCGTCGGCCCGTAGGAAGCGCAGCAGCTGCACCACGAACGCTAGCAGCGCGCACAGCGCCAGCAACCAGAGCAGCAGTTCCCAGCTCATCGCGCCCTGCTCCGCGAGAGGAAGATAGACTGACCCCCGCCTAGACTGCGCCTAGGCCGCCTGGCTGCAATCGCGCCTCCGCTCCGCCGCCCGCCCAGCGGCCCCGACCCGCCCAGAGAGCAGGCAGGAGGGAGGAGCCGCAAGGCGCGCCCCGAACCCCCCCGCGGGGAGCCCGCCCCCGTTCTGCCCGCGATGGGCGTGGGGCGCCCAGCCTGGAGATCGCTGCCCAAGTTTTGTCCGCCAGGGCGCCCAGTAAGGGGTTGCAGTGGGAACAAGCGGCGTGGGTCACTTAAGCATTTGGAGATATTCCTATTCGTAAGGTAGTCACAGCATTTGTAATCCCAAGACCGATTCTTTTACAGTTGTTTTGAGATGCAAATAGTTTTCGAAGCTCAAGAAGAGTACAAATATTCCAGCCTATGAATTCGGCCTCCTCCTTTCCCTTCTAATCTTTAACTACAGGGACCTAACAGACCACCCGTTTTTGTTTTTGTTTTTGTTTGTGTTTTTTCCCACCCCCCGCTATCGCCACTCCCTCACCAAATTAACCAAGTATGAGTAGGATTGGCCCTGTGTCCACCAACATTTGGAAAGCACCTTGCAAGTGATTCTAGTGTGATTGTTCAATGGGAAAGCGCAGCTTGGGCAACACTTGCCCTTGAGCCTAGTGCCAGGAGCATTTTCTGAGGACTTCAGCCAACTCCAGCTTGGTTGGAATCCAGGTAGCTCAGCCCTCAGTGACCCTAATTTTTTTCCTTATCTGTACCCAAGAAGGATATATAATTTAAATGAAAAAAAAAATGCCTGTGAAGGGCATAGTGGCTCATACACAGTAATAATATTTGTTCTTTCTTTTGTGCTCTTAGAATTAACTAGTATTATTTATTATTTCTATTATAAATATCATTTTGAGAGTGTCAATTATTACGTAGGTTGATAAGAAGTCCAGTGCCCCGAGGAGGAGAAAGGGGTTTGAGGCTCTTGAGGAGGAGAAAAGGACAAACTTTTTTCTACATTGCTTTCTCTAGTCACATAAAACGTTTTTTTTTTTTTTCTTTAACCCCACTTAACCTGCCTCTTGAGAAATCTGTATGCAGGTCAGGAAGCAACAGTTAGAACTGGACATGAAACAACAGACTGGTTCCAAATAGGAAAAGGAATACGTCAAGGCTGTATATTGTCACCCTGCTTATTTAACTTCTATGCAGTGCTCGCTTCGGCAGCACATATACTAAAATTGGAACGATACAGAGAAGATTAGCATGGCCCCTGCGCAAGGATGACACGCAAATTCGTGAAGCGTTCCATATTAACTTCTATGCAGAGTACATCATGAGAAACGCTGGACTGGAAGAAACACAACTGGAATCAAGATTGCCAGGAGAAATATCAATAACCTCAGATATGCAGATGATACCACCCTTATGGCAGAAGGTGAAGACGAACTAAAAAGCCTCTTGATGAAAGTGAAAGAGGAGAGTGAAAAAGTTGGCTTAAAGCTCAACTTTCAGAAAATGAAGATCATGGCATCTGGTCCCATCACTTTATGGGAAATAGACGGGGAAACAGTGTCAGACTTTATTTTGGGGGGCTCCAAAATCACTGCAGATGGTGACTACAGCCATGAAATTAAAAGACGCTTACTCCTTGGAAGAAAAGTTATGACCAACCTAGATAACATATTCAAAAGCAGAGACATTACTTTGCTGACTAAGGTCTGTCTAGTCAAGGCTATGGTTTTTCCAGTGGTCATGTATGGATGGGAGAGTTGGACTGTGAAGAAGGCTGAGCGCCAAAGAATTGATGCTTTTGAACTGTGGTATTGGAGAAGACTCTTGAGAGTCCCTTGGACTGCAAGGAGATCCAACCAGTCCATTCTGAAGGAGATCAACCCTGGGATTTCTTTGGAAGGAATGATGCTAAAGCTGAAAACTCCAATACTTTGGCCACCTCATGCGAAGAGTTGACTCACTGGAAAAGACTCTGATGCTGGGAAGGATTGGGGGCAGGAGGAGAAGGGGACGACAGAGGATGAGATGGCTGGATGGCATCACGGACTCAATGGACGTGAGTCTGAGTGAACTCCGGGAGATGGTGATGGACAGGGAGGCCTGGCGTGCTGCGATTCATGGGGTCGCAAAGAGTGGACACGACTGAGCGACTGAACTGAACTGAATGATTACACAATAAAACAACTCATTTTAAACTCTGTTTAATTCAGTTCAGTTGCTCAGTTGTGTCTGACTCTTTGTGACCCCATGTACTGCAGCACGCCAGGCATCCCTGTCCATCACCAACTCCCAGAGTTTGCTCAAACTCATGTCCATCAAGTTGGTGATGCCATCCAACCATCTCATCCTCTGTCATCCCCTTCTTCTCCTGCCTTCAATCATTCCCAGAATCAGGGTGTTTTCCAATGAGTCAGTTCTTTGCATCAAGTGGCCAACGTATTGGAGTTTCAACTTCAGCATCAGTCCTTCCAATGAACACCAGGACTGATTTCCTTTAGGATGGACTGGTTGGATCTCCTTGCTGTCCAAGGAACTATCAAGAGTCTTCTCCAACACCACAGTTCAAAAGCATCAGTTCTTTGGCTCTCAGCTTGCTTTATTGTCCAGCTCTCACAGCCATACATGACTACTGGAAAAACCATAGCTTTAACTAGACTGACCTTTGTCGGCAAAGTAATGTCTCTGCTTTTTAATATGCTGTCTAGGTTGGTCGTAGTTTTTCTTCCAAGGAGCAAGCATCTTTTAATTTCATGGCTGTAGTCACCATCTACAGTGATTTTGGAGCCCCCCAAAATAAAGTCTCATTGTTTCCATTGTTTTCCTATCTGTTTGTCATGAACTGATAGGACCAGATGCCATGATCTTAGTTTTCTGAATGTTGAGCTTTAAGCCAACTTTTTCAACCTCCTCTTTTATGTTCATCAAGAGGCTCTTTAATTCTTCTTTGCTTTCTGCTGTAATGTGGTGTCATTTGCATATCTGAGGTTATTGATATTTCTCCCAGCAATCTTCATTCCAGTTTGTGCTTCATCCAGCCTGGCATTTCGCATGATGTACTCTGCATATAAGTTAAATAAGCAGGGTGACAATATACAGCCTTGATATACTCCTTTCCCAATTTGGAACCAGTCTGTTGTTCCATGTCCAGTTCTAACTGTTGCTTCTTGACCTGCACACAGATTTCTCAGGAGGCCGGTCAGGTGGTCTGGTATTCCCATCTCTTTAAGAATTTCTCACAGTTTGTTGTGATCCACACAGTCAAAGCCTTTGGCATAGTCAATAAAGCAGAAATAGACCTTTTTCTGGAACTCTCTTGCTTTTGCTGTGATCCAGTGGATGATCCAGTAGATCTCCTGTTTGACCACTTCCAATTTATCTTGATTCGTAGACCTAACATTCCAGGTTCCTATGCAACATTGTTCTTTACAGCATCTGACTTTGCTTCCATCACCAGGCACATCCGCAACTGGGTGTTGTTTTCACTTTGGCTCAGCCTCTTTATTTTTTCCTGAGCTACTTCTCTGCTCTTCTCCAGTAGCATATTTGGCACCTACCAACCTGGGGAGTTCATCTTTCAGTATCCTATCTTTTTGCCTTCTCATACTGTTCATGGGGTTCTCAAGGCAAGAATACTGAAGTGGTTTGCCATTCCCTTCTCCACTGTAAACTCTGTACTAAGGTTTATATAACAACAAAGTATCCTGCTTGAGAACTTGTTTCTCCTTAAGAACCTTCTGACTCGTGTTATCTTAAAATGTATATTATGGGAGTGGGTATAGTAAGATCTTTCTATTGTTAGTTCTAATCCCATTATCTTAAAATGTAAATTGTGGGAGTGGTTCTGGTAAGACCTTTACAACCTTGAGACATTCTTTGATTTACTGTAATAACCAATTGAAAAATTGAGACTAGCAAGTTGAGCACTCTTCGTCCCCCTTCTGATGTCTGTGTCAGAAGCTTTCTCTGTCCCTTTTCACTGTAATAAAACTTCTGCTACACAAGAGACCTGAGCCTGATCCCTGATCCTGAAGCTAAATCTTCTTCTTTAGAGATTATGAATCATTCACTGTAAGCTATCAATTGCTTAGACTCCAACATGAGAGGCAGGGGCTTTGTTTATAAACTCTATATCCTGCACCTATAGAGTTACACCCTTACACCTGAAAGCCATAAACATGTTTACATTGTGTGAATCAGAAATTGTGATATTGTTCTGTGCTCCTGGAGGAAGCTGTGCCCTACTTAGCTAAACCTTGACCCTGACTGATAGTTTATCCCAGTCACAACTTGGAATAACATTGCTCAAGAGTTACCCTTATGGCCTTGTCACCTTTGTAATATAGGTGTTCTTTTCCTTATGATAAGTGTAAATGATTTTTCAAATAAGGTGCTTAAAAATACTAATGCCAGCTGGAGCTGGAACCAAACTGAGGTTCAACTGCTCTTGCTCAGAGTTGGTGGAAATAGGTGCTTTATTCAGGCAGCCAGCAACCTGGGGAGATGGTAGACTAGCACTCCCCCAAACCATCTCCCAGTTGTCAGTTAGAGGGAAAGAGTTTTAAAGGGAAAAGGGGGAAGTTTTAGGAGCGTGCAGAACAGCAGTCGCCTCCAACAATTCTCTTGAAACTGGTCATGTGATAGTCTGGTCAGTGTCATCTTGATTGTTGTAAGTGCAGTTAATCTTCAGTTCCAGAGTTGGTTTGTCGCCTTTTCCTTGAAGTCAGTTCTTGGAATTGTGCAAGATGGATAAGCTTATGTCACAGCTACAGTCCAGTCATCATGCAGTTAGCTTTTTCTATGTGGTGGTGGTTTTAGTATCCTGCAAAAAACAACTCAGGAATAGACATCAGGCACTATTATCTATGTCCTTCAGAGAGGAGCTAAAGATTCTGTGACACTATCACCCTAACCACGAACTGCTTGAGCCTGCTTTTTTGTGACGCAGTGAGGCCAGGGAGACTACAGCTTTTCCACAAGTAAGAAACAGGGAACATGGAGGCTTTATTGTACCTGGGAGAGCCCCACAGACTCCTGGTCTGTTTCAGTACTACACTGAATCTCACTACTGTGAACAAATTCTATTCAAGTTTCCTCTGTGCCTTTTCCCCTTCTCTAAAATGAAAGGCTTGAGTTCGACTCAGTGTCCCCAGCTAGATCATCCCATGGATGGGTACACTCTATTCTCCATCCCAAACTCCAGCTGTGGGGGTGGTTGTGAAAGGGGAGAGATCTGCAAATGGCGATTGGACTGGGAGCTGGGACAGCAGGCCCAGGATTGGGAAAACTGGCCCAAAGAATATAATCTCTGTCCATTCCTAGAGAATAAGAAGTCTACATGAGCTCTGAACATCTAAGTCTCAAAAAAATATGCCTTTGTCTTTTTTCATAGAAGAGCATTTTATTTTAAATATAGCAGTGTGTGCATGTTAATCCAAATTCCCAATCTATCCCTATGTCTTTGTCTCTTAATTTGATGATTTGGTCTCATGTGAATATCTTGTTCATTCCAGGGTATGTACTTGTAAACTTGTGTACATTTATTATCTGACAAGATATAATGGTTAACTTTATGTGTTGACTTGGCTAGGCCATAGTGCCCAGTTTCTGGTTAAGCATTCAGCTAGATGTTGCTATGAAGGGATTTTTTTGTTGGTACACTTTATATAAAGCAGACTAGCCTCCATAACATGGCTGGGTCTCATCCAATAAGTTAAAGACCTTAAGCGAAAAAAGACAGCGGTCCCGAGAAGAGACAATTCTAACTCCAGAGTGCCTTTGAACTTGGGTTACAATGTCAACTCTTCCCTGAGTCTCTAGCCTGCCAGTGTGCCCTGCAAATTTCATACTTGCTAGTCCCCAAAATTGTGAGTTATTTCCTTAAAATAAATCTCTCTCTCTGTCTGTCTCTGTCTCTCTGTATATGCATAGGTATATGTATATGTACTAGGTTGGCCAAAAAGTTCGTTTGGGTTTTTCCATAACCATTTACCAAAAACAAGCAAACAAAATTTTTGGCCAAACCAATGTATATGTGTGTGTGTGTGTGTGTGTGTGTGTGTGTGTGTCTCCTATTGGTTCTGTTTTTATGGAGTACCCTAACTAACACACAGGTATAATAAAACCACATAGTGATGTCATCTCACCAGCAGTTTTTGCACTGGAAAATGAAAACAACAAATTAATGTAAAAATTTCCATATCACAGATTTTATTTTACCTAAACAGAAGTATTTTTGGAATTCAAGTATATGTATAAAGATTCAGTTAACCATCATCAGAAAAAATAACTATTATAACTAACATCTTTGCAGTATAAAATGTCCTCATCTGTTCTATTCTCCAGTGAGAAAAATCCACTTTCAGAATCTTCTGCCTCAGTAAAGATACTCAGCAAGTTCTTCTCATAAATAACATCCATTCTTCCCATTGCACAGAATTTACCTTAAAACTTGGAGCCAAAGCATTCAAAGCAAATGAAAGACAGATGAACAAATGAAGGCATTCTTCTGAGGCCAGTGGGGGACAGAGTCAGAGCAGTGGAAATCTGGCCTCTCCTGAAGCAGCCCATCCATGAGCTGACCAAATTTCAACCATTGAAATATAACATTCCAATAGTGTTTTTAAAAAATCTTACTTAAATGTAAGCTGATGAAGCACAAGCTGGAATCAAGATTGCCGGGAGAAATATCAATAACCTCAGATATGCAGATGACACCACCCTTAGGGCAGAAAGTGAAGAACTAAAGAACCTCTTGATGAAAGTAAAAGAGGAGAGTGAAAAAGTTGGCTTAAAACTCAACATTCAGAAAGCTAAGATCATGGCATCTGGTCCCATCACTTCATGGCAAATAGATGGGGAAACAGTGGCTGACTTTATTTTTCTGGGCTCCAAAATCACTGCAGATGGTGACTGCAGCCATGAAATTAAAAGATGCTTGCTCCTTGGAAGAAAAATTATGACCAAACTAGAAGCATATTAAAAAGCAGAGGCATTGCTTTGCCAACAAAGGTCTGTCTAGTCAAATCTATGTTTTTTCCAATATTTGTGTATGGATGTGAGAGTTGAACTATAAAGAAAGCTAAGAGCTGAAGAATTCATGCTTTTGAACTGTGGTGTTGGAGAATACTCTTGAGAGTCCTTTGGACTGCAAGGAGATCCAATCAGTCAATTCCAAAGGAAATCAGTCCTGAATATTCATTGGAAGGACTGATGCTGAAGCTGAAACTCCAATACTTTGGCCACCTGATGGGAAGAACTGTCTCATTAGAAAAGACCCTGCTCCTGGGAAAGATTGAAGGTGGGAAGAGAAGGGGATGACAGAGGATGAGATGGTTCGATGGCATCACCACCTCAATGGACATGAGTTTGAGCAAACTCTGGGAGTTGGCGATGGACAGGGAAGCCTGGTATGTTGCAGTGCATGGGGTTGCAAAGAGTCAGACACAACTGAGCAACTGAACTGAAACATAAGCTGCATTATTTCCTCTGTGAACAGAGCACCTTAAACAATTGTCGAGAGACAAAGAGTGTTACTGTCACTTCAGACCCCTTTCCATCCCCCTTTTGGGAGAGCAGTGGCTGCTCCTTTTCTCAAGTCTCAGTATAGTCTTATGAGGCCAGGAGAGTACTGCTGAGTGTTAAGTGCAGGACAGTGCTGCTGAGTGTTAAGTCCAAGCCATGGCAATGGTCCCTCAAATAGGTCAGGGGCCTTTCATGATTAAAGAAAAAAAGAGTGAAGCTATATACTATATTTCGGCACCTTACAACATGATTCTGCAAACACTAACTTGCTCTCAGCCAAAGTATCTGTTTCGGCAAATAAATCCTATTTGGTACTAAATCATGCCCTACTTCAGCCATGATTCATGTCCTAGAGCACACAGTGCAGTGAGAACAGAAAGTAATCAATATACCACTGTCTAATTCACAAAGCATTAAAATACTGTTCTTGATTAATTTGCACGTAATATGCTTCAAAGCATTTAATTGTTTCTTCCTAAACACCTACATAGGGCTTCCCATGTGGCTCAAGTGGTAAAGAATCCCCTTGTCAATGCAGGAGATACAAGACACTTGGGTTTGATCCCTGGAGGAGGAAATGGCAAACCACTGCAGTATTCTTGCCTGGGAAATCCCATGGACTGAGGAGCCTGTGTGCTTCAGTCCGTGGGGTTGCAAAGAGTTGGACAGGACTGAGCATGCAAGCATGCACACACCCAGATACCTACAAGTGTTAGACAAGCAACAGCAGCAACTTTCTTATTCTTATGCATTTAAAAGCAAAAGAGTTTTCAATTCACAAGCCTCATGAAGACCCAGTTCTAGTGCATAGAAACAAGGTTATAGGTGATGACAGTAGTCAAATGGAGAATATTCTAGGCATGGATACAATAGAACTTCCATTCTCTCTAACTTCTGCAATGCATTGCATTATCTGACATCAAAGGCTGTTCTTTGGTAGGAGCCAAATATAACTTTAAAAGAACCACAAAAGTGAGATTGTGGCTTCCCTCCTCAAGGTTTCATTTTCCAATTACAAAACTTCCTTTTCTTTCCTCTTGAAATATTTTGAAGAATGTTGCTTGTAATAATTAAATTTCCTTAAACAGCTCTTTCTTCTGACTTTCCAGTCCCATCGCAAACCTCCTCCACCAACCCCTCCCACTTCAGTCTTCCTCTCAAAAGTTTTTTCTGGTTATCTGGAGCCACGTCACCTCCTCCCTAGTCTTACCTCTTTTTACAATTACTTCTGATGGGGACTGTGTCTGATAGCTCCATTTTTTTGTGGGGTTAATATAGTATTGCCTCAACAAAACTTTAAGTTCCTTGAGATAAAGTAACAAAGCCAATGTTTCTTTTGAAGGATCTATGATAACAAATGATAAACCCAAATTGAATTAAAATTTCCTTTCTTTGAAAGTTAAACCTCCATGAAATTCTCAGGTCAGGTCTCTGAGTGTCATTAAAACACTTTGAATAAAGTTTGAAACCAGGCCTTTTGCATAATCTATAACCTTAGTTTTTACTCCAGCTGTGGTAGAATGATACCCAACCTTCCCTCCTTTTAGTAATGATCACTTTTGATGGTATGTGGTCAGGACCAGTCAACATAGATCAGCCAAGATGGAAGCAGTAGTATATAAGAAAATTGTCTCCTTTCATAATAAAAGCATATATTAAAAATAACTTAAAAATCCAGATCATCCAAGATTGGCAGTCTCTGGGAGAATAGAAAAGAAATGTAGACAATATGAGTGAAAACTGAGACTGAGGAAGTCTAGGGAGAGAATATTCTTCCTCAAGAACAATAAGGGGTTTGTGGCTTTTGATTGACGACATGATTACAATACCCTGGATACTTTTGGAAACGTGTTGGATATGCTTTGCTTTCATAGTGCCTGGTGGCCACGGGTCAGGTGTGCTAAAATCCGGGCAGCATATAAAGGCAAACCTAATAAAGAGGTGTCTGGCCCCAAATGCCCACAGTTCCTGTCCAGAAATACTACAGCCTGACTGTGGTGGAGAGAGGTTTCATGGTCTATTCCCTGCTTAAGGGAAGGATTCCTCCACACTCTCCGCATCTGCTGGGCCATATTGCATGTACAGTTCAGTTCAGTTCAGTCACTCAGTCATGTCTGACTCTTTGTGACCCCATGGACTGCAGCACTCCAGGCTTCCCTGTCCATTACCAATTCCCAGAGCTTACTCAATCTCATGTCCATCAAGTCGCTGATGCCATCCAACCTTCTCATCCTCTGTCATTCCCTTCTCCTCCCGCCTTCAATCTTTCCCAGCATCAGGGTCTTTTCCAGTGAGATAGTTCTTCCCATCAGGTGGCCAAAGTATTGGAGTTTCAGCTTCAGCATCAGTCTTTTCAATGAATATTCAGCACTGATTTCCTTTAGGACTGACTGGTTGGATCTCCTTGCAGTCCAAGGAACTATCAAGAGTCTTCTCCAACACCACAGTTCAAAAGCATCAATACTTCGGCGCTCAGATTACTTTATAATCCAACTCTCACATCCATACATGACTACTGGAAAAACCATAGCTTTGACTAGATGGACCTTTGTTGGCAAAGTAATGTCTCTGCTTTTTTAATATGCTGTCTAGGTTGGTCATAACTTTTCTTCCAAGCAGCAAGTGTCTTTTAATTTCATTGTTGCAGTCACCATCTGCAATGATTTTAGAGCCCCCCAAAATAAAATCTCTCGTGTTTCCATTGTTTCCCCATCTATTTGCCATGAAGTAATGGGACCAGATGCCATGAGTTTTAAGCCAACTTTTTCATTCTCCTCTTTCACTTTTAAGAGGCTCCTTAGTTCTTCTTCGCTTTCTGCCATAGTGTGGTATCATCTACATATCTAAGGTTATTGATATTTCTCCCGGCAATCTTGATTCCAGCTTGTGCTTCGTCCAGCCTGGCATTTTGCATGATGTACTCTGCATATAAGTTAAATAAGCAGGGTGACAATATACAGCCTTAATGTACTCCTTTCCCAATTTGGAACCAGTCTGTTGTTCCATGTCCAGTTATAACTGTTGCTTCTTGACCTGCATACAGATTTCTCAAGAGGCAGGTCAGGTGGTCTGTTATTCCCATCTCTTTAAGAATTTCTCACAGTTTGTTGTGATCCATACAGTCAAAATCTTCAGTGTAGTCAATAAAGCAGAAGTAGATGTTTTTCTGGAACTCTCTTGCTTTTTCAATGATCCAGTGGATGTTGGCAATTTGATCTCTGTTTCCTCTGCCTTTTCTAAATCCAGCTTGAACAGCTAGGAGTTCATGGTTCACGTTCTGTTGAAGCCTGGCTTAGAGAATTTTGAGCATTACTTTACTAGTGTGTGAAATGACTGCAATTGTGCAGGAGTTTGAGCATTCTTTGGCATTGCCTTTCTTTGGGATTGGAATGAAAACTGACTTTTCCAGTCCTGTGGCTGCTGTTGATTTTTCCAAATTTGCTGGCATATTGAGGGCAGCACTTTCACAGCATCATCTTTTAGGATTTGAAAGAGCTCAACTGGAATTCCATCACCTCCACTAGCTTTGTTCATAGTGATGCTTCCTAAGGCCCACTTGACCTCGCATTCCAGGATGACTGGCTCTAGGAGAGTGATCACAACATTGTGATTATCTGGGTCATGAAGATATTTTTTGTACAGTTCTTCTGTGTATTCTTACCGCCTCTTCTTAATGTCTTCTGCTTCTGTTAGGTCCATACCATTTCTGTCCTTTATTGTGCCCATCTTTGCATGAAATGTTCCCCTGGTTTCTCTAATTTTCTTGAAGATACCCCATGTCCAAGGGCAAAGAAGAAGCCTTGCAAGATGGTAGGAGGGGCAAAATTGTTTTAGATTTCAAACCCCATACCTGCCAGAGACACTCAGAGGCCTCAAACAAACCTGTGCACACCAGGACCCAGAGACCCCACAGAAACTTAGACAGAATTATGTTTGAGTGTCTCCTGTGGAGGTACGGGTCAGCAGTGGACTGCTGCAGGGGCAGGGGCTCTGGGTGCAGTAGACCTGGATATGGCATAAGCCCTTTTGGAGGAGGTTGCCATTAACCCCAAAATAGAGCTGCCAGAACTTACACAGGACTAGGGAAACAGACTCTTGGAGGGCACAAACAAAACCTTGTGCACACCAGGACCCAGGAGAAAGGAGCAGTGACCCCACAAGAGACTGACCCAGACTTCCCTGTGAGTGTCCAGGAGTCTCATGGAGGCGTGGGTTGGTGGTGGCCTGCTGCAGGGTTGGGGGCACTGAGTGCGGCAGTGTGTGCATGGGACCTTTTGAAGGAAGTTGCCATTATCTTCATTATCTCCACCATAGTTTGGCCTCAGGACAAATAACAGGGAGGGAAAACAGCCCCACCCATCAACAGAAAATTGGATTAAAGATTGCATGTACAAGCACTGGGTACTGTTGAGGATCCTTATATTCTACAGGCAGACAACATCTTACCTGAAGAGTTTTGCATCTCTTATATAAGTTGCCTCCTTCTCTTTAATAATCTCAAGGGATTCCTCAATAGGAACTTCTCACTGCATTGCTGGCCACATGTTGTTCTGTATATCAATGCACAAACTGTTTCTTTAGGTTAGCTGATTTCAACATTATCCTGAGTCTCTGAAACATGAAAAGTTCACCATATGGTTGGTTCCCTCTCTCTGTTTTTCTTTCTCTTTCACTCTCTCTCATTTCAAACTTCTTTTTACATATCTCAGTGATTTAGTCAGTGGTGCTGGTTACTCAAATATATGTGGTAAAATTGTATAGAACTACATATGCATGCCTGAACACACATACACACTTGCATACATGTTAAGCTGGTGAAATCTGAATAAGGTCCCTGCATTGTACAAATATCAGTTTGCTAGCTCAGTTATTGTTCTGAAATTACGTAAAATGTTACCAGTAGGGAAAAACAGGTTGATGAAGGGTTATATACAGAACTTCTCTGTTTCATTTTTTTCAACTTCCAGTGAATCTGTAATCATGTTAAAGCAAAGTAGGAATATTTTGTAGTTATAAGGTGTTTGCCTTACAGTACAGTGTTATTTGAAAGTAGACTTGGATTGATTATAAATGTGTATTGCAAATTCTAGGGCAACTACTTTAAAATGGTTTTTTTTTTTCAGTCATATAATTGATATGCTAATAAAGGAGAGGGCATTAGGCAGTTCTCCAGAGAAACAGAGCCAACAAGATGTGTGTGTGTAACAGGAAATTTATTATGAGAATTGGCTCATGCAAATGGAAACCAAGAATTCCCATGATCTGCCAGCTGCAAACTGGAGAACCATGAAAGCCAGTGGTATAATTCAGTCTTCGCCAGAGGTCTGAAAATCTGAAGAGCAGATGGTGTAAGTCCGCATCCAAGTCCAAATGCCCAAGAGCACTGATATCTGAGAACAGGAGATGGATGTCTCAGCTCAAGCAGAGAGCAAATTCATCCTTCCTCTACTTTTTTGTTCTGTTTAGGTCTTCAATGGATTGGATGATACCTACCCATATTGGAGAGAGTGCTCTTTACTCAGTCTACTCATTCAAATGCAATCTCTTCCAGAAACACCCTTACAGACACACCTAGAAATAATGTTTTATGAGCTATGTGGGCATCCCCTTTAGCCCAGTAAAGTTGATACATAAAATTAACTGTCACAGAGGGAAAATAGACTCATATAAAATGCTTAGTTAAAAAAGGCAGAAATGGTATAGAAGACAAAATTAGGAAAAGTACAAGCTTTTGTTACTAACAATAAGTAAGGCAATAAACAGTAACAGACATGGTGGATATTAATCCAATTATATCAGTAAGCACTCTCAGTGGTCTAAAAATAAAAATTACAAGTCGCAGATTGAGGATATTTGCATCTATGTTTGTTAATGATATTGGCCTGTAATTTTCTTTCTTTGTGGCATCTATATCTGCTTTTGGTATACATTTCTGTGTGTATACAGATCCCCTGGAGAAGGAAATGGCAACCCACTCCAGTATTCTTGCCTGGAGAATCCCATGGACAGAGGAGCTTGGTGGGCTACAGTCCACGGGTCGCAAAGAATTAGACATGACTGAGCAACTTCACTTTCCATGTGTAAAATAGATAGCTAGGGGGAATTTGCTGTATGATGCAGGGAGCTCAAATTGGGTGCCCTGTAACTACTTAGAGGGGTAGGATGGTGTGGGAAGTGGGAGGGAGGCTCAAGAGGGAGGGATATATGTATGCCTATGGCTGATTCATGTTGATGCATGGCAGAAACCAATACAATATTATAAAGCAATTATCCTTCAATTAAAAATAAATTTTAAAAAAGTCAGATTGTCAGAGGAGATCAAAAAACAAGACCCAGTTAAATGTTATGTATAAGAAACTCACTAAATTTAAAGATACAGTAGATTAAAAGTAAAAGGATGGATTTGACAATGTTCTTTTGGATATGACACCAAAAGTACAGGAAACAAAAGCAAAAATAGACAAATAAGATGGCATCAAACTAAAAGGCTACATGGCAAAGGAAACCATTGAAAAACTGAAAAGTCAACCTATGGAATGGGAGAAAATATTTACAAACCCTTTCTCTGATAAGAGGTTAAAATATACAAAACAAATCCAAACCAGTTAAGAATTTGTATATCAAAAATATACAAAATAAACCCAAAACAATTAAGAAAATGATAATAGGACCATGCATATTGATAGTTATCTTAAGTGTAAATGGATTAAATTCTCCAAGCAAATGACATAGACTATCTGAATGGATACAAAAACAAGACCTGTATATATACTGTCTACAGAAGACCCACTTCAAACCTAGGGACACATACAGACTGGGGGGATGGAAAAGGGTATTCCATGGAGATAGAGATCAAAAGAAAGTGGATCTTTTTCAATCTGTCTCCCAGAGTAATAGAAATAAAAGCAAAGGTAAACAAATGAGACCTAATTAAACTCAAAAACTTTTACACAGCCAAGAAAACCATAAACACAACAAAAATACAATCCATAGAATGGGAGAAAATATTTGCAAATGATGTGACTGACAAAAGATTAGTCTCCAAAATTTATAAAAAGGTCATGTGGCCTAATATCATCAAAACAAGCAACCCAATCCAAAAACTGGATAGAAGACCTATATGGACATTTTTCCAAAGAAAACATGCAGATGGCCAAGAGTCACATGAAAAAATGTTCAACATCACTAATTATTAGAGGAATGCAAATCAAAACTACAATATCACCTCCTACCAGTCAGAACAGCTATCATCAAACAACTCACAGACTATAAATTCTGGAGAAGATTTGGGGAGAAGGGAACCTTCATACACTGTTCATGGGAATGTAAATTGATACAGCCATTATGGAGAACAGTTTGGATATTTCTAAAAAAAAACTAAAAATAGAGTTGCCATATGATCCATCATATCCACTCCTGGACATATACCCAGACAAAACTATAATTAAAAAGGTACGTGCACCCCTATGTTCACTGCAGCACTATTTGCAATAGCCAAGACATGGAAACAACCTGAATGTCCATCTACAGATGAATGGATAAAGAATATGGTGTATATATATATCACATCTTCTTCATTCAATGAAACATTATTCAGCCATTAAAAAGAATGGAAGCAACAACATGAATGGACCTAGAGATAATCAAACTAAGTGAAGTAAGTCAGAAAGAGAAAGACAAATACCATACAATATCACTTACATGTGGACTCTAAACTGCAAAACAAATGAGCATATCTATGAAACAGAAACAGATTCACAGACACAGAGAGCAGACTTGTGGTTGCCAAGGACAGGGCAGTGTGGGAGTTTGGGATTAGCAGATGCAAACTATTATATACAGCAGCAGTCCTGCTCCACCAGGTTCCCTGGAGCACAGACTGCCTCACTCTCCACCCTGAATTCCCCTCAGTGGCTGAAAGTCAGCAGCTGCAGCAATCACAGGACTAAATCTCCGAGAAGGCAGATGGCAAATGTACTTGTCATTGTTGTTTAGCTGGCAATGATCTTGGCAAGTGAAATTTGTAGTTGAATATATATATATATATATATATATATATATATATATATATATATATATAAGATGGAATGCAATTGAATGTTATTCAGCCATATAAAAGAAGGAAATCCTGCCATTTGCAATAATATGGATGAAACTTAAAGGGCATTATGCTAAGTGAAACCAGTCAGATAAAGAAATACAAATACTATATGATCTCACTTATATGTGGAATCTAAAATAAAAAGAAATAAAAAGAAAACTCATATACAGAGAACTGATTGGTAGTCACCAGAAGCAGGCAGTAGATAGTCAAAAATAGAAACTTCCACTTATAAAATAAATAAGTCAGGAAGATGGAGTGTACTGTATGGAGACTATAGTTAGTAATACTGCTATATTTGTATATTTATAAGTTGCTAAGACCGTTGATCTTTAAAGCTCTTGTCATAAGAAGAAAAACTGTGTCGTGATGGATGTACACAGATTTATTGTGGTGATCATTTTGCAATATAGAGGTGGACCATGAAGAAGGCTGAGTGCTGAAGAATTGATGCTTTTGAGTTGTAGTCCTGGAGAAGACCCTTGAGAGTCCCTTGGACATCAAGGAGATCAAACCAGTCAATCCTAAAGGAAACCAACCCTGAATATTCATTGGAAGGGCTGATCCTGAAGCTGAAGCTCCAATACTTTGGCCATTTGATGCAAACAGCCGACTCATTGGAAAAGACTGTGATGCAGGAAAGACTGAAAGCAAAAGAAGAGGGTGGCAGAGTATGAGATGGTTAGATAGCATCACTGACTCAATAGACGGGAATTTGAGCAAACCCCAGGAGATAGCGAAGGACAGGGAAGACCAGCATCCTGCAGTCCATGGGGTCACAAAGAGTTGGACGCGACTTAGCCTCTGAACAACAACATCTGAAACTAATATAATTATATCTCAACTTGTTTAAAATATAATGAAATACTAATCCCCCAAAAGACGGTATCTCTCACCTATAGTTCGGTATCCCAAAGAAAGAGATTCACATGGACCCACAAAGCAGTGTCAGCAACAATCACAACTAATCTGCCCTAATATTTTACCTCCATTCCCACTTATCCTTAAATGATTCTTGCAAGATGAATTGTGGAACCCTCACTGCTTCCACTCACCATTACAAGAACATCAAGTTTGGTATCCAGGCTTCTGTTTCCAAGGTTTCTATCTGTAGGCTGTAAGACTGTCCCTGGTTTCCTGAAGAAGGAAGGAAAATATTTCCTCCCTCCCCCATGCCTTATGTACTGTTCACTGTGCTCAGTCTCACAAAGCTAGCCTTTAAGTCTACCAGATCCTATCAGCCTCAAATCCTTCTCTCCATAGAAACTGTAATCTAGAGCCAGACATCTTGGAATATGAAGTCAAGTAGGCCTTAAAGCATCACTATGAACAAAGCTAGTGGAGCTGATGGAATTCCAGTTGAGCTGTTTCAAATCCTGAAAGATGATGCTGTGAAAGTGCTGTACTCAAAATGCCAGCAAATTTGGAAAACTCAGCAATGGCCACAGGACTGGAAAAGGTCATTTTTCATTCCAATCCCAAAGAAACGCAATGCAAAAGAATGCTCAAACTACCACACAATTGCACTCATCTTGCATGCTTGTAAAGTAATGCTCAAAATTCTCCAAGCCAGGCTTCAGCAATACGTGAACCGTGAACTCCCTGATGTTCAAGCTGGTTTTAGAAAAGGCAGAGGAACCAGAGATCAAATTGCCAACATTGACTGGATCATGAAAAAAGGAAGAGAGTTCCAGAAAAACATCTATTTCTTCTTTATTAATGATGCCAAAGCCTTTGACTGTGTGGATCACAATCAACTGTGGAAAATTCTGAAAGAGATGGGAATATCAGACCACCTAACCTGCCTCTTGAGAAATCTGTATGCAGGTCAGGAAGCAACAGTAAGAACTGGACATGGAACAACAGACTGGTTCCAAATAGGAAAAGGAATATGTCAAGGCTGTATATTGTCACCCTGCTTATTTAACTTACATGCAGAGTACATCATGAGAAACGCTGGACTGGAAGAAACACAAGCTGGAATCAAGATTGCCGAGAGAAATATCAATAACCTCAGATATGCAGATGACACCACCCTTATGGCAGAAAGTGAAGAGGAACTAAAAAGCCTCTTGATGAAAGTGAAAGAGGAGAGTGAAAAAGTTGGCTTAAAGCTCAACATTCAGAAAACAAAGATCATGGCATCTGGTCCCATCACTTCATGGGAAATAGATGGGGAAACAGTGGAAACAGTGTAAGACTTTATTTTGGGGGGCTTGAAAATCACTGCAGATGGTGACTGCAGTCATGAAATTAAAAGACGCTTACTCCTTGGAAGAAAAGTTATGACCAACCTAGATGGCATATTCAAAAGCAGAGACATTACTTTGCTGACTAAGGTCCGTCTAGTCAAGGCTATGGTTTTTCCAGTGGTCATGTATGGATGTGAGAGTTGGACTGTGAAGAAGGCTGAGCGCCAAAGAATTGATGCTTTTGAACTGTGATGTTGGAGAAGACTCTTGAGAGTCCCTTGGACTGCAAGGAGATCCAACCAGTCCATTCTGAAGGAGATCAACCCTTGGATTTCTTTGGAAGGAATGATGCTGAAGCTGAAACTCCAGTATTTTAGCCACCTCATGCGAAGAGTTGACTGATTAGAAAAGACTCTGATGCTGGGAGGGATTGGGGGCAGGAGGAGAAGGGGACAACCCAGGATGAGATGGCTGGATGGCATCACGGACTCGATGGACGTGAGTCTGAGTGAACTCTGGGAGTTGGTGATGGACAGGGAGGCCTGGCGTGCTGCGATTCATGGGCTCACAAAGAGTCGGACACGACTGAGTGACTGAACTGAACTGAACTGAGCCTGAGGACCAGTTAAAGACAGCAGGTACCATTGCTACCCTGAATCATCTTCCCTAGCACAAGTCCCCAGCCAAAGTCTATGAAGGCACACTATTGGGGGCTGGGACTGGGGCGGGGTCAGGGATGGGGGAACGTGATGTACATCACATTGGTCTAGGTTCAACAGTCAGAAATGTACTTTTTCATCACTATCTGGGCTGAGTTCAGTTCAGTTCAGTCACTCAGTGGTGTCCAGCTCTTTGTGACCCAATGGACTGCAGCATGCCAGTCTTCCCTGTCCATCACCAACTCCCAGAGCTTACTCAAATTCATGTCCATTGAGTCAGTGATGCCATCCAACCATCTCATCCTCTGTCATCCCCTTCTTCTCCCACTTTCAATCTGTCCCAACATCAGGGTCTTTTTCAATGAGTCAGTTCTTCCATCAGGTGCCCAAATTATTGGAGTGTCAGCTTCAGCATCAGTCCTTCCAATGATTATTCAGGACTGATTTCCTTTAGGATGGACTGGTTGGATCTCCTTGCAGTCCAAGGGACTCTCAAGAGTCGTCTCCAACACCACAGTTCAAAAGCATCAGTTCTTCGATGCTCAACTTTCTTTATAGTTCTACTCTCACATCCATACATCACTACTGGAAAAACCATAGCTTTGACTAGATGGACCTTTGCTGGCAAAGTAGTG
This sequence comes from Ovis canadensis, assembly GCF_042477335.2. Classification (NCBI taxonomy): domain Eukaryota; kingdom Metazoa; phylum Chordata; class Mammalia; order Artiodactyla; family Bovidae; genus Ovis; species Ovis canadensis. Next base: position 82,747,983 of record NC_091251.1, read on the forward strand.
TCTCTGCTTTTAACGTGCTGTCTAAGTTCAGTTCAGTTCAGTCACTCAGTTGTGTCTGACTCTTTGCGACCCCATGAATCGCAGCACGCCAGGCCTCCCTGTCCATCACCATCTCCCAGGGTTCACTCAGACTCACATCCATCGAGTCAGTGATGCCATCCAGCCATCTCATCCTCGGTCGTCCCCTTCTCCTCCTGCCCCCAATCCCTCCCAGCATCAGAGTCTTTTCCAATCAGTCAACTCTTTGCATGAGGTGGCCAGAGTACTGGAGCTTCAGCTAGGTTGGTCATAGCTTTTTTCCCAAGGAGCAAGTATCTTTTAATTTCGTGGTTGCAGTCACCATCTGCAGTGATTTTGGAGCCCCCAAAAATATAGTCTCTTGCTGTTTCCATTGTTTCCCCATCTATTTGCCATGAAGTGATGGGACCAGATGCCAAGATCTTCGTTTTCTGAATGTTGAGCTTTAAGCCGACTTTTTCATTCTTCTCTTTCGCTTTCATCAAGAGACTCTTTAGCTCTTCTTCGCTTTCTGCCAAAAGTGTGGTGTCATCTGAATATCTGAGGTTATTGATATTTTTCCTGGCAATCTTGATTACAGGTTGTGCTTCATCCAGCCTGGCATTTCACATGATGTACTCTGCATATAAGTTAAATAAGCAGGGTGACAATATACAGCCTTAATGTACTCCTATCCCAATTTGGAACCAGTCTGTTGTTCCATGTCCAGTTATAACTGTTGCTTCTTGACCTGCATACAGATTTCTCAAGAGGCAGGTCAGGTGGTCTGGTATTCCCATCTCTTTAAGAATTTCTCACAGTTTGTTGTGATCCACACAGTCAAAATCTTCAGTGTAATCAATAAAGCAGAAGTAGATGTTTTTCTGGAACTCTTTTGCTTTTTCAATGATCCATCAAATGTTGGCAATTTGATCTCTGGTTCCTCTGCCTTTTTAAATCCAGCTTTAACATCTAGAAGTTCACAGTTCACATACTGTTGAAGCCTGGCTTAGAGAATTTTGAGCATTACTTTGCTAGTGTGTGAGATGAGTGCAATTGTGTGGTAGTTTGAGCATTCTTTTGCATTGCGTTTCTTTGGGATTGGAATGAAAACTGACTTTTCCAGTCCTGTGGCTGCTGTTGATTTTTCCAAATTTGCTGGCATATTGAGTGCAGCACTTTCACAGCATCATCTTTTAGGATTTGAGATAGCTCTATTGGAATTCCATCACCTCCACTAGCTTTGTTCATAGTGATGCTTCCTAAGGCCCACTTGACTTCACAGTCCAGGATGTCTGGCTCTAGGTGAGTGATCACACCATCATGGTTATCTGGGTCATGAAGATATTTTTTGTATAGTTCTTCTGTGTATTCTTGCCATCTTTTCTTAGTATCTTCTGCTTCTGTTAGGTCCATACCATTTCTGTCCTTTACTGTGCCCATCTTTGCATGAAATGTTCCCTTGGTATCTTGAATTTTCTTGAAGAGTCTTTCCCATTCTATTGTTTTCCTCTATATCTTTGCACTGATCACTGAGGAAGGCTTTCTTATCTCTCCTTGCTGTTCTTTGGAACTCTGCCTTTAAATGGGTATATCTTTCCTTTTCTCCTTTGCTTTTCACTTCTCTTATTTTCACAGCTATTTGCAAGGCCTCCAACAACCATTTTGCCTTTTTGCATTTCTTTTTCTTGGGGATGTTCTTGATCACTGCCTCCTGTACGGTGTCACGAACCTCTGTCCATAGTTCTTCAGGTACTCTGTCTATCAGATGTAATCCCTTGAATCTACTTGTCACTTCCACTGTATAATCATAAGGGATTTGATTTAGGTCATACCTGAATGGTCTAGTGGTTTCCCTACTTTCTTCAACTTAAATCTTAATTTGGCAGTAAGGAGTTTATAAACTGAGCCACACTCAGCTCCTGGTCATGATTTTGCTGACTGTATAGAGCTTCTCCATCTTTGGCTGCAAAGAATATGATCAATCTGATTTCAGTATTGACCACCTGGTGATGTCCATGTATAGAGTTTTCTCTTGTGTTGTTTGTTGAAAGAGAGTGTTCATGGACAGGAGCGATCCTCCATGCTAGGGTATTGTCAAGCCATTCTGTGTCTGTATATATTAGGAATGATTCTTAAAACACAATGTGGCTGGAATTTTTTAAAAAGTCGTTTACAAATATATGTAAAGGTACAGTGGATGAAGACGGTGGTGTAGAAGGACATGTGCTCTTCTCCTGTGAGAACTCCAAAATTACAACTCGCTGCTGAACAACCATAACAGGAGAACGTTCAGTTCAGTTCAGTTCAGTCACTCAGTCATGTCCTACTCTTTGCAACCCCATGAACTACAGCACGCCAGGCCTCCCTGTCCATCACCATCTCCCGGAATTCACTCAAACTCATGTCCATCAAGTCGGTGATGCCATCCAGCCGTCTCATCCTCTGTCGTCCCCTTCTCCTCCTGCCCCCAATCCCTCCCAGCATCAGAGTCTTTTCTAATGAGTCAACTCTTTGCATGAGGTGGCCAAAGTATTGGAGTTTCAGCTTTAGCATCATTCCTTTCAAAGAACTCCCAGGACTGATCCCCTTCAGAATGGACTGGTTGGATCTCCTTGCAGTGCAAGGGACTCTCAAGAGTCTTCTCCAACACCACAGTTCAAAAGCACCAATTCTTCGGCGCTCAGCCTTCTTCACAGTCCAACTCTCACATCCATACATGATGTGATGTATGGATGTGGAAAAACCATACTGGAAAAACCATAGCCTTGACTAGATGGATCTTTGTTGGCAAAGTAATGTCTCTGCTTTTGAATATGCTGTCTAGGTTGGTCATAACTTTCCTTCCAAGGAGTAAGCCTCTTCTAATTTCATGGCTGCAGTCACCATCTGCAGTGATTTTGGAGCCCCAAAAAATAAAGTCTGACATTTCCACTGTTTCCCCATCGATTTCCCATGAAGTGATGGGACTGGATGCCATGATCTTCGTTTTCTGAATGTTGAGCTTTAAGGCAATTTTTTCACTCTCCTCTTTCACTTTCATCAAGAGGCTTTTTAGTTCCTCTTCACTTTCTGCCATAAGGGTGGTGTCATCTTCATATCTGAGGTTATTGATATTTCTCCCAGCAATCTTGATTCCAGCTTGTGCTTCTTCCAGCCCAGCATTTCTCATGATATGCAGCATTATTCTGCATATAATCTAAATAAGCATGGTGACAATATACAGCCTTGACGTACTCCTTTTCCCATTTGGAACCAGTCTGTTGTTCCATGTCCAGTTCTAACTGTTGCTTCCTGACCTGCATATAGGTTTCTCAAGAGGCAAGTCAGGTGGTCTGGTATTGGATCCCAAAAAATAAAGACACCCCACATCCAAGGGCAAAGAAAAAGCCTCAGCAAGATGGTAGGAGGGGTGAAATCACATTTAGAATCAAAACCTCTACCCACCAGAGGCGTTTGGAGGCCTCAAGGAAACCTTGTGCAACCAAGACCCAGAGACCCCACAGAGGCTAAACCAGAACTGTATTTGAGTATCTCCAGTGGAGGTGCAGGTCAGCAGTGGTCTGCTGCAGGGGCAGGGGCTCTGGGTGCAGTAGACCTGGATATGGCATAAGCCCTTTTGGAGGAGGTTGCCATTAACTCCACAATAGAGCTGCCAGAACTTACACAGGACTAGGGGAACAGACTCTTGGAGGGCACAAACAAAACTTTGTGCACACCAGGACCCAGGAGAAAGGATCAGTGATCCCACAAGAAACTGACCCAGACTTGCCCTGAGTGTCCAAGAGTCTCCAGCAGAGGCATGGGTTGGCGGTGGCCTGCTGCAGGATCAGGCGCACTCAGTGCAGCAGTGTGTGCATGGGATCTTCTGAAGGATGTGCCATTATCTTCATTGCCTCCACCATAGTTTGGCCTCAGGTCAAACAACAGGGAGGGAACACAGCCCCACCCATCAATAGAAAATTGGATTAAAGATTTACTGAGCATGGCCCAGCACATCAGAATAAGACCCAGTTTCCCCTTTAGTCAGTCTCCCATCAGGAAGCTTCCATAAGCTTCTTATTCTTAGGGCCAACAGAATGAAAACCAGTCACAGAAAACTAATCAAACTGATCACATGGATGACAGCCTTGCCTAACTCAGTGAAACTATGAGCCATGCCATGTAGGACCACCCAAGACAGATGAGTCATGGTGGAGAGTTCTGACAAAATGTGGTTCACTGAAGAAGGGAATGGCAAACCACTTCAGTACTCTTCCCTTGAGAATCCCATGAACAATATGAAAAGGCAAAAAGATAGGACACTGAAAGATGAACTCCCCAGGTCGGTAGGTGCCCAGTATGCTACTAGAGATCAGTGGAGAAATAACTCCAGAAAGAATGAAGAGATGAATCCAAAGCAAAAACAATACCCAGTTGTGGATGCGACTGGTTGCTGCTGCTAAGTCTCTTCAGTCGTGTCCGACTCTGTGCGACCCCATAGATGGCAGCCCACCAGGCTCCCCGGTCCCTGGGATTCTCCAGGCAAGAACACTGGAGTGGGTTGCCATTTCCTTCTCCAATGCATGAAAGTGAAAAGTGAAAGTGAAGTCGTTCAGTGGTGTCCGACTCTTTGCGACCCCATGGACTGCAGCCTACTAGGCTCCTCCGTCCATGGGATTTTCCAGGCAAGAGTAGTGGAGTGGGGTGCCATTTCCTTCTCCAGTGTGACTGGTGATGGTAGTGAAAGGTTGTTGTTGAATCACGACGCCAGGATCCTTGGCCCCCGGAGGAGAAGAATTCAATCCGGGGCCAGAGACGAGGCTTGATCACTCAGAGCTTTTGTGTAATAAAGTTTTATTAAAGTATAAAGGAGATAGAGAAAGCTTCTGATATAGGCATCAGAAGGGGGTAGAAAGAGTGCCCCCTTGCTAGTGTTAACAATGGAGTTATATACTCTCCAGTAAATCAAAAGAATGTCAGGAGGTTGTAAACACCTCACCAGACCTACTCCCATAATTTACATTTTAAGATAACAGAATTAGCCAGAAGGTTTAATCCAGAGACTGTCCTCAGGCAGAATACATTGTTGTTATATAATCCTTGTAAAGAGCAGGTCTACTCCCATAATTTACAGAATTAGCCAGAAGGCTTAATCCAGAGACTGTCCTTAGGCATAATACATTGTTGTTATATAATCCTAAGGGCTGTAGAGAAGGAAAAAAAGTTTGTCCTTTCTTCCTCCTTGAGAATTCCAGACCCCTCTCTCCTTGGGGACCCCTAGACTTCTTATCAACCTGCCTAGGAAATGACTCTCTCATTCTCCCCTTTTCTTTTAGGAGAATTATGTTGCCTAGGTAAAAAGGGCGTCATTCTGGTTCCATAACTGCTTCCGAGCTGAGAAGGGGCATTGTCCCTAAGTTGGCGATGCAACATATTCTCCTACTCCTCATATTGAGGATATCTGATCCAGGGGCCCCAAATAGTAGTTGGAGGAAGGTGCAGCAGTAGCAGGAGTTTGAGCAACCATTTGTAACTTGAAAGCTTTCATGCGACTAGAAACAAATCCAGTTATACAGTTACAGATGCAGGGAGCAAACAATAAAAACAAAACAATCAGAATTATTGTAATTAAGATAGTTGTCCACCATGGGGAACTAGTTAACATCTCCCAAAGTGAAGCAATTGAGGCTTCAGGAGTATCCATGGCCTCAATCATCTTGTTCATGTGTTTAGTAAAATGAGTAACAGTCATGCTCATATCAGGTATATATGTACAGCATTGGGTATGAATAATAGCACAGGTTCCTCCTTGCGCAGCTGTCGGAATATCGAAAGCCAATCTGTTTTGTAAAACCACCTTTCTAATTTGTGCTTGTTCAGCATTAAGAGCTGAAATAGCCTTTTGAGAATCTTGTAATGCCTGTTGAGTAAAATTAGTCAAAGCATCCACTTGTAGCATAATATCTGTAGTTCCCAAAGAGGGAACAAAGGCTGCAGGCAAATAATCATACCAGTGAAATACAGACCTTGCCCACCGAGTTTTAAGGTGGGGTAAATTAGCAGGCTTTTCTGGGAGCTCTGAAAAAATATAAAGCCATGAGTAAAGGCTAGACCCAGGGTGCATCTCCCTATCCAACCAGGGGGAAGCCATGCCCATAGGTAAGAGCCACATATCCAATAAGTCCCGTTTGGAGCAAGCCAGCATGACTGAGATATCCAGTCCCAATTAGTGCCTGGCCACACAAAGGGAGAACCTGAACTGGGGTTGGAAACCATGGGAATGATTACGTTGCATATTTCCTGAGGCAAAAATCCCAATTGTTTCCAATCATTGTAATTAAGTTGTTGGCTAACTTTTGGGGATGGCTCTGTTTGTTCCCAGCATATAGGGGCAGTAGATATTAAACGTCCTTTTTCAGGAGTTAGCCACATAACCTCATCCCATATTTGATAAACGTCAGGAAAAAAACCATTAGATCTAGACCTATTTGCCTTATATGTAGCAAAATAGTCATTGAACCGAGACAATGTATAATCAAAATTAAAAGTCACATTATGTCCATAGTTAAAGTACAAAATGTTGCACCAGTCCATTTTAGGGTTGGTAGATGTCATCAGATGAAGAAGAGGCATTGCATGTGATTGTTGTCGAAGGTATTCACAGACTTGGAGAAAGTCCTTTCCTTCAAGTGGTGATGTCCACCACGGGAAGTCTTCCACTGATAAAGAGAATCTTCATAACCTCATTAAAGCCTCAATTCATCCAGTAAAAGTATCTACCCAAACTTGAAAGCAAGAATATCCATTAGCTTTTCCAGAGCTGCATAATTTAAAGTTAGGAATTGAGAACAATCGTGATCAGGTGTTTCATTTTCCTTCTCAGGATGAAAAGTGGCAGGATTTAAATTTCCACAAACTTTAAGCTTAGTTACTGGTCCTTCTAACAACAATGACTGGTATTTAAGAAGACTGTCTGTCATCCAAATATTAACCTTAGAATTTAAGATTCCACTCACATCATGAGAAGTCAGTACAGTAAGGTTTCGTCCATTAATTATTTTTAAAGCCTCAGGTGCTAATAAAGCTGCTGCCCCAATTACTCTTAGGCAGTGGGGCCAGCCACGTGAAATTACTTCTAATCCTCTGCTTAGATAAGCAATAGGTTGCTGGTGAGGCCCTCGGGGTTGTGTCAAAACTCCCAAGGCCATACCTTTCCTTTCAGTGACGAACAAATTAAATTCTGACCCTGTGGGCAAGCTCAGAGCTGGAGCTTGCAGGAGAGTAGTGTGAAGAACCTTAAAAGCCTTTTGAGTTTCTGGAGACCAAATTGGTTGGTCAGTTTGGGCCTGTTGAGTTTCAGCTATAAGTTTATATAAAGGCGGGGCAAGTTCCCCATAACCCGGAATCCAAATTTTTGATTCCCAAAAATCCTCTCAATTGTTTTAAAGTCATAGGTAGGGGATGGTTTAGTATAGGTTTAATTCTCTCAGGGCCTATGGCCCTAGTCCATTCTGAGATGATTGGGCCCAGATATCTAACTGATTACTGACAAAGCTGAGCCTTTTTTCTTGATGCCTTGTAACCACAGCCTGCTAGAAAATTTAAGAAATCTTCTGAGGCCCCCAAACAAGCTTCCTCTGTCTCAGCACAGAGCAAAATATCATCTACATATTGTAACACCCCCGCTTCAGAGCTATTAAAGTTTTGTAGACCCCGTGACAAACTTTGTCCAAATAAGTGAGGACTGTCACGAAATCCCTGGGGCAAAACTGTCCAGGTTAACTGAGAAGCTAGCTGCGTAGGGTCTTCAAAGGCAAATAGAAATTGACTTTCCTCCGCCAAAGGCACTGAATAGAAGGCATCTTTTAAATCAATTACTGAGAAATATTTGGCTCATTCAGAAATTTCAGACAATTGAGTATAAGGATTAGGCACCACAGGCTGTAAAGGAACTACAGCCTCATTTATTATACGTAAATCTCCATTTACCATTTGATTTTTTTATACCCAAAATAGGAGTGTTGCAAGGACTGTTACAGGGAATGAATAGTCCCTGTTCCTTTAAATTTTCAATGATGGGTTTTAACCCTTCCTTAACCTCAGGTTTCAGAGGATACTGCTTTTTATGTGGAAATTAAGTGTGGGTCTTTGAGCTTGACAACTATAGGAATAGCATTTTGTGCTCAACCCACAGATTTTCCATCAGCCCATACTCTAGGATTTACATTTTGTTCAACTAAAGGGAGAGAAAGGGAGGGCTCCATATTCATAAAAACAGAGGCATGGACCTCGCTCAGCATATCCCTCTCCAAAAGGGGTGAGGGAGATTCTGGCAAGATCAGAAACTCCTGTGAAAATAGCACAGAATCCCAGTTGCAAGATAAAGAATAACTGAAATAATACCTTTTGGCTCGTCCAGACAGTCCCATTATGGAAGTGGATCGGGAAGTGGGCCAGGGGCTTCAGTAAGCACAGAGTAAGTTGCCCCAGTATCTAAAAGGAAATCGACGGGTTGGCCCCCCACAATTATTAATACCCGGGGTTCCTCAGGTGCAATTAGGACGGGAGCTTGTGTGGGGACCCCCGGGCACCTTCAGATCTGATTGTCTTGAGAGTCCAACCCCTGAGACCTACACCTCTGAGGGCAGTCTCTCTTCCAGTGTGGTCCTTTGCAGACCGGACATGGAGCCGGGGGTGGCTTAGATGCCTGAGGGCAATCCTGCTTGAGGTGCCCCTCCTTCCACAGTTATAGCAAGCCCATCCCTTTTCACCTGGGTCCCTCTGGGCATTTTTCTCCGGCTGTTTAAGAGCGTTTTTCATAGCCATTGCGAAGGCTTCCGCCTTTTCCTTTGTCTTTCTTTGCCTTTCTTTCTTTTCCTCATATTCCCTACCGTAATAGACTATCTGAGCCAGTTGTAACAGAGTATCTAAAGACTGATTTGGTCCATAAGCCCGTTTTTGTAGCTTATGGCGGATATCTGGAGCCGACTGAGTGATAAATCTATCTTTTAAGATCACTTTCCTTCTTCACTTTCGGGATCAATCTCAGTGAAATCTGCAAAGAGCTTCTCTTAGTCTATCTAGGAATTTACCAGGAGCTTCCTTCTCCTCCTGTTCTATGTCTGCCAATTTGCTATAGTTTAAAGGCTTAGAACGCGCCTGCCTGAGTCCTTCAAGAATACATCTGACAAAATGACTCTGATCTCATCTTCCTTTAGCTGAGTTGTAGCCCCAGTCTCGTTCTATAGTTGGGACCGCCTGATTCCCAGTGGGAAGGGCTGCTATCTTGCCCTCCCTCTTCCCTACTGATTCATTACCAAGCCATTCATCTCCATAAGCAACCGCTTTTCCCAAAACTCGAGTCTTTGAGTCGGGAGTCAGCGTTTGTCCAAAGATATACATCACATCTTTCCAAGTAAGGTCATAAAGCAGAGTAACACCTTTAAAAACTCCAATATATTTTTCTGGGTCCTCTAAATAGTCTCCCAGATCCTCCTTGATTCTTTGTATTTCTTGATAAGAAAAGGGCTTATTAACTCTCATAGACTGGTTATTTCTCCCGGTGGGTGTTTCATGAAGAGGCAACAGCTTGTGTGGCTGTTCCTCAGTCTCTCTGGCTGCTCTGCGCATATGATCCCAGGGATAGACTGGAGAAACCTGTTTTTCTTTTAACTTTTCTCTTTGTCTCCTGTCCTCCATCTCATCTCTTACTTAGATGGTCTGAGTTTCTACTGAAACCAGAGTAGTCTGAGGTCAGTCGTGCTGAGACAGGAGTTGTTTGGACCTCCACATGTGCAGTTTGAATCTCAGTTTGGATTTCCACTGAGACAAAGGCAACCCTTCTAAGGGGGATTCTCTGGTTTTCAGTTTGCTCAGCTTGGAGCCCTGGGTACGGGGGCAAAGTAGGAGGACAGGAGGGAACTGAAGGTTTCACACCCAAATCTATACCCTTAGGACATAAGTCTGGCATGTTTTGCAGAGAGAAAAAGGGCAACACATATGCTACTTCTAGCCACTTCTCTTGTTCCTTGAACCGGTCTAATTGTAAAACAGTATTATACTTAAGAGACCCTCCAACCAGCCACCGTTCGCCGTCCTCCAGTGGATACCGTGGCCATGCAGTATCACAAAGGAAGACCAGGTGTGTCTTCTTTAAGCCCTGGGGATCAAATCTATCCCAGTCTTTCAAGATACAGTTCAAAGAAGTGAGGCTGCATTTGTTAGCTCCCATCTGTAAGAGAGAAAAAGGTGAGCAGCGCCATTTTTCTACCGGAGGCGTCCCTCCCTGCTCTAGATGGGGATGTAGACAGACTTTACACCAAAAGCTTTTCCTTCCTGGTTGGACTTAGTCTGTTCCTTACCCACGCAGGTGCCGTCTTCACCCTCCCGGTTCTACCACCGAGATGGGGTTGGGATGTACCAGGGGTAGACCTGATAGCATCTCTACCTGACGTCCAGCTCTTCACCTTTAACCTTGCTTGCCTCTGATGCCACCCAAGCTAAGACCGCTGGGGGAAACATTCGTCACCTGAGTGCCTGTGCACAACCCTGAGTATATTCCTGACCACAATAAGACCGATATGAACATAAAGCTGAGATATTCTTTTCAAGCATCACCACACTAGTATGAGAGCCTCCTCTGGTCCACTAAGAGCCAGCGTTACCAAAGGAAAAAACCCATTGCAGTCCCTATCTGAGTAACCTTTAACCTCAGAGACGTTCTTGGAGCTAGAGCTCCATCTAGTTTCCTAACTTCCGATTCCTAGCGAGGCTAGACGCTTTCTTGACTACCAATCCAAGTTTGGAACCTAAGCCACAGTACACAGTAACAGTATAGATCAGAAGTCCCTTGAAAGTCTAAGATCCAATAGATTAGGTTAGTACTTCTAATTCCCAAGGAGTTATGAAATGGTCAGAGACGGAAAAGTTTGACCAAGAAAGGAGAGTTCGGTCCACAGGCTTTGCCCATTTCTGGTCGGTTCCCGAAGGAGACATTGGGTGCCTCTTGGCATTGGTGGGTCGGTATAAACCCCAGACAGGTTTCTGCCAAAAGCCGTATGAGATCACCATGGAACCGCAGAGCAGGGCTCCTTACTTGCTTCACTCAGGGCATGTCATTCATTCACACAAGCACACTGTAGACTTAGTAAAGCACAGCAGAAAACATGTTCGCTAAGAGAACAAAGAACTAGAGCTCCAAGCATCTACCTTGTCCTGAAGGATCCCGGACGAGCCCCTCAGATGAAAGGTTGTTGTTGAATCACGACGCCAGGATTCTTGGCCCCTGGAGGAGAAGAATTCAATCCGGGGCCAGAGACGAGGCTTGATCACTCAGAGCTTTTGTGTAATAAAGTTTTATTAAAATATAAAGGAGATAGAGAAAGCTTCTGACATAGGCATCAGAAGGGGGCAGAAAGAGTGCCCCCTTGCTAGTGTTAACAATGGAGTTATATACTCTCCAGTAAATCAAAAGAATGTCAGGAGGTTGTAAACACCTCACCAGACCTACTCCCATAATTTACATTTTAAGATAACAGAATTAGCCAGAAGGTTTAATCCAGAGACTGTCCTCAGGCAGAATACATTGTTGTTATATAATCCTTGTAAAGAGCAGGTCTACTCCCATAATTTACAGAATTAGCCAGAAGGTTTAATCCAGAGACTGTCCTCAGGCTGAATACATTGTTGTTATATAATCCTAAGGACTGTAGAGAAGGAAAAAAAGTTTGTCCTTTCTTCCTCTTTGAGAATTCCAGACCCCTCTCTCCTTGGGGACCCCTAGGCTTTTTATCAACCCACCTAGGAAATGACTCTCTCAGTAGTAAAGCCCAATGCTGTGAAGAACAATATTGCATAGGAACCTGGAATGTTAGGTCCATGAATCAAGGCAATTGGAAGTGGTCAAACAGGAGATGGCAAGAGTGAGCATCAACATTTTAGGAATCAGTGAACTAAAATGGACTGGAATGGGTGAATTTAACTCAGATGACCATTATATCTACTACTGTGGGCAAAAAGTAGTAGATATAATGGTCATCTGAGATAAGAAAGCCTTCTTCAGCGATCAATGCAAAGAAATAGAGGAAAACAACAGAACAAAAGACTAGAGATCTCCTCAAGAAAATTAGAGATACCAACGGAACATTTCATGCAAAGATGGGCTCGATAAAGGACACAAATGGTCTGGACCTAACAGAAGCAGAAGATATTAAGAAGAGGTAGCAAGAATACACAGAACTGTACAAAAAAGATCTTCACAACCCAGATAATCATGATGGTGTGATCACTAATCTAGAGCCAGACATCCTGGAATGTGAAGTCAAGTGGGCCTTGGAAAGCATCGCTACGAACAAAGCTAGTGGAGGTGATGGAATTCCAGTTGAGCTGTTTCAAATCCTGAAAGATGATGCTGTGAAAGTGCTGCACTCAATATGCCAGCAAATTTGGAAAACTCAGCAATGGCCACAGGACTGGAAAAAGGTCAGTTTTCATTTCAATCCCAAAGGAAGGCAATGCCAAAGAATGCTCAGACTACCGCACAATTGCACTCATCTCACATGCTAGTAAAGTAATGCTCAAAATTCTCCAAGCCAGGCTTCAGCAATACATGAACCATGAACTTTCAGATGTTCAAGCTGGTTTTAGAAAAGGCAGAGGAACCAGAGATCAAATTGCCAACATCCGCTGGATCATGGAAAAAGCAAGAGAGTTCCAGAGAAACATCTATTTCTGCTTTATTGAGTATGCCAAAGCCTTTGGCTGTGTGGATCACAATAAACTGTAGAAAATTCTTCAAGAGATGGGAATACCAGACCACCTGACCTGCCTCTTGAGAAAGCCAAATGCAGGTCAGGAAGCAGCAGTTAGAACTGGAGATGGAACAACAGACTGGTTCCAAATAGGAAAAGGAGTACGTCAAGGCTGTATATTGTCACCCTGCTTATTTAACTTCTATGCAGAGTACATCATGAGAAATGTTGGACTGGAAGAAACACAAGCTGGAATCAAGATTGCCAGGGAAATATCAATAACCTCAGATATGCAGATGACACCATCCTTATGGCAGAAAGTGAAGAGGAAAAAGCCTCTTGATGAAAGTGAAAGAGGAGAGCGAAAAAGTTGGCCTAAAGCTCAACATTCAGAAGATGAAGATCATGGCATCCGGTCCCATCACTTCGTGGGAAATAGATGGGGAAACAGTGAACAGTGTCAGACTTTATTTTCTGGGGCTCCAAAATCACTGCAGATGGTGATTGCAGCTATGAAATTAAAAGACGCTTACTCCTTGGAAGAAAAGTTATGACCAACCTTGATAGTATATTCAAAAACAGAGACATTACTTTGCCAACTAAGGTCCGTCTAGGCAAGGCTATGGTTTTTCCAGTAGTCATGTTTGGATGTGAGAGTTGGACTGTGAAGAAGTCTGAGCGCCGAAGAATTGATGCTTTTGAACTGTGATGTTGGAGAAGACTCTTGAGAGTCCCTTGGACTGCAAGGAGATCCAACCAGTCCATTCTGAAGGAGATCAACCCTGGGATTTCTTTGGAAGGAATGATGCTAAACCTGAAACTCCAATATTTTGGCCACCTCATGTGAAGAGCTGACTCATTGGAAAAGACTCTGATGCTGGGAGGGATTGGGGGCAGGAGGAGAAGGGGACGACAGAGGATGAGATGGCTGGATGGCATCACCGACTTGATGGACATGAGTCTGAGTGAACTCCGGGAGATGGTGATGGACAGGGAGGCCTGGCGTGCTACGATTCATGGGGTCGCAAAGAGTCGAACATGACTGAGTGACTGAACTGAACTGTGGGCAAAAATCCTTTAGAAGAAATGGAGTAGCCATCGTAGTCAACCAGAATCTGGCATGCAGTACTTGGATGCAATCTCAAAAACGACAGAATGATCTCTGTTCATTTCCAAGGCAAACCATTCAATATCACAGTAATCCAATTCTATGCTCCAACCAGTAATGCTGTAGAAGCTGAAGTTGAACAGTTCTATGAAGACCTACAAGACCTTCTAGAACTAACACCCAAAAAAGATATCCTTTTCATTATAGGGACTGGAATGCCAAAGTAGGAGGTCAAGAGATACCTAGAGTAACAGGCAAATTTCGCCGTGGACTACAAAACGAAGTAGGTCAAAAGCTAACAGAGTTTTGCCAAGAGAACGCACTGGTCATAGCAAACCTGGGCTGAGGTAGCCCAGTTTGAAACCTGGGTATTCAGAAGGTAAAGCTGATGACCACGCTTTTTCTTTCCAACAGAGGCATTTTTGCTGAATTCAATGCATCTAAGGTAAAAATTACCTATTGCCTATCAGGGAATTCCTTTAAAAAAAAAGGCTTTTGTTATTACATTTTGGTTCTTCCGTTGAAGGTATCCATGGATAAGTCAGCACTGCCCTCTACTGGATAATCTGTGTTTACTACTCTACCGTGTCTTGTGCTTAAGTCGCTCAGTCGTGTCTGACTCTGACGCCATGGACTGTAGCTCGCCAGGCTCTCCTGTCCATGGGGATTCTTCATGCAAGAACACTGGAGTGGGTTGCCATGCCCTCCTCCAGGGGATATTCCCAATCCAGGGATGGAACCCAGATCTCCCACATTGCAGGTGGATTGGTTTAAATAGAATCTTTGATTTCTTCCTACCCACCGCTCCCCTGCCACTGAATTTCAGAGAAAGAAACCTAGATGTTCAAGCTGTCTGGATATTCCTCCATGCTTATTAATATGGTCAGATAATATGTTTCTCAAAAGGGGGGCTTCCTTTTCTAATTTTGAGAACTGAAAGTTTAAAAAATGAATTCCAATGCATTAACATCAAAGAGAAAGAGTCAGACAGAAAGACAGAGATAGAGATGAGGGAAAGAAACAGAGAGAGACAGGGAGGCAGAGACGGATAGGGAGCCAGAGAATGAGAGCCAGTTCTCATCAGAGTAAACGAGTACTGGTTTCCTCCTTTGGCAACCTCAAAAATAAACTCAAGTAAATGCTTTATTTGTGACATCACCAGCTGCAGTTCTTACAATGTGTACACTAATTCTAGCTCATGAGATTAACTTTTTATCTTCTTGAGACAAAATTTAAGTTGTGAGCTTGGTCAACTATGATCAGTTTTCCTGCTGTGAAAATGTTACACTTCTACCAAAACAGGTTAAATTACGGTTGATTGGGAGTCAGCCAGCAAACTGCTGTATCCAACATAGTAACAGCATGAAAAACAACTGATATTGAGTCCAAATTCAGACTTATAAAGAAAATAGTAATTAAAAGATGCTACTACATGAATAATTCTTACAAGGGGGAAAAAAGGAAAAAGAAAAGAATACCTAATGAAATTACAATATATGCCTAAATTATCCCAACAAGAACATCTGGATACAGCCTTAATAAGACAAATGCAAACCAGAATAAGCCATCATTTCTGAGTTAAAGGTCCCAAACGAGACTCTCCAACCCTGACCCCCATCATCTCTCCCAGAAACAGTCTCAAATCCTAGAAGGATCATTGCTTTAGCCTAAAAAACCTGGATTCAAATTCCAGCTCTGCCATTATGTGGCTTTGAGAAAGACCTTTTTTCCTTATCTGCAAGGTGGAGATAATAAGAGATATAGAGTCTGAGGAAATTTAAATGAAATAAAGCATGTAAATCACTTAGTAACTGGCATATATTTGGTTTTCAATAACACTATGGTTTTCCCTTGTCCCTCTTCCTCCAAATTCTTTTAGCCACCAGGTTACTAGACAACTCTGGGTGCCACACAGGTCATCACTTCAAAGCGAAATGTCTAAAATTCTTCTCCCTCTATGTCTTCTCCCCTAATTGCTGATACTGCTATTCACCTATTTATCCAAATGGAACTCCTGAACATCACCCTAGGTGCTACATTCTCGCTCACTTCCATGTGTGTATTATAAAACTCCTCTGTCAGCTTCTCTGGAGGCTCAGTGGTAAAGAATCTGCCTGTCAATGCAGAAGACACAAATTCCATCCCTGGTCCAGGAATACGCCGCATGCCACTGAACAGCTAGGCCCACATGCTACAGGCATTGAGCCTGTGCTCTAGACCCCGGAAGCCACAACAGCTGAATCCATGTGCCACAGCTACTGAAGCACTCCTGCCCTAGAGCCCACCGCGGTGAGAGAAGCTACCACAACGAGAAGCCTGAGCACCACAGTTAGAGAGCATCCCGGGCTCTCTGCAACTGGAGAGAAGCCCAAGCAACAGCGAAGACTCTGCACAGCCAAAAATACACAAAGAAATAAAATTACATTAAAAAAATATCCTCCACCTTCTAGACTCAGTAGATGTTACCTCTCCTGGGAAAAGCCTGGATTTCTCTGATCCTCTCAGGCTAAGTAAAGCTCTTGATCTGGTCCCATGTTCCCGCAGATATATCTATTAGAGAATAGGTTTTAATATGTTGTGACTAGTTTCTCTTTTCCACTGGGCTGTGAGTACTCTTAGAGCAGAGATTGTGTCATTCAAAGTTTTACTCCTGGGTACTAACATTGTACTTGCCACGTGAAGATGCCAAAAACCGTTTGTGGAATAAATGAATAGAGGTAAGGATTAATGAATATGTTCTTGGAGCTGCCAGAATGGTACCTCTTTCCCTTATGGAGCAACAGAGTTAGGAGTCAGATGGAGAATGTCATAGGAACCCACAAGCCAGGATCAGGCTTCCTGTTCCTCCCCCAAGTTTAGATTTCTAGACCCTGGAAGTCAGACAAGAGCAGACATCATCCCACAGGGGAAGTGGTCATCTGCCTCACGTCTTTTACGTGCAGAGTAGAGGGAGTCTGCTTCTGGAACCTTGTCCATCGGCCTTGACCCAGGTGTGCTTTCCCATAGAATCCAGGGCAGAGGGAAATGTATGCTTTTTGCAGGGAGGCCAGTTCTAAAACTGAGAACGCATGTATTAGTGCAAGATGTTGGTGCCAGCTGAAGAAGGCAGTGATGCTGAAATCCAGCTCACACTCTGCTTGCTAAGCTGGCCACGCTAGCTTGAATCTGTGTTGAATAAAGATGCCATCTGCTTGGTGAGCCCTTTGTTTAGAGGGCTGTGTCCATCCAGAGTGGGACCTTTGTCTCATTTGCACAAAAGCTTCATGTGGACTCATGGGACCCTATTATATATCCTTTCCTCAGGTCTTGCCAATCAGATGCATCTTTTCCCCTCCCTTGGAGAAGATGTTAACAGATGGAAGAAAGGGTGGAAACTCCCTTCTCAATGCATCCAGAAGGATGGATGTCTCATTTTTTTATGTGAGAGGAGAGGAAGGGAAGAGTTCTCCCTAAGAAAAACAGGTGGGGAGAAGAGAATTAGCATTAAATGAACATCTACTATGTGCCAGATATTGGAGCACATGATTTGGATAAATCATTTCATATTCAAGCAAGTCTGTAAAGGGACTTCCCTGGTGGTCCAGTGGCTAAGACTCCATCTTCCCGATGCAGGGGGCCCAGGTTCCATCCCTGGTCAGGAAACTAGATCCCACATGCCTCAACTGAGAGTCCACATGCCACAGCTAAGACCCAGCACAGCCAAATAAACATTGAAGGGGGGAAAAAAGCAAGTCTGTAAAAACTGGTACCTTCAGATGAGTGAGTATCCCGAGGATTAGAGCCAGGAAGACCACATATACAAAAGTGATGACATTGGTTCCAAAGCCCACCATCTTACCCCACCCATGATTCTTCATCTTCAGACAGAGATCTTACTAGTAGAGACTCAATCCTAGTAGTTCCAGGAGCTAAAGGGCATGAAGCTGAACAATGCAGACACCTCTATTTTCCCAAGACCTGAACCAAGGAATGCCATCAAGGCAGCACCCAGTTTTCAAAGGTACCTTCTAAAAGTTCATTCCAAGACTAGGACTTAACAAATACATTCTCTAAGTTATAAATGAAGGTAAGATTCTTGGACTAGCTTACAGAACTGTTTTTAATCTGGTTTAGAACCTGAAGCCCTGAAATAGAGCTTCTCTGATCCTCTGTGAACTCAGAGGCCTGTGGGCACCCTTATGAGCTGGTAAGCTCCAAGGTGGACTGCCTGTTTATATATAAAGGAGGTTTGTAAAGCAAGCAGCATAGAATGAAGGGCTTATGTAAGAAGTCCTACGAATAGTGTTTTGAACATCTTTGTTGCAGGCTTTCTCCAACCTAGCACGATCAACATTTGGGCCGTATAATTCTTTTTGTAGGGGAGCTGCTCAGGGCATTCCTCAGCTGTTCAGGAAACTGTTCACATTTAGCAGCATCTCTGGTCTTAGCCCACTAGATGCCAGTAACAGCATCCGAGCACCAGTTTTCTGTTTACAGCCAAGGAACTGTCCCCTGAGGGACCAAAACCACTCTTCACCGAGACTTTGGAATTCAATGGTCTCTGAATGGTGGCTGACAAGCACTTCAGTCCTCTGTAGCTCTCAAAGGCTAGAAACCCAGGCTTCTGTGGATAAACTACTAATGTGCAAAAACACATAACATTATTAAAGGAAAACACAATTTTGAGGGTAGTGGAGTATTATTTGCAATATCTTTAAAGCTTGAATACCTTTAAAGATCTAGGTATTTTAATACTCTGGAAAGATTTAACACCATTTTCTTAAATAAGGGATGACTGAAAATTGCTTTTCAGTTTCAAATAAAATATACTGTTCCTCAGAAGAGTCTAAGACATTTTAGGAGAATTATGATACATTTGTTTTCAGGTGCTGATTTGGCATCAACAATGGGCCTTTTCTTTGGCTATAAATAGAAAAATGTGGATGTGGGCATAATGAAGCAATTGTACCACTGGAAATAGTGAATAACCCACATCCTTCATAGAGAGAGGATCATGCTACCTTTACAGCACAGGCCAAGAAAATTCCCATGATGCCCAGTCACAGAGAAGAGTTTCAGATTCCACAAAATACTCGAGTCCCGTATTCCACTATTCTCTGCTTTCAAAGGAATGAAAAGTGAAGTTTCCTTCACAGGTCCTCATGCTAATACCCAACTGCCCCCTGGGGAGGGTTCACCCTCTCTTTTATATGAAAATTAAAATTCTTATCCGATCAACGTCAGAATCTCCATTCACAGATGAATACAGAGGCAGTGAGTTGCTTTCAAAAGGTTACCCAAAGCAGAGGAAGGGATCAAATTCCAGGACTTGGATCTCCCAAGTCCTCTATAGACATTATCATATGGTCTCCACCTGAACATTATTATATTTCCTCCACCTGGGAACAGAATTCTGGGAGTTAGCTGTCACCATTAACCTGACCTCACTCCTCGCCTGCATCCCTTGCCACCAAGTTGAAACCATTCATAGTTTGTATACGAGCAAAGTGGAACAGTCAAGAGCAGGGATTCTGGAGCCAGATCTGGACCTGGATCCAGAAGCTCAGTTCTGTCACTTCTTGGCTCTGGAAGACCTTTTGTACCCTCACCTCAGCCTGTGTGTGCCTGTTTCCTCATCTCTCCAACTGAGGTCATAAAAATGCCTATTTTCTAAAGTGGTTATGAGAAATAAATGAGCAAATATTTGTAAATTGCATAGAACAGTGTCTTACATCTAGCAAGTGCTATGAAAATATTTGTTAGACAAAATTATAAAATAAAGGCAACATGAAGCTTTGGTTCCATTATTACAGTCAGGCAATGCCCTACAAGAAAAATTCAGAAATAGACTTTTTGTCTCTCCTACTGCACATCCTTCTTTCAATCCCTTCTTCCTTTCTCTATGTTCATCTTGAGCCCCTTTTCCAGCTTCCTACCAGGGTGTTCAGTTCAGTTCAGTTGCTCAGTCGTGTTCGACTCTTTGTGACCCCATGAATCGCAGCACGCCAGGCCTCTCTGTCCATCACCAACCCCTGGAGTTCACTCAGACTCACGCCCATCGAGTCTGTGATGCCATCCAGCCATCTCATCCTCTGTCGTCCCCTTCTCCTCCTGCCCCCAATCCCTCCCAGCATCAGAGTCTTTTCCAATCAGTCAAGTCTTCGCATGAGGTGGCCAAAGTACTGGAGTTTCAGCTTTAGCATCATTCCTTCCAAAGAAATCCCAGGGTTGATCTCCTTTAGAATGGACTGGTTGGATCTCCTTGCAGTGCAAGGGACTCTCAAGAGTCTTCTCCAACACCACAGTTCAAAAGCATCAATTCTTTGGCACTCAGCTTTCTTCACAGTCCAACTCTCACATCCATACATGACCACTGGAAAAACCATAGCCTTGACTAGAAGGACCTTTGTTGGCAAAGTAATGTCTCTGCTTTTTAATATGCTGTCTAGGTTGTTAGCAGATGACAACTGGTAATGTTTGAAGGTGCCAGTCTAAGCTTCTTCTCGGAGAGACCTTTGAATTCTACAGAGACTATGAAAGGCTAAGAAGTTATCAGAGCTTAAAGAAATGAAGCTCTAATACTGACACATCAGTGAGGAGTTGTATTTCCAGTACAGGAGATACTTCCTGTATCTGGTCTATGCACTCCTGAAGCTGGCCCTGGAGCAAATGGTAATGTAAGTTAATAGTTCTGTGCTTAAAAATTAAATTTTAAAAATAAGCAGCCTCAAATTTCTGTATTCCAGCATATGGCAATTGTGGTACTGTCTGAAATGAGTCATCCTAAACCCAAGTTAGAAGCAAACGTAAGTTTCCAGATGTTGAAAATGTTTTTTATTTTTTACTAAATAAAAAAGCAAGATGAGTGTGTTTTTCATACTGCTTATTTTTACTAGCAGTTAATGTTTACTCACTTCTAATTTTCCTAAGATGATCCTCTTGTAAGCTGTGGCCTAAATGCATTTAAATTGCCTTTGAATATTCTAAGCAACCCTTACTACCATGGAAACAGAACCAAGGATATGCGAGATGTCTCCTCTGCAATGGAATTTGGTGCTTTAGATATTTTTGATTGGTTGCTTGTCCCTCTACCACCCTTCTCTGAAATGCAGTCCTGTCGGTTGGATTTAATTTTGTTATCCATGGGAGCACACAGTTCACCACATAGTGGGAAATGCCATTCATCTGACAAAGTCCTTCCAGAGACATTCCCAGTCATGGGCAGAACTAGCAGGGCCAAATCCACATGTGTCAGAAAACATGGGCAGGTCTAATCCAGAAAGATTTAAGCATTTGTCCAGTGGGCTACGAGGTAACCTGCACCTTTTGTACTCTTATTGGTAGAGGAGAAAAGATGATGTTCCAGGGCTGGCCCCAAAGAATGCTGTGTGATGCCATGAGTCTTGAGGATGTGATTTGGCTGCTGTATAATTCTGTATAAAGGGCATATAAGATAGCAATAGTAAGGGGTCAAAATTGAGAAAGAGACAATTTCTGCCTCTGTTGATAAAGTGTTTATAAGCTTAATAAAATAATTTAGTTGTTCCTCCCATATATAAAATGATTACTTCTAGAGTGTAGACTTAGAGCTTGGGTTCAACTTGAGGTCAATGTTTGTAAACTAATGATCCTTTGGAGGAAAGATGAAACACAAAGAACAAATACAAATACAGTTTCCTTTGTTTCATCAATCCATGATTAAGATGGGAGAAAAATGTCAAGGTAAAGTCTGTCTGGTTCAAAAAATACCACCTGAGACATGATTAGCATCCATCTCAGTTACTTAAACGCACAGTGTTCTCATGCCTCCTAGAATAACTAGATCCATGAAATGGGCAAAGGCTTAAAACAAAGACTTGTGATTTTTTAATTCACTTTTTATTCTCTTTCTAGAGTTACGTGGAATTCTCTGGACATGTATCAAGAGACTAGCTGTTTATTAGACTAAATATCATGGCAATAAAAGGGCACAGAGGCCAAATAAGCCGAGTCTACCTGCCCTTTGCCCTGCATAGAAGTGATTGTGATATTTAGATGTTGAATGATGAAAACACTGACAAGAAAGGTTAATCACTATTGCATATAAAAGTTCCTACACATCCATGAGGAATATATTAATAAATAAATTCACAGGTTCTAAAAGATGAAGGTGCACAGATAGTTTATGTGAATGGATATAAAGTTGATGTATAGAAACTTGAAAGGAAATTTAATAAGTAACCCGATAAGTGAAAAAACAATTATAACTGATTACCAAAAGCAATTTAATTATCTAATGCTGGTAGTTATGGAAGGTGAGACATATTTTGTCTGTGGCCACCAGCATCTTTTGAACTATCTTTGTACATTAGAGGAAGTTGTCAAATTCTAAGTCCTGCCTCTTAAGGAAAAATATAGAACTCATTTTCCCAAGCTTCTTTGCAACAAGGATATAGACATGTAACTTACAAATACATCCAATTAAGAATTTGATATAGAAGAGGAAATGTGTATTCATATATTCATCAATCCATGATGGGAGAAAAATGTCTAGGTAAAGTCTGTCTCGTTCAAAAAACACCACCTGAGACATGATTCATTTTCACAGAACTTACTTTCTGATGGCAATGACAGCAGAGGTGTACAGCTTTGAGGACAGCAGAGTTTCTATCATCAACCAGTACACCGACTCAGCAGGTGGGCTGCAGTGGTGTCTCCTGATCACAACAGAATCTTCTCTGGAACTGATGCATAGTGTGGTGTGTGGATTCTTCATGGCTGTGGAGCCTCCAAGACATATTCGCTGAACCTCTGGAAGGGCCAATAAGTTCTTTAGTTTGCAACTAAAGACCTTGGTTAACGCAGTGTGCCCATTCATACATCCTTCATGCAAATGTAAATTGCAACGCCCCTTTTGTAAAGTGCTGTAGTATTGAATATCATGTATCAAGATCCATTAAAAATACTCATCTCTAACTCATTAACCCTCTTCTAAGTCTTTATGGTAAAGAAATAGCCCAAAGGAAGGAAAATGGCCCTGTGAATGGACATGATTGAAAATTTCAAAGGATTAGGAACAAACTGAAGGCTCAGCAACAGGGGACAATTGAGTTACAGTATACCCTTGGTAGTCAATAGAATCGCAGCATTGCTGCATGGTCAGGGCTTACGATACACAGTTTTGTGGGAGGGAGGTCAGGGGACTTAGAGCTGCATTTAGGTAGAGTGTGTGCCCTTTTTCCTTTGACTGAATATTTATTTGAGGCTTTTTGTGGGAAATGAAGAATGAGATTGTGCTTTCTGTGCTCAGTTGCTCAGTCGTGTCTGACTCTTTGCAACGCCATGGACTGTAGCCTGCCAGGCTCCTCTGTCCACAGGGATTCTCTAGGCAGGAATACTGGAGTGGGTGGCACTAAAACCCACCTCAATTATCTCCTCCAGAGCTGCCACTATTGGCAGATATTGCACAGTGAATGAAATGATTGTTAGGAAGCTTATGTAGCAAGGTATGGAAAAAGACTCATGGTATCTTGTCAAGGGAATAGAGCAAAGCAGAAAATTACATCTATACTGTGACTACAGTTATGTAAAAAAATGATAATAGTAAATTGAGCCAGGTCTGGAAGGAGGCACAGAAAGACAATGGGATTCATTGAGTGATAGAATTGTCAATAAATGTTTTCTTCTTATTTTCTGTGAAGGCCATTTAATGCAACAAATATTTTTATGCTTTACAAAATTATCTTCTACGTGTTAAAATTATATCTTTTCTTTGACCATGTGTCCATGATATTGTGGCAGTACTGTCACCTGCTCAGTGAGGATGACTTTGACACCTATTGTCTTTTGGCATAGTTAGATTCAATCTGGGCTCTGGGCAACCTGGCTACTTTTGATGTGCATGGATCCATAGGAGCAAAAGAAAAAGGCATCACTCTAGAAGGTCACTAGCCACATAGGCTTTTCCATCGGATCTCTAAAAATAGAACTGCTCACATAAAATGATGGGGACTGCTGGTGAGAGAGGAAACTGGCAAACCTCTTTGGTATTATCCACTAAAGTCGGAGATATCCTAACACTGTGACCCAGAAGTTTCACTCCTCGGAGAAACTATTGGCACATTTGCAGCAGTAAATATGTACAAGAATCTTTATAGTTTATATTCCTATTCACTAAAACTGAAAAAAATGCCAGTGTTCATCAATGGTAGAATGGATTAAAAAATGAGTAAATGCAGTGTCGTCACATAATACTATATAGCAATGAATGCATACAAACTACATTTAGACTCAGCAAAATGAATGAAGCTCATAAACAAGCAAGATATGTGGTATGACTATTCATAAAGAGTTTAAACGTAGGCAAAATTACACTATGCTATTTAGGGATGCATACAAAATTGGTAAAGCTCTAAAGTAAAGTAAGGAGAAGATGGACTCAAATGTCAAGATAGTGGTTCCCTCTGGGGAGGGCAAGGAGTTGTGTTTGGAAAGAGGCATAGCGGGGCTTCTGGCCTAGCAACGTTCTCCCTCGATTAGTGGTGTTTGGCAGATTTTTCACTCCTTAATTTCACATTAAGCAGTGGAACATTTGTGTTTTGCACTCCTTTCATTGTGTACAGGATAGTTTATGTTTCGAAAAAAGAAAGAGAGGAGACACTCATGTGTCAGTGAGCCAGTTAAGAAGACATTTCTTCTAGAAACAGAAACCACTTTCAGTTCATCCAAGTAGAAGTTGGAGAGTGGAGGAGTTTGTTGAGACCTTGATTAATGAAATGGAGCCACCCCCAGGATCTGTTTATCCAGGAGAATGGTTCAGAAACAGTACTTCATGAATAAATGTAAGCTTTTGAATTCCCCAAAGCAAGGTATTAGATGGACCACCAGGAACTGTGCCTTTGAAGAGCTCCAGGCAGTGGAAATGAGAGCCCTCTGGAGGCTGGTGCCCCAGGAGGAGGAGACCTCTTTAAGTTTCCACCACGGGCTTCTCTAGACATCAGAGAAGTCGAGGTTGCAGCCTCTGGATCTGAATTAGGGTTGGGTTGCGCATCACTGTCATGGATGCAGGCATGTGTGTTAACTGACCAATCCCCATAGGGCTTGGTGGCCCATGAAACTGATCTGAGATGAAGGAGGAAAGGGTCTCAGGGACTGCTAGCCTGAAGGCAGGACATCAACAATTTTAAATGGAACCTAGAATGACAGAATAGTAAGAGTAGTTTTCAGTACATCTTGCCATGACCATTGAGGACACCTGGCTCACTGCCCTGCTTATAAATTTCTGCCCTGGAAAATTTAAGGGAAGTCTATTGAACCCTCCTCAAACTGACTTGGAAAGCAAATACTTAGCAATTTGCTCCTTGATAGGTCAACATCAACTGGATGGTCTGCCCTAAACTGAACAATCTACCAAGAACCCCAGGTTTGTATTGATTACCTGTGCATTTGAAATCTATTGTCTGGGCTACTTAACAAATCTGCAGGAATGGAGGTGAATTTATACATTCTTGTCCGGTGGAGGTGCAAATAATTTCTATCTGGTGGAAAAGATAATCCCAAAGGTTATGGTATGGCCTTTTGGACATTAACTAGTTTTGTGTATAACCCAGCAATTTTACACTAGCATTGTCAAAAAATACCTAGTTTCTTAAATGCTTTTTGTGCCCAGTTCTCAGTCACGTTTGTCTCTTTGCAACCCCATGGTCTACAGCCTGCCAGGCTCCTCTGCCCATGGAATTTTTCAGGCAAGAATACTGGAAGGGGTTGCTATTTCTTCCTCCAGGGGATCTTCCCAACCTGGGAATTGAACCTATATCACTTGTGTCTCCTACATTGGCAGGCTGATTCTTTAACACTGTGCCACCCGGAAAATCTCAAATGCTGTTTGGACAAGTTTTTAAATAAATCGGAAGTGAAAGTGAAAGTCACTTAGTCATGTCCCATTCTTTGCGACTCCATGAACTATAGAGTTCAGTTCAGTTCAGTCGCTCAGTCATGTCTGACTCTTTGCAACCCCATGAATCGCAGCACGCCAGGCCTCCCTGTCCATCACCATCTCCCGGAGTTCACTCAGACTCACGTCCATCGAGTCCGTGATGCCATCCAGCCATCTCATCTTCGGTCATCCCCTTCTCCTCCTGCCCCCAATCCCTCCCAGCATCAGAGTATTTTCCAATCAGTCAACTCTTCTCATGAGGTGGCCAAAGTACTGGAGTTTCAGCTTTAGCATCATTCCTTCCAAAGAAATCCCAGGGCTGATCTCCTTCCAAATGGACTGGTTGGATCTCCTTGCAGTCCAAGGGACTCTCAAGAGTCTTCTCCAATACCACAGTTCAAAAGCATCAATTCTTCAGCGCTCAGCCTTCTTCACAGTCCAACTCTCACATCCATACATGACCACAGGAAAAACCATAGCCTTGACTAGATGGACTTTAGTCGGCAAAGTAATGTCTCTGCTTTTGAATATGCTATCTAGGTTGGTCATAACTTTTCTTCCAAGGAGTAAGCGTCTTTTAATTTCATGGCTCCAGTCACCATCCAGATCATAATACTGGACTGGGTAGCCCTTCCCTTCTCCAAGGGATCACCCAAGCCAAGGATCGAACCTAGATCTCCCGCATTGCAGGTGGATTCTTTACCAGCTGAGTCAGGAGGGAAGTCTAAGAATACTGGAGTGGGTAGACTATGCATTCTCCAGCAGATCTTCCTGACCCAGGAATCGAACCGGGGTCTCCTGCATTGCAGGCAGATTCTTTATCAAAGACAGCCTTCAGAATGGGAGAAAATAATAGCAAACGAAGCAACTGACAAAGAATTAATCTCAAAAATGTACAAGCAACTCCTGCAGCTCAACCAGAAAAATAAATGACTCAATCAAAAAATGGGCCAAAGAACTAAACAGACAGTTCTCCAAAGAAGACATACAGATGGCTAACAAACACATGAAAAAATGCTCAACATCACTCACTACCAGAGAACTGCAAATCAAAACCACAATGAGGTACCATCTCACATCAGTCAGAATGGCTGCTATCCAAAAATCTACTAACAATAAATGCTGGCGAGGGTGTGGAGGAAAAGGGAACCCTCCTACACTGTTGGTGGGAAAACTAGTACAGCCACTATGGAGAACAGTGTGGAGATTCCTTAAAAAACTGGGAATAGAACTGTCATATGACCCAGCAATCCTACTGCTGGGCATACACACCGAGGAAACCAGAGTTGAAAGAGACACGTATACCCCAATGTTCATTGCAGCACTGTTTATAATAAATAGCCAGGACATGGAAGCAACCTAGATGTCCATCAGCAGACGAATGGATAAGAAAGCTGTAGTACATATACACAATGGAATATTACTCAGCCATTAAAGAACACATTTGAATCCGTTCTAATGAGGTGGATGAAACTGGAGCCTATTATACAGAGTGAAGTAAGCCAGAAAGAAAAACACCAGTATAGTATACTAACACACACACACACACACACACACACACACACACACATATATATGGAATTTAGAAAGATGGTAACAGTAACCCTATATGCAAGACACCAAAAGAGACACAGATATATAGAGCAGTCTTTTGGACTCTGTGGGAGAAGGTGAGGGTGGAATGATCTGAGGGAATAGTATTGAAACATGTATATTAAATATATGAAACAGATCTCCAGTCCAGGTTTCATACATGAGACAGGGTGCTCAGGGCTGGTGCACTGTGATGACCCAGAGGGATGGGATGGGGAGGGAGGTGGGAGGGGTGTTCAGGATGGGGAACCCAAGTAAACCCATGGCTGATTCATATCAATGTATGGCAAAAACCACTACAATATTGTAAAGTAATTAGCCTCCTTAGTAATTAGTAATTAGCTAACTAAAATAAATACATTAAAAAAGAAGAAAATGGAAGAAATGATGAAAAAACAAAAGATTATTTACCAACTAAGCTATCAAATTCCTAAGGAAAAATACAAGGAAGCTTCATGACAGACCATGTGAATCGGTTACACAAGCTACAAATTGAGAGGGAATATTAGCCGACCACATATCCAGCAAAGACTTATACCTTAAATACGTATAAAAATAAAACACAGAAAAAACATATAAAAATTCAACACAAAAAAAATCCCTCAAATAACCCAACTAGAAAATAGGTCAAAGTCATAAACATATATTTCACTGAAGATGGTAAATAAGGACATCAAAAGATGTTCACCATCATTAGCTACTGGGGAAATTAAAATAAATCACAATAAGATATTACTGTACACCCATCAGAATGGTGAAAATAAAAATTAGTGACAACACTAAATGCTGGTGAGGAATGCAGAGAAGCTGAATTACTCTTACTTTGGTGGTGAGAAAGCAAAATGGCACAGCCCTCTGGAAAACAGGTTAGTAGATTTTCAGAAAACTAAACACACAAATACCACAAGATGTAGCAATTCTATTCCTGGGCATTTACCCCAGAGAAATGAAAACATATATCTAAATAAAAACCCATCCATAAATGTTCATAGGGGTTCATAGCATTTGCGTACCCATAACATTTGAGTTCGTAATAGCCCCAAACTGTAAATAGTCCAGAGTTCCTTCAGTGGCTGATAATTCAAAAAACTGTGACACAGCCTTACCATGAAATACTACTCAGCCAAAAAAAAGGAAAAGCTACTGATACATGTGGCAATTTGGATTAATCTCTAGAGAATTATGCTGAGTGAGGGGAAAAAATAAGAAAAAGCCAGTCCTAAATGGTTACGTACAGTATGTTTCTATTTATTTAACATTTAAATGTTAGCATTTAACATTTCAATATTTAATACATACATTTTAACATTATGAACTTTTAACATTCAATTTATTTAACCTTCTGTGTTTTACATTCTTTAACAAATCTAAACATTTATTTAACTTATTTAATATAACATTTTAGGAATAGAGAACAGATTAGTGATTTTCAGGGTTAGAGATCAGGAGGGTAGGTGGCAACACTCGGCAACTAGAGAGGAGCCCCCACTTACCGTAACTAGAGAAGAGCCAGAGCAGCAACGAAGACCCAGCACAGCCAAAAATAAAAACAAACAAACAAAAAGATAGGGATATTTCTTAGAGTAAAGAAACTGTTCTGTGTTTTGCTTGTGGTGGTGGATGCATGAACCTACAAATGTGATAAATTATGTAGAATGAAAATCCCATGGGTGGAGGAGCCTGGTGGGCTGCAGTCCATGGGGTCACTAGGAGTCGGATACGACTGAGCGACTTCACTTTCACTTTTCACTTTCATGCACTGGAGAAGGAAATGGCAACCCACTCCAGTGTTCTTGCCTGGAGAATCCCAGGGATGGGGGAGCCTGGTAGGCTGCCATCTATGGGGTCGCACAGAGTCGGACACGACTGAAGCAACTTAGCAGCAGCAGCAGCAGCAACATTATCTTGAATACTTTTTTGCTTTAAATTGGAAATGTTAGTATAATGTGATAAAACTTTGAGATACCACGATGACTAAAAACACTATTCAAATCAGCTTTATTTGCATATTCTATGGCAATATATTGTCTCCCTTTCAAGTGATGAAAGACGCAATTTTCTTTAAATTATAAAATAGTGCTAAGAGTACTGAATCTTAATGAAGGAGAAAACAAGAGGCAGTGAACTATTACCGGAAGGGTCTTGGGCTGGGCAACAGGGAAACAAGGCTTCTAATCCTTGTTCTAACTAGCTTCCCCACAACCCCCAAAATATCTTTCCAACTAGTCTGTAACTCTGTTTAAAATTTCACTATTAGAGACTGATTACTCCAGGTTAACGCTCTAATGAAACTAAATCTAGTGACATAATACTTGCCAGGGTATTGATTATCTACACTAGCGTAATTTCACTTGTTCCTAACCAGGAAACTAGCCCTGAGATAATAGGAGGTGCTTTGTGCTTTCGTCCCACAGGGAGATAGGAATAGAAGGCACTGCTACTTTGGAGCCTGGAGAGAAGGCGGGGCTCTTAGAGGAAGGTACGTGGGGTGGGAGATCACAGCTGACAGAAGCAGACAATTTGAGCATAACCTTAGGTGACAGAGGCTTCCCTGCTGGCTCAGACGGTAAAGCGTCTGCCTGCAATATGGGAGACCCGGGTTCGATCCCTGGGTCAGGAAGATCCTCTGGAGAAAGAAATGGCAACCCACTCCAGTACCCTTGCCTGGAAAATCCCATGGACAGAGAGACTGGTATGCTACAGTCCATGGGGTCGCAAAGAGTCAGACGTGACTGAGCGACTTCACTTTCCTTTCCTTTAGGTGACAGAGGGTGGTGAGAGAGGAGATTGGGAGGAGGAAGAGGGTCCGTGGTCCGTGGAGAGGTTGTGGGGAGGGCCTCCTCTACTCAAGCTTTTCCCAGGACTAGTACTCGGTGTAGCTGAGTATTCTAAAATGAGGACTTCCTCTGGGATCAGGGATGGAGAGAGGGAATGTGAAAAGAGTCCGCTCCCTTGACACTCACCCAGAGGCTCTGAGGTTCACTGGAAAACATGCTTGAGAACCTATGTCTAAGGGCGTGCAAGCAGACATACACAGCACCATAAAAGGCGACAGCATTTTAGACTTTCCTTAGAATCTCAGGCCTGTGAATTTCCTCAACAAATTTCCCGGAACATCACGTCTTTACCAAGCCTTCCCCCATTTGTCACTGCCACGGTGGTGCAGACCTTGGATTCCAATATCAGGGATAAACGGTGTAACTCACTTTTCATGTAAATACTTCCTAGCTCATGCAGACCATTTTTATTTCTTTTTTGTTATGGGAGTTGTGAGTGGAAAAATTTAAGTGGTTTTGCTGACTGTCAGAGCAATGAATGCTCATTGTAAAAAAATCAATGACAGAAAAGAAGAAAGTGAAGTTCTCTTCTTACCCTACCACATTGTAGTGGGTCTCTTCTAGATTTTTCAAAATTGTATCACACTGTTCTTTCATTAGCATTTTTACTTAACGTAATACTGTGGACACCTCTTTGTCTCAATAAATGTAGCACTCCATCACCTTTATTAGTGGTTCCATAGTATTCCACTATATTTGCTGTACCATGATTTATTCAACAGACCCAGTTGATGGATATTTACGTCATTGCAATTTCTTTCTATTATACATTATCCTTGAACTGATTGCTCCCAAAATATTAATTTCCTTAGAAAATACTTGCTAAGCCAAATCACACACATATTAAATTTTACTATATGTTTTTATATCTCCCATTCTTATTTATATCTTTTGCCGTGACTTTTGGTGGTGTTCAGCTTTTATCAGGAAGCATTTTAAACTTCTATTGTTCTTGATTGCATCTCTCAATTTGTGGAACATTTGTTAGGTTAATAGGGAACTTGAGAGGTTTTCAAATTTTCTTTAGCTCTTAAGGAAGTCTTTCTAGGAAATCAGATAACAAGTTCTGGCATGTGAGAAATGTACATGAAAGGACTACCACAACAATGGAGTGAAGCTCTATGTGTTTGGAGTTTGTTGTCTTATAATTAAATCTTTCTCAAAAATGTTTCCAGTAGTCATGTATGGATGTGAGAGTTGGACCATAAAGTAAGCTGAGAGCCAAAGAATTGATGCTTTTGAACTGTGGTGTTGGAGAATACTCTTGAGAGTCCCTTGGACTGCAAGGAGATCCAACCAGTCCATTCTAAAGGAGATCAGTCCTGGGATTTCTTTGGAAGGAATGATGCTAAAGCTGAAACTCAAATACTTTGGCCACCTAATGCGAAGAACTGACTCCTTAGAAAGGACCCTGATGCAGGAAAAGATTGAAGGCAGGAGGAGATGGGGACGAGAAGATGAGATGGTTGGTTGGCATCACCAGCTCGATGGACATGAGTTTGAGCAACCTCTGGGAGTTGATGATGGACAGGGAAGCCTGGCGTGCTGCAGTCCATGGGGTCACAAAGAGTCAGATATAAGACCATTTTGGTGAAAATGAGTTAGGAGAAAAGTATCCCTCTTTTAGGCTTGATTATTTTGAAACACATAATTGAATCTTGTTCAGAGCTTCTGAGACCAATGACTGCCTTTCCCCTTCGTGCTGCACACAAAGTCTTGAGTGTAATCTCTTCCCGGACCACTTGGCTGGATTTTCTTCCTCAATACCTTTAAACCTCACCAAACTTAATAAATGAGAGCTGGAGACTAGGAGAAGCTCAACCAAGATTATACGGATGGCACCTGGCAAGATCTTCTGACCCCACTCAAAGAGTAGCAGCATAAGGTCAGAGCAAATCAGAACTCCTTATGCTCAGTTCATGGACTGCAGGGTGAGCTGGACTATTGGAGAATCAGGCCATGATACTTCTTGTAAAATCAATAGGAGATCTTTTCAGCCGGAACCACCATCTTCCAGTGATTCGCCAAGATGACCAACACAAAGGGAAAGAGGCGGGGCACCTGCTACATGTTCTCCAGGCCTTTCAGAAAACATGGAGTTGTTCCTTTGGCCACATACATGCGAATCTACAGGAAGGGTGATATTGTAGGTATCAAGGGAATGGGTACTGTTCAAAAAGGAATGCCCCACAAATGTTACCATGGCAAAACTGGGAGAGTCTACAGTGTTACCCAGCATGCTGTTGGCATCATTGTAAACAAACAAGTTAAGGGCAAGATTCTTGCCAAGAGAATTAATGTGCGTATTGAGCATATTAAGCACTCTAAGAGCCGAGATAGCTTCCTGAAACATGTGAAGGAAAATGATCAGAAAAAGAAGGAAGCCAAAGAGAAAGGGACTTGGGTTCAGCTGAAGCGCCAGCCTGCTCCACCTAGAGAAGCACACTTTGTGAGGACCAATGGAAAGGAACCCGAACTGTTGGAGCCCATCCCCTATGAATTCATGGCCTGATGGGTGTAAAAATAAAGACCTGGACTGTACAAATGTTTCTCTTAACTGAGTAGAGTTGTTGTGTCCAAATTCAGTGGGTAATGTCTTTTCAAATTTAGTGTTTTTTCTTCCTGAAAGGTGTAAGATAGTTTGTTGTTCAGTATTTTTTAATAAACTTTCAGATATTATTTATAAAAAAAAATCAATAGGAGAAGGGGAAAAAAAAAAAAAGAACTTGAAAATGTACTGAGTCAGGGCAGGAGGATCTTCAAAATCCCAACCAAAAGATTGATCATACTTGACAGTGTTTAGGTGTGGCTGCTGAGGAAATTCACAGATTCAGCTGATGGGAATCCAACAAATATGTGCTTAACATCAACTGCATCTTCTTTCCTCCCAAGCAGACTTCACAAGTCTATGCATCTTTGTTTCTTATGGTCCTTTTTCTTTCTCTTCTTGTTCTTCCTCCCGCCCTCATTCTTCCTATTCTGTGTGCGTGCTTAGTTGCTCAGTCATGTCGTGAACTGTAGCCTGCCAGGCTCCTTTGTCTATGGGATCACCCAGGCAAGAGTATTGGAGTGGCTTGCCATTTCCTACTCCAGAGAATCTTTCCGACCCAGGGATTGAATCCGCGTCTCTTGCATCTCCTGCCTTGGCAGGCAGATTCTTTACCGCTAGTGCCACCTGGGAAGCTCTCTTCCGACTCTAAGTGCTGCAAACCCAGTGGCAAATGAGACCTGCCTCACTTCTTTCTCTCTGTGAATACCTTCTCCCTTGCATACAAACTGTCCTCAGGCTTTCAGGATTCTAATTAATTTCTTCTTTCCACTTTGTCCTCCCTTTCGGGGGATAGTTTATGCCAAAGTAAAGAATTCTTTAGTATGCATTCACTCTTTAACCAGACTTTGTCACTAAAGCCTTTTCTGAAATCATAGTTTCAAATGTCCCAAGTGATATATGATGGCCATTCCAGGATATTCAGCACAGAAACAGCTTCATGTGTGAGAACTCTCCCATTCATGTGGGTTGGTGGATATGGGTGTGGACTCTTTTGGCCTTTTATGAAAGTTGAAGAGGACCACACTTTGCTTTCTCCCTGTTAGAGTGTAAGTACATGGTCTAGGTTTGGCCAATAGGATTAGCCAAAAAATGCAAAAGGAACTTTGATTTTGGAGAGTGGGAGGCAAGAACACAAGCTCAGTTAGAGATTAGCCAGAGCAGCAGGGGCAACAAGAAATTTCTGGTGAATGCAGTGACTACCCCAGAGTGGGGAGCCAGTGGTGATATCTTCACCAGACAATTTCTTGGGCAAAACCTTAGCCATGTTCCATGATTCCGAGTTTCTTCAGTTCCTACCAGGTTCTCAGCCTAGTTCTCCACTCTCCCTGTCTTGAGTTATTCAGTATTCTTCCAATACACCTTTTTCTGCTGAAGTTAGCCAGAGTCGGCTTCCATCATTTTCCATTAAGAACACTGCCCTCATCACTGGGCAAGGCACCTTCTCAGCTGTATCCTCCTTTAGCTCTTTGCCAGAGTTTAAAGTAAATCCTCTCCCTCCTGAAATGTCTCTTATATTGCCTTTAGCGACCATACACTTTCTGAATATTCTCTTTTCTCTATCACTGCTCCTTCTCTATCATTCTCCATCATTCTGCCCCAGCTCTTCATTTCTCTGTTTAAGGTGTCCCCAAAGATATCACCTCTCCCCTGACTTCAGTGAACCTTTAAACTTAGCCTATAGTCCATGCCCCACAATAAAGAACCAGTGCAGACTCATAAATAAATAAAATATTAGAATATATGTATGTATATATCATTGACAACTGATTTGCTTAGTGTCCTCCAATATCAGTGAATCTTGGACCATCTGTATAAAAACCACCTATTGTACCTGTGACAATGCAGACTCTTTGACCCTGTCCCAGAGCTAATGAATCAGAATGGGAAAAGAGGAGAAGGCTCAGGAATCCGTATTCTATTGAGTCCCCCCAGAAGATTTCTACGTTCATAATTGTCTGAATTCTGCACTCTTGCAATCAATTTACCCCAGTGAGGATCAGCAGCTTCCCATTATAAACCTCAGAAAGAAATGTGTCTAGCTCTGAGCAAAGCAAGAGGGCTTCCATGGCCTAAACAAACATGCACCTCCTCTATCCAGCCCTTGCCACTAATCTGGACCTCACAGTCCATATGCCCTGTCTTCACCATAGCCTGTGAAAAGACTCTGATGGCTTTTCACATGCTGAGAGCATCTGCTATTGCTCATGGCACTTTTGTAATTGTAGCTCAAGAGAAAATCTGAGGGTGATAACACCTTGAGCTCTGCTCCTTGGACACTAAACAATGAAATGGAAACCCTCAGCTTTGCACTCTACCTCCCTCCTGACCAAACACCAACCAAAACCACAAACAGTGGCTTCTCAATGAGGTTGCAGGATAGCAGGTGATTGAAGTGAGTGAGTGAGTGAGTGAGTGAGTGAGTGTGTGTGTGTGTGTGTGTGTGTGTGTGTGTTCAGGCACCATCTGCTGCATGCAATATAGATGAGAACTCCCCTGTGAGTTAAGCTGGAGCTTAGGCTTTAGAGCAGGGGTTTTCTATCTTAGCTGCTTGTTAGAATCACTGGGGCAGCTTGAAAACGTCCTTAGGCCCAGGCTGTATCCCAGACCAGTAAAGCCAGGAAGTCTTGAGATGAGACTTGGCATCCAAACTTTTTAACAGCTCCGTGGCCATTCCAATGTGTGGGCAAGTTGTAAAGCCTCTGCTCAAGGGAGAGTTAATGTACTAGTTAACCCATAGAAAATAACAACCTCCACTCACTGTTACCATTATCAGGTGGAAGCCAGGACATCTTACACTGAAGCACCTACCTGCTGAAAAATGCAGAATTCTGACACTATTGACTGTAAACCTGTGGCTTTCTCAGTCCCAGGTAAAGCATTTCACCAGTAGAACCCTAATTCTGTTAGACAACTGAATTATACCACTGGTGCTCTGAACAGCTCATTCCTTAGTAAAATGGAAAAAGCCTTTTGTCAGAGAGCTTATGTGAACCTGACTGGCTCGCAGGGCTCTCCACTTGACCTGTGGATTCACAAATTTTTGAGTATGTGCATGTGTGTATTTTTATATGCTTTGTCTTCAAAGTATCACTGAATTTGACAGTAAAAGCAAGGAAGGAGTAATGGAGTGCTATCAGTCTTGTCTCTTTCTACTTTAATAATGATTTTTCCATGGCATCATGGTATTTAATAAGCACTTTTTGTTAAATACTATATGGATATTATCTCACTGAATTTCAGCAGCTCTGAGATAGGTATTATTTTCAATCTATAGATGAGGAAATTGAAGAGCATAGAGATTAGACTTGCCTGAAGTCCATTTGAATCTAAATCTATCTGACTTCAAAGCCTAGGCTCTTACCCATATTATACTGCCTCTGAGAGCATTTTTGTGATCATTCACCTGCTCCTTATCCAATGTCAAATATTAATAAAATGTGCTTTTTACCTTAAGGAATACCAGAAATTATCTTTACAGATCAGACCCACAATGACAGTTTATAGAGCTCTGTTTATAGACAATGATCACAGTTTCTAGACAATGATCAAAGTTGCTAAGGTAGTCTGTGTCCAAATTGGATGCTTAATAAATGTTTGTTGATGAATGATTAGTTAGTGTTAATTGCTCAGTCATGTCATGGACAGAGGAACCTGGCAGACTACACAGTCCATGGGGTTGCAGTCGTGTCATAAGAATCACGAAATCAGTCCAGATTGGTATTGCAATAAAGTCTCAACTACAAATTTCAGAGGGTAGTCTACATGGCGGCAATCTTACTTTTGTTTTCTGGTAGTAGTAGTAGTGAAAGTCGTGTCCGACTCTTTGTGACCCCATGGACTATACAGTCCATGGAATTCTCCAGGCCAGAATACTGGAGTGGGTAGCCGTTCCCTTCTCCAGGGGATCTTCCCAACCCAGGGATTGAACCCAGGTCTCCCACATTGCAGGCGGATTCTTTACCAGCTGAGCCACCTAGAAGGCTTGACAATTTATCTGACTCCTTCCCCCTCACTCCCAGAGAACCACCTATTGTAAATATCGAAGGTTTGCCATTGTTCATAATCCTATAATTTTATTTCAGTGACAGGGAATCACATTTAGGCTAAGCCTATAGCTTTTAACCAGTATTATGTGAACTTTCAGGAGAACACAAAGACTTTCCAAGGGAGTATCATCACAGATTCAGAACTACCTTTTGCAAATTTTCCTGGACTGATTCACCTGAAAAATGTTCTATTGGTCCTCCGTTCCTGCTTCCCGTCTCATGCTTCAGTTCAGTTCAGTTGTTCAATCATGTCCGACTCTTTGCAATCCCATGAATCACAGCACACCAGGCCTCCCTGTCCATCACCAACTCCCAGAGTTCACTCAAACTCACGTCCATCAAGTCAGTGATGCCATCCAGCCATCTCATCCTCTGTCATCCCCTTTTCCTCCTGCCCCCAACCCCTCCCAGCATCAGGGTCTTTTCCAATGAGTCAACTCTTTGCATGAGGTGGCCAAATTACTGGAGTTTCAGCTTTAGCATCATTCCTTCCAAAAAACACCCAGGACTGATCTCCTTTAGAATGGACTTGTTGGATCTCCTTGCAGTCCAAGGGACTCTCAAGAGTCTTCTCCAGCACCACAGTTCAAAAGCATCCATTCTTCGGCTCTCACCCTTCTGCACAGTCCAACTCTTACATCCATACATGACTGGAAAAACCATACATATGGAAAAACCATAGCTTTAACTAGATGGACCTTTATTGGCAAAGTAATGTCTCTGCTTTTGAACATGCCATGCAAGTTGGTCATAACTTTCCTTCCAAGGAGTAAGCATCTTTTAATTTCATGGCTGCAGTCAACATCTGCAGTGATTTTGGAGCCCAAAATAATAAAGTCTGACACTGTTTCCCCATCTATTTCCCATGAAGTGATGGGACCGGATGCTATGATCTTCGTTTTCTGAATGTTGAGCTTTAAGCCAACTTTTTCACTCTCCTCTTTCACTTTCATCAAGAGGCTTTTTAGTTCCTCTTCACTTTCTGCCCTAAGGGTGGTGTCATCTGCATATCTGAGGTTATTGATATTTCTCCCGGCAATCTTGCTTCCAGCCTGTGCTT
This sequence comes from Ovis canadensis, assembly GCF_042477335.2. NCBI lineage: Eukaryota > Metazoa > Chordata > Mammalia > Artiodactyla > Bovidae > Ovis > Ovis canadensis. Next base: position 82,785,799 of record NC_091251.1, read on the forward strand.
CTTCCAGCCCAGCGCTTATCATGATGTACTCTGCATATAAGTTAAATAAGCAGTGTGACAATATACAGCCTTGACGTACTCCTTTTCCTGTTTGGAACTAGTCTGTGCATGCATGGGACCTTTTGAAGGAGGTCCCCATTATCTTCATTACCTCCACCATAGTTTGGCTTCAGGTCAAGCAACAGGGAGGGAACACAGCCCTGCCCATCAACAGAAAATTGGATTAAGACTTACTGAACACAGCCCCCAAGGTCAGGGGCCGTGGCCTAGAGGAACAACCTCACGTCCAAGGAGCGGAGGCTGCGTGGGCGCACGAGGGCCGAGAGGAGCTATTCCACATTCAAGGTCAGGAGGGGCGGTGGTGAGGAGATGTCCCTCGTCCAAGGTAAGGAGCAGCGGCTGTGCTTTGCTGGAGCAGCCATGAAGAGATACTGCACGTCCAAGGTAAGAGAAACCCAAGTAAGAAAGTAGGTGTTGTGAGAGGGTATTAGAGGGCAGACACAATGAAACCATAATCACAGAAGACTAGTCAATGTAATCACATGGACCGCAGCCTTGTCTAACTCAGTGAAATTAAGCCATGCCACGTGGGGCCACCCAAGACGGGCAGGTCATGGTGGAGAGGTCTGACAGAATGTGGTCCACTGGAGAAGGGAATGGCAAGCCACTTCAGTATTCTTGCCTTGAGAACCCCATGAACAGTATGAAAAGGCAAAATGATAGGATACTAAAAGGGGAACTTCCCGGGTCAGTAGGTGCCCAATATGCTACTGGAGATCAGTGGAGAAACAGCTCCAGAAAGAATGAAGGGATGGAGCCAAAGCAAAAACAATACCCAGCTGTGCATGTGACTGGTGATAGAAGCAAGGTCCAATGCTGTAAAGAGCAATATTGCATAGGAACCTGGAATGTCAGGTCCATGAATCAAGGCAAATTAGAAGTGGTCAAACAGGAGATGGCAAGAGTGAACGTCAACATTCTAGGAATCAGTGAACTAAAATGGACTGGAATGGGTGAATTTAACTCAGATGACCATTATATCTACTACTGCAGGCAGGAATCCCTTAGAAGAAATGGAGAAGCCATCATGGTCAACAAAAGAATCCGAAATGCAGTACTTGGATGCAATCTCAAAAATGACAGAATGATCTCTGTTCATTTCTAAGGGAAATTCAATATCACAGTAATCCAAGCCTATGCCCCAACCAGTAATGCTGAAGAAGCTGAAGTTGAACAGTTCTATGAAGACCTACAAGACCTTTTAGAACTAACACTCAAAAAAGATGTCCTTTTCATTATAGAGGACTGGAATGCAAAAGTAGGAAGTCAAGAAACACCTGGAGTAACAGGCAAATTTGGCCTTGGAATACAGAATGAAGCAGGGCAACGACTAATAGAGTTTTGCCAAGAGAAGGCACTGGTCATAGCAAACACCCTCTTCCAACAACACAAGAGAAGACTCTACACGGGGACATCACCAGATGGTCAACACCAAAATCAGATTGATTATATTCTTTGCAGCCAAAGATGGAGAAGCTCTATACAGTCAGCAAAAACAAGACCGAGAGCTGACTGTGGCTTAGATCATGAACTCCTTACTACCAAATTCAGACTTAAATTGAAGAAAGCAGGGAAAACCGCTAGACCATTCAGGTATGACCTAAATCAAATCCCCTATGATTATACGGTGGAAGTGAGAAATAGATTTAAGGGCCTAGATCTGATAGAGTGCTTGATGAACTATGGACTGAGGTTCGTGACATTGTACAGGAGACAGGGATCAAGACCATCCCCATGGAAAAGAAATGCAAAAAAAGCAAAATGGCTGTCTGGGGAGGCCTTACAAATAGCTGTGAAAAGAAGAGAAGTGAAAAGCAAAAGAGAAAAGGAAAGATATAAGCATCTGAATGCAGAGTTCCAAAGAATAGCAAGAAGAGATAAGAAAGCCTTCTTCAGAGATCAATGCAAAGAAATAGAGGAAAACAACAGAATGGGAAAGATTAGTCTCACGATTACCCTTCCTTAATTTTTCAGAAGAAATTAATACATTTCACCTTTAAAAAATGGGAAATTATATAGTGATACAAGCTCTGATATGCTTAATCAAGGGATATTTCAAAATCTTGATATCAGAGAAGCTTTCCTTAATTAAGGCACCATAAACTCATAATAGAGGTTCATATCTTTATAACATATTTCCATTGAGTGAAGCATAGTTTTATTTTTTTTATGTTGCTTCATTCATTTTACTTTAAATAGTCATAAAAGAGGCAAAATTATCAAAACTTTAATTATCTATAGCACTAGTCTCTAGAAACAGCAAAATATTTATCCTTCAACATGATGTTTCGTTTTTTTTTTAAACTGGAGGATACTTTGCTTTACAATTATGTGTTGGTTTCTGCCATACATCAACATGAATCAGCCATAGTTATATATATGTTCCCTCTTGAACCTCCCTTCCACCTCCCATCCCATCTCACCCCTCTAGGTTGTTATGGAGCACTGGGTTTGAGCTCCCTGCATCATAGAGCAAATTTCCATGGGCTATCTATTTTACATATGGTAAAGTATATGTTTCAAGAGAATGAAGCATCGATTTAGAAATGGGGCATTTGGCCTATATTGACATGACTATATGAATTCCAAGGCAGAAATCCTGAGCCTTGCCATGGACAAAATAAGGTATACCATCTTCAGTATTTCTTCCATATCATTCAATGACAAAGCTCCAGTATTCATGTCTTGGAATCTGTGTAGTCAAGACTGCAAAGAGCATGCTAGCAGACACCAAGCTTCATCAGAGCTAGTCTCTGAATCTTCACCATTCACACCAGTAAGAAAGTGTCAGATGAATACTTTCCTTAATCTGTGTCTATGATTGTGTCTCAGTGGCATCTTTTGTTGGATTTTAAGGAGGAAGAGGTGACAAGTTCCATGCTGACCTCCCACAGGTAAACAATACGGCTTAGATTACTGAAGATGGTATACCTTATATTGGATATTTTAAATCCATATTCATTTTTCCTTAAATGATCATCTCTTACTGGCTGCCAGCAACAAACACTTCTTGCTAATTTATTTATACCTACCATCCTCTTCCGTGGGTTGAACTGTCCCCACAGGGCTTTGCAGCTGATTCTACTATGTACCTAACAACTAATGCTGCAACATTGCACTGCCTCCTAGGCAGCCATGTTAGCAACAGTCATTAATGATTCTTTTGTAAGACAGAATTTACAAGATCCCTCTATCGTCCACCCCTCTTTCTCTTTTACTTTCTGTAACTATTCGCAAAGTACATTCAACTGTACTCTGAAAAGAAGCATTTCTAACTATATGCATGTGTAGGACAATAAGTTCAATAAATGCAGCCTAGGGTAGAAAGCTGGCTGCATCATTTCAGATGATGATATTCAACGCTAACAATTGTAGCAATTAAACTGCTCGGTACTGGACTTTATATTAAGGGAGAAAAAGAAACCTTTGCATTTCTTGGCCTGCTTTGGGTTGGGTATTCTATTTCTTGCAGCCAAACCATGCAAAACTGACTCACTTTGCATTCATCAGACAGTAACTGCCCACCATCAATTCCACAGAATTTCTTGAACCCACACACACTCTCTCTTTCCTTTTGCCACAATGGAGAAGAATATCCCTCCTCTGATCCAAAGCTATTCAGCCACCCATGTTTGCTTTCCATCTGAGGATGTTGCTGTGGTTTCTTCCTCTGTTTTGCATCTTTAGTTTCTTATTCTCCACCCAGGCCTTCCAAAGAGCATTCAAACATCCTCTTACACTTCAATCAACCAACCAACAAAAATACCTCCCTTGATTATACATTCTTCTCTGCCAGCATTCCCATTGCTCTTCTCTTCTTCCCAGCCAAAGTTCACAGGAGTTGTCTACACCCACTATCTCTACTTCCTTTCCTTTCTTTCTTCTACCCCACCAGCCTAGAAAAAACAGCTCTTGATAAGGTCACTGTGACGTTTGTGTTACTAAATCTAACAGATGCTTCTCAGTTTCATCATCTCTAACTTCTTAGCAACATTTGACACTGTTGATTACCAACCAGTTCTTAAGTCATTCTCTTTGTCTCCTGTGAGACCACATACTCTGGTTTATTATCTGTGGCCATGGTTCCACAGACTCCTGATTCCTCTTTCTCAAGCTGGTTCTGAATATCAGGGCTCCTCATGGTTCCATCCTGGGCTCTCTTCTTGTGTTCTGCTGTATCATCCCAGAATGATCTCGACTGTATAGGCTGCTAACTCTCAAATGTATATGTCCAGTCTGATCTGCTTGCTGAGCTCTAGCTTTGCACAGATAATTACTAACTTGATTTTTCTATTTGGACAGCTCACAAGCATCTCAGACTTAAGATTTACAAAACGAAATTCTTCGTTTTGACTCACTCAGATGTGCTCCCCCTTTGGTCTTCTATATCAGTAAGTTTCACCTTCATCTACTCAGATGTTCTTGCTAGAACAGTGGGTGGCTCATCCTTGACATAGCCCTTATCTTCCATCTCATCTCCCTCCTTCAACCTCAACTTAAATCCCAAATAAGGTATCCCTAAGTCCTATAGACTATACCTCTAAAACATTCCCTGTATCAATCTACTTCTGTCTGCTTCCACTCTAACCACAGTCCAAACCACCAAAGGCTTTTGCAATAGCTTCTTAACTGATTTTCCTCTACCCACTTTCTGACCCGTTCTTCACTAAAGAACTGGGGCAATAGTTGTAAATATAACTTGAGCATGCCATTTCCCAGTTTAAATGCTTCTGTTGCTACCCATTGCTCTTGGATAAAAGTCCACTATCTTTAAAATTGCCTTTGAAACGTTGCATAATTTATCTCCAACCTATCATCCCAATCTCATCAGATGTCTCTCTCCTTGACCCAACCACATTAGCCTTCCTCCATTCTTTGAGGGTGCCAAGTTCTTTGCTTATTCAAGGCCTTCTCAGTGTACGATACTCTGCCAAGCTTTGTCTTCTAGTCTGAATTTAAATGTCGTTTCCTCAGAAAGCCCTTTCCTAATATCAACCCCTGCCAGTGCTCTATACACAGTGTTGATTATTTGCCACATGCACTTTCCCACTTTTTATCTTTTTTGCTTTTTCTAACCATGTTGCTATGAATGTTTTTATATATGTTGCAGAGTTTCTCTAAGGTAGTGTTTTTGAAACTGTGGGTGCCAAGTTGCCTGTGGTTAGTAATGCCAAATTTTTTTAAGAAAAATAAGAAAGTAAAATAAATAGAAGTGAATACAACAGAAAATACTAAAGTACACAGCATGTAACAAGAATAAGCTTTGTTTTTTGAAACTTTGATTTCAGGTGTGTTGGGCGGGGATCATAAAGTAAAATAGATTTATTACTACAGGTCAAAGTCAAAAAAGATTAGAAGTCTACTACTTCAGGGGATATTTTAGGAAGCGATATCTTGGGTCACAGTGTTCTATTGTAGTTTTAAGCACAAATCTAGGAAATCAAGAGCTTCAATGGGGAAAAAAGGAAATAAATCTATACATATACTACACTTTGCCCTTAGTTTACTCATGTTAGTCTCCATAAACTTCAGTTCATATTAACAGTACCTTTTGAGAAAGGGGAAAATTCTTAGAGAAAAGCATCTTACAAATATTGTATAAGAAGTCAGTTATTTATGTAGAAATCGGTGTTGTTTAAGTACACAGAGCAGTGACAGAAACCAGGAGGTCTGAAGGCTTGGCATGCCTTCTCTTTTCGTAACTTTCCACATCACCAATTTACATTATGGCTGGAAATAAATCCTCTATGTTTATTTAAACACTAAAAGTGTAGAACACATTTATTTTATTGTATAAAACTCTATTGGAAAAATTCTGGCTGCTTAGGATAGAAATCCCCAATCCATGGACGAAATACCATCTCCATGTGCTATTTTCTATTCTCGTTGCCTTTGGTGCCCCGTTGCCCTTTAACCTACCTTTACGGCACAGCAAAGAGCTGAAGCTGAGCCAGTTCTACGAGCCAGAGCAGACAGCTGCCTCTGGGTAGGGCCTGAGGGGAACTGAAGCAGTCTGCCGTGAAGCATCTATTCTGTTGCCTGACTCGCCACTAGAGTGACTCGCCTGGTTTCAGCCAAAAGATTCTTGTTAAAATCCAAATATTTTACGGAGGAGAAAGTCACATGTTCTAACCACTAGTTTTAAAAGCAGTCAAGACCTTAAATGAAGGGGATGGAAAGAAGTTAGCTGCTAAGGCAGGCTGAGGTGGGAAACAGCTCCCACCTCTTTAGTGAAGGGGTAGGCTGAGTTCCCCAGATGAATGTGGAAAAGAGGGCCTGAAGACAAACTCTTCCTACTTATCAGTTTTGTGCTATCTGTGAACACTCTCCCTGATACTGTGGGGACATCTTGGAAGCACCAGGGATCAGAGCCAGCATTTCAGCTCCATTCTGTCTAACCTCATTTACACGCTGCATTGATTGTGAGATCTCAGGTGTTGCCCCATGCTCACATTCACACACAGCTTCTCAGAAGCCAGTATTTTGAAATACAGAAAACAACCAGTTTTTGGATACCCACCCGGTTATGTGTCACCCTTTTGTTTCTATTGTAATTATCGCTAGTCTGACCTGACCCTTCTTTTAGCCAGTTTTGTTTTTTCAATCATCTCCAAATAGATATTCCACTTGAGCAAAACCGTATTGCCCTGTAGCCAGCAACAAGAAGAGGAATGCTGGATTTCAAAAGCAATGAAAGAAAACAAAACCAGACAGAGACCAGGTCTGTTTCTTTAGGACACATCAACCTTACACCATTGCCAGCGTCACTTTTTATTAAAGATGACAAACAGATAAAATCCCTTCATCGCTGATGTAAGACGTCTCTTGGTAAGAATAGTAGTAAAGAGAATTAGGGTCCAGGTTGACATTTACTGGGCCAAGATTCTGCTGTTGGGGGATTTGTGGGTGAGAAGTGAACAGCTCACCTGATTCAGTTATATGAGACTTGACTTGATTTAGCTCCTAGGAGTCCAGGGGCTCTGGGGCAGGCTGGTGATAAGCAGAGTTCCTTACCTTCAGAGCCCATAATCTCTATGCTTCCATTACTCACTCTCTGGGTAAGGTTTTTTTTTTTCTTTTCTGGGTCGGGTTTTGATTAAACTCACTCCCAATGAGGCATAAGTGATAAACGTCGTTGCTTGATGGGTTTTGACCTTCCTCCTAGAAATTCACAATCCACGTTAGGTGTTGAAAAGCCCACATAGAAGGAACCTGTCTAACTTTGTTTCACCCTAAGTGTTTTATCCCAACTTTGTGCCTTTAGAATAACTTAACATTTTCAGGGGGTGCTAGCGCTATGGCAAACATGTTTCTTTAAGTGAAATGAATGTATCTCTTATTCATTCATTCTTTCAACAAATGGCTACTGAGGCCTAGTATGTGCCAGGCACCGATGAATAAAATAATCACCTTCATGAAACTTATACTCTTTAATTAGCTTGCCTCCCCTATATTTATTGTATAGTTAATTAACGTAATTCACTGATAAACATTAATAAAATAATCACACCAGCAAGGATATGGCTGAACCAGAAGATTCTCTTCTGGATGACTGAGGACACCTGGAGGCAGGTGTTAACCAGACGAATGGGGAGGAGGTTTGAGGAGAACAACATTCTAGAAAGAGGGGCCACAGGGACAGATATTGAGCAAGAGGAGAAAGCATGGTGCTATTCAAGAAAGCACCATGAGAGCCTTCTTCCTGGTTGAGGCTGAGGAGGTGGGTAGAGGCCAGACTATGTCAAGAAGCTGGCTGGGGAAGGGTTTGTTTTGGCCCCAGGGTTCCTCTCAGTGCTGCTGAAATCACACCACCTCCGCCTTGGGCGTTTGCCAGGTCCCAGGCTGCACAGCAGGCATTAGTGCCCCATTTTCCAGGAAAGGAAACAAAGGTCAGAGACGCAAGTGACCTTCCCAAGAGTGACTCAGGGGCAGAATCAGGATTTAAACTCAGTCTGTCTGAGTCCAGAACCATGTGCCAAAGTAACACAGTCCTAAAGACAGCTGCCCGTAAAGCCTGACACCACGTGTTCCCTCCCAGCGCACCTGGCTCCTGAAGGTTTTGTCCCTGGGCGAGGCGTGGCCGGAGGATGACCGACACAGATGCCACGTTCAGCATCAGGAAGCACACGAGTAGGACAGCAAAAACCACCCTTCAGGACTCGACGTACAATTCTAAGTACAAAAAACAGACACAATTTTCCACTTCATGCTGTAGATTAGGCCGTACTACCAAGTGGAAAAGGGAAGCCCAGTGCCCTTTTGAGGTCTTGATTTCTCTATGGTTCTGAGAGGCCTTTAAACATCTCAGGAGTATAAGCCTGTGGCCTTCACGCCAGCACAGCAGACCCCAGACCCTCTCCCTGAGGCTCCACCGCCTACAGAGGGATTGGTGATAAGCATGTGGCCTGAGGGGTTCTTAGCTGCCAAAGTGCAGCTTGCTACTGGAGGGTGAGAAGAGGGGTGTTAATTTCAAGGCCCTTAAGAAGATCTCAGAGTCCTGCTTCATCTGTGGAGTAAAAACAGGTCCTCAAAGAGCCTTAATTCCTCTCTGGACTTAAACACAAAGTGGTGGGCAGGGCCAGAACCCAGTGTCCTGACATCTTGTACCCCGTACAATTGTGTGTATGTGTGTGCGTGTGCATGACTACACACATACACACACACCACACACTGCCTTCCATCTCAGCATGGTGTACATTGTGCCTGCTGTAGCCTCAGTCAGTTGAGTTCCAGGAATCCTGGAGGCTCTTATATCTGGTAACGATTCTGGTTGGAGATGCCCCAATGATATGTCATCTTTGGGGCTGAAATAGCCCTCAGGGTGCTCCCTTGGGCTAACCATGCAAATACCCTCTCACCTACACAGGGAGATGGTGGGAAACCTCAAGGATGCAACTGATTCCTTTCCACCCTACCTGCCCTTTAGAACATCATTGCCCCCAGAGGCAACCCATCTGTAGGGCACGTCTTTGAAAGTGCATACACCAGACTTTGATTCATGGCTTTGCTCTGTGACTGTGGGTTCAGCCTCAGTTTCTACGTTTGTAAAGTGGATCTAATACCTTCCTGCTGGCATTGTTGTAATGATTAAGCGACATCACATAAACCAGTTCACAAAGCACATGGTAAGTAAGCCCTTAATAACAACAGCAATCATTTTGTCAATGACTACCATGAGGTGAAGGGCCTGAGGGTAAGCAGGAAGGTCTAGCAAAGAAAGTCTGCAGCAGTGGGTCTCTGGTTGTGGTGACCCCAGCCCTTCACTCTCTGACCTCCAATTAGACTTAAGGGTCTCTGAATAAATTGACAAGTGGCCTAGGCTGTCAGCCACCTTCCTGGGCCAGTGCACGTCTTCAGATTTGAGGCCACATGGAGTAGTAGATCAGGATATCCTTAGGTTAGTCCTGCCTTCATCTTTTCTGGTTATTTGATCTTAGGCAAATCATTTACACTCCCCGCATCTCACTTCTCTTATTTGCAAGATGAGAATAATAATGACATCTGTCCCATAGGACATGTGTGCAGATTAATGAGGAAATATGTTTTATGATGAAGGAAGAAGAGTAACTGTTCAGAAATTTGGCCTCTGCTGGAAAACTTCCAGTAACAATGAGTTCACAGAAAGGATTACATTATCAATCAGTTATAATTGTTTGAAGTTTCTCTTTGTATTCACTGGACCAGCCTCAGACTCCTTAATCAGCAATTGCAGGGACAGGAACTGGGCTTGTATAGTTAAAACCCCGACTGGAGACTGTCTACCACTGATCTAGGGACCAATTCCAACCTGGAGTTACAGCAGAGCACTCTGGGGCTAACATTGATGTGAGGATGTTCTGTGGATGACAAGGACAGAAACCTACCCAAACTGTACCCTTGGACAGGAGTTTGTCTGGAGTTGGAAAAGTTATATGCGGAAAGCCCCCAAATGGATTAGACCTTCTAGATTTAACTGCAGTATCCTCCAAATGACCCAGAGTCAATTTATTCCTCTAATGGTTGCCCCCAGGTGTCTCTGAAGGGTGTTGGGGTGGAGGTGGGAGAGATCAAGGAGAATGGCCAAGCAAGTTTGGCTGATAGACTAGAAAGACTGAACAGCCCAGGCTTAGGAACTGTCAAGCAGTCTAGGCAGAACAAAGGTGAGAACTGAGTGAGAAGACTTCAGGACTGTGCCGGGCCTAACTGTGCCTGTATGTGCTTGAACTAAAATGCACACATGTTAAAGCAACAGGAAACTTTAGCCTGGATTGGTTGTGGGTACACGAGAGATTCAGCTTGTAGGTCAAGAAAGTGTCTTGCCCCAATGATATGTGCCTTGTATAAGTTATTTACAGTGTAGAATGTAAGCAATATATAGTTGTCCTTTGGCATTCTTAAAGCTTTGATTTCAGGACCTCTGTGGATACTAAAATCTGTGAATGCTCAAGTCCTTTATATAAACTGACATAATATCTGCAAATAACCTATAAATATCATCCTGTATACTTTAAATATCTAGTTTATTTATAATGCTTAATATAATATAGGGGCTACCCTGGTGGCTCAGAGGGTAAAACGTCTGCCTGCAATGCGGGAGACCTGAGTTCGATCCCTGGGTCGGGAAGATAACCTGGAGGAGGAAAAGGCAACCCACTCCAGTACTCTTGCCTGGAAAATCCCATGGACAGAGAAACCTGGTAGGTTACAGTCTATAGGGTCGCAAAGAGTCGGACACGACTGAGCATAAATACTGTGTAAATAGTTCTAAATACAATATAAATGCTATGTAAACATAGTTGTAAATACAATGTATACCATGTAAATAGTTGCCAGTGTATGGAAAATTCAAGTGTCACTTTTCAAAACTTTTTGGAATTTTTATTTCTGATTGTTTTCAACTTGTGGTTTGTTAAGTCTGTGAATGTGGAGCTGGCAATACAAAGGGCCTATTGTAATTATAAGAAAAATATACTATATTTTCCATGTTCTTTATCTTGGAAAATATTTACATGCTTGAAGTTTCTTTTTTGTGTAAAATTATGCTACTTTCCCAAGAAGATTAGGAACTCCTTTGAGGAAAGGGATTCTGTCCTATATGGAATTCTGGGTATGTGGTAGGGGCTCATCAAATACTTGATGAAATATTGAATAATGTGGTACCTTGTGCTTTATGCTGCTAGCCATGTGTCTACGACAGAGCTGCCTTGGAAAGTACCACCCAGCACCTTACGTCAAACTATGACACAACATCCCTGGGAAGCCCCCAGAAATTTCTCTGTTTGCTTTCTATTGAAGCCATCACCTAGGTGACAGGATATGTGGGTCTCTAGAGACCAGGCTGATGGGATTAATTTTCTCTTCCTCTTTCCTCACAGTGCAGCATGTACATTGGTGACTACTTTTTGTAGAAGTCAGGTTAAGTTGCAGACAGACACTGTCTCCACTACTCAGTTCACTGGGTGTGGGTGTTTGGGGCCATAAGCAGCCTCCTGACTGCTACCCTGGGTGGGATGCATCTTAATCATCTGACTCCAAACCCACTTTTTCCCCTTTCTTCTCTTGTTTTTTAATTGACATACGACATTACATTTGTTTCAGGAATACAACCTAATGATTTAATATTTGCATATATTGTGAAATTGTAACAGGAGGGAAAGGGGCAGGGCGCAACTTTTGAAGGATGGGCACACCCAAGGACACAACATAAAGCAATTAGAATCAAATGGGACCAAGATGACAGACAAGACTAGGCCTTAATCCTCAATCAACACGTGAAATGACGCACCCAAGGGTGCCACGACAGTTCCAAAGTGAAAGCGGCTCAGTCGTGTCCGACCCTTTGCGACCTCCATGTACTATTCAGTCCGTGAGATTCTCCAGGCCAGAATACTGGAGTGGGTAGCCGTTCCCTTCTCCAGGGGATCTTCCCAACCCAGGGATCGAACCCAGGTCTCCTGCATTGCAGGCAGATTCTTTACCAGCTGAGCCACTAGGGAAGCCCATGACAGTTCCAAGGCATTGTTAGAAGTGGCCTAAATCCAGGAAATCTCCACCCCTTCCCAAAAATAGTTGGAATAATCCTCCCACTCATTAGCATATGAAATTACTCAGCCTATAAAAACTAACCACACCAAGTTTCGAGGCTGCGTGTGCCCTCCGCGATGGCCCACACTCTGTCTGGGAGTGTGCTTCTCTCTCTATCTGAATAAGTCTACCTCTTACCTATCACTGAATTCTTTCTGCCATGAGACATCAAGAACCTGAGCTTCATTAGGTCCTGAAACCAGGTACTGTGGGTTTTGGCTGGGTTCAAGTCCCAGCCATGTGTGTTCAAGTCCCAGGCAGAGTTTTGGTTGTGTTCAACTCCTAGCCACCTGGGTTCAAGTCCCAAGCAGAGTTTTGGCTGGGTTTGAGTCCCAGCCATGTGGGTTTAAGTCCCAAACTGGGTTTTGACTGGGTTCGAGCCCCAGCCATGTGGGTGCAGGTCCCAATCTGAGGTAAATGGATTCGAAATGATCGTCACACAAAGTCTACAGACAGTCTCTGAGTTATGATAGTTCAACTTACAATTTTTTGACTTTACAATGGTGACAAAGTATTACAAACTCAGTAGAAACTGTACTTTGAACTTTGATCTTTTCCTGGGCTACTGATAGGCAGTACGATCTTCTCGATGCTGGGCAGCGGCATTGAGCCTCAGTTCCCAATCAGCCGTGTGACCATGCAGGTAAATGACCCACCAGCCTACAACTATTGTATACCCTGCAACCATTCTGTTTTCTGTATTCAATAAATTACATGAGATAGCTAACACTCTGTTATGAAACAGGCTTTGTGTTAGATGATTTTGCCCAACTATAAGCTAAGTGTTCTGAGCACATTTAAGTTAGGCTAGCTTAAGTTATGGTGTTTCTTAGGTTAGGTGTATTAAACGCATTTTTTGACTTGTGATATTTTCAATGTATGGTGGATGTATTGGGACATAACACCTAGTAAGTCAAGGAATATCTGAAGTTTACACTTATCCATCCATCCAGCTATGCCTACATACTGCTGCTGCTGCTGTTGCTGCTAAGTTGCTTCAGTCGTGTCTGACTCTGTGCGATCCCATAGACCGCAGCCCCCCAGGCTCCCCCATCCCTGGGATTCTCCAGGCAAGAACACTGGAGTGGGTTGCCATTTCCTTCTCCAATGCATGAAAGTGAAAAGGGAAAGGGAAGTCGCTCAGTTGTGTCCGACTCTTAGCGACCCCATGGACTGCAGTCTACCAGGCTCCTCCACCCATGGGATTTTCCAGGCAAGAGTACTGGAGTGGGGTGCCATTGCCTACATAGTATACATAGTTAAAATTCTTTTCCTTTTTATGAGAACTTATGAGATCAGCTCTTTTCAGTTCAGTTCAGTTCAGTCGCTCAGTCATGTCCGACTCTTTGCAACCCCATGAATCACAGCACAGCAGGCCCCCCTGTCCATCACCAACTCCTGGAGTTCACTCAGACTCACGTCCATCAAGTCGGTGATGCCATCCAGCCATCTCATCCTCGGTCGTCCCCTTCTCCTCCTGCCCCCAATCCCTCCCAGCATCAGAGTCTTTTCCAGTGAGTCAACTCTTCGCATGAGGTGGCCAAAGTACTGGAGCTTCAGCATCATTCCTTCCAAAGAAATCCCAGGGTTGGTCTCCTTCAGAATGGACTGGTTGGATCTCCTTGCAGTCCAAGGGACTCTGAAGAGCCTTCTCCAACACCACAGTTCAAAAGCATCAATTCTTTGGTGCTCAGCCTTCTTCACAGTCCAACCCTTAGCTCTTTTAGTAACTTTCAAATATGCAATACAGTTCTATTAACTATAGTCACCATGCAGTACGTTACATCCCTAAGACTTGAAGGGACTAGCAGTTTGTACATTTTAATCACCTTCACCCATTTTGCCCACACTCTACCCCTCTCCCAAATTGTCTTAATAATCTGTCTTGCCTCTGCCATTTTGTTTTGAGACCCCTGATTTCTGAAGGTATAAATTGACTTCTGTCCAGGACTCAAGTTTCTTGGAATTTTCTCTCCTTCTAACCACTGAAACCCACCATCAACTAATGTCCTGGAGTGCTATTGTGGTGTATGGCTTGAAATTAAGGCTCAATATTATATACTGCCTTGATATCTTGTAAAATCCAGGGGTTTTCAGATAGCCTAACTACAAGTTCCCCTCCCTATGCTAATCTTGGGGACAAGGTCACCTAGCCAAACAACACTGCTTATCAAAGGGACCAAGCACAGTGCATGGTTATCCCTGAGTAGCAGGTTTCAGTTCCCTGCCAGCTCACAGAATTATCCAAACAAGCCAATCACATCTTCCCGAGGGAATCCAGAGGCACCACACCCACTTGATACCACAAAGCCTGTTTCTCAACCTGACACTCTGTGGCTGTGTTCACTCTGTCCTCAAGTGCAATCCCCATGTGGCCCTACATGGCAAGCAGTGTTCTCCTCCCCCAGGCTTTCAGGATACAGTAAGTCCCCTCTATACGCACCTTCAAGTTGCAAACTTTTATCAAAGATGCCAACGTGTGTTCACATGCCCGATCACAGCAGGAGTGAGTGAAATTGCAGCTTGCCCTGTCTCCTATTGCTAAACATCCTTCAGCTCTACAATCGCTCACCTCCTATCCATCCTCCAGTCAGTAACTCTTCATGCCTGTTCATTCAATGCCAGCCCCTGTATGTCAGCTGCTATACTGTACTACTATGCTTTTCAAGATACTGTACTATAAGATTACAAATGTTTTATTTTTTGTTTTTTATGTATTATTTGTGTGAAAAGTATTATGAACCTATTATAATATGGTAGTATATAGCCAGTGTTATTTGGACACCTAGGATATCATTGTTGGACTTACAAACACTTTGGATTTACGAATGGATGCTTGTAACAGAACTCGTCTGTATGTAGGGGACTTACTGTAAATGACTAATAAACTGTGGTTGATCTCATCTGTACAGTGTGGAGTGTCAGGTGGTCAGCCATCTGCATAATCTCAGGGTGGGAATCCCTCCCTCACTGATGGGGTGAAAAGGGAGTGATTAAAACGGTTATGCCCATACCACTCTTGAAATGGATCTTATGAAGTTGTTCTTGTGCCCCTTTCCCATCACTCCTAAGATGCAACTGTTCCTGCGGATTTTTCACTCCTCTTGCTGCCCCTCTGGAGGGCTGTGGGCTGCATTTCCCCCTATTTCCCCACCTTCACACTCAGCATGTTACCAACTCTTACACCACCACCAAAAACATGGGCAAAATTCAGAAGCAACCTCTTCCAGGTCTGTGCAAAATAATATTTGAGTATTTGCCTTTCTTTCTCTGGCAACATTAGTGTTCTCCAAACCCTCTTTAATATTTAACTATATCTGCCCCACCATCCTGAGGGTCACACACCCATCTCCTGAGAGTGAAGGGAGTTTTTGCCATGGAGACTCAAATGTCAGTTATATAGTAGTATGCCTTAAAAAAATAAAAAAACTACTCTGAGTAAGAAGTAACTTATTTTTTCACTTTCTTGCAACACTTAAGTTGACTAAAGTATAGCCATAGTAGAATGCACTGTTAACTGATCAATCTACTTCTGGTGTGAGGTTTCTGCAGGGGGGTTTGACATGCCACCAGGAGCAGCAAAAGAGACAAGACATCCTTCCTGTGTTGCCTCTACTGAATTTCGGTGGATTCACATTCTAGGATTCTAGTGGAAACACATTCTAAGATGTAGATCTCCTTTCTGCAACTTAACCAATTCACCTGAAGATTTAGAAATCATATTTTTTTGGATTAGCTAGAAAATGTAGATGAATGTTTATCTGACCCCTGATTAGGGAAGGTGTAAGTTTGAATGTAAAGTAAGAAAATATAATGGGAAAGGGTTATATACCTAACTTTATAGAATAGGTAAACTTCTGAAAGCTAAAATTAAAAAGTCCTAAATGAAGTTAAAGGTCAAATTGGGAAAAAGATGAAACATATATGACTGTCGAAGAGTTTGACAGTATGTTAAAGAAATGCTCACAAAAAGGATATTTTTTCCCTGGTGGCTCAGACGTTAAAGAAGCTTCCTGCAATGCAGGAAACCCAGGTTTGATCCCTGGAGGAGGGAATGGCTATTCACTCCAATATTCTTGCCTGGAGAATTCCATGGACAGAGGAGACAATAAACATTTATCTCAACATTCTGTAGCAGCGGAGAGGAGACTGGTGGGTTTTAGCCCATGGGGTCCCAAAGAGTTGGACAAGACTAACACTTTCACTTTTACTTTTATGCTCCAATTGAAGTCATCAAAGGATATGATTAGGCAGTTAATGAAAAAGATATCACAGACTACCAAAGTTTGATCCAAAATGTCCATCCTCTCTAGCAAACAAAATTAAAATAAGACTAAGGTGCTAATTCTTGCCCATAAAATTGGCAGTGAGTGGACTCACCTTTAAAATCCTGGTGGCAGACAGGGCTCATCTCTCTATGGAAGGTACAAACACCAGATACTCTCACCGCCAGCCCCTAGGCTGGGGCACTCAGATGTGATGACCCATGTCACTTGCTTGTCATGCTGAGAACCTGGGCGAGAACAGAACTCCTTCTGGTTGCAGCAGCAACATTCAGTTTCCAGGAGCTGCTGGGGCAGTGGTGCCAGCATGGTGTCTGATGTCCAGTGTCTTGTGTCCAGGCCTGGTGCCAGTAGTGGTGGCAAAGCAAGTGTAGGCTCCCTACAGCCTCAATGGTGATGCCACAGGGGTTCTGGCTCACTGGCTCTGTGGGAAGGCTTTGCCTGGGGCTCTGGCTGCGCAGACTTCCTCCACTCCTGCCTGTTAGCTAAGCTTCACGGTGTAGCTTTCCTGACAAATTTGTGGGCTGACCAGCACCTAAATTCCTGCAGTGCTTTCTGCTGCTTGACCTGTATAGTAATACATAAAGAAAGCTCTTCAATCTAGTAATTTTACTTCTTAGGACATATCCCATAAGTAACAAGAAATGTACATATTTAGATAAAAGGATATTCTTCTAAGCCCTGTTTAGATTAGCAAAAACACAGATTCAAATGTTCTACCATAAGGAATTAGTTAAAAGGGTAATAACACATCTGAAGTATAGAATATTATGTAGTAAGTAAAAATCATATTCTTAAAGAATTTTACAAGATATAAAAATAGTACTTATAATACTAGTTAAAAAGCAAAATATTTGGTGCAAGTCCAACTTTTCATAAATAATCAAAATGTAAACAGCCACTTTCTCTTGGAAATAAATATGGGATATGGGTTTACTGGTGAGGTTTTTCTTTCCATTTATTGTATATCTTCTAATCCTTTATAATGAACATGTACTTTTGCCAACATCAGAAATTTAAACAAAAGCTAAATTAGAAAAAAAAAGATGTATGTGAGAATTTTATTTATTGTCCAGTGGGTTAATTGATCTTTTGTTTGGTTGTGTGTTTGCTTTTAGCAGCTTGGTAATAAATCTTCAACTTGCAAAGGACAGGAACATCTTTAACAAACTTCTAAAGAGACCTAAGCTCTATTCTCTGTACACTATAGGCAAAACTTTTGCATCCCCTTGAAATTCATCTGTGGAAATCCTAAGCCTGAAAGTAGTGGCATTTGGAAGTGGGTCTTTAGGAGGTGACTCGGTCATGAGAGTGAAACTTTAATGACTGGGATTAGTGCTTTTATTTTAAGAAAAAAAAAAACAAAACAAAACACAGAGCTCTCTTAATCTTTCTGCCCTGTAGAACACAGTGGAAAGGCTGTCAACCAAGAAGTAGGCCTTCACCAGACACCTAATCTGCTGATGCCTTGATCTTAGACTTCCCAGGCTACAGAATGTTGAGAAATAAATGTCTGTTGTTTATAAGGCACCTTCCCTGGTGGTTCAGATGGTAGAGAATCCGCCTGCAATTCAGGATACCTGGGTTTGATCCCTGGGTTGGCAAGATCCCCTGGAGAAGGGAACTACTACCCACTTCAGTATTCTGGCCTGGAGAATTCCATGGACTATATAGTTCAAGGGGTCACAAAGAGTTGGACATAACTGAATGACGTTCACTTAAGGAACTTAAAGCAGCTTGAGCTAAGATACTATATTTTTTTCACAATTGCCAGAAGAACTGTCTCAATAAAACACGAGTTTTAACTTAGGAAACTTTTTTGTTTTAAGTATTCAGTTAAATACTGAATGGAATTCAGTTGCCTACTCAAGGCGGGAGTTCGATTCCTGGGTCAGGAAAATCCCCTGGAGAAGGGAATGGCAACCCACTCCAGTATTCTTGCCCAAGAATTCCATCGACAGAGGAGACTGGTGGGTTACAGTCCACAGGGTCACAAAGAGTCAGACACGAGTGAGCAACTAACCATCATCGTCATCATCACTAAAGGCAGGAGGTCTGAACTGGTGGGGAGATCAGAAGATAGAGGGCCCATGTAGGGAGGGTGGATGGTCATAAAATAAACATAAACACTAAAAACCTAGGGAACATAAATATATCATCATTCTCCACTGAGAACATGTTAATTGTCTTTCTCTTATGCTGATGCTGCTGTTAATAACATTTATTAACAGTGGCAGAATGCTTTACAGTTTATGAAGTACTTGTGCTTGCCCAGATATTATTATTAGGCTCATTTTACTGGAGAGAAAACTAAGCCCTAGAGAAATTAAGTGATTTATTGACTGTCTCGTGCTTATAATATGGCAGGGAATAAAGTGAAAGTCACTCAGTTGTGTCTGACTCTTTGTGACCTCATGGACTGTAGTCTATGGAATTCTCCGGGCCAGAACACTGGAGTAGGTAACATTTTCCCTTCTCCAGGGGATCTTCCCAACCCAGGGTTGAAGCCAGGTCTCCCACATTGCAGGCAGATTCTTTACCAGCTGAGCCACAAGGGAAGACCAAGAATACTGGAGTGGGTAGCCTATCCCTTCACCAGGGATCTTCCCTACCTAGGAATTGAACTGGGGTCTCCTGCATAACAGGAGAATTCTTTACCAGCTGAGCTAACAGGGAAGCCACTGAGCCTAGAAACCGGGTCTTCTGCTCTTCCAACTATTCTTGGAGATGGCAGAGCAAAGTGATAAAAAGCTTGGGCTTTGGAGCTCAGCAAACCTGGGTACACACCCAGCTCTGGCCCTACCAACTGTGTGAACTCAGAGAAACTGCCTAGCTTCTCTCAGCCTGTTTCCTCATCTCTGAAGCTGAACCAAAGACACCGACCTCGGAGAGTACCTGTGAGAATGGAAAGTGTTAGTCACTTAGTTGTGTCCAACTCTTCATGACCCCATGGACAGTAGCCTGTCAGGCTTCTCTGTCCATGGGGATTCTCCAGGCAGGAATATGGAGTGGGTGGCCATCTGCTTCTCCAGGGGATCTTCCTAACCCAGGGATCAAACCCGGGTCTCCTGCATTGCAGGCAGTTTCTTAACCATCTGAGCCACCTGAGAAGCTAGCTGTTAGCACTGTTCCACCCACCTCCTTGACAAGCCTTGTTTCTAATCTCCCGGGACTAACATCCCTATTGTGGGTTGAATTTCTTCCTCCAGAAATTCAACATTCATATGCTGAAGTCCTAACCTCCAACTGCCCAGCGTGTGTGTTGTGTTCAGTCACTTCACTCATATCCAGCCCTGTGCAACCCTATAGACTGCAGCCTGCCAGGCTCCTCTGTCCATGGGATTCTCCAGGCAAAAATACTGGGGTGGGTTGTGGTGCCCCCCTTCAGGGGACATTCCCGTCCCAGGGATCAAACCAGAGTCTCTTACGTCTAACTTGCACTGGCAGGCAGATTCTTTACCACTAGCGCTACCTGGGAAGCCCTCCAGTAGCTCGGAATGAAGCCTTATTAGGAAATATGCCAAATGTCATGAGTTAAAGTGAGGTCATGCTGAAGTAGAAAGGGCCCCTCAGCCAAAATGACTGGTATCTTCCTAAAGAGAGGACGTTTGGAGACAGACATACACAGGGAGAACACCCTGTAAAGACTGGAGTGATGCTGCCATTTCAAGGAATTAGCAGATGCTAGAAGAGAGGCCTGGAAGAGAGCCTTCCCTCCAGACTTCAGAGGGAGCGTGGCCCTTGATTTTGGACTTGAGGCCCCCAGGCTGTGAAACAGTACATTTTGGCTGTTTCAGCCAGCCAGTTTGTGGTACTTTGTTATGGTAGCCCTGGGACGGTAATGCAGTCCCTTCTCCACCATGGCTCTGGCACCACTGTATCTGTTCACTGTCCCCTTGAAGTATGTTTTACCATCACTGGATTGTAATCAACTTCCCCTTGTGATGCTTTCTTGCATTTAAGTTCACTCATCAGAGAAAGATGATAATAAGGAAAGTCTGTGAATGTTGGAGAAGTTCAGATCCTAGGTTTAAAAAATGTCTCACTAATTATAAAAGTCTCATGATTGTAAAAGTTGCATTAAAAATATACCCTGACCACTATTGAGCTTAAAGTTGCCATTCACACTTTTACTATGTAAAGTTCCTTTTACTATTTGTAATTTCCAAGGATTAGATATGACCATTTTGGCAGGGCCATGACCCTGTTTACCTGAGTTCAAGAATGTTTTCTTTAAAAAAAAAAAGTAAATTTGCATATTTATAAGTATATATTTTCTGAATTAAAGAATTATCCTGGTAAAATACTAAGGACCCATACTCTCCTTATTTACAATTCTGAACTCTTTAGGTCTATGGTAACTTGTAAGAATGTCCTTACTACATTTTGATTTTCAATTAAGAACTAGCAATTTGCAAGTATCAATTTTGGACTCAACATTTTAGTTAGTTAGACATCTTTGGGAAAGAAAAGACAATCTGTTTAGTCCATTTGAGCTTTCAAAATTATAGACCCTGGGTTTAGGACACTACAGAATTTCTCTAATTACTTCAAAAGATGTGGTTAAATTTTCAACACTGCATCAAGATGAATTTATTTTTATTTACCTTAACTTAAATATATATATATATATATATATATATATATATATATGTTGTATACATTTGGGGAGGTAGAAAGATCTGTGTTGCAAAACAAAAAAAAAAAAGCTTTCAAGCATCAATACATTATAATACTGCTAGGAGAAGGGGTAGAAATTATGGGCTTAGATGCTATATGAGTTATCTATTGCTGTTTTTAATCTAGCCAGAAATTTTTGTGACTTAAGCCAATATTTGGGTCTTACCCCACAGTTTCTGGTCAGTTATCTGGTGAGGTTTAGCTGGGTGCTCTGGCTGTAGGGCTCTCAGTCTTCAGCCAAGGTGCTAGCTTATCTCAAGGCTTGTCTGGGGACAGATCTTGTAAGCTCATTCATGTGGTTGTTGGCTGGATTCAGTTTCTCGCAGCTGCTGGACAGGCTTTGTTCCTTGCTTGCTATTGGCTGAAGGCTGTCCTTAGTTCCCTGCCAAATGGACCTCTTTATTTGGAGGATGGCTCACACCATGATGATTTCCTTCTTCAGCGCTAACATGCTAGAGGGCAAGAGAGAATTCCAGCAAGACAGAAACCACAGTCTTTCGTAACTTAATCTTAGAAGTGATATCTCATCACTTTTGTCACATGCTGTTTGTTAGAAAGCAGTCATTAGGTCCAGCCCACTCTCAAGGGGAGGAGATTACACAAAGATGTGAATACCAGGATTTGAGGATTGCTGTGGCATTTTAGAAGGCTGACTGCTACAGATGTTCAGCATAAAGATAGTGATCTACTTCCAATGGCTTCTTGAGCTCCTCCTGTTCATTTCTTAACGACTTTTTCCTTAATTGTGGTTGACGGTCACACTGGGTTTGTCATTATCGCTACAGGAATGAATGGAACTTGCTTTTTGGCTCTGTCATTTACAATATGTTTTTAGATGTTTATAGACTCCTCAGTGACTTCCAACTGTGTGCATAATGTTAAACCTCCAGGATTGCTGCCTTAAAGTGAAAATCCCATATTTCCATCAGTGTAATATTTCCAAAACGCTTACTAAACACTTGCATGGCTCATCAATGCCCTTCAGAAAAACCTGAACATAGAATGCAAGGACCCCAGTTAGCAGCAAGCCCCACCTTTCCTCCACAATTTTTTACTGCTTTGCCCACCCTTCCACACAAAATTACCAGGCACTACCGAATTACTTAAAGTTGCTTGAGAACACAATTTCTTACCTAAGACTTAGAACAAATGCTATTTCTGCTCAAAATCATTTTCCCCTCCCTGCCAGCCTCACACCACCACTAACTTCTTTCTCCCTGTTAACATGATTCAGTCCACAGTTTATATTCAGTCCACAGTGCATATTTCTGTCAAGGGACTTTATATACTAATTGTATGCTTGAGTGTCTGACTTATTCTGATCTCAGAAGAGTCTGCATATTCATTTACAATATTCCTATGGTACTCAGTTTTCCCCCATTTTATCACAGTTGCACGTATTATAGTTGCTCATTTTTTCATCAGTTACTCCTCTACAGCAAGGTTTTCCAACCCATTAGTGGGTTGTAAAACCAAATTAGTAAATTATACCAAAAGTGTTTAAAATTATTTCTTATTATTGTTAAGTCACTAAGAGATGTCTGACTCTTTTGCAACCCCATGGGCTGTAGCCTGCCCAGCTCCTCTGTCCATGGGATTTCCCAGGTTAGAATACTGGAGGGAGTTGCCATTTCCTTCTCCAGGGGATCTTTCTGACCCAAGGATTGAACTCACATCTCTTGCATTACAGTCAGATTCTTTACCACTGAGCATCAGGGAAGCCCTGTTTAAAAGAAAAAGATAATTTTTTAAAAAATCAGAGCTCTAATGTATATCAAATATACTTCAATTAAAAAAAAGAAAAAATTGAAGTTCATTTCATATAGGAAGGGTGTCTGTATGTTTCATTTTTCTTCAGTTTATTTGATATAAATGTATATATATAATATACAAATTGATAAACTTAAAATGTCATATATTATGTGTAAAGTAAAGCAATTATCTCTCTCTTTCTCTTTCTCTCTTGCTCTTTCCATACTTATATATACATATACACACATATTTGTGCTAGGTCACTGTCAAAAATGGTTTGAAAAACACTGTATTTAAGTATAAGCTCCATTAGACTGGGAACATGTCTTATTCTTGATTATTTCCTGGCCCTAATAAAAATTTATGACCAACTCTATGGACAAACAAATGAATAAAAATTATATACACAAAAGTTAGCCATAGAATTCTGCATTTCCACGTGATTCTTAAAATTATGTCTGTGTCTAATACCCTGGACCAGCTACATAATTTGCTGGGCCCAATGCAAAATGAAAATGTGGGGCCCTTGTTAAAAAGTTATTAAGAATTCCAAGATGATGACAGCATAGCATTAAATCAAGCACAGGGCCTTTTAAAAAACTTTTTATTTGTTTTTAATTGAGGGATAATTGCTTTACAATTCAGTACTGGTTTCTTCCATACATCAACATGAATCAGCCATATGTATGTATATGCCCCCTCCCTCTTGGACCTCCCTCCCACCTCCCATCCCATCCCACCCCTCTAGGTTGTCACAGAGCACCAGTTTGAGCTCCCTGAGTCATACAGCAAATCCCCTCTGGCTATCTAGTTTACACATGTTGCTATGTGTTTCAATGCTCTCTCTCCATTCGTCCCACCCTCTTCTTCCTTGCTCTATGTCCCCAAGTCTAGTCTCTATTTCATCTCCATTGCTGCTGAAAATAGGTTCATCAGTAACATCTTTCCAGATTCTATGTATATGATATTTGTTTTTCTCTTTCTGACTTACTTCACTCTGTATAGTAGGCTCTAGATTCATCCATCTCTTTAGAACTGACTCAAATGCATTCCTTTTGGGGGCTGAGTAATATTCCATTGTATAAATGCACCACAGCTTCTTTATCCATTCATCTGTTGATGGGCATCTAGGTTGCTTCCATGTCTTAGCTATTGTGAATAGTGCTGCAATGAACACTGGGGTGCATGTGTCTTTTTCAATTATGGATTTCTCAGGGTATATGCCCAGTAGTGGGATTGTTGGGTTATATGGTAGTTTTATTCCTAATTTTTTACTGTCCTCCATAGTGGATGTATCAATTTACATTCCCACCAACAGT
The DNA here is from genome assembly GCF_042477335.2 of Ovis canadensis. Taxonomy (NCBI): domain Eukaryota; kingdom Metazoa; phylum Chordata; class Mammalia; order Artiodactyla; family Bovidae; genus Ovis; species Ovis canadensis. The sequence goes on from NC_091251.1 coordinate 82,809,956, forward strand.
GCAAGATGGTTCCCTTTTCTCCACACCCTCTCCAGCATTTATGGTTTGTAGATTTTTTGATGGTGGCTATTCCGATTAGTGTGAGGCGATATCTTATTGTAGTTTTGATTTGCATTTCTCTAATAATGGGTGAGGATCATAGAAAAAGCAAGGGAATTCCAGAAAAACATCTACGTCTGCTTCATTGAATATGTTAAAGCCTTTGACTGTGTGGATCACAACAAACTGTGGAAAATTCTTAAAGAGATGGGAATACCAGACCACCTTACCTGCCTCCTGAGAAACTTGTATGCAGGTCAAGAAGCAACAGAAGCAGACATGAAACAACAGACTGGTTCCAAATTGGGAAAGGAGTACTTCAAGTCTTGTATATTGTCACCCTGCTTATTTAACTTCTATGCAGAGTACATCATGAGAAACGCTGGGCTGGATGAAGCTCAAGCTGGAATCAGCATTGCTGGGAGAAATATCAACAACCTCAGATATGCAGATGACACCACCCTTATGGCAGAAAGTGAAGAGGAACTAAAGAGCCTGATGATGAAGGTGAAAGAGGAGAGGGAAAAAGCTGGCTTAAAACTCCACATTCAGAAAACTAAGATCATGGCATCTGGTCCCATCACTTCATGGCAAATAGAATGGGGATAAAATGGAAACGCTGACAGACTTTGTTTTCTTGGGTTCCAGAATCACTGTAGATGGTGACTGCAGCCACAAAATTGAAAGCCACTTGTCCTTTAGAAGAAAAGCTATGACAAACCCAGACAGCATATTAAAAAGCAGAAACAGCACTTTGCTGACAAAGGTCCATATAGTCGAAGCTATGGTTTTTCCAGTAGTCATGTACAGATGTGAGAGTTGGACCAAAGAGAAGGCTGAGTGCAGAAGAATTGATACTTTGGAACTGTGGTGCCGGAAAAGACTTTTGAGAGTCCCTTGGCACCAGTCTATGTCTGATGCAGGATACAGCATGCTTGGGGCTGGTGCATGGGGATGACCCACAGAGATGTTATGGGGAGGGAGGTGGGAGGGGGGGTTCATGTTTGGGAACGCATGTAAGAATTAAAGATTTTAAAATTAAAAAAATAAAAAACTAAAAAAAAAAAAGAGAGAGAGTCCCTTGGACAGCAAGAAGATCAAACCAGTCAGTCCTTCCGATGAATATTCAGGAAATCAATCCTGAATATTCATTGGGAGGACTGAAGCTGAAGCTCCGATACTTTGGCCACTTGAGAAGAGCCAACTCATTGAAAAAGAGCCTGATGCTGGGAAAGATTGAAGGCAGGAGAAGGGGATGACAGAGGATGAGATAGCTGGATGGCATCACCAACTCAATGGTCATGAGTTTGTGCAACCTCTGGGAGATAGTGAAGGACAGGGAAGCCTGGCATCCTGTAATCTATGCTGCTGCAAAGAGTCAGACATGACTGAACCACTGGAGAACAAAAACAATATGGCAAGTCTAGAAATCAGATTTGTCCCTCTTCCCAGGTTGTTTTTACAGCTGATTGTTGTTTGTTTGTTTAACAACTTTCTGAACTAGTTCTGTAAAGTCTAAATATATTATTTGTCATGTGTACTGAAGTCTCTGCTCAGCTAGCTTAGTAGTCAACTAATCATTGTACAGAAAGTTCCTTAAATGCCTGGGACTGGTAAGTTTTCCAGTGTTTGCTAAGGGTCTATAAGCATACTGGGGCACACTCAGTCAGGCAGTAAACAGCCCTGCCTTTGGTTTCACTGCCTGCTTTTGAGGAGATTCAAAGTTAGCAAGAGGTGACAGTTTAGGGCTTTCTTGGATCTTTCCTGAGCATGCAGTTACCCCTGGGCAGATGCATAATATGCAATTATGTATCTGGTTGGACGTCTAGAGTCTCAGGAGTATGTTGGCACTTTTCAAAGCCCCCTTTTGGACATTTCACTCCCAAACTGTTCCTTTTAATCTTTTTTGATTGGCCTAATGTTCATTCCAGCTCTTACCAACTGTTTCAGATTACCATGATGTTAAAAAATTGTTGTTGAGGGGAGGGCGGTGGGAGGGGGGTTCAGGATGGTGGGACACATGTACACCCATGACTGATTCATGTTGCTGTATGGCAAAAACCACCACAATATTGTAAAGTAATTAGCCTCCAATTAAAAGAAATATATTAATTTAAAAAGTTGTTGTTGATTATTTTTGACAAAATTCCCCAGAGAAAAAGCTGTTTGTGCTGAGCCAACTTTGAGTCAGATCAAATAAAGGCAACCGTGAGAATGAGGTCTTCTAAGGAAGCAACATGCAGGTCATTGATGACAATTCTCTGGGAACTGGGCTTTGAAGGAAGTCCAGCTCCATTCTGACCTCTGTCAGTGGTTGTCAGGCTGCTAATTTTTGCCATGATTGCATGGTTGTTGGTTTTCAAGGCTACCGTGGAGCTAGAGAGGAGAATATGGGAATACAGTGAGTTAAAACACCACAAAGCTCACAGTTCTTATCAAGATTCAATAATTTCTCTTGAGTAAATATTCCTAAGATCATTGGCAAGCCTTTAGTTTACTTTCAGAGTCCTAAGAAAATCAGAGTCCTGATTCTGACAGTTTACCCCAGTGTTCGCATTGCTTTCATAGAGGAGGAGATTTTCAGAGGTCCTTACTCCATTTTCAGTGGTGTCTTGTAGCACTTTCTAAAACCTAAGGTCATCATTTTAATCAATAGACTTAGTATCACTTCTGCCATATTCTCTGGTTAAGACTGTTACAAAAGCATTACTTATTTCCAGGAAAAACTCTTTATGGGGGAATGGTGGGGTTCTAAGGGAACATGGGACTAGAAATACTGTTTTGGTCATTTCAGGAAAATGCAATTTGCCACAGTCCATCCTCTAACCACAATAATTCACAGTTCTTCCCACATGCATAATTCCCTAACCCCTTCCCCAAGAATCCCTAAAATATTATACCATTAAGGCAGCAGCACCAGGTTCAAAGTTCAGAATTTCATGATCTAAATCAACTCTAGGAATGAATGATATTTCTTGTGTATTGTTCCTTGGGCACAGCTTCATGGGGACCTTTGATCCTTTGATCTAAAGACCTACACACAGTCAAGTTATCTACCCTGAACATATCTCAAATACAATGCTAAGATAATTGCCATAGATACTCCATTCAAAAAAGGAGAAATAAGAACAAAGTTGTCACTGGCCCATAGCAATACTAAAATCCGTTTGGGCACATGTTGCCAGTTCTTTCATTATGGTTTAGTCATTGTACCTAGAAATGATGCTCCACAGCTCTTTGCTTTATTTCCTAAGCTCTCAATTCCACTCTCTATTACTCTTGCTTTTTCATAACTAACTTGAATTTGCAGATAAGTAATTTTCTCAGCTTGCTTCTGGCCCATAGTCGTTTGGGCATGCAGAGTTCTCTCTTTTTCGCTTCCTCTGTCTCTTTTTTAACAAGCTCATAAAATTCCATTAAAACTTAGTGGATTTCTATGTATCAGTTTGTACTGGAATCCATTCCATTGAGCTAAGTCTCCCTACATTGGGCTCCCTGTATGCCTGCTGTGGAAAACACCCTTAAGCTTCTTGGACACTATTTTTTAATGGAGAGGATCTATGGGGCAGGCCATTAAGATTCTTAGAGGGACTCGTGATTATTGTAAATAGTCTCTGAGGCACCACATTAGATCTTCCTGAATTCTTAAAAAAAGGTTTCAAGGTACACTTTTGACTTCTTTTGTAGACAGTCTCTTTCTAAAAGAACCCTTGATTAGATTTCTTCCAAGAAACTACTTCTTACTTTGGCATCATTTGCTGTCTGGAGAGACTAGGAATGAAAAACAGTTTTGTCTTTTTTTAATCCAGCAAGTCCTGGCTCTTCCTTTACGTTACAGATCTTTCTTTAGTTTATCTCTCCTCCCACATTTTACTAAGGCACCTAGAAAAAGCCATGGGTCATAGCTATCATTCTGCCTGGAAATTTTCTTAGCTAGATAATCCAGTCAGTTAGGTAAATTCCCTCTGTTCTACTTCACTCCAGTCAACAGTGTTGCTAAATTTTTTGCCTTCACATGAAAAGAGTCTGTTTTCCTCTAACTTCCGATAACATTTTCATCGCTTTCTTTTAATCTTTATCAATAAGCTTCTTGAAGATCGCAAACTTCCACTAACAGTGTCTTCAAGACTCTTTAGACTTCAGCTCTCTTGATTGTCCTTTCACCTTTTGCCTGCCACTTGGTCTGAAAGCTGTCACCTTGTGTTCTGAGTTTTGTTACAATCCCACTCCACTCACAGGTACAAAAATATGTTCCAGTTATCTTTTGCTCTGTAAGAAATTTCCCTAATATGTAGTGACATAAAACAATAATTTGTTATGCTTATGGGTTCTATGGGTCAGGAATTTGGGCAGGATACAGTTGAGACGTATCTGGTCTATGTTGTCCAGGACATCAGCTGGAAGGCCTGAGGTCCTACTTTACCTGGAAGGCCTGATGTCCTACATCTGGTCTATGTAGGACATCTGGTCTATGTTTTCTGGTCTATGTTGTCTAGGACATCAGCTGGAAGGCCCAAAGGTTAGCAGTAACTTGATGACTAGGAAATTAGCTGAAGGCTTATTGATTCACACATCTGATGACTGATTCTCTTGATGTCAGCCTGCACTTAAGCCACAACTTACAATGACTTCAGATACCAACTACTCAAAGTTGAACAAACCTTAGAGGTTAAGGGCATAGTCTTCCATAAGACTATACTCACTTCAGATACCAGTCGTAAGCTTGGGGATCTCCAAGTCATCTTCACTTCTGACCAGCTGGCTACAAATTCATAGGTTCCCATTAACTCCTCCAGAATGGATAATTCACTTGTATGACTCACAGAGCTCAGGAAAGTGCTATACTTATGATTAAATTAAAGGATACAAATCAGAACCAGCCAAAGCGAGAGACACATAGGTGAGGCTTAGGAGAGTTCCAGATGTGAACTCTCCCTACAGAGTTAGGACATGTCACTCTGCCAGCACATCCATGTGTCAAAATATGCAGAGTATTGCCAACTGTGGAAGTTAACCCAAACTTCAGTGTCCAGAGTTTTTATTAGGTTACCATTACAGAGGCATGAGTAATTAAATCACTGGCCACGTGACTCAAGCTCCAGCTCCCATCCACTCCCCTTAGGTTGACGTTGCGTGTGTGTGCTTAATTGTTCAGTCGTGCCTGACTCTTTGTGACACCATGGACTGTAACCCACCAAGCTCCTCTGTCAGGCAAGAATCTTGGAGTTGGGTTGCCATGCCCTCATCCAGGGGATCTTCCCAACCCAGGGAAAGAACCGAGGTCTCCCGCATTGCAGGCAGATTCTTTACTGTCTGAGCCACCAGGGAAGCCCATAGGTCTTGGAGTTGGGTTGCCATGCCCTCATCCAGGGGATCTTCCCAACCCAGGGAAAGAATCGAGGTCTCCCACATTGCAGGCAGATTCTTTACTGTCTGAGCCACCAGGGAAGCCCATAGGTTAGCATGCTGCTGCTAAGTCGCTTCAGTCGTGTCCGACTCTGTGCGACCCCATAGACAGCAGCCCACCAGGCTCCCCAGTCCCTGGGATTCTCCAGGCAAGAACACTGCATAATATCACCCAATTCAAAACTCCAACCCCCTTATCACATGGTTGGTTTTTCTGAATGGGCAGCTTCCATTCTGAGTCATCTGATTTATTTAAACTATCTAAGAGCCGACCAATAGTCACTTCATTAGCATAAGATATCAAGGAACATGATGAATAACAAAAACTGTCCTATCACTTGGGAAATTCCAAGGTTTTAGAGACTGCTTCCTGGGAATGGGGAACAAAGGCCAAATTCTTTTTTACATAAGCCGTCAATTAGAACACCTACACATGGCCTCTCCAGGTTGCCTGGGCTCCTTTACAACATGGTCTTGTGGTTCTAAGTGTAAACACGCTGAAAAAGAGAGAACTAAGTAGAAACTGTATTGCTTTTTATGACCTAGCCTTGGAAGCAATGCAGTGTCACTTCAGTCACATGCTATTTGTTGGGGCAGGTGTAAAGACTCACCCAAGATCTCAATGGGAGAACAGTAAGACTTGGAAGAGGAGAAATAGAACTTTTTTCAAACAAATAAATATAACGGCCTTTTATGAAAAACAAGTCTGACATAACCATCGAGTCTAGAGTCCCCCTGAAAAGCAAAAGTGTTAGTCACTCAGTCGTGTCTGACTCTTTGCAACCCCATGGACTGTAGCCCACCAGGCTCTTCTGTCCATGGAATCCTCCAGGCAAGAATCTTGGAGGGAGCAGCCATTCCCTTTTCCAGGGTATCTTCCTGACCCAAGGACTGAACCTGGGTCTCCTGCATTGCGGGCAGATTCTTTGCTGTCTGAGCCACCAGGGAAGCCCATTAAATCCTCCTAGAGGTTTTCAAAATCTTTGACAAATTGGCCTCCTACTATTTTTCCTTTGAGATGTCTAATTGCTTTTTCACATTTTGCTTCCAGTTCAGGCAAGAGGGTCATTCCCATCTCAAGGATTCTGGACAAAGCTTTCTCCTCACTGAAAAGTATCCTCCCAGTGAAAATCTAACCCATCCTTCAAGGATGACCTTTATCATGACATTTGTGAACCAACTGACAGAAACCTCCATTAAACTAGCTTAACAGAACAGAGAATGTATTGCCTCAAGAAACTGAACTCCAGGAAAAGGAGCTGGCTTTGGGCATGCTCCAGGTCACTCCAGACTCTCCGCATCATTGCTTCTAGCAATCACAGAGAAATAGTGTCTTTCCTCTGTCTCCCAAACAATTCCTGAGATTTGCTCTACTGTTCCACCTCGGTCATATACACAAACTGGCACTAGATTCTGAGGTCAGAGGAAGGAGTTATACTGAGAAAGGAAGAGATTTTGTTGTTGTTGTTCAATGGCCAAGTAGCTTCTGACTCTTCGCAACCGCATGGACTGCAGCACACCAGGCTTCCTTGTCCTTCATTACCTCCAGGAGTTTGCCCAAATTCACATCCTTTGAGTCAGTAATGCCATCCAACCATCTCATCCTCTACCACCCTGAGATTCTGAGGTCAGAGGAAGGAATTATACTGAGAGGGGAGGAGATGGTCTTTCCTAAAGAAATGTGGATTACTGTTACCAGTCTGCGGAAACGGACATCCATTTGTAGAGTCACGGTTTTTTTCTTGCCAAAGTGCTGGAATGCTGAAGCTGGAAGGGACTGCAAAGATTATTTTGCTCCCCACCTTTATTTTACACATGTGGAAACTTGAAATTCAGAAAGATGGGATGACTTTCTTGAGTTGTACACAGTGAAATAGCATCAAAGTCAAGATTAAACCTTGTGTTCTGTCTTCGCAAGCCAGAGGTTCTTTGTATAACCTGATGTTTGAATAGACACCAACATTATATGCTAACTTTCAGTTTTGCATTATAAAAAAAAAATTGCAAAAAAAAAAAAATCCAGTCATATAGGGTTCAAACTGGAGAAGGCAATGGCAACCCACTCCAGTACTCTTGCCTGGAAAATCCCATGGATGGAGGAGCCTGGTAGGCTGCAGTCCATTCGGTGACAAAAAGTCGGACACAACAGAGTGACTTCACTTTCACTTTTCACTTTCATGCACTGGAGAAGGAAATGGCAACCCACTCCAGTGTTCTTGCCTGGAGAATCCCAGGGACGGTGGAGCCTGGTGGGCTGTCGTCTATGGGGTCACACAGAGTCGGACACGACTAAAGCGACTTAGCAGCAGCAGCAGGGTTCAAATTTGAGAATTTGGACAAGTGACTTAATTCCTCTAAGCCTCCATTTCTCATTTGTAAAATATAGTAAACACAGCTATCTTGAGGAGATATTGTCAGGATTATAGACATAAAGATTCTAGAAAACAAAGTGCTCAATAAATGGTAAATATTATTTGTATCTCTTGCCATATGTAACAGGATTTATCACATACTATGTTTTTATTCTGTACTTGGTGTTTGACTAACTTAATTCTTTTCATAGGTGGTGGGTTATGATTTACACAATAAATATATTTTATTGAGAAGGTCAGTGAAAGGTCTAGCCCTTAACCAGCTTCAAGCAAATATTAAATAACCAAGATGGATCTAACTAATCCAAATTAGATAGAATTACCACCTTGGGCTTTTAAATACCCTTTTGCAAACATTGCCTTTGGGAATCTAAGTGTAGACAGCAGAAAATTTATACGTTGTCAATTCCATGCATTTCTGTATTTTAGCTTTTGCTTTTGAATTCAGGCAGGACTGACATGTGATGAGTTTAGTGATGACAGTCTAAATAGTTTGACTGCCTTTAAGCCAGTGTTTATGGGTACATAACCCAGATATGATACACATGACTCACCAGGCCATATAAGTCACTGGTATTTTATATCAAGCCAAGATTTTTCTTTAGGCATCCCATGTTTCAAGTACTCACATTGTTCCCTTTAACCTTTCCATCCTTTTGTTGTGATTAACAACACAAAAGAGTTTTGTATGCCTTGCCTACTTGGATAAAGGTCAGTACTTTTACTGACCCCCAAGAGATGTACACCCAGTGCTTTAAAAGTACAGGGTCATGTATTTTATTAATTATTTATTTCAAGAGCTTATAATTGTCATAAAATGTAACTTGAACAACAAATTATTCCTAACACATATTTTTAATAGGATTGATATGTTGTATTTAAAAGGCTGGTGCATAGGAGGTTTGTCATACATTACAACAGTGATTATCTGCATCCCTTTCCATGTTCAATGGAATTTGATACATAGTAGGTTTTTAACCAGTACTTGGTTTGGAATGATGGATTATTCTTTTCAGTGGTGGGTGCTTATACCATTTAGTACCTAGGCTCAATTTGGCACTGTAGGCAAAATTATCTGGCACATCAATGCGGCAACTACAGATTCTACAAATGCAATATATGATATATGTAATGTACAATAGGTAATAACTATATATAATATGTAATAACTAATAATTTTTATTATGAAGTTATTTTTGGATATCTATTTGTTGTTGTTGTTCTTGTTTAGTCGCTACATTGTACGACCCCATGGACTGTATGTAGCCTGCCAGGCCTCTGTTCATGGGATTTCCCAGGCAAGCATACTGGAGTGGGTTGGCATTTCCTTCTCCAGGGAATCTTGACCAAGGGATTGAACACGTGTCTCCTGCATTGGCAGGTGGATTCTTTACTGCTAAGCCACCAGGGAAGCCCTGGATATCTATAATGTACTAGTCATAATATTAACCATAAAATTAGTCATGGTCCTTTCCCGAAGGCCTATTCTAGGTTTACTTGGAAAACTACTAATACATGACCATTAAGTTAAATGAAGAAAACCTAGTAGCCAATAAGAAGACTAAACATATGTATTTCTTTCACAGCTCCCTGAACAAGATCAAACCTGGGTATGGTTGTAGAAGGAGAATTCATCTTTGGTGTTATTGAGGAAAATCCCTTCTTAAATTTCTTTTATATTATCTCACCAATATGTTGTGTCAAGGCAAATTTCCTCTAAAATATTAAGACTTTACTCTGAGAAAGATGTAAAAACTTTCACATTAAGATGTAAATATCTGCCTTAAGTTACGGGACACCTAAATTATCATGCCCAATGGATAGCACAAGGTATAAATTAACCAGCAGAATTTTATTCTTCAGCTTTCAGGTGTGTTTTGGGAGAATGGTGAGTGGAGAGGGGGAGAGTACTGAGGTTCTTAGAGAATATTTTTGAGGACAGTAAGTATTCACCTGAATACTGAACCACTTAAAAGAGGGTCTATTTTACCTACTCTTAATGTGGCTTTTCCTACAAGGTACTCTTTGCTACATTTCACTGAACTTACCAAGTAAGGTTACTTATGAGTCATTTGTAAAAATATCTAAGTATAGTTCCCAGGGAACGAAAACATGAGCCCCAGTAACAAGAACTCTCTAAAAGACATTCCTACCACCAAAATGTAATCACTCTGGGCCACTTAAAGCTGAAAGCTAATTTCACTTCCTCTTTAAGGATTTATGAAACTGAGATGAAAGGATTTTTCTACTTCCATTTTTGCTTTTCTGAATCTCTTTTCCATACTGCGGCAAGAGCAAAACAAATTAGATCACATCACTCCCCTGCATAAAAACCACCAGTGGTTTTTCCATCACACTAAAATCAAAATCCTTACTGTGGCCTAAAGGCACCCTCTTACATAGCATCCCCTCCATGACCATGCCCCAGCCATCCCAGAGTTCTGTCTGGTCCTTGACATGCCAAGCTCACTTCCACCCCCAGAGCCTTTGCTTCTGTCTGGGACACGCTCCCCCTAGATTTTCACATGGTGGCTTTCTCCTGTCATTCAGGCCTGGCCAACTGCCACTTTCACTAAGAGGCTCTCTCTGATCAACTGGTCTACCATCCTGCTTGCCCACATCATACTCTTCTTTACCTCCCTCATGGTATTTATCCTTCTGCGATGACCTTGTTTGTTTTTTATTGACCGCAGGTAAGCTCCATGAAAATTGCCTTTCTTTTTCACCCCAATGTCCCTAGGATCGAGAATAATGCCTAGCATACTCCAAGTATTTTATTGATCAAATAAAATATATGACCTAAGTATATAATATAAAAATTAAAAATACTATAACACATAAAATACATAGGGTTTGGAGTCCTTTTGAAGCACTATAAGAAGAACAATCTAGGGCTTCTCTGGGGATCCAGTGTTAAGAATGCACCTTGCAATGCAGGAGAGATGAGTTAGATCTCTGTTTCGGAAGATCTCACATGCTGCAGACCAACTAAGCCCGTGCACCGCAACTACTGAGCCCATGCAAAACTTTAGGGTAAGTTATGTTGCCATGTAATATGCAACATAACTCCTCTCCCATCACACCAAGACATCTTCAGTTAGAACATCATTGTTGAAATTGTTCTGTTTTCCTGGATAAGAAAATTCAGTGGAAAGGACTTCAAGGAGAAGGCCCAGTCTGCTTCTGTAACATAAAATGCAGCCTTGTGGAATTAGAGGGTCCTAGGTCTGTAAACAATCACTTTTCTTAGCCATAGTTTCCTCTTTTATAAAATGGAAAAAAGGTATTTCCTTTGCAAAGTTATTGTGAGAATCAAATAACACTCATAAGGGGCCTTGTATGGAGTTTGGCACATTCTAGGCCAAGATCTGTATGCAGGTCAAGAGGCAACAGTTAGAACTGGAAAACTGACTGGTTTGAATTTGGGAAAGGAGTACATGAAGGCTATATATTGTCACTCTGCTTATTTAACTTATATGCAGAATACATCACATACAATGTCAGGCTGGATGAATCACAAGCTGGAATCAAGATTACCAGGAGAAATATCAACAACCTTATATATGCAGATGATACCACTCTAATGGCAGAAAGTGAAGAGGATTTAAAGATCCTCTTGATGAGGGTAAAAGAGAGTGAAAAAGCTGGCTTGAAACTCAACATTCAAAAAACTAAGATCATGGCATCCAGGCCCTTCATGGCAAATAGATGCCACTTTTTTTCCCCAAAAAAGTAGAAGCAGTTCAGACTTTATTTTCTTGGGTTCCAAAATCACTGATGAAGGTGACTGCAGCCATGAAATTAAAAGACACTTGCTCCTTGGAAGGAAAGCTATGGCAAACCTAGACAGTGTATTAAAAATCAGAGACATCACTTTGCCAACAAACGTTGGCAAAGCTATGGTTTTTCCAGTAGTCATGTACAGATGTGAGAGTTGTAGCGTAATGAAGGTTGAGCACCGAAGAATTAATATTTTTGAACTGTGGTGTTTGAGAACACTCTTCCTGAGAGTCCCATGGACTGCAGGGAGATCAAATCAGTCAGTCCTAAAGGAACTCAATCCTGGATATTCATTGAAAGGACTGATGTTGAAGCTGAAGCTCCAGTACTTTGGCTACCTGATGTGAAAAGCTGACTCTTTGGAAAAGACCCTGATGCTGGGAAAGATTGAAGGCAGAAGGAGAAGGGGATGACAGAGGATAAGATGGTTGGATGGCATCACCGACTCAGTATACATGAATTTGAGCAAATTCTGAGAGATAATGGAGGACCAAGGAGCCTGGGTGCTGCAGTCCATGCGGTCCCAAAGAACTGGACACAACTGAGTGACTGAACAACAATGAAACCAAATTTATTCCCCTGATACTGAGCTAAAATTGTCTTCTCTGTAATTCCCAAGCACTGGTTCTAGGACTGCTCTGCAGAACATGAAAGGATTATGTCATCTTTCAGGCAACCGAGCTCTAGTTTCCAAGATCCTTCAAGAAAAGAACATTCATATGAACATCTCTGTGTCCAGTTGCTCTCAAGCTTTAAATGACTTCATTTTTCAATTACTGCTTTTAGTACCCAACTTAATTCATGCTTAAGCAAGAATCAAGATAAACTTTAAAGGTGAACTGTAAGTAGTGAACAAATTCCTCAAATGTTTAGAGAATAAGTTTACAGCTGACCATGCAGTTTTTCTATAGGCTAAGGATTCAGTCTGGTTATTAGACAACCTTAGAGAACACTCACTGTGTGTTGGGGACATACCACCTCTTCTAGAGTATTTGGGTGCTTGTGATTTTAGCTACGACGCATGTGTGCTAAGTTGCCTCAGTCGTGTCCAACTCTTTGCAACCCCATGGACTGTAGCCTGCCAGGTTCCTCTGTCCATGGGATTCTCCAGGCAAGAATACTGGAGTGGGTTGCCATGCCCTCCTCCAAGGGATCTTCCCAACCCAGAGATCGAACCTGTGTCTCTTGCATCTCCTTCATTGACAGGCAGGTTCTTTACCACTAGCACCACGTGGGAAGCCCTTTAGCTACAAGCCACTGAGGAAACTCCAAATACAAAAAGAAAAGTGGCTTAAACAAGGAGGAAAATTAATATTCCCCTTAAGTGTAAGTTTATAGTATGCAACTACTATAATGGCTAAATGGCTCAACCAGGTAGTAGCATCCAGACTTTTGCCATCATTCCCCTTCTCCTCATCAGTTGGTACTTTGCAAGACAGCCCAGAGGTTTTCAGACTCACCTATAGAGATAACAACACACCTAGGCGTACTTTCTCTTGTGTGACTCTTTTTATTAGGGAGGAAAATCAGTCTGAGATCCATCCCCCCAAGACTTTTCCTCAGGTTCCATTGGTCAGAATTGCGTCACACATCCCTGCCTTAAGCCAGCGCTACCCAACACTTTTTACAGTGACAGAAATAAATAAAGCAATGTTTTTATGACAGAGAGCGTGCCTGAGTAGAATTGCTTTTAGCCAGATGGGACCATCTCAGGTTTCAGCAGCTGAGCCTCACTCAAATGTTCTGAAGGCTTAAGGAATCAATACCTTGTCACATCTGTAACCTATCTGAAATATAGCAGTGTGCGCTGACAGAGAGGCTGGGGTGCTGCCCTAGGCTGCAAGGGAGACTAAGAATGAATGCATCTATATACAAACTCTAGTGAGAGAAGGGTCTGCCAAGGAGGAGGAAGAAGGGTGTGGGGGGTCAAGAGCACCTCATCTGTTTTAAATATCACATTACATCCGGAGAGGAAGTATTCTGTGAAGAATGAAACCAAGGCTAATAGTGTAAGTGGCAAGCTTAAGGTCACCAAATCTATAAGTGGCCCCGCTGGCATAGTGCAGCAGACCCAGTGGTATGCTGGTAAATGTTTAACAACCAGCTCTCCCTTGTATCCTATAGACCGCCCAAATGTAGTTCAGACATCAGTCAGTTCAGTTTAGTTTCTCAGTTGTGTCTGACTCTTTGCAACTCCATGGACTGCAGCATGCCAGGCTTCCCTGTCCATTACCAACTCCTGGAGCTTGCTCAAACACAAGTCCATCAAGTAGGTGATGCCGTCCAACCATCTCATCCTCTGTAGTCCTCTTAATATTTTCATCTAAGATAAAAGTGACCCAATAAAGACATATATGGGAACTTATTCAGCAACAATAAGACTTCTTTGCTGAGTTGAATGTTCTTGTGCCATTTACCACCTAACAGCTCTAGCAACATGCTTTTTACATTTAATTTGCATTATTAACAGTTCCTCTGTCACTTTCTTCTATCTAGACCATCAACAAAATAATGTCAGTTCTTGATTTGTGGCATTTGCCAATTGCCATCATGTAAATGCTCCCTCCACGGCCAGTTTCAAGCTCCCAAAGTGAAGTCACTGAATGTGGCATTGGGAGGATATGTGCAGTAACACATCATAGAGTATTTCTACCATTCAGGCACAATACATGTAAGTACCTCAAGAGCAGAGATAATAGTAGCATGATTTAATAGTAGCAAGTATATATGTTTTAATATATATTATCTTTTTTCTTGAGATATGAAATAAGTTGATTTACAATGTGTTCATTTCATGTGTACAGCAAAGTAATTCAGTTATACCTACGTATAAACATACATATGTATATACATTTTTTCAGATTTTTTTTCATTCTAGATTATAAGACACTGAATATAGTTCTCTGTTCTATACAATAGGTCCTTGCTGGTTATCTATTTTTATATATAGTGGTGTGTGTATGTTTATCCCAAACTCCTAATTTATCCCTCTATCCCCTTCCCCGCCTTGGTAACCATAAGTTTGTTTTCTATATCTGCGAGTTTGTTTCAATACTATATATCATCATTGTTTAAAATATAATTGGAGGTTTATATAATTTTTAACAGTGGCTGTGTTTAACAAACTGGCGAAATTCCTAGAAATTTAACAGTCTGCTCTCAGGAGACAGTATAAACCCGTTTTGAACACCATCATTGACTCTAAGTCCCTGCTCTTTCTACCCCTGACTCTCCTGACTACTTTTATTACTACATGTAAAAGCTACGGTTGGTCTACAGAAAAGCAGGGACATCACTTTGCCAACAAAGGTCCGTCTAGTCAAGGCTATGGCTTTTCCAGTGGTCATGTATGGATGTGAGAGTTGGACTGTGAAGAAAGCTGAGCACCGAAGAATTGATGTTTTTGAACTGTGCTGTTGGAGAAGACTCTTGAGAGTCCCTTGGACTGCAAGGAGATCCAACCAGTCCATTCTAAAGGAGATCAGTCCTGGGTGTTCTTTGGAAGGAATGATGCTAAAGCTGAAACTCCAGTACTTTGGCCACCGCATGCGAAGAGTTGACTCATTGGAAAAGACTCTGATGCTGGGAGGGATTGGGGGCAGAAGGAGAAGGGAACGACAGAGGATGGGACGGCTGGATGGCATCACCGACTTGATGGACGGGAGTTTGAGTGAACTCTGGGAGTTGGTGATGGACAGGGAGGCCTGGCGTGCTACGATTCATGGGGTCGCAGAGTCGGACACGACTGAGCGACTGAACTGAACTGAACTGAACTGATAGGATACAAGGGACAACCTGAGTACCAGTCATGGCTTTTGATGACCTTGGGTAATTGCTAGCTAGCTCTCTGATCCTCAGTTTTCTCTTCTGTAGAGGATGAGAGCAGTTCTTGCCTTGCCCAAGGGTTATTTTGATGATAAAATTGGCTGGTCTAAGTGACAGGGCTTTGTAAACTGTAGAGTCAGATACAGAAAAAAATATATATATGACGGTCATTTCATCACTAGTTTTCAACCAGGCATCCATTGTTCAGTTCAGTTCAGTTGCTCAGTCATGTCCAACTCTTTGCAAACCCATAGACTGCAGCATGCCAGGCTTCCCTTTCCATCACCAACTCCTGGAGCTTGCTCAAACTCATTTCCATTGAGTCAGTGATGCCATCCAACTATCTCATCCTCTGTCATCCCCTTCTCCTCAGAAATATGTTGCAGCTTTCAAAAGTATGCTTTAGTGTGAGATCTTCTGTAATGCCCACAACAGACAGTAAACTCCTGGAAAAATTGTTCTCAAGAAGTTTAAATTTTTGTTAAGTCTTATTAAGAATAACTATCTAAACTGGGAGAAAAACATTTTTTTCTAAACTTTAGTTTACTCATAACTAGCGCCTGTTGGACAGTTTGAAGGGACCTCTTTATGGTATTGCAGAATGCTTCTTAATTTCAATAGCTGAATAAAAGTCCTTTGAGTTTTAATTTTGATTCTCAAAGCTGCTTTGCCTTTTGGGGCTAGATCAATTCAGCAAGTTATTTTGTATGAATTGTGCCCCTCTGCTCAATGTGGTTTCTTAGCTGTAAACTGGATTAAGTATCTCAAATATTTTCAAGTTATAATTCTAAACTTGAGCAACTTTATAAAATATTTGCCTGAGCATGCTGAACTTCTCTTTGGTCTGCAGACAACTATTCTCTCAAGCCCTTTCCCACATCAGGCCCTTGGTTTCTGGCAATCCTTCTGCCTGTAAAGCTCTTCCCTGGTTGATTACAAAGCTGACTTCTTATCCTTTAGCTCGAATGCTGCCTTCTTAGGAAGGTCTTCCCTGTATACTTCTTTCAAGTCCTCTCCCCAGTTTATTTCCTTACTTATTTCCTTCACAGCACTGATCACAACCTGTAATTTCCTTGTTCACTTGTTTACTTCTTTGTCCGTATCCCTCATTATAACATTAGCTGCTTGGGGCTGAGATTTTTGCTCATTGATGTCATAAACTACCCCTAGTATCCAGCACAGTGCCTGGCACATAATAGGCAGCTTTTGAACAGATGAACTTGTCTAACAAGGTCTACATCGATGATGTGGGGCTGGGGCCACCTACAGTCTCTTGAAGCAATATCCTACCCTAAAGATTAGCCAGGGCTTCACCTGTGACACTCCCAGTGGCTACCTTTCTCTAGGGTCCAGGAGTAGCCACAATGGCAGCTCCAACCTGCTGGCTCCTGTCTGCCCCACCCCAGTGGGGCCACCTCAGTGATGTCATACAGGACAAGATTCTCTAATCCTGTTCATTCTGTGACTGTCCTTTAAACAGCTGATTTTCATGACCTGCTATGGTCAGAGAGGATGGAGCAAGGAAGGTCAGGTGAGGGGGGTTTACCCCTCCCAACAAAATTAGTGTAGGGGCCTAGCAGCTCATATGTATTTCTTCAGGAGAAAGTGGGTAGCAGAAACTGTAATTTCTACTAGGCTCAGGAAAAGTGAGAAAAGAAAAATGAAAAAAAGAAGAGCAAAGGAGACAAGAAGAGAACAGAAGAAAGAGAGAATAAGAAGGAGAAAAGAGAGAAGAGGAGGACATAAGAAGAAGAGGATATCTGTGAGAAAAATACGTGCAACAGGTAGTGGAGGAGGAGGAGGAAGGATGTTGAGTATGTGTTCTGCTTGGCTTTGCGGCTCTTGGGTAGTGACTGGCCTCAGTGTGAACGGATGGATGATTCAGCTGAGGGGTTCACAGGTCTCACCTAAGGGGCTACTTACATCACTGAGATTATTTCGAGAAGCCCAAGCCAGGCTGTCTTAGGTGACTATCTTGGATGGATTCACAATAGTAATTTGGGTTTACAAAAAATGTAGACCTTAAGAAAAAATCTTGATTGTGGAGGAAAAGATGGGAGTACTGCTGACCAGGGTAAGCTTCCAATTCATCACTGCCTGTCCTCATCCCCAAGCCTCTCAGTTACTAGTCTAATGGCACACAGGTAAATCCAGGACTTGAAAACTAACCTTTCAGAAAACCTCCTTCCTCTTTGGTAACTGAAATACAAACAGATTTCTGAAGCAGAGTAGAACAGTTTTACAATATACCTGTAAAAATTACTGAAGTACAGTTATGGCAATATATTCTCACTGATGTTTTGCCAAAACTGACTATGAACATCCCAAATGTGTGTAGGAGGCCCAAGCAAAGCCTTGTAGTTGAAAAGAGAAGAAAATTTAACCTTCTTTTTTCAATGTCACTTTCCCCTCTTCTAGTAGTTTAATTGTTTGCCCTTAGCATAATATTTAGGGACTATTTAGTACAATATTTAGGGAATATAAAATGTAGTATAATGTTAATGATAAGGAAGAGGCTATTATATCAAGCACATTTAACATCAAGCACATCTAAACATTTATTTGGATAATATTAAGATATCTTTCTTCCAAATCTTAAACTGTTCATCTTACAACCTATGAGTTTCCTCATGAATACCTGCAATACCTGAATGTTCCTGCAAACTGTATTCAGAAATAAATAGTGGGAAGGTACAGCTTAATTGGCAGTCTATGGTACACTACAGACACCTTAAAAATTTCTTTATGCTCATACTTCCTATTTTTCTACCTCTTCCATTATAATTGACTCAGATTCTTCTATAAGTGTAGAACAGAGAGAAGAAAGATGTGGTAGCCTAAAGGAAGGAAGCAGAATGACAGGCAAGACCTTCAAGCTCTTTATAGTCCACTGGTGACCCAGGTTCTGTCTTATGAATAAGAAAATTTGTTTTCTAAGGGTGCTCCAAATACGGGCAGTCACATGGGCTTTTCCATTTTAGAATGGTAATGAGTCCACTAGCATGCTAATCATGCTGCTAGCCTGTAGATGTTAGCATGGATGTTAGCAATCCACGTCTGAAGCATTATGGATTCCAATTAGGTAGAATTTCAAAGATATTTGATCTAATTTCCTTCTTTTTTCTTTTAGTAAATGTGGGGAGAATTAATTAGGAAATATGTCCTCAGATAATACTGGGACCAAATATATAAGTGAACTTTATTTTTACTTTGTATACCTGGAAAGGATCCTATCTTCATCTTACTCTAAGAAATCCTAACCACAAAGATACTGGGTAGAATAACACTGAAGTTCCTTGAAGAAGTGGCCTGCCAGTGATCATTAGGTGATATTGTTTGATACTGTTATTAGGTCCCAGACCTGAAAGTGAAAGGAACAGAATCTTCCCAAAAATGTTGGGAAAACTCCAGATGGCTTTTACAGCTTTAAAAGCAGCTATGTGAAAGTCACTCAGTCATGTCTGACTCTCTGCAACCCCATGGACTTATACAGCCCATGGAATTCTCCAGGGCAGGATACTGGAGTGGGTAGCCTTTCCCTTCTCCAGGGGACCTTCCCAACCCAGTGATGGAACCCAGGTCTCCCATATTGCAGGCGGATTCTTTACCAGCTGAGCCACAACAGCAACCCACTCCAGTACTCTTGCCTAGAAGATCCCATGGACGGAGGAGATTGGTGCAGGCTACTGTCCATGGGGTCGCAAAGAGTTGGGCACGACTGAGCGATTTCACTTCACTTTATGTGAAAGTCGCTCAGTCGTGTCTGAGTCTTTGCGACTGTTAAGTCCATGGAATTCTTCAGGCCAGAATACTGGAGTGGGTATCCATTCCTTTCTCCAGGGGATCTTCCCAACTCAGGGATCGAACCAAGCTGAGCCACCAGGGAAGCCCAAGCTAAATGGCAGGGACAGAATAAATGGGTTGCTTTTGATCTAAGAGTTGGAGCAACAAAGCGGTTTTAGGAGATACAAACTAAGCATTTGTATTTTAGGAGATACAAAGTAGGATACAAGCTCCTGGGATAAAATAGAGAGGCCCCATCACAAATTTACCTTCTTATCCGCCAGAACACTATTTGGATAATATTTTCAGTTGTTCTTTTTAAAGTACCTGCCTCTAATAATGAAGTGTTTGGTTTTTCTTTGTATTTACCAGAGCATCTTTTTAAATCTCAGATCTCAAATCTATCTTTTTTTAAATCTCAAATCTTAAAAATTTTTAAAATCTCAGATCTTTAAACTTCTGTTCCTGCAAATGTGGTGTAGGTCAAATCTCTGAACAGGTTAAGTCTCTGACGAGAGAAAGGAAGGACGCCCCAGCCAATAGGAGACCCTGCTGGTGATGTACTGCGCCTCAGTTCTGATTCATTGGCCGCCTAGGGTTTGTCATTCTATCCCCCGCGTCTGCAAACAGCGTGGGTCCTCCGAGGTCTAGCTAGCTAAGCTGGATTTTGGTCACCTGAACGCTCAGTTTCAACTAGGTTTAGCAGATCTCCAACTCTTAATATTGGAGAAGGCAATGGCACCCCACTCCTGTACTCTTGCCTGGAAAATCCCATGGATGGAGGAGCCTGGTAGGCTGCAGTCCATGGGGTCGCCAAGAATCAGACACGACTGAGCGACTTCACTTTCACTTTTCACTTTCATGCATTGGAGGAGGAAATGGCAACCCACTCCAGTGTTCTTGCCTGGAGAATCCCAGGGACTGGGGAGCCTGGTGGGCTGCCGTCTATGGGGTAGCACAGAGTCGGACACGACTGAAGCGACTTAGCAAGCAGCAGCAGCAGCAACTCTTAATATAAGCAGCTGTTACGTTTTTATTGTCCTCTGGAATTTGAAAAATCTTTCTTTTCTTTAACCTCACTGGAGGTCGTTGGAAGTCCTCAGTGACAGAATCACGTGACTGTCTAACAAGTGCCAATAAACACAATGTGGAACCTCACGAGCTACAGGCTGGAAACCGGCCAGAATCTCAGAGCATGTGCCTCCTGTGTGTATCAGTTGCACTCGCATGTGGGTGGGTGGCAGTACGGTGTATGGGTAGTTGCCCTTCGAGATGCGAGGTGTGTAGCTGGGGTACCTGCGTGTGTCTCCAAGGGTCCCTGGGGCTAGGGTGGCTCTGGAGGTGTGGAGCCTTGGAGGAGGGGGTCTGGCGGCGGCCTGACACCGAGTTAACTTTTGAGCCGCAGCAGCCAGGCCTCGACCAGGCCGCGACCGTGCCCGAGAGAAGTCGAAAGCACGGGGTTGTCCTTCAGCTTCTGTGGACTGCGCCTAAGCAGGGAGCGGTTTGTGTATTTGCAGACAGATGGCAGCGCCGCGCCGGGAGGCCGGGATGCCACGCGGGAGCGTCTGAGTTCCCGTCGGCAGACTGCCAGGCTTGGAGGGCATCTCGATTCTTGGGGCTCCTAACAATCACACACTCCGTCCAACCCAACGCCGGGAGATGAAGGCCCCGGTTCCAGTTCCGATCCGGGATTCGCGATGCTCCCTCAAGCCTCGGTCTGAGGCCGGGGTAGCAAGCCGACTGCGGCGAAAGATACCGGGTAGGGCAGTGACGTCATCTGCGCCCGCCCCCTCCCCCCTCTCCCCTTCCCCCCTCCCCCCGTCCCCCGCTTGCCGGCCGGCGCTGCGGTTCCTGCCCAAAGACATCCGGGTCTCTCCAGCTGCTCCACCTCGCCGCAGCTGTAGCGAGGGCTGAGCCGACGGGGAGGGGTGGGGCGGGGCGGGGCAGTCGGAGGCGTGGGGGAGGGGCAGCACGGCGCCGTCGAGAGCGCGCCTGCGCGGGGACGCGCTCGAGGCGGCGGCGGCGGCGGTGGTGGCGGCTCTAGGGGCGGGAGCGCGCGCGGGAGGGAGGGAGCTGTGGTCTCGGCGCCCGCCCGCCTTGCAGCTTCGGGTGCTCCGGCGGCTGCAGCTCGGGAACCGGTGGTTGGGGAGGGGGGGTGGGGGGCGCCAGGCAGGTGGGGCGCGAAAGCTATGACTCTTCGGCTCTTCCTCCTCCCGGACCCGCTCTCCGCCTCCCGCTCCAACGCCCGGATGATCTGAGCCGCGAGGGCGCCGAGAGCCGGGGGCCCGGACGCAGCCCGGCTCCTCCCCTCCTCCGCCCCCTCCCCGGCCTGACCTGGCCGGCCGCCGCCGCGGTGACCCCCCTCCCGCCCCCTCCCCGGCCGCCGTCGCCGCCGCCGCCGCCGCCTCGGCGGACCAGGGACTTGCCCGTCCGCGGCTGCTCCGGGTAAGCGCGACGCTCGGGCCGACGGCGGGCGGGAGGGCGGGCGGCGTGGGCCTGCGCGGCGGTGGCCAGGCCTGGGGCCTGGGGCCTGTAAACAAGCCGGGCGTCTGCCCGGGCGCTCCCGGGAGGAGACGCGACAACTCCACCCCCTGGCCCGGCCTCCTCCCCGGAGCCCGGCGGCGGGCGGCGAGGGGTTAACGCTCCTCGAGGGCGGCGGCGGGGAGGCGGGGGCGGGGTGTTGGTGGCGGCTGCCGGGGGAGGGTCGCGACCCTCCGGCCGCCCAGGCCCGGCTCGATGTTAGTAGCGGGCGACGCGGACGAGGCCCGCGGCCCGGCCTGTCCCGAGAGCAGCCGGCGGAACTTTTCCCGAGCGGGGAGGGGGCGTCCGGCGCCCCCACCCTCCTGGGCTCCAACCCTTGGAGCGAGGCCGAGAGATAGAAGCGGGGGGAGGCTTCCTTCGGACCGGACTTGGCCTCGAAACACTAAATTTGGGGGAATTTGCTTCAGGTTTTTATGGAGACCGTGCTGAGAGTGAGGTTCCTTCAGAACTCAAGTCAGTGATGCCTCCAGTTCATTCATTATTTAGGCATCGAACAAATCCATTGAAGTAAATCGAACTGATTCCTCTTTTTAACCGTATAAAAGTTCCTGATGCTAGAATTTATTGAGGTGTGGTTCTGCTTTGCTTGTACATGTTAAGTATTTTCTTGAAGGACAGCTGGCTGTGGAGAGCCTCTGCCAACCGCAGTTTTAGATATGTTTTGAAAATCTCATCACCTGAGTTCCCCGCCGCCCCCTCCCAGAGTACCAAGTACCGCGATTCTTAAAAATCCACAAAGGTCATACTTCAGCTGTGCAAGCCAAGAAGTCTATTGGCCCCCCGCCCCCAACTCCCAACTCTAAATTTTCTACTGATTGGAGTAATAAGCCGAATGCATCTTAAGAAGTGACTGGAAGGGTATGGGAGATGTAAAAACCTATGGGAGGTGGTTTTTGTTTTCCCGGAGTAGATGATTTTGACATTACTAAAGGAAATTAGAAATTTTAAAAAGTTGTTCCTAGGAAAAGGTTTAATCTTTTCAAACTTGGACGTTGGGGTTTTAAACACAACCACTTTTTAGGTGCAAAGAACTCTGAACAGAGTCAGAGATTTTTAGCAGTGCTCTTCTGAGCCTTAGCAGTTCCAGAACTCTCAGTTCAGCAGGGATTGCTCCCTACCTGCTCTTTAACTCGAACAATTTCACTTTAATGTTTTTATCTTTTTACATATTGGGCCTTTTCCAAAGTCAGTGGTTCTGTAACTCTTTAGAGAGTAGGAAACTGAGTAGGGCAATCGTGACCCACCCCGCTCCCTGTTTTGTAAGTGTATTTTGTTTCTTTTGATTTTATTGATTGATTTTGTTTCTTTTGACAATTTGAAGCACAAAGTAACATTTCTTGTTTGATGTTTAGGTCTGTTCTTATGTGTAACTCACATGTATCTGTTTAAACTTTCAATCATAAAGTGATTACTTTTAACCTGCAAGGTACAGCTATACTACATTTTGGAAACTAATGAACTGCACATAGAACATTTTTGATTAGATATCACTAGATATTTTTCACATCAGTGAAGTAATTATTTTATGGAAGAGGTATATTAAGACTGGTAAACTTTGGCTAGGTACCTCAGTATATATTTGAGAAATAAGATGGTCGAATGCTTGAGTCATCAGAATTTCTTTTTATGTGATGTGATGTGTGTGTTAACATATAAAGGTGGTTTATATTTTAGTTTGAAGAACAAAATTGATGCCTATAAGTACAGTATAAACTGTTGAAAGCAACACTGCACTAGGAGTCAAGAATTGTTTGGTCGTGGTTGTGTTCCAAACATCAGCAAAGCCAAAGGGGTAGATTATCAAATGTTTCTTATTCTCAACATTGTGTGTTTAATAGGCTTTGACTCAATAGCTGTTATGTGCCAGGCACTTAGATGTTTCAGCATTCTGGCCCTGATTTTCTTTCAGGGTTGTGTCTTTCTTGAAAGAATTTTAAGTCAGTGGTTGTTATTTAGGAAAGATATTCCTATGGGTAGCCTTTACTGATTTTTCTGTTGGGAGTGAGAAGTCTAGAAAAGCTCTTGGGAGGAAGGCAGATGGAGATTCCGCAAGAGACAAAGGGTGATTGAGCCTACAGGTTTGAACAAGCACAGGACCCTTGGTAATTTGATGTGAAGGGCATTTTAAGAACACATTGTGCAGGTTTTCCTGTCAGTTCAAGCTGGGTCTTGCTTATCTTGACTCGTTAATAAACCTTCATTTGAAAATTTGTTCTCTAATATGCAGTTTTTTCAAAGAAATTTATAGTACACTGTATTGTCACATGGTAAATATTGCTAAGCAGTTAGTAAAAAAAAACCTACAGTCTTTGAATTTCTTCACATAACACTTAGACTTTATTAGAATGGCTGATAGCATGTGTAGCTGATTCTGGTTTAACTGCAAATGCTTATTTGTTTGAAAATTTAAAACTAAAGACTGACATATGTCCATAGGGAGCTTGTTATCCCTGAAATGCTCATGCCTGAGTGCTAGATTAATCTCTTAAGATGTGAGTTGATGATCATGTAGTTACAATTAAATAACTAATTGTAAGGTGATATTTTGATGATCCCCTGAATGACACTTGGGCACCTGACTCTGAGTGATACTCTTGATTACTTTCCATCCTTACCCACGCAGAGGAAGGAGGCATCCCTTTAAGAAAATCTGTGCAAGTGAAGTCCTGTAAGAGTCAAATAGAAGATAAAACAAGGTGTGGCCCTGTGAAATAAATGGACCTTAGGGTAAGGAAAAGGTATTGTGAAGCAACTAGGTAAAAGTTTGTGCCTTCCTGTACCTTGGTTAGTAACTTTATTCCAGAATATGTTCTGTCTTCCATCTCATATGTTGGTGACAAACTTTTAAAGATTGAGTTGCTTCATTTTCTATTTCATTGTTAGCGAGGAAATTTTCTGACTTGGGATTATTAACTAGTGTTATATGAAAGTAATTTGGGTTAAACTGTATCAGAAGGAGAAGGGGACGATAGAGGATGAGATGGTTGGATGGCATCAGTGACTCAATGGACATGAGTTTGAGCAAGCTCCAGGAGTTGGTGACAGACAGGGTAGCCTGGTGTGCTGCAGTCCATGGGGTTGCAAACAGTTGGACATGACTTAGCAGCTGAACTGAACTGAATATCAAAATCAAAAGTTTGATTACCTATATTCTTTCTTTTGTTCTTTCCAATGCCTAATTTGTTCTTATGCACAATAAGAACAATAATTTTATATTTTAGTATGAATCTCTAGAATATATTTCTTGCTGATTTTGACTTTTGGATGTCCTAGCTATCTGTGTATCTTTACCTAACTTTTCTTTTGCTGAGGTAGGTAGAAGGAGCTAGAGAAAGTAATTAAGAGAGGTGAGCTTCTGTATACCTTTATCTAAAATGTGATAAGAGTTTTTAGAATTTTTGTAGAAAACTGAGGGAAAGATAATGAATGTTAATGTGTGTTCATGGATTGTTTATAATATATGTGTGTTTATAATATAAATTAAGAGATGTTTTAAACATTCGTTGAGTAAATGTGATAAGGGAGTTTCAGTTTTTATATTTCTTAATATGTTTATCTGGACTCCATTTTCTTAGTTTATGTAGTATTCATATTTAGGATATGGATTGAAAGTCACTAGACTTTTTTCATGGCTGATCTGATTTGAATTAAAATCCTATGAAACCAAACTACTTCTAGATACATAGGAAAGGAATAATAAAATCTGTAATTTATTGACCATTTATTTGCGTGAGGCTTTAATTTTCACCACAACCGTCTAAAGCATATGATGTTATCTCTGTGTTGCAGATGAAGAAATGTAGGATTAGAGAGTGTAAGTAATGTGCCAGAATCAGATCTGTAAATACAAAACTCCTGAGCAGGCTTTTCCCAGTTAGGTTAGCCTTGTTCTTCCTAGGAATCAAAATTTGAAAAGCTGAATGTTATGCTTCTGATACAGATTCCTAGAATTAAAAGGGACCTTACAAATTTATGTAGTATAAGTCTTCCAGTGCAAGAGTCCCTTTTAAAACATTCCATAGAAATTTAAGAAGTTAAGATCATCTTCTCAAGTTTCAAAAGTCAACAGAGATAAACAATTTTATGTGTTCAACTATCATTGTTCAGACTAAGAAATGGAATCAATATTAATTGTCAAATAGTTGATACCTGTAATGAAGGACTTGGGGAAATGTTTGAGTGTATACAGTCAGTGGACCTATATTGAAGGCTCCAGAGAACATGGTGAAACTTACTAGTGGGGTGATCTTCAGCAAGCTACTTAATTTTTCTAAGCCTCAGTTTTCTTCATCTGTCAAAGTCAAATGGAAAACCTTTCTCATTAGGCAATCTTTGTTTCACTGCGCTGAGTCTTCATTGTTGTCCTCTGGCACTCTGTAGTTGTGGTGAGCGGGGGCTACTCTCTTTTCTGTGCTCCAGCTTCTCTTTGTGGTGGCTTCGGTGTTGCTGAGCGTGGGCTTTAGGCACATGGGCTTCAGTAATTGCAGTGCATGGCGACTCAGTAGTTGTGGCGCACGACTTAGTAGTGTGTCTGCAGCACGTGTGATCTTCCCAGACCAGGAACTGAATCCATGTCGCCTGCATTGTCAGGAAGATTCTTAACCACTGGACTACCAGGGAAGCTCTGTCATTAGGTAATCTCGAAGATTAAATGAGATGATCATGTAAAGCACATGACACGTTTTCTACTGTGAAGAAATAAATGGTAGCTGCTATTATTGAGTATATGAAATCTAGAGATTCTTAGGGGAATAGAAACAGTATGAGTGGGTGTACGTATGAGGGAGTGGGAGTATGAGAGGGTGGTCTTTGAGCATAGCTTTAGCAGTGAGCCTGGAAGACAAACTAGGAGACTGAGTGGAGGCTTTAGAAGAGATTGTAAAGGTTGTGGGCGTATAGACCTTGTATATGAGTACACTAAAAATTAAGAGGCAATAGAAAAGAAAGTTGCGCATGAGTAGATTTATTTGACTATATGAAGCTGGAGATAAATTAGGTTAATGATTAGGTGGGAGTTGATGGTTAAATAGAGAATAAAGAATAAGTAATAAAGCAAAGGTGAATGTTCAGACAAGAATAATCAGTAAATGAAGGAGGACATGGGTTGGAGTTTTAAAAAGGAGACAGTTCATGATTAGAAATGGGCAAGAGGATTGTTACTACAGAAAAGATGCAAAAGAGAGTAGGAGACATGAGAGAAATTCTTCTAAGTAACTCAGTTCTTCTTATGAAACAAAAGAAATAGTCTTCATAAAAGGCACTTAGGCTTTGTATGTGGGTCCTGGGTTATATAGGATTGAAAAATTGTATTGGAACAGCTCAGGTCTTACTAATTCATACCCAAACCATGTTTAATACTCTAAAACTTGTCTTTCCTATTAGCATCTTATACTACATCTCTCTTCTCCATTCATTAAAACATCATGAAATTCTTCCTAAAATACTATTTTCATCACATTATTTCTCTGCTCAATATATTTAGTAACTTCCTTTTGCCTCTAGAATTAAGTTTAGACTTCTTGGTTTGGCTTTGACACTTCCCATAGTTGGACCTCAGGACTGATCTATTTCAACCAAACTGGTACCCTTGCCATCTCTGGACCACACCCTGTACTTTTTCCCTCTCAGTGGATCTTTGCTCATGCTAATTGATAGTTCAGAATTCTTACCCCTCCTTCACCAGCTTTTGTTTTCTTCTTTATCAAAGCTTGTTTCTAGTTTTTTCTCCCCCACAAAATGTTTCATTTCTCCTCTCTTTGTACTTCCATAGTATCATCTATTATTTGTGCAGCTTTAATCATATACTTTACTGTGAAGTATTTGTGTTTTAATTATAACTTTGTGCTCAATTTAATTATAAAATTCAGAAGGGGAAAATACAGTATCTTTACTGTATCCAAAGCCTGGCACAGGGCCTGTGGATAGTGGACATTCAGGTATTTATTATTAGGCAAAATCTACCTGGAGGTAGGTGTGATTGCTGTAGCAGAAGAAAAAGAAATTAAAGGCTTTCTGGTGGCAGATATTTCTGACTCTCTTCTCACTCTCTTTTTAAATATTATTTTGGTTGAACTTGTATTTTTTTTTTTTTCCTGCCACATTACTTGGCTTTCAGGATATTAGTTCCCCAGCCAGGGATTAAACCTGGGCCCTGGCAGTGAAAAAGATGAGTTGTAACCACTGGACCACCAGGGAACGCCCCGAAACCTACATTTTTAAGTGCATGAAGATTGTGCAAATCTGAACAGTGTCAGAGTTGTTATGTTGGTGTAGAAAATTATGTTGATTCTAAATCTAAGGATTTCATCTTACCTTCCTGTGTTTTGGCTTTGAGGTTTAAATAGGACTCAGCCATCCCATTCATCCCTTTCCAGAGTTATATTTGAAATTATTATAACCAGGCAATCTTTTAAACAGAAAGGAATTGTGGAATCACAGTAACGAGACAATGTTATCAGTTTAAAAAGGGAGATAGGAACTTCTTGGTGGTCCAGTAGTTAAGACTCCTACTACCAGTGCAGGAGACATGGGTTCAGGAAGATCCCGCATGCTGCCAGGCAACTAAGCTCATGTGCCACGGTTACTGAGCCCAAGCAGTAGAGCCCATGGGCTGCAACTACTGAGCTCACGTGCTGCAGCTGCTGAGCCTGAACGCCCAGAGCTTGTGCTTCGTGACAAGCCACTGCAGTGAACGAAGCCCGCACAGTGCAGAAAGGAACTAGGAAAAGCCCGTGGGCAGCAACGAAGACCCAGTGCTGCAAAAATGCTTTTAATTAAATAAAATATTTTTTAAATAAGTAAAAAAGGAAATAACTATCAACTTTTACTTTGACTTTTAACTTTTATACAAATGACTAATATATGAATAGTCTGTGTTCATATAAATCTCTAAGCTAATCTTAAGCTTTATCAAATTGTTAACTGTTTCTAGAATTTAGAAAATAGACAGTAAACTTTTCTTTATTGAATTTTTTGAGTGGGTAATTTTATATAAGGAGTCTGTGATTGCTTAGATCCATTTATTGGAGCATGATACTAATGAGACCAGAATCACAAATTTGATTCTTTGTATGCCTCTTAACTTTTTCTGGCCTTGACATTAGCTTGTAACAATGAGAGCTAACATTACTGACCACTTATATGCCAGTTATTATCATAGACATTTTGAAGTACTAGCTCATTAAATCTTTTATAACTGTCTATATGAGATAGATAGTGTACTATTACTACTTGTATCAACAGATGAGGAAGTTAAGACAGAGGTTAATTTTCACAGCTAATAACAGAAGCCAAATACATTTCCTTGGACTTTTCAAGTAATTATGTATGTGTGTCACTGCAGTTTCATTTGGAGAAGGAAACGGCAACCTACTCCAGTATTCTGGCCTGGAGAATCCCATGGACGGAGGAGCCTGGTGGGCTACATACAGTCCATGGGGTCGCAAAGAGTCGTGCTACTGGTGAAAATAACTAGGCAATTGTGATGGGTGAGAAATCTTTGTATATGAAGGTTGTGACTACAGTTCCTTTGTACCTAGAGAGTAAATCTTGTGATTGAGTTGCAATCTGGAGTGTAAGTATAAACTAGAGTTGAAAACTACAGTATCACATGTCATGTCAGCTCCCTTTAGAACTTTTCATCAAAAACAACCATTAAATTTTTTATATAAAAAGCACTTATAAGTTAAAGCTATAATACAACTAGTACTACAGGTCATACATAATTTTGTCTTATGGCTTATTTAATTCATGTTCACTTCTGTGACACCCACTGACATAAATTATTTCATCAGCCATTTCAAATTAAATTCTTAGTTTAAGAAGATAGTCTTAAACACAAGGTCTCATAGTAGAGATTATACTATAAATAGAACATTTCATAAGAAGGTTTATTAAAGGTAAATTCCTTGAAAACAGGGATCAGGTTTCATTTGTTTTAAATATGTGCTCAATATATGATTATTTATTCTTTGTAGTCTCCCTGCTCATTTTCTGATGAACATGTGTGTGCGTGCTAAGTCGCTGCAGTCGTGTCTTTGCGACCCTGTGAACTGTAGCCTGCCAGGCTGCTCTGTCCATGGGATTCTCCAGGCAAGAATACTGGAGTGAGTTGCCATGCCTACCCACAGGACAAAGAAAATTGAATATGAGCCAGAAATATAGCAGACTATGAGACAGTATAGGTCACAGATAATCCAGTTTAAATTTAGGCTGGTGCTTTGTGTTCATCTGTGATAATACTCTTGTCAGGCAGGGATATAGATAAATAGGTTTTTTGTTTGTTTTGCTTTGAGTCATGCTGTATGTGGCTTAATTATTTTATTTTAAAATATGCTATTTAGGAACTGTTGTACTGCCTCTGAGAATAAGACCATAGTTCATTACCAACTTTGAATGTCTTGGCTTCTTAGCATTGCTCCTTGTCTTTAATTATGAGTGGTAGAAAATTGTGTCATATTTGGCATGTCTATTTGAGATGCAGGTTTCCCAGGTAGCTCAGTAGTGAAGAATCCACCTGCCAAGCAGGAAATGTGGGTTCAGTCCCTGGGTCAGGAAGATCCCCTAGAGAAGGAAATGGCAACCCACTCTGGTATTCTTGCCAGGGAAGTTGCATGGACAGAGGAGCCTGGCAGGCTACAGTCCATGGGGTCACAAAAGAGTCAGACATGACTTAGTGACTCAACGACAACAGCTATTTGAGATGCAGCTTGCTTATTTTGTTAACAAAATTTAGTAATGAAAATACTAACAATGAGACTAAGCATGGAGTGGCTATGTATATATGTTTTTGTGTGTTTTGTTTTACAAACAGAATTGCAAAACTTAACCAGACTGTTGGAAAATGTTTTTGCAGTATTCTGTCATGCTTCAGAATATAAATAGATAGTAAACAGAATTTTCACTTTTCATAAAGCAGTATTGTTATCTTTGCCAAGAGTCTTTAAGGCTGTTTTGGACATCAAGGGGCAGATCTTAGAAGTGGCAGCTTTTGTTTTGTGGTCAACCCATAATTTAATTCTGTTACTCCATATCTGTCATCTTCACTTTCTCTGTCTGTATAAATACTTCCTGATACTGTTAGCAAGTACTTTAACAGCCAGTCAGCCATCTAGAGTGATCTTGTACTGGTGTACTACAGTCAATAAGGATCTCTTTAAATGCAAATGGGATTGTTCATTTTATACTGTAAAACTCCCAGACTAAATTCAAGATATTTTTGTCTGAAATCACACTTGGCTCCCAGAAATTAATCCTTTGAGTTTAAATTTCCTTATACTTTGCTTCTCACATAGAAAAGTCTTTTTTAAAAATGTACCCATTCATGAATGTTGAATGAGCAAATGAATAATAACCCAGGGAAAGAAAATGTATAGGCTGTAGCTTCTAGTCAAAACTACATCTTTTCTCTTATCTCCTTCAGCATATCTCATGTGGCATTTTTAGTAATGAATGTGTATCTAATGATGTTGAGAAACCTTTAAAAGTCATTAGTGAAGTGAAGTCGCTCAGTCGTGTCTGACTCTTTGCGACCCCATGGACTGTAGCCTACCAAGCTCCTCTGTCCATGGGATTTTCCAGGCAATAGTACTGGAGTGGATTGCCATTTCCTTCTCCAGGGGATCTTCCCGACCCAGGGATCGAACCCGGGTCTCTCGCATTGTAGAGAGACGCTTTACCGTCTGAGCCACCAGGGAAGTCAGTGAACAGTAACCTGAAATCAAGTTTCTGACTGGTAAATTAGAACTATGTATTCTGTAGAATAACAGTGGAAATGGTAGGATACAATTTGTTTGTCGGTCTCCTTCTATGAGAACACCTTTTCCTTGGTAGGAAGCAGTTCCTAGTGCTGTTGACAAGGGAGAAGTCATGATGATGATGTCATATATTAATCAGATGTCACTATGTAATGCTAAATATTGATACCTATGAACAAAAGAGACATGTTTCCTTTGAAAAAGTAATGAACTGGTTGAGGAAGTCAGCTATTGTGTTTTCTGGGCCAGTGTGTGAATCTTCAAATATGCAAGGATTAAAAAACAGCAAACTGGAAATTGAATCCACTTCTGAATATATAGACAAGTTATCCAGAACTGAGAAATTTGAAATGGTTAACAGATGAGGCAAATTGAGATTGTGAATACCAGAACAGTCTTAGGAAACTTTAAAAACTAAATAGCTCTATGCCATCTAAATCATTTAATATTTTGCCTATACTATAATGTTTAGTAGAAATAGCTCAGTATCTAATTTTATAGTCACTAAATCCTCTAAGTCACGAAGATTAAATTAAGCTTAGGTATTCTTCAGGCAGTTGTGTACTTCTAAAGTTTACTTTAAAAAATTGTGTAGTAATTTCTACATAGCTTTGTAGAAGTTTAAGAAGAGTACCTTATAGAGAGTGTGATTCACATCATAGCATGTCTAGAAGATGGTGATACATTAAAAAATCACGAAACATGAAGGAAGCATCAAAAGTGGCAAGCTCTGTCTCACACTTTGTGAAATTGAAACTGCTGCTAATATCTGTGTAAACTGACTGTAGTTTGGGTGCTAAATGACTTGTGTCATGAGTTTTATGGAAATACTATTTAGCATAAGAGCTTTATCTGACTTATTTTCATTGGTTTGATTAGTCAACTTTGATTTGCTTTTTGAAATTTAATTTTTAAGATTTTAATTTGGACTTTTAAATTAGGGTATATTTAACTCAACAATATTTTGTATTAGAATTCATTTGGGTGAAATTTAGTTTGTTGACAGAGGTTAAGTCATTATTTAGTTGAAAGAGTGAAGTAAATATTGAAGCTGTAAGATGAAGAGATACTGAACAGCTGAGAAACTTTCAGATAACTTTTTTAATCTGAAAAAAAATTTAATATAGTCTTTTTCATGTTGCTACAAATAATGTCATCGTTTAAAACCTTTTTATACAAAATAAAATATACAGAAAGTCATATAAAATCATAGTAATTCTTTTTAATTTTTTTATAATTATATTTTTCTCTTTAATTTTTAAAATTTATTTTAATTGGAGGCTAATTACTTTACAATAGTGTAGTTGCTTTACAATGCTATGTTTAGTTTCTGCTGTACAGCAAAGTGAATCAGCTATATGTATGCATATCTCCCCTCTTTCTTGGATTTCCTTTCCACTTATCACCACAGAGCACCGTGCTATACAGTAGGCTCTCATTAGTTACCTGTCTTATACACAGTAGTGTATGTATGTCAGGCCCAATCTCCCACCCTGCTATGTCTTTATCCATTCCTCTGTTGAGAGATTTTTAGGTTGCTTCTATGTCTTGGCTATTGTAAATAGTGCTGCAGTGAACACTGGTGTGCACATAACTTTCTGAATTACGGTTTGCTTTCTGTATATGCCCAGGAGTGGGATTGCGAGGTCATATGGTGGTTCTAGTTTTAGTTTTAGAGAAACCTCCATTCTGTTCTCCATAGCGGTTGTACCAATTTACATTCCTACCAGCTGTGTAGGAGTTTCCTTTCTCTCCACACCCTCTCCAGTGTTTATTGTTTGTGGACTTTTTAATGATGACCATTCTGACCAGTGTGAAGTGATACCTCATTTGTTGTTTTGATTTGTTTTGCTCTGATATTTAGTGAAGAGGAGAAGGAGAAGTGGGAATCAGAGGATGAGATGACTGGATGGCATCACTGATGAAAATGGACATGAACTTGGGCAAACTTCAGGAGATGGTGAGGGACAGGGAGGCCTGATGCGCTGCAGTCCTTGGGGTCACAAAGAGTTGGACATGACTGGGCAACTAAACAACGATAGTTAGTGATGTTGAGCATCTTTTCATGTGTTTGTGGGCCATCTGTGTGTCATCTGTGGAGAAATGTATATACAGATCTTCCACCCAGTTTTTTGGACTGTTTGCTTTTTTGATATTGAGCTACATGAGCTGTTTGTATATTCTGGAGATTAATCTTTTGTCGGTTGCTTCATTTGCAAATATTTTATCCCATTCTGAGGGTTGTCTTTTCATCTTGTTTATGATCCTTTTTGCTGTCCAAAAGCATTTGTTTAATTAGGTCCCATTTGTTTATTTTTGTATTTTCATTACTCTAGGAGGTGAGTCAAAAAAGATCTGGCTGTGATTATGTCAAAGTGTTCTATGTTTTCCTCTAAGAGTTTTATAGTTTATAGCCTTACATTTGGTCTTTCATTCGTTTTGAATTTATTTTTGTATATGGTGATAAGGAATGTTCTAATTTCATTCTTTTATATGTATCTGTCCAATTTTCCTGGGTGACTGAACAACAACAGTGCTTAGTGATGTTGGCCATCTATATGTCTTCTTTGGACAAATACCTATTTAGGTTTTCCACCTATTTTTTTAATTCAGTTTTTTCTTTTTAATTGAGCTGCATGAGCTGTTTATATGTTTTGGGGATTAATCTTTTGTCAGTTGCTTCATTTATTGAAGAGATTGTCTTTTCTTCAATGTATATTCTTGCCTCCTTTGCATAGATTGGGTGACCATATGCATGTGGGTTTATCTCTGGGCTTTCTACCCTGTTCAATTGAGCTATATTTCTGTTTTTCTGCCAATACCATACTGTCTTGATTACTGTAGCTTTGTAGTATAGTCTGAAATCAGGGAACCTGATTCCTCCAGCTCTGTTTTTCTTTCTCAAGATTACTTTGGCTATTCAGGGCTTTTGTGTTTCCATATAAACTGTAAAATTTTTTGTTCTAATTCTGTGAAAAACGCTGTCAATGATTTGATAGAGGTTGCACTGAATCTGTAGTTTGCTTTGGGTAGTATAGTCAGTTTCACAGTATTGAGTCTTTTAGTCCAAGAACATGATATATTTCTTCATCTGTTTGTGTTTTTTATTTCATTCATCAGTATCTTATAGTTTTCTAGGACTTTTGCCTTCTTATGTAGGTTTATTCCTTGGTATTTTATTCTTTTTGTTATAGTGATAAATGGATTGTTTCCTTAATTTTTCTTTTTTAAAATCTTTTTTTTTTAATGTATTTATTTGGTTTTTGGTTGAGCTGGGTCTTTGTTGCAGCTCACAGGCTTTGTCTAGTTGCAGTGTGTGGGTTTCTCGTTGTGAAAGCTGCTTTAGTTGTGGGACATGGGCTCTAGGCACGTGGCCTTCAGTAGTTGCGGCACACAGGCTCAGTAGCTATGGTTCACTGTTCAGTAGTTACGACTTACGGGTTCTAGAGTGCAAGCTCAGTACTTGGGGCACACAGGCTTAGTTGATCTACGTCATGTGGAATCTTCCTGGATGAGGGTCGAACCCATGTCCTCTGCTTTGGCAGGCAGATTCTTATCCGGTATACCACCAGGGAAGTCACGAGATTTGTCTTCCTAATCTTCATTGTTAGTATATATAGGAATGCAAAAGATTTCTGTGGGTTAACTTTGTGTGCTGCAACTTTACCAGATTCACTAATGAGCTCTAGTGGTTTCCTGGTGGCATCTTTAGGATTTTCTATGTATAGTATCATATCATGTGCAAACAGTGACAGTTTTACTACTACTTTTGCGATTTGAATTCCTTTCATTTCTTCCCTCTGATTGCCACGGCTAGGACTTCCAAAACCATGTTGAATAATAATGGTGAGAGTGGATGTCCTTGTGTTGTTCCTGATCTTAGAGGAATGCTTTCAGTTTTTCACAGTTTAGAATGGCGTTTATTGTGGGCTTGTCATATATGGCCTTTATTCTGTTGAGGTATGTCCCCTCTATGCCTACTTTCTGAAGAGTTTTTATCATAAATGGGTGTTGAGTTTTGTCAAAAGTTTTTTCTGCATCCCTTGATCGTATGGTAAAAAATCATAGTAATCTTTTTTAATGGCTTTATTAAGATGTAACTAAAATAACATAAAACTCACCCATATGAAGTTTATCACTCTGTAGTTTTCAGTGTATTGGCAGAATTGTGCAACCATTACCACAGTTTAATTTTAGAGCATTTTCATCACACCCAAAAGAAACCTTGGTTTTTGTTAAGAGTCACCCCCCATCCTCTTCTCCCCCAGCCCTTATCAACCACTCATCCCACTTCTGTCCCTGTAGGTTTGGGTATTTTATATAAATGGGATCCAGATAACTTTTTGATCAGTGATTTCTAGCCTTGATAAACATCTTGTATATCTCATGAGCTAGCCAGGTAGAAATAATTTAACCTCCTTTTATAGCTTAAATAATGACTGTTCCCCCCTTCTGTGACCAGGACAAATTATTCAGTAATTGTAAACACTATCCAAATGTAAACCAAAAATCAGGCTCTTCACTAGTAACTTCAGGGGATAAATACGTAGTCCTCACCTCCAGTAGTGCTTTTCACTGTGGGTTGCTCTGTAGCCCCTTAGCTTCCCTAATATGTTGATCTAATAGCCATTTCTCTCTCACCTCATGAACTCAGACGTGCATGAATTCATTGAAATATTTTCCTTTACAGCTGGCTTGCCTGTACCCTGCCTTCTTACTCTGTCATAAACACAAGAATGAGGAAGGATTAAAAGCAAGAAAGGGAAAACAGATAGATGCTCAGGCCTGGGAGGGACAAAGAGCAAGACTAGAGATGGTATAAAATTTTCAAGGAGATTGAATTTGTGGGCAGAAGAATAAAAAAATTGGAGGTTGCTTAGAAGAGAGTAAGACCTAGAGGGAAGAAACAGAAGGCAAAAATGTTATATTAAAAGATAAGAAAAGTGAAAAGTATAGGAAATTTTCAGTTCTAAGTTTTGAATTTTAGTCCTATGTCTGTGAAGCACAAATGATGAATCCATTTTTTGATGAAGTATAATGCCCTTACTTTCTTTCCACAACTTTGTAGAAATGTTGAACTTGAACCATAGTCATAGGTTTCTTTTGGGTTGTTCGAAGATACTCGAGTTTGAACCTGTGCAGACTGGGAAATTCCTGTCACCTTGGAATTATTCTTTAGAGAAGTCCCACAGAGAATAAAAATCTCACTGTGCCCCTCGGCTCTCTGGATTGAAGGAGCAGAATTCTGTTGTGAGTGCTCCCCTATAGGGCTGCTACAGAGGTTTAGAATTAGCCAGAGAATGGTACTAATTTGAGCAATTGCTGCTGCCAAAGAAAATCTTACTTGATAGAGCAGACCTTCTGGTTGAATTAGAATTGTTAATAAGATTTTAGGGGTACTCAGTCCCCCCCAAAGATCTGGACTCCCACATATAGCTTTAAAGTCAGTAAAATCCTGTAATGAAGCAGGAGATTTGGGGGGGAAGGGAGCACTAATAGGAACTGTTAGTACCTGTATTTGACCACTTGGCTGATATATTTAAAATCCTATATCAGAAACATGCTTACAATAAAGCATATAAGTCCTTATCAGAAATATGCTTATATTGTCTTATATATACCTTTTTTAAGAAACAGCTGATGAAGATAGGTTCAGTCAGTTCAGTTCAGTTGCTCAGTTGTGTCCGACTCTTTGCAACCCCATGAACCACAGCACACCAGGCCTCCCTGTCCATCACCAACTCCCGGAGTTCACTCAGACTCATGTCCATCAAGTCGGTGCTGCCATCCAGCCATCTCATCCTCTGTCGTCCCCTTCTCCTCCTGCCCTCAATCCCTCCCAGCATCAGGGTCTTTTCCAGTGAGTCAGCTCTTCACATCAGGTGGCCAAAGTATTGGAGTTTCAGCCTCAGCATCAGTCCTTCCAAAGAACACCCAGAACTGATCTCCTTTAGGATGGACTGGTTGGATCTCCTTGCAGTCCAAGGGACTCTCAAGAGTCTTCTCCAACACCACAGTTCAAAAGCATCATCTTCGGCACTCAGCTTTCTTCACAGTCCAGCTCTCACATCCATACATGACCACTGGAAAAGCCATAGCCTTGACTAGATGGGTTTTTGTTGGCAAAGTAATGTCTCTGCTTTTGAATATGCTGTCTAGGTTGGTCATAACTTTCCTTCCAAGGAGCAAGTGTCTTTTAATTTCATGGTGCAGTCACCATCTGCAGTGATTTTGGAGCCCCCCAAAATAAAATGTGACACTGTTTCCACTGTTTCCCCATCTATTTCCCATGAAGTGATGAGACCAGATGCCATGATCTTAGTTTTCTGAATGTTGAGCTTTAAGCCAACTTTTTCACTCTCCTCTTTCACTTTCATCAAGAGGCTTTTTAGTTCGTCTTCACTTTCTGCCATAAGGGTGGTGTCATCTGCATATCTGAGGTGATTGATATTTCTCCCAGCAATCTTGATTCCAGCTTGTGCTTCTTCCAGCCCAGCATTTCTCATGATGTACTCTGCATATAAGTTAAACACGTTTTCTTTAAAACAGTTGAGATTTCTTACTTAACAGATAAAATGTGTTATCTGAGTTATGTGAATAATTTTAATATTGGAAACCAAGTTTACAAAATGACTATGTGTATAATTTGCTTTAATAGCAAGTACTCTTTTATTTACAAATAATTACTGTATATATAATATATGACTGTTTTATAGATTATTTATACTGTAGAAGGAGAAACTTAAGAGTACTTGTTGATTTAACTACTAGTCTATAAATTGAGCTTCATTACAAGAATATTTAACCAGAGAAACCTGTGAAAATACTTTTAGTCTTGAGCAAGATTGGAGTAATATTCTGAAGACCTTGACCTGGGAACTGCAAACTGATGTACCATGTACGAAACTTCAATCTTTAAAGAAAGATGTGAAAATTTAGATTGCTATGACTTAAGTATATTTAGAAAATATGGGATACCAGAAGAGCATTTGTTGAATGAGCCTTACTCATTAAGCCTTACTGTGCAGTGTGTTTGTGTTAGTCGCTCAGTCGTGCCCGACTCTTTGCGACTCCATGGACAGCAGCCCACCAGGCTCCTCTGTCCATGAGATTTTCCAGGCAAGGATACTGGAGTGGGTTGCCATTTCCTTCTCCAGGGGATCTTTGCAACCCAGGGATCCACCCGGGTCTCCTGCACTGCAAGCAGATTCTTTACCGACTTAGCTGCAAGGGAAGCCCACTGTATAGTATAAGGTACCATTATTTTGCTGATGTCTTCTGATCCTCTCAGTGGAATAAATGTTGATAATAGGGTCTAGGGAACTCTACAACTCCTGTGTTACAGGCAGTTGATATGAACAGAGAGATTAGTTAATAGTTCCTGAGTTTCCAGGAGCACTGCAATATCCAGTGCTCTAATTCTTAAAGGACTATTTATATTTATACTACTTATTATTGTTGGAGAATTTGGTTTTCTTTTTCACCTTCTTCTTTTCTCTCATCCATTGGTTGTAGGTTTCTTGAAGTGAATGTAATTTTTCACATTTCCTCAACTCAATGAGCTAATTTACTGCATTTCTTTATAATCTGTTTTTTAAATCATCCTTTGAGTTTTTAATATCAACAATTTTTTTAACTTTTGTTTTTGAAATTTTATTTATTTTTAAAATTTTATTGAAGTTGATTTATAACCTCCCAGTCCTTCCCTCCCCTACTCCATCTCCCCCTTGGCAACTGCAAATCTGTCCTCTGTGTCTGTGAGTCAGTTTCTGTTTTGTAGATAGATTTGTGTCGTATTTTAGATTCCATGTGTAAGTGATATCATATGGTATTTGTCTTTCTGAGTTATTTCACTTAGTGTGATAATCTCTGGGTCAATCCACGTTGCTGCAAAAGGCATTATTTCATTCTTTTTAATGGCTGAGTAATATACCATTTCACATAGTCATATATGTATATTCCACATCTTCTTTATCCATTCATCTGTTGATGGACTCTTAGGTTGTTTCCCTGACTTTGCTGTTGTAAATAGTGCTCCCTGGTGGCTCAGATGGTAAAGAGTCTGCCTGCAATGCAGGAGACCCAGGTTTGTTGTCTGGATCTGGAAGACCCCCCTGGAGAAGGAAATGGCAACCCACTCCAATATTCTTGCCTGGAGAGTTCCATGGACAGAGAAGCCTGGCAGGCTATAGTCCATGGGGTTGCAAAGAGTTGGACACGACTGAGTGACTAACACTTTCACTTTCGTGAACATAGGGGTGCATGTATCTTTTCAGATTATAGTTTTGTCTGAGCATATGCCCAAGACTGATACTGCTAGATCATATGGCAGCTCTTATTTTGAGTTTTTTGAGGAACCTTCATACTGTTTTCCATAGTGGCTGCACCAAATTTACATACCCAACAGATTAAAAAACAATCTTCATAACTTCTAACAGTGGCATTTAATTCTTTACCAATTTGTTTGGTAATTTTTAAATTTCTTATTTTTCACTTTCTGTTTTTTAAAAATCTTATTAAACATTTCATATATAGTTATTTTGTATCTTAAATTCACTAATTCTATTATTAATATGTGAAGTCCTTACGAGACAGGAAGGAAGCGGGTAGGGCACAACCATTAAAAGAATGACGGAACCCTGAAGAACCGGACACCACAAACATTGGTTGGAACCTGGTAGGCCCAAGAGGGTAGGTAGAAGGTTCAACTTCGAGAGACCTCGAGCCTCATTATACACTCGTTGTAATACATTAGCATGTGCTAAATGACACACCCCAGGCACAGTGGTAGTTCTGAGGGTGACCTTAAAAGCCAAACGGTGGATAGTACCCCAGTTCCTAGAAATATCTGCCGCTTCTCAAAGATAGTTAGAATATTCCTTCCACTTCTTAGCCGATGAAATTACCCAGCCGGTAAAAAGTGGCCATCCCCACACCTCGAGGCAGGCAGTTCTCACCTTTTCAGACTGACCACATTCTGTCTGTGGAATGTGTATCTCCCAGAGCAACTCTCACTTTCTTAGAGGACCCCATGCCTTGGGGCTGCCTCTCTCACCCTCAGGGACAGCCCGTACTCTGTGTGTGGAGTGTATATCTTTCTAAATAAACCTAACTTCAGGCTCATTCTTGAATTCTTTACAGTGAGAAGGCAAGGACCCTTCGCTTGGCGGCCTGTCCCGTGGACTCACTCGAGACCTAGAATATGACTATCCTCTCACACCCCATTTTCCTACAACACTAAGGGAGTTATATATGTTATGTTAATTCCTATTCATGACAATTTGTTTCCTTGTATGTTTGACTTTTTTATGAGCTTATATTTGATAAAACACCAAACATTCACTCCATCATGTATATAATTGCCTACAGTTTTATTTCCCCTTTTGTAGCATAAATTTCATTTCCTTATTTATAGGGCTTCCTTGGTGGCTCGGACTGTAAAGAATTCACCTGCAATGCGGGAGACCTGGGTTTGATCCCTGAGTTGGGACAATCCCCTGGAGAAGGGAACGGCTACCCACTCCAGAATTCTGGCCTGGAGAATTCCAGGGACAGAGAAGCCTGGCAAGCTACAATCTATGGGGTGTATTTTACCAGATTTTGTACTTACTGTTCCTTGTATTTAAAGGATTTGCCTTTCTTCTTGCTGAAGTGTATCCTTTAGTAATTTTTTTAGCAACAGAGTATGGCTTGTAAATGTCCTTAGTTTTTGTATGAAAGTATATTTTACACGGTTTTTTTTTTTTTTCAAATAAAAATTCTTGATTAATAGTTTTTCCCCCCTTCCTATCAGCACCCTCAAGATATTATTTCATTGTATTATGAAACTTGGCAGACTTGGAACTGTGAAAGTCTGGTCTCTACCTAATTGTTATGCCTTTGTATGAAACGTTTTCCTCTGGTAATTTTAAAAAATATTCCTTTTCCATATCCTGTCACCACTGTTTACTCGGTGACCTTGGGCAAGTTCTCAACAGAGGTAATGAAGTAGTATCTATCATAGAGACTCATGATTACGTTAATAGAAAGCATTTAGAGCCCTGCATATTTCAAGTATGGTGTAGATGTTAGTATTTGCTGTTTTACCATACTTGATATTCTGAACACATTCCCATGATATGCCTAGGTGTGTGTATGTTGTGTTATCTGTAGCATTCTTTTAAATAAATTATTGATCTGATGACTCATCTTTCTTCAGTTCTAGAAAATTTATTAGCCTTTATATCTTCACATACTGCTTTTTCCTAATTCTTCTTAATTTCTGTGTTATTTTCTAGGCAATTCCTAGGTACATTTTCCAATTTACTAATTACGTGTTGACTTTGCTCAGCCAATTTATGTGACCTTGGTTGTTTTTATTTCTCAGTGAATACTTTATCATGTTCAGGTTCTTGCTTGCTCGCACTCAACTGCCGCCTATTCTGGTTTGGTTTCTGGCTGTTTTTTTACCTTTTTTCCCTCTTCATGTCTATTGTTTTTGTTTGTATTTTAGCTTTGGAAGGATACTAAACATGCACATTTTAAGTTATTTTCTGATTGCTACTTTTTCTTCTAGGTTGAATTCCTACAATTGTTGGTGTTTGTTGGCTGTCCATCTTAGTTTAGTTGTCCTGGTGTGTTTTGGTTTCATATTAAGTGGGATTTGTTTGTTCGTTTTCTTTCTTTTCATCCTTATCTAGTGTGTTTTGCATGTTCCAGCCTGAAACCCTGTCTTACATTAGAGGGTTGGGTCCCCTGATTCTTGATAACATCAGGATCAGGCTTATCTCTCCAAGAAATACAAACCAAAAGAAGGTCTATTCTTCTGTTGAAGGAGCATGTAACTACATTTAAACTAAATTTCCATGCAATGGTTACTAAGTAGCTTTCCCCTGCTCCTTTTATAGGCAAGGAGCCCCTCCACTGCAGGCATTTGTTTCAGTGAGCCTGGTTTCTGCCCCAGCCTTGCACGGGGGCATTTGTAGTTTCTGTTACTGTCCTTATGGGATGTAGCCTTCTGTGCATCTCTGTTACTTGAGCCTGGGAGACTCACAGTTTCAGCTTCCTCAGGTGTTTTGTATTGTAAGAATTTGCCTTTAGCAGGTGGCTTGGTCTTCTTAATTTTCTGTTTTATAGTAATGTATTTAAAAACACAACTGGAACACAGGAGCACTTCAAAGGATGAATATACAAAATGATTTTAATGGAAGTCATCATGTAAAATTAATGTATATGGTGCATGTCTTTCAAAAAAGTACCAGTTTGCTCTCCTACCTATGAGAAGTATATATTTTTCTCCTTTGCCAATAGTTATGAATTTTTGATCTTTATTAAAGCAATGTGTGAAAAGCAAATTTATTTTTAATGGCTAGATAGATTTATCATTGCTCCATATATTTATTGGCCACTTGCATTATTTCATGAATTTCATTGTCCATGTAATTTGTTCTTTTTCCTTTTTAAAATATTTGCATCTATTTTTATTCAATTACTGGTATTTGGTTGTACTGGGGCTTTCATTGCTGTGTGCAGCCTTTTCTCTAGTTGCAGAGCAGAGGCTGCTCTCTAGGTGCAGGGCGTGGACTTGGCATTGCAGTGGCTTTTCATTGCAGGGCATAGGCTCTAGGCGCTTCAGTAGATTCAGTGCATACACGCGGCTACATGTAAGGGAGATAGCCAGCAAGGACCTATTGTAAACTCTACTCAGTATTCTGTGATAACCCGTATGAGACAAGAATCTGAAAAAGAATGAATGTATGTATGTATTATGTTTAACTGATTCACCTTGCTGTACACCTGAAGCTACCACAACATTGTAAATCAATTCTGTGTGTGTGTGTTTGTCTTAGTCACTCAGTCATGACTGACTCTTTGTGACCTTGTGGACTATAGCCCAGCAGGCTACTCTGTCCATGCAGTTCTCCAGGCAAGAATATTGGAGTGGGTGGCCATTCCCTTCTCCAGTGATCTTCCTGACCCAGGGATCAAATGCAAGCCATAAATCAACTATACTCCAATAAAGTTAAAATATTTTTTAAAAACGAAAATGAAAATTTAGACAAAACATGCCAAAAATAAAAACAAAAATAAATGCGGCTGGCCTCAAATTTCTTTTCAATGTCAGATGATAGGCAATAATGAAGTAATACCTGTAAATGCTGAGGATAAAGAAATCTAGACCCTGAAAAGTTAGCATTTATTATGAAGATAATGAAGTTCAGTTCAGCTCAGTCACTCAGCCATGTCCGACTCTTTGCGACCCCATGAA
The DNA here is from genome assembly GCF_042477335.2 of Ovis canadensis. Classification (NCBI taxonomy): domain Eukaryota; kingdom Metazoa; phylum Chordata; class Mammalia; order Artiodactyla; family Bovidae; genus Ovis; species Ovis canadensis. Next base: position 82,853,704 of record NC_091251.1, read on the forward strand.
TCACAGCACGCCAGGCCTCCCTGTCCATCACCAACTCCAGGAGTTCACAGAGACTCACATCCATCGAGTCAGTGATGCCATCCAGCCATCACATCTTCTGTCATCCCCTTTTCCTCCTGCCCCTCATCCCTCCCAGCATCAGAGTCTTTTCCAGTGAGTCAACTCTTAGCATGGGGTGGCCAAAGTACTGGAGTTTCAGGTTTAGCATCATTCCTTCCAAAGAAATCCAGGGCTGATCTCCTTCAGAATGGACTGGTTGGATCTTCTTGCAGTCCAAGGGACTCTCAAGAGTCTTCTCCAACACCACAGTTCAAACACATCAGTTCTTCGGCGCTCAGCCTTTTTCACAGTCCAACTCTCACATCCATATGTGACCACTGGAAAAACCATAGCCTTGCCTAGACAGACCTTAGTCGGTAAAGTAATGTCTCTGCTTTTGAATATGCTGTCTAGGTTGGTCATAACTTTTTTTCCAAGGAGTAAGCGTCTTTTAATTTCATGGCTGCAGTCAACATCTGCAGTGATTTTGGAGCCCCAAAAAATAAAGTCTGACACTGTTTCCCCATCTATTTCCCTAGAAGTGATGCGACCAGGTGCCATGATCTTTGTTTTCTGAATGTTGAGCTTTAAGCCAACTTTTTCGCTTTCCTCTTTCACTTTCATCAAGAGGCTTTTTAGCTCCTCTTCATTTTCTGCCATAAGGGTGGTGTCATCTGCATATCTGAGGTTATTGATATTTCTCCCGGCAATCTTGATTTCCAGCCTGTGCTTCATCCAGCCCAGCGTTTCTCATGATGTACTCTGTAAATAAGTTAAATAAGCAGGGTGACAATATACAGCCTTGACGTACTCCTTTTCCTATTTGGAACCAGTCTGTTCCATGTCAAGTTCTAACTCTTGCCTCCTGACCTGCATATCGGTTTCTCAAGAGGCAGGTCAGGTGGTCTGGTATTCCCATCTCTTTCAGAATTTTCCACAGTTTATTGTTATCCACACAGTCAAAGGCTTTGGCATCATCAATAAAGCAGAAATAGATGTTTTTCTGGAACTCTTTTGCTGTTTCCATGATCCAGCGGATGTTGGCAATTTGATCTCTGGTTCGCCTGCCTTTTCTAAAACCAGCTTGAACATTAGGAAGTTCACAGTTCACGTATTGCTGAAGCCTGGCTTGGAGAATTTTGAGCATTACTTTACTAGTGTGTGAGATGAGTGCAATTGTGCGGTAGTTTGAACATTCTTTGGCATTGCCTTTCTTTGGGATTGGAATGAAAACTGACCTTTTCCAGTCCTGTGGCCACTGCTGAGTTTTCCAAATTTGCTGGCATATTGAGTGCAGCACTTTCACAGCATCATCTTTCAGGATTTGAAATAGCTCAACTGGAATTCCATCACCTCCACTAGCTTTGTTCGTAGTGATGCTTTCTAAGGCCCACTTGACTTCACATTCCAGGATGTTTGGTTCTAGATGAGTGACCACACCATTGTGATTATCTGGGTCGTGAAGATCTTTTTTGTACAGTTCTTCTGTGTATTCTTGCCACCTCTTCTTATTATCTTCTGCTTCTGTTAGGTCCATACCATTTCTGTCCTTTATTGAGCCCATCTTTGCATGAAATGTTCCCTTGGTATCTCTAATTTTCTTGAGGAGATCTCTAGTCTTTCCCATTCTGTTCTTTTCCTCTATTTCTTTGTATTGATCACTGAAGAAGGCTTTCTTATCTCTTCTTGCTATTCTTTGGAACTCTGCATTTAGATGCTTATATCTTTCCTTTTCTCCCTTGCCTTTCACTTCTCTTCTTTTCACAGCTATTTGTAAGGCCTCCCCAGACAGCCATTTTACTTTTTTGCATTTCTTTTTTATAGGGATGGTCTTGATCCCTGTCTCCTGTACAACGTTACGAACCTCATTCCATAGTTCATCAGGCCCTCTATCTATCAGATCTAGGCCCTTAAATCTATTTCTCACTTCCACTGTATAATCATAAGGGATTTGATTTAGGTCATACCTGAATGGTCTAGTGGTTTTCCCTACTTTCTTCAATTTAGGTCTGAATTTGGTAGTAAGGAGTTCATGATCTGAGCCACAGTCCGCTCCTAGTCTTGTTTTTGTTGACTGTATAGAGCTTCTCCATCTTTGGCTGCAAAGAATATAATCAATCTGATTTCGGTGTTGACCATCTGGTGATGTCCCCGTGTAGAGTCTTCTCTTGTGTTGTTGGAAGAGGGTGTTTGTTATGACCAGTGCATTTCCTTGGCAAACTCTATTAGTCTTTGCCCTGCTTCATTCCGCATTCCAAGGCCAAATTTGCCTGTTACTCCAGGTGTTTCTTGACTTCCTACTTTTGCATTCCAGTCCTCTATAATGAGGAGAGGGCAATGGCACCCCACTCCAGTACTCTTGCCTGGAAAATCCCATGGATGGAGGAGCCTGGTGGGCTGGAGTCCATGGGGTAGCTAAGAGTTGGACACGACTGAACGACTTCACTTTCACTTTTCACTTTCATGCGTTGGAGAAGGAAATGGCAACCCACTCTAGTATTCTTGCCCGGAGAATCCCAGGGACGAGGGAGCCTGGCAGGCTGCCATCTATGGGGTCGCGCAGAGTCAGACACGACTGAAACGACTTAGCAGCAGCAGCCGCAGCCCCTATACTGAAAAGGACATCTTTTTTGGGTGTTAGTTCTAAAAGGTCTTGTAGGTCTTCATAGAACCATTCAAATTCAGCTGCTTCAGCGTTACTGGTTGGGGCATAGACTTGGATTACTGTGATATTGAATGTAAGATGGTAGGTGTTGCAAGAGGGCATCAGAAGGCAGACACACTGAAAGCATACTCACAGAAAGCTAGTCAGTCTAATCACACTAGGACCACAGCCTTGTCTAACTCAATGAAACTAAGCCACGCCCACGGGGCAACCCAAGATGGGTGGGTCATGGTGGAGAGGTCTGACACAGTGTGGTCCACTGGAGAAGGGAATGGCAAACCACTTAAGTATTCTTGCCTTGTGAACCCCATGAACAGTATGAAAAGGCAAAATGATAGGATACTGAAAGAGGAACTCCCCAGGCCAGTGAGTGCGCAGTATGCTACTGGAGATCAGTGGAGAAATAACTCCAGAAAGAATGAAGGGATGGAGCCAAAGCAAAAACAATACCCAGCTGTGGATGTGACTGGTGATAGAAGCAAGGTCCAATGCTGTAAAGAGCAATACTGCATAGGAACCTGGAATGTCAGGTCCATGAATCAAGGCAAATTGGAAGTGGTCAAACAGGAGATGGCAAGAGTGAACGTCGACATTCTAGGAATCAGCGAACTACGATGGACTGGAATGGGTGAATTTAACTCAGATGACCATTATATCTACTACTGCAGGCGGAAATTCCTCAGAAGTGGAGTAACCATCATGGTCAACAAAAGAGTCCAAAGTGCAGTACTTGGATGCAATCTCAAAAATGACAGAATGATCTTTGTTCATTTCCAAGGCAAACCATTCAATATCACAGTAATTCAAGATAATTGAAAAATATTATCAAATATACCAGCACTGAAAAGGGGTATTATACATGTACCATTCCTGTAAAATCTGTTTAAAGGTAGGTTAGTGCTATCAGGAGATTAATCAAAACAAGAAACTCATTGGATATGTCCCAGTATGTAGAACTTTGTAGTAAGCAAAATATACTAAGTAAATAAAACAAAAAAGAAGTCAAAGGTTGAAATTTTAATATCAGACAAAGGCAAGCATAAGGAATAAGATGAGCATCTTTTTTAATTTTTGAATGTATTGTCTAAAATGATAATTTACACCTATTTATGTGCTATAATTATTGTTATGCCAGATAATGACAGAAAACTTATCAAAAATCCTATATGCTTAAACCAAAACTATATATTATATTCAACCGCACTTGAAACATTAAACTCAAGCATTTATTGGGTTATACATTGAAAAACAAAAGCTATATAGCTTTACTAACATCCCCCTACACACCTCACCCTGGGGACTAAAGAGAAAAAGAAACAAATGATACCATATTATTTGACTTTAATACAACAAAACAGTAGGTAGCCTCTCTATTTTTTCCATCAGAAAGCCTTACTTTTTATGTTTATATTTATTCCGTGGGTGTACTGTTTCTATTAGCAAACTTTTATTATTTGCATCTGCTTTTTCTTTGGAGTTCTTTTATTGTGTTTGTTGAAGGTCTGCTGTGTGTTCCATGCTGAAGGAGCTGATCCAGGGTATTTGAAGGAGTCTTTCCTGAAGACCTAATACTTAAGATCTAAGAATGAGTAAGAGGGAAGGATTGGCTTTTTAAGTAGAGGGAGTGGCATTTATTTGTTATTTTGGAGGAAGGAACCGGTGAGAAGTGCCAGGTACTTGAAGAAAGCCATCTGGTTGGAGTAGAGAATGTTGTTGGGGTGGAGTGGTTATGGAGTGGGGAGGATTATGAAGCAAGGTAAGTCTGGAAAAGGTTGATGAGCTCCTGACAACTCAGGGATTTCATGTGAGCCATAGTAAGCAGTTCATTATCCCCCCCTAAAGAGAGGATAGTCATTGAATAACTTTTAATACAGAATGATATGGTGAAACTTGTAATATCTTTTTCTTCCACTCTTATTCATATATAATTGACATACAGTACCATGTAAGTTTAAGGTGTACACCATAATGATTTGACCTACATACATCATGAAATGATTACCACAGTGATCATGTTTAGCTGAACATCTGTCATCTCAGTTCAGCTCAGTTGCTCAGTCATAGCTGACTCTGCAACCCCATGAACTGTAGCAGGCGAGGCCTCCCTGTCCATCCCCAACTCCCGGAGTTTACTCAAACTCACGTCCATTGAGTCAATGATACCATCCAACCATCTCACCCTCTTTCGTCCCCCTTCTCCTCCCGCCTTCAATCTTTCCAAGCATCAGGGACTTTTCAAGTGACTCAGTTCTTTGCATCAGGTGGCCAAAGTATTGACTGGAGTTGCAGCTTCAGCATCAGTCCTTCCAATGAAGATTCAGGATTGATTTCCTTTAGGATGGACTGGCTGGATCTCCTTGCTACATTCAAAAAAAAATTTTTTTTGTGATAAGAACTTTTAGGATTTACTATCTTAACAACATATATATATATATATATATATATATATATATGCATAAAACACACAGCAGCATTCATTATATTAATCATGTTGTACCTTACATCTCTAGTACTTATTTATCTTGTAACTGTTAAGATTGTATCGTTCAACTGCCTTCATCCAATTCCCTTTCTTACCACTCCTAGTGACCACAAATATGATATTTTTTTATGAGCTTGTTTTTTTGTTTTGGGGTATTTTGTCTTATTTTCTATTGTTTTGTTTAAAATACAGTTGACTTATAACACTATGTTGGACTTTTGTGGTGGCTCAGATGGTAAAGAAAGTGAAGAGGAACTAAAAAGCCTCTTGATGAAAGTGAAAGAGGAGAGTGAAAAAGTTGGCTTAAAGCTCAACATTCAGAAAACTAAGATCATGGCATCTGGTCCCATCACCTCATGGCAAATAGATGGGGAAACAATGGAAACAGCAATAGACTTTATTTTGGGGGGCTTCAAAATCATTGCAGATGGTGACTGCAGCCATGAAATTAAAAGACTCTTGCTCCGTGGAAAAAAAGCTATGACCAACCTAGACAGCACATTAAAAAGCAGAGACATTACTTTGCCAACAAAGGTCCATCTAGTCAAAGCTATGGTTTTTCCAGTAGTCATGTATGGATGTGAGAGTAGAACTATAAAGAAGGTTGTGCACCAAAGAACTGATGCTTTTGAACTGTGGTGTTGGAGAAGACTCTTGAGAGTCCCTTGGACTGCAAGGAGATCCAACCAGTCCATTCTGAAGGAGATCAGCCCTGGGATTTCCTTGGAAGGAATGATGCTAAAGCTGAAACTCCAGTACTTTGGCCACTTCTTGCGAAGAGTTGACTCATTGGAAAAGACTCTGATGCTGGGAGGGTTTGGAGGCAGGAGGAGAAAGGGACGCAGAGGATGAGATGGCTGGATGGCATCACTGACTCGATGGATGTGAGTCTGAGTGAACTCCTGGAGTTGGTGATGGACGGAGAGGCCTGGAGTCAGACACGACTGAGCAACTGAACTGAAGATGGTAAAGAATCTGCCTGCAGGGCAGGAGACCCAGGTTCAGTCCCTGGATTGGGAAGATCCCTTGGAGAAGGAAATGGCAACCCACTACAGTATTCTTGCCTGGAAAATTCCATGGACAGTGGAGCCTGGCGGGCTACAATCCATGGGATCACAAAGAGTCAGACGCAACTGAGCACACACTACCTCGAAGAATAACGCATTGAGAGGTAATGATAGCTTGAAGACTACAGTGTTAGAGAAAACACTGGGCAGATTTGAAAGTCTTTGTAAAATATCTAACATATATTTAAAATAATATAAGTAGTACAATCCATGGAACTTGATGATGGACTGATGGGAGATGAAGTAGAAAGAGATATCAAAGATATGTCCTTGGTTTCTATTCATTTTGATGAATGATGGTGACATTCACTGGCAAAAGCTGTGAAAGAAAAAAAAAAAAAGATGCATAAAGGCATCTCGGGAGCCAGCATAGAGTGAGAAGAGAACCTAGATCTAAGCCTTGAATGCTTATGTTTAACAGCTTGAGAGATGAAGATGGTCCTGCAAAGGAGACATGGAAGAGCTAGGAGTAGGAGGAAAGCTCGGAGTGGGTAGCATCTTGAAAAGCCAGTGGGAACAGTGTTTAAAGAGGGAGTATTGTGTTGATCACTGCTGTGATCAGCCAGCCAGATGTCCACTGGATTAAGTTTGGAGGAACTTGTTTTGATGGAAGGCCAGACAACAGTTTGGAGCTTCAACACTTTTAAAAAGAGTCTCAACCGTAGAGAAAGAAGCAGGAGGTAGCGAAAGGGAGTGAGTCACCTAAATACTTAACTTTTAATGGGTAACATTTGAATGTCTGTAAAAGTTGTACTGCAGTAGGAAGGGAGAGGCTGAACATAAAGGAATAAAAGGAGTCAAAAGAGAATAATAGTGTTGGGTTCCTGGGAAGACATATAAGTTGTATAAGATTCCTTTGAAGCCTAGCCTCTAACACTATAATAGAAGGATTTAGCTTAAGTGAGAGGATGGAGTATGCTAATACAAGAGAAAGGTCTGAGGGAGGATGGGTACGTACATGGGTGGGTTTGTATGTTTGGAATCAAGATGAGGAAAGAACTTCTGAGTTCTAAAAGAATTCCTTGAAGTGATCTCATTTATTGGTTTTCTGTTTATTGTTTAACTGTGGTATCTAGCTATTCATTGTCTCTATTGAAAATTTTAGTTCACTAATTGTTTTTCATTTCCGTGGACCTACTTTCAGAGTGGTTTGTTTCTTTTTGCTTTGGTTGACAGCCTGCAATTGTTTTACTCATTCAGTGTCATCTCATAAATTGATGGGTGTTTTCCAGTTTGGAGCTAATGCATACTGAGTTCACCACCCTCCCCTCCTGCCCATTCCCACCTTTAACTTCTGAATCTTTAAAAATACATCTTCTTATTGTTCTTTGCTTATTAATATATTTTATTTAGCTTGAGTATTTGAGATTGGCATTGCCAGAAACTGCAATTAGTGCACTACTGTTTGCTGTTAGTCCCAAAAATAAAAGTTAAAAGTTGAGATTTCTTGCTTTTCTCCCTTTATTTTCTCTTCTTCTTTGCCTCTTCTCTCCTCTTTTCTTGGTCATTTACCCTTGGTAATTTAGAAATTTAGAAAACAAATTATATAGAGTAGGCACAGGAAAAAATGACACTGAAAGAAGCTTCTGCTTTCTTTGGTGACTATCTTCCATGCCTATCTGCCTTTTATGTTTTTTAAAGCCTACATTTTAGCCTACTAATTTTATTTAGTCAACTCTGAGCACATGCTAGGTTGCGTCACAACACTAGCATTATTAGCCAGTCTGAACATTTCAATACAAAGTACTATGACAGTTATGAAGGTACTTACTTATATATAATTTCTGATAAGTATTATTTTTATATAACTGCTTCACCAGGCTTCTGCAAATTATTCAGAATTCAAGGAGGTAAGATTTCTAAATGGCTTTTTTTCAGTATGTGAAACTCCAGACACAAAATTATTAATTTGTTAATAATTATTATTAATGTTTAATAATAATTATTAATTTGCATTTTTTGCATTTACAGTAGAGCTGGACCTAAAATTTTATCATATGATTGACTTGGTTTGTTACATTTTTACATTCCTAATATATATTTTTTCAAAAGTTTCAAAGAATTATTTGTTTGGTAGCTTCATGTGTATATTTAGAAAATAACTGCTGGACTTTTCTATAAAAGTGTAAAGTCCCTATTAGGTAATAACAGAATCTAGATTGGCTGTGTATGTGAGAATGTAGTAATAATTAAATAGTTTCCATTTGCAGAGTTCCTCATTTTTGCTGTACTCAATGTAACTCCTTTGCACCCATTACCTCATTTAAACTTTTGCAGCAACATTCAGAGGTAAGTGTTAATATGCCCACTTTACAGATAAAGAAAGAATGCTAGGTTAGTGATACGAGTGTCTTAAGTATACGGTTGTCCAACATTATCCACAGGGAGTGATTCCAGGAGCCCTCGTGGATACCAAATGTGTGGATGCTCAAGTCCTTTCTGTAAGGGTAGTGCAGTGAATATGGTGAGCCCTCCATATTCACAGATGTGAAACCCAAAGATATTGAGGGCTGGCTGTAACCCCTCCTACCTCCCCTTTAGCCTTGCTAAAAAAATTGAGGTACAGAGATGAGGCAACTTGCTGTTGACCTTCAGCAGATGACTTAACCTCACCACAGCTCTATCATCTTCTATCTTCCTATCTAGACTTTCCATCTCTCTAATTTTTACCAGCGGTACACAGATGCCTAGGTTGCAATCCTACTGTGGAAATTCTATTTTTTTTTAATTTTGATTTTTTCTAAAGGTCTACAGATAAGTTCTTTTGTACAACCATGACTGAGACCATTGCCTTAGTAAATGGTGCCTTAGAGTGAGGCATACTTGAATTTGAGTCCTAATTCCCATAAATTTTTCTGATAAGTGATGTTGGCCAAGTTTTTTAGTCTCAATAAAGTTCATCTATTAGGTTGGTGCAAAAGTAAGTGCAATTTTGCATTGTTGAACTTTGCCATTGGATATTGGAATACATTCTTAAATAAATGTAGTTATGTTACACATCGTTTTAATGTGCATTTCTCACTTTGTTTTTTTGCTAATGACTTATTACTTGCTGTTTATTTTTGACTATAGAAATGATGTTAGACAAAAAGCAAATTCAAGCAATTTTTTTATTTGAGTTCAAATGGGTCATAAACCAGTGGAGACAGCTCACAACAGCTCATTTGGTTCAGGAGCTGCTGACAAAACGTACAATGGTTGTTCAAGAAGCTTTGCAAAGGAGACAAGAACCTTAAAGATGAGGATGGTATTGGCCAGCCACTGGAAGTTGACAGTGACCAATTGAGAGACATTGTCAAAGCTGATCCTCTTAAAACACATGATAAGTTGCTCAAGAACCCAACAGTGACCATTCTATAGTCATTCGGCATTTGAAATTGGAACAGTGAAAAAGCTTCAATAAGTGAGTACCTCATGAACTGACTGAAAACCAAAAAAACAATCATCATTTTGAAGTGCTGTCTTCTCTTATTCTATGCAACAACAGTGAACCATTTCTCCACTGGATTGTGACACACAACGAAAAGGATTTTATATGCAACCAGTGATGACCAGCTCAGTGGTTGGACCGAGAAGCAGCTCCAAAGCACTTCCCAAAGCCAAACTTGCACCCAAAAAAAGTCATAGTCACTGTTGGGTGGTCTGCTGCCCATCTGATCCACTACAGCTTTCTGAGTGCCAGTAAAACCAGTACATCTGAGAAGTGTGCTCAGCAGCTTTATGAGATGCACCGAAAACTGCAGTGCCTGCAGCTGGCTGGCAGTGGCCAACAGAAAGGGCCCAGTCTTCACAATGCCTGACTGCACGCTGCACAGCCAGTGCTTCAGAAGTTGGATAAATTGGGCCGCATCTGCCACATTCAGTTGACCTCTCACCAACCACCACTTCTTCAAGCATCTTGACAACTTTTTGCAGGGAAAATAGCTTCCACAATCAGCAGGAGGCAGAAAATGCTTTCCGAGAGTTGATTGAATCCCCAAGCATGGATTTTTCGTTATTATTTATTAATTTATTTTTGACCATGCTGGGTTTTCATTGATGTGTGGGCTTTTCTCCAGTTGCCGAGAGCAAGGGCTACTTTCTAGTTGCCATGTGGGGGCTTCTCATTGTGGGGGCTTCTCTTGTTGTGGAGCACAGGCTCTAGGATGCACAGGCGTCAGTAGTTGGGTCACATGGGCTAAGTAGTTGCAGTTCCTGGGCTCTAGAGCACAAGCTCAGTAGTTGTGGCTTAGTCGCTCTGAGGCGTGTGGGATCTTACCGGAGCAGGGATTGAACTCATGTCTCCTGCATTGGCAGGTAGATTCTTTACCGCTGAGCCACCAGGGAAGCCCCCAAGCATGGATTTTTGCACTACAAGAATACACAGACTTATTTCTTGTTGGCAAAAATGTTTGATTGTAATGGTTCCTATTTTGATTAATAAAGATGTGTTTGAGCCTGGTTACAGTGATTTAAAATTCAAGGTTTGAAACCACAATTACTTTTTCATCAACCTAATATAAACTGAACATAATATTATAACCTACCTCAGAGTTTTGTTGAGAATAATTTGAAGTAACGCTTGCAAAACTTAGAATGATCTAGAGTTCATCTTGTACGATGTCTGCTATTAAGATGTCATTACTATTTTATCTTTTGTCCCATCAAAACACTCACCCTTGCCATATTGTGTATCCATTTGATGAATACCACCTTAAGAAAGGAATAATGGCTAGTTTTCATTATTTAACTTCCATTAGTGGAACTGTAATGGAAGTGGACAAGTAGGCAGGAGATCATTTTATCATACCAATCAGCCAGACTTCTCTGCTGTGTATTAGTTTGGCTTTAGTAGGATAAAGGAGGAGGGAGAGGTTGCCGGGAAATGTTCCTGAGTTGTTTTTCTTCTTCCTGTTTCTCTTCCCATCTTCTTTTCAGAGCTTAGCATCATAGTATCACAAATTCCCAATTTCCTAAGCTCATCCTAATTTACCTAGGTACTTTCCCCACTCCTACCCATCTCCCTTCATCTTCATTAAATCTCATTCTATCCTTCTTTCAGATTGCATTCAGTTGTGACTCATTTGATGACTTGGACCCCAAGTCTCTACATTCCTAGGCTATTACTCAAGTAAAGGCCAACCTAAATCCTGAACACTGTCTTCCTGCCTTGTAAGCCCATTCCAAGTCAGGGGTTTTCGCTTTTGATTGTTGGGAAAGGTTAGCCAAACTTTCAGACTTGCCCACAATGCTGTCCTAGACCTTTTGTTTATACCGAGTGATTGTAAAGTGCTATAATAATGATATGTGTTATTACCACTAGGTTAGGTTATAGTAGATAAATTTTGTTATATGTGTATAATGGCTTTGCAGCTTGAAAATTGAGGCTGAATGACTTACAGTAATTTAATAACATCGGCTTATCAAAGACGGAAAAACCTATGGAAAACATAGAATTTGAGCTAGAATATAAAGGACTGGTATACGTACTTATATAAGGAAGGAGGAAAGGTGGGAAATCCCAGTTAAGAGCACTGACATGAGGAAAGGCTTAAGGGAAGGAGCATGCAAGTTTGGATCATTGTAAGTGGATCTGTTTTTTTTTATTTGTTTTCAGAGGGTTTGTGTAATAAGAATAAAACTAGATATTTGGAACCAAACTTTGGAAAATCCTGAATACTCAACTAAAATATTTAAGCTTTCTTTCTATTTCCTTCACTCTTAAAAAAAACGGTTGTTGGATACATATTGATAGTTTGTTTATAAGATAGTTATTAACTTTTTTGTTTCTCTTCCTTTGCAGACCTAGAGAATCAAGACATAATGGGAGCATTTTTAGACAAACCAAAGATGGAAAAACATAATGCCCAGGGGCAGGGTAATGGGTTGCGATATGGGCTAAGCAGCATGCAAGGCTGGCGAGTTGAAATGGAGGATGCACATACTGCTGTGATCGGTTTGCCGAGTGGACTTGAAACATGGTCGTTCTTTGCTGTGTATGACGGGCATGCTGGTTCTCAGGTTGCCAAATACTGCTGTGAGCATTTGTTAGATCACATCACCAATAACCAGGATTTTAAAGGGTCTGCAGGAGCACCTTCTGTGGAAAATGTGAAGAATGGAATCAGAACAGGTTTCCTGGAGATTGATGAACATATGAGAGTTATGTCGGAGAAGAAACACGGTGCTGACAGAAGTGGGTCAACAGCTGTGGGTGTCCTCATTTCTCCTCAACACACCTACTTCATTAACTGTGGAGACTCAAGAGGGTTACTGTGTAGGAACAGGAAAGTTTACTTCTTCACACAAGATCACAAACCAAGTAATCCGCTGGAAAAAGAACGAATTCAGAATGCAGGTGGTTCTGTAATGATTCAGCGTGTGAATGGCTCTCTGGCTGTGTCGAGGGCCCTTGGGGACTTTGATTACAAATGTGTCCATGGAAAAGGTCCTACAGAGCAGCTTGTTTCACCAGAGCCTGAAGTCCATGATATTGAAAGATCTGAAGAAGATGATCAATTCATTATTCTTGCATGTGATGGTATTTGGGATGTCATGGGAAATGAAGAGCTCTGTGATTTTGTAAGATCCAGACTTGAAGTCACTGATGACCTTGAGAAAGTTTGCAATGAAGTAGTCGACACCTGTTTGTATAAGGTAGCTAGACTTTTTCTTTTTAAGACAAAATGATTTTATGGTATCTTAATTACTACTCTAGTATAAAATCATCTTAGAGCCTATAGCTCAGAAATAAGTTTTTGCTACAGTTGCAGGATACTTTTCATCAATTACAAAAATAATATAGGAATACTTCTTAGAAATAAATTATCCAGTTACCATAAATGCAAGAGTTATAATCTGGATGTTTAGTCTTTTTTAGTAACCATAATTACTTGAGTTTTTTGATATTATGGAATATTATCAAAGGTAAAAAGACTGTATCAAAGTGAATGTTTTCAAAAGGGGAATGGGGAGAGTTTAAGCCTCACTGTCTATAAATGAAAGGCATTTTAGAATTTTAATATTTTACCATGTGATATCTCAGTATGTTTATGGAAGTACTTTGAGACTGGTCTAATGAATCCATAGCACCAACAGAGGGGATTTAGTGATGATCTGGTGTTATGTAATAGAAATAGCCTTGGACATGGAGTCAGAAGAACTTGGTATGAGACTGTGTATGACTTCAGGTAAGCTCTTTAAACTATCTGGAAAATCAGTTTCTTTAATTGTTCGAGAGAGAGATATTATTACCCTGTCTCATGGGGTTGTCTGGATAATCAAATGGTATTGTGCAGATGAGCAACAGAAGGTTCTGCAGACTTAAGAGTCAGAAAGTGAAGTCGCTCAGTCGTGTCCCGACTCTTTGCGACCTCGTGGACTGTAGCCCATCAGGCTTCTCTGTCCATGGGATTCTCCAGGCAAGAATACTGGAGTGGGTTGCCATTTCCTTCTCCAGGGGATCTTCTCGACCCAGGGATTGAACCTGGGTCTGCTGCGTTGCAGGCAGATGCTTTACCCTCTGAGCCATCAGGGAAGCCCCTTAAGAGTCAGACGTGGAATCAAATCTTACCTCTGTTACTTTTGTACTGTACAGTCTTGAACAAATTGTTCAGCCTCTCTCAGCTATTTGAATGGAGAAAATAGTATCTAACTCATAAGACTGGGGAATGAAATTAATGAGCTAATGTATACATATAAATATGCTGCTCCCTTTTGAAGAAGTTTAAAATGTTACGCAACTTACTCCTTTAGTTGCAGCAATGACACTAGAATCCAAGCCCTTGACCTGGGTGCAGTGTTCTTTCTACCACACTTTTGTATTTTGTCAATAATGCTTACTAATTCTTGTGGGTTTTCTTTTGTTTGTTTTTAAAATGCTGATTTTATAAAACTTCGGAGGCTGTGTATTTGATTTTCTTTTAAAACTCAGAAACAGTAAGTCAACAGAATACTGTGTGTAGCTTTATATGCACAACTGCCAGCTATACTTGAAATCTTAACTAAAATTCAGGTTTATGTAACATCCAACACAAATCAAGTTTATGTAACATCTAACAAATATGTTTAAAAAAATCAATAGAACAACAAGTTGATAGTGCACACTGTTAATTTCTGAATTTAGGAGGAACAATACAATGATGCTTATGTTCTTTGTCCTTTTTAGTATAAAAAAGGGACAAAGTAGCAATCATTTGTTAGGTTTATCCATTAGCACTTGAGAATTAAATACTTTGTTAACTAAATTAAAAGCTGTTTTCTTAAGAGACTTACCAGATTCAGATATTAGTAAATTATGACTCAGATTCCACTTTATCTGTTCTGCATTATGCTCTATAGAAGGTAACTCCCAGTTATTATTAATAATAGGAAAAGTCTGATTTGTGGGGAGGCCAAAATTGATTCAAGTATTGTAATTATAGTATTTTGAATATGTAGGTGTCTTTAAATGAATGTACTTCCTAAAAGTTAAACCTTTTTTTTTAAATTATGAAAGTTAAAAGTTGGTTTATAAACTTTATATATATAGTTTTATTTCTAATTCTATATTTCTACTTATTATGAAGCAAATCAATTAGTCCCACAATTTATTTTAAATGTAAATTTGTCAGGGACATGTGTAACTACAGATGAAATCATGTTGTAAAGAATATCACTAGAATTTTCTACCTTGTTGAATTCAGTGTATGTGTGTATGTGTATTTGTGTTAGGTATCACTTCATGTTAAGTAGGCCACCAGTAAATGTTCAGAAATATTTATTTATAGAACTTTAAAAAGTTATTGTTGCAGTAGAGTTTAACCTGTAGTGTTTCTTTCCTGTCTTTTGGAGTGTTGATTATTCTGTATACCATAGGTACTCTATATGTATTTGGGGGGTGCCCTTCCACATAGGCATATATAGTTTTCTCTCCTTATAAACAATATATATTTTCACTAGAACAAGTATAATTGACATGGCTGTAAAGGTTCTCAAGACTTTGAAGAGCAAAAAGGAAACAAAATGTTTTCTCAAACTTTTTTCTTCCCAGGGAAGTCGAGACAACATGAGTGTGATATTGATCTGTTTTCCAAATGCACCCAAAGTATCACCAGAAGCAGTGAAGAAGGAGGAAGAGTTGGACAAATACCTGGAAAGCAGAGTAGAAGGTGGATCACTTAACAAAAAATAAGTAGCTTTATTAAAGAAAAACCTCAGCATAATCAAACTTTTATAACGTGTTAACTTTTAGATCTTTACGTACATGACTTCAACATTTGGTGTTTAGTGTACACAAGTGGGAAAGGGCATTTCTGTAGTAGCTATTGAGGTATTTGTTACTGTCCTATTACAGTTATATTAGAAATAACAAGTATGGCCCAGTACATTCTGTTCAGGATACTTGGTAAAGTGTTTGTATGCTTTCAAATTCTTGATTAATTCACTGGCATGAATAATTTTATGCCAGGAAAGTCTGATTTGTGGTTTATTATAAATAGGTTATTTATGATGGTGATAATTTGAATGCCATCTTTTGTGTAAAGCTGTGTTTATGAATTTAACATCTTTGGGAATTTTAAAATAAGAACTTGAAGATTATAGCCTGGCTATTAATACCTTTCATGTGCCACAGCTTTTAAAATTTTATTTTAAACTATTTCAAAGCTTCTTGCCTAAGCCATAAACTGCTTCACCTAGACAACATAAACCTGAATAGAAGACATACTAGGTCTCTACCTGGCAGAAATGTAAACGCTGAATAAATTCAAGAAATTAAGTTGGAAATTACGGAAGTGTATTTATCGTAATTCTGCAGATTGCTTTGAGACAATTAGAAAGGCATTTGTAACTCTCAAGTGTGATGCCTTCAAATATTTGAAAAATGTTAAAATAATTATTGATGCAGCTGCTATTTGGTATAAATATTAAGTATCCCCAGAGAATTACAGTTTATTGCATATATGCAATAAGCATGTAGATTATATAGTTTCTTTAAGCAGGAAAAACTTGACATGCCTATGATAGTGTTAAAGCGCATTTTTGGGGGGGCTCCTAATGTTATTACTTTGCACGTTAAAGACCTTTAATAGCATGTAAACATTGATACACTATTAAAGACCTTTAATACCATGTAAACATTGATATACTATATACTTAAATCCTGTTGTGCCTGCATTATTAAAATTAATATGCACTTTAATTTTGTTTTCTCTCTTTTGACTGTTTGATACCAGTTAAAATTAGTCTGGTGTTAGGATGGTGATTGGTTTTGATTTCCAGTACTGTCTTAGAGTTGCTATTTTGTTTTTTACTTCTCTCCCCTACTTGATAGTGATATATCTATTAAAAGTATATACGTAGTAGTACTTAGTATTTCACTTACTGAGCATACTATTCAATGAGTTTGTTTCCTCATTACCAAGGGTCTTGGAAATTCTTTGTTTTAAACAATTCATTTCAGTATGAGTTATTTATACATAATACAGTAAGAAAATATTTAGAATGCTACCAAGTTACAGCACATTGGTTCACACTGCTTGTTCTTAGAAAAATACAAAATCTGAAGAGGAATATATATTGAAATATGTTGATATTTAATTTATTGGCACTTTAACTTGAGTGTACATGTTTTCTTATTGATTTAAAGAAATACGGAGTTTAGTTTTATTTACTAAGAAATGAAGTCAAATTTTAGAAATGAATTGCTGCTTTTTCTCTTTAGTGTGCACTCTTAAGTTTTTGAGGCAATTATAAATAATTGCTTTAGATAGGTGATTTTATGTTATAATGTTAAGTTTTGTATTGCCTATTACCAAGCAAGAATTGCCATCTGAACAAACTTTACATTAATACTCAATATTTTGGGTATGCTGAAGTTTTGTTATACTTGTGCTATTCAATTGGAGATTATTATGTCAGAAATACAATATTCTTTACCAAGGTAGATTTGATGAGACTGCATCTAAATATTACATTAATTAAAATCACTACTATATTTAAAAACATAGAAAGAATGTAGCTATTTGCATTGTAAAAATTGTTATGTGTCTTAAAAAGTAATAAATACTGCAGTCAGCTTTTAAAACAGGCACTGAATACCTTTTTCTATTCTCCTTTCTTTAAATACATGCCTTCACTAAATTGCTGTGACCTACTAAACCTCATTTTATTTGCACTGAATACTTTTGGCTTCTCTGTCCACACCACAGAAAAAGACAAAGGCTTTTTAGCTCTCCTCCTATACTTGACTCTCTAGGGTTGTGAAAAGATGGAGCTCATAATTTAAACCATACCACTTAAGGCTGTGGTCCTTCTAAGCCAATTTAAGATGATATCTGTGTCGTTTATATATTTTTATTTGCTACTGACTGCACAAGCTTTAAAGTTGCTAATTTGGAGATAACTATTAGAATTTCTCAGACTTAGCAGAGGGAAGTGGGGAGGAGCAGCATATGTGAGCATGTGAAATGTAGGTCTTCTATACACATATATTCTTAAAAGCATTCAGTCTTTTTACAATTCTAATGGAAATGTATGGTCCAAGAACAGTTAAAGGAATATTTCTTAAAATTTCTTTTTCTTTATTTTTTAAAGCAGAAAGAAGCAAGGCTAGTGTAGTGTTAAATGCTCAGATAGTTTAAATGTATTGTCCCATGTGGAACAGGAGATATGACTGTTTTTAAAGTCTTATTTTTTTAAAGAATTTGTCTTCCTGTAATTTTCTTCACAATTAAAATATCCTAATTTTTATATTTTAACAAAGAAGGTATATAATACATCAAATATAGATGATTCAAGGTAATGTTTTTAGACCTGAAAGCATCAATTGAATTTATCATCAGTGTTCATTTATATTGTATCTAGTTATCTGTCCAATAATTGTACTGGCTTAGCAGAGACTGTATGTTAAGTGTATTACAGCTTTAGATTGTGAAATTGTGCAGTTTAGGTAAACATCAAATTCCTTTATTTTTGTACAGCAAATTTCCAGCATTAGAATCATGTAGAATAAATATACTAGATGTTAAAGATTATACAATAAAGGAACTTGGCAAACCAAATCTGAGATCCTTGCTTTTTGTTCAGATTTAAGACTGGTTTAAAAAAGAGATGGTAAAATTTGGCCTTAATCCTAAAAAGGACAATTTGAGCCATTTAAAGAAGTATGGGTAGCAGCGTCTGTCTTTTAATATGTGCCTTTAATGGTGAATTAATATTTTGAAACTTGATTGAAGGATGAAAGATCTTTACATGCATTGTTATTTTCAATGGTATTTACAGATTGAGAACTAGAATGATATCCGGTGATAACAAAGAAAATTTCTTAGTGTAAATAATGGAAAACAAAAAATTGAGCATATAACCACAAATACTCTGGGCATGATCTTATGTTTAGAATAAATATGCTAAAACTCCAGGTAAAGACTTATTGGACTTAAAGTGAATAATTTGAGCACTCTTTTGAGTTGTTTGTGCATAATGGGTTGGTATTCTGTGGTATGAATGACAATATGCATCTTCATGGCAATACTGTAGATCATATCACTCTCCTATTTAATAACAGTTTTAAAATTAACAATTTTAAATACAGTTGTATGGTTTATCAAATTTTTTCTTTTTAAAAAAACTTATGAAATTTAGACTTTTTTCTGTTCTGTAGGCTTTGTTCAGATAATCAACAGGAAATGGTATTTATCTGTTTATTGCTTAAAGATACTTTAGATAGAAGTTAAGTTGGGAGTAGTGTCAAGTGTATGACCTATTCGGCCCATGCTACTTAAATATCATTTTGTAAATATAAACATGTAAATATGATTTGTGTTAGTGTATCATCAGTAAATCCCACATACTTACAGGGTTTCTTTTTTCTTTTTTAAGATCTTGCAATTGTTTATTTTTCTTTAAATCTGTGTATTGTATTTTCAAGGCAAAATTCAGGAAACATGTTTCCAGTCTAATTAGAGGAGTTAATCTCCTCAGAAGTAACTAGCTGGCATCTTAAGAGGAATATCCTCATGTGTACACATGTATCCCTGATTATGTAATATATTGATTTTAATACGAATTTTTTTCACATTTTTATCTTGTTTATATTTGGTCTTTGAAGTTAATCTGGAAAGTATTGTATCTCTTGTATCATTTTGTACATCCTTTTGTCATCAATTTTCAAAGTTCAATTTGATTTTTTTTTTCCTTGTACTAGTTTAGAAAATCTCAGATGTGGTATATGCCGTCTTTAAAAACCTAAGTTATCTTTGTTTCATTTTATTATTATTATTATTATTATTATTAAGTTTGAATAACACTTACAAAAAAAGTACTTCTGATTCCCAGAAATCATAAAGAAGCAGGGGGAAGGCGTCCCTGACTTAGTCCATGTGATGCGCACATTAGCGAGTGAGAACATACCCAGCCTCCCACCAGGGGGTGAACTGGCAAGCAAGTAAGTTACATTTTGAACACTCTTAGCGTTTGTCTCAGTACATGAAAATGTTTGGCGTCAGTAGGTCAGATGCGTACTTACATAATTTCTAAAGTGACTTCAGAATGTTTACCTTGTGGTTCATTGCTTTTCAGTGTTAATGATATATGGTGCTTATCTGGAGTAGGTATCAGAATATCATTGTAACTAATTATACTGAAGGCTGTCTTTAGTGGAGGCTTAGATTACACTGATTATCTCATATAGTGTAAATGAGATAATACAGCAAAAGAAAATTTTAAACTAAATTACATAGTACTATAAAATTCCAGGTGTCAGTATTATTCCTACTACAATTTGATTTTGTTAATCTCTGGATAACTGAATACCCCATGGATGAGCATCTGTCTCTTCCTCCACCTGGACCATTTCTCTGGATCTCTGGTTTTCCTGTTTTTGGTTGTCGATGCTGGTTGCTCGGGTTTTGATGTGAAGGAAGATAGGTAGATGCATTTCTTATTTTTTTCTCTTTGCACTTTAGTTCATAGAATTGGACTTAGTCTGTGTTAAATATTAACCTTACATCTTTGTAAACTGCAGTGGAGACTTTACGCAGTTTTACAGTTCAAGGCTTAAGACATTTTTACCTCAGATGTCCACGTAATTGATCTACAAAAATATATTGACAAATTTCCTTGTTTCTCTACTTGTTCTGTGAGTGTAGCCATGTTTTTAAAAATTTCATGTAATTGTTCAAAACTTCCTGTTTGAAGCATTTATGTCTTGGAAATTGTTTCTTCTGATAAGATATTCTGTGAAATGATTGAATATAAAATTGCTTCAAGTCAGTTTTGTAAGTAGGGAGGCTATAACTCAGAAGTACCACTACCGATTCTTATTTTTAATAAAATATTATTCAAAAAGTAATTACTAGACTTGCCAGGGAAATGTCATATTTGACATTTTAGTTTTAATAGAGCTTTTTTAAAGGGGCATTATGAAAAGCAGAAACCTATATGTAAAATATCTAAATTATTTTACCATAACAGATGTTGAAGTTATATCTACTTCAAAACATTCAAGTCTTAACCAGAATATATTAATAATATTTCTTAAGAAATGTATCATCATTTTTGACTTATAAAAACTAAATGCCAGTTCAAATAGACATAAACCATACAGACCGATTTCCCCCGCCCCCCCAAGCCATGACTTTTTTCTTCTATTAATTGTATTAGTAGAATGGTACATTTCAGAATAAATTCACCTCTACTTTAACAATGGGGCCCAAATATCTTAAGATAAAGCTCAGTTATTGACAGTAAGAAATATAAGTAAAATAATTTGTGAATGATTATCCTTGACATTTTAATGAACACCTGGCTGTGAGTTACTAAGCAGTCTTGTGCTCTGAAGAATTAACTTTCTGTATTTTTTTTTTCTCTAAATTTAGGCGGAATGTAATTGAAGCCGTTTACAATAGACTGAATCCATATAAAAATGATGACACCGTAAGTACCATTTTAGCTCCTCTGCTTTCCCTTCCCTTCCACTCTGAATGCAGATCCTTCCTACCTGTTTTTGCAGAGCTGCTTATTGCACCCATTCTCTTACACACACCCTTGATGGATTGCTCTGAACTCTGCCTGCATCACAGTTCTAGCGCTTGAGGACATTAATCATGATGAGTGGCCATTTAACTCAAACAGGAGGAAAGTCCCTTTTAATTATTTTTTTAAGTCTCTTCAAGCAATCAACTTCAGAAGTTTTTTCCCACTAAATTTTTTTTGAAGTTGGGAGTATCTCTGCTCAGTTTCTTGAATTAATTCTGAGTTTTGTAAGCAGCTGCAACAGACCTCAGAATGCCTATCTCCATTAATACCCATTCTATGCCAGGAACCCTACACATATCATTTAAATACTAAAGTAGAAAAAATAAAAATAAAAATAAATAAATAAATACTAAAGTAGAGAATTCTGTGTATATAAAGATGTATAGAATGTTGTATTCTCCAATTAGGGCTTCCCTGGTGGCTCAGCAGTAAAGAATCCGCCTGCCAATGCAGGAGATGCAGGTTTGATCCCTAGGTTGGGAAGATCTATTGGAGAAGGAAATGGCAACCCACTCCAGCATTCTTGCCTGGGAAATCCCATGGACAGAGGAGCCTGATGGGCTGTAGTCCATGGGGTTGCAAAAGAGCCAGACACGACTGAGTGACTAACAACAGCAACATTCTTCAGTTAAGTTTTCTATTACAATTCAATTGTACTGTTGTGATTACAAAAAACTGGTAACTTAAAATCATTTCAGCCTGGCTCTGAAATATTTTATATGCTGCATTATGAAGCATCCTCAAATCTCTTGAGGTTTTTATGCAATAAAAATTTATAAAGATAATATTCTAAAAATAAATTGGGTTTATTGAAGAGAAAAATAAAATTCTTTCTGGTAATTTATTGGTTTAGAAATACATTTGGTCAACCTCATCGTAAAATCTTATATTAAATATTTTACTCCAAAACCAAACCCAAAGGTTCTTGTTGTTTAGTCTCTAAGTTGTGTCTGATTCTTTTGCCTTGTAACAATTCTTGGAATAGATTATATATTGATATTTCATAAACACATTTACATATATACTATAGAAAACATTTATATCCTAAAGATCAACCTTACAAAACCGTGTCTTTCTGCATTACCCAGAAAATAATGCATCTTTAAGTTTTAATTTAGTTCATTGTTTTGATTTGTTTCCTTCTATAAAGGACTCTACATCAACTGATGATATGTGGTAAAACTGCTCATCTAGCCACGGAGTTTACCTTCACCTCCAAAGGAGAGTGCAGCTCAACTTCATTGAACCTTTTAAACATACATCCTCAACTTTAAAGAAGGGCATATATGACATGGGTGAGAGTGATGACACCAGAGAACTTCAGCAGTACAACAGCTAGCCCAGAACTGATTTTTTGTTGTTGTTGTAAATTTGAGACTTATGTAAACGTGATTTCAAACCATAATTCATATGTTGTAAATCAGACTCCAGCAATTTTTGTTGTATGATTTTGTTTTTTGTAAAGTGTAATTGTCCTTGTACAAAATGCTCATATTTAATTATGAACTGCTTTAAATCACTATCGAAGTTATAAGAAATATTTGGCTTATTGTGTGATGCAACAGATATATAGCCCTTTCAAGTCATGTTGTGTTTGGACTTGGGGTTGGGACAGGAAGAGCAGCAGCCGTGTCAGCTAGACACTCACATGTGCACCTGATTATGGAGAATTATTCCAAAATATTACTACAAAGCTGAATATCCAGGGAGTTAATTGAAAACTCTTTTAATGTTCTTGGCAGTGGGATTGGAATTGTTGATAAAGTTGATCCCTTCATTTAACTGTCTTTTAGGTTCTCTCCTTGTTGCCATGAGTATTGCAGGTAATAGAGTATATTCATAAGAATATCAATCTTGGGGCTAAAATGCCTTGATTCTTTGCACCTCTTTTACAAGTCCTTACATTTAATTACTAATTGATAAGCAGCAGCTTCCTACAAATAGTAGGAGACTGCCACATTTTTGCTATCATGATTGGCTGGGCCTGCTGCTGTTCCTAGTAAGATATTCTGAATTCCATTTTATCAATAAAGCTTGATTTAACAAACAAGAAATTTAATCATGTATGTGTAATTCCTCCTTTACTCCACCCTTATTTTAAAACACCGTACCATTGTAAATGAGAAGTTTCTCATGGGGAAAGATGTTAGTCTCTTAATTGGAAAATACTGTTACTCAAGGCATAGATGGAACTGGTTCTATTAGAAAGACTATAAAAGATTTAAGTCTATGTTGTTCCTTGATCTATTTTTAAGTGGGTTTCTTTCTGACTACTTATTTTTTCATTAAGATGTGTATCAGCTTGAATTTGCCTACGTATAGTTAAAGTAATTGTCAAAGCCAGACAATCCAACAGTGGTGGGGGCGTGTGCGTTTATTGTGTGTGTATGCGCGCACGCGCGCCTGTGACTTTAAGTGGCCCATGTCTTTAGAATCCGGTAGTTAAGATGTATTTAGTGATTTGAAATACAGCATGTTGATAATATTTAGCAGTTGGCCTTTAAAAATAAGTTCCAACAGCTTAAAGAGTTGTAGATATAAAAATAACCTAATTTAGGTTTCAATTCCTCTGATTAAGCATGTGAAAGTAAGTTTTAAAATCTGTCACATTGAAAAGACTACTGTTCTGTGCCCTTCTGTATTTTTGTCTCTTTGGGTTGAATATTGTATTTACTCATCATTTAATTTAATCATTCAGTAAGCAGATTGCCCACTCAGTTCAGTTCAGTCGCTCAGTCGTGTCTGACTCTTTGTGACCCCATGAACCACAGCACGCCAGGCCTCCCTATCCATCACCAACTGCCGGAGTCTACCCAAACCCATGTCCATTGAGTCGGTGATGCCATCCAACCATTTCATCCTCTGCCGTCCCCTTCTCCTCCTGCCCTCAATCTTTCCCAGATTCCCCACTACAAACCTCTTATATTAATATAAGATTTAAATACAACACCAAATATAAAATCAAAACTGTATATAAAAAAGTAGTATAATTTTGTTATATTTGTTTTTTTTTCTAACTTGGAAATATACATATTTGTATATATAACCTTAAAACTAATGTAAGGTTAGAGAAGTGTTGGAAACAATAATGTGAAATGTCTCAGACTTAAGTAGTTACATACCAGCAAAATCTTTCCATTATCCATCTTATTTGTGAGGTGATTAAATGTAACTTAATTGTATTTAATTTATGTCTTAAGCCAGCATGAAGAAAAACAAGTATTATTTATATTTAGAAATCCGTAACAGTTGAAATTACAGAACCAATTCTGTACTTTACTTACACATAAATGCTTAATGTCTAAATCTGTGGTAAGGTACAAAGTAAGATAATGTTCTAAGTTTCAATTTTGTAAGCATCCTAATGTACATTTAATGAACACCAGTGCTTCTAGTATAGATTACAAGTACTGAAAACTAAATTCCTATTATAATTCCTTAATTTTTTAAGTAGACTCAAGTTTTTAGTTATGGAAATTTCAAAAACTTGAACAGGATTTTGAGATGCAAAATCTTAAATCATAACTGAAATATGTGATGGAAAGCTATATTTCAAACCATCATAGTATATTTAGTGACTTCTTAATTTGAGAGTCTTTTAAAAAGAGGAGGTTAAAAATTCCTCTGTTAGAATTATTAGTACTGAAGTTAGGCCTGGAAGTGAGAGAAAACTGTATTAAGTATGATCTAAGAAGACTAAATCTTTTCCACGTGAGTCAACATTGCCATATAGAATTTTTCATTATAAAAGTACAGGAAGGAAGTATGCATTATAACGGCAGAGTGTGTGTGTTCTTGATTCCTAGGGCTCATGGTGTGTGGGGAACCAGCACACTTTTTAAAGGCACTTTTGCACCTCTGTTGTGCATTTCACTTTTGTACCACTTAAATTTTTGACCTCCTATCCCCTTTTGTGTGCTAATTAGCGACTCAGGGCAATGTCTCTATTTTTTGATATGTTTGATATTTTCTTTGGAGGGAAAAAGTTTTTGTGTGATGATAACATACTATTCAAATGTACTTTCATTTAAATGTTTTAACTTTGCTGCTTTTAATAGGACATTCATTTTGTATAGCAGATTCTTGTTACCCTAACATTAATAATTTCACTGATCTCTTGCTATATTTTAGCAAGGTAGGCTCTCTTAATTTCCGTTTTCTTAGGGAGTATACTTTTACAGATAACAGAAGCAGTTCTCAATATTAGCATTAATTTTAAAAATCTAAGTGGTATTTTTCTTACTCAGCTTTAGAACTGTTTCAAACTCATTTTTAATTATGCATTAATTTGTTATTCGAGTTCTGTGCAAATAGTGTACTGCTCAAACACTTAATTTTTTACTACATAAAATTAAGAAATTTGGGTTAAAGAACAAATCAACTATGTAATTCAAATAATGTGAATTATAGCAGTACTTTCAGTGATCATCCATCCACTCACCTTTTGTACAAAATTAAGTGTTAATTGCAACATGCTCTTCTAGGATAAGCACCTTGGAACTATCAAGAAATGAATAGGTCCTTGCTCTCAAGGAGTTTACATTTGAATAGAATTTATAATCTAATGTATGTTAATATCATAACTGGATCACTCATCCAGAAAATAGCTACTGCCCACCTGCTCTCTGCCCGATATTTTCCTGAACAAGGTGGGTCTGCCTGAAGAGCTTATTTGCAGTTCCTTAGTCACTTGAAAACCCTTTTGTTTTATTCTCCTCAGAGTTAAAAATCTTATTCAAAAGAAAATTTTACTTTGCATAGGAATAAAATTGGATTGATGAGGCTCATGTCTCTTCAGTGTGCTTGACTGCCTTTCACAAATGGCTTAGACTTCCTGCTGACAGCAGCAAATCATAGAAATAAGGTTAATGTATTTCTTAGAAGTATCCAACCCTGGAAATAGGAGTTTAAGGCATTTGAAAACGTAAATCTAGGACTTCCCTGGTGGTCCAGTAGTTAAACTCCAGGCTTCCAATGCAGGGTGCGTGTGTTCAGTCCCTGGTCAGGGAACTAAGATGCCACATGCTACATGGTGCAGACAAGAAAATTTAAAAAATAAAAAGTAAAAACACATCTCTCTAACCTTATTTTACCAAAAGTCTGTATTTTCTTGAAAAAACACTGCCAGTGTTAATATCCAATTTTAGCTAAGTGATTACTGTGTTTTAATTTTTTTTAATAATTTTACTGACCATCTTTACAGAACAAATTCATATAGAAATTCTATTTGTAGTTTCTGAAGGAACTGATGAAACTGGTTACAGGGTTTTTTTAATTTTTAATTTCATGGTGTTGTATACGTCTAATTCATAAAGTTTGAGAGGTTTAAACCTTTAATGTCTTGATTGCCATTTGTACAATATTATGTTAGGATTTGGAATTAGAAAATATGTAAATATTTCCATATATAAATGTTTCTCATTTGAGATTTTTCTTCAAAGGAAACTTTCAGAGTTGCATATACTTTTGCTTTCAAATACTGCTGGTGAGATGACCATTTTTAAATTAAGTGATCTAGTCTTCTAATTAAGTTTTTCTTTTAGGCATTAGAAAGACTTTATAGTTTAAAATTTAAGAAGCTTAATTTTACTTCTTTCTATAATGTGGTATGAGTTTCGAGTTGTATTTAATTTTTATATACAATACTTCAGAATATGCTTGAAAGATTTAAGAATACATTTTCTAAATATTGTGAGAATAATACTGTATTTTTTCATTGGGTCAGAACAGTAAGTCTCAGTTACGTGTTACTACCAATAGAATGCTATACAGAGATGATGGAAGGCATTTGGCTCCACTTTTCTTCCCTTTGACACAGATTCTTTCCCTTTTCCCTGTTTTATATATTTAGTGTCCTCTGCTCTCGTATTTTCCTAATTATATTACCAGCAGGTAGGAGAATGCCAGTTAGAAATACTCTTATTAAAACTGAAATTGTAGTTGACAGCTTACACTTTTATAAAAGTGGGGGAAGAGGTTGTTTAACTTGATATAACAACAGAGTGACATTTTTTTCTCCCCTCTCCTGGAGGAAATGTTGCTTCATTTCCTCTACTACCCTCTTGGTGGCTTCTTTTTTTTTTTTTTTTCAAACCAAGACAGGCCAATTCCATTTTCTTGAGCAAGAAAGCTTAGTGCATTACCTCACCAAGCCAATTAATAACTGTGTAAACGTGGGCTGAAAATAGGAAAATGTGGGAAAAGGAGTGGGAAGATGCCAGTGAAGAGGACAGAGGAAGATTACTCTTAATTATTTAAAAAGCCATAGAAAAGTCTTCCTTGGACCTAGCTGTATATTAATAAGAACTGTTGCATCACATAAACCAGCAAGAACTAACTTTGGTTTTGCAGATTGTTTGATTTTTCTAGCCAGTCAGATGATTAATTTAAAAAAAATAATAAAAATACTGCTTCTCCAGCATAGAAACAACTGAGAAAAAAAAGTCTTTCAGTTCTTTTCATTGTTCCAAAAGCCAGTGTTCTATAATAGCTTTCTCACTGAACTGAATGTTTAGAAAAATTGTTTTAAAAAAAATTTTTTTTAACATAGTCCTCTTCATCCAGTAAAGAACTTTTAGTAACATTCATATTTGTATGGTACTATCTGAAGTTAGATTTGTGTAACAAATTGGGTAGCTGCAGAACAAAATTAGTATTATTTTAATTAGGTATAATGAATGGCACAAATTGTCGCAATGCTTCTAAACCTTTTAGGGTCACAGGCCCATTGAGACTGAATAATCCTAGGAATTTGTCGCCCAGGAAAATGCATAGAATGCAAATAACTCCTCAAAGTTTCCAGTATTGTAGTGGTTCATGGGCTCCTGGTTGAGACCCTATACTACAATACAACAGGGCACATCAGCCTTTTTCCTTCAAAACCCATAAATACATCAAGGATGTCAAAATAATTTGAGTCTATTTTAAAGAATAGTTTCCATATTTAAAAGGTAGAGGAGGTAGACGGGTCTAGGCTAGAATTAATTAACTGATATTAATTATGTTAATATCAGTATTAACATATTCTTTTAAAAATTTGTATCTTGAGGGCTGGAAAGAGAATGATTAGTATCCAGGCTAGTTTTGGAGGATAACGTCATTTCTAAATTTGCCACTTTTGAATCTCAGCAGACAAGAGGTAAAACAGAAATGCTGATGGAACATTTCTGACCTGTGTAGTATAGATTTAATATATTCACAAACAGCACATTTGACTATCAGATCTCACTCAGGTTTAGTTGATTAAGTATTTAATTCACTTCAAATTCTGAGGAATTAGGTATTTACTGATACAGAATGTTAAAATAGGATCTAACAGCCACCAATGTACAGGATTATGAGATTTCTTTTAAACATAACTACCATGAAAAAATGGATTAATTGTTGCATTTGTTGCCAAAATCGGATGTTTGGTTACAGTATATGTAATTCCCATTTGTGGGAATTTTGAAACATAGAGACTGTTGTCTTACCTGGTTAGCCCTTACCTAAGTCAACAGCATATCTGCAGCAGAATAGCTTATTTATAGTAATATGCCCGAATACTTGTTGGTTTCACTCTTGAAATTATTTCAATTAATTTGTATAAATGTTATGAGTGGAGAGACCATGTTAAAAGCATGTTGCATTATATATTTTTCAAAATCCATACATGTAAAACTAATACAGAATTATTTCCTAAACACAATGTATAACAAAATTCTCCACAGTAATTCACCTACTGTTTGTAGTTTATGTGATCCAAACTCTTAAAGAAATTCCATTAATGTATATGTTGTATTTTGTACATTTCCTGGTCCAAAGAAAGTATGTAAATTCAGTTCTAACTTTTAAGAATGTACTTTTTGTTTTCAAGTCCATTGAAGAAATCACATTCAACTTGTGAGTGGTTACAGATTGTATGAAATGGAAAGTAGAAATAATTCTAGCTTGCAAAACTGGTGCCACCAAATAAACAGGCAATTGCATAATGTGTGTGTATCTATGATTGTTTGATACTGCAAGCAGCATTTTTGTTTTGCCTAGAACCTGGAAATGATGAATTTATTCATTAGGAGACCTTAAGAAAATTTTTGTTCAATTGAACTTGGTTAATTTGCTTAAAAGAAGATAGATCTGATAGTTAATGATTTGAACTAGAATTGTCCCTCCCTGATTTTAGGAAGATGACTGAAAGCTAGGAAGTTCAGATTGATGGCTGTTTTCATGAAAACATCCCAGAAATTTTTTTAAAAAGCCATAAGTTGTTCCTCTTGGCAAGAACTTCTCATTTGTCATGTTATAAATGTATATTTCTTACTCCCTTAGAGTTGAGACTGCATGGGGAGTGGCCTGGAAAAGGACTTCTCCACCTCGCTAGTACCCCTGGTGTAGTGCCTTCTTAGTAGACACACGTGTTTAGGGTGCTTGCTTCCTCTGCTCATTCTGAAAATTGGTTGTACTCCCTCTGCCCTGTGTTCATTCATGTCTGAAAGTGTGACTTATTTTATAAGCTTGCATAAATAGAGGGATTTTAGAGTACATTGAATTGATGATGTAAGTGAAGTTCTATGAACTTCAAGAGCTCATTTTGTACATTTGCAATTTGTAATGAAAACACAATAATGAGACATCATAACCAAAGGCAGCAAGTCTTATAGCTAAGTAAAATTGAAGTAAATAAGGATTAGTTTGGTTTATGCATAACTAGTACCCGTTCACTTGTCAAAGTGTGTTCTGTAGTTTTTTTGTTTTTTGTAGTTATTCTTTTGAATGTTGAACCTAGGTTTTTGTGGGGTCTTTTGGGTTTTTTAAGTAAAAAATGTTGATTTCAGTTGTGTCTCTTAATTGGTCACACACTGAGAAATTGATACTAGGGAACCCCTTTTTTTCTTTGTTATCACTTAATAGTTCAGACTTGAAATTCCCATCAAATCACAGACAGTTTAATTCTAGTTAAAAAGTCTATTCTCAGATGTGAAAGTGAAGTTGTTCAGTCGTGTCTGACTCTTTGTGACCCCATAGACTAGCCTACCAGGCTCCTCTGTCCATGGGATTTTCCAGGCAATAGTATTGGAGTGGATTGCCATTTCCTTCTCCAGGGGATCTTCCCAACCCAGGGCTTGAACCAGGGTCTCCCGCATTGTAGACAGACGCTTTACCATCTGAGCCACCAGGGAAGTTCATCCTTAGATGAACTACCTTGAAAACCTTGGCATGAGTGTTCTCTGTAGCATTTGGTTTACTTGCCTCAAAACCACACAGTTAACCAGAGACTGGTGAAAGATATGTGTTCTGCTGCCTGTTGTCTACAGGAGACTCATATTTATTCTCATACCTAATATAATGCTATTCAGAGTATCAACAAAGCTTTTTAGAAGATTGTGTTTCATGTTACTGTTACCTAAATAGTGCATTAGCTAAACACACTAAATGTGGGTCATTCTCTGCTGTAGTTGGGGTACCAGGTTGGGTCTTTAAGATACATCATTTTCTCTATGGTTTTCCTTATAGCTACACACATGTTTTTCTAGACACTTGATTCAGTGAAATTGCCAATATTTGATCATTTTTGATCTACCAAAATGGCCATTTTTATCTGGCTCAATTTAATAGTTTCTGAAATTACTTCCTAAATGATCACATTGCGAGTCAGTATAGTTGACCCTTGAACAAAGCGGCAGTTAGCAGTCGCGACCCTCTGTACAGCTGAAAATCCAAGTATAACCTTACAGTTGGCCTTCCAAACCCTCGTTTTTGTGTCGGCAGACTCAACCAACCAGATTGGGTAGTACTGTAGCACATATTTAGTGGAAAAAATCCACCTACAAGTGACCTGTGCAGTTAAACCTGGTGGTGTTCAAGGATCACCTGCATTTCTCATTTATATTTCAGTTAAATCATGTCTCCTTAGAATTGATCCTTAGAACTAGATGACAAGTTTAAAGAAAAGCTATAGCTTTGAAAACATTTGCAAATATGAAGTTTGTTGAATATAGACAATACCAAATTTATAATTTCTACCTTGAAATTAAGTGACAGCTCTTAAGATAACATTCATATCACTAACTTATTCTTTGTCACTCCCACTTTTCATAAAGCCCCTATAGTTGTTCTAGGATAGATCCAACTTGCTGCATAGACATTGGTATGACAAATGTTATTCTAGCAGTGACCCAGAAAGGGAATAAAATTGAATTTAAATGTTCAGGAAGAATTGTAATAAAGCATAAAAGATAAGGTGGGGAAATTATATGACATAATTGAGATAAGTGAAGAGTTCCTTTCAAACATTTTATTAAGGCTGTTGAAATGTATGGCTCCAACTCAGTCTTTGACTGTTGGATCCATACAATCAAGTTTCTGAGAATCATACTCTTTAAGTTCAGTCCTTGTTAAAGGTGGATGAAGGCTCTAATTTAGTTGTAGGTGATGATCAGACTCTGACTTAGGTTGTAGTCAAGCTGTGCCCTTCCTAAGGATCTTTTTGCTATTTGTGTTTGTTTTGTTAAAAAGTGGCTAAAATTGCCTAGTATTTAAAGATCAAAAGGTTTGCTAGAAAAGTTTTTGTTCTAAGTCAAAGGGATTATGTATTTTCCTCATATTAGCATCCTGAAACCATTCTGGGATTGTCTTTTAAATTCTCAGTGTTAACATTTTGAATGTATAGTTGGTTCTATTTAATGAAGAAAACAATGTTTACTTCTATGTCATTGTTTTCCTTGGTGGCTCAAAGTGTAAAGAATCTGCCTGCAATGCAGAAGACCCTGGTTCGATCTCTGAGTTGGGAAGATTCCCCAGGAGAAGGGAATGGCTACCCACTCCAGTATTCTTGCCTGGAGAATTCCATGGACAGAGGAGCCTGGTGGGCTACAATCTATGGGGTTGCAGAGAGTCGGACACGATTGAGCAATTAATACATTTCACTTTTCCTTTCATTATGAGGCCAGAGTTATTCTCAATTATTTTAGCCATTGGTCTTTTAACTGCCTACTAACAAAACTGTATGGTTTTTTAAGACTAAAAGTCTCCAGAACATTCCTAACAAAAACTTAAAATTTTCTAGTGATTGAAGTAGAAGCACATGGGAATTAATTTTTTAAACTTTGCATTAGACAAATAAAAGTCTCCCTAATGGACATTCAGTTTTTATAACTATCTGCCTTTTTTGATGTTATTTTGCCAAACTGCAGCAATGATCCTTAATGGAAAGAGGTCTTTTTAAGGGTAATGAAACTGTTTCTGTGCCTAGGTCACAGAAAGGAAGCTTGCTTGATGGCTTTCCTCAATATTTCCTTTTCTGTCTGAAACCAGAATGATTGCCTTGTTTTTTTCCTTTGGTTTTGTCTTAAATATCCTAAGTTCCTAGCATGCATTCTACTTTAGGACTTCTGTAAATATTTTTTAGAAATATCTGAAAGCTTTGAATTCTGTATTCTTGGATATCATAAAGGTTTATCATGTGTTCTGATTTTTAAAATATACGGACTGGACTGTTTAATGATAGTGAGATTATAAATGTGTTATATATGCATGTATAAATATCCTGGTTCAAGGTCCACTGCACCGTGCCCATCAGTACTGTTACTGGTTCAACCTGACCTTCAGAGAGGTTTGCCTGCTTCACCACCAAATGGATTTGACATCTCACAGGACCACAGTGTCAATAAATGCTTCATCTCAGAAAGATCAGGGCTCCAAGGAAACTTCCTAGAGGGCAAGTCTCCGTAACTGGAGATAAGGAAGAATGAAGTAGCAGTTTTTGAGGATCACATATTTGGTACTCTAAATCTGTTGGAACTGTCTTGACACTTTAGTTTCTTAGACTGAAAGTTAACACTTTTGTTCAGAAATCATTCGTTCAGGTATAAAAATTGGAATACTTCATGTAAAAAGAATTATAATTTTTAATCTTAGAATCTGATTTTTCTTAAACGTTAACTTGCAGTCATTTAATGGAGTTGGCATTTTTCTTTTTGGCATGGGAGGAGGAAGGGAATGTGGAGGAGGGGCAGAAAAGGAGAGAGATACAAAAGGCAACAAGAGGAAGTCGTTTTAAAGTAAAGTATCTTTTTTAAGTTAAAATTTTGTTTTGAAATTCCAAATAGAATTAATCAACTTAGTCCCTATAAATCATCTTTGTTTTATAGTAGTCAATGATGCATTACAGTTGATGAATTAGTCGAGTCTCTTTGTGCTCTCCAATAAGTCCCTCCAAAGGCCCTGTATTAGGAGAAGGGAATGAACCAACTTCCGGTGTTAACTGTCACTTGTAGGTTCCATTAGGAAAGCAATCAAAAGGAAGTTTATGATAAGGATTGCAGGTTTCTCTTCTACAGTATTATCTGTTCCTAGCCTTTCTGAAGCAGTGGATCGCAGTCTGCCAGCAAGACAGAATTACTTGGGAAGCTTAAAAAAATCCTTCAGCAGTGCGGGTTAGGCTGAAAGGTTCACACTTAAAATTACCCACCCACCCCCTGCCCCCCATCCCCAGTCAGTGGCTCCAATTTCACTCAGAATCAAAGGCCTTACATGATCTCCCTACAAAGCCCTCTAAATAACCTGGTCCCTGTGACTTCTCACATACCTCTCCCTCCCTGGGCTTCCATACTGGTCTCCTGGCTGGTCCAGATAATGCCTATCTCATCCAAACCCTAGGGTCTTACAGACACTTGTGTTTTTTTTCACCTGTTCCCTCTACCTGGTTTGTTTCATTGACTAAAATGAGTCACATCTAACTTCAAGCGGACCTAAAAGGACCAAACCAGAATATTATGAACAACCCTACTTACTAACATGCGGGCACAATATAATATGGATGAATAAGCCTGTACATGTGTGTGTGCCTGCAGAAGATGAGATTGGTGTTACATACACTCTAGGAGATGTGGTCTCTTCTGAGCTGTGCCCTTTGAGAGGAGTACTAGTAGCAGAATGGCTGGGGGCACATTAGCATAGAGTAGTCATATTGTAAGTGTTCAAAATTATTAAGAGTCAATGCTATTGCACCTTTGGGGATGAAGTTGGAATACATAATGTTAAGGATGAGATCGGATATCTGTGCATGCTAAGTCACTTCAGTCGGGTCTGACCCTTTGCAATGCCATGGACAGAAGGGCACCAGACTCCTCTGTCCATAGGATTTTCCAGGCAAGAATAATAGAGTGGGTTGCCATTTCTTCCTCCGGGGGATCTTCCCAACCCAGGGATTGAACTCAGGTCTTTTAAGTCTCCCATGGCAGGCAAGTTCTTTACCACTAGTGCCACCTGGGAAGCCCAAGATATCTGTACACAAAGCTAAGTAGGAAGAACCTTCCAAGCAAAGGAAACAGCAAAGGAAAAGAAGTATCAGGAAAGGTAGCTGAAGCCAGTGAGAATGTTGGTCTTAGTGGGAACTTTTCATGCATATCCTAAGGGGGATAAGAGTGAAAGTGAAATTTCCTCAGTCGTGTCCGACTCTTTGCCACCCCATAGACTATACAGTCCATGGAATTCTCCAGGCCAGAATACTGGAGTGTGTAGCCTTTCACTTCTCCAGGGGATCTTTGCAACCCAGGGATCGAACCCTGATCACCCACACTGCAGGCAGATTCTTTACCTGGTGAGCCACAAGGGAAGCCCAAAAATACTGGAGTGGGTAGGGATCTTCCCAACCCAGGAATTGAACTGGGGTCTCCTGCATTGCAGACAGATTCTTTACCAACTGAGCTTTCAGGGAAGCCCAAAACAGCCAGACATCTTGGAATGTGAAGTGAAGTGGGCCTTAGGAAGCATCACTACAAACAAAGGTAGTAGTTCAGTTCAGTTCCGTGGCTCAGTCGTGTCCAACTCTGCGATCTCATGAATTGCAGCACTCCAGGCCTCCCTGTCCATCACCAACTCCCGGAGTTCACTCAAACTCATGTCCATCAAGTCAGTGATGCCATCCAGCCATCTTATCCTCTGTCGTCCCCTTCTCCTTCTGCCCCCAATCCCTCCCAGCATCAGAGTCTTTTCCAATGAGTCAACTCTTCACTTGAGGTGGCCAAAGTACTGGAGTTTCAGCTTTAGTATCATTCCTTCCAAAGAACATCCAGGATTGATCTCCTTTAGAATGGACTGGTTGGATCTCCTTGCAGTCCAAGGACTAGTAGAGGTGATGGAATTCCAGTGGAGCTGTTTCAAATCGTCAAAGATGATGCTGTGAAAATGCTGCACTCAATATGTCAGCAAATTTAGAAAACTCAGCAGTGGTCACATGGCTGGAAAAGGTCAGTTTTCATTTCAATCCCAAAGAAAGGCAATGCCAAAGAATGCTCAAATGACCACACAATTGTACTCATCTCACACGCTAGCAAAGTAATGCTCAAAATTCTCCAAGCAAGGCTTCAACAGTACGTGAACCATGAAATTCCAGATTTTCAAGCAGGATTTAGAAAAGGCAGAGGAACCAGAGATCAAATTGCCAACATCCATTGGATCATTGGAAAAATAAGAGAGTTCCAGAAACACATCTATTTCTGCTTTATTGACTATGCCAAAGCCTTTGACTGTGTGGATCACAATAAACTGTGGAAAATTCTGAAAGAGATGGGAATACCAGACCACCTGACCTGCCTCTTGAGAAAACTATATGACGGTCAGGAAACAACAGTTAGAACTGGACATGGAATAACAGGCTGGTTCCAAATAGGAAAATGAGTACGTCAAGGCTGTATATTGTCACCCTGCTTATTTAACTTAATAAGCATGATGTACTGCAGAGTACATCATGAGAAATGCTGGGCTGGAAGAAGCACAAGCTGGAATCAAGATTGCTGAGAGAAATATCAATAACCTCAGATACGCAGATGACACTACCTTTATGGCAGAAAGCGAAGAACTAAAGAGCCTCTTGATGAAAGTCAAAGAGGAGAGTGCAAAAGTTGGCTTAAAATTCAACATTCAGAAAACTAAAATCATGGCATCTGGTCCCATCACTTCATGGCAAATAGATGGGGAAACAGTGGCTGACTTTATTTTGGGGCTCCAAAATCACTGCAGATGGTGACTGCAGCCATGAAATTAAAAGACACTTACTCCTTGGAAAGAAAGTTATGACCAACCTAGATAGCATATGAAAAAGCAGAGACATTTCTTTGTCAACAAAGGTCTATCTAGTCAAGGCTATGGTTTTTCCAGTGGTTATGTATGGATGTGAGAGTTGGACTATAAAGAAAGCTGAACGCCGAAGAATTGATGCTTTTGAACTGTGGTGTTGGAGAAGATTCTTGAGAATCCCTTGGACTTCAAGGTGATCCAACCAGTCCATCCTAAAGGAGATCAGTCCTGGGTGTTCACTGGAAGGACTGATGTTGAAGCTGAAATTCCAATACTTTGGCCACCTGATGTGAAGAGCTGACTCTTTGGAAAAGACCCTGATGCTGGGAGAGATTGAGGGCAGGAGGAGAATGGGACGACAGAAGATAAGATGGTTGGATGGCACCACCGACTCAATGGACATAGGTTTGGGTGAACCCCGGGAGTTGGTGATGGTCAGGGAGGCCTGGCGTGCTGCAGTTCATGGGGTCGCAAAGAGTCGGACACGACTGAACAACTGAACTGAACTGAACTGAACTGGAGGAGGTGACCAGAGAGGACAAAGGGGTATAAGAGAGGTTAGAGAAGGACAGATGTCTAAGAAAGCCAATTCTTGGGTCCTTTGCTTCTTGAAAAGAGCTTCCATGAAATTTATCTTATGAGTACGATATTGCTCATCTCAAATCAGCTTTACTCAGTGGCATTTCAGTAACACATGGAATTATCCTTCCGTCATACACCACTCAGGGCAATGTTGCCCTGAACCTCAGTCTTTAAATAATTTTGGCTGATTGTCCAGTCAGAAAAATCTATCTTGTTATGTCTTTCACCCAAATGGAGTATTCTGAAGTCTCCAGAAGAGAGATGGGCTGTGGAGAGCCTTGGCAGTAGATCTGGCGGCCCTTCAGATTCATGTAGAAGGCGTTCTCAACCTTAGGTAGCCGGGCTACTACCCGCCCAGCATGAGCGAGGAGCTGTGGTCTAGTTTGAACTGTGCACTCTGAGGCGAGTTACTGGGAGCAGGGAGGCGGGACCACATGAAATGCTGTTTGAGGTTTCCTGTTTGCTCTCGCTTTGCTGCTGCTGCCCTTTGCCACCACCTCCCTCCAAGCCAACACAAAGTAACATTGACATTGAGAATGTGGAGTCAGTTAAAAGCAGTCCATCATCTGATAGTTTATCATTCTCCAAGTTTTTAAGATGGACAACGTATAAAATTTAAAAAACATTATAAAACAACCTCCAGTTTGTCAGCAACTTATCTCTGATGTGACTATCTTCAGATGTATAATTATGTGCATATATTTGAGCTGCTTTTAAAGCTATTACCCAAGTCAATTCATGATGAATGTGACAATTTGCATGTAAATACTGCTTTACTCTCTCAGAAAGCTTCCCTTCACCCATGGAGCTCTGCTTGATTCCATTCTAAAGCAGTTGTTACTCTACCATTTGCAGCTCGGCCATAAGGTAAACAGTGACATATTTCTCTTCCTATTAAACGTGATTTGTTTAGTAGAAATTCTCTGAAGGTAAGTAGTAAGCAAGAAAAACAAAAGCAAAAGCTAACAGCATGGGCTCTGCTCACCTACCGGATGCTTCATCTTCCTGCTGCTCAGCTGTCCTGCCCAGTGTCGCTGGGGAGAATTATTCCCCAGCATTAAATGAACCCCTGCCTACAAAACCCTGAAATACCCTAAAACCGCTCCTGTCAAAGGCCCCTCCACTGAGGTCCACACCTGTGACTCGGGAGGCAGTGTGCGTGGAAACCATCTGCCGTCTCTACTGCATGTTCCGGGGCACAAACAGATACTTAGGGAATCATTACGAGAGGTGAAATGGAGGCCCATCTCTCTGAGGTGTTTCCAGGACCACCAGAGAGACTTTCACGTTTGCCACAGGCCTGTATTTTGAGTTAGACTGTACTAAGCCTCCAGACTTGGTGACAGTCTTTCCAGTCATTTTCTTGTGGTGCAGGGAAAAGGCAAATCAAATAGAAGTTCTCAGCTATATGGATTATTGTATAAGTTAAAGAATATTAATTAAAATATAGATTTACCTCCTGCCATAATTTAAAATAACCTATTAAAAAATTCTTAAGCTGGAAAAGAAACCAGTACTTTTTCAAACTTTGGTTGATCTGAGCCACCAGGATTAACCTATCAAAGAAGACTGCACCATCTTTATTATCTTTTGACAAATTTGTTCCTATAAAATCTACGTAACAAAAGTTAGCATTTAACATAGTGGCATTGAGTACATCCACGATGTTGTTTAGCTGTCCCCACTATTTATTTCCAGCCATTTTCACCATCCCAAACAGGAACTCTGTACCCATTAAGCAATAACTCCCCATTCTCCCTTCCCTTTGGCCTTTGGCAACCTCTGTTCTACTTTCTATCTCTAGGAATTCGCCTATTCTAGATAATTTATGTAAGTGAAATGATACACTATTTGTCCTTCTGTGTCTGGCTTATTTCACTTAGAGTAATGTTTTCAAGTTCCATCCATATTGTAGTGTTTATAGGAATTTTCTTCATTTTATTGTTAAATATTATTCCAGTGACATATATACCACAATTTGTTTATCCACTGAGGAACACTTGGGTTTTTTCCATCTTCTGGCTCTTGTGGATAGTGCTATGAATGGGCATACAACTTTGAGTCCCTGTATTCAATTCTTTTAGGCATTTAGGAGTGGAATTTCTAGATCTTATTGTAATTATTTATTCAGCTTACTGAGGAACTATCAGACTGGTTTTCCACAGTGGCTGCACCATTTTTTATTTCCACCCGCAATGCATGAAGGTTCCAATTTCTCCACATCCTCACCAACACTTATTTTCTGTTTGTTTGAATAATAGCCATTCCAATGGGTGTGCAGTGGTACCTCATGGTGGTTTTGATTTCCATTTCCCTAGTGACTAAAGATGTTGACCATCTTTTCACGTGCTGCTTATAAGTTCTTTATGTATTTTCTTCTGAGACTTCTATATTTATTTGCCCATTTTAATTGGGTGTTGTGGTTTTTTCATGTGTTGAGTTGTAGTTCTTTTGAATTTTGAAAATTTATTAGATAGGTGATTTACAAGTATTTTCTCCCTCTCTGTGGGCTCTCTTACTCTGCTGATAGTCTTTCATGCACACCAGGTTTTAATTTTGGAGAAGCTCAGTTTTTCTTTATTACCTGTGCTTTTGGTGTGTAACATGTGTGCTTCGTCGCTCAGTCGTGTCTGACTCTTTACGACTCTGTGCACTGAAGCCCACCAGGCTCCTCTGTCCATGGGGATTCTCCAGACAAGAATACTGAAGTGGATTGCCAGGCTCTTCTCCAGGGGATCTTCCCAACCCAGGGATTGAACCCAGGTCTCCCACATTGCAGGTGGATTCTTCACTGTCTGAGCCACCAGGGAAACACCTGGTATAATATCTAAGATTACAGCAAAGATAACTGTGCTTTTGGTGCAATACCTAAGAAATCACTGCCTAATTCAAGGTCATGAAGATTTTCACCTATATTTTATTCTAACGGTTGTATAGTTCTTAAATTCAGGTCTCTGCTCCATTTTTTGGAGTTAACTTTTATATATGGTATAGGTAAGGGTGTGACTTCTTTATTTTGCATACGGATACAGATTTTCCAGTACCATTTGCTGATTACCAGTTTTATTTCCAATGATAGATTGAGTGTTCCTTTTCTCTTCCTGCCTCACCTAACAATGGGCACAGAACACTTGCAGACTGTTTCTTCTCCCTCCTGTTACCTGACTGGTGAGGATCAATCCTGATTCCTACATTAATAATGGCACTTACAGTCCCCATTTAAAATTTGCCATTAACCAAGACAAATGGGTTCTACAATTTTTTAAAAAATTTATTTACTTGTTTTATTTTTGGCTGTGATGCATCTTTGTTGCTTCTTGAGCTTTCTCTAGTTGTGGTAAGTGGGTGCTGCTCTTGGTTGCAGACCGCGGGCTTCTCGCTGCGGTGGCTTCTCTTGTTGCAGAACACAGACGTTAGGCACGTGGCTTCAGCAGCTGTGGCTCATGGGCTCTAGAGCAAAGACTCAGCATTCGTGTCACATGGGCTGAGTTGCTCCGAAGCATGGGGAATCTTCCTGGACCAGGGATCAAACCCATGGCTCATTCTTGCAGATTCCTATCCATTGTACCACCAGGGAAGTCCCAGTTCTGCAGTTCTTGTGACCATGTTTTCCCTATAAGGCTGGTGGATGGCTGCGAGAATTACTGAGACAGTATATACAAAAAAACCTAGCACAGTGCTTCCCACACAATGGATGAATTTCTTAGGGTTCTTCCTTTCTAAGCAGCTGACTCTAGATTAGCAAAAAGTGAAAGCTGTAGAAAGGCCATTAGAAGTTCACAGACATATTGAAGGATAGGAAACCAGGCTTGGAAATGGGTAGGAACCAAGGTAATTAGAGGAAGAATCTATCCTCAGAACTTCATATGGGTCAGACACCAAAATTTAGTGATACATCAAAACGATACATAATGCTGTAAAAGAGATTTCCCAAAGGAAAACACAGGAAGAAGGAGTGAATGCTGGCCAACAATTTATGACAACTGTCTAACCAAAATAATCCTGCTGGTTTCCCAGTATCTACATCCACACGCTTTTCATTCATATACTCCCCAAAATGCTCCTGCCTCACATAACACTGTTATCAAACCTGCATGGTGTGTGCGTCCTCATTGTGTCTGACTCTTCGCAGCTCCACAGACTACAGCCCACCAGGCTCTTCTGTCCATGGAGTTTTCCAGGCAAGAATGCTGGAGTGGGTTGCCATTTTCTTCTCCAGGGGCTACTCCTAACCCAGGAATTGAACCCAAGTCTCTTGAGTCTCCTTCTTCAGCAGGTGGATTCTTTACCACTAGTGCCACCTGGGAAGTCCAAAAGTGCACTACCCCTCCTCAAAGGAAGACAATGGAAAATGTTGTCATTGATCCAAGGCCAGCCATCTGTGATGTCTGCTGTTTAGTCCTGTCACAGTCCCATTTTGGTATTCAGGTATAACCTAAATCAAATCCCTTATGACTATACAGTGGAAGTGAGAAATAGATTTAAGGGACTAGATCTGATAGACAGAATGCCTGATGAACTATGGACGGAGCTTTATGACATTGTAGAGGAGACAGGGATCAAGACCATCTCCAAGAAAAACAAATGCAAAAAGCAAAATGGCTGTCTGATGAGGCCTTACAAATAGCTGTGAAAAGAGGGAATCAAAAAGCAAAGGAGAAAAGGAAAGATATAATTATTTGAATGCAGAGTTCCAAAGAATAACAAGGAGAGATAAGAAAGCCTTCCTCAGTGATCAAATGCAAAGAAATAGAGGAAAACAATAGAATGGGAAAGACTAGAGATCTCTTCAAGAAAATGAGATACCAAGGGAACATTTCATGCAAAGATGGGCACAATAAAGGACAGAAATGGTAGGGACCTAACAGAAGCAGAAGATATTAAGAAGAGGTGGCAAGAATACACAGAAGAACTATACAAAAAAAGATCTTAAATGACCAGGTAATCAGGATGGTGTGATCACTCACCTAGAGCCAGACATCTGGAGTGTTAAGTCAAGCGGGCCTTAGGAATCATTACGAACAAAGCTGGTGAAGGTGATGGAATACCAGTTGAGCTATTTCAACTCCTGAAAGATGAAAATTGCTGCACTAAATATGCTGGAAAATTTGGAAAACTCAGCAGTGGCCACAGGACTGGAAAAAGTCAGTTTTCATTCCAATCCCAAAGAAAGGCAATGCCAAAGAATGCTCAAACTCATCTCACACGCTAGTAAAGTAACGCTCAAAATTCTCCAAGCCAGGCTTCAGCAATACGTGAACCGTGAACTTCCAGATGTTCAAGCTGGTTTTAGAAAAGGCAGAGGAACCAGAGATCAAATTGCCAACATCTGCTGGATCATGGAAAAAGCAAGAGAGTTCCAGAAAAACATCTATTTCTGCTTTATTGACTATGCCAAAGCCTTTGACTGTGTGGATCACAATAAACTGTGGAAAATTCTTCAAGAGATGGGAATACCAGACCACCTGACCTGCCTCTTGAGAAACCTGTATGCAGGTCAGGAAGCAACAGTTAGAACTGGACATGGAACAACAGACTGGTTCCAAATAGGAAAAGGAGTACGTCAAAGTTGTATATTGTCACCCTGCTTATTTAACTTCTATGCAGAGTACATCATGAGAAATGCTGGGCTGGAGGAAGCGCAAGCTGGAATCAAGATTGCTGAGAGAAATATCAATAACCTCAGATATGCAGATGACACCACCCTTATGGCAGAAAGTGAAGAAGAACTAAAGAGCCTCTTCCCACCCCCACCCCGCCTTGATGAAAGAGTAGAGTGAAAAAATTGGCTTAAAGCTCAACATTCAGAAAACTAAGATCATGTCATCTGGTCCCATCACTT
Source organism: Ovis canadensis (assembly GCF_042477335.2). Lineage (NCBI taxonomy): Eukaryota > Metazoa > Chordata > Mammalia > Artiodactyla > Bovidae > Ovis > Ovis canadensis. The sequence continues at coordinate 82,896,432 of NC_091251.1, forward strand.
CAAGGGAAATAGATGGGGAAACAGTGGAAACAGTGGCTGACTTTATTTTTCTGGGCTCCAAAATCACTGCAGATGGTGATTGCAGCCATGAAATTAAAAGACGCTTACTCCTTGGAAGGAAAGTTATGACCAAACTAGACGGCATATTAAAAAGCCAGTAAAGGTCTGTCTAGTCAAGGCTATGGTTTTTCCAGTGGTTATGTATGGATGTGAGAGATGGACTATAAAGAAAGCTGAGCGCCAAAGATGATGCTTTTGAACTGTGGTGTTGGAGAAGACTCTTGAGAGTCCCTTGGACTGCAAGGAGATCCAACCAGTCCATCCTAAAGGAGATTAGTCCTGGGTGTTCATTGGAAGGACTGATGTTGAAGCCGAAACTCCAGGACTTTGGCCACCTCATGCGAAGGGTTGACTCATTCGAAAAGACTCTGATGCTGGGAGGCATTGGGGGCAGGAGGAGAAGGGGACAACAGAGGCTGAGATGGTTGGATGGCATCACCAACTCGATGGACATGGGTTTGGGTGAACTCTGGGAGGTGGTGATGGACAGGGAGGCCTGGCATGCTGTGGTTCATGGGGTCGCAAAGAGTCGGACATGACTGAGTGCCTGAACTGAACTGAACTGAACTTACATATTAAAGGGCAAATTTAATGAACAACTTAAATAGTCTCTGTGGGCAAGTAGGGGTCAGTCAGTTTGGTCGCTCAGTCATCTTCAGCTCTTAAAGACCCCATGGACTGCAGCATGACAGGCTTCCCTGTCCATCACCAACTCCTGGAGCTTGCTCAACTCATGTACATCACGTCAGTGATACCATCCAAGCATCTCATCCTCTGTCGTCCCCTTCTGCTTCTGCCTTCATTCTTTCCTAGCATCAGGGTCTTTTCCAATGAGTCGGTTCTTTGCATCAGGTGGCCAAAGTACTGGAGTTTCAGCTTCAGTGTCAGTCCTCCAATGAATATTCAGGACTAATTTTCTTTAGGATGGACTGGTTGGATCTCCTTGCAGTCCAAGGGACTCTCAAGAGTCTTCTCCAAAACCACAGTTCAAAATCAGCAACTCTTCGGCACTCAGCTTTCTTTATAGTCCAACTCTCACGTCCATACATGACTACTGCAAAAACCATAGCTTTGACTAGATGGAGTTTTGTCAGTAAAGTAATGTCTCTGCTTTTGAATATGCTGTCTAGGTTGGTCATAGCTTTTCTTCCAAGGAGCAAGCATCTTTTAATTTCATGGCTGCAATCACCATCTGCAGTGATTTTGGAGCCCAAATAAATAAAATCTGTCACTGTTTCCACTGTGTCCCCATCTGTTTGCCATGAAGTGATGGGACCAGGTGCCATGATCTTAGTTTTCTGAATGTTGAGTTTTAAGCCAACTTTTGCACTCTCCTCATTCACTTTCATCAAGAGGCTCTTTAGTTCTTCTTTGATTTCTGCCATAAGGGTGGTGTCATCTGCATATTTGAGGTTATTGATATTTCTCTCAGCAATCTTGATTCCAGCTTGTGCTTCATCAAGTCTGGCATTTCACATGATGTACGCTGCATACAAGTTAAATAATCAGGGTGACACTATATAGTCTTGACATACTCCTTTCCCAGTTTGGATGGAACCAGTTCATTGTTCCATGTTTGATTCTGACTGTTGCTTCTTAATCTCCATGCCGATTTTTCAGGAGTCAGATAAGGTGGTCTGGTATTCCCATCTCTTTCAGAATTTTCCACAGTTTGTTGTGATCCACACAGTCAAAGGCTTTGATGTAGTCAATAAAGCAAAAGTAGATGTTTTTCTGGAATTCTCTTGTTTTTTCAATGATCCAACAGATGTTGGCAATTTGATCTCTGGTTCCTCTGCCTTTTCTAAATCCAGCTTGAATATCTGGAAGTTCATAGCTTGTGTACTGTTGAAGCCTTGCTTGGAGAATTTCGAGCATTACTTTGCCCGCGTGTGAGATGAGTGCAATTGTGTGGTCATTTGAACATTCTTTGACATTGCCTTTCCTTGGGATTGAAATGAAGACTGACCTTTTCCAGTCCTGTGGCCACTGCTGAGTTTTCCAAATTTGTTGGCTTATTGAATGCAACACTTTCACAGCATCATCTCTGAGGATTTGAAATAGCTCAACTGGAACTCCATCCCCTCCACTAGCTTTGTTCATAGTGATGCTTCCTAATGATCACCTGACTTCAAACTCCAGGATGTCTGGCTCTAGGTAAGTGATCACACCATCATGGTTATCTGGTTCATGAAGATCTCTTTCGTATAGTTCTGTGTACTCTTGCCACCTCTTCTTAATATCTTCTGCTTCTGTTAGGTCCATACTGTTTCTGTCCTCTATTGTGGCCATCTTTGCATGAAATGTTCCCTTGGTATCTTGAATTTTCTTGAAGAGATCTCTAGTCTTTCCCAGTCTATTATTTTCCTCTATTTCTTTGCATTGATCACTGAGGAAGGTTTTCTTATCTCTCCTTGCTATTCTTTGGAACTCTGCATTCAGATGGAACTATCTCTCCTTTTCTCCTTTGCCTTTAGCTTCTCTTCTTTTCTTAGCTATTTGTAAGGTCTCCTCATACAACCATTTTGCCTTTTTGCATTTCTTTTTTTCGGGGACAGTGTTGATCACTGCCTCCTGTACAATGTTAAGACCTCCATAGTTCTTCAGGCACTCTCTCAAATCTAATCCCTTGAATCTATTTGTCACTTCCACTGTATAATTGTAAGGGATTTGATTAAGGTCATACCTGAGTGGTCTAGTGGTTATCCATACTTTCTTCAATTTAAGTCTGAATTTTGCAAGGAGTTCATGATCTGAGCCACAGTCGGCTCCCGGTCTTATTTTTGCTGACTGTATAGAGCTTGCCCATTTTTGGCTGCAAAGACTATAATCAATCTGACTTCAGTATTGACCATCTGGTGCGGTCCATGTGTAGAGTCTTCTCTTGTGTTGTTGGAAGAGGATGTTTGTTATGACCAGTGTGTTCTCTTGGCAAAACTCTGTTACACTTTACCCCACTTCATTTTGTTCTCCAAGGTTAGATTTGCCTGTTACTCCAGGTATCTCTTGACTTCCTACTTTTTGCATTCCAGCCCCCTATAATTAAAAGGACATCTTTTTGGGGTGTTATTTCTAGAACGTCTTGTAGGTCTTCATAGGACTGTTCAGCTTCTTCAGCATTACTGGTTGGGGCATACAGGTGGATTACTGTGATATTGAATGGTTTGCCTTGGAAAGGAACAGATCATTCTGTGGTTCTTGAGATAGGAATGTGATTAAATTATCTGAAACCTTTAGATATGTACATACTACTATCTGTTGTATCAACAACACTATTTCCTCTTAATGGTCTGTGTGAGTTGTTCCCACTATTGTATTTTGTTCAAAATACTCTGTGGCTCTCTCTAAAGGGTACTTCATGTGGGACCCTCCACTGGGAAGATTACACACTCCCATCCCATTAAGCTGGCCACGTGGTTTTCTTTCACCAGATGAATGTGAGGTTAAGAGATTTCCACCAAGAAGCTTTTGTCATGTAGTTCTGCCCTTTTCCCTCTGTCGTGAGCTTGGCACTGCCCCATACACTGGCCTATACCATCATCCTCGGTCCCAGAGAGAAGAGGATTGAGCAGAGCTGAAACTACTGAGCCATAATTGACACATAATGCAAATAACAAATAAACCTTTGCTGTCATAAGCCACTGAGAGTTGGGAGTCACTTTGCAAGTGCTACTTTAAAAAAAAAAAAAAAAAAAACGAGTCAACAATGAAATCAAAAAAATAAAAAATACCTTGACATATGACAAATGCAAACATGACCTTACAAAATCTATGGGATGAAGCAAAAGCAGTTCTACGAGGGAAGTTCACAGCAGTACAGGCCTTCCTCAAGAAACAAGTAAAATCTCAAACAACCCAATCTACTACCTAAAAGAATTAGAAAAATATGAACAAATAAAACCCCCAAATGGTACAAATGAACATTTTTCCAAACAGAAATAGAGTCACAGATGTAGAAAACAAACCGAGAGGGAGATTGGCAGGAAGGGGGAGGAGGGATAAACTGGGAGATTGGCACTGATATATACATACTACCAAATAGTACTACTACTAAATACATACTACCAGATAAAATAGATAATAAGAACCTAGTGTATAGCACAGGGAACTCTGTTCAGTACTTTGTAATGACCTACATGGAAATAGAATCTTAAAAAGAGTGATGTATGTATGTGCATAACTGATTCACTTTGCTGTACACCTGAAACTGATACCACATTATAAATCAACTGTACTCCAGTGAAAATTAATTTTAAAAAATTTCCTCCAAAATCGTCTCAGAAAGTTCAGAACCTAACAAATTTACTGGGAATTCTACCAAGAAGAACTTACATCTATCCTTCTCAAAATATTTACAAAAATTGAAGAGGAGGGAACACTCCCAAATCTCCATGAGGCTACTATCACCCTGATAGCAGTACCAGATGAAGATATTATTAAAAAAAGATAATTATAGGTCAGTATCTTTGATGAATATACAGGCAAAAGTCCTCAACAGAATATTAACAAACCAAACCTAACAATACCTTAAAGGGAACACACACCATGGTCAAATGGGATTTATTTCAGGGATGCAAGAATTTTTCAATATCTACAAAATGAGATACACCACATTAACAAATTGAATAAAACCCATGACCATTTCAATATATATACATTAGTCGTGCAGTCATGTCCAACTCTTTGTGACCCCATGGACTGTAGCCCATTAGGCTCCTCTGTCCATGGGATTTTCCAGGCAGAATATTGGAGTGGGGAGCCATTGCCTTCTGCGGATCATTTGAATAGATGCATAAAAAGCTTTTTACAAAATTCAACATCCATTTATGATTAAAAAAAAAAAAACTCTCCAGAAAGTGGACACAGAGGGAACCTAATCCAATATAACAATGGCCACATACTCCATGGATCTGGACTTCCAAAACCAGGCTGAATAAAAGTGGTGAGAATGTACATCCTTGTCTTGTTCTTGATCTCAGAAGAAATGCTTTTTTCACCACTGAGTATGATGCTAGCTGTGAGATTGTCATGCCCGCATGCTAAGTTGCTTCAGTCATGTCCAACTCTTTGTGACCCTTTGGACTATATTTCGCCAGGCTCCTCTGTCTGTGGAATTCTCTAGGCAAGAATACTGGAGTGGGTTGCCATGCCCTCCTCCAGGGAATCTTCCTGACCCAGGGATGGTCTCCTGGTTGGCAGGCGGATTCTTTACCACTGAGCCACTGGGGAAGGCCGTGGGTTTGTCATACATGGCCTTTATTATGGTGAAGCAGGTTCTCTCTATGCCCACTTTTTGGAGAGTTTTTATCACAAATGGGCAGGCTGTTGGGTGGGGCCAAGTCTCAGTGCCAAAAAGGTGACCTCTGGGAGAGTTCATGCTGGTGAACATTCCCTGGGGCCTCTGGCACCAGTGTCCTTGTCCCTACTATGAGCCACAGTTGACTCCCAGCCTCCCTAGGAGACCCTCCAAGACGCACAGGTAGGTCGGCCCAGGCTCCTATGAAGTCACTGCTTTGCTCTGGGTCCCAGTGGACCTGAAACCTCGTGCACCCTCCAAGAGCGGAGTCCCTGCTTCCCTCAGTCCTGGGGAGCTCCTGTACTCAAACCCTGCTGGTCTTCAAAGACAAACACTCTTCAGGCTCCTTCTCCCAAATACCAGACCCCCAGACTGGGGAACTCTCACTGTGAGAGTTCCTGTGAGAAAATTCCTGTAATATAATTATTTTCTGGTTTCTGGGTCGCCCACCTGATGGGTATGGGATTTGGTGACATCACAGAAGTGACCCTCCTAGCATCTCATTGTGGCTTCTTCTTTGTATTTGCATGTAGAGTATCTTTTTTGGTAGATTCTGTGGTTTTTGTTTGTTTTTTGTCAAGTTGTTCACCAGTTAGTTGTGATGTTGGTGTTTTCACAAGAGGAGTTGCACGTTTGGAAAAAAATTAAATCCCTAGGAAGTAACAGAGCACAGTTACACATTAGAAGGCATCACTGTTTGGCATGACAGGGAGACAGTAGACCCCATGCTGGACCTGCTGCAACCTGGGAATGCTCCTCCCTGGCCAGTCACAGCTTACCAAAAGAGCTTGATTTCTTGACCCGCAGTCCCTCTGGAGAGCAAAGCAGTGCCTATGGTTGAGGAACAGCGCCCTGTGTGGCCAGAGATCCCGTTCCAATCAGCGATGTGAGGCCATGGAATTGGGTGAGGAAGGGAAGGGAGACGGAAAGGTGCAGACAGCGGAGTGTTTGGCTTTGTCCTGAATTTCAAAACAATGGGCTCAGCTAAGACACTACCTGTTCAGCTGGTTTTCATTTTAGTTTGTGTTCCAAAACTCTTAAGAGTATTTATACATTTGGATGATGGTCACAGAAGAGTAAACGTGTTCCTATATGTAGCACGTGATTTTAGGTAGACAAATAAAGCCTGAGGGTGACATCATTCGAGGAGAGAAGAGCTCCAGCTTCTTGCTCACGGGCAGCTGTTGCTGTTTGCTTTCAAGGCCCCACTACACTGGTGATTCTACTTGTTTCTACACCTTTGCTGCTACCAAATGATGAACTCCCTCCACAGACTAGTAATCCAAAGAGAGAGACTCTGATTGGCTGGCCAGTCAACATCCATTTTCAAAAGTCTTGTTGGGCTGTGGGATAGCTGACTTAAATTCAGGTGCCAACCTCTGACCTAGGGTGGGAAGGTCACGTGGGTGAGTCAAGGTCATCTTCAAGTGTGGCAGGGACTCAGATCACAGCCAGCAGTTAGGGGAGGGTTTTACTTAACATTTTCAAGAGTATCAGCAAGCCCTTGAGCTAATCTGTGTAGGAGACAAAGGTGTGGAAAAGGCTTGATTCCTGACATTCACGAGTAGGAATCAATCTTAAATATTCATTGGAAGGACTGCTGCTGAAACTAAAGCTCCAATACTTTGGCCACCTGATGCGAAGAGCTGACTCATTAGAAAAGACCCTGATGCTGGGAAAAATTGAAGGCAGGAGGAGAAGCGGGTGACAGGATGAGACGGTTGGATAACATCACTGATGCGATGGACATGAGTTTGAGTAAACTCTGGGAGTTGGTGATGAACAGGGAAGCCTGGCATGCTGCAGTCCATGGGGTCGCAAAGAGTTGGACTAAACAACAATAATTCATGCCTGACACGGTTGTGAAGAGGAGGGGAGTGAAGAGTGATGGAGTCCACCTGACTGTGAGTGTTGGTTCTGCCCTCAGTAAAGCATGCAGATCACCTGCTTAACTCAGGGCCTCCTCCCTAATGAGCTCAGCAGGCGATAGCTGGTACTATGGAAGCAGCAGATAAGGCTCTATACTGGAGCCTCCCAGGCATGGTCTTATGGCCCACCCAGTTTTGCTGGACCAGAAGATTGGGGAGCGGGCACAGCCAGTCTGTGGATGTGCAGCTGCTTTAGCAAATGGGAGTGAGTAGGGCAGGGGCAGCGCCCGCAGGGGCAGCACCCAGAGGGACTGCCACTGTGTTCAAACAGCTGCTAACCCTTCCCTGAGGGCTGCCCTGGGCCCAGGTGAGTGCTGTGACTGGGCTAGTCGGAGTCTCACCTGGGACTTGGGAAAGCATTGCTGCTCTCAACTTTCCAATCCCCTCACCCTCCCTGGGTTGTCAGGAGGTCAGCTTGACGCCGCCCCTTCATGGGCACAGCCCCAGTGTCTGTCTCAGAATGCATGGATCCAGATGAACTTCCCCTGCTGTGTTCTTCGTGACACCTTCAACTTCTCCAAAGCCACAAGCCACAGTGGTTAGCTGGAGGATCCTCCTGAACAGCACGTGGCTGTTTTCCTGGGTGTCCCCAGGCCTGGCAGCCAGCCTCGTGGTCCCTGTGGCCAGAGGAAGGTTTATGTGGGTGCTCACGCCTACCGCATGGCAGGCAGGGTGAGGCCTCGGCCTCAGACATATGCTTCCCAGGTCAGGGTGAGTCAGTTGAATAGCAAGGATTAGTTTATGTCACATAAAGTCTATTTGGGTCTTTAGTCCAATTGGCCAAGTAATCCTTTCACCACAAAGACTCGAGATCACCACCTAAGCATGACTTTTGAAAAATCACCTTTGAGATACATTCTGGCAGGCACTCAGCCTTTGGGAGCACAAAAGCCATCACCACGGTCTCGCTGGGGTGGAACCAAGAGCAAGGGGAAAGGAGAGGCGGTTCCTCCGGCTGGGACGCTTTTCAAGGGCCGTGAACAAGTTGTATCTGTAATGACTAAGGCTGGCCTAATTTCTAATGTGTCAACCATAGTTGTCATTTTTTAAGTGTGGAGGGTCGGTGGTGTTTTCATCTGTTGCCAGGGGGTTAGGTGGATTCTCACAGGCTAGTTAGGGAAGGTGGGTTGTGGTTCATCGTTGCGCTTTTCATCCGAGGGCAGGTGTCTGATGCTTCCTCACGTCCTCTCCTTCTGAGAGACCCTCACTGCCACCCCCACTGCACTCCCTAGTCCCTGACCGAGGAACATGGTTAGGAAACTAGTATTCCTACAAACTCCTCAGAGACAGCGTAGGCCACAGAGGGGCAGGTGGGGCTGGGTGCAAGGGAAACCTGACTTCTCAAATAGGATTGTGAAGATCCATAGACACAGAAGACAAACTCTTGGTGATCAACGTGGAGGTACCGAAGGGGGACGGCAAACTAGGGGCCCAGGAGTAAAAGACCCAACTGCTCTTATAAAGAGGATAAGCAACAGGACATATTGTCTAGCACAGGGAATTAGAACTTTTATCTTGTAATAACTTTTAATTGAGTCAAAGTGGTAAAAATACTGAATCATTGCGCTGTATACCTGAAACTGATATTGTGAATCAAGTATACTTCAAAAACTGAAAAAAAATTAGATTGGTGAACCCTCCAGAATGGGCTCCTTAGAAAATGCACTAGTCTTGGAAAGACCAGAGACCCTGCCAGGGACCCTGGGGTTTGTACTCAACATTCCAGCCCTGTGGCATGTGAAGGCATAGAAGGAGGGAGTAGTCTTTTTGTCAGCCCATCTAAGGAAAGAGACTCGTATGGAGGCCCCTAGAAACAAGAGATGCATAAAACCAGCTTCAGATGCAACATTCTGTGATAGGTGTAGAAGGCTATTCCCCAAAGAACACAGCTACTCTCTTCCACAACCACTTCACGCAGGGCCAAGCAAAGCCCGTCAGAGCAGCACCACCCCGCCATCAACACTGTGTGCCTGCTCTGAGCCAGGACTTACCCTGAGGACCTCCCGTGCAGCATCTCACTTCAGTCCTCAAAATAATACCATCAGATAGGCTTCCCTAGTGGCTCAGATGGTAAAGAAACCGCCTGCAATGCAGGAGACCCAGGTTTGATCCCTAGGTTGGGAAGATCCCTTGGAGAAGAGCATGATAACCCATTCCAGTATTCTTGCCTGGAGAATTCCATGGACAGAGGAGTCTGGTGGGCTACAGTCCATGGGGTCGCAAAGAGTCAGACGTGACTGAGCGACTAACACTATGGAACTATAGGTGTAGTAATCGTCCTATTGCTCAGACGAAAATCTGAGGTTTAGAGAGGGAGCCTGACCTGTGCTTACTAACTCGTTGAGCCAGGGAATGAACCCAGAAAGTCTGCCTACAAATCCAGGTTCCTGACTACTCTGTGGTCCACACGGGCAATCTGCTGAGTGCACGAACCACAACCTTTTTTTTCCTTGCCTTAATCTCAGTTTGGCACTGGAGCAAATGCCCCACTTGGAGCTTCTGACCCCAGAAACTTCTCCTGCAACAAGACACTTCCCTGTTCTGGGCATAGCTTTGTACCCCAAAGCCCCACAGTCTATCCCACAGGGTTATCTAGGGCTAAAGAAAAGCGAGCTGCAGACTCCTTTGTTCCCTGGGTAAATTCCATTTCCTTTTCTATTGTCTAAGGATTCCTAGTGATGTAACATTACACCCAGCATATCCTGCTTTTAAAAAGAAGCTTCCACGGAGGTTGGCAAACAACCCCTCACAGCTCCGTGAATGATGAAGTCACAGGAGATGAGCGGAAGCTGAGCACCTGGTGTCAGTAATTACAGGGAGGACAGAGGGATGAGGGCAGGCAAGCGCGGCTGGCTGTGGGAGGCTGCCCAGGCCGCGTCCGCAAGTACTGGGGAGTGGGGAGCTGGGCAGCTGGGGAGGTTACATCACCTCCCGCCCCAACCCTGCTCTCCTTACTTTGGGTTTTTTTATGATCTGTGTTTTTCCTCATCTCAGATCTTTGTCCATCTTCCCTCGCTAGCACCAGATGGCCTGTGAGGATCAAAATAAAAGCTCTTGGGGCATCCTCATGTCAAACAATCTGTGTTCTGCTTCTTCATTTGGGTTCTCTGATCTGTACTATGTGGGAGAATCTGCCAGGAACACTCCAGGAATTTACTCCAGAGATAAGATGGAAGGGACTAGAAAACAGAGGTCACCATGTCCATGACCCCTCAAACTGGGCTTCCTCAGTTATTACTTTCAATTTTAAAGTGGTATTACATTTGATACTGTACTAATACCACTTACAAATAGCTTACAAATGTACTTACAAATGGCTGAAAAAAGAAGAGAAGCTAAAGGCAAAGGAGAAAAGGAAAGATGTACACATTTGAATGCAGAGTTCCAAAGAATAGCAAGGAGAGATAAGAAAGCCTTCCTCAGCAATCAGTGCAAAGAAATAGAGGAAAACAATAGAATGGGAAAGACTAGAGATCTCTTCAAGAAAATTCAACATACCAAGGGAACATTTCATGCAAAGGTGGGTTCAATAAAGGACAGAAACAGTATTGATCTAACAGAAGCAGAAGATATTAAGAAGGGATGACAAGAATACACAGAAGAACTATACAAAAGAGATCTTCATGACCCAGATAACCAGGATGATATTGTGATCACTCACCTAGAGCCAGACATCCCAGAATGCAAAGTCAAGTGGACCTTAGAAAGCATCACTATGAACAAAGCTAGTGGAGGTGATGGAATTCCAGTTAAACTATTTCAAATCCTAAAAGATGATGTTGTAAAAGTACTGCATTCAATAAGCCAGCAAATTTGGAAAACTCAGCAGTGGCCACAGGACTGGAAAAGGTCAGTCTTCATTTCAATCCCAAAGAAAAGCAATGTCAAAGAATGTTCAAACTACCACACAATTGCACTCATCTCACACGCTAGCAAAGTAATGCTCAAAATTCTGTAAGTCAGGCTTCAGCAATATGTGAACTGTGAAATTCCAGATGTTCAAGCTGGATTTAGAAAAGGCAGAGGAACCAGAGATCAAATTGCCATCACTTCATGGCAAATAGATGGGGAAACAATGGAAATAGTGACAGACTTTATTTGGAGGGGCTCCAAAATCACTGCAGATGGTAACTGCAACCATGAAATTAAAAGACACTTGTTCCTTGGAAGAAAAGTTATGACCAGCCTAGACAGCATATTAAAAAGCAGAGATGTTACTTTGCCAACAAAGGTCCATCTAGTCAAAGCTCAGTTGGTAAAGAATCTGCTTGCAATGTAGGAGACCCAGGTTTGATTCCTGGGTTGGGAAGATCCCCCAGAGGAGGAAATGGCAACCCACTCCAGTATTCTTGCCTGGAGAATCCCATGGACAGAGAAACCTGGCAGGCTATGATCCATGGGGTCCGCAAGAGTTAGACATGATTTAAACTAACCAACCAAGCTACTAAACCAACCAACCAAGTCAAAGCTATGGTTTTTCCAGTAGTCAGGTATGGATGTGAGAATTGGACTATAAAGAAAGCTGAGCACTAAAGAATTGATGCTTTTGAACTGTGGTGTTGGAGAAGACTCTTGAGAGTCCCTTGGACTGCAAGGAGATCCAACCGGTTCATCCTAAAGGAAATCAGTCCTGAATATTCATTGGAAGGACTGACACTGAAGCTGAAACTCCAATACTTTGGCCACCTGATGCGAAGAACTGACTCACTGGAAAAGACCCTGATGTTGGGAAAGATTGAAGGCAGGAGGAAAAGGGGACAACAGAGGATGAGATAGTTTGACGGCATCACCGACTTGATGGACATGAGTTTGAGCAAGCTCCAGGAGATGGTGAAGGACAGGGAAGCCTGTCTCTGCAGTCCATGGGGTTGGAAAGACATGATTTAGCAACGGAACTGAACTGAGTACATTTGATACCTGGAAATGATTTAATCTTAGAGCTGTATGGTTGCTATTTAAATTACAACTTGAATAAAGGTGAAATAAAATTAGAAGTTCAGTTCTTCAGTTGCATGGCTATAGTTTAAGAGCATGTGGTGAGTAGCAACCATGCTGGACAGTGCAGATAAAGAATATTTCCATTACAGCAGTGTTGGGCCATGCCTTGCAGATCTGTAAGCCTTGTAATCGCCCAGCCAAGAGAATGAAGAAAGTGCCTGGAGACAACAACAGAGACATCAATGGTTTATTGAACAGGGACTCTTACAAGTTTGAAACAAAGTCCTGGAATGACACCGACCAAATATGGCAGACAGCAGGCAGGACATGGCATCCCGGGGAGGAGAGGGTAGTGGAGAAGGAGGTTACCATTTATGTGGGAATTCATATCAGGTTGTCTCACCAGTTTCCAGGGAAACCAGCAGAGGAACTTGTTCCTCACTGCAGCCTGTGATAACTGTCCTCCCTAGGGCAACTGTTTGCCTTTGATAGCCTAGGATGGTAGAACCTTTCTGGTCTGAGGGTTAGAACAATCAGTAGCTGGGAAGAGGGCAAACACGCAGGCAATTACTGATTAAGCTCTGTAATTAAGAGGAAAGCTCAGGGACTTCCCTGGTGCCACCTGCCAGTGCAGGGGACACGGGTTCGATCCCTGGTCCGGGAAGATTCCACATGCTGAGGAGCAACTAAGCCCATGTGCCACAACTGTTGAGCCCGCGCTCTAGACCCCATGAAACACAGCTGCCTGAGCTCCACAAGGAAGAGTAGCCCCCACCTGCCACAGGCAGACAAAGCCTGCGTAAGGCAATGAAGACCCAGAGCAGCCATAAATAAATATTAAAAATTACTTCAAAAAAAAAAAAAAGAGGGAACATCAATCAGGTGAGCAGGGTATGTGAGATAAGAGTCAGATAGTAAATATTTTAGGCTTAATAGTCCATACAGTCTTTGTTGCAAACATTCACCTCTGCTGTTCTAGTGCAAAAGTAGCTACAGATAATGCAGCAACAAATGGGAGTGACTGGGTTCCAATAAAACTTTATTTACAAAAGCTTCACCCCTACAGGCTGTAACTTGCTGAGCCAAAGTTAATAGCATAAAGTATAGACTCTAGGTCCTCTTGTCTTTGGCCTTTAGTATTGAGAATTAAGCTTTTAGAATTGAAACATGAAACACTATTCAAGTACCTGGCTCTTACATTTGCAAGTCAGATAAATCTGCAATAGATTAAAAAAAAATTTATCTTTGAACTCAAATACCAAGAATTTCCTTCTTTCTTCTAGGATATTGCTCCCACCTAGGGGAGGGCATTTAGAAAGTTCCCATGGATATTTGAATGGTGAAAGAAAAGATATTGGTAAAAGACTAGAAAATAGTTAAAATCATAATAGTTCTCAGCTATGTTACAAAATGGACTAGCAGTTCTTACTTGTGATTGTGAGGATTAGTGAAAAAGGGTAGTTTGTAAAATACATCTCACACATTGTCAGGCACATTCTATAAATGCCCAGCCCTTTCCATGACTAAACCTCTAGGGTCAACACTGAAGTCATAGGAGCAACCTCTAGAAGACTGGCTCTCTCCTAAAGTACCTGCACTCATCAGCTTATTGAGTTGGAAAACATCCCTTTTTCCACTCTTTAAAAAATATATATGGATTTTCCCTGAAGGAGAAATTTTGAAATTCTCCCATTTCTTAAAGCCACATGGCAGAAAGCTGAGGGATACCTCCTCTGGGAAGCAGCTATCAGCCAGCTCGTTTTGGAATGGGAAAGAAACAAACAGTATCCCTTGCAGAAAGCTACTGCTTGTCCATTTTAGAGGAGAGCACACTGAAAATGAAGAGGAAGGCTAACATCACATTTCACACACTTCCCCTGCATGAGTCAGGGCTTTCTCGGAGGCAAGTGATAGAAACTTAACCAAAGTAGATTGGGCAACACCCGAGCACTCTTCCTACCTCTCTCTCCCTGGCCTTTCTGATCCTCTGCGCTGGGCAGACCGGGTTTCTCCTTGTGGGAGGCAAAAGGGCTGCCAACAGCTCCCACTGGGAGGGCAGAGATCCCTTTCTTGCTTCTAGTTTTTAAAATCCCAGGGAAAGACTCTGATCAGCCCCTCTGGGACCTCGAATCCACCTAGCTGATGGTAGTCACCATTGCTCCCATTCCAGCCACGCAGGGAGGTGGCAGGCCCAGGGGAGAGTCAGCAGACCCCCATCTTTATTCTAGACAGGCCCAGCACAGTAACACTTTGCTTTGCTGGTCACACAGTAACATAAAATTGTTTGCTACCATGTTGACGCAAAGCTGGCAGATTTTTGTTCTTCTCAGGCAAAATCTGCATTTTCATATGACATCTTGGAAACTCTAACTGTGCTTAGGAAAGTGTCATCTGAACTGGGGGCCTTTCCTGATTCGTGTCCTTGGTGTGGCTCTGCAGTGGAGGTGGCCAGGGAGCGTGTGATGAGCCCACCCTTTCTGGCGACAGAATCCAGCTCCTGTCACGCTCTGTTTCCTCTCGCGGTCATTGAGTCGGCCTAACGCAGCCCCTCAGCGGCCAGCCTGGTGTTCCCCAGGGCTGCGGATCTAATGTCAGTAGGACACGATTCAATTCACATTGAAGATGGATATTAAGTCTTTTTACTCAGGGTCTTGTCAAGAAAAACAAATCTGCCTGCTATCAAAGGCAAAGAAAATGCCCCTTCCCATAACAGCGGTTGTCTGTGTTCACTGATATTGAAGAGCCTGTCTGTCCCCAGGCCTCTGAGGCGGTTTTTGTCAAGGTCAATTCGGCTGATCTTTTTCAGTGATAACCCAAAGAGGATTAACTTAACATCTGACCTTTAAAGAGTTTTATCTTTGGGGAACCAGGCTAATTAAAAAATTAAAAGGCTGTTTTAAAAAAATATTTAGTCCACAGCCTAGGGAAAACATGAACACACTGCTTCTAGTGGTAGAAATATCTGCAGAAAGTTCCAAACATCAAACTAGATCTGTTATCACCTGGATGAACTTAGGGTGGGGTTCTGGAGTCAAGCAGGAGTGGGTTCCAATACTGCCTCTGCTGGTTTTGAGTTGTGTGACCTCAGGCAAGTGTCTCTTCTGCTCCAAGCTCTGTTGTCTTACTTGTAAATAGGGATGATAATAGTAAACAGTCGATAAGGTTATTGAGAGGACTAAATGAGAGAGAACACATAAAGCCCAGTATCACTTAGACTTATCTACATCTTTAAAATTTTGCTTTACTTGCTTGCCCCATCATGTTGGCACCTGAATAGGATCTCTTAACAAAGTGACTGGTTCTTCTACACCCAGAGAAGCCTCTAGGTTCTGGGATGGCTCCACTTTGGACTAGAGCTTACCAGCACAGATAACAGCAAGGCCAGCCCCCTAGCTGCCCCTGTACTTGGCCGGATACCATTATGACAACTCTGTTACCACCAAAGGCATCTTGAGGAAATAGTAACATGAAAAGAGGGATGCTCATGCTGTTTAGGAAAACCAGGAACATTTCTGTCCTCTAAGTTTTGTTGCTACTTTTCCATTCAAGGAGATACTGATCGCTGTTACAGATTTTCATCCAAAGCAGTGTCTTTTTTGTTGTCGGTGCTGGGCCTTCGGTGCGGCACAGGCTTTTCTCTAGTTGTGGTGCTCAGGCTTCTAACTGTTGTGGCTTCTCTTGTTGCAGAGCACGGGCTCTAGGGAGTTTGGCCTTCAGTAGTTGCAGCTCCCAAGCTCTAGAGCACAGACTCAACAGTTGTGGTGCTTTGGCTTAGTTGGTCCTCAGCATGTGGTATCTTCCAGGACCAGTGATGGAACCCATGTCTCCTGCTTTGGGAGGCGGATTCTTAAGCCGAAAGCAGTGTTCTTGATACTGGTTTTCTTTTTATCAGTTTATTTGACACTTGAAATTATTGCTTTGGCATGTTGACAAATACCATAAAACTACAGGGACCCTGAGATGGTCTAAAGATAAGATTATGGATTTTCCTGGAAGCGAGTTTGGTCTAGTTTCAAAGGGCTCTAGCCTCTTGCTTCTCAAAGCCAAGCTTGGACATTACCTAAGCATTTGATGGAATTGTAGAAGCCCTGGGCTCACCCCAGACCTAGGGGCTTCCCAGGTGGCAACAGTGGCCAATGCAAGAGACACATAAGACTCAGGTTCCATCCCTAGGTCGGGAAGATCCCCTGGAGGAGAGCGTGGTAATTCACTCCAGTATTCTTGCCTGGGGAATCCCATGGACTATAGTCCACAGTGTTGCAGAGTCTGACATGACTAAAGTGACTTAGCATGTACCCCAGACCTACTGAATCAGAATCTGCAGTTTAATGAAATCCCCAGGAGGTGCCAATGCACACAACAGTTGGAGAAGGAAGCACTGTTCTCATTCTCAGCTGCACGTCAGAACCACCTGGGGAGTTTTAAAAAATACTGCCGCCTGGGTCCCACCCACAGCGATCTCAGCATAATTGGCACTGGGATTTTTAAAACCTCCCCAGGTGACTGTAATGTGTAACCAAGGTGGAGAACTTGCGCTCCAGAGACATTCTTTTCTCTAGCCATTCCTATAATATTTATTTCTCTGAAACAGAAAATCTCTCAGGCTGCAGTGAAGACTCATTTCACGTTGTTTATGTCAATGAACAGATGACCTTTTTCTAATTAATGCTGCACAATTTGAAGATTCACTATGAATTTTAAAAATAACCTTTAGGAATTTCTTCTGAACCCCTTCCAAGGTCTCCACATCCCTCTTTTATTGTGAAGTTCAGAACTAAACCTAGTCCTCTAGCACACCCCTTAAAGTGCTGAGTATCAGCATAAAGGACTTTTGTGTCCATCTGAATGAAAGGTACTGTTATAAATAAAGTCAGACCATTTGAATGAGGGGTGGAGAAGAGAGCAGCTTTAATGGCCAGCAAAAGATTTTTCTCATGCCTACACTGAGTCTGGGAGTGAATGAGCCAGTTATACTAGCAGAAAATCCACCTTCCTCATTTTGAGCTTCCCTAATGAAGCAATACACATGTTATTTGACCAAATAATTCATAAACCTTCTTGTTTCTGTCATTCACATTGACCAAACAGATGAACTCACTTTACCAAACTTTTAAAGACAGTTCTATTGATTTAAAAGTTTGGCTGATGTCACGAACATAAAAATCACCTGACTTTAGAGACCAGTGATCTTCAAATCTAACTACTCAACTTACAGAAATCACCTTGGCTCCTTACCAAACACATGTGGATGTTTGAGCAAAGGTATCTGTGGTTTTAAAAAAAGAACAGCTCTTCTCAAACTTCAATGTGGAGGTCTTGCTAAAAATTTAGTTTCCCTTTCCATAGGTCGTGCTAGGGCCTGAGATTCTGCATTTCTAATGATCTTGCAAGTGATGCTGTGAAGTTGCTTCCTGGACTACACTTTGAGTGGCGATGCCCTAGAAAATTCCAACTATCTGTCAGTTGGGGAACCAGAACTTTAGGTATCTCAAATGTTGCCGGAAAGATGAAAAAGCTCATCTCCACTTCAGTGTTTATCAGGAGCTCAAGGAGTGTGGAACACAGGCTGATGTAAAGTGTCAGTGGGACAATTCAGTTTCAAATGGTGGAAGAAATCTGGATGAAACTGTTTAATTACATTCACGCTTTGCCAACACAGGAAGAGACTGGCATCTCCCTTCCTTTATTTCTCTAGTGATGTATTATTTATAGAGTTCATCAGAAGGCACAAAGGCAGGAGGAACCCTTACTTTGAATCCATATTATTTTAGCTGATGTATCTGGAGCACGGTGATAAATTAATCATGACGTCTGGGCTGATTCACAATCATATTCTAGCCCAATTTACACTTCGCATTTGCAGAACTGAAATGTGATGCATTAAAATGGTGCACACATCCCAGATTTTTCTCTTCACTGAACCCATGGACAGAGGAGCTCTCTCAGCCTTTTGATTGAAGCACCTGCCGGTAGGGCCAGGCCCGCAGTGAATCTGGCCTCCTGCCGCTGAGCCGGAAGGTGGGGAGAAAGCAGGATTCGGTGCTGAAGACACAGCGGCTGCGCGCGGGCAAAACCTGCTTTCGAGAGGGCGTGGGAGTCGTTAAAAAAGAACTTCCTGGCTTAAAGACCGAGGCAGGCTTATTCACCGGGAAGGGGGAGCGGCGCGGGCTTGTTACTAAACATAACAGATGGCAGCTGTCTGCAGCTATATAGGGCGCACTGACAAATCCCCCTGACGGCCTCTGGGCGCTCAGGGTGCGCGAGGGAGGCGGCGGGCGTGGGTGCAGATGCCCGCCCGGCTCGAGGACCAGGAGCAGGCCGCCCGCCCGCCAGGCCCCGGGAGTGCGGGATTCGCCGCCGGCCCGCGCCCGCCCCCGCGCCGAGCCGGACGCCGCTCGTCCAGCCCCCGGGCCGACAGGCGGGGCTCTGGGCGTCTCCGCTGGCCCGCACCTGCCGCACCCCGCCCTAGGGGGCGCTCCGGCGGGGCGCGGACCCCACCCCGCGCGCTCCGCTGGGCTTGTTAACCGCCCCGCTAGTATTTATCCCGCCTGCACGCCCGGCGCCCAGTGGGTGTGCGCGGATGAGATAAGACTTGCTCTCCCGCCGTCAATCTTCAAAAGCCCCGCGTGTGGCTAGTGAAGTGGCCGGCACGCACACACAAAGGATGACACTGACCCACGTCTGCAGGCTAATTTTGTGGAAAATGGGTCCTAGTCATGATTTCCATGTGGTACATCTATTTTCTAAACCCTACACCAACCAGCCATACACCACATTTTTGTATCTATCAAATGTCTTTTTCTATGATATGGACATTTTTTTTCGGACGGGGAAAAATCCTATAAAGCTAGAAAGGTTGTCGTTCTTAGAGATATATTTTAAAAATTACTTTAACTGAAATAATAAAATAAAAATTGGACAGCGCTAGCCCTGGGTAAGCTTCCTAAAAGACAAGGTAAGGGAGTTAGGTTTCCAAGCTGCTGCTGGGAGTGAGCCAAAAGTGAGGGCATTTGGGAGTCTGAGGACTGAATAGCCAGTTATTACTATAATTTTCAAACTGCAAAGACCATTGAAGATTGAAGGCCAGACAAACCGTATACATCAGACGTGCGTGCTAAGTCGCTTCAGTTGTGTCCGACTCTGTGCGACGCTATAGACTGTAGCCCCCCAGGCTCCTCTGTCCATGGGATTCTCCAGGCAAGAACACTGGAGTGGGTTGCCATACCCGCCTCCAGGGAATCTTCCCGACCCAGGGATCGAACCCATGTCTCCTGTGTCTCCTGCATTGCAAGTGGATTCTTTACGGCTGAGCCACCAGGGAAGCCCATTCATCAGAGAGTGTGCTGCTGCTGCTGCTAAGTCGCTTCAGTCGTGTCCGACTCTGTGCGACCCCATAGACAGCAGCCCACCAGGCTCCCCCGTCCCTGGGATTCTCCAGGCAAGAACACCGGAGTGGGTTGCCATTTCCTTCTCCATCAGACAGTGTATCTCTAAATACATGGAAACTGTCGGACCAAGAGCGAAGGCACTGTGTCTGCAGCCTGGGGCTAAAGTTATAAGTTTCTGAAAGGGGCTGCAAGAATGGCACAGGGGATGGTGGTGCATATAATGGAGTTCATTCTGGCCTGTGTGGCAGAGTCCATAGAAAAGTCTCCTGACCCCACCCCTCATGGATTTCTAGCCTCTCCATCAACAGATGTCTGGGACCCAGGCTTCCTTATTTTCTTCTCAGTTGCCTTGTAGTGCTTTTCACTGAAGTTGGGAAAGCCTACAGTTCATACATTCATTCAACAGATGCTTATTAAGAGACTTCTATGTGCTAATAAGCCCTGAAAGTTTAGACTTTCAGCAAAGCAGGTGAGAATCCCTGACCCCTTGGCCCTTGCAAGAAGCAAGGTAAATTGATAAAATCTATGGACAGTGTCAACTTGACAATGATCTGGCACTAGTTTCCTGTAAATAGAATCCTTCCTTTTGAGTTAAGGAGAATTCTGACACACTGAGGGTCCTCCATACATGTGAAGCTATTATTGTATTCAGTAATAAAGAAAAAGGCTTAGCTGATGAAGGAATCCATGTGTTTGAAAGACTAGAGGAAATGTCTGAGTTCTATTAACTTATCTGCTGGAGGGGTCTCTGGTCACATGCAAACCACTCCAATGTGGGTCTGTGGACAGAATGCAAGTTTGACTGTGAGGCTTAAAAGAACTTGGACTTCATGTCTCCATTCCTGGGAACTCTTAAGTCAGGCAGGAAATGCAAGGCCTCTGGCACTCACCCTCACTGGCAATACAAGCTATTAACCCTGTTTAACTCTGCCTTATCCCTCTCCTGTTCTCACTTCCCTCCTTCCTCACCTTCAATTCCATGGCCAAGCATTAAAATTATTCCCTTCTCTCTGCCACAGGATCTGTTTCAAAGGTTTCCAAAAGCCTAAAAGAAATTGTATACCCACCCTAGATAAGCTGGAATAGAGTAACCCATATGTCAACTGTCTTTGCTTTTGGCTTATAGCAATAGTAATTCATTATGGTGACACTGGCTATTTCACCAATTACTTATTAAGATGTATTTGGGGGCCTCCCCTGTGGCCTGTGGCAAAGAATCTGCTTGGCATTGCACGGGACTTGAGTTCGATCCCTGATCAGGGAACGAAGATCCCGCATGCCACGGAGCAACTAAGCCAGCGAGCCACAACTACTGAGCCTGTGCCACAACCATAAAGTCCATGTGCCATGTAGAAAAGATCCTGCATGACACAACGAAGCCAAGTGAACACCAGAATGCCACATCAGACCACAATGACTATGAGATATAATTGACTGCACACCCACAGACACACACACACACAAATTCACACATTCACACTCATGCTTAAGTCAACTCTATCATAAACTTACACATATCAGTTTTACAAATATGGGTTTATTTATTCTCTTTTAATCCCTCTATTTTCTATATAGAGTCTGGATTTCTAAAAATCCCTTTGTTTTTGTTATAGGTTATGGTTACACTTATTCAAGATGATTTAAGGTAATATATGGATGAACTTCCCTGGTGGCTTAAAGGGTAAAGCATCTGCTTGTGATGCGGGAGACCCAGGTTCAATCCCTGGGTCCGGAAGATCCCCGGGAGGAGGGCATGGCAACCCACTCCAGTATTCTTGCCTGGAGAATCCCATGGGCAGAGGAGCCTGGTCGGCCACAGTCCACAGGGTCACAAAGAGTTGGACACGACCGAGTGACTACACTTCTTTCTTTCTTTATGGGTGAACTTAAAAAAATTTTTAATAGTTTTGCATATATTTTAAAGTATATTTGAAAAATACAAATCACTTATTAAAGCATAATTTCACAGAAATTACTTAGGCTGCAAACAAGGTTTTAAAAAGTGAGTTGATAAGAAGTATTAAGTTAATTATAATGCGCATGGTACCCAGATATGAGAAAAACAACATAGGCAATAAGGTATGCCTAAAAATTAAGTCATAGGTGCCTAGATGATCAGGGGGACTGCAAAAGACAACCGCAGCTGGCCGTACAGAAAGGGCCCTAAAGAAGTCTGCTGCAGTCTGACTCTGCCAAACATTCCTTCCATCCTCACTAGCAGACAAATAAAATCAGGTACCCACAGCTTGAGAAAAAAAATCTTCTTTTCCCTGAAACTCAAGAAAATTATGCCATACAGTTTTATCAACAGAACCCTTTCTGGCTCACAGGACATCTGTGTTTAATGTGATCATGGTTTTAGATCTTTAGAGCCCGAAGGCATTAGAAACATGCCAGAAATCCTCCAGTCACAGCAAAGCTGTTTCCTTTAGAAAATCACCCAGTATTTAAATGCCTGTTTAGAAAGCTCTGTATAAATCATGAACTATTTTTCACTTCCTTTGAATGTTTTAACATTCAACTCTAAAGAAGCCAATTTAACTGAACTTCAAAACTTAAAGTGGATTTACCTACATTTTTATAAGAAGAAACAATCACATAGACTCTGAATCATTCAGGGTTCCTCAGCAGTGGTACTAATGGCCTTAGCACGGTGTTTAGCATGGCTGGCTCCTGGTGATAAATGCCAGGAGGGTGTGGGCATGCTCAGTCACTTCAGTCATGTCCGACTCTTTGCAACCCTATGGACTGTAGCCCACCAGGCTCCTCTGTCCATGGGATTCTCCAGGCAAGAATATTTTAGTGGGTTGCCATGTCCTCCTCCAGGGAATCTTCCCAAACCAGGGAGTGAAATCGGGTTTCCTGCATTGCGGGTGGATTCTTTACCTGGTGAGCCTCCAGGGAAGTCCCACATGCCAGAAGAAACCCCTCTAAGTCTTTGTGACAATCAGACTGCCCGCATTCCCTTCACATATTCACATTCCAACTGCCCTCTGTGGGGCAGTATTGGCCTGGCTTGAGAACACGACTGCTTAGTGAAGAAAAACCTGAGACCCAGAAAGAAGTGATTTGCCCAAGGACCTCCACCAAACTAGTACTGGGTCAGGTTTCCAGACCGAGAGGAAAGAGAGCCTCAGGGGACCTCGCCTGCTGGGGGTTGATGCAAAGATTACATGGGAGGTAAAACACAGGAAGCGTATAGGGCAGCTGGCCAGGCCCATCAGAGAAGCAGATGACATTGCTCACCGTTGCAGACTGAGCAGGTGTGAGCTTCAGGGGACTCAGCGGCTACGCCATCTCTCCTAAGGGTCAGGGACTCTTCTGACCACATCACCCCCTGCCTCTTTTTCTCCTGCTTTGCTTCCCATCAAACAGTTTCCTCATTGCCTCTGCCTCTTCTACCTGACTTCTGACTGCTTCCATGAACACTTTCCTCGAGAAAACACTAATGGGATCATTGGACATCTCCAACATAAAGCATGCCATTAAGGCCAAGTTTTCTTGCTGGCTACTCCAAGGGTGCCCTCCAAAGTTGAATGCTTTGCTTTGGGACCAACAGCCTATTTCCCCAGCAGGGGGCAGCAGAGCTTGTCAGCATCTATTGCTCAATGAGGAGTCTGAAGCCAGGCTTGCAGGGGTTGGAGTCAGCTCCATCCCATAGTTCTTATGCAACATCGTAAGGATGTTACATCAGTTTCCCACTGGTAAATTGATAAAATGACACACTGATAGTATGTATCTCAAAAAATGTATGTATATGGAGAACTGCAGCTTAAATAAGTCATTAAAAGTATTTAGCACATAGTAAGCATTTGATAAAACTAGCTGTTGTTTTGGTTGCTGCTGATGTTATTATTAATGATTATTATTTTAAAAGTAGAAAGTTAGACATATCTCCTGACCCCTGTTCCCCCTTCCACCAGTGCTTTTTTCAGACTTTTCCGTTCAAGTTCTCTATCAACCAAAGGCAGTGCAGATGCAGACCCCGACTTGTCCTATTGCAAGTCTGATATTTCTTTGAAATCACTTGTTTCATCTTTGTTTTACATTTAGTTTGACCTACCACTTATACAGCCTGAATAGCTTCAATGTGCTTTTTTCATATACTATTCCTTAATATAGCCACGCCTGTTCTAATGTAAAATATTTTAAATTACTTACCAGATCAGTTTAAATGTTTAGTTTTTGTGCAAAAAAAAAAAAAAAATCCTTTAGAGAAATTACTGCTCCAAGCGCACGCCCGGCAGTGTGCACACCTCATTCTGTGTCACCATAATTCTCATCCCTTTACGGTTGGAGATTTTCTTCGAGAAAGCTCAAACAGAAAGATGTGTAGTCAGTCACTAAACTGTCAAATATTCACAAAAATTAATTCTTTACATGACATGTGGACGTGTGATAAGTATTGCAGAGGATTCAACCACACACCACCTCTAATCTCCACGAGTTTATGTGTAGCCCTGCTGGTGCTGGCTTCCAGATATAACTCCCATCTCAGTCTTCCTCAGCTGGAGAGAATGGATGAAAACCCATTTGTACCCAAACTGCAGTGGCTCCAAGTCCCTTTCTCCCTACCTGGCCATAGAAAACCCCTCCTTTACATAATCCCTCTAGGAATCTCCAAGGTCTTTACAGGGATCCACAAAGTAGTCCCATTAGTCCCTGTTGCGGTTGATGGTCAAATCACAGCTCAGTCTTTCAGTTCAATTCATTTCAGTCATTCAGTCGTGTCCGACTCTTTGCGACCCCATGAATTGCAGCATGCCAGGCCTTCCTGTCCAACACCAATTCCCGGAGTTCACTCAAACTCATGTGCATCGAATCGGTGATGCCATCCAGCCATCTCATCCTCTGCTGTCCCCTTCTCCTCCTGCCTCCAATCCCTCCCAGCATCAGGGTCTTTTCCAATGAGTCAACTCTTCGCATGAGGTGGCCAAAGTATTGGAGTTTCAGCTTCAACATCAGTCCTTCCAATGAACACCCAGGACTGATCTTTAGAATGG
Source organism: Ovis canadensis (assembly GCF_042477335.2). Taxonomy (NCBI): domain Eukaryota; kingdom Metazoa; phylum Chordata; class Mammalia; order Artiodactyla; family Bovidae; genus Ovis; species Ovis canadensis. Next base: position 82,921,045 of record NC_091251.1, read on the forward strand.
ACTAGTTGGATCTCCTTGCAGTCCAAGGGACTTTCAAGAGTCTTCTCCAACACGACAGTTCAAAAGCATCAATTCTTCGTGCTAAGCTTTCTTCACAGTCCAACTCTCACATCCATACATGACCACAGGAAAAACCATAGCCTTGACTAGATGGACCTTTGTTGGCAAAGTAATGTCTCTGCTTTTGAATATGCTATCTAGGTTGGTCATAACTTTCCTTCCAAGGAGTAAGCATCTTTTAATTTCATGGCTGCAATCACCATCTGCAGTGATTTTGGAGCCCCCAAAATAAAGTCAGAAACTGTTTCCACTGTTTCCCCATCTATTTCCCATGAAGGGATGGGACGAGATGCCATGATCTTCGATTTCTGAATGTTGAGCTTTAAGCCAACTTTTTCACTCTCCTCTTTCACTTTCATCAAGAGGCCTTCTAGTTCCTCTTCACTTTCTGCCATAAGGGTGGTGTCATCTGCATATCTGAGGTGATTGATATTTCTCCCGTCAATCTTGATTTCCAGCTTGTGCTTCTTCCAGTGCAGCGTTTCTCATGATGTACTCTGCATATAAGTTAAATAAGCAGGGTGACAGTATACAGCCTTGACGTACTCCTTTTCCTATTTGGAACCAGTCTGTTGTTCCATGTTCAGTTCTAACTGTTGCTTCCTCACCTGCATTCAGGTTTCTCAAGAGGCAGGTCAGGTGGCCTGGTATTCCCATCTCTTTCAGAATTTTTCACAGTTTATTGTGATCCACACAGTCAAAGGCTTTGGCATACTCAATAAAGCAGAAATAGATGTTTTTCTGGAACGCTCTTGCTCTTTCAATGATCCAGCGGATGTTGGCAATTTGATCTCTGTTTTTTAAAGTTCTTAAAGTGCCTTCCTGTGTGCAGAGCCACACATCTCACAGCGTGAAATGCAAACAGAGTTGACTCCTACCACATTTCCTGCACATCCAGGGGGATTTCCCTTTAGGCTGGCATCACCCATGGTGCCACTGCTAGCAGCCGGTGCCAGCAGGACTGAAGATGTGCTATGGCCCTATTCCATTGTTCTCCTAAAGAGAGGAGCATCTACTTTTACTTTTGCCCATGTGGGGCTGTCTGACAGCCAACTGGTCTGAGTTCCTGGATACCACGAAGCGAGGGGTACCCTCTTTCTTTTGCTGCCTAGCCAGGACTGCTGCCTCCAGCTTCTAGATTTCCACAGAGGTGCTGCTGGAGGGTCACCTTATTCTCACTCCACTCACTGCTGTCAGTATTGCTTCAGATATGGGCAGAGCAGGAAACCCTCCTTGGCAGGCAGAAGGGGCCATCCTGAGACCAACAGAACCTTAAGGTGGGGTCTGCTCCCTAAGGCCAGAGATCCAAGTCATCAGTCAAGGAAAGTGAGAAGAATGTGTCTACGCTGTGCTCAGCTTGAGGAGGGAGGGGAAGGCACTCATTCTACAGGCTGCTTGAGCCTTAAAGTGCCTTCCTGTGTGCAGAGCCACACATCTCGTAGCACGAGATGTGAACAGAGTTGACTCCTACCACATTTCCTGCAAGCATTTCCTGTGACTTGGTTTTGATTACAGCTGTATATTTCCAAACCCAGCTGGACAAAGATACAATCTTCTTCACGTAAATCTGAATACAAATAGCTGATCTGTGGGGACTCCTAGTTCCATGGAGGTTCTGTGCTCTCTTGTACCTCAGAACCTTTCCCATGCTATTCCCTCCGGCTGTCTTGCTTTCTCTTTCCTTCCTCAGGCCATTCACTCTGAGTAATTCTTGTGTGTGTGTGTGTGTTAGTTGTTCAGTCGTGTCCACCTCTTTGTGACCCCATGGACTGTAGCCCACCAGGCTTCTCTGTCCATGGAATTCTCCAGGCAAGAATACTGGAGCGGTAGCCATTCTCTTTATTCTGAATTGGGTGCCCTTCTTCTGCTCTCCCATAAACCCTTCAACTTTCCTTTCTTATGATTATGTTTTATAGTATTGCTGCTTTGCTTGTCTCTCTCCCCTGGAAGATTGCATTCTGTGAAAGTGGACATTATAACTATAAAAGCTCAGTACCTGCCCGATGCTCAACAGAGAGGTCATCAGCACTTGCTGACTGAACACAGGAATGAAGGGTGGCATAGCTCCAAGCTCCAGAAACTCACTGTGCTGTGAAATAAGAGGAGAGAAACAGCTATTGGGCAGGATGTTTTCTTTTGGTCTAAGCCATGTTCGGATGAACAAAATGACTAAATTGTGGTCCAGCCAATCAGATGTTTTAGACCATTTTAGGCAATGATTTGACTCACTTCAATGCAATAATATCAAGGACAGAGACACTGATGATGTAATCTTATTCCCCAGAATAGAAGAGCTATCAGTCATTTAGTCATGGTGATGATCCTGCTGTGATATCCAACACCTGACATAGGGGACTTGAACTTGGGAAACTCCTAGTTTGCAACTTTGAATTAATAGTAAAGCTCCCCTTCCACCACTAGGTTTCCCTGGGGGCTCCGTTGGTAAGGAATCCGCCTGCAATGTGGGAGACCTGTGTTTGATCCCTGGATTGGGAAGGTCCCCTGGAGAAGAGCATGGCAACCCCTGGAGAAGTATTCTGGCCTGGAGAATCCCATGGACCGTATAGTCCATGGAGTCGAAAAGAGTGGGACACGACTGAGCGACTTTCACTTCACTTTCCCTTCCAATAACTTTGCCAATAGCCAAGCTGTTCGAGTAGAGGCCAGTAAAATGGGTACATTTGTAAAAAAAGCAGGGTAGAGCAGCAGAGGGTAGAGCAGCAGAGAGAAGAGCAGGAGGTGGAGCCCCAGCTCCTTCATTCCACCTACCTGAGTCTCAAGTCTCTAGAAAGGTCTCTAGAGAGAGGAGCAGATAGAGTGAGCTCTTCCTGCTCTGCCAGCACTGACATCCATCACCACTCTGTGCAAAGTCCACTCCAGGCCAGCATTTGGCAGCATTGGTCATTGTACCCGAGCTTTCTGGGACATGGGGCTGCACAGTGGTGAACAGTTTCTATTCAGAGAAATGTGATCTGGGACCATTCTCTTGCATACATCTCAGTTTCCTCGTTTGTAAAATGGACATGATGACAATAGTATCAACTTTATCAGGTTGCTATGATTAAATGAGAGAAGTGTTTACACATGAAGTACCCAGGCACACGGCACACTCTCAATAAATGTTCCTCATTGTTGCTTAGTGACTGTACATGGTTAAACACTTACGTATTCTTGCACTGTGAGTACTTGTGTGTTTAAGTTAAAGCAACAAATAGGGCTTCTATCATTAACAGATCATTGGGAATTGTTCAGTAGGAAGTGTGATCAACTCCCATTATTTCTATTTCAAGGGAGCATTTGTGGAGGTCATCTAATTGCACTGCATTCTGAACTATCTCATAAGCTGTGGTGTTTGATGGTGGAAACTCAAATACCTATACATTATTTCTCTTAAAGAAAGGAAACCATGGTGATTATTTATTTGTACCATTACAATGCATTATAAAAGTAAGAAATCTTTTTGAAACTCATTTTTAAGGAGTGTTTTTCTTTGTCAATATACCTAGACATCTTATATGACGGCAAACTTCCTGGCATATTTTCTAGCATTTACTGGTAGGTTACAAATATTTCTTTGCACATTCTCTGGGTAACACCCAGGAAATGGAAATAAGCAACATCTGTACTTAGCAAAATTCTTTCAGATTTTCGAAACAAATATAGTTAAGTCAAATAAGCAGATTTACTTTTAGTAGTTCACAGAAGTAGAATGCAAGAAAAACACTGGTTTTCTTATGGGAACATTTACTCTCTTACAATTAATTTATAAGTGGGTTATATCATAGTGAATAATTCAATCCATTTTAGGTTTATTGACTTGTGAATTCAGTGAGTGAGACTTAATCATAATCTTGAGAATTCTTTGGAGGAAAAGTCAGGTATTTAGAAAAGGGGAGGATAGGTTTTTCATTTCTTAGTTATTATGAAAGAGAGAAATCTTCCTTCTTTGTTGTCTATATTGTTGCTCTGCCGTCTGTATCTGTTAGTCACAGAAGCTGCCACCCATCTCATCTAAACTCTAAAGGGCTCCATGTTAATTGCCAGGAGAATCACAAAGAGAACAAACTTCATAATATTTATTCCTAATTATTTTGTGTTTATTTTTGGCAGGGTCACAAAAAGACTCAAAGGCCCAGAATAAACTATATGTAATGGGAAAAGATCCTTTTCCTACTTCTTCAGTTGATAAAGCTAAGAGGCTTTTTCAGGGGTTTTCTAGTCCAGCATACGGAGGAGGCAATGGCACCCTACTCCAGTACTCTTGCCTGGAAAATCCCATGGACGGAAGAGCCTGGAAGGCTGCAGTCCATGGGGTCACTGAGGGTCGGACAAGACTGAGTGACTTCACTTTCACTTTTCACTTTCATGCACTGGAGAAGGAAATGGCAACCCACTCCAGTGTTCTTGTCTGGAGAATCCCAGGGACGAGGGAGCCTGGTGGGCTGCCGTCTATGGGGTCGCACAGAGTTGGACAAGACTGAAGCAACTTAGCAGCAGCAGCAGCAGCAGTCCAGCATAGGCACCAAAGTGGATTGGGCAAATATTACAGTTTTTAAAGATGTTGCAAAGACTATGAAGCAAGTCAATTTGCCTGTTTTTGTTGTTAGATGAAAATTGTAATTTTTTACAGTTTAGGTTTGACAAACCTATTTGCCATATAATTTTAAAATAAAACCAAGAAAGCATTAAGTCAAAACAGCATGGCAAGTCCCAGTTTTAAGCATCCCCCAGCCCCCTGCCTACCTCCCAGGATACAGAAGCGGGTCAGGGAAATGCTAACCAGGTCTGTCACTGATAGCACTGGGTCACTCTCACAGATTCCTACCTGATGAAATTTTCTAATATTAGTATCTGCTATTCAGTTTTAGCAATAAAAATGATTATCAACAACATTATTGGAAATTTTGACTACTAATGATATTTCAGTTAAAGCTATAGGGTAGAAGTCTATGTCATTATTTATTTGTTTCCCTAAAAGCAAAATATAAACATACTATTATTACAATTTCCAACAATTAATGGCATTATTAGTTTTGTATTACAGCCAAAACAGTAGAATTTTCAGTGGTTTTAATCAGTTAGCCTGCTTCTACTCTCGGTCCATAGGGACATAGGGACTCCTTCTTAGAGACAAGCACGGTCCAGTCGGCCGCCTTGCCCATTACCTTCTTCCTTCCACAGGAGGAAGCACACACTTAATTCAGATGTAGCCTTTGTCTCCAAGGCAGATCCAGCCACTCACCTTACCCTTCTCCTCCTGCCTCAACTCTGCCCTCCAGCACACTCGACTATTCAAGAGAGGCAACTTTTCCTGCCCACACCATCTCCACGTGTTGAAATCCTAGCCATCTGCACTGTTAATAGGCACACAGTAAGCACTGGTTCCCCCCTGCGCCTACTATGTGCCAGGCAGCGCCCTCAGCACACCATCCTGCATCATCTGATGTAGTCCGCACCAGACCCAGGAAGTGGGTGGGACCACTGTACCTTTACAGATGGAAATCTAAAGCGCAGAAAAGTAAGACGACTTGGCCCAGGTCACACCGCTGGTGTGTGGGATGGCACCAGGACCACGTCCAAACCGCTTGACCACCTGGCGCTTTACGCCTTTTTGGAGAGCAGCTTCAGCCACAAAGCTTTGCCTAATTTCCCAGGCATTTTGATAGCTTACTGTTTAGAGCTGGAGACTGGGGACAATTTTATGTGCATCTCTGCTCCCTTGCAGCACCTCCCACAGGGTCGCTCACTTAAGGGGAGCTCACTATGTATTGATACTTGCTGGAGGAAATTTACGTGGAGAAGGATGCATCACAAAACATCAGGTCCTGATAGTAAGTTCAATGGAAGTTCAGAGAAGAAACGTGGAGCAGCTGCCCTCGGCTTCCGGTAGGGGGTGGGGCTCCGGCAGGGCTTGGGAGAGAAGCGCTGGTTTAGATTTAGCCGTGACGTTGTGTTCCTGCCGTTCATCTATATCGTTGTGCGTTGCTTCAGTCCATTCATTTTCAGTATGGTTCAATATTCTGTGGTATGACTAGGATTGGGCTTCCCTGGTAGCTCAGTTGGTAAAGAATCCACCTGCAATGCCAGAGACCTGGGTTCAATCTCTGGGTTGGGAACATCCCCTGCAGAAGGGAAGAGCTACTCACTCCAGTAGTCTGGCCTGGAGAATCCCATGGACTGTATAATCCATGGGGTCGCAAAGAGTCGACGCGACTGAGCGACTTTCACTTTCATAACTAGTATCACAGTTTGTTTTTCTATGGATGAACATTTGGTTGTTTCCAGGTTTGTTTGTTTTTTTGAACCATTATGGATTTTGCCGCTATGAATTTTCTCCTACATGTTTCCTGGTGCATATATATCATTTTCTTTTGTGCATCTATCTAATGGCCAGGTGATATAGCATGAATATCTTAATTTTTTTAAGATAAGGCCAAATTATTTTCCCAAGTGGTGATGAAAATCTACACTCCCACCAGCAGTGTATTGAAGTTCCGTTCCTCCACATATTTGCAAACACTTGCTTTGATAGCACTTTTAAATTTTTTGCCAACTTGGGGAGTATAAAATATTACCTCCAGGTTTTCTCCTTGTGGTATTTTGACTTTTCTGCCCGTCTTTGCCTTCACAGTTTGTGCAGTTAGTGAGTTGTTTAAAAAATAGTTCCTCATGACATCTTCATCTTCTAAGAGCTTTCTACATTTGCCTTTCACCCTGAAGTCTCTAATCCACCTGGAATTTCCATTTAGGTACGTGTTTGGGAGTGTTCTCCTTCTCTCTCTTTTTTCCTATGTGCCTTTCATGTTTGCTAAACTGTTAGAAGTAAGGAGTCGTGTTCAAACTCAGAGGAATTTTTTATTCAATTTCTTATATGCTGGTAGACCCATTCAGGTTTTCCATTTTTTCTTGAGTCAGTTTTATGATTTATATTCCTTTTAAAGAATTCTTCCATTTCTCCTGTTTTCAAATGTATTTGCGACAGTTCATATAGCCTCAAAACTAAAAAAAACATCCCTGCAACATCAGTAGCTGTGCTTCCTTTTCAGTCCTGGTTTTGTTTCTGTGTGCCCACTATCTTTCGCTAGATCAGTCCTTACTGAAATTCATAATTTACGTCTTTTCAAATAGCTGGTTTAAGACTTTGTTGATTCTCCTTGTTTTCTGTTTCAGTAATTTATACTCTTTATTATTATTTTCTTTCTCTCCTTTCTTAATTTATCCTGTTATTCTTTTTCTAACTTCTAACTTCATCCTTCCCTCATTTCTAATGTTGAGTACTAGAAACTATGCATATTTCTATAACTATCAATTTAGCTTTATCCCACAAGTTTTTATATGTAATATTTTGTTGTCATTCCATTCTCAATATTTTCCCATTTTCATTATAATTTTTATTTGACTTACAAATTAATTACATGTTTCTTTGTCTAATTCTTTGATTAATATTTAACTAATTTAAATTTAAAAGATCAGATTCTTTTGGGACACACTAGGTCTTAAGGCAGAAGGTTATGATACAGATTAAATGAGAAATTTCAGAGGAAGCCCTGTGTTGCAAAGAAGGGAAGCTTATGTGATTGGTTGTATCTCAAGTGAAGGGCAGGTATGTGAAAAGCTGGTGCATAACAAAATTTGAGCATAGAAAGATCATAAGAAAAAAGAGAACACTCCCAAACACATTACCTAAAGATCAAATTCCCCTAAAGTTTTATGCCACTTTATATAGTTATTCAAATTCCTTTTGCTTTTTCAAACTACAGTTAGAACTTCAGCATATCTGATTCTCTTAAACCCTTAAACATCTAAAATGCAGACTTATACATCACAGTCAACAAGAACTTTATAAACATGTGTGTTAGACTTAGCAATTTTTTGGTTCACATTCCTTCAACTAGTTCAAATATCTGAAAAATGTAAGCCAAGCCACACAATGTTAGTGGAATACTTGCAAAAGTGCAATGAATATTTTTGAAAATCCTCCCCTAAGACTTTACGTTTTTTCATTCACTATTATTCAGTAGTACAGAGCTGTCTTCTTAAATAATCAGCTGAATTTACAGCATCTCTTTGCTACTCAAAGTAGGATCAACAGACCAGAAGCATCAACATCACCTAAGAATTGGTTAGAAATGCAGACTCTCAGGCCCACCTGGAACATCCTACATCAGAATCTTTAACAAGATCCCCAGATGACTGATGTGTATGTCTGAAGTTTAAGAAGCACTGCTATTCAGTACTTAGTACTATGTATAATACAAGTGTGGGCAAAGGTAATTAGTGATCACTCTGTATTGTGGTAAGGACTATTGATCTGAGAAACTCAAAACACCTGGATGGACCTTCTAAGACTAACCCAGGAGCTGCTAGAATGAGCTCTCTTTATGCTCAAATTTTGTTATGCACCAACCTTCTATATACCTGCCCTTCTTCTGAGATACAACCAATCATATAAGCTTCCTTTCCTTGCAACATTGGGCTTCTTCTGAAATTCGTCATTTAATCTGTATCATAACCTCCTGCCTTAAGACCTAGTGTGTCCCAAAGGAATCTTGGACACATTACACAGGCTGCAATTGTGCAGCCGTCCCTTTTCATGGTTTTAAAATATCTTAACTGACCTCCATTCCAGGGTGACTTATTGTCATAAAGGAGACTGGGACAGGCTGTAAGGAGGAAATGGTGGTGGAGCCAGGCCTAATGGAGAGCTGGGGTCTGCCAGGAGACAAAGGGAAGTTCCAGGCGGCCTCCAGTGGGGAATCCCCTCTTTCCTGTGTCCATACCTCCACAGCCTGAAAATACAGGTGAAAATGGGCAGGCAGAAAGGAAAGCGGAAGCAAGAACTAAGGCTCCTTTGTTTGAGGTCAGAATGTTTACTTGCCAGAGTCAGCCAGTGTTGACACCTGATTTTCTGTGTCAAGTGAGCACATTTAGCTGCTGCCTGATGAGAACCATTAAGTCAGTAACAGATTGTATTTCCATTCCAGTGCCCTTTTCACCAGTACACAAGAAGTCAGTCACATGGCAAGGTCATTAAATTGTTGGTCCAATTGATTGGTCTAATTATCCTCACCTAAGGAAGAAAAATCGGTCACTGGGAATGAAAAGGCACTGGCTGTGAAACAGTATTTCTGGATTATAATCTTGCACTGGACTCTGACCCCACTGTGAAGGTTGGACCAAACCTCTTGTAATTTCTCTGGACCACAGATTACTTATTCATTGAGCAGGGGGATTCGTTCCAAAATGATTAGTTTTCCAAGTCAGAATTGCAATCAAGATTTCTTGGCTCCAAGGCCTGGTACATCCTGGAGTGCTGTGCTTCTTCTAGAATCTTCCCATATTATTTGTTAAAGACGCTGTTCTCACAACTCTGGACTAGAAAACAGGACTCTTGGTTCTTTTGGCTCAGCACTGAAGTTCTAATCCCTGTCTTACCACTACCACCCTTAGAAATCAACAGGAAGTGTTCCTGGAGAACCCACCGTTCAATGTAGGGAGACCGACTTTAAGTGAATGAATGATACAAATGGGAGCCATAGACCTTGCTGCCTGTGTAGGAATCTCTATTAACCACTGGCCTTGGAGAAATTAATTAGTCTCCTTATGCCTCAGCTTCTGCATCTATAAAATAAGGCTCGCAATAGAAAATATCTCACAGGGTTGGTGGTGAGGATTAAATGAGACAATATATATAAGGAGTGCCTGGCACAAAGTAAGCACTCAATTATTATACACTATAAGTGGCGCTAGTAAAGACCTTGCCTGCCAATGCAGGAGACATGAGTCGCAGGTTGGATCCCAGGGTCAGAAAGATCCCCAGGAGGAGGGCATGGCAGCCCACTCCAGGATTCTTAACTGGAGAATTCCATGGACAGAGGAGCCTTGCAGGCTACAGTCCATAGGGTCGCAGAGTCAGATGGCTGAAGGGACATGCACACGTGCATGTTTAAGGAATCACTTGAGCTGAAAATAAAATTTCATGTTAAATATTCATTTTGGTACATAGGTTATCTTGACATCTTTTCAAAGCATGTTTTCTATGCATTCAGTTGAAGAAAAAAAATTACTTTTTGGAATTGTGGTATATATGTCACACAACATGAAGACTTCCAAAATCATTGATCCTGGTTTTCTTTACCTGAACTCACTGGCGTGAGAAGAAAACAGCTAACACATGGTTGACAACTGACTCTGCCTTTTTCTTTCAACAACAGTAGGATTTTAATCCTGGCATTCAGAGTAATAACTGCCAATCACCTTTTTCCTAATTAAATTTACCTGGACTTTACTTTAAAGAAAATAATTTGTTCAGCCAAAAGTGGTTGCATATTTATGCTACAATTAGTCAAGAACTCCACAAATGAATCCCTCCCCTGAGCCTCTGTAAAGAAAGGAGAAGGCAGTTGAGACCCTACAAGATTTCAGAGCAATTAAGCCTAGAAATGCAGGTGTTTGAAACACCTGTTCCCCCTTCCGCCCACGACGGCCGCCCGGCCACCCCTCCTCAGTAGGTTAAAATAATTAACTTACCCTATTGGGAGAAAAGCCCAGAACTGCTAAGGGCAAGAAGCCTCCTTTTCTCCCCTTTCTCAGTTTAAAATAGAAAAACAAAAAAGTTCCTGGGTGGTCTGCAAATAGGAGGGGAAGAAAACTTTCCTCTTCTAAAAAAGAAAAGGCAAAATCAAGTGACAAGGAAGACATTGTCTCCCTGAAGCTGACTTAGTGGCTTGCTTACATTCAGAATTCTATGTTTGTTTTGTGAGAGTGACTGCAGAGCCACTCAGGAGCACGAAAAAGCCAATTTCAAGGGATATTTATGTGAAGAAATAAAGCAACTGGCGAGAATGTGATTTTGCCTGACCTGTCTTTTGTGAATACCTGCAAATTTATATTAAATTTCAACCAGAGTCCCTCACAAGGATAAATTGTGGAAATTTTACTGGGGTTTTTAAAACCAGGATAATAGTCCATAGCTAGGAAATCAAGAAATTGGTAGGGGAAAAAAAAGAGTTCAATGTGGCAATTTTAATCATTTCCATTTTGGCCTTTATGCTTTGTATATATCCATTTTTTTCCCCTGAGTGCCATGAAGACTAATTTTGAATAACTATAATTCAGCATAACTAGAAGAGATCGTGAAGGTAATTTTGTTGTTATGATTACTGGTACTTTCTCTGTTCAAAGCAGAGAAACTTTTGGAACTTTTCAGGATTTTATTGGAATAGGTGTTTTTGAAAGATGGAAGGATGATACAGGTTGGGGGGGCGGTTTTCTGAAGTTGGAAACTGGATGACTATACCTGCAAATATATATAAAGCATTTATATATTTACATTTTTCTTGAGATGACTTAAGGTGACTACAGTTAGATTTTGGACTTTAAAAGCTTTGTGACGATGCCCACGTGAAATACAGATTGCAGGCAGTATGATGTTATTTCAACCCCTAATTCTGACCAATATATTTCTTTATATAATTCCTTACAGTTTTAAAGGCATATTCCCATTTGAGATATGTAAAGCAGGTCTCATAACACCTGCCAGAGAGGAGGAAATTAAGGGGTTGGATATAACTATCACATTGAAAGGAAAGGAGAGCTGGTTATGGAGGCAACCTTAGGCAGCTGGCCGAGAAGAAACAATAAACTGTGACGCCTGCCTCAGGCTTTCTGATGGCAAATCCGATGCTGTTTCCACCACCACCCAGGCCTGGTGATTTCTTCTCCCTTATAGCAAGGTGCTTTCACCAACCAGGGCTGAGGCTGTTTTTTGTGGCGAGCTCCGGAGAGCAGCAGTATATTCAAATGACCAGCAGGTGGCGGAGTAAACCCTGTTCCCAACAATTCCAGTGATGTTTATTTGAAAATTAACGACTGAAAAAAATGATCAGTATCAGTTCAAATAAATTTAGTATTCAAGGTTTCATTGACATAGCAGCAACAACTGTATTTAATATAAAGATTTGAGTCCACCGTCAAGCTAAATTCTCCTATGATGCGTGTTGGCTTTTTTTTTTTTTTTTAAGAAAGCTGGACTCCAAACCTTTTTTATTTGGTGGCACCGTGCAGCATGCGGGATCTTAGTCCCCCGACCAGGGATAGAATCCAAGCTCCTCGCAGTGGAAGCTCGGAGTCCTAATCACAGGATGGCCTCCCCCCCCCCCACCCCCCCACTTAGCATTGTAACACAATTGCAAAGCCACTTTTGAAAATTCCAATTCCCTCTTTTTCTCTCACTGTGCTACTGAATTGCAGAGAAGTGCAGGAAATCTTTGTGAAGCTGCACAGCTCTGCCCAGGCCCACGAGTGTCTTCCTTTAGCGCTCCCTGTGGAGTCCTGGCTCTCCAGCTCCTAGCCCGGCGCTCTGGGAGGCTAGCCCAGGGCAGCCACTGACAGGGTCTACCTGACACTTCCAGCCGTACCCTGAGCCGGTCCACAGGGAGGTGACTGATGAAGCCTCTCCCCTCCCAGAGCCTTTTTCTCCTTCACGGTGTCTTACTTCATAATGCTATGATTTAAAGGATTTGTAAACCTCAAGTCCCCAGACTCCTTTGTTAAATACTCTTCAGATGTTCTCACACATGCTTGACATGCACCAATAATGATTAAAAGGCATTTCTACCCAACATTCTCACCCAGTTTTACTTAAACAAAATCATCTGCAAGTATTATACCCATATACATTTTCCTTTTCATACATAGAGGCATCTGTCTTTGCATCTGTGTATCCGTTTTTGCTAGAGAAGGAAATGGCAACCCACTCCAGTATTCTTACCTGGGAAATCCCGTGGACAGAGAAGCCTGGTGGGCTACAATCTATAGGGAGGCAAAAGAGTCAGGCAACAAGACTTAGCAACTAAACAACAATAACAACATACATTTTTGTATACCTTTGTATAAGTATCAAATCTCATTACAGTGAATTTCACTGGATTATCTAACTCCCCATATTGTCTTGGATTTTGATACTTCAAATATGTTTTAGCTAAATGAAAGAAATGAGGTTATAATTAATAGGAACGAAGTTATACCATCTAGTTCCTATCACTTATAACTTAGAAATGTGATGATATTTTATCTGCAGTTTAATTTTTGATATGAGATTTGCCATATGTACATAGGTATCAATTAGCAAATTGATTAAAGGAAAACACTGAGGATATATGTGTTAATATCTATTTATATGTGCTTTGTCTTTTTTCCAGAAAAAGATTTCAAAAGACAAGAGAGTTTGTATAGAATCACTAGGGGTTTTAAATATTTTATTTTAAGGATGAAAAGACATGAGGCCAAGAATGGTTAAGGGCTTTGCTCAAAGGCATAAAGCTAACTAGAGACTGAATTGGGACTGAAACAGGAGGTGTTCATCAAATGTTTGTGAATTAAATAAGATGGAGAATAATTCAGTGAAACTTTGGTGGTTGTTGTTCAGTCGCTCAGTAGTGTCTGACTCTTTGAGACCCACATAGACTACAGCACGCCGGGCTTCTCAGTCCCTCACTATCTCCTGGAGTTTGCTCAAACTCATGTCCATTGAGTCTGTAATACTATCTAACCATCTTATCCTCTGCTGCCCTCTTCTGCTTTTGCCATTAATCATGCCTAGCGTCAGGGGCTTTTCCATAGAGAAGGCTCTTTGCATCAGGTGGCCAAAGTATTGGAACTCCAGCTTCAGCACCAGTCCTTCCAATGAATATTCAAGGTTGATTTCCTTTAGGATTGACTGGTTTGATCTCTTTGCAGACCAAGTTACTCTCAAGAGTCTTCTCTAGCACCACAGTTCCAAAGCGTCAGTTATTTGGCACTCACCCTTCTTTGTGGTCCAACTCTACATCCGTACATGACTACTGGAAAAACCATAATTTTGATTATAAGGATGCTTTTTAATATGCTATCTAGGTTTGTCATAGCTTTCCTTCCAAGGCGCAAGAGACTTTTAATCTCATGGCTACAGTCATCAACTGCAGTGATTTTGGAGCCCCCCAAAAGAAAATCTGTCACTGCTTCCATTTTTTTCCCCTTCTATTTGCCATGAAGTAATGGGACCAGATGTCAAGATCTTTGTTTTTTAAATGTTGAGTTTCAAGCCACTTTTTCACTCTCCTCTTTCACTTTCATCAGGAGGTTTTTTAGTTGCTTTTCATTTTCTGCCATTACAGTGGTGTCATCTGCATAGCTGAGGTTGTTGATATTTCTTCCAGCAATCTTGATTCCAGCTTGTGATTCATCCATCCCAGCATTTTGCATGATGTACTCTGCATATAAATTAAATAAGCAGAGTGACAGTATACAGCCTTATTGTACTATTTTCTCAATTTTGAACCAGTCCGTTGTTCCATGTCCAATTCTAACTGTTGCCCCTTGACCTGCGTACAGGTTTGTCAGGAGATAGGTAAGGTGGTCTGGTAGTCCCATCTCTTGAAGAGTTTTCCACGATTTGTTGTGGTCCATACAATCAAAAGCTTTAGCAGAGTCAATGAAGCAGAAATAGATTTTTTTTTCCTGGAATTTCCTTGCTTTCTCCATAATCCAGTGAGTGTCAGCAATTTGATCTCTGTTTCCTCTGCTTTTTCTAAACCGAGCTTGTATATCTGGAAGTTTTCAGTTCATGTACTTTAACAAGCTTAGCTTGAAGGATTTTGAGCATAATCTTGCTAGTATGTGAAGTGAGCACAATTGTATGGTAATTTGAACATTTTTTGGCATTGCCCTTCTTTACAATTGGAATGAAAACTCACCTTTTCCTGTCCTGTGGCCACTGCTGAATTTTCCAAATTTGCTAACATATTGAGTGCAGCACTTTAACAGCTCATCTTTTAGGATTTTAAATAACTCATTGAATAATCTATTAGATGATAAAAATTAAATATATGATATAAATATTAAATATAAAATAATCATTAAATAATATGGATAATAATTCAGTGAAACTTTTAAGTTGTGTTAATGAATAGGCAGACAGCTGTTAAAGGGGTCAAGGAAGTAGAATGGTTATGGAGAATGGTGGAAATGTGTATGTTTATGGGACATGGCATTCTATGGCTGGCATGCATAGTCACTGAGGGTGGCAGTGGTTTCTGGATATTTTAAACAAAGCATTCTCCTTGGGAACTTGAGAACAGTGCCTTCTTCCCAAATCCAGGGCATTTAGAAGAGTGGAATAGGGAGGGTTCAACGAGAGCTGGAGAAAGAACCCCTGCATTTCATCTTTGTGTACCAAGGAGACAATTCTAGAGGAGGACTAAAATCCAGTAATTATTTCATTTCTATTACACATATTTTTAACACATTTAACTGCTAAGATTTAATAAAATGTATTAGTAACTGACCCTTCTAGAATTAATACCTTTTGTGCATTGATATGTATTTCAGCTGACCAAAAAAAGAGTAAATGTCCATAGTGTGTATTAGATGTCTATTTGCTCTCTAAGTCATCCTAGTCACCGAGTGAAGAAGGGACCAATTTAGCATATCCCCAATCCTGTCATAACACTGTTTCTTTTTAAATGAATTCAAGGGAATCAGGCAGTACAAAAGAATCCACCAGGAATGGAACAAGTGTGTTGATGGTGATTTCAGAAGTCATTTTACTGTACCCTGAAATTGAAAATTCCATTTCATAGCCATGTTAAACTCCTTCTGAGCCCAGTTCCCCATTGGCAAGTATATACATAAACACACATATGCGTGCACACACACACTCATTTTACAAGGACCCTGAGCTGTCCTATCCAGGATTTTTAGAATTTTATAACAACGTTAAACCTACATACAATCTGCTTTAAGAAGTGCACTTTTTGTTTGCTTTTCCAACACGACGTGTTTCTTTATTTATAGATTGGATGGAGAGCTGGCAGATTTTTTTCCCCCTGCCTCATCCTAAAAGCCTAAGGATCGATGCCAATTGCATACTTATATATCAAGGCAACTTTTCCAGCTGTGCTCCTACTGTTTTCTATTGTGCTCACTACCATGTCCTTGGTGTCATTTTTCTGATTTGAGTGAAACCTATGCAAGACATTAATTGTGTCTCATTACTGGTCTTTGCTCTTCTTTTCAATCCTGCTATGTATGAATGCTCCAAGAGAAATACAACTGATAAACAAAACAGCAGTGTATTCCTCTGTACACTGTTCACAAGGCAAAGTATATGAAAAATTTGTATCTGCCAGTGTACTTCATGGCAGAAAAACACTCTTTTAAAAAGCCTATTGTGGACTCTTTTTAAAAAGTCTATTGCTCTATTTCTACCATGATACACTTCAGGCCTGAATACTGGGGTATTTTAGCCAGAAGGGTAATAATTATGATTTCTTACCATTAAATTATTGCAGGATTTTGTGCAGCACTGTCCAATACTAACAATAAAAAGTACTGCTACTGCAAAACTGGGGAAAATGTAAAACAGAAACATACAAATGTTGCTAGGATTGTTCCTGAGTAATTTACTAAACAATATTTTGGCCCATGTTACTTACAATGTGGATTCAAAATGATCAAAGGAGCAAGTAGTAGAATTTAAGTTGCATTGAAAGTATTGTCTATATCATGGCATTAAAATGCTATTTTTGAAATTTGATAAGTGTCACTTTAATATGGAGGTCATAAGAGAGAAACTACAAAATAATGTAAATATGATTTATTTAGAGAATCCTTATAATCTTCAGAGGCAAACCATGAATATGAGGCCCAAACCCTTCAATCATTCATTACGTAGAAATACTTTAAAAGTTGCTTTTTTTTGGTTCAGCCAGAGGATATCAAAGATTATTAGAAATAAGTTCATCAGCTATTAATGTCAGGTCTGACTAAATAAGAGCTAATATAATTAGAACACTTTTATCAGAGGGCTGTTTCTGGAATAAAATACATATTACATAGCAGAGCAAAGTTTTAAGAATTATAGAAAACATTAAATCAAAGAGAAAATTTTTGGATTTCAATATAATCTTTTAAAATGTACATGTTTCCATATGTCCACATGATTGCTAATCTCACGATGTTGATTATTCAAAGTGTAATACTTATTTTTGTGCACCAACATAAATTTATTTTAACACTATATTTCTTGAGGTTTAAGTGTGTTTTCTGCAGTTTTGCTCACTGGGAAAATCAAATATTTGGAGTGGAAATGAAAATTCATCCTCAAAGATTATGTTGTTAAGGGGGAAAAAAATCTCTTGACAATTACTAATAATTAATTCTAGTAACACATTTATAGTACAAGAAAAAGTGAATATTTTGGGAGGCCGATGGCCTGAAATTATACTTTCTTGTATTGAAAAAGGTTAATTAGGAATTGAGCTCAAAGTTAATTTTTTGAAGGTCAGCTGCTATGCCATTGGGTCCTGTGACCTTGTCTCAAGTAATCACAGCATTAACATACAAGTTATAGCTTTCCTTTCACTTGATGACATAATCTCTTTAATTGGTGTCGGGAAGCCTACATGTGAAAGAACCGTGGAAAACACCTAGAGACTATAATTTTACTCTTTCCATTCACAGGGCAAAGAAACAAGCCTTAAGAATGTACTGGAGACTCATTACAATCCCTAGGCTGTCAACACAAAGCCCTCACATTTCAACCAAAAGTTTTAGGAATGATCAATTCTGTTTAGTTCTAACTTCAGCTGGTGAACTATTAACCTTTTCAGAAAAACTGGTGAATGCTAAATGTCAGATAATCTTCTATGAGAAAGCTAAGAGGGAGGATAATGTGGTTTAACTGATTAGACACAAATGTGAGAAGGTAATATTTGCAGTTATTAAGCATACTCTCTGAAAGAAACTATTGGAGTAAGACTTCCTAATTCTTACATTTTCACAGACCCTGACGTAATTCTGTTCCATAAATTCTCTGTGGTTCATCATGTAGACTTGATATGGCCCATTTTCATTGGAGAGTTTAAATTCACCTTTTATAGGGAACTGATGGGCATTGTTGTGATGCTATTTTTCCCAGTGGATTCTGCCTGGTAAAGAAGAAAGCTACGGTGGAGTGGCTCTTGAAATACCCTCTAAGAAACTTTTGCAAGGATATGTTTTGGATAAAGGAAGAAGGGAATGCTGAAGTTTGCTAAGCCCATCAGCATTGGTTTGGCCATTGCTCACTGTAGCAAAGGGTAAAAATTAACTCTTTCCATTCAAGAAACTTGTTCTGGTTTGGATGAGTGAGGATATATCCAAACTACTTATTTCTACTGGAAAAATGGAACATAGTACCATGGGAAAGCTATTTAATCTTAGAAGCCTCTCTGCTGAAATGTAATGATGGAAGGGCTGATTACAAAGTCTGAGCCAGCTCTACCACAGAATATACCAAATACCCTATCAAGGAAAAGTTACAACTTCACTTATGGAGGGGTATGGGGTTTGCTGTTAATGTGACTCTTGTCCTTACAGCACTGTTTCAATTTTGTCACCCTTCATGATCTTTCTACCTCTCGAGTTCTGACATGCTTTTTAAAAATTTAGTTAACCATCCAAGCAAGAAATGCTGTGCCTGGACTGATCTGTGCTCGGCTTTGGGTGTCATCAGCAACGTGGCAAATACGGAGATGTGACATCCAGCAGTGAGACGAAATCATTGCTTAGAATTGGTTCATCTTTGGTTTTGATATGGACACTGGACTTGCCCTCTTCTGCCTGGCTTAGATAGAACTGTATCCTGACAGAGTGGGAAGAGAAAATGGGTTGGAGGGGTGGCTGGGTAAAAAGTGCAGAGAGGTGCTCATGCCTACAGGCACCACAGTTCTGCCTTCCTACAACTAACTGTTAGACACTTGCTATACTGTGCAGTCACATGTCTTTAATCGTGTCTCTGTGTAGATAATAAACTGGTCTCTTCGGATTTGTTTTGTGTTGTACATTATCTTCCATTTTTCAGCCCAGATGCACAATGTGCATACCCCATCAATTCAATCCATTTACTAAGACAGTAAAAAAATACCAGTGGGTTTTTTCTTTTAATATATTATAGGGCACAGCAACTTTCACTTTCAAGGATGGAAAGTTGGAAAAATAACCTGTTTTGTTACTCTAATCTAGTCACTGATGCAGTTGTATTAATCAATATAATAATGATGCCCAAATGTCAAGAATTTTCTGCTTTGTGTTACTCTGTGCCAACCTGTGCAGCCTCAGTAATATCAAGGACTCACAACCTCACTCTTTCCTGAAAACTGAACTATTATTTTTCTCCTTCAACCATTCAATAAAACCAACAATCCTCTTTTCCCATCAGAGTTTTCAGCAAAATTTGGACTCTGTCATCTAACTTAAATAGTAACTTAAAATTCCTTTATTACCTGAGAGCTTGCCTCAGGAAGAGGAAATAAAAATCATCTGTATAAAAATAACCTATACTGGAAAAGAATATATATATATATATTCATACACACATATCCAAATCACTTTGCGGTATACCTGAAACTAATACAATATTGTAAATCAATTATACTTCAAAAAAAGGTTACCTGTGTCACTGAGAATCTAATTATCCCTGAGTAAGATCTAACAGTCTTTCCTCACTGCTCTCAAGAAAAGTCCTTAGCCTGGCACACAAGGCTGCATGAGATCCGGTCCTTGCATACCTCTCCACTTCTAGCCTCCTCCATAGTGAACTTCTCAGTCACTCAAAGCACCATGCTCTTTCTCATTTTAGACTCTTTTCATAGGTTTCTCTCTGCCAAGAACTTCTTTCACTTGGACCGCACATCTAACCATACATCCCCCTACATTTCACTTCCCCTACATTCTGGGCCGTATAACACTCTAAGTGCTCCCTTGCACCCTGTGCCAAACTTCATCCCATTGCCCTTCCCACCATGCTGTAGTTGTGTGATAGTCCTCAGTTTCTGTTGAGTGCTAGGATTCTGTACATTTCATCTTTGGATTCCCAGCATCTAGAACAGCACCTGGCACATGTAGGTGTCTTATAAATGTTGGTTGAAGGCATTTTGCAGTAACAGAATTTTGTTAATGTGTAGGGAAATCATTTAATTGTTGTGAAAGTCATTTATTTTGTATCAGGTTGTCACTGTTTCCATATATTGGCCAACTCAATATAATAAAAAGTCTTTGAATCCAGACATATTAATGCTTGCTAATAATTTGAAAATAATTTCAGTATTATTTCAAAATTAATAAATTTAATGCTCATGTTTTAAAACAATTGTGACTGTGCTGGATCAGTCTTCACAAAGATCCCAACATAATCTTTTTATAGGAAATCAACTTAAACCCCACACAGGTCACTTTAATGGTGTCCTCTAGATTAAGGAAATGAGCTGTTCTCTCCTCTCCTTGTCTCTGAGCCAGGTTAAGATTTTAATAGGTGTTTCAACCCACATATTTGAAATGGTGACCAAGTTTTGACCAGCAGTGTATGATCTTTTTCCAGAGGGCACAATCGAAAAATCAGAATCCGCTCTACCATTTTTGTCTAGTCACGCAAACAAATGCACATGCAAAGCCTCTGTGCCTTCAGCAAAGGGAGCATTTGTGACAGCAACTCTGAATAGAAGTTTTCCTGTTTACCTTCTTATCACTTGTTTAAGTTCTAAGGAGAGGGACCTGGCCATTTTGTTATAGAATGGGCGTTTTCAATGCAAAGAAAAAGAAATCACAGTTTTGAGTTTTTACAATGTTTGCCCCTTTTCCCAGCAGGGATGTGTTTTGAGTGCCAGGAGACAAAAAGTGTGGCCTCAACAAGCAGAATTTTAAAAAGAACATCATTTTCATTATGTAGTCAATCTCAATTACAAGCAAATGTTTTCTCTGTGGAGACTCTTCTCCTTTCAGGGCATTATGTGAGCCTCTTTTGTGGATTGAGAGAAAGGATCAGTGGTCAATAGGGAGCAGAGTGCTGTGTACAGTGGATTTTTGTATCCCTCCGTCTCCTACATAATGCGTTTTGTCAGGAGAACAGCCTGCCATCCTGAGCAGATTTGCTGAATTAAAGAGCACAGCGGGGATAGGAAACTTGTTGCTAGGTGACTGACCGCCGCTGCTTGGCGGGTCTGGGCCGAAGGTGACTCTCTGCTTTTCTTCCACTACTTAATCTTGCCTTTTAATCTGCATCTATAATTAACTCTGTTAATGCCACACATCCATTTGTTTCTTTTTTACTGCACTTCAGGCGACCAATTTATCATTATTTAGTCTTTACACTCAAACAACAAACTATTTTTTCTCCATTAGCGTCATATGAAGGGAAACATAGTGCAAAGAAAGACGTAGACTCAGTAGATATTGCCTGTGATTACTCACTTCCTCTGAGGATTTTCAGAGATATTTTTTGCTAATCTGAATGGAAAATATATCCTTGAAGAAACACTCCTGTTTTCCATTATCTCTACAGCTTGATTGTGCCTAATTAATGGATGTTCTTGGTGACTTTAAGCTCCTCTCAGTGGTGACACATAATCAACCATCAAAACTTGCTTTCTTTCTCAAAGATTTACATGATTATTTCACCTGAAACAAATGTGTTGCCTGCAATGTCTTTGCAGGATGTGTTCTCTGTACTCATTATCAGCCACAAAGGCTAGACTTGGATGCAGACTAGGCGTGCAAAGAAGTAGGGACTTGGCAGACTCAATTCTGGTGAGGTGACAGCTATGTCCAGTGTCTTGGGAGGTGCCATAGTAGATTCTAGCAGCAGCATCCAGAACTCAGCTTGGCTGATGTCAGTAGTTCAAGAGTGATGTTCTGTCCAGAGGGAGAACAAGGTGGCTTTAAGGAACCAGGTCTGTGGCATGATATTCAATGTTGTTCCAGACCAGACGGCCCCATACCTGGTTCTTTGACCCTCACGAACGTTCTGTGAGCTAAGAAACAGTCTAAGAACACTTGCCCATACAATAGACCTTGACTTGCATTTCTACACCTGTAGAAACAGTTGGTATAGTAGTTAAAACATCTGACCTAGAGACAGACTGCTTCGGTTCAAATCCCAGGTCTACCATTTACATGTTATATGGCCTGAGACAATACTCAGTATGCTTTGCTTTCATCTCTAAAATAGTGATAATAATAGTACTTTCTGATTAGAGTTCTTATAGGATTAAACCAGTTAACTCAGGTAAAGTAATTAGTGCTTATTGGCTATTTTTATTATTATACTGATAATATACTGAAAAACTATCTAATTTTTTCCATGTCTTTATAAGATAAAAATGCATGCCTATGGTGAATAAAAAATTAAGACATGAAATTAATAATATCTTTTACTTAGAGTTTTCATAGCAGTTTAATCACATTTTCTCATTAATTTTCAAACTCCTCTAGTTTCACAAATTCTGATCTGTATACAGAGATAGGTTACCATACTAAAGACAGTTTAAATGCACATTTTCCATAAAAATACATATGTGTGTACTATAAGGTTACACTATAGTTCAGATTTTTAAAAGTGTTCAATCTAACCCATGAAAATTAAAGAAATGCAGGTTATGCAGGCTTTTATGCCAGACATATTTGGAGAGCATTAGGCTGTAATTAGACTAACTGGGGCTAGTTGAAGGTCGTGATGGCTCTACTTCAGTGGTGCATAAAAGCATCGTGCGCACAGAGAATTAGGAAGCCAGAATGAGGACCATTAGGCTGTCATTTACTACATTTTCATTTGATCAATTTATGCTCTTTAATGTGATGGCCTGGTTTGCATCCTTTATGCAGGTGTTAATTCTCTGCCTTTGACTCTTTCTAAAACCTGTCTATGAAACACAGCTGCCTGCATGTGTGATAATAGATATGTGATTCTATGGTTGGGGAAAGTGAGCTCAGATCAGTGCTCCCTATCACCACCAAATACAATGGGGCAGCGAGAAAATTTATTTCTTATATTCCATTGTTAAGTGGCTCAGTCATGTCTGACTCTTTGCAGCTGCACGGACTTCTGGGACTTTGCAGCCCCAGAAACATGCCAGGCTTCTGACAAAGGCCTGTATAATCAAAGCTATGGTTTTTTAGTAGTCAAGTACAGATGTGACACCTGGACAAGAAAGAAGGCTGAGCACCAAAGAATTGATGCTTTTAAACTGTCGCGTGCTGGAGAAGACTCTTGAGAGCCCCTTGGACAGCAAGGAGATCAAACAAGTCAATCCTAATAGAAATCAACCATTAATATTCATTGGAAGGACTGATGCTGAAGTTGAAGCTCCAATACTTTGGCCACCTGATGCAAAGAGCCAACTCTATGGAAAAGACCCTGATGCTGGGAAAGACTGAGGGCAGGAGGAAGAAGGGGGTAACAGAGGATGAGACGGTTGGATAGCATCATCAACTCAATGGACGTGAGTTTGAGTGATAGTGAGCTAAAAGTCTCAGTCTCTTATGAAGAACACCTGAACCTACATAACACATTGAACTTGACTTTATTTCAGGATATTGTTTCCATATCTTTCCTATTGACCATCAGTGATAATGTATGATAATAGTGTGAAGTAAGTGGCTCCTCTGAGCACTCCTATTATGATCTCACATATCTTAAAATTCTTCATAGATAATCCAATTTTATAAGTGAGAAAATGTAAGCCTGGTTGTTGACTTAGCCGTTCAAGATGATTCAGTGAGTCTATAGCAGTAATGAAATGAAGCACAGATATATTTTCCTATAGGCCATGCTCCATGCTACCTGTCTGCTGGTTATTACTGATTTAAGCCTGGTGCAGATAGAACAATAAGTTGGTTGTCTTTTTATTTTTCAGAAAGGCTAAGTGATGATCTTAATTGAACTTATTTCACATTTTGACACTGTTTTAAGATTATTCCTCTAAAAACAAATAATAAAATGCTCTTTAAAATTGCTATCAATTTGTGAGGCTCCACTGAGAAGCCAACTCATTAGAAAAGACCCTGATGCTGGAAAAGGCTGAGGGAAAGAGAAGAAGGGGACAATAGAGGATGAGATGGTTGGATGGCATCACCAACTCAATGGACAGGAGCTTGAGCAAACTCCAGGAGACAGTAAAGGACAGGGAAGTCTGGCATGCTGCAGTCCATGGGATCACAGAATCGGAAACAACTTACCAATTAAACCAAAAATTGCATTTCTTAGTTTGCCAGATTAAGCATCCTTGGAGGCTGAAGCTCCATGAGGGCAGGGGTCATATCTTCTTGGTTCATCACTATATTCCCACCATTTAGCACGGTGCTCAGTACACAGTATGTCTTCATATTGTATGTGTTGAACAATAGGTTGGTGAGCAAATGAATTAATAAATTAATATACTTAAAAGGAGAAGCTGATGTCTACCATTAGTTCCCTAGAAGTCATTCTTTCCTAGTAGTTTTCTTAAAGTGATTAAAATCTAACTCTTTAAAGTGAATTTGAAGGATTAACTTTAAACTTGCCTTTTAATTTTCCCATTTTCATTCATTTCCTTCTCCTTTTAATAAATCCTCAGCTTTTCAGTGAACTGCGTAAAGATTTGATTGGTCCTTGGGTTATAATCATGGAGTAAAGTGAATCCAGCAGTGATAACCTGTCCATTTTTCTGTATCCATAATGAGATGGAACAAAATAAAAATATTTTTAGAATCTTCATATCCACTGCTTTTTCCTTAAGAGAACTAGCTAAAAGCTTGAAATGTTTAAAACAGAAAACTTTAGTCTTGGACTTTCCTGGTGGTCCAGTAGTTAAGAATCCACCTGCCAATGCAGTGGACTCGAGTTTGATTCCTGGTTGGGGACGATCCCACGTGCTGCAGAGCAACTAAACCTGTGGAACACAGCTACTGATCTAGTGCTCTGGAGCCCACAGGTCACAACTACTGAGCCTTCTTGCCACAACTATGGAAGCCCGGGCACCCTAGAACCTGTGCTCTGCAACAAGAGGAGCCACCTCAAAAAAGAAGTTGGTGCAGCACAATGAAGAGTAGCCCCTACTCACTGCAACTAGAGAAAGCTTGTGCAAATGATGAAAATCCAGCACGGCCAAATATAAATAAATAAATCTTTAAAAAATATTCAGTCTTACTCTTTAATATTTAGGTGGCTGTGACAATTAAAAATGGATAAAAAGCTCAAATTTTAAATTCTTAAATGGAACAAGCATTAGTATTTATGTATGGGGAGCCATTATTAAATAAGTTTTTTGTGCTTATATAATAAGAGAAAATTACCAACAAATGAAGTTCATTAATAAACTCTGATATTTGGTGGCTGATTATCTGATTTTGCAGCAGAGTCTGCTTTTCATTTGGTTCCAAAAATTTGCCTTCCAGTTAATAAGTTCTGCTAATTGACATAAGTATGCATAATGAAAGCAGGCACTAAGATAGGGTCATATTAATATTCCCTTTGCATCTGTTAAAACCTAACACTAAATATTAATCATTTTTATACAATAATCCGCTGAAGTGTTTCCCCCAGAAATTTGTAGATTTTTTAAAATAAAATATCTCTATTTTGATATTTTCTCCATATTTTATGTCTGTTTTGTGTTAACTTTATTACATTCAGTATGAATCCATGTCTAACAGGTAAAGATTATTTAGATACAAAAACTGGAAACAACAGGGAAGATGTTTTATAATTGTTTTCACTTTAGAAAGGAATACATCTTACAATTTGATTCATCTCATCTTATAGTATGAACTTCAGTTATTAGGATCTTGGTAAAAATCAATATAATTCTAAAATTACTTGGAAATTATGTTTATCACTGAACAAATTGGATTAAGCAAGTGGTATACCAACTCAAAAGAATATCTGCGGCATTAAGAGGCCTCATGCAGCTTTATCACAAACAGAATGATATACCTATTTGTTCTATAGCCTTTGCTGCTGCTAAGTCACTTCAGTCGTGTCCGACTCTGTGCGACCCCATAGATGGAAGCCCATATAATTAAATTAAAAGTTCAATTGCTCTTGCTAAAAATGTCTCCTTGGGAAAGCATTTTTTGTCTTGTTTTGTTTGGGGTAGTAGGGGGCCCCACACCACGTGGCATGAGGAATCTTAGTTTCCCAACCAGGGTTTGAACCTGTGCCCACTGCAGTAGAAACATGGAGTCTTAACCACTGGACCACCAGGGAAGTCAGGCAAAGTTATTTTTAAGAGAGATAATTCTACTTACTTTCCTTATGTTTGTGTGATGCTGTATGATAGCTAAGAGACTATACTAACTTAAAAAATTACTTCTAAGTCTTAGAAAACCCTGCATGTTGATCATAAACTCAAATAAATAAAGTCGTACCTTTTAAATTTAACTTTCTATTTTTTAATTATTCCTCAGAGTGCTGTGTTAAATGTTTTAGACAAAGTATAGTTATAATGAGTCATCTATCATAATTTAGAGCAGATTGTGGTCCTGTGTAGACTCTGTACAATTCATTCATCCCTTCCCTGCCTCTCTCACAAATATTTATGGAGACTCTTCTATGTGCTATGCATACTAAATGCTGAGATCTGCAATATCACTATATATAGAAAAAGGGCCTCTTTAGTCATATTTTCCCCTGAGCATCTTATTTATCTTTTTTTATAACATATCTTCCCAAACATCTAAAACACTTAAAAAGTGATAATTCCATTTTTGAACATAATACATTGAATAATGAAATTTCTTGGGAGAGTGTCAAGTTTCACAGTTTTTTTAAAGTAAGAAAATGAATATTTATTTAAAATGAGAAAATAAGTAACAGTAACAATAAGGTAATAAGGAGTTCATGATCTGAGCCACAGTCAGCTCCTGGTCTTGTTTTTGTTGACTGTATAGAGCTTCTCCATCTTTGGCTGCAAAGAATATAATCAATCTGATTTCCATGTAGACCATCTGGTGATGTCCATGTGTAAAGTCTTCTCTTGTGTTGTTGGAAGAGGGTGTTTGCTATGACCAGTGCATTTTCTTGGCAAAATTTTATTAGTCTTTGCCCTGCTTCATTCCACATTCCAAGGCCAAATTTGCCTGTTACTCCAGGTGTTTCTTGACTTCCTACTTTTGCATTCCAGTCCCCTATAGTGAAAAGGACATCTTTTTTGGGTGTTAGTTCTAAAAGGTCTTGTAGGTCTTCATAGGACCAACATCCGCTGGATCATGGAAAAAGCAAGAGAGTTCCAGAAAAACATCTAATTCTGCTTTATTGACTATGCCAAAGCCTTTGACTGTATGGATCGCAATAAACTGTGGAAAATTCTGAAAGAGATGGGAACACCAGACCACCTGCTCTGCCTCTTGAGAAACCTATATGCAAGTCAAGAAGCAACAGTTAGAACTGGACATGGAACAACAGACTGGTTCCAAATAGGAAAAGGAGTACGTCAAGGCTGTATATTGTCACCCTGCTTGTTTAACTTCTATGCAGAGTACATCATGAGAAACGCTGGGCTGGAAGAAACACAAGCTGGAATCAAGATTGCTGGGAGAAATATCAATAACCTCAGATATGCAGATGACACCACCCTTATGGCAGAAAGTGAAGAGGAACTAAAAAGCCTCTTGATGAAAGTGAAAGTGGAGAGCGAAAAAGTTGGCCTAAAGCTCAACATTTGGAAAACAAAGATCATGGCATCTGTTCCCATCACTTCATGGGAAATAGATGGGGAAACAGTGTCAGACTTTATTTTTGGGGGCTCCAAAATCACTGCAGATGGTGATTGCAGCCATGAAATTAAAATACACTTACTCCCAACCAGTCCATTCTATAGGAGATCAGCCCTGGGATTTCTTTGGAAGGAATGATGCTAAAGCTGAAACTCCAGTACTTTGGCCACCTCATGCGAAGAGCTGACTCATTGGAAAAGACTCTGATGCTGGGAGGGATTGGGGGCAGGAGGAGAAGGGGACAACAGAGGATGAGACGGCTGGATGGCATCACTGACTCGATGGACGTGAGTCTGAGTGAACTCCGGGAGTTGGTGATGGACAGGGAAGTCTAGCGTGCTGCGATTCATGGGGTTGCAAAGAGTCGGACATGACTGAGCAACTGAACTGAACTGAACAAAAGGTACAGACATATACTACAAACATCACTAAGTCTAGAAAATGTAAATTTTTGATTGTCTGAAATATCTCTGGAATACATTTCCCTGTATTTTTATAGGAAAATTGTAAGAAACTCCCATCAAATTTCTCCAATATCAGCTATAAAAGATGTTTTTGCTGTTTGTAAGTTTCTTATAGGTTGATGGTTACAAATAGAAATCTGATTAATTCTAGTTCAAGTGGTTATTCTTAATAAATGTTCCTTTCCACTTGTGCCTCTACACTAAGCATCTCACCACATGGCAGCTGCCTTCGTGCAAGAGGAAATGTGTGCAAGCAAGAATATGAGAGAGAAAGCAGCTAGAGACAATGCACTCACAAGAGGAAGCCACAGTCTCTTTTGCAACTTAATCACAGAAGTGACATCCCATCGCTATTCAGTTGGAAGGAGTCCCTAGGCTCTGCCTACACTCAGGGGAAAGCAATTACACAGGACATGAATACCAGGAGGCAGCATCCTTGCAAGCTGCCAGTCACAGTGCCCAGGATGCCTTCATTTGGTGCTGTAGACTCTGGACTTACACTTGTGTGTCACATTGCTGGCTGAGCAGGCACAGTGGGCCGTGGGAGCGTATTGAAAGCCTTTCTAACACTATTCAGACATCTAGCAATGCCTTGCTGCTACTGCTGCTGCGTCGCTTCAGTTGTGTCCGACTCTGTGCGACCCCATAGACAGCAGCCCACCAGGCTCCCCCGTCCCTGGGATTCTCCAGGCAAGAGCACTGGAGTGGGTTGCCATTGCCTTCTCCGAACAATACCTTAGATAGACAGATAAGTAACTGCAAGCTACCTAAATATATGCCATTAAACTCAAAGAAAATGTGCCCCCAACTCACTTTTCCCTTTTCTGGGTCTAAAATGTGCCACCAACTCACTTTTCCCTTTTCTGGGTCTAAAATGTGCTACCAGTACCTTACAAAAGTGGCCTTAGCTGATTACATTTAAAATGCCTCAGTTTTACAAATTTTACAAAAGCATAACTGTGTGATCACTCTGTGAATACCAGAGGTACAGTGTTTAACAAGCATCCTTTACTGAGCATGGAATGTCCTGAGTGTCTAGCAGAGGACTAACCTTGCATAGTTAGTATAAATACTTTTAAATGAGTGAACTACATGAGTCAGTAAGAAACAAATTTTAACCTTCAAATATTTCACCATGTCAGTCATTAAGAACTTGGAAACCTAAATATTTCTTTAGATGTATCTCAAAGAAGTTACAACTTTGCCTTCTAAATTTCAAAATTTACCTATCTAGTTCAAATGTGAGCCTTGAAAATTATATAGTGGCCTGTGGTCATCATTAAAAGTATGCACTATAAAGGCTGTACTATTGAACCCTTGCATTTCGTCTTACAGCAAGCAGACTAACTTTTTCAAAACATAAATCAGTTCACGTCACTCTGATAGTCGCTATTCCAGTCCCTCAATTCAAAACTCTAATGACATAGTATTGTATTCTCAGAAAAATCCAAACACCTTCCCTAGGGTCTATATGATATATATGATATATGATATATGATATAGGGTCTATTTGATATAGTCTTTGCTTACTTTACTGACTTCATTGCCTACCTTTTCTTTCTCACTCATCCTTCTTGCTGCTCCTTGAACGCACCAAACACTTGTCTGATTCCGACCTTTGCCTTCTCTAGCTTCTTTCTCTAATTCCTCAGTTTTCTTCATACAACTTCTTACTTCCTGACACATTTTTACTGACTTTTTCTTGCCCACTGAATGTAAGATCTATAGGAGAGGGACACTGCTTTGTTATCTCCAATATTTCATGTCTAGAACTCAGGCATAGGGAATGCTCAAAAAGTTTTCTTGAAACAATAGAATATGACACTTTCTGATGTCCATACTAAATGAGTGAAATATAAGTAGCTTGTGGCTTTTTAACTTTATCCCTTACAACACTAATTGACATTCAACGATCTATTTGCTTATTTTGTGCTGTGTTGTACTTTGTCACTCAGTCATTTCCAACTCTTTTCAAGCTCATGGACTGTAGCTCGCTAGGCTTCTCTGTACATGGGGATTCTCCAGGGAAGAATACTGGAGTGGATTGCCATGCCCATCTCCAGGGATCGTCCCAACCCAGGGATCAAACTCAGGTGTCCTGCACTGCAGGCGGATTCTTTTTTTTTTTTTTCATTGGAGGCTAATTACTTTACAGTATTGTAGTGGGTTTTGCCATACATTCACATGAATCAGCCATGGGTGTACATGTTTTCCCCACCCTGAACCTCCCTCCCACTTCTCTCCCCATACCATCCCCCAGGATCATCCCAGTGCACCAGCCCTGAGCACCCTGTCTCATGCATCAAACCTGGACTGGCGATCTATTTCACATATGGTAATATACATGTTTCAATGCTACTCTCTCAAATCATCCCACAGGCAAGGTGCCTTCTCCCACAGAGTTCAAAAGACTGTTCTTTACATCTGTGTCTCTTTTGCTGTCTCACATATAGGGTCATCATTACCATCTTTCTAAATTCCATATATATGTGTTAATATACTGTATTGGTGTTTTTCTTTCTGACTTACTTCACTCTGTATAACAGGCTCCAGTTTCATCCCCCTCATTAGAACTGATTCAAATGCATTCTTTTTAATAGCTGAGTAATAGTCTATTGTGTATATGTACCAACAGCTTTCTTATCCATTCATCTGCCAATGGGCATCTAGGTTGCTTCCATGTCCAAGCTATTATAAACAGTGCTGCAGTTAACATTGGGGTACACGTGTCTCTTTCAATTCTAGTTTCCTCGGTGTGTATGCCCAGTAGTGGGATTGCTGGGTCATATGGCAGTTCTATTTCCAGTTTTTTAAGGAATCTCCACACTGTTCTCCATAGTGGCTGTACTAGTTTGCATCCCCACCAACAGTGTAAGCGGATTCCCTTTTCTCCGCACCCTTTCCAACATTTATTGTTTGTATACTCTTTGATAGTAGCCATTCTGACTGGCATGATATGGTACCTCACTGTGGTTTTGATTTGCATTTCTCTGATAATGAGCGATGTTTAGCATCTTTTCATGTGTTTGTTAGCCATCTATATGTCTTCTTTGGAGAAATGTCTGTTTAGTTCTTTGTACCATTTCTTGATTGGATCATTTATTTTTCTGGAATTGAGCTGCATGAGCTGCTTGTATATTTTTGAGATTAATTCTTTGTCAGTTGCTTCATCTGCTATTATTTTCTCCCATTCTGAAGGCTGTCTTTTCACCTTACTTATAGTTTCCTTCATTGTGCAAAAGATTTTAAGTTTAATTAGGTCCCATTTGTTTATTTTTGCTTTTATTTCCATTACTCTGGGAAGTGGGTCATAGAGGATCCTGCAGGCAGATTCTTTACCATCTGAGTCACCAGGGAAGCCCAAGAATACTGGAGTGGGTAGCCTACCCCTTCTCCAGGGGATCTTCCCAACACAAGAACTGAACCAGGATCTCCTACATCGCAGGCACATTCTTTACCAGCTGAGCTACCAGGGAAGTCCTTATTTTGTTGGGGGGGGGGGTCTTATTTTTGTCACTAGTCAAAAGTCAGTCAACACATAGAGAAGGGACACGTGGACTCAGCAGGGGAAGGAGAGGGTAGGATGAACTGTGCGAGTAGCATTGGCATACATACATTATCATGTGTAAAATAGGTAACTAATGGGCAAGCAGCTGCAGAACACAGGGAGCCCCGCCTGGCGCTCTGTGACAACCTAGAGGGGCGGGATGGTAGGAGGGGAGGCTCTAAAGGGAGGGGAGATATATATATAATTATGACTGATTCACATTGTGGTATGGCAGAAACCAACACAACATTGTAAAGCAATTATCCTCCAATTAAAAAATAGTCAGTCAACAAATATTTATTGAAAACCTACTGAGTCATCCACTATTCCAGTAACCATGCTTAAGAAAAAATTATGGCTTAGGAAAAAAAAATCAGTGATTAACCTTAGAATCTGCATGCAATGCAGGAGACCTGGGTTCAGTCCCTGGGTTGGGAAGATCCCCTGGAGAAGGGAATGGCTACCCACTCCAGGATTCTTGCCTGGAGAATTCCATGGACAGAGGAGCCTGATGGGCTACAGTTCATGGGGTCACAAAGAGTTGGACATGACTGTGTGACTAACACTTTCATTTTTAACCTTTAGTCAGTTCAGTTCAGTTCAGTCGCTCAATCGTGTCCAACTCTTTGCGACCCCATGAATCGTAGCACACCAGGCCTCCCTGTCCTTAGGATATGTGTTATTATATTGGACTAGGTTTTAGGTATAACTGTACTCTGAGAGTTTTAAAAATATACAAAAGATGACGGACAGGAGAGAATGATTAGTTTTCCATTCTTTTTTTCATAATTCTTCAAAGTATAATAGGAATCTAACTAGCAAATAATGAACTGGAAACAATATTTAAGTGGTTATTGGTCCTGAAGTGAAAGTGAAAAGAAAGTGAAGAGTCGTTCAGTCATGTCCGACTCTTTGTGACCCCATGGTATGTAGCCTGCCAGGGATAAAATACCATCCATGGGATTTTCTAGGTAAGAATACTGGAGTGAGTTGCCATTTTCTTCTCCAGGAGATCTTCCCAACCCAGGGATCAAAGCAGGGTAAGGAAATATTAATTAGTTATATTATGAAGAAATGTAAAAAACACCTATTTCTCCAATTCTTTTATGTTGTTGGTCCTTGTGGATTAAAAATCATTTTGTGGGCTTCCCTGGTGGCTCAATGATGAAGAATCTGTCCACCAATGCAAAAGACATGAGTTCAATCTCTCTTCTGGGAAGATCCCACATGCCAGGGAACAACTACACCATGTACCACAAGTATTGAGCTTGTATTCTAGAGACCAGGAACTCCAACGACTGAGCCCATGTGTGCTCTAAAGCCCATGCTCCGAAACAAGAGGAGTCAAGCAATGAGAAACCCATGTACCGAAACTAGACAGTAGCCCCTGCTCTCTTCAGCTAGAGAAAAGCCTGCACAGCAATGAAGATCCAGCACAGTTGAAAATAAATAAAATTATTTTTATAAAAAGAAAAAAGATTGGGGTACAACAGTACGTGAACCATGAACTTCCAGATGTTCAAGCTGGATTTAGAAAAAGAAGAGGAACCAGAGATCAAATTGCCAACAACTGTTGGATCATAGAAAAAGCAAGAGAGTTCCAGAAAAACATCTACTTCTGCTTTATTGACTATGCCAAGGCCTTTGACTGTGTGGATCACCACAAACTGGAAAATTCTTCAAGAGATGGGAATGCCAGACCACCTTACCTGCCTCTTGAGAAATCTGTATACAGGTCAAGAAGCAACAGTTAGAACTGGACATGGAACAACAGACTGGTTCTAAATCAGGAAAGGGGTATGTCAAGGCTATATATGGTCACCCTGCTTATTTAACTTAATAAGCATGATGTACTGCATCATGCGAAATGCTGGGCTGGATGAAGCACAGCTGGAATCAAGATTGCTGAGAGAAATATCAATAACTTCAGATATGCAGATGACACCACCCTTATGCAGAAAGTGAAGAGGAACTAAAGAGCCTCTTGATGAAATTGAAAGAGGAGAGTGAAAAAGCTGGCTTAAAGCTCAACATTCAAAAAACTGAGATCATGGCATCTGGTGCCATCACTTCATGGGAAATAGATGGTGAAACAATGAAAACAGTGACAGACTTTATTTTGGGGGCTCCAAAATCACTGCAGATGGTGACTGCAGCCATGAAATTAAAAGACGCTTGCTCCTTGGAAGAAAAGCTATGACCAACCTAGACAGCATATTAAAAAGCAGAGACATTACTTTACTAACAAAGGTCTGTCTAGTCAAAGCTATGGTTTTTCCAGTAGTCGTGTATGGATGTGAGAGTTGGACTATAAAGAAAGCTGAGTGCCAAAGAATTGATGCTTTTGAACTGTGGTGTTGGAGAAGATTCTTGAGAGTCCCTTGGACTGCAAGGAGGTCAAACCAATTAATACTGACTCATTTGAAAAGACCCTGATGCTGGGAAAGATAGAAGGCAGGAGGAGAAGGAGATGACAGAGAATTAGATGCTTGGATGGCATCACTGACTCAATGGACATGAGTCTGGGCAAGCTCCGGGAGGTGTTGATGGATAGGGAAGCCTGGCATGCTGTGGTCCATGGGGTTGCAAAGAGTCAGATATGACTAAGCAACTGAACTGAACTGATATGGTGAAAGGGGCTTCCCTGGTGGCTCAGACAGTAAAGAATTGCCTGCAATGTGGGAGACTGGGGTTTGATCCCTGGGTTGGGAAGATTCTCTGGAGAAGTGAATAGCAACCCACTCCAGTATTCTTGCCTGGAGAATCCCCATAGACAGAGGAGCCAGGTGACCTACAGTCCATAGTGTCATGACTGAGTGACTAAGTGAAAGGCACCAACCCTCAAGTTAATTTTATAAACTAATAAATGTATACATCCATGTAACCACCACCTTAATCTAGATAAAGAACATTTTCATTACTCCACAGAGTTCCCTTATGTTCCTTTCCCAGTTAATTCCCACCCACCATATAAACACTAAACTTTTATCCTCACAGATTGAATTTCTTTGTTCTTAAGCATTATATAAACAGAATTATACAGTATGTACTCTTTTGTGTAAGGCTTCTTTCACTGAAGCTAACGTTTTTGAGATTTGTCATGTTGTTGAGTTCATTCTTTTGCATTGCTGAGTAGTAGTCAACTATATGGCTACATTATAATTTGTTTATCCATTCACATTTGAGTTCCTTCTAGTTTGGGGCTTTTATGAATAAAACTGCTATGAACATTAATGTTCAAATCTTTCTTTAGAGATGTTTTTGTCTCCCTTGGACAAATAGCTATGAGTGGAACTGAATGGAACTGTTGAGTCATAGAGTAGACATATGCTTAATTAACATTATGGGAAGCCACTAAACTGTTTTCCAAAGTGACTCATCATTTTGCACTCCTACCATCAATGTATGAGAGCTCTTGTTTCTCTACATTCTCACCAACATTTGGTGTTGTCAACCCAATAAATCTGTTTCTCATAAGCTCTCAAAGATGTTCTCATATGGTTCTTCTAGAAGTTTATTGCTTAAATTTTTATATTTAGGTCAGTGATATATCTCAAATTAATTTTGTGAAGTGGGGGTTGAGGTTCATTTTTTTTCATGTATTTACCCCCTTGCTATAGTACCATTTGTTGAAAAGACTTTTCCCTGTTGCATAGCCTTGCCCTCATTGAAAAACCAAGAGACTTACACGTGAGGTCTATTTCTGGACCTTCCGTTCTGGTCTATTGAAATCCCATGGACAGAGGAGCCTGAAAGTCTACAGTCCATAGCATCGCAAAGCGTCGGACATGACTGAAGCAACTAGCATGCTCACATTATATATCTCTCTCTACTTATTTTGGTCTTTTAAAATTTCCCTGTGAAACATTCCTTAGTTTTCACTGTTTAGGTTTTATAGTAAGTACTATAGTAATTTTTATTGAATTAAAGTCTCATCTTTCATTTACTACCAAAATGTGTTCTAAATTCTTTGAGCATTCCTCAGCACCTAGCCATAATCTTGTCATTCCACCTCCATTACCCTGTTGAAGCCACATATCCACAGCCATTAGTGGTCTCCTTACTATTTCTAAGTCCTTATTTTCTCTCAGTAGATGTTGAAGCAATCTACGACCACCCCTTTGAAACTCCCTATGCACTTGACTTTTATTCTCCTTTAACGTCTCTTACTGCCTAGTCTGACTCTTTGCTTGTTTACTCCCTAACCATGAGACTGCCGGAAGAGTCAGCACTCAACTCTGACTTCTGCTCGCAGCTACTACCTCATAGAACCAGTGATTTATAATCTAAATATAAATTGAACCATCTTCCAAGTATAGGATTTATATATATATATATATATATATATATATATATATATATATCCTATTCATGAGTGAGAAATTTTAAAATATTCTCAGCCCTATCCTTTTTTCTAAGCATAAGTCATATATCTCCAAATGCCTTCTCCACTCATGAGTCATCGATCACCATCTCAAGGTTAATATATGAAAATCTAAACTTACTATCTTTTCTCCTCTCTGTTATCTTCAGCTCCTCCCCCTAAACTGATCATTCTTTTTGGTAAAACTGGTTTGAAATCTAGAAATCATAATTGAGGCCTTTCAACTCTATTAGAGTCAATTAGTGAGAAGGTTTTTTCCAGTGCTTTCCTTTTAATAGACTTCATCTGCCCTTTTTTCCCATCCCCAGTCGTCCCATTGGACTTCGAATAGAAACACATCAAAAATTACCTCAGACATCTTTTCTGACCAAGACAGCATGAAACTAGGAATCAACCAGAGAAAAAGAAATGAGAAAAAAAAAAACTATTACCTGAAGACTAAACAACATGCTACTAAAAAAAATTTAAAAACCAGTGGGTCAATGAGAAAATCAAAAAGGAAACTTAAAATACCTTGAGACAAATGATAATGAAAACACAGTCAGACGTAATCTATGGGATTATTAAAAGTAGTCCTTAGAGGGAAGTTCACAGTGATACAGACCTTCCTCAAAAAAATAAGAAAATTTCAAAATAAATAAACTACAACCTAAAATAATTTTAAAAAGAAGAACAAACAAAACTTAAAGTCAACAGAGAGAAGGGAATAATAAAGATCAGAGAGGAAATAAATAAAATAGAGATCAAAAAGCAATAGAGAAAAATCAATAAAAACAAGCGCTGGTTCTTTGAAAGGGTAAATAAAATTGACAAACCTCTGGCCAGATTTACCAAGAAGAAAAGAGAGAAACCAAATAAAATAAGAAATGTAAAAGGAGAAATACCAACCAATAATGCAGAAAAAAAGAAAATACTGTGAAAAATTATATGCCAACAAATCCAACAACCTAGAAGAAATGGATAAATTTCTGGAAATAATATAGCCCACCAAAATTGAATCAAGAAGAAATAGACAATTTGAACAGACCAATCGTTAGAAGTCTAGTAGAATCTGTTAAAAAAAAAAATTCCCAACAAGCAAATGTCCATGGTCTTCACAGGAGAGGCCTTCACAGGGGAGGGCTTCACAGGGGAGGGCTTCACAGGAGAATTCTACCAAACAGAAAAAGAAGAACTTTTGCTGATCCTTCTCAAATTCTTCCAAAAGACTGAAGAGGAAGAGACACTCACAATGACATTCTATGAAGCTACCATTATGCTGATACCAAAACCAAACAAAAACATCATCAAAAAAGAAAATTACAGGCCAATATCTTTGATAAATATAGATACAAATATTCTCAACAAAATAGCAAACCAAATCTGCAACACATAAAAAAGATCATGCACCATGACCAAGTTAGATTCATCCCAGAGGGTGGTTCAACATATGCAAATCAGTGTGATATATCACATCAACAGAAGAAAAGACAAAAAACACACGATTAGCTCAATAGATGCAGAAAAAGCATTTGACAAAATGCAACATCCATTCATGATAGAAACTCTTACCAAAATGGAAGAGAACATATGTGAATATATAAAGGCTATTATGACAAATCCACCAAAGGCATCCCTCCCTGCTCTAGATGGGGGTGGAGACAGACTTTCCCCAAAGCTATCCCTCCCTGGCAAGAGAGTTCCAGAAAAACATCTATTTCTGCTTTATTGACTATGCCAAAGCCTTTGACTGTGTGGATCACAATAAACTGGAAAATTCTGAAAGAGATGGGAACACCAGACCACCTGACCTGCCTCTTGAGAAATCTGTATGCAGGTCAGGAAGCAACAGTTAGAACTGGACATGGAACAACAGACTGGTTCCAAATAGGAAAAGGAATATGTCAAGGCTGTATATTGTCACCCTGCTTATTTAACTTTTATGCAGAGTACATCATGAGAAATGCTGGGCTGGAAGAAGCACAAGCTGGAATCAAGATTGCCAGGAGAAATATCAATCACCTCAGATATGCAGATGATACCACCCTTATGGCAGAAAGTGAAGAGGAGCTAAAAAGCCTCTTGATGAAAGTGAAAGAGGAGAGCGAAAAAGTTGGCCTAAAGCTCAACATTCAGAAAACAAAGATCATGGCATCCGGTCCCATCACTTCATGGGAAATAGATGGGGAACTAGTGGAAACAGTGTCAGACTTTATTTTTGGGGATCCAGAATCACTGCAGATGGTGACTGCAGCCATGAAATTAAAAGACGCTTACTCCTTGGAAGAAAAGTTATGACCAACCTAGACAGCATATTCAAAAGCAGAGACATTACTTTGCCGACTAAGGTCCATCTAGTCAAGGCTATGGTTTTTCCTGTGGTCATGTATGGATGTGAGAGTTGGACTTTGAAGAAGGCTGAGCACCGAAGAATTGATGCTTTTGAACTGTGGTGTTGGAGAAGACTCTTGAGAGTCTCTTGGACTGCAAAGAGATCCAACCAGTCCATTCTGAAGGAGATCCACCCTGGGATTTCTTTGGAAGGAATGATGCTAAAGCTGAAACTCCAGTACTTTGGCCACCTCATGAGAAGAGTTGACTCATTGGAAAAAACTCTGATGCTGGGAGGGATTGGGGGCAGGAGGAGAAGGGGACGACCCAGGATGAGATGGCTGGATGGCATTATGGACTCGATGGACGTGAGTCTGAGTGAATTCCGGGAGATGGTAATGAACAGGGAGGCCTGGCATGCTGCGATTCATGGGGTCACAAAGAGTCGGACACGACTGAGTGACTGAACTGAACTGAACTGATCCTTCCCTGGTCTGTCCCTTAACAACGCAGGTGCCTTCAGCCTTCCTCACTCTACCATTAAGGCAGGGTGGAGATGCACCAGGGGCAGAGCTGATGGCATCCCAAATTGATTTAGTTCCATACAACCAAGATCTTTGTTTAATTTGTCCTTCCTTCTGACACCACCCAGAGTGTAACAGAGTAGTTTTCCGGAACGTTTCCGAGTTAGGACTCCTAGGGGACGCGTCCGTGTTGCATGTGCCTGTGCACATTTCTGAGTAAAGTCCTGACTGCAGTAGAAGCAGTGAGTTATAAAGGGATGAACAAAACACCCAAGATGTCCCTTCTGAGTGTCACCATGCCAGTATATGTAATAGCAAAAGAGGCAGTGGAGGATTGGCCAGTGAGGAAAAAGTGATTTTTGTTCTCGAGCTACAAGGGCCATTGTCCAGTTCATTCCCTCAGATTCCACAGAAAGAATATCTAAGGAGTTGAGATAGAAGCCACTGGAGAGCTTTCTCTGTCCGCTAAGAGCTAGGACTACCAAAGGAAGAAGCCCATTGTAATTCCAATCTAGGATTCCCACCTATGTTCCTAGAAACCTCATGCTCGCTAGCAGCACTTCCATCTATATTGTTTGGAGGCACAGCTAGGACACGGACTCACTTTTAAGACTCTAGCCCCATACGGAAGCAGCCACCCCATATGGAAGCAGCCAAGAGAAACACACTGCTGGAAATAGAGTTCCACCTTGTTCCTGAACATGCTGCTGGAGCTAGAGTTTCACCTCGTTCCCGAATGTGCTCCTAGCAAAGATGGGTGTTTCATGACTATTCCAAGTTTGGGGTCTAAGTAAAAGTACACAGTAATGGCATGGGTCACAAG
This sequence comes from Ovis canadensis, assembly GCF_042477335.2. NCBI lineage: Eukaryota > Metazoa > Chordata > Mammalia > Artiodactyla > Bovidae > Ovis > Ovis canadensis. The sequence continues at coordinate 82,960,703 of NC_091251.1, forward strand.
TATCAAGAGATCAGGTTAGTAGTTCTAATTCTCCATGCAGTTACGAAACGGCCAAAGAAATCAACCCTTGAGAGTCTCTTGGACTGCAAGGAGATCAAACCAGTCACTCCTAAAGGAAATCAGTCCTGAATATTCATTGGAGGGACTGATGCTGAAGCTGAAGCTCCAATACTTTGGCCACCTGATGCAAAGAACCAACTCATTGGAAAAGATGCTGATGCTGGGAAAGATTGAAGGCAGGAGGAAAAGGGGACGACAGAGGATGAGGTGGTTGGATGGCATCACTGACTTGATGGACATGAGTTTGAACAAGCTCCAGGAGTTGGTGATGGACAAGGAAGCCTGGCATGCTGCAGTCCATGGGGTTGCAAGGAGTCAAACACAACTTAGCAACTGAACAACAATAGATCATTTATTAGTCGGACACGACTGAGTGACTGAACTGAATGACAAACCCACAGCAATACAATACTCAACGGTGAAAAGCTGAAAGCCTTTCTGCTAAAACATGGAACAAGACAAGAATGCCCATTTCCACCCAGAGAAGGCAATGGCACTCCACTCCAGTACTCTTGCCTGGAAAATCCCATGGATGGAGGAGTCTGGTAGGCTGCAGTCCATGGGGTCACTAAGAGTCAGACACGACTGAGTGACTTCACTTTCACTTTTCACTTTCCTGCATTGGAAAAGGGAATGGCAACCCACTCCAGTGTCCTTGCCTGGAGAATCCCAGGGACGAGGGAGCCTGGTGGGCTATGGGGTCGCACAGAGTCGGACACGACTGAAGCGACTTAGCAGCAGCAGCAGCAGCCCATTTCCACCACTTCTATTCAACATAGTATTGGGAGTACTGGCCACAGAAACCAGAAAAGAAAAAGAAATAAAATATATCCAATTGGAAGGGAAGAGGTAAAATTTAATTTTATGTGGATGACATGATACTCTACACAGAAAACATTAAAGGCTCCACACAAAAACTACTAGAACTGATAAATGAATTCATCAAGGTAATAGGATATAAGATTAACATAAAGAAATTGGTTGCATTTCTTTACACTATCAATTAAATATCAGAAAGAAAATATTTTAAAAAACTGTTAAAATCACACCAAAAAAATACTTAGGAATAAACTTGACCAAAGAGATGAAAGACATATATTGAGAACTATAAAACAGGAAAGAGATGGAAATACCAGACCACCTTACTTGTCTCCTGAGAAACCTGTATGCAAGTCAAGAAGTATCAGTTAGAATTGGACATGGAACAACAGACTGGTTCAAAATTGGAAAAGTTCATCAGGCTGTATATTGTCACCCTGCTTATTTAATGTTTAAGTAGAGTACATCATGTGAGATACCAGGCTGGATGAATCACAAGCTGGAATCAAGACTGCCAGGAGAAATATCAACCTCAGCTATGCAGATGACATCACTCTAATGGCAGAAAGTGAAAAGGAACTAAATAGTCTCTGGATGAGGGTGAAAGAGGAGAGCAAAAAAGCTCGCTTGAAACTCAACATTCAAAAAACTAAGATCATGGCATCCTGTCCCATCACTTCATGGCAAATAGATGGGGGAAAAGTGGAAACAGTGACAGATTTTCTTTTCTCGGGCTTCAAAAGCACTGCAGACGATGACTGCAACCATGAAATTAAAAGATGCTTGTTCCTTGGAAGAAAGGCTATGACAAACCTAAACAAGATATTAAAAAGCAGAGACATTACTTTGCCAACAAAAGTCCATAGAGTCAAAGCTATGGTTTTTCCAGTAGTCATGTATGGGTGTGAGAGTTGGACAATAAAGAAGGCAGTGGGCCAAAGAATTGATGCTTTTGAATTGTGGTGCTGAAGAAAACTCTTAAGAGTCCCCTAGACAGCAAAGAGATCAAACCAGTCAATCCTCAAAGAAATCAACCCTGAAATTTATTGGAAGTACTGATGGCTGAAGCTGAAGCTCTAATACTTTGGCCATCTGATGCAAAGAGCTGACTCTATGGAGAAGACCATGATGCTGGGAAAGATTGAGGGCAGGAGGAGAAGGAGGGGACAGAAGATGAACTGGCTGGATGGCATCATCAACTCAATGGATATGAATCTGAGCAAACTCTGGGAGATGGTGAAGGACAGAGAAGCCTAATGTGCTTGCTGCAGTCCATAAGGTCGCAAAGAATCAGACATGAATTAGTGACTGAACAACAATAAAACAGGAAATTAAAGATGATTCAAAGAAATGAAAGGATATCCCATGCTCTTGGATTAGAAGAATTGATTGTTAAAATGGCCATACTACCCAAAGCAATTTACAGATTTAATGCTATCCTTATCAAATTACCCATGACATTTTTCACAGAACTAGGACAAATAATTCTAAAATTTATATGGAACCATAAAAGACCCAGAATTGCCAAGATAATCCTGAAGAAAAAGAATGAAGCAAGAGGCATAACCTTTCCAGACTTCAAACAACACTCAAAGCTACAGTAATCACGACAGTGTAGTTTGGGCACAAAAATAGATCAGTGGAACAGAATAGAGAGCCCAGAAAAATACCCACACACCTATGGTCAATTAATCTTTGACAAAGGAAGCAAGAATATACAATAGGAAAAAAGACAGTCTTTTTAGCAAGTGGTGCTGGGAAAGATAGACAACTGCATGTAAATCAACAAGGTTAGACTACACCCTCACACCACACACAAAAATAAACCCAAAATGGCTTAAAGATAAGACATGACAACATAAAACTTGTAGGCAAAATATTCTCTAACATAAGTCATACCAATCTTTTTTAGGTCAGTTTCCCAAAGCAATAGAAGTAAAAGCAAAAATAAACAAATTGGAGCTAATCAAACTTACAAGTTTTTGCACAGCAAAGAAAACCATAAACAAAATAAAAAGACAGTCTACAGGCTGGGAGAAATATCTGCAAATATGTGACCAAGAAGGGTTTAATTTCCAAAACATACAAACAGCTCATACAACTCAAAAACAAAACCACCCCAAACAAAAAATGTACAGAAGACATAAATAGACATTTCTCTAGAGAAGAAATACAAATGGCCAAAAGAAACATGAAAAGATGTTCAACATCACGAATTATTAGAGAAATGTAAATCAAAACTACAATGAGGCATCACCTCATACCAGCCAGAATGGCCATCATTAAAATGTCTATAAATAATAAATGCTGGAGAGGGTGTGGAAAAAAGGGAATCCTCCTACAATGTTGGTGGGAATGTTAAGTTGGTGTAGAAAACAGTATGGAGGTTCCTCAAAACATTAAAAATAGCATTGCCATATGATCCAACAATCCCACTCCTGGGCATATATCTGGACAAAACTAATTCAAATAGATACATGCATCCCTATGTTCATAGAAGCACTATTCACAATAGCCAAGACATGGAAACAACCTAAATGTCCATTGGCAGACGAATGGATAAAGAAGATGTGGTACATATATACAATGGAACACTGCTGCTGCTGCTGCTAAGTCGCTTCAGTCATGTCCGACTCTGTGCGACCCCATAGACAGCAGCCCACCAGGCTCCCCCGTCCCTGGGATTCTCCAGGCAAGAACACTGGAGTAGGTTGCCGTTTCCTTCTCCAATGCATGAAAGTGGAAAGTGAAAGTGAAGTCGCTTAGTCATGTCCGACACTTCACAACCCCATGGACTGTAGCCTACCAGGCTCCTCCGTCCATTGGGTTTTCTAGGCAAGGGTACTGGAGTGGGGTGCCATTGCCTTCTCCAACAATGGGATACTACTCAGTCATAAAAAAGAATGAAATAATGACATTTGCAGCCACATGAATGCAACTAGAGATTATCATACTAAGTGAAATAAGACAGAAAGAGAAAAAACAAATCCCTTATATCATTTACATGTGGAATCTAAAATATGAAACAAATGAACCTATCTATGAAATAGAAATGGAATCAGTGACACGGAGAATAAACTGGTTGTTGCTAAGAGGAAGAGGAGTGAGAGAAGCTTGAATTGGGAATTTGGGATTAGCAGATGAAAACTGGTATATACAGAATAGATGAACAAGGTCCTACCATACAGCACATGGAACTATGTTCAATATCCTGTGATAAACCAGAATGGAAAATAATATGAACATGAATACACACACACACACATACATGTACATATAGCCTATATACATACATATATATAGGCTTCCCAGGTGGAGCTAGTGGTAAAGAACCTGCATGCCAATGCAGGAGACATAAGAGACACGGGTTCAATATCTGGAATGGGAAGATTCCCTGGAAAAGGGCATGGCAACCCACTCTAGTATCCTTGCCTGCAGAATCTCATGGACAGAGGAGCCTGGTGGGCTACAGTTCAAAGTGCTGCAAAGAGCTGAACGTGAGTGAAGCAACTTAGCACACATGCATGCATATATACATATATAAAATAAACCGAATAACTGAATCACTTTGTTGCAAAGCAGAAATTAACAAAACATTGTAAGTTAACTATACTTCAATTAAAAAGAAATATCAATTATTACAGTAGTTTCCTAACTTACTTTCCTATTTCTTGTCTTTAATATCACTTTAAATTCAACCTTTACACCACTGATTAATCTTTTAAGATATTGACTTTATCATATTACTTGCCTACTCAAATAGGAATCTTCAGTGATCACTTGCTTTTGAATTTAACACTTTCCTTCCACCTATATCAAAACCTTTGCCCGGGGATTTTTAGGTATATTTTTTAATGATAATTCTACTATGTCTCCCAGATTTATTTCCATAACACTAAAAAATTGCTTTAACTATATTCTTTTAGTAAGTTTTCTCCTTTTTTTCAGAAGCATCTAATTTTCTCATCCATTAATTTTTTCAAATTAGCTTTAAAATATGTTGTTAGTTTGAAGAAAAATTTGTTGGAATTTTAGAATTCCATCCATTTTATAGATTTAGTTAGGGAGAATTGTGATCTTTATAGTATTTATTTATTTATTCCAGATTTCTATGTCTCTATTAAGTTTTATGCTTTTCTTCATGTTAGCCCACACATTTTTTGCTTCTATTCCTAAATATTTAATGGATTTTGTAATCATTATGATCAAATTATTTCTTTCTTCCTCCCTTCCTCCTCTTTCTTTCTTTCTCTATTCTTCTTCTTCCTTCCTTTCTCTTCCTATATTTCCTTTTTAACTTATTTAATTCAACTCACTGGATTTGATTATAGACAGATATAGAAACAAAGATATATAGATATGTGTATGCAGTTTGTTTATTTCTCAAAACGATTGGAAATTCACAAAAAGGAAAGGTATGATTTGTTAAATTCAAGTGCCCCTTTCTTCCATATATAAGCTAATCACGTCTCACATAAAATTACCACTAATATGATATCCATATATAAAATAGATGATTATATTACAGATATTAATAAATTTATATTACATATAACATGGAAATAATTGTGAAATTATATATTAAAATAAATATTGTTGTTTGTTGCTGCTCAGTCGTTAAATTGTGTCTGACTCTTTTGGGAGTTGGACTGTAGCCCACCAGGCTCCTCTGTCCATGGGATTTTCCAGGCAAGAATACTGGAGTGAGTTGCCATTTCCTTCTCCAGAGGATATTCCTGACTCAGGGATCAAACCTGTGTCTCCTGCATTGGCAGGTAGATTCTTTACCACTGAGCCACCTGGGGAGCCCCTAATAAATATTACATATATTAAGTTTAGCAACTATGTATATCTTAATAGAATAGTGAGACGTGATATAGCAAAGGATACAACGTTGTCTATTTTTTCATGAAAAAAGTTAAATAGCTCATTTTGGTAAACAATGATCAGGCAGTTCTCAAGTTGCTAGGTTAATATTTACCAAATTTAATATTTATTAAATATACACTGTGTTAATATGAAAAAAGCATTATAAAAAATTTTATCTCTAATTTCTTGGTAATAGCTGATCCACTATTTTATAAAATAACCTACTCTACAGCAGCTCTCATAGTTGACTCATAATAGAAAAATTTAACACATTTAAACTAAACTACTTGCTTATAAGAGTAAGTCTAAACACATTTTGCATTATTTTTCTTACGTACTTATAGTATAGAATGTCTTATTAGTTTTTTATGAATCCATATTTATTAACATTATTATAAAAATACATGCATTTGCATCTAGTTTCATATCTTAACTTACAAAGATGTGGTAAGCATTGACCATCAGATGTCATCTCTCATATATTGATAGCCTAGAGAAAAGGTAACTCTATTTGAAATCCTGGAAAAAATTGCTAAGCCTTCAGCATTCTCTTGTCAAAGTAATCATCATGACTAACAAGAAGCAATAAATGACAAACTAGGAATACAAATAGTAGTTTTACATTATGTCAGTACTTACAATTGATCCAGCCGCTCTGCTTATTCTTTGATCTTAATTCTAAAGTATTTATCATGAAACAATATCATTTCATTTAAGAACTAAAGCAAAATATATATAAAGTCCTATGAAATTCCAAACAGTTGGATTGGTCCTAGTTTTACAATCAGGAAGAAACTGATCATGAAACATGTTCAGTTATGTAAATTAAAGAATTGTTTCTCTTGTACAGCTTTTTTTTTTTTTTGTATTCCTCCTTATTATTTAAACCAAAGAATACTCAGCTATGTTTATGGACAGGTGAAAATTCTTAAGAAGTAAAATAGCACTAGTGTATATCAAGAGAGCTAGCGCACTGGGGTAAAATTTTGTAACCGTTGTTGTTTCAGGCCACCTGTGCCTTCCAGAAATATCTTTTCTCCTAATATAAAGAAAAGGCTTGCTGCATGATCACAGTTTTTTGTTTTTATTTGGGGCAGAAGAGGCTGCTTCATTAATCAATAAAAAATATAATGACAATGTCTGGGGTTTATTTCCCCAGGTTTTATGGACCAATAAATTTTGGTTGTGTTCAAAAAGAATTTTAATTATTTAATCAAAACAAAAACTTATGGAGTATTATGTAAAAAATCCTGTCCTGGAGACAGCAGGTAACAAGACAGACTTCATCCATTACCTTTTGGAACCTATAGTCTAGTGGCACATATTGACCATAGTAAACATTATATAATTATATAAAGTATATAATTCTTCATATAATTAAAATTGTGATGTTATATGAAGGATGTATGCAAGATGTTATGAGAGGTATCCTAATAGTTTATAGGAAGGAGAGAAAGCATCTTCGAGGAGGAGACATGAATCAGTGAGAATGCTAGTAAGAAAGTCTGCTGTTCTAATCAAATCTGAAGCCAAATCTATGGTGTATTTTGTGTTTAAGTTAGTGTGACTTGGGTGTCTGTTGCTTACATCTAGAATTCCAAGATGCTGTTTAAATACCAAATAAGATGTAAAATCAGTTTTGTTCAAGATACTTAGAGAAAAGGCCACAGCTATTAGAGTTTAGGTTGCTATTCTAAGTTAATTTCAGATTGCAATTCATTTCTCTCAGGTAATTTGTTTCAAGTTCATGCCCTAAAGAAAATGTAATAATTCAATGGTGATATATGTCAGAGCCACACATTTTTTTTGCTTAAAAAACAAAACAAAAAAAGTGAAAAAGTATACTTAAGATATAGCTAATTATCCATTGATATAGATACTTCAATTTTGAGTATTTATAAATAGCTTTAAAGAACACCTAAGAATACTTTTCAAATTATCTTCATGTACAGTTACCAAATGTATATACTACATGCTACAAAGCAATTTAATAAACATTTATAGATCATAATCAATCCTAAAGGAAATCAACCCTGAAAATTCACTGGAAGGACTGATGCCGAAGCTCCAACACTTTGGCCACCTGATGTGAAGAGTCAACTCATTGTAAAAGACTCTGATGCTGGGAAAGACTGAGGGCAGGAGGAGAAGGAGGCGACAGAGGATGAGATGGTTGGGTGGCATCACCAACTCAGTGGATGTGTGTGTGTGTTAAGTTGCTTCAGGCACGTCTGACTCTTTGCAATCCTATAGACTGTAGCTTGCCAGGCTTCTCTGTCCATGGGGTCCTCCAGGCAAGAATACAGAAGTGGATTGCCAGGCCCTCCTCTTGAGGATCTTCTCAACCCAAGGATCGAACCTGTGACTCTTTTGTCTCCTGCATCCGCTGGTAGAGGAGTTTAAGCAAACTCCAGAAGATAGTGAAGGACAGGGAAGCCTAGCATGCTGCAGTCCATGGGGTTGCAAGGAGTCAAACACAACTTAGCAACTGAACAACAATAGATCATTTATTAAGAACCAGGCCTTAGGGCTGTAAAGATTAAAGACCAAGTCCTATTCTCAAGGAGCTCATATCTAGGATTATGAGAAAAGTTCTCAGGAAAAATTAAATTCTATAAAACAGTAGTGCTAGACACTGGTGATTAACTAGCATACTGGCAGAGTTAGCTTATGTCATTCACCTTTCTTCAACGAATATTCATTGAGCACCTACAAGGGATACAAAGCATGCTGGATTATATCTGAGGTAGCAGTGGCAAACAAATTAGATATAGTCAAGTGAGGGAAACAGGAAGCACTCAAGAATTACAAAAATAATTAAAGCACTACTGTGTTTGGGGATCCTTAGATACCTAGAGCTTAATCCTTGTCCTTGTGTAACTCAAGTCCTAAATTTATAAATAGATAAATGATAAGTGAATATTTTAATAGTTATTTTAACAGTATGGGCAAAGTATTTTTGGAGCATACAAGCTGAGATATGCTTACTGAAATTAGAGAATGTTTTGCAAAGATGCCTTTGAGCTAAGTTGTAGAAAATAAGTAGGAGTAAATAGCATGTGTTCGTGCTAAGCTGCTTCAGTCGTGCCTGACTCTTTGCGACCCTATGGACTGTAGCCTGCCAGGCTCCTCTGTCCATGGGATTCTCCAGGCAACAATACTGGAGTGGGTTGCCATGCCCTCTTCCAGGGGATCTTCCTGACCCTGGGATTGAACCCACGTCTCCTGCGGCTCCTCATTGCAGGTGGATGCTTTAAAGTCATCGTGGAAGTCCAAGTAGCATATGGGTGCTATTTTAATCAATGGAAACAAATAAGAAAATTTCCCCCATAAATTTCTGATCACAAAGAAGAAGATGTACACTATTGTATTGATTTTGTTTTTGTAGACATGGAATATTAATTACATTTCTGTTTTAAGCTATCTCAGTAAATGACTTATGTAATGTTGAAATAAAAAAACATTTGTATTACAGTCTTAACTATGCTTTTAATATCAGGTTGGTTTTGTGTACTCAGGTTCTTAAAGAGGTGCTACTATAGCTGTGGAGGAGTATTTTTTGTTTCACTTAGATAAAATACACTACTCTTTTCCCTCTCTTCTCTTCCTCTCATTCACCAAGCTCTGGCCAGACTGAGTTCCACCTTCTAGAAATGCCAAGTTTCTACCTCAGGACCTATGCCCTATAAGCCATTACCTAGAACATTTAAAGTATTTATGCAAGTTTTGTGTACTGGCTATCACTCCCACTCAGTAGACCATAACAAACATTTTTTGAATTAATTATTAGGTTTGCACATTTTCACTATTGAAATCTTTTTCTTTTCTACCCAGCAAGTACAGAGTTTAAGCAAGAGACAAATTCAGAGACAAATTCAAAAGATATAGGCTATTATTAATTATAAAAAAGTCAATATATAATTCAAATATTCTAAAATTAGAATTATTTATGACGGGCAAAAGAATAAAATGAGATTAGGGAGTAAATATTTTAATGTCACCCTTTTACTACATGTTAGAGTACAGAATTATCGCTTCCTTGGCAGGAAAAACATGTATGACTTTTGCAAGTTGTTATTTTTCACATCCACTTGGACCATGTTATAATTGAACTAATATGAATACTTGCCTTACTATTAAACAGACTCTAAAATTTAATTTAAAACATCTTTTGTCTCTATCATTTTATGTGTTTAGCATTTCTTAATACATGTTTTTAAAACCTGAACATCAAATTTTCTTATCACATTTTGCATGAAAATCTCTTATCTTCTACATCTAAACAAATTAGACCACTATTCTTCAAGCACTTACCATGAGCTAAGCACCAACCCAAACACTTTAATATTCCCAACTCTATTTGAGCAGGATCAGCAGCCCCATTTTAAAAATGAGGAAACTGAAGCAAACAGGACAAATGGTTGCTCAGAGTCACACTTTGGCATGAATCTTTCAGTGTTTAAATCCAGAGAGGAACTCCAGAGTCCACACTCTCAGCTATAATGCAATACTCCATCCATAATTCCTCTGCTATACTCTCTATGATTTAGCAATCTGGAGCTACAAATATACTGTGAGAAAACACTTTGTAAAACATACCAAAAAAAAAAAATCTGAAAACATGAACTGATACTTTGGCAAAATAACCTTCTAAAAAGTAGAGTAGTTTGAAGTTCTAAAAAGAGTATCATATTCATATTAAATCAAAAAGGTACACTATTAAATAATGTTTTAAGAGACAAATTCTCAGAAGGATATTAACACCAGAATACAAAGTAATGTATCTAGAAGAACTGCTGAGCTGCAAACAACCTGGGTGTGAGTCAGAGAATATTAGGACAGGCCTGTCCACCAGGGATATAGATTTGATTGCATGTGACTTGTGTCAGCTTTGGAGAAATCAAGAGTAAAATATAAAAGCAAGGCAATGGGAATGTTTCTAAATGAGCCATTCAGCCTCTAAGGCAAGTTATATGGTAGCAGTTGAAATTCAAAGGGAAAGCATCAACATGCAAGCCAGGTTTATACATTGCTTGTTCATTCATTCCTTGAAATATCAGAAAAAAATTTTTAAATAGTAATAATACCACTTCAAAATTATTAACAATCCCTTCTCAGCTAGCAGTTATTAAAGCTCTAGTCAGTGACCTATTTAGATTCCTGAAATTATAGTACCTATTCACTCACAATGAATAAAAAATTAATATTTAAATTTTCCATTACCCCCAAAGGATTATATAATCCTGCAATCAGTAAGATAATAGAAAGCTTAAAGCTGTGTCTGTGTGCACACACACATGTATATGTTGTTTAAATTTTCTATTGATTTTTTAAGACATTTTTAGAGCACTTTTAGGTTCATGGCAAAACTGAGCAGAAGGCAGAAAGATTTCCATATACTCCCTACTGCAACACATGCATGACTTCTCCCATTATCAACATCCACCACTAGAGTGGTATATTTATTTTAATCAATGAACCTACACTGATACATCTTTATCACCCAAAGTCCATAACTTAGATTAGGGTTGCTTTTTGTGTTGTACATTCTACTTGTTTGAGCAAAGTAGTAAATTTTACCAAACAGTAAAAGAATAGCTATCACCTGTCCTTCTCATGCAATTTAAAAAAAACTGAAGAGGAAGGAACTTATTCTACAAGGCCAGCATCAAACTGACACCAAAATCAGACAGAGACACCACAAAAAGAGAAAACTGCAGGCAAACATTACTTATGAACATGGATACAAAATTCCTCACAGAATATTAGCAAATTAAATTAAATAATACATTAAAAGATTATACACCATGATGAAGCAGGATTTATCCCCAAAATCATATAATCATCTCAGTAGATACAGAAAAAAATTTTAATAAGAATTCAACATCCATTTACAATTTAAAAAAAAACTCTCAACAAAATGGGTATACAGGGAATCATATCTCAACATTAAAGCCATACATGACAAGCTTACAGCCAACATCATCAGTTCAGTTCAATCAGTTCAGTCGCTAGTTGTGTCCAACTCTTTGCGACCCCATGAAATGCAGCGCACCAGGCCTCCCTGTCCATCACCAACTCCCAGAGTTCACCCAAACTCATGTCCATCGAGTCGGTGATTCCATCCAGCCATTTCATCCTCGGTCGTCCCCTTCTCCTCCTGCCCTCAATCCCTCCCAGCATCAGGGTCTTTTCCAGTGAGTCAACTCTTCTCATGAGGTGGCCAAAGTACTGGAGCTTCAGTTTTAGCATCAGTCCTTTCAAAGAACACCCAGGACTGATCTCCTTCAGAATGGACTGGTTGGATCTCCTTGCAGTCCAAGGGACTCTCAAGAGTCTTCTCCAATACCACAGTTCAAAAGCATCAATTCTTCGGTGCTCAGCTTTCTTCACAAGTCCAAATTTTACATCCATACATGACCACTGGAAAAACCATAGCCTTGACCAGACGGACCTTTGTTGGCAAAGTAATGTCTCTGCTTTTGAATATGCTATCTAGGTTGGTCATAACTTTCCTTCCAAGGAGTAAGCATCTTTTAATTTCATGGCTGCAATCATCATCTGCAGTGATTTTGGAGCCAAAAAAATAAAGTCTGACACTGTTTCCATTGTTTCCCCATCTATTTCCCATGAAGTGATGGGACCAGCTGCCATGATCTTAGTTTTCTGAATGTTGAGCTTTAAGCCAACTTTTTCACTCTCCTCTTTTACTTTCATCAAGAGGCTTTTGAGTTCCTCTTCACTTTTGCCGTAAGGGTGGTGTGATCTGCATATCTGAGGTGACTGATATTTCTCCTGGCAATCTTGATTCCAGCTTGTGCTTCTTCCAGCCCAGCATTTCTCATGATGTACTCTGCATAGAAGTTAAACAAGCAAGTGACAATATACAGCCTTAACGTATTCCTTTTTGTATTTGGAACCAGTCTGTTGTTCCATGTCCAGTTCTAACTGTTGCTTCCTGACCTGCATATAGGTTTCTCAAGAGGCAGGTCAGGTGGTCTGGTATTCCCATCTCTTTCAAAATTTTCCACAGTTTATTGTGATCCACACAGTCAAAGGCTTTGGCATAGTCAATAAAGCAGAAATAGATGTTTTTCTGGAACTCTCTTGCTTTTTCCATAATCCAGCAGATGTTGGCCAATATTATGCTCAATGGTAAAAAGCTGAAAGCATTTCCTTTCACCACCTTTATTCAACATAGCATTGGAAGTTCTAGCCACAGAATTAGACAAGAAAAATAGGGATGAAAATTGGAAAAGAAGTAAAGCTGTGATTATGTGCGATGACATGATACCGTACATAGAATATCCTAAATACACCACCAAAACACTAAAAGAACTCATCAATGAAGTCAGTAAAGCTGAAGGATACAAAATTAATATATAGAAATATGTTGCTCAATATCACCAAAATCATTTCTATACACTAACAACAAACTATCAGAAAGAGAAATTAAGAAAATAATTCTATTTGCAATTTCAAGGGAAAGAACAAAAAGTCTAGGAACGGGTCTAACCAAAGTGATAAAAGACCTGTATTCAAAAATTATAAGATATCAATGAAGAAAACTAAAGATACAGATAGAAAGATACACTGTGCTCATGAATTGGAAGAAACAGTACTGTAATGACCATACTTTCCAAGGCAATCCACAAATTCAGTGCAATATCTATAAAATTCCACTGGCATTTTTCACAGAACTAGAATAAATAATTTCAAATTTTGCATGGAAACACACACAAAAAAACCCAAATAGCCAAAGTAATCTTGAGAAAGAACAAAGCTATAGGTATCATGTTCCCTGTTTCAAACTATACTACACAGTTGCAGTAATAAAGACAATTCAATACTGGCACAAAAACAGTCACATAAATCAATGGAACTTAATAGAGAGAGGCCAGGAATAAACCCATACTGGTCAAATTAATCTACAACAAAGGAGGCAAGAAGATACAATAGGAGAAAATATAGCCTCTTCAACAAATGGTATTGGGAAGACAGGACAGCTACATGTAAAAGAATCAGCTTAGACATTACATCATACACAAAAATAAACTCATAATGAATTAAAGACTTAAAAATGAGACCTGAAACCATAAAACTTCCAGAAAAAAAAAAATAGGCAGTACTCTCTTTGATACTGGACTTAGCAATACTTAGGATCTCTCAGGCAAGAGAAACAAAAGCAATAATAAACAAGTGGAACTACTAAAAAACTTTGCACAATGAAGAAAACCATCAACAAAGCAAAAAAGGCAACCTACAAAATTGATATTTGCAATGATACATCAGGAAGCTTCCACAAGCTTCTTATCCTTATCCATCAGAGGACAGACAGAATGAAAATCACAATCACAGAAAACTAACCAAGATCACATGGATCACAGCCTTGTCTAACTCAATGAAACCATGAGCCATGCCATGTAGAGCCACTGAAGATGGATGGGTCATGGTGGAGAGTTCTGACAAAATGTGGTCCACTAGAGAAGGGAAAGGCAAACCACTTCAGTATTCTTGCCTTGAGAACCCCATAAACACTATAAAAAGGCAAAAAGATATGACACTGAAAGCGAACTCCCCAGGTTGGTAGGTGCCCAATATGCTACTGGAGAAGAATGGGGATATAGCTCCAGAAAGAAGAGGCTAAGCCAAACCAAAAACAGTGCCCAGGTGTGGATGTGACTGGTGATGGATGTAAAGTTCAAAGCTGTAAAGAACAACATTACAAAGGAACCTGGAATGTTAGGTCCATGAATCAAGGTAAATTGGGAATAGTCAAACAGGTGATGGCAAGAGTGAACATCAACATTTTAGGAATCAGTGAATTAAAATGGACTGGAATGGGTAAATTTAATTCAGATGACCATTACATCCACTACTGTGGGCAAGAATCCATTAGAAGAAATGGAGTAGCCCTCAGTGTCAACAAAAGAGTCCAAAGCACTGTACTTGGGTGCAGTCTCAAAAATGACAGAATGATTTCTGTTCATTTCCAAGGCAAACCATTCAGTATCACAGTAATCCAAGTCTATGCCCCAACCACTAATGCTGAAGAACTGAAGTTGAACAGTTCTATGATGACTTATAAGAACTTCTAGAACTAACACCTAAAAAAGATGTCCTTTTCATCATACAGGACTGAAATGCAAAAGTAGGAAGTCAAGAGATACCTGCAGTAACAGTCAAGTTTGGCCTTGGAGTACAAAATGAAGCAGAGCAAAGGCTAACAGTTTTGCCAAGAGAACACACTGGTCATAGCAAACACCCTCTTCGAACAACATAAGAGACAACTCCAAACATGAATATCACCAGATGGTCAATATAAAAATCAGATTGATTATATTCTTTGTGGCTGAAGATGGAGAAGCTCTATACAGTTAGAAAAAACAAGACTGGGAGCTGACTGTGGCTCAGATCATGAACTTCTTATTGCCAATTCAGACTTAAATTGAAGAAAGTAGGGAAAATCACTAGACCATTTAAGTATGACCTAAATCGAATCCCTTATGATTATACAGTGGACATGACAAATAGATTCAAGGGATTAGATCTGATAGATAGAGTGCCTGAAAAACTACAGACAGAGGTTCGAGGCCATGATCAAAATCATCCCAAAGAAAAAGAAATGCAAAAAGGCAAAATAGTTGTCCGAGGAGGCTTTACAAATAGCTGAGAAAAGAAGAGAAGTGAAAGGCAAATGAGAAAGGAAAAGATATATCCATCTGAATGCAGAGTTCCCAACAATAGCAAGGATAGAGAAGAAAGCTTTCCTAACTGGTCAATGCAAAGAAATAGAGGAAAACGATAGAATGGGAAAGACCAGAGATCTCTTCAAGAAAATTATGATACCAAGGGAACATTTCATACAAAGATGGGCACAATAAAGGACAGAAATGGTATGGACCTAACAGAAGCAGAAAATATTAAGAAGAGGTGGCAAGAATACACAGAAGAACTATACAAAAAAGATCTTCATGACCCAGATAACCACGATGGTGTGATCACTCACCTAGAGCCAGACATCCTGGAGTCTGAAGTCAAATAGGCCTTAGGAAGCATCACTACAAATGAAGCTAGTGCAGGTGATGGAATTCCAGCTGAGTTATTCCAAGTCCTAAAAGATGATGCTGTGAATGGGCTGCACTTAATATGTCAGCAAATTTGGAAAACCCGGCAGTGACCACAAGACTGGACAAGATATTTTCATTCCAATCCCAAAGTAAGGCAATGCCAAAGAATATTCAAACTACCCCATAATTGCACCATTTGGATGCTAACAAAGTAATGCTTGAAATTCTCCAAGCTAGGCTTCAACAGTATATGAACCAAGAACTTCCAGATGTTCAAGTTTGATTTAGAGAAGACAGAGGAGCCAGAGATCAAATTGCCAGCATTCATTGGAAAATGGAAAAAACAAGAGAATTCTGGAAAAACATCTATTTCTGCTTCACTGACTATGTTAAAGCCTTTGTGTGGTTCACAACAAACTGGAAAATTCTTCAAGAAATGGGAATACCAAACCTCCTTAACCTGCCTCTTGACAAATTTGTATGCAGGTCAAGAAGCAACATTTAAAACTGGCCATGGAACAACAGACTAGTTCCAAATTGGGAAAGGAAAACATCAAGGCTGTATACTGTCACTCTGCTTATTTAACTTTTAAGCAGATTACATCATGCGAAATGCCAGGCTGGATGAAGCACAAGCTGGAATCAAGATTGCCAGGAGAATATAAATAACCTCAGATATGCAGATGACACCACCCTTATGGCAGAAAACAAAGAGGAACTACAGAACTTCTTGATGAAAGTGAAAGAGGAGAGTGAAAAAGTTGGCTTAAAATGCAACATTCATAAAACTAAGACCATAGCATCTGGTCCCATCACTTCATGGCAAATAGATGGGGAAACAATGGAAACAGTGACAGATTTTATTTTCTTGGGCTCCAAAATCACTGCAGGTGGTGATTGCAGCCATGAAATTAAAAGACACTTGCTCTTTTTAAGAAAAGCTATGACCAACATGAGTTGAGTTAGTCGCACAGTCATGTCCAACTATTTGCAATCCCATGGACTGTAGCTTGTCTGTCCATGGGATTCTCCAGGCAAGAATACTGGAGTGGGTTGCCATTTCCTTTTCCAGGAGATCTTTCTGTTCCAGGAATTGAATCTGGGCCTCCTACATTACAGGCAGATTCTTTACCTGAGCTACCAAGGAAGCCCAACATAGACAGCTTATTAAAAGGTGGAGACACTACTCTGTGGACAAAGGTCCATCTAGTCACAGCTATGGCTTTTCCAGTAGTCATGTATGGATGTGAGAGTTGGACCATAAAGAAAGCTGAGTGCCAAAGAATTAATGCTTTTGAACTGTGGTGTTGGAGAATACTCTTGAGAGTCCCTTGGACTGCAAGGAGATTAAACCAGTTAGTCCTAAAGGAAATCAACACTGAATATTTATTGGAAGGACTGATACTGAAGCTCCAATACTTTGGCCACCTGATGCAATGAACTGACTCATTGGAAAAGACCCTGATGCTGGGAAAGATTGAAGGCTGGAGGAGAACGGGATGACAGAGGATGAGATGGTTGGATGGCATCACTAAATTGATGGACAAGAGTTTGAGCAAGCTCCAGGAGTTGGTAATGGACAGGGAAACCTGACGTGCCACAGTCCATGAGGTCACAAAGAGTCAGACACAACTGAGCAATTGAACTGAACTGAACAGAATGATACCTCTGACCTGGGGTTAGTATCAAATATATATAAAGAACTCATACATCTCAGTATAAAAAAAATCCAATTTAAAAATGGACAGAGGATCTTTTTTCCCCAAGGAAGATATAAAGATCATCAAGAGACACATAAAAATATGCTCAATATCATTAAAGCCATCACAGAAAGGCAAATCAAAACCACAATGAGACATTACGTTACACACTTTGCAATGGGTATTATCAGAAAGACAAGAAATAACAAGTGTTGGCAAGGATGTGGAGAGAAAGGAACTCTTGTGTATTGGTGAAACTGCACATTTGTATAGCCTGCATGGAAAACAATAAGGAGGTTACTGAAAAGATTGAAATAGAACTACCATATAATCCAGCAATGCTACCTTTAGGTATACATCCAAAGATAATGAAAACACCCCAATATTCTTTGCAGCACCATTTGTAATAGTTAAGATATGAAAGCAACCTAAAGTACCATTGATAAGAAAGATGTGGAACACACAATGTTCCTGTGTGTGTATGTGTGTGTGTGTGTATGTGTGTGTGTGTGTGTGTGTGTGTGTACACAATGGAGCATAACTCCAGAGAATTAAATCTTGCCCTTTGCAACAACATGAGTGAACCTAGGGGGCAATATGTTAAGTGAAAGATGTCAGACATAGAATGACAATACTGTATGATTTCACTTGTATGTGGAATCTAAAAAACAAAACAATATAGAAACAGATATAGATAAAGAAAACAAACTGGTGATTGCCAGAAAGGAGAATGAGTGGGCAAAATGGGTGAAGGGGATCAAAGGGTATAAATTTACAGTTATAAAATAAGTCACAGAGATGAGATTTAACATACAACATAGGAATATAATTAATAATACTGTAATAACTTTGAATGATGACTAGTGGTTACTAGACTTATCATGGTGATCAATTCATAATGTACATAGACATCAAAACTATGTTGTATACCTGAAATGCATATAATATTGTAGGTCAATTATACTTCAATATTTTAAAAAAAGAAATTTGAGTTTTAAAAATAAAAGAGAAAAATAAAGATGTTCCCAGACATAAAAGGCCTCAGAAGGTTTACTTTTCAAGAATCATCTTGGGAAACACCCTTGGAAGACATATTTGAGCATAAAAATAAATGTACCCAGGAATATACTATGAAATATGGTGAGTAAAGGAGAATACATATCATTAAGTCCTAAAATTTGCTATTATATAAATAAAGAAGCAAAACAAAAACCACATAATATGGGACTAATTACTTCTCAATATCTAGTTTCCTCTTCTTTCTTAGTAATAAAACCCCAGGTAATGTGCTCACCTAAAAGCACACATTCCTCAACTTCATTCTGACCAAAGAGACAAAAGTCACAATATCATATGAGACTATTAGAGGGAGTATGTGCAGAGATTGAATTTGTTACAACATTGCTTCTGTTTTATGTTTTGGATTTTTATGGCCATGCATGTGAGATCTTTGTTCCCGACCAGGGATTGAACTCGCACCCCTTGCACTGGAAGACGAAGTCTTAACAACTGGACTGCCAGGGCAGACCCAGTCATAGTTTTTATTAGCCTTTTCTTAGCAATTAAGAGCAAATATAGTGCTCGCTTCAGCAGCACATATACTAAAATTGGAACGATACAGAGAAGATTAGCATGGCCCCTGCGCAAGGATGACACGCAAATTCATGAAGCGTTCCATATTTTTATACGGCATGCTTGGGGCTGGTGCATGGGGATGACCCAGAGGGATGTTGTGGGGAGGGAGGTGGGAGGAGGGTTCATGTTTGGGATCGTACGTACACCCGTGGTGGATTCATGTCAATGTATGGCAAAACCAATACAGTATTGTAAAGTAAAATAAAGTAAAAATAAAAATTAAAAAAAAGAGCAAATATAAAGATGATCTAAACACCACCAAAACACCTTGATCTAACCAATAAGACTACTACATTATACCCAACAACTGCCAAATACACACTTTTTTCAAATACACATAATTTGTTTACAAAGAAACTATATGATGGCTCAGAATCCACCTGCAATGCAGGAGACCTGAGTTTGATCCCTGAGTTGGGGAGATCCCCTGGAGGAGGGCATGGCAACTCACTCCATTATTCTTGCCTAGAGAATCCCCATGGATAGAGGAGCCTGGCGGGCTACAGTCCATGGGGTTGCAAAAACTCAAACAGTCTGAGCGACCAAGCACATATACATGGGGCTACAGAAGACTCAAATTTAAAAGAATAGAAATCATATGTTAAATAATCCCAATGCAATCATATTAAGGTACCAGTAAAAATAAAATATTTACATAACTTTAAATATTTTGAAATTAAATGCACTTCTAAATAATTCATAGGTCAAAGAAGTTGAAAGATATATTTAACAAATAGTTTGGGAAAATGATTATACTACCCACAGCAATCTACAGATTCGATGCAATCCCTATCAAATTACCAATGGCATTTTTCACATAAACCAAAAAAAATTTTTACACTTTATATATGCTTACTCTTTAATTTCCTCCACACAATTTATGATTCCATTTTTCTTTTTTTTAGACTCCAAGAAATTTTTTATTTTCATTTTTTAAGGGTTTGAACATTTTTATTTATTTTTTGTTTTTTTAATGCATCTGGATTTTAAAAAGTGATTACAGGTTTTTCTATTAAGTGGTAGTTTTATCTTTTGTTTGTTTTTAATTTTTTATTTTAATTGGAAGCTAATTACTTTACAATATTGTATTGGTTTTCCATACATCAACATGAATCCCCCATGGGTGTATATGTGTTCCCCATCTTGAACCCCCCTCCCACCTCCCTCCCCATACCATCCCTCTGGATATAAAGTCCTCACTGCCTCCTTTACAAATTCAGATCAATCCTATAAATCCAACAAGCATTTAATGAAATCGTACTAAATACTAGCCAGTAAAATTATGCAATAAAAAATGTGAAACTAGAAATAGGCAACCTTCTATGAAAGAATTTTATAATCTACATACCTTTAAAATCCTAATTCACATCCTACCTCTTCAATGAATTCTTCCCAGGCTTTCCAGTCCATGATGACAGAATTAGAAAAGAAAGGTTTCTTGAGCCCTCAATCTCTTCCCTTGCAGAGACCAAGTTATAAGCTATAGAATGTGATTATTAACTATTTTATTTTAACATGCTATATTGATTCCTACACTTGTCTCCTCAACTAAATTTTAAGTTCCTTAAGTATAAAAACTTAGGAACTTTCCTGGTGGTCCAGTGGTTAAGAATCTGCTTTCCAATGCAGGGGACACAGTCCGATCCCTGGTCAGGGAACTACGATCCCACATACGGCAGGGAGACAGCCTGTGCACTCTGGAGCCCGAGCAGCACTAGAGTGAAGTACAAGAGCTGTAACAAAGATCCCACATGCTCAACTAAGCCAAATAAATAAATATTTAAAAAATTTTAAATACTATATCATGTTTGGGAACGCATGTAAGAATTAAAGATTTTAAAATTAAAAAAAAAATAAATAGAAAAGAAATAAAAATAAATAAATAAATAATGCTATATCTTTAGCAATTTTATGTGTCCTCAAAATGTCACACACAGTGTAGGTACTTTAAAAACATTTATTTTACCTTTACATGGTAAATCTAACCATACTTGTTTGCTAGACATTTCTCTATATAAGAGCAAAAATAAACCATGCCATCAGTGTGCTGCTCAAAGCTAAAACTAGTTTTGAACCTCTTACTAAGTAACAAGCCAGTTACAACATTTTTATCCTTTCTCATATATAGTTAGGGTCTTTATTATGTCAAAACCACCAATTAATTAAATCATAAACAATAAAATTAATAGTTGATATAAAAAGAAAAATTCCAGCTTTTTAACTGAAATTTTCATCATTCAACCAGCTGTTAAAGATTTTTAAAACAGTCCAAAGTTTCCTTAAATTCTTTCTACCCTTAGTAATACCATCCTTTTGACATCTAAAACGTTTGGGAAGGTTTAGTTACTACAATTGTGATATATAGACATCCTGAAGAAGCAAGATTGATTTTCACCCAAAATTTGGTTTGGATATTGAGACTGGTGACACCACATACTCCAAATAGGTATGACAAAGCTTATTACTTACAGAATAACATTTTCTGGGGAGAACAGACCCGATCTAAAAACCTAGTCTGAAAATGGCAGAGAAAGGAGATACTAGCTTTGGGTTTTTATGGCAGTTAGGGATAGGCCATGACAAAAGTTCCTATACATGGTTTTGAACATTCCATTGATGCCAAAGGAGGAAACTCCTCGGCTTTCTTACCAGCTTGACCAGATGTGGGGCAGGAGGGGAAGAAAACACGTGAGGCTCAAAATCTTTCAACAGTCATAGATCAAATTATGAAGTCAGACTCTTTATTACTTCATAACTCAATATAATTAATTTTTAAAAGCACAGGTACAAAGATATTGAGTAGTTATATTTATACAATTTCATCAAAATTTAATTGTTCTTCATTTAAGCTATATAAATGATTGACAAGCAAATACTATTAATACATAAAAAACATAAAGGTGAATTTTTTGTTGAAGACAGGAATCAAAGTTTTAAATGTTCTTCAAAAAGGTTTAAGCAAAAATAAATATTAACAGTATCACCATTAATGCAACCACTCAACTTTCATAAATTAGCCATTCACATTTAATTTTCTTCTATTAAAGATACCATCTTAAAATAATGAGTAATATTTAAATTTTGTTGTATTATAAAACATAACATTTTATTCAATATCAACAGCATAAATTCTTCAAGATCATTATAAAGTATCACTCTCTTTACTGTAGCAGTGAAGCATAGGTTTTCAAAGAATATAGCTTACAAAATCAAAACCAAAATAAATAATGATAGCTATTGCTGCAAATAAAAATAAATGTAGATGACCTAGGCTTAATTTCCTTCAATATTAAATCAATATAATCAAATAATGTTACTATGGTAACCCATTATTTATTTAATCAACAAAAGAAAGTGGTCTTCATAGTTTAAGTAACAACACAAATTTATGCCCTAGATAATTGCAGACCAGTAAAATAATTCAATAAATCAGTAACTAGTTCAAAAAAAAGTAAATTGTGTGGTATTTTGTGAGGTAGATGAAAACCCTTTTACAGAAGAAAGTGCTGAGTTTTGATCCTGTTCAAATGAAAACGGAAAACTAAAATCATCTCTTCCAGCTCCAAATGTATGAGTTGAAGAGTCTGATGGAAAAGAAAAAGTAAAGGCATCTTCTCTTTCTGGTTTCCCAAATAAGTTTCCTGAGGAAGAGAAATATTACAGTGTCATGCAATTTATGTTGCATAACTTGTACAACCTACCAAATTACAGTACACAGCATACAATAAATAGGGTAACATTAAATCAGATATTTAATTGTCTTCCTCTTATGTGCAAAGCTTTGTCTTTTGTACTATGGAAGGTTAAACAACTTCAAACAAACCCTATTTGATGTAATTTCAATTCAAGTATATAAAGAGTGTTGTGTTAGTCACTCAGTTGTATCTGACTCTTTGCGACCCCATGGACTGTAGCCCGCTAGGTTCCTCTGTCCCTGGGATTCTCCAGGCAAGAATACTAGAGTGGGTTGCCATTTCCTTCTCTAGGGGAATCTTCCCAATCCAAGGATTGAACTTGGGTCTCCTGAACTGAATTCTTTCCCATCTGAGCCACCATGAAAGCTAGTGTATAAGGTAGAAAAAGGAATAAAAAATCTCAGATGGAGAGAATAGCACAGAGGAACAGAAATAGATGTTCATAAGAAATATAAGGGAAACAGAAGTCAATTCAATTTATCAGAGGCATTGAGAAATAACAGAATTATGAGCTTGAAAATGAATGACTATCCAACTACAGAATCTGTACTTTACTTGGTAGATAAGATGAAACCATTAAAAGTTTTCAAGCAAAGATATGACAAGACTTGAACTCCTTTATAAGAATTTCTCAAAAGATAATAAGAAAGACTGGAATAGGAAAATGTTTAGAAATAGGGCTAAACAGGAAAGAGATGATAAATGCTTGGCATTACCTAAAATGATCGAAAAAGAACGGAGAAAGATCTGGTGATCCGGGAGAACAGTGTGGAGATTCCTTAAAAAATTGCAAATAGAACTACCTTATGACCCAGCAATCCCACTTCTGGGCATACACACCGAGGAAACCAGAATTGAAAGAGACACATGTACCCCAATGTTCATCGCAGCACTGTTTATAATAGCCAGGACATGGAAACAACCTAGATGTCCATCAGCAGATGAATGGATAAGAAAGCTGTGGTACATATACACAATGGAGTATTACTCAGCGGTTAAAAAGAATTCATTTGAATCAGTTCTGATGAGATGGATGAAACTGGAGCCGATTATACAGAGTGAAGTAAGCCAGAAAGAAAAACACCAATACAGTATACTAACACATATATATGGAATTTAGGAAGATGGCAATGACGACCCTGTATGCAAGACAGGGAAAGAGACACAGATGTGTATAACGGACTTTTGGACTCAGAGGGAGAGGGAGAGGGTGGGATGATTTGGGAGAATGACATTCTAACATGTATACTATCATGTGAATTGAATCGCCAGTCTATGTCTGACGCAGGATGCAGCATGCTTGGGGCTGGTGCATGGGGATGACCCAGAAAGTTGTTATGGGGAGGGAGGTGGGAGGGGGGTTCATGTTTGGGAATGCATGTAAGAATTAAAGATTTTAAAATGTAAAAAATAAAAAACTAAAAATAAAAAAAAACAAAAAAAAAAGATCTGGTGATCCGAAACATACTATATAAGTCAGGTTTATTCAACTATTATTTATTGAGTAACTACAATATACTTTTCATGGCATTGTTTAAGGAAATTGACAGAACAATGAAAAGAGTTTTATAGATTTAAAAGGAACTTTTGAAATCAACCTCATAAAGAATTATTTGGTTAATGATTCCAAGAACTGCCATTAAAGAAAAATATTGTTTTTCATTCATTATATTAAGACTATAATTGTAAAATAAAATTTCAATATCTTAATTATAATTTTAATTAATATTTAACAAGTTAAAATGTATAGCAATCCAAAGACTTATTTGAAGTAAGTCTTTTAACGCATCTATATTTTTTCCACAGAGAACCAGTTCAATTAATACATTAAGCAAAACAATTCACTTTGTGCCATTTTGAAATTTCATATATTTTCAAATATCTCGGTTACTTTACCAACCAGCAATAGGTTGGGTGGGTGGATGGATGAACAGAGGGATGGACAGATGGCTAGACTGATCTTGAATTCTTCCTCTTTCCCTTTCTCACTTCATTTTTCCACTGACTTTAGTATACATATGTAAGACTTAAACAAAAGAAAATAGCTATAACATAGCTAAAGATCCAGGAAGAACTGAAAATCTTAAATCTCCCTTTGAAAAAAATGAGTCTGACATTATTTTAATTTCAGAAGAAAAGAAGTTCATATGAAATATTCATAAAACTATGATCACTATAAATAAAATAATAGATTACTATTCAAGATTACTGTGTAGTCCAGGTGCTGGGGATAATTCAAAGGTGAATAAAACAGAGTCCTGCCCTCAAAGAACCTATGATTAGAAAAGATTTTGTATATATTCATAAGTAATTACAGCATAATAATAGTACAGGTATGAAAATGTATTTTAAAAAGAGAATCAGAAAAGTAGAGAGCTTTTTCAAAATAGAAAATAACTTTTATTTCTATATAACAACTAAAAATTCATTAAAATGTCTTAAAAATTTATAATTTGTAATAGGATGCACAGCAGCCTCATATCTAGAAATAATCTAATTAAATATGGCTACTTTGCTTTTCTCTGGAGAAGGAAATGGCAACCCACTCCAGTATTCTTGCCTGAGAAATCTCATGGGCAGAGGCACCTGGCGGGCAACAGTCCATGGGTGCAAAAAAGTTGGACCCGATTTAGCAACTAAACAACAAAACTCTGCTTTTACCATGTTTTAAAAACGACTAATGGAAAGTCAATTCCAACTGCTGCCCATCTTGTCAATCTGGGAAGTTTTCTTAAACTAAGTAACTCAGTCTTCAGATAATATCTTCTTTACTTACTGTTAGACAACCGGGGCCCCAAGTTTTATAGTTTAGAGAATATTCTTTATCTAGTTCCTTTTAGGGAGATACTTTTTTTGGAATGGAATGTCAAAGGGGAAAATAAAAGGTTTTATGGAAGAGTCTTGGTCTTGAAAAGATGGTTAGAAAGAGATGGAAGTTGAGGATTTCAGGAAGAAAAAGTAGATAAGAAAGTGTGGGCAGATTAGGGATGCAGTGAGTTCTTCAGTATAGCCAAAGCATGAATTATTTTAATAGGAGAAAAGGCTTAGGAGCTAGGTTAGAAAACTGGGAGCATAATTTGCTACTCTAGGGGATACATTAAAAGTATTTAACCAGGGCAATGAGATGGTCAATACTGTGCATAAGGAAGAATAACTGGGGTATGATCTATAAGTAAGTTAAAAGGATAAAAAGACCAATTACGATGTTACTGAAATAGCACAAGTGAATGATAATAAGAGTCTTAAATTTAATTATTTCCATATAATGAAAATAGAAAAGAAAAGTATTTCAAAGAGAGAACTGACACAACTTGATGACTTGTTGAACGTAGTCATAGGCACAGAAAAAATTTACAATTATGACTGATGTTCTCAGTCTTAGCAACTAGAAAATGGAGATACCATCAGGTACATCAGAAAGAGAACCAGTTTGATTTCAGATATGCTGAGTTTTAAATGTCAACAGACGTTTTAGATATAAAGAGATATCGATTATATAATTATAAATAAAGTCCTATCAGATAACTTCACTTGTGAACTTTACCAAATACTTAAAGAAGAATTAATATTAATCTTTTTCAAGCTCTTAAAAAAAAATCAAAGAAGATGGAACATTTCAACACACTTTACAAGGCTAGCTTACCTTCATACTGAAGCCAGAAAAAGATACTACCATAAAAAAAAAACTACAGACTAATACCTCTGATGAATACAGATGCAAAAATTCTCACCAAAATACTTGCAAACCAAATTAAGCATCATGTTAAAAGGATCACTCATCATGCTCAAGTAAGATTTATACCTAGGATGCAAGGATGGTTTGATGTATGCAAATCAATCATTGTGATATATCACATTAATAGAATGAAAGAAAAAACCAAATGATCATCTCAGTAGTTGCAGAGGTATCATTTGACAAACATTAGGTATAGAAGAAATGCACATTAACATAATAAACATAATAAAGGCCATTATACAATAAACCCACCACTAACATCATACAGAATAATAAAAGACTGAAAGCTTTTCCTCTACAATCAGGTAGGGTGTTTACTCTCAACACTCCCATTCAACATAGTATTGAGAGTCCTTGTCAGAGCATTCAGGCAAGAAAAAGAAATAAAGGCCTCGAAACTGGAAATGAAGAGGCAAAACTGTCTCAGTAGAACAGAACTGAGAGCCCAGAAATAAACCCAAACATACAAATCTAATATTTGATAAAGAAGCCAAGAATACTCAGTGGAGAAAAGATAGCCTCTTCAATAAACAGTGCTGGGAAAATAGGATATTCATATGGAAAAGAATTAAATAGACGACTTATACTACTCACAAATATTAACTCAAAACAGTGTAAAGACTTAAAATTTAAAACTGGGTACTATGAAACTCCTAGAAGAAAATATAAGAAAAAAGATCCCTGATTTGCGTCTTGGCAATAATATTTGGATATAACACCTAAAAGCACAAGCAAAAGAAAAAACTTCTGCACAACAAAACAATCAACAGTGTGAAGAGACAACTTACAAAATTGTAAAATATATTTGTAAACTATATAGCCAATACAGGGTTAACATCCAAAATATATAAAGAACTCATACAACTCAACAGCAAACAAGTAATTCAATTAAAAATGGACAGTCTGAATGGGTATTTTTCCTAAGAAGATATACAAATGGCCAGCAAGAACATGAAAAGATGTTCAATGTCACTAGTCACTACGGAAATGCAAGTTAAAAATGCAATGAAATATCTTCTCATACTTGATAGAATGGCCAAGAAATAAATGTTGGTGAGGATGCACCGAAAAGGGAACCCTTGTGCACTGTTGTTCGGTTTATATACTGCTAAAGCTACTATGGAAAACAGTATGGAAGTTCCTAAAATATAAAAATAAAAATAGAACTACTATATGATCCAGCAATTCTACTTCTGGGAATATATCCAAAAGAAACAAAGCACTAACTTGGAAAAATTTCTGCACCCCCATGTTCATAGCAGCATTATTTACAATAGCCAGGACATGGAAATAACCTAAGTGTACATTGATGAATGAATGGATAAAGAAGTCGTCAGATATCTAAAAATGCATACAGACATATGAATATTATTCAGCCATAAAAAAGGAAAAAATCCTGATATTTACAACAACATGGATGGACCTTGAGGGCATTATGCCAAGTGAAATAAGTCAGACGCTATATAATTTCATTTATAAGTGGAATCTAAAAAATTGGAAAAGAAAGAAAACCAGACTCACAGAAAAAGAGATCAGATTAATGGTTACCAGCGATGAAGATGTCAAAAAGTACAAACTTTCAGATATAAGGTAAATAAGTACTAGGGATAGAATGACATGATGCCATAGTCAACGTTGTCGTGCTATATATATGAAAATTCTTAAGGGATTAAATCCTAAAAGTTCTCATGGTGAAGAAAACAATTTTATTTTTATTGTATCTAATTTGATGATGGATGCTAACTAAACTTACTGTGGGATACCATTCCACAATATATGTACATCAAATCATTATGTCACACATCTTAAATTTTTATTTAAGTGGTGTATGACAATTTTATCTCAATAAAACTTAGGGGGAGGCTATAAAAGTAATGTATGGGAGTTTAAGAGAATTGGGAGAAGTCAGGAGGGAAGATATGAATTTGGTCATCACCTGTATTAAAATAATTGAAAATGCTAAAATGAATGAGTGTCAAGTGAATGAAAAAGTCAAAGGGGAGAATGTAAATAGATTTAATATTTTAGATAGTAGGCATTCAAAGCATGTCTACAATTGGTAGATTCATTCTGGTATTGTGGTATTTAATAACCATTTACGACAATTCCAAAACATACATCTCACCCCACTGAATTTCAGATTCAAATATAAAATTCCCATTTACTTTCACTTAATATCTACTATAGACTTTTCAATGATAACACTTCTAAAATTAACTCCTGTCAATCTCAAGGGCTTCCCTAGTGGCTCAGACAGCAAAGAGTCTGCCTGCAATGCAGGAGACCCAGGTTTGATCCCTAGGTTGGGAAGATCCCCTGGAGAAGAAACGGCAACCCACTCCAGTATTCTTACCTGGAGAATTCCATGAATGGAGGAGCCTGGCGGGCTATAGTCCATGGGGTCACAAAGAGTTAAACATGACTGAGCAGCTAACACTGTATAAGACAGTGGCAATCTCAAATTAACTTTTATAGCCTTCCATATTTCAATAGATGTTAATTCTATTCTTACAATTATTCATATCAAAATCTTGGCATCATCCATCTTCCTCTTAATCTTTACATCCAGTCCATAAGTAAATCCTTAACAACTCTTCAGAAAACTATATAACTAAAATCTCTATAACTATATAACTAAACTAAAACTAAACTAAAAACTAAATAACTATAAAGTTTTAATAACTAAAATCTGTCCTCTTCTTACCAATTTCACTGACTTCAACCTCACCATTATCAGTTTTCACCTGTATTATTTCAATAGCTTCCTAATAAATCCCCCTGATTTCCCCCACGCTTCCATAAGGTCTGTTTCTCCAAAAAGCAGCCAAGCAATTATTTAAGACCTAATTAAACTTAAAAGCTTTTGCACAATGAAAGAAACTATAAGCAAGGTGAAAAGACAGCTTTCAGAATGAGAGAAAGTAATAGCAAACGAAGCAACTGACAAAGAATTAATCTCAAAAATATTCAAGCAACTCCTGCAGCTCAATTCCAGAAAAATAAGCGACCTAATCAAAAAATGGGCCAAAGAACTACACAGACATTTCTCCAAAGAAGACATACAGATGGCTAACAAACACATGAAAAGATGCTCAACATCACTCATTATCAGGGAAATGCAAATCAAAACCACAATGAGGTACCATCTTACGCTGGTCAGAATGGTTGCTATCAAAATGTCTACAAACAATAAATGCTGGAGAGAGTACGGAGAAAAAGGAAACCTCTTACACTGTTGGTGGGAATGCAAACTAGTACAGCCACTATGGAGAACAGTGTGGAGATTCCTTAAAAAACTGGAAATAGAACTGCCATACGGCCCAGCAATCCCACTGCTGGGCATATACACTGAAAGAGACACATGTACCCCAATGTTCACTGTAGCACTGTTTACAATAGCCAGGACATGGAAGCAACCTAGATGTCCATTGGCAGACGAATGGATAAGAAAGCTATGGTACATATACACAATGGAATATCACTCAGCTCTTAAAAAGAATGCATTTGAATCAGTTCTAAAGAGGTGGATGAAACTGGAGCTTATCATACAGAGCAAAGTAAGTCAGAAAGAAAAACACCAATACAGTATATTAACGCATATATATGGAATTTAGAAAGGTGGTAACGATGACCCTATATGCGAGACAGCAAAAGAGACAAAGATGTAAAGAACGGACTTTTGGACTCTGTGGGAGAAGGCGAGGGTGGGATGATTTAAGAGAATAGTATTAAAACATGTATATTATCATATGTGAAATGAAACCTGCCAGTCCAGGTTTGATGCACAAGACAGGGTGCTCAGGGCTGGTGCACTGGGATGACCCTGGGGGATGGGATGGGGAGGGAGGTGGAAGGGAGGGTCAGGATGGGGAACACATGTACACCCATGGCTGATTCATGTGAATGTATGGCAAAAACCACCACAATATTGTAAAGTAATTAGCCTCCACTTAAAAGAAAAAAAAACCTGTCAGATCATTTCATTCCTTGCTGAACTCTTTAATAGCTTCCCATCTCAAACAGAAACCCTGCCCCCCAAAGTCCTTAAATGGTCTAAGGGCCTAGTATGGTGTGTTCTCCCTCCAATCTCTCTGATTCAATTTCCTACTGGTTTTTCCTTCTTTATTTTATCCGAATCATATAAATTTAGCTGCTGTTCAATGAACATGCTGAGCACAGTCCTATCTCAAGATCTCTGCACTCTGTGCCTAGAACCTGCACCTCCTTCAGGTCTCTGCTCAAATGCTGCGTTTTAGTGATGCCTTCTCTGATTCTCTCATAACACAGCAACTATCTTCCCAATCCAAATTCTCCCTATTTCCCTTACTCTGCTTAACTTTTCTTCATAATACTTATCCCTACAAGTGATTAGAGTTAACATCAAGCCCATGCTGATCCAGGCCCACCTGGAAGAATGAATTTGGGAGTCTGACTCCTCATAGCACTGTTTTGTTAGAAAATACAGAATTATGGTAAATGTAGAATGATGTGTCTGCCTAGTCTACTGGGTGGGATGACATCTGAATTAGAGGAGCTGTGAGTTGATACAAAGTCTTTGGGCCTTATGACTGCTGCTGCTGCTGCTAAGTTGCTTTAGTCGTGTTCGACTGTGCGACCCCAGAGACTGCAGCCCACCAGGCTCCCCCGTCCCTGGGATTCTCCAGGCAAGAACACTGGAGTGGGTTGCCATTTCCTTCTCCAATGCATGAAAATGAAAAGTGAAAGTGAAGTCTCTCAGTCATGCCCGACTCTCAGTGACCCCATGGACTGCAGCCCACCAGGCTCCTATATCCATGGGATTTTCCAGGCAAGAGTACTGGAGTGGATTGCCATTGCCTTCTCTGGGCATTATGACTAGAATAGTATTAAAAGACTGGTGGCAAATTGCCTGCTGCTTTTGTGTGTCAAGATGACTTACCTGTGCCATTCCTCTTATTCATAGTGGCTTTACATGTCCCTTGTGGATGAGGTAGCAAAAGAAAGTTTATTATTATTTTGGTAGCTAGTTTATTATTTCGGTAGCTCAATGAGACAAAGGTGCTGTACATGCTGTTATCATCTATCCCATATCTTTCTATAAAGCTAATTAAACCTAAGACTAAAATTTGTGACACATGAGTCTGGCTGCCAATTCAAACCCATACCAACTGTTTTTAGTGTATTACCTGATATATAAAGGTTGTCTATTTTCAGCTTCTCCCGATAGAACATAAATAAACCCTATGAGAACTTTGCATTTTTGTCCACTATTCTATCGTTGCAACCAGAAGCAGTATCTGATATCAAGTATGCTGCTGTGCTGTGCTATGCTTAGTCATTCAGTCATGTCCAACTCCTTGCAACCCCATGGACTGTAGCCCTCCAGGCTCCTTTGTCCATGGGAACTCTCCAGGCAAGAATACTGGAGTGGGTTGCCATGCCCTCTTCCAGGGATATCAACTATACTATATATGTAATATACATATATATATTTATATGTTGAATAAATGAATTAATAAAGAGATAAAAGAAGAAAGAAAATGCAATAAAAAGTAAGCCCCAGCAAGATAAGAAGAAATCCATGAACTTCCCCGGCAATCCAGTGGTTAAGACTCTGTCTTCCAATGCAGGGAGCTTGGGTTTGATCTCTGCTGGGGAAACTAAGGTCCCACATGCTTCAGGCTACAGCCAAAAATGTTTTTAAAAAGAAGAAATACAGAAACTCCAAAAGGAAGACAAGAATATTCAGCTATATCAAATGCTGTGAAGAGACTGAATATGATAATAAATATAAAATACTCATAATATTTGGTTATTGGTAGGTCATTAATACCAATTAATGTGAGAGTTGGACCATAAAGAAAGCTGAGCACCAAAGAATTGATGCTTTTGTACGTGGTGTTGGAGAAGATGCTTGAGAGGCCCCTGGACTGCAAGGAGATCAACTCAGTCACTCCTAAAGGAAATCAGTCCTGAATATTCATTGGAAGGACTGATGCTAAAGCTGAAGCTCCAATACTTTGGTCACCTGATATGAAGAACTGACTCACTGGAAAAGACCCTGATGCTGGGAAAGATTGAAAGCAGGAGAAGAATGAGATGACAGAGGATGAGACGGTTGGATGGCATCACCAACTCGATGGACATGAGTTTGAGCAAGCTCTGGGAGTTGGTGATGGACAGGGAAGCCTGGCATGCTGCAGTCCATGGGGTCACAAAGAGTTGGACACAACTGAGCAACTGAGCTGACTGAACTGAAGTCATCAATAATATTGGAAAAAGCAAGTTTTGGTAGAGTGAGAGAAGTGAGAGAAGAAGATAAATTGCTAAAAATAATAATTAGTGAGTGGTGCAGAAGTACCAGTAATTTTTAAAGAATATTAACTAAGTGCCTAAGAAACTCAGACAAGCTAAACACAAATGGTGAAAGTTTTATATATAGCAAACTTCAAATTACTTACCAATTTCTTGTTGTGATGAGAGAGGATTTAAATTTCCTGAAGAATAATGTTCACTAAACTGAAAAATAATTTCCATTAAATATTATTCATGAAATCAGTAGAACAGTATGCATAGCATTTATATTAGACTCCAAAGCCTAGTTCTTCTAAGCATAATTAGAGCAGAAAAAATGGCAACATTCTATACAGAATATGATTGCAATTAAAAAGAGGTCTATCTTTAAAACTATCATTGACGTATTAAAATAAGGCTTATTGATTTGACTCTGGCAATATATAAAATATTAATAGGCAATACATATTGTATCAAGGATAGTTCCTACTTTGGAATGTTAATATAACCTAAAATTCTAATTAACTTTGTTTTATTCTAAAGGCCTTTTACAAATCAGGTTGTATTATATAATAAAATAATACAGTTTGATAGCATCATGCCAGTTCAAATAAACTTTTGCTGCCAAAAGAATCTGCTTCCTTTATAAAACGGGCTTTTCAAAAACTATGATAATTAAATATAGTTTTCTGTTCTCTTTTTTCCCCTCTTAGCATTACATTATGAGCATTTTTCCATGTAACTATTCTTCTAAAACTTTAATCCTTTTATATCATTTTAATATTCCTCTATATGGACATAACATATAGCTTCAATCATTCTTCTGTTTAAACATTTAGATTGTTCCTATTTCTTTTTCTAATATAAATCATACTTGAATAAATATTACTATGCACAGATTTATATACTTTGACAATTAATAAGGAAAGCTGTTTTTCCCAGAGATTTTTTTAAGTCACTTGAATTTCTTTGTCAGTGAATTAACTAGTCACCAAATGGACTTTGTCTATATCTCTATTGAGGCAGTAATTTTCTTGCTGGTACATATTAGGTGAAAGGTGAAAGGTGAAGTCGCTCCGTCGTGTCCGACTCTTTGCGACCCTGTGGACTGTAGCCTACCAGGCTCCTCCGTCCATGGGATCCTCCAGGCAAGAATACTGGAGTGGGTTGCCATTTCCTTCTCCAGGGAATCTTCCCGACCCAGGGATTAAACCCAGGTCTCCTGCATTGGAGGCAGACACTTTAACCTCTGAGCCACCAGGGAAGCCCTAAGCTCTTTACATAATAAAGATCTTAATTCTTTGTCATATTATTGCAAATATTTTATATCACATTATTGACATATAAAAATTTTGTATGTAACCAAACCAAAACCATTTTTATTTTCTTTTGCCTCTTCTCCCACTGTTTCATGCTTAGAGAATCCTTCTTCTTCCTAAGCTCTGGTAAATATTCACCTATATTTCTTCTGAAATATTTTATAGTTAACATTTTAAAATTTAATGCATCTATAGCATCTTGGAGAAGGAAATGGCAACCCACTCCAGTATTCTTGCCTGGAGAATGCCATGGACAGAGGAGCCTTGGGGGGTACAGTCCATGGGGTCGCCAAGAGTCGGACACAACTGAGTGACTAAGCACATAGAATCTACTTGTGCACGTGTACAACAAACGCCTAATTTATCCCTCCTAATTTGTGGCCCTATTCCTACCACAGTCTAAATTCTTTTGTTTCAAGACACTGTCCATGCCATGGATCAATCAATCCTTGTACCATTATCACACTATTTTGATTGCTCAAAGGTTTATAGGATATTTCAATATGTAGAAACTGAAGTTTCCTCTTACCAGTCTTCTATTTCAGAATACTGTCTTATCATTAAAATAAGTAGGAGCTATAATAATATCCTCTCTTTCGTTCCTAATATAGGTAAATTGTCTAATCTTTTCCTTTATCAATCTAGTAAGTTTATAAATTGTGTTAGTTTTTTTCAAAGAACCAACTTTAGCTTTGCTAATATTCTCTATTGTTTGTTTTCTAATTCAGTGACTTCTTATCTTTCTTATTTTTAATTGTACTTACTTTGGGTTTACCGTCTTTTTTTAGCTTTTCAAGGTAGAACTTTAGGTCATTGATGACGGACCTTTCTTTTCTATTAATTATTTAAAGTTATTTTGTTCTGGTTTTGGCAGGAACCCACAGATTTTTATATGCTGAATGTTCATAATTCATTTTAAAATCTTTTCTAATTTATTCTTCGATCCATGGCATAAATATTCAGGAATTTCCTAATATGTTATTGATTTCTAATTTAATTTCACTGAGATCAGAGAAAATATTCTACATGATTTATATCCTTTTCAATTTATTAAGACCCATTTAATAGCCCAGAATACGATCTATCATGGTGAATGTACCATCACCACTTGAAAAGAATAAATATGTTGTAGCTGTTGGATGTGGAGTTCTACAAATGTCAATTAGGTCAAGGGGGTTGATGGGGTTGTTTGGATTTTATGTAAGATATTTCTTGATTGTGTTGTCTAATTCTATCAATTGCTGAGAAAGGGGTGTTAAAAATCTGACTAAACTTGTTTTCATCTATTTCTTTAATTCTGTCAGTTTTTGTTTCTACGTATACATGGAGAGGAAAAGACCAACTAATTACCTGAAAAATTTTTCACACTGACAATACGTGAAGCTTGTTTAGAACTATAAAGCCAAACTAATTTTTAAACTGCCTTTAACTGCACTTCAAATTCTGAGATTCTGTTTTTACAAACAGAATCAATGTGAGACACTTGAAGTTAAAAGCAGAAAGACAATGGGGGAACTTTTTTAAACTATCAATACTCAGAATCTTTTAAAAACCACCTCTGCAAGTGGTGGTGGAAAAGTTAGACAGCTGCATAAATCAACAAACTTAGAACACATCTTCACACCATACACAAAAATAAACTCAAAATGACTTAAAGACTTAAATATGAAACAAAACATAAAACTCCCAGAAGAGAACACAGGCAAAACAGTCTCTGACATAAATTGCACCTATGTTTTCTTGTCTCCCAAGGCAAAGGAAATAAAAACAAAAATAAACAAATGGGAGCTAATCAAACTTACAAGCTTTTGCACAGCAAAGAAAACCATAAACAAAATGAAAAGACAACCTACATACTGGGAGAAAATATGTGCAAATGATACAACCAACAAGGCTTAATTTCTAAAACAGCTCATATAGCTCAACAACAACAAAAAAGCAACCCAACCAAAAAAATGGGCAGAAGACCTAAACAGACATTTCTCCTAAGAAGACACACAGTTGGCCAACAGGCACATGCAAAAAGATGCTTAATATCATTAATTATTAGGGAAATGCAAATCAAAACTATAATGAGCAATTATCTCACACCAGTCAGAAGGGTCATCATTAAAAAGTCTACAAATAACAAATGCTAGAGAGGCTGTGGAGAAAAGGGAACCTCTTACACTGCTGGTGGGACTGAGGTAGCCACAATGGAAAACACTACAAAGGTTTCACAAAAAACTAAATATAAAGTTGCCATACAATCTAGCAATCTCACTCCTGGGCATATACCCAGACAAAACTGTAATTCAAAAAGATATATATACCCCTGTAAGTTGTTCATGGTAGCACAACTTACAATAATCAAGACATGAAAATAGCTTAAATTTCCATTCACAGATGAATGGATAAAGGTGTGTTATATATTATATATACAATAGAATATTACTCAGCCATTAAAAAGAATGAAACGATCCCATTTGCAGCAACATGGATGGACCTAGAGATTATCATACTAAGCGAAGTAAGTCAGAAAGAAAAATATAAATACCATATGATATCACTTATATGTGGTATCTAAAAATACAATATAAATCAATGTATCTACAAAATAAAAACAGACACAGATATAGACAGACTTGCAGTTGCCAAGGGTAGACTGGAGGGGAGGGAAGGATTGGGAGTTTGGGATTAGCAGAAGCAAACTTTTATATATAGTATGGATAAACAAGGTCTGACTGTATAGCATAGGGAACTATATTCAATATCCTGGGACAAAACATAATGGAAAATAATATGAAAAAGAATATATACGTATAACTGAATCACTTTGTATAGCAAAAATTAACAGCAGAAATTAATATAACATTGTAAATCAGTTATACTTCAATAAAATTTTTTTTAAAAGAAATTGTCTCTGTTTTGTACTCTGCTTCAAGAAAGTTTGATATTAAAGAATTAAACTTTTTGAGGTCCTAGTGAACAATTTTTTAGAAATAAAACAAGCTTCTCATATTACCTGATGTGATGAGATTTCTGAATCAAATACAGAAGAATCAAATAAATTCAATCCAGGGGATCGAGAAGTATAACTCATTAAAAAAGAAAATCCAGGGGAGTCCTTTTGTGTTTGACTCTCAGTAGCCGTATTTCTATTTCTGATATAGAGAAATAAGAAAATCATCAAATTGTAAAATACATATTATCAAATATTGCAGACTGGTAAGCACCATAGGTACTATGTTATAAAGGTAAGAATTAGCATAGCAGGAAAAAGGAGGAAGTAGTTACTGAAGTGTCAAACCTATGGAGAAGAAAACCCATGGTTTGGGTGGAGACTAATATTAAATAAAGTATAATAATCAATTATGAAATGATAATGAATTCTTTCTAAGCATATACTGTCAGGCTCTATTCTATGTATTTCCATTATCATTAATTTACTTATTCCTTAAACAACCCTCTGAGATAGCTACCATTACTATCACCTCCATTTCATAGAAGAGGATTCTGTGGCATAGAACGATTAAATGATTTGCTTGAAAGAATATAAGTGCCAGAGTTGGGATCTGAATGTAGCAACACAGACTCAAAGTCCAAGTTCTTAAACTTGATGTTAAACTGTTCCCAAGATCTTGAAAGCAGTCACAAAATTTTAGTCTTAATGAAAAGCCAGCCATGACAGATTGTTTCATAAGGGAGTTAAGTTATAAAATGATTTGGGAAAAATAGTTAGACAAGTCAGTATATAACACAGTGGTTAAAACCATGAATTCTGGAGGCAGAACTGCCTGGGTTTAAATTTCAACTCTATCACTGATGAGTTGCAGCATCTGTGATTCTGTTTCTTCATCTATAAAATAAGGATAATAATGTGCTTACATCTCACAAAGCTGTTGTGAATATGAAAGGAACAATACTTTTAAAATGCTTACACTCAAATTCACTTAATATTGCTATTAAGTGTTAAATAATAGAAGTCTGAAGATACCTCCATAACTATCTCCATGACTGTTAATGAGTCACTTTACAGATTGGTTTTCTCATCCATAAGGAGAGGTTTTAGTATACGATTGCAACACCCTTTAACAGTTCCCAGATTTGAAGATAAATTCCATTTGGAACATCCTGTGTTTGAGTCAACAGCATGACATTTATACATAAAAATCTTACTAGCAATTCAAAATACAGAGTAGAACACAGGAGAGAGATTCCTGATGAAGTGAAATCTATTTGACACATATTTTAGAAGAATCCCAGGATTCAACATTAAAGAAAAGACTGAACTAAACAAAAAGCTTAAATATAGCATTAGTTTTTTGGCTGTAAACTACAAATCTGTGGTTTCCAAAGTTAAATAACGATGTTAGAGATATTTATGTCAATCAAAGTTACTTAAATAATGGCAGTTTTTGTTTAAGACACTACAACATTAAGGCAAAATGACTGCTGGAATATTATTCAATGATGTCTACAATCTACCAAATGTGATAGTAACTTTTTAGCTTGACAATTTAAATTTTCCATACATCTTTTATTCTTCTGAAAATCTTAAATCTTGTAATATTAAATTTGATAGGTACTCAGGATCCATGTTACCTTCAGCTAAACATTTCAGGGTAAAATGGGGAAAAAGGTCTATAAAATGAGATGGCAGAATGGTAGGTATATGAGAGTTCATTATACTAATCTCTCTCCTTTGTATATTTGAAATATTCCATAATAGAAAACTTTTTAAAGTTAGAGGTATTAAGCATTTTACTATTCCTATCAATTATTTACATAATTCAAAATATATAGATTCTTTCATTATAATAATTAATTAAAACCTTACATTTCAAATGAGGGCGTTTTAGGTAATTTCTCCACAGAGTCAGGTGTTTTCACATCTTCAGGAGTTTGTAAAAATAAAGGAATTTCAGAAGTTCGTGGAAAAATCCCAGCCCTTTCTTCTACTTCATCACTATTACTTTCTATTTGCTTCCCAAAATGTTCTGCATATGTAATCTGCAAATTCAAAGTAACAGAAAGCTATATAAGGAATATTATTGCATTAATAAACTCACATATGTAAAAATATGTGAGGTTAAAAACATCAATATTAACATATGATGTTTTCAATTCATAAACAAAATAAGTGAAATAAGAATAACTAGTGAAAGTGATACCAAAATATATCTGTCAGCAAACAGGAGAATAATTATTTTCAATTTTCTCATTTTTTTCTTCCCAGCTCTATCTCACCTATCCCTACCTGCAAAATTAACTCACAACCAGGATATACTCAGATTGATGAAGAAAAATGGTTAGAAATAATTTTCTTTTCAAAATTTCTACATTGTGCTCTGGGTCAAGATTTATATACTCCTTTGAAGGAAATGGCAATCCACTCCAGTACTATTGCCTGGAAAATCCCATGGACAGAGGAGTCTGGTAGACTACAGTCCATGGGGTCGCAAAGAGTCGGACACAACTGAGCAACTTCACTTTCACTTTCACTTTGAAAGAAAAGGGCAATCTTTTTTCTCAGTGATTATGTTCTTTACAATTTTTGCCCTTATAAATTCATTATACTAGTTTCCCTACAAAATTAAGGACTTGAATACTAACTCCCCTTTATATCATTTGGTAAGCTAGGAATATGATTTCTCAAATGTTTGTTACCAAATTCCATTTGGAAACAATTTATTTTGGTCACTCCACAAAAAATAATTTAAGTGTGCTTTTTACCTGTATTTCTTTATAGTAGAATACTACTGTTGTTTCTCTTGTTTTATCCCTTAGTAGCTATAGTACATTGCCTATACCTATAATCACTAAAGCTATCTACTATTAAAAATACTTTGAAGATATTTTTGTGGCAGCCTTGGCTAATAATTCAATCTTACCAAACAAAATTTCTTTCTTCAGTTATAATTTAGTTGTTGTGGTATCAATATATATAGTCAATTATTAATGACAATTTTTTAAATATTTCATGTAAACTTTTTGTGGTTTCACTTTTAAATCTGTAACTCCTCCAAGGAATAGAATCTGTAACATCACAGCAACTTGCTTACTAAGCTAATAACATCCAGACCTCACATAAATAAGCTTCATTATCCCAAATCTGAAATTAAAATGAAAACAATATTTAAATTAGAATATTCTGCTTAGGAATTCAAAACAAAACATTTGACTTACTTGTGAAGCACAATTTGATTCTGGCAATTGTCTTATTGTCCTTTTATCTCCACACTCAGCATCTGTTTGTTATATGAGAACAAACTACTTTTTCTTTTTGAAATTTAATTGTAAATAAAACAAATTAAACCATATGAAACTGCCAATATTTAACTGTTCTTGGTCAATAAAAATGGAAATTTTAGATACTTCAATCTAATATGTAAAAATAATAGAATAAAACCTACATGAACAGTTTAACAAACAAAATTATAAAGAGAACACCCCATGTAACTGTTACCTTGATAAAGAAATAGAACATTATGAGTTCCCCAAAAGGCCCCATATTCCCCATAGCCTCCTTCTCAGTGGTAAACACTATTCTGACTTCTGTGATAATCATTACCCTGATTTGCTTTATCAGTTTATCGCTTAAGCAATATACTTTTTCCTGTTTTAAATGTTATATGATGAAATAATAATGTATGTGCTCTTTGTCATGCTTTTTTGGTTTAGTACACTCATGAGATTCATCTATATTGTTGCATATAGACATAGTTTGCTTACTTTTATAGGTGTAAAGTATTCCATTATACAAACACAGCACAATGTAACACAATACTATCCATTCAACTACAGATGGATATTTGGGGTGTTTCTGTTTTGAGGCTATTACAAACAATGATTTTAACACTCTTCTATA
Organism: Ovis canadensis; assembly: GCF_042477335.2. Classification (NCBI taxonomy): domain Eukaryota; kingdom Metazoa; phylum Chordata; class Mammalia; order Artiodactyla; family Bovidae; genus Ovis; species Ovis canadensis. The sequence continues at coordinate 83,001,729 of NC_091251.1, forward strand.
TATATATTTGTATGTATGTACTTGTATTTCTCTAGGTACATACCTAGGAGTGGAATTACAAAATATAGGGTATGTGTATCTTCCATTTTACCAGATGTTAAAACTATTCTCCAATTTTAGTTTTGAAACTATTCACCAATTTTTGTTGTGGCAACTGGCCATCCTGAGCTACCCTAGGGAATTATTCAATTTCACAGGACAAAATTATGAGCTCCAATTATAACTTAGTTATATGTCAGTAAGTTATTTATAAATGACATATTCAAAGTTTCTACCAATAATTATGTGAGTTTTAATTGTCCTACATTCTCATCAACACTGAACTTTGTCAGACCTTCCAAATTTTGCTAATCTGATGGGGGTATAATGATATCTCATTGTGGGTTTGTTTTTCAGTTTCCTGATTTGCTGAACATTTTTTTAAATATGTTTATCTGCCACAAAGGTTTTTCTATTTGAAGTGCCTGTTCGTAATTATTTTGCACATTTCTAATTGGGTTGTCTGTAGTTTTCTTCTTGGTTTGTAGAAGGTTTTTACACATTTTTGGAAACTACTCCTTTGACAGTTTTATTAAAAATATATTCTCTTGCCTCCCATTCTTTTTATAGTGTTTTTTGATGAATAGAAATTCTTAATTTTAATATAACCAAATTTATCAATACTTCTTTTATGATGGGGTTTTTCATTTTTTTAAAGAAATTCTTTCCTATCTTGAACAGAAGTTTCCCAATTTGGTCATCTGAAAGCTTTATAGGTTTGCGTCTTGCATTAATCACACTACTACTTTCACATATATTAACTTCTTCAAAAGATAGGCTTGGAGACTGTTGAAGAGAATCTTTCTTCTTCTAAGATAATTATATATCTTCTTGAGTGTAGAGCCTCACCACATAGGCTCAATGGCAGCTAGGACCATGCCAGATACATACATTTCCCCATGTATCTGTATTAGGGGGTATATTGTTTCTAGAGATTATCCATTCCTCCCTGTCTAACACTCTGTCAGCTTAGCATATACAGAGGATTATAAACAGGTGAAATATATCACCTGGATAGAAAAGTCATAATCCTTTTTTCCAGAAGAAAGTAGGAGGAGTATCCATCTAAGCATATTATCTTGGTTGAATCCTATACTGAGAGTGAGAGGAACAGGCTTATAGTATATCATATGACCATTCAGAATATGCATATATTTACCACCAGAAAGAGTCATTTTTTTAAATTTCAAAATAAGTCAAGAAGAGAGAAAGACTTTTATATAGCCTAATTGCTACTTATTACTGGGCAACTATCAGTCAGTCAGTTCAGTCGCTAAGTTGTATCTGACTCTTTATGACTTCATGGACTGCAGCATGCCAGGCTTCACTGTCCATCACCAACTCCCGGAGTGTGCTCAGACTCATGTCCATCAAGTTGGTGATGCCATCCAACGATCTTATCCTCTGTCGTCTCTTCCTTCTCCTGCCTTCAATCTTTCCCAGCATCAGGGTCTTTTCCAATGAGTCAGTTCTTCGCATCAGGCGCAACTACATATATATATTTGTATGTGTGTGTCTCTATGATATATTATATATTTTATATATATATGTATGCATACAGTATATATATAAATATATATATATAGAGAGAGAGAGAGATACACACACATAGAGAATGAGTCTGTGTCAAGGGTGCATCAAAGTTCTAAGAGCTACTTGACTCTAGGATAATAAATTTATACATATATATCCTGTGACCGTTCTATGATTTAGTCAAAGAAAATAATCTAAGATAGCAAAATATTTATATAAAAGAATATAGTAGCATCATTTATAACAGAAAAAAATCTGGAAATAACAAAATATTCAGTGTGAGAGACTGCTAAATAAATTAAAGCATACCCATGCAAAGACATATTATGGACTTCCCTGGTGGCTCAGACAGTAAAGCGTCTATCTACAATGTGGGAGACCGGGGTTCAGTCCCTGAGTCAGGAAGATCTCCTGGAGAAGGAAATGGTAACCCACTCCAGTATTCTTGCCTGGAAAATCCCATGGATGGGGAAGCCTGGTAGGCTACAGTCCATGGGGTCATAAGTCATCACAAATAAAATCTATTTAATGGCATGGAAAAATATCCTCAAGGGCAAATCAAATGGAAAGAAAAAGACCCAAAGTAATATACATAGTATGTTTCAAATTTGAAGGAACAAACAAAAAGAAAAAAAAAACCCACATATGCATAGAGAAAAAAAATATACAATAGTATATATAGTATCAGTTATATCTGGGTGGTTGGTATTTTTGCTTCTTTTATATTTTTCTCCATTTTCCAAATTTTCTACAATAAGTGTATTTCTTTTATATTTAAGAAAAACATATTTTAAAACCAGACATGCAGGGTGAGTTAGCCAGAGATGCAAACCATCCAAATAATTTATTTGACTAGTATCAAAATCTGATATAACTTGTTACTCCCATTTCTTAGGAATAATATAAATGGCAAATACCTGTATCTCTCTTTTCCAACCATTGATTGCAATCTGATTGTTTCTGTGGAGTTACCAATCTAAAATACAATAAACAACATTTTTATATTATTTACTGAGTTGAGCATTTCAGAAAATAAGTCAATTTCTTATTTTTCAAGGTTACCTGAACTGCATAATATTTTGTGAATTTTTAAAAGCTGTAACATGTGTACATTTTGGATGGTTATTCACAGCAGAGTCATTCAATACCTGAACAAAAGAAATTAAGCATTAGAATTGACTATACAAAACAATAAAATGTTTTGCTTGCCATGGCTACTCAAGGCTCTCAAAGAACATTGTCATCCACCTCTTCATCACTATTATTATCAACACTGACAAGTACAAACATTAAATGAAACCACTGCATACAAAACATTAAGTCAAACACTGGGAAACAGAAAGGTTTAAGAGTCTCAAGGAATTTGATGTTTTTGAAAAGTATAATTACTATGCCTGATAGTATACACACATTTAAGGTAAACTTAAAATTTTGTCTTCCTTATTCTTCATTACTCAAGTGAATCTTAATTCTTAATCTAATTAATCTATGTTCAGTTCAGTCACTTAGTCATGTCTTGACTCCTTGCAACCCCATGGACTGCAGCACACCAGGTCTCAATGTCCATAATCAACTCCCGGAGTTTACTCAAACTCATGTCCATTGAGTCAGTGATGCCATTCAACCATCTCATCCTCTGTCATCCCCTTCTACTCCTGCCTTCAATCTTTCCCAGCATCAGGGTCTTTTCCAATGAGTCAGCTCTTCACATCAGGTGGCCAAAGTATTGGAGTTTCAGCTTCAGCATTAGTCCTTCCAATGAATATTCAGGACTGATCTCCTTTAAAATAGACTGGTTGGATCTCCTTGCAGTCCAAGGGACTCTCAAGAGTCTTCTCCAACACCATAGTTCAAAAGCATCAATTCTTCAGTGCTCAGCTTTCTTCACAGTCCAACTCTCACATCCATACATGACTACTGGAAAAAACAGAACTTTGACTAGATGGACCTTTGTTGGCAAAGGAATGTCTCTGCTTTTTAACATGCTGGCTAGATTGGTCATAAATTTTCTTCCAAGGAGCAAGCATCCTTTAATTTCATGGCTGTAGTCACCATCTGCAGTGATTTTGGAGCCCCAAAAAATAAAGTCTGTCACTGTTTCCACTGTTTCCCCATCTATTTGCCATGAAGTGATGGGACCAGATGCCATGATCTTAGTTTTCTGAATGTTGAGTTTTAAGCCAACTTTTCCCCTCTCCTTTTTCACTTTCATCATGAGGCTCTTTAGTTCTTCTTCACTTTCTGTCTTATGGTGTCTTCTGCATATCTGAGGTTATTGATATTTCTCCCAGTAATCTTGATTCCAGCTTGTGCTTCATCCAGCCCAGTGTTTCTCGTGATGTACTCTGCATGTAAGTTAAATAAGCAGGGTGACAATATACAGTCTTGATGTACTCCTTTCCCTATTTGGAACCAGTCTGTTGTTCCATGTCCAGCTCTAACTGTTGCTTCCTGACCTGCATACAGATGTCTCAAGAGGCAGGTCAGGTGGTCTAGTATGCCCATCTCTTGGAGAATTTCCCACAGTTTGTGGTGATCCACACAGTCAAAGGCTTTGGCATAGTCAATAAAGCAGAAATAGATGTTTTCCTGGAACTCTCTTGCTTTTTCAATAATCCAACGGATGTTGGAATTTGATCTCTGGTTCCTCTGCCTTTTCTAAATCCAGCTTGAACATCTGGAAGTTCACGGTTCATGTACTGTTGAAGCCTGGCTTGGAGAATTTTGAGCATTACTTTACTACGGTGTGAGATGAGTGCAATTGTGTGGTAGTTTGAGCATTCTTTGGCATTGCCTTTCTTTGGGATTGGAATGAAAACTGACCTTTTCCAGTCTTGTGGCCACTGCTGAGTTTTCCAAATTTGCTGGCATATTGAGTGCAGCACTTTCACAGCATCATCTTTCAGGATTTGAAATAGCTCCACTGGAATTCCATCACCTTCACTAGCTTTGTTTGTAGTGATGCTTCCTAAGGCCCATTTGACTTCGCAATCCAGGACGTCTAGCTCTAGGTGAGTGATCATACCATCACAATTATCTGGATCGTGAAGATGTTTTTGAATAGTTCTGTGTATTCTTGCCAAGTCTTCTTAATATCTTCTGCTTCTGTTAGGTCTGTACCATTTCTGCCCTTTATTGTGCCCATCTTTGCATGAAACGTTCCCTTGGTATCTCTAATTTTCTCAAAGAGATCTCTAGTCTTTCCCATTCTATTGTTTTCCTCTATATCTTTGCACTGATCACTGAGGAAGGCTTTCTTATCTCTCCTTGCTATTGTTTGGATCTCTGCATTCAAATGGGTATAGTTTTAGAAGGTCTTGTAGGTCTTCATAGAACTGTTCAACTTCAGCTTCTTCAGCGTTACTGGTTGGGGCATAGGCTTGGATTACTGTGATATTGAATGGTTTGCCTTGTAAATAAACAGAGATCATTCTGTCATTATTTAGATTGCATCTAAGTACTGTTGCAGTACTTGGATGCATTCTTTGGATGTAATTAATTGATGCTTTTGAACTGTGGTGTTAGAGAAGGCTCTTGAGAGTCCCTTGGACTGCAAGGAGATCCAACCAGTCCATTCTAAAGGAGATCAGTCCTGGGTGTTCTTTGGAAGGACTGATGCTGAGGCTGAAACTCCAATACTTTGGCCACCTCATGCGAAGAGTTGACTCATTGGAAAAGACCCTGATGCTGGGAAAGATTGAGGGCAGGAGGAGAAGGGGACGACAGAGGATGAGATGGCTGGATGGCATCACCGATTTGATGGGCATGAGTTTGGGTGAACTCCGGGAGTTGGTGATGGACAGCGAGGCCTGGCATGCTACAATTCATGGGGTCGCAAAGAGTCGGACACAACTGAGCAACTGAACTGAACTGAACTGAACTGTACTTATGTCTGTGTCTCTAAATCCCCTATACCCTCTAAAATTGAATACAGGAAAGGAAAACAAGTTAAGAGTAAATCCTGAAACCTTCTTTTTAAAACATGTATGACACATATGGCAGAACTAATATATTATTTTTAACTTTAAATTTTATGTAATGCTTAAATCACTGCTTTACTAATGTTTATACTGTCTGTTTCAAGTCTTTCATTTTCCCCGAGTCACTCATTTTGAAGAGTTATTGATTTTTCTTATTTTACCTATAATTAAAATATCTTTAATAGGAAAGTGTATCCATTTATTTTTGTTATAACGGCCATTTTTAAATTTTGCTTTTGTCGTTGTTCAGTTGCTCAGTCGTGTCCAACTCTCTGCGACTCCATGAACTGCAGCAGGCCAGGCTTCTCTGTCCTTCACCATTTCCTAGAGCTTGCTCAGACTCATGCCTATTGAGTCAGTGATGCCATCTAACCATCTCATCTTCTGCCATCCCCTTCTCCTCCTGCCTTCAATCTTTTCCAGGATGAGAGTCTGATTTAAAATGAGTTGGCTCTTCACATCAGGTGGTCAAAGTATTGGAGCTTCAGCTTCAGCATCAGCCCTTTTAATGAATATTCAGAGTTGATACCCTGTAGGACTGACTGGTTTGATCTCCTTACTGACCAAGGGACTCTCAAGAGTCTTCTCCAACACCACAGTTCAAAGGCACCAATTCTTTGGTGTTCAGCCTTCTTTATGGTCCAACTCTCACATCCATAATGACTACTGGAAAAACCATAGCTTTGACTACACGGACCTCTGTAGGCAAAGTAATGTCTCTGCTTTTTAATACACTGTCTATGTTTGTCATAGCTTTTATTCTAAGAAGCAAGTGTCTTTTAATTTTGTGGGTGCAGTCACCACCTGCAGTGATTTTGGAGCCTAAGAAAATAAAGTCTGTCACTGTTTCCACTGTTTCCCCATCTATTTGCCATGAATTGATGGGACCAGATGCCATGATCTTTGTTTGCCTCTCAGAAGACATTTGACAATATCTGGAGATACTTTTGATTGTCACAAATTGCAGATGAGGTGCTACTGGACTCTAGTGGATCACTAGAGTAATTAATTTTTTCTGTGGACAACCCCACAATAAAGAATTAATTATCTGATCCAAAATGTCAACAGTGTCACTATTGAGAAACTGTGATCTAAGGTTTGACAGAATTCACCTGAAAAATTGAGTCTGAAGTGTTCTGAAGGGCATGTGTGGTAGAGGGAAAAGGGAGGGAAATAAGGGAGAAAAGAGGGAAATAGGCATTTATTTATATTTCAGTTTCATTTACATTTCTGTTTCTTCTAAGTTATTGATCTATTCATGTTTTTCTTTTTCGGTCTAGCAATTTATATTGTCCAAAAAATTTTCCATCTCACCTAAATTTTCAAGTTTGTTGGTATATAATTTTACATAGTATCATCTTAGGACTTCAAAAATATTTCTTTCATAGGTGTAGTGATACACACTGTTTCCCCACTTTATACTTTTCTTTTTTGATTGGGGACTTCTCTTTTTTTCTGTACACTTGCTGAAACTTACTAGTGCTTGGCTATATTAATTAACTCAATTTTTAAATTTCATAAATTTCTGCTTTTCTCTGTTAATTCCTACCTTTTTGCATTATTATTTTATTTTTGTATTTTAAGTTAAGCTTTTCATATTTTAAGTTCAACATTTCAGATTAATACTTAATGTTTGGCTGATTTTAATCTTCCTTATTTTCTAATATATTTGTTTTCAAACATAAACTTCTCTCTGAAGACCAGTTTGGCTACATTTCACAGGTTATAGTATGCTTTTAAATAGTTTTAAAATTCTATTTTGATTTCTTCTATAGCCCAAAAGTAATTTGAAAGCATGTGAATTATGGCAGAAAGTGAAGAACTAAAGATCCTCTTAATGAAAGTGAAAGAAGAGAGCAAAAAAGTTGGCTTAAAGCTCAACATTCAGAAAACTAAGATCATGGCATCCGGTCCCAACACTTCATGGGAAACAGATGGGGAAACAGTGGAAACAGTGGCTGACTTTATTTTTGGGGGCTCCAAAATCACTGCAGATGGTGATTGCAGCCATGAAATTAAAAGACGCTTACTCCTTGGAAGGAAAGTTATAACCAACCTAGACAGCATATTCAAAAGCAGAGACATTACTTTGTCAACAAAGGTCCATCTAGTCAAGGCTCTGGTTTTTCCAGTAGTCATGTATGGATGTGAGAGTTGGACTATAAAGAAAGCTGAGCACAGAATTGATGCTTTTGAACTGTGGTGTTGGAGAAGACTCTTGAGAGTCCATTGGACTGCAAGGAGATCCAACCAGTCCATCCTAAAGGAGATCAGTCCTGGGTGTTCATTGGAAGGACTGATGTTGAAGCTGAAACTCCAATACTTTGGCCACCTGATACAAAGAGCTGACTTATTGGAAAAGACCCGGATGCTGGGAAAGATTGAGGGCAGGAGAAGGGGATGACAGAGGATGAGATGGTTAGATGGCATCACTGACTCAATGGACATGGGTTTGGGTGGACTCCAGGAGTTGGTGATGAACAGGGAGGCTTGGCATGCTGTGGTTCATGGGGTCACAAAGAGTCGGACATGACTGAGTGACTGAACTGAACTGAATTTCTTTTTACTCAACCAAATAGTTTTTTGAGGAGAAGGTTATCTTTTTGTTTAACTTGTTTAACTTTTTTGATGTTGTGGTTAGTGAAGATAGCAGCTTTTTAGAATGGAGGAGATATCCTTTTTGTTCTAATAAATAGTCAATTTTGGTGAATACTGCGAACAAAATTTAACTGAATTATGTGTATGTTGGGCACAAAGCTTACTATTTGTGTTAGATCCTCTACATCCTTACTTATTTTTCATCTACTTGATTCATTCTTGTTGGCAGAAACTGCTAGTTTTTCTATCTTCTTCAAAATTGACATTTCCTTTATGTTCTGATTTAAAAAGTAAACAAACAAAAACCCCATCATGTTTGTCAACCTCTCTGCAGATAGAGGTAACCATGTTTTAAAGTTCTTGTCAATGAAACATTAACAAATTGTTTAAGGAGCTTCCATGAAAGATCCCTAAAAATGAGGCTGACTCAACAACAGTTTTTTCCCCTTCTTCTTTCCTCCCTAGAAGGAAGATATGATAGCAAGTTACAAGGTTATTCTGATCATGAAATAACCTTGAGGTAAAAGCTTAGCATAAGGATAGCAGGAAAAGAAAACACCAATGGAAGTCAGGAAATGATGACATTATGGAGATGGTGCCACAATTTCCCTCTTCAATCTAATTCCTTCAGAAATGTCTCTTACATTTTGGTCTATTGGGTACAGGGATTGATATTTTCAAATATCTTTTATTTTTAGAAGCAAAGGAAAAGGCTACAGTATATGCTCAGGCTACCATACAAAACTCTTAAGTTTTTCATATCCTGAGATTGTACTAATGGCTAGTTTAATATATTTATAACACACACAAACATACACACACACCCTAAATGCAGTACATTCATTATATCATTTAATGCAAGCATTTCATTTGTACTATTAAAAAAGAAATACCTACATGTGCATCATTTTCTTTTTGCTTGAAGTCAATATTGGCAAGCTTTGACTGACTCACAGAACTTTCTTCTTTTTTATCTAGATTATTAAATTGTACAACTTCAAATCAATGCCAGAAATAGAATCAAATGTCATGTCCAACATTTAACCTAACCTTGTAATTTAAAAAATCAAGTTACAAAATATTTAAAGTAAAGAATTATGAAATTATTACATAATCTTAATTCTTCAATATATAGCAGCTACTATAATAACCATGTATGTAAAATGAAAAATAGCTGATTAAAAATAAATAAGTAAATTCTTAAAATTAAATTTTAGAAAGTAGCTGACAAAACTACATCTTTATAATAGGGAACCAAAGAACAAAGAGTGGTGATGTAAATGACTGGGGAATAAAACAGCTAGTGTAGTTAACCTAGCACAATGTAGTTAATCTATCCATCGAATAAAACATGATTTAAATGTCTCAGTGACTGACTCACAATATCATTACCACAAGTCTCACCACCATGGGGTCGCAAAGAGTCGGACACAACTGAGTGACTTTAATCATACATATTGATAATACAACCTCTCAAATGAAAAATATATAATTATTCATCCTCTTATGATAGCTGGAAACCAGACTAAAACTCTTTTTTTAAAAAAATCATGAGTGATTTCTCTCTCAAAAAGAAAAATGTTATGTATAGAAGGCACATATTGCTTGCTCTCAGAAAGAACCAAAGTGACACTTTATGAGTCTATAAGTCTCCAATATTGTTAGCTCTTGTTTACACCAAGTGATAACTAAAATTGCTCCTTTCTATTCCTTCTATGTTCTCAAACAAAACTAAGTTTTTGAATAATAAACAGATACTGTACCTATAACTCTTGGTTCTGAAGAATGCATCTTTATTGGTTTTACTAATTTCTGAGATTCATATGGAAGAAATAATTGACTGTTTTGAGCAGTTTTGTTCAACATAAGTACAGGTTGTGGATCTTTTTCAAAAATTCTAAAGAGAAGAGTGAATAATATTAAATATTAGCTAAGTAAAAATTAGCATATTTTAAAGTTAGAGATATTTAGATATTATATAGCTAAAACTCCTCAAGTTGTATAGAATATGTAATAAATTTTAAATGTAGAATATCTGTTCACATAAACAAAGTGCTATTTTAAAGTTTACCTATACCTTTCTCTTGAGGCTTCCCTGGTGGCTAAAATGGTAAAGAATCTGCCTGCAATGCAGGAGACCCTGCTTGGGAAGATGCCCTGGAGAAAGGAATGGCTACTCTCTCTGGTATTCTTGCCTAGAGAATCCCATAGACAAAAGAGCCTGGTGGGCTCCAGTCCATGGTGTCTCAAAGAGCCCAACATAACTTAGTGGCTAAACCCCCACCATACCTTTCTTTCAATTCCTTTCTCTTTTCTACTTTTTTACTTTTTTCTTCTAGAGTTTCTGTAAGATTCTTCTTTTCATAATGTCTTGCAATCTGCTAAAAAGAAAAATGACATAGCAAAACAAAATAAATACCTGCAAAGCATTAAGAAACATTTGGTTATCTTACCTAATGAATATGATTTTTTTTCTACATAATCACAAGATTTATATTTTTGGTAGTACTAACAATCTTTTAGTGAAAGTTAATAAAACAGTCAAAATTAACAATAAATTATACTCCTTTTATTCTTCCTTACAACTCCATTAGGAAACCTAGATTTCAATCAACTTTCATTCTTTTTAAAAAGGACAGTCAGAAGCAATGTAGATGTTGATTCCCTACATAGAGACGTCCAATAGTTACTATATATTTTAAAGAAAGTGCCACTCATTTTCTTCTTACTAAAATGATATTACTGTTATGTGGAACTTCATGCTTACAGATGATAAATATACCATCTTTAACACAATTGTAATAAAATTTTAAAAATTAGCCATTCAACTTTTTCTCAAAATTTGGAAGTGACTTTGGTGGCTCTCATACTCATCAATTAAAGCCACATTTCAATAGATGACACTAAAAATATATTCAAGAAAACATCATGTATCATTAATCTTAAAGGCTAAAAACTAGTTCTGGCCTAGCTTTATAAAGACTGCAGTCATAAATTTTCTAGATTAAGTTTTTTAAATCATTTAATAACTTGTTTTGCTTTTTGACAGCACTGCTGTAAGCTCTGTCAATGCCTTTAAATATCTATTATTAAGCTCCAACTTGTTCTTTCTTTATCTTCTTTCCTTAGCACTCAAAGAAAGTTAAACTATTTCCAAAACTCAGAGTTGAATATACTCAATACCTAAAAACATTTTGGCTCCAAAGGTAATATGAGGCAAATAAATTATTGAGCTGCTTTAGAAACAGCTCTTCTTAGACCATCATCTAACATACCATTACACTTATACATTAACACACATAGTAGAAACATATAACAAAATTAATACCTGGTTTAAATAATTAATTTCTATTTCCATGTCATCTACTTCTTTCTTCAAGTCACATGATCTTTTGGAAAACTGGTTAGCATGTTTAAGAATATCTTGTGTTTTATATCTCAAATTAACCCTTTTATGTTAAGGAACTATGTTATATAAATAACTTTCACATTTATAATATAAGTACTATATAAAAATAATTAGTATTACATAAAATTAATTATATATGTATCATATATGCAATATGAATAACAGTATCTGAAAACAGCAGAAAGACTAATACAAACATCTGGCAAACTGTCAATTTACTGTTTGTCTATATTATATACTTAGCTTAAAAATACAAATGCATGTTAGGATTTTTTCTTTCAGTTAAATTTTTTCACAGGGCAGTTTTTTACTTTTATTTTTAACCCAAGTTTATCATGTCATTTGGCATGATAAACATAATCAAGTCCAAACTAAACTGCTTTAGTTTCTATAATTTATTTGTTCTAAGATCAACATTATAAATCCACTCAGTCTTCCTTTTCTTGCTCTTTATGGTCCATCTGTGCACCAGGAGAACTCAAAAGAGAGCTATATCTTCTCTTTGAACTTTCTGCTTGAACTAGATTTACACTCAATTTGAAGCAGAGAATCTCTCAGCTGCTAACAAAACTTCTGCATGATTACTAGTTTCTACAATTTCCTAAGTTACTCTGCAATCCATTAGGAAAATTTTTTAAATATATAGAACAGTGCTAATGAGCAAGAACTCCAGAGAAAATCTTTGCCAGACCTTTCCTATTTCACTAAAATTTAGGATTTATATGCTAGAGTATAAAATTTCAAATGAACATTATTTATAACACTATGCTATTATCATAGTATCAATTTAAAATTTTTAGATATAGACAGTTAACTCCTAATCTTCAACTTTCCCCACCTTCATCACCTCTTCATGTCTGTCAAACAACGTCTCATCCTTTTCTACAATCCAAGTCCCTAAACCCCTGCTGAGCCTTCTGCATCTACCACCAACCTCTGCCTCTTCCCACTGAAAGTTAAAACACTCACAGTTTAATAGAAGAAATGGACATGCAAACAAGTAATTCTAATGCAGTGGCAATGTATTAGATCAGCAGCAAATGAACAACAAAGTACAGAATAAGCTAAACCCAAACATGAAGAGAGCAAACAGCAAAGGAGTTAAAAGGATGATTTAGGATGAAGCAGCATGAAGCAAGGTAGAATGCAGGGATAAAGAAGACTTAGTACAAACAGTGGAGTTATAATCTGATAGGAAAGCATATGAAGGATTGTGGAGGTTGGAAGAGGATTAAAGTTCCAAGTCCATCATGGGAGAAGATCTCCTTGACAAAGAGATGAGACTTAGACCAATTAAAAATTACTTAAGCATCTAAAACAATGCCACTGCATTAGAATTACTTGTTTATATGTTTGTTTCCTCTACCAAACTGTGAGCTCCTTATGAGAAAGCTCTGTATCTTCTTGAGTACTTCCTGGCACAAAGTAGATACCCAATGAATTGTGACTCACGTCCTTACCACCTTCCATCCTAATAGAAATAATCAACTGATTTAATTGAAACTCTTTGGTAAGACAAAGCAAAATAACTTTTTTATTGGTTTGGTTGCTAACTTACCCCTCTTAAACACAAGTACATATACCACTTTATTTGCATTAAAATTTCTTGCTTCTGATGACATGCACATATAGGAAAACTAATTCCAGATGACTTTTAAAGTAATCTCTTAATTTTTTAATTAAACAAAAAAACCAAATCAATGTAACAGTCACAGGAAAACACAGTAACAGCTAGAATACAGAAACAATACTTATCAAATAAAAATTCTAAGTAGAAATACTACTGTGGATACATATGTAGTGTCCAACTGGTAAGTGATGGAAAGGGAGCAGGCACTGAAAAACAAAACCATATTGATTTATTATATTCTTTTCACTAAAGGGTAATGTTATTTAAACAGTATGTATCAAAAATATGTATGTATCAAACAGTATGTATAAAAATTATTACCTAAAAATTCCATAAAGATAGTTTCATTCATTTTCAGTTGTTCAGTACTTGTCAACACTCTGTTTCTAATTTCTTCATATTCTCTTTTCTTCTCATAATATTCATGTGAGAGGGGTGTTTCTGAGTATTTTAGTTGGTATTGCTTTAAAACATCTTTATACTGACATATATAACCATGGTACATTTTTCTGTTAAAATTAAAAGAAATGATATCAATGTAACAAAAGTGTATCTAAAAACTTTCTAAAATCACTTGTTAAAAACTACTAAATTAAGCATTAAAGACAAGTTAAAAATCTACTTATTTTTGCTTCACTCAATACTGTCTGCCCTTTAAACTTTTTTTAACTCTGTAAAACTTTTCAATTCTCTACACTTTTTCTTCACTACCTGAGTTCCTCACTCCTTAATCCTCTTCAATTAAAATTCTACTTCCACCATTCTACTGAATCCACCCTTCCCAAGGTTACCAATGATCTAATTTGTCCAACTTAGTGATCTCTTTTCACTTCTCATCCTACATGACAATGCAGAACCTGGTTCTTTTGATTACTTCTTGAATCTCTATCCTCTAAATCTCTATTCTTCCCAGTTCAACTACCTTTATAACTATGCCTTTAAATCTCCTTAAGTTTTCTACGCTAAAATTATCACATTCTATGTGACAGAACTTTGGGTTCACAATCATTCTTGCATACTCCACAACTGTTTTGTAAGAAAATTTCAGCACTGTTTGGAGGAACTCCTCCAGTACCACTCGGGTAGAGGTGAATGGTCATCTCTTCAAGAACCAGTCTTGAGTGAGATGGTCAATTCTTGCAAAAAAAGATATTAACTCTCCCTTCTTACCTGAACTTTGCATGATCTACAAGACGAGTCAGTTACTATGATCTATGGGCCAAATCTAACGTGCTACCTGTTTTTGTACAGTCTACGAGCTAAGAACCATTTTTACATTTTTAAATTATTTTTTAAAATCAAAATAATAATAATACTACTTCATGACGGATCAAAATTAATGAAAATCAAGCTGCAAATGTCCATAAAGAAAGTTTAATTAGAACACAATACTTACATATTGCCTAAAGTTGCTCATATACCAAAATACCAGACTGGAGTGGCTATGACAAACACTTTAACATTTAAAAAGCCGAGAACATTTACTATCGGGACCTTTAGCAAAAAAAGTTTGCCATTCCTCACCTCCAACACTGAACATGTTCAATCCAGTTCACTGCAAAACCATATTCTTGAGAGAAGAAAAAGATGGAAGAGTAGAGGGACAGGGAGCTCATCTCTTCCCACAAACACAACAAAACTACATCTATAGGTAGAATGATTCTTATAGAATACCTACTTAAAGCTTGCAGAAGATCTCAATTAAAGGTACAAGGAAGATTACCATGTAACCACTGCTCCTGAAGGAGGACTGAAATCTGAGAAAATTATCTGCACTCCCACTTTGGCATGGGGGTGAGGCCTGGGCAGATTCTCATGCAGGTGGATTTGTGAGCACACTTATATTCCTTATCCCTTCATAGATCATAGCCTGTTGTGGCAAAGGGCTGGCATAACTCAATGGAGCTATCAGCCATGCTGTTTAGGGCCACCCAGGATAGACGCGTCACAGTGAAGAGTTCTGACAAAATATGGTCCACAGGAAATGGCAAACCACTCTAGTATTCCTCCTGCGAGAACCCCATGATCAGTATGAAGAGACAAAAAGATATGACATTGGAAGCTGAGTCCCCCAGGTTGGGAAATGTCCAATATGCAACTGGGGAAGAGCAATGAACAATTACTAATAGCTCCAGAAATAATGAAGTGGTTGGACCAAAGCAGAATTAGCACTCAGTTGTGGATGTGACTGGTAGTAAAAGTAAATCTCGACACTGTAAAGAACAATATTGTACAGGAAGCTGGAATGTTAGCTCCACAAATTAAGGTAAATAGGCTGTGGTCAAACAGGAGAGATGGCAGGAGTGAACATCAACATTTTAGGAGTCAGCAAACTAAAATGGACTGGAATGGGTGAATTTAATTCGGCTGAAATGATCTCCTTTAGGATGGACTGGTTGAATCTCCTTGCAGTCCAAGGGACTCTCAAGAGTCTTCTCCAACACCACAGTTCAAAAGCATCAATTCTTCAGTGCTCAGCTTTCTTCACAGTCCAACTCTCACATCCATACATGACTACTGGAAAAAACAGAACTTTGACTAGATGGACCTTTGTTGGCAAAGGAATGTCTCTGCTTTTTAACATGCTGGCTAGATTGGTCATAAATTTTCTTCCAAGGAGCAAGCATCCTTTAATTTCATGGCTGTAGTCACCATCTGCAGTGATTTTGGAGCCCCAAAAAATAAAGTCTGTCACTGTTTCCACTGTTTCCCCATCTATTTGCCATGAAGTGATGGGACCAGATGCCATGATCTTAGTTTTCTGAATGTTGAGTTTTAAGCCAACTTTTCCCCCTCTCCTCTTTCACTTTCATCATGAGGCTCTTTAGTTCTTCTTCACTTTCTGTCATATGGTGTCTTCTGCATATCTGAGGTTATTGATATTTCTCCCAGTAATCTTGATTCCAGCTTGTGCTTCATCCAGCCCAGTGTTTCTCGTGATGTACTCTGCATGTAAGTTAAATAAGCAGGGTGACAATATACAGTCTTGATGTACTCCTTTCCCTATTTGGAACCAGTCTGTTGTTCCATGTCCAGCTCTAACTGTTGCTTCCTGACCTGCATACTGATGTCTCAAGAGGCAGGTCAGGTGGTCTAGTATGCCCATCTCTTGAAGAATTTCCCACAGTTTGTGGTGATCCACACAGTCAAAGGCTCTGGCATAGTCAACAGAGCAGAAGTAGATGTTTTCCTGGAACTCTCTTGCTTTTTCAATAATCCAACGGATGTTGGAATTTGATCTCTGGTTCCTCTGCCTTTTCTAAATCCAGCTTGAACATCTGGAAGTTCACGGTTCATGTACTGTTGAAGCCTGGCTTGGAGAATTTTGAGCATTACTTTACTACGGTGTGAGATGAGTGCAATTGTGTGGTAGTTTGAGCATTCTTTGGCATTGCCTTTCTTTGGGATTGGAATGAAAACTGACCTTTTCCAGTCTTGTGGCCACTGCTGAGTTTTCCAAATTTGCTGGCATATTGAGTGCAGCACTTTCACAGCATCATCTTTCAGGATTTGAAATAGCTCCACTGGAATTCCATCACCTTCACTAGCTTTGTTCGTAGTGATGCTTCCTAAGGCCCATTTGACTTCGCATTCCAGGACGTCTAGCTCTAGGTGAGTGATCATACCATCACAATTATCTGGATCGTGAAGATCTTTTTTGAATAGTTCTTCTGTGTATTCTTGCCAAGTCTTCTTAACATCTTCTGCTTCTGTTAGGTCTATACCATTTCTGCCCTTTATTGTGCCCATCTTTGCATGAAGTGTTCCCTTGGTATCTCTAATTTTCTTGAAGAGATCTCTAGTCTTTCCCATTCTGTTGTTTTCCTCTGTATCTTTGCACTGATCACTGAGAAAGGCTTTCTTATCTTTCCTTACTATTATTTGGAACTCTGCATTCAAATGGGTATATCTTTCCTTTTCTCTTTTGCTTTTCACTTCTCTTCTTTTCACAGCTATTTGTAAGGCCTCGTCAGACAGCCATTTTTCTTTTTGCGTTTCTTTTTCTTGGAAATGGTATTGATCCCTGTCTCCTGTACAATGTTATGGACCTCCATCCATAGTTATTCAGGCACTCTGTCACATCTAACCCCTTGAATCTATTTCTCACTTCTACTGTATAATTGTAAGGGATTTGATTTAGGTCATACCTAAATGGTCTGGTGATTTTCCCTACTTTCTTCAATTTAAGTCTGAATTTGGCAATAAGGAGTTCATGATCTGAGCCATAGTCAGCTCCCAGTCTTGTTTTTGCTGACTGTATAGAGCTTTTCCATCTTTGGCTTCAAAGAATATAATCAATCTGATTTCAGTATTGACTATCTGGTGATGTCCATGTGTAGAATCTCCTCTTGTGTTGTTGGGAGAGGGTGTTTGCTATGACAAGTGCCTTCTATTGGCAAAACTGGAAGGTGCTGTATGTCTTCACAGAACTAGTCAACTTCAGCTTCTTCAGCATTAGTGGTTGGGGTAATACTTGGGCCAGTACTTGGGTAAAGAAATGCAGTACTTGGGTGCAATCTCAAAAACAACAGAATGATCTCCATTCCTGTCCATGGCAAACCATTCAACATCACAGTAATCCAAGTCTATGCCCAAACATTTCAATTTTTTTTAATTAAGTGAAATTATTATATATTGTGTTCCAAGTTCCTCACTTTGTTTCATTATATTCACTAACTACATTTAATCCCCCAAACCAAATGATTTAACACATAATAAACCCACACAAATATTAGTGTTTTTCCATCAGAATATAATATCCCACTAAAAAACTGAAAAACACAAATTTTATATAAAAATACCCTTTTAAAGCCAATATTCCAATTTTCTTATAAGCTAACTTTATAACTGGCTACTCCCTAAGGTGTTTGACCATAGCAACTCAGTCATAAAAAACATTAACTGAAGCACTCTGCTTTATATTGCTACTGATAGTTACTATGTTAAGGATATGTTTAAATATATCTAAGGTTGGAAAGAGCTTTATAACAAATAGGTAGGCCAACAATGACAACCAAAGAGTCCAAAACACTGGATTTACTTTAAAAAAATTTTGTGTACGTTTTTCAATTAATATTTTTACAAATAATGTTTTATTAAAACTAACATAGAATTGATAAGCTTAAATTAATATTTATACTATACTTGTCTTTTTCAATAGTTTCTTGATAAATAATAAATTGCTCCTGCATGTAGTCTTCATGTTTATGAAATACATCACATGTTGGCTTCCAGCTATGGATAAAAAATACTGTAATTAGCATCTCAGAATAATAAATTGAAGAAATAATAGAAATGAATTTAACCACTTAAACAATCTTTCCTTTCTTGGAGAAAGTAAGCTTACATTAAGAAAAACATTCCCATTTCCCATCATCACCACCATGACCATAATTGCATCCACGTTCGAATATCAACATCCACTAATTTTTCACAAAAAAAATTTGTTTGGGAACCATGACTAGGGAAGGAACAAATTTGACATGCCTGGATTGTATACTGCTATGACATCTCTGGAATATACTCTGCAACACTCTGTGTTGTGTTGAGTGTTGGCATCAGGCTATCTTTCTCATCATACTTATAAGATCTTCCATACTTATAAGATATGTAAGATATATAAGATCTCATCATACTTATAAGGGCTTCCCTGGTGGCTCAGAGGTTAAAGTGTCTGCCTGCAATGCGGGAGACCTGGGTTCGATCCCTGGGTTGGGAAGATCCTCTGCAGAAGGAAATGGCAACCCACTCCAGTATTCTTGCCGGGAGAATCCCATGGACAGAGGAGCCTGGTGGGCTACAGTCCATGGGGTCGCAAAGAGTCGGACACGACTGAGTGACTTCACTCACTCATCTCACTCGTAAGATCTTAGTTAAGAAATTCTATTGGAATAAATATTTATAGAGTTGTTGCTGTTCAGTCACTAAATCATAACCAACTCTTTGCGACCCCATGAACTGCAGCATTCTAGGCTCCCCTTATTTTACTATCTCCCAGAGTTTGCTCAAATTCATGCCGAGTCATTGATGCTAACTAACCATCTCATTCTATGCCACTCCCTTCTCCTTTTGCCTTCAATCTTTCCCAGCATCAAAGTCTTTTCCAATGAGTTGGCTCTTCGAACCAGGTGGTCAAAGTATTGGATCTTCAGCTTCAACATCAGTCCCTCCAATGAATATTCACGGTTGATTTCCTTTGGGATTGATGGGTTTGATCTCCTTGCAATCCATGCAACTTTCAAGAGTCTTCTCCAGCACAATTCAAAACCATCAATTCTTTGGTGCTCAGTCTTCTTCATGGACCAACTCTCACATCCGTACATGACTACTGAAAAACGGACTCTACAGATCTTTGTAGACAAAGTGATGTCTCTGTTTTTTACTATACTGTTTCTGTTTTTTATAGCTTTCCTTTCAACGAGCAAGTGTCTTTTAATTTCATGGCAGCACCTGTCACTGTCTGCAGTGACTTTGGAGCCCAGGAAAAGAAAATTTGTCACTGCTTCCACTTTTTCCCCTTGTATTTGCCATGAAGAGATGGGACGAGGTGCCCTGATCTTAGCTTTTTGAATGTTGAGTTTTAAGCCAGCTTTTTCACTCTCCTCTTTCACCCTCTTCAGGAGATTCTATTAGTTCAGTTCAGTTCAGTCGCTCAGTCATGTCCAACTCTTTGAGACCCCATGAATCGCAGCACGCCAAACCTCCCTGTCCATCACCAACTCCCGGAGTTCACTCAAACTCATGTCCGTCGAGTCGGTGATGCCATCCAGCCATCTCATCCTCTGTCGTCCCCTTCTCCTCCTGCCCCCAATCCCTCCTAGCATCAGGGTCTTTTCAAATGAGTCAACTCTTCGTATGAGGTGGCCAAAGTATTCGAGTTTCAGCTTTAGCATCAATCCTCCCAATGAACACCCAGGGCTGAACTCCTTTAGAATGGACTGGTTGGATCTCCTTGCAGTCCAATGGACTCTCAAGAGTCTTCTCCAACACCACAGTTCAAAAGCATCAATTCTTCGGCGCTCAGCTTTCTTCACAGTCCAACTCTCACATCCATACATGACCACTGGAAAAATCATAGCCTTGACTAGAGGGACCTTTGTTGGCAAAGTAATGTCTGCTTTTCAATATGTTATCTAGGTTGGTCATAACTTTCCTTCCAAGGAGTAAGCGTCTTTTAATTTCATGGCTGTAATCACCATCTGCAGTGATCTTGGAGCTCAAAAAAATAAAGTCTGACACTGTTTCCACTGTTTCCCCATCTATTTCCCATGAAGTGATGGGACCAGATGCCATGATTTTAAAAGAGATTCTTTGCTGCTGCTGCTGCTGCTGCTGCTAAGTCACTTCAGTCATGTCCAACTCTGTGCAACCTCATAGACGGCAGCCCACCAGGCTTTCCCGTCCCTGGGAGTTCCTGTTAAATCCCCATGGACAGAGGAGCCTGACTCTTCACTTTCTGCCATTAGAGTGGTATCATCTGCATATCTGAGGTTGTTTATATTTCTCCTGGAAATCTTGATTCCAGCATGTGATTCATCTAACCAAGCATTTTGCATGGATGATGTACTCTGAACATAAGTTAAATAAGCAGGGCTAGCATAAGGGATAAAGGGATTTTTTCTCCTTTCAAATTTAGAAATTTATACCCTCCTGAATTTGAAAGAAACTAGACCAAAATGAATTATAAAATCAGACAGTAAGTATAAAATGAATATTCTGCTTACACATTTGTTTTTATTACATGACTGGAAAGATATTGCCAATGCGAAAAATCTAAAATTAAGCATATGCCACTGCAGCTTACATTCTAAGTATTGTTCAAATATTTCCTCCAGATCTTTTCTAATATTTTTTTATTTTTCAGATTCAAAAAGTACTCATATCCACCTTTGAAGCACAAATGTATACATAAGAAAATAATTATCATCCATATTCTCAACACTGAATAATAACCACTAATATTTCAATTTCATGGCTACAATCACCATCTGCAGTGATTTTGGAGCCCCCCAAAATAAAGTTTGACCCTGTTTCCACTGTTTCCCCATCTATTTCCCATGCAGTGATGGGACCAGATGCCATGATCTTAGTTTTCTGAATGTTTTTTTTTTTTGAATGTTGAGTTTTAAGCCAACTTTTTCACTCTCCTCTTACTCCCAGAGTTCACTCAAACTCATGTACATTGAGTCAGTGATGCCATCCAGCCATCTCATCCTCGGTCATCCCCTTCTCCTCCTGCCCCCAATCCTTCCCAGCATCAGAGTCTTTTCCAATGAGTCAACTCTTCGCATGAGATGGCCAAAGTACTGGAGTTTCAGCTTTAGCATCATTCCTTCCAAAGAACACCCAGGACTGATCTCCTTTAGAATGGACTGGTTGGATCTCCTTGCAGTCCATGGGACTCTCAAGAGTCTTCTCCAACACCACAAAAGCATCAATTCTGTGGTGCTCAGCTGCAATTCATGGGATCGCATAGAGTCGGACATGACTGAGTGACTGAACTGAACTGAATATTTCAATAATTTACTTCCATATTTTACTATAAACAGTTTCCCAGGTGGTGCTAGTGGTAAAGAACCAACCTGCCTATGCAGGAGACATAAGAGATGTGGGTTTGATCCCTGGGTTGGAAAGATACCATGGAGGAGGGCATAGTAACCCCCTCTAGTATTCTTGCCTAGAGAATCCCCATGGACAGAGGAGCCTGAAGAACTACAGTCCATAGGGTCACCTAGAGTCAGACATGAGTGAAGAGATTTAGCATTCACAAGCAGACACATATAGTTTAACATATTTGAGATCATATTCACATATACAACATATTCACCTTTCAGTTCAGTTCAGTCACTCAGTCATGTCTGACTCTTTGTGACCCCATGAACCGCAGCACACCAGGCCTCCCTGTCCATCACCACCTCCCAGAGTCCACCCAAACCCATGTCCATTGAGTCGATCCATCCAACCATCTCATCCTCTGTAGTCCCCTTCTCCTCCTGCCCCCAATCGCTCCCAGCATCAGGGTCTTTTCCAATGAGTCAGCTCTTCACATCAGGTGGCCAAAGTATTCACCTTTATCACTTAGTTTTAAACTATATACATTTTCTTTGTTACTAAAAATTCACTGTAAAGGTTTTAATAAATACAACATATTACTCATTCCAATATTGTTAGCCATTTTAGTTACTCTAAGTTTCTCTTAAGAACTTGCACTTAAATGTTTGCCTGAGTTTTCAATCATTTCCTTCAACAATATTTCCCAAAATGGAATTATAAGATCAAAGGTTATATATACATACATTCTAAATATTTTTAAAATTCTGTAAGAACTATATTTTCACTGAAAAGATACTCATTATAAGCATTTTGATGTACATATGTCTGCTAAGCCACGTCAGTCATGTCTGACTCCGTGTGACCCCATAGATGGCAGCCCACTAGGCTTCCAACTTCCCTGGGATTCTCCAGGCAAGAACACTAGAGTGGGTTGCCATTTCCTTCTCCAATGCATGCAAGTGAAAAGTGAAAGTGAAGTTGCTCAGTCATGTCCGACTCTTAGCAACCCCATGGACTGAAGCCCACCAGGCTCCTCCATCCATGGGATTTTCCAGGCAAGAGTACTGGAGTGGGGTGCCATTGCCTTCTCCATACATATGTCTAGACTTGTTCTAATTATACATATATAAATACACAATTACTACATTGAGTTTATTCTATGAATGCTGTTTCAACGTTTTGTTCAATTTGTATACTGTTAACACGTTTCATGTCAATAAATATTGACATATAGCATAAATTAATAGACTGTTTACTGTTCATTCATATGGATGAACCAAAATTCATTTAAACTATCACCTAATATTGAACACTGAGCTGCTTCCAATGTTCTCCTATCATAAAAGGTTGATATAAATACATTGTTGTACATTATATCATTTAGAAAATACCTATTTCCTTACAAAAATTTATCAGAAATGATACCATTTAATCAAAAGTCATGCTTATTTGTAAAGTCTTTAAAGTATGCAGATATGTAATCCAAAAGGTATAAACCAGTGTATATTCCTACATTACCCTACCATAGTTTGGCCAAACTACAGGGAGGGAAATAGCCCCATCCATCAGCAGAAAATTGGATTAAAAATCTACTGAGCATGGCCTTGCCCATCAGAGCAAGACCTGTTTGCCCCAGAGCCACTCAGGGAGCTTCTACAAGCCTTTTATCCTTATCCACCAGAGTGAAGTGAAGTGAGGTTGCTCAGTCATATCTGACTCTTCACAACCCCGTGGACTGCAGCCTACCAGGCTCCTCCACCCATGGGATTTTCCAGGCAAGAGTACTGGAGTGGGTTGCCGTTTCCTTCTCCAGGGGATCTTCCTCACCCAGGGATTGAACCCAGGTCTCCTGCATTGTAGACAGACGCTTTACCGTCTGAGCCGCCAGGGAAGTCTACCACCAGAGGGCAGACAGAATGAAAACCACAATCACAGAAAACTAATCAAACCAATCACATGGGTCACATCCTTGTCTAACTCAATGAAACTATGAGCCATGCCATGTAGGGCCACCCAAGACAGACTAGTCATGGTGGAGAGTTCAGTCCACTGGAGAAGGAAATGGCAAACCACTTCAGGATTCTTACCTTGAGAACCCTATGAACAGTATGAAAAGTCAAAAAGACATGACACTGAAAGATGAACTTCCCAGGTCAATAGGTGCCCAATATGCTACTGGAGAAGAGTGAAGAAATAGCTCCAAAAGGAATGAAGAGATTCAGCCAGAGTGGAAACAATGCCCAGTTATGGATGTGTCTGGTGGTGAAAATAAAGTCTGAAGCTATAAAGAATAATACTGCAAAGGAACCTGGAATGTTAGGACCATGAATCAAGTTAAATTGGAAGTGGTCAAGCAAGAGATGGCAAGAATGAACATCAACATTCTAGGAATCAGTGAACTAAAATGAACTGGAATGGGTGAATTTAACTCAGATGACCATTACATCTACTACTGTGGGCAAGAATCCCTTAGGAGAAATGGAGTAGCCCTCACAGTTAACAAGAGTCCGAAATGCAGTTCTTGGGTGCAGTATCAAAAATGACAGAATGATCTCTGTTCATTTCCAAGGCAAATCATTCAATATCACAGTAATCCAAGTCTATGCCCCAACCAGTAACGCTGAAGAAGCTGAAGTTGAACAGTTCGATGATGGCCTGCAAGAACTTCTAGAACTAACAGCAAAAAAAGATGTCCTTTTCATCATAGGGGACTGGAATACAAAAGTAGGAAGTCAAGAAGTAACAGGCAAGTTTGGCCTTGGAGTACAAAATGAAGCAGAGCAAAAGCTAACAGAGTTTTGCCAAGAGAATGCACTGGTCATAGCAAACACACTCTTCTAACAACATAAGAGATGACTACACATGGACATCACCAGATGATCGATACTGAAATCAGATTGGTTATATTCTTTGCAGGTAAAGATGGAGAAGCTCTATACAGTCAGCAAAAACAAGACCGGGAGTTGACTATGGCTCAGATCATGAACTCCTTATTGCCGAATTCAGACTTAAATTGAAGAAAGTGGGAAAAACCACTAGGCACAATTCAGGTATGGCCTAAATCAAATCCCTTACAATTATACAGTGGAAGTGAAAAATAGATTCAAGGGATTACATTTGATAGACAGAATGCCTGAAGAACTATGGATGGAGGTTCATAACATTGTACAGGAGGTGATGATCAAGACCATCTCCAAGAAAAAGAAATGCAAAAAGGCAAAATGGTTGTCTGATGAGGCCCTACAAATAGCTGAGAAAAGAAGAAAAGTGAAAGGCAAAGGAGAAAGGAAAAGATATATCCAAGCAAGGAGAGATAAGAAAGCTTTCCTAAGTGATCAATGCAAAGAAA
The DNA here is from genome assembly GCF_042477335.2 of Ovis canadensis. Lineage (NCBI taxonomy): Eukaryota > Metazoa > Chordata > Mammalia > Artiodactyla > Bovidae > Ovis > Ovis canadensis. The sequence continues at coordinate 83,026,820 of NC_091251.1, forward strand.
GAAGAAAACAATAGAATGGGAAAGACTAGAGATCTCTTCAAGAAAATTAGAGATACCAAGGGAATACTTCATGCAAAGATGGGCACAATAAAGGACAGCGATGGGATGGACCTAACAGAAGCAGAAGATATTAAGACCTGGCAAGAATACACAGAACTATTCAAAAAATGCCTTAATGACCCAGATAACCATGATGGTGTGATCACTCACCTAGAGCTAGACATCCTGGAATGTGAAGTCAAGTGGGACTTAGGAAGCATCACTACAAACAAAGCTAGTGGAGGTATTGGAAATTCCAGTTGAATTCCTCAAAGATGATCCTTAAAGATGATGCTGTGAATGTTGCATTCAATATGCCAGCAAATTTGGAAAACTCAGCAGTGGCCACAGGACTGGAAAAGGTCAGTTTTCATTCCAATCCCAAAGAAAGGCAATGACAAAAATGTTCAAACTACTGCATAATTGCACTCATCTCACACACTAGCAAAGTAATGCTCAAAATTCTCCAAGCGAGGCTTCAATAGTACATGAACCGGGAACTTCCAGATACTCAAACTGGATTTAGAAAAGGCAGAGGAACCAGAGATCAAACTGCCAACATCTGTTGGATTATCTAAAAAGCAAGAGTTCCAGAAAATCATCTACTTCTGCTTCATTGACTATACTAAAATTCTTTGTTGTGTAGATCACAACAAACTGTGGAAAATTCTTAAAGAGATGGGAATACCAGGTTACCTTACCTACCTCCTGCAAAACCTGTATGCAAGTCAAGAAGAAACAATTAGAACTGGACATGGAACAATGGACTGGTTTAAAATTGGGAATGCAGTACATCAAGGCTGTATATTATCACCATGTTTATTTAACTTATATGCAGATTACCTCACTGGGAATGCCGAGCTGGAAGAAACACAAGTTGGAATCGAGATTGCAAGGAGAAATATCAATAACCTCAGATATGTAGATGACACCACCCTTATCACAGAAAGCGAAGAACTAAAGAGCATCTTGATGAAAGTGGAGAGTGAAAAAGCTGGCTTAAAACTCAACATCCAAAAAATGAAGATCATGGCATCTGATCCTATTACTTCATGGCAAATAGATAGGGAAACAATGAAAACAATGACAGACTTTATTTTCTTGGGCTCCGAAATCACTGCAGATGGTGACTGCAGCCCTGAAATTAAGACACTTGCTTCTTGGAAGAAAAACTATGACCAACCTAGACAGCATATTAAAAAGCAGAGACATTACTTTGCCAACAAAGGTCTGTCTAGTCAAGGCTATGGTTTTTGCAGTAGTCATGTATGGATGTGAGAGTTGAACCACTAAGAAGGCTGAGCGTTGAAGAATTGATGCCTCAACTGTGGTGTTGGAGAAGACTCTTGAAAGTCCCTTGGACAGAAAGGAGATCAACCAGTCAATCCTAAAACAAATCAATCCAGAATATTCACTGGAAGAACTGAGGCTGAAGCTCCAATACTTTGGCCACCTGATGTGAAGAGCTGACTCTTGGGATGCTGGGAAAGACTGAAGGCAGGAGGAGAAGGGGATAACAAAGGACAAGATGGTTGACGGCATCACTAATTCAATGGACATAAGTTTGAGCAAGCTCCAGGAGACGGTGAAGGACTGGGAAGCCTGGAGTGCTGCAGTCCATGGGGTTGCAAAGAGTCAGACACGACTGAGTGACTGAACAACAACAACAACATACTCCTACATTGTGTGAGCAAGGTGATTTTCTTATTTGCTGGCCAATACTGGGTATGAACCTTCTTTAAATTTCTGTAAAACTTAAAGACAAAATAATGTACAATAATGTATAATATTATTGCTTTAATTTGGATGTCTTTGATTATTAGTAAGATTGAGCATTTGTTCACATGTTCATTAGACACACATTTCTTCATTTTGGTATTTACTTATTTACCAGCTTTGCCCATTTTTTTCTAATGGGGCTTTGGCTCTTTATTACTAATTTCTACAAGCACTTTATATTTTTTAAATTGACCCTTCTTTGATGTTTTTCTACTTAATCTTTTTGCTTTTTGTATCAATTTGAGGTGTTTTCCTTTTTAATTTCTATGTATACTTACCACTGTTTCCAATGTGATTTCTACCTTTGATGACATAGATCTTCTTCTCTCAAAGATTATAGTCACCTATATTTTTTTCTCATACTTTCATGAATTCATGTCACATTTAAATCGCTTAGCCACAAGCTGAAATCATGAACTAGAGGTATTTGCGCATTAAAATCAACAGATCCTAACTGTCCTCAGCACCCAGCAGAGAATAATCTTGTATAAAGTACATCTTGAACACAGTAGGTTCTAAGGAGAAACTACCAGTAATTTTCCAGAACCCATTGCAGCTAATTGAGGGAAACCACTGGTAAAACCTACTGCAGTATACCTCAAAGAAAAACTTAAACAGTACATAGTGTTTCATTAATGATACTTCCAAAAAAAATTTAAACATTGATAATTTCAGCGTTAGCAAGGTTGTGAGGAATAGAAACTCTCATATATTGTTGGTGAAAGTATAAGTTAGTATAATTTTTTTGGAGAGAAGTTTAGAATTACTTATCAAATATTTAAACATGCATACTCTCTGATCTAGCAATGCCATTTCCAGGAGTTCATTCTATAGCAGCAGTTCTAGAAATATGGAAGGAGACCTATATATACTGCTTATAATAGGAAATAACTGTAAATAACCAAAATGTATATTAATAGGAGAATTAAGTAACTTAGGATGCATCAGTACTATAAAATACTATGGAGCTGTTAAAAAAAGAATGAAATCTATACACAATCATCACATGTATAGTACCATTTACATTACATATTGTTAAATTTTAAAAACAAGTTGAAAAATCAGTATGGTATGATTGCATTTTTGAGACATGGAAAGTCAGAAATACAGGTAGACATATAAATAAGCATATGTAGTAATGGTGTTGAATGTATATTTTAAAAGGTCTGAAAGGATACTCACTGTTAAGAGTGATTACCTATAAGAAAGAGGACAGGGTGGGGGTGGGGACTGCAGACAGGGAGAGACTTTTTACTCCATATATTTGTATATGCTTTGAATTTTTATACTAGGCATGTGTCACTTTTATTTAAAACAACTATAAAAAAAGTAATAAGGGAAATCAAAAGCTTATGAAATTTTTAAATAACAAAACATTTTAAAACAGGTATGATTAAGTATAGTACTTAATACAAAGACAGTGGCCCACATAAAATTAAATACAGAAAGCTAACACACTTTCTTTTTATAAGTACTTGATCATACAGTTAGGTTCCATTAACAAGTCTTTGTAAAAAAAAAAAAGTCTTTGCTTCAAAATGTTTGTCTTAAATAATATTAATAGATATAATAACTATTAGAGTAGGATGTGAGACTATACTGAAAGAATTAAGATACTAAATCATTTTATTTTGAAAAGCTACTAATTTTAGGCTAGTTCCCTTAGACAAAAAGATCTTGAAAATTCAAAGGTGAACATTATTTTAGATCTATTTATCTAATAGGAATTTTCTGAGTCTACTCAAAATATTATATTTATACTAACTGGATTTGAACTAGAGAGATCTTAGGGCTTCCCTGATAGCTCAGTTGGTAAAGAATTCACCTACATTGCAGCAGACCCCGGTTCAATTCCTGGGTGAGAAAGATCCCCTGGAAAAGGGATAGGCTACCCACTCGAGTATTCTTGGGCTTCCTTTGTGGCTCAGCTGGTAAAGAATCTGCCTGCAATGCAGGAAACCTGAGTTCAATCTCTGGGCTGGGAAGATCCCCTGGAGAAAGGAATGGCTACCCACTCCAGTATTCTGGTCTGGAGAATTTCATGGACTGTATAGTCCATGAAGTCACAGTCAGACATGACTGAGTGACTTTCACTTCACTTAGAACACTTACTTCTTTCTTTTGAACCTTCTGTTATCCCTTTTACAGTGTCTTATAACAAGGAAATTGAAGACCTGATTCATCATTTTCCTAATATAAAATACTACTTTCAAGCAACAGTGTCTTCAACTATAAACTCAATATCCCTGAATAAGATAATCTAATAACAATTATTGAAAGTTTCTTTAAAATACTCACTTACTACAGTTGTCTTTGATCTCTTTACTATGTTTACAGTAATGACCAATTTCCTCATCTGTCATATTTATAGTTTCATGTATCTTACAAACAGTAGCTTTGTATTCTTTAATATCTTCAAAGCATTCTAGAAAACAGAAATATTTATTTTCTTAAGGAGAAATCATAAATTCAAAATAAATACAGTAGGAAAAAAGGTATGGCAACTGACCTAAAAAAGGAGAACCAAAGAATGGACAGGAAGTGAAGCTTGAGATGGGAAGGGCCCTAAAGAGCACAGGACAGTCAGGCTTGGTCTTAGACCCAGAAGCTAAGAAGTCGTATTTGAGATTGAAGAGAAATGTCCCCTGTTCCATCTCTAATGTAAGAGGGCTAGATTAAGAAATGTCTAAGATCAATGGTATCTTATGATGTTATGAGTTCATGTAAACATTTATTCACATGATACTAATGTAAGAGTTTTGTTTTTGACAAATGTGAAATTTCTATTAATCAATTCCGTCATTATTCAATATATCTTCAATTCACTTATTTCTTTGTCACTAGTGAGTAAACACAAGATAAAAATCAAATGTAATTTCTTTAAAAAATTAAAACAAATTCTTAATACCCTATTCTCTTTTGTTGCAGAAAAGATAAACAAATTTATTAAACTTTTCAGAACTATTAGAAATAATGATTGTAGCTTCTTTGGATAGTTTTTATGTAGGATCTTAAAACACTACATTTATATAATTTGCTTTGTCATTCTACTCATAATATTAATTTTGATAATTAGCATTCCTGAAAATGTGGCATCCATTAATTCTGGCCACTGACTTTTGATGATTTCTAACAATATTTAAAATTTTTTACTCAAATGTTTCAAATAACCTGTGTTGAGGAAAAAATATTTTTATGTAATATGAGTGATTTCTACTTAAAATTCCCAAACACAAAATAATTAAATGCTGAATACAGAATACTGACATGTACTACTGAAAAACTAGCTAGGGTAAACAGCTTATTATTAGTCACTAGATAGAAGGGGGAGCTCTAATGCCAACTATAAATTACCCTAAACAAAGCAACTGCATAACATCTTATATTCTATAAAAAATTAAAACATCTTTGTCATGCAAAACTACTTACTATTAATTCGCTGAACTATATCTTCTTTAGTACTTATATCTTGTTCATACTGGAAAACTAAAATAAAATAACTCTTTTGTAACTTCATTTCATTGTTAAAATGTCAAATGATAATACAAATAGTTACCTACTTCTTTATTTTCACTTTATACCTACCAAATTCTAGCAAAAGTCTGTCCAGACTGACAAATAGGCTGTCATTCATCTTCGACACTTGCTAAAAAAAAAAATAAGGAAGCATTTTCTAAAAACCTTTTGACACAGTATTATTACATAAAAATGTGGATGGAAAGAAAGACCCCTTCATCTCGGTACTGGGCAGGTATTTTAAAAATTAATGTCGTTATATATATTAAAATAAATATATACAATTATACATAGTAAATTGAATGTCGTTGCATTACTAAAACTTCACAATTGTTTATACATGGTAGTGCCATAAATCACTGAATAATCTGGAGTCCACAGACACCCAGATTTCTCAAAAGGGCATGCTCTTTACAATAAACAGTATCTCTGAATGTCCTTTCTCGGCGTATTACGTGTAGCAAAATTGTGAAATTCCTTCACCGACAGCTAGGTAAAACCTACAGGAACCGTGCAATTTGACACTGGCGAATTTACCACCAAGAATCTAAAAGTGGAGCTATTTACTGGACTACCAAGTCGCGTTAAAAAAAATAAAAAAAAATAAAAAAAATAAAAAAAACACGCCTGAGGCGGAGTTTGGACCACTCTTCACCACAGAGTCGAAGAGCTACTCTTCCCGCGCGTTCTGAAGCGGGGAGTTTGCTCGCCGACTCCCTTCAGAGACTACTCGCTTCTTTTCACCCGAGACCGTCCCCGACACTCCAGCCTCGCGGCGACCCCCGAAGCCTCGGGCTGCAGTGCGGCCGAAAGCGAGGCCACGGGCCAGGAAAGCCCCCAGAACGCAACCTCCAGTCACCTCCGGGGACAGGGCCCTCCAGCCCCGCAAACCCTTCATGGCCGCCTGCCCTCGGAATAACCGCCATACACAGTTCTTCCCCATCCACCTCACAGTGACCCCCTCTGGGACCCGAACGCCCACCCTTCTTTCCCGGATCCCACACTCTACTCGGGGTGGCGAGAGCCGAGGACGCGACAGCACATCTCCACACAGACACGTCCGAGCCCCGCCTCTACCTCGCTCAGCCCCACCCAGCCCGGCGAAGCCCACCGCAGGAGCTCCAAGATCGCGCTGAAAAGCGAGGTCTGACTCCACGCGAGACCGGCGCGGCGGCGCTCACGCCTCCCTCCCCCGCGAAGCGAGAATCAAGCATCCCGCCGCCCGAGAAGACCTGCTGGGATCAGAAGCCCAAGACCCAGGCAAGGGAACCCGTCGGGAGCTATTGTTTTCTTTCCCTAAGACTAGCCAGTCCTCTCGTAAAATAACAGTTTAAAATGCATTTCGGAGAACAGCAATAAAATTGACATTAACCTTAACATGACAACAAAAACCACTCGAATCAATCGTCAAAATTCAATTTCGCATTCAGCATTCAAAACTCGCTGAAAAGCAAGTCTAAGAATTCAAATACATTTTCATTTAACAAACATTTTGAGAGTGGTATTTATTCAGTTTCAAATAAAATGTACATTAATATTTTCTTTCCAAAATGCTGTCTTTGTAATTTATACTCTTAGACCTTGCATATCTAAGGTGAAATAAAGAATTCACTTTATAACTTTTAATTTATGGTTTATAACTTGTTCACAATGATTTAGACAAATAGTCCCCCCAAACTGCCTTCATTATTTGTATTGTTGTTTAGCCACTAAGTTCTCCTTTGCGATCCCATAGACTGTAGCCTGCCAGGCTCCTTTGCCCATGGGATTAATTCCCGGTGAAAATGATGTAAATAATTGCCTCAATTCCCTACACCTAAATTGTTTCACAGATTATTAATATGAAAAAGATACTTTCAGCGAGTTTTCTTAAGTACTTCAGATCATATATGCAATAACCAGTTTTATTATAATGTGATATAATGCTGCTTATTAGTATCAAAATAGTGAGTCATCAAAACTAATTTAATGTAAATTGATGACATAAGAGATTTATAAGGCTTGTTCTTATACTTATTTATATTTATTAGTTATCCTTTTTTAGGAAGATATGAGACAATAGACATGAAGGCTAAATTATCATTAGTCTTGCTGGCGCTGCATTGCTATGACTGCTAAGAAAACTTGACAGATCAAAAAAGCTGATCCACTTCAACTTAATAGTAGATTTTCTTATGTAAAATTGTGGAGACCTAGAAAAACCACCTTATTGAGATCTGGAAATCAATTTACTTACATCTATGTATATCTTTATAAAATATACTCTCATAAAAATACACTTGAGTTCTACCAACTCCACTACCCCTTATTCCATTCCAGAAATTCCTTCTGGAAAAGCATTAAAGATGAAGATATTCCATCTACTGGAGAGTTTTAAATAATAAATTTTATTCTCCCCTCTAAATCTCAATGAAATATAATGTTCTGTTTGGAAAATTATAGGATGTTGACTCACATAAACATTTTCCCTGACAAATCATTAAAATTCTCCCTACCTATTATTAGCACCTTCCCCTCTTGCTCCACATATGTAAATCAGAATCTAAAGAAATTCTTAATTTAAAACTGCTGCCTATTAAAATTACACTGTACTAATCTTACTTTCACTGCTAAATTTATCAATTAAAAACATGTCTCTTGCCTACAATTCCTTTCCACTCCTTTCCTCATTGATTTTCAACCCAACCACTATACCCTAACACATTTAACTGCTTTTTCAGATAATAAAAAAAATTTAGTCCAAATATAACGGTATGTTCTCAGTCTTACCCTTCCCTTCTTCTTTCCTCTTTCTTGTACTTGGTCCCATTAAAATTTTCTGTAACCCTAACCCTGACTTCTAAGACACTACTTTCTTAAAAGAACTACTTTCGCATTTCTCTTAGCTGCCCCTCTGATTTTGGCTTCTACTTTTCTCCCTCTCACTATCACTTCCCAACTACAGACTTTTATCTTAGCTTTTTCTTTAACTCTACCCCCCTTCTATATGTTTGTTGGATTATTCATTCAAAATGTGCTTAAAACACCCAAATCTGTATTTCCAGCTGTATCCTATTATCTGTGCGTGTGTGCATGCCTGCGAAGTCAATTCAGTCATGTCTGATTCTCTGCGACCCCATGGACTGTAGCCCACCAGGCTCCTCTGTCCTTGAAATTCTCCAGGCAAGAATCCTAGAGTGGGTTGCCATGCCCTTCTCAAAGGGGATCTTCCCAACTCAGGGATCCAACCTGTATCTCTTACATCTCCTGCATTGGCAGAAGGGTTCTTTATCACTAGCCCACTTCTTGTATACATCCAATCAACTCTGTAAATAGTCTTTGTAGTTAGACAGATAGAGATTCAACTTCTGGTTCTGTCATTTGTGAAGTCAAACCTTTGGGCAAGTTTCTAACCAAAGCTTCAGCTTCCTCAAATGTAAAGTGAGAATAATTCTACATCTTGGCTTCTAGAATACAGTATTTACTTGCTTTTTTCTCCTATGTCTAATAATTTCTCTATCTCCTCTTTCAGATTCATCCTCTTCCACTCAGTCACTAAATCTTATAAATTCTTGAGGCTCAATCCTAGCCCTTTCCTCTCATCCTGTTCTCTTATGTTTAAGTACTCTCATCTTTGTCTATAGTTTGTTGTTTAGTCACTAAGTCATGTTCAACTTTTCTGCAACCCCATGTACTATATAGCCCACTAGGCCCCTCTGTCCATGGGACTTCCCAGGCAAGAATATTGGAGTGGGTTGCCATTTCCTTCTCCAGAGGATCTTCCTGACCCAGGAATCGAACCCACACCTCCTGAATTGCAGGCAGATTCTTTACCATCAGAGCCACCAGGGAAGCTGTCTATAGCTTACCACTATATATATGACTCACAAACATGTATCTCAGGCATAGACTTCTAGTATTAATTCAAGTATTTAGTGGCAAAAAAAAACAAAAAACAAAACAAAACAAAAAACAAAACAAAACAAAACAGAAGTTGATTCTGGCTGATTTAAGTAAAAATCAAATTTGTTAAAAAGGATATTGTGTAACACAAAATCTCCATAATAGCTAAAGAACCAAGCTCTAGCAAGAAACAATGCCCAAATTCACACTTTAGAATGAGTGGTCCAGAAACCACAACCACAATCAAACATCAAGGGCTACAACTGACATCATTACTACCAGCACAAGATGGTTTAGTACCACAGCCATCCTATAAATTTGATCTTATTTCAACTGCCACCATTTCCAGGAGGGGATTCTTCCTAGGGCATAATTCTTTGTATCACTTTTTCCCAATCCAGAATTTTGAATGAGTACATTTGATGAGAGAAACCTAGGTTCATGGTTCACTTTTTGTCCTTTCAGACTGTTAAGGTGAGAACTTCTCCAAGCATAGGAAATGGATTCAAATGCTGGGAAATCAAAAATAATAGGAGCTTTCCATAACACTTAACCTCTGAGTTCCAAATCCATCAATCTAACTGCCTACATAAGTCAAAACACAACTCATGTTTCTCCTAACTAATCCTGAACCTTTAAAATTCTCTCTCTTTTCATGAACGGGGCCAGTATTCAGCAGTATATAACAGAAACCTAGACATTATCCTAGACAGTCTTCCTCTCCTATCATTTGCCATATCAGTTCAGTTCAGTTCAGTCGCTCAGTCATGTCCGACTCTTTGCAACCCCATGAATCACACACAGCATGCTAGGCCTCCCTGTCCATTACAAGCTCCTGGAGTTCACCCAAACTCATGTCCATCGAGTCGGTGATGCCATCCAGCCATCTCATCCTCTGTCATCCCCTTCTCCTCCTGCCCCCAATCCCTCCCAGCATCAGGGTCTTTTCCAGTGAGTCAACTCTTCACATGAGGTGGCCAAAGTATTGGAGTTTCAGCCTTAGCAACAGTCCTTCCAATGAACACCCAGGACTGGTCTCCTTTAGGATGGACTGATTGGATCTCCTTGCAGTCCAAGGGACTCTCAAGAGTCTTCTCCAACAACACAGTTCAAAAGCATCAATTCTTCGGTGCTCAGCTTTCTTCACAGTCCAACTTTCACATCCATACATGACTACTGGAAAAACCATAGCTTTGACTATACGGACCTTTGTTGGCAAAATAATGTCTCTGCTTTTGAATATGCTATCTAGGTTGGTCATAACTTTCCTTTGAAGGAATAAGCATCTTTTAATTTCATGGCTGCAGTCACCATCTGCAGTGATAATCCACCACAAATCCTTTTAAATATCTTTCAAATCCATCCATTTCTCTCCATCTCAACTGCTACCATCTTAGGCTAAGTCACCATCATTCTCTCATTTAGGTTTTTGTAATAACTTCCAAACTGGTTTTGCTGCATATCTACTCTAGTTTTCTTGTCCATTAATCATACATCCTTCAACACAGTAATTCTTGATTGCAAATTTTATACTTTCTCTGACTCTGTCTCTGTCTCTCATACACACGCCTTAAAACGCATCAGTGGCTTTCTAGTCTTCTAATAATAAACGGCAAGATTCTTCTTATGGCTTACAAGGCCCTTTATGATCCTGTCCCTATCTATCTCTGCTTCTTCATATAATTCCAACTTTATCTTCCTCCTGAAATCCAGACTTCACATCCTTTTTTCAGTTCTTAACATGTTCCTTTCCATCACAAGGACAATGCACTAGCTGGCTCCTAACCTCCTACTCATTTTTCAGATTTCAGCTAAAAAGCATCACAGCCTCAGCAACACCAATTATCGATTGTCAAATTTCATATATTTATCCTTAATAGCCTTTAACATGCTTATACTTCTAAATTATTTGTGCAATTATTGTATAAATATCTATCTCACCCACCATACTGTAGACTCCATGAAAATAGGCCCCCCACTTTTCCCCTCCCCTCAACACAAACACCTTGACAGCCACAATGAATAGGTTACAGCAGTGTTTTGTTATAATGGCTATAATCCCAATTCAATTCACAAGCAATTCCAAGGAAATAAAGCCACTTCATTCTAAGAACAGTTCTTATAGGGAAAATAGTCATAAAAAGGGAGTGAAACAATGTGAATCTGCTAACACAAATTCATTTACATGAATGGCAGTCAGGTCAGTGGAGAAAACAACAGGATTAAAGTATGCCAGGATTTTCAAATATGTATGATGAAATTTATATTTTAATATTAAAACATCTCTGTTATAACATAAAAATGTCTCTGATATATAAAAATATCTCCTTTGTTTTCTCAGTTGACTCCCTGTGTTGAAACTAGTTGACTTCCGTGACCAAGTTAGATCTATACTTTCATCAACTCCTTGATTTATCAAGTCAATAAAATATAGGTATTTGTTTGACAACTCTGCTGACCTTTATTGATATTTATTCTAACGCCAGTGGGTTTCCAAATATGTGCAAACCATATTAGGCAAATGAAAAAAAAAATCAGCCTTTTTGTTTCTTGTAGATGCCATTTAATGTTAATCTGACTAGGGACTTCCCTGGTGGTCCAGTGGTTAAGAATCTGCCTTCCAATGCAGGGGGACACGGGTACAATTCCTGATCTGGAAACTAAATCCCACATTCTGCAGGGCAACTAAGTCCATGTGCTACAACTACGTACCAGGTGCCGCAACTACTGAAACCTGTATTCCCTAGAGCCTGTGTTTCACAAGAAGTCACTACAATGAGAAGCCTGTGCACCCAACTAGAGAGTAGCCCCCACTTGCTGCAACTAAAGAAAGCCCTTGTGCCACAACAAAGACCCAGTGCAGCCAAAAATAAATAAATATTACTCTGACTCATTCATTGTTTTACTGTTCATGTACCTTTGATTTTATTTTTGGTGCAAGCCTATTTCCCCCAAATATGTCTACTTACTTCTAAAATCTGATTAAGTGGGATTTTAAATTTTAATGTACTCTTTAATATTCTATCCTTTATGTCACATAATTCTTTAACTGTATTTCTTTTTTGCTCACTATTTTATCCCCAGCACTTGGCATAATGCGTGATACCTGATGGAAATTCAACAGATACTTAAATGAATAAATGAATGAATGGTAAATGTTCAAAAAATGGTTACATCATTTCACATCTGGATTACTATAACAGGCTGGGGACCACCTTTCCACTTTGATTTACTGCATACTCTTCCTATTCCATCCTATAACAATACTGATTTTCTTACATCTATTTCATCATGATTCTCATGTAATTTAAATATATGTGACCATATATTCCTCCACTTCAAATTGGAATGCCTTTGCACTATTTGAAAATCTTCTATAATTTGACCTCAACTTTATTTCTCAACAAAATCGCTATTTTAAGTAGTTCCCTCACTGATTCATGAAGAAGTGAAGTGAAGTGAAGTGAAGTGAAAGCCACTCAGTTGTGTCCGACTATTTGCGACCCCATGGACTATACAGGCCTTGGAGTTCTCCAGGCCAGAATACTGGAGTGGGCAGCCCTTTGCCTCCTCCAGGGTTTCTTCCCAACCCAGGGATTGAACCCAGGTCTCCTGCATTGCAGGCAGATTCTTTACCGGCTGAGCTACGAGGGAAGCCCACATAAAGACACTATGTCTGTTTAGGTCTCCATGTGTTTGTAGTCAATGTTCCTCCCAACTGGAAAATTTCTTCTCTATGATCCAATCAAGATCTACCCATTCTTCAGAGTTCAAGTCCCAAGAAAGCCTTCCCTGACTATTCTAGATATTCCTTTTCTCTGAAGTCTACGGCATTTTCTCTGAACTATATGGCACTTTGTGTACTACTTAATTGCACAGTATGCTGAACACTGGCTTTATAAAGATGAAGAAAATCCTGGCTCTCAGAAACCTCTCCACTTGACAATGGAAACAGATAATGATAGCTATGACTACTATCAGAGATACACATATGTGATTGGATAATAGTTTAAGGATATTAAATCACTGGTTTCAGTGAACTAATTCAAAGTCAGTCAGCAACTCTGTACCAGTCAGAATACAGTTAGAACAAAATCACCCCAGATGATTCGTGTGATAAGACTTTAGTGAAGAGACTACTTATAGATGTATGGGCAGAGGGCAAAGTGTATGATCTTTCAATTACAAAGGTAAACGTCTAGAAGCCCAGATTCTAGCAACAGATGGCTGCACAACATTCCAAATAGTCGGGGGCCAATCCATACTGTAAAACCATCCATCCCAAAGCAGAGACTAAAAAGGATCCAAAGGAAACCACATGTATCTGAAGCCCCATCTACCCCAAAATGAAGTCATATTTACTCCATTACCCATATATTAAAATGTCATTTTAGAGAGGAAGACAGAGGAACTCTAAAAGATTTAGCATATCTCTGAAACAGACAGAATTATCTAAGAGAAACTTTTAAACTGGCAGTAACTAAGATATTTATCAGAAGTTTAAAGTTATCCCCCTGACTGCCCCTGGTATCCAGTAGGGCAGAATCTTGCAAGAAAGATTTGCTTCTCAGGATATCCAAGCCTCCGTCCTCAGACAACAGAACTCCTCTTTTATAACAGGAATCAGTAACATTACGTATCTCGCTTCCACAGGACTCTGATCTCAGGAATGGACATGTGACAAGGTCACGAATCGCCTGGCCCATCACAGCACTCCATCTCTGAGGCCAGTCATTCCTTAACTGGTATGTGTAGAATAACAGAACGAAATTGTCTCTCTCAGCTGGTGAACTCCAGAAACCTTGTAAGGGTGAGCAGCTGATAACTTTCTTTCTTACCATATGGAAAAACCTGCCCTAAATGAAGGCAACACAGGTGAACACAGAAACAAGATAGAGAAGAGGGAGCTAATCAGTTTGTAAGTCAAGAAATTCTCTTTTAATTCAAGACAGCCTAAGTTGGGTTTATACCACCTGCACCTATATAGTTTTTTTAAAGAAAGCAGAGAAGTGGAGACAATGGAATTTTGTGTCACTAAACATCCTGTTTGAAAATTTACTTGCATCAAATTTCCAAGCATCAAAATCAATTAAATTTTTTGTTTAGTCTTCAACAATTGATTATAATCATACCATATTTAGTTTGTTTCACATTTGATCCATGATTTCTTATATAGATTTTGCTTTCCCCAGTTTCTAAGCGTACTTTTTATCCCCTGTACACAGAAGAATCATATGTCTTCTTTACCATATCACTAAATCCCACAGGCTCCTTACTCATTTTTTTAATGTATTAGCGTAATTTTTAAGACCTGAGTAAGCATAAATTCTCCACTTTGAAAGATCTATACCTTCCCAGGCTAATTACTCAATTTCATTGAAGACTTTTTCTTAGACTTTAGTCTGGGTGCATTCACAGGAGTAGGGGGAAGACAGGAAAGGCCAATTATCATGACCCTGTCCTAGACAATTCCTCAAGCTCTAACTTCATTTTCTGCTCCTCTTCCCCTTCCAATTATCTATATCTACCAATTCAGGGGGACTCAACGGAAAAACTTTTTCATTCATTTTAAACAATAGTAAATGTTAATTATTGTACTATGCTGTACTACAATGATGCCTTTAAAATCTATATAGAGTTGTATAGGACTTAAGACCTTTATAATAATAACTTCAAGCCACAATGCTCTTTCAATTCTCATGTCTGTTTTTCCTACATGAGGAAAGTTTAAAATTTTATTGAAGGACATGAGAGAACAATTGAATAAATGAGAGCCAGTCTATGTACTTGAATGGGAACACTGAACACTGTAAAGATGCAATTTATCCCAAATTAATCTATTTATGTAAGGCAACTTGTTGGAGAAGGTCATCAAGAGGACATGACCGCCAGTTGACCCATGAGCTAGACCCAGGCAAATGAAGCTCCTCACTCCTCCTATGTCCTTGGAATGGACGCTGCTTCCCAGTCCCAGAGTGGGAGTCATTTTCAAGGATGTAGCCTTAAGGGAGTTAGGTGTTGTTGAGCTCATCTGGACTATATAGGTAACTAAACCCAGTTAGTGAAGTGAAGTCGCTCAGTCGTGTCCGACTCTTTTTGACCCCATGGACTATAGCCTATCAGGCTCCTCCTCCCATGGGATTTTCCAGGCAAGAGTGCTGGAGTGGATTGCCATTTCCTTCTCCCCAGTTAAGGCCTCTATTATAAACTTTTAAGATCTGGTCAGATGGTTCAGAGACCTACTCAACTTGCAGTCACCCCAGACAAGACTTATAACCAAGTTCCCTTGCTTATTAAACCTACCAGCTCCCAATCTGGAGTAGTCTACCTGTTTCTTTGTTCTCTCTTTGCTCTCTGTGTTCAGAGAACCAGTTTGCAAACCAACAACTGGTGAGCCAGCCAGGAGATGGAATAAATGGGCCTTGAAAAAGAATCATCTGGGAGAGAAAGCCTGAGTTGGCCATGACCTCCATGTGAGAAGAGGTGGCCCATATGTCAGATGCATGTGGACCACCCCATGAGTATGAGAACACCCCCAAAACATGGCTGCTTTAATGAGCTTGTTTGAGAAAGTACACATAAAGAACTTAAGAGAAACAAATGGTTGCCATAGCAGGCTGGCCTCTATCGTGGGCAGTTTAGCTGACCACCAATACCCAACTAGAGATTTAACTTGAGCTGGAAAGTTGGATGAAGAGCTGAAGTTAGAATAACTGTCTACTACTCTGCTAGTTTCAGAGGTGGCAGACAATTTTGGAAGAGCAGAATAGTAAGTTGGAGACCTTAGAATGCTATTTTGGAAAGCTAGGAGATCACAGACTGCCATGGATGAAGGTCCATGCACTTGTCATAAAGCCTAATTAGGACACTATGAGGTAGAATCTCTGGGAAAGTGAGGAGAGTAAAGAGGAGGATGTTGTACTAATTGACAATGAAATGGGCAGAATAGACCCATGGCATCCAAACTTTAATACAATGGAATATTGTTAAGAGTAATTACCCTAGACTTTAAAAATAGAAAAATATACCCCAAAATTCCTAGGGGAAAATGTGCATTCATCTTCTGTCCCTTGAAGTTGTACATTTTATCTAAAATGTAAACACCTCAGGAGATAACTATAATATTAATAAAACACTGCCCATAATTGCCTGAGACCAAAATCACTGCAGATGGTGATTACAGCCATGAAATTAAAAGATGCTTACCCCTTGGAAGGAAAGTTATGACCAACCTAGATAGTACATTAAAAAGCAGAGACATTACTTTGCCAACAAAGGTCCGTCTAGTCAAGGCTATGGTATTTCCAGTAGTCATGTATGGATGTGAGAGTTGGACTGTGAAGAAAGCTGAGCGCCGAAGAATTGATGCTTTTGAACTGTGTTGTTGGAGAAGACTCTTGAGAGTCCCTTGGACTGCATGGAGATCCAAAGTCCAATTGGAGTCTCCAATGGACTGCATGGAGTCCATTCCAAAGGAGATCAGCCCTGGGTATTCTTTGGAAGAAATGAAGCTAAAGCTGAAACTCCAGTACTTTGGCCACCTCATGTGAAGAGTTGACTCATTGGAAAAGACTCTGAAGCTGGGAGGGATTGGGGGCAGTAGGAAAAGGGGACAACAGAGGATGAGATGGCTGGATGGCATCACTGACTTGATGGACGTGAGTTTGAGTGAACTCCAGGAGTTGGTGATGGACAGGGAGGCCTGGCATGCTGCAATTCATGGGGTTGCAAAGAGTCAGACATGACTGAGCGACTGAACTGAACTGAACTGAAAAGGACAAAGTTGTTTTGGGCTATTGGTCTGTTCTTAGTGGGACTACGAAAAGATTTTTTACCTTTTAAATAATTTGCCTAGAAAAAGAGATTCTGTGTTTTATCAGAACAATTTCCTGTGCTTCATATTGTTTTTATCAGGATTTAATTACTTAGGAAAACTTAGTCTCCTCTATTAAAAGGGCTATTTTTTTTTTACAGCTATGTAATTTTATGTATTTGCCTTTGAGGTCTTTAATTATCATTTGGTTAACCAGATAAGTAAGTATTGTTTCATGGTGACCTATGGTCCTACTCAATCAAGTGTTTTAAAACTTTTGATACTCTGGACAAACTTACCCAAATCAAATTCTAAACAATGTCCTGCTGACCTTGAACTAACTGGCATTTTCTAGAGGGCCCTGGAACATCTCAAAGATATGTTATCTCATCTTAAAGAGAATTAAATTAATTAGGCTTATTGGATATATCAAATTACATGGGAAACACTGCCAAATAAGAAGTGATGCTAAACTTTTTGTATTTTTTATATATTTTTAATAAATATATGTTATTGGTCCCTGCAAAAGTGCTTCATCTTCAAAGAGTTTTAAGGAAAAGACTGACAAGTACAGGTTTCTGATAATTAAGATCAATTTGTGTTCAGAAGGAAGGGATAAAAATAGGCCTTCCAAATGCTTCCTTAAGGCTACCTACTCAGCCCCACAATATGTTACAGGATGCCAGCCCAAGATATGTCTCTGTTCTCCTTTCCACTACAGTAAGATGGGCCCATTACATTAGTGATATTATGTTAATGTGTGAAGAGTTGCTACTGCTGCAGGAGACTTTGTAGGCTTTGCTAGAATATCTGTGAGGTAGAAGATGGGTGGTGAACCCATAGAAAATTCAAGCCCAGGCACTGCCATAACATTTGGGGGAGTCATTTGTTTGGGTAAGATGTGCATTATCCTAGTAGCTGTGACTGATAAAGTCAAAACCTATCCAACCCCTAAGAATATGAAAGGCACAAGCCTTTATAGAAATTTGGAGGTCTGGGTTTTATTCCTTACCTGGCAAAGTGCCTCCATCCTTTGTACTGTCTGGTAAGAAAGGGCATGTATGGGATTGGGAATGAGAGCAACAATCTACCTTTGAAAAGACAAAAATACTAGTGAAGCAGATTAAAGCTCTGGGCATCTCCGATGCAGAGTTGCCATTTGAGTCAGATGTATCTGCGACCCCGGAAGCTTTGGGTTGGGTGCTGCAGCAGATACAACAGAATGAGAAAGTATCCCTAGGATTTTGGCCGCAGCTCTGAAAGTGGGCAGAAACCCAATATACCCACCCCATCCCCAACACTCACTCACTCACTCACCCCCAACACACACATAGCGCAACAGCTCCTGATAGTGTATACAGTTATCCTCAGTGTAGAATCTTCCATGAAAGAACAGCATATTGTGATAAGAACTTCCCTCCCTATCAAAGGGTAGAAGGAGAGTATGTTCCATCAACTATCTTCTGTTATGGCTCAGACTCCCACTTTGACTAAGTGGCATGCCTATATGTAACTGAAGAGCACCCTGTCTGCCAGCCCACTATTTCTAGAAATACAGGTGCTACTAAGTCTTGTAGAATATGAAGATGCTCTGAATGCCTCCAGTCCTATTCCTGTGGCAGCCCCTGCAGTCTGTAGAGAGGGAGTGGAGGAAATTCCTGATGATATCTGAAATACAGATGGCTGGAAACAGAAACAAACCATAGCAGCCAGTGAGACAAACTCAGAGCAGTTTGGCTGGTGATCACTCACCAACTCTGATCACTAATCCTTTGCACCGACAGTTGGGCTGTTATAAAAGCATTAATCCCTATGACTTGGACAATGGAAAGCTAAGGAGTGGATGATCGTGTAAAAGTCCTTGTAGGGTCAGGATACATGGAAAGACTTTTGGGTTAAGCTGGAAAAGCTCCAGGCAATAATTTCTGTCTTCCACATGCTGGTTCACAAGACACTGACACATCCAGGCAACCAAGAAGATGATGCCCTAGCTCAGGCACAAGCCCTAGCAACTGACCCTTCAATATATATGGCAGATTGGTTGCACAGAAAGAGTGACCACCTTCCATAGCATATGGGTGGCATGGCATACTGTCAAGTGTGCTGGATAGCTCTTGAAATACAGTGACTTGGTTAATGCAGTAACATGTCTTTTGTGTTCTAAACACCACCCAAGGCAATTACCAAAGGACTCTAGGGCCATGTACTGAAGTTCCCAACCAGTGAGGAATTGGCAATTGATTATATTTGCCCCCTCCCTCCAAGTGAGGGTTCTAAATATGACTTGGTTTGTGTGAACACTGCATCTGGCCTAACTGAAGGTTTCCCCTGCTATGGCTCAAACCAGGCTGCTACCATTAGGGGATTAGAGAAGCAGAGTGCCATGTACAGATACCTTCACTAAATATACAGTAGTTGGAGGTCACATTTCAAAGGTTATGATATACAAGACTGGGCAAAAGAACATGATATCGAATGGAAGTTTAATCTCCCCTATAACCAGCAAACAGCTGGGTTCATAGAATGGAAAGATAGGATATCAAAGAAGCAAATTAAAACAGTATCAGGTAAAACCACCTTGAATTTAATACTTTTGAATGATCAACCAATAGGGTCTGTTGTCCCAGGTACTCCTGCAGAGATACTCAGTAGTATAAAGATATGGAAGTTCCAGGAAACAGACATTGGTTGACTTTCACCATGGATCAATCTACTGTCCTGCTGAAAATACCAAAGCCCCTCTCTTGCCTGGGAAAGACATCATCTACTATAATTTGCAATGGTATGTCTCACCTGGATGGCCAGATAGTTACCAAACAAGCCACCTCCATGCTAGTGAACCCCCTTGCTGGCCACTCAGGGAACTCTTTCTTTGGAAAAGAGTAGCTGTGTAAGATCATAAAGCCAGTCACAGGGGTGGAGTGTTGGAGGAGGTCATTGAGAGGACATGACTATCAGCTGACCCAGGAGCTAAATCCAGGCAATCAGAGGCTCCTCACCTCCTTTCTGTCTTTGGAATGAATGCTCTGCCCACCATTTCCACAGTGGAAGCTGTTTTCATGGATGTAGCCTTAAGAGAGTAAGGTGTTGTTGAGACCATCTGGACTGAATATGTGACTGAACCCAGTTAAGACCTCTATATAAACTTTAAGATTTGGCAGGCAGATGCATAGATCTACCCATCCTGTGGTCAACCAAGACAAGTCTTACATAAGCAAGTTCCCTGCTTATTAAACCTGCCACTTACCAGTCTGCAGTGCTCTACCTCTTTCTTCAGTCTCTCCCTGCCTCCAAATATGGGGCCAGTTAGCAAAACAACACAATTCCATGAAAACTCCACTGGAAGCTGAGGTTGTGATAAAGACTTGAAAAAACTGACCTTACATTCACAAATGGCCTAAGAGTTTTTCTTTAAAAATACTGAAGGATAACTTGCCTTATCAAATATTAAAATGTATCTGAACTATAATAGTGGAACCACAAGAATAAATAGACATATCAGTGAAAGAGAACAGAAAGCCCAAAAGAATACTTCTGTATATATAGAAATTTAATACATGATAAAAGTGGCATTTCAAATCTGTGGGAAAAGAATTATCAATCGATAAATAACAGCAGGATTCAGAGGTGGTAAAACTAAACTCTGGGAAATATACAACAGAGGCACTTTTCAATCCAAGAACTCTCTTAGAGCACTGGTTTAATCTCTAGAAAGTCTCCAGATCACTGTATTATCTCCAACTCAAATCTCTACTCATTCTTTAAGGCCCAAGTCAAGAGCCTTCCTTTCCTGTATGATGATATATTCATTCCTAACTTCTTCCAGTCTTGCAAATCTTCTTGGTACCTTAGGCAACCCCACCTGTAATATTCTGAAAACAAGCATAGTCTAGATACACCCAGGCCAAGCTAGACTGCCAGAGAAAGAAGAGAACCCTGGCTATCAAAAGACAAACTCAGGTCTGGAATGGAAGGAGGTTACCAGGACATTCTGAGGCCTGAAGTGAATTAGCTGAGAAGCAAGAGAAGGAGAAAGAAAAGTCACAGAGAAAAATTTATACTCTTACTGAAGAAAGAAAATTCTAGAAAGATAATGGGGCCAGGTATAAAAGGGGTTGCATTTCTACTTTTTTTGGTCTAGGGAAGGAAGAAAGGGAGCATGGATGGATGGAAAAAAGGGAGGAAAGGAGGGAAGAAGGGAGGGAAGGAGGGAGGAAGAAGGAAGAATTAAAAAATGATTTGAAAGGGGGAGGGAAAATCCTGTTAGAGTCCAAACTGACATGAGATCACAAAACAAATCCAGATGGATTAAATTTTTTTAATTTTTTAATCTAGAAAGAGTAGAGAAGAAAATACAGGTTATCTCTATAACTTGGAAGGGAGACTGTACTAAGTATAACACCTGGGACAGAACCAGATTTAATAGATCTGACTATGTGAAAATTATAAAAACTATAGGGCAAATAACACCATAAAGTTAAAAAATAAATGAAAAAGCAGGAATAAATATTTATATATATGACAGGAAAAAATGTATCCTTAATGTTGGAAGAACTATACAAATGAGTAAAAAGAACAAACATCCCAAATCAAGGATATAATTGGGAAATTCTCAAAAGAAGAAATATAAATGACCAATAAATATGTAAAACTGCATAATCTTATTAATAATAAAAGAAACAGCTATTTTGAAAAAGTGAGAAACCATTTTTCACCTATCAATCTGCCAAAGATTTAAAAGATTAATGGCCAGAGTATAGGGGAAAATGGCACTCACACCATATGGATAGAAGAAAAAAAATGATAAAAATCCTTTTGCATGACAATTTGGAAACAACAATTTTTAAATATGTAAAACCTTCAATTCATTCATCTTACTTCCAAGAATATGAAGGAAAAAATGGACAATACATAAAGATGGTCATTGCTTCACTGTTTATAATGGTGAAAAACTAGAATCAATTTAAACAAATAACATTAAGAACTGGTTAAATAAGTTACAGTATGTATGCTGTGGAATACAATACAGCCATTCAAAATGATAACATATTTATTATCAGGAAAAATATTCATAAAATGTTATCATGAAAAAAGAAGGCTATAAAACAAATGAATAATATGACAGTATTTCTATCAAAAGAAAAAAATCTGTATCTCTATGTATAGGAAAAAAAAGTCTATAAGGATATGCACTGAGCACTAATAGAGATTTATCTATGGAATAAAGATATTACAAAAATCTTTCACTTTTGACTGTATAAGTATATGGATATTTATTGCAATGAGCATATACCGATTTATAAAGAGGAAAAAAACACAAAAGGTACTTCTAGTAGGGGAAAAAATTAGCACTCCAGATGAGGAAAATACATGAGAAAAACATCTAAATATCAACAAATGAACCATAACAGAGGGATAGAGTGAAGAGGAATACATGTGTCTGTATGTGTGTGTAATAACTGGTAAATAAGTATTCTTAAAATATAAGGGACATACTACAAGGAAAACTCCTAAGTACTATACCATTTCAAAAAAACTTTCAGGTTGGGGTAACAGGGAAAAAAGAAAGTAAGGAAGTTAAAATACTCTCAAAATCTAATCCTATCTGGATGGCGAGAACGATGGGGAAAGTAATGCCATGGTAGGAAGAACAGTGCACCTTGATGCAGAATATATTAAGTGTCCTGTTTATAGGCAATAATAGAGTCATACATAACAATTAAGAGAGCAAGAAAAAGGAAAGATAACAACTGATGAGCCAGGAAATACTGTAGAACTTCTAAATTATTATTTCAACTCACTGAAATGAAGAAAACTAAACTGCAGTTTTTCTTATATCTATGAATAATACTTCAGTGTAGTACCATAACATGTTTTAACGCTATACTAAACACATGCAGAGAGGGTTAGACTCTTCTCTTTTATCTTATCCCATGAGATAAATCTACTATTTCTGTTGCTCATTTCAATTAATGGCTTAAGGGAAGGTTTAAAAGCAAAGTTCAATATAAAAATGAAATTAATAAAAATTCTTTGCTTACTATTCTGTCAATCTTGACATTGTATAATGTTGAGGTGAAAGTCTATAATTTTTTTTAAGGCAAAAAGGTTTATTTTTCTACTTGCAGATTGACTACTTAAAACTTGTTCCCTTCTCTTAGTTTCAAGAAACATTTGAGACTAGCATATTTGCCATATAAGGGGATGTGGTGGGCTGAAAAAAAAAAGTCCCTCAAAGATATATTTACCTCCTAATGCCTAGAATATGTGAATATCACCTTTTATGGCAAAATATGTGATTAAGTTGAGAATCTTCAGAGGAGTTTATAATCCTGGATTATAAGGTAGGCCCTAAATGCAGCCACATGCACATATAAAATATAAGCAGAGGGAATTTTTACAGAGAGAACAAGGGCAAAGGAGAGGGAAGGGAAGGGATGGGAAGAGAAGAGGATGTGCAAAAGGCAGAGATCAAAGAGATGCAGCCACAAACCGAGGAATGCCAGAAGCCACCAGCAGCTGAAAGAGGCAAGACATGGATTCTCCCCTAGAGTCTCTGAAATAAGCACTGTACTTGATTTAGACTTGTGGCCTCCAGAACTGTGAGAGAATAAATTTTTGTTGTTTTAAGCCACTCAGTTTGTGGTAACTTGTTATGGCATCCACAGGAAACTGTTAAGGTTAATATCAGGGCAATTTCATGTAAGCTATCTATTGACTTCATTAGATTAATTTACTGCAAGAAACAGTGAATGGTCTACAGAACAGGAAGGTATATTTCAAAGGAATCTATTGTTTGGAAAGTTTTAAGAGACTAAGCAGAACACCAAAGGATGACCAAAGCAGAGACCAAAGACAAGATGGAAAATGAGACATCACCAATATAGAGGGTCAAACTAATAGATTAAATGGATGGTTTTCCACAAGTGGGAAACATGTGGAAATTTACTATGAGCCAAGCACTATGCAAGGAATGGCTATTCATAATCTCATTTAATCCCTACAACTATTCTCTATGATAAGTATTATACAGTTTATCCAGTAAGGAAACTGGGGCTTAAAACCATGTGGTTAGTTCAATGATTTAAATTTTCAAGAGTCCTTGTTGTTTCTACTATTTTATCTTTCATAAAATTTAGCTTAAGAAGCATCACTTCCCTAAAACATCATTATAGTAACACTATGCCCCTTTTCTCTTAGAAAACCACTCCTATCCCCTATCAACTTTTAGAAATGAACACTTTGTCTTTGTCAACCTCACAATTTAACAAGGCTTAGTTTAGTGAAAAGGTATTTGGCAATGGAGACTTGGGGAATGGAAGGAAGGAGTTGTGGAGTCAGAACAAACAGAAAAAGAGAAAATAAACATGAATTATTAAATACAGAGAATGATAATCATTGGGAAATATGAACCTTCTGAGTCCATAAAAGGACAGACAAGGATAAAAAGATGGTCAAGCAGAAAGGAGATGGGTAGAAAGAAAATTTAACTAAATGAAGATTAAAATTAAATATTAAAATTCAAAAAAATCAGTTCAGCCTCAAATTTTAATTGCTGTAAAGACAGATTCTCTTATATTAATTTCACCAAAACCTAGGAATAATAGGGAAAGTAAAAACAGATAAAATACAAAACAAAAAAAGAGAAGACTAAAATTCCATAGTTTGAAGGAACTAAATCTACTGTTAAAGGACATATGCACACATTTCTCTGTCTCTTAATTTTTTCCAAATCTACTCTCACTATCTGCCCATATAATTCCCTGCCAGAGCTTTGCAGCTGGTCCCCACTGGGGCTTAAGCAGACTCCTCTCTGTGTTTCCATTTAAAAATCTTTATTTCAATAGGTGGGCCTAGAGCATCTGCACTTCCAAAATTACCACACAACTGATCCAAAATGATTGAAACAAAATTGGTTTCAAAAATTGCCTTAGGCTGAAAAGAAGATGAAGGCTAACATTTCAGACCTAAAGAAACATTTATCACAATTCTGTGGTCTGTAATAGACTTCTGTGGTCGTAATAGAAATGTTGACAGCTTGTTAATTATAGAAATGCTAGTGCGCATCACTGTTATTCTTTTGAAAGACCTGACAAAAGAGTTTGGAGGTTTTTTTTTTTTTTTTTTACTTAAACCAAGCCTTATAGCACCTCAAGTCCAATCTCTACTCCCCAAGAGGCAGGATTCAGTTCCATTTTCCTGTTAGTATACAGTGTGATGACTCAGAGAAAGGTCTTCAATAAACCCAGACTCCAACATTCCTGTCCCACAAGGAATATAATTGAAATCCCAGAATCACATTTGAGATTCAAGGCCTTTTTAGGGTTTGCAAGGGTACACTATTTGACAAGACCCAGAATTGTTTCAATCTCTCTGAGATCCATGAACTAGAGTGCATCAAACTTTGAGAGTCACAGCACGAGGAAATAGCATAGAACCGGACACATGGCAGCCACCAGTAAATACTCATGTGATTCAGGTCCTCATCCTCAAACTCAACAGGAATTAGACCACCTTCCTTGGGTAGGGAGAACAAAGTATGTGATAAATAGAGGATTAAATCTGTGTTTTAAACATACTTCTGTCACTGTCTAGCTGTATAATGAAAGTAATCATTTAAACTCTTTCGACTTCATATTTTATTCACTTGTAAAATGCAGAGGGACTGAGCAAAAGCTTCAATCATTGCTGTCTGTCCCACCAATTACTAAAAGAACACAGATTCCAACATGATAGAAACAAAATCCCACTTTCTCCAGAAATATTTCTAAATTTATAAGTATTCAGTCACCATAAGTATCATTTATTATAAATGTTTAAAAGAAACAAAGTTACAGTAAGTCTTTAGGAATAGATTTTATTGGTGTGGCTTAAACTTAAGGTGAAATAAAAAGGGCACTAACACCTTTAAAAGTGCTTCAACTCCAGAATAAACAGAATTTTAGCAGGTTTTGTTTGTCAGTGCCTTGATTATTTTGAGTTCCTTTGAAGCAGGGTTTCTTAACAGTGACACTATTTTTTTGTTGGTGGGAGAGGGCCATGCTATTCATTGTAAGATGTTTAACAATATCTCTGGCCTCCACACATTAGATTCCACTTGTGACAACTAAAAATGTCTTCAGACATTGCCAAATGTTCCCTGGAAGGAGGGAGTATAATTGCCCTCCTGAGATTTGCTACATTGAAGGGCGGCAAAATATGCAAGTTATATACCATAAAAATTATATTTTTAATGTAATTCTTTCAAAGTATTTTCTGCTAATGAACTGGATTAACTCAGAGAATTCAAAGTATTTATTGGAGGCTAATGCTCCTATTTGATTTTACACTGTTTGAAAGGGAAATTATTATTTATCACACATATAATACATGTAATTAATACATATACATAACATATAATACACACAATTTAATGTGAATAATGTTTGACTCATGCCAGAAGACATAAACTGATTTACACTCTTTCACTTCATTGAATTGTAAAGTATCTATGCATATTTTAAAAAGGTATTTTGATCTTGGATTCAAAAATGGCCAAAAATAACCTGCTGGTAAAAAAAATAAAATAGAAAGCTCTAGTAGAGAATTACAAATTAATTATTCTTTCAGTCATTCAACTAATGTTCCATTACTGATAATAAAGTATTTATAAATGACATGCTAGTTACATTTTTAAGAATCAGTCCTTCACATAAGAATCCATTGATACATAGCCCTAAGTAAGCTATGCTGTGGTGTGGTTAACCCCAAGATTTAGACTTACCCTCACAGGAGCAGAAAAGTGAGAAAAGTGAATTTAAAACCATAGCTTAAATAAGTGGTATAGCTTCTAATATACTCTCTGTCTTAGATACAAATTACCATCCAAACACCTAGGAGCAATCACAAACTGGAGGTCAACACAGAGTTGCACTGTCAGCTTAACATTTTAAAAAACCATTACTGATAATTAATCAATACTTTTAAATGGTGCATTTTCCCACATTTAAACTTATAAACATTTCCTTCACTTAACAACACAAGAAATTTTACATCATTTAAAAAATAGATGGTGAATAATTATGCAAATAACAAAAATATCTCAATCTCTTAAAATTAGATCAACATTTTTTATTGTAATACTTTTTTGTCAGTTAATTTTACAGCTCCAGGAAATCGACAAAACATTTCTCAAATGGTGTTTTTTCTTAGGAATAAAAAGAGGCATCTCTGTTCTTTGTTACAGGTGTAAACAGGAAGGATAGGAATGCATAAAAGATAGATTGCTATCTTTCTTGGGAACTTATTAGGATAGTTGGTACTTTAGAACTAGGATACTAAATTAATTTCATAATCTGGAGATCTGGACCACCAAATACATAAAAAACCATGTATCCATATTTATGTATATGGTATCATCTGAAAATCAGTATACTAAGTGTATGAATAGATGTGTGAAATTTTAATACTGTAACTTCAAAGACAGTAAATTGCCTTTTTATTCTTAGATTTTTTTTTTTTTTACATTATTCTCATCTATCTGCAACACATGGCTTTGAGGCTCAGGAAAGAGAAACAAAGACCTCTCCCCCCAAAGTCAAAATGGACATACACAAAAGGCTGGGACCTCATTGTTAGCCACTCTGTGGCTAACATGCAGCGCAAAAGTCTTTATCAAGGAATCCAGATGCATTCAGTTACTATATCTGTAAAATCCCTGACTATGTGAATTGTATAGGAAAGAAAACAAAGACATCATTTATTTTACAGCTTGATTTATGAAAAGTCAAAAATAAAAAAAGAAAGACAAAACAAGACAAGAGACTAGAAACTAGACATAAGAATGTATTGACCTCTACACACTGGTCTCCACTGGTAAATCTTTCAGCAGAGTGTAACCTGGGCTCCAAGTGTCCCTCTACTCTAGAGACCAAAGTCACAGAAGGGGCAAAACAAGGGGGGACGGGTAAGTGCAAAAAGTCCCAGACTGAATTCTGGAGATTTCTGGTATGAACCTCACAGCTCCCTGCAGTCGCTTTGCCCAATTGCCTCCGCACTGAACAATTAGACACAGAATTTTCCCCGCGGGTGGGAGCAGGGCATTGTCTTCTACATGCTTTTTCCAAATTTTTCTCTATAAAGTAAGTCTTGAGTTTGCAGAAAGAATAGCCATCTAGGGATTTCCGGGGAGAATCCAAGGCCTCTCGAATCTACTACTAACTGCAAACCAACCACAGAAAATTCCAAACCTGCCCAGATGGGCCCAAAGGCTGCTGCTACGCCTTCCAAGTTTCCCGGTCAAGCACATAATAAAAATGGGTAGTAAGTTGCCTGCAAGGTTGGCGCTAAGTCCCAAAATTGGTAAAACTCTTTCCCTCCGCAAAATTAAGATCCAGTCTTCACCTAACAAACCTGGGAAAGTGCTCTTCAAACGTGGAGTGGGGTCATCCTCCTCACAGCGGAGTTATTTCTATGGGAATCCTTGCAGCTTCTCTCATTTTCAGGGATGAGAGCTCACAAATTCCTTCCGTTTGTCCCTTCCCAGAATGAAGCTGATGCACGAATACGCGATCGCAGTGTGCCCTAAAGAAGTTTATTTCCCTTTAGTTAATAAAATTAAGCGGGATGTCCCCTGCGATGGTGAAGATAGGATGTCCAGACCGTAGACCCGGACCTCCAGACACTTCTGAGAACTCGCGCGCCCCGGCGCCCAGACGCCGCGTCAGGCGGGGTTCCGACTCCGCGGCTGCAGCCAGCGCCCTTTTCCCGACCCTCCACCGTGGCCAACCTAGGCTTTCGGTCCCATTCTCAAGAGAGCCCCAGACGCGCAGAAGCCAGAGGGGACATCTGGAAATAAACGTTCCCATTTTCTGGATAGGGCACCCAGGCTCCGAAAATTACAAGACTTGCTCACAAAGACTTAGGGTAAGAAGCCGGAATTCACCACTTTCAAATTACGCAGCAAAAATGCTTGCGGACGCGCGGTCCCCTGGGGCACCCACAACTTCTGCTCGCCTTCAGCGGCTAGGTATAGAGGTTGGGGCTCCCCTCTGGGCTCCAGAGGTGTAAGGTCCCGCGCATCTTCTGCTGCTTCTGCACGCCGAGGGCGATCTAAAAGCGATCGGCTAAGGAGAGCCTCGAGGGGAGACACCCCGAGAGCGAAAATTAGGAAACCTCTGCAAATCGGAGTGAGGGAGTGCTTTTCTTCCCAGTCCAGGAGTACCGGAAAATAGCCCTCCTGGGGTTCCGCTTCACCGCTACCCCGCCTGCCGGGTTTTCTACATGGCACACTGTTGGCCCTTGTTTACAATATTTCTCACTAAAAGCTGTCCTTGCGGCGGATTCGGAAGTCTCCTCAAGCTAGAGAAGATTTGTGCTTTGACATTATCCTCATCACCCTCTCTATTTTGCCCCTGCCCTGTCGGATTCCATGAAAATAAGCTCTTAGAAAAGAAAGTCTCTCCATTGAGGCGGCTGGCAATCTCACAGAAATGATGTAAATGGTTGCAGGGCTTTTTTCCTTCCCCTTTGCAATTTTTTTTTTTTTTTGAGTGAACTGTGAAGATCTGTGAAAATAATATCAGGGTTTTCCGTCAGAATGAGCTTTGCCCTGCACTCAGGCGTAGCATGATCTGACCCGACACCTCCAACCATCTGTGCTATCTATCTGCCTTCTGATTTACCAAAGCTGTACAAGCCGCATACAAATTGTACTTGATACTAAAGAAAAGACAGCCGGGCCCAGTCCAGTTCGGCAGTGAACATTCCCATCTGATACCTTTCTAAGGATGGCCCTCCAAAGATGGTTTTTCCTGGCGTTTTTGTCAGATTCCCCTCTCCCAATTATTTTCTTCAAACTAAACAAACCCCTGTTAAAAGCCAGGTGAGATGGTAGTTACTTTTGACCTACTTCTCAGAAAACGGTATGATGAAGATGTCAACTGGGAATCAATAAAGTTATCAATTCAACTGCTGGTCCCAAGCCGCCAAGAAGGCCCTTCCTCTCTTGAGGAGGGATCAGTGCTCAGCGGCTTAAGAAGCACTTTCTGCACCCCCTTCTCGATCAGTGTGGTTCCCTCTTCTCTATTTTACTTTTACTGAGTTACTGTTGGGCCCAAAGGCCAAGGTTAGATTTTCTATCCCCAGCTCAAGAGTTAAATATTCTAACAGAGGGTATGGCAAAATTAGCCTGCAAGAAGCGCAAATCAATACTTTTTAAAAAGGTCTTTGAAATAAGCTTTTAAGTTGCTGTCCTGACCTACCAGTGACTTCTCACTCTAGATGTGGCTATGCTCCACATTTGTTCAAGTCCATTAAACTGGGGAGAAAAACTGAAAAGTATAAACTTGGGGTGTGCAGCGCCCCTTTTGTTGCGAGTGCTTCACTTCATGGTCAGCGCCTGGGTTATCAGAAGAGTGTCCTAGCTCGGATTTTACATGATTTTAGGAGGCTTTTGAAGGTAATGGGGGGTAAAGTCCAAACTGACCTCTTCTACAGGTCCCAGGTCGGTTCGTTCTGCTTCAGATTAGGTTCCCACTCGACTGCTTTGGCAGCTGGAAAGGCATGCCGAGATGGGTGCAGGCAAGAAAAAGGGATGATCCACTTCCCCACCCTCCCCTTTCGTGTTCCCCTTCAAGGTTTTCTGTTTCGTTACAACTAAATTTAGTGAGTTCTCTCAGAGGATTTCGTTTTGGCCCAGTCCTCTTTGTCCTCTGGAGGCCTCTTGACCCAGGCAGCGCCTCTCCCTAAAGTGGATTTCTGCAACATCGCCGCCTCTTGCGGGGGGTGGGGGTGGGGGGTTGCAGGGAAGAGGGAGGAACAGGGCTGGGGGTGGTAGCGAAAGGCTGCGGCTCGACTCTAGCCTGTCTTTCTCTCCCATCCACTGGCACGTCTTTTCCTCCTCCAAATTCTGCAAAATACTGAGAAGTCCACCAGAGAACGGCGGGCGCTGTCGAGAGCGGGGAGGTGCTGAAATGGCCTGGGCACTCCGGTCGCAGTCTTGATTGGCAGAGCCGGCCAGTGACTGACAGGGGGTCTCCATGGCGCCCGCGCCTCCAATCCGCCCACCCCAGTAGCGGCGCCGGCTAGCTGGCCTGCGTGCCCCAACGAAGCCGAGCCGAACCCGAGCTCCGGAGTCGGCACCTCCTCCAATCCCTCCCGCTCGCTTGCTCCCCGCGGTTGCGCCTCTGCCCTGGCCGTGCATCCCGGTTGCCCCGAGCCGCTTTCACCAAGGAGAGCCTGGCGCATCCGGCCGGGTCCGCGGGCATCTGCTGCGTGTCCCACTCCGGACTCAGCGCCTCCGCTGTCGCCGGCGCTGCCTCGATGTTCCAGCTGCCTATCTTGAATTTCAGTCCCCAGCAAGTGGCCGGGGTATGCGAGACTCTAGAGGAGAGCGGCGACGTGGAGCGCCTGGGTCGCTTCCTCTGGTCGCTGCCTGTGGCCCCTGCGGCCTGCGAGGCGCTCAACAAGAATGAATCTGTGCTGCGCGCTCGAGCCATCGTGGCCTTTCACGGTGGCAACTACCGCGAGCTCTACCATATCCTGGAAAACCACAAGTTCACCAAGGAGTCGCACGCCAAACTGCAGGCGCTGTGGCTCGAAGCTCATTACCAGGAGGCTGAGAAGCTGCGTGGACGGCCCTTGGGGCCGGTGGATAAGTACCGCGTGCGGAAGAAGTTCCCGCTGCCGCGCACCATCTGGGACGGCGAACAGAAGACACACTGCTTCAAGGAGCGCACGCGGCACCTGCTGCGGGAATGGTACCTGCAGGACCCCTACCCCAACCCAAGCAAAAAGCGTGAGCTCGCCCAGGCAACCGGACTGACCCCTACGCAGGTGGGCAACTGGTTCAAAAACCGCCGGCAAAGGGATCGGGCAGCTGCAGCCAAAAACAGGTTGGTACCTATAGACCTCCGAGCCTTAACTCACCGGGGAGGGAGCCGGTGACCGCACCCCCGGCGCCCTTACCGAAGGCCTGGAGACTTGGATTCCGCAGGAATTGGGATGGGATGGAGGTCTTCGGTGTGAGCTCACTGCGTTCTGGGATCCTGGGTGGGGGTTTCCTTCCGGGCTCTGGATTCCCCACCCTTTCTGTCTGGTTTTCGCCGCCTGGGGGTCACTCCTGCAGCTGGTTCCAGTCACCATACCAAGGCTACAATGAGAGAGAGAAAGAAAGAAAAATTAAGACCCCAGAAACAACTAAAGACCGCAAGGCCCAAGGTTAATTCTTGTCAGTCCGGGCCGAAGCTCCTGTTATTTATTAGGTGAAGCCTGGTTTGTTAGCAGTGAGGCAGTTTAGTGTTGTCATTTTAAAGTCCAAAGGCATCCTTCTCTAACGCTTTGAAATTTCTAACTTACGTTTTAAGAAGTGGAAAGTCGAGTTCTGCTCTTCCTATGGGTGGGCAGCCCTGTCTGAAACAGCAAAGTACTTGGCAGAGGTTTTTCATTCCCCAGTGTGTGGATCTCAAATATTTTGGCCAAGAACCCAACCTTCTCTCAGGCCCAAACCCTCCTGGGAACCTTCAGGCTGCCCTTTCCGCCTCTAGTTTGGAGCAGACTTGGCCTCCAGGGTACTGGCACAGAGGTGGGCCCAAGGCAGACACAAGCTGGGAAAGGGGTCTCCTGGCCCAGAATCTCATCTGTCCTTGTCACTGACGTCTCATTTATCCTGACAGTATTATAAATCTCCCAAAGGTGACCAACAACCAGGAATGACCTTGTGAGCACAGCATCCCAAAGAGTGGGAGACAAGGAGCCAAGAAAGGACTAAGAAGGATGATGGAGCAAGGCTCCATCCACAAGGCTCCCGGAGCAGTGGCCAAAGGCCCCCTGCCCAGCCTCTGTTGCCTCCTCTTACCCACTGTAACTGCCCCGGTCAGAGAAAGAGGGGCTGACTGCTAGGCTTAAAGGATGTGCACCAAGGGGTGGGAGTGGGCGGGAGGTCGGTGGCTAGTTTTGCACAGTGACCAGTTTCTTTTCCTTCCCGGTAGACTTCAGCAGCAGGTCCTGTCGCAGGGGTCCGGCAGGACGCTAAGGGCCGAGGAAGACGGCACGCCCGAGGGGCTGGGTGCCGCCGCCAGTCCGGCCGCCAGCCTGTCCAGCAAGGCAGCCACTTCGGCCATCTCCATCACTTCCAGCGACAGCGAGTGCGACATCTGAGTTGCCCACCAATTACACTAAGAAACAGAATTCGGCGTTTAAAAAAAAAAAAAAACGAGACAAATAAAATGAAAGAGAGAGAATGAGAGACCAAGCAACCCAGCGAATCCAGGTGGCCAGGGACCCGCGGGCTTGGTTGCCATGTCCGCCCTAGCCTGACCTGCTCCACCGGCGCCATCCGGCCGCTACCACAGGGGCCCGCGGTGAGGCCCGACCCAGTTACACGTTCTCCTTGCTTTGCTTTTTCCCAAGGATTTTGCTGCAAAGATGCCTCCAGAACCCGAACTGCACGCTGAGCGCCTCCCCTGAATCTCCCATGGGTATTTCACCTCGAAAGGACGCTATTATATATGTATAACTTTTGCTTTAAAGTTTTTTTTTAAACAAAACATATATATGTTGTTTATTTACTTATTTAAGAGACTGCGTGGTAGGTTTCTCTGTATGGAGAGAATTTACTGTTTCAAAGGGTGCAGGGTGGAGCCAATTGGTTGTGTGAAAAAGCCAAACAATAAAAGCCTGGTGAGCAACCTTAAGGGAGCTGCTCTCAGATTCCTAAAAAGAAAACTGAGAGATCTGTTCTTTTCACCAGGCAGGGGTCCTTGCGCAATGGTCTCAGGAGAGTCTTCTCTATGTCTTTTGCCTTTTCTGATGTTTCCTGCTATATTATTTTTAAAACAGTCCAAGGTAGGTCCATAACCACTTCCTTGTCAAATTGTATGCATGTGTGTGTGTATGTATGTATGTATGTAAATATGCATGTATGTGTGATATATTTAAACCTAGAAATTGGCAACATAATTACCCCCTGTAAGGCAACTCCCTATGTTCCCAGAACAAGTAACTAACTATAGCTTGTCCACTTGACAGTCATTCAGCTTTCAGGAACAATTTCGAAAGCCAAACTCAGCTTAAAAGTGAATTCTATTTTATGAAGTAAGATTATTCCAGCAAAGGCTCTGCAATGAGAAAGGTTTTCCATCTCCTTTGAGGCCCCGCCCATACAAAAAATGGTAGGTACCCATAATCATACAAGTGAGCATTTACTGTATTTGGGATTGAACTTGCATTAAAATAAAGACAAAAGAAGACAGGAAAAAAAGAAGACAGGAGAGGTTGTAATAACTAGACTAGCATCTTCTCAACACAGAAGCAGGTTTAATCAAATGCATTATTTTCAACAAAAGGCATACTGAGATGAGGGAAAGGATGCAATCATGTCACATAGTGAGGTCAAATAGAAGACTGCAGAGAAAGCACTGGCAATTTTAAAAATCTAATCGTTGTATTAAACATGAAACAAGTCATTTAGAGCCTCATTGTCCTATAATGGCCTCAGTTAAAAATATCAAATATTGTCAGGATTAAATTTGTCCTTTCAAAGTGTGTAGGCACACAGACACACACATACTATAAACAATAACAACAAAAAAAAAACACCTATTGTCCTTACACTAAAAAAGTAAATGCTATCTGGGGAGACTCTAAGCTTTTCCCTAGTGAAATGGATTGCATATTATAAAATTTGACATTGATCTTTAAAATCACTTGAGCTGAACTTCCTCTTGGAGCACCCTCCCCCCACATCCGCCACTGGACTTCTTTCAGTTTGCTTCAGTGTCCTCAGCAGATGCTCTTTGGTTCCAAAACCTGCTAATTTATTTGGGTAGAAGTGCCGATGTGCAAATCAAATAAAAATAGTGAAGTCACTGAAGACAAAAGGCAATCAAATGGCAAGATATATGCAGAAAGCCCAGGACATGAATAAGGACTGATTTTTGGTTTCTAAATCACTTAAACAGATTTGACCTCATTTGGGTTTTATAAATAGTTCTCTTTGTATACAGGGGCCCTTATTCAGAGACTTGTTGACAGTCAAAACTCTCTTGCATAAGAGCTCTAAAAGAAGGAGTAGGGAAGCCTGTGTGATCAAGCTGGTGTTCTTCTAGAAAGCAGGCAAATACTCTTCTGTGTGTCCTGAAAGGCTAGGATGGTAGAGCTTCCTTAAGGCTCTATTTTCTTTTCTAGAACTCCTAGAACTTCCTAGAATGCAAAGGAGAAGGGCCAGGACTCCAAAGAGGCAAGGGAGGCATGTAGACTACAAAATTTAAGGAGGCATTCATGCTCAAGGTCAAGCAAGTGCACAGCATCTGGGAGAGAGTACCTCCTTAAATTTTGCATTCCAGGTGCCTCCCTTGCCTCACCCTAGTTCTGAATCCACACTTCAGTGAAAAATCAAGAGATGTCTAGTCTTGTTTCCCAGTCAGATTCCATCCTAACTACAGAGCTGTCCACACCAGCATTTGGAGAAAATAGTTGGCAATTTTTCTCTCTTAAGCTGACGCTTCCAAGTCTAAGAGGGAAGGGAAAGGACTAATTAGTGTGATGATATGAAGGAATTTAAGAGTCTAAAAATCCCACCCCACTCAGCAGTTCAAATGATGCCTAAAAGCTGAAGGAAGTATCCATTCTGCATTTTCAAGGGGGGAAAAAGGAGGAGGGGCGGTTAACATAACATAACCACAACCATAATTCTTAGTAAGAACTAAGCTTTCTCTTTATAAATAAATTTTAAATAATGCTTAATTGTGTGGCAAAAAAAAAAAAAGAGGGAATCAATCTTAAATATTCACTGGGAGGACCCATGCTGAAGCTGAAGCTCCAATACTTTGGCCACCGGATTCGAAGAGCTAACTCATTAGAAAAGACCCTGATTCTGGCAAAGATTGAAGGCAGGAGGAGAAGGGGATGACAGAGGACAAGATGGTTGGATGGCATCACTGACTCAATGGATGAAAGTTGGAGCAAGCTCCAGGAGATGGATGGTGAAGGACAGGGAAGCCTGGCGTGCTGCAGTCCATGGGGTTGCAAAGAGTCACTGAGTGACTGAACAACAACAAAACAGTGATGGGGGATTTTTCTTCCTGCTTTGGTGAAAGCCTATAAAGTACACCTTTCTTTAAAGTACATCTAATTTGCTTAAAGTAACATGCTGCCTAAGAGTTACATTATAAAGTAGTTTCACCAATTAGTTGATTTATTTATATATAATTTTATTTAGCATCTTAAGGGGTGACATATTATTTAAAAGACTTAATATTTATCTAAAGCTGGTGGTATCTAAATATAAATAACGATTCTTTGTGGATAATCAATTCATTGATGATTACATGTTGGAAACTAGTCCAAATCTTCACACAGATTTTGTTTAAATTGGCCCAGATCTTCCCATGGACAGGTATTGTAAAGGTTTTCGTTTACTTTTGAAGATTTTTTTTTTTTTTTGGTCAGTTTTATCTGGGCCTAGAAAAGGTTTGTCTTTGTTTTTAATTCCAGCTAGTAGCAGTGCTGAAGGTTTCTGAATTTGAAGACATACCTATGATGATGGGTTTCTTTTCTTTCTTTTCTTAAAATTCTTTTCCTGTAACTTACTGCCCAAAAGCAGTTACTCCAGCAGGGTAGAAAGAAGCTGAATTTTTACATTTCAACAAACCTGAGCAGTGTGAAGATTTAACCCTCAGCCCCAGCTCACGCTCCTTTACGGGTTCTAAACATTTCAACCACCGTCCAATTCTACCAAAAACCCTATATAGCTCCAGCTCCCCAAATGCCGCAGTTCCTCTCTCCTCACTTTAGCGACCCACTCGGGTTCCACCGCCACTCTGGTACCCCATACCCCCAGCCCCCGCGCTGCCCTTTCCATCACCAGTTTGTTTATAAAAATCCGCGAGGGAGGGGATAAGAGGCTGGGGGCGGGGGGGGGGGGAAGGACCTCCTCTTTGTTTACATTAAACAAATGACAGGCAAAGAGCTCAAGCAAATCTTCCTTGACCTCGTTTTTCCTCCCCGATTTTAACAAAAAGGAAAAAAAATATTGTATCCAAAGAGAGCGTGAATGGGGCGGGAGGAGAAGAGAAGCAGCTTTTCGCTCTATTCAGCCGGGACGCGAGAGCTCGGACGATTTCCGCTCCTATTGTGAGGCGGGGCCGGGGGCTGGCGGTGAATGGGGGGTCCGCCGAGCTGCCCGCGGGGCTGTCAGGCGGCTCAGCGTAATCAGGGCTAATGACGGTGGCCGGGCGCTCCGCGGGACAATGCGCGGGGCCGCGGGGTTTTGTCGGCCTGAATGGCTAATAGGTTTGTCTGGGGGCTGCGAGGGGGGCGGCGTCGGGAGAAGGAGGCGGCGAGGGGAGAAGGGGTCATTGTCCGCGCACTGGCCCGGGCGCCGGGGCGCGTCCCTCGGCTGCGCGGCCGCCCCCGGGCCGCGGAGCTGCAGACAGGAAGGCCACGGCGGGGAGGCCCCCTGGAGGCTTGCTGGGAAATGGCGGCCGGAGCGGCGGGCGCGCCGGTCCCCTAGGAGGGGAGGCCTGCAGCGAGGAGGTGGGGCCCGAACTTTGCTCCCCAGAAGCCCACAGTAGGCCTGCAATACCCGGGAAGGTGTGGGTCCTTCCTCCAGGGTCCGGATCGCGACTCTCTGAGGTGACAACTCCACACAGCCACCTTTTCCGTCCGGCGCCCTGGGAACTTTTCAGACTCGTAGGCCTCAAGCCTCTCCTATTGTTTGACTGCCTGATTCACACAGCTAGAGGAAAGAAACCTCGAAGAAACGAACCCCGGGGAGGAATTCGATAAAAACCAAGGGGAGGGGATAAACACGCACAGGCGCGCTCTGGCAGCAGCTGAGGCGCGCGCCCGCCTTCGAGCTCTTGACTGCGCGGCGGTTTGTGAGCTTGGAGCGCGAGGGCGCGGCGGGTGCCCCGGGACTGTCGCGAGCGTCGGGCCTGCACCCGCGTCTGGCCTGGATCCACTGCCCAGAGCAGCTTAGCGTGGCCGAGCCGGAGAACAGTATTTCCCGCCGCCGGCTTTCGGCGGCACCGAGTGAGTCGTCCGAGAAGGGACGGACGAGCTGGGGAGTCTCCAAGCTCAGAGAGCGGGATTTGCAGATGAGGCGTCGAGAGGGCTCTGCGCGCCCGGCCGATTCGTGGGGTCAGCCTTCGGGGCGAGGACCTGGGGCAGGGCTCCCTGAGCACCAAGTGTCCGCGACCGCACAGTTATATTCTGGCAAGCCCCCGCCGCCAGGGGAGCCCCCTTCTTTTCGAAACTTGACCGCTTCTGTTTCAACTCTTAGAAATCTCCTCAGGCTAGATCCTGCTTTGCAGATCTACTTGCTAGGATTTATAGTCCCAAATTACTTAAGACATACTCCACCATGAGGGATCGAACTCCTTGTCTGGAGACAAAGGGGTGTGAGGGCGATCCCAGGGCAGAACAAGCAGTTTCACGCCTTCCTGCCGCTGCTCTGGCTGTTTCCGTTTGCCCAGTGGTGTCCTCCACCCGGAGCCTCGCCCCCCTACCTCCACTGCTAACCTGTCAGTCCATCATTTCTGTCCCGCCTTGAAGGAGTCTTTCTTGAGTCACTGAACTTCTCTCAGAGACTTGTCTACTTTCTTCGTAATGCTGCTACCGTACCTTACCTAAACGTCTTCAAGTTTGTAATACATTTGTGCATTTGTCTGTATGTTTGACTCCCCTGCCCCAGAGTGTAAGCTCCTTAAGGGCAAGGACCAAATCTGTCATCTTTATATTCCTAGTGCTTCGACTAAGTAGTAGTTACTCAATAAACATTTTAAAATTGAATGAATTAATGGATCTTCTTTGAAGATTCTTTTCCGAATTAGTGGAGTTCTGGCAACTCTATACTCATTTGAACTGCAAAGATGACTTACGTTGACTGGACCCAAAATTCACTTGAATCCTGCCAGCTCAGGTTAATGACTTGTACCTACTTCTCAGATTTTCTGGGATGACTCTCCCTCTAGGCACATGGCTTTTCGGAATCCTGTGGCTTTGGGTTCATAATATGAAGATTATCTTCTCATAAACACATTTTCCCAAAAAGTAAGGTAATAGTCTTTTCCATAGATTTTGAAAATTCTGTTACATTCTCTGAACCCTATTCTATATAATTCCTAATATTTTTGTCTATAAGATGATAGAAATTTCCCTTTCCCAAGTAACTTTCTTTCTTCTCCCTCACTCCCTCCCCAGTTTTACTCTTGACCTACAAATTAAAAAAGAAACACACACACAAATCAGACTCAGAAAAAGCATACAATTTTGAGACAGTGTGTTGCATTCCACCTCATTCTTAGGCTAACCTGGGGGTGAGGTAGGGGGCAGAGTTTTCATTAAAATCATAAATCACAAAAGTCCAGTGAAAATCTACGTGCTACCAAACATCTCAGTTTTAAAATTTAATGGAAAGAAGCAAGTGAACTGTGTGTAATTTTGAATTCTGATAAAATATATATAAAGCTGCCAAGAGGAAAGTCTTTTTAACCTGTCAATCTGCAATCTGAGAATGTTGGTTTACATTTTTTTTTTTTTTCTGGCTGAAGAGATTAGTCTTGAATTTTCTAGCACAAATCAAATATCTAGGTTCACGTGGTGCATACTAAATTGATGTATGAAAAGTCTGGTTGGTAGTAAGGTAGTTTATTGTGCAGCTCAAACATTTTCAGATATTTAAAATTACTAGTAAAGATTTGTCCATTTAAAGCATATTTTATGTTTAAATTAAGCACCATTTAAAGCATATTCTATCACATTGGATATATTCTTGATTTTCCATAAATTCATGATAAGGTATGCATTTCAACTAATATCTATGTGTATACACTAGACATTGATCTATAAAATTATTTTTGCAGGCAGTTGTGACTATATATGAGCTGGATTCATCAGCTTATAACAGACAAGCAAATAGAAAAAGGAAAACTAGACTAAGCAAGACATAGCAGTGGACTGGTATCTGAGGAGGGTGGAATCAAGCACACCTTGCTTAAAATACCAAATCACTGTGAATTTGGGCAAGTCACTCAATTCTTTGAGCCTTGGTTTTTGCTTTTTCAAAAAGGGGTTGACACTACCCAGAGATATTTCTGTAAATTCACTGAACACCTATTATATGTGCTAGGTGCCTGGGATAATGTCTATAAAGCACCTAGCACAAAACCACACACATATAACAGGTGTTCAGTGAAGGGAACTTTCCTTTTCCCATTTTTCCTGGTTAAATGCCAGGGCAAAGAAATAGACTATACAACTCCTCTTAAATTTGTTTTCTAAATAGATGTCATCTACGTGTGTGGAATATTATTGAATTTAAATGCTAAATGCTATCCTTAGTATCAGAAGCAGCTTTGCTCACCACACTCAGCAGGAAGACCCAGTATGTTGGTTTTCCAAAAGTGGTAATGAATGGGCTTATGCCCATTCTTTCCTGGCTTTTTACTCTGCTTGGAGATGCTTGTTCTCTATGTGAAACTCTCCAGAGATCCTAACCCATCTTGCAAGTTAGGATATGCCCAAGTGTAACAGGTGATCCTGAAAAGATAACATAACCTCTTGGAGAAAGGTTTGTTTTTGTGTTTTGTTTTGTTTTTTGAGGAGGAAGCAGAGCTCCCACTTTACATTTGTACTGCTCTTAGAGCTAATAGCAAAGTCCTTTCATCTGCATCATCTCACTTCCTCAAAGAAACCCTGTATAGTAAATCAGCAGATATGGTGATTCTCACCTTCCAGATAAGAAAACTAGGACTCATATCACTTGCTCAAAGTCACGGGATCAGGAAAGAATCCAGATTTGTAGAAGTTGAAATTACCACAGTTTGGAGTGGGGATAGTCTTTAAGATAAAGGACAGAAAATTGTGAATACAAAACTGGATATTAAAAGAAATAAGAACAATTACAAAATTTTTAAAACCTGGCAATACAACAAACATCCCAAATTCAAACAGTAACGAGATCATTTTATTAATTAACTGTTGTATCAACCTCTAGAATAATTTTCCCTACTTTTTTTCCTCCGTATGTTCTTTGATTATTTCTTTATACGACAATTTTATAGTGCAATCTCAGAAAGACAGTTCAGTCTTTCCTGTAATGTGGGTTAATTAAAAAAAAATTTTTTTTGTAATTCAT
This sequence comes from Ovis canadensis, assembly GCF_042477335.2. Classification (NCBI taxonomy): domain Eukaryota; kingdom Metazoa; phylum Chordata; class Mammalia; order Artiodactyla; family Bovidae; genus Ovis; species Ovis canadensis. Next base: position 83,067,967 of record NC_091251.1, read on the forward strand.
GGTTTAAAAGGTTTGTTTCAGCTTCATAGCTTATGGTTGGTAATACCATACATAATTTGGTATTAAATTTGGGAAGGCCTCTATGAAGTTTCTTGTCATATATGAGCAATAAGGTTTCACGATTTTTCAAGTTTCCTTGAACAGTGACCCACCTTAAACAATATTTGCATTGGTAACACTCATTAACCAGCTTGTGATCAAAAGCCTTAAACATTCTGTTATGACATTAATCAGTACAGTGGGCAGGAGTATTCCTGCAAGACATCCTTGCACTGAAGCAGCTAGCAACAACCTAGCAATACAAAGAAGCGACAGCAAACCCTAACAATTTAAACTACTAAATCCAAACTACCTGTATCTCCAACTCAACTCAACTTCCCTTTAGCCACTGGATCACAAAAATTACGGTAATTACTTAGGCGCTACCCAGCACTAGGGGAAATGTGACAAACAGAAAATAAGAATGGAAAGAGCCTATTGTAGTTAAAGTATCCTCTTTTGCTAATTTTTTAAAAATGCATGATCATGTGAACAGATTGCTAGAATCCCTCCGAAGGTGCAAGTGAGTTATCTTGAAACCCAAGTATTATTTGCCTCAAGATAATTCTGCCTCTGCACATGCCTCGTGAGAGTTTGATGAGAAGAGGTGTTCTGACTCCAAGTTCTGTACTTTTTTCTATTATCTGGGACAAAATGAATTTTCCCAGCAAGTTTTGACAAGTTTTTACTCAAAAGGTGTCTTTAAAAATGATCCATTGAGGACTTCCCTCCTGGTACAGTGGATAGAAATGCACCTGCCAGTGCCGGGGGTGCAGGTTCCATCCCTGGTCTGGGAAGATTCCACATGCCACAGGGCAACTAAGCAGGTACAACACAACTATTAAGCCTGCTTTTAAAGCCTGCAAGCCACAACTACTGAAGCCTGTGTGCCCTAGAGCCCAGACTCCGCAGCAAGAGAAACCACTGCAAGGAGAAGCCTGTGCACCACAATAGAGAGTAGCCCCCACTTGCTGCAATCAGAGGAAGCCTGCATGCAGCAACAAAGACCCAGCACAACCAAAAATAAAGGTTTTAAAAAAGAAAAAGATCCATTGGGAAGGAAGGGAGAAGTTAAGATTGCAAATGGAAAGCTGGCCTTGGATAGAATTGAGGTAAACAGGTTATGCCTTAGAACCTGGTTACCTTTCCTTTGGGGCTTCCCAGGTGGCGCTAGTGGTAAAGAATCCGCCTGCCAGTGCAGGAGACAAAGAGATGGGGGTTGGATCCCTCGATCAGGAAGATCCCCTGGATTAAGAAATTGCACCTTATTCCCATATTCTTGCCTGGGAAATCCCATGGACAGATGAGTCTGGCGGGCTACAGTCCGTAGGGTTGCAAAAGAGTCTAACACGACTGAGTGACTGAACACATATCTTTCTTTTTTTTTTTGGTGGGTTGTTCCCTTTGCCTTTTTACAGATGTTGGATCCCAAACTGTCAAAAACTCTTCAGTGCTCTTCACCCTCCCTGTATGAAAATCCATTTTCAGTTGTCACCAAAAAAAATCAGATAAACCAATTCACAACAACACACAAATGCTGCTAAAAGCTTAATGAATTACTTACAGATGAGGGCCTGGGAGGGTACTTACTAACTGCTAGGAGATAATCCTTTAATTCAATAACCCCAGATCACTAATGGTAGCAATTCAGACATCACTCATAGGCCAGTAGAAAATTAGTTTTGGTTGGAAGAGAGCCAGGAACGCTTCAAGTCATTCTATGGAAGCAGACGACTGTTTTCGGGGTCAGATACTGCCAATACCAAAAATAAAATGAAAATAAACTTGTTGCCCCCTCCTCCCAGCTTTCCCCTGAAGTTGCACTTCCTTCCTTATCATTCCCTTCACCATTAAACTTCATGAGAGAGGAGGTTTCCATTCCAACATTCTTGGTTTCCATTTCTTCACTGATGCTTTGACCTCCTGCAATCTGGTTTTTACTTGCATCATTCCATCAAAACTTCCCTCAAATGTCATATTTCTCCTGGCAATCTTGATTCCAGCTTGTGCTTCATCCAGCCCAGCATTTCGCATGATGTACTCTGCATAAAAGTTAAATAAGCAGGGTGACAAGCAGGGTGAGTAAGCTCCGGGAGTTGGTGATGGACAGGGAAGCCTGGCGTGCTGCAGTCCATGGAGTCACAAAGAGACAGACACGACTGAGCGGCTGAACTGAACTGAACTTGGTCCTCAAAGTACTCAGCCTGTTGACTTTCAACACTGTTGAACATTCTTTCATTCTAAACAGGGCCAGGATTAGGTTGAGACAGACAACCTGCCTAAAGTACAAAATTTAAGGAAGCACTCTTTCAGAGTTTTATAAGCTCAAGACTGGCATCTGAAAGTGCCCCCAGCCCTGCTTCTGAAGCATAACTGAGCTTCTTACCATACCCAAAGCACAGCATGCAATTTTTCTGCCTTCATACCTTCACTCATGCTATAGAGGAAAATGACCCTCCGTGCTTTGTACCTGCCCTGCACCCCTTCCTACCTTCTTCTGTAGCAGCACCCTTAGAGCACTGCTCCCCAATTCAATGTGTTTCTGGTGAGGCTACCAAATACAGGATCTCCCTTCCCAACTCACAGTGGGTACAATCACCAAGCTGGACCAGCTCATTCCCAAAATTTCTGAATTGAAAGCAAATCAGACAACTATCTCTTTACTCTCAGACTGAGAGAAATAAGAACATGACACCAAAATTATCAGTATCAACTCAGACAGTAAAAAATCTGCCTACAATTCAGGACACCTGGGTTCAATCCCTGGGTTGGGAAGATTCTCTGGAGAAAGGAATGGCAACCCACTCCAGTATTCTTGCATGGAGAATCCCAGGGACAGAGGAGCCTGGTGGGCTACAGTCCCTGGGGTCACAAAGAGTCGGACACAACAGAGTGACTAACACTACTGCTACTACCAAAATTATTGGCAACCATACCCCGTGTTACAGGAAGGGGTGTGCCTCGAGAAAAAGAGGCAGGATGGAGGGGGGAGAAAAGGCTAACAGTGATAAACTCTTGTATGCTGTTGACACCAGTCTTGTCTTTTCTGGTTTTGTCTGCAGGAGCTAATGTGTTACCTTGCTAAGTTTTCTTTCTTTGAGTTCCTATCACTTTCTAACAAGATTGTTCAAATATAACATAGAATATTCTTCCTTTTCTCTCACCTCATCTCCACAGGTACACAGACTCAAATTTCATGGCTCAGCTCAAAGGTCATTTTCTTCCCTGTGCCTTCCTTGATCCGTAACCTTCTTCCCAGTTAAGCCGTCTTTTAACTGCTGTGGCATTTCATATGTCTCTCATGGATATCTATTAATAGCTTCTTGTCTTATATCTCCTACTATACTATATGTTCTTTAAGGGCAAGACTCATAATCTTTGAATCCTCTAAGAAATGAGTACAATTTTTGACACAGTAGAAAATCAGTAGATTTTTGTTAAAGGGATGGATTAAACAGATGAATGAACATAGGATATATGGACATATGGAATGTCCGTGTTTCATTTCAGAAAATTTCAACCTGAATAATCTTAAATTATAAAAATAATAAAAGTACTTTTTTTCCAAAGAAAAAGAAAAGAAACAATGACTCTCTGATGGCTAGAGGAAAATGGTGAATGTTAAAGGGTGCCAGTGTTTTTTAGAAGGTGGGAAAGTAAGACCTGTATTTATATTTATTCATATGTGAGTAAATAAACTCTTAAATGATACACAAGAAACTGTAAAATGATTTCAAATTTAGGGGAACAATGAGCATATGGGGCTACGAGGTAAGAGGGAGATTTTCTCTGTATACCTTGATTTTTTAACCAGGTGATTCTTTGTTTATTCAAGGTTAAATTAAAACTAAATGAATAAAATAAACTCTAAATAGAGATCATTCACCTACAACATGAAATGAAGAACCTGCTTTCCTAATATAATATGCCTGCAGTGCTAGCATAATGCTCTGGTTTAAAAAGTGCAAGAGATCAAATAATTTTCATAAAAATGAAGATAATGTGCTTTGGACAATTCTGTTAGAGGTCTTAAAAAATGGAGCAAGCCACCCTGGTGATAATAATGACATCAATATTGAAGCTAAACACAAAATATTCAAATAAAATTATTTCATATAAAAATAAAAAGTTGGAGAACTCACAATTCTCCAGTTACTAATTAGTGTTTTTCTTTCCAGTAAAAAAAAAAAAGTTCTTTTCTTAAAGCCTATTAAAATTTACACTTTCCAATAGGTGAATTTTGTTTTATGTAAATTAAACATCAATAAAGCTGATTTTAAAAATGTAAAACATGAAATGTTAGATTAAAAGGGACCTTAGAGATTTTATCTAGTCATCCCATCTTTCGATCCAAGGACTCCTTCTATTTTGTTTTTAATCATGTACCCCTTTATCTTGAAAGATTTTTGTGACCTAAATGAAATCATATAAACCAGTGATGGACAATGCTAATAAGCAATGAAGTTAGTAAGTTTAAGGACAAAAAAAAGGCCTTAATCTTATTCCACTAGTTTAAAGGTTAATAGTCAGAGCTTTTGACACATAATCTACCTAGACACAATTTAAAATCAACGAAATAACATTCCTATTAGCTAAAGGAAGCAGCATGGCATTTGATTTATAACATCTTAACTAGTAAACTTACATTATCTTGTATAAATCAGAAATCCCAGTCCTCTAGTGAAGAAGCACTTTCCCTGTCAATACCCAATGGTATCACTAACACTATTATGAAAACTCAAACTGGTCAGAAATTCATTCACTCATTCAATCATCCTATAATCATACATCCAATCATTCAACATGAGGGGGCACACTTGTTATTGTTGTTTAGTCACTAAATCATGTCTGACTCTTTTGCGACCCCATGGACTGTAGCCCTCCAGGCAAGAATACTGGAGCGTGTTGCCATTTCCTTCTCCAGGAGATCTTCCCAACCCAGAGATCGAACCCGTGTCTCCTGCACTGGCGGGCAGGTTCCTTACCACTGAGCCACCGGGGACGCCCACTGGGCATACACTGTGGTGCAGAACACTTTTAGGTTTCTACTCACACTAAAAATCTGTCCGTCTTTTAACAGTTTTAACTACTTATCAGTAAATGACCAATAGGTAGCGACCAGAAAGGAGCACTTTAGCCACATTAAATGACTTCAAATTTCTAAATCTTAATAATTACATTCACAGACCCAGAAGGAACTTGCTGAAGTGGTCTCTGAGTCAGGAGAGCTTAGAGAATCCATGGACAATGGGAAAGGTGCCAGAATCCTAGAATGGGAAGATAATCTCCTTATCTCAGAAAGAGGGAGAATGGTAGATTTTTAGAAACCATAGATGGAGCCATAGCTCTCTAAATGCCAGGAAGACCACAGTGTCTGCCACAAGTCACCATCCTAAGTTAACATTTCTATTCTGAACTTGGATAAAGGTTAAAAAAAAAAAAGTCATGTTCTTTAAATGAACAGAATTATAACCAAAAGGAATAATTAATACAATGGATGATAGAAACAAAATTCAAGATGATCTTACTAGACTGGAATATTGAGCAAAGTCTATCAGGATAAACTTTAATAGGTCTATCTCAAATTTCCAGGCTTTAACAGCTTATAACTACAAAATAAGATCACAAGTCATACTCCACAAAATATGGAAATTAAATGGACCCTGCTAACCCAATGGAAGGAAACTACTGGAAAGTTCTCCAGATTGTGTTACAAGTGTGTGGTCTGTTGCTCATACTGGAACGACTGTCTCCTCGTAGCACACTTCCGCTTCCACTGGCACAGCTGTTCCCCGTTACGATCCCCACACGGTAACTTCCTCTCTGGCTTCAAGGAAGAAAGTACTGTTCTCCCTTTTGCATCTCCATCTATGTAGGACAGACTCTCCACTAAAATGCCTGAAGCACAGCTAATATGAAGCCACAACTTCTGAATAAAATTGTACTTCAGGGCTAGAGAACAACAGAAAAGAACTATGAAGAAGGAAATTCAATTGATGCTAGAAGTTGGCTACGGACTTCTAGAAAGTGACTATGGACTGGCCCTTTGCTCAGGGTCTTCTGTAGGGCTCCTGACCTGGCTCAACCTGCTGGGACCAGTCATTTACTGGGAGTTCTTTGACGTCTCTACCCCCAACAATTCACGTTACACTCTCCCCAAAGCCCAGAGAACATGTTTACCCTACCCTACTTCTCAGTCTAATCAGCACAGTTAAAGATTGCTGGCAAGTTTAGTCCTCCATAGCATTCAACTATGCCACCTAGTGAAATGTGGTCTGGGCAGAATCTGAGCCCAGAGTTGTTGGGGTCAGTCAGTACAGTAAATAAAAGACTAAGCTGCAATATTGTGATTCGTGAGTCCCAGACTAGATAAGGCAGTAGCAAAAAGTCTCTAGGAAATACCAAGAGCCAAAGGAGGGAAAAAAAAAACCCATGGCCCAGAGGGCTTCCCTGACAGTTCAGTTGGTAGGGAATCCACCTGCAATGCAAGAGACCCCAGTTCAATTCCAGGGTTGGGAAGATACACTGGAGAAGTGATAGGCTACTCACTCTAGTATTCTTGGGCTTCCCTTGTGGCTCAGCTGGTAAAGAATCTGCCTGTGTTGTGGGAAACCTGTGTTCAATCCCTGGGTTGGGAAGATGCCCTGGAGAAGGGAAAGGCTACCGACTCCAGTATTCTGGCCTGGAGAATGCCATGGACTATATAGTCCATGGGGGTCACAAAGAGTCGGACATGACTGAGAGACTTTCACATTTGCTTTTCCAGAGGGGAATTTAGAGACACAATGAAAGCACCAGAAAGCCAATGAAGAGGTTCATTAGCTGTTCCTACTTCCTACTTCTCAGGACAGTTTATGTCTAGGGATTGACCTCCCAAGTCCAAAGTCAGATAAAGAAACTAAGTATAGGAGAATATCATACCCAAAAGTCTACCTACCCAGGCAGAGCAGTGCAAGACCCGAGGATAACATCAATAAAAGGAATCAAGACTCTTTAGGGAAGTGATTGATTCCAGGACTGCAACAGGATAAGCCCGGGTAATCTTATGGTATCAGAAAACAAGGAAGTTCTCAGGAAAGATGGGGCAAGTTCAAAGGATGCAGGAGCCAACCCAGGCACCCTACGATGGCCAAACCTGGAACAATTTGAACAACTAAATAAAATTACAGTATTGGATTATAATCCATAAAATAAAGTAAATATCCATGAGTCCTTACCAATATAAACAACTGAGTAAATAATAAATAAATGGAGAAGAGAAGGAAGCTCTTCCTTATCGAAGAATTCTAATTAGCAAATGTAGAGACAATAAGAAGTACAAAGTCATTATTATGCAAATGCTACAGTATTTATTATTTATACTGTATAATTATTACAGAAAAGATCCACCTATGGATGCAAAAATCAATGGGCAAAACTTTGAGGAGAAGGTATTAGCCTACTCTTAAAATAACCAAGATGGTTAACAATTACAAAAGGGAAAATGGAAATTTCAGTGAAAAACTCAAACATGACCAACTTAACCAAGCAATCAAGGTTAACATCGCCAGTAATGAGACAAATCAACATCACGTACATCTGTCATGATGCCCCGAGGACTTAAGATGACTTGCGTAGTATCCTTGCCAAAAATGCATAACCCCACTATGAGAAAACACCGCTGCTGCTGCTGCTAAGTCGCTTCAGTCGTGTCCGACTCTGTGTGACCCCATAGATGGCAGCCCACCAGGCTCCGCCATCCCTGGGATTCTCCAGGCAAGAACACTGGAGTGGGTTGCCATTTCCGAGTTTCCAGACAAGAGTACTGGAGTGGGGTGCCATCGCCTTCTCCAGAGAAAACACTAAACAAACCCAAACTGTGAGATATTCTACAGGCTAGACAGTATTCTTCAAAAGTGTCAAGGTTATAAAAGACAAAGAAAGACTAAAGAATGTCACAGATTGACAGAGACTAAATGCAATGTAGGATTCTAGATTGAATAGCAAAACAGAAAATAAGGATATTGGGGGAAAACCATCATAAGATAAAAAGTTAACACCATAGTTAACTGTTAATTAATAGTTATGTAAATAGTTAACATTAGGGAAAGCTAGGTTAAGCATATATATGAAATCTTTATATTATGTTTTCAAATTTTCTATATCTACAGTTATTTAAAAATAAAAAAGTAAAAGAAATTATCACCTATTCTGATATCAATACATTCTTCATGATAGAGAGGCTCCAAGATGTTTTGCTTCCAGATAGGAGTGTCAAATGTGCTTATTTATTTGTTAAATTAAACTGCAAAAGTCAAGAAAAGTGATTTTGCATAATTTTAATTTACCTAAATGAAAAACATTAAACTGATTTCCTCTCTCCCTCCTCCTCCCCAAAGGAAAAACAAAACAAAACCCCTCAAACTCAAGGAGATGTCAAAGAACATCCTGTGTCAGGATTATCAAATTACCTTAGCTGACTCACCCTGAATCACCATGGGCTTATTGTTTTTTAATTTGTAATCTACACATTAATGTGGCATTCCCTAATCAATGTTTTTTAAAATCCTTTAAAATGTACTGTTTCTTACTTTTGAATCTCTACTACAAAACATAACACACTGCTGCCTCTGAATCACTGAATTACTTCTAAAACTTGCATGAGGTTATTGTCTTCTGCAAAGATTCTTTTGTTCTCACCCTTGTATAAAAGGAGTTTAGCAGTTATCCCAAGGAAATCAAAGATCCATGACTATTTTATATGGAGAGTGACATAGATCAATAAAGACTATTTCTAATTCTTTTCTGCTGCTGCTGCTGCTGCTGCTAAGTCGCTTCAGTCGTGTCCTACTCTGTGCAACCCCATAGATGGCAGCCCACCAGGCTCCCCCATCCCTGGGATTCCCTAGGTCTTTTCTACCCTTATCATAAAGAGTCAGACCTTGGGGGAAGCTCTGGGGACCCTCCCCATCACCAAGCAAAGGCTTCCAAAGGGATCCCACTTCTAGACACAGTATGACTGGAGAGACGGGGCTGAAATAAGAGACAGGTAAGGAAAGAGAATGAGAAACCATGGTTTGAGATCCCAGATCCAGGTGTGCCCATAGGCAGATGTTCCTCAGATTGGTCTTCAGTTATGTAAACAGGTTTTAAAAGTCTGTTTTTCCCACTTAAACTAGTTTGAATTAGGCTTCTTTCACTTGCACCCCGGCTTCTTGACTAAGGAAAGCTCATATACTTGAAGATTGCTATGATATTTTTTGTTCTTTTCTGTAGTCTAATCAGCTTATGTTTCTTAATTTTTTTTTAATCTCCATAGATTTTCCAAGTTGACAAGCATTGGGGGGTTTCGGAGGGCTCCTGGAGAAGACTCTTGAGATTTCCTTGGACATCAAAGAAATCAAACCGTTCAATCTTAAAGGAAATCAACCCTGAATATTCATTGGAAGGACTGATGCTAAAGCTGAAGTTCCAATACTTTGGCCACCTGATGTGAAAAGCCAGCTCACTGGGAAAGACCCCGATGCTGGGAAAGATGACAGCAGGAGAAGGGGGTGACGGAGGATAAAATGGCTGGAAGGCATCGCTGCCTCAGTGGACATGAATTTAAGCAAACGCTGCGAGACACTGAAAGGCAGGGAAGACTGGAGTGCTGCAGTTCCTGGGGTTGCAAAGAGTTGGATGAGACTGAGGGACTGAACAACAATCTGATCTCCAGACTCCCAGCTGTTCTGATAGCTTGTTTATTCCTTCATCCCTTGGGAACCCCCCTGAAGCTCCTAAGAACCCTTTAGAAAGAAACTCTTTCTTATCAAAACTGACATTTGTGAGCTTTTTCCTCCCTGATTGGCAATGTTTCTGAAAAATTTTCAACTCATATATGAATACTTAAGAGGACAATAGATTGGCTTATTTTGGAGTAGATTCTGAGAACACTTAATGGAGGCTCCATGCATTAATTCTACAAGCAGAGCCACCAGATACATTGTAATGATGATGAAGGATCTAAATGGTTACAGTGCTTTGCTTTTGAAAACACTGAGTGCATCACGGCCATTTTAAAAGATTGCTTCAGCTCAGATCATGGCAAAGCTAAAGCAGAGGAGGAGAAGCATTTGCCTTAGAGAACCAATTCTAACTAGTTACAGGGCAAATGTGAATCATAACATTTATCCACTTATCCTTGGAATCTAGAGACAATAAATGTGTATATAGTGAAATAGAAGGAGATAATCTAAATAATTTTTTTTAAGTCTTGAAGGAATGTGGCTGTGATAAAATTGTGAAGCTCCTTTTTCCCCACTGGGTTTAAAAATAACCACTTCTCTATAACACTGGAGTTAGGCTAATGTTAGAGAAAAGACCCTTTCAGAAACACTTCTAAACCATACTTGTATGGTAAGGTCAGGAGAAGGCCTACAGTTCTACTGCGTCTGACATAAAGAATTTATGTAAATAGGTTAGCATCACTCTATTTCATAATCATAGAAGCTTTAACCATATCTCACAATTGTGTTTTACTTGTTATAAAAAAATAAAATAAATGGTGCTCGTCCAGGTCAGGCCAACAATCCATCCACCCCAGTGTTTTTTTTTTTTTCTCTAACTATATAACTGATGACTTCCCTGGTGGCTCAGTCAGTAAAGCGTCTGCCTACAACATAGGAGACCCAGGTTCAATCCCTGGGTTGGGAAGATGCCCTGGTGAAGGAAATGGCAACCCACTCCAGTATTCTTTCCTGGGAAATCCCATGGACAGAGGAGCCTGGCGGGCTACAGTCCATGGGGTCGCAAGAGTAGGACACGACTTGGAGACTAAACCACCACTACCATAACTTATTTAGGTGGGAAAACAAAAAACAAGAAATCCCCTACTCTTCATGTTCCCACTTTCTAGGGAGAAACAAACTTGATAATAACAAAATTTCAACCACATATAAATTTATAAGGAAAAAAAAACAGCAATTCTATAAATATTTTCATCCATACACCGATAGGAGCAATTTAAAATCACAACCAACTCAAAACAAAACTAATGATATACTGGTGATAAGAAAACATCCTTCTGAAAAGCTAGAAGAATTCCAAATATGTGTGCGTAAATATAAAGTAGGAGCTTTTAAGAGTATTGTTCAGGGTTCTTTATAAGCTACAAAGTTATTTTTTGGTAAGTTCTTTTTTCATGTACTATCCAATACACTGGTTATTGAGTACTTGAAATATAACATAAATTTTGCTTGAAATGTGCTATATGTTTAAAATACACACTGGATTTTGAAGACTCGTGTACTAAAGAATTAAAATATATCATTAATCATTTATATTACATACACATTGAAATGATATTTTGGATATATTATGTTAAATGAAAGATATTATTACTTTTAGCTGTTTCTCATTACTTTTTAAAATGTGGCTCATAGAAAAATTTTAATTACATACATGTTCACATATTTCCATTGAGCAGCATTATTCTACACTCTACTCAGTGATGGGGAGCAGTCAGGTCTGTGATGTTAAGCAAATTACTAATTGTCTGAATTTTATCAACCAAAAATGGAGTTAATAATAGCACCAGCCTTCAGTTCAGTTCAGTTCAGTTGCTCAGTTGTGTCCGACTCTTTGCGACCCCATGAATCGCAGCATGCCAGGCCTCCCTGTCCATCACCAACTCCCGGAGTTCACTTAGACTCACGTCCATCGAATCAGTGATGCCATCCAACCATCTCATCCTCTGTCGTCCCCTTCTCCTCCGGCCCTCAATCCCTCCCAGCATCAGAGTCTTTTCCAATGAGTCAACTCTTCACATGAGGTGGCCAAAGTACTGGAGTTTCAGCTTTAGCATCATTCCTTCCAAAGAAATCCCAGGGCTGATCTCCTTCAGAATGGACTGGTTGCAGTCCAAGGGACTCTCAAGAGCCTTCTCCAACACCACAGTTCAAAAGCATCAATTCTTTGGCGCTCAGCCTTCTTCACAGTCCAACTCTCACATCCATACATGACCACAGGAAAAACCATAGCCTTGACTAGACGCACCTTAGTTGGCAAAGTAATGTCTCTGCTTTTGAATATGCTATCCAGGTTGGTCATAACTTTCCTTCCAAGGAGTAAGCGTCTTTTAATTTCATGGCTGCAATCACCATCAGCAGTGATTTTGGAGCCAAAAATATAAAGTCTGACACTGTTTCCACCGTTTCCCCATCTATTTCCCATGAAGTGATGGGACGATGCCATGATCTTCGTTTTCCGAATGTTGAGCTTTAAGCCAACTTTTTCACTCTCCTCTTTCACTTTCATCAACAGGCTTTTTAGTTCCTCTTCTCTTTCTGCCATAAGGGTGGTGTCATCTGCATATCTGAGGTTTTTTATATTTCTCCCGGCAATCTTGAATCCAGCTTGTGTTTCTTCCAGTCCAGCGTTTCTCATGATGTACTCTGCATATAAGTTAAATAAGCAGGGTGACAATATACAGCCTTGATGTACTCCTTTTCCTATTTGGAACCAGTCTGTTGTTCCATGTCCAGCTCTAACTGTTGCTTCCTGACCTGCATACAGATTTTTTAAGAGGCAGGTCAGGTGGTCTGGTATTCCCATCTCTTTCAGGATTTTCCACAGTTGATTGTGATCCACACAGTCAAAGGCTTTGGCATAGTCAATAAAGCAGAAATAGATGTTTTTCTGGAACTCTCTTGCTTTTTCCATGATCCAGTGGAAGTGAGAAATAGATTTAAGGGACTAGATCTGATAGACAGAGTGCCTGATGATCTATGGAATGAGGTTCATGACATTTTACAGGAGACAGGGATCAAGACCATCCCCATGGAAAAGAAATGCAAAAAAGCAAACTGGCTGTCTGGGGAGGCCTTACAAATAGCTGTGAAAAGAAGAGAGGTGAAAAACAAAAGAAAAAGGAAAGATTTTAAGCATCTGAATGCAGAGTTCCAAAGAATAGCAAGAAGTGATAAGAAAGCCTTCTTCAGCGATCAATGCAAAGAAATAGAAGAAAACAACAGAATGGGAAAGACTAGAGATCTCTTCAAGAAAATTAGAGACACCAAGGGAACATTTCATGCAAAGATAGGCTCAGTAAAGGACAGAAGTGGTACAGACCTAACAGAAGCAGAAGATATTAAGAAGAGGTGGCAAGAATACACAGAACTCTACAAAAAAGATCTTTACGACCCAGATAATCACGATGGTGTTATCACTCATCTAGAGCCAGACATCCTGGAATGCAAAGTCAAGTCGGCCTTAGAAAGCATCACTACGAACAAAGCTAGTGGCGGTGACGGAATTCCAGTTGAGCTATTTCAAATCCTGAAAGATGATGCTGTGAAAGTGCTGCACTCAATATGCCAGCAAATTTGGAAAACTCAGCAGTGGCCACAGGACTGGAAAAAGTCAGTTTTCATTCCAATTCCAAAGAAAGGCAATGCCAAAGAATGCTCAAACTACCGCACAATTGCACTCATCTCACATGCTAGTAAAGCAATGCTCAAAATTCTCCAAGCCAGGCTTCAGCAATATGTGAACCGTGAACTCCCTGATGTTCAAGCTGGTTTTCAAAAAGGCAGAGGAACCAGAGATCAAATTGCCAACATTCACTGGATCATGGAAAAAAGCACCAGCCTTATGAAATTTTAAAGATTAAAAGAATGTTTATATGTAAAGTACATAGAACAGTGCCTAGTACATACTAGGTCTGTATATATGTTTGTATATATATTATATATATAATATATATACATCCTGGATAACAGACTGCTTTTGGGTTTTGGACTCCAAATTTTCTTATTTCACTTAATTTTAGTTACTCACTTCATGGGTATATCAGTCTATTCAAGCTGCCATAACAAAATGCCACAGACAAGGTGCCTTAAACAACAAAGCTTTATTTTTTCTCACAGTTCTGGAGGCTGGAGTCCAAAATCAAGATTCCAGCAGGGTTGGTGCCTGGTGAGGTCTCTCTCTTCAGACTGCAGACAGCGCTTTCGCAGCGTGTCCTCACAGAAGGGTCTGGTGTCTCTCCCTCTTCTAATAAGGAACACCAGTCCTATCCAATTAGGGCCCTACTCTTATGACCTCATTTAATCTTAATTATCCCTTAAAGGGCCTATCTTCAAGTACAGTCCCAGGGTTAGGGTTTTAACATATGAATTTGGGGGTGGGGACACAGTAATAATGGTGGGTTACACTTAAATAGTCCCTTTGTTGTTGTTGCTCAGTCGCTCAGTTACATCCAACTCTGCAACCCCATGGACTGTAGCATGCCAGGCTTCCCTGTCCTTCACCATCTCCCAGAGCTTGCTCAAACTCATGTCCATTGAGTTGGTGATGCCACCCAACCATCTCATCCTCTGTCTTCCCCTTATCCTCCTGCCTTCAATCTTTCCCAATATCATGGTCTTTTCGAATGAGTCAGCTCTTCACATCAGGTGGCCAAAGTATTGCAACTTCAGCTTCAGCATCAGTCCTTCCAATAAATATTCAGGGTTGATTTCCTTTAGGATTGGATGGTTTGATCTCCTTGCTGTCCAAGGGACTCAAGAGTCTTCTCCAACACCACAGTTCAAAAGCGTCAGTTCTTCAGCGCTCAGCTTTCTTTATGGTCCAACTCTCACATCCATACATGACTACTGGAAACACCATAGCTTTGACTAGATGGACCTTTGTCTGCAAAGTGATATCTCTGCTTTTTAATACACTGTCTAGGTTGGTCATAGCTTTTCTTCCAAGGAGCAAGTGTCTTTTAATTTCAAGGCTGCAGTCACCATCTGCAGAGATTTTGGAGCCCAAGAAAATAAAGTGTGTCACTATTTCCATTGTTTCCCCATTCATTTGCCATGTAGTCCCTTAAACACATATAAAGCTGAAAACCAATGGACTCATAATTTTGGATCTGTTAACAGTCTACCAAGATGAGCAGGTGGCTTCTAATCACTGAAAATATTCATTTTAGGCCGACAGGTCCATTCACAGCATAAAAGGTATTAGGCAGAAGGGAATGATGTTTCCCTTTGACATCAACCTCAAAATACTTCTGTATATTTCTAAATCAGCCCAATTTTTGGTATGAACTGAAGAGCTCTAAGTTTAATAAAACTCTATCCATAATATCTCTTGGAGTATTGAGTTTAAAAACTACCTGTTAAAAAAAAGTTGTTTCTTCTTGTTTTAAAATTGCTTTGTCAAATAGTAAAGAGTGCTCTCAAATTTTGGAAACTGATAGAAAGCCACTGTTCTTATCTTAAGCAGTGTCTCTTGTTTGGTTATAATTTCTCTCAAACTGTTTAGTTCTTAGTTCTTCATTTGAGATTCATAATTCAAAATTCGAACAGATAGGACTTTATTCACAGGAAGGATTTTTTATTCTATTTCTAATTTTGAGCATGAGAATTTGCTGCTATCTTTTATCTCTAAATATTTATGATTATACTATTTTTTTTTACTTTTGTTTGTTTGTTTGGTTTTTTGGCTGAGGCAACATAGTAAGTCAAAACCTTCAGTAAATAATCCAGATGTACTCCTAAATCCTTTCCCTATGTTGGAAATCATAGCTTGGAACTAATTAGCCATAGGCATCATTTCCAAATTTCAGGTCTTGTATTTGATCCATTTCCCCACATCTTCTTTCTGTCTTCCTGCAGTTTATCTGCATGAGCACATTGTTGCACTATCTAATGAGACTAAATGCCATGAATGAACATCAAGCTTTTTCTATGTATTTCCTTTTCTAGACTATTTTGAGTTCCTTTATATTATTTATTTACTTATTTTTTGCCTCATCACATGGGATCCAGGATCCTAGTTCTCTGACTACAGATTGAACCAGTGCTCTCTGCAGTGGAAGGGCAGAGTTTTAACCACTGGACCACCAGGGAATTCCCTTCTAGATTACTTTGAAATGTTAAATGAATTCAAGCACAAATTCTATTTCTCTATCCAAAGAAACAACAGTAAATTTAATTGGATAGATACTCATTAAATACCAACTATAGGCAAAGAATTCAGTTCAGTTCAGTCTCTCAGTTGTGTCCAACTCTTTGCAGCCCCAAGGACTGCAGCATGCCCGTCTTTCCTGTCTATCACCAAATACCAGAGCTTGCTCAAACTCATGTCCATCGAGTCAGTGATGCCATCCAACCATTTCGTTCTCTGTCATCAAATACACATAAAAGTTAATATTATATGATCTCTACTTTTGTTTCCAGTCTAGAGGGAGGCAGCCATGGAAACAGTTAACCTTGATGAGCAGAACAAAATAGCACCAAATAGATTCAAGCGTTGGACTGAATACTTGTGCCTCCAAAAATTCATATGTTGAAGTCCTAATCCCCTACGTCTTGGTATTTGGGGCCTTTGGGAGGCAATTAGGTCATCAGGGTAGAACCCTCATGAACAGGATTAGTGACCTTATGAGAACAGGCATGAGAGAGTTGATCTCTCTCTAGGTAAAGTGGGGGTATAGTGCAATGGTGGCTGTCTATAAGCCAGGAAGCAAGCCCTCATCAGGTGATCTTGGACTTCCCAATCTTTAGACTGTGAGTAGTAAATGTTTCTTAGACCACTCAGTCTACAATAGTTTTATCAGCCTGAACAAACATTCAAGTTTGAAAAGAAGAGAAACTGTCCTGACTGAGTAAGCCTTCACAGAATATGAGACATTTGAGCTGAGGCTGGAAGAAGAGCCATCATTTGATTAATACAATCTCCTGAGGACACAGTCCAGACGCAGAATTGAGAAGAACCAAAAGGATCTGGGAGAAATAGAACCAGAACCCAGACTATACCATACCATACCATACCATATCATATCATATCATACCAAACCACAGCATTCCTAGAAATTACTCTTTCTATGGACTGCATTTCAACTGAGATTATAAGATTATGAATTTTCTTATCATTTAAGCCAGTTTGAGCTGGGTTTTCTATTACTTGCACTCTAATTGATATAACCCCTCTAAAGCTCTAGACTTAAATTTGTTACTTCAGTTAGGCATCTCTAAATGGATGTTCCGATAACACCTTGTGTTAGCACAGGTTGTCTGAGAAGTGGATGTCAAAATGGGATTAGACATCCAAGAGATGAATTGGGGGTATTACTGGCAAGGGAAGAATGGGGAGGAAGTTAGTGAGATGTGAGAGCTAGTAGACTAGTCCTTTGTGAGAGGAAAAGAAAGGAAAGTAGGTTGAGTAGAAAAGCCTTAGACTGCTATGCAATTCTAAGAAATTCTGGCAAGGCTGTTGGAGAGTCCTCAGCCAACATTCCTGATTAAAGGAGGAAACTGTAAATCTACCTTGAGGAACTGTTCAGTATTCCTGCCATACCCAGTCACTGGCTGGGACCTGCCCATGGACTAGGCCTGGCCTGATTGACATAATGCGTTTCAGAAGTCTTTACAAATGAAGACGAATTCTAAGAGGAGAAAAGTAGATTTTAGTTGTTGTAAACCTCATGTTCCTTTGCAGAGTCCTCTGCCTCTGCAGATAAATATCAATCACAAGGGCAGAACAGCACCCAGGATTTGGTCATCTCTTATCATCTCCTTATCACAGACTATAGTTGGAATCTTGGAAACTTTCTTTCTATCATTATATGTTCATATATTTTAGTGGATGCAGGTTCAAATCCACAGATTTTATTTTCATCTAGTCACCTGCTTGACCCCCTTCTTAGGAATCTCCCAGACACTGGCAGTATTTGGTTTGAAACACTTTTGCCAGAGATTTTGAATGCAAACTTGTTACTTATCTACCAAGAGTGAGCAAGGAGATATCTTTTGGCATCACAGCCTCTTTAGCCTCTTCCAGGGTTATCACCTTGGGGCTTCCAAATGGAAAGAGTTTAAAATAAAAGCTCCCAAGCAAATTGGGTTTTCCATTTCCCTGTGCTGGGTCTTGAACATGCTTTTTCTTTTAAAGACATTTAAAAAATTAATGGATTTCATTTCTTAGAGCTATTTTAGATTTACATAAAAAGTGAATTAAAAGTACAAAGTTTCCATATATTCTATATATGCTCTCTCTGCTCCCATTACCACTCTCAGTGTCAGTTTCCTCTATTATTAACATGTTATTATGGTACCCCTGTTACACTTGATGAACGTATGCCGATAAATTATTACTAACTAAAGTTTATGTTTTACATTACACTGTGTTGTATATTCTGAGTTTTGGCAAATGCCTTATGACAATATCCACCATAGTTTCACAGCCATAAAAATTTCCTGTGCTCTCTACCTATTCATTCCTCCTTGACCCCAAACCCCTGGAAACTGGTCTTTTTACTGCCTCGATAGCTTTGACTTTTTTTCAGAATGTCATATACGTGGAGTTATACAGCATGCAGCTTTTTCAGACAGGCTTCCTTCACTTAGTGACATGTTTCCTCTAGGCCTTTTCAAGGTTTGATACCATTTTTCTTTTTTATCACTGAACAATATTCTATAGCATATATATAATATAGTTTGTTTATCCATTAACCTATTGAAGGATATCTTGGATGCTTCTAAGTTTTAATAATTTTGAATAAAGCTGGTATAAATATCTATGTGCAGGTTTTTATGTAGGTCTATGTTTTTAACTCTGGGTAAATATATAGGGGTATAATTGCTGGAGTGTAAGGTAAGACTATATTTGACTTTGTAAGAAACCACCAAGCTGTCTTCCAAAGTGTGTATACCATTTTGTATCCCCTGGCCTATCTGACTGACTTAGGCTCTTTATACACTTTGTTGTGGAGTGGTTTCAGAGGCTAAAATTTCTCCAGTGTCCTTGTTTTTGTCTGCTGTTGTCTTTGAGTTTCTCTAAGGATTCCCTAAACAGGAATCTTTCAGTTTTGAAAGAGTCTCTCAGTTCTTTTAGTTATAACCCCCTGTTACATTAGAGCCCTGTCGAGCTGTCTAGGGAAGGGCAGTGTTCTACAGTCCTGGGATTAAGTCCCAGTCTTTTAGTGAACTTGAGCTGGGTATTTTTCTTCCTCTAAGCCAAAGGCTACCCACTCCAGTACTCTTGCCTGGCAAATCCCATGGACAGAGGAGCCTGGTAGGCAGCAGTCCATGGGGTAGCTAGGAGTCGGACACGACAGAGTGACTTCACTTTCACTTTTTACTTTCATGCATTGGAGAAGGAAATGGCAACCCACTCCAGTGTTCTTGCCTGGAGAATCCCAGGGACAGGGGCGTCTGATGGGCTGCCATCTCTGGGGTCACACAGAGTCGGACACGACTGAGGCGACTTAGCAGCAGCAGCAGCAGCAAGCCAAAGGCTAGTGTGAGCTGGAGTTGGGTATTTCCCTTTCCCTGATTGGTTAGGTTTTGATAAAATGCCTGTTGGTTAGGTTCTGGTAAAACAGCTTCCCTCTAGGGCAAGCCTTATTAAGATCAGAGAGCTCTGGGAGTAACCATGTTACAAAATGGTTACTCTTCCACCCCCACCCCCCACCCCCACCAAAAGCACTACTGGATTTTTTACTCCAACCTGTACTTTGAGAACCCTGTGGGGAATTCTGGAGGTAGAACTCACAGAAGTGAGTTTTATCCCCTAAGACCTGGAACCCTCAGGGTTTTTAACTCTCAAGTTAGCCTACCCCAAAAGCTTAGCAACTGGTCACATAAATTTTAAAGTGTCCCTACTAGTACTAGCTTCAACTTTGGGCTTCTGCTCCTGTTAAGCTCTGATTCCCAGTATCCACCCATCTGTCTCTGTGGTTTGAGGGCAGTGGTGAGCTGCCTCATTTCTCTGACCAGTGAGCTCAATTCTCTGATGAATCTAAGAAAAGTTGTTGATTTTCAGTTTGTTCAGCTTTTTTCTTATTGTGAGCATGGGAGTGACAATCTCCAAGCTCTTTATCTCTATATAGTGCTGGAAACCAGAAGTCCTTTCATATATGTTTTTATAAACCAGGTGGTATTTCATCTATATTTTTTATTTTCTTAAGTCATATTGTGCTATAGACTTCATCCTATTTCTTTTGCATTCAGTATCACGTTTATAACATCTTTATAAACATGATGTTACTGGGTGAGCATCTGTTAATAATTCAACACTTCTTAATTGCTCTATAGTATTCCACACTGTGTATCTACTACATCTTTCCACCCTCGGTGTCCCAATATACAAACAACTCAAGAATTAACATCTGCAAACATGTTTCCTTATGGATCTGTGGAGAATTTCCTAGGACTAAATGCCTGGAAAGACACTGGTGGCTCATAGGGTCTAAATGCACTTAATTTAACCAGAGCACTACTCTCTAAAAGGTACAAAGCAGGGCATGAAGCTTCCTCTATCCTCACTCTCCAATAGCACTTGACCTCACGTTACTGGCTAATTTTTTGCCTAGCTGATGCGTGTAAAGTGTTCTTATTATTTTCAGGCCCACTTTTCTAATTACTAATGTTTGAGCTCTTGTCACAGGCTTGATAAGTTTTGGGGCGTTTTCTTCCTGTGAATTGCTTAGTCATGACCTTTGTCCATTTCCCTGCTGTAGTTTCTGCTCTTTCCTTGTTGGTTTGTAGGAGTATCTTATATACTCTATATTGTAGGTCCTTGCAAGTATTTTCTCCAAATTTATCATGTTTGTTTCCTTTGTCTATATTTTCATTTGTTGAATGACTGATAGAATCAAGTTTATCAGTGTTTCTCCTTATGATTTTTGCTTCCCCAAACTATGTCATCAAAGATATTTCTCAACATTATTTCTATCAACTTTATAGTTTTACCTTTCCCATGTAGGTTATGTACAAAATCCATCTGCAGCCTACCTTATAAACAGAGTTAAAGATGAGGCAAAGTTTCCTGAGAAAACAACATGTAAGCTGCAATGTGAAGGAAAAATAGAGTTAGGCCACTTAAAAATGGGAACAGCAGTGTTTCATTTGCAAAGACAAGGAGGTGAGAGATGATTTATGTCAAGTTTCAGTAAATGGAAGAAGCTGAGCACATCTAGAGTATAAAGTCCAGGACGAAGAGAAATGAGAGGTGAATCTGAAAAGAAAAGCAGTGAAAAAACAATGAAAGATGCTGTAATCAAATGCAAAATTTTGTCAGTTACATAAAGACCTAGATAAGTGAAATAAAAAACCTCATTCCATAGGAATTTGAAAAGTCCAAAGCCTTCCCCAGGAGTTCATCAAATTTCTAATAGTTTTGTATTACTGACCATGAATTCCTGCTTAATTCAGTTGAAGGATTATCACTGCCATGAATGAAGACCAGTCTTATTCCTACACAATGTTAGTCAAGATATGGAACCAGCCCTTTCTTTTACACACAAACACACTCATCCACATATGCATACACACAGTCACTAACACACCCAGGTAGCTTGTGTAAGTAGCAGATTTTACAGAGTGTATGAGAGGGTTATAACATTGCAACATAAAAATGAAAGTGAATAATAGAATTCTGGTTCTCCAAAGCCCTTAGCCTCTTCACCATCAGGACTTTCACCAACTTGTTTCTATTTATTTTGACTGACTATTATTTTGTTGCCTTGGTTTCTGGCATCTCCTGTGATCAGAACTTTTCTCGGTCCATCCCCAGCAACAGGTTGAAGTATTTTTCTTAACAAAAAGCATTTTCTCCCTGATAAGAAAAGTACTATTTCCCCTTGTTAGAATAATAAAGGTTCTATTCTGCTACACAGGTTGGAGGTTTGGGTTCTGTCAAGGGACAACTGGGGCCCACTCCGGGTTTTAAATAGTGGTGCTTTCTAGTTAAGATACATCTGACTGGTAGATCAGATGTGTTTGAATGACAGGTCACTCTGAGTATAGTGTGGAGAATGGATTGGAAGAGAGTGAGATTTGAAGCAGAAAGATCATTTAGGAGACAGTGGTAAAAATGATGAGAATCTGAATAAGAATAGTAGCAATAAAGCGTTGATACAGGCAGAGAAGGAGACGGACACCAGATGGTCAGTAGGTAGAAACAGCAGGACTTGGCAAATTGGTTGGATAAAGAATTTCCCTCAGGCTTCCCAGGTGGCTCAGAAGGTACAGGATCTGCCTGCAATGTGGGAGACCCGGGTTCAACCCCTGGGCTGGGAAGATCCCCTGGAGAAGGGAATGCCTACCCACTCCAGTATTCTTGCCTGGAGAATTCCATGGACAGAAGAGCCTGGTGGGCTACAGTCCATAGGGTCACAGAATCAGACACAACTGAGCGACTCACACTTTGACTTTCAAAAGTTCCCTTAGTTTCTGAATGGAAACCTGAGGGAACTGTGGTGTCTTTTCTTTAGATAGAAAATACAGGAGAAGGAGCAGACATGAGGGAAATCCTGAGCCCCACTTACATCATGTGGAGGTGAAGTGCTCATGGGACCCCAGCAGAGAGATCGTGGACATAAATGGGTATACTAGTGTGGAGCTCAGGAGAAATATCAGGGCAGGAGATACATCATCGGAGGTTACCATAGATGGGAATAGACGAGGTTGCTCAAGGAAATATTACAGAGGAAGATGAGAAGAGGGCCCAAGGCGGAGTTCTAAGAATTCCACTTTTTTTGTTCCTATTTTGCCACACAGGGTGGGATTTAAGATCCTGGTGTCCCAACCAGGGATCGAACCAGGACTCCCTGAAGAAGGGCAGAGTTCCAACCATTGGACCACCAGGGAAGTCCCTGAAAATTTCAGTTTTTAAGAGACAAGTCCCAGGTAGCACTAGTGGTAAAGAACCTGCCTGCTAGTGCAGGAGATGCAAGAGGTGCAGTTTCGATCCCTGGGTCAGGAAGATCTCCTGGAGAAGGACATGGCAACCCACTCCAGTGTTCTTGCCTGGAGAATCCCATGGACAGAGGAAGAAACTGAGATTAAGAAAGCTTAAGTAAGCCACTGAAAGATACACACAAGCAGGGATTCAAAGTCTAATCTCTGTGCTTGTGGGAAGTAGAATCAAGACAGAGAGAGACTGGGCTGGATACATCTTATGAATTCTATAAATTCCAGCTCTCCATGCATGCTAAGTCGCTTCAGTCATGTCTGATTCTGTGCAATCCTATGGACTGCATGGAGGAGCCTGCCAAGCTCCTCTGTCCATGGGATTCTCCAGGCAAGAATACTGGAGTGGGTTGCCATGTCCTTCTCCAGGAGATTGTCCCAACCCAGGGATCGAATGTGCGTCTCTTATGTCTCCTGCATTGGTAGACATGTTCTTTACCACTAGTGCCACCAAATGAGGATGAAAGGATAGAATGGAGTATATGGGTAATCACTGGTTAGCCCTTTTAGTTATTTGTTCCTCTACTCCTAATAGGAGGACAGAGCAGACATGCCATAAAAGTTGGCTGAATTGAACCTAGACACACAATGATTATTGCCAAAGCAAATTCATAGAATGTCATCAAATATCCATTAATACACAAACCATTAGAGGTATAGCTGAAACCGATGATTAAGTCATCATTAGTTGAACAACATCTGCCCTGCCAGACTACTTTTTTCTTTCGTGGTTCTTACTTGGTCTGGCCCCACAGAGAAAGAAGCCCAGTATAAGCTGTATGTATTAGCATATTATTATATGAAAATAAGACAAGTGGTTCATAAATGGCATTATTCAATATCTGCAGTTACAAGATGGTTCTGTGTGTCTGCATTTTGAACAATAAAATGGTCAGAGAGGAGCCTTGCTCCCTCCAGAGTCCAGAAAGAGAGATGTTTGGATTTAGTTGTATTGAGAAAGATAACCTTGCCCTACCAATAACCCTTTCAAAAACCTCAGATATGCAGATAGCACCACCTTTATGGCAGAAAGCAAAGAAGAACTAAAGAGCCTCTTGATGAACGTGAAAGAGGAGAGTTTAAAAGCTGGCTTAAAGCTCAACATTCAGAAAACTAAGATCATGTCATCTGGTCCCATCACTTCATGGCAAATAGATGAGGAAACAATGGAAACAGTGACAGACTTTATTTTGGGGGGCTCCAAAATCATTGCAGCTGGTGACTGCAGCCATGCAACTAAAAGACGCTTGCTCTTTGGAAGAAAATATATGACCAACCTAGATAGCATGTTCAAAAGCAGAGACATTACTTTGTCAGCAAAGGTCCATCTACTCAAGGCATTGGTTTTTCCAATAGTCATGTATGGATGTGAGAATTGGACCATAAAGAAAACTGGGTGCTGAAGAACTGATGCTTTTGAACTGTGGTGTTGGAGAAGACTCTTGAGAGTCCCTTGGACTGCAAGGAGATCAGACCTGTCAGTCCTAAAGGAAATCAGCCCTGAATATTCACTGGAAGGACTGATGCTGAACCTGAAACTCCAGTACTTCGGCCACCTGATGTGAAGAACTGACTCATTTGAAAAGACCCTGATGCTGGGAAAGATTGAAGGCAAGAAGAGAAGGGGACGACAGAGGATGAGATGGTTGGATGGCATCACTGACTTGATGAATATGAGTTTGAGCAAGCTCTGGGAGTTGGTGATGGACAGGGAAGCCTGGTGTCCATGGGGTCACCAGGCTGCAGTCCATGGGGTCGCAAAGAGTCTGACACAACTGAGCAACTGAATTGAACTGAACTGAACCCTACCCTACAATAGCATACTTTCAAGAGAACTTCGTTCTTGCTGGAATACCCAGGACAAGAGGCAGAAAGATACGGATGGCTGCTTGTTGGTAAAGAGCCCACAGAGAGATGAGGAGGATCTTTCTCATTGTATCCCCTTCAGTGACTTTCATGTCGCTGTAACTCTATGCTTGGATCAGAGCCCCAGAACCAAGGAGACAGACCTGGTCTTGTTGGAATTTTCAGTAGTTGAAAGTCATCTCAGCCTTCCACATAGAGGTGTTTTTTTTTTTTTTTTAATTAAATGCCCCAGTGTAAATCTATGCTTCAAAATAGTATGTGATTCCACAAAAAAGTTAAGCATGGAATTACCACATGACCCAGAAATTCCACTTCTAGGTGTATACCCAGAAGAATTGAAAGTAGGATCTTGAACAGATAACTAAACCCCAGTGTTCAAAGCAACATTATTCACAATAGCCAAAAGATAGAAACAATCCAAGTCTCCACCAGTGGATAAACAGGTAAATAAAATGTGGCATACTGTTACAGTGGAATATTACACAGCCTCACAAAGGGTTAAAATCCTGATACATGCTGCAATATGGATAAACCTTAGAAACATTATCAGTTTAAGATAAAGAAAAATTCATGAGATGGATAATGGTGATGGTTGCACAAAAATGTGAGTGTACTTAATGCCATTAAATTGTGCACTTAAAATGGTTCAAGTGGTAAATTTTATGTTATGCATATTTTATCCCAATTTTTTTTAATTGGAAAGAGGTAGAGTTTGGTGATAAGAGGTAGTTCTGACATTTATAGGCTGTGCGACCTGGGGAAAGTCATTTAGCTTTCTAAGACTCAATTTCCTCGTCTCTAAAATGGGGCAGTAATCTCTACCTTGTTTGGTTATCCTGACGTTTAGAGATACATGCAAAACACCTGGCATCTTATCTGATATTGCATGAGTGCTCATTAAATGGTATGTTTATGAAGCTAAAAAAATACACATCCCAAGGACGATACATGTAAAAAATAAATTGACTTTCCAAAATTTGAAGTTGTATACATAAATTATTTAGATAACTCTTAGATTTGCTAAAGAAAGACTGTTTAATATCAAAATAACTTATTCCAAACTTTAGCTTCACCATCATCTCTGGTTTCTAACTTGACCATAAGTCTTAGCAGTAAAATGCTGCCTCCCTGTGGGTCTGAATTTCTGAGCTCTGAGAGCCAAAGGATTATTCTGTTTTTCATCTCCCTTTGGGTTTCAGCTTACTAATATTTTCATTAAACATTTAATTACTTTGCCATTAAGCGATTATCTGTTCCATGCTCAATTCAAAGCTAAACAAGTGGAAAGATTTAATATAATTCTTAGAGTAAAATATCTAGGGTTGGAAGTAATCCCCAAATTATTTGAATATAGGCATAACTTAAGGAAGACACGCTAAGGAGAAAGCAATTCCTTGTGTGCTGTTTTGTTAGGGAACAAGAAGGTTGGAAGCAGCAAACAGCTCTCTTCAGAGGAGGTCCCCATTGAAAGAAGGTTAAAAGGATTTGCCCTTGCAGGACTCCAGGTCTCTAATTGGGACCTTCAGTTTCTGTAATCCAGAAAGACTGGGACCAGACGCTTCTAGATTATTGCCAAAGCCCACAGGTGACTCAGAAGAAAAAAACAATTAGTGTAAAAAAAAAAAATACACCTTCAGATAGAAAAGAGGTATTTAATGAAACCTGATATAAGCCCGGCCAAGGCAAGGTGCTTAGTGAACATTCATCCATTAGCACAAATGAGGAAAGTCTATGTATTTCTCTCTTCAGTTTTAATCTCACTAAATATGAGGTTTTTCTTTCAAAGTTTATTACTTTGCCACTTTAAAGGGAATACAAGAATGATTAGACCTATGTTTAAGAAAGATGATTTTCTTCATAACTCCACAATCCTTAAGAGTAATAAAAGTAAAAACATCTCATAAAAAAACTAAAATTTCATACACTCTTGTTCCTCTAACACACAAAACCAGTGTGAAGCATCTAAACTCTTACAAGTGGATGATATCACTTGCGTGAGGATTCTGAAAAATAAAGCAAACTGGTAAATACAACAAAAAAAGAAGCAGACTCAAGGATATAGAGGATAAACTAGTGGTTACCAGTAAAGAGAGGGAAGCAGGTAGGGGCAAGAGAGGGGTAGGGAATTATGAGCTATAAACTACCATGTACAAAATAAGTAAGCTACAAGGATATACCATACAACGCAGGGAATATAGACAGTATTTTATAATAATTATAACTGGATAATAACCTCTAAAAATCGTGAATCACAATGTTGTACACCTGAAACTTACAAAATATTGTAAATCAACTGTACCTCAATTATAAATAAATAAATAAAAATCTTACAAGCCCATTAAACTGCAAGAGCAATCCAAGCAAGGGAGATTGGTACTGAAGTAAGGTTCTGGAAATAAGGCTCCACACTTACACTGGTTCTCAGCCTAGGCTGCACAATGTAATCATCTGAGGGATCTTTTAAATGCCAGTGCCTGGAACCCACCATGAAGGCTATGGTGTAATTGGTCCAGGGACAGCCTGGGAACTGGGATCTTGAAACACTCCGCAAGTGATTCTAGACTGCAACCAAAGAACTT
The DNA here is from genome assembly GCF_042477335.2 of Ovis canadensis. Lineage (NCBI taxonomy): Eukaryota > Metazoa > Chordata > Mammalia > Artiodactyla > Bovidae > Ovis > Ovis canadensis. The sequence goes on from NC_091251.1 coordinate 83,095,157, forward strand.
CTTTTCAAAACAAACAAACAACAGAAGGATGGAAAACCATCTACTGCCTTCAGAATCAGCTACATACAGAATTTTCAAGGTCCAGTGCAAAATGAAAATGTGAAGCCCTTTATTCAAATATTATTAAGAATTAGAGAAGAACATTAAACCGAGCATGGGGTTCTTCTAAACTCAGGGACCTGTGTGACTGGACAGGACATATACCTATGAAACCAGCCTTACTTCCATTTTTTTTTTTTTTTTTAGTTTATTTTTTAGAAACGAGTCTCTCTGAAATGGCTAGGAAACATGTCATCTTTCTCAGTGTGGTACTGGATTTTGTCTCTGTGTGCCTGCTCAGTGGAAAAGTCATTTCCAACCCTCTTGCGACCTCATGGAGTGTATAGCAGATTCTTTACCATTGAACCACCTCACTCATTTTGTCTCTGTTGCTGCTGCTGCTAAGTCGCTTCAGTCGTGTCTGACTCTGTGCGACCCCATAGACAGCAGCCCACCAGGCTCCCCCGTCCCTGGGATTCTCCAGGCAAGAACACTGGAGTGGGTTGCCATTTCCTTCTCCAATGCATGAAAGTGAAAAGTGAAAGTGAAGTCACTGAGTCGTATCCGACTCCTAGCGACCCCATGGACTGCAGCCTACCAGGCTCCTCCGTCCATGGGATTTGCCAGGCAAGAGTACTGGAGTGGGGTGCCATTGCCTTCTCTGCATTTTGTCTCTAAGATCCTACAAATAACTAAACTCTGAAAATATTATTGTGTATTTAAACAACTGGTTTTGCCTTGAAAGCACCCTCACTTTCTCAAGACTAATAAAAGGCTGAGGCACAGAGTTAATATGTAAAGACTCTTGGGACTTCAAATCCCATCCACAATAGGGAAAACATCTTACCTATGAAATATGAACTGTGAATGCAGGTTTCTCGATCTAGAAAGCAGCGCAAAGTAAAACAATTGTTTGTCTCTTTTAAAAGACTCACTAATCCTCACATCCTTTTCCTACACACTTCGCAATTAGCCCACAACAAATTTCATGAGCCAACATCTACAGTGAAGACTCAAACTTTTATTAAGTCTCTGTTTAGTTATTGTTCTTAAATATTATTATCTTTTTCTATTTACCAATTAGTGCTTTTTAAATCTTATTATAATTTCAGGGCAAACCTAATAATCAAAACAGTGTAGAAACGCCCTAATTGCAAATTTAGTCTAGCACTCTGTCTTTCTGATTCAAGGATCACCTTCATTTCTCTTTCAATGCCACACTATTCTTTATACAAAGTTAGGAGAGCCCTCTGGTGGCCAATTAAAATTCTAACATTGGCAAATTTAAAGAAACGGAGCACAATAGATTTTCAGAAATGAACAATTCCAAAAGAGGCCTGGCATCCTTACCCCTCCCCATCCCTTTCATCTTCTTATTCTCATTGCTATTGGAACTTCTAGGGGAAGATCTGGGGTTAAATCAGAGACAAGAGCTGCAAAAAAACAGGGCCTGATGCTGGGCAGGGAGAGGAATTCCCCTCAGATTACTTGTTACATCTCAAGATGCCCACTTGCTTCACCCCAGCCTCCAACACGCACACAGACACACACACCTTTCAGCCTCTACCCAACAGTCCCAACCCTTTGAGTTCTTCCCATTTTCATTTTTGTGGTGTTCCACTGCTTGCAATCCATTTGGGTTAGTAGGCATCTTTACTTTAAGACAGTAAGCAATTATCTCTGGGTTCCACTGAGTGTATAAAATATCATAGATCAAAGGCTCTCAGGCTGTGGTCCTCAAACCAGCAGCATGAAGATTACTTGGGGATTTGTTAGAAATGAAAATTCTGGGGCCTACTCCAGATCTACTAAATCAGAAACTGGGGGTGAGAGTCCAGGAGTCTGTGTTTTCACAAGCCAACCAGGGGATTCTGATGCATGCCAAAGTTCAAGAAACCCTCATTTACACTATCGGCTTTTCTTTTTTCTAATAATTTTTGAAATTTTTATTTCTTAATAAAATTTTCATATATTTAAGGTATATAGCATAATGCTTTGATATACATATGTAGAGTGAAGTGATTACTACAGTCAAGCTAATTAACATGCCCATCTCCTCACATAGGGCTTCCCTGGTGATTCAGACAGTAAAGAAATCTGCCTGCAATTCAGGAGACTAGGGTTTGATCCCTCGGTCAGGATCCCCTGGAGAAGGGAATGGTAACACACTACAGTATTCTTGCCTGCAGAATTCTATGGACAGAGGAGCCTGGTGGGCTACGGTCCATTGGGTCATAGAGTCAGACATGACTGGGCAACTAAGCATGCAGCCACTCCTCATATAGTTACCATTTTTGAGTGTGTGTGGTAAGAGGACCTGAAATTTACTCTCAGCAAATTTCTGGTTTCAGTACAGCGTTATTAATTATATTCACCACGCTGTGCATTAGAGCTCTAGGATTAATTCATCCTACACATCTGCAGTTTTGTACCCTTTGACCAACATCTTCCTGTTTCCACCATCTCCTGCCCCAGATTCATCCATGCTGTCACAAATGGCAGAATCTCCCTCTTTTTAAAGGCTGGATAATATTGCACACTATTGGCTCTTCTGATAAAATGAATTTCATTTCTGAGGTGCCCTATCTAAATGTGATTCAAGGAGCTTGCCATAAATTCAGAGAGATTCCCAGTCCCCATCCTTGGATGTTTGGATTCAGTGGGGCTGGAGTGGGATCCAGAAATGTTTTTAACAAACATCTCAAGGGATACTGAAGCAGGTGGTGCAAAGACCATTTTTCCCAAATCACCGACACATTGGGTGGGTGGGTAATTCTAGAACTGGAGCACATTAGGAGGATGTTAGACTTGAATGGGGAGCCACAGGGTGGAAAGCATTTAAGATAGTATGGTACTGGGTCCTTGGGAGAAGGATACAGAAATGGAAGTTGATACTGATGAAAAATTAATTTTTCTTATTTTAAAAGGTATTGCTGAGGCTAGCTCTGCCTCAAAAAAACAGAAAAAGTCTACTTCCCTCCATTTCTTGAGTACACATGGCTCCTTTCTTCCAAGTCCCAGAAATCAGGCCGAAGTTATTATAAGTGTCATTATGATTTAATAGAGCTTTTGTTGCCTATCCAGAGAAACTAAACATCATATATGACCTTTTTAATAGGAATGTGTCCTGACTTACAAAGATTTAAAAGAAATCTTTGGAACACAACCCATTTATAAGTTAGGCCTTGGCTAATTCAGTTAATTTTTCATAATTTTGTCCTAAACTTACAGGTATCTCAAATAGTGATTAGAAAAGAGTTTTGTAGAGAGTAGATGCCAAAGTAACATTTAATTTGATTTGAACTTTAGAATATATAATTACTGTTTATATAACCTGAAATCTTACTAAGCATCAGTTTTTATTGCTGATGTATCTTCCAATATACAATAAAAAGCAGCCAAATACATTAATGTATAATTAAAATATGTATTGTATACCTGTATTAATGTTGCATACATCATGATGCAGTGTTCTATATAATCATCTTATATAATATGCATATATGATATGTACTTCATATAATATAGTATAATGCATATATATATATATATATATATATATGTTAAATCAGCTTTGGAACAAACAGTATCAGGAGATGTTATGGGGCAGTACACTCTGTTTTCACCACCTTGGCCCTGAAGAGATTAGAAGGATATGAACACTGGGCCCCATTATTCATGGCATTTATTCAAAACAATATTTTGAAAGAATATCTTTTATAATTTCTATAAACTTTTAAACATATCTTACAGATTTCCCCCAGAATATTCCAAAACTTCGTGTCCGACTCTTTGCAACCCCATGGACAGTATACCCCACCAGGCTCCTCAGTCCATGGAATTTTCCAGCAAGAGTATTGGAGTGGGTTGCCATTTCCTTCTCCAGGGGATCTTCCCAACCCAGGGATCAAACCTGGGTCTCCCACACTGCGGGCAGACACTTTACTGTCTGAGCCACCATTGTCATTGAATACTAAAGGAACCTATGACCAAATGCTAGATTCTGAACAGCAAATGTAGCTTGTGGTTTCCAAGTGGATCAGGTCAAGGTCACATCCTCACTGGTCCTGCAAAGACCAATTCAAAGCAACTTCATCTCCAATAAAAGGAAAAATCATTTTATTCTGAAACAGCAACCCAAAATTATTAGCCAAAAATACTTCCTCCTTGTGCCCATTACAGAATTCTGATTTTTCAATCTCCTCCCTTAAGCCTGCTTCCCCCACAGCTCCCCGAGGAGGCAGATGAGGAGAGAGCCTTCCATTAGCTGAACTGGGCTTTCCCTGTGTGGGAAGAAGTCGGGTGTGAATCAGTAGGAAGAAAATCTATATTTCTGACCCACCTGGCCAAGTCAACCCATCCTCCCCTGGGAATGCTTTGGTAACCCCTTTCCTCTTGGACTGCATCCAGCTAACACACCCCACCCCCGACTACCCCCTGCCCGCCCCCCATCAGAAATGACTGCTGCTTTAAGCTGATCACACCCCTTAGCATTCCCAGCTTAGGTTCTGTTCTGAGTGTTAAGGGTCCCCAAGTGGATATTTTCACATGGAATCTGCTTTTTTTCCCTCCATCTTTTGAAACATCCATAAACACCTAATAACTTTTCTTACCAGAAATACTGCAGCAATTGTAAAAAACTCAAATGCAATTCAGTGCCTTGGGACCTCCCTCTTCAGCCTCCATTCCACCCTTTCAAAAAAGTCCTTCAACAGCTAAGGCCATTCCAAAAGGCCAACCAAAATCACAAAGCAAAACAAAAACCCCCAGGGCATTTAGGTAGTAAATACCGCATTTCTCAAGAACACTCCCAGGAAAGCCTCAATAATTTTAGTGAAAGCAAAAGCTTTCCCTTGTAAGATGGGAGATGAATAGCACTTCAGAGATGAAGTAGGTCTTTTCATTCTGAAAGTAAATGTACCTAGGAATTAAAAGCTCTAGAAGGCCAAGAAGGGTAGAGGCTAGGAATTCAGCCTTTCAGCACAAGCCAGAACATAATAGGAGACTCCCGTCTGCCTCTGAGATGGATGGCTAGTTCTTGCTACAGAGCAGCAGCACCACCTCGTGTGCAAAAGCTTTTTTTGTTGTTCTGTTTGTTCAAGAACCAACTGGAGGCATAAACTCCTCTGTACTCTGAATCATGGAATCTTCAGTAGTTTTCAGGAGAGATTGGGGTAGAGAAAGACCAGAAAGACCATCCCTGACGTCCTCTGGGAAGAAGGAGGAAATAGCAGAAAAGTGCTGTAAGCATGGTCTCCAGCACACTGCTTAGCACGTTGTGTTGGACTATTTGTTTACTACCAGCCTGACACCCTCTTGACTGTGTGCTCCTAAGAGAAGAGTCTGTCATTCATCTCTGCATTCCCAGGATACACAAGCTTTCAGGACAGAGGTATCTCAGCCATTGGCACATGGCAGAGATTTAACAAATACCTCACAAATGAAAGAATGCACTAGAATTTTGAGATGGAAAAATAAATCAACGGTAACATCAGTTCTAAATGTTTTCTACCAATTAGCTCTGCAGGTTGAATTGCAAAATTTACAGTTAGAATTTGATCAAATACAAGCAATTAAACCAACTTTGAAACACAGAGGTACACTGATGTGACTGGAAATTTCAAAGGTAGAAAATTAAGTAATTCCTAATTGGTTTATCTGAAGGATAAAGCATGATATAAGCGAGCTCTTAAACAGATAGTCCAAACTCCAACACTCAGATATACCAGAATCATCCTACAAATGTTCTAAACTTTTAGAATCACATCTCCTATAGTAGATCATTACACAATTAGAAGTATTTTGGAGAATCTTACTTACAGTGAGAAAACAATCTAGGGATACTCATAACTACCAACTTCTCTCTAGGAGTCCTATGTAATGCTCTAACATTCAAAAAGTAAATAAGTCTGATCTACTGAGTCACTCGGTGGAGAGTTTTGCCTGATACAACAAAGAAATTACAGCCAATTCACATACACCCTTCATCTGTTGAGAACCATAACAATGAACTCAGCAAGCCAAAAAAACTTTAACAAAATTAAACAGGCCTCAGCTTCCAAGAACAGTCTCTCCATCCAAAACTCTTACAAATTCCAAGGCCAGAAAACAGTGTGACTAATTCTAACTAAAATAAGAACCAGCTGCCTAAAGCACTATAGCAACTATATATAAAAATTTAAGAAAAATGTTCTGTGATTTAAGTAAGGATAAAGAAAGGTACAGAACAAGTGAGGAGAGGTGGACTTGAGAATAACTCCAGCCTTCTTCTGACTTTCAAAGTTCTACTTTAACCACAGTTCAAGGGGACTACTCTCTGATGTACTAATTTCTGACCAAAATCTTTCAACAGTGACAATCATTCCTATGGGAATTCCCCAGCAGTCCAGTGGTTAGGACTGCACGCTCCCACAGCAGGAGGCATGGGTTCAGCCCCTGGTGGGGAACCCACATGTCATGCAGCATGGCCAAAAACAATAAAATTAATTGGAAAAAACTGTCATCTAATGACAATCAATCCTAATGGGATTCAGTGACAAAAATCATGTAGATGGCATTTTTACAAAGACCTGATTACTGAAACAACCACATCAGTGTCCTGGAAACAAGATTTATGCATTTCATCATGGATGAAAATCAGAATCTTCATCTGTTTAACACAGTTTTCTCCCATAAGTTATGTGAAATATACAATGGTCCTCTGTGCTTCTAAAATTAATTAGTATCTTCCTTTTGAAAGGTGCCAATTCAACCTTAGAGAATACATATCTTTTGGAATTTCAGGAGGAGGAAAATAAAAGGGCAGCAGTCGTGTCTGAAAACATAATTCTTTTTGTTACTGGATATTTATACAATTCATAGCAAATGACCTTTTACAATAAGAAATCACAGAGAGGAAAGACTGTACTAAGATGCTTGGTGATGCCAGCAATGTCAACGTAAAATAAATACTTGGAGCTCCAGCCTCAGCTGTGGGGAAACTTTGTTTGCTTTGAATTTTTTTTTTTTTTTTTTTGCAAATTGAAGGCACACTGGAAATGCTGAGGTGCTATATGGATATATATATATATTTTTTTTTTAATAGCAGCCCTAGGAAATAAATTGAAGTAAATAACTCCCTCTTTTAACACAAGAAATCCAGAAAACCAATCAGGATCACACTAGGCAGAACTGAGATTGGCCTGTGAGGAGACCTTGCCCCAAACAAGCTCTTATATATCTCTTATATATCTAGCTGTCTGCTGGGCACCAGGATATGAAAACAAAATATACAATTCAATCCCTGCCCCACAAGAAGTGGAATCTAATTAGGAAGAAAAGATACAACTATGAAACTTTTCTGAGCAAGAGATGATAAAATACTTGCAACACCGTGTGTATCTGCAGATTCAACACCATCAGGATTCAACCGGACTGCTTATCTGGATGAAATAGCACACTGGGAAGTCGAGGTTCCTTATCAAACCATAGAAAAACAAAGCAGGAGCTCCCTACCCTGGCCATACATTTGTATCACCTGAAAAGCCTTTTAAAAAAACTTGAGCAGTGTTTCCCACCAAACCGAAAGAATCTGAATCTCTGGGAATAAAATCAGAATACTAGTTGTTGTTTTTTTAAAGTGTTGCCTACATCTTGCCAATGTGCGGCCAGGATTGAAAGCACAGCTATCTTATGCACTGAAATGTGTGGTTTCTGGGATGGGGCTTGGCATCTTTAGCTTCAACAATCAGCCCAGTGATCCACAGTCTAATAGGGGTTTTTCACCATCACAATTTTAGAAAAACAAGTCTAGAACAATGTTTTCAAACTTTAACACATATCTTAATCACCTGGAGGGCTTATTGCAACAATTCACTGGCTCCACTTTCAGAGTTTCTGACTCAGGAAATGTGGGATGGGGCCTAAGAATACGCCATCTCTAAGGAACAGCCAGATGGTGCTATTCCAGGGAAACCACACGTTGAGAATTACTTTGATCTTTTGGAAAATCACAGAAGGTATCAAAGGAAAGAAAAAAAATCGCAGAGGGAAAAGAGAGGTAGACAAACGATCATATGGATATCTCCATATGTCTAATTTTTGCAGGAATTTGTTCTTTTTACTTTTGATGAACATTTATTGGGGCCAGGATGGATTGGGGATTTGGGGTTAGCAGATGCAAACCATTATATACAGAATGGATAAACAACAAGGTCCTACTGTATAGCACAGGGAATGAGGCTCAATATCCTGTGATAAATTATAATGGAAAAGAATTTTTAAAACAATGTACATGCATGTAAATTGAAACACTTTGTTGTACAGCAGAAATTGACACAATGTTGTAGATCAATTATACTTCAACTTTTTTAAATTTGTAAGTTTCCACAATGTGTCAAACACTGTACTAGACTCTGGGATTTGAATATGTATCCTCTCAGAAGCTTATAACCTAGAATCACTATTACCTGTTAAGAGCCCATAAGGAGCCCAAAGAAGGAAGTGCTCAATTTTACATGAGAATAGGAAGAGGTTAGAATGAAAGAAAATCTTACTTTACAGCCGCAGTGATGCTTATATGTTGAATGTTAAAAGTGAAGTACTAGATGCTGCCTGGATTGACAAGGCAGAGAAGGGCATTCTAGGTTACCTTGGAAATTCAAGTCATAATAAGGCTGGTGCACTGAGTCTAGGGTAGGTATGGTGAGAATCAGGTCTGAGCAGAGAAACGATCATTGAGTTTGGTGAAAGGCATTTAGACTTCATCATGCAGACAATGAGGAGACATTGTATGGTTTTAAAAAAAGAGTAACACAAAAGATTTTCATCTTAAGTTGCAGCACAAAAGAAAAAGAAATGGGGGCAAGATCTGAGTCAGAGAGACAGTCCAGGCAAGAGGAAAGCAGGGTGTGAACTAAGACAATAACGGGGAATGGAAAGATAAAAGGATGAACAGCTTAGATTTTTGTGGAGGCAAAATTAGCAAAATAGGATGTAAGGGCTATAATGACTCCCAAGTTTCTGGCTTGGGTGACTGGTAGACCATGCAGTCATCACAAAGAGAGAAAAAAAAAGAAGAGTGAGTTTGGAGAGAAATAAAAACAGTTAACATTTGTAACATAATATGCATGCATGCTCAGTTGCTTCAGTCGTGTCTGACTCTTTGTGACTCTGTGGACTCTCACCCACCAGGCTCCTCTGTCCATGGGATTCTCTAGGCAAGAATACTGGAGTGGGTTGCCATGCCCTCCTCCAGAGGATCTTTCTGACCCAGGGATCAAACCTGTGTCTCCTGCATCTCCTGCATTGCAGGCAGATTCTTTATCCACTGAGCCACCTAGGAAGCCCTTTATAAGGTAATATATTGATATATATCAAGCACAGTGCCAAATGTCTTATATCTTTGTCTCATTTAACCTATAAAAACCTTGAGCAATAAACACAACTATTCTCATTTTTAGCTTTTTAGGAAACTACAATTGAAAGAGGTAAAGTAATTTGCCAGGTTACAAGATGAATAAGTGGTAGGGCTGAGAATCAAAACTAGGTCCATTTCGTGACACCAGGAGCCCACAAACCTCTCCTATAAAGGGCCAGATAGCAAACACTGAAGGCTTTGTGGACCATTTGATTTCTGTTGCAAGTATTCATCTCTGCAGTTGTAGTGGAAAGCTACAGCCAAACATGAACAATAACATAAACAGTGCATAGGACTGTGTTACAATAAAACCTTCCTTATAAACACTGAAATTTGAATTTCATATAATTTTCATGTGTTATGAAATATTATTCCTTTGATTTTCCCAACTGTTAAAAAATTTAAAGACCGTTCTCGGTTCTCAGGTCATACAAAAAACAGGCACTAGCCCAGACTTGGCACATGGGCCTCAGTTTGCCAACTCCTGAGCTATAGAGGACTACTTCTGAGAAAGATGACTTTCCACCTTGGAACGTTATGCTCAGAATGCCTATGAAATGTCCAGGAAATGTCCTGTTGGCAGTGGCGTAAATGGATCTGGTGATCTGCAAAGAAAATTGTCTAGAGACCTGAATTTGGGAATCATTCACACACAAGCAGCTAAATATAAAACTTCAAGGATTAGATGAGGGTCCCCAGAGGATAACAAGTAGAGGAAGAAAAGAACAGAGCAACGAGTGATACCAAAATTAAGAGGGTAGGAGAAATGGAAAAGCCAGAAAAGGAGACTAAGAAGTATAAGAGAAATCAAAGAAGACCGAAAGAGGAAGACAGTAGTGTCATGGAAGCCAAAGAGTCGAAAGGGGAGTGATCACAAGAGTAAATGCAGCTGAGAAGTCAAGCGAGGCCTGAGAAGCACGAAGATTCTGAGGCATGCGGCAATCAGGAAGTTAACAGTTGCATTTGCCAAAGCACTTTCAGGCAAGTGGCAGAACTAATGTTTCACTCCAGTGGATTTTAAAGCAATGTGAAATAGGAAAGGGAGAAAACAGGTATAGTTTATTTTTTGAGAAACTTGGCAATAAATGAAAGAAATCAATAAGGAGGTAACTAGAGAGACAATTAGTTACCTGGATCCCAGAGAAGGGCATGCTGAACATGGCTCCTTCCAGTCTCTTCCCACAAGCTGTCTGCCTCTCCTGAGTCATGGGGCTACTAGGACCTTCAGGCAACTGGGCATAGGTAAGGGTGAAACCTTGCAGTCTCCCAGTGGAGTGATCTAGCATAGTGCTTTCTGCCCTGTGAATTGGACTCAGGGGTGAGGAACAGAGGCAGTGGACTGGGAAGATCTTGGTGTTCATCAAAGTATGTCTCCTGGGACAGTCTATCTTGACTCTGTAAGTGAGTATGCGGTCTTCCTGATCCCAAAGCCAGGAAAGAGACAATGGTAAGCCTAATCTCCCCTGACCTCCAAGTTAGGAGGGCAGAGAGAGTAGAGGGCCTCTGCGCAGGTGTCTCAGTAGGGCTGATGGTGGGGTCAAAGATCCATTTACCTTTTAATTCCTGCAGGATCACTACCATTCAGGAATATACCAGCAACCAGGCTTGAGTCCCAAATGAGGCCAAAAGCAAAACAATACCTTACCTAAGGCAGTCCAGCAGCCAGAAAGAGGTGGAACAAGTTAAATGATTAGAATGCAAGCCCAGTGACATGGAACTGCTCCTGCAGGAAGCAGATGAACACCTGAATAAATAATAAGAGCACTTACGGTGTCATAATGCAGCACCTTCTCCTCTGAGACTAGATGAAAGGAGGTGAGAGAGAACACAGATACTGATGAGGTTATATACAAGAGGTGAGACACTAAAGGAGTATGTCCCTAAATGGCCTCAATTATGCGTGCATATTGACATATTTGCAAGAGAAGAGGGTGATGGGAGATGACATGCAGAGAGCTGCTGGATGAAATCATGCAGTTACGAGGATCAGATTTACAGATACAATATCTCCAACCTCCACTGAGTCTTCACAAGTATAATTTTTCAACAGTACTTAACAGCAAGGGTATAGATACAGAGAAGGTAGATAGATGTATGAATTGAGATTTGCAGTGAGAAAGGGCAGGGTAGTGGGCCCATGGCTTCTGGGCCAGTATTTTACAAATCGTGGATCACAATTTATCAGTGGATCATAAAATCATTCATTATTTAGGGGGTGATGTCCAGAACTTTTTAAAAGTGAAGTTAAATGAGATGGAACAAAAAAGTAAAAGAGTAAATCACTTTTAGTAAATTTTGTCTCAGTTAAGTACATGCATATATGTATTATATATTGAACTGGGATATAAAAGGTAGTTTTCAAAATGGGATATAGTGAAGAAGTTTGAAAACCTCTGGTCCAGCCAGAAAAGGGAAATTGTATTAGTCATCAGAGTTTTCAACAGATATTCTTGTTTCCTTTCTGTCAGGTACATGATACAGTTGTACTTCCCTGTACTCCTTGAAATTAAGCATGGCCATGTAACTTATTCTGGACAATGAAAAGGGAGCAGAAGAGACATGAATCTGGCTGGCTTCAAGAGTTGGTGCAAGAAAAAGAAGAGCTGGTGCACTACTGTTCACCTTTTTCCCCTTTCACGGTGTTACACTGCATTCCAGATATTACTCCTTCATTAGCCCAAGGTTCAGATAAGGAGACATGGAGCAGAGCTTCCAGCCAACTCACAATAGATGTGCAGTACAGGCAGAAAATAAACCTTTGTTGTTATAAACCATTAAGTTCTGAGGCTTATTTATTACTGTAGCCTAACTTAGCCTATCCTGCCTGATACAGAAGTCAAGTCTAGAAGAAGATGGTAATCCAAGAGAAAATGAAGGGATCAAGAAACATCTTGTACATAAGTACTCAATATATGCAGATAGTCTATCAGAAAATAGATTGGCAGGTAGTTGAGTGCTAATTCTATAATGTAACAATAGTGAAGAAAAGTATAAAGAAGGAGAGTAAAATTGTTGATAGAAGCCCTGAAGGAGGATTCAAGCTGCTCCTTGAAGGATGAATTGAATGGGCAGAGGAAAGTGGACCCATTCAATGAGTAGGAAACTGAATGAGCGAGAAACAGAATGAGCTAAGGGTAGTAAAAATGACATGTGGGTTGGGCACAGAAATGAGACATTATCTCACCAGATCAGAAAGTTCATGTTAGAACAAGAAAAAAGACAACTGGAAAAGGAGAGTAGGGTCCAGTTTTGAAGTCTTCAAAGTTATACAGAAATATTTAGAATTAAATAAAAGTAAGCTATGCCAAAGCCTTTGACTGTGTGGATCACAATAAACTGTGAAAAATTCTGGAAGAGACGGGAATACCAGACCACCTGACCTGCCTCTTGAGAAACCTGTATGCAGGTCAGGAAGCAACAGTTAGAACTTGACATGGAACAACAGACTGGTTCCAAATAGGAAAAGGAGTACATCAAGGCTGTATATTGTCACCCTGCTTATTTAACTTATATACAGAGTACATCATGAGAAATGCTGGGCTGGATGAAGCACAGGCTGGAATCAAGATTGCCGGGAGAAATATCAATAACCTCAGATATGCAGATGACACCACCCTTATGGCAGCAAGTGAAGAAGAACTAAAGAGCCTCTTGATGAAAGTGAAAGAGGAGAGTGAAAAAGTTGGCTTAAAGCTCAACATTCAGAAAACTAAGATCATGGCATCTGGTCCCATCACTTCATGGAAAATAGATGGGGAAACAGTGGAAATAGTGGCTGACTATTTTTTTGGGCTCCAAAATCACTGCAGATGATGACTGCAGCCATGAAATTAAAAGATGCTTATTCCTTGGAAGAAAAGTTATGACCAACCTAGACAGCATGTTAAAAAGCAGAGACATTACTTTGTCAAAAAAGGTCCGTCTAGTCAAGGCTATGGTTTTTCCAGTAGTCATGTATGGATGTGAGAGTTGGACTATAAAGAAAGCTAAGTCCAAAGAATTGATGCTTTTGAACTGTGGTGTTAGAGAAGACTCTTGAGAGTCCCTTGGACTGCAAGGAGATCCAACCAGTCCATTCTAAAGGAGATCAGTCCTGGGTGTTCTTTGGAAGGACTGAGGTTGAAGCTGAAGCTCCAATACTTTGGCCACCTGATTTGAAGAGCTGACTCATTGGAAAAGACCCTGATGCTGGGAAAGATTGAGGGCAGGAGGAGAAGGGGACGACACAGGATGAGATGGCTGGATGGCATCACCGACTCAATGAACATGAGTTTGGGTAAACTCCGGGAGTTGGTGATGGACAGGGAGGCCTGGTGTGCTGCAGATCATGGGGTCGCAAAGAGTCCGACATGACTGAGCAACTGAACTGAACTGATGGTATGTAAAGTCATGTGATACCACAATGTCTATCATAATTAAGGACTCAGCTTATATTTGTTGCTGTTATTATTGATGTCAATATGCAATATAGAAATGTGGGAGATTTGGGGAAGAGATGTACCTGAAAGCTTTAAAGTAATCTGGCAGTTGTGCGAAGAAGGTACAAGTAAATATGACAAAACTGAAGAGGAGACAGTGGTCCTGGAGTAAGGCAATGAAAAGAGAAGGAAAAAATAAATTCCACCTAACAACTGTTTTTTTTTTTTTCAGTCACTTCTCCATACAGCCACCAAGTGAACACACATAAAAACAAAACTTCTATGTTAAGAACCTGTAAAAAATGAGTCCAAATAATCCTATTACGACATTCAGGGATTAATCCAGTCGTCTTCTGGGGTGATTCTAATGTTTTTGTGTGCTTTTGTGAAAAGTGAGCTTAAGTAGCAGAGGAACCATTTATCCAACCCTTAGCCTGCTCTGCTTAGACCCTGAAACCCCCAGTGGTACCCACAGTGATAGCTTGGGGAGTATTCCAGTTCCTAAGAAACCCTGCTTTTATAAACTCCATCTAATGCCAAAAATCTATCCACACATGAGGCGGGAATGAAGCCTGCAGCTTCTGAAGAGAAGACAGGCTCAGTCCTTCCCACGGTTAACTCTCCTTCTCTCACTTAGATAGGAGTGACTCCACTTCTGCTTAGAACACAAGCATTCCAAAATATCCGTGAACTTCAGCTGGTGACAGGGAGGCTGACTGGCCTTCTTTCTAAAGCTTCTTAATGATTAGACCTCCATCAAGTTACTGTACTGTTACTGCGTTGCAGGTTAGAACAAGCAACACAGAAATACTGCCTTTGTTTCTTGAGCACTATTCAGCTGGGTAATCTTGGGCATTTGCTAGTGTCTCTGTCTCAGTTTGCTGCTCTGTGCACCAGCAGAATAATCATATTCATTTCACAGGGAGGATGCAAGTCTTAATTAATGTTTGCAAAACACTCTGACTTCCTTTAATGAAAAGTGCCACATCTAAGTGATGGATAATTAGAGGCAGGTTTGTCACTATGATCCTTGAGAGAAGAAAGCCACATGGAAGCAATAATTTGCATGTCTATCATTTCTCATCATTGACCAAATTCTTGACAAATACATATCACCATCCTAGCTTTCTGGTGAAGAAAGCAAGTCTTTAACAGCTAAAAATAACTCACACAAAATTACCACATCATCTCCTACTTCTCCAGCCAAGGACACATTCTCCTCTTTCACCAGACCAGCAAATCTGGGATCCACTCCAGCTTCCTCAAATCCAGCAGGGGGAAAAAAAATCAGGATTCAAAGTGGTAAATGACTTACCCAAGGTCAATACGGATTTGGCTCCAGAAACTTCTATTCCAATTCTATAGCTCTGATTCTTCTCCCTCAAAATAGCCTGAATTGATGATTCAAGTCACCAAATTAAATTTAAAAGGCAGAAGGGATGATTTTTTTTTTTGGTTGGACCATTAGACTTCTCTGAAATAGAAGTTATTTTGTATGCCAACCAGGGTAAGGACTCCTGGAATGTTCTAATTAAGCGAATATGGGCCAATGACTTCTATTCCAAAATATTTTAGTTTTGCAAGTAATGTCCCTTCCATATCTGGAAAAGAGCATTTCTAAATACATAGCAGATTTCTCCTATTTTCCTTGGAAACCTTCCGCGAGCTATTTCATAATAGGTGACTTGTTACTAAAATCCATTCTGCTCCCACAAAGCAAAACTCTCATAAGTTCAGCTTCTTGGCCCCAAAGACCACAGCATATGGACAGGTCTAGTACTACAGAGTCATCTTGAAAACTTCTACATTCTTACATGTAAAGGCCCAATTTATGTGCTCTTTCCTCAAAAAGAGCATTGAGAAGTAGCTATTTTTAAATCTCATTTACTTACTGAAAAAATTGTGAAAGAGTTGTGATTTTGCTCTGAGAACACTATGATTTATAGAGTGGCTGCTTAAATAGTGATGATTTATTTTCTTCCAAGATAAATGTCCATCCCTACAATAGTACATTTTACAAGATTCCTGCAAGAACATTCCTGAGGAGAGAATTAAATTGTAAAAATATTTACCTCATTTCAGTATCTCTTTAAATATTTCTGTGTATGAAAATTAAATAAAAGGCCAAGGCACTGCATTGATTTGTATATGGTAATCTGGGCAATATCCTATCATTTAATTTAATTTTTAATATAAAAATACACTAAGATTGATCAACCCTATTTTTTTCCAAAAGGATATCACAATAACATATTTTTGGTGTTGAGGAAGAAGACGCTAGATAGAACACCACTCATTTCTAGAGAAGAATAAATAGGAGAGACCTCCCTTGATAATCCAGATAATGTGTTTTCACTTTAGTGAAGTGAAACTAGCATCAATTATACTTACATTTACAGATTCCATTACTCTATACAACTTTTTTGAAAACTCTCATTAAGTGGTATAATGGCCCTGAAAATATACAATTGGTTCTTTATTATTTAATCCAGAGGTTGGCAGCACCAGCCACAAAGCAGAGCCAACTACATTGTGTCATAAGAGGGACACCATTAACTTCACGCTCATGGTGAGAATCATATGTGGAAAACAAATTTGGTAACAAAAACCAGGCTTGGAATGCATGTGGTGCCTGGTGTTGCTTTTACAGAAAGGTTTTTATTATAATGATTAATAGTACTTTTTAAGGAGAGAAAACAGGAGAAAGGGAACCAAAAACACCTTTGTTGTTGGGCAAGAATACAAGAATGCTCTTGGGCATGTGGGTGAGGGGACCCAAGACTATGGGTGATAGATTACATAGGTGAGCAGCTCTCCTCCTGGGACTTCACACACCTCTGCCCCTCCCCAGAGAGTATGTGGATATTACACATTTATACCTGGGTTCAAACTCCAGCTCCATACCTACTAGTTTTGTGACCTTGCTAAGTTACTTTACCCCTCTCTCTCTCAGTTTCTTCATTTGTAAAATAGGGTTATTAAGACTTAGATCATGGTTTTGATGTGATGATTACATAAAGTGATTTATGTAAAGCATTTAGAGTTACTGCCCAGGACACAATAAGGGCTTTATGTAATAAGCTATTTTGTATTGTTACCATCAATATTTCTATTTTGAGACTTTCAATTAAACTGCCTTTCTTAACAAAGTGAAAATAGTTACTCACACACCAAATTATAATTATTGCTATCATATCTGGGGGCTTCCCTTGTAGCTCAGTTGGTAAAGAATCTGCCTGCAGTGCAGGAGAGCCGGGTTCGATTCCTGGGTTGGGAAGATCCCCTGGAGAAGGAAATGGCAACCCACTCCAGTATCCTTGCTATCATATCTAAGCAACAATGACATTACCAGACCTTTCCCACCACTGCAACCACACCTTCATTTCTTCAGGGAGCAGTTCCAGGATGCAGACATTTCAGACGCAGGTATGAGCAGAACATAAGTCATTTGTGATAAGTACAAGTCATTTGTGTGACTGAGAGTCACACAAAGTGCTATGCATGCAGAAGAGGAGCAATTGCATCTGACTGGGAGAGAATCAAGGAACACTTTGTGAAGGAAATGACATGTGAGCTAATTCTTAAAGGATGAACTGGGGTTTGAAGAGGATAGGGTAGGGAAGAAAGACACTACCGTAGGACATGGAACCAACAGCCTGGTGTGAAAAGAGCAAGGGAAGAAGGAAGGAAAGTGAGAAGAAATGAGGCCAGAGAGTTGGCCCATGCTTTGGAGTGCTGTCTGAGAGATACAAACGAGATAGGGCATGATGGTTAACTTGACTGGGCCATAGGGTGCTCAGATATGGGGTCAAACATTGTTTTGAGTATCTCTGTGAGGGTGTTTCTAGACGAGACTGGCATGGTAGTCTGAGTATAAAGCAGATCACTCTCCTTATCGTGGGTGGGCCTCTCCCAGTCAGCCAAAGACCTGAAAAACAAAACGAACAGCCTCTCCCTTCCTCCAGTAGGGCAGAATTCCTACTGCCTGACTGCTGGAGAGCTGGAACATCGGGTTTTTTCTTCTTCAGACTTGAACTGAACTACTGGCTCTTCTTGGGTCTCAAGTCACCAGATTTCAGATTGGAACACCACCTTCCAGCTGCCCGAGGTCTCAAGCCCATGGACTCAGACAGGAACTACACAATCAACCCTCTTGTCTCTCCAGCTTGCCAACTGTAGATATCGGGATTTCTTGCCATAATTGCAGGAGCCAACTTCTTATACTAAGTAAAATAAATGAATGAATAAATCCCATCAATTCTGTTTCTCTGGAGAACCGTAACAACTGAGAAAAATTACCCGTGTCTTTGTTCACGTGCGCACGCTGAGTCGCTTCAGTTGTGTCTGACTCTGCTACCCTGTAGACTATAGCCCACCAGGCTCCTCTGTCCAGCGGATTCTCCAGGCAATACTGGAGTGAGTTGTCATGCCCTTCTCCCACAGATCTTCCTAACCCAGGGATCAAACCCATGTCTCTTATGTCTCCTGCAGAACAGTCAGGTTCTTTACCACTAGCACACCTGGGAAGCCCTGTCCTCGTTCACATCTCCCCCTTTTGCTTGCCTTCTAAGGACAAGTCTGTGCTTGCACATGAATCTTTGATGTGTTGCCAGAGCTAACAGGTAAAGCTGCAAAATTAAGGAAAAATGATAGTGGCAGATTTGAGCAGTGGCTCAAAGGCAGATGAACAAAATGAAAGATAAGCGGACAGCATTTTGAGGAAGAGTTAACAAAGAGAGATAGGGGAATGTAGCTTAGTGGGTGACTTTAGAGAAAAAGCTGCACAAACAAGAATTTGGAAACATTTTGCTATGAGCTGTATGTGGCAATTCCCCCTGTGCTCAGGAGGCTCCAATGAATACCAACACTGCTTTGTGAAGTCAGCTTCGTATTTCTTTGAGATAAATCATGAGGAAGGAGTCTTGAGGGAGCAAGCTTGTCTAGTTTTATATGAGTTGTTCAAAGTAAACCCTTCAGAAAAGTCAAAACTACAAGTCGGAAAGGAAACCAACTACTCATTGGAACTGTCTTCATAAAGAGCACTGTATTGATCAGGATGACATAACAGAAACCCAATAAAAAATGGCCAGATGAGATTCTGTTCTCTCCCATGACAGTAAGTCCAGAAGCTGATAAGCAGGGCAAGTGAAGCAGCTCAGTGAAATCTGAAGGTAGTCTTGCCCTTTGCCTGCTCTGCCATCACCTCCAATGTTATAAGATGGTTCAGCCCCAAGAATCACGGCATCTGTCGAGGTAGGAAGAAGGAGAAAGACAAAAGGGTCCTGCCAGCTGAGTCTGTCCCTTTATATCAGGAAAGCATAAGTCTCTCAGAATCACCATACAGACAACATGCTGGCTCTAGGAAAAGCCTGGAAAAACTAACACTGTATCTTTTTTTTTTTTTGGTTAAACAAAAAACAAACAGGCTGGGGTGAATAGCTGTTGGGTAGGCAAGTGGCAGCAGAGCCTGCTGCATACAAAATATTTATTTGGAGAAATCTCTTGATGAGTCAATTCAGATAGAAGCTAAGACCTTGAGGGGACCCGAAGAAGAGCAGGGCTGTCCCGCATGAGAGGAGAGGAGATGCTTAATTGCTCCCAAAGCAGACAGGAAGAGACAGAGGAAGGGAGGGGAAGATGTAAGATGATATTGGCATTGCAATGACAGGGCATTGCACATCATGACTTCCTCTCATATCACCATCTTGGTCCAAAATCCAGCCTATCACCTATCTGAATCTCATCATCACAACTTAAATCAATGCCTAGGTTTTGCAGTACCAGATTAGTGTCCAGACAGACCTTAAGGCTTCACACCAAGTTGTGGGAGATTGCAGGGACTGTACACTGCATGCAGTGGAGGGCAGGAGGGTTATACTATTTCTCATGTATTCTTCAGGATTTCTATTGCTTCTTAAATCAGTATTGGCAAGTTACACATTTCTAGGAAATAGTCTGTTTTGTCTGCATTTGCAAATTTATTGGAATAAAGTCATTCATAGCTTTGTCTTATCATTTTTAAATTTCTGCTGAAGACAGCAAAAAAGACACAGATGTGTATAATGAACTTTTGGACTCAGAGGGAGAGGGAGAGGGTGGGATGATTTGGGAGAATGGTATTGTAACATGTATACTATCATGTAAGAATCGAATTGCCAGTCTATGTCCGACGCAGGATACAGCATGCTTGAGGCTGGTGCACGGTGATGACCCAGAGAGATGTTATGGGGAGGGAAGTGGGAGGGGGGTTCATGTTTGGGAATGCATGTACACCCGTGATGGATTCATGTCAATGTATGGCAAAACCAATACAGTATTGTAAAGTAAAATAAAGTAAAAATAAAAATTAGAAAAACAATTTCTGCTGAATGTGCACTGTATATCTTTTTTGTTATTAACATTGTTTATTTATTAATTTTCTCTTTTTCCTCATCCTCAGTCTTGCCAAGGTTTTGTCTATTTTATTAGTCTCTCCAAAGAACAAACTTCTGGCTTTGTTGATTCTATTTTATCTTTATTTTTTCTATTCATTAATGTCTGCTCTTATCTTTATTTCTTCCCTTCTATTTTCTTTGGGTTTATTCTGCTGATCTTTTGCTATCTTAAGTTGGCTGCTTAGCTCATTAATGTTCAGCCTCCGCGCTTTCCTAATGTAAACATTGAAAAACAGACATTTCCTTCTTCTTTTTTGCTGTGTTTCATGAATTTTGATTTAGCATTTTCTTTATAGTAGTTCTAGGCATTTACAAATTTACATTTTAGCTATACTGTTATTCATAAGTTACTTAGTAAATGCTTCTAAATTTCCAAATATATGAGAGTCATACAGCTTTAATTTTAACTTTTCTTTGAAGAATAACATGCATATGCAAAGGACATATTATAAATGACCAATTCAGTGAATTTTTACAAACTAAATACAGCCATGTCACCAACACCAAAATCAAAAACCAGAACTTTGCCAGTAACCCAGAAGCCACTTACGTTCCCTTTCGCTCACTACTCCTTCTCTAAGAGGAAACACTATCCTGACTTGTAAAAGCATAGATCTGCCTGCTTTTGTGTTTAATATAAATGAAATCATACAATTCGTAAGCTGTTTTGTTGGACTTCTTTCATTCGAACTTGTATTTCTGAGATCATCATATTGTTGCATGCAACTATAGTTGAATTGTCCTTGCTGTAGAGTACTTCTTTGTATGACTGTGCCACAAATTCTTTTTTTTCATAAATGGGTTTTAGTTCTATCTGGGGACTCACTGAAGACTGTAGCCCAGGAGACAGCCTCTCAGATGGCTCTGAGGGACCTGCTCCAAAGAGGTAAGCAGGGAGATCAGCATATATGTGAATTTGGGGAAGGGATATGTGCCATCAAACACACCTCTTGGTAGAAGGTTACTGTTAGTCACAAAGCACAGATATCTCAATAAATTCTTTTAGTACTTTTGTAAATATGCAAGAAATTTATTTCATAAGATTTTCTCCTAAAAATATCTATCTGCAGGCCTGCTTTTCTAGTTTTCCCAGAGTACAGAGTGCCTCATTCTTAATCTCTGCCCTGAACTCTGCTCAGGGTGAGTTGAAGGTCAGCAACTGACTGCAGTGGCTAATGACTCAATCTTTGTAGAGCTGAATGGTGAGTAACATGTTTTAGTTGGAATTGCCTAGGTGATATATAGAGAAGAATTTCTCTTCTCTTTCTCTCCATATATATATATATGTATATATATACACACACACATATAAACTCATAATGTTTAAAAACAAAACCATGTAAATAAATATATAATATCATAATACATACATACCTGGCACTTGTATGGTTTTGGTTTTTAGGTTTACATCTTTGACCATTGGGAACTTTTACTAGTGTGTGCTAAAAGATTCTAAGTTTACTCATCCAAATTGCTAGCCTGTTGTCCAAATACCATTTATCAAAAAAATCCATCTCTTCCTGACTGATTTGAGTTTCCAGCTTTTTCATATATTTCCATATTTACTTGGGTATATTTTGGGACTTTCCATTTTGTGATCATTAGTTAATCTGTTTATTTATGTGTCTATCATAAAACTTTATGTTTTAATATTGGGTGGGACCAACTGTTTTCTCATTTTTGCTCTTTTATTTCTCTAGAGTTTTTGTGGATACTTTATATACAGTTTGTGATCAAACTGTTGATCTTCAGAAAAAAACAATATTTTTATCTACTCTATTGTTGATGGGCATTTGGGTAGTTCCCAGTTCAGTTCAGTTCAGTCGCCGAGTCATGTCCGACTCTTTGCGACCCCATGAATTGCAGCATGCCAGGCCTCCCTGTTCATCACCATCTCCCAGAGTTCACTCAGACTCACATCCATCAAGTCCGTGATGCCATCCAGCCATCTCATCCTCTGTCGTCCCCTTCTCCTCCTGCTCCCAATCCCTCCTAGATCAGAGTTTTTTCCAATGAGACAACTCTTCTCATGAGGTGGCCAAAGTACTGGAGTTTCAGCCTTAGCATCATTCCTTCCAAAGAAATCCCAGGGCTGATCTCCTTCAGAATGGACTAGTTGGATCTCCTTGCAGTCCAGGGGACTCTCAAGAGTCTTCTCCAACACCACAGCACAAAAGCATCAATTGTTCGGCGCTCAGCTTTCTTCACAGTCCAAATCTCACAGCCATACATGACCACAGGAAAAACCATAGCCTTGACTAGACGCACCTTAGTCGGCAAAGTAATGTCTCTGCTTTTGAATATGCTATCTAGGTTGGTCATCACTTTTCTTCCAAGGAGTAAGCGTCTTTTAATTTCATGGCTGTAATCACCATCTGCAGTGATTCTGGAGTGCAAAAAAAATAAAGTCTGACACTGTTTCCACTGTTTCCCCATCTATTTCCCATGAAGTGATGGGACCGGATGCAATGATCTTCGTTTCTGAATGTTGAGCTTTAGGCCAACTTATTCGCTCTCCTCTTTCACTTTCATCAACAGGCTTTTTAGCTCCTCTTCACTTTCTGCCATAAGGGTAGTGTCATCTGCATATCTGAGGTTATTGATATTTCTCCCGGCAATCTTGATTCCAGCTTGTGTTTCTTCCAGTCCAGCGTTTCTCATGATGTACTCTGCATAGAAGTTAAATAAGCAGGGTGACAATATACAGCCTTGATGTACTCCTTTTCCTATTTGGAACCAGTCTGTTGTTCCATGTCCACTTCTAACTGTTGCTTCCTGACCTGCATACAGATTTCTCAAGAGGCAGGTCAGGTGGTCTGGTATTCCCATCTCTTTCAGAATTTTCCACAGTTTATTGTGATCCACACAGTCAAAGGCTTTGGCATAGTCAATAAAGCAGAAATAAATGTTTTTCTGGAACTCTCTTGCTTTTTCCATGATCCAGCGGATGTTGGCAATTTGATCTCTGGTTCCTCTGCCTTTTCCAAAACCAGCTTGAACGTCAGGGAGTTCACAGTTCACGTATTGCTGAAGCCTGGCTTGGAGAATTTTGAGCATTTCTTTACTAGTGTGTGAGATGAGTGCAATGGTGCGGTAGTTTGAACATTCTTTGGCATTGCCTTTCTTTGGGAGTGGCCTGTGGCCACTGCTGAGTTTTCCAAATTTGCTGGCATATTGAGTGCAGCACTTTCACAGCATCATCTTTCAGGATTTGAAACAGCTCAATTGGAATTCCATCACCTCCACTAGCGTTGTTCATAGTGATGCTTTCTAAGGCCCACTTGACTTCACATTCCAAGATGTCTGGTTCTAGATTAGTGATCACATCATCATGACTATCTGGGTCGTGAAGATCTTTTTTGTACAGTTCTTCTGTGTATTCTTGCCACCTCTTCTTAATATCTTCTGCTTCTGTTACATCCATACCATTTCTGTCCTTTATTGAGCCCATCTTTGCATGAAATGTTCCCTTGGTATCTCTAATTTTCTTGAAGAGATCTCTAGTCTTTCCCAATCTGTTGTTTTCCTCTATCTCTTTGCATTGATTGCTGAAGAAGGCTTTCTTATCTCTTCTTGCTATTCTTTGGAACTTTGCATTTAGATGCTTATATCTTTCCTTTTCTCCTTTGCTTTTCACTTCTCTTCTCTTCACAGCTATTTGTAAGGCCTCCCCAGACAGCCATTTTACTTTTTTGCATTTCTTTTCCATGGGGATGGTCTTGATCCCTGTCTTTTATACAGTGTCACGAACCTCCGTCCATAGTTCATCAGGCACTCTGTCTATCAGATCTAGGCCCTTAAATCTATTTCTCACTTCCATTGTATAATCATAAGGGATTTGATTTAGGTCATACCTGAATGGTCTAGCAGTTTTCCCTACTTTCTTCAATTTAAGTCTGAATTTGGTAATAAGGAGTTCATGATCTGAGCCACAGTCAGCTCCTGGTCTTGTTTTTGTTGACTGTATAGAGCTTCTCCATCTGTGGCTGCATAGAATATAATCAATCTGATTTCAATGTTGACCATCTGGTGATGTCCATGTGTAGAGTCTTCTCTTGTGTTGTTGGAAGAGGGTGTTTGCTATGACCAGTGCATTTTCTTGGCAAAACTCTATTAGTCTTTGCCCTGCTTCATTCTGCATTCCAAGGCCAAATTTGCCTGTTACTCCAGGTGTTTCTTGACTTCCTACTTTTGCATTCCAGTCCTCTATAATGAAAAGGACATCTTTTTTGGGTGTTAGTTCTAAAAGGTCTTGTAGGTCTTCATAAAACCGTTCAACTTCAGCTTCTTCAGCATTACTGGTTGGCGCATAGACTTGGGTAACTGTGATATTGAATGGTTTGCCTTGGAGATGAACAAAGATCATTCTGTCATTTTTGAGATTGCATCCAAGTACTGCATTTCGGACTCTTGTTGACCACGATGGCTACTGCATTTCTTCTGAGGGATTCCTGCCTGCAGTAGTAGATATAATGGTCATCTGAGTTAAATTCATGCATTCCAGTCCATTTTAGTTCGCTGATTCCTAGAATGTCCACGTTCACCCTTGCCATCTCTTGTTTGACCACTTTCAATTTGCCTTGATTCATGGACCTGACATTCCAGGTTCCTATGCAATATTGCTCTTTACAGCATCGGATCTTGCTTCTATCACCAGTCACATCCACAACTGGGTTTTTTTTTTTTGCTTTGGCTCCATCCCTTCGTTCTTTCTGTATTTATTTCTCCTCTGATCTCCAGTAGCATATTGGGCACCTAACGACCTGGGGAGTTCCTCTTTTGGTATCTTATCATATTGCCTTTTCATAGTTCATGGGGTTCTCAAGGCAAGAATACTGAAGTGGCTTGCCATTCCCTACTCCAGTGGACCACATTCTGTCAGGCCTCTCCACCATGACCCGCCTGTCTTGGGTTGCCCCGCAGGTATGGCTTGGTTTCATTGAGTTAGACAAGGCTGTGGTCCTAGTGTGATTAGATTGACTAGTTTTCTGTGAGTATGGTTGGGTAGTTCCCAGTTTGGGGCTATTATGATTAGTGCAGCTATTATCATTCCAGTACATACTTTTTGTTGAACATATGTATGCATTTCTATTAGAGGAAAGGAGTTGAGGGGTCATAGCTCAGGTGTATGGTTTGGTGGTTTAGTCGTTAAGTCATATCCAACTCTTGGACTCTAGCGAGCCCATTTGACTGTAGCCTGCCAGGCTCCTCTGTCTATGGGATTCTCTAGGCAAGACTACTAGAGTGGGTTGCCATTTCTTTCTCCAGGGGATCTTCCCAACCCAGGGATAGAACCCAGGTCTCCTGCATTGCAGGTTAGGTGTATGTTCAACTTTAATTGATAGTTTCCAAAATAATTGAACTAACATATATTTTATCAATTCTTTGACGTTTTTGAAACTTACTTGATATTCAATTTCCCACAACCTTCTATGTGTTCATGAGAGAAATGTACATTCTTTCATCATTGAATATATGGTCCCATATTTGATTATTAGACCTAAACTTATCAGTTGTAAAAGCTCATATACTTACTCATTTTTCTCTGTTGTATTTATCAATTACTCAAGTGAATGTGTTAAATTACTGCACTAAGTATGTATACCAACCTATCTATCTATCTATCTATCTATAACTTATGAGTTCACACTGCTACCTCTGATTCAAATCCAACATCATGGGGTTAATTTTCACCTTCATCTTCTCTCTTTCCTTATTTATACCCTCTTCCTCCAACAGTGAGAAAAACCTTGCTCTTATTATCTACATTATATTTATTTGTTCTATTCGCTGCCATCTATGGGGTTGCACAGAGTCGGACACGACTGAAGTGACTTGGCAGCAGCAGTACATATACAATGTAGTTTCAGAATTGCTTACCCTTACCACATGAAAAACAAATTTACTAAGTTACAGTATTATGTACATTTATTTGTTATCCAAAGCACTGCATTCCAAAGTTTCTTATATTACCTCTTTTCTTCCCCATCCGTTTCAATATGGAAATATTCACTTATTAAATAGGTTTACTTGTAACTGTATTTTATTTTGGATTCCTGTTGACATCCTGGTTGGTTTTTTTTAATTCATTTTTGAGAGTATGTGAAACATTACTATGGTTCTAATAGAGCTATTAAAAAGATATACTCAGAGAAGTACCACTGTCTCCCCATGCCTACTACTCTATTTCCATCCCTCCCCTTACTTTTGGCACCCCTTTCCTGTCAATCTCTTTAAATTCTGCTTTATCCTTTCTATATTATTTCTGCACAAAAGAACTGATACATTTTTTTCTTAATATAAATTTATTTTAATTGGAGGTTAATTACTTTACAATATTGTATTGGTTTTGCCATACACCAACAGGAATCCACCACAGGTATACACATGTTCCCCATCCTGAGCCTCCCTCCCTCCTCCCTCCCCGTACCATCCCTCTGGGTCATCTCAGTGCACCATCCCCAAGCATCCAGTATCATGCATCGAACCTGGACTGGCGATTCATTTCATATATGATATTATACATGTTTCAATTCCATTCTCCCAAATCATCCCTCCCTCTCCCTCTCCCACAGAGTCCAAAAGACTGTTCTATACATCTGTGTCTCTTTTGCTGTCTCGCTTACAGTGTTATTGTTACCATCTTTCTAAATTCCACATATATGCGTTAGTACACTGTATTAGTGTTTTTCTTTCTGGCTTACTTCACTCTGTATAATAGGCTCCAGTTTCATCCACCTCATTAGAACTCATTCAAATGTATTCTTTTTAATGGCTGCATAATACTCCATTGTGTATATGTACCACAGCTTTCTTATCCATTCATCTGCTGATGGACATCTAGGTATAGCTCTTTTTTTTCTTACAAAAACATCTACCACATTATTTTGTACTATTTGTATAAGCTTCATCTTCCATTGCTTTTTGTGGCCCCATTTTGGGTTAATTTTGTGATCCATTGCTTTTGTGATCCCATTTAGAGTTTTTCCCCATTGCTTTTTGTGATGCCATTTAGTTTTTTTACTTTTCCTCTTTTGCTGTGATAAGTATAACGCTATACTTTCAGAAGTTACCTTAAAATAACTCACATACTTTGTTAGCGTCCAAAGATAATCAGTGTGAACTTTTCTCTAAACAATCTCAAGACTTTTATAATAATAAAAATTACTGTTTATTGGGTGTCTGCTATTTGTTAGGCACTGTTCTAAGTGCTTTACTTATGACAAGCCACTTAAGGCCTAAGAGGCTGAGTAATTTGCCCAAATTTACACAGATAATAAATCCTGAGACTGGGATTTAAACCCAGACAGTCTGGTTCCATATTCTAGGCTCTTGAACACTATTGTTTTGTTTAACCTGGAACACTTGAATTAGGATCACTCTCCTCCCATTTTACATGTTATTCCCATCTACTGTTTTTATTCAATTTCTTTTATTAGTTCACAATTCCTTATTGCATCTTATGCCTTCCTTTGGAGAATATTTTCCTTGACCCTGAAGCACATATCTTTAGAAGTACCTTTAATATATATCAAAGGTAAAATTTTTCAACTTATATTTGTCAGAAATGGTATTTATTTAATGATAGCTTAGCTGAAGTAGACAGTTACTTTATCTAAACACTCTGAATATTATGACTCCATTGTTTTCTGGTTTCCGTGTCAGAAATTGGAAGTCTGCTCTAAGTGTTAAGTACCATACCCTTTGTATGTAAATTGTCTTTTTTTCTTTGCTTGTCCTTTGTAAACTTCTTTTTGTCTTTAGTGTTCTATGATTGTAATAAGACACATTCAATTGTGAATTACTTTTTAAAGTCCTGCTTGGGATTCACTGTGTATTCTGAGTCTTAAGATTTATGTCTTCAACAATTCTGAAAAATCATTAGAATCTCTTTGAATAATGTGTCTCTCCCGTTCTCTCCGTTCTTCCCTTCTGGAACTCCAGTTAGATGGCTATTAGACCTTCTCAAGTATATGTGCTCAGTTATGTCCAACTCTATGCAACCACATGGACTTCAGCCCTCCAGGCTCCTCTGTCCACAGAATTTTCCAGGCAAGAATACTGGAAAGGTTGCCATTTCCTCCTCCAAGAGATCTTCTCAACCCACAGATTGAACCTGCATCAAGAGATGCATAAGAATGTCTCCTGCATTGGCAGCTGGATTCTTTACCACTGGGCCACCTGGGAATCCCTGATTAGACCTCATTCTACCCTTACTGACTGATAATTTTATCTTCAAATTAGGCATTATTATGATTCATTTATTAGTCAATGTTTGTTTCATTGTCTCAATGAAACAATATTTCATTTGTCACTTCATATCTTTAAAAGTCAATTTTATTTCTTTTCCTCTAATTTACATGTGTATGAACATGGCCGATTGGTTTGATGATATTTTCTGTTTTTAAGGGCTTTTTATATAATTTTGAAAGACAATTAGCCATTGTTAGTTTTTTTTTTAATCTATTTTCCTCAGCTGATCAATTTTTCTTTTGGTTTTGTTTATGGTATCTTTTATAGCACAGCTATTTTAAACTAACATATAATCAGATCTAACAATTTTTACATTGTGGGTTTTTGATCTGGGATATTGTTTTAAAAGACCTTCTCCATTTCAACTCATTTAAAAAATGCTTTTGTCTCATACTTTCATGATTTTAATTTGTATTTTTAAATAATAGATCCATTTAGAATTTATTTTGGTAAAAAGAGTAAATTTATATCCAGACTTCTTTCTTAAATATCTAACCAAAAAGCCATTGATATATCTAACTTAAATTCAAATATCTAACTTAAAGCCATTCATCCCTTCATTCATCAAGCAAACTATCTTTCATCCTATTTATTTTAAAGCTCCTTTTTTTATATAATACCTATGTATTAAGATTGATTCCTGAGTCCTTGGTTTTGCTCCACTGATAAATTTATTTGTAAGTGTCAATGGTATTAATTAGCATAGTTTTATAATATGTTTGAAATATCTGTCAGTCAGGCCTGGATTCCCCCATCACTTATTACTCTTAATTTTTCATAATTTAACTAGACTCACAAAAAACATTTTAACTAATAACATTAGACTCAGCCTATCTAGTTTTAAAAAACAATGAATATTAGCACTGCTGCAACTAATTGTTTAAATATCTTTCTCCATTATGAGATTATAAACCCCATCATGTCAGAAACTATCTTATTCACCATTGCCATAATCTAACATAAAGTACGTAGTAAGTACTCAGTACTGGAGAAGGAAATAACAACCCACTCCAGTATTCTTGCCTGGGAAATCCCACGGACAGAGGAGCCTGGCGGGCTGAAGTACACAGGGTTGCAAGAGTTGGATACGACTTAGTGATTAAACTACCCACCACCACTAACTACGTGCATGCTAAGTAGCTTCAGTCATGTCTGACTCTCTGTGACCCTATGGACTGTATTCTGCCAGACTCCTCTGTCTTCCCAGGCAAGAATATTAGAGTACAAGGTTGCCATGTTTTCATCCAGGGGATCTTCCTGATCCAGGGATTGAACTCATGTCTCCTGTGTCTTCTCTACAGCCAATGGATTCTTTACCCTTGAGCTCCCAGAGAAGCCTGTCTCACATTGTACAGAAAGTCGATTTGAGATGGATTATAAACTTAAACATGAAGGAGAAACCAACAGAAATTCTAATTTCTTAAGACTTCTTCCTTGACACATGTTATTTAGTAGGGTGCTGTTTAATCTCCAAATATTTTAGAATTTTTCAGATATCTTTCTGTTTTTATTTCTGGTTTAACTCCATTGTGGTCTAAGGAACATACTAACATACTTTGTATGATTTCTATTATTTTTAGTTTGTTCAGGTGTGTTTTCTGGTCCAGAATGCGGTCTGTTTTGATGACTGCTTCATGTGAACTTGAAAAGAATGTGTATTCTGCTGTTGCTGGATGGAGTACTCTATAAATGTCAATATTAGATCAAGATGATTGGCAGCACTCTTCAGTTCAATGATATTCTTACTGATTTTTCTGCCTTCTTGATCTATCAGTTACTGAAAGGAGATTGTTGGAGTCTCCAGCTAAAATGGAGGGGAATCATTGTATAACCCTACGATTTAGTGTCAGTCTTTTAAAAAACCTGTGTTCCTGAGTTGTGACCTTATTTTTCCCTACAGGTGAGACAGAAAGGCTAGAGGAAACTGAAGCTGGGTAATTTTCCTTTCCCCACTTCAGATAAAGCTCTGATAATCTTTTCTGCTGCTAAGTAGGCCTTTGTTAAGGAGATTGCTCTAGGTGTATTTCAATTGCTTTTCTCTTGTCCCTAGCAGAAACATAAAGGATTTTCTTGTTTTTTTTTTTCACTCTAGGTAGCTGGTGAAATGCCTGGATATAAAACTCATAAAAGCATGGGGGCTTTCCAGGATTGCATCAAACCAAAGAGCTTCTGCATATCTTTTGAAAATCAAAAATATGAGGAGGAAACATGCAGAATAGAAAAAAATTAAATTAAGTTTTAAAAAGAATTGTAAAATTTTCACGGAATCAAAAAAGTCCTCAAAAAGCCAAGGCAACCTCAAGAAAGAACAAAGCTAAAAGCATCACACTTCCTGGTTTCAACATGTACTACAAAGATACAGTAATCAAAACATTACAGTATTGTCATAAAAACAGACACATAGACCAAAAGAACAGAATAGAGAGTCCAGAAATAAACTCATGCATATTGTCAGTCAGTCAGTTCGGTTGCACAGACGTATCAGACTCTTTGTGGCCCCATGAATTGCAGCACGCCAGGCCTCCCTGTCAATCACCAACTCCCAGAGTTTACCCAAACTCATGTGCATCGAGTCAGTGATGCCATCCAGCCATCTCATCCTCTGTCGTCCCCTTCTCCTCCTGCACCCAATCCCTCCCAGCATCAGGGTCTTTTCCAATGAATCAACTCTTCACATGAGGTGGCCAAAGTATTGGAGTTTCAGCCTTAGCATCAGTCCTTCCCATGAACACACAGGACTGATCCCTTTAGGATGGACTGGTTGGATCTCCTTACAGTCCAAG
This sequence comes from Ovis canadensis, assembly GCF_042477335.2. NCBI lineage: Eukaryota > Metazoa > Chordata > Mammalia > Artiodactyla > Bovidae > Ovis > Ovis canadensis. Next base: position 83,126,481 of record NC_091251.1, read on the forward strand.
GGACTCTCAAAGTCTTCTCCAACACCACAGTTCAAAAGCATCAATTCTTCGGCACTCAGCTTTCTTCACAGTCCAACTCTCACATCCATACATGACTACTGGAAAAACCATAGCCTTGACTAGATGGACATTTGTTGACAAAGTAATGTCTCTGCTTTTGAATATGCTATCTAGGTTGGTCATGACTTTCCTTCCAAGGAGTAAGCGTCCTTTAATTTCATGGCTGCAATCACCATCTGCAATCACCATTTTGGAGCCCCAAAAAATAAAGTCAGAAACTGTTTCCACTGTTTCCCCATCTATTTGTCATGAAGTGATGGGACCAGATGCCATGATCTTTGTTTTCTGAATGTTGAGCTTTAAGCCAATTTTTTCACTCTCCTCTTTCCCTTTCATCAGGAGTCTTTTTAGTTTCTCTTCACTTTCTGCCATAAGGGTGGTGTCATCTGCATATCTGAGGTTATTGATATTTCTCCCAGCAATCATGATTCCAGCTTGTGCTTCTTCCAGCCCAGCGTTTCTCATGATGTACTCTGCATATAAATTAAATAAGTAGGGTGACAATATACTCCTTTCCCTATTTGGAACCAGTCTGTTTTTCCATGTCCAGTTCTAACTGTTGCTTCCTGACCTGCATATAGGTTTCTCAAGAGGCAGGTCAGGTGGTCTGGCATTCCAATCTCTTTCAGAATTTTCCACAGTTTATTATGACCCACACATGCATATTGTAGGGGAGGAAAATTTGCCATCTCAAAATGTATCTCTTCGGCATGTGGATTATTTCAAGTTGAAAACAATCAAGGCCCAAAAGACTCAGGAAGAAGCTTTGACTTTCCCTTTAACTGCCTGAAAGAATTTAGATAGAAGACATGTTCCAAGAAGGGAGATATCACAACAGATGACTATAATATGAGCTAGGTGTGGTAGGTAGGGAAGAACCTAGCAAAATTTGTTAAAATTTCTCTCTGTGCCCCATTGTCTTTCCCTGGTCAAGCAAACACTGGTTTACCAAACACTTGCTTTTCCATCTCCATGTGAATTGCCATCCTTACCTTTGTAGTCCCAAACCACTATCCCCATCATCCCGTTTGTCTTTAGCTAAAGACTGGGTTTAAGGTGAGGATTCTGGCCATTTTGACAAATTACTCAGTCTTCCTGGGTCTCTCTTATGTGTTCATGTTACCAAATTTTTGTTTGATTTTCTTTTGCTAATCTGTCTCATAGCAACTTCATTCTTAGACCAGCCAGAAAAACCTTAAAGGTAGAGGAAAATTTCCTCTTCAACAATGCACAGTCAAGTAATACTTTGAAAATGGAGCCAAGAATACTCAATGAGTATAAGATAGTCTCTTTAATAAATAGTTCTGGGAAAACTGGATACCTATATGCAAAAGAATAAAATTGGACTAAGTTTGGGCAACCATGAGTAAAGTTACTATAAACATCTGTGTGCAAGTTTTTATGTGAACATAAGTTTTACCACTTATGATTTGGGAAAATATCGAAGAGTTTACTTCCTGGATTACATGGCAAGAATATGTTTAGCTTTGTAATAAACTACCAACTGTCTTCCAAAGGGTCTTTACCATTTTGCATCCTCAGCAGCAAAGAATGAGAATTCTTGGTCCACATGGTCACCAGCATTTGGTGTTGTCAGCATTTTGGATTTTGGCCATGGTAACAGGTAAGTTGGAAGAGGGTGTTTGCTATTACCAGTGCATTCTCTTGGCAAAACTCTATTAGCCTTTGCTCTGCTTCATTCTATACTCCAAGGCCAAATTTGCCTGTTACTCCAGGTTGTCTTGACTTTCTAGTTTTGCATTCCAGGCCTCTATAATGAAAAGGACATCCTTTTTGGGTGTTAGTTCTAAAAGGTCTTGTAGGTCTTCAAAGAACAGTTCAACATCAGCTTCTTCAGTATTACTGGTTGGGGCATAGACTTGGATAACTGTGATATTGAATGGTTTGCCTTGGAGATGAACAGAGATCATTCTGTCATTTTTGAGACTGCATCCAAGTACTGCATTTCGGACTCTTTTGTTGACCATGATGGCTACTCTATTTCTTCTAAGGGATTCCTGACCACAGTACTAGATATAATGGTCATCTAAGTTAAATTCACCCATCCCAGTCCATTTTAGTTCACTGATTCCTAGAAGGTCGACATTCACTCTTGTCACTCCTGTCAATATTCACTCCTGTTTGACCACTTCCAATTTGCCTTGATTCATAGACCTGACATTCCAGGTTCCTATGCAATATTGCTCTTTACAGCATCGGACCTTGCTTCTATCACCAGTCCCATCCACAACTGTGTGTTGTTTTTGCTTTGGCTCCATCCCTTCATTCTTTCTGGAGTTATTTCTCTACTGATCTCCAGTAGCATATTGGGTACCTACTGACCTGGGGAGTTCATCTTTCAGTGTCCTATCTTTTTGCCTTTTCATACTGTTTGTGGGGTTCTCAAGGCAAAAATACTGAAGTGGTTTGCCTTTCCCTTCTCCAGTGGACCACATTCTCTCAGACTTCTCCACCATGACCCATCCGTCTTGGGTGGCCCCACATGGCATGGCTTAGTTTCACTGAGTTAGACAAGACGATGGTCCATGTGATCAGATTGGCTAGTTCTCTGTGATTGTCAATACAGAAATCAGATTGATTATATTCTTTGCAGCCAAAGATGGAGAAGCTCTATACAGTCAGCAAAAACAAGACTAGGAGCTGACTATGGCTCAGATCATGAACTCCTTATTGCCAAATTCAGACTTAAATTGAAGAAAGTGGGGGAAACCACTAGACCATTCATGTATAACCTAAATAAAATCCCTTATGATTATACAGTGGAAGTGAGAAATAGATTTAAGGGCCTAGATCTGATAGACAGAGTGCCTGATGAACTATGGACGGAGGTTCGTGACACTGTATAAAAGACAGGGATCAAGATCATCCCCATGGAAAAGAAATGCAAAAAAAGCAAAATAGTGTCTGTGGAGGCCTTACAAATAGCTGTGAAGAGAAGAGAAGTGAAAAGCAAAGGAGAAAAGGAAAGATATAAGCATCTGAATGCAGAGTTCCAAAGAATAGCAAGGAGAGATAAGAAAGCCTTCCTCAGTGATCAGTACAAAGAAATAGAGGAAAACAATAGAATGGGAAAGACTAGAGATCTCTTCAAGAAGATTAGAGACAACAAAGGAACATTTCAGGCAAAGTTGGGCTCAATAAAGGACAGAAATGGTATGGACAGAAACGGTATGGACCTAACAGAAGCAGAAGATATTAAGAAGAGGTGGCAAGAATACACAGAAGAATTGTACAAAAAAGATCTTCATGACCTAGATAATCACGATGGTGTGATCACTCACCTAGTGCTAGACATCCTGGAATGTGAAGTCAAGTGGGCCTTAGGAAGCATCACTTCGAACAAAACTAGTGGAGGTGATGGAATTCCAGTTGAGCTATTATTTAAAATCCTAAAAGATGATGCTATGAACATGCTGCACTCAATATGCCAGCAAATTTGGAAAACTCAGCAGTGGCCACAGGACTGGAAAAGGTCAGTGTTCATTCCAATCCCAAAGAAAGGCAATGCCAAAGAATGTTCAAACTACCTCACAATTGCACTCATCTCACAGGCTAGGAAAGTAATGCTCAAAATTCTGTAAGTCAGGCTTCAGCAATATGTGAACTGTGAAATTCCAGATGTTCAAGCTGGTTTTAGAAAAGGCAGAGGAACCAGAGATCAAATTGCCAACATCTGCTAGATCATGGAAAAAGCAAGATAATTCCAGAAACACATCTGTTTCTGCTTTATTGACTATGCCAAAGCCTTTGACTCTGTGGACCACAATAAACTGTGGAAAATTCTGAAAGAGATGGGAATACCAGACCACCTGACCGGTCTCTTGAGAAACCTATATGCAGGTCAGGAAGCAATAGTTAGAACTGGACATGGAACAGACTGGTTCCAAATAGGAAAAGGAGTACATCAAGGTTGTATATTGTCACCCTGCTTATTTAACTTATATGCAGAGTACATCATGAGAAATGCTGGGCTGGAAGAAGCACAAGCTGGATTCAGGATTGCCGGGAGAAATATCAATAACGTCAGATATGCAGATAACACCACCCTTATGGCAGAAAGTGAAGAAGAACTAAAGAGCCTCTTGATGAAAGTGAAAGAGGAGAGTGCAAAAGGGGCTTAAAGCTCAACATTCAGAAAACTAAGATCATGGCATCCGGTCCCATCACTTCATGGCGAATAGATGGGGAAACAGTGGAAACAGTTTCTGACTTTATTTTGGGGGGCTCCAAAATGGTGATTGCAGATGGTGATTGCAGCCATGAAATTAAAAGACACTTACCCCTTGGAAGGAAAGTCATGACCAACCTAGACAGCATATTAAAAATCAGAGACATTACTTTGTCAACAAATGTCCATCTAGTCAAGGCTATGGTTTTTCCAGTGGTCATGTATGGATGTGAGAGTTGGACTGTGAAGAAAGCTGAGGGCTGAAGAATTGATGCTTTTGAACTGTGGTGTTGGGCAAGACTCTTGAGAGTCCCTTGGACTGCAAGGAGTTACAACCAGTCCATCCTAAAGGAGATCAGTCCTGAATATTCATTGGAAAGACTGACGCTGAAGCTGAAACTCCAATACTTTGGCCACCTGATTCAAAGAGCTGACTCATTGGAAAAGACCCTGATGCTGGGAAAGATTGAGGGCAGGAGGAGAAGGGGACGACAGAGGATGAGATGGTTGGATGGCATCACCGCCTCAATGGACATGAGTTTGGGTAAACTACAGGAGTTGGTGATTGACAGGGAGGCCTGGTGTGCCGCGGTTCATGGGGTCTCAAAGAGTCGGACACGACTGAGCAACTGAACTGAACTGAATAGGTAAGTAGTTGTATCTCACTGCTGTTTTAATATGCAATTGTCTAACAACACAGGATATCGAGCATTTTTTTCATATGCTTATTTGCCATCTATATTTCTTCTGTTGTGAGATCTCTGGTCCATTCTTTAATTGAGTGCTTCATTTTCTTATTGTTGACTTTTAAGAGTGCTTTATATATTTTGGATAATAGTTCTTTATCACAGGTACTTTGCAAATACACTCTCCTAGTCTGTAGCTTGTCTTTTTCTCTTGATAGTGTCTTTTGCAGAACATGTATGCTTTTCTAAAACTAAAATCATGTAACAAGCATTCTTCATACTACTATAAAGATCTTAAAAATTTTTGATTGTGGTAAAACATGTATAACATAAAATTTACCATTTTAACCATTTTTGTGTTACAATTCAGTGACAATAAGTACATTCACATTGTTGTGCAACTATTGTCACTACCTGTCTCTGGAACTTTTTTATCTTCCCAAACTGAAACTCTACCCTCTTCAGAATAACTACCCACTATCCCTCAGCAACCACCATTCTGCTCTCTGTCTCTATGAATTTTACCACTCTAGGTACCTCATGTAAGTGAAACACGTGATATTTGTCATTTTAGAAAAAATATTTAACATTACAATATTGTTCAATGATGATATAATATTAAATATAGATTGTTTATTGACTCATTTCCTACTTCTAAACATGTTCACTGTGATTCTAATTTTTGTTTCAGTGCATTATATGTTTTATGCAACAGTATACACTTAGAATAGATTCCTGGGAGTGGAATTACTGAAAATGAAGAGTATGAGTATTTTTAAGAAACTTCATACAGTTTTCCAACTTACTTAGCAAAAGAATCTTATCAATTCATGCATCCCAAAGTAATGAAAGATAGTACCTATCTTACTATGTTCTCACTAGTATTATAATCTTCTGAAGCCAATGCTAATCAGGAAAAGAAAGAAAAAGCATCCTTTATCACACACCTATAACACCTGTGAGACTGACAAATTTTTTACTTTGATTAATCAAACTCTCTTTTATGGAATATTTGTCCATATCTTTTCTCCAAGTGCCTAATGTATTCTTAATAATTTTCTCATAAATTTATATAAAGCTCTTTATAGAACAAAATTAACAATCTTTTGTCTATCATATTTTCTGTACTTTCTCAGTATGTTTGCTTTTAAATTTTTGTTTCTTTTTTGACAGAGAGGTTTCCAGGAATTTTTAAAATAGGATACACTTAGAAGAAAGAAGAGTCGTGGTGAACTTTAGAGTTCTCTTTCAGGCATGTGACTTCACAGAACATTAATTATTCACCCCTAAAGGAATCAAATTCTCCAAGACTAAGTTTTCTACAACTAAGCCAATGCTTTTGCATAATATTTAAAAGCAAATTGGCAATTAACCTTGGAAAATAGAGCAATGATGTAAGATGACCTTTGCAATAAACACTGTTTAAAAGTCAGGTGGCTCCAGTCAGCTCCAGCTGCAACTGCTCCATAAAGTGTGTATTAATTACTCTATTGTTTTCAAAGCCAAATACAGCTAAAGGTCATTACTAATTTGTACCAAAGATTTCAGAGCAATGTACAGACCATAACCAAGATATATAAATTTTATGTTGTGAAACAAAGGCCAAACAGGTTGAACTGTCACCGTTTTCCATGTAGGGAACCTTGTTTTTCTTTATCTATATTTTAAGAACAAGCGTCTGTCCTCAGTAGGCTAGATAACAGAGTTTAGAGGAGACAAAAGAAGACCTTAAACATAGAAAATATAAAATTTTCTGTGAGCAAGACACAAATAACCCTAGGACATTTGCTTATGCACCTGGGCCTTTATGAAAACTAGAGGAAAAGAAAAGGTGCATTTGTTGTGACAGTAACACTCCACTTTGCTTTGCAAGGGGAGGGAGTCCTAACAGGGTTTCTCTGCCCACACCTGACATGCAAGAGCATTTTGCAAAAGAAATCAGTGAGGATGAAAATTCAAGCCATTCAGTGTCTGCATCACTGGAAAAGCAAAACTAGTCTCAGCTTCCTCTTCTACCCAAATTGGAGTGAAGATTATAAGTCTGTGGATTTACGGAGGACAAGATGAATGGTCCTGTCGCAACCACAGTCCTCACAGCTTCTGCGATCTAAGAGTATAAACTAAATCCTAGCCAGATTTACAGCTGTTCCATAAGCCCAGGGTTTATAAAGTTACAACACTGAAAAGATTTCACCTTTGTGCCAAACACTCAATAGGAAAAGATGGACCGATTTTGTTTTTTTGTAACAATACTAAAACATTTGCTTTTATGTCATCATTTAAAAATCAGTCTTCACATAGATATCTTATCTTATCAATTCATTTGGACCCTGCCACCATACTGGGTGCAGGGCATCTCTGTATCTACAATGTGTGAAAGTGAAAGTGAAAGTCGCTTGGTCATGTCTGACTCTTTGTGACCCCATGGACTATATAGTCCATGAAATCCTCCAGGCCAGAATACTGGAGTGGGTAGCCTTTCCCTTCTCCAGGGTATCTTCCCTACCCAGGAATCAAACCAGGGTCACCTGCATTGCAGGCAGATTCTTTACCAAATGAGCTCAATAAATGCTTTTTAAATAAATGCATACATAGGCAAACCTCTTTCTTCAAAATTGACCACAAGAATAGGTCAGCCATCACATCTGAAAGGTAAAGAAGTAACAGTTGTGTATTTCTTGATAAGTTACACACACAAAGCAGACACAAAGTAGCATGATGCATTAGGAAAAAAGAGTTAATTATACTTTATTAAATAAGTCACATCAGTTACCATACCTTTTCTGAACTTAAGCCCAACCAATTCTACTTTTTAATGCTGTAATAAAATCTTATGAAATAATTATTTTTAAAACCAGGTAAGTACAGGGCACAGAATCTAGCCCATCAGTTATCCCTAGGTTGGGTAGATGGTCATGGGGAAATGGGTAGTATTTAGAAGTTCAGGAGTATGACATGATGCTCTATCAAGATCTGCCTCAGTGATACAAGGAGAGTCCAGGAGACATTATCAGAGATCTCTGCCATCCTGCTCTGCCCCAAACCCATAATTCTAGAAGCATAAAATTGAAAATGGGAGTTTAAAACAACTTCAGTTGGCAAAATGTGCCTAAGAAAGAATGCATGTTTGAGAAAATCAAGAAATCCTATGCCAAAAATGTGGGCAAGATAGTATGAAGACACCAAGTGCCTGAGTGAAAAATAGTAATGTAGGATCATACACAGTCTCCACTTCAAGACAAACAAATGAGAAAGTATTAGATACTCGGGATTGAGAAACTGAGCCCACCAACAAAAATTACTTTGTGTTACCATTTATTGTTTTTCAGTACTTCTTCCACGGCCCTTTAATTTTTCCCACTGTACTATAATATTTATAGGTTTGTCTCTCCCATTGGAATTTTCGCTCCTGGCATGTACATGGAAACACTGAAGATGATTTTTTAAAGCATTCTTGAAGGAACAAATAAACTCATTTTACTTTTTATGTTACTCCTATTCCCTCCTTTATCTTTTTTTTTTTTAAAGAGCTTAGCTGTTTTATTTATTTATTTAATTTTATTTTTGGCCATGCCATGTAGCATGCAAGATCCTATCCCCTGACCAGGGATGGACCCTCACCCCCTGCATTGGAAGTGTGCAGTCCTAACCATTGGACCACCAGGGGAAGTCCCCTCCTTTATTCTTTAAGTTCCTTTCTTTACTTTTACCCTTGTGAGGAGAGAAATCAAAATACCTGTGGTCCAGTCCCGGATCTGATACTCTCTCTCTGGATCACTGTTTAACCTATCAAAAAAATAAAACTAATAACAATTGCCCTTCTCTAACTCACTGACAGAAATAGCAGATAAATTCTAGTGAAATCATACATGAAAAATCAATCAAGGGAAATAAATTAGCTAAATCAACAATATTGTTTTGATCATTGTTATTAACTGACAACCATAGAGTGGTCTGCGAAACTAAGAAGCAATTAGGAAAACTTAGACCTGAATAAATAGGTGCGGCAAGGGAAAAGTGATGAATTGTCAAGAGTTATCAAAGGACCAGTTAGTACACCAACAACTTCTCTTCTTTTCCCAGTTAAAAATCTAGTATTACTCAGGAGGTTTTCTGGGAGGTTAAGTAAAACTAGCTCCAGTTTGGACAGCTGACCACAGAATATGTCTGAGTTAACCAAAGGCTCTGAAGGAGTTATAGCCCTTTAAGAAACCAAATTACTAACAGAAGCAACATTTTACAGACTTTCTTTAAAATAGGATTAAAAATAACATCTCCTTTACCACCACCACTCCCTCCCCACCAGCCTACCTCATTCTGTTCTAAGCCTAAAATATACTTGGGATTTGACTCTTCAGAAAATGTTAATAGTTCTCTAGTGACTTTCTCTAATGGAGTAGACAGAGGCGTTACTGCTTAGAAATTGCAAGATTGCAATTCTAGGGCAACTCCCTTCAAAAGGAAGTTGACCTAACTAGTAACTGGCAAATAAGCATCATGAAAAAAGAGAAACTGTAATAATAGGAGAAAAATAAGACCTATTTGGCTCAAAACAGTCATAGCTACTGCCAAAATTCCTCCACATTTGCAATAAAAAATTAAAAGCAGGGAAAAATTAACTGCTTTCCTATAAAAATGAACCTGCTCATTTGTGAAACAAATAAAACAAAACTTTATTTTGGTTTATGCGAGGCGTTGCTTCTCACAGGTATTATAGCTGTGAAATGTTTGCATACGCTATAGCAATAACACGTTTACATTAAAAAGTCCAAAAGTGAACTAACTACCTTTTTATATCAAACTAATAGACTTGCACCGTTCTCTCATCTGAGCTCAGACTTTAATATTAAACTACACTCTTGACATCACTTCTTGTATGTCTCAAAGGCACCTTAAACTCACACTCATTGTGCCCCAAACCAAAGTGATTATTTCTTTCACTCCTCAAAATTTGGTCCTCTTCCAGGGATCCCTGTGTGAATTAATCTGCCATCCAACCAGTTCTACCAGTCAGAAACCTATAATGTTTGACACTGTCTTCTCATCTGACTGTACTCAGTTCATCACAAAGTCCTGTCCATTTTATCTCTTCAATATACCTCAGATCATCTATTCCCGTCCATCTCCACCACCACTACCACCCTTAACCCACTATCTTTCTCATGGACCACAGCACTGGCCTCCAAACAGCTAAGAACCTCCACTCTGGTTCCTTCCAGTATGTGCTCCACACTTCAGCCCAAATAATCATTTCAGAACAGAAAACTAATCATGTCACATGCGTATTCTGTTTAAAATCCTTAGATGTCTCCCCGTTGCTCTTGGGGTCAGGACAAAATCCCTTAGAATAGCCTCAATATCCTGCATGGTCTGATCTCCACCCACCTCACAGCCCCAAATCACACCACAGTCACTCTTGCAAAGATAGTCGTACCTCCAGGCACAAACTCTAAAAGTGAAAACTTTACAAAAATTTTCTTTTAGATAATTTAATTTACAAGGCAGTCATTATGACTTATAAAATAATATCAGATTATCTATTTGGTTCCATGAGGCAGCATTTTAACTTGTCCCCTTCTTCATTTCCTGTATATTGGATGTTAGTTCTAAATCTTTGATTAGACTCAGGTTCAACTTTTTGGCAAGAATATTTTATAAGTAATGCTATGTACTTTAAATTGCATTTTATCAAAAGGTTCACAGGGCTCATTGTTCCATTTTTAATAATACCTATTATCATTTTCTTTTTACTTTTATTTGTGAAAATTCATAAGTCCAGCAGATATTGACCAATACATACTAGGTATGTCCCTAGTGAACTTTCAGGTTCTGGGCATAAAGAAGTAAACATGACAGCAAAGTACTGCTTTCATGAAGCTTTCACTTATCATTTTAATGATTGATATGCAGATTCATTTTAATGTTAGTGTTCACTATTTAATGAATTTTACATACAGTTATGTATATATAGATATATGTATTTTTATATTTGCATGTATGCATGTAAACACACCTTCTTGATGTTGACTGACTTTTTCTGCATTTTCATACTGTTCATGGGGTTTTCAAGGCAAGAATACTGAAGTGGTTTGCCATTTCCTTCTCCTGTAGACCACGTCTTGTCAGAACTCTCCACCATGACCTGTCTGTCTTAAGTAGCCTTACGCGGCAAGGCTCATAGTTTCATTGAGTTAGATAAGGCTATGGTCCATGTGGTCCATGCTTTTGAACTGTGGTGTTGGAGAAGAATCTTGAGAGTCCCTTGGACTGCAAGGAGATCCAACCAGTCCATTCTAAAGGAGATCAGTCCTGGGTGTTCTTTGGAAGGAATGATGCTAAGGCTGAAACTCCAATACTTTGGCCACCTCATGAGAAGAGTTGACTCATTGGAAAAGTTGATTCTGATGCTGGGAGGGATTGGGGGCATGAGAAGAAGAGGATGACAGAGGATGAGATGGCCGCATGGCATCACTGACTCGATGGACGTGAGTCTGAGTGAACTCTGGGAGTTGGTGATGGACAGGGAGGCCTGGCGTGGTGCAATTCATGGGGTCACAAAGAGTCGGAGATGACTGGGCAACTGAACTGAACTGAACTGAAGCTATTTGCTATTATTTTCTGTTACTGGCAATCAAAACAACTTTAAGATATTAACTGTAACACATTGTGTGAGAAAGATTAGATGTCATTGTCAGATTATTTTTTCTTTCTTTTCAGATGAAAACTTTCTTAATGCTTTTCAACACAAGATTTTTGCCAGCCCTGTGTGTAAATAAAGTAAGCTTCAGCCCACTGAGTTGATTGGAGGCTATTACATTCAAGTGGGCTTCCCAGATGGTTCAGTGGTAAAGAATCTGCCTGCCAATGCAGGAGACTCAGGAGGCATGGGTTGGATCCCCTCACTCCAGTATTCTTGCCTGGGAAATCCCATGGACAGAGGAGCCTGGTGAGCCATAGTCCATGGGGTGGCAAAGGTTAGACACTACTGAGCAACTAAACAACCACAACAATAAACCACTAAAGGACACTGAGTACAGAGTATATGGGCTCTCTCAGTATTATTTCTTATAATTGTATGTGAATTACAATTATCTCAAAATAAAAAGTTTACTAAAAATTGAAAAAAAATTTTTTTCAATAAAAAGTGAGAGTGAGACCATGTCTATAATTATTCCTTGAGATGTTAAAAGTCAAGAAAGGGAAGGGCTATTTTGTGATGAAATGGTTGTCTATATCCAGTATAAACTCACCATTCTAATTCATTGTGAGGCCAAACAAAAACTCATTTTCCCAGAATTAAAATAAGAGTATTCAAGGACTTGAATAGGAAAACTACCCACTTTCTTTCTGTCTGGTCAGTTACTCTTCCTCTTTCTCAAGAGATTGAATCTGTTGCCAGCAATCTGGAGCCCTAGGTTCTCCCACATAAACCTTCGTGGGTGCCACTGGAAGAGTTGAGACATACACAAGAGAAGGTGAAAAGATGAGAGCAACCAATCAATGTTAGCATCACTAAAAGCAAGACATCTTGACACTATATGTCCTGGAACGTGATGTAACTAGGATTACACCCTACCACCTGAATCTAATAAAGCCTTTGGCTCTATCACTTTATAAGGGCTACTGAAACAGGAACTGTAGAACCACACTGCAAAGAAACAGACAGCCAAGTCCAGGATACAGGATATTCTATGGGATGAGTAACAGCGTCTTAGATAGAGTCCTTTGAGAAACAGTTGCTGAGACAGAGAGTCATGCGCAAGAGATTTATTAGAGCGTGATCTCAGGGGAAACCCTTACAAAGAAGAAAGGCAAACAGGACTGGGAAAAGGAAGAAGCTAAACTGCAATGCAATTGCAATGGAGAACTTGGCCAATCCCTCAGGGAGCTCTGGCCCTTCAGAGATAGAAGTAAGAAGGTCACGCCTTTGCACTCTTGCAAGAACCTTGTTCATACATGCTATGTGAGAAAGAGGGGCCAGTGCACAGTAGAGGGCAGCATGGAAATCTGGCCACTTGCTCATGCAGCTTACTGTGCTCTCTCATCTATCTGTGCCCAGTCCTAGATGCACTGCTTCTTATTTACAATGGGTTGCTGCTGGGCCCTCATGATCTTCTGACATGGTGGCTCTGACAAAATCCAGTCCTGGCCACAAGGTCTTTAGATGCTCCAGCACAACTGGGCCCAGTAGCCTATGAGGAGCTGTTCTATGAATGATGTGTAGTTTTTTGCTGCAAAAGATGTGGCCTTCAGCTGGAATCCTGGAATTCATGTAGCAATTTCTGTCGAGCTTGCCATGCACTCCACATGGCATCTTTTGATACCTCTAAATACCGCTAAAGATACCTCCATCTACACGACATATGGCCCAAGCAGCTGAGCTACTTTTATCATGGTCTGGACCTGCTGCAGATCCCTTTCCTTCTCTGGGTCCCAATCAAATCTGGAAACCTTCCATGTCACTCAGCAAATGGATCAAAGCAGTACTCCTGAGTATATAATATTCTGCCTCTGAGAACCTAAAGTAATCTACTAAGTGTCTGCTTTCTTCTCAGTGGTGGGAAGTTAGAGATAATATACTTTGTGTTTTACTTTGAAAGGAATATTCTGACATGCCCTCATAATATTAAGATACTTAAAATTTCACTGAGGTGATAGACGTTGTGAATATCTGTAGGCATTATCTCCAGAGAAGGCAATGGCACCCCACTCCAGTACTCTTGCCTGGGAAATCCCATGGACGGAGGAGCCTGGAAGGCTGTAGTCCATGGGGTCGCTGAGGGCCAGACATGACTGAGTGACTTCACTTCACTTTTCACTTTCATACACTGGAGAAGGAAATGGCAACCCACTCCAGTGCTCTTGCCTAGAGAATCCCAGGGACGGGGGAGCCTGGTGGGCTGCCGTCGCTGGGGTCACAGAGTCAGACACGACTGAAGTGACTTAGCAGCAGGTATTATCTCCAACCTTCTGGAACATAGTTGTCCTAACAAGGTCTCTAAGGACTTGCCACTTATTTTTCATTCAATCCAGTTAGCATGTCATTGATATAGTGTGCCAGGGTGATGTTCTGAAGAATGCCTATTGATCCAGGCCCCTCCACCAATCCTATGTGTTGTGTTATAAGGCAGAGGCCTCTGAATCTTCTTCAAGCAAGGGGACAGTGTTAGCCCTTTAAAAAGAGGATTTGACCATTTTTGTAAGGTCAAAAGTGTTTAGAAGAATCTAGTAATTCAATATTGCCTACTGCATTGATCTAGTTGTCCTGGGCTCCAATCTCAGGGTCCTACTACTTCCCAATCAGGCCCTGGCTTGTGGTCAGCACACTGACAGGACTGAAAATTCAATCTTCTCTAGACCTATGTTGTTCAGGACCTGATCATCAGCTTCCTCTGCAAGAGATAAAAATACCTTTCTAGGCTGTCAAGGAAGCCATTTGGTGATTAATTACACTCAGACTTCCATTGTCTTTTTCCCAAGGCACCAATAATCCTCAACAACAGCCATCCAAGCTCTCTAATCTTTGTGCTTCCCACATTTCCCAAACCCGTTGAATGCTTGTATTGCTGTTCTCGCTGGTGTTTTGTCTTCCATATCATCCCATTCCAGCTCACCATGAGTAAAAATTTCAAAACTGCACCTCTACACCACACCAGTGTTATCACTTACTACCAGTCACTGTATTTGTATTGCAGGCTGAGAGGCAGGTCATCCAGCTCTGAAATCCCATTTTAGATTCTGCTTATTAGAGCCATCCTGTTATCAATTGTCTAGGTCAGGTTTCCCAGGAAATAGACTCTGATGTGGAGATTTGATTTCAGGAATTGTCCTAGGGAGTAGCCTCAGGAACACACCTGAAAGGGAGTAAGGAAATCAGAATGGGCAGAAGAAGTAATTGATGTGTGATGTAGTCACAACTGGGGTCCCAGCCGATCTTACAGGGAGCTCTGGAACTGAGGCGATCCTTCAGAGTTATCGTGAAGCAACAGGGCCAAGACTTTTTACCCTCTAAATAGCCAGTCTTAGACTCATGCTGTGGACCTGTAGACCTTCAGCAGCCCACACTCCTGGCAGTGACAGGAAAGAGTGCTCTGGTCATGAAGAAGGGATCTGGGTAGCACACCACAGCATCCACCATACAAATAACTAAAAAAATCAATGGTATAGGGGAAATGGAGGTGGGGAGCTATTATTATAGAATAAGAGCTTTAAAAGGCAGAATGACCTAAAGAAATTTTTTGCAGGCTTTGCTTTGACCTCCATCCACACAAACCAAATATATGAAAAGACATCTTTCAGATAATTGGAGAAATTTGCATGTAAAGTAAATATTAGATAAAATTATATAATTATTATTGATCTTGTTACATATCCTAATGGTAGGGTGGTTCTATTTTTTAAAAGGCCATTTCCTACTGGAGATGAAGACTGAAATAAAGGTAAAATAACATGATGTCTTCAATTTGCATGAAAACGTTTTAGAAAAATAGAAGTATGGGAGATGTAACAAGATTGATAAAATGCTATTAACTGTTGAAGCTGAGTGATGAGTGATGAGAGATGAACATTCATCCTGTTATTCTCCCTACATTTGCTTAAAATACCCATAACAAAAATACCTAAGGACATGTAATAGGTTATTGTGATGTGCCACCAATCACTGCCCATAAGCACCAAAATATCTATTGTTGCTCCTTGAGCCCCAATTTCCCTTCCAAGATAGGAAACTAGATCCAAATTTAAAATGTTAGATGCAGGAAAGTTGTAACTCCTTAAAACATAAGTGGAAACATCAAAGGTTATGAAAAACAGAACTTTTCTGAATATTGTTCATCAAATGAGAACCAGAGCCTAGCACCCTGCTTGTGCCAGGGTAGGTGATAAATAAATGTTCTTGGAAATTAAAATGCAAGGCATATTCCCTAGCTTCTCCTTCCTGTCTCCATCCACCACTCCCTTAGTTTGTTTCTATCTCTTGGACTTTCTGGACTCTGTTAGGAATCTATGCCCAACAAACAAGGTCATGAGTTCCTGCTGTCTTCTTTTTGGCCATGTGTGAGCATCTCTGCTTGATATGCAACTATTACTCTTATTGCCATTATCAGTAATGACCTCCCCTCTTTATAAACAACTCCCCTTCCAAGTGGGTATTCCACATAAATGAAATGTTAGAGAAGAGCATAAAACATGTTTAAGAAAAAGTAAGACAGCAGGAAGTTGGGGAGTGGAAAGCCCAACTCCACTGCCGAGTGTAGTCAGGGCTGACTTAAAACCCCTGAGGACCTGTGGGGAGAGTGTCAGACTTCTGGCCAGGAACTGAGATGAACGTCTGCAAAATATGTATACCCAAACAACTAACCACTTCAGTCTCCCACTACCCTTTCTCTAGGCCCTGTAAGAGCCGTCTCGACACAGCTTCCACCCTCTTTTCCTCAGTGAAGTCCAAAACCAGCAGTCAATGTTGACATCAATGTGCACCGGACTAGAGCCCCAGGTAAAACAAAAGACGCCTGCAAAAAGGCAAATGAGAAAGGAACTCAAGGAAAGTTCACGATGGAAAAATAAACACCGTCAAAACAAACATCCATAGAGGGGAAAGAGGGGAAAACCAAAGAGACAAGATCAGCCAGAAAAAATAAGAATAAAAACAATGAGAAAAGCCAAGAATGGAGTGGGGGTGGGATGAGGGGGCAGAATGGACTAAAATGAAATACAGGCATAATTCTCCAAAGAAAAGTAGAGGAAAAGTTAGGGACAGAATTAGCATTTGGAGCAAGGAGCTAAAGGCTTTTACATATTTTGTGTCACTGAATAGTCATACCACTGTGAAAAGTGAATATTGCTCATTACCATTTTGCAGAGGTAGAAACAGAGGCTTAGAAGCTAAACAAATTTGTCTTAGGATGTACATATAGCAAATGGTGGAGCAGAATTTGAACATAGTCCTTCTAACTTCAAAATTTACACTCTCTTGTAGGCTATCCTAGGTTTGAACAGCACTAAACACAACTTCCACATTTGGTTGACTGCATTCATTAATATTAATAACCATGTGTTCAGTTATTCCTTAATTTGAGATCATTTCTTGAAATGGATCCCGAATGCTTCTTTAAAAAATATTTTTTGGCTGTGCTGAGTCTTTGTTTCTGCCCACCAGCTTTTCTCTAGTTGTGGTGAGCAGGAGCTACTTTCTACTTGTCGTGCCTAGGGGCTTCTCATTGAGATGGCTAAGCTTGGCAGCATGTGGAATCCTCCCAGATCAGGGGTTGAACCCGTGTCCCCTGCATTGACAGGTGAATTCTTAACAACTGAACCACTAGAGAAGTCCTTAAATGCCTTTATTCCATCAGAAATATTATCCTCACTTCACCCAGAGTCATACTCTCGATCTAGGAATCTCTCCTCATAGATAAACCATCTAACTACACCCAAGCAGCTAAGGTAAAAGGTGACAGCATTACCCCACCTGCTCAGATGACTCTAAAGCTGGCAAAATATATATATATATATATATTCCAATCTGGGACCAATCTGAGATGGCCTAAAATTATAGTGCAAAAGAGTCAGGGACAGCAGGTGACTGAAACTGCCTTCAGTATGAAAATATCCTTGAAGCTGATGATGAAAGGATGAGAGCAATGGATGTGTGGATCTGGTGTGTGTTGGGGATCTGAACAGTAAATGTCTTATATGCCCATTAGAACATAAGCTTCTAGAGGGCAAGGACCACATATGTTACTTTCATTTTGTCCATAAGTAGTACAGTGCTTTAAAATTCACAGGCACTCAAAGATTAGTGAAATAATTGAATGAATACTAGGTGTTAATGGCCTTGTGAATGGGGACAGTATCAAGATATCTCTCTCCTTTTGAAAAGTACAATTACTCTTAAAAGTCATCTTTAACTCTGCTGCTGCTGCTGCTGCCAGGCGCGTCAGTCGTGTCCGACTCTGTGCGACCCCATAGACGGCAGCCCACCAGGCTCCCCCGTCCCTGGGATTCTCCAGGCAAGAACACTGAAGTGGGTTGCCATTTCCTTCTCCAGTGCATGAAAGTGAAAAATGAAAGTGAAGTCGCTCAGTCCTGTCTGACTCTTCACGACCCATGGACTGCAGCCAACCAGGCTCCTCCGTCCATGGGATTCTCCAGACAAGAGTACTGGAGTGGGGTGCCATTGCCTTCTCTCTTTAACTCTAGAAGAAAGTAAATCAGGACAATAGCATGACTAAGTTTTAGAGCCAAACTAGCTCCTCTTTGAGCAAAAAGGAAAAGTATTAGGTTGGCGGAAAAGTAATTGCGGTTTTGCATTGTTGAAATTTGCTGTTTGATATTGGAATACATTCTTAAATAAATGTGGTTATGTTACACATTATTTTAATGCTCACGTCTCACTTTATATTTTTTACTAGTAACTTATTGATTGTTATATATTTCATATTTATTTTAGACTAGGGAAATCATGTTAGACAAAAAGCAAATTCAAGCGATATTCTTATTCGAATTCAAAATGGATTGTAAAGTAGCAGAGACAACTGGCAACATTAACAATGCATCCAGCCCAGGAACTACTAATGAGCACAAAGAGCATACAGTGGTGGTTCAAGAAGTTTGCAAAGGAGATGAGAGTTTTGAAGATGAGGATCACAGTGTCCAGCCATTGGAAGTTGACAACGACCAATTGAGAGGATCACCAAAGCTGATCCTCTTACAACTACATGAGAAGTTCCCAAAGAACTCAGTGTTGACCATTACCATCGTTCAACATCTGAAGCAAACTGGAAAAGTGAAAAAGTTCTATAAGTGAGTGCCTCATGAGCTGACTGAAAAAAAGAAAAAAAAAGATTGTTTTGATTTTCTATGCAACAACAACAAACCATTTCACAATCAGATTGTGATATGCAATGAAAAGTGGATTTTATGTGACAACCAGCATTACCAGCTCAGTGGTCATTGAATCTCAGAGATGAAGCTCCAAAACACTTTCCAAAGCCAAACTTGCACCAAGAAAAAGTCATGGTCACTGTTTGGTGGTCTGCTGCTGGTCTGATCCACAACAGCTTTCTGAATCCCGACGAAACCATTACATTTGAGAAGTATGCTCAGCAAATCAATGAGATGCGCTGAAAACTGCAATGCTTGCAGCTTGCATTGGTCAACAGAATGGGCCCAATTCTTCATGACAATGTCCAACCACATAGCGCACAACCATCGCTTCCAAAGTTGAATGAACTGGGCTATGAAGTTTTTTCTCAGCCACCATATTCACCTGACCTCTCACCAACTGACTACCACCTTCAAGCATCTCAACAACTTTTTGCAGGCAAAATGCTTCCACAACCAGAAGGAGGAAGAAAATGCTTTCCAAGAGTTCACTGAATCCTGAAACACAAATTTTTATGCTACAGGAATAAAAAAAGCTTATTTCTCTCTGGCAAAAACGTGTTGATTGTAATGGTTCCTATTTTGATTAATAAAGATGAGTTTGAGCCTAGTTACAATGATTTAAAATTAACGATCTGAAATCGCAATTACTTTTTCACCAACTTGAACAATGAAGTTCTGGGGCACTCAGGACATAGAAAGAAGTGCTAATATGACAGCAATCACAGGATATTGGTTTCCCTTTATCCCACAGGTTTCTTCCCTACGAATTTTTAAGTATGTTCTCACCCCTCAGAGTTCTTACATTTCACATTCAGAAGTATATGCAACAGTCCTCAACATTTTTGGCACCAGCAACTAATTTCATGGAAGACGATTTTTCCACGGGTGGATGGTGGTGGGGGTATGATTCAAGCACATTACATTTATTGTGCACTTTATTTATATCATTTTTACATCAGCTCCACCTCAGATCATCAGGCATTAGGTCCCGGAGGTTAGGACCCGTGGTATAAGGCCTATAAATACTAGGCAGTGTCTGTGCACACAAAGTCTGGTCTTCTAGTGAGAATTCTTAAGCCCGTGTAAGTTTGGATCTTTCCACAATGAACCCCTTCTCCAACATGATTTTACAGGCCCCTCAGATTTACTGGCTGAGCTCTGAATACAGTGTTGATTTTCCTGGTTCATAAAGCCAGGCAGAGTTTCTGCTGCCAGACAGGTGTATTTGTTTTTGAATGATAAGGACATTCACTTGCTCTCAGTTTAGGCTAATAATAAACACTTTAGACATCCTTCAAAATCTGAAAGAGGAAAGAATAAAAAACCCTCAGGCAACAACGTCTGTTAATGGACTCCACTTCCTTAGAGAACATGCGGCCTTGTACAAGAGTGGGGTTCTGGCTGGCTAACTTTTCAGGCAAGCAAACCCTCTGAATATTGCTTTTGATAGCCCTCTCCCATCAGTAGAGCCCTGAGGTCCATTTTACCTGATTAAAAGGAAGAGAGCCAGGACAAATAGAAAAACGAAAAAGAATATATTGGCCCCAAAGAGATACAGAGGGAGTCAGCGCTAGTGAGGAGACCTTTTTCCCCTGTAGCCAAGCAGCCTATACATGGAGGTTTGATGAGACAAACAGTAGCAAAAGCAGACACAGCAGGGTAATCAGGGGAAAATGAGCGTGGCAAAGGAACGTTCAAGAAGGAAGATAGTAGAACAATTTTGCTTGTCCTTTAAGCAGCCTAAAAACCTAACCTTTCAAACAAGGTGGTTTAGAAAGGGATGAATGTCCAGATTAACAGTGCTCCGTCCCTCCACCTTGATTATTAAGGGATGGTGGGTAACTTCCAGGATCAAGTCCTCCAGAAACATGAGGAAGGGTAGAAAAAACAGCCAGCATCCTAGACACTGATGCTGTAAGCCAGCCCTTCCTCGGGCTGACTGTCTGAGCCACTAATCTCACTTGTTACTCTTGATTCTTAATCTGTCCCCCACTGTTGTTTCTTCACCACCACCAACCACCTGAAAGGAGCTGACTTTGGCTGGAGTCTGGCATCACACTTGGCTCCCTGAAAGCTCTTGATGTGCTCATGGTGGAGGAGAAAGGAACAGCTCTGCCCCGGGGAGGGATGTGGGACACACAGCATCCATTATCTCCAGGGCTGTGTGGGACTGGCCATCAGCACTGGCCCATGGTGAGGATTAGGCTTCTTTTTTTTTTTCTAATTATCCATTTTTAAAAATTTTATCTAGTTATTCTTGGCTGTGCTGGGTCTTTGTGGCAGCTCAGGCTTTTCTCTAGGTGTGGTGAGCGGGGGGCCACTCTTTGTTGCGGTGCGCAAGCTTCTCACTGTGGTGGCTTCTCTTATTGCAGAGAGCATGGGTTCTAGGACAAGTAGGCTCATTGGTTGCAGCTCCCAGGCTTTAGAGCACAGGCAGAGCAGTTGCGGCCCAGGCTCAGCTGATCCACGACATGGGATCTTCCTGGACCAGAGATGGAACTCTTGTCTCCTTCATTGGCAGGTTCTTTACTCCTCAGTCACCAGGGAAGTCCAGGATTGGGCTTCTTAGCTGACAATACTTCAAACTTTGACACCAAATGCAGGGGGAAAAATGGCAGTTCCTCACACAAGGTAAGCATGAGACAGTGCCTGGGACCAACTGATCTTGCTTCTTTTTACTCTTTTCATGCAGTTTCATCCTGATGACAAAGTCTCTGCAAATCAAACTAACCTTTTTCTTTCTCCAATTTTTCTACAGTGTTTAATCCCCAAAATAAACCTTCTCTGGAATATTTTACTTCCACTTTTATTTCTTTCCCTGAAATACATTTGCACTTGAATGATAAGATTTGTTGTTCTCTTTTGAAAATGCAAAATTACTCCTAAATTTCCACTTTTAATTCTAGGTGGCACATACATCAGTGTCTATCTATCATAACAACTTTTCTCTAGCAAAAAATTTTTATAACTTAAAAAGAGAAGAAAAGGTTAGTAGAAGAACTTGAAAAATGTTTTATATCCTGACTTTCTTCTCTTCCTTAGAGTTAGGATACAGTTAGAAAAAAATACTCCTTAGAAAAGTACTGCCTCCTGAGCCATGTCTTTCTCTGGTGTGAGTCTTGTTTACAGAGACGTGTCTTGCAGGTGATTACTAGAGTAGCATCATCTTTAAAGATGAGGCTGGGCAGACACTGTGCTCTGTGCACACTTGCTTCACGGACTCCTCTTGCCTCACTTTCTTTACAATATTTCTTGTTTTATTGCCACATTATTTACAACAGTCAAGACATGGAAGTAACTTAAGCGTCCACTGACAGTTAAATGGATAAAGATGTGATGTGTCTATACAATGGAACCCTGAATGCACGCATGCTAAGTCACTACAGTCGTGTCCAGCTCTTTGCAACGCTATGGACTGTAACCTGCCAGGCTCCATGGTATTCTCCAGGTAAGAATGCTGGAATGAGTTGCCATGCCTTCCTCCAGGGGTCTTCCCAACCCAGGGATCGAACCTGAGTCTCTTACATCTCCTGCATTAGCAGGCAGGTTCTTTGCCACGAGAACCACCTGGGAAGCCCCACAATGGAATTCTACTCAGTCATTAAGAAGAATGAGATCTTGCCATTTGCAAAAATATGGATGGATCTCAAAATATGGATATTCACTAAGTGAAATGAATCAGAGAAAGACAAATACCATATGAGTTCAGTTATATGTGGAATCTAAAAAACAAACCGAATAGACAAACAAAACAAACTCATAGATACAAAGAACAGATAGGTGGTCGGCAGAAGGGTGGGAGTCTGGACGGGTGGACAAAATGGGTGAAGGCGATCGAGAAGTACAAACTTCCAGTTATAAAATAAATGTCATGGATGGGAATTCTCTGACGGTGCAGTGGCTTTCGCTGCCACGGGTCCAGGGTTCAACCTCTGGTGAGGGAACTAAGATCCCAAGAGCCATGCAGCACAGCCTAAATAAAGAAATATAAATTTAAAATAAAGTAAATATCATCATGATGTGATATAATGTACAGCACGATGACTACAGTCAAATACTGCATAGCAAGTTTCAAAGGCACTAAGAAAGTAAATCTTAAACGTTCTCATCACAAGAAAACCTATTTGGTAATTTTGATGTTGACAGATGGTAACTAGACTTACCCTGGTGACCATTTTATAATGTATACAAATGTTGAATCATTAAGTTGCACACCTGAAACTAATATAATATTGTGTGTCAATTATACTTAAAAAATAAAATTTTTATTTTTCTCAGTCTTTTTTTTTAACCACAGATATGTGTTGTAATTACACATCCAGATAGAAATGTCTCCTGAAGAAATATAAGCTCAAATATTTAGGGATAAAGAGTCTTCAACTTACTTAAATAGTTCATATATACAGAAATAGATGCGTGTGTATACACACTTATATACGTACAGATGTACACATCTACATATGCATATATAGTCATACACATGTGGGTTTGTGCAATTTTATATATATGAAAGAAAGATAAGATAGGCAAATAACTTACTAGAACAATGGAAAGTATGTGGGTATTAGTTATATTCCTTCTCTTTTTCTGTAAGCTAGAGATTGTTTTTCATGATTAAAAGTTTAAAGGATGAATGGAAGGAAAGAGAAATAGAAAGAGAGGAAGAAAGGTAGGAAGGGAGGATAAAAGGAAGAAATTCTTCCTAAAGACCCTGAAAGATGTGGGGCTGAGCTGGTTTTCTTGTTCTAAGAACTCTAATGGGAAACAATAGCTCACAACACAATGGTTTAGCCACTCATGTCCAATCACTGTTGCTTACACAGTCACTCTGTGATCCTCTAACTCCCACGCCCCCAGACTTCTCCGTGAACTTGCACAGAGAACCTGCTCTTTGAGAGTCCTCTACAGTGTTGCTGTGAGGCTCTCTGCTGACCATTATTCTATGAGCCTGACTTGTAAGTGAGACTTAACCTAGAATGACTACTCCACACCTGCTCCTTTGTGTGGTTCCAGGATGTCCTCTCATTGTTGACCACCTAAATTGAGCCAGTTGAGGTGGCTATTGCTTAATTGGATGACGCAGTCAACATATGTGAAAACCTGCTAGGTAAATCTTTTGGATAAGCTCTTGTTTCTCTTCTAAAATGGGCCTTTTCATCATTTTGTCATTAATCTTTTGCCCTTCACCCTTTAGCTCCTTCTTCCTGTCTAGACAGCAGACAAGAAGCCTGGAACCATGTTAGCCATCCGGAGATCCTAAGATGAGCGTAATAAGGATGACAGTGAAATGGGAAGAAGGAAAAAGCATTGGCGAGCCACCTTGCCAGGTTTAGAAATTTTGTTGAGAAGAACAATTAACACCCTGTAAAACTGAAACCTTGGAGAAGGGTTTTCCATAATTTCACAGCTGAAAACATATCTAACTGACTTGAATGATTTTGCCACCTCACAGAAGATTTGGTCCTGCCACTAGAGTCATTCCCAGCCTCATACCACCCAGTGATAATGCCCCAATCAGAAGCTGGGCTGCCCACAAGTTGCCCACAAGTGAGACTTTCATGTGTCATATATCCCACATTCCCCTGAGGGAGTGGCCTTAGGCTCTGAGCTTAACTATTTCTTTTGTTGTCTCCAAATTTTTATTCTGAAAGAGCAACTTGATTTTTTTTCAGACTATTTAGCTAGGTCCAGTTCTTTCAAACTAGGCAATCTTGATACCTTTACTCCTAGAGAAATACCTAAATACTGAGCCAAAGAAATTGAATATAGTCTATACGTGCTGGTAAGTGCAGTCATGAAAACTTTCAAGAAATAAATATTTCTGTGGTCTGTAGAAATGTCTGGAGATTCTGAGAAGAATCCTGGTTTTCCTACTGGGTAGACAGACAGGGAGAAATCACATACTTTGTTTTCGTAAACTTCCAAAGTTTAAGTAAATAAGGTTCGGCTAGTAATCAGAATAAAAACTCCTCACCTTAGCACTGCTAACAAACCAAGACAGAATGACTTTCTCTTACCCTTAGTCCTCAGGCTTTGGCTTTGGACTGGGTCCCAAAATGCTTTCTGTTTTGGAAACCCCAAACCATGCAAAACTCAGTAGGTCTGGGGTTTGAACATATGAATAAAAAAAGCCAAGTTTCCGCCTGACCTTGGCTAACCTTAAATCAATCGTTCCTCCAGTGCTAGTCTGCCCAACAGTGAAGCTTGTGGTTTCATCTTGGTTTTACCACAAAACTTTGTGATGAAACACTAAGAACCCACTGAGATTTGCACTTCCATTCCTGTCTTGTTTCAAACTCATTTTACAAAACCTGATGACTTCTATAGCATTTGACTATGTAACTCTGTAATTTCTCTTATGTTCCACATGGGCTCAGGACCAAATTTTTGCATAGCAACGCTTTATGAGACTCCAATGATGAAAAACTCAGAGTAGAGAACTAAAATCCATTCAATGTGAAATCAAGAAGATTCTGTGAATATAACACAAATCTATACGCTATCACTGTTAGACTAACTACCAGGGAAGTCAGACTAACTATAAGAGCAGCTCAAATAATTTGAAAATTTCAGTTTAAAAAACTGCTGGGGATTGGGTACCATGGGATAGAGGAGCTGGAGGAAGGAAACCCCCAAATTAGCAAATGTTGCCCCAGACTAGAAACGCAAGAAACATAGAACAGGCATAGCGCTAATTATTTATCCAAGAGATGTTCACCCAGTGAAGAGTAACTTCATGTTTTCCAGCCCACATATCTAGGTCAAATCAGGACACACAGAAAGAAGCTAACAATCTGAACATACAACCATTAGCAAGGACAGAATACTTCAGTCTCATGATCTGATTATGCCATGGTAAGTTTAAGAAGTAACATCTCCATTCTGTATCTGCTTGGCATTGATGTAGGTACAGACAGAGTGCCAAATGTCATGCTATCTCATACAATATAGATCTTTTTTTATTGAGGGGTAACTGACATATAACATTGTATTAGCTTTGGTTGTACAACAGAATGATTCTATATTTGTATACATTGTGTAAGGGCTTCTAAGGTGGCGCTAGTAGTAAAGAACCCTCCTGCCAATGCCGGAGACAAAATGAGACACGGGTTCAATCTCTGGGTCGGGAAGATCCCCTGGAGGAGGGCATGGCAACCCACTCCAGTATCCTTGCCTGAAGAATCCCATGGACAGAGGAGCCTAATGGGCTACAGTCCATGGGGTCGCAAAGAGTTGGACACAACTGGAGTGACTTAGCACACGTGCATTGTGTAAGGATCACCACAATAACTCTAGTTAACTCCTTCATATAGATTCTTGTCAACTAAAAATCTCAGGAAAAATATCATCAACCACCCATTATTTCCCCATAAAATACCGGATTGCCACCTCCAAAATACTGGATTGCAACGTCCTTGCATTATCAGGGTTCTGAAATGGACATACCTAGAAATAAAAACAGAAAGCTTTTTCTGCCTTGAGCCCTTTCCAAATCTGAGTGCTATTTCGTAGCTTTAGAAATTTAGCCGCAAAAGCCCATTAACAAATTTTGAACAAAGAGAATTTTGCTTTAGCCCAGCAGACTCCTTTGTGAATTATACATGATGTTTTCCAGCGATAGAAAAAAGGAATCAAATACATGCCACCAGTTTCTGTAAAATCCTGAAAGCAGAAAACTGGTCTCATGATGTCAAGAATATACTGAAGACAAACCTTGGGTCAGTGAAAACCTGAGGACCAACTTCTGCTGCTGCTGCTGCTAAGTCGCTTCAGTCGTGTCCGACTCTGTGCGACCCCATAGCCGGCAGCCCACCAGGCTCCCCCGTCCCTGGGATTCTCCAGGCAAGAACACTGGAGTGGGTTGCCATTTGCTTCTCCAGAGGACCAACTCCTAGAACTTTAACATTTCTACAAAAGTGATTTTTTTTAAAATGACCCAAGAAAAGGCTACAGTGATTGTCCCTCTCCTATGGCCCCTTCCTGCCCTTCTCCCAAGTAGCCGGTACACAATGCTACACAATTTTCATGTCCTTCCAAAGGACATGATGTTCCAAAGAAACATCACAAAGCTCTTAACAGAATGTATACATGCATTTATAAAAAGTCATGTCTACCTTCTTGCCCTCATGGAAATTACAAATTGCCCCAAAGCTCCTGAGACCCAGTCTACAGAATTGTCCCATAAGTCACAGGTGAAGTCATCTCAACAGAACCCATTAGAGTGAAGCAACACTAAGAGATGCTTCTCCACTAAATCCCAAACAGGGGCTATGGCTCCAAAGCCAAAATTTTAGGATGTGATGACATATTTGGCATTGAAGCCAACACATGGCCACAGTCAAGGAGTCCCCAATTTCCTACCCTGCTACAAGATATAGGTATAGGCTTCTTAAGGTAAAAGCCACCCACCAACTGCCTATGTCACCAACATATAAAACTCATGAGCTCATAATATAAACAGAGAACTATTTACTATATTCTTCGCACAGGCAAGCTTATAAACAATAGCTCAGTGGAATGTTTTTAAATTGAGTTTGTTTCCTGAGTATGTTTTCCTTATAAATCTGCACACTTACCCAAAGATCACATTACTTACTAGACATTACAGCTGTCCTTGTGACCTAAAATCAAAGGGGTGTTACTTGGGCACGTTCCCATGCAAATAACTCCCCTATTTCTGGACTGAAGTACGGGAAAATATTTGTGTGCAACATCCAGCAGGTGGCACTCACATCCAAGGCTACCGGGAGCTTTACTGTTGGCCAGAGAAATCTCTGTTCACACACACACACACACACACACACACACACACACGTGTTCTTATAGGTCAGTAAATAGTAGACAGATGCCTTCTTAGTAAAAGACCATGAACTTCACTCCTAATGTCTTCCTTTTTTTTAATACTTATTTACTTGACTGTGTTGGGTCTTAGCTATGGCATACAAGGTCATGTGTGATCTTTCTTTGCTGCAAATGAGCTCTAGTTTTGACATGGTCTTAGTTGCTCTGTAGCATATAGAATCTTGGTTACCCCACCAGGGATCAAATCTGCATCCCCTGCATTGCAAGGTTTATTCCTAACCACTGGCCCACCAAGGATGTCCCCCTAATGTCTTCTCAAATAAAGTTTTGATATTGGACATAAACAATCAGTTGATTTAAGTAATTTTAAATAAAATAATCCAAGAATGGGGCTTCCCTGGTGGCTCAAGTGGTAAAGAATCTGCCTACAGTGCAGGAGACTCAGGTTTGATACCTTGGTCAAGAGTATCCCCTGGAGAAGGGAATGGCTACCCACTCCAGTACTTCTGCCTGGAGAATTCCATGGACAGAGGAGCTTGGCAGGAGTTGTAGAGTCAGACACAACTGAGAGACTAAACTTTCACTTTTTTTTTTTTTTCAATCCAACAGAGAAATTTCATACTGAAAACATAGTTTCATAGATGTTATGGGCTGAGTGTTTGTGTCCCTTAGTATTCATGTGTTGAAATCTAATCCCCCAACGTGATGATATTTGGCAGCGGGGCCTTTGAAGGGTAATTAGATCATGAGAGCATAGCTCTCATGAATTGGGTTAGCACCCTAGAAGAAGAGGCCAGAAAGCTAACTCTGCTCTCTGCGCCCTGTGAGGACACAGGAAGAAGACAACTCTCTTTAAACCAGGAAGGAGCACTCATCAAGAACCCAGCCATGCTGGCATCTTGTTCTCCGACTTCCACCTTCTAGAACTGAGAGAAATAACTGCCTGTTGTCTAAGTCACCCAGTCTATAACAGTTTGGCTTAAGATATTTCTGATATCCCTTTTCTCATTTGCCAACATTGGTAACAGGATTAAGGAGCCACGTGTCACTTTGAATATCAAAAATCAAGCCAAAGCCACTTTGAATAAGAGTGAATTGAGCAGAGGAAAAAAAAGACAAAAAGACATTCCTTGCTAAAGTTTCTCTTAACATGACAATAGTGGCTACAGTTGCCAAACCATGTTTGTAAAGGCCCAGAAATTGTTTTGCAAAAAGGATGGAATCATCGTGATGAGAGACTATGCTTAGAATTTATCTACCCTTGAGTCACAAGTGCTAATTATTATTAATCCACAGCAGCTCTCCTTGAACAAGGGAAACCAATTATTCTATTATTTTAGCAAAGTAAATTAGGTATACTAATACTAGCTAACACTCCCATTTACTGAGTCTTTATTATATCGTTGCACTGAAAAACCTGCAGCACACAGGAATTTAATCTTTACAGCAACTTCATGAGGCAGGTAGCACAATTATCTCCACTTTGTAGGAAAAGGAAAATGAAGTTTAAAAGCAAGTTACATAACCTATTTATTTTAGCCTCACGTCCTCATTTGCAAAGTGAGAATAAAAGTATAAAAATGTAAACTATTTCTTAGGGTTGTAAAAATTAGAGTCCATACAAAGAATTTAGCCTAGCAAATCCTCAATATGTGATTACAACTACTGCTGCAGCTGCTGCTACTGCTACTCCTGCCATGACTACTGTTGCAATTTATTATTATTATCATTGTTATTATTATTATTAAGGTTAATTGCTCAGAGTCACACAGACAGAAGAATGGCAGTCAAAATTTGAACTCAGGTCTGCCTGATTCCAAACCTTGGGTGCTTAGCCTATAGGAGACAATGCCTCCAAACAACTAACCAAGTGCTCTTCCAGAATAGAAGAGCACTTCTGGAAATATGGAAGTTACTTTTTTACGGAAAGAACATACAAAGCAGTCATCAGAATACAGTCATCTCACCTACTGTACGGCACAGGGAACTCAATATAATAACCTATATGGGAGAAGAATATGGGGAAAAATGGATATATGTATAACTGAATCACTTGCTGTACACCTGAAACTAACACAACATTGTATATCAACTATATTCTAATATAAAATAAAAACTAAATTAAAAAAAGAAAAAACAGCCATCTCTTTAAGTTTTTCCTCCAGATCCAAACACACCTGGGCAGAGCAAATGCCTCTACCCCCATCACCCATCTTGAGAGTCAAGAAGACCTTTTTATCTTTCTGACCAAAATATGATATCCTAATGGTCACAAAATCACATCCCTTTCAAGGGAGGTGGGTAAGGAACTAGAATTTAATGAAGAACTATTTCTGGTGCAAGACTGAAGAAACAAGCTCTGAGCCAAGGCGACCACCCCATAGAATGCAGAGCCAAGTCCTGATCCTGTCTTATCCAGGATCCGCAATGTAACCTGAGTTACAGTCCAGGCACATCAATCACGGTGAATGGTGATGCTGAACTATGGCATTAGGGAACAAGTTCTCTGACTAGTGACTTTCATAAGTTTGGCAAGATTTTGAATATTTCTTGATCGGTTCTAATCCATCCAGCTATTTGTTTCACTCACTTGACATTTTTCTAACTGCTTTGGAATTCATATGTGAAATTGTTTTGAGTAGTATATTCATATAGTACACTGAAACCCCATTCCTAGTTTGTCAAGATAAAATGAATTGATTTAAATTATATTATTCTGTGGTTTGTATTCCCAAGACTTCTGTGTGTATCTGTGTTTTAAGCAATCATTTCTTGAACACCTTGGCCACAGTGGTTTTTTTTTTTTTCTTTCCCTCCCCACCCCCTCCCCCCGCCCGGCCCCCAGCCACAGTGGTTTATAAACAATCTAGACACACAGTTTTCCGTTCTGAGAATTCAACACATATCTCTGGAGTACTCTCAGGTTGTCATATTTTGTCCTGATAGTAAAGGCTGATATTAAATCATGTACTAGGCACTATGCTTGGCACTTTAAATACATTATTTAATATTTTTTAATGTTTAAAAAGGGGTTTCCCTGGTGGCTCAAATGGCAAAGAATCTGCCTGCAACACAGGAGATGAGGGTTCAAACCCTGGGTCAGGAAGATTCCCAGGAGAAGGAACTGGCAACCCACTCCAGTACTCTTGTTTAGAGAATTCCATGGACCTCTAGAGAAGCGTGGCAGGCTACAGCTCATGGGATCGCAAAGACTAGTCTAGGCCAGGTGTTCTTAACCTAGAATTAAGTTCAGGGTATCCATGAATTTAATGGAGAAAAAAATCACCCCTATATTTTAAATAACCTCTAAATGAAATTTAGCATTTCCTTCAACCATCAATATAGGCAGGAAACCAAATAGTATTCATAATACCAATTTGTCACCGATAGAAATTACAGATATTTTCAAGTCATATTACAGTTGTTGTAGATGTCTTAGAATATCACTCATATCAGTCACTACTTAAAAATTACACTAATTATTAATAACTACTAGAGTCTAACATTAGATCACATATTTAGTAATCTTGTTAAGTATATTTCTTTATAGTTGATTTTAATGATATTCATTCAAAATCATTATTCTGAGAAGGGGGTCTGTAGATTTCACAAAACTGCCTAAGGTATACTTGGTACAAAATAGAATAAGAATCTCTATTCAAGGTTGATCACAGAACCTGAATCCCCCGCCCCTCAAACCAGTGATTGGTTTATAAATTAGCTTATGACTCAATTCTGGCCAATGAGACGAAGAAAAATCTGTGTTGAACTCCCCAGGTGATCTGGCAGTTAAGATTCTGTGCTTCCACTGTAGGGAGCGTTTCCACTTGGTTGGGGAACTAAGATCTCACAGTGTGGCCAAAAGAGAGAAAAATCTTGTGAGGGAGGGGGCTTCTGAAAACAGCTTCCTCTCTCCTGAAGGCTCCCAGAAGAGTTTCTCTTGTGCCTCTAGATGCAGCTGTGACAAGATGAGATGGACGCCTAGCACCACTGCAACCATCTTGCAACCAACCTAGGAATGATCATCACACAGAAGGAGGGACAACATCAACACTCAAAGATGGTCTTGCCAGGCGGCATGGTGTGAGCAGGCTGCGGGAGGCTGTCCCTGTACTGCCACACTCTGGCCTTAGGGAAAAGGCCTCTCTGAGAAGGTAACACTCAAGCAACAGGAAGAGTTAGGCAGAAGAGAGGTGATCTTAAGGTAAGAGGAAATGGTATCAGTCAAGCCTCTGAAAAGGGAATGACTCAGCTTGTTTGAGGCACTAAAAGCTGGTAGTACTGAAGTAGGGTGACTGAAGGGAAGCATGAAATGAAATAAGATTAGCAAAAAAGGTCACGCAGGGCCTTCTAAGCCCTAGTAAGAAGTTTAGACTTAATTCTAAAGGGAAGTTGTTGAAGGACTCAAAGCAGAAAAGTGACGTGATCCAAAGCTCATTCTGGCTGCTGCTGTTAGGGGAGCACACTGGGAAGAGGGAGTAGGAATCCAGGCGAGAGATGATGATGGCCTGGGCTGCTGTTAGGGGAACACACTGGGAAGAGGGAGTAGGAATCCAGGCGAGAGATGATGATGGCCTGGGCTGTAGAACAAAAACATTAAGTGGAACAATTATTCTCACATTTTAGTTTGTGGGAGAATCCCTTCTGGTATTTGTTTAAGATGCAAGTAAGCACACTGGTGAAAAAGCTGGCTTAAAACTCAACATTCAAAAAACGAAGATAAGGCATCCAGTCCCATCACTTCATGGCAAATAGATGAGGAAACAATGGAAACAGTGGGAGACTTTATTTTCTTGGGCTCCAAAATCACTGCAGATGGTGACTACAGCCATGAAATTAAAAGATGCTTGCTCCTTGGAAGAAAAGCTATGACAAACCTAGACAGTATATTAAAAAGCAGAGACATTACTTTGCCAATAAAGGTCTATATACTCAAAGCTATAGTTTTTCCAAGTAGTCATGTACAAATGTGAGAGTTGGACCATAAAGAAGGCTGAGCACCAAAGAATTGATGCTTTTGAACTGTGATATTGTAGAAGACTCTTGAGAGTCCCTTGGAGTGCAAGGAGATTAAACCAGTCAGTCCTAAAGGAAATCAGTCCTGAATATTCATTAGAAGGACTGATGCTGAGACTGAAACTCCAGTATTTTGGCTACCTGATGCGAAGAACTGACTCATTGGAAAAGACCCTGATGCTGGGAAAGATTGAAGGCAGGAGGAGATAGGGGCAACAGAGGATCAGATAGCTGGATGGCCTCACTGACTCAATGGACATAAGTTTGAGCAAGTTCTGGGAGATAGTGAAGGACAGGGAAGCCTGGTGTGCTGCAGACCATGGGGTCGCAAAGAGTCGGACACGACTGAGTAACTGAACAACAACAAAGCACACAGGTGGATTCTGATGCAGGTGTTCTATGGAGCACACCTGTGAAACTCCAATAGAGAAATGTTCATTAAGACCTTTGACTCTCTAAGCAAGACCATTTTCCAAAAATAACCATCTCCCATTCTTTATATTGTCTTCCAATATTTACCTGGAAAAGACTTCCAGCTTTTCCAGCTAAAAGTCCTTAGGTCCCAAATGCCTTAGAGTCACATGGTTTTCCCTGAAGTCTCACCTCATTCTCTCTGAGCATAGCCTATCTATTCCCTCTTGTGTTATACTCAATAACAGAAGAAATGTTCCTATAACTCTCTGTCCCTAATGTTCCTGAACATCATTCTTTCATCCATTCAACAACCACTTACGGGGAGTTCCCTGTTGGTACAGCGGATAACAGTCCACCTGACAATGCAGGGGACACAGGTTTGATTCTTGGTCTGATCTGGGAAGATTCCACATGCCATGGGGCAACTTAGCCAGAGAGCCGCAACTGCTGAAGCCCACATGCCCTAGGAGCCCCCACAATGAGAAGCCCGAGCACCACAACAAAGAGTAGCCCCAACTCACCACCACGAGAGAAAGCCTGCATGCAGCAACAAAGACCCAGCGCAACCACAAATAAAGGGAAAAAACACCTACCAAGTACTCTGTAACCGAGCGAGGCTCTGGCCGTACCAAGATAAATAAAACACACCCTCTCATATGATCCATCTTCTTCCTCTATCTTCCCGCATATACCAACATCTAGATAGCATTATGAAGGAGAAAAGAAAGAACACAACAGGAAATTAGATTCAGTAGAAAACAGGAGCAGAATAAGACTTTGAAAAAATATAGCCTGATGAGACTCTCCTCAGATCCTGCATGTAGAGGGGGTGTTACTAAAAAATCTCTTACCTGCACCTTAAACAAAGAACAGGCAGCCTCTAATATCAGAACACCACCTAACTATCTGAGAGCACTCCATTGACAAATATTGAATATGCAGCAAAGAAAACTATCTGTATAGGTTGTTTACAATCACAAGGGTCAAGGTTTTCTTGTTGAGGGAAGGAAGAAACAGAAAGGAAATATAATGCCATCTTCCGAGGTTGACCAAGACAAGGTCCCCAAATCACTGCCTGCTGATCCCATCTGAAGGATGGACAGTTTGAGAACTCATGAGATATTATTGGGATTTCAGCCTCATTCCTAGGCCCTTTGATGTTTAATTAATGTGTTGAACTCATGCTAAATAGGACCAAAAGGGGTTTGTTGAGAGAATAATTACTGTTTTTTAGAAACAACACCAGAAATTCTTTTTTTTTTTAAGATAAATATTGAGGTGTTTGGAGTGGACATCAAAGGTGACAAAAAAGCTTTAAATACTTTTATCAAGAGCCTGAAAAGCAACTATTCAGTAAGTAGCAGCCTGTTCTCACAAGTAACCTAGAACCTCAAATTTTTTTAGCCTCCCTGAACTCTTAACAAGATGGCAAACAATAGATTAGACAATTGCAATAAAGGAAATTATTTATTATGTACAAGTTACACACTCAATAAATTGACTTTGCCAACATGTTGGGCACAGTTTCTCAGCGATCGGTGCAAAGAAATAGAGGAAAACAATAGAATGGGAAAGACTAGAGATCTCTTTAAGAAAATTAGAGATACCAAGGGGAAGTTTCATGCAAAGATGGACACCATAAAGGACAGAAATGGTATGGATCTAACAGAAGCAGAAGATATTAAGAAGAAGTAGCAAGAATACACAGAAGAACTGTACAAAAAAGATCTTCACGACCCAGATAACCACGATGGTGTGATCATTCACCTAGTGCCAGACGTTCTGGAATGCAAAGTCAGTTGGGCCTTAGGAAGCATCACTACGAACAAAACTAGTGGAGGTGATGGAATTCCAGTTGAGCTATTTCATGTCCTAAAAGATGATGCTGTGAAAATGCTGCACTCAATATGCCAGCAAATTTGGAAAACTCAGCAGTGGCCACAGGACTGGAAAAGGTCAGTTTTCATTCCAATCCCAAAGAAAGGCAATGCCAAAGAATGTTCAGACTACTGCACAATTGCCCTCATCTCACACGCTAGCAAAGTAATGCTCAAAATTCTCCAAGCCAGGCTTCAGCAATACGTGAACCGTGAACTTCCAGATACTCAAGCTGGATTTAGAAAAGGCAGAGGAACCAGAGATCAAATTGCCAACATCCACTGGATCATCAAAAAAGGAAGAGAGTTCCAGAAACACATCTATTTCTGCTTTATTGACTATGCCAAAGCCTTTGACTCTGTGGATCACAATAAACTGTGGAAAATTCTGAAAGAGATGGGAATATCAGATCACCTGACCTGCCTCTTGAGAAACCTATATGCAGGTCAAGAAGCAACAGTTAGAACTGGACACGGAACAACAGACTGGTTTTAAATAGGAAAAGGAGTACATCAAGGTTGTATATTGTCACCCTGTTTATTTAACTTATATGCAGAGTACATCATGTGAAATGCTGGGCTGGACGAAGCGCAGCTGAAATCAGGATTGCTGGGAGAAATATCAATCACCTCAGCTATGCAGATGACACCACCCTTATGGCAGAAAGTAAAGAGGAACTAAAGAGCCTCTTGATGAAAGTGAAAAAGAAGAGTGAAAAAGTTGGCTTAAAACTCAACATTCAGAAAATTAAGATCATGGCATCCAGTCCCATCACTTCATGGCAAATAGATGGTAAGAGACTTTATTTTGGGGGGCTCCACAATCACTGCAGATGGTGACTGCAGCCATGAAATTAAAAGACACTTGCTCCCTGGAAGAAAAGCTATGACCAACCTAGACAGCATATTAAAAAGCAGACACATTACTTTGTCAACAAAGGTCCATCTAGTCAAAGCTATGGTTTTTCCAGTAGTCATGTATGGATGTGAGAGTTGGACTATAAAGAAAGCTGAGTGCCGAAGAATTGATGCTTTTGAACTGTGGTGTTAGAGAAGACTCTTGAGAGTCCGTTGGACTGAAGGAGCTCCAACCAGTCCATCCTAAAGGAAATCAGTCCTGAATACTGATTGGAAGGACTGGTGCTGAAGCTGAAACTCTAATACTTTGGCCACCTGATGACTCCTTGGAAAAACCCTGGTGCTGGGAAAGACTGAAGGCGGAAGGAGAAGGGGACGACAGATGATAAGGTGGTTGGATGGCATAACCACTCGATGGACATGAGTTTGAGTAGGCTCTGGGAGCTGGTGATGGACAGAGAAACCTGACGTGCTGCAGTCCACGGGTTGCAAAGAGTCGGACATGACTGAGGGACTGAACTGAACTGGGCACAGTAAGGTTTTCAGGCTACCAGAACACTCCTTGGCAGATCTCTGATGAAAATGTGGTTCTGATTCAAAATATAGAAAAAATTTAAAATATAAAAATACAGAAATGGAACCCTGGCAGCCTAAAAGCATTATTATATCTTAAAAGACTTAGAGTTTACTAAGGGTGAGGGGAAGAGAATGATGAAACTGCCTGCCTAATTCAAATTTACAAACTATTTAGAAGATTGTCATATTCAGTCTAGTAAGTATTATGGTTTCTGTTTTGCCAAATGGCCACTTTCACTGGGTTTGCGGTAGTTGTTTTTTAACGCAATTGTGATGCTAGTTTTATGTAGGCACAACCTTAGCCACTTGGAAGAATCTGGTTTCAAAAGTGTAACCAAAGTTCATATACATACTTATACTTGTTAACCAATACAACTACTGTTGATCCAAAAAGATAGCATTGTTCACATTAGATTTGTTTTTCCTAGTTTAAAACACCGTTAAACATCAATAAATTCACCAAATCTAGTTAGATAAAAAAATCTTTGTCTCATTACCTTATGAATATTTACTATGGTTAACACCTTCCTGGAGTGCTCTGGCAGCATTTTTGTTTGGGGTTTTTTAATGAAAACCATGCCTGGCAAAGGTCTGCAGTCACATTCTAAAGACAAAGATCCTTTAAAAAATTTTTATAGTAAAAATATTTATACCCCAAACATGAGTGATAATATATATTATATGCAACTCAATGAAATCAATCTGTACTTTTGTTATAACATATGTGATGTTACCATGATGCATTTCTATGTGATTATGCTTCCCATTTCTCAGGGACAATCTGTCTCAAGGGCAGTCATTCAGCTACCTGAACAGTTTTCAGTTTCCACCAGCACAATCTTATTGGGAAAGATTAGGCAGGAAGATAAGGCTACCCAACGTGGGGTTGCATCTAGCGTCTGTAGCCAAATTTCTACTGTTAATGCTACCTTTGACTCCATGACCATTTTGCTGATTGCTCATGAATAACATTTTTAAACCATAATTCTCTGCTCATTGTTAGAAAGGAGAGTTTTCTTTATACTTATCTGGTCAACTCTTTAAAATAAATGACCTCAGTTCTCTGAGTTAGCTAGTGGCCATGGGCAGATTCTTTCTGAGGCAGCCATTTTAAATCATACCACCAGAAGGGGAGAGGCCATTCTCAATAGTGGTTTTCTAACTATTGCCAAATTCTCAAGATAGAAAAACATTCCTATAATAGCTAAAGGTATACTTTGCCATCCCTTTCCCTGTATCCATCATCAACAAAGACAGTACTGAGTCTAAAATCTTAGATGTTTATTGTTTTAAACTTATTTTTATTATCATTGTTTGTACATGCACGGCCATGATTTCACTTTTTTTTGAGATTTCGTTCTAGGCAAAATTTTCTAATTTAACTGCAAACTCGAGAGCATATCTAAATATTTGGATTCATTTCTGGTGAGAGAAAAAGGGCCAGGATTTTAGCAGAGATCACCGTGCTGATGTGTCTGCTTCCCATGTGCAAAGCGATTGGCTTGACCAGGCAGCATAAGCACAGGAAAGTTCATTCAATCATCTAATCCCTTCTAGTATTACATTTTTCCTTTTTCAAATCTTTGGCTAATTTGAAGCACAACCTTATCAGGAAAAAAGAGCAATATTTTCCCTTATCCCTCTTAATCCATCTTCATCACCAACTCTAATATCTCCTCCCACTAGCCTTAATTACCTACTTTTGATGAATGAATCAATCATTCAAAAAAGATAGTGTTTATTTCTATTTGTAAAGGAAATTGCATCAAATTTACCTGGAATGGTTATGAGAATGTGTGAAAGAGGAAGATATAAGGAAAAGGATACAGGTTTTAAGAGACGACTAGGTAAGTCGAATTGCAGAGAAAATAAAAAATGTTCCCATACTTTAAAAAAAAAACAGAGACTTAGAAATTCCTGCCAGCCTTGTTTAATGTCTCTTAATAGCTGATCCAACATAAGACTTTTTCTGACATGAACTGAGCCATAGAGGCAGTTTGTCTGAGATGGTACTTCATTCATCCTAATAATCCACTGATTTCTATAAAACCCAATCAATGATTTTTTCTTACTAAAAAGAAGTACCAGTCTGATAGCCCAAATGGATACTGAATACATATAGGCATTAGTATCATAGTCTCAATAATTTATCACAAAAATTAGAAATTTTAATATCTTTCCCATAATAAGTATAGATATAATAAATGTTGCTTAGTCTTAAATGGTTAAATCAATTAATATATGTCTAAATAGAAAGTCTTCCTTGGCCATCAGCTTAACAGACACACACACAAAAAAATATCACCCTAAAGCCTAGAAGAGGAAGTGAAGAATAAATAAATACAACTTCCAGTTATGGCTGGAACATAAACAAGCTTAGGGGAAGTCTTAAACCTGAATTTCAGCCAGGATACCAGGATTGTTGATACCATTTCCAGGAGAATAAAGGATATAAAGGATATAAAGGATATAAGGATGAATTCTGTGATTTTATTTCTCAGCTAAGAAATATGGCATGTTAGAACTCTCTTTTCTTAATGGATGAATAATTTCAGTTTTTAACTAGTGTCCTCAGTCAAGAAAGCCAGTGCTAGAGTTACAAATAATAGTCTGTTTGAAAATAAGTGAAATTAATCTTTACAATATAGACTGGCCTGTGATCCAGGAAGGAGCTATAGATCAGGTTCTGGACTTTCTGCCTCTTACCCACCCTACTCAGGAGAGAATGAAATCACCAAAAGAATTTCCCACAGGAAACCACAACCCCCCATACCTCTGGTACCACCTGCATGTCCTCCTGTACAACGGTCAGCCCACCCCAACTCTGTTTAATTCTTGAAAGCCAACAGGTATACAACTATACCAAACCACCGAATTTCACAATGTAACTTGAGACAAACTGAATCTGAAAGGCTATTTTATGGGTATTTGGCCTCCACTCCTGCAGGTAATACAATCCACCATACACCCACTGGCTAGCAGTATTCGACTCTCCTAATCCTCATTACCATACTTCCTTCAGTACACTTTTCAAGGGCAGTATGGTTGAGAGCACCAGCAAAGAAAATGGATCTTTCTTACTCATTTGTGTTGTTCATAAGAAGTACACTGAAAGATTAGATTCCATCTTGAGTCTTGTTTGTGAGTTTTGTACATATTTCACAAAATTTGGTACTTCTAGTTGACTATGTCTTATCCATCTATTTCAGGTAGTTATTCAAATTCAAGTCTTCATTACCCCAAAGTTATACATGAACTGCTTTTAAAAGTGGGGGGGCGGGGGGGTGACAAATTATAGCATTTGTCATGTGCATGTTTTTACAGCACATTTGCAACCATCAGTGCTAAAAACTCAAACTTTGAAAAATAAACCTTGTATCTAATTTCATTCCCTGTTTAGCTCAGCTAACTAACATTGAAATCTTTAAATTTTATAAGAAATTGACTTATTTTTCCATTGTTTTGCCTTAATCAAAAGGGGAAAATACTTTCAACAGTTGAAGGATCCATTAGCTATCTCAGATTGACCTATAATTAAAATCATAAAATGTCATGCATCATAAAATACACTGAAAACATCTAGTATGTTATCTTCTAAGCACTCCATGAGGGCTAATTCATTTTATCTATAACAAATTTCTGGTGGAAAGAAACTTACTATGCTTCTCAGCATATTAACAAATAAGTCTTTCAGTTTCATGAAGAAATGATTGAAAAGGAACTTCTGCCTCCGCACTTATACATAAATCCTTTAGAGAAATTCAAACACTGAGGGGCCTGGATTTCCACACTTATTTTATTTCACTATGATACATCTACAGAGTAGAAATAAGACTCCTCTCTATCCAACCTTCAAGTCCAGTCATATATTTTTTATTTGAAATGAACTAAAGCTGATTTAGAGCGGACATGCCTTTTAGAATGCCCTGAGGCCTTTCATTTCTTGAATGATATGTTAAAACTTGGAATCTACCCAAACCTCCTTGAAGTACCCTCAGCAAAGTTTAATCTAATTTGAATTAACTTATCCCTCAGTATAAAATACTCTCTCTTAGTTCTTTTTATTTTTTGAGTGAGCACATGGACATATTTTTGTGTTTCTAAACATGTGGATGCTGGAATAATTTAGAAAGAAAAACACTACATATTTCCTTATTTCAGTCATGTTAAAAGCAGTGGCAGAAAGCATAATTCTTAGAACTCCTGGCCCTAACGCTGTGCAAATAATTTCACAATATGCAAATGATTTAGCAGCAATATAGTCATCAGTTCAGTTCAGTCGCTCAGTCGTGTCCGACTCTTTGCGACCCCATGAATCGCAGCACACCAGGCCTCCCTGTCCATCACCATAGTTCCTAACAAATATTTCTCTGATTATAGGATACATTCTTAGAAGTGATAGGTTTGAACTCCCACTTTTTCTATCCATTTCTGTCTATGCATTGCTTACATTCAAATATTTACTTTGCAAATAAATGTAATATTAGTATATGTATTTTCCAAAAGTAAGTATTATGTGGGACATATACAATTCTGCAGGCACAAGGCAGAGTATATGTATATAACAGAGCTTTTTGAAAAATTTCTAAACATGCGTCTTTGCCTTCTACCTCTACCTCAAGTAATTAGTGAGTGTAATATAGGGAGGTTTTTGCCAAAAAAAAAAAAAAAAAAAAGCCTACTGAACACATCCTGAACATGTGTGGTGACTGACTACAAACTGATCAACTTCCCCAAGCTAAAAACTTAAATATGTACTATTTTTAGCAGTCTAGAATACTTTTGAAGAATATGAAAATGCTGGAGGAAACTATAGAGTTAAAGAATTGTACACAAAATGCTTCTTTCGGTGAGGCACTACCACGTGCATGCTCCACCTACACTCTAGGTTTTAAATCTACCTTTGCTGGGGTTCTTCCTCCTAACAGTAGTTCTGGGTCTCTAGTTCCAACACTGAGTGTGTCAGTCCATGGTGGGGGGGATGTCCCAACATAACCCCCGAAATTCTCTCTCATCTTCTCTCTCTCTCATATTCTTTCTATCATAGTCTCTCCTCTCTCTCTCTCATTGACCCATGCAAATTTCAGCCATGCGCTTAGCTTTCAATAATACCTGAATGAGAAAGTCCTTGAAATCAGAGAAGGATGTGCGGCATGTCAAAATGAACTATTCATCCCTTGTGATCATTAGAGAGTGTCATAAGAGAAGAAATGTACCCAAGAGAGTCCTGCAAAATTCCAACTCTGGGAATTGTGTTCTATCTAAAGACTCTCCGTCATTTCAGCAGCCCATTCATTTACTCAAATAATATTTATCAGGTGCTATTATGTCCAGCACTGTGTTAACATCAGCAAGGCCTTAAATCTTCTAAGTACTTTCTTATTCTACACTTATGTTGACACGTTTAGGTGGGGCCTTAAATTCTCTACTCAGCTGAATGCTCTAGTTCCCTTCTAAGTAATTTGTCATTTTCAGGCACGTTTAAGTGGGCTTTATTTTTCATCAATATAACTCTACCATACATGATAGCATCTCCACAAGTGTTCAAATCATGAACAACAGAGATGACAAATTCCAAGGACTGTAAATTTAAATACCATTCTAGAATTAAATTACTGAAGTTAAACTTCTAGATTCTAGACTCAGACCTTCAAGAAATAAGACTCAGCTTTGGCTACCCCCAAAGGCTAATCAAACCTTAGGTTGACTTGTGCTTCTTTCAGTGTTTCACAAAAGGCGGAAATAGTCATAATCTGCCCTCACTGAAAATTCTAGCATCATGGGAATTTTCCCAGGCAGCTTTGTGAACGTCTAAGGAGTCTCCAAGCTTGTTATAATTATAGCTACTAGTCATTGTCTTTAATGCCAAGCCGCTTTACATTTAATACTTTAGCTCATTGAAGCATCACGGTACCCCTGCTATGTATCACGGTTCCTGTTTTCCCTGATGAGGCTCGACCAAGTGAGGTAACTTGCCCAAAGTCACACAAGTTGCAAGTGTGTGCAAGTGATGGATCTGTGACAATGCATTATTCTGCTTCCCAGGTCAGTTCTCCCTGTAACGAGCTTCTGCTCTGCGTTTAAAAGAGTAAAAGAAAATAACTTTCTTAGTCCCCATGAAGGTTGGGGAGAGAGATGAGGGCTGATGATGATGTCTGGGAAAGATTTCTGAATTTACGGAGAGAAAAAAACTGAAAATGCTGTTACAGAACAAAGCAGTAACAGCTGTCAGGGCTAAGGAGGAAA
Source organism: Ovis canadensis (assembly GCF_042477335.2). Lineage (NCBI taxonomy): Eukaryota > Metazoa > Chordata > Mammalia > Artiodactyla > Bovidae > Ovis > Ovis canadensis. The sequence continues at coordinate 83,169,089 of NC_091251.1, forward strand.
ACTCCCCCTGAGGGGGCCTAGAGTTTACTTCCTCCTACCAACCCAGAGGCTGCGCGGGCACCGGCACCTGATTGACAGGACGGTACGACCCAAGGACGTTTGGCCGCGTGGGGTCGGAGCGTCAACTTCTCAGCTTCCCTTGCTCCCCCGCCCCCCCCCCCCGCCCCCCACGCCTTCCTCCCGGCCGCTGGCGGGGAGCTTCCACTACCAGTGCGGGCGAGGCCGGAGGCAGATGGATGCTGATGACTGATGGGGGCGGCCGAGCGCGAGGGCGCTGAGTGAGGCCCGCTCGGCGTCCCTCCCGGCCTTCAGGGTCCCGGCAGCTCACTGTGCGCCCGCCCGGAGGCGGGTGAGAAGGTCCACCTCCGCCCGAGAGCAGGCGCTGGGTCCCAGAGCCTCCGCCCAGGCCGGCGTGGGCGCAAAGGTGGGCCTCGGGCCTGCGCTGCGGCCCGCAGGGGACTCTAGGCCCTGGTGCAGAGGCCGCGCAAATAGCAGGGATCTGCTCAGGGCTTAAGGCCGCAGGGTTTCCTTCCCACTTCAGGTTAACCCTAAAGACAGATGTAACGTAGGGGGCGACAGCTGTCCATACGGTCGGGAGGCTCAGGGCGCTTGGGACGCCGCGTGGAAGCCGACCCCCAGGGGCGCCCGGGCCTCTGGCGCCCAGCTCTCTCCGCGCTCTGCGCTCCTACCAGTCCCGCTTCAGAAAGCCTGCCAGCCGCGGCCTCGGCCCGCTCCCTTCTCCTCCCCCTCTCCCCGCGTCGGGCTCCGCTTTCCCTCCATCAACTCTAGACCGAATTCAATCCGAGAAGGCTCCTTTGAGCTTTTGTTTTCTGGGGGAGATGTGGGCGCAGGAGGGATCGCGTTACAACTTTCATTTCCTGAAATGTTTGAGGGAACATCCAGAGTTTTTATCCCCCCATCAGGCCGGGCGATGGGTTCGGGTTTCAGGCCTTGTCACTCAGCTGTCACCAAACAAACGAAGCTCTCAGAGCCCTGGAGAGGGAGAGCTACCTGCTATTCATGACCCCTGGAGCAGGTGATCGCTCATGGGAAAAACAGGTAGAATTAATCATACGGCTGTTCTCTGTTTCCTCTCTGTTTTGGCAGACCTGCCCACAGTGTGAAACCTGTCAGAAAACAAATTAACTCTTTCTTGTCCCCCAAGGGAACTAAAAATACATTTTCGGAAAGCTCACCACACATTCACACCACATGACAAGAATGACATTTGGAGGGAACATCTTTATATCTGCTCCACTTGGCAGTTTCTTAGTTTGTGAGGTTCCCATCTTAGTGGGACTTGGAACCGAGGAACCAAGGGAGAATGGGGCATCTTCGGGTCACCTGTTCCTCTCTACTGAAAGGAATCCCAAATGTGATCTCCAAACTTTAGGTAGATCTTGACATCTTCCTGCCCGGGTGTCACTGGAGTTGGGATCCTAATAAAAGGAAAATCTCTACTCTGACATGAGTTTCTAAGAAATTTCTGTAAATGGGTGTTTCCCCTCTCCTAGATTCTTCCCTAAGTCAACCTTGTTGAGCATCCATTTTGGGCTCTGATTGTACTGGACAATCAGAATGATTTCAAATTTTCCCTCATTCATTTCCTTAGTTGAGTTAGCTGAACAAAAGCACAAAGCAAACTGGTGTTCTTTGCTGTGAGGATACTGTTTACCTGCTATTCATTAAATATTATAAACACAAGTTTTAATTACACCTTTATTTTTTATTTTGTAATACATTTGTCTTACACCTCTGTCCCCACACTAGGAAATTTTTTAAAAAGACAGAAAGAGGAAGTGCACACAGATTTGCTTCTAAGATATATTAATATTGGAAATTTTAACCAAGACAGCTTGGGAGTCTTAAGTCAGGATGATTTTTAAAAACAAAAATATGGTTAGGGGACTCCATTGTCATTCTGCCTTTTAGTCTTTCTATAAAAGGTTTTTGGTGGGTTTTTTTTTTTTGTGAGAAATCAGGAGATATACTGTGTGTAAAAATAATCCTCCTGGCCTTCTTTATGAAGATTTTGTCTGTTTATTTTGAAAACAGCCATTGGTTCCAGATTCCCAGAACTGATTTTCTTAGATTAGCTATTTGTACTCAGAGGTAGAGCCCTGAGCAATATTATTCTTCAATTAAAATAAAGAACTTGACTTTAGGAGGAAGCAAGTATGTTTATATAGCATCAGCAATGCACAGAAAATATTCACCACATATCTGAAGACAGACAAGGCTTCAATTGTTTAAATGTTCTTCTCACTTCATAGATACTAAGGCATGCTGTCCTATCTTAATTTTTTAAGCTGTTACTTACTTTCATATTCATGGCATCCCAGGTACAGAGCTAATGCTCCTTCATTAACTACCTCCTTGATTTTGACATAAAATTTCCTTTTGCATGGTATGGAAGGTTATGCCACCTCACCTTCAAAATGTGCATTTTCTCTCTAAGCTCTGTAAATTGCTGCTCCTCTCCACCAACCACACCAGTCCCCACCACTAATACACACACACAAAGCTGCAAAAATTAAGGGGAACATTGTGCTGCATACTGATGCTTATAGTTTAAAAATAATATCTGTTTGAGAGCCAACTAAAAATGTCATAGCTATATAGGTTTGATTTGGTTTTCTTTTTTTTTTTTTTCACAATCCCGTTGCCTTTCCCTGGTATTTAGATCATTTGGATAACTGGCAACCCAGATTAGAACTGAAGTGCTGCAAGGCAGTTAAAGCCATGCCTAAGGGAGTGAAGGTAAGGAGCTGAATTTGTTAAAATACTTAATAGAAGGTTAAAAACACCTAGAAAGTTGGTTTTACAGGCTTGCTGGTTGGAAGCTGCAGATATTCGTATCAGGGATGCCAACTGACCAGCTCTATGAAATGTTAAAGAACATTTCAAAGTTGTTTTTTTTTTTATCTTAAAACAAAAAATATGTAGTCTAGGGCCATTTTTTTTTCCTTTAAGATGCCAAATGCATATCAGCTCAGCTCCTGAACCACCACCTCATCAATAAACTATGTATCTGTTATAAATAAGTCATGGCATTTTAAAAGTTATAATCAATTTAAAATCTTATTCTAAAATAAATTATATAGCAAATTAAAATAAATTTGCTTTGAGTTAATCCATCAGTGCTTCTATTTGGATCTGCCTATGTCAGTTCCATAAAAGATTTATCTTCTAAGTTAGGGAGGATAGCAAGGGCAGGGGACCAGATGGAGAGGGCTGGTATACATTTCCACCTCTCCATCTTTCTTTCTAATTATCTGTCTTTTTAATGACAACCACTAATGGCAGTGAAGGGAGAGCAGCCAATATCTCCTAGTAGTATTTTAATTACAATTGGGTAGCCATTTCAGATACACTTAAGTGTGCGTTAAATCTGAAGTTAACTCTTTTCTCTTTCAAAGATAAGGCTGGGTTGCATTTTTAGTTTTTTTAATTAGTTTTTCTTTCTGCATTCTCCTGTTGGATGGACTTGGGGGGAGATGAATGGGATTTTAAGGATATTTTAATGTTATGCAAAGGAAAACAATTAGTGGGCACTTTTGCAAAAGGGGAGGGAGGAAACTCCCAGGTAGTGAAGCAATAGAGGAGAGCAGACCTTCAGGAGTTTGTGCTTTGCATGCTGAGAAGTGGGGTCTCAGCTGTCCATTAACAAAAGAAGAGAAGCTGAAACTCAGATGGGAAGAGTCAGACATACACCCGCGCCTCAAGCAGTCTCTTTTCTCTTTGTTTTTAAACGCTACTGCAGTGTTGTTCCTCACTGTCTGAAAGGACCACAGCGCCTAAAACACTGATTGCCATCCTCAGTGGGAGAACAGGTTTCCAGTTTCATCAGCTGGAACGAAGTTGTGTGTGTATACTCAGTTTAAAACATTAGAGAAAATGTGGCCTTCCAGGGCGGCAGTTTTTCTGGGTAGAGGACAAGCCCCCATGATTTTGACTTCTCTATCCTGGCTGATTTAACCCATGTCTTTCTTCCAGGTGTACTATCGGATTCAACTAGACTAGAGAGGAAGGGGAGGCAGGATCACTATGACCTTGAAGGGGCTCACAAGTCCCCACCTAACAGCATACCTGAGTGCTATGGGCCTGAGCCCTCGGGTACGCTTGTGCGATTTCCCCCTGTGGACTGTGGGCAGACACTAGTTCTGCTGGCTTCGGGGTGGCTGGAGGAGGTAGCCTAGGACAGTTTTTAGTCTCCTGGGAAAAACCAGAGAAAGAAGAAATAGTATAGAGGGAGCACGTGGGCCATCAGCCAATTTCCTCACCTTAACCCTGACCCACCTATTTCTGTCGACGCCCCCTACCCCACTAAAGAAGGGCAGAGTGTGCGCGGCGATGGCCCAGTCTGAAGCATGCTGCGGGCCTTGGCCTGCGCCTCCTTCCTGGGGCCCCGGCGATGCGCGTGAGGAAAAGGCCTCTGCTCACCCCAAGGCCTCGGGCCACGGGGGAAAACGCCGGGCCAGGGAGATAAACGCCTGATGAGGCCCGGCTGGTCGATGAAGCCGAGCTGCCTCCCGGTCGTGCCCGAGACCCTAGAAACCCGGACCGCTCTCCTCAGCCATCGAAGGGGTGCCCTCTGTGACTGGCACCCCTCCGCCGAACGCGCGGGGGATGAGCCCAGGCCCTTGAGCCAAAACCCAGGCCGCAGGAAGCAAAAGACACGGGCCGTACGTGACGCGGGGAGGGCGGCGGGGCCTAGGCCACCTCCCGACCAGGCTCAGGGGCTTGAGCACGGCCGCCTAGGCGTCTGAGACCCAAGGGCGCTCCCACCTGCCGCCCCGCCCGGGAGCCGTGAGCGGCCACGACCGCTTCCTCCTGCCACCACCCGGCCTGGTCCAACCCCTTCGGGAGTGCTTTCCGCGCCGCTCGGGGGTCTCGCCAGGAATTCAGCTCCTTGACTCAAAAGAGGGAGACCCGATGAGGGCTTAGGGTGTGGCTCCGGGGTGCCTAAGGCCACGGCAGCCGCGTTGTCCCACGAAGCTCAGGCTGCGGCACCTACTTGCAGCCTCTGCTCTCAGGGGCTCCGCGGGCCGCGCCACCAGGCCCCGCGCCTGGAGCTGCGCTGTGATGATACTCCCTCCCGGAATGTGAATGTGAGCGATCCTCGGTGCGGAGGTGAGAGGACCCCGCCCGGGGCTGGGGGCGGAGAGCAGCAGCGCCTCGACTCCCAATGCCTCGGGAGAGCAGAGGAGCAGGAGCAGCCTCCGGAGTCTGCGGGGTGGCGGGAGAAACTCCCCCAGCTTCCTGCAGCCTGAGACACGCGGAACGGAAACCTCTGGCTCTCTAACCTGGAGTACTGCCTGCAGACTTGAGCGAAGACCTCCAGGCGGCGGAGGCAAAAGGAGTGAAGCCCTTTCGGCCGCAGCTGCAGGAGCGGCGGCGGCGGCGGCAAGGCAGAGGAGCAGCTGCCTCGTGCGCGGTCAGTGCCAGGGGCCCAACCGGCCCTCAGGGTGCGGAGGACAGCGGCGGGACAAGGGTCACTGCTCAGCAAACTCAGTTCGCCCATAAGTGCCAGTGCCGCTGCCTCTTCCTGGAAGCCTCCACTTCATCTCTGGGTAAAGATTGAGCTGTCTTTGCCTGGAGGATAGTTCCCGGCCCCAGCGGCGTCCGGTTTCCAGCCCGCATCTCGTGGGGCTTGGGGGCTCTTGAGTCCCTGTCTGCTAAGCCAAAATTCAGAAACCGCCGGCCAACCCCTTTGGCCTCTCGAGTATTTAAAGAAGCTTCGTTCTCAGCCAGGAGGTCAAGGAGAAGAGGCAACGGGGACCCGAAGTATCCTGTGTTCAGATTTAAAACTCCAAAATTTGAAAATCGCCCCAGTATATTATTACTTTATTTCACTCGGTAAAATTCTGTAAGGTTTCGTCCTAAAAACTATCTAGAAATCATTGTTTATTACTTTTGGCTCTCCTTACGAAATCTGTAAAGGAGAAATCAGAAAGTGGCTTTTGATTCAGTTAAACTGAGAAGACGAGAAGGTAAATTGGAGGTCCCTTGACAGCTGGTCCTTGAAGATTTCCTCGAGGAAAAAAAGAAATATGGTTAGTTCCCCCCGTGATTGCTCTAAAATGATTGCCAAGAAAACTCAATGCAACATCCAGCTTTCTCACCTCCTCCTGCTTGTCCCCATTTTAGCCAGACCGAGAGGAGGATGGTGAGGGAGGCACATTGTGCAATTTCTTATTAAACACATCTGGAATATGTGCACTCTGGATCGAATGCCAGGGATTTTACAAAGAGTTTATGACTGTGACAGAAAATTGTCCTTTTAACGAGTTTACAAGCAGTAATCACAGGGGCTTTTACAGGACCGGCCGGCCTGCTCTGCTCCTCGCCAGATCTGCAGACTTTTCCAAGATTCACCAACCAAGGCAGCAGGAAGTGGGCCGAGGCACCGAGGGAGATAGAACTTCCCCGAGTCTAAAATTATACTCAACAGAGCTGGAAGAGTGGGGGGTAGTCATCGGAGTAGGAAGAGAGGGCTTGTAAGAAATTAAAGTAATTGGCCCTTCCTATTTTCCAGGGAGATTTCCGCGGTGTCCTTTGAAGCCTGTCAGGGTCATTGAAAGCTATCTTTGTGCTGGGTGTTTGTTTTGGGCAGTGAATGTGAAGAATGCGAGGAGATCCCCTGTGAGAGCCCCTCCTGCAGAGGGTGGCATTTCTCCATGGCCCAAGACGTGGAGAATAAACACCCTAGTGACTTAAATAAACACCAACTTAATGATCCAAAACACTAACAAGGGAGATTGGGACTCTGAGCTCCCAATGCAAAGGATGGTCTCTGAGCGGCTGTGTGAACATCTGTCCATCACTGGGGGGAAAAATGACTTTATAAGTAAAAGTGACTACAGTGACCCTTTCTCCCTGGAACTATGTCAAAGCCATTTGGCATTAAAAGAAATAAGAAGAAGGTCTTAATACCCCTACCCCCACTTCTAGATCAGGACAGGAAAGATAGGAAAGAGTAAGAAAGAAATGAACATATTAATGGTGACACAGATGGAGAAAAATCAAAATTATGAAACTGTCATGTCATAAAATAGACTTCCTCTGGGGAGCAATATTTTACAAAGCACAAGCAAGCCAATCCTGTTATCCTGAGTAGAATTTTAATAAATAATGCCATTTGTTTCACTAATTTTAAAAGCTAAATACAAGGTACATCATTTTTGCCCCAGGCAAAAATAATATGGAGCCTACATGATTACTGGGATTGTTTCTGGACATCATCCGGCAGCACTGCAAAGAGCTCCTGTCCTGTTGGTCTGCTTTCTATTTGTACAGATTAATTCACAATGTTGCTATCCTTGAACGAGTTCCCTTTTTTTCCTTCATGCAGATAAATTATTTTACTTTCACAGTCTTGCCATAAATTTGCTAATACAAAAGAGGTAACGTACGAATTCTGTGGAGAAAAGCTAGTGGTAAACAAAACTGCATATCTAAGTAATAAAAAATAAATAAATATACCAAATTTGAATTTGCTCTTTTTCTGTCACATAATTAACTCAGTCACCATTCTTGGTTCAGGGGATGGCCTTCAATGTACCCTGCAATTCATAACCACCATTAAGTAATAAAGAAAAAAAAAACCTATTTGTTAAAAAAGGGGGGAGCCCAGTGACAGCAGTACACAACTCACCTTTCAGAAACAGAATCAGTACTCCTGGTGTTCTACTAAGTTTTAATTTAGACTGGTTTAGGTACAATAGAAAAGAAACCTGCAAACACATGCTGTTTTAGTAACAAATACCAGGTAGCCAGATTTGTTACGTACTTTTGCAAGCTAGAAACTAGAAAAAGGAGAAACCCTTAACAGGAGTAGGCTACAGATATGAGAGCTTCAAGGGCAGGAGAAGTAATGGCATTCAGGAAAGTGTTTTTCCACATTGGTACATTTTTTAAAGTTTGCCATAAAAAAACCCAAGAAAACAAACAACAACCAAAAACCCCCACTAAATTTGACAAAAATAGTTGTATTAATAATGGTCACTTCTATTTCTAACTGCCTCACATAGACAGCATTAAGACATTTAGGCACTTGTTTTCTTCCCCCTAATACTGTTCTTTCCTTTTAATCTACATAAAATTATTTAACACTAAATATGAAAAATGTAAACTTAATTTTCCCCATCAAAAAAGGTATAAGATCATATTTTTCCTATTCACCTTAAGAATGCAACCAGTTCCTCTCAGGCTGGAGGATCTTTTCACTGTTTTAACTTCCCTCTCTCTCTCATTTTCATTTCCTTTTCCGCTTCTCGAAACATTTTCCATAAATAAATTAAGATGAAATAATTAAAATCCAGTTGATTTGTAATTCCATTCACTGAAGAAAAAAAAAAAAGAAAAAGGAAGCCTACTGAAGCAGGAACACGGGTTGCCCAGAACCAAGGCTGGGTAACTGGATGTTTTTGTTTGTTTGGGTTTTTTTTCCCCCTGATCTCCACACTGGGAGGGGAAATGTAGAAGTGGAAATAGTCGGAGAGAAGAGAGCACTACGTTTGAGATCGCTGTTGGTTTTGATTTTTAAAAAGATATTTGTGAGAGTCCACCATTCCTTTATGCGCAAAGAACCCCAGAAACAAGCTGCAAAAAATGTTCCTGATGTCTATTTACAAGTGTCCCTAGTTGCTGCTTTGAGGCCCCAGTCCCTCCCTTCTTAGGACCCCAAGTCCACCAAACTGGAGGTGAGGGGGCCCAGCAGGGAGTCCTGGAGCTGATGCTGATGGGCTTGCAGGCTGTGCGCTGACTGCGAGGCTGTTAAACCCGGGAGAGAATAGTTGGAGCTCCTGGCGTGGCCCATGTTGCCCTGAAGCAGAAGGACCGAGCTCTGGTCTGGACTCTGGGGAGGTGAGAACTCTTCTTCTGAGCTGGACATGAGTGGCTTGCCCCCTTCCAGAGGAGAGAGTTGATTCTGCTTGTTGGAGGAGGAGTTATTGTTTTCGGTGTTCTCCCTAAGAAACAGAGGACAACACCATATGGTTAAAAAAAAAAAAAAAGTGTGAGATGGAGGGAGGGGAGCTGGAAGAAGGAAAGGGCCATTGTGCAATCAGTCACTGACCCAAATGGAGTTCTGCCCTCTCACCCACCCCACAGAGTCCTGGGGGAAAGAGAGGAGGCCTAGGAGACTTGAGAAAGGTGATGCTGGGTCCTTTCCTCTTCCAGAGTTTAGAAAGCCAAATCAGCAGGGCTTATTTGAAATGCACAAAAAATTATTTTTAAAGTTTTGTTCTAACAGTTTTTATTAAATACCTATCAAGAAGTACCACATTTAGAAGGAAATTTGAAAATCTTCCAACAAATGGTTGTTGGTGATGAAGAAAATGACGGGAGGTGGGGTCGAACAGCGCCCAGTGCACAGATGTTTGGTGGTGAATTAAGTCAATTGTCCTGTTCCCATCTGAGGAAACAATTAACCGTCGAGTTTCCCTGCCCCTGCCTGGAGGTTGTGGTTTCAGAGGCACAGGACAGGTCATGGGAAGTGGTGTCCAGAGCGGCCCAGTGACCTGAGTAAACACAGGGAGCACAGCCAGTCTCTCCGATTTCATCAGGGAGTAGGCCCTCTGGCCTGGCTTAAAGGACGGCCGTTTTGTAACAGACGTCTAAATGGAACTGCACGGTCCCTGGCCCGGTGTTATTCGCTCAGTCCTCAGTGCCTCGCGTGCTCTTTCAAACTCCCTGCGGACACCCACACCGGCGCACACTTTGCTGGCAGGGGAACTTCAAGACCCGGCACAGCCTGAGCGGGTGTGATGTACCGGGGTGTCAGCCTGGGCGCTCGGTGCTGGTAAACTGCAAGGTCTCCCAGCCCTCGCGCTTCTGCCTTCAGAATGCTCCCCACCCCGGAGTTGCCTGTCTGTCCAACTCTCCCCAACTCTCGTAGTCTCTCTCTCCTAAAATGCCATCTCAGCTGAATTTCTCCAGACTCTTGCTTCCCAGAGGGAAACAAGGAGGCGACTTCTTCGGCCCCCAGGCTCCGAAGCAAACAAAAGAAACTCGGCCGACTCGGGCGTTCAGGTTTCCCCAAAACTGCTCGGCTCCCCGGAGCGCTCTCCCCGCCGCCGCCGCCTCCCCGAGGCTCTTCCGAATCTTGGTCGGAAACTCCACAGCAAAAGAGTGGAGCCGGGCCAGGTGGCCAGGAGTGTTCGTGTGAGGAAGGCGGAGACAGAGACAGGTTGAAAAAAATGTTGTCTTCTGTGTTCTAGGGTAAGAGAAGTCTGAGACTAGAGACCCATTCCTCGCCCGGGTGAGCGGCGCGGACAGCGGGCCGGACCCGCCGCGGCGCCCGGCCACGCGCCAGGGAGCCGACGAAGAGAATCAGTTCTGGGCTTGGGGCACCGGGGAGTCAACGAAGCGCCAACCCTCCCAAAGCGCTCTCTTCTGTGGACTTCTTTCGAAAGACTCCTCCCTTTGTGCAGCTAGTGCGAATGGAAATGACCTCTCACCCAAAAGACTGCCAGGACAGCGCGACTGAAGGGCCGGGCGCGAGTGGAAACTGAGCAGAACTTTCAGGACAGCTTCACCCTTCCGGGGTGCGAGAGGAGAGAGGTTCCAGACCCTCAGCCCCCACTGAACCCCTTCCCCCCGCGATACCAATCAACATTCCCCTTCTGCTTGATCTAAAAACTCACTCTCCACCCGCCACTCCTCTCCCCCTAGCCAGCCAAGAAGACATGAAAAACAAACCTAGCGCCAACGTTTCCCGACACTCACATCCCAGGAAATCCACGCGCGGACACTCAAATCAGATGAACACCGCCCTCCACCCCGCGCCCCGCCATCCCTAGCGAGCGATCTCAAGAGTTCATGAACTTTCGCCGCAGTGCAGCGGAGGCCGGGGCGCCGCCCCGCGGAGGGGCTCCGGCCAGCGGGGTGATCGAGGTGGTTGGTGCCTGCGGGGGTGGAAAGGGGCGGAGGGGAAAGGAAGGCTTCCCAGGGTCGCCCGATTTGCGGGAATGATGCCGCGTACCTTTCCTTGGCCTCGGCGGCCCGATCTCTTTGCCTCCGGTTCTTAAACCAGTTGCTGACCTGGGTGGTGGTGAGACCGGTGGCCTCGGCCAGCTCCCGCTTCTCACGCGGCGAGGGGTAAGGGTTATGAGCGTACCACTCCCGCAGCACGCCCCGCGACTTCTCCTTGAAGCAGTAGCTGGTCTCCTCGCCGTCCCAGATGGTTCGTGGCAAAGGGAATTTTCGGCGCACCCGATATTTGCCCACCGCGCCCAGGGGCCGGCCGCGTAACTTCTCGGCTTCCACGTAGTGAGCCTTCAGCCACAGTTGTTGCAGCTTGGGGTGATTGTGAGGCGAGAACTGGTGGCTCTCCAAGATCTTGTAGAGCTCGCGGAAGTTGCCGCGGTGGAAAGCGACCACGGCCTTGGCCTTGAGCACGCTTTCATTCTTGTGCAGGTGGTCGCAGGCGGGCAGCGACCACAGGAACCTGCCCAGGCGCTCCAGGTTCCCGCCTTGCTGCAGAACCTCGCACACGCACGCCACTTGCTCCTGTGTGAAGCCGAACGATGGCAGCATCGACATGGCTGGGGCCTGCCGGGGCGCACTACCCGGGCGCACGCTGCAGGGAGCAAAGCCGAAAAAGTAGGGGGAGGCAGCCGCAGGGAGGGGGGCGCGGCAGCTCCTAACCCCCTCCCTAGGCTGTGCGAAGGCGTAAAAGCGAGTCAAGACTTGAAGACGGGCGGCCGAGTAAGTGGAGGAGGAATATGAGCGCGCGCTGGAATAGGAACGGCCGGCTCACTCCGCAGCTTTTCGGGCCTCGCTGGCTCCTGCCTCCGGCCGGGTGGATGCTGCTCGTTGCCGGGGAACTTGGTTTCTGTTCTCCCTGCAGCTGCCTTAAAGCGCGCAGCGTCCTCGGCGCGCTGATTGGCTGCGGGCGGCGCCTATCCGGGGCTGGCCAGCCCGCGCGCCGCCGGGCCGGGCCGGGAGGCCGCGCCGCCCCGCGCGGGGAGGGCGAGGCTGTACAGCGAGGGATAGGGAGTGGTGGGAGGAGAGGGACCGCGAGTGGTGGGAAGCGAAGTGGGGAGGAGGGAGGCAGCGGTGCTTCGCGGGGACGAGGGGCGGTGGGAGTGGGTGAGCGCGTCAGGACCTTGCAACGTGAGCCCCCTCTGCTGTGTCACCTAAGGGCAGCCGCGCACATCTTTGCACAAATCAATGGCTCCAGACCTTCTAATTCCCCTCCTCTCCCTCCGTACCTCTGTCCCTGTCCTTTGCAAACTTGCCATTTCCCGGTGAGCTCATATTTAATTACCTTAATGTTGGAATGAATAAGTAATGGATTGATGAATAGCTTATGGAACGCGATAAATAATACAAGAGTAGACCAGTCCTCTGGGCTGCAGCCGCTGCAAGAATGGCTTCTCTCCCGGCTGGCTTCAGCTCCAGGAGCCAAACCTAATTTCCTCCCCTCTCCTCTCCTGCCCCCACCGCCCTCCAAAGCGCACAAATACTCCCAGCTGTATAGCGCTTCCCTCATTCGCAAAAGGCCACGACTATTTGGGACCGAGAGAAGAGTTGTGTAGAGCATAGTTGCTGAGCAAATAGAGATTCCAAGAGTTCATTTGCGATTCAGAATTTTAATGATCTGTGGTTTAAGTCTGCAGGCAGGCTTCTGGACTCGGTTTCCCTATCTGTGCGGTTGCCACCTCTGCTAATGGGGAATGCTGAGAAGCTTTACTTGCTATTAGCAAAAATGCTTTGGGAACATCGCACGAAAGGCGCTGGATGGGGTGTAAATTAAATAAAACTGTGTCCGGCTCCAATAGCCGTCCGGTTGTAACATAATATTGCCCTGTTCTGAGAGGAACACTGCCCTCAAAGCGAGGACGACCGCGGCTCCAACAAGATTAAATAAAGAGGGGTGTGTGTGTGTGCATGTGTGTGCCTCTGTGTGTGTGTGTGTGTAGATTGCAATGCTGGCCTATTTTACTGCCAGGGATTGAGAGATGTCTTGCAATTTCAGTCCCATCATCTGTTATTTTGTTGGGTGTGTGGAGAATGCTTAGTAAAACTACACAAACAAATGGAGCTGTAATTATCTTAAGCCTCATTTGCACACCTTGTTCCAAAGCAATTATTAAAAAGATTTTGAAAACAATTAGCGTCTCTAAATAGAGATAATCTATTGTCAGTAGCCAAGACTGGCAGGAGATAAGAACAATGCATGGAGATAAAGGGAGCCAAAAGGTGGAAGGAGAGTGACTTTATGACTATACTTATCTCTGATTAGATAAGTTCAAAACAGAATTTTAAGTACACTTCAAAAATGCTTTTGATTTAAATGTGTCCTCTTAGTCAATGCCGAACAAACCCTAGGTTCTTTAAATTTGCTTGTCTTTAAATATGTTTATTTAAACATCAGCAAGAGCATAGAGCATCACAGAACCATTTACATATTGAGACATAAGTGGGAATGGAAGAAGCACTGTGTGGGTTTCCCCTTGTATTATTTAGATGGTTTTAAAACAACACACCCATTCCAATGCACCTGGCAATGTACATCTTAAAGTCGTGAAGGGTTTCCACACACACCCCCACCCCCATCTGTCTCTTGGGAGACTGAGTAGACACGAAGCTGCTTCTCCACTGAACTCCCAAACAAAGCTTTTTCCATCTTTGAAAACTTTCCCTTCAGTATCCCAGGCAATTAGAACTTGGAAGCAAATGCTGATATTTCATTATGTTTGGGATTATCTTTAAATGCATTTAATGGGTGCACATTATTTCAAGAGAATCCCTACCACATGGTGTGCCGAATGACTTACTTTCTAAACTGGAAACCTGGCAAAGCAGAGCCCAAGCCCATGTGTCTGGTAATTTTCCCTCATGGTCTTATTTTAGTGCTCATGATGTTTCAGATGAAGTCTTGAAGAGCTGCAGTGTCCTGCCAGAAGGAATGTCTCTGCTTGGAACAGTCATTATTGACATGGCAGCTGTGTGCGGACTGGAACGGAGGTTTAAACTCGGCTCTAAAAAAATCAGTTAATACCCTAAAGTCTGGAGCAAGTGCGCAGAATTACAATGTGGGGGGGGGGCGGGGGGGAGGAGAACGGGGGGAGTCTGTAAATATAACCACGTCTCTTAAAAGACAAAGGGTAAGTTGAATATGGGATGTACTTTGTAATTAACAATTTTGTATAAGGAAATGAGGCACAGCTTGGACAAATAAGGGCAGGTATAGATTTACAGGGAACAGAGAGATTACAATGAGACACCCACCACCTTCCCCGCCCCCAACCCCCCACCCCCGGCTTCCTCCAGACCTCCCTGCCCACTTCTTTTCATCTCTCTTCAAAAGGAATCAAGACGCACTAGACGGTGGAGACAACTGGGAAGACGACTGTGCGGATGCGGCGACTGCGGGCACCGCAGTTGATAAGAAGTGGTGCTCGTCCTTGGAGGCCGTGCCCTGGCCGCCAGCCTTTCTCTCCTAGTGTTCAGTCCAGTAGATCGCACGATTAGAAAAGAAATGTGCTATTCGCTTTGTACCAACGAGCCTACCTGCTATTTCGATCCCTCGGTTAGGGAAACCAATTTTTATAAATGTTAATTATTGGCTCGGATATATAAGGTTTCCCAAAATGGAACCTTTCACTGCAAACCACTAAAAGAGGTAAAATGACATGAATTTACAAACCACATAAACCAAATGATCCATTTTAAATCGCACACAGAAAGGTTTGAGTTGTTCTAGTAACTTAAAACCTTTTGCTGTCAATGCAAATCACAAGAAAACAGAGATTCGTCGGAGATTTAAAGGCGAAGAGCAGCACGAGCTGCTGCCCTCGCCGCTTCGTGGGTCCCGAGGGTAACACAGCTAGAAAGGGACTCCCAACGCCAGGTTTCTGCTCTTCTGTGCCTCCTCCGTGCAGGTAACCGCCGGGTGCACACAACTGATCTGTGGAAAAGTCGATGCGGAGGCATCAGTTGGTGTTGGGGTTTCTAGGTCGGGTTAAAACAAGGCCTTGTGTCCTCTGGCTGAGACCCACTTATTTCCCTTTTGGCTTGGAGCGAGCTGTTTGGAGGCTTCTGGCCCGCTTTCTTGGAATTCTTTTGCCATCAAGAACTACAGCAAGGATTCTACTCTACCTACAGATATTTGGGAGGGAAGGGCTTTGGAAGGTGTTTCATCAATAAATTAGCGTCGTCCCTCTGGGGCAATGAGGATCCCACATCCTGGCTGAAGTGACAACGTTCATCTTTCTCCTTTACTTGGTCGGAAACTCCAGGTGCCCTCGACCCCTCCGGATGCCGGGCTCCGAGGGCGGCGCGGCGCCGGAGCAGCCTCCCACCTGCCTCCTGGGGGACGCTGCTCCCCGCTAGCTCTGGATAGGCCGAGGGCTCAGGCGGGGCGATGTGCGGACCAGAAAGAGAGAAATCCAAAACCAGTCCATTAGTAAATGAGTTTTGTGTTGTCAAGGTTCTTTCCCATCCACTTGCTGTTCTGAAAAATAGATCACGTTTCGTTATCTTTAGTGGGAATCTGCAACGTGACACCGGATCCGTGCGGCCCCCGCCTCTGCCTCCCTTCCTTCCAGCCTCGCTTGGCCGGGCCAAGGGGAGCCGGGCGGCCTCCTTGGCTTATTTCTGAACAATGAAGATTTGTCTGTTCCCCTAATATATTTATGTATGGATGGAGGGAGGGAGTTTTCTCCTTGAAGCGGGAAGCGCGCGACCAGAGCCTCTCGCTTCCTTGGTGCGAAAATGCAGCGCCAGCCCAAGACGCCGGGAGACTGCCGTTCCCCGCCTACACCTGGACAAACAGAGCCGGCAGCGAGCCTGGCTTGCTGCTAAAAACCCTGCCGCCCCGCGCGGCTCCTGAAAATACAGTCTCCACATTGTCCCGGGGTCGGGGAAGGGAGAGAGGAAAGAGAAAAACAGGCAGAGACACACCGCCGAGAGGGAACTCACAGTGAACGGGGACCGTGCTGGAGTGGGTGTGCGTGTGTTTGGGGAAGTTACCCTCTCCCTCCGTGTGTCTCCAGGTTTGGTCTCTCTCTGTGTCTCTTTCTACCTCATCCTCTCTTTCAGCCTGAAAGAGGAAGCTCATTCATTCTGTGTGTGAACCTCTGATTCCTTCATTCT
The DNA here is from genome assembly GCF_042477335.2 of Ovis canadensis. NCBI lineage: Eukaryota > Metazoa > Chordata > Mammalia > Artiodactyla > Bovidae > Ovis > Ovis canadensis. The sequence goes on from NC_091251.1 coordinate 83,185,196, forward strand.
CTCTTGTCTCTTATCTCCATCTCACCCTTTGTCCCTTTCGTTCCCTCATTGTCTCATTCTTCGCGTTTCTCTCTCACACTCTCTCTGTCCAACACCCTGACCCCCCCACACACACACCCTCTCCTCTCTCACCGGATCCCTCTATTTCTCTTTTGCTTTCTTCTTTTTCTCTCTCCTTCCTCTCCCTTCCTCAAAGCTCTTGACGCCTGCGCCTGCTTCCCCAGTACCAGGCGCTGTGAGGTCTCACAGACCATGCTGTGCTGATATGCTGCACCCAGGCAGCACCTGGTGAGTAGACTCTGAAGTCCTGGCAGGGGCATCTGGTTCAGTTGGTGGGGACCCCTCACACGGAGTGGTGGTGTAGTCAACAGGTGGGGGCGCCCATGAAGGACTGAAGAAGGTGGGTTGGCCACCTGGAGGAAAATGGCAGATTTAAGCTGAGCTCTGAGAAGGCCCAGAGACTTGCCAACCACCAGATTTGAGTCAGAAGACACCACTCAACATTAGATGCCAAGCACCTTTCTGGAAAGTGAAGGAGAGTGTTGTGAGAATCTGTTCTTAAGAGCCTAAGACGTTCTTGCCTCCTTTGCTTTATTAATATTACCTCAGGGCGAGAGTCCTTATCTTCGAGTTTCCAATCAACTAATGTACATCCTGAATACTGCATCTGTCTAAGCTAAGAAGAATTTCCTTTTGGGAGGTGAAAGCCTGCAGTTACTCCTGTTCAGAGGAAAGTGCTAGTGATGGTAATGCAGGGTGACACTAAATAAACAGTTAGGGTGGACTGGAAAGATGGAGTTAATTATCCAGTGAGCTGAGTTTCAGCCCAGACCATCAGGGGCTGATTTGTTTTGGCTCATGGTCCAAGAAAGGAGACAAACCACTCTCTTCTCTACATCTCTTAGGGATCCTGATCAGTCCTGTCTCAAAACAAAAATCACTACCCAGGTATCACTGTTTCAATTAAAATTGTGTATTACTCCTCTGCAGACCTTACAAAAATGTCCACTCTATTGCCCTATATCCCTTGAGAGAAGACCCCAAATGCCTCACAAATAGATTCCCTAAATCTTTTTGTAGAGACCCATTGGTAGGAAGTGAACATCCAGCACTTCTCCCCATCTCTTCACTTACATTTTTACAACAGGCTTATAAAACTACGTGTTTATGAAAACTGAGACCTTAGTCTGGTTTTCACGATGATTTCCCGCCTCCCCCCCCCCCACCAAAAAAAATCAGGCTTCCTAAAATTTTAGATGCAATTAGATTTATTGTTTTCGTGATTCACTGACTATCCGGTTTCCTCAGGTAAGCCGGCACTTATACATAAATACTAGTAACTTAAAACTTCTCCCTCCCCACTTTGCTCTTCCCTCTCTGCCTTTGACCACCTCCCCTCCCTGCCACATTCTGATATTAATAATCCCCGGCTGCCCCTCTTTCCGGGTCATTACGGTACTGCTGGTCTCTAATCAATCCTAATGCGATGGCAATTGGAGTCCCTGATGACTGCGGCTCGGGTTTCTTGTAATGGCTCTACCACATTTTCCTGGACCTCCTTCTTTAACCTGAGATGCCAGGGGGACGAGTCCCTTCTCGGCTGCTGATTACTTCAAGATGTGGGGGCTGGTTTGCGCAGAAAGGGAAAGAGACACGCGCACAGCGTGGCTACCACTGCAGACTGGGCGGCTGGGGCGAGGAAGGCGTCTGCGCGCTGGGAGCCGGCACCCGAACGCCTCTCGCTACTCTGTTTTCTCCCCATTTTCCAGGCCCAAACTCACCGCGGTGGACCGAGATGAAGATTCTTAGAGGTTTTCTGTATCTGTTCCCCCCCGCCCCCGCCCCCCTGGTGCGGAGACGCCTCGTGGCCTCTGGGCCTCTCCAGTTCTCGCAGGTTCCCACCCTACAGCGTGCACCAGGACTCCCGGGCCAGGCCTCTCGCTCAGGAATGAACGCCTCGCTCCGGTTCTTCTTTCCTTGTGGCTGTCTTCTCCCTGCCATTCTCCCAATTCTACTCAGTTTTGGAGTAGCTGTCCTGAAGCGGCACTGGATTCTTCCTCATCTCTCCCTCTGACCCTTGACCTCTCCTCTTCTTTATCCCAGCAATGCCTGAAGCTCCCAACGGCTTCCTGACCCAAAGCAGAGGCCAGAAGCCTGGTCCTGTCTTGTCGGGGATTTGACCCCATCTCTCACGATCCATGAAGGAGACCATCGCTCGGAATCCTTAAGCTCTAGGGATAAAGGCCCAACACGTCTTTCTGGTTGGTGCCCTTGGGAGAGAGAACCAAGAGGGGGAACTTGCGCCGTACCTCCCTCTCCCTGGCGGTGTCTTCTAGCTCGCCTCCCTACCCCTATCCAGGCCCGGCAGAAAAGCTATCAGCACGTTCGCGGCATTTGTATTCTTCCATTTCTCAGCCCAAAGCCATTTAGCGTAACCCGAGCCCAGGATAATTGCCACGTTTCTGCCGCGATACTTTAAAAAACAAGATAATGCTTCTGAATTGCGGAAGAAAGTGCTGCGGACAAATTGGGCGCTGAGCTGCCGAGAAGGTTCGCTTTGTTAGGGCCGGCCGGTGGTTTGTGACCAGATTAGTTCATTTCTGGGAGCCGCCTGCGCTCTGCAGCAGGGTGAGCCTAAGGCGAACGGCCCCTGGGGTTTCCGGGCGCCGCGAACTGTGGGGAGGGCTAGGGGAGCGCTTCAGGCCTCCATGTCGGTGCAAATCCACGCCGTGGAAAATGTTTCTGCATTCCCACACAAGTACATTGTTTGGGTTCTAAAGGATACAGATTGTCGCGGACAGAGAAACTTGACTGCCTCTGCTCCCGAATGGGCCGCGCGCATCTGTCTGAAGCCCCAGTCCTCTGAGCGGCAGAGAAGGAAATGCGGGGTGGAGGTTTCCCACTCACGCATGCCCCTCCGCGCCTCTCGCCCACTGGGGCTGGGCTTGGATTTTGCAACCATTTCCAACACCGCTGCTGTACTTGGCGCAGCCCTGCTGGAAGCCTGCAGGGTGAGGCTTTCAGGCAGCCGGGGGGGGGGGGGGCGGGGGGCCGGAGGGGCGCTTTTAGGGCTGGGAACAAGGCTGTGGGAGCTTTCCTTACCTCAGGTTCACCCGCCACCCCCACCCATCCCCCCGCGTGCAGGCCCGCATCCCCGTTTCGCCGGCCCATCCCGGGTCCGGGGTAGGCTTCTCCGCCAGGTGTGCGCCGGCGCCCGGGAGACCCTGCCGCGCAGCGTACTCGCAGCCCCGCCCGCGGTGCCCAGTCTGGGGGAGCCGGGCTAACCCCCGCCCCGCCGCCAGGAGCCCCTCCCCGGGGCCACGCTCGAGCTGTCGGGCGCTGCGTCTGCGCTGGGACGGCTCCGCCCAGTTCTGCAGCCAGGGGTCCGGCGTTCCGGCCAGACCAGTGGTCTGAACGTGAGAAGACTTAGGACTCCGCCGCTCTCTCGGGCTGTTCCCCGAAGTGGTTCTGGGAGCCTAGAGGCATAGGGGCTTAAGGAAGGAAGGGACAGGGCCGGGGAGGGCGGGGGCGAGAAGGAGGCCAGGGCAGGTCAGCGGAACTGGGATGGGGCGCAGCCCAGCGGCGGGCACGGCCGGAGGAGAAAGAGGGCGCTGTCTTCCTGGCAAAGGATCCCTGGCCTGGCCGGCAGGAACCGAAAGAAAAAAAAAAAAAAAGGGAAGAAAGAAAGCACAGGAAAGGAAATCTGCCTGGTCAAGCCCGGGGCGGGGGAGGGGGGCGGTGAGGGACGCGCTGTAGGGAGGGCCAAGGGTGGCCGAGCGGATTCTCAGCCCACAGCCCAGCAACCGCTTCTTCTGCTGCGGCCTTGCTAGCGCCGCGTGGCCCCGAGCGAGACTTCTTTGGCCCTAAAGGGGCCCCCACAGTTGGCTTCCTTCCCTCGCTTTCTCCTTTGGAAAACTGGAGGCGTCGGTATAAGGTCTGCGACGCTTCACTGGCGATTGAGGTGCCGCGATGTGGCCAAGGCAAGCAAGGGGGTGGGAGAGAACCCGGATCTCCTTTGCCTGAGCGGGGCCGGCTTTTCACTTTTTTGTTTTGTTTTGTTTTGTTTTTCAATTTTCAGGAGCCCGCGGAAGAAAACCGCAACACCAACCAGGCCTTCACGTCTAAGCGCCGCAGCAAATGGCCTCACCTGATTTGGCTGCGTCTTGCCGAGGAACAAGGAGGAGGTGGAAGGCCCTTCTTTCTTTCATCGATTGGCCTGGGCGCACACTCTGGAAACCAAAGGGTCCCAAGGACAATTACTGTCAGCCATTCTCCCACTCAAACCTAGGAAACTTAATTTACACTACTTCAGGAGAAATTCCTGTATCATCTACAAAGAATGTGTCTTTCCATGCTCATAACAAACCAGTCGAAGCAAAACAAAAGGATCTCAAACTTACTCATCTTCAGTCTTGAAAGGTCCCTCTGTGTTAATGGATGTAATTAAAGGCCTTCTAGGTTTGCTGATAGATACTAGAAGCGATCATCTCCTTACATGTCCGCCATCGGAGAGTCCCAAGCTCCAGTCTCCACGTGAATTTCCGGACTCTTCCATAGCCCTTCCAGTAGAATCCAGGTGACCCCATAGTTCTGCCTTTAGCAGGAGAGCTATTTCCTAGGAGTAACTGGGTGGGCTGCAATCCGCCTGCCTCTTCACGTTGACAAACGCTTCTCTTGTGGGAACGTCTGTTTCTATTCATCCGATTTTCTAATGTCTTTGATCAGCCTAAATATTTTCTTGGCAAACGGAAATTGACCATGCCATGAATATGATAACAACCTGCTTGGAAAGAAGCTATTTTGTTTCGAAGCAGCAAGGGGGGCTGGGGGGGCGGGAAGCCAGGGAAGGGAGTGGGGGTTGGGTAACTAGCTGGCTGGTAAGAATCCCTGAAATAGATTCCTGAACATACATCTTTTTGCAGTCTCTGAAGCAGCTTCTTGAAAGATAGTCAGATAAACACACACCTGGTCTCCTAAAAGTCTTTGATACACTTTATATTTAAAAAAACAGAACTTCAATGGACGCCTCTGGAGAATTTCCCTTTAAAAGACAGATGAAAGGCAAGGTTAATACAATGTTCTCTTAATCCCTTTGGCTTGTGAGTCAAAATAAATATTTTCTTCTGCATGTGATTGTACATCCTGCCATTTGGCTGTGGCTATAAGCAAATCGACCGGTAATAAAAGTGTTTTGAGGCTGTGTATTAAATGCAGTTCTCTTGAAATCAAGGGTTGGGGGGAGGGAGGGGCCTTACTTCACAGGCAAGAGTTGGTAGGTTTCTGAAAAAGCTGCAAGAAAAGGACCTTTCACCTCTCATTAGTGATGCCATCAGTGCTCAGGCAGAGTGGAGCTGAGGTCATGTTACATATGGCACACAGTCTGCTCAGCACTTGAAACGTCAGCTTTGAAATTTTAGAGAGGGGAAAGGTCATCTTTAATAAGCTAAAGTCTGGGGCTCCCATTGCCCTCTTTGCAAACTGGGTGGGTGTCCATATGCTTCAAACCTTCTGCACAAGTTTTTTTTTTTTTTTTTTGCAGTTTTAAGCTGATTTTTTGTTTCACATCTTCATTTAAGCTGTAATGTTTTCAGCTGTTAATACACCAAAAGGCCTTTCATTTTTATAGCAACTCTGTCATCTTTCCTTTTCTTCTCAGGCAATCATAAAACTGTCTGTTCTGAGTGATAGCTTTTTAGAACTCAGCTTCCCAGAAGAAATGAAGTGTATCTGTCCATCTGCATACATGGATCCAGACATGTGGGCTATAGGGTTACCCTTCTGAGTGGGTAATTTAGACTTCACTTTTGTACACTACATAATTTACTGAACCTTCAAAACATTAAAACTTCCATATTATGTAAAAGCTCTAGTTTCTGAAAACTTCCTGGTACTACTAAAATTTTTCATGCCATTTACTGAAATTTCACATTTTATTTTTACCATGTGGGGAAAACTCTCAAATCAGAAGATATTGATTCTTCTGTAAGGTTTAAAGTTAAGGTTGACAGAAGCTACAGTGGTAGATACAGCACTGAAAAAAAGAAGTGCTAATATCTCACTTCCTTGTTCAAAAAATATTAGGAATATTTGTGAATGTTTAATCCTCATATTTTTTCAAGAAGCGAAGTCAACCAAACCCAAGGCAAGAAACTATCCCCAGATCTCTTTGTAGCCACTGTCAATATGGATATAAATATTTTTCTCTCATGTCCCTCTGCAAGGAACTCAATAGTGATTTGTCATTTACTCAGTTCCAGAAACTTTTTTTCCTTATGGACCTACTATCCAAGGCTGTCTTTGTGTTCCTCATTTTTCTTTATGTCTGCGAACCCATGTTGTCTATTTATATAACCTCAATTTTGGTTGTGGGTTTTTTTTAGCTTTTTTCTTCTACATCAAAGTTACATATTTTGTCATTATAAGATAAACTATTAAATAAGACAACTGTGTATGTTCAGCTTCAACTAGTAGACTGAATGATCTCTTAAAATTCCTTCTCCTACTTTGCAAATTAAAAACATTGAAACATCCTCTTGAGTAAACTAGGGGTTCCTTATTACTGAGAGATTTAATGATGATGATATGCAGATAGATGTTGCTTTTGCTTTGTCTCTAGTTAGATTTTTCAAAAATCCTTAATTCCGGATGAGTGAAAATTTGAAAGAGCAGTCTGTATGATAGCAACTGAAACTGAGTGGATAGAATAATTTCACAACCAAGCATGACATCAAGTAAATAATTTATTTCCAATTAGTTTTATACATTAGAGTTTACTACTAAAAAGCTAGTCGACGTTGTGATACTTTAGCTAACCCAAAGCGCTTGAGACTTTGAGCACCCAAATGGTTAAGTTCAATCAATCTAGTCAATAGAAAGTCAAGACAACGATGCACACTGTAGTCTCAGGGAGTGCATATGTGTTCGAGAGAGAGGTGCTGTTGCTTTTTTTGTTTTTGACTTAATTTTAAAATTCCCAAAAATACTCCAGGAAAATTTAAGAGTAGACTGTTTTACTCTGAAAAGCAAGGAGTGAAATATTTCAAGGAGATTCATCATCGACAGGTCAATAATTCATCAAAGGCCCATAAAAAGAATGCTAATAATTTACACATTTTATAGGATCCTTCACTCAGGAGCCTTTAACATTTTACAAGCCTGATCTCATTCATCTCCTCAGAACTTTCTCAACTTCTCAGTATTATTATTGCAAAGGGTGATTATTCCTATTACAAAAATATGGCAGAGAGGCTGAACAATTGCCCATGGAAGTATAATTCAGAGGCAGTTTGGGGATAAGAGCTATGAATCCCAATAAAATAAATAAGCAATATGGATATATTGTACAGCACAGAGAAATATAGCCATTATTTTGTAGTAACTTGAAATGGAGTATAATCTATAAAAACATTGAATCACTATGTTGTACACCTGAAACTAATTTAATATTGTAAATCAACTTTACATCAATTTTAAAGAGCTTTGAATCCCAGATCCTTTCCAATTTATCTAAAAAGCAATTTTCCATAAAAAGACCAGATTCAAAAGATTTCAATTTAGTGAGTCCTTGTAAAATTTTATCCTCCTTACGTTAGACTCTATAATTCATGTTCAAGATTTGTGAGAAATTTCATAAATGTCTTTAAATCACTAAGAAAAAGAAAATGTAACATGAAGTGACATCAGTCCACACAGGTCTGGTAGTTCTTCCATCCTGTCTGGAAATAAGTCATAGTCTTAGTTGGTGTAAATGTCATGTGGGAGGAGACATACAGATTACAGAACCATGAGGTAATTACTACAGCTTAACTGTCCTACAGAGAAGCTATTTAGTGTTCATAAACAGGGTTACAATAGGATACATATTCTATGACAAGATTTAGCCTGTATTTTCAATGCTTGCAATTCTTTCTTTGGCTTGTTTAAGAGAAGAACTACTAGAAGTTCCAGAAAAGTAAGGATTTGGCTTAAGGACAGTGTTTCATTAACTTTAGTAGGCATGCAAAGGACCTGAGACACTTGTAAAAATTCAGTGGCCAAACCCCCAGAATTTTGCTTCCCTAGGTTTACAGTGGGATCTCGGAATCTGCGTTTTATGGCAGGAACTAATTTTAATGCAACTGGTTAGTAGGCTATTCTTTGAGAATAAACAATCGCTCTGCCTGATGTAGGAACATAAAAAGGATATGTTCTATCAGCAGGAACAACATTTATCTTGTTTTCTTTAGGAACAATATTTAAACTGCAAATTTTGACCTAACCAGAATTTACTTTGAATGATTTTGAAAGAGAATTTTTAGAATAGACTTTTTTACTGGGGAGGGGAGAATCTTCGGGTTTCTGAAAGATTTCATCAGCCTTAAGATGTTTCTAACTAGTAACTAGATAGGAAATAGTTTGTCCTCTTCAAGTGATTGCTTCCGCTAAATGAGTTAGCAGGGAAGTGACATCAGACCAGGACAATGAAACAAAAGAAACATCTTGGAAAAAAATTCAGCACCAGCCATGAAAATTAAACAAATCTCATTGGCCAAAGAACAGTATTGCCTCCTGAGTACACCTTAAAAACCAACAGGTTTTGTGAACATCTCTCAATGTGCATGATCCCGTTAGAACAGTAATTGAACACCTCTTCTCCAAGATTTGCATGAAATGAAGATGCCCTGGAGTGTTGCTACAATATGACAGAAGAAATGGAAAATAGAATCTAAGAGGAAGTTAAAAGTGTTGTCTGCACTGCAAATAGTGGTCATTTGTTGCTTGCTTACAAAGGTTTAAAAGTATTTTTACAATAAAGAACACAAGCACATAAATGGCAGCTTCTTGTTAATGAGAGGGAGATTAAATACCCAAGAAGGTTAATAATCATAATTTATTATTCTCTCCCTTTAAAGATCATTTGAAAATGAGATCATGGAAACATAGATATCAGACTCTTTGCTGTTGGGAGAGGCCAAGAAGTCATTGGATAAACCTGTCACTCTAAGTAAAATCCTTGCAAAAAAAAATCCCTTTGATGGGGCAACCCTTACCGATGCTTAAACACTTGAGTATTGGAGAACTCACTACCTCACATCTGTTTTATATATTCTAAGACTCAATAAAACAAGAAAGATATGCCTTGTGGTAACAAAGTCACATGAAATCCATGATACATATGAGAGAAGCATGGAGAGGATCTTCTAATTACTTGTTGGTCAAGTAGAAAGTTTGAGTAAACTGTACTGGCTAAACTGCTTTCTCAAGTTTCCATTTTAGGCATTTCTACTGTTTGCCCACTGCCTAGTAGGCTGCTGGAGTTCACTATAGGAAAAGTAAATATTGTCATTTCAAATAAAGAACTGTTTATTATATAACAGAACAGAGGCTGCCTTCTATTTTTGAGATTCTGCTAAGTTAATTGGGGACAGTAGCCAAAGCAGCTGCCCAGGAGATGATGTTTTCCAACAGCTACAGTACTTAAAGCTGAGCTGGGTTTGTGTTTGTCTACAATGTGGCAATCACATTGTTCTTTTCCTTGGATATTTTTTGGCTCTTATTGGGGTTGAGTAAATGGAGGCACCATTTGTACTACTTTACCAGCCCATTTGACTCCTGCAGTGAGGCTAAACCATAAGGCAAGGCAGATCAAAGTCAGACCTGATGGCTTACTACCATTAACGGGATTCAGCTCAGACTCTTCTCAATGAAGGGGAAAATGTTGACTTAACCTCTATTTCCATCTAAATCAGAGGTTCCAAAATTTTGATAGATTTGGGATTGTACTCAGTGTTTTTAATAACTCTTCATTTTGTTGGAGGTTTGTCTGCTGCCCGTGTTTTGAAACACTGGCTTAAATATATGACAGAGGAAAGAAATCTGGACTGAGTAGTGATTTAAGATAAATAAACACAAAGCTTTGGTTAATGAAAGAATGTTTTTCAGGAATAATACTTTGCACTTCTATAATACTTTCTGCTTTTCAGAGGGCTTCTTTTTGCCCCTCACTTGTAAGATGGATAAGAGCCAGTGATATTATTAACTCCATGTTATAAATCAACTGAGGTAAAGAGTGTATATAAGTGAGTGGATATGTGGTAGATGGAGGTTAGGAGCATGACCTTTCCCATCTTTGTTTACCAAGTTCATAGTCTCATTTCTTGTAGGTCAAAACATATAGATGTACCTCAAGCTTTTTCATGGCTATAACATAGTTCATGGATTTTTAAAATTTATGTAACTATTCCTTTATTGATGGATGTGTCTTTTTGCCAAACTTTGTCTTTTATGATGATCCTGTGACTATCTTTATACATATATTTTTGAGTATTTGTGTGTATATTTCATTAAATTGCTAAAAGTGAAATCACTGAGTCAAAGGGTAATGTATATTAAAATTTTCATGTATATTGCCAAATGGTCCTTCAAAATGTGTACCATTTTACACTTGCCTTGACAGTATGCAATAGACTAATTCTTCCCAATTGTCTAGCTATACTCTTTAATCTTTGCCAATCTGATTATGAAAGTGTGGCTAATTTAAATTTTTTACTTTAAAGTTAGTATCTTTTTAAGAATTAATTATTTATTTATTTTTGGCTCCGTTGGGTCTTTGTTGCTGCTTGAACTTTTCTCTAGTTGCAGCGAACAAGGGCTATTCTCTAGTTTCAACGTGTGGGCTTCTCATTTGCAGTGACTTCTCTTGTTGCAGAGTGTGGGCTCTAGGGCACACGGACTTCAGTAGTTGGGGCACATATGCTCAGTAGTTGGTACCTGGGCTTAGTTGCGCCATGGCACATGGGATCATTTCAGAGCAGGGTTCGAAACAGTCCCCTGAGTTGGCAGGCAGATTCTTTACCACTGAGCCACAAGGGAAGCTGAGTTTAGTGTCTTCTAAATCATACCTGGAATAGATATAATGAAAGAGGAAAGTGTACAAATTACAGCCCAGGGGTGGTCACTCTTCTGACTTCAAGTGTCAGCATCAGTTCATTTTGCTTGTTCTTGAATTGAATGTAAATGAAATCAAATAATTTTATCACATCTTCCTTTGTTCAACATAATATCTGTGGGAATCATCCGTGTTGTTATGTGTGACAGTGGTGCATTTTTAAAATTATTGTTTGTATTCTACTATATGAATACACAATAATAGGCTGATAATCCATTCTCCTGCTGATGAACATTTGTGTTGTCTCTAGCTTTTTACTGTAATGAATAAAGCTGCTATGAACATTCTTACCCATGTCCTTCATTGGGTATATGTTCTCATTTCTCATGGTCATATACCTGGAGAATTGCTGAGTCAAGGAGTAGCTGTTTATTTAGCTGAAAAAAGATACTGCTTAATGGTGTTCTAAAGTTACTCTCCCACTAGCAATTGTATGAGAGTTCCAACTGCTCCACATCTTTTCCAATACTTGGTATTTTTATTCTTTCAAATTTTAGACTTTCTGGTGGTGGATGTATAATAGTATCTTGTGGCTTTAATTTGCATCTCTCTAATAAATAATTATATTGACCATCTTTTCACGTAATTATTGACTATTTGGATAGTCTCTTTTGTATAATGCTTATTCAGATCTTTGCCCATTCTTGCAGTTTTTTGGTCTTATTTGTATACGTTTTTTATACATTCTGGACATAACCCCTTTTGTCAGTTGAATGGATAGATAGATAGATAGACAGATAATGAAATGAAAATACTATCCTAGTATGTGACTTGCCTCTTCATTCTCATACTAAAGTTCTTATATTGAACAAAAGTTCTTAATTTCAGTTAAATGAAATTATGTTTTTATTCTTTTATAGTTATTGTCTTTTCTATCACATTTAAGAAATCTTTGTCTATGCAAAGTCATGAAAATGTTATCCTATGTTTTCTTCCAGAAGAAATTTGATATTTTAATTTGACATTTATACTTATGAGCTATCTTGAATTGATTTTTATAAGTGGTGTAAAGTAGGAGTCAACTCTGAGGTTTTTTCCTATATAGATACACAACAGTTCTAGCTTTGTATGATGAGAAAGCCATTCTTTTTCCCACAGAATTACATTTGTACCTCAGAGAGAAAGTATTCAATATTTCACCATCAAACATGTAAACTGCAATGTTTTGGTTTGGGGTTTTTTTGTAGATAGTTTTTGTCATATTAATAAAGTTCCCTTCTATTTTAACATATGAGAGTTTTTGTCCTGAGTGGTTTTTTGAATCAAATTAATTTTCTGTATTTATTGTATTATTTTCTGTATTTATATATTTATAATCATGTGGGTTTTTTTCTTTTTTTCCTGCTAATGTGATGAATTATATGGATTATTTTATTTTATTTTTTGGCTGCACCATATGGCATGCAGGATCCCAGTTCCCAACCAGGGATCAAACCAATGGCCCCTGAAGTGGAGGCAAGGAGTCTTAACCATTGGAGAGTGCTGGGAAGTCCCTGTATTGATTATTTTAGAATGTTAAACCAATCTTGCATTCCTGGGATGCATCATTCTTGGTCATTATGTATTATCTTTTTTTCTCTGTATTAAATTTAATAATGTTTTATTTAGAATTTTTGAATCCATATGCAGAAAGGATTTTGGTTTTGGTATCATATTTATGTTAACCTAATAAAACAAGTAATTCATTCTTCCCATTTTCTCTAACCTCTGAAAGGATCTGAGAGATATTACTATTATTTCTCCTTAAATATTTATAAAAATTGACCTTGAAAATCACCTGGGCCTGGATAATATTTATGAAATTTTATCCATGTATTTGATTTATTAAACATATGTCAGAGTATTAGTATTGTTATTTCTCTTTATATCAGTTTTGGTAAATTGTATTTTTCAAAGAATTTGTCTTTTGTCAAGTTTATTGGCAAAGAGTTGTCATCATGTTCTCTTAATATCTATAGAATGTGCAGTGACATCACATTCTGAAACTCCTCATATTGGTCATTTGTGTCTTCTCTTTTATTGGTTATTTTTTCTGGGAGATCATAGATTTTATTACTCTAAAGAAAAGATTGTCTGTGATGATTTTGTTATTGCATACTTTTTATTTCATTGATTGCAGTTGCATTCTTTATTATTTCTTTTCTTCTGCTTTGTTTGTGTATAATTGGCTCTTCTTTTTCTATATTCATAAGGTAAAATCTTAGAGTACTGATTTTCAACTATTTTGCTTTTCTAATGTGTTTATTAGAAACCATTAATTTCCTTCTAGGAACTGTTTTAGCTACATCCTACAAGTTTTCATATGATTTATTTTCATTATCCTTCAGTTCAAATATTTTCTAATTTCCCTTGTGATTTCCTCTTTGGTCCACAGGTGATTTAGAAGTATGTTTCTTAATTTTCATATGCTTTGGCATTTCCTATTTATATTTTTGTGTTGATTTTAATGGTCAAAGAATATACTCTGCATGATTTCAGTTCTTTGAAATTTGTTGAGTCTTGCTTTATAACCCAGCAGATGGTCTATTTTTAGTGTGCATTTGAAAAGAATGAGTATTCTGCAGTTGTTGGGTATAGTGTTCTATATATATCAATTAGGTCGAGTTGCTTAATAGTGTTGTTTAAATATATCCTTATTGACTTTTTGGAGTTTTTGTTTATAGTTACTGGGAGATGTGTGTTAAAACTTCTAATATGATTGTGACTTTGTCTATGTCTCCTTTTATTTCACTTAATTTTTGCTTCAGTATGCTAAAGCTCTGTTATGATGTCTATGCAAATTTAGATTTGTTGGGTCTTCCTACTGAACTGATCCTTTTATTATTATGAAATGTTTTTCCTTATCTCTAGTAACACTTGCCTGAAAGAACACTTTTTCTCTTAAACATAATTATACCAGTTTTCTTTTAATTACTGTTTCCATCCTATATTTTTTCCCATCATTATACTTTCAAGTTATCTGTGTCTTTATGTTTAAAGAATGTTTATAATGAGCATAATATAATTAATTATTTTCCTAAAACTATCTGACATCTATTGATATTTATTTTTAGTTAATTTGTTGATATAACTGGGATTAAATTTATCTTTTTTCTATTTGCTTTCTATTGGTTTCATCTTGTCTTTATTCCTCCTTCCTGTTTCCTTTTATGACAATTAAGATTTTATCTCCATTTAATTTTCATTATTCTCCTAGTATCTTTGTTTATAATTACAAAATTACATGTTTAAAATGTTAAGTCCTCCTGTTCAGGAACAATATATATTTATTGTTCAACCTAAAGTGGGTTGAACAGGGGCCTCCCCAAATTCATGTCTATTCAGAACCCCAAAATGTTTTTGGAAATAGGGATTTTGCAGATATAATTAAAGCAAGTATTGAGATGAAATCATGTTGAATTAGGGTGGTTCATAAATCAAATGAGAGTCCTTGTAAGAGATAGAAAGGATGCACAGATATAGAGGACTAAGTGAAAATATAGAAGACCATATGAAGACAGAGACAGAGATCCCACTGCAGGCTAACGGGGTAATAAGATATGTCAATAACAACCAGAAGCTAGGAGAAAGGATGCGACAGTATCTTCCTCAGAGCCTCTGTAAAGGAACCAACCTGACCAGTTTGTGGCAATTTATGACAGCAGCCACAGGAAACTAATACAAAGCCTTTCAGATAAATTTTAGAGTTTATTTGCATAAATCTTGCAAAATTCTTATTAAATGTATTCCTAGGCATTTCATATCTTTTATTGCTATTATGGATTCTATACAGTTTTATATTTAAAAATTAAATGATTATAGTATTATTTATTAAAATATTGATCTTATATATTAAAATATTTATGTACATTTTATATATAAAATTTTAACCTTCTGATTACTACTAGGAACCTAAGAAAGCTGTTATCTTTTATCTGGTCTCTTTATAGAACACTAATATTTGTTGGAACTATTTTTTATTATTCCCATGGATTTTCTAGGTTAACTTAGAAAATGTCACTTCCTTTCAAATATGTCTTATGTTGAACCATATGGTGGCTTAGTGCTAAAGAATTCACCTGTGATGCAGAAGATACAGGAGATGCCACAGGTTTGATCCCTGGGTGGTGAAGATCCCTGGAGGAGGGCATGGCGACCCATACCAGTATTCTTGCCTTGCAGAATCCCATGGACCAAGGAGCCTGACAGGCTACAGTCCACAGGGTCGCACAGAGTTGGATGTGACTGAGCACACAACACACACATATTGTTACTCCCTTACAAGTTTTTACTTTTATCTTCATTTATTCTTTCCACTTCTTTGGGCTTATTTGTTTTTATTTTTCTGGTTTCTTGAGTTGAAATTTTGGCCATCTATTTGCAGTCTTTCTTGCAAAATAATACAATTATTGGTATGGATTTTCCTCCCAAACTTTATTTTATAGGTTTCCTACCTAAAATTCTACTTTTTAAAAGTATTTAAATAACAGACATAGTCATGCAAGTAAAACTTCAACCTCCAATTTAGAAGCGTTTAAACTGGGGATTTGCCAGCTGGTCTCAGAGTTTAAGGCTCTGCACTCCCTATGCTGAAGTAGGGGGCAGGGAAGGGTTCGATCCCTGGTCAGGGAACTAGGTTCCACATACTGCAACTAAAGATCCTGCCTGTGACAACTAAGACCCAGTATAGTCAAATAAATAAATAAAAATAAATATGAAGAAAATAAAACTGTATAAATTGACAAGAAAAATGTCTTTGCTCTCCATTCTCCAGCTCACAACTGTGAGTCCATGCCTTGGAGTTAACCGCTTTGGATTGTTTCTGGTTTTGGTCCTTCTTATGGATATATCTCGGAGAGGGCAATGGCACCCTACTCCAGTACTCTCGCCTGGAAAGTCCCATGGACAGAGGAGGCTGGTGGGCTGCAGTCCATGGGGTAGCGAAGAGTCAGACATGACTGAGCGACTTCACTTTCACTTTTCACTTTCATGCATTGGAGAAGGAAATGGCAACCCACTCCAGTGTTCTTGCCTGGAGAATCCCAGGGATGGCGGAGCCTGGTGGGCTGCCATCTATGGGGTTGCACAGAGTTGGACATGACCGAAGTGACTTAGCAGCATGGATATATCTAGAGCGCTGAATAGTATTCTATGTCTCTTTTATTTGGTTTATCAACTGTCAGGAACACTCCTGACTGTCTTCAATGAAAGAGTTGGAGTTTAGCCCATTTAACACTTCTCAGTTCCCTACTCTTTCACGCAATTTTGATTATTTTATAACTTACTCTATAGCTTACAAAAATATATTTAAACTTCTTTTTTCTTGATCCATCAACTATTTAGTAAAACCTGATTCTCTCCTAGGTAAGATGAGGAAATTAGTATGCCTACACTTCTCTTAACTTCATTGTCTCTGCCTCCCAGTTTCTTTTCATTTTGGTAAAATCATAGAATATATAGTTGCTTTTATTATTTTGAAGCAAAAAAGCTTTATTTTACCTTCGCTTATTCTTTCTCTAATGTTTTTTCCTTATGTAAATCCAAGTTTCTGATCTATATAATTTTCCTTTTGTCAGAAGAACTTCCTTAAACATTTCTGAAAAGGCAGATCTATTGGCAACAAATATCTCCCAATCTTTGTTTGAGAACGTCTTTATTTCTCACTCACTTTGTTTTTTTCTGCAAAAAGTCTTATTGTTTGCATTTGGTCCAAGGCTTGGGAGAGGGCCCCCCGGGGGGTTAAAAAGCTGCCTAGTGGCTGCAGACAGGGGCTTCATGTAGAAGCCCTGACACCAGAGGGGCTCCTCAAAGTCCTCTAGGCTCCAGAGGTTTCTAGTCATGCTTCCAAGAGATATTCCCTTAACCCAGCCTGAGGACCAGCCAGCCTGTGGAGGTTGGTCAGGTGGTCACCCATCTTCTTGATGAGTTTCACCTGCTCCTCCAAGAAGTGGCTCTCCAGGAGGTCACAGAGGTGGGCACCTGTGGGGGTCATGCAGATCTAAAAGGGCATAGCTCGGGTTCTTCTCCATGAGAAGGGTGGCTTCCATAGCATCCTGGGTTTTACCCCACTCATCTTGAGACGGTTTCTGCACGTCCTGGAAAGGGATATGACCCCAACGCTGGTTTTGCATTTTCAAGAGACAGCTGGGCACTTTTGCCATTCTCCTAGGCCAACTGGCAGAAAAAAATGGCCCATGCCCTTCAGACCCACGTTTTCTTAGTGAAAATAGAAGTCCAAAGAGAGGTAGGTGTAGGAGGCCTGCAAATGCATGTTGACCAGGAGGTTGATGGTGGCCCTCACCTCTGTGGAATAATTCTGACGAATCTCATAGTTGATCGGTAATAAAGAGGTAAGCTCAGAAAATGGTGTTGGCTGGTCTTAGTGATTGAAGACAGCTGAGTGGCTGATTCTGAAGGTTGTGATTAGAAAGAAGATTGGAGGGTGATGGGAGGCTGGAGCAAGGGGTATCCTTGGGTCTGTTCCCTCCAAACACTGTTGAAGCAAGAGACCTATGCGACCATCACCTGGCTCACTGCCTCTCCTTCACCTTTGGATGATAATTTCCCAGGATGCAGAATTCTAGGGTAATGTTTCTTTCTCTTCAACACTTTAAATATTTCACTTCACCCTCTTCTTACATGCATAATTTTAGAGAAGAAGTCAGATCTCAATTCATATGTTTGTTCCTCTGTAGGTGTGGTATTATTCCCCCTCTGGCCTCATTCAAAATTTCTTTATCTTTGATTTTCTGTAGTTTGAATGTTGTATGCCTGTGTGTAATTTGGGGAGAACTGAATCATGATGGTGTTATCACTTATCTAGAGCCAGACATCCTGGAATGTGAAGTCAAGTGGGCCTTAGAAAGCATCACTATGAACAAAGCTAGTGGAGGTGATGGAATTCCAGTTGAGCTATTTCAAATCCCAAAAGATGATGCTGTGAAAGTGCTGCACTCAATATGCCAGCAAATTGGGAAAACTCAGGAGTGGCCACAGAACTGGAAAACGTCAGTTTTTATTCCAATCCCAAAGAAAGGCAATGCCAAAGAATGCTCAAACTACCGCACAACTGCACTCATCTCACATGCTAGGAAAGTAATGCTCAACATTCTCCAAGCCAGGCTTCAGCAATACGTGAACCGTGAACTTCCTGACGTTCAAGCTGGTTTTAGAAAAGGCAGAGGAACCAGAGATCAAATTGCCAACAACCGCTGGATCATGGAAAAAGCAAGAGAGTTCCAGAAACACATCTATTTCTGCTTTATTGACTATGCCAAAGCCTTTGATTGTGTGGATCACAATAAACTGTGGAAAATTCTGAAAGAGATGGGAATACCAGACCACCTGACCTGCCTCTTGAGAAATCTGTATGCAGGTCAGGAAGCAACAGTTAGAACTGGACATGGAACAACAGACTGGTTCCAAATAGGAAAAGGAGTACGTCAAGGCTGTATACTGTCACCCTGCTTATTTAACTTCTATGCAGAGTACATCATGAGAAACGCTGGGCTGGAAGAAGCACAAGCTGGAATCAAGATTGCCAGGAGAAATATCAATAACCTCAGATATGCAGATGACACCACCCTTATGGCAGAAAGTGAAGAGGAGCTAAAAAGCCTGTTGATGAAAGTGAAAGAGGAGAGTGAAAAAGTTGGCTTAAAGCTCAACATTCAGAAAATGAAGATCATGGCATCCAGTCCCATCACTCCATGGGAAATAGATGGGGAAACAGTGGAAACAGTGTTAGACTTTGTTTTTCTGGGCTCCAAAATCACTGCAGATGGTGACTGCAGCCATGAAATTAAAAGATGCTTACTACTTGGAAGAAAAGTTATGACCAATCTAGATAGTATATTCAAAAGCGGAGACATTACTTTGCCGACTAAGGTCCGTCTAGTCAAGGCTATAGTTTTTCCTGTGGTCATGTATGGATGTGAGAGTTGGACTGTGAAGAAGGCTGAGCACCAAAGAATTGATGCTTTTGAACTGTGGTGTTGGAGAAGACTCTTGAGAGTCCCTTGGACTGCAAGGAGATCCAACCAGTCCTTTCTATAGGAGATCTATCCTGGGTGTTCATTGAAAGAAATGATGCTAAAGCTGAAACTTCAATACTTCGGCCACCTCGTGTGAAGAGTTGACTCACTGGAAAAGACCCTGATGCTGGGAGGGATTGGGGGCAGGAGGAGAAGGGGACGACAGAGGATGAGATGGCTGGATGACATCACGGACTCGATGGACGTGAGTCTGAGTGAACTCTGGGAATTGGTGATGGACAGGGAGGCCTGGCATGCTGTGATTCACAGGGTCGCAAAGAGTTGGACACGACTGAGTTACTGAACTGAACTGAACTGATCCTACTTATTGTTCTTTGAGTTTCCTGGATGTGTGATTTGTGGTTTAATATTAATTTGAGGAAATTCTGTTTCTGGCATTCTCAAAAGGAATATCTTTGTTATACCTTCTGTAGTTGTCCATGGATCTGTTCCTTTTTCTTTTTTTAAATCTTTTTTCTTTTCAGTTTTGGATGTTTTTATTCACATAATCTCATGCTTTTTCTTCAGCCATGTCCACTCTAAGAATGAGCCCACCAAAGCCCATCAGAAGTTATCACATCCTTCATTTCTGTTTTTGATATCTAGAATTCATTTCGATTCTTTTAACATTTCCATCTTTCTTCTTGCCCATCTATTCTTGCATTTATCCATTAGGGCTTTTAGCATGTTAATCATAGTTGTTTGAATACTTCGACTGATAATTCCAACATCCCTGACATATCTGAATTTGTTTCTGATGCTGTTCCTTCTCTGCAAACTGTGTTGATTGCCTTTCAGTTTGCCTTGTAACTTTTAGTTGAAAGCTGGTCCTGATGTCATGGATTAAAGGAACATAGTCTGATTTCCATTTAGGATTCTCCTCCAATAAATTGTGATTGTTTCTATCTGCCTGTTTGTCTCTCCAATTTTGAGGGCAGCAGTTTGCCCCGTGACTTCAATTCTCTGAGGGATTTAAGAAAAGTTGTTGATTTTTAGGCTTTTTGTTAGTTGTTAGGATGGAGTGGTGATTTTAAAGCATCTTATATTTCTGACCAGAAACCAGAAATCCTTTCAATTTTGGAACTCTCTTTTGCATAGTTTATAATAACACTTATAACCAGAATTTTCCATACTTTGTCTTCATCTATAAATCTATTATGAAATTCAAGTCCAAATAATAGCACTTACGGTATTATGATTATGTAACTAGTATTTGTTACAGATCTAGGTGGGATGATTAAATCCATAGAAAAGGAGTTGTAATTTTATGTTCCTAAACCTGTGCTACTCTGAGATTTTCCTATAACAAAGTGAAATGGATATTCCTTTGATACAGTTTATCCATTTCTCAAATAAATGCCTTGTCTTAGCTTACTGCATCTATGGACCATAATTTTCACAGAGTTTGTAATTGTCTCCCTTTTCTCTTGTTGAAAAAGAAAATATATTTCGTAATTATCCGATTGTTATTTGTACTGGTTTTGGAATAGTTACTTTTAAACAGACTATTTTATTGTCACATTGCATAAATCTATCCCCACTGTTTCTTTCTATGGTCTTTGTGGGTTACTTTTGCTGTTTCTTAGACTCTGTATCATCCTTTGTCATGGATTCCTCTTTGATGTTGCTGAAGTATATTTTGGTACTTTTCAACTTTTTTCAGAAGAGATATATAAGAACTGTTCTAAGTCTTTGCATGTATGAAATGTCTTCATTTCACTTTCACACTTGGTTGATGGTGTGGCTGCATACAGAATTTTATGTTCAAAATATTTTTTCCTTAGTTATTTGAAAGCATTACTCCATTGCTTTCTTCCTTGCCTTTCTATTTTTCATGGACAATATCTTTATTACATTATACATTATATTATTACTTTATTATTTTATACCTTATAAAGATATAAGACTACTGATTTTTCACTCGGAGCCAGCTATCTTTATGTTCCACTACTGCTTTTATCACTTCTTGGTGTCTCAACTAAGAATACCTGTCTTGATTTCACCTGGAAACCCGTTACACATATTTGCAACTGCTAGATTCCCTTAGGTACAACTGACACTCTTGGTCTCTCAGTTGTAATTCCTTTGACATTTCACTTGGACGTCTACCTCTGGGGTGTGCTGGGCTGTTATCCATCTCAGGTGTAAGCAGTCCCTGGCCTGCTCCATCCAGCCACTGGCCACTCCTCTAGCTAGAATGTTAAGTATCTCCCATAGTTGCTCTGCTTTCCTCTATTTTGTTGCATCCCATGTGTCAGTGGAATCCCTGAAATTGTTACTTGTTTATAGTAATGTTTCCCCTATTCACCTCTCAACCCAAAGACTTTGGTGCGTTCTCTTTATACATATTCTGAAGTTTCAGAATGAATCTTTTTTTTCCAAACTCATCCTCTTTCAGTCTGAAGTTTTATATTTTATATCAACTCTGAGGTATGTTCTTCTATTTTTTTATTTTTTCCTCATTTCTCTGTTCGTAGAACATCTGTGTAGGACAGATATTGGTTTTTTTAGTTGTTCTACTTCTCTTGACATTTTTTCCCTCAAGCTTTCTATCTTTGATCTTTTTACTCTATATTGTAAGAAATTTTTCTGATTTGTTTTCTTGCACTTCTTTGATTTATTCTTTATTTTGGTGATGTATTTTTAATTTCCATGAACTCTTCATTGCTTCTCAACTGCTCTTCTTTCATAGTAGTCTATTTTGGTTTAAAAGTGAATATATTCTCTTTTTGGACATTAATGAGAATTCCTTATAGCTTCTTCTGTTTTATGAATTATTTATATTTCCACTGTCAGGTCAGTTCTTTCAAATTTTATTTCAGTTGTTCTCCAAGTAAACTTGAGGTGCAGAATTTCCTACCAATCCATGGTCTTTAACTCATTTATTTGTGGATCAAGGACAAGTGCAATTGATATAGATGGCTTGAGAGGGGTTTCCTTTCTTCTGCTCCAGAATTAGAGCTAGATTTTGTGTTTGTTGGTAGGAATGTGGATGATAGAATTTACTTTAGGTTGCTGGGGGCAGGTGGTCAGGGTGGTCCTCTCCCCAGATACCAAAGCATATTCGGTCCTCTCTGGTATGCCAACCCCTATTTTGAATTACTATTGCATGAATATATCACATCAACTGACTAAATTTCTTCACAGATGATGTCTCCAACTTGGCCTAGGGGCAAAATCCTTTGCTGCACAGACGGATGTGGCAGGGGACCAAAGACCCAGGATGACAGGATTCCATGCCCTGTTTCCGTCAGCCCTGGGCTTCTGTGCCCATCAGCCCTGGGCTTCTGTGCCCATCAGCCCTGGGCTTCTGTGCCCATCCCTGGAGTTGGGGATGAGAACGTCTGCACTTGTAACCCCATGGATTGAGTAGAGAAGGTGTATTCAGAGGAGATTCAAATGCTTTTATCTGAAGATTAAGACAAAAGCAATAATCATTCACTATTATAGGCGAGTGTGATTAACCCCACTTTATGAGTGCATTTGATGAAATACTGTGAGTGAATCACAGATGTTAGAAATGAGGAGCAGCATGAGATAGTAAGTCAGCCTAACATAAACAACACCATTGCTGGTCCTTGTGTTGATCTTTGTGGGGAAAACTAGAGAGAATGCTTAAGTATTTCCATTAACCTTGGTCCAGTTCTCATCAATTAGGAGTGGAGAGGAAGAGGCTCTGTAAATCACGAACATCATAGCAAATATGTCATAGACTCCAATGGAGACCAACTTTGGGTTTCTGATTCACTAAATATCTTTCCCTTGAAGTGAGCATAGAGTAATCATGAAAGGAAAATGTGACTGTGGTTAAGACTTGTAAGGTCCCATACAAAGTGTTTGGGACCTTATTCGCTCCATTTGCACTCTTTTCATTTGTAGAGTTCCGATCCATTTCAAAGCCTTTTCTGGGTACTGACAGGGAAGAAAGTTCTATGAAATTGGAAACTTTTATATAGATCAAGATTTTCAGTATATCCCCAAACATAGTTAGATTTGATACAGATAAATCTCAACTACATCACAATGTTGATCACTTCCTTTCTTTTAAGCAGACTAACTGCCATTCTCAAACATAGATCAAGCATTTAGCCCTAACAATTGCAGTAATCAAAATAGATGGTGATCAGCGTATCCAGTTTCCCATCTGTGCTTTGGCTATGATGTTCAATTTTCATTTCCTCCTTTCCATTGACATGGAAGGAGGTGAGATAGCCCTTTACAGGGGATGTTTTTACTTCTTCATTCTTACAGAAGAGTCAGAATTCCATTTGGAAAGAGAAATTACATTGGGTTTGATCAATATCCTCAAAGAATTAAGGAAAATAATTACTTGTTATTTGACTTTAATGTGTACTTGATGCCCATGATTTGTGTTCTTCTGTTAACTGTAGCATCACTAGCAATTAGATTAGCAATTGTTAACATCTAAAATTGATTTTAATGCAAAAGAATCAATACTTGAGCTAAATGTTTAAATATCTTGACACTAACAAGAGACTCAGTCTTTCCAATTGAATTACTTTTTGCTTTGTGCATTTTACAACCTTGAGCATGTCTAAGAGAGATGAAAAGTACCTACTCTTGTAAAGGACAATGTAAATAACTTGCTATGGTCATAGAAATGAAGGCAATGGCGCTGATGGGAACAGCAAGCAGTAAGTATAGTTTGTGAAACTCAAGTATCTTAGCATTAAATTTGACAAAAATTATACTAATTACAATGGCTGATGAGGTTTGATTTGTAACTTTTTTAAATTGGAGTATAGTTGATTTAAAATATTGTGTTAGCTTCAGGAGTGCAGCAAAGTAATTCAGCTATATATATATTCATTTTATATTATTTTCCATTATACATTATTATAAAATATTTTTATAGTCCCACATGCAAAGAAATAGCAGAAAACAATAGAATGGGAAAGACTAGAGATCTCTTCAAGAAAACTAGAGATACCAAGGGAATGTTTCATGCAAAGATGGGCACAAAAAAGGACAGAAATGGTATGGATCTAATAGAAGCAGAAGATATTAAGAAGAGGTGGCAAGAATACACAGAAGAACTATACAAAAAAGATCTTCATGACCCAGGTAACCACGATGGTGTGATCACTCACCTAGAGCCAGACATTCTGGAATGTGAAGTCAAGTGGACCTTAGGAAACATCACTATGAAGAAAGCTAGTGGAGGTGTGAGGTGATGGAATTTCAGGTGAGCTATTTCAAATCCTGAAAGATGATGCTGTGAAAGTACTGCACTCAATATGCCAGCAAATATGGAAAACTCAGCAGTGGCCACAGGACTGGAAAAGGTCAGTTTTCATTCCAATCCCAAAGAAAGGCAATGCCAAAGAATGTTCAGACTATGGCACAACTGCACTCATCTTACATGCTAGCAAAGTAATGCTCAAAATTCTCCAAGCCAGGTTTCAACAGTATGTGAACCGTGAACATCCAGATGTTCAAGCTGTATTTAGAAAAGGCAGAGGAACCAGAGATCAAATTGCCAACATCCATTGGATCATCAAAAAAGCAAGAGAGTTCCAGAAACACATCTATTTCTGCTTTATTGACTATGCCGAAGCCTTAAAAGAGATGGGGATGCCAGACCGCCTGACCTGCCTCCTGAGAAATCTGTATGCAGGTCAAGAAGCAACAGTTAGAACTGGACATGGAACAACAGAC
Organism: Ovis canadensis; assembly: GCF_042477335.2. Lineage (NCBI taxonomy): Eukaryota > Metazoa > Chordata > Mammalia > Artiodactyla > Bovidae > Ovis > Ovis canadensis. Next base: position 83,209,814 of record NC_091251.1, read on the forward strand.
TGGTTCCAAATAGGAAAGAAATACATCAAGGCTGTATATTGTCACCCCGCTTACTTAACTTATATGCAGAGTACATCATGTGAAATGCCAGGCTGGATGAAGCACAAGCTGGAATCAAGATTGCTGGGGGAAATATCAATAACCTCAGATATGCAGATAACACCACCCTTATGGCAGAAAATGAAGAAGAGCTAAAGAGCCCCTTGATGAAAGTGAAAGAGGAGAGTGAAAAAATTGGTTTAAAACACAACATTCAGAAAACCAAGATCATAGCTTCTGGTCCCATCAGTTCATGGCAAATAGATGAGGAAACAATGGAGACAATGACAGACTTTTTTTTTTTTTTGGCTCCAATGCAGCCATGAAATTAAAAGACACTTGCTCCTTGGAAGAAAAGTTATGACCAACCTAGACAGCATATTAAAAAGCAGAGACATTACTTTGCCAACAAAGGTCCATGTAGTCAAAGCTATGGTTTTTCTAGTAGTCATGCGTGGATCAGAGAAGGCAATGGCAACGGGAGGGGATTCCCCTCCAGTACTCTTGCCTGGAAAATCCCATGGATGGAGGAGCCTGGTGGGCTGCAGTCCACGTGGTCGCTAGCAATCGGACACGACTGAGCGACTTCACTTTCACTTTTCACTTTCATGTATTGGAGAAGGAAATGGCAACCCACTCCAGTATTCTTGCCTGTGGAATCCCAGGGACAGGAGTGCCTGGTGGGCTGCTGTCTATGGGGTTGCACGACTGAAGCGACTTGGCAGTAGCAGCATGTGTGGATGTGAGAGTTAGACTATAAAGAAAGCTGAGCACCAAAGAATTGATGCTTTTGATCTGTGGTATTGGAGAAGACCTTTAAGAGTCCCTTGGACTGCAAGGAGATCCCACCAGTCCATCCTAAAGGAAATCAGTCCTGAATGTTCATTAGAAGGATTGATACTGAAGCTGAAGCTCCAATACTTTGGCCACCTGATGCGAAGAACTGACTTATTGGAAAAGACCATGATGCTGGGAAAGACTGAAGGCAGGAGGAGAAGGGGATGACAGAGGATGAGGATGGCATCACCAACTTGATGGACATGAGTTTGAGCAAGTTCTGGGATTTGATGCTGGACAGGGAAGCCTGGCATGCTGCAGTCCATGGGGTCACAAAGAGTTGGACATGACTGAATTACTGAACTGAACTGATTTACTATACAGTAAATCTTTGTTGCTTATTTATTTTATGTATAGTAGTTTTTCTCTAGTACTCCTGATTTATCCCTCCCCCACTCCCTTTCACCTTTGGTTAACCATAAGTTTATTCTGTTTTCAGTCTGTTTCTGTTTTGTAAATAAATTCAATTGTATTATTTTTTTAGATTCCACATACAAATGATAATGTAATATTTGTTTTTCTCTGACTTACTTCACTTAGTATGATATTCTCTAGGTCCATCCATGTTGCTGCAAGTGACAATATTTCACTCTTTTTTATGGCTAAGTAATATTCCATTGCTTACACACACACACACACACACACACACACACACACACCACATCTTCTTAAAATGAATTGTCTGTTAATGCACACTTGTGTTATTTCCATGTTTTAGCTATTGTAAACAGTGCTGCTATGAACATTGAGGTGCATGTCTCTTTGAATTAGGGTTTTCTCTGGATATATGTTCAGGAGTGGGCCTGGTGGATCACATGGTGGCTCTACTTTTAGTTTTTTAAGAAACCTCCTTTGACTTCCCAGGTGGTACTAGCAGCAAGGAACTGGCCTGCCAGTGCAAGAGACCCAGGAGACACAGCTTTGATCCCTGGGTTGGAGGGCAGGGATCCACTGGGGGAGGGCATGGCCACCTAATCCACTATTCTTGCTGGAGAATCCCATGGATAGAGCAGCCTGGCAGTCTACAGTAAATAGGGTTACAAACAGTTGGACATGACTGAAGTGACTTCACATGTACATACATGTAATAAATCTCCATACTGATTTCCACAGTGGCTGCACCAATTTACCTTCCCACCAAGAATGTAGGAGGATTCCCTTTTCACCATACCCTCTCCAGAATGTATCTGTAGACTTTTTGATGATAGTACAATAGCTGATGTTTTCAAGTACTCGCTCTAGGCTTAACAATGTTATTTTATTTTTCTCATTAATTTTCACAACAATCTTATAACACAGGTACTAAGTGACTCAAGAAGGATATGCCTTCATGTAGTCACAGGTTGGGTTGAATTGCAGGTCTACTGACCACAGATCCAGAACCCATAACCTGTATGCTATGTTTTAGAAACTGGGCTTCTAGACATTCTAAACAAATGGAGTGTTGATGGAGTTTTAAGTGGTGGAAAGTTGAAAAGACATAAATTCAGAAAGATGAGTTTACAAATTACTTGCTCTTAAACCAGTTTAAATCTCAGAAACTCTCTTGGTAAATTTGATACTTTTATATAATCTTAAATATGTTTTGTTGAATTGAGTTCTACAGTTGTAATAGTCAAATTCACATTTTTAACATATTCATATTTGTATTAGACTATTCACAAGTTAGAGTTAAGAACTATCAGTGTGTATACAATCATAGGTCATAGAAACATATAGGGATCTGAGTTAGGGGGACTAAACCTAGCTCATCATGTGTGTGTGCGCACGCGCATGCACCCACATGTATGTCTGACTGTGTGTTGGTGTGGTAAGGTTGCTGTTTAGACAGAACTTCAGCCAAATAAATCACATTTAAACACTGTCTCTACTTAAAAATAATAAGACCCCCTTGGTTCGGGTTCTATTTGTTTTTGTTTGTTTGTTTTGTTTTGTTTTCAAGTATCACTTGAGAAGCTGACAATAGTTATGCAAATATTTGTCAAGGAGACCCCCTAGGCCCTAGAGAAAGTGTTTAACAGGATCTTTTGTGGCTTGACAAAGGCTACTCAGACCAAGGAGCCCTTGGTTTTCAGAACTGAATGCTCTAGAGGGAAGGTGGGGGTGAAATGAGCTAATTTACAGAAATTCCCAGTAACCAATGGTTTCTCTTCTGTGGCTCAACATTAATAGAACATATTGAAGGACTAAGATATATTAATGGGGGCCAATCAGTGGAAGAGAGCAACGTGAGACTCCAAATGGAATTTACCCTAAGGCAAAGGAAGTCTGATCAGGTAGCCTGGTTCAGCAACAGCACAAAGAAGGGCTGGAAGGTCTTGCTGTGGCACGTGGGTGAGGCTGGATTTCCTCCTAAGATTTTCACCTCAGCAAAAAGGATGTACTTTAGAAACAAATGGTTGAGTCTGTGAGGGTAAAGCAACCCAGCTGGTACCCAAAGCCTGATTGCCAATTATATTTTTATAATTTTGTTTTATTGGTGTATCTATTTCTTTGTTTTGTTTTGGCTGCACTGGGTCTTCATTGCTGCACATCCTCTAGTTGCGGTGGGGGGGCTGCTCTCCAGTTGTGCTGCGCTGGCTTCTCATTGCAACGGCTGCCCCTGTTGCTCTCTTCCACGGATTCCCCTTCTCATTGTAAGGGCTCTGGAGCATATGGGCTTCGGTAGTTGTGGCACATAGGCTGTATGTGCTATGTGCCCCCCATGGCATGTGGGGTCTTAGTTCCTGGATTAGTGATAGAACCAGTGACAATTATATTTTGAATAAAAATTTCACTTTAGATGAATATATCCTTTACCTCAAACGATCTTAATTGTCTTAACACTCATTTCTTTTGAACTCAATGAACATTGCTGAAGATTTTTTTCAACTTTGGAATCACTGATTCCCAATATTTTGTCAAAAATGTTCATTTATGTAGGATCTCAAAAACCTTTGCACATCTTTTTCCTGTCTTTGTTGCCATGGGAAGGTTTTTCTTTTCTTTTTTTTTTAAATTTTTATTTATTTATTTGGCTGCTCTGGGTCTTAGTTGTAGCATGTGGGATCTAGCTCCCTGACCAGGGATCGAACCTGGGCCCCCTGCACTGGGAGCTCAGAGTCTTAGCCACTGGACCACCAGGGAATTCCCGGGAAGGTTTTTCTACAGGAGCATGTTTGCAAGAAGTGTTTGGGTTGTTAGAATCACCCACATCACTGTAAGGTAGGCAGGACAGGGATCACTTTTCCCATTTTCTGGTTGAGGAAAATGAGATAAGTGAGTTGAAGAAAGCCTCATGACTGGCCAGCAGCTGAGACTTGAATGGGCTATTCCCGACTTTTAAAGCAACAGGCCCTCTTTACTCACTGTTGTGTGCTGATAATCTTTATGAATAGTTTTCTCAACTGAAAAGTGTTCTTCAAGGAAGAGGCAGATCTAGGTTCAAATCCTGAAGCTCCGTTTCTCATCTTTGTTTGGGCAAAGTACCTAAACTCTTCAAGCCCTAGTGTCTTAATATGTAGAAAGGAAGAAAATGATATAAACTTTACAGGGTTGTGAGGATTTAATGAGCTACAGGTTTTAATTGCCTGATATTGTCATTTTGGGACTTCCCTGGTGGCTCAACAGTAAAGAATCTGTCTGCAATGCAGGAGACACAGGTTCGTTCCATTTTGGGTTGGGAAGATTCCCTGGAGAGGAACTGGCAATCCACTTCAGTGTTCTTGCCTGGAAGTCCCATGGACAGAGGACTGGCAGGCTACGGTCTATGGGGTCAGAAAGAACTGGGCATAATTTAGCAACTAAAACAACAACATTGTAGTATTGAGGGAGGGTGGGATGAACTGGGAGATTAGCATTGAAATATATACACTACCGTATGTAAAATAGGTAACTAGTGGGAACCTGCTATAAAGCACAGGAAGCTCTGCTCAGTTCTGTGTGATGACCTAGAGGGGTGGAATAGGGGTAGGGTGGGAAGAAAGTACAGGAGGGAGAGGATATACGTATGCATATGGCTGATTCACTTCATTGTACAGCTAAATCTAATACAACATTATAAAGCAATTATACTCTGATAAAAAATGACTTCATAGAAGGAAAAAAAAATTTTAATAATAAAAGTTAAGAAAAAGAAACACCATACAGTCTCTTATAATGTTCTCCAACCTTTGCAATTTGGAGTATACCTTACCACTAACTTTTTGAGAATACATCAAAAGTTTTATTATAAGGCCCTAAAAATCTCAGGAGAAATAAAATGGTCAGTATCTTTTAGGTCAGCATGGAGTGATACAGAGAGCTCTGATCAGCAGACTGGTTCTGATAATCATCTACCACTAATAAAAACAAGAGTTTAGTTTTCATCCATTCACTGAGCAAATCTTTACTGAACACCTATTATATGCCAGGCATTGCTCTAAGTCCTGGGGAAATAACAATGAAGGCAAAAATACCTGCCCTTAGAGAGCTTACATTCTAGCGGCCCGGTGATCAATTGCTGTGTCATTTAATGCCAAAACTAATTATGTAAAAATAGTGTTTGGGCAAAACTTGGCTGGCAGTCCTTTGGCTTAATGTGTTATTGACTGAGGTCACTTATTTTTGTTTAGCTGACAGCTGGTTTGGTCTGGAGGGTACCACAGAGGTTCATTCAAATGCCTGGCACCTTGTCAGGATGGCAGGAAAGCTGAGTTCAATGAAACAAACCCCTCTCTGTGTGTAGTTTCAGGGTCTCTCCATATGATTTCTCTAGCAGGACAGTCATACTTATATGCAGATGGCTTCCTGCGGAGAGAGTGCCTGGAAACCAAGGCACAAGGTGAAAGTCTTTTTCCGACTCAGACTGGGAGGTCAAGCAGCATTACTCCATTTGCATTTTATTACTGACAACTGAGTGCCTCTGGCCAGTGTAGATTCAAGGGGAGGGAAATTAGATCCCATCTTCCAATAGCAGGAATGTCAAAAAACGGTGGCCATTTTCAAGCTGCACTTTATCTGTCCTATCTCATTTAGTCCTTATAACAACAACTCTGTGAGGTAGGTACCCTTAAATTATAAAATAAGAAAACTGACACAGAGAAGTTAAGTAACGTGCCCAAGGTTTCACAGCCAGACAGTGGCAGAGCCAGGATTAAAGAGTGGGAATCTAGATCCAGAGACCAGTATTTTAACCACTGCACTTTGTTCTCTCATATGATTTGCACTACCTCGGACAATCTATTTAAAATGACTGGGTCTCAGTTCCTCATACACAAAATGAGTGGCTAAGAATAGATGAGATTCTCATCTCATACCTGTTACAATGGCCACTACCAAGTCCAAAAAATAGCACATATTGGCCAGGATGTGAAGAAACTAAAACACTTGTACACTGTTGGTAGGAATGTGAAACGGTGCAGTTGCCATGAGAAACAGTATGCTATGCTTAGTCACAAAGTTGTGTCCAACTCTTTGCAACCACATGGACTGTAGCCCGCCATGGGGATTCTCCAGGCAAGAATACTGGAGAGGGTTGCCATGCCCTCCTCCAAGGGATCTGCCCAAACCAGGAATCAAACCCAGGTCTCTCACATTGCAGGTGGATTCTTTACTGTCTGAGCCACCAGATAAGCCCAAGAATACTGGAGTGGGTAGCCTATCCCTTCTCCAGGGGACCTTCCTGACCCGGGAATTGAACTGGGGTCTCCTGCATTGCAGGCAGATTCTTTTCAGCTGAGCTACCAGGGAAGCCCAAGAAACAGTATAGCAGTTCCTCAAAAAATTAAAAATAGAATTATCATGTGACCAGTATTACACTTCTGAATATATTCCCAAAAGAATTAAAACAGCCTCAGAGAGATATTTGTATACTCATTTTCATAGCAGCATTATTTATAATTACAAAAAAATGGAAGATAAAACTCATGTTCCTTGATGTATGAATGGATAAATAAGATGCCATGTGTGTGTGTATATATATGTATATGTATATATGGAATATTAGCCTTAAAAAATGGAATTCTGACACATACTACAACATGGTTTAAGGATATTTTTCTAAGTGAAATAAGCCAGTCACAAAAGAAAAAATATTGTATGATTCTATTTATATGAAGTATCTAGAGTAGTCAAATCCATAAGTCAGAAAATAAAAGCGTGGTTGCCAGGGGTTAAAAGGAGGGAGGAATGGGAAGTTTTTGTTTAATAGGTATAGAGTTTCAGTTTTGCAAGATGAAAGTAATTTTGGAGACTGGTTGCACAACAATGTGAATGTACTTAACACTACTGAACTGAAAAAAGGTTGCAAGAGTAAATTTCATATTCTGTGTATTTTACCACAATTAAAAATAAAAAGAAGGGATGAGTTTCATCTTCAACTTTTTATAATTAAATGTAATTTTTATCCTGAAAAAAGTGAAAATGTTAGTCGCTCAGTCACGTCCAACTTTTTGCGACCCTATGGACTATGGGGAATTACTCGGTACGTGGAATTCTCCAGGCAAGAATACTGGAGTGGGTAGCCATTTCTTTTCCAGGGGATCTCCCTGACAGAAGGATCAGACCCAGGTCTCCCACATTGCAGGCAGATTCTTTACCATCTGAGCCACCAGGGAAGCCCAGTTTTTATCCTATATCTAGTATGATAATCATTGCTTCTTCTAGATTTAGAAATAAATTTGTAACAAGTGTATTCCAATTATGGGTTGATGCCTAGTCTCATAACTTTATGAAAAGAATGAATTAAGCCATAAGGACACATTATGTAATTTTTTTCAAAGCATTGGGATAATGAGCCATTAGGAAAGGTGTCTAGTAATGTGTACAGAAAGTGACTAAAATACACAAAAGAATTGGCAAACCAAACAGTGGAAGGCAAACTCAGACAGGACTCCTTGCCCATCCGAACAGACCAAGGCAAACAAGCATATTTTGTATTGTGCTGTGAAGGTCAATAAACTCAGACTTGGCCAGTCCAGCAGTGGGAGAGAGATGCAGAAACCAGGGCCTTTGGACTTGAGCCTCACCTCAAAATTCAAACTATAGGATAGGACTCAGACGTAAGCTATGTTTCTGTTGCCTGGAAGGTGACATGTAGGGAAAAAACAAATAACCAGGTTCTGGGCTTCAGAAAATTATTTTACCAGGCCATTTAAGGGAGAGCAAGTTTGATTTCAAGTTCTAATTAGAAGATGAATATAACTTTTTTCAAGTGACCAGAAGGTAGATAAGGAAATATTCCAGAGGCAGCACTAAACCCCAGGGCAAGAGAGAGAAATGGAAATGGTGTTCTTTTCTCACTTGAAAACTTTTTTCCTGATTATCCAAGTAAACACATTCGTTGAAAATACAGTGCAATGGACAGTTGCTATTTTGATGGCCCAGCAGCTCTCTTCTTTTCCTGGTACACTGCACACTCCTTATCACAATAACCATCTGGCCGTAGTGGGTGGTGCTGTCTTTTCTTTAAAAAACAATTCTGTTATGGCATGGGGAATGCAGATTACACTGACTCGCCCCAAACTCAAGCAGAATAGATCCTGTTACCTCCTGGTTTTGGGTAAACTCCGGGAATTGGTGATGGACAGGGAGGCCTGGCATGCTGCGATTCATGGGATCGCAAAGAGTTGGACACGACTGAGCGACTGAACTGAACTGAACTTTACTGCCTCCTGGTTGCTGCTGTCTTCTTCCATAAACCTGCCTTCCTGTGCACTACCCTCTCTCACTACACCACCACCCTGGCCACTGGGATTGGTTATGGGATCTAAAATGGGCCCCAATTTTTGGGGGGGATTATTTTAGCTGGATCTGTCACAGACCCCAGAGAATGAGGGAACATTCTTTGCTTCTGTAGTGGAAAAACTAGGAAATGTGAATCTGGGAGCTCCTGATCACAGAGTCCCAAGGCTTGTGGAGAAGGCAGATCTACCACGCTGCTAAGTCACTTCAGTCATGTTCGACTCTGTGCGACCCCACAGACGGCAGCCCATCAGGCTTCCTCGTCCCTGGGATTCTCCAGGCAAGAACACTGGAGTGAGTTGCCATTTCCTTCTCCAATGCATGAGTGAAAAGTGAAAGTGAAGTCACTCAGCCGTGTCCGACTCTTAGCGACTCCATGGACTGCAGCCTACCAGGCTCCTCCATCCATGGGATTTTCCAGGCAGGAGTACTGGAGTGGGGTGCCATTGCCTTCTCCGAGATCTACCATAGGTGATATTAATCGCAATATACAGAGAGATTTAGAAAGAGTCCCTGGTTCCAGTCAGTCCTAGTAACTGATTCAGTAAGCCAATAAATAACCTTTTAATTAAACTAGTTTGATTTCGGTTTCTGTCACTTACAGTCAGAAGAGCTCTGACTGGTACTAAATACACAAATATAGAGAAACAGAATAATATGCAGCGGTAGTGCTACTCCCCAGGGTCAGCAACTGACAACTTTCCATCATGTGTACTTATAATCTTTTTATTAAGCTTTCTGTTTGTGTGCTTTTTCATTATATCATTTTCCAGTATTATTGAAAATGTTAACAAAAAATAGCTTTCACTGCTGTTCCCATAATATTTGATGTTTGGGTTATTTCTAAGTTTTTGAATGAATAGTGGACGCAGATTTTTATTTGTATTTCAAATTGTTTCACTGGGATATAGTACTAGAAAGAGAATTACAGCATCAAAACATATAAATTGTGACTTTTTGGTCATATTGCCTGACTTGCAGGATCCCAGTTCCCCAACTAGGGATTGGACCTGGTCATGGCAGTAAAAGCCTGGAATCACTAGGCCACCAGGGAACTCCTCAAAGTTTTTTTTACTTCTGTTGAAAAAGTGATATATGATAAAAAACAGTTTAAGAATGTAACAGTTAACAAGTTGTCCTTCCATATCTGACCTTCAAGCATGTTTCTTCTTCCTCGGATTCTCTTTCTCTGTCTTTCTCTCTGTATATTGCTTCCTTGGTGGCTCAGCAGTAAAGAACCTGCCTGCAATGCAGGAGACCCTGGTAGATGTGGGTTCGGTCCCTGGATCGGGACTATCCCCTGGAGAAGAAAATGGCTACCTACTCCAATGTTCTTGCCTGGAGAATCCAATGGACAGAGGAGCCTACAGTCCATAGGGTCATAAAGAGTTGGACATAACTGAGTTAAATATGTGTGTGTGTGTACACAAATGTGAGTGTGGGTATCTTCCTCTGCCACTTTTTTAAAGAGCCCATCAATTTATGGTGGTAAAAATACTCCTGTGTATTTTGACTTTCACAATTTTAACAATATATTTTTAAATAGCTACAATGCATATAATTGCTCCCCTCCCAGAGAAGGACATCTAAGCTTTTTCTAGTCTTTTGCCGCTACAAACAAGTCTGTATTGAGTACTCTTATTTATATGAACATCACAACTGTGCAAATGTATCTGTAAGACAAATCTCTAGAGTAGAAAGTATTGAGTCAGAATATACGCATTTTTACTGTACCAGGCATTCCCAAAATGTCTCCACAGTGGTTACTACAAATAGACTCCCACCAGTAATATGTCAGAAAACATGCTTCCTGATACCTTCATCAACATATTAACAAATGTTTACACTTTTGCCCATGTGACCAACAAAAATTTGTTTCTTGTTGTACTTGTATTTTGATGAATTGCCCTCTCAAAAGGTTATACTAATTTATACTTCCACCTGCTCTATGTGGAACTATATGCTTGGCTGCATCTACACCAGCATTGCTGCTGCTGCTGCTAAGTCGCTTCATTCGTGTCCGACTCTGTGCGACCCCATAGATGGCAGCCCACCAGGCTCCCCCATCCCTGGGATTCTCCAGGCAAGAACACTGGAGTGGGTTGCCATTTCCTTCTCCAATGCATGAAAGTGAAAAGTGGAAGTGAAGTCGCTCAGTTGTGTTCAACTCATAGTAACGCCATGGATCACAGCCCACCAGGCTCCTCCGTCCATGGGATTTTCCAGGCAAGAGTACTGGAGTGGGGTGCCATTGCCTTCTCCTACACCAGCATTAAGCACCACCTTTACTTTAAACCTTTACTTTAAAGGAAATGATGGCATCCCATTCCATTTTTAGAGCTGGCATCTCATTCATCCACGAAACTTTTATTTTCCAAGCACCTATAGTGTTTGACATTGTTCCAACAACAATGGTAAGATACTACCTTTGCCCTCAGGTGCTTACATGTCTTTGATTACTTGTGAGTCTGGATATCGAAAAATGAGCAGTTTCAAGCTGTATTTTAAGCTAGGAATTGTACATTGTGTCAGATGTTTTAAGGAGGTAGGAGACAATGGTGACTTAAAGATGGTGTTTGTCATTTTGATGGAAGCAGCAACTATAGATCTATGGAGGAAATATGGCGTTTCCTAACTCATTTATGTGACTACTTCCATTTTGTTACCTGGAAGGGAGAGTCCAGAGGTTTCAAACAAATAAGCTAAACGCAGTGGCAGATACCACTAACTGACCCCCAGTGTCTATTGTCCCCTTATTCCTTTTAGGAATAGAATTATTTGACCCTCCAGTAGGACATGTGGCCACCTAGCTGGAGGTATAGTTCCCTGGGAGCTAGGCATTGGATATGTGACCAGGATTGGGCCAATGATATGTCAGAAGTGACATAACCAATATTGATTGTTTCTTAAAGTGGAAGCTCCCCTTGTAGACTTCTTTCTTCCTTTCGGCTGAGAAATGACAGGGATTGGAAATCAACGTTGAGGGTCACAGAGGCAACTGCCAACCTGGGATCCTAGATGACCCAGAGGAGGCAGAACTACCTTATCAACTATCAACCTAGACTACCAACCTCTGAACACTTAGGTGAAAGAAATTAACTCCTGTCTTACTAAAGTCACTGTAATTTTGGGTCTCTGAAAACAGTAGGTTGGCCTGTATACTAACTGATACACATACATAATGTGACATGGTATAATAGGTACTACAGATGCCTAAAATATCTATCCTAGTTGGCCTGCATAAAGCCTGAAATTTCTTCATTAGGGAGTCTACCTTCTGAGTTAAGTTTTCACAAAATGGATTCTGTAGAATACTAGATTCTCAGATAATAAGAGATACTGAGATATTGCTAGAATAAAAGGGCTAGTGTAAATTAGGATTGGGACATGCAGAATCTTATCATATTTCTTTACTGCAAGTTTTCTCCAATAATTTCATATGCTTGTGTGCATTATGAACATTCAAGAATGTCATAAAAGACATCTTCAAAAAAAATACATCCCCCCCACCCCCGCAAAAGCATTTCTAACATTTAAGTGATTACTTAAGTGGCCAAAATTGAATCTATTTTTGTGGATTTTGTGAGCATTTCAAAAGACAAATGTTCTTTGAAACACATGTTGGGAAAAGCTAATGAAGATTTTAGACTCCAGGAACCCTTTTTAAGGATTCTCAAGGTGAAGCTAAGAAGTTTCCATAACTCCTCATCATGAACATTTTCTCCAGTAGATTTTGGAAGCTTTTGATTTTGCCAGTAACCCAGAAAAAGACGAGTGAGCTCATATGTAGGTTCAGTGATTTGGTAGGGAGGGGTCTGGAGGAAGATGATAACAGACTTGGTACTCCGGGATGACCCTCAGCAGATTAGATCACTGGAGTATGACCAATAAATCTGATGATCTCATCTCTCTGTATGCAAATCAGTTATTGCTGCAACAATGTTTAAACAGATAACCATAATATCTTAGTGACTTACACAGCAAATATTTTTTCACCCTTACATCTGAGCATCAACTAGGGTGACTCTGATTTGGGCTGTGAATTGAGTTCAGGATTGATCCACGTGTCCCTCATTCTGCAACTAACAGATACCCAGGGAATGATATTCTCATGGTAAAACTATAAAAAGGTAGAACATCTAAGGCAGCAAGTCAGTCCACACAAGTGCATCTAAAGATTTGGTTGGATGGTATATCTGCTCACATTCCATTGGCCAAAGCAGGTCACACAGTCAAGCTCAGTATCTGTGAAGCTGAGAAATATAATCACCTCAAGAACAAGGTGCTGCAAAGCCAAGGCACAAAGGTTATGGGTATGTATTTATTGAAAGCTTTGGTTATCTGCTTAACTGAGTGATATCACTTATAAAGATTAATTTTAATGAAATAATTATGGATATGCTCAAAGATATACCTACACAGATATTCTTTTTTTTTTTTTTGGTCTTAATTTCAGTAATTTGGTTTATTAAAAATGTTACATATAGAAAAATTTCTTATCTTTTTATGATGTGCAGTTCTGAAGGCTAATACATACATAGATTTTTTTTATAAGCAACACTACAGACAAAACAAAGAATAATTCCAATACCCTAAAACATCCCCATACCCAACAACATCTTTATAACAACAAAACCTCCAACAATTCAAGTGTTCATGAATTGAGGATTACTTAAATATGTTATGGCAATTCATATAATGGAATTTGATGCTACCAGTGAAAATATGAAGCAGACTAATATGGAAAGATATCCACATTATAATGAGACGTGAACAAACCTGGTCAGCACTGTCCCACTGTTTAACCTTATACATAAATATACATGCAGAAAAAAAATTGTAGAAATGTATTCACCAATTTGTATGGTTATCTTTAGGGGATCAGATTTCAAGGAATTCTTTCACATTATGCTTTATGATTTTGTCTTGTGTGAACCAAATTAACACATTATTTTGATAAATGGGCGTAACAATAAAGTCATTTCCATTTTGGAAAATAATTTCAATACAAGATCTAGGAACAGAAAGAACATAACAAACTAGCCAAAGCTCTGACTTATTTATAATTTTACACAGATATTTTTGAAAGCAGTTTTCAATAATAAATACTAGAAATAAAAAAACTAGAAAGAATTGAGATTTAATAGTAGAGAATCAGTTAAATCAATTCTAATCTGTACAAACAATGGAATCCTATGCAGTAACTTAAAAGTTAACAGTAATAATAATTATTACATGTTTCGCTAAGGGCTTTGCATGCATGATTTTGTATAATCCTTGCAGAAAATCTATAAGGTAGATACTATAATTGGAGGAGGGCATGCAACCCATTCCAGTATTCTTGCCTGGAGAATCCCCATGGACAGAGAAGCCTTGTGGGCTACAGTCCATGGGGGTCACAAAGAGTTGGACACAATTGAGCAACTAAGCACAGCAGAGCACAGATTCTATAATTATTCCCAGTTTACAGTTAAGGGCCTTGATGCACAGAAGATAAAGTAATCTGCCCAGGCTACTCAGCTAGTAAGTGGCAGTTCAATTCAGTTCAGTTCAGTCGCTCAGTTGTGCCCAATTCTTTGTGACCCTATGGTCTGCAGCATACCAGGCTTCCCTGTCCATCACCAATTCCCGGAATTGTGGCAGCGTGTGACGGTTAGTTTTAGATATAAACTTGACTGGGCTATGGGATGCTCAGATATTTGGTTGAACATTAAAAACAAAAAAGCTGACATTCCCCTGAGTAAAAGAGAATTCTCCCCAGGTTGCTTTTTTTTTTTTTTTTCCCCCAGGTTGCTTTTGAACAGGAACATTTGCTTTTTTTTCTTGCTTCTGGTCTCAGACTGAAACACTGGCTCTTTCTGAGTCCCAAACTGGCTGGACTTCAGACTGAAACTACACCATCAACTCTTCTGGTTCTCAGGCCTTCGAATTTGGACTGGGACTAAACCATTGGTCCTCCCGCTCTCCAGCTTGCCTAGTCACCCTGACAATCTTGGGACTTTTGAGCCTTAATCCAGTGGGTCAACTTCTTATAATAAATCACATATATGCACATATATGTTTATACTTACTACAGAGATATTGTAAATTCAGCTCTAGACCATTGCAATAAAGCAAATATTATAATAAAGTGAGTCACACAAAGTTTTTTGTTTTCCAGTGCATATAAAAATGATGTTTATATAATACTGTAGTCCATCGTATGCAATAACGTTGTCTTAAAAAACAATGTACATGGTTTAATTTAAAAAACTTTATTGCTAAAAAATGCTAATTATCATCTGACAATGCAGGATTTCTATAAACCTTAGATTTGTAAAACAAACAACAAAAAATATGCAGTATCTGTGAAGCTCAATAAAGCAAAGAGCAATAAAACAAGGTGTGCCTGTAGATGGACTTCCCTGGTGACTCAGCGGTAAAGAATCCACCTGCCAATGAAGAAGATGCAGATCAGTCCCTGGGTCAGGAAGATCAACCCCTGAAAGAGGAATGGAGACTCACTCCAGTGTTCTTGCCAGGAAATCCCATGGACAAGCAGATTGGCAGGTTACAGTCTACGGGGCCACAAGAGTCGTGACTGAGCGACCAAACAACAACGTCTGTATATAGATAATGGTTAAAAGGGTAAGTTTTTCTTAATGAGAAGAGGACAGCCTCTTCAACAAATTGTGCTGGGGAACCTGGATATCTACATGCAAAAAAAATGAAGTTGGACCTTTATCTTACACAATATACAAAAATTAATTCAATGAATTAAAAGCCCAAATGTGAGACCCCAAACTTACAGAATTAGAAGAAAACATAAGAGAAAAACTTCATGATACTGGATGTAGCATTGATTTCTTGGATATGAGGCTAAAAGCACAGTCCACAAAAGCAAAAATGGACAAATGGGACTAGGTCCAACTTAAAAACTTCTGCTCATCAAATGACATAATGTTTTGGAATGGGAGAAAATATTTTCAAATCATATATCTTAAAAGAGGTTAATATCCAGGATATAGAAAGAATTTCAACAACTTAATCACAAAAAATCAGTTAACCAGATTTTAAAAGGGGCAAAGGACTTAGACATTTTTCCAAGGATGATATGTATGAAAAGTGAAAGTGAAGTCGCTCAGTCATGTCTGACTCTTTTCGACCTGGTGGACTGTAGCCCACCAGGCTCCTCAGTCCATGGGATTCTCCAGGCAAGAATACTGGAGTGGGTTGCCATTTCCTTCTCCAGGGGATCTTCCAGACCCAGGGATCGAACCCAGGTCTCCCACATTGCAGGCAGATGCTTTAACGTCTGAGCCACCAGGGAAGCCCCTAATACATAATTTTTTTTAAAAAATTTCACTCCTTCCATGTCTATTTGCCATTTGTATACATGATATGTATGCACACATATGTATACACATATGTATACATGTATGTGTGTGTATATATGTATACACACATATACACACATGATGTGTATACGAATGACAAATAGACATGGAAGGAGTAAAATGAAAAAATAATGATGTATTTCACGAGTTTCATTTCATGAGACTATAGAGTGTTAAATCCTTGGTATAAATGCTGTGTCATCCTTGGAGAGCGTCCTTTGTCTCTGCCCTGCCAGAGTGCTCCCGTGCATGTGTGCTCAGTCGTGTCCAACTCTTTGCAACCCTCTGAACTGTAACCTGCCAGGCTTCTCTGTCCATGGGTTTCTCCAGGCAAGAATACTGGAGTGGGTGGCCATTTCCTCCTTCAAGAGTACTCCTATTCATTCTCTAAAATGCAATATCACCTTGCCTGTGGGCCCTTGTACAAATCCTAGGAACACATTGTACATACCTCTACAGGCACACTTTAGCATGAATAGTTTGTAGGTTCATATCAATCCACTTAACTTAGTTCTTAGATGCTAAAGACTTGTCTGTTGGTCTATGAATCCCCAGTGACAAGCCTGGTACTTGGGTACGTGGACACTGGAGTTTGGCTTAAATTAAATAAACTGATTCAACAAAACCAAACTTGGAGAGTTTATCAGATATCCTGATGATTCTAGAGGTTGGAAGTGGTCCTTTATTACTTTGTTCCTCTGGTACACAAGCTTGGGTCCTAATTACAGAATTGGTTTTGTGTTTAGGTATAAGTGCATTGGCACTTTTGAAACTTGGGCTTCATCAAATTGGCACTGGGGAGCTGAAATCTTCCCTGCTGCCATATGTTTGAATTTACATGACAGAAAATGAATGGGGGACATTTATGACATCTGTGATGCAGATCCCTGAGAAGTTTCCTATGGTCATCAGGTATATAAAGTGATAATCAGATTCATCTGATCAAAGATTGCACTTAACTGTTTTCTTTATGAAAATCATCTTGGTTTACAGACACATCTAACAGTTTTCATGAAGAAACCTGGCCAAGAAAGACTGAAAAGCAGTCCGTCAGTGTAAACTAACGAAACATTTTTCGAAATGACAGAAGAAAATTAAAAGGCAGTTTTATTTATAGGCCATATAATAACTTTAGAAAAAAATTTCTTATATGTTCTATGGAGATCTGCTGTGATAAATAGAGAGGATTACTATGTATTTAACATTTCTATGGCTACTATATTTGAGAATGTGTCTAAGGAGTTTAAAGTATTTAATAAATAGTTTTCTATCTTAGATACTTTACATATGGATTCAATCTGGTTCAGGCATTTAATTTACATTTTAATATGCATCATTTAAAATAACTACTGGCTGATAATCTTCAGTTTTTCTGCACCATCTACACACTGCACTGACTGTTAAAAATTCAATTTGCATTGAAATTTAGGTCAGTAATTGAAAAGTTACTGCATGAATCTTCACTGCTTAAGGTGTGGTCCCCAGGCCAGTATTATCAGCATCACCTGGTAGCTAGACAAATGGACTCTCAAACCTCACCCCAGACCTATTGAATCAGAATCTACATTTAAATAAGATCTTCAAGCTATTTATATGCACATAAACATTTGAAAACACTAGCTTGGAGAACTGTCTCCAAAGTGGGGTACATTTCCTCCAAGTGACATTCAAGAAGATTCCTTGGAGAACGTAAACAATAATAAAAACTTATTTATCTTTACATATGTGTATGATTTTTATTTTGTGGATTTTAATAATATGTATGATATTACATAGTAGTACATGAATACAACTTTTAAACATTTCTTATTATTTATTTATGTCTGTGCTGGGTCTTCATTGCTGCATGGGCTCTTTTCTCTAGTTGCGGCAAGCAGGGGCTACTCTCTCATGATGCATGAGCTTCTCATTGCAATGGCTTCTCTTGTTGCAGAGGACGGGCTCTAGAACATGAGGGCTTCAGGAGTTGAGGCTCTCGGCTCTAAAGCACAGGCTCAGTAGTTGGGGTGCACAGGCTCAGTAGTTGGGGTGCACAGGCTTAGTTGTTGGGGTGCACAGGCTCAGTAGTTGGGGTGCACAGGCTTAGTTGTTGGGGTGCACAAGCTCAGTAGTTGGGGTGCACAGGCTTAGTTGCTCTATGGCATGTGAGATCTTCCCTGACCAGGGATCAACCCATGTCTTCTGCATTTGCAGACAGATTCTTTACCACTGAGCCACCAGGAAAGCCCAATACAACTTTAAAATAATGAAAATAACTAAAGGCAAATTTTAGCCTCCTTGAAAAAACACAAATTTATTTTAATATAGTTTGACTCATACTGTGAGCTCAGTAGTATAACACTATCAGTTTGCTATCTGATTAAAAAATCTGTATTCATACAGGTATGTGTTAAGACATCAGAATATGACTATAATGAGACTAGAAGTAAGGGATTCTTATTAGATGAGATTGTATGCTTAGAACTAGTGTGTGTTTGTTAGAAATATTTTGGAAAATCTACCTGGGATGAATGGGATAGGGTACTTGATTACATAAAAAAGTTTTTTTTTTTTTAATTGAAGTATAGTTGAGTTACAATGTTGTGCCAATCTCTTGATCATTGCTAAGACCTCTAATGATTATTCATGCAGGGGCAGAATTTAACCCATCCTCATTCCTGTTAGGTGCTAATAAAATAAATTTGCCAAGGAATGAGTATTATATTTATAGTAATAGATATTCAATGTCATCCATCTATTAAAGAACATAGTAAGAATATACTTATTAAGTAAATAAAAATGAATACAAATTTGTATTACATTCCCTAATTTTAACCAAATATAGTTCTGGGTTTCTCTTTGGTACATCTCCTGAGTAGCTCACACCTTAAAAAGCAAAGAAAACAAACAAAAAACCCAGAGCAACACTTGTTTTTCTATGTCTAATTTTTATGATTTCATTATAGCTAATGACTTTTCAAGACAAGAATCCTCTTGAAAATTATCCAGCTCTGGATAAGATGTGTGTGGGGAAACTACACTTAATTGTTTTCAAAGAATCCGACAGCTCAGATTCCACTGTCTGGTCCTTGATACCCAGTAGGGAAGTGGAGCACACTAAGAAAAGAAAGGGTGACATTTGTTTTCCTCCATTCATCCATCCTTCCTTCCCACCTGCCCCACACCCCTGCTGTGCTTAGAAATAGGGAACACCTTGCTTAGTTTTATTAATCTGCAACTTATCAGCCATAATGATTGGTTCTTTTGAGTCTTTAAAAGGCTTCCTTAAAGTGCCAATCCACCAGGTGGGGGGTTGGGCTCTTCATACCTTAATCTGATTGTTAACCACTCACACCAGAATCCTCACTTAAGGTGCCTGAGAAGGTAGGCCAATACCTGCAGGAAGGGCAGGCCCATTAGGGACCAAAGTAGATACAGGTGAAGAAGGTGCTGCTGCTGCTGCTGCTGCTGCTGCTGCTGCTGCTGCTGCTGCTGCTGCTGCTGCTGCTGCTGCTGCTGCTGCTGCTGCTGCTGCTGCTGCTGCTGCTGCTGCTGCTGCTGCTGCTGCTGCTGCTGCTGCTGCTGCGTCGCTTCAGTCGTGTCCAACTCTGTGTGACCCCATAGACGGCAGCCCACCAGGCTCCCCCGTCCCTGAGATTCTCCAGGCAAGAACACTGGAGTGGGTTGCCATTTCCTTCTCCAATGCATGAAAGTGAAAAGTGAAAGTGAAGTCGCTCAGTCGTGTCCGACCCTCAGCGACCCTGTGGACTGTAGCTTACCAGGCTCCTCTGTCCATGGGATTTTCCAGGCAGGAGTACTGGAGTGGGCTTGCCATTGCCTTCTCCGGGTGAAGAAGGTGGAAGAGTACAAAACCAGCCCAACCTTACTTAGCTCTACACCTCTAAATAATCCTAGGGGGTCACAGGTTGTTGCCTCAATATCAATTATCTTATCTTACAGTCATAGCCCTTGGCAGGCCACAGTGTACTTTCACTCTGTAAATGATTTGATCTTAACCTGTGGGGTGGAGGGGAGGGAGTACATTTTATTAACCCTTTTTCTTTGCTTATAACTACATGGATCTCACATATAATGATATACAAACACCCATTTCAGTGGGAAAAAAAAGAGGTGAGTTGATACTTCCCAAATCCAGATTTTCTGATGCTTAAACTCTACGTTCTATTTCCTATTCTTCATAGACTCTAGACATATGCTCAGTTCAAATGCAGTAATAGGAATATATCCACAGAGAGAATATTTTTAAAAGGTAATCTGTTTATTGGTATAAATAGTGTTTCTGGACATCATTGCTATTTTGCAACATTGATCTAAAATTGCTTAGTGAGTGTATTTTTGCTAATGCCCCCATTTGTTTGTTAAACTTTAGCCAACGTGTGTCATCTGGAACTCAGGCTCTATTTGGGAGTGGAAAAAACTTTGGAGCAGTAAGAAAAATAATCACCATAAAGACTATCCACTAATGCTGAAAGATTCACAGAACCACTCTTAGACCTTAACCCAAAATGTCTTGATTTATTTTTGTGCTATAAATAGGGGTAATACTTTAACTAGTTAGGCCATAAAATTCCCTAGTCCAAACAAGTGAAATGATTTAAAGGGATGGATGACTGTTAGAGTCAGTATTCACTCAACAAATAATTTTTGTTTGGATCATAGAAAAAACAAGGGAATTCCAGAAAAACATCTACTTCTGCTTCATCGACTATACTAAAGCTTTGACTCTGGAAAATTCTTAGAGATGGGAATACCAGACCACCTTATCTACCTTCTGAGAAAACGGTATGCAGGTCAAGAAGCAACAATTAGAACCTTACATGGAACAACTGATTGGTTCAAAATTGGGAAAGAAGTATGACAAGGCTGGATATTGTAACCCTGCTTATTTAACTTCTATGCCGAGTATATTACGCGAAATGCCAGGCTGGATGAAGCACAAGCTGGAATCAAGATTGCTGGGAGAAATATCAATAACCTCACATATGCAGATGACACCATGCTAATGGCAGAAAGCAAGGATGAACTAAAGAGCCTCTCGATGAAGGTGAAAGAGGAGAGTGAAAAAGTTGGCTTAAAATACAACATTCAAAAAACTAAGATCATGGCATCTAGTCCCATCATTTCATGGAAAATAGATGGGGAAACAATGGAAACAAGGACAGACTTTATTTTCTTGGGCTCCAAAATCACTCCAGATAGTGACTGCAGCCATCAAATTAAAAGATGCTTGCTCCTTGGATGAAAAGCTATGACCAACCAGACAGTGCAGCGACATCATTTTGCAGACAAAGGTCCATATAGTTAAAGCTGTGATTTTTCCAGTAGTCATGTACGGATGTGAGAGTTGGACCATAAAGAAGGCTGAACGCCAAACAACTGATGCTTTTGAACTGTGGTATTGGAGAAGACTTTAGAGAGTCCCTTGGACTGCAAGGACTGCGAGGACAGCCAGTCAATCCTAGAGGAAATCAACCCTGAATATTTATTGGAAGGACTGATGCTGAAGCTGAAGATTCAATACTCTGGCCATCTGATGTAAAGAGCCAACTCATTGGGAAAGTCCCTGATGCTGGGAAAGATTGAAACGGGGAAGAGAAAGGGAAGACAAAAGATGAGATGGTTGGATGGCATCACTGACTCAATGGACATGAGTTTGAGCAAACTCCAGGAGATAGTGAAGGACAGCGAAGCCTGGTGCATTGCAGTCCATAGGGTCACAAAGAGTTGGACACGACTGAGCGACTGAACAACTGTGCTCTGCTCTACTAAGTGCCAGAGAAACAAAGATGAAAGTATTGACAGGCAAACATATAATTACAGTGATGTGATAACTGCCACATGAAAGGAAGTTATGAATTCTTGTCTGATCACAGAATCACCCATCAACTATTCTGTTTATGACACTGAGACAGAGCTTCCTGGAGATAGGACAAATAGTGAGTCTGGGAGATTGGGTAGCTAAGAAAGAACCTGGTCCCTGTGGGGAGCAGATTCATGTGACTTGGGTCTTGGAAGCCTTGTATGTTAAGGGGCTCAAATGGTATTTCATAAGCAATGGAGAGCCACTGAAGGTTCTAAACTGGAATGTAAGGCTGGGATAAGTCTTGAATTCTGCAAGTTCTATCCAAATATAGTTGTAATGTAGCCTGGAATGAGGATCAGACACTGGATACCAAGCAGGAAGAAGCTGCAATAATTCAGTCAAGAAATGCTAAGTGCCTAAACTATAGCAGTCACTCTAGACATGGAGGGGAAAGAACTGGTTCAAGCAACAGTAGACGAGCAGACATGTGTTGATGTAGTGATCTGGTGAAGGAGGTGGAAAGAAAGGGACAGAAGACTCCAGAGCGAAAGAGATTTTCTATCTCGCCAATGGATGAATAAGAAACACAAGAGTGGGGAACAGGTTTACAGTGAAGATAGTAGTTTAAATATTCATATATAGAGTCATAATGACTAGGACATTCTGAAAATATCTATTACGGAACTGGATCTCCCAGCCTGGAGTTCAGGGCACAGGTTCAGGCTGGGACAATCACAGCAGGGAGCTGGAAGCTTTCGCTAAAAGCAGGAGGTAGTGTAGACAGAAGGTTTAGAGAGCACAAAATTCTAGAGACATTTGTGGACAAACTGCCATATGTGTTTCAAGAGCTCCTGACGTATTTCCTGCCCAACAGCTTAGGACAGTAGGACTTAGTTCCCTAATTCTTGCCCTCCCCTTGCCTCCCACAACATTCTCCTAAGAATAGGCCAGTGATACTTCAAAGTGGAAGTCACATTATGTCATTCTTTGCTTCTTAGAATCAAATCCAAACAATTTGGCACGGACCAATAAAGCTTACTCTACCTGTGATCTGGTCCCTGCCTATCTCTTGACTGGATCTACTGTCACATGACCCACAGAGTGTGTAACAGTGTGATCCAGCCACGTGCTTCCCCTCAGGGAAGCACACTGTTGTTTTCTGTGACAGGAAGGCACTTTTCTAGGTCTTGCGGGTTGGCTCCCTCTCAAGGTTCAATCTCTCTTCTGCAGTGTTACTTCCTCAGAGACCTTCCTTGACCAATCTATGTTCTCACCTCTACCCATTCCCCATTCTCAATCTCCAAAACCCTGTTATTGACTACATAGCATTGACTATTATCTGAATGTGTTGTTTATTTACTATCTACTGTATTGGAAATGGTGAGATACAAAGGTAAAAAAGGTATTATTAAGGGAAACTGGAAAAGTGGGATAGAATCACATAGCTGAAGGTCTTGAATTCCCATTGAGGGCTTTTAATTGGTTAGCTTCCAAGCAGCTACAAAATATGCTTGAAACAACATACATTTTAATCAGCTATATTCCAATATAAAAAATCATTTTGCCACTAAAAAAACTGAAGTAGATCAGTAAATCTTGTCAAATGTTTTAAAAATGTTTGGTTAAGGAATTATGAAATATAATCACTCCATAATACTCTGACCCTATACTGTACTCTGAGACACTACAAACTTCAATTGGTTTAACTACATAGAAAACTTTTAAACAAATGAATGATGAGAATATTAAAAAACTCTAGAAATAATACCTGAAGTTAGTTTGACGACTTGAGTTTTGTAATAGAATTGTATGGTTGGTCCCAATCTACTTTATTATCTAGCTTCCTCTTCATTTCAGTGTGGGAGGCATACAACATCAAAATGTCATTAATTTTAAAATGAGCATCAAAGTGTACCAAGGCTGACTCTTCTGCACAGTCAGTAACACAGTTCTATCCATAGTTTTAAGCCAACCACTGGTGGATCCAACTGTGGTATAACCAGACTTTGGCTGATGAAACTGTTTTAAAAATGGGGTTATACTGCTGCTGCTAAGTGGTGTCAGTCGTGTTCGACTCTGTGCGACCTCACAGATGGCAGTCCACAAGGCTCCCCCGTCACTGGGATTCTCCAGGCAAGAACACTGGAGTGGGTTGCCATTTCCTTCTCCAATGCATGAAAGTGAAAAGTGAAAGTGAAGACGCTCAGTCATGTCCAACTCTTAGCGACCCCATGGACTGCAGCCTACCAGGCTCCTCTGTCCACGGGATTTTTCCAGGCAAGAGTACTGGAGTTATACTGAGCCCTTTCAATAAGGCTTGGGAATGGAAAGGTCCTTGAACCTTTCAATTAACTTCACTAAACCTTAGAGGGTATCAGATTCGGATTTGGGACACCCAAATGAGTAAAACACATTTCTTGGCTTTAAGGAGGATGAACTCTAATCATTTAGCTCTGAATATGCAGCACAATTAAGTGAACTGGGTAATTTTGTGTAAAGATCAACAGAGATTATTTTCCCAAAATGACTCCTCTTATCCTTATACTTGCCAGCCTATGAAATGTTTGTGGATTTTTGTTTTTCTTTTTCCTTACTCTTCTCTGCTTTCCCAGGGATAAACAACTTTTCAACATAATGTATGTATAAATATAAAGTTTATTTAGCATAGTGTTTAGAAAAATAAGTTCACATCATTTCAGAAAACAAATAAAACACTTAATTGTCCAGGCATAAACCCCTATTACAGTACAACATACATACTTTAGATCTCTTTGGTTGGGTAATTAAGCACAGAAATGTTCTGGGACATGCTCTGTGTGCCATCACCTAACAGTGCAGTAAAGACTCCGTTCCCCCACCCCATGATATACATTCTGTATAGATTTTCTCTTTGTGTAAGGCACAGTAAAACCATATTGAGTATATAACTGGTTGCCTCTGAACATACAGTACATGCAACAAAAGAATAAAAATTTTTGAGAACCCTGAAAGCCAAAAGTCACATGCTATATAATTTTGATTAATAAAATGTAAGGTGGTAATAAGAAATTAACATGAAATGTATCAATTAGATACAAAATAACTGTTAGGCTCTATTATCTAAGTTCTAGGAAGACTTTTAAAACATCTTCTGTAAAATGTAATTCTTTTCCCCACAGCCTTCCTGAATTATTTATGATGAGATGATCTGTCAAAAACATTTTAAACAATGAAGAACTTCTGGTTATATACTAACGCACACTTGTCTAACATGTAGTTGAGCAAGCTGCAACGCCTACCCAACAATCTAGCTTTGAACATGCAAGACGCAAGGGCATATACAGGGAGATTGAAGGTCTGTGTGCAATTTAACTATGAATTTTATCTATGGCTATAACATCTACTTGCCTTTCATAACACAAGAAAGGCAGTGAAACGTGTATAATTCAGTCTTTTCATTACTATGCATACATGTGAGCTACAAAGCAGTACAACACAGGTGCTCTTGCTTGACTGAGGGACAAATGCATATTCTCTTTATTAAACAATAGATTGTCCTTTATTGGATGTAACTAAGAGCTAAACGCCAAATTCTGACTGATAAGAGTGCATAGAGAGGCTCACATTGAAAATCCCACAGCCAGCAGCAGGGGTTGGGGTTTGAAGGAGTTGTTTACCCCTATTCTGATTCCTCTTTGGAGATCATTAGAGGGTCATTTGCAGCATCTTTAAGCATTGGTTTATGTAGGAGAGAAATTCTGCCAAGGGTTCTGAGTATGGCCCTTAGCAATGCAAAAAATATTTGCAATTCTGTGCAGGAAGATCATGGGGTTTATCTTATTTCATTCACATATATATGGGCTTCATAGCAACTGGCCCTTATTTTACTGAAAGAACAGAAAAGAACAGTAAGTTCTTTATAATGTGCATTGATTCTTACCTGGCATATTGTGTAGCTACCTGGAGTAATTGCAGGGGTATAATTACATCATGTTAGAGTATGAATAGGTTTCCTAGGTAAGTCTTAAGTTTTGTGCTATCTTTTTTCTTTCTTAAGGTAGAAAATAGGAAGAACTGTGAATAAAAGAGAGGCTTATTATATTTTTGGAAGACAATATAAAACTTTTCCAGTTATATATGTATAACATATATAACTTCTTAAACTTTCCCATCTTTCTTACTGGATGGGTATTTTAAAATTAACAAACTCTTGATATTTGCAGCAATCAAGTGGAAAACATCATTTTTATGTAAACTACACTATAGAACCATGTAATTAATCTCAGTAACATAATCAGCACACACCCAAAGAAACAAACAAGCTGTATAAGTAGTGGTGGAGTGGAAGAGAACTCTAAAATGCCTGACATTGTAAAACAAAACAAAAAACATGTAATTTCAGCAGTTTAGGAACATTCACTAATTCCATTAAAAAAATGAGATCTAAGTTCATTATCAAAATGATGGAGGAGAAAAAATATGATGGGGGAGGAATTCTTCAAAGGGCTCTTCATCTATGCCTGAAAGTTCCATTTGCAATAACAACAAAAGTGAAATCCTCTATGGCCCTTACTCAACATGCTGGACTGATGACCATGCAGAGATCTAGAGTGGACCCTTTGTTCCGATCTTAAAGCAAGCAAGATGTGATGACATCTTCATGTTCCATAACTTTAGGTCATCTCTGAAGAGATAATTTCCTCACTTTTCTTGCTTTACAGAGACCAGAGACTTTACTCACTACACAAATGTATTTGTATTATTACATCTTCTCTTCAGAGTCTTGATAACAACTGTATAACCATAGCTCACAACATTGTCAAACAAGCTTCTTACAGAAACCCCCAAAAGATTTAAAGAAGATGCGATAATATAGTGCAAACAATAGTCATACGTCATTATGTAACAACCGATTCAAAATAGAACCAAGTTTCAACAAGACATAATTCTGCTCATTAGAAGATACAAACTCTCCTTACTTTAAAATGGTTGTTTTCATAGCCTCCAGAATTGGTTTTGTGTGGTAGTCTGTAATTGTTACTTTTATTTTAATGAAGCACATCGACAATAATTAGTTGTTCAACCATTTGCATCATAAAACATTAACTATAAGTGAAACTTAAGTTCTTCAGATTTAAAGCAATTCTGTGGAAGTAACCCTGTTGGACAGTAGAAAAAAGTCATCAGTGCTTCTGTTGACACTTCTGTACCTTAATAAGAATAAAAAGGCCACAAGGTAAAAAGGCACATAGAATTCTATAGAAAATGTATTTAAATGAATCAAGAGAGTTGCTAAATAAAGAACAAGAATGTGAAAAAAAGTACCAAAATTCCAATAATGGGAGTTAGATTTCCTGTTTCAGTGTTATTAATATTGACCTTAATAGACTTCTGATAAAAATCATTACTTTTAAAATCCTACAAAAAGTAAAACTTTGTTGGAAATAACTGTTCACGTCCTGTTCAAACAATAAAAATAAATTAAACAGTACCAAAACATTTTTTTCAGTTCATAGTGTCTGAAGTATAAGAGAAACATATACAGCATAAATAAAATTCACTGTAATTACCCAAATCCTTGCTTATAGGACTAATATATTTACACTCATACTGAAGGTTGTTTCAGTTTTCTTAGTG
The DNA here is from genome assembly GCF_042477335.2 of Ovis canadensis. Classification (NCBI taxonomy): domain Eukaryota; kingdom Metazoa; phylum Chordata; class Mammalia; order Artiodactyla; family Bovidae; genus Ovis; species Ovis canadensis. Next base: position 83,237,186 of record NC_091251.1, read on the forward strand.
GAGTTGTGAACTTTCTCAGCCACACTAAACTATTAGCAATCACATTTGGAATCGTATAGAGACAAAGCAAGACTGTCAAAAAAATGCTGAAAAACAGAAATGCATATATTCAAAAATATATCCTTAGAATTGTATGAAGTACCACTTATGCTTCTTAACCTTACCAATGCCCATGGAGTAAAAGTAAACAAAAGGAACTGTATTGTTTCTAATGTTCTGTAGTGATATTTAATTTTCTACCTTAAGTGTATACATTTTTAATTTAAAAAACTATCAAGTTCCATTTGACCTTAGAATTAAGTCCACCAAATGATACACTTTGACTTCTTGATATATTTCATCTCTGATGTCTGTCTCCATCTATTGAAAAGAGAACCAAAAGGCTGCAGTAATGCAGTTCTATTCCTGCATATTTAACTGTGATCTTCAGCATATTTAACTGTGATCTTCATGCAGATCAATCCAAGGTCTCTTGAATGCACTTACTTGCAAAACTAATGTTTCCCTTCAAATGGGAAAATGCTTTATGTCCTCAGGTCTTCATGAAAAGATTTGCCTTCTGATGCCAGGGGGGAAAAAAAGGAAATTAAGTTTACAAGTCTTGCATATCTTCATCCAATTGGACAGTCTGGAGCTTGGCAAGCTCTTTCTTGTCTGTTTCCAGGTCTTCACAGACAGTCTCCACCATGCCGTCTAGGACATACTTGGATTTGGAGTCCAGCATCATTAAGTTGCTTGTTGTTTTGCTCTCAGAATTTGTTAAGAAATTTTCTTTTATGTTAGCTACTGATTGCATAACTAAATGATGTTCTCTGACAAAATCCTGGTGTACTGTTGGGGAGGGGTGACCCACCTGGTCTTCACCTGTGGGAACTATTTCCCCAAGGGCAGCCTGGGTCAAGGGTACTGATAGTAGATCTTGACCAGAAATAAGGGAGCAGTTCTGAAGAGTTGCATAGTTAGTGTTGTTGACTGACGTCACAGTAGATTTGCTTGCCACAGGTGCAGACATTGGCTGGCTATCAGCAATGTCAGGGTTTAGCTCAGTGGGATTTAGTAGGGTTGGGGAAGTCAGGGAGAAGTTGTGAGCTGGGGATACATTAACTAATGAGGAGGACAGTGGGTGGAGGCCACTTCCCGAGATACTTTCAGAAGATAGGTTTGCATTTACTTGCGCATTCTGATTGACAGGCATCAACTGAGAAAACACCAGGCTCCTCTCCACGCTCTCCTGTTTAACAGATCCTATAGTCTGGCCTGAATTAGGAACAGTGTATACCACTGCACTGGGAGCAAGAGAGCTCAAGAAAACCTTTCCTTGTTGGACTGTGGCAGACTCACTTGTAAATGTGCTCCCATCTGAAGTGCTTGAATTTACTGAAATATTACCTTAAAAAAAAAAAAAGTACAGATTATCATTGATGTAACTGATAAGGAAAGAAAAAGTTACTTTTTTACGCACATGATTTTTCTTGAGCACTTACAACTACAGATTTCCAGGCTCTGCTCCTGAGAGTCTGACTCAGTAAGTCCCAGAGCAGGTATATTTTTAACTCCTTGAGTAATTCTGGTGACGAAGCAGGAGCAAGAACTACTGGCTTAGAAATCAAATGTGAAAAAAAATCTTTTCCAAGTTCTAATTTCAGTTAAGTTTCTGGCTCAGTATTGCTAAAACTTATTATCTCTCAGTTAGTTAAACAGTTATTGCTAGCTCTGCCAGTTAGAACTAGAAAACAAATGCAAAAGAGAATGCCTTTGTTCATGACAAGCTCAGTAACTGACATAAAATATAAATGGAAATGTAGAAAATCCCACAAAAATGAGTTACCCTGGGGCTTAAAGTTAACCATATAAACCTGTACAGACAAGTTGCTATCTTTCACCAAACTAACCATAAAGTAATGTCAACAAAACATTCAATAGATTTTTCTTTCTTTTTGTTGTACTTGTTCTGAATTTTCAGTATTGTAGTGATAGAATTAATGATAATAATGAAATGTGCTTTTAAAAATACAGATCCAACAGCATCAGAACATTTAAAAGCTAATGCTTTTAAAAAGGGTTTCTATCTTTTGAGACTCTCATTATAATGTTCTGCAGAGACCAGAAGTAGAAACAGAAATGTAAGTAGAAAGCTGAGAGTTTCAAATCAGCTAATTTAAGACAACGAAGATGAATTAGACCCCCCCTCCAAACTCCCACCATCAGATAAAACCCTTTTTCTCTGAGCCTTCACCGAGATATGGGGAAAAATGGCAATTATCTTGCCATTTAAGGAAAGGTGGGCCTAGGGGAGGTTTGTGACAGAATAATTCAAATGGGCAGTTTACCTTGATCTTGAATTAGATGTGCAGTAGATACTCTTCATTATTTTGAGAAAATACTCCAATGTTAAAGTAAATATTATTTTGAGAAAACAGTTCAAAGTTAAAGGTAATTCACCTTAAACATTTCCCTCCTTAAATTATTAGAATAATTGTGGTTATGTTGCCACCTATATTGATAAATGTCATAAATATATGTATGTCTTCCTAACATTTTTAAGCACCCTAAATGCAAAGGAATGTCTTTAAACAAACAAAAAATGAAAACTTTATTTGAACTTAAGAAAAACATTTCTATGCATGTTTTCAGCTCTTTTCTAACATAAATCTTTGTTTTAGGTCAAACAAACGAAAAAGGCTTTAAAATTCTTGTTGGCTACTAAATTGCAGCAAAAGACTTCTGAAATAGATGTTTACTTTGTTGTGTGTTTGTGAAATTATCTGCCAGTGTATATGTGAACAAAGTGATTTGTTATTTTTGGATAGGGCCATATATAACAACAGATACGACATTTTCTCAAACAACTATTGCATATAAGTAAAATAATGTTTCTCAAAGTTTTTATATTATGAAATACATACGTGAAGGGGAAAAGCAGATGTGATCTAAAGCTTGATATTTAAGTGTAGCTGCAACTGAATTATAAATTGAATGATAATTTCAAAAGCAATTAAAAAAAACCCAGCTGTGAAATGATCAACATACAAAGTATAATTTTATAGTGATATTTTTAAAAAGGGCTTATCTTCTTAGATTATAAAGTGAGTAAAATGTAGAAATTCTGCTTTTCTATGTAAATTTCAACTACAGAAAGATAATCTACCTTGTCTAGCCATTTGTAAGAAAGGCATGGTATCTGTGAGAAAGGCTGACTCCCCAAATACTTTACTGAGAACTGCAATACACAATTACTCTAAGAGAATGTTGCTTCCTGGACCCATCTGGCTAAACTTATGTCTTCAACTCACCCAGACAAGTCTAACGATTGACAGCTCTGTCATTTGATCTTAGCTATTTTATCTGAAAATGCTGTTCTTATTCATACTGAATGTTCCATTGTAAGAATTAACTATTAGTCTGTAATAATTTTCCATGGCAGCACTTCTTTAGATTATATATGAGAAGTATTCCTGCCTTTTTCTTCCCCAATGTACACACCATGCTTTTTTGCTCAAATCTGTTGTCTTTAAAATGTTATCTACTATTTGGAAATTTCCTAAAGAGAGAAAAAGGGTTAGATCCATATTAAAGTATTATACAACTAAGCACTTTGGCTTTCTCTGTGGTTTGACTAATTTTGCCCTGTGTTGGATAGTGATTTAGCGTAATCTTTTCTATAGCCTGGAACAATGAAGAAATAAGTAGCATGCTGCAGGACTATCGTGTGTTACTATACTACCATTTTACCCAAAGAGAAACAAATGTGCAGAATGGAATTCACTGCACAACAATATTTCCATCAGTACCTCGAACAAACTGAAGTAGACCATATAGTTGTAGAAAAAAAGAGATGTGAATAAATTGATTTTTTTTTCAATAAAACCATTTACAGGAAGCTGATCTTTAAGGCAAACAGTTACTTATTTTATTTTTGTTTTGGTAAAAATTTGGATTTTCAGATTTGCTTCCACAAAGGCAAATGTGCACTAATATCTCCTACTTCTGAAGTCAGAGGGCTCTTCAACCTCCATTCTAACCATTCCTGTTTCTATAGAAAAACAGTGACACAAAGCTTTCCAGATTTGCTTAAAGTCACTGAAGAACTGGCATATCAGGCTCAGGTCCCCCAAATTTCATCTCAGTGCTTTCTTTAAGAGATGTCTTGGTAAAGACAGAAACAAAATAAGGCTTACAGTTGCCTCCATAAAGAAACCCACACATTTAAGAGGCTAGTATACATGCAGAGCAACAAACAATCATATATTTCTCTGTTTTTCCTTTATGTCTGTTAATCTTACTTATAGGAGGAACATGACTCAAACACAAATGATCCAGTCTTTTAGCTCGCTCTTCTAAAACACCTTTTGCTCAGATAAATGATGCTTAGGTGAAGTGTACACATTTTTACCAACTGCTTGGCTCATTCTGTGTTCTTAGCAATGTTATTAATTTTTAATCTTAAAATATCAAGCAACGGGTTACTGTGTAAGTACCGATTGACTTAGCATATTTCTATAATTGTAGAACTGGCAGGACTCACTGTGAACTGTAGTTTTCCATTCAATTCTTGGGAAAATAAAAGCCCACCCCCATGATGCCAGGGAACCAAGCAAGTAGATATTTACATGGATGTTGTGAAGGAGGAGAAACAAATCAAGACTATTCTGCAGCCGTAGCAGCCAGTCAAGTACCCGAAGACTAATAGCAATCTATAGCTCTCACCAAACACGTCATTTACAGCAGCTGGCTAAAACATTCACTGATGCATTATGGTACCAAATAAGACTTTTACCTTGTGAAGCTGCCACTGAAACAGGAGGCAGCTGCAGTGGAGAGAATCCAATGCTCCCATTAAGGAACTGGCTGTTTGCTCCAGAATTGGGGATCTGGACGATGCCATACTGGTTAATTTGCACTGGTGTGGTAAAAGTCACCACAGAGCCTCCACCCTGGGAAGCTACTGTTTGAATACCTTCTCTTTTCACCTCAGCGCTGGGTATCAGCCCTGGGAATGACACGGGAGCACTGGGGCTATAGGAGGTGGTGGCTGCTGAGTTCGCTGAAGAGCTCTGGAGAACTTTGAATTCCTTCACATCCTGGGAGGTAGACCCCAGTATGTCAGTCATGGATATACCATTGCTCATAATGTTTGATGCCATTTTTGGTGGGTTCAAAGATACTGTCTGTGTATTTCCCACACTTAATCCATTAAGGATAACTCCATTGGGTCCCTGAATGAAAGAATTACCATTAAGGAAGACAGGTGAAGTACTTGCAGGTACCAAACTTCCGTTCAATAAAACTCCAGAGGAGCTTAACGATATTTTAGCATTTCCAATTTGTTGCATATATACTGGCTCCAGGTGACTGGAAAGGCTGAGGTTGGTGACACCATCGGATGAACTGGAGAGTTGATGAGGAGACAAGTCTTCATGACCCTTGCTGGATTCATCTTCAGTGCTAGGATTGCCATCTGACTCACTGTACAGAGGAGGAAATCAAGAGGTTCAGAAAGTTAGGGGCATGATAAGGTACTTAGTGCCAACTGTTTGTAAAACCAGCCTTGAACCCCATTAAAGGCTGTGTCTAAGGAAAGCACAGCAGAAAATCTTTTAGTCTTGTTTTAGCTATCAGGCCTTTCAGCAGATTTTGACCAGGGCATCTAGGAAGAGGAATTCTCCTATCTCAATCACCTTTACTAATAATACACTCAGAGAAAGTCCAGAGGTCTGAAAGATGTAAATTCAACTAACAGGATTTACAGGAGAATTGTATACTTGTTTTTTTTTTCTGTAGCACTGAAATTATTTCTTACTGTTAAAAATGCTTCTACCTATACCGCAGGAAAAAACTCATCAAAGGGGTGGTCAATCATCTTGCTTTCGGAACTCTTTCCCTTCCCCTCAAACCAATTCAGATTAGGGTGGTTTTGGAGGTAAATGAAACTGTCAAAGGAGCAGGAGATGGGAAGTACTGGCTTTTGTTTGCCAGTTAGTTAACGAGAGCTCATATTCTCACCTGCTCCCAGACTTCTACTCCACCAGATTGACAACTGTTTCACTCAACAAAGTGGCTGTTTCAGAACTGTTACGTGCAGTCGCCTTTGAATCCAAAGGATGCCATAAGGGCCTATTTAACGAACACCAGCCAGTGCCCTGGGGAGGTGGGAGGGAAAGGATGTGGGTCACTCAGTGGCCTTGTACCTATCAGACCCCTTCCCCAGTACCCTCAGCTCTTCTGCTCCGTTGCAGACAAGACTGTGTTCCTCACCTCTCGGATTTGGGGGGAAATACAAAATCCGGGGAAGGGTAGTGGTGGGGGTTTCCCATTTGGTCTGAGACTGGGCGGGGACAGGGGGGCGTAGAACAGCGGCCGTTTGGAGCGCGGCGGGACTTGGCCCAGCAGAAGATCCGACATCCCTGCAGTGCCCAGCGGTCGGTTCGCTTTCATGCCTTGGGGAGGAGATTACTCGGGCTTTGGGCTGCGGGGCCAGGAGCGCAGAAAGCGCTTTGATTTACGAGCTGAGGCTGAGCCGCCGTCGCCGTCTGCGAGGGTGACTCACCGGGGGTGCGGGTGGGAGGTAGATCCGGAGAGGGGCCTCAACCAGGCAACTGGGCCGGGGGCGGGGGGTGTGGAGTGGGGGGAGAAGCAGGCTGAGCGTGGCGGGGGAGACCCGGGGAACGCGCCGGGCCGGGGTGTGGAGGCTGCAGGGCAGCTGGACTGCGCGCCGCTCCCACCCCCTTGACCTGGCCTGCAGATTCCGTAGGCGATGGGATCCGCTGCCTCAAGCAGGCGTGGGGGCAGGTGGCCTGGAGTTACCAAGGTGCCTCCTCCGGGTCGCCCCGCAAGTCTGCGGAGGGGTGCATGTAGGTTAGGGTGCACGCCGGTCGCGGGGCGCGTTTTGTTTTGGTTACCGCCAGGCCGGGCTTGGACACCGAGCCTTCCTCCCTGCTTGGGGCGAGGAATGCCGGAGCCGTGGCTCGCGGCTCCTGGCCCCGCGGGAGCGCCGGGCAGGAGCGGCCCACAGCAGGCTCTGGAATGCGCCGGGCGATCACCTTCTCCCGGCCGGGCCGGGCTCCCCGGCTCCCAGATTCCTCCCTACAGCAGAGTCTACGAGCTGCTTTTTGGATTCTTTCTCTCCTGTCCCCGCGGGGTTGGAGACACTTTCCTTTTAGGAGGCCTTCGCTTTACACTTCGTCTAACAATACAACACAGAGACACTCAGACTAGGTGTCTGATTCAGGAGGATGTACCAAAGAGGCGGAAAACCCGGTATTTTCTACCAGTTGGGAAAAAATAAATACCTGGCAGTCAAAAAGTTCAAACCCGCCAGGGTGGGCGCTCAGAGAGGTGAGGAGTGGATAGCGCCCCCACTTCTTTCCTGCCTCCCGCCCGGTGCCAGACTGCCTCTACCCCCATCACCACGCCAGGAAGGAGACGCAATTGTCCTGGGCCAAGGAAGCAGCCCCGCAGCCCCACCACCCCGGAGGCGCTGAAATCCGATCCGAAGGAGTTCAGAATCAGGTTTCAAAACACCGCAGAGCCGAGCCGCACCAACACCCCACAGCTGCCGCGGCCGCGAAGGGAACCAGCGAGGGCAGGGTGAATGATTAACTCTGTCACATAAAATCTGGACACCCCCAGACCCCCTTCTGCGCCGCCAGCTCCCCCGCTCCGTTCTCCTTCCAGAACGGCCACGGCCACCTCCAACGAGGGCCCCGGCCGGCCGAACCCTGGGGGTCCGGGGAGCAGGCGCGCGCGCCGGGCTGGCGTGACCCCTCTGAGGCGCAGACCCGGCCCGGGGCTGGCAACCTCCGTGGGCCTCGGGCGGACACGAGAACCACCGTTCCGGCGCCTACACACGCTCCTTCGCCCGGCCAGAACCGGAGAGAGAGTGGCAACTTCAAAGCCGGCGGGATGGGGGTGGGAAGCCGGGCAGCAGTGACCAGCCGAGGTGGGGGCGGGGACTGAGACTAGGCGGGCGACCAGAAACTTCTGGGGGGAGGTGGGGGAGGGTACGGAGCGAGGTTCCCCCGCCCCCGGCGCCCCCACCCCCCGCCCCGCGCCCCGGGCCGGGGCGAGGGGTGGGGGGCGGGGAGAGGTGGGCAGCCGGACCAGGCTGGTGGGGAAGGTAAGCGCCATGTTTGCGAGCACTTGGAGGAAAAGAAAGCTGGGAAGGGGGTGGGGGAGAGGAAGGGGGAGGAGGAGGAAAGTTGGCGCTCACCTTTTGGACTGGGTCTCGGAGGGGTTCCGATCGCGCTGCCGGCGGTTCTTGAACCAGTTGCTGACCTGGGTGAGGGAGAGGCCGGTGATCTTGGCCAGGTGCCGCTTCTCGGCGGGCGAAGGGTAGCGATTCTGCTTGTAGAGCTCCTTGAGCGCGTTGCGCGACTTCTCCTTGAAACAATACACCGTCTCCTCGCCGTCCCAGATGGTGCGGGGCAGGGGGAATTTCCTGCGCAGCCGGTACTTGTCCACCGCGCCCAGCGGCCGGCCGCGGGCTCGCTCGGCCTCGGTGTAGCGCGCCTTGTACCAGAGCTGCTGCAGCAGCGGGTGGTTAGCCGACTCGAAGCTGTGGCTCTCGAGGATGCTGTAGAGCTCGGGGTAGATGCCCTGGTGGAAGGCCACCAGCGCCCGCGCCTTCAGCAGGCTCTCGTTGCCACGTAGCAGGTCGCTCTGGGGCAGGGACCACAGGAACCGGGCCAGGCGGTCCAGGTTGCCCCCCTGCTGCAGCGCCTCGCACACGCAGGCGACATGGTCGGGCGAGAAGGCCAGTGGGGTCTGCACGGCGGCGGCGGCCGCGGCGTGGTGGTGCCTGCCCAGAAGTTCCGAGTGGAGTTGTACCTGATCCACCGCCGCCCCGGCCGCCGCCGCCACTGCCCCTTCCTCTCCGCTCACCCTGGCGGCGGCGGCCGCGGCGTCCCCCGGCTCCAGGGGGAAAGGGGCTGGAGCCGGGGGGCTCAGCCCCGCCGCCGCCGCCGCGCCCCCCGCCACTTCTCGGGGCGCCTCCTGCCCCTCCGAGGCGCTTTCCATCCCATTCTCCTGCTTGATGTCCGCCGCACTTGCAATCTGCCCGGTGGGGGAGGAAGAGGACATTTTTTTGTTGTTGTTTATTTTCCTCCCTCCCTCAGTCCCTCGCACTCTTTTCCTCTTTCTTTTCCCCTCTCTTACTCCTCCTTCTTCGTCTCCCTCCCCCCTCCCCCCCTCCGGAAAGCCCACTCCCTCCCTCCTGGTTTCGGCTGGATCTGGCCGATCAGGTTTCCCCCCGGCCACGCAGTCACCATTAAGATAGCTGCTAGAGCAAAGTAGTGTAAAAGGATAGCTGCTTTCTGCCGTTCCCCCAACGTGACTCCTCCGGTTGCTGCATACTATATGGCACTGGCGGCCCGGCCGGCTCGGCCGCGCCACCCTATTGGCTATTTCGCATTCAGAGGGAGGAGGAGACACAGTTTCTATCCCTGTCTATCACCCGCCTCCCACTCCACCCCTTGCAGTTCCCTCTCCCCTGACCCCCAGGCACCTATACCTGAAGGAAAACACCGACATTCTTTTCAGGCCCTGCTTCTGGGCGGGAACGTGCCTAACGTGGCCTGAAAACTGGACAGAAGACTCTTTGAAAGAGAGTCCCTACGATTCCAATGGGAATACTAATCGTGTGACCTCAAGGTCTGGATGCTAGATTCCTAACAAAGAGGCCACCCTCAGTATCTAGATGACAAAATTTCAGAGGACAAAATTTCAGCTTCCCTGGTATCGCTACTGCTTTCACCCTCCTTTCCATTGTCTTTATTAAGGGTTTTGTATTGAAAAGGGTCAAGAATAAAATGGCACTAGGGAAGCGTTCACAGTAAATTAAAATTCCAAAGGGGGAGGGATGCTTGAAAACGGTGTAAATAGCCCACTGAGAACACAAAAACAAGAAGGCTTCCAAAAAAAAAAAAAAAAGTTTTTAACCTTTAGTCACCTGGAGGGCTGGCAACCCAACTGAGATGAACCTGATACAACTAAGTATGTAGACTGTTTTACCACGTTTATCCTGGGTCAGCAGGGTAGAAGAGATCTAACTTGTAGATTATAATAACAGGATGGAAATTTAAGCTTCTATATGAACCTTTTTTAATGGAAGTGTATGAATAGTTTTTTGGAGACGGTCTTCCTGGTAGAAACCGATCTCTAGGTGCAGGTGTGTTGGAGGGGATGAGTGCAGGATCAGCAGCCATTTCCACAGTATAAACAGATGGGAGACTGCCCTCTGGTTTGAGGTGAAGTGCCTGAGGGTATGGAGTCTGCTGCTTTTTGCAGCTATGCATCTTTCCTTCATAGTTTGCTGAGGTTTTCACTCAAAAAAAAATGAACCCATCTCTCCTTCTCTGATTACTGCGGGTCACTTGGGTCTGCCTGCTGATACTCATTCTCAAAAATGCAACATTTTAATGACTTCATCCTAACCTTACTTCTAGGTGGCTTTGTTTTGTTTCTGCTTCCCAATTACCTGTAAGTGCTTACTTCAGCATATTTTAAAGCAACTGTTTAGGTCACCTGCTATGGTAATCAGCTTGATGAGGTTTTCCTTTTTTGTGGACAGGCTGCATTTTTATTGCTGGTCAACAATCAAGTCATTTTACTTTGGGCTTAACTTGCTTTTGTACTACTCTAATGAAGCCAGCACTGACATCTCTGGTAGATTCAAAATTTATAGTTATACAAAAGACCGCATGTTTCTATCCCATTGGAAATATCCAGTTAGGCATCGAACTTCTGGACAATATCTGAGATGCATAACTTTCTTGAATTTTTAAAAATATGCTTTTTATTTTAGAATAATTTTGACTTATAATACAGTCATAAAGAGAATAGGATTCCCACTTACTCTTTACCTAACTTCCCATGATGTTAATATCTTACATTATAGCAATACATTTGTCCAAACAAATTAACATTGGTGAAATACTGTTAACTCTGGACCTTTTTTTGGATTCACCAGTTTTTTCACTAATTTCTGTCTTCTGTTCCTGAATCTAATCCTGGATATCACATTCCATTTAGTTCCTTGAATTTTAAAAATGTATTTATCAGAGCAAAGTAGACAGGAGGTAGTATGGTTTAGTGGAAAGCATGTGGATTTGGCGATCATTTAGCTAGGTATAGGTTTAATCCTAGCTCTGCCATTTATTAGCTACTTGACTATAAAAAGTGGACAGGATTGTTGTGAGGATTAAATGAGATAAGATGTGCCCAAAAGCACCTGGCACATAGTTAATCTTTGTTAAATGTTTTTTATCTCCCTCATGATAGTGCAAAGTAGGAAACTTTTCAGTTGTATATACCTAATGAAAATTCATTTGGCTATATTAAAGGGGTATCCAAGTGCAGGTCATAGGAGTCTTCCTCAGGCTTATTATCAATCAAATATAATGCATTTACTTGGAAAATCATGCTTTGGGTTTCTGCATGTCTTGTGTATATTTGGTTCCAGAGTCTCAAGTTTATCAGATTATATAGAAACAGCAATCGTCTTTTATACTATCTGTAGCCTGTGGCTATGTTGGTATTCTATAGCTCCAGTAAGAGATTTCTATAGGACCAGAAGTGAAATCCAATACCAGGCTCCGGATTCCTTTAGCTGGCTGAGTGTCCGAGCTCATTCTGGCAGCAATTCGAAGCGGGCTGGAAGCCCTTGACTCAAATATGGTTAGCTACGTTGAAGTAGAACACCAGACTTGAGAGAGGGTGTGTGGAGTTAATCTTGGGGCACTTGTTTTGCCAAATGACTTGTAAAATTGCTGAGTACTTGCTTCTACTTCCTGTGTCTGCCATGCTGTGAACGTTGAGTCTGCTGTGCTGATATACAGACTAAAGCTATGTTTTGGTTTGGGAAAATGGAGTTGAGGTTGGGATTGCCTAAGAGTGGAAACTAAGCTGCTTGTCTCTGTTTCTCTTCCTGCCTGCCTGAAGATAATGATGAGCAATACAGAAATCTTTTGCCATTTTAGCATAGTGAAGAAAACATAGTTCAGCACAAAATATTGCACTTTGCTTAAATATATCTAATGGTGTTGCTATCAAGAATGGAGAGTTCTGGGGCTTCCCTGGTGGCTCAGTGGTGATCTGCCTGCCAAAGCAGGAGACACAGGTTTGACCCCTGGTTGGGGAAGATCCCACATGCCACCGAGCAACTAAGCCCCTGCCCCACGACTGTTGAGCCTGTGCTCTAGAGCCGGAGAGACGCAACTACTGAGCCCACGTGCCTCAACTACTGAAGCTTGTATACCCTAGAGCCCGAACTCCACAACAGGAGAAGCCAGCGCAGTGAGAAGCCCGCATACTGCAACTAGAGAGTAGCCCCCTGTCTCTTGCAACTAGAGCAGCAGCGAAGACCCAGCACAGCCAAAAGAAAAAGAAAGGAGATTTCCTTTCTCAAAACCGACTTTGGCTATCTGGAGGATAGAGGGAAGGCTGTATATCTGTATCTTGGTCAGTTCTTTCTGCTTCCAAAAGCTTATATTAAGGAAGTTAGGTTGTAAAGTAGTCTCCTAGGTAGAGGAGGTGTTCCTTTGCTATTTAGTGACCAACAGTTGATGATACGTAATCAGCATTTCTGAAAGACCTTTCATTTGCTAAATATTTACTGAGTTCTGATTAAGCGCATGGTTTTGCATTACATACTGAAGGATAAAATTGGGCTCTGACCCTGAGTAACTTAAAATCTGGTAGGGGAAGGAAGACATATTTGTAAGTACAATGTAGGATTATGAGTGTTAAGGATAAAGAGACTAATTTTGAGAGGCAAAAGTCAATGGGGAATGGATTTTTAACTGGATCTTTAAGGACAAGAATTTTGAGTTCAAGGATAGAGTTCATTAGAGGCAGAGGGAACAAAGCATGGAGCCATGAAGCTGTGTGGCTTATTTCTGAATATATTGGGTAATTCAATGTGTCAGAAGTGTGGGTTTTATATAGGTATATGATGGGAGATTAGCTTAAAAGGCATGTTGGGGACAAATTATGAGGGACTTTGAATGAAATGCTCATTTTGCTGTGGTGTGGTGGACATAGTGGTATAGTGGCTATGTTGTGAGTAATATCATGGCCATATAGTTGACTGGTCCAGGGTTGGGCACTGGCACCAAACCAAAACATTCAGTCCTTGTCTAGGATTTTTCAAACTTACATTAAAAAAAAGAAGACTGGTAGAAGGAGTCTTGGATATAATAGTTGGGAGTTCTCAGTGACCAAACTTTCTGCCTGTTGAGGATGCTAATGAGCACTAGATGAGAAGGAGAGTGACCTAGTGAGTCACATGGATGATGGTGGAGGGAAAAGATCCTGGCAGAGACTAAGTGCCAGGTTCTAGTTCTCTCCCAAATGTAGCAGCATTTTTGCCTCTTAGTGATGTTAATTTCCCCAGGAGCCAGAAACTCTACTTGAACTGGCCTAGGCAAAAAGATGAAAATTTTGAATTATAATACCAAAAGGGGAAGAGTATAATGCAGCTGGTCAGACTGAAAGACCCATTCATTGTCCCTTTTCACTGGCCTCTGCATCTTTCATCAAAGTAGTTTTAGTCTTTCAAAGGGGCTTTCCCCAGAAGGTTGGAACCCTGGGCTTCCAGGAGTTCCCAGCACACATTTTCTAGCTTCAAGAGGCTCTGCTGCTTTTTCCTTACTGCCAAATTGATAAATTCTAGGAATGATATCTGATTGGTCCATAGGGTTCTGTTGTCAACCCCAAGGCCAGAGGGCCAGCATTGCAATTGGCAGGCCCATTAGAACTGCCCAGTTCTGTTGGGGAGGAGCTGTTTTCCATAAGAACAGAGTGGGATGCTATCCACAGTCAACAAAACAATAAAAGCCTTCAACAGATTGGGAAGGTCTAACCTGGATTCATAGCCTTGGGGCTGGACAGGAAGGGTTGCCTTTGAGAAACATTATCCAAGAGGGGTAGAATCTGCTCTTACATATGCTAGAGGATGAGCAGATTTGGGAAGAGAAATAATGGGCTCCTATCCCTTGTAGCTCAGTCAACAAAGAATCCGCTTGCAATGCAGGAGACCTGGGTTCAATTCCTGGGTCAAGAAGATCTCCTGGAGAAGGAAATGGCAACCCACTCTAGTATACGTGCCTGGAAAATCCCATGGACATAGGAGCCTGGCAGGCTACAGTACAGTCTACGGGGTTGCAAGAGTCAGACATGACTTAGTGACTAAACCACTACCATCTTTATAAAGTGGAAAACTTTTGTTGGGATATAGCTATCTTTATGAAAGTGGTTAACCTGATAGTTGGGCGTTTTTCACAAAGGCTGAGGTTCCATTTCAATCAGAAGTCTGGTGCTATCAGTGCATTCTTCCTCAAAGTTTTCTGACCATTCTGCATTAGTGAACTCCACCAGTGGTAATGGTGTACTTTTCAGAGTTTCTGTTGTCTATGAGGCATTGTAGTAGGGCCTTCGTATATGCATATCATGTTATTTAATCATTATAGGAACCCTGTGACGTGTATTATGTGGAGGAGGAAAACCCAGATAAGGGAAGATAAGAAATTTGGCTTAAAAACAGTTCTGTTTTTTAAATTTTATTTCATTTTTTATTGGGTTATAGTTACTTTACAATTATGTGTTTCTGCTGTAGAGCAAAGTGAATCAGCCACACATGTACATATATTCCCTCTTTTTTGGATTTCTTTACAATGTAGGTCACCACAGAGCACTGAGTATGTGCTGTAAATTGGTTGCTGAGCTGTGTTCGACTCTTTGCAACCTCATGGACTGTAGGCTGCCAGGCTTCTCTGTCCATGGAATTTTCCAGGAAAGAATACTGGAGTGGATAGCCATTCTCTTCTCCAGGGGATCTTTCTGACCCAGGGATTGAACCTGGGTCTCCTGCATTGCAGGCAGATTCTGAAGAAAAGCTAGGACAAACGTAGGCAGTGTATTAAAGAACAGAGACATCACTTTGCTGGCAAAAGTCCACCTAGTCAAAGCTGTGGTTTTTCTAGTAGTCATGTATGGAGATGAGAGCTGGACCATAAAGAAGGCTGAGCGCCGAAGAATTGATGCTGTTGAACTGTAGTGTTGGAGAAAACTCTTGAGAGTCTCTTGGACAGCAAGGAGATTAAACCAGTCAATCCTAAAGGAACTCAATCCTGACTATTCATTGGAAGGACTGACGCTGAAGCTGAAACTCCCAATACTTTGGCCAGGTGATGTGAAGATCTGACTCATTGGAAAAGACTGATGGTGGGAAAGATTGAAGGCAGGAGGAGAAGGGTGACAGAGGATGAGATGGTTGGATGGTTATCACCGACTCATTGGACATGAGTATGAACAAACTCCAGGAGATAGTGAAGGACAAGGAAGCCTGGTGTGCTGCAGTCCATGGGGTCACAGAGAGTTGGACAGGGCTTAGTGACTGAACAAAATAAAGTTGGTTAGGTCTGTTTTTAAAATGACAGGTTCTTCCTAGTACATGCCTCGTGTAGATACTACCAATCACTAATCATATCTATACTAGCAAACTCTTAGAGATAGTGAAGAACAGGGACGCCTGGCATGCTGCAGTTCATGGGGTTGCAAAGAGTTGGACATGACTTAGCGACTGAGCAACTCTTTAATAACAGATCACAGTTACTGAGCTCTTACTCTGTGCTAGTGGTGTCCTCAGGCCAGTGTGCTAGTTGTGCTGGTATTATCCACATCTTATATTTGGGAAAACTGGTGCTTTTAGTCATGTAGCTAGTAAGTGAGGCAGGCAGAACTTGAATCCAGCTCTCTTGATGCCAGGAGCCAAATCTATAATCACTACTTTCTACTGCTTCTAGCTCAATGAGTAATGCTAATCTGATAGACTTCCAAGTCAGCTGTTGTTACCATGCTTCTCTGACAATAATTTCCAACTGGGGGAGAAGATAGAGCTGGTAGCAATGTTTCCTCCCATAATCTTAAGTGCTTTCCTTGCCTTGATCTCAAGGCTTGGGAGAAAGGAAAAGCAATTCACTGCACAAAAGTGCTTTGAGGTCTCCTGTTCAGAGAAATGATTAAAAGTGTTTTGGTGATAATAAACATAGCTGTTATTGGTTTTCAGTCGCTAATTCATGTCCTACTCTTGGCAACTTCATGGACTGTAGCAAGCCAGACTCCTCTGTCTTCCACTTTCTCCTGGAATTTGCTCAAATTCATGTTCATCAGAAATGCTATCTAACCATCTCATCCTTTGATGCTCCCTTCTCCTTTTGTCTTCAATCTTTCCGAGGATCAGTCTTTTCCAGTGAGTCAGCTCTTCCTATCAGGTGGCCAAAGTATTGGAGCTTCAGCTTTAGCAACTGTTCTAATGAATATTCAGGGTTGATTTCCTTTAGGGTTGACTGATTTGACCTCCTTGCAGTCCACGGGACTCTCAAGAGTCTTCTCCAGCAGTATTGCCAACTTAGTGGATAAGTTCTCATTTAGTTTTGGCTAAAAGTTTTATTTGCGTACTAATCATGTTCACTCTTTCACCAGAAGTTTTCCTTTTCTGTTAAAATATAAAGATCCTAAAAATTGCTTTCATTTTTAGAGCGCTTCACTTTGACTCTTATAATTGGTTTGGATGTGGTCTCTTTCAGTAAATAGCAGCATAGGAACATCCCTGCTGATTTAGTGGTTAAGACTCCACACTTCCACTGCAGGGGACCTGGGTTCGAACCCTGGTGGGGGAATTTAGATCTCACATGTCTTGCAGGCATGTCAACTAAAAAAAATTTTTTTAATAAAAAATATTGCAGCATAATGTCTCCAGCACAGCATTTGATATTGCCTATTTTAGTAAAAATTACATTGTTTAGCTTCTGTTAATGAACAATATTGGAGAAGGAAATGGCAACCTACTCCGATATTCTTGCCTGGGAAATCCCATGGGCAGAGTAGCCTGCTAGGTTAGGTTGCCATTTCCTTCTCCAATTTATAGTCCATGGGTTGCAAACAGTTAAATCTGACTTGTTGACTAAAGAACAACAATGAACAATAGTATGATCAAACAAATGTCACAAACAATGTTTTTGTTAGGTAAATCCCTGATGTCTTTCTACTAACATAAAGGCCTATGCTGTGGCCTGCCTCAGTCTGTTGGTTCCCAGATGTGGTATCCAGCTGTTTGTCATGTTCTCCTTCCATAGTGCATGGAAATCCCAACTGTATTTCCACCGTGTGGGTTGCCTGTTGAGTTCACTGTTTAAAAACAAGTGAGAGTTGGAATATTCCTCTTTATATTTTTATTGAAAAGAGAAAAGATTACTATGAGTCTATTCCGTTGGTATTCACTGTATGATTAATTTGAAAAACTTTGTATGCCCACTTCTGATAAAGTTTGGGTCAGATTACAATACAGTGCTCAGGATAAAAAAATTTCACATTACACTATTTGATGTTCATTCATTCATTCTTCATTTACTGTACTTAATCAATAAGTATAATTAAATCCTTGTTCAGGAGATGAATAAGATGTGTCCTTTATAGTGGGAGGAATTTATTATCTGATAGAGCTGTTTATGGGCTTCCCGGGTGGCACTTGTGGTAAAGAACCTGATTGCCAATGCTGAAGACACAAGAGATGCCAGTTTGATCCCTGTGTTGGGAAGATCCCCTGGAGGAGGGCAAAGCCTGGAGAATTCTTGCCTGGAGAAATTCTGTGGACAGAGGAGCCTGGTGGGCTACAGTCCATAGGGTGGCAAAGAGTCAGACGTGACTGAATGATTTAACATGCATGCAGAGCTGTTTATAGATTTCACTTTGCAACCTTGATAAATGCAGTGAATGTTACTTAAAATTTCCAGAGAGATTCAGGCTCTCAAGAGAGTAGAGTTGCTGAAATAAAGTCTATATTCCTGTGTGATCCCTCCAGTGTTTGGAGAAACAAATACTGTCATTGATTGGTAGGGTGGTAAGAGATATTAGAGCCAGCTGAAACCGTTAAGCATGCCTGATCATCTTGAGATAATTGCCTCTCTGCAGATGCCAGATATTATTTATAGAACTATTTTAACATTTAGTGAGAATCTGTAATATTTAGGGTCAGCATGAGACTTCCATTCTAAATAACTTTCCCAAGCTTCATATCTGAGAATGCATATTGTTTTCTGTGATTGCAGGACTGTGCAAATGTAAAGAAGTATAAAGCACAAGACTATCACACTGTTTAAAAGGAAATACTGGTCAGAGTTACTAGGTCCGAGTTACTATGTACTCCAAACATTGCACTTTGATTAATGGGACTATTTCCAGACAGAACAAGGTGGAATCTATGTTCCTAATTGTGACACGATTTCCTGAAAAATACAGCTAGGTACATGTGAGGGTTTATGTGTAATTTGCCTTTTTAAAAAGCCCTCCCCCTAAATCCAAGGTTTTGCCGTGGCCTGCGAAAGCTGAGACCGAGCTGTAGCGGCAGGACCGGAAAACTTGCTTCCGGAACCTTTGTGCTGAAGTGCCTTGCCACCGGCCGGTGCTCATTCGTAAAGGACCGTCCCAGCCAAGAGCCTGTTGTTAGGAACCTGCTTGGCCTCGGATCTGAGGGGCTTTAGGTTGGCTGTGGCTGTGACTGAAGCAGTCGCCGGGGAAAGTCCACTGGAAGGAAGGCGCCATGGACGATCAGGGCTGCCCCCGGTGTAAGACCACCAAGTACCGGAACCCTTCGTTGAAGCTGATGGTGAATGTGTGCGGACATACTCTGTGAGTCGGGGGATAGTTGGGTTCCATGGGGGGAGACGCACAGGGTGGAAGCTCCCGAAACAGCCGGGAGATGCTTGTCGTCGACTCAGGGGAGAAAAGGGCTTCGTCAGTATCGACACTGGGGAAGAAAATAGGAAAAGGGAACGTTGTTTCTCTAAACAGACTACCCTCCAGTCCTGAGCCGCTCTGGCCTGCTTTGAACTGCCGGATTCCCTGATGTAACCAGCAGTTTGTCACGTTCCCCCCTCCTTAGGCGATGAGAATCTGGACTGTATTTCCGGGCTGTGTTGTTAACAGGATTCCAGCATGGGAGATCGGAGTGTTTAGTTTCACGCAAAGCGTTTTTATTAAAAAGAACAAAAGTGCTATGAAAATGCAATTACTATGTTTATATACTGTTGCTATTTGTTGCACGTGTTAATATGAAACTCCATCGGTATGCCCACTGTCCTGATGGAGTTTGGTTAGTTCTCATCTCTAAAAGAGAAAGTTCAGATTCTAGGCAGTTAATTTTGGAGATACAGTAATGGCTGGCATTTATTGAGTGTACATTACGTGTCAGGCAGTGTTCTAAGCGCTTTACCTTGAGTTATCCCATTTCATTCTCAACAGCAGCCCTATGAAGTAGGTACTCATCTCATACCCATTTTACAGGAAAGGAAACGGAGACTGCTTCAGATACCTTATTTAGTGGACCCTTCTAGAATTGGAACACAGGCCGTCTGACTATAGAATGCCAATTTTGGGGGGCTAGGGGCAAGAAGCGGAGAAGGCAATGGCACCCCACTCCAGTACTCTTGCCTGGAAAATCCCATGGACTGAGGAACCTGGTAGGCTGCAGTCCATTGGGTCGCGAAGAGTCGGACACGACTGAGTGACTTCACTTTCACTTTTCACTTTCATGCATTGGAGAAGGAAATGGCAACCCACTCCAGTGTTCTTGCCTGGAGAATCCCAGGGATGGAGGAACCTGGTGGGCTGCCGTCTATGGGGTCGCACAGAGTCGGACACGACTGAAGCGACTTAGCAGCAGCAGCAGCAGGGGCCAGAAGGGAGATTGAGTGTTTTGAAGAATAAGTGCAGGAACTGATAAACGTGTTTCTTGCCACGTTTTTATGGTCAAATGTGGTTCAGTATAGATGGTTTTATAAAGCGCTTTGCAATGTAAGGTGAACATACATTCTCGTAGTTTCTTTGATGTTTTTAAGATATAAAAAATGTGGTAGACAAGATCTTTGGGTAAGCCCGAATTGCATGGTTAATCGTAGCTATAATGATTATAAAGGGATTTAATAATTTACTGGATTGGTCTTATTTTCTAATTAGTCTTTATTTTCCTTTGCTTTATCCAGCAAAGGAAATACAGTAGAGCTGTACTCTAATTAGTCTTTATTTTCCTTTGCTTTATCCAGCAAAGGAAATACAGTAGAGCTGTACTGAATTTGATTGGATGGATTAAAATTAGAAATAAGGTGAAAGTAACCAAGTAGATTGGGAAAGGGAAACCAGACAAATGCTGTAAAGACTGTTCAGTTTTTAGAAAGATTTTGCTTGGTTTCTCTTTATTTTCCTGTACCAGATTTGTTATAGTTGGTGCTCAAGGAAAAGGAATTTGCTTTTTTTGAAAGGACATTAACTAAATGTAATTTACTAGAAAAAATGTATACCTAGTAGTAATTAGCTAGTCAGGGAAGATTATGTGATTTTAGCAAAATAAATTGCATTTTTATTAAATAGTTATATTTATTTTTAATTGGAAATTGCTTTTGTTGTGTCCCTGGTCTTTTCTGTTTTTTTAATAAGAGTTTAGAATTGTCTAAGTCATTCTGATGTTGCATTGATTTTGGCTTATTTGCTAATCTGTTAAAGACCAAGTTTTACAGCCCTCTTTTAACTTAAAATATGATCAAAATGATTAAAAGATTATATGATATTGGCTAAGAGAACAAACTTTTGATCTTGAATTCTTTGTATTCTTATAGGCTCTGGGCAAATTCCTCTTACTTCATTTTTCTTCCCTGTACAATAGAGATAACAGCACTGTGTATATTACAGTGTTTGAGGATTAAATAATATATGTAAACATCATACTTGGAGGTGCTTTAATAGAATTTTTTCACGTAATATTTGTTCAGTATACATTGGGAATCATTATTATTATTTATGCATGGTATGGATACTAAGCAGAAATAAAATTTAAACAGGATCTACTCCGCCTGCTTTAAAAGACTTGCACAACAATGGTATCTTTAAATGAATTCAAGAGATTATAAAATGTGGTACAGTTTTGATTATAATGCCCCTTTTGTGATTTAAATAGGAACTCAGTATCGTGTTCTCTCATGGAAATAGGGTTATATATATCCTGACTTTTTTCATAATGTATATCTTGGATATGTTTTCTAAATTGTTATGTGTATATATTCCTCTTTAACATTTGGATGATAGTCCACTGTTAGGTTATACTATAATTGATTTACCCCAAAATTGTGTTATGAATATTTAGATTTCCTATTTTTCACTAGAGGCAGTTTCTCTCTTTCTGCCCTCTTCCTCAACCCATATACAAGTATATTATAAGATATAAGAGGAGAACCAGGGGTAAATGCCTAATAGTAGAACTGTATGTGACTTTTAATTTTGATAAACATTGCCCACTTGTTCTCAAAAAAGATTGTATCTGTTATGCTCCCACCAACTGTTCATGGGAATTCCTGTTGCCACAATTGGGCATTATTACTTTTTTAATCTTGCTGTTCTGATAAGTAATAGAACATTATAGATTTTGATGTGAAATACTTTTGATTTGATAGTATGCTGAATTTGTACAGAATGTCTTTCATGGGATTGAGCTTAGGCATTTTTATAATTATTAGTCTGAAAGGAGTAGGTATTATTTTTTAGTGTTACTATTTGTATTAGTTATCTTTTTATGTAATAAATTGCCTCAAAAATTAGTACCTTAATAAATATTTATTATCTTATATAGTTTTGGAGGGTCAGGAGTCTGAGAGTGGCTCAGCTGAGTGATTCTAGCTCTGTGTCTTTCATGAGGTTTGCTCAAGCTGTTTTCTGGGACCAGAGTGTCTGTGTCTGAGGTCACTCATGTGGGTCTTGGCAGCTTCAGTTCCTCTCCTTGGACCCTCAGTAGGACTGCTCATGATGTGGCTTTTCCCAGAGTTAGTGGGAGAACTAGAGGCTCCAGAGCATCATCATCTAATGACAAAAATCACATTATCATTGCTTCTGCTGTATTTTATTTGTTAGCACTGAAGTCCTGTTACAGTATACACAAGAGTGTGAATACCATGAGGCAAGAATTACAGGGCCACATGATTTTACTCACTTTATTTTGTGTGTCAAGTAGCAAAGGCATTTTAGGAGGCAAATAATAAAGTGAGTAGGGATAGTGCTTCACAGGAGATAGGAAGTGTGAGATTATAGAAAGATTATTTAGAAGTACTATTTATGAGAGAAAATACAGGAGCAGAAAGGAGGAAAAAGGTGAAACATGAAAATACTTTTCTCTCTTGACTGCTAGCAGTTGAGGAAGTGGGTGGTTGAGTAGTAAAGGGCCCACCTGGTGGGAAAGATACCCTGAAGAAGGAAATGGCTACTCAGTCCAGTAGTCTTGCCTGGAAAATCCTATGGGTAGAGGAGCCTGGTGAGCTACACTCCATAGGGTAGCAGAAGAGTCAGATGTGACTTAGTGACTAAATAACGACGACAGATTCCATTATGTATTAATATTAAATCAATCCGGCAAACACCCAAATGAATTGATTGCATGCACATCCAAAGAAGACTGGATTCTACATTTGCTTTTTTTTCAATTCAAGGATGAACTTTTGTCTTAGTTACAGAAAAGGGTAACTTTTTTCTGTTTATCAGGGTCACCTATTTTAAGAAATAAGCCTTTCATGGAAGTCTTCATAGAATTCTAAAGGCATGTTGATTTAGAAGGAGCCAGTTATATCTAATTCTCATTTAACTAAAGTCTTATTTATTTTTTTCAGAGAAGATGGGAAAACTTTGTTTTCTTTGGAATAGAGCAGATCCTCTTTACCCAACATAGTTGGATGATATTTTTCAGAGTAACACAAGCAAGTAAAACTAATAATTTAAGTTTTATCCCAACCATCCTTAGCAACACTTGTCTCTGGAAACTACCTATATTTGATTTTACTAAATTTTCTTTCTTCATTCTAAACACACATAAGACACAAAGTAGAATAAACAAAAACTCATCCTGATATATGTTAAAGACAATATTTTGCCATATTTTCTTAAAGTTTCTCTTTTTCTCCGTTTTATTTTTTTCTCTGCTTCTCTCTGTCTCTCTCTCTTGCTTATTGATGTTTCTAGGTAGCTTTTTCTGAAGAGTTACCAGTATGAATTTTGCTGATTGCACCTCTGTGGTATTATTATGTTCCTTTGTATTTCCTATAAATTACTAGTAGCTTTTAGAGGTTTATCAGATTAAAGTTCAGTTTATTTATTGTTGGAAAGAATAATTCATAAGTGGTATTAATTCATTTGTTTAATATGCTGGGCTTGTACGTTACCGTTTTGTGAGCTGGGAAACGGTGGACAGAAAAATTAGAAAAAGGTACTCATTCTGGGTAGAAAATTAGAAAAAGGGGACTTTCTGGATATATTGTTGTTAATTTCTAATTTAATTTTGTTGTAAGAGAACAAATTTTGCTAAATTTCAGTCTTATAAAATTTTATTAAAACTTATTGTCCAGTGTGTGGTCTATTTTGGTGAGCAAGGTCTTACTTGATGAGCAAGTCAAGTTGAAAAGAATGTGTGTTCTGTAGCTGTTGGGTATAGTGTATGTCAGTTAGGTCAGCTTGGTTGATAGTGTTAACTTCTGAGTATCTTTACCAGTCCTTCTGCATCCTTACTAATTTATTTTTTCTACTCATTTTATCAGTTACTCCAAATAGATTGTGTATTTGTCAGTTTCTCCTTTTAGTAGTGCTGTCATGCTTCATGTATTTTGAAACTCTTATTAGGTACATCTGCTAAGTCACTTCAGTCGTGTCCGACTCTGTGTGACCCCATAGATGGCAGCCCCCCAGGCTCCCCTGTCCCTCACATTGGAGTGGGTTGCCATTTCATTCTCCAGTGCATAAAAGTGAAAAGTGAAAGGGAAATCGCTCAGTCGTGTCCGACTCTTCTCGACCCCATGGACCGCAGCCTACCAGGCTCCTCTGTCCGTGGGATTTTCCAGGCAAGAGTACTGGAGTGGGGTGCCATCGCCTTCTCCATATTAGGTACATAGGTACTTAAAATTGCTATGCCTTCTTGTGATGAATTTATCCTTTTGTCATGAAATGTTCCTTTTGGTCTTTTGTAATACTCTTTATCCTGATGATTTTTTTTGTCTGGTATTGTATCAGTTCTCTTATGCTTTCTATTTGATAGTATATGTTTCTCTGTCCTTTGCTTTCAACCAATGTGTGTTTTATGTCTTAACATTTTGTAGACAGTACATAGTTAGTCTTACTTTTTTGTATGGTCCAACACTGGCTGCCTTTTAATTGCCGTGTTAGTCCCTTTATATTTAATGTAATTATTGCTATCATTGGGTTTAAATTTGTTTTCCATTTGTCCTTTCTTGCCTTATTTTGGATTAACTGGATATTTTAAAAGTATTGCTCTATTTAAGATCTTTATTATTATTTTAATATTTTTATTTTTAGTGATTTCTATAAGTATAACAATATGCATCTTTATCAGTCTATTTAGAGTCAACATCTGACACTCTGCATTTTTCACTTGCTCACAAATTCCTCACATTTCAATACCTCACAAATATGAATGCTATAATTCCGTACACATAACCCTTGTCATCCTTTATACTAACGATGTCATATCTTTAACTTTTATATATGATTCAGTATTGTTATTTTTGCTTTAAATAGTTGTTTTTAAGGAAATGT
Organism: Ovis canadensis; assembly: GCF_042477335.2. Classification (NCBI taxonomy): domain Eukaryota; kingdom Metazoa; phylum Chordata; class Mammalia; order Artiodactyla; family Bovidae; genus Ovis; species Ovis canadensis. The sequence continues at coordinate 83,261,819 of NC_091251.1, forward strand.
AGGGAAAAAAATAGTCTTTTTAATAAACAACTTTTTGAGATACAATTCACATACCATAAAATTCACTCATTTAACATATAGAATCAGTGGCTTTTAGTATATTCTCAGAGACATACATCTATCACTACAATTAATTCTAGAACATTTTTGTTACTTCACAAGGAAATCCCTTACTACTTAGCCCTGTCCTCCATCTCCCTTTGTCTCTGAGCCCTACGGCAACCACCAGTTGACTTTCTATCCCTACAGATTGCCTATTCTGGACATTTCATATAAATGGAATCATATAAATATATAGTCCTCTGTGATTGGCTTTTACTTAGTATAATGTTTTCAAGGTTCATCCATGTTGTAGAATGTATCAGAACTTCTTTCTTTTTATTATTGAAGACTATTCCTTTGTGTGGATTTTACCACTTTTCATTTATCTTTTCATTAGTTGATGGACATTTGGATTATTTTCACTTTTTGGCTATAGCGAATAATCCTGCTGTGAACATTCATGTACAAGTTTTATGTGACAAATTGTTTTGGTTATATATTTAGGAGTATAGCTGTTGGATCATGTGATGGCTCTATATTTATCCAAATTGTAAGACTTCCAAAGCAATTGCACAACTTTACATTCCCACCAGCAGTAGATAAGGGTTACAGTTTCTCTACATCTTTTGCCAACACTTGCTATTATTTGTCTTTTTTGAATGTAGCCATGTTAGTGGGTATAAAATTGTTAAGTGTAGTCTTTTGTATTCACCTACTTATTTGCCATCTTTAGTGTCTTTCTTTCTTCTTTTGGATTGATTTGATAGTTGTATTGATTTTGTTTTTCTGCCTGAAGAGCATTCTTTAGTAGTTCATAGTACAGGTTTATCTGTGAAGAACTCTCCCAGATTTTGTTTATGTGAGTGTTTTTATTTTACCCTATTGTTTGAAGGATCTTTCTGCTGAGTGTGAAGTTATGGGTTGTCATTTCACCACTTCAGATATATCATTCTTTTTTTTTTTGGTCCATGATGCTCAGCTTGTGGGATCTCAGTTCCGAACAGGGATTGAATCCAGGCCAGGGCAGTGAAAGCTCAGAATCCTAGACCATCAGGGATCTCCCCATTCCATTTTTTTTGTGATGAGAAGTTGTTTGTGATGAGAAGTCAGCTGTTACTTATATCCTTGGTGTAAAAATCTTTCAGGACTGCTTACAAGATTTTCTCTTTATCATTGGTTTCTAGCAGTTTGAATATAAGTTTAGATATGCTTTTCTTTGTATTCATCCTAGTTGACATTTGCTGAGCTGGGAACTGTAAATCAGTACTTTTCATCCTATTTGGAATATTCCAGTGATTCTTTCTGTATTATTTTCACTTTCTTCTCCATTTGGAACTCAGTTACATGTGTATTAGCTTTTTTGGTATTGTTTTATAAGTTGCTGGGGTACTGTTCATTCTTCTTCAATCTTATTTTCTCTGTTCTTCATAGATATTTTTTATTGGTCTGTATTCAAGTCTATTGACTCCCATCTGCTATGTCCAATCTATTGTTAAGCCCATTTGGTAGATTTTTTCATCTATTATTATACTTTTGTTCTGGAGTTTTCATCTTGTTCGTTTCTATAGTTATCACTTCTCTTTTAGAATTTTCTGTCTGCACATTAAGATCATATCTTCCCTTACTTTTTTGAATGTAGTTCTTTGGACATAATTTGTGTTAAATCTTTAAAAATATTTAAAATAGCTGACTTAAACTTTTGGTCTTCTAGATCCAACATCTTGGCAAGGCTGATTGCTGTTGACTATTCTTCCCCCACCCCTGTGGATCACATTTTTCTTCTCTTTTTCTGAACATTTAATACATTTTTCAGTTGTATACTGGATCACGTAGATGGTATCAGAAATTGCATACTTTATCTTTCTGCGTAGAATGTTGTTTTTTAAAATTCTTGTAGGTAGTTCAGTTACTGGCTGATTACCTTGAACTTTGTAGGCTTGGTTTTAAACATTGCTAGGATGGATCTGGGAGAAGGCAATGGCACCCCACTCCAGTATTCTTGCCTGGAAAATCCCATGGATAGAGGAGCCTGGTGGGCTGCAGTCCATGGGGTCACTGAGGGTCGGACATGACTGAGCGACTTCACTTTCACTTTTCACTTTCATGCATTGGAGAAGGAAATGGCAACCCACTCCAGTGTTCTTGCCTGGAGAATCCCAGGGACAGGGGAGCCTGGTGGGCTGCCGTCTATGGGGTTGCACAGAGTCGGACACGACTGAAGTGACTTAGCAGCAGGATGGATCTGGAGAGGACTCTTGAGAGTCCTTTGGACTGCAAGGAGATCCAACCAGTCCATTCTAAAGGAGATTAGTCCTGAGTGTTCTTTGGAAGGAATGATGCTAAAGCTGAAACCCCAGTACTTTGGCCACCTCATGCGAAGAGCTGACTCATTGGAAAAGACTGATGTTGGGAGGGATTGGGGGCAGGAGGAAAAGGCGACGATAGAGGATGAGATGGCTGGATGGCATCACCGACTCGATAGACGTGAGTTTGAGTGAACTCCGGGAGTTGGTGATGGACAGGGAGGCCTGGCGTGCTGCAATTCATGGGGCTGCAAAGAGTCGGACACAACTGATCGACTGAACTGAACTGAGGATGGATCTGTGTAGAGCCCATTGTGTTTCCTTACTTTACTGCAACTCAATCTCCAAACTTTGAGTTCCTTGCAAAACTTGTTGGGGCTTGATTTTAGGCTTTGTTAGAGTAAGTCTAGATAGAATAAGTCTTATTATATGATGTGGTCCCCATTCTTACTTGCTGGTATCCCAACTGGATTTTTGAGGTGTTAATAAGGTGTTACTGTGGTTTCTCTACTTTGGCTGGGTAGGAACTCCAAAATATACCCAGCACTCCTTAACTACCCTCTCTTCCTCTCTCAGCCATTCTCTTTTAAGCCTTGATTGGTTTTGCCCTGCATATATGCAGTCTGTTCTTTGGCCTGGCCATGGACTTATGGGAGTTCTTATACAGGCTTCTGACCCTCTGCCTTGCAGATTTCAACCATATCAACTGCACTGAAGTTTGATCTTTGCCTGTACAACTTAGCACAACCACTGTGCCCTTCTTAAACTCTTGCTTACTAGGCTATCGTCATGGAAATTATTCCCAGATAGAAAAATGAGGCAATTGTCGGGCTCACCTTGTTAGTTTACCATTTCTAAGGGATTATAGTCTTTGTGTTGCTGCTGCTGCTAAGTCACTTCAGTCGTGTCCGACTCTGTGCAACTCCATAGACGGCAGCCCACCAGGCTCCCTCATCCCTGGGATTCTCTAGGCAAGAACACTGGAGTGGGTTGCCATTTCCTTCTCCAATGCATGAAAGTGAAAAGTGAAAGTGCAGTCGCTCAGTCGTGTCCGACCCTCAGTGACCCCATGGACTGCAGCCTTCCAGGCTCCTCCGCCCATGGGATTTTCCAGGCAAGAGTACTGGAGTGGAGTGCCATTGCCTTCTCCGAGGAAGATGGCAGACTTGATTAATGTAAATTTGAAGGAGATTAGCAATCATCTTTTTAGTTCTATTCTACAGCTGTCCTCCGCTTTCTTTTTTTTTTGCCACTTTATTTTTTTTTAATCGAAGGATATTGCTTTACAAAATTTTGTGGCTTTCTGTTATACATCAACAAGAATCAGCCGAAAGTATACCCATGTCCCCTCCCTCCTGCATCCCCTCCCATCTCCCTCTGCATCCTACTCTCATAGATTGTCATGGAGTCCCTATTTGAGTTCCCTGAGTCATACAGCAGATTCCCATTGGCTATCTGTTGTATGTATGGTATTGTGAATTTTCATGTTACTCTCTCCATATGCCTCATCCTCTCTCTCTTCCCCTCCCCCGGTGTCCACAGGTCTGTTCCCTATGTATTCTATACCTGTCCTCCATTTTTTTTTTTGTCCTTCATTTTTAAACAAAACCTAAGAAAGCTTATATGGTTGCGTTGCTTACCTGCATGCCATGTGCTTAGTTATATCCTACTGTTTGTAACTCTCTATCCATGGAATTTTCCTGGCGAGAATACAGGAGGGGGTTGCCATTTCCTCCTCCAGGGGGTCTTCCCTGGCCCAAGGATTGAATCCTTGTCTTCTGTGCCTCCTGCATTGCAAGCGGATTCATTACTTGCTGAACCATTGGGAAAGCTTACCTGGCCAGCTTCATTTTCTTTATTCTGTATAAATTTCAATTAAATTTGATCACATTTGCTGAGTAAAATTGTTATTAATGTAATGCAACTAGATTTAACTCAAATCCAGTTTATGTGAAACATGAAAATACTACAGTGTAATCAGAAATCAGTTTATATGCTTAGAACAATTTTCTCTTTATATTTAGTTTCCAGGATGCTAGCCTGAAATAAACCTTTAAGCATTCAATAATAACTTTTCTGCCAGTTTTTAACTTACTTTATCTTTCTCTTTGATAATATATATAAACAATATCATAGTATTTGGTTTTTGAGGTGTAATCATATGCAAATTAGAAAGCCTAAATATATTATTTATGCCAGGAAATGATTTGGAGGATAACTTTTTATTTTTTTAATCAAAAGCAAATTTTATTTGCTTTTTTCTGTTACCATTTAGTTGTTGTGGAGAGCAAAACATCTCACAATATCTCTGAAAAATCCTTAATTTAGACTTTATTTTGTGTTATATGCAAGTGTCTAGAAAGACTGTATCAACTACCTATAATGATAGTTTATTTTATAGTATTTTTATTTTACATATTTCACTTTGACATTATATATAAAATATGTATATTATATACATGCATAAATAGTTTATTCTCTACAAAAGGAAAAAATATAAAATTCAATGGACCTTATTAGAAATGTTTTGGCATATTAGGTTTCTAAGATAGAATATGTAAAAACCGGAATTCTGAGATGAAGAAAAATGATTGCAGACTTCACTCAATTTTTTTTTTTTAGAACGCAAATATGATAGAATCATTGAAAATTAATGAGGGCTCCGTCAATATGATGCAGTGCCTCTGCATCATCGGTTTATATATATTTAATGAGCCTGCTATTCTGAGTTCAGGTAACTGAAGCAGACTACATCTAACAGTAACTCTGATTTACTTACACAAAATTCTTTCCATTAAAATAGAAAAGTCTTGAAATTTACCAGTGTTAAGTATAATTTCTTCATAAATCTATAATGTTTATTTTCTGGTTGTAACTAACATTTACTGGTTTCAGATAATGTTACCAAAGTATATTCTTCTATTTGGTCTTCTGTCTTGCTATTGATCTCTGGAGTTGGAGTAGAAAATATGGAGGGAAAAAAACGTTTAAAAGCGTTTAAAAAAAACGTTTAAAAGATTGTAGAAGCATGACATGGCAAATGTTATATTTTTAAGATCTGTTGAAGTGTATATGAGAACTATTTGAGAGAGAACTATTCCTGTATTCTTTGGCATTATGAATATAACTTTTGATATTTGCATTTACTTTCAGTTTTGTGTTAAAATTCTTTTATTTTAAGATGTGTATTTTGTTAGCTTATTGAAAAGATAGTATTAAAAACATTTTTGACAAAAAAGTGTACATAATAATTTTATAGGACATTTATTTTAATTTTTAACTTCTGATCATGTGTATCCATGTACACAAATGAACATAGAACTCAATTTATTATGTGCAGTTTTTATGGAACAGTAATTTGCTAAGCTATATTTACTTTATTTTCAGAAAATGCTAATAGTGCCAAATGAATATGTAATTGAATACCTTAACATTTAATAAAGTAGTGTTAGCAGATAGAAATTTCTTCCATATTTGCTCTGTCAATTGATAACAGATAGTTTCTTTAGATAGTTGAGATTGATAAGCAGAATTTTGAAGATAAAAGTTCTTACTCTTAAGGTAGTTTAAATATTTGTAAGATATAAAATGTGATATGTTATAGTAGGTATTTCTGTATTATTCAGACTATGGATGTAAAATTTCTCATAATTGCATCTGGCAAATGTCATTAATATTTAATTCCTTTTGGAGGTTAATTGCAAAAAGCAATCTATGTAATGTGCTACAACTAAATGCAAAAATGTACAAATTACAGCAGGAATAGTGTCAATAATAATAAATTGCCATGTCTAGTGTAAGTTTAGTGCTTGTAATTCCCCCTTGGAAAATATATTATTTTTGACTCCTCTTTATGAATCTTGGGTTTAGTTTATATTATTTAGAATTAAAATAGAAACTAACATGTATATATTGAAACATTTGTCTATTTATGTATTATATATAGTGAGCTTCCTTGGTGGCTCAGCAGTAAAGAATCTGCCTGCCTATGCACGAGATGTGGGTTCGATCCCTGGATGGGGAAGACTTCCTGGAGAAGGAAATGGCAACCCATTCCAGTATTCTTGTCTGGAAAATCCCTTGTAACCAGGAACCTGGCGAGCTACAGTCTATGAAATTGCAAAAGAGCTGGACACAACTTAGCAACTGAACAACAATGCAATATTATATGTAGATGTTAGAATGTAAGAAAATTAGAGACGAAAACATACTGCCAGAGTGGATTGATTGATAAAATAACTCACAGAGGACAATTATATACATATGCAAATATGAAGGGTTTATTTTCCTACCAAAAAATAGAACCAGAAATTAAACCTGTGCTTTTTGATTGTATTCTGTTATTAACACTACCAGTTGCTGTATTCATTTATGGGTGTTTAGTTTCCAGATTATGCTTACAGAGGGTCATTTTGGTACAATGGTTAAAAGTATCAACTTGAGAATCAAAGAAACTTGAGTTAAATCCACATGCTTCCACTTACTAGTTGTGTGACCTTCAGCAAAGTTGTTTTTGACTTTCAGATTTGTAAATCTCTAAAATGGTGTTAAAATTATTACATTGGTGCAAAAGTAATTGTAGTTTTTGCATTGTTGAAATTTGCAAATAAATGATGTTATACATCATTTTCGGAGAAGGCAATGGCACCCAACTCCAGTACTCTTGCCTGGAAAATCCCATGGATGGAGGAGCCTGGAAGGCTGCAGTCCATGGGGTCGCTGAGGGTTGGACATGACTGAGCGACTTCACTTTCACGCATTGGAGAAGGAAATGGCAACCCACTTCAGTGTTCTTGCCTAGAGAATCCCAGGGATGAGGGAGCCTGGTGGGCTGCCGTCTATGGGGTTGCACAGAGTCAGACACGACTGAAGTGACTTAGCAGCAGCAGCATACATCATTTTAGTGCACATTTTTTGCCTTTTTTTTTTTTTTGCTAATGACATTACTTGCTGTTTATATATTTTAAACTGTGGAAATGATGTTAGATAAAAAGCAAATTTGAGCAGTTTTCTTATTTGCCAAAATGGGTAATAAAACAGCAGAAACAACTCTCAACATCAGCAGTTTATTTGGCCCAGGAACTGCTGATGAACGTACAGTGCAATGGTGGTTTGAGAGGTTTTGTAAAGGAGAGGAGAACCTTGAAGATAAGGAGGGTAGTGGCCAGCCATCGGAAGTTGACAGTGACCAGCTGAGAGCCATCATTGAAGCTAATCCTCTTAAAACTACAGGAGAAATTGCCGAAGAACTCAACATCAATCATTCTATGATCATTTTGGCATTTGAAGCAAATTGGAAAAGTGAAAAAGCTCGATAAGTGAGTGTCTGATGAGCTGACCGAAAATAAAAAATTGTTTTGAAGTGTCATCTTGTCGTCTTACTCTTTGCAACAAAAACGAACCATTTCTCTATGGGATTGTGATGTGTGACAAAAAGTGGATTTTTTATGACAACCAGCAACAACCAGCTCAGTGGGTGGACCAAGAAGAAGCTCCAAAACACTTCTGAAAGCCAAACTTGAACCAAAAGAAGGTTATGGTCACTCTTTGGTAGTCTGCTGCCATTCTGATCCACTATAACTTTCTGAGTCCCTGTGAAACCATTATATCTGAGAAGCATTCTCAGCAAGTTGATGAGATATACCAGAAACTATGCTTGCAGCAGGCATTGGTCAACAGAAAAGGCCTGATTATTCTCCACGACAATGTCCAACTACATGTTGCATAATTAACACTTCAAAAGCTGAACGAGTTGGCCTGCACAGTTGTGCCTCATCTGCTGTATTCACCTGACCTTTTGCCAACTGATTACCACTTCCTCAAGCAACTTGACAACTTTTTGCAGGAAGAACACTTAAAAAACCAGCAGGAAGCAGAAAATGCTTTCCAACAGTTCCTTGAATCTTAAAGCACAGATTTTTATGCTACAGGAATAAACAAACTTATTTCTTGGCAAAAATGTATTGATTGTAATGGTTCCTATTTTGATTAATAAAGATGAGTTTGAGCATAGTTATAATGATTTAAAATTCATGGTGCGAAACCGTGGTTACTTTTGTACCAATCTAATAATACTACCTACTTTCAAGTTTGTTGCGGCAATTAAATGTGATTTGTACAAAGAGCTTGGCATATTATGCTTAGCATATAGCAGCTTATATTTATTGGGCACTTACTATTAGGAGTGGTGGTGTCAGTCTTCACTATTATGTGGTGTTTCTTTGTGGAAAAGTATAAAATACTTGCAAAAATAGAGAATTTTAAGTGTGCTAAGGGCACTTGTTAACTAGATGTAATCACAGCTAGTTTCTGTGCATATATGTTTCTTATTTTAAAAATTAAACACAAATGGATTGTTCTGTATAAATTTCTCTGCAGCTTCATTCATTCATGAGTATATGTTGGATAGCTTAACTTTGAACATATAAGTCATTCCTTTTTATGGTTTCAGAATATTCCATTTTGTGAAGTACTTTAATTTATTTAATGTCATATATTAATGGAAGTCTTGGTTGTTTCCAGATGTTTAAAATTATAATTTTTCAGTACATGTTCTTATCTTTGTGTATATATGAGCATATCTATACAAAACTTTCTAATAGTAGTGTGTGCATTTAAAATTTTGGTTCAGTTCAGTTCAGTCGCTCAGTCGTGTCCGACTCTTTGCAACCCATGAATTGCAGCACATCAGGCCTCCCTGTCCATCACCAACTCCCAAAGTTCACTCAAACTCACGTCCGTTGAGTCAGTGATGCCATCCAGCCATCTCATCCTCTGTCGTCCCCTTATCCTCCTGCCCCTAATCCCTCCCAACATCTGAGTATTTTCCAATGAGTCAACTCTTCTCATGAGGTGGCCAAAGTACTAGAGTTTCAGCTTTAGTATCATTCCTTCCAAAGAAATCCCAGGGCTGATCTCCTTCAGAATGGACTGGTTGGATCTCCTTGCAGTCCAAGGGACTCTCAAGAGTCTTCTCCAACACCACAGTTGAAAAGCATCAATTCTTCAGTGCTCAGTTTTCTTCACAGTCCAACTCTCACATCCATACATGACTACTGGAAAAACCATAGCCTTGACTAGATGGATCTTTGTTGGCAAAGTAATATCTCTGCTTTTCAATATACTATCTAGGTTGGTCATAACTTTCCTTCCAAGGAGTAAGCGTCTTTTAATTTCATGGCTTCAATCACCATCTGCAGTGATTTTGGAGCCCAAAAAAATAAAGTCTGACACTGTTTCCACTGTTTCCCCATCTATTTCCCGTGAAGTGATGGGACCAGATGTCATGATCTTCGTTTTCTGAATGTTGAGCTTTAAGCCAACTTTTTCACTCTCCTCTTTCACTTTCATCAAGAGGCCTTTTAGTTCCTCTTCACTTTCTGCCATAAGGGTGGTGTCATCTGCATATCTGAGGTTATTGATATTTCTCCCGGCAATCTTAATTCCAGCTTGTGCTTCTTCCAGCCCAGCGTTTCTCATGATGTACTCTGCATAGAAGTTAAATAAGCAGGGTGACAATATACAGCCTTGACGTACTCCTTTTCCTATTTGTAACCAGTCTGTTGTTCCATGTCCAGTTCTAACTGTTGGCTTCCTGACCTGCATACAGATTTCTCAAGAGGCAGGTCAGGTGGTCTGGTATTCCCATCTCTTTCAGAGTTTTCCACAGTTTATTGTGGTCCACAGAGTCAAAGGCTTTGGCATAGTCAATAAAGCAGAAATAGATGTTTTTCTGGAACTCTCTTGCTTTTTCGATGATCCAGCAGATGTTGGCAATTTGATCTCTGGTTCCTCTGCCTTTTCTAAAACCATGGACATCACCAGATGGTCAACCCCAAAACCAGATTGATTATATCCTTTGCAGCCAAAGATGGAGAAGCTCTATACAGTTAGCAAAAACAAAACCAGGACCTGACTGTGGCTCAGATCATGAACTCCTTATTGCCAAATTCAGACTGAAATTGAAGAAAGTAAGGAAAACCACTAGACCATTCAGGTAGGACCTAAATCAAACCCCTTATGTTTATACAGTGGAAGTGAGAAATAGATTTAAGGGACTAGATCTGATAGACAGAGTGCCTGATGAACTATGGACGGAGGTTCGTGACATTGTACAGGAGACAGGGATCAAGACCATCCCCATGGAAAAGAAATGCAAAAATGCAAAATGGCTGTCTGGGGAGGCCTTACAAATAGCTGTGAAAAGAAGAGAAGCGAAAAGCAAAGGAGAAAAGGAAAGATATAAGCATCTGAATGCAGAGTTCCAAAGAATAGCAAGGAGAGATAAGAAAGCTTTCCTCAGCAATCAATGCAAAGTAATAGAGGAAAACAACAGAATGGGAAAGACTAGAGATCTCTTCAAGAAAATTAGAGATACCAAGGGAACATTTCATGCAAAGATGGACTCGATAAAGGACAGAAATAGTATAGACCTAAGAGAAGCAGAAGATATTAAGAGGTGGTAAGAATACACAGAAGAACTGTACAAAAAAGATCTTCACGACCAAGATAATCACGATGATGTGATCACTCACCTAGAGCCAGACATCCTGGAATGTGAAGTGAAGTTAGCCTTAGAAAACATCACTACAAACAAAGCTAGTGGAGATAATGGAATTCCAGTTGAGCTATTTCAAGTCCTGGAAGATGATGCTGTGAAAGTGCTGCACTCAATATGCCAGCAAATTTGGAAAACTCAGCAGTGGCCACAGGACTGGAAAAGGTCAGTTTTCATTCCAATCCCAAAGAAAGGCAATGCCAAAGAATGCTCAAAATTTTGGTAGATAGTATCAATATTTTTCTTTCTGTTTTTTTTTTCCAGCTTTCTCGAATTGGCATTCATTAAACTGCACATAAATTGTGTAATTTAATCAGTTTGGGTATATTTAGGGAGACTTCCCTCGTGGCTCAGATGGTAAAGCATCTGTCTACAATGCAGGAGACCTGGGTTCGATCCATGGGTCGGGAAGTTCCTGTAGAAGGAAAAGGCAACCCACTCCAGTACTCTTGCCTAGAAAATACCATGGACGGAGGAGCCTGGTGTCCATGCGGTCGAAAAGAGTCAGACACAGCTGAGCGACTTCACTTTCACTTTCATGGATCCATGGAGGCATCATTACAATTAAGATAGCAAATATTTCTGTGACTCCCCAAATTTTCTTCGACCGTTTGTGATCCATTTTTTTCTCTCTACTTCCATCCTCAGGCAAGAACTGATCTGCTTTTTCTTACCACAGTATAGATTACTTTTTCGCTAATTTTACCCAGAAGCTGTCTGTATTCTTAATTTTTTGCCTCACTTCTTTTACTCAGTTATTTTGAGATTCATCCATGTTGTGTGTGTCAGTGATTCATTCTTTTTTATTATATATATTATATAATTATATACATAAATTCGTATAGATATACTAATTTGTTTTTCCATTCATGAGTTAATGGACACTTGTTTCCAATAGTTAGTATTACAAAAGAGCTTCTATGAACTTTCATGTAGTCTTTGTATAAACATATGTTTTTGTTTCTCTTACATAAATACTTAGGAATGGCATGGCTGGGCTATGTGGTAGGCATATATTTAACTTTAATTTTATGGTTTTAGATTTTACATTTGTATCTGTGATCCATATTGAGTTACTTTTTGTGTGTGGTGTGAGTTAAGAGTGTTTTTTATCCTGCACAAGGCTCTCTAGTTGGTCTTGCACCATTTCTTGAAATGCTTTTCATTTTTCCATTGGGTTGTGTTAGCATTTTTGTTAAAAATCAATTGACTAAATAAATGTAAGTCCATTTCTGAACCCTCTATTTTCTTCCATTTATTTGTAGATATCTTTGTCATTACAGAGTGTTTTAATTACTATAGCTTTGTGGTCCTCCACTTTTGTCTTTTTTTAATTGCTTTGGTTATTCTATGTCCTCTGCATTTCTATATAACTTTTAGAATTAGCTTGTTAACTTTTCTAAAAATGCATGCTGGAATATTGATTGGGATTGTTTAAATTTGGGGAGAATTACCATTTTGACAATACTGAGTATTCTAATAATTAAAAGTGATATATTTTATATTTAGGTCTTTAATTTTGTTCAGCAGTATTTTGTAGTTTTCAGTGTAGAGGTTTTAGACAGCTTTTATTATATTTATTTCTAGCTAGTTTGTGTTCTTTGGTTCTAGTATATACTTGTTATTGAAAATTTTTTTTCACTTGCCAGTTGTTTGCCGCTGGTATACAGGAATACAATTGATTTTGTATATTACATTTATATCCTTCAATACTACTAAATTCGTTTATTCTACTAGGTTTGTAGATTCCCTGAGATTTTCTATATAAGCAATCATATATCCTTGAAATTTTAAAAATTTTCAATTTTAATTAATTAGGTTGCTCTTAAGTCTGTTGCTGTGATGGGCTTTCTCTAGTTGAGGCAAGTGGGGACTGCTCTTTGTTGCACGTGCAGGCTTCTCATTGCTGTGGCTTCTCTTACTGCAGGGCATTGGGCCGCAGGCACCTGGGCTTCAGTAGTTGCAGCAAGTGGACTCAGTAGTTGTGGTTTGCACACCCTGGAGCATGCAGACTTCAAATAGCTGTGGCACCTGAGCTCAGTAGTTGGGGCGCACAGGTTTAGTTGCCTTAAGGCCTGTGGAATTTTCCTGGGCCAGGAATCAAACGGGTGTTCCCTGCACTGCAAGGCGGATTCTTAACCACTGGACCGCCAGGGGAGTCCCTTCTCTGTATTTAAAAAAATTTTACTTACTTAATAGCTTATTTTTGGCTGTATCACATGGCTTGCGGGATCTTAGTTCCCCAACCAGGAATTGAAGCTGTGCTCTGGGCAGTGAAAGGACAGGCCCCTAAAGACTGACCCCTAGGGAATTCCCAATCTTACCATCTTTAAATAGGGCTGTTTTAATTCTTTCATTCCAATCTTTATTTTATTCATTTATTTAGCCTTAATATAATGCTGGAAGCTCTACAATAATGCTGAATAGAAGTGGGAAAAATGGGTATTCTTGCTTTGTTTTTAAAGATCTTGGGAGAATGCAATTTAGTCTTTCATCATTAAATATGATGCTGTCTTGACAGTTTGAGAAAGTACCTTACTATTCCTAGTTTGCTGAGAGTTTTTTCTTTTATTTTAATACCATAAATTAACTTGAATACTATCAACAATTTTCCTTAATCTGTTGAAATAACTATATGGTTTTTCTCCTTTATACTAGTAATATGGTGAATTACATGGATTGAACTTGGAGTGTTAAATCAATATGTGTTTCTGACTTCCCTGGACAGAGGATCCTGGAGGGCTGCATGGGGTTGCAAAGAGTGGGACCTGACTGAGCAACTAACACACTTTCTACTTGCTGGCCTTAACCCTAACATGACATCATGTATTATTTTCATATACTGTTAGATTCAGCTTGCTCATATTTTATTAAGATCTTTGGATACCTTGTAATTGTTTTTTTTTTAATGACTGTGTTGGGTTTAGTATTAGAATTACTCTGACCTCAAAAAACCAGTTGTGCTGTGTGTTAGCTACCTATTTGTAACAAATTATTTCAAAATTTATTACCTAAAAAACACAAACATTACCTCGTGGTTTCTGTGAGAAAGGAATTCATTTGTGGCTTAACTGGGAGGCTCTGATTCAAGGTATCTCACAGGGCTGGAGTCATCTCCAGACTACAGGTGAAGAATCAGCTTCCAGACTTTCGTGGATGAACTATAGTTATCTGAAGGCTCCGCTGGGGCTGGAACATCTACTTCTAAGCTCACTCCTTGGCTTTTGTGAGGAGTCGTCAGTTCTTCACTATTTGTTGGCTAGAGGTCTGAATTATTTGCTACATGGACCTTTTCTGAGTTTCTTTAATCATCATAATATGTAACTTTTTCCACCTAGAGTGAATAATTCAAGAGAGAGAGGCAGATGCGGGAATGTCTTATAAAGTAGCTCTGGAAGTCTGGCACTTCCATTTCTGCCATATCCTATTTGTTGGAATCTTAAATGCAGCATACATTCAGCAGGAGGGGAACTCGAGCTTCACCTTTTTGATGAGAGAAATGTCAAAGAATTTTTACACATATATAATACCATATCAACCGTATACCTGTATGTTTATCACTGTTACAGACCACATTAAAGAGTGTTCCCAATGCTCCTTGACTCCTGGTATTCACTGCCTTGTGTAATTTCTTCCCATGTACCAGAGTTGCTTGCGTGACCAACAGAATATGGCAGAAGTGATGATTTGTCACTTCTAAGGCTAGCTCTTAAAGGAACTGAGGCTTTCTCATGGACCACTTGCTCTGGGGAATAATAGTTTGTGTTGTAAGCAGCCATATGTAAAGGCCCATGTAGTGAGAGACTGAGGCCTTCTGGCAGCTGCCGTGTGAGTGAACCATCTTGGATATGGATTCTTCCTAGTCATGTCTTCAGATGACCAGCTAGTTCAGTTCAGTCGCTCAGTCGTGTCCGACTGTCTGCGACCCCATGAATCGCAGCACGCCAGGCCTCCCTGTCTATCACCATCTCCCGGAGTTCACTCAAACTCACGTCCATCAAGTCGGTGATGCCATCCAGCCATCTCATCCTCTGTCGTCCCCTTCTCCTCCTGCCCCCAATCCCTCCCAGCATCAGAGTCTTTTCCAATGAGTCACCTCTTCGCATGAGGTGGCCAAAGTACTGGACCAGCTAACACCTTGGCAAATAAGCTACTACTGGATTCCTGGCACTCAAACTGTATGAGATTAATAAATGTTTTTGTTTTAAGCTGCTAAGTTTGAGAGTATTTTGTTACACAGTATCAGATAACTAATTCAATTACTTTATCTTTTTAGCACTTAATATGTATTTTGTGTGAATGTTTCTCTAAAATTTTTGATGGAAATTTAAAAATATGAAATTTCCACGACTCTTTAAAAATTTTAAAAAAAATAAAGTATAGTAATTAATTACCTACAATAGTATATAAAAGTGCCTGTTTGCCCATTCACCTTTGCAACACTGAAGCTTTTGTAAAGACCATATTGGTTTTAATCCATTGTGATCACAGTTATACCTATTGCATTTCATGTTTGTATTTGATAGCGAGTCTTCAGTATGACTGTAAGAATACAGATATAAGGCACTTTTTAATTAATATTTATGTTTTAAGCAAATACAGGAGTTGAATTATAGTTTAAAAATGTTTAATTTTTGAGTACTAAAAGTCTGAAAGCATTTAGAAATACAGTTGTATGAAACAGCTATTGTTTGTAACCACTTTATCCACATCTTATTTCCGTAAAAGAGTCATATTACAATTAGTATTAGATCTACTCTTTGGACAGCTGGAAAGCAGTATGAGGAAAAATCATTCTCCTCTTGTCCAGTAGAAAGTATATTGTGCCCTCTAGTACCAGACTTGTGTTTTTTTAAAAGGGTAATAGATTCCTCACAGGTGAGCCATTTCTTTTGTGTTCTTACCAGGTGTGTTATTGATTTTCATGATGGCAGTCTGGGTACTCTCATTCAAC
Organism: Ovis canadensis; assembly: GCF_042477335.2. Taxonomy (NCBI): domain Eukaryota; kingdom Metazoa; phylum Chordata; class Mammalia; order Artiodactyla; family Bovidae; genus Ovis; species Ovis canadensis. The sequence goes on from NC_091251.1 coordinate 83,277,675, forward strand.
AGCAGCTTTAGTTAAGTTCTCCAAAAGAGCACAAAGAAAACCCGAGATTTTTGCATTTTGAGTTCAAGGAAATGAATTTCCTCAAATCTTTTGGCTCTTGTACTTTTCCTTCCTAGATGCTTATAAACTGTGACATCTTTGAAAAATATATGTAAAGTATGTAGTTCCTCCTTTTTTTTTGGCATGGATTGTATGATTTATTTAATTTAAAATGTGAAAACAAAGTATTGACTTACAGTTTTTTTTCTTGCCTATAAACTGGGTTACATTAGGGTGGGAAGGTTGCAGAAGGTTATCCATATCCAAGATTCTAATCAAGTTCACATAATTATCTAGAGTTAATAATTGTTTGATAGTTACTTAGCCCTTAAATTACAATATTGAAATACATTTTGGGTCCTAACTAAGGCAACATTGAGAGTAATCTGCTTCCCTAATAGCTCAGCTGGTAAAGAATCCACCTGCAATGTAGGAGACCCCGGTTTGATTCCTGAGTTGGGAAGATCCCCTGGAGAAGGGATAGACTATCCATTCCAGCATTCTTGGGCTGCTTGGTGGCTCAGATGGTAAAGAATCTGCCTGCAATGCGGGAGATCTGGGTTCAATCCCTGGGTTAGGAAGATCCCCTGGAGGGGTGCATGGCAACTCACTCCAGTATTCTTGCCTGGAGAATCCCCCTGGACAGAAGAGCCTGGTAGGATAGAGTCCATGGGGTCACAAAGAGTCAGACACAACTGGGTGACTAAGCACAGCACACACACAACTCTGAACAGATTTCTGAGTGAAAACTGTAATCTACCTGGGAGCCATTAATAACTGAAGGAAAAGTAAGTACTTGCTACTTTAGTTTGGAATTTTTTTTTTCCCCCAGATTTGCAAGTTGTTTCTTTTTCATTGTTAGCACTAAGATGTGCTTAGTCATTCAGCTGTGTCCGACTTTTTGTGACCCCATAGATTCTTGCCTGCCTGGCTCCTCTGTTCATGGGATTCTCCACCTAGGGATACAGGAGTGGGTAATCATTCCCTTCTCCAGGAGATGTTTCTGACCCAGAGATCAGACCTGGGTCACCTGTATTGCAGGCGATTCTTTACTCTCTCAACCACCAGGGAAACCTTAGCACTAAGATAGGAGCTCATAATATAACTCTGAAAAGCTTATGATAGTATTTAATAAACACTCATAGGCATGTCTGGCTTCGTCTCTGTGATTTCACTGCTCCTTTCCACTGGGTCCTGGTGTGCACAAGGTTTTGTTTGTATCCTTCAAGAGTCTCTGTTTCCCCCAGGTCTGTGGAAGTTCTGTAATCAAATCCCACTGTCCTTCAAAGTCAGATTCCCTGGGGATTCCTAGTCCCTTTGTTGCATCCCCAGGTTGGGAAGTCTGATGTGGGGCCTAGAATCTTGGCAGCAGTGTAAGAACTTCTTTGGTATTATTGTTCTCCACTTTGTGGGTTGCTTCCCAGCAGGTATGTGATTTGATTTTTTTTTTTCTTTTTTGGCATGGAACTTTTTAATTTGGAAGGCAAAAACGTTACACTTCATGGAAGGCAGAGGCTATGCTAACAAATGCTTATTACAAAGTTGTTCTGGCTTGGAAGGAACGCAGGGAACTTCTCTAGGCTCTCCACCTGCACCCCAAGGAGTTGGTAGTAAGCATAAATCTGAAGAAAATCCATGTGTACAGTAAACTGACATGTCAAAGAGCTCTTATCCAGGGGAAATTAAAAAGTGAACATTCTTCTAGTCTCCTCTTCCTCAGTTAAGTAAACAGGAATGATTCAGCCAACGAAGTTCATGACGACAAGGTGAAGGATGGTGCTGGCAAAAAGAAAATCAGCAAAGGCTCGCTCTGGGGAGATGCCTTGGAAATCCGCCTTGTTTTATGGGTTGATCTGTATTCTGAGACAAACTGCTAGGATGAAGCTCCCCACACTAGAGATGAAGCCCGAGAGGAAGGAGTTGAAGGGGAAGGTCTCCACGAGGAGACAATAACCGAATTGCAGCGCTCCGGTCAGCAGTATATACAGGAGGTACGCGTCCAACAACTTCAAACGCTCAGGAGTGGTGCTCAAGTACTCTTCTAAAAACCGCGAGATGACCGACAACACAGACGCCGACATGGCTACAGTTGGCTACAAGCTGAATATTCCCGCCGGCCTACCCTCCAACTCCTGTGATTTGATTTTAACGTGATTGCGTCCCTCCCTCCTACCATCTCATTGTGCCTTCTCCTTTGTCCTTGGATGTGGGATATCTTTTTTGCTGGGTTCCAGCATCCTCTTGTGATGGTTGTTCAACAGCTAGTTGCGAAGTTGGTGTTCTCACAGGAGAAGATGAGTGCATGTCCTTCTACTTTGCCATCCTGGGCTGTCTTTGCTTGCTCCTTGGAAGAAAGGCAATTTTCTTTTTTTTCCAAAGACAATCCTAGAAAGCGTATTAAAAAGTAGAGACATCACTTTGCCTGCAAAGCTCTGTATAGTCAAAGCGGTGGTTTTTTAGTAGTCATGTACTGATGTGAGAGTTGGACCATAAAAAAGGCTGAGCACCAAAGAACTGATGCTTTCAAATTGGGCTCGAGAAGATTCTTTTGAAAGTCCCTTGGACAGCAAGGAGATCAAACCAGTCAATCCTAAAGGAAATCAACCCTGAATATTCATTGGAAGGACTGATACTGAAGCTGAAGTTCCAATGCTTTGGCTGCTTGATGTGAAGAGCCATCTTCTTGATAAAGACCTGATGCTGGGAAAGTTTGAGGGCAGGAGGAGAAGGGAACGACAGAAGATGAGATGGTTGGATGGCATCCCTGACTCAGTGGACACAAATTTGAGTAAACTCTGGGAGATGGTGAAGGACACAGAAGCCTGGCGTGCTTCAGTCCACAGGGTTGTGAAGAGTTGGATGCGACTTAGTGACTGAACAACAGCAACAACATTTAGTAAACAGTGGCAATGGAACTTTATTTAGATTATATTTCCTTTTAGGGGCACATTTATTTTTCAGATTATATTGTTCTTTTAAAATCTTTAATGCTGCTTTCATTCAGCAAATATTGGTTACTACTATGTGCCAAGCATATTCATAGTTATAGAATGATAATATCTTTTGCCCTGGCTATTATATTTCTTTGGTTATTGAATATATCTCAAATTAAAGGTTTTATGGATAGATTTTCATTTCTTTTGTAAATAATAATTTAGTTTAAATGTGTTATTTAACCTTTTTTTGTGGGCTCACATTTTTAGTATATATAAACTAATATCTGGCTAGCTGTGAAATCAGACTGTCTAGATCTGTGAGGTGGTAAATTCTAATTCTGGTACTTTATATGTTACAACATTTTGTTGTTCTATTTTTTCAAATCAGATACTCATTTCCCCCTATTTCTAACTCTATTTTTCTTCATTTCCCCCCTCCTTTTCCTATTGTATAAACATCATCTGCTCTTTTATGACATAGCAAATTCCTATTTCAGTTTGAGTCAGTGATTTGAAATTTGTAGCAGTATCAACTGGGAGACCATAATCTGTTTGTTAGAAATCTCATGCTTAATTCTTAGGGGGATACCTTAAAGAATTCTTGATGTAATTAGTGAGCTTTCTGGGCAATTCTCATCTTCATGAGAAAATTTATGATTCTTTATTCCATTACCTTATAATGGATCGTAGTTGATTTTAAATAGATTATCAAGAGAGTGAATGTTGGGAAGGATTTTAAGACATTTTGTGGTAAAATAGTTTTACATTGTGGTATTCTTTAAGTGGTTTTTCTCTGAATTTTGTGTATGCTTCACCAAAAAATAAATTGAGACTATCACACTTGGCTAGAATTTTTTTTTATGGAACTGTGGTATTTTTCATAAGCAAAATAAAGAATGCAAAACATGTTTCTTCTAGCCCAATTCGCAATTCAGTTTATCAGTTGCTGTATAGAGATAGCTTATTCTCATATACAGACTTTTTAAAGTAAAAGAATAAAGTCGTACAATTTCTTGATTTTAATGGCTGAGAAAGTAGTTTTTTTTTTTTAAATACTATTTATTTATTTGACTGTGCCAGGTCTTAGTTGTAGCATGTGGGATATTTAGCTGCAGCATGCAACTTACAATGTTAGTTGAGGCATGTGGGATCTAGTTCTCTGACCAGGAATTGAACCCCGGCCCCTTGCATTTGAAGCACAGAGTCTTAGCCACTGGACCACCAGGGAAGCCCCCCTAGATTTTTCATTTAAAGCTGTTGAGTAATGAAACTTTGCAAATTCAGATCGTCCTTTTCCTCAGTTAAAGAAAGTCAGTAAACAAGCAAGCCATTAGACTGAAGTAGCTGTAATGCTTTGGTGACCTACTAAGCAAACCAAAACCTAAGCCTTCAATGTGAAGAAATCGAAACCTAAGGACAGCCCATCACAAACACCAACTAGGTTTTAAACTATAACCAATCAATAATTTTCTTACTTTGCTTCCTTACTTTCACTATATAAGTTTCCCTTGAGCGCCTGTTGGTGGAGTGCTCCTAGCTATTGCTGATTTGGTGCTGCTCTGATCGAATCAATTTTTCCTCAGTTAAACACTTTAAAAAAAAAAGTAAGTTGTAGTTAAAAAAAATCTAATGAGTTAATATAAGCAGTTCTCATTGGTGCTAATGAAAATTTGAGTTTCAAATGGGAACAACCATTATTTATCTTATGGGTGAAATAGCCATTGCTGCATTGTTGGTTAGTAGTTTAGTAAATGCAACAGCTACAGCCTGTATCATTTTAAATGACTAATTAAAGAGGAATGGCTTTTTATTTTCCAGCATGTGCATATGTGTTAATTTTTTGGAATCATAGACTCTATGTTGGAAGAGATCTTGAAGAGTGTTTAGCCAATGTTCTTATTTTATAGATGAGTAAACTAGGGTACAAAGTGGTTGAATGATTTGTCTAATCTTCCTTGACTATAAAGCATTTTGTATGCTTGCCTCCACTGTGATTTAGTAAGGTGTAGACCTTAATGCTATCTGATTTCAGCTTTCACTTGGTAGAATTCCAGTTTATGAATGTGTTGTATCATCTGCTTTTGTACTTAGTTATCAAGCAAAGAAAACTCAGAATTTATGGTGAGTGGTAATTGAGCAGAATAATTTCCTAAACCTATCATTATCTGTAATTTAGAATTACAGTGACCAGGAAGCAGTGTTAGTATAAGAATAGTTTAATACATCCATATTAATCCACCTGGCAGAATATAACATTTTAACATACCTTTTAGATCCTCAGTGATGGAAAAATGATTAAATTGCTTATTGTCAAAACAAAGAACTGCTTTGGATAGGGTCATTTAATAAGCTGTTTTGCTTCATGTAAAATAGTTTTGCTTATGCTCTGGAGATATAGTCACATGGATTTATTTTTCAATGACAATTGTTTACTGTCTGGGTTTACATTTAATGCAGGTGTTGGTGACAGTTTGAGATTCTTGATTCATTGCCCAGAATGGCAAATGATTGGTTTTGCTAGCTATACACAGTACTGTCTTTTAATGTTCAGTTGTTAATGCTGTTAAACCTGTCTTAATTATTCTCTCTTAATAGTGTTATGAAAGAATTGTTAGTGGTATGATATATCTGTTACATACTCTATGTATGTAAAATATTGTTTATATGTAAAATGAAGAGTTTATGTGTACGTTGTATTTATTGCAGTAAAGTTCAGAAAGAAGATAAACATAAAGTTTATACACTTATACACATAAATTGTACAATACTGTTGAAGTTCTCTATTTTGTTAGTACATTTTTCCTTTTTCCTTATGATTGTATGTTTAAGTCTACGGTAATGGCTCAGAGGTGAAGTATCTGCCTGCCAAGCAGGAGATGCAGGTTTGAACCCTCGGTTGGGAAGATCTTCCGGAGAAGGAAATGGCTACCCATTCTAGTATTCTTCCTTGGGAAATCCCATGGATAGAGGAGCCTGGCGGGCTACAATCCATGGGGTTGCAAAAGAGTTGGACACGATTTAGCGACTAACCAACAACAGTGACTGATATTGCTAAGGCATCTTTCTCTTGTCTGATTATCAGATAGGGAAGCTGATTGTCTTCTGACTTTGTACTGCTTAGTACCTTTCAAATAGTCTAGTAAATAAGGCTTATTACAAACAATATCAAGTTATTTGACTTTAGAACTCCTACTTTTAGCCTCTTGTTTTATGTTAGATTAAGGAGTGTGAAGACATTCACTAAGGTATTAGAGTTGAATTGAAGGTAAGGAAGATTTGAGATCGATTTAGGAGATAAATTGAAAGTATTTGGTGATTCTTTTGCCTATGAGATTAAGAAGGTGTTGTCTAAGATAATTCTAACTTTTGGGATTTTGAAAAAGTCCCATGCTCAGTCATGTCCAACTCTTTGCGGCCCTGTGGACTATACAGTCCATGGAGTTCTCCAGGCCAGGATACTGGAGTGGGTAGCCTTACCCTTCTCCAGGGAATCTTCCCAACCCAGGGATAGAACCCGGGTCTCCCGCATTGCAGGCCGATTCTTTACCAGCTGAGCCACAAGGGAAGCCCAAGAGTACTGGAGTGGTCTATCCTTTTTCTAGCGTATCTTCCCAACCCCGGAATCAAACGGGGGTCTCTGCATTGCAGGTGGATTCTTTACCAACTGAGCTATCAGTGAAGCCCTAACTTTTGAAATTTTGATGGTTAGGTGAAAAATGGAATTTTGAAGAGTCAATGAACTTCTTTCTGGATAAGACAGGGAACATATCAGTTAATAAGCAGGCAAACAGGTTACCAAATGATAATAGCTGAAATGGTGGGTCTTGGGATTTAGACCGATTATGAAAGATAGTGTAGAGGGGTATGATGTAATTAGAGGAAAAAGGAAATATCAGAGGGTTGGCAGTCTGGAAGAGATCCAGGGGAACAGTGTAGGAAATGATATAGAGAGCTAGTAATTCAGAGGGTTGTGGCCAGAGTTTGGAATATAATTTAACAGACTGATATTATATCCAGTGCTAAAAAAGCAGGAGAGTAAACAACAGACAGAAAATATTTAAAAATTAAAAAAAAATAGAGCATTCTTTACATTAAGATGATTGTTAGAAAACTGAAGCATAACCATAGTACTTCATTACTGATGGCTTCTGTGTTTAGTTAAATCAATACTGAATATAAAAATCTTATCCTCTGTTAACCTATGAGGTACTGTGTTGTGGTAAAAAATTTAACTTTATTAGTACTATGACTGTGATTTTAGCAGAAGTTCAATCTAACTTTTAAGTGTAAAATCCTTTTATGCCTCTCTACAATTTAAAACTCATAATCTTAGAAAAAATATTAAAAATTTTGACATGCAAAAGTAGAAATATAACTTGAAAATAAAAATTATTTTTTAATTAATTGCATTTTTGACTCTGCTGGGTGTTGGTTGCTGCATGCCGGCTTTTTCTCCTTACGGCGAGTGGGGGCTACTCTTCCGTTTGGTGCTCTGGCTTCTCACTGCACTGACTTCTCTTGTGGCTCATGGCTCTCGGCACGTCATGGGCTTCAGTAGTCACACTACAGGCTCAGTAGTTGCCACTTGTTGGCTCTAGAATGTGGGCTCAGTAGTTAATGGCACATGGGCTTGATTCTGCCAGGGCATGTAGAATCTTCCCTGACCAGGGATTGAACTGGTGTTTCCTGCATTGGCAGGCAGATTCTTAATCACTGAACCATCAGGGAAGTCCAGAAAGTTGATTATTTTTTAAAGTATCTCCCCCTCCCCGCCTGCCCCCGCAGTGTTTGTTTCTGGTGAAATCTTAAGATAATTCAGTTACTATAAAATTATTGTGTCTGTTAAATAATACAGAGTACTCTGTCTACCACTTTTTGAGTACCTGTCTTGTTTTTCAAAATCTTTTTGAGAAACTTTCAGATATAGGACAAATAATAAATCACTGAGTAGTTAGTACCATTCATTATATGACTACTATTTACATTTCATTCTGGAGAGGTTTATTGATACAGTTTAATAATTTAATTATTAAAAACAAAATGTATTAAGTATGTACATGTTAGAACTCCAGGTATATTACAGTTGAAATTTGAAACAAAAAATTGAGAGAATAAATGTTCTTTAAGAAATAGGAAATGTTTTCAGGTAGTATGGAGAAAGAGTGGAGACTTATAGTTCCATAATAAAACTGAATGTTTGTAGATAAATCAAGTTTGAGAGTTTCTGTTTTAATAAGTTGTAAAGTTTAGGTTTAGAGATCTGTTTCTCTTATAGTAAACATTTTTAATATAGGAACAGAGCAGGGAAATGGTTTCCATATGCTTCTTAAGGTGTTAACAATGTACTTTTGGATTGGAAATGCAATATAAACCTAAACTACATTTTGGAAGGTGAGTGGAGGAATATTTCAGTGGTAATGTGTACAAGAATCCCTTGTGCTTTATAGATTTGTGACTTATGGTTTTGTGAGTTTCTAGAACATGCAAATTACTCCTTTATAAACCTGAAATCTAGCACACTTTGCTCTGTCTTGCCATCTTACAGCTTTAGTTGGTCCAGTATTTCTTTTTACTACGGTTCATTCCTCTGGGTTCTTTGTTGGATACCTTTTCTTTTGGGAGAATTGAGGCCAAGTTTGGGGCCTATTCTAAGGGACTTAAGGTATATAAAACAGAGAATGGTTAGGGGAAGCAAAAATCCAAGTGATAATTACTATTTGTCTGACCCATCTGGGTGTTCTAATGATCATGGAGGCAAGACCAATTCAGTTTTTGAATTATAGTTAACTTTATTTCTGCTTGAGGTTGAGTATATAGTACTATTATATTATTCGTTTACAAAGCACTCTGGAATATATCTGCTTAAAAATAGTAGAATGATTGTCATTAATGATATTTGTAATTTTGAAGGGTTTCTTGTTTATTAACTTTCTTCTTGGTTGATTTTTAAAAGTCTTGATTGACCTTTAACTTTTTTTTTTTTTGGTCTTTGTGATAAGGCACACCAAAACACAAGGAGAAATTCAAATGGATTTTTGAGAGTTACTTTCTGATAACGATTTTTCTAATCTTTCTTTCAGGATAATGACAAAATCTTCCAGGAGGAAGTAGGTCAAGAGGAGGGTTAGGATAATCTAGGAAAGTTTTAGAAAGTAATGTCACTTCTACAGAAATGTATATAGTGTTCTAGTCACAGTTCTGAATGTTCTTTTTTCATTATTTCATTTAATCTTTTAATAACTCTAGTGGAGTTTCATCGTCGCTGCACTATTTTATATCCCAGCAGTGTACAGGGATTCCAATTTCTATATGTGTTCTTTTTCAACTTTGTTCATTTAACATTGTCGTTTTGAGTTATAGTTTTGAGATTCATCCATGTTGATGCATATAGTTGTAATTTATTTCCACTGTTTTATAGTATTGCACTGCATGATTTTATTGTATTTTATGTATCCATTCTCCTGTTAATGGACATGTGTTGTTTACAAATTTGTTTTTGCTATAGGAAATATTTCCGTAACATTCTTGTACATGTCTCCTGGTATACATGGTTTAGGTGTTCTCCAGGTTATATACCTAGAATAGAATTGTTAGATAATTAAGCATGTACATGCTAAATTTTACTAAGAAACGCCAAATTGTTCTCCAAAGAGACTATATAGTCTACTCGCCTATAGGCTGTGTGAAAATCTGGTTTTTTATATCTTTGCCAACATTTGATATTGTCAAACTTTAAAATTTCTAAAAACTTTTAGATGTGAACTGGTGTTTTACTTTGATTATGCAGTGTGTTTCCTTGATTGTTCATCTTTTCATGCTTCTTGGTAGTTTCTGGCTCCCTCTCTGTTAACATGTGTTTAAGGTGAGAATCTGACCACTTTCTGCTCCATTTTTATTGCTGTCATGTTGGTTTGAGTACCTTTAGCTCTTGTTTGGGTTATAATACTAGCCCATGACCTAGTTTATCTGGTTTTGCTCGTGCCTCTTTTGTCTATTTCCACACAGCAGCCAGAATGATACTTTAAATAAGTATTATGTTACTTCTCTGCCCTAAACTCTGCAGTATCTTCCATTTCATGCAAGTAGAATCCAAAGTCCTTATATATAGTCTTTCCTGTCTTACATGATCTCTTTCCAGGCCCTTTGATAAACTCCATGAGGGCAGGCATCTTTATTTTGCTCACTGAGGCATCCCCAGTGTTAATCAACAGTGCCTGTCACATGATGAATATTTATTAAATGAATTTGAATTTGGCAACAAAATAAATACCATTATGGCATATAGATTTTCCTCAAGTATTTTTGTTTTCTGAATGAATAGAAATTTTCTATGAAACTAAACAAAAATGGAGAGCAATTTTATACTTGCTCTCATTTATGCTAACCAGTTTTATTTTGTCTTGTTGAACACTTGTCTACATGAATTAACACATTTTAGGGGATCTAATATTAGTTTTAATTATATGAGTTTTATAACAGGATACTAATTAGATAATTTAATATCAAAACTAGATATTTAGATCCGGAGAAGGCGATGGCATCCCACTCCAGTACTCTTGCCTGGAGAATCCCATGGACGGAGGAGCCTGGTGGGCTGTAGTCCGTGGGGTCGCTAAGAGTTGGACACGACAGAGCGACTTCACTTTCACTTTTCACTTTCATGCATTGGAGAAGGAAATGGCAACCCACTGCAGTGTTCTTGCCTGGAGAATCCCAAGGACAGGGGAGCCTCGTGGGTTGCCGTCTGTGGGGTCGCACAGAGTTGGACACGACTGAAGCGACTTAGCAGCAGCAGCAGCAGATATTTAGATCAAAAAATGAGATTGCACTATTAGTTTCATCATAGAGATAATCTCATTTCATGTTAATCACAAATGAGACATTCTAAAAGTAAAAAGGCAACTTGAGAGTTCTTGATTGTATTCTAGTGCAGAATGTGAAGTACCAGGTGCTAGGTTGAAAAGAGTGATTCCAAACCCCTGAGCTGGCTGAATAAGCAGATGAAGAGAAGGCAAAATTCAAGAGGTATTGTTTTTAATGGGATTAAATTGTGGTAGACAGTAGAGGAACTTTGAGAGTTGGAGCTGTTATGTTTGATGTAGTGAGTGGAACTTTATTGTACCAAGGTGTTACATTCATTCAACCAATATTTGTTGCGAAACACAGGGCTTGAGATTCAATAATGAGTATAACAAATGTTATACTGTTCTTGTTGAATACCCTGGCAGGAGAGACAGATATTAAACACAGTTAACAAATTGATTTTGATAAGTGGGCTATAAAGAATAGGATGTGTATCAATTGGGGTTTAGTCAGGAAAACAAAACACCCTAGATATTTTAAGCCACTAGGAAATTAATATGAGCAATTGTAGACCTGCAAACCAGCTAGAAGGACTGAAGCAGCAAGGAAGGGGCAAATGCTCTATTTCAGGAAATCAGGAAAAGTAGGAATTGTAGAAAAACTGCTGCTAATTCCATTTGTCCGTATCATTGAAGTGGGTGATCATAGGAGAACACCTGAAATCTAGTTGAGAGTCATAGTTAAAGCCGTTTGTACTACATGTTATCATTTATGGAGGAAGAAGAGTGCTTAGGATATAACTCCGGGTATTTCAACTTTTAGATGTCTTATAGATGTGGTAAAGAAGGCATCTCTATTAATTAATTAATTTATATTTTAATTTTTTTTGGCTGTGGTGGGTCTTCCTTGCCACATGTGGTCTTTTCTCTAGTTGCAGGAAGCAGTGGCTTCTCTTTTTGTGGAGCTCAGGTTGCAGGTCTGTGGGCTTCAGTATTTGCAGCTTGTGGTCTCTTGAGCACAGGCTCAAGTGTGGGCTCAGTAGTTGTGGGGCGGGGGCCTCGTTGCCCCATGGCATGTGGCGTCTTCCTGCAGCAGGGATGGAACCCGTGTCCCTTGCATTGGCAGGTGGATTCTTAACCACTGGATCACCAGGGAAACCCTAAGAAGACATCTCTAAAGAGGAGATATTATTAGATAAGATCTTTCAAAATATTGGAGAGGTCAGTTTCTAATAAGAATTTTGATTATATTATGGCACAAATAAAGGACTAGTCCTGGATAAGCATAGGGACAGTTTTTCAGTAAGAATCATTGTGAAAACATGACATTTGCTGTTGAGACTTTTTTTTTTTGAGACTTGAATGCTGAGAAGAGACATCCATAGGAAAATTGCGGGGAAGAGAGTTTCTGGCCTTGAAACTTGAATGACTTTGCATGTTGAAAGGACAGAAAGAAGATGGGTTTTAAATTGGTAGGACATGAAACTGGAGATTTAGGTAGAGGTCAGATTATGAAGAGTCTTCAGGGCTCTGGTAACACGTTTACTTTATGCTCTTCCATCATGAACAAGTGATTGAAATGAGCTAATTTCTAATTTCTAATTTAATTCTATAGAGATGAATTTGGGGGAAGGTGATGAATGTGGGTTGGGGGCCATAGTAGAATCAAGGAGAGCGGTTGGGAATCTGTAGCATTACTTCAGATGGTAAGTGACAGTAGCTTGTAGTAGTGGGGATGACAAAAAGTGAATGTATTTTAGCATGTATTTTTTGGGTGGAGTCAGTTGATCTTGAAATCAGTTAAATGTGAGGAATTATGAAGAGAGAAATGAAGGACACCTTCTAGGTTTTTGGATTGAGCAACTGGTTAGGTGGTGGTGACATTTATTGAAGTACTAATAGTTGTGGGAGAAGCAGGTAGAGCAGGGTGAAGGAAACAAGAATTTTGTTTTACACTGTTACTTTTGAGATAACTCTAGATGTCCGAGTGGTTGTTGATTAGTAATAGAACTGGTGTCTGGAGCTTAAGAATGAGATCACGGCTGTAGTCTAGTTCTGAGAGTCATAGTTAAAGCCAGTTTGTATATATGTGATCAGTTATAGGAAAGAGTGCCCAGGACATAACTTTGGGCACTTTTAGATGTCTTGTAGAGGACAAGGAGCCAGCAAAACAAAGGAAAAAGAGCAGGTAGGCAAGAGGAAAATCAGATAAGTGTGAGGTCACCGAAGCCTAGAGAATATAATGTTCCAGGTGGAGGAAGTGGTCAGTTGTGTTAATGTTGCTAAGAGGTAGTGTAGGTTACGGGCAGAGAATTCTCTGTTAATTATTGGCTCTGGCAAGAATGAGGACGTTGGTGAGATTCTTGAGAAATATTTCAGTGTAAAGTCAGGAATAAAAGATGAACTGGAATGAGTTAGAGAATGAGAGGTGAGGCAGTGAAGACAGAATTCTAGACAACTCTTGGTTCAGGAACTTTGCTGTGAATGGGAGCAGAGAAATTGGGTGGTAAAATGTGTATGTGTGTGTGTGTGTGTGTGTTTTAAAATGGTTGTTGATACTGACATGTGTTTATATTCCATAGAAGTGATTCAGGAGACGTATAAGTTCATAATGCAGGAGAATAAGGGGAAAATTGCAGAATGAAAGTGCTTGAGTAGAGACTGGGAATGAGAGGCGCAAGAGGAGGGAAGAGGCTGGCCCTAGATATGAGCAAGAATACTTTTTTTTCACTTTAAAGGCATGCAGGTAGTGTATAAAGATAATATAGAAGCAATTGGGTTGATATAATTAGTGATTAGAAATGAGGTGATTTTTGTCTGACCACATCCCGTATTAATATAGTATGAGGCCAAGACACTGGCTATGAATGAGGTGAGACTAGAAAGTGCTGGAAGTCTGAGGCGAGAAGAGAAAGTATGAAATAGTTCTCTCAGTTTGGGAAAATGAATTTACTTAGAAAGTGTAGAAGGAATGTCTGGAAGTGTTGAGTGCTTATCAGAAATCTGTGGTAATAACTTTAAAGTGAATTCAGTCTGTAAGGATGATGGTTTCTCCAGCAAAATTCAGCCAGCTCAGTTACAGGCATGGACTGGTGGATAGATGGGTTTAATAACAAATGGATAAGGAGTATAATAGAGGAGAGGGGGCAAGTGAGTTAAGTGTATTTGCGAAGGATTGCTTATAATACTAGATGCTGAAATCTAAGCTTGTGTAATTTAGGACCTTGAGGGGGTGATGAACAGACAAGAGTAGTAATGTCAGTGGGAAGGTCCTTGTGGGGTCAGAGGACAGAGTGATGGTGCTTAGTGCAGGTCATCTGAAAAGAGAGGGCTTCTCAGGTAGTGCTAGTGGTAAAGAACCTACCTGCCATTGCAGGAGACACAAGAGATGCAGGTTCGATCTCTTAAGTCAGGAAGATCCCCTGGAGGAGGAAATGACAACCCACTCCGGTATTCTTGTCTGGAGAATCCATGGCCACAGGAGCCTGGCAGGCTGCAGTCCATAGGGTTGCAAAGAACTGGACAAGACTGAAGCAAATTAGCACATCTGAAAAGAGAAGAGGTGTTTAGATAACTGGGTGCTAGAAATAGAGAATCCAGAGATGTATCTACTGATACTGACAAGATTGAGTTTGAAGGTGTGAGGGTGGGTGACTGAAGTGTGATGGGGCAAGAGATCATTGGGGTTAAGGAAGTTATGGAATTAAGTGCCTAGGATAATGACTGGCTCATTTATGAGAATTTTCAAGATGCAAAAATGATGATAGGAATAGTGCTAAACTGGACGACCATATGTAGGATATAGAAAACTGTTTTAGAAAGAGAGGAGTGGCTACAGTTAGTGGAGTCCATAAATGAGATTAAAGATGGTGGAATTTATAATTAGTGTGACACTGGCTGAAGTGTTTGGACAATATGCATACATATTGGAAATACTGTATATCATTCACCATATATGGGCACAGAGGGCGACGTGGAGAATATGAGAATGGAGTGTGTGTGTTTGTAATGGGGAAAAATGGTGTACTTACATTTGAGACAGTTTAGAAGTTGTATAGTGTTCTAAGAAATTAATCTGGGTAGTTGAGGAAGTAGCAATGTTCCTACAAAAAGCTTTAGTAAATTAGCTCTCTAGATTTATAAAGTTTATATAATCTCATTTTTGATACTCTATATAAGATTATGTATTTAAAGGTAGGTTTGCCAGTTGCTTAGATTTTTTTTTTTAATGTATTTTTAATTTTGATGGAGGTCGAGTGATCCAGATAAAGGTATTTTACCTAAAGTCATATATTTTATGCATACTTTAAAGCCTTTTATTTATAACTATTATTCTTTAGTTTTATTTAGGGTATTTGATTCCCCTGGTGAAGTCCCTTTTTTTGTTTTTTCTCCCTCATTCTCATTCCATAATAAATGTTGGGAAAACATTATGGTTACTTCTACACCCAATGGGCTTCCCTTGTGGCTCAGCTGGTTAAGAATTCGTCTGCAATGCAGGAGATCTGGTTTTGATCCCTGGGTTAGGAAGATCCTCTGAAGAAAGGAAAGTCATTTCATGAAAAGTCATGAAAGGAGGGTCATTTCATGATTGTATCTACTCTACTGAACTTAATGGGCTGGGTTCTGGACAAGACCAGAGAAATCTGAGAATTCATTCTTTTAACAGCAGTCCAAGGAATACTGGACAGGCCTCAGGTCTTTGCTGGGCCTGAGCTGGTGGTATTGAGGTTTTGATCCTTTATAAGATCTTGAGTTATTGTTTAGCCCAGTTACTGCTCCAAGCTTGCTCTGCCCAAACATCTTCAGTGATTCAGTTTTTGGCTGCAAACCTGTGATTATTGACCATAGGATGTGAATTGACAATTGACAGGTGGGGACTAAAAGTAATCCTTTTATTAGAATAGGGGTGCATGACAGTCATATTTATTACTATCACCTAATATTATAATAAATAGCATTTTGACTCAGATTTAGGGCTTCACTTGTAGCTCAGTTGGTAAAGAATCCGCCTGCAATGCAGGAGACCCTGGTTTGATTCCTGGGTTGGGAAGATCCACTGGAGAAGGGATAGGCTACCCACTCCAAAATTCTTGGGTTTCCCTGGTGACTCAGCTGGTAAAGAATCCCCCTGCAATGTGGGAGATCTGGGTTCAATCCCTGGGTTGGGAAGATCCCCTGGAGGAGGGAAAGGCTACCCACTCCCGTATTTTGGCCTGGAGAATTTCATGGACCGTATAGTCCATGAGGTCACAAAGAGTTGGACACGACTGAGTGACATTCACTTTCACTTTCACTGACTCAGATTTAGTTCACAGTGGGTCTGTGTTCTCATCTAGTAGTCATTTCTTCAGTTCTCAGATGTATAATTGGAATAGACATACATGGTATTTGCTTGAACATCTAAATTGATTCCTTGACCAGGGGGGTAAAGGCTATCATAGTGTGAAATGTCAAGCACCAGCCTCTAGAACTACCTTCCCTTGGCCTGGGAGGGAGAGCAATTCATTTAGTTTGGGGTTAACAAACATTCTAAATGTAGTAGTGAAAGTTAATCAGTCGTGTCCAACTCTTTGAGACCCCATGGACTATACAGTCCTCGGAATTCACCAGGCCAGAATACTGGAGTGGGTATCCTTTCTCTTCTCCAGGGGAATCTTCCCAGCCCAGGGATCGAACCCAACCCTCATTGCAGGTGGATTCTTTACCAGCTGAGCCACAAGGGAAGCAACATTCTGAATAGAGGTATGCTTTTCATACTCCTAAGGCTGTGGCCAGCACCGCTATCTGAACACTTAACACAGTGTTTAATTTACCAGTGTGGTATCTTGAGCAACATTTTCTCTTACCAAGAGTCCCAATCTATTGGAAAAGATACGTGACATTTTCACGAAAGTTCATGAAATCATTGATCTTAACACTAACTGCTCCACTTGTACTCTAGATTGGTGAGTGAATGAGTGAAGTCACTCAGTCGTGTCCGACTCTTTGTGCCCCCGTGGACTGTAGGCTACCAGGCTTCTCCGTCCATGGGATTTTCTAGGAAGAATACTGGGATGGGTTGCCATTTCCTTCTCCAGGGGATCTTCCCGACCCAGGGATTGAATCCAGGTCTCCTGCATTGCAGTCAGACGCTTTATTGTCTGAGCCACCAGGGAAGCTCATAATGGGCTCATACATGCAACTAAGATGCTGGATTGGAGATGAAGCTCTAAAAGGGTGGGCACCAATCCTCCAGAATGCTTTCTGTACCATAAATATTTATATGGGTATGACCATTATTTTGAGAACCCCTAATAGGTAAAATGGGCTTATCTGGTGGCTTAGTGGTAAAGAGTCCACCTGCCAATGCAGGGGACATGGGTTCAATCCCTAGGTTGGGAAAATCCCTGGAGAAGGAAATGGCAGCCCACTCCAGTATTCTTGCCTGGGATAGTCCATGGACAGAGGAATCTGGCTGGCTATAGTCCATGGGGTCACAAAGAGTCAGACAGGACTTGCGACTAAAAAGCAGTACATAAAATACATCTGTCCTAGAACCAAGGGATGGAAGTGGGAATGGCTTCACTTAGTGGTATACCCAGTCATTACTTGGGGAATTTGTGTTTTACATCCATGTAACTTTGGGTTTTTTGGACTTAGAGATCGTTGTGTCTGGAGCTGAAACTGTCCCGTAGGGAACACTGTAAGAACTTGGTTAAACGTTAAGCCTTGGCTTGTTAGGAGCTGGGCCACACAGCAGGAGATGAATGATGGGTGAGCGAGCGAAGCTTCATCTATATTTACAGCTGCTCCCCATCACTCACATTACCACCTGAGCTCCCCTTCCTGTCAGATCACTTGCAGCATTAGATTATTGTATTAATAGGAGTGTGAACCCTACTGTGAACTGTGCACATAAGGAATCTAGGTTGCATACTCCTTATGAGAATCTAACGCCTGATGATCCGATTCTACAATATGGTGTATAATTATTTCATTATATATCACAATGTAATAGAAATGAAGATTAATAACAGAACTAAAGTGTACAGTATAATATAAAGATAAATAATAGAAATAAAGTACACAATAAATGTAATGCTCTTGAATCATCTCAAAACCATTCCCCTCTCCCCTCAGTCCATGGAAAATTGTCTTCCATGAAGCTGGTCCCTGGTGCCAAAAAGGTTGGGGACCACTGCTCTAAAGGACCCTCTCTTCCTCTGTATACCTGTATATATTTTTGTGCATACATTTATGTGTTTGTATGTATATATGTTTAAAAATATGTGCTTTTAAAAGCATTGAACCAATTTTTTCAAATGCTGAAAATATATATTTTTGGGGCAAAATGCTATAAACTTTTAGAGTTTATAGTATATATTAAATTATACATAATTATATAAACTTTTGAAGAGATCCCGGGGAATCTGTGTCTTCTTATGCCTTGTATTGCTAATTCCATTTGTCATAGAACCTTCTATATCACATCCTTAAATATAATATAGGTTATAATGTTCTTTTTTTCCCCCTTTGTTATGTGTGTGGTTTGTGGGATCTTAGTTCCCTGACTAGGAATCAAACCTAGGTCCTTGGCACTGTAAGCATGGAGTACTAACAACTGTATCATCAGGGAATTCCCATGGTTACAATATTCTTGGTGGAATTAAAGTATTAAGGAAAAGTCTGTGCTATAGATAAAGTTTGTAATCGTAGGTGATATGGAAAATTTAATGGAGAAGGGAATACTACTCCAGTATTCTTGCCTGGGAAATCCCATGGACAGAGGAGCTTGGCGGGCTTCATGGGTTATGGAGTTGGACACGACTTAAGTGACGGAACAGCAACAATAATGTAAAATTTAAACTGATAAACATCAGTTATATTGAGAGAAAACACATTTATTTCTCTTTGGAAACTAATTAACAATTTGTGTAACACTCCAAGGTATTTAGAATTATCAAACTGGGAAAAACCTTATATTTTGACTTCCTCAGAGTTCATCATATTGTGAGAGACAGAGCTTGGATGGCAATCTAAGTCTTAGGATTGCCAAAGTGGAGTTTAATTATATCATCATGTCTTTAGTACGTCACTTAAAATAATTTTTGTGTGGTCAGTGATACTTTATCTTTTTGAAGAAGTGTGTTCTAAAGTTGTCTTTGGTAAGAAAACTAACTTTATGTGGTAAATAAGAGATTTATCACTTAAGGAAATGCATTCTAGAATAAAAAAATTTCCATGGCATGATCTGAGGAGATATAAGTACTTTTTCACAGTGGATTCACATATGTCCTCACATTTTTGAGTAACATTTCTAGAAGAAAGTTAATTTATGGATTAGTATTGCTTTTATGGTTAAGGCAATTGAAGGAGGTAGGTTTTAAAGCAATCTGGGTAACAAGTCTCAAGCTTGTCTATTATTTTATTAATTGATTTTCCTTAATGTTTATTGGATATTTTCCCTGGTGGCTTAGACGGTAAAGTGTCTGTCTACAGTGCGGGAAGACCCGGGTTCAATCCCTGGGTTGGGAAGATCCCCTGGAGAAGGAAATGGCAATCCACTCCAGTACTATTGCCTGGAAAATCCCGTGGACAGAGGAGCCTGGTAGTTACAGTTCATGAGGTCGCAAAGAGTCAGACACGACTGAGCAACTTCACTTCAAAATGACTAAATTTTGAATCCAGAGTTTCAAAGAATAGCGAGGAGAGATAAGAAAGCCTTCCTCAGTGATCAATGCAAAGAAATAGAGGAAAACAATAGGATGGGAAAGACTAGAGATCTCTTCAAGAAAATTAGAGATACCAAGGGAACATTTCATGCAAAGATGGGCTCAATAAAAGACAGAAACGATATAGACCTAAAAGCAGAAGATATTAAGAATAGGTGGCAAGAATACACAGAAGAATTATACAAAAATGATCTTCATGACCCAGGTAATTATGATGGTGTGATCACTCTCCTAGAGCCAGTCATCCTGGAATGCCAAGTCAAGTGGGCCTTAGGAAACATCACTATGAACAAAACTAGTGGAGGTGATGGAATTCCAGGTGAGCTATTTCAAATCCTTAAAGATGATGCTGTGAAGTGCTGCACTCAATATGCCAGCAAATTTGGAAAACTCACCAGTGGCCACAGGACTGGAAAAGGTCAGTTTTCATTCCATTCCCAAAGAAAGGCAATGCCAAAGAATGTTCAGACAACTGCACAATTGCACTCGTCTCACACGCTAGCAAAGTAATGCTTAAAATTCTCCAAGTCAGGCTTCAACAGTACGTGAACTGTGAACTTCCAGATGTTCAAGCTGGATTTAGAAAAGGCAGAGGAACCAGAGGTCAAATTGCCAACATCCGTTGGATCATCAAAAAAGAAAGAGAGTTCCAGAAAAACATCTATTTCTGCTTTATTGACTATGCCAAAGCCTTTGACTGTGTGGATCACAATAAACTGTGGAAGATTCTGAAAGAGCTGGGAATACCAGACCACCTGACCTGCCTCTTGAGAAATCTGTATGCAGGTCAGGAAGCAACAGTTAGAACTGGACATGGAACAACAGATTGGTTCCAAATTGGGAAAGGACTACGTCAAGGCTGTATATTGTTACCCTGCTTACTTAACCATGTGCAGAGTACATCATGAGACATGCTGGCTGGATGAAGCACAAACTGGAATCAGGATTGCTGGGAGAAGTATCAGTAACCTCAGATAGGCAGATGACCCCACACTTATGGCAGAAAATGAGAAACTAAAGAGCCTCTTGATGAAAGTGAAAGAGGAGAGTGAAAATGTTGGCTTAAAACTCAGCATTCAAAAAACGAAGATCATGGCATCTGGTCCCATCACTGCATGGCAAATAGATGGAGAAGCAATGGAAACAGTGACAGACTTTGTTTTCTTGGGCTCCAGAATCACTGCAGATGGTGACTGTAGCTATGAAATTAAAAGATGCTTGCTCAATGGAAGAAAAGTTATGACGAACCTAGATAGCACATTAAGAAGGAGAGACATTACTTTGTCAACAAAGGTCCATCTAGTCAAGGCTATGGTGCAGTAGTCACATGTGGATGTGAGAGCTGGACTATAAAGAAAGCTGAGCACAGACTTTTGATGCTTTTGAACTGTGGTGTTAGAGAAGACTCTTGAAAGTCCCTTGGACTGCAAGGAGATCAAACCAGTGAATACTAAAGGAGATCCGTCCTGAATATTCATTGGAAGGACTGATGCTGGAGCTGAAACTCCAATACTTTGGCCACCTGATGCGAAGAACTGACTCCTTGGAAAAGACTCTGATGCTGGGAAAGAATGAAGGTGGAAGGAGAAGGGGACGATAGAGGATGAGATGGTTGGATGACATCATCGACTTGATGTACATGAGTTTGAGCAAGCTCTGGGAGTTGGTGATGGCCAGGGAATCCTTGTGTGCTGCCGTCCATGGGGTTGCAAAGAGTTGGACATGACAGAGCGACTGAACTGACAATGACTAAATGAAATGTTAATAGACATTGAGCAAACATTGATAACACTTTTCTTTTAAAGACAAAACCAAAATGACATTGTTGTTTTTCATACTGTTAGGAGCAATTTTAAATTTACAACAAAATCGAGAGGAAGTTACAGAGATTTCTCAAATACCCATTGTCAACATCACTCATCAGAATTGTCCTTTTTATTTTTTAAACCAAGGATGAACCTATATTGACACATCATTATCACTCAAAGTCCATAGTTTACTTAGGATTCACTCTTGGTGTTGTACATTCTGTGGGCTTGGACAAAAGTATAATGGCATATGTTCATCATTATAATACCATAAAGTATTTTCACTGCTCTAAAGTTATTGTCTCCTCCACCACAACCCATGTTGTTTTGATTGTCTCCGTAATTGCATTTCAGCCTTTTGGCTAAGATCAAGTGTATTGTCTCCATAATTTTGCCTTTTCTAAGATGTCTTATAGATGGAATCTATGTAGGCTTTTCTAATTGGTTTCTTTCCTTTAGTAATATACATTTAAGTTTCTCTCATGTCTTCTCATAGCGTCATAGTTCATTTGTTTTTAGTGCTGAATAATACTCTGTTGTCTGTATATATCATAGTTTGTGTATCCATTTATCTATTGAGGGACATCTTGGTTTTGTTCCAGTTTTGGCAATTATGAACAAAGATTCTATAAACATCTGTGCAGGTGTTTGTGTGAATGCAATTTTCACCTTTTTTGATTAAATACCAGGGAGTATAATGGCTGAACTGTATGGTTAGAATATGCTTTGTTTTATAAGTAACCATCAAACTGTCTTCCAAAGTGACTGTACCATTTTGTATTCCCACCAGCAGTGTATGAGAGTGCCTGTTCCACCATATGTTTATCAGCATTTGGTGTTGTCAGAGTATTGCATTTTGGCTATTTTATAATAATAGGTATTAGTGTGTATTTCATTGTTATTTTAATTTGCATTTCTTTTATGCCATGTCATGTGGAATATCTTTTCATGTATTATTTGCCATCTGTATATAGGCATACCTTGGCTATATTGTGGGTTCAGTTCCAGACCACTGCAATGAAGTAAATATTGTAATAAAATGAGTCATGATAATTTTTTGGTTTCCCAATATGCATATAAAAGTTATGTTTACCCTGCATTGTAGTCTGTTAAGTGCATAGTAGCAATATGTCTAAAATAGTACATACCCTAATTAAAAAGTACTCTATTACTGAAAAATGTTAGCTATCATCTGACAATGCAGAGTTGCCACAAAGCTTCAATTTGTAAAAAGCATAGTATCTGCAAAGTGAAATAAAGCAGAGCTCTATAAAATGAGGTATGCCTGTATCTTCTGTATCTTCTTTAGTGAGTTGTCTGTTAAGGTTTTTGGTCCACTTTTTAAGAATTTTTTCCCCCATGTATTTTAGATAACAGTCCTTTGTCAGGTGTTTTTTATTTTTAGTTTCTCTCTTGACATCGTCTTTAGCAGAGCAGAAGTTTTAAATTAAAAAAAAAAATCTAGCTAATCAGTTATATCGTTCATGGATCATGCCTTTGGTGTTGTATCAATAAAGTCATCACCAAACCCAAAGTCATATAGCTTTTATCCTGTGTTATACTCAAGGAGTTTCATAATTTTGCATTTTCGTTTAGGCCTGCAAGTTAAGCTTGGAGTTAATTTTTTAAGGATGTAAGGCTCAGTGGACATGGGTTTGGGTGGACTCTGGGAGTTGGTGATGGACAGGGAGGCCTGGCATGCTGTGGTTCATGGGGTTGCAAAGAGTCAGACACGACTGAGCAACTGAACTGAAGGTTCATGTATAGATTAATTTTTTTTCCATGTGGATGTCCAGTTTGTTGAAGAGACTTATTTTTGCTTCATTGTATTGCCTTTGCTCTTTTACAAAGATCAGCTGACTCTATTTATGTGGGTCTACTTCTGGGCTATTTTGTTCCATTGGTCTATTCCTCTGTTCTTTAACCAGTACCACACTGTCTTGATTATTGTAGTTATGAGTAAATGTTCAAGCTGGTTTTAGAAAACACAGAGGAACCAGAGATCAAATTGCCAACATCTGCTGGATCATGGAAAAAGCAAGAGAGTTCCAGAAAAACATCTATTTCTGCTTTGACTATGCCAAAGCCTTTGACTGTGTGGATCACAATAAACTGTGGAAAATTCTGAAAGAGATGGGAATACCAGACCATCTGATCTGCCACTTGAGCAACCTGAATGCAGGTCAGGAAGCAACAGTTAGAACTGGACATGAAACAACAGACTGGTTCCAAATAGGAAAAGGAATTCGTCAAGGCTATATATTGTCACCCTACTTATTTAACTTCTATGCAGAGTACATCATGGGAAACACTGGGCTGGAAGAAGCACAAGCTGGAATCAAGATTGCCAGGAGAAATATCAATAACCTCAGATATGCAGATGACACCACCCTTATGGCAGAAAGCGAAGCGGAACTAAAGCACCTCTTGATGAAAGTGAAAGAGGACAGTGAAAAAGTTGGCTTAAAGCTCAACATTCGGAAAAGTAAGATCATGGCATCTGGTCCCATCACTACATGGCAAATAGATGGAGAAACACTGGGAACAGTGGCTGACTTTATTTTTCTGGGCTGTAGAATCACTGCAGATGGTGACTGCAGCCATGAAATTAAAAGATGCTTACTCCTTGGAAGGAAAGTCATGACCAACCTAGACAGCATATTAAAAAGCAGAGACATTACTTGGTCAACAAAGGTCTGTCTAGTCAAGGCTACGGTTTTTCCAGTAGTCATTTATGGATGTGAGAGTTGGACTATTTAAAGAAAGCTGAGCGCCGAAGAATGGATGCTTTTAAAATGTGGTGTTGGAAAAGATTCTTGAGAGTCCCTTGGACTGCAAGGAGATCCAACCAGTCCATCCTAAAGGAGATCAGTCTTGGGTGTTCATTAGAAGGACTGATGTTGAAGCTGAAACTCCAATACTTTGGCCACCTGATGCGAAGAGCTGACTCATTTGAAAAGACCCTGATGCTGGGAAAGATTGAGGGCAGGAGGAGGAGGGGATGACACAGGATGAGATGGTTGGATGGCATCACCAACTCAATGGACATGGGTTTGGGTAGACTTAGGGAGTTAGTAATGGACAGGGAGGCCTGGCTGCTGCGGTTCATGGGGTTGCAAAGAGTCAGACGTGATTTAGTGACTGAAGTGGAACTGGAACATAAATGATACTGTTTTTAATTTCAGATTGTACTTTTTCATTGCTGGGGTATATAGCATAGCAGTAGTCTTTTGTATATTGTATTCTCCAACCTTGCTGTAATTATAATGGATTATTAGTTCTAAGAGGTTTTTCTTTGTTGATTTATTTGGATTTTCTGTACAGACAATCCTGTCATCTGTATGCAGAGCGCTCTGAGTTTTTCTTTGCAATCTGTCTGTCCATTATTTCCTTTTCTTATCTTACTACATTAGCAGAAACTTCTAGTGTCATGTTGAAAAGGAATAATGCGAGGATATAGTCTTGCTTTGTATTTGATTTTAGTTGAAAAATTTCTAGTTTCTCAACCATTAAGTATGATGTTAGCTATAGGTTTTTTGTATCTACTCTTTGTCAGAATTTTTAATTGACTTGTTTGCTCTTGAAAAAGTAAAGAAACAAGTTGATTGAAAATCTTGACAGAGGAATATAAGTGGTTAAATATTCTTGATAGAAAAGAGAATCTAAAAATAAGGTTTTCAGAGAGGAAAGAAGGCCGGCACTATTCTGCCTTTTAAAAAACAAAAGAAAACCATAAAAACGTCTTTGGGAATGGGTAATAACCAAGGATTTAGGCTTTTTCAGCAAATTTTCCTATGTTCTGCAGAATACACGATTTTGTTTGAAAAAGTTCCTAGCACTCTTGGAGGCAAAAGATTGCCCACATAACTGTCTTTTGGTTTCTGTGTTGCCAGATGAAGTGAACTAGCAATTAGGAATGTTTTCTTCTGTTTTTTTTTTTTTTTCTTTTCTTATAAGATTAGTTTTCATGTATATAATTTGAACATACATATTTGGAAATGTGTAGAAAAATATCGGGCCACATAAATGCTGAACTTGACAATTGTATGTAATGTGTAGGAAGTAAGATGTAGAAGAGAAGGAAGTAGCACTTTGAGTTTTTTCTCTACATACTTCTATAGTTGAACTTAAAAAAATAATTATTTGTTCTTTTAACAACTAAAATCAGAAAGGGAAAAGTTGTATGGGTCGTAGATTATTTAAAATATTTTGAATGCTATTGAAATCTTTATGATTTAGATTAGAGTCCTTATGATGTAGATTAGAATTGGAGATGTAGAACTAACTGTGGTAATAAATAATATGTCTGAGATTACAGTATGACTTTCAGAAATATTAAAGTGTTTTTATTATCTCCTTAACTGAATTATTGGATGGGTCTACTCTCCAAGACGTTGAAATACTATATGGAATATTAATTTCTGTATAATAGCTCAATGATTTTGAGTATTTCAGATAGCTCCTTGCCTATAAACATCTTTATCAGTGTAGTTATATAGTGTGCTCATTTTCTTTTCTTTTTTTTTGAAGTAAAAAAGGGTAGCTTTATTACTTTGCCAGGCAAAGGGAGACACATGAACTCCAACCTTAAAAAGCCATGTGTCCCAACCCCAGAGGTTTTGATGAAGGGTTTCATAACAATGGTTCAAGACAAAATTAGGGTATGTATAGGGCCTGCACTCTAAAGTGTGCTCAGTTTCAGCTTCTCTAGTTGGATTTAATTTGTTCTAACCACAAAGATTAGGAGAAATGTACCACTCCCAATTTTCCTAATCTCAAGTGAATTTTCTGGGGTTTTGTTGATCTTGAATAATGATGACTGTGAGCTCTGTTCTCCCTTTTAGGGAGTTTTTGCCTGTGTTTTTCGATGATTCTCTCCCTGATCCCATTTTAATATAGAGACATGCCAAGGTCAATGTTAGTGTTTTACTAATAACCAACCTTAAATATTCTTATTTCTCTGTATCATTCTTTCCATTAGTGAACCATGTATTTGGAAGAAATCAACCTTTCCCTTATTTATTAGAATTTGTCTTTTTCCTTCTGTATATGTATTATATATGTATATACTTGGTGATGTAGAACAAGATAGGTCAAATTCCTGCCTTCCATTCTAATGCAGGTTACACATAAATAAATAACTTCAAATAATGCTAAGAACGGAATGATTAGGGTTGGTGTGGCCCTTATATACTGTATTGGGCAGTATTATAGCTAGAGGACTACATAGCAGTATGTTTAAATGTTGAAAAGTTGTAAATCAAGCGACGTCTTCTTAGTCGCAATACTGCATCCTGAGTTCCCAGGAGCCTCTGTCTTTAAGGCCCGTAGGCTGAAGTGGCTGCTTGCTCCTGGTCAGCTTCTCGCTTGCTAACCCGATTAGCAGGATGGACCTGCTCTGGCTGGGCAGGGATGATTCGGTGGCACCTGGGCCTCTAAAACGCTACATGAACCAACACTGTCAGTCCCCCAGGGATCTCCTACAGAGAGCTAGCCTTGCCAACTCCTTTCTTTCCAACTGAAGACTTCTAAGAAGTTCTAAGCTCTTCCCCAAATTGTACTAGCCAAGAAGAGAGGAAAGAAGGGATGCAGGTATTTGGGAGACTTGGCTTGCCTGGGTAATCACTTTGGTGGATTTAGGGCAGCCAGTTTTAACTGATTAAAAATTTTGTAAGTAGCCACTTTTTCTGAGATTTTTCAAGGCAGAAGCTGTGGTGATTTTTCTCCTTTGTGCACATATACGGGGTCAGTCTCAGTTCTTTATCCTCTGGCCTGAGGGGCCTCCTTCAGCCAGCACCTCTCTCCCTTTTGAGTAACTTCCACTGACTCAATTGCTTACTGAACTTTAAAGAACTTCCTTACAAGGCTGAAAGTAGGGGAAAGGTCTTTATTTTAGTAATTATGGTATGCAGGATTCTCTAAAGTGCAGGTCCCTGCCAGGTCTGAGGGTGATACTGGTCTGAAAGTGGACTTGATCCTAGTCTGCTCTTTTATATGCCTCTTTGATTTCTCCCTATCCTGCTATCTGAATCCTCCTAGATCCTAAATCAATTTTCAAAAATATGTGTGTTTCTTTCATTCGTAAGATTATACTGGTGAACCTTGGATCACCTATGTCTGAAGTAGGCTCTAAATGAAAATGAGCTTTTTTCCTAAAGGTTTACAATAAAAATTTTAGGTAGTAATCATTAGTTTTCCTGTGCCTCCTCTCCCAACCTCAAACACACACCAAAACCGAAAAAAGGCAAACTGTATACAGACTTACTGCCAATTGGAATACTAGCTTAAAAGTTATGTTATATTTTTCTCCTTACAGGTGTGAAAGTTGTGTGGATTTACTCTTTGTGAGAGGAGCTGGAAACTGTCCTGAGTGTGGCACTCCACTTCGAAAGAGCAACTTCAGGGTACAGCTCTTTGAAGATCCTACTGTTGACAAGGAAGTTGAGATTCGGAAAAAAGTGCTAAAGATGTAAGTGTTAATGCTTGAATGATTCGGTTCACAAAGATTTTGACAGTTATTTCTATAATGGATGTAATTATTTACTTGTAGAAATGTGGACAGTTTGGCGAGTAAGTATGAATTGATCTATGTATTTGTTCAATGTTAAAAATTTATTAAGGTCTTTGAGAACTCAATAATATTATCTAACCTTTGCTAGAGAAGAGTAAATCTTTTTTATGGAAAAATAATTATTTCTTATTTTTAGCTGCTCTGTGTGGCTTGCAGAACCTCAGTTCTTGACCAGGGAATGAACCTGGGCCACAGCAGTGAAAGCCTAGAATCCTAACTACTAGGCCACTAGAGTAAACCTGAATTCATGGCTTCACAATTTATTTGCTTTATTTATTCTTTAATTTAATTAGTAAATATGTATTGAGAACCTACTCTGTGCAAACAGTGTTATGCATATTAGGCCTTAAGTATGAAATGACTTCCTAGGTGGTGTAGCGGTGAAGAATCTGCCTGCCAGAACAGGAGACATAAGAGACTTGGATTCGATCCCTGGGTTGAGAAGATCCCCACTATTCTTGCCTGGAAAGTCCGAGGGACAGAGGAGCCTGGCAGGGTACAGTCCATGGAGTTGCAAGGAGTCAGACATGATTGAGTGACTGGGCATGCGTGCGTGCACACAAACACATATGAAATGAGTGTAATAGCTACATACCTTGCTCTTGTAATGCTTACAGTATAGTAGCTTGGATAGCATTAAAATAGGCAAACAAAACAAATATGTGATTATCAGTTCAGTTCAGTCGCTCAGTCATGTCCGACTCTTTGTGACCCATGTTTTGCAGCACGCCAGGCCTCCCTGTCCATCACCATCTCCTGGAGTTCACTCAAATTCACGTCCATTGAGTCGGTGATGCCATCCAGCCATCTCATCCTCTGTCATCCCCTTTTCCTCCTGCCCCCAATCCCTCCCAACATCAGAGTCTTTTCCAGTGAGTCAACTCTTCTCATGGGGTGGCCAAAGTACTGGAGCTTCAGCTTTAGCATCATTCCTTCCAAAGAAATCCTAGGGCTGATCTCCTATAGAATGGACCGGTTGGATCTCCTTGCAGTCCAAGGGACTCTCAAGAGTCTTCTCCAACACCACAGTTTAAAAGCATCAATTCTTCAGCACTCAGCTTTCTTCACATTCCAACTCTCGCATCCATACATGACCACTGGAAAAACATAGCCTTGACTAGATGGACCTTTGTTGGCAAAGTAATGTCTCTGCTTTTCAATATGCTATCTAGGTTGCTCATAATTTTCTTCCAAGGAGTAAGCGTCTTTTAATTTCACGGCTGCAGTCACCATCTGCAGTGATTTTGGAGCCCCCCAAAGTAAAGTCTGACACTGTTTCCACTGTTTCCCCATCTATTTCCCATGAACTGATAGGACCAGATGCCATGATCTTCGTTTTCTGAATGTTGAGCTTTAAGCCAACTTTTTCACTCTCCTCTTTCACTTTCATCAAGAGGCTTTTTAGCTCCTCTTCACTTTCTGCCATAAGGGTGGTGTCATCTGCATATCTGAGGTGATTGATATTTCTCCCGGCAATCTTGATTCCAGCTTGTGTTTCTTCCAGCCCAGTGTTTCTCATGATGTACTCTGCATAGAAGTTAAATAAGCAGGGTGACAATATACAGCCTTGATGTACTCCTTTTCCTATTTGTAACCAGTCTGTTGTTCCGTGTCCAGTTCTAACTGTTGCTTCTTGACCTGCATATAGGTTTCTCAAGAGGCAGGTCAGGTGGTCTGGTATTCCTATCTCTTTCAGAATTTTCCACAGTTGATTGTGATCCACACAGTCAAAGGCTTTGGCATAGTCAATAAAGCAGAAATAGATGTTTTTCTGGAACTGTCTTGCTTTTTCGATAATCCAGTGGATGTTGGCAATTTGATCTCTTGTTCCTCTGTGTTTTTTAAAACCAGCTTGAACATCTGGAAGTTCATGGTTCACGTATTGCTGAAGCCTGGCTTGGAGAATTTTGAGCATTACTTGACTAGCATGTGAGATGAGTGCAGTTGTGCGGTAGTTTGAGCATTCTTTGGCATTGCCTTTCTTTGGGATTGGAATGAAAACTGACCTTTTCCAGTCCTGTGGCCATTGCTGAGTTTTCGAAATTTGCTGGCATATATGTGATTATAAATTTGGAAAAATGCTGTGAAGTTAGGGAGTAAATATTGTTGTGAGTTAGTGATGTTGGGTAAGACCCGAGGAGGTAACATCTGTTATTGAAAGCTATTAGAGAAAATTGGGGTAGCTACAATTTATTTTCATACATCTCTCTGTGTGTATATGGGTACATAAATATTTCTAGTGTTCCTTTTCTCTTGTGATTTAATTTTTTACTTTTTGTTAATAGTTTTAAATTTTATTTTATCTTTCCTTTTGCTGTAAGCCACCTTATTACTTTTTAGGTTATGGTTAGAATTAATATCTGTCTATCTAGGTGGTCTACATTTCAACTTTGTTCACTGGTTTTTTAGCAGCATCTTTCTGGATACTTTATCAATAATCCAAGTTGCTCTTTTATTTTTTGGATTACTTCTTGGAGATGGTCTCTCTTAGATTCTTTTTGTTTATTTTAAGTTTATTTATTTATAACTGGAGGATAGTTGCTTTATCATGTTGTGTTGGTTTCTGCCATATATCAACATAAATCAGCCATAGGTAGGTTCTCTTAGATTCTTATCTTTTATCATTAAGCCCTTTGATTTTCTAATTTTTGACAGACACTTTACATTATTTATAGATTTTTTTCCTTTCTTTTTTGCCATGTGAGATCTTAGTTCCTCAACCAGGGATCAGATCTGTGTGTTCTGTATTGCAAGCACAGAGTCTTAACTCTTGGGCCACCAGAAAAGTTCCACATTGTTTATAAATTTTCTTTATCTAGCATTCTTTAGATTATAACAGTCATGAAAAATAGGAAGGTGTCCTCTTTCTGGAAATTAGTGAGTCTACTTATTAGAAGTAAACAATATAAAAAACCAAATATTCCAATGATAGACCTGTTTCAGCTCATTTCCCATTTCTTCAGTGTTTTATTTTCTTTATTTTTCCCTTGTCTTAGGATTTTACATATTGTACCATTCTCTTTACTCTACTCCTCTGTAGTCAAAAGAATTTAAAAACAACATCCTTGGTTTAGTTACAAACCTGGTGTCAAGAAAACTGTTTTATACCATAAGCAGTTATTTTTTATTTATCATGTATGAATTAGGTAAGAACAAACCAGTTAGATGATATTAAAAGCAAGTGATATGTAATATGTTCATTTTTTTCTTCTTAAAGATACAATAAAAGGGAAGAAGACTTTCCTAGTCTAAGAGAATATAATGATTTCCTGGAAGAAGTGGAAGAAATTGGTATGTATTTAATACTTGTATTTTGGTATGCTAGCCTGTATGCTTTTATGTTTTAGATGCCTAAGAGAGTATCTCATATAAAAGTCTCTGACAAATTTTGCTGTGGTAGGTGATGTTTCAGTTCAGTTCAGTCGCTCAGTCGTGTCCGACTCTTTGCGACCCCATGAATCGCAGCACTCCAGGCCTCCCTGTCCATCACCATTTCCTGGAGTTCACTCAGACTCACGTCCATCGAGTCCATGATGCCATCCAGCCATCTCATCCTCTGTCATCCCCTTCTCCTCCTGCCCCCAATCCCTCCCGGCATCAAAGTCTTTTCCAATGAGTCAACTCTTTGCATGAGGTGGCCAAAGTACTAGAGTTTCAGCTTTAGCATCATTCCTTCCAAAGAAATCCCAGGGTTGATCTCCTTCAGAATGGACTGGTTGGATCTCCTTGCAGTCCAAGGGACTCTCAAGTCTTCTCCAACACCACAGTTCAAAAGCATCAGTTCTTTGGTGCTCTGCCTTCTTCACAGTCCAACTCTCACATCCATACATGACCACAGGAAAAACCATAGCCTTGACTAGACGGACCTTAGTCAGCAAAGTAATGTCTCTGCTTTTGAATATACTATCTAGGTTGATCATCACTTTTCTTCCAAGGAGTAAGCGTCTTTTAATTTCATGGCTGCAGTCACCATCTGCAGTGATTTTGGAGCCCCCAACAATAAAGTCTGACACTGTTTCCACTGTTTCCCCATCTATTGCCCATGAAGTGATGCGACCGGATGCCATGATCTTCGTTTTCTGAATGTTGAGCTTTAAGCCAACTTTTTCATTCTCCTCTTTGACTTTCATCAAGAGGCTTTTTAGCTCCTCTTCACTTTCCATTGTACCTAAAACACATACTTAAGTAATGAACATTTTGTCTTAGGGAAAATATGATGAATAGAGGTACTACTACTTTATAGCTGAGAAGAAAGGTATATATATGTGTATATATTTTCTGTATGTTGATGTATTAGAATAAATGAGAAAATGCTCAGTTTTAAAAAACAGAATTTCCATTGTCTGTATCCATGGTGATTAAAGCCATAAGTTGTTTATTCATCATTTATGATTCTGTGCATGCAGTAATTTGAAAATATTATGAAGTAGTTGAATGTTGAAGTGACATTCTGTTATTCAGTGTTACTGTAGAATCAGAAGGTAGAGTAATCTTAGTGCTTATTCTTTCTCTTGTGATTAGTCTAAAAGAAGCTTTCATCAAAAGAAAGCATTGTTTCTGTTTTTTTAAATTTAAAATTTTATTTATTTTTAATTGAAGGATAACTGTTTTGCAGTACTGTGTTGGTTTCTGCCATACATCAACATGCATCAGCCATAAGTATACATATGTCCCTCCTTTTCCTGCTTTCTTAAATAAGATTTTGGAGATACTACAAAGTCTGAAATTGCTATAATTATTATATTATATTAATATAATATATTATTATAATAATATATTATTAATATATAATATTATATTATTATTGCCATAATTATTATTACTTAATCTAGGTTTGAAAATAATACAGGAGTTACCGACGATGAAAATTAGAACAAGACCAAGAGAATTAAATAATTATCTTTTTATTCTTTTCTCAAACCTGAGCGCCAAGCTATACTCACATTATTTCTTAAAATAGAATTATAATACAATTTATTATTCTGTAAAATATTTATATATGGTAAATTTTTTAGACTATTCAAATTTCTGAGGAATGGAGTATTCTAATTCTTTTCATTTCTGTATTAACTGAGAAAATCTGAAAACTTTTTATTTTGACTATTATTGAAACTTTTCTAAAATACCTAAGTTTATTTATTATATCATAGCGAGCAGCACGTACAGAACATAATTTAGCCTTTTTTTCTGGTATCTTTTAGTGCCTTGGAACCATTGCTTTTTTATTCTAATTATATTCATTGTACTTTGTATATAATCTTAGCAACCCTGAATGGCTATAGATTTTAGCTGAAAAGATGATAGATTTGGGAGTGCTAAGGTAAAGTAGAAAAGTTAGGATATAGACTGAGAAGATGAACTGAAAACAAATCTGCAAAAATGGGCAAGTGTGCAGATATGTAGGAATCTGGCTATACTTAGATATTTGGTTTAGGAAGGCAGTTGGACAACAGGCAGTAAGACAATCAGCTTACATTTATTCTAAAGGTAATGTGACTAGTCAAAAGTCTAGTCAGGCAGTGAAGGGAGAGGAGATTATAGCTGTCACAGAGCAAGTTGAATACATGGTCACAAATCCAAGCAGTCAGGTAAGATAAGTAAAATAAACTGATAGACCAAGAAGGAGGGAAAGATGGGATCTTGATTCTGGAACAAGATTTTGGTTGAGCCATGATTTTAAAAACTACATTTTTGTTTTTTTTTTGCTGTGACATTAATTAATTTGGAGATATGAACCACCTGAGGGCCTGTAGGTAAAATCATGTCCAGAAGTGGGAGGTAGGAGTGACAGGTAAGAGCAAATCTGAATATTAGGGCTTACAGTACTGTCATTTTTTTCTTTGCTGGATAAGGAAACTAGCCCAGAACATTTAATTTGAAAGTGATTCTGCTAATATGTATATTCATGAAGGACTAACTTTAGTTGCAGTATGTTGACACTCCCTTAACCAAATTAGTTGACTTATTGGAGTAACTGATATTTCCCAGTCCTTCTATAACATGAACTGACTGATGATTGAAGCATAATCAGTCCGTAATGTATCCTGTCCATTAGAAGATGTCTTTAAGTATACTTCTGTACTTCTCTCACCAGTTCAGTTATATATAAAGTTGATTGCATAGGTAATCAAACCTTCTTATGCCAGCTGTACTTTTTAATTGTAATTAATTTAAGTAGTTTGTAAGACTGGAAAAATTATAGAACTTTAGAAGGATTCTATTTCTGAAGTCCTTGATCCACTTGAAAAAAATGGGAACTGAACAATATAGATAACGCTTATGCTTTATACAAGAAGGAAGCAGAATTCCCATTAAAAACTGTACCTTAACTGTGTGTTATTACATTAGAGAGTGATTATACACTTAGTGCATATGCTTTAAGTTAAAATAAAGTGTTCAAGGAGTGTGTATATATGTTTCACCTCTTTGGCAGACTTTTTAAAGTAATCCGCTACTGATCCTGATCATGTTGGACAAAGAGCAGTTCTTTTGCATTTGAAAATATTGGTGAAGTTTGGGACTTAGCCTCATAGTTTATTTTCTGAACTTCAGCTCAACTCAGCAAATATTGTTCTCTGTGAATTATTTACTTGCTGAGAATATATCATCTTTGTTTTCAATAAGTTCATATTCTAAAGGGAGAGATAATTATGAAATTATAATTTAATGTGAAGGTAGTATGGGCATTTATTTATAAAGTATTTCAGGAGTATAGATAGCAAAACAATTCAGCATTAGGAAGTAGAGGTAAAGTTTGAACCACAGAACACACAATCTTAAAAGATTAATAGTTTACCAGGTGGAAAGAGGATGGAAGAATGTTTGTAGCAAAGACAAAGTCACAGAAATACATGTTGAGCATGTTAGATAATGTCAATTCAGTTCAGACGCTCAGTTGTGTCCAACTCTTTGCGACCCCATTAATCGCAGCACGCCAGGCCTCCCTGTCCATCACCAACTCCTGGAGTTCACTCAGATTCACGTCCATCGAGTCAGTGATGCCATCCAGCCATCTCATCCTCTGTCTTCCCCTTCTCCTCCCTGCCCCCAATCCCTCCCAGCATCAAAGTTTTTTCCAATGAGTCAACTCTTCGCATGAGGTGGCCAAAGTACTGGAGCTTCAGCTTTAGCATCATTCCTTCCAAAGAAATCCCAGGGCTGATCTCCTTCAGAATGGATTGGTTGGATCTCCTTGCAGTCCAAGGGACTCTCAAGAGTCTTCTCCAACACCACAGATCAAAAGCATCAATTCTTTGGTGCCCAGCCTTCTTCACAGTCCAACTCTCACATCCATACGTGACTACTGGGAAAACCATAGCCTTGACTAGACGGTCCTTAGTCGGCAAAGTAATGTCTCTGCTTTTGAATATGCTATCTAGGTTGGTCATAACTTTTCGTCCAAGGAGTAAGCATCTTTTAATTTCATGGCTGCAGTCACCATCTGCAGTGATTTTGGAGCCCAAAAAAATAAAGTCTGACACTGTTTCCACTGTTTCCCCATCTATTTCCCATGAAGTGATGGGACTGGATGCCCTGATCTTCATTTTCCGAATGTTGAGCTTTAAGCCAACTTTTTCACTCTCCTCTTTCACTTTCATCAAGAGGTTTTTTAGTTCCTCTTCACTTTCTGCCATAAGGGTGGTGTCATTTGCATATCTGAGGTTATTGATATTTCTCCTGGCAATCTTGATTCCAGCTTGTGTTTCTTCCAGCCCAGCGTTTCTCATGATGTACTCTGCATATAAGTTAAATAAGCAGGGTGACAATATACAGCCTTGACGTACTCCTTTTCCTATTTGTAATCAGTCTGTTGTTCCATGTCCAGTTCTAACTGTTGCTTCCTGACCTGCATACAGATTTCTCAAGAGGCAGGTCAGGTGGTCTGGTATTCCCATCTCTTTCAGAATTTTCCACAGTTTATTGTGATCCACACAGTCAAAGGCTTTGGCATAGTCAATAAAGCAGAAATAGATGTTTTTCTGGAAGTCTCTTGCTTTTTCCATGATCCCGTGGATGTTGGCAATTTGATCTCTCGTTCCTCTGTGTTTTCTAAAACCAGCTTGAACATCTGGAAGTTCACGGTTCATGTATTACTGAAGCCTGGCTTGGAGTATTTTGAGCATTACTTGACTAGCATGTGAGATGAGTGCAGTTGTGCGGTAGTTTGAGTATTCTTTTGCATTGCCTTTGTTTGGGATTGGAATGAAAACTGACCTTTTCCAGTCCGGTGGCCACTGCTGAGTTTTCCAAAATTGCTGGCATATTGAATGCAGCACTTTCACAGCATCATCTTTTAGGATTTGAAATAGCTCTACTGAAATTCCATCACTTCCACTAGCTTTGTTCGTAGTGATGCTTTCTAAGGCCCACTTGACTTCATGTTCCAGGATGTCTGTCTCTAGATGAGTGATCATACCATCATGATTATCCTGGTCTTGAAGATGTTTTTTGTACAGTTCTTCTGTGTATTCTTGCCATCTCTTCTTAATATCTTCTGCTTCTGTTAGGTCCATACCATTTCTGTCCTTTATTGAGCCCAACTTTGCATGACATGTTCCCTTGGTATTTCTAATTTTCTTGAAGAGATCTTTAGACTTTCCCATTCTGTTGTTTTCTTCTATTTCTTTGCATTGATCACTGAGGAAGACTTTCTTATGTCTTCTTCGTATTCTTTGGAACTCTGCATTCAAGTGCTTATATCTTTCCTTTTCTCCTTTGCTTTTCGCTTCTCTTCTTTTCACAGCTATTGGTAAGGCCTCCCCAGACAGCCATTTTGTGTTTTTGCATTTTTTTTCCATGGGGATGGGCTTGATCCCTGTCTCTGTACAATGGCACGAACCTCATTCCATATATCATCAGGCACTCTATCTATCAGATCTAGTCCCTTAAATCTACTTCTCACTTCCACTGTATAATCATAAGGGATTTGATTTAGGTCATACCTGAATGGTCTAGCAGTTTTCCCTACTTTCTTCAGTTTGAGTCTCAATTTGGTAATAAGGAGTTCATGATCTGAGCCACAGTCAGCTCCTGGTCTTGTTTTTGTTGACTGTATAGAGCTTCTCCATCTGTGGCTGCAAGGAATATGATCAGTCTGATTTCGGTGTTGACCATCTGGTAATGTCCACATGTAGAATCTTCTCTTGTGTTGTTGGAAGAGGGTGTTTGCTATTACCAGTGCATTTTTTTGGCAAAACACTATTAGTCTTTGCCCTGCTTCATTCTACATTCCAAAGCCAAATTTGCCTGTTACTCCAGGTGTTTCTTGACTTCCTACTTTTGCATTCCAGTCGCCTATAATGAAAAGAACATCTTTTTTGGGTGTTAGTTCCAATCTGTTATAGGTAGATAGAACCAGAGGAGTGACTAACCGACTGGACCTTGGTTAATGAGGGCTTTGTAAGCTAGATTGTAAGGGTTAAGATTTTATTTCGTGGCTAGTAGAGAGGCAGCAGAATATTGAGGTGAAAGTGAAACTGAAAGTGAAAGTCACTAGGTCATGTCCAACTCTTTGCAACTCCATGGAATATACAGTTCATGGAATTCTCTAAACCACAATACTGGAGTGGGAGGTCTTTCCCTTCTCCAGGGAATCTTCCCAACCCAGGGATCAAACCTAGGTCTTCCACATTGCAGGCAGATTCTTTACCAGCTGAGCCACAAGGGAAACCTGAATATTGTGGTACTGATGTGGAATACTGACAGGAGATAGCGCGAGGCTGTGAAACCATTTTTAGGGGCAGTAGCAACAATTTGGGTAAGTGCTTAGAGTAGGTTTCAGTATTGACCATCTGGTGATGTCCATGTGTACATCAGTATCACAATAGAGGACTCTACATGTTGATATCACCAGATGGTCAATAATGAAGTCAGATTGATTATATTCTTTGCAGCCAAAGATGGAGAAGCTCTATACAGTCAGCAAAAATGAGACTGGGAGCTGACTGTGGCTCAGATCATGAACTCTTTATTGACAAATTCAACCTTAAATTGAGGAAAAGTAGGGAAAACCACTAGACCATTCAGGTATAACCTAAATCAAATCCCTTATGATTAGACAGTGGAAATGACAAATAGATTTAAGGGACTAGATCTGATAGAGTGCCTGATGAACTGTGGACAGAGGTTCCTGACATTGTACAGGAAACAGGAATGAAGACCATCCCCAAGAAAAAGAAATGCAAAAAAGGAAAACGCTTGTTTGAGGAAGCACAAATAGCTGTGAAAAGAAGGGAAGTGAAAGGCAGAGAAGAAAAGGAAAGATATACCCATTTAAATGCAGATTTCCAAAGAATAGCAAGGAGAGATAAGAAAGCCTTCCTCAGTGATCAGTGCAAAGAAATAGAGGAAAACAATAGAATGGGAAAGACTAGAGATCTCTTCAAGAAAATTAGAAATACCAAGGGAACATTTTATGCAAAGATGGGCTCGATAAAGGACAGAAATAATACGGACCTAACAGAAGCAGAAGATATTAAGAAGAGGTGGCGAAATACACAAAAGAACTATACAAAAAAGATCTTCACGACCCAGATGATCACGATGGTGTGATCCCTCACCCAGAGCCAGACATCCTGGAATGTGAAGTCAAATGGACCTTAGGAAGCATCACTATGAACAAAGCTAGTGTAGGTGATGGAATTCCGGTTGAGCTGTTTCAGATCCTCAAGGATGATGCTGTGAAAGTGCTGCACTCAATATGCCAGCAGATTTGGAAAACTCAGCAGTGGCCACTGGACTGGAAAAGGTCAGTTTTCATTCCAATCCCAAAGAACGGCAAGGCCAAAGAATGCTCAAACTACCACACAATTGCACTCATCTCACATGCTAGTAAAATAATGCTCAAAATTCTGCAAGTCAGGCTTCAACAATACATGAACCATGAACTTCCTGATGTTCAAGCTGGTTTTAGAAAAGGCAGAGGAACCAGAGATCAAATTGCCAGCATCTTCTGGATCATGGAAAAAGAAAGAGAGTTCCAGAAAAACATCTAATTTTGCTTTATTGACAATACAAAGCCTTTAACTGTGTGGATCATAACCAACTGTGGAAAATTCTGAAAGAGATGGGAATACTAGACCACCTGACTTGCCTCTTGAGAAATCTGTATGCAGGTCAATAAGCTACAGTTAGAATTGGACATGGAATAACAGACTAGTTCCAAATAGGAAAAGGAGTACGTCAAGTCTATATAGTGTCACGCTGCTTGTTTAACTTATATGCAGAGTACATCATGCGAAATGCTGGGGTGCATGAAGCAGAGCCTGGAATCAAGATTACCAGAAGAAATATCAATAACCTCAGATATGCAGATGATAGCACCCTATGGCAGAAAGCCTAGAAGAACTAAAGATCCTCTTGATGAAAATGAAAGAGCAGAGCGAAAACGTTGGCTTAAAGCTCAACATTCAAAAAACTAAGATCATGGCATCCGGTCCCATCACCTCATGGGAAATAGATGTGGAAACAGTGGCAACAGTGACAGACTATTTTCTTGGCCTCCAAAATCA
Organism: Ovis canadensis; assembly: GCF_042477335.2. Classification (NCBI taxonomy): domain Eukaryota; kingdom Metazoa; phylum Chordata; class Mammalia; order Artiodactyla; family Bovidae; genus Ovis; species Ovis canadensis. The sequence goes on from NC_091251.1 coordinate 83,317,055, forward strand.
CTGAAAATGGTAACTACAGCCATAAGATTAAAAAGACACTTGCTCCTTGGCAGTAAACGCATGATGAACCTAGACAGCATATTAAAAAGCATTACTTTGCTAACAAAGGTGCGTATAGTCAAAGCTGTGGTTTTTGCAGTAGTCACCAAAGGATGTCAGAGTTGAACTAGAATGAAAGCTGAGCGCTGAAGAATTGATGGCTTTGAACTGTGGTGTTGGAGAAGACTCTTGCACTTCTTGGACTTCAGGGTCCCTTGGACTGCAAGGAGTTCCAACAAGTCCATTGTAAAGGAGATCATTCCAGAGTTTTCAAAGGAAGGTCTGATGCCGAAGCTGCATCTCCAATACTTTGGCCACCTGATGCGAAAAACACACTCATTGGAAAAGACCCTGATGCTGGGAAAGATTGAAGGTGGGAGGGGAAGGGGACAACAGAGGATGAGGTGATTGGATGGCTTCACTGACACAGTGGACATGAGTTTGAGTAAACTCTGGGAGTTGGTGATGGACAGGGAGGCCTGGCGTCCTGCAGTTCATGGGGTCGCATAGAGTTGGACATGACTGAGCGACTGAACTGAACTGAACTGAACTTACTGCCTGAGCCACCAGGGAAGAACAAACTAGAATAGGTAGTAACTGAGAGAGATAGTTAAAAGGGATGTTTTAGGGCTAGAGTATTTGAGTGAATAATTTCATGTAAGAAGTGAGTTAAGAAAGTATAGACTAGGATGAATTGCAGTTATTCTTACCTTGAGCAGTTGTATGGTATTAATCTAGAAAATAAAAGTGGGAGAAGTGGCATTATTTTTTACTGTTTTGTTGGGTGGAGAGTATGGAAATGAGGGAAAGACCAGTTTCTGCCCCTTTAAGTTTTGTTAGGGTGTGACTCCCACCACTTACTTAAGTGTCATTGTTCTGATTGTTATGATATAAATAAAAGCTTTTTTTTTAGACTTCCTTTTAAAATCTTGTTTCAGTAGCTGTTCATTTTGTGTCTTATTCATTCTTTTAAAGATGATTAGTTAGATGTTTGTGATATCTGTATTGAGTATCTCTGTGTTAATCAAAAGCATAGTTTTCGCAACTCTTGGGATAGGCATTTTAATCTATTTTGCATATGGAGAGGAGCCACAGAGAGTTTTAACTGTTGTTCTGGAGATCACATTGCTAATATATAATGTAGCCAGACTTTGAACATAGGTTTTCCTAACTCATAGAGCCCATCAAAGTACTTGGTAGTCTCAGAGACTACCAAGTTAATAGCCTGAGTCTAGAATATGGAGTGCTGATTAGTAGAAGAGTTGGAGGAGATAAAAATCTATATATTGGAGCTATAATTTTGAAGGATCTTAAAGAAGTTTGGTAGGAAGGAAGATAGGAAGGTGCTATTGAGGTTAGAGTGAAAAGAATAAAGTTGGTAGGATGGCTAAGGAGTCAGTGTTTGAGGATTTATAAATTAGGGATCAGTCACTGTTATAGAAATTCATTATGAACCCTTTGAATATGATGAATATAAAAACTTTAGAACACTATAATTTTGAGTAGTGGCATAAAAAATTACAATAGAAGGGGGCACATATGAAGATGGACTTTCTTATAGCTTTGACAATGGGCCCTTTTCTGTGGTTATGACAATCTAAACATAAAAATTCTTGTTCCTTTTGGCCTCAGGGATTATCTCAAAGGTTTGTCCTTAGTTACATAATAAACATATTATTCTTTTGGTTTAGGGTATTTTTGTTTTAAAAGGGTGAGAATGTCCTAAGGGCTTTAATTATGAATTCTGGATGTCAAAAGGACTGCAGAATTGCACTTAAATAACATTAAATCTTTCAGAAAATACAGTAGGTTTTTTGTTGGGTTTTAATACTTGACTGAAGACAGGTCAACATCTGAGCTAAGCCAGTAACCAGGATAGATAAAAGACCAAATAATTGTTATAGAAAATTCTTTTCTTTCCTCTAAGCTCTTATACCAATCTGCTTCATTGTATCATGAATGAGACTCGCCTCATCTGATGTTTTCAAACTTGTAATCCACTTTTAGTGTTTTTCTCTCTCTTTTTGTTTTTTAAAGGAAGAGATTTGTATTACTTATGATTATGGTTTGCATCTTTTATATTGTTATTACCTTTGCTTTCTAAATTAAAAAAATGAAATAAACAAATTGGTTATTTGCATTTCATTAAAATTCATAAAATTTTTAATAAGCATAAAATAGAAGTTATCTATAACAGATCAGTTTCACTTAGAATTTAACTATACTGTTTCTAATTTCTATTTAATGAGTTTTATTCAGCACATTGTCTAGCTTGGTGATAAATTGTAATTTTTTAAAATTGCTCTAAACATTCTAATGAAGTTCAACATAGGATATCAACTTGATTAACTTTGTCAGTAGATTCATGCCATAAGAAACAAAGATTATTTTTTCCCTGTAGCTTCTCATTTGCTTACTTTGCCTTTCTAAATAATTCAATTTTATAATTATAAAGGTCATTTAAATTCAATCTGTGTTTATAAAGATAATTATAAATATTAGCATTGATTTCTTTGTTATTTTAGTGTTTTGGAAATATGATTGATATGCAATATTATATTAGTTTCAGGTGTACAGCTTAATGATTCCATATTTTTATGTATTATGAAGTGATCATTGCAATAAGACCAGTTACCATCCATAACTATAGAAAGTAATTACCCATTCCAGTACTGTTGCTTGGAAAACCCCATGGATGGAGGAGCATGGTAGGCTACAGTCCATGGGGTCACAAAGAGTTACACACGACTGAGCGACTTCACTTCACTGACTATGTTCCCTATGTACATTACATCCCTGTGATGTATAACTTATTTTAAACTGAACTTTGTACTTCTTTATCCATTTTACCTGTTTTGTCTATCCCTCCCATACCCGTATTGGTTTATTTTTTTTCCTCTTGTAATAATTCAGCAAGCATTTCTTGAGCTCTTACCAGATGTTTCTTTTTTTAATAGACTATTTTTTAGAGCAGTTTTAGATTCACAGAAAAATTAAATGAAATGTGTAGAGAGTTCCCTTATACCCCTTGTACCTCACATACACACAGACTCCCCCACTATCTGCATACCTACCTGAATGACAAATTTGTTATAATCAATGAACCTACATTAACATATTGTCATCTTCCAAGGTCCATAGTTTACATTAGGGTTTACTCTTGACATACGTTTTTTGGGTTTGGATATATATAATGGCATGTATCCTCCATTATAGTATTGTAGCTTTAGTACCCTGAAACTCCTCTGTGTTCTGCTTATTTGTCCCTTCCCCTCAGTCCTTGGGAACCACTGATCTCTTTACTGTGTCCGTAGTTTTGCTTTCTTTAGGTTGTCAGTTGAAATCATACAGTGTGTAGCCTTACCAGTTGCCTTAGTAATACACGTTTAAGTTTCCTCTATGTCTTTTCATGGTTTGATGTGCTGTGCTCAGTTGTGTCTGACTCTTTGTGACCCCATGGACTGTAGCCTGTCAGGTTCCTCTGTCCATGGGATTTTCCAGGCAAAAATACTGGAGTGGATTGCTATTCCTCCTCTGGGGGATCTTCTGACCCAGTGATTGAACCTGCATTTCTGGCATCTCCTGCATTGGCAGGCAGATTCTTTACCACTGCACCACCTGGGCTAACCCTTTGATGGCTTATTATTATTTGGTGCTTAATAATATCTCATTGTCTGGATATACTCTAGTTTATTTATCTTCTCAGACTACTGAAGGACATCTTGGTTGTTTCAGCAATGATGAATAAAGCTGCTGTAAACATTCATATGCAGGATTTTGTGTGGACATGGTTTTTAACTCCTTTGGATAAATATCAAAAAGTGCAGTTGCAGGATTGTATGATAAGAGTATGTTTCATTTTGTAAGAAACTCTCAAATTGCTTTCCAAAGTGCCATGCCATTTTGCATTCCCACTGCAGTGTATGCATGTTCCTGTTGCTCCACATCCTTGCCAGCATTTGATGTCATCATGTAGGAGCATGGATTAAAGCAGATTATTTAGGGTAGATCAAACCTGCTTATAGGTCAAACTAGAGGAAGCAGTTGTAAGTAATTGGAGAAGGAATTGAAGGGCTAATAACACAAGCATAAAGATTAGAGAAATCCAAGGGAGATCTGGACTGAATTATGAAATAGGAGAGACAGTGATGAGGACCCTTCTTTAGATGAGCTTATATTAACACTGAAAGGGGTATGGCAGTCGGCAGTACTTTAAAATATGAGTTTATATTCATATAAATTAAAAACAGTTTTTGTTCAAAGAGTTTAAATTTACATATGTAAACTTAGAAGGGAGTTCAGTTCAGTTGCTCATTCGTGTCCAATTCTTTGTGACCCCATGAATTGCAGCACGCCAGGCCTCCCTGTCCATCACCAACTCCCGGAGTTCACTCAAACTCGCATTGAGTCAGTGATGCCATCCAGCCATCTCATCCTCTGTCGTCCCCTTTTCCTCCTGCCCCCAATCCCTCCCAGCATCAGAGTCTTTTCCAGTGAGTCAACCCTTCGCATGAGGTGGCCAAAGTACTGGAGTTTCAGCTTTAGCATCATTCCTTCCAAAGAAATCCCAGGGCTGATCTCTTGGGTAGAATGGACTGGTTGGATCTCCTTGCAGTCCAAGGGACTATCAGGAGTCTTCTCCAACACCACAGTTCAAAAGCATCAATTCTTCAGCACTCAGCCTTCTTCACACTCCAACTCTCACGTCCATATATGACCACTGGAAAAACCATAGCCTTGACTAGATGGACCTTTGTTGGCAAAGTAATATCTCTGCTTTTCAATATGCTGTCTAGGGTACTCATAACTTTCCTTCCAAGGAGTAAGCGTCTTTTAATTTCATGGCTGCAGTCACCATCTGCAGTGATTTTGGAGCCCCTCAAAATAAAGTCTGACACTGTTTCCACTGTTTCCCCATCTATTTGCCATGAAGTGATGGGACCAGATGCCATGATCTTCGTTTTCTGAATGTTGAGCTTTAAGCCAACTTTTTCACTCTCCTCTTTCACTTTCATCAAGAGGCTTTTTAGTTCCTCTTCACTTTCTGCCATGTGGTGTCATCTGCATATTTGAAGTTATTGATATTTCTCCCGGCAATCTTGATTCCAGCTTGTGTTTCTTCCAGCCCAGCGATTCTCATGATGTACTCTGCATATAAGTTAAATAATCAGAGTGACAATATACAGCCTTGACGTACTCCTTTTCCCATTTGGAACCAGTCTGTTGTTCCATGTTCAGTTCTAACTGTTGCTTCCTGACCTGCAAAAAGGTTTCTCAAGAGGCAGGTCAAGTGGTCTGGTATTCCCATCTCTTTCAGAATTTTCCGCAGTTTATTGTGATCCACAGAGTCGAAGGCTTTGGCATAGTCAATAAAGCATAAATAGATGTTTTTCTGGAACTCTCTTTCTTTTTCGATGATCCAGAAGGGAGTTTATAATTAAAAGTATTTATAATTAAAATCACTTTGAATTAGAATTATAAAAAGATAGTTCTAACTTACTGAAAGTTTATCTCCTTTCTGAACATGTTTCAGTGGCTTCTCTTACTCAACTATTTCAGTCTTCAGTTTTGGAGCCAGATTATCCTTTACCTTCCCTATTAGGTTTCGACTCATATATTTCATACTTTTCCAGATCTAGACTATATGGGAAATGATTCATTCTTATGTACAGCTATGTTGAAGATTAGAATAAAACCTGTTTTTGTTAGAGAATATTTTTTATTCCTTTGGATAATTTTTCTGTTCTGGAGCTTAGATTCTTTTCAGTTTTGATTCTGACTAGTGTAGTAGATTTCAGACTTACTTTTTTTTAAATAAAAAATTTAAGCAATCTTTTTTTTATACTTTTAAAGTTAAAATGGGCAATATAAAATTCAAATCCAATGTTACTATGGCAAGTACACATATTAGATTTTTTGAGGATATTCAGATCTATAGATAATCTGTGTGATAGTCTGACAGTCTTTCCTTGTTTGGTTCAGAAAATCATAGTTGCTGAACTAGAGCTAGTTTCTATAAAGTAGGTGGTCAGTAAAAAGACACAAATGGAGCTGTAAGAAATGACAACCTGATGTATTAAGAAATCATTGTGAATGAATATTTGGTTTTTATTATCTTTGCAAGATGTATGTTGAAACTGTATTTCATGTCACTGTTTCTTTTCTCATGCAGTTTTCAACTTGACGAACAATGTGGATTTGGACAATACCAAAAAGAAAATGGAGATATACCAAAAGGAAAACAAAGATGTCATTCAGAAAAATAAGTTAAAGCTGGTTGGTGCCAAGTATTTTCTTCTTCTTTTGAATTAGAAACTAATGCTTCCACATGATACTTTAAAAAGGTTTTTCTAAACCTAGTCATATTTACAAAGAATTTAGCTGAAATTAAGGCCAGAAATACTAGTATATTTATATATGCGTATAGGTATGAGGCACACATTACTATAGCAAAAACAGTTTTGATGGCATTATTAAAATATATTCTATAAAGGAAAAATAATTGTATGCACGCAGATATTTAATTATCTAACTTACACAGTTTAGCTATCATTTCTTCAGTATAGCTTGGCTTTCTAGTTTTGGGGAAAGCAAAGGTAATTGTTTTTAAGGTGCTGTACCAGGAATTTGTAATCATTGGTAAAAATGATATAGATATGTTTGGATTACATAGCTTGAATGTTTGGATTACATAGCTTGTATTTTTGTCTTGTACTTAGATTTACTTGTTATAGTCTTCAAGTGTTTCATTAAGGCACTTCTTTCCTACAATAAAACTCTTGAGGAATTGACATTCTGTTCTGTTCATATCCAGCCTGGCTTCCTTAGAAAGGTGTCTCATTTCCGAGAGCATCAGTATGCCGTAAAAATTACTCACTTTACCCAGTAGCCTTCTTTGGGTACATCAGAAGATACAGGCACAATAGGTATGCCTGGGTAACTTGTTGCATTAACTCTGTTTGAGTTAATAAGGTTGTTCTTTCAAGTGAGTGCTTTTTCAATTTATATTTTTAAGCTAGCAAGTAATATTGAGAGTTTAAATGAACGAATGATCTAATTTTAGGCTGGTTAGTATTATTTTAAAGTAGGAATTTCTAATTAACAAAAACTTTATAATAAGTTATTGAATACAATTGACCTGTGAACAACAGGTTGACTTAACACCTGGATTATTTTCAATAGAGAATACTACTATACCACATGTTGAGAGATTGAATCCTTGATTGCAGAACCTCAGACACAGAGGGAACCACTGATAAGGAGTGCAGACTAAACTATACGTGAATTTTCAACTGTGCCAAGGCCTGGCATCCGTAATACCTCATGTTGTATAATGATTAACTTGTACTTTGTTTAATGCATGTTACAGTGTCTACATTTATTCTTCATGTTAGCGTTTAGCACCTGAATCTGTTATAACTAAGTGTTTTGGTCAGTAATTCATTATCATTTATTAATTGATCATTCTATGAGGAGCATTTTATTAGTGATACGTAGCTATTTGGTGTTGGCATAAATACAGACACAGGACCATTTTTTAAGATGGTGCAAGTTCTTGTATATCAGTAACTACAGTGTCTTTGGGTAGAGCCCAGTTCTGAAGTGGCCCAAGGAATGTGGACTATATGAATGATGTATTTATTATCCTGAGGTAGCAACTTGCCTTTAATAGCGCTGTGAATGTTGAAGTCTCACTGTTCCAAAAACATCAGAATTATATCAAAACAGGGGAAAAACTCAATCTCTTGTATAATTAGGCATATAAGATGACTCATTTCTGACAGAGAGACTATTACTGAGTTTACTGTGGAAGCTGAAGCTGCAACACTTTGGCCAACTGCTGTAAAGAGCTGACTCATTGGAAAAGATTGAGGGCAGAAGGAGAAGGGGGTGACAAAGGATGAAGTGGTTGCATGTCATCATCTACTCAATGGACATGAGTTTGAGCAAACTCTGGGAGATCGTGAAGGACAGGGAAGCCTGGCATGCTGCAGACCGTGGAGTTGCAAAGAGTCAGACATGACTTAGCGACTGAACAGCAGCAGCTACAGCAACAACAACAACAACAACAACAACAACATACATTTCAAAATGATCACCGTTATAAGTCAAGTTACCATTATGATTGTATGGTTACCGTCATGATACAAAGATACTGTATTCTTGTTGACTGTATTCCCCCACACTGCATTTTGTACCTGTGACTTATTTATTTTGTAAATGGAAGTTCATACTTAATCTTTCTCACCTATTTCTTTCATTCCCCATCCCCCTTCCCCCCAGAAACCTCCTGTTTGTTCTCTGTATCTATGACTGTTTTGTTATTTTTGGTTACTTGTTTTGTTTTTGGGATTCCAGATGTTAGTGAAATCATACAGTATTTGTCTTTCTTTGACTTTTAAAATTTTAGCATAGTACCATCTAAGTCAATCCAAATGGCAAGATTTCCTTCTTTTTTTTTAATGGCTGAGTAATATTTGATTTTATATATTACATCTTTTTTTATCCATTCTTCTGTTGATGGGTACTTAAGGTGCTTCTTTTATCTTGGCTTATTTAAATAATCCAGAAATGAATGTTGAGGAGCATATATCTTTTCAAATTAGTGTCTTGCTTTCCTTTGGATAAAAACCCAGAATTGCTTGACTGTGTCGTAGTTCTATTTTTGAGAAACCTTCTTATTTTCCATAGTACCTGAACCAGTTTACATTCCTAGGGTCCCCTTTTTTCCACATCCTTTCCAACATTTGTTATTTGTTTTCTTTTTGATGCTGACCATTCTGACATATGTGAGATGATATCTCATTGTGGTATTCATTTGCATTTCCCTGATGGTTAGTGATGTTAAGCATTTTTTCCTTTGCCTTTAGGCCATCTGTATGTCCTCTGGAAAAATGTCTGTTCAGGTTCTTTGCCCATTTTTTAACCAGGTTATTTGTGTTTTTGATGTTGAGTTCTATGAATTCTTTGTGTATTTTGGACATTAACCTCTTACCAGATTTATTCTTTGCTACCCATGCTACCTGTTTGACATGGGTAGATGTCAAAGAGCATACTACCCATGTTGTCTTGTAAGAGTTTTATGGTTTCATGTCTTACACTTAAGTCTTGAATAATCCCTTTTGAGTTTATTTTTGTTGATGGTGTGAGAAAGTAGTCCTGTTTAATTCTTTCATGTATAGCTATCTAGTTTTTCCAAAACCATTTATTGAAGAGGCTGTCGTTTTTCTTGTTGTATATTCTTGCTTCCTTTGTCATGGATTAATTGCCCATATAAGTGGGTTTACTTCTGGGCTCGCTATTCTATTCCACATTGATCTATGTGTCTGTTTTTGTACTAGTACTTTGTTTTCTTAAAGACTGTGTCTTTGTATTGTAGTTTGAAATCAGGTAGTATGATACTTTGAACTTTGCTGTTCTTTTTCAAGATTGTTTTGACTATTTGAGGTCTTTTATGTTGCCATACACACTAAAAATTATTTGTTCTAGTTCTGTGAAAAATGTGGTTGATATTTTGATAGGGATTGGACTGAATTTGTAGATTGTGTTGGGGTAGTATGGCCATTTAAAACTATTAATTGTTCATGAGCACAGTAGATCTTTCCATTTGTTTGTGTTGTCTTCAGTTTCTTTTGTCAGTGTATTACAGTTTTCTCTTTATAGGTCTTTTACTTCCTTAGATTACTTCCTAGGTATTTTATTCTTTTTGATGCAGGTGTAAATGAGATTCTTTTCTCTTTCTGATAGTTTGTTGTTAGTGTATAGAAATGCAGCAGATTTTTATAGATTAATTTTGTATACTGCAAGTTCACTGAATTCTTTGGTGAGTTCTAAGGTTTTTTGGTGGCATGTTTAGAATTTTGTATATATAGTGTCATGCCATCTTCAAACATTGACAGTTTTTGTTCTTCCTTTCCAGTGGAATTCTTTTTCTTTTTTTGATTGCTGTGGTTAGGACTTCCAATAGAATACTTCCAATACTTTATTTTTTAATAAAAGTGGCAAAAGTGAACATCCTTGTCTTGTTCCTGATCTTAGAGGAAATGCTTTCAGCTTTTCACTGTTGAGTATAAATTAGTTATGGGCTTGTCATATTTGGCCTTTATTGTTTTATGTTCATTCTGTGGCTACTTTGTTTAGAGTTTTATCATAAACGGATGTTGAATTTTATCAAAATCCCTTTTTACATCTACTGAGATGATCATATGCTTTTTATTTTTCAATTTATGAATGTGGTATGTCACATTGATTGATTTATGGGTATTGAACCATCCTTGCATTCTTGGGTATAAATCCCACATGATTATGGTATATGATCCCTTTAATGTATTGTTGAATTTGGTCATGGTGGAGAGGTCTGACACAATGTGGTCCATTGGAAAAGGGACTGGCAAACCACTTCAGTTCTTGCCTTGAGAACCCTATGAACAGTATGAAAAGGCAAAATGATAGGATACTGAAAAAGGAACTCCCCAGGTCAGTAGGTGCCCAATATGCTACTGGAGATCAGTGGAGAAACAACTCCAGAAAGAATGAAGGGATGGAGCCAGAGCAAAAACAATACCCAGCTGTGGATGTCACTGGTGATAGAAGCAAGGTTCGAAGCTGTAAAGAGCAATATTGCATAGGAACCTGGAATGTTAGGTCCATGAATCAAGGCAAGTTGGAAATGGTCAAACAGGAGATGGTGAGGGTGAATACCAACATTCTAGGAATCAGCTAACTAAAATGGACTGGAATGGGTGAATTTAACTCAGATGACCATTATACCTACTACTGCGGGCAGGAATCCCTCAGAAGAAATGGAGTAGCCATCATGGTCAACAAAAGAGTCCAAAATGCAGTACTTGGATGCAATCTCAAAAACGACAGAATGATCTCTGTTCGTTTCCAAGGCAAACCATTCAGTATCACAGTAATCCAAGTCTATGCCCCAACCAGTAACGCTGAAGAAGCTGAAGTTGAACAGTTCTATGAAGGCCTACAAGACCTTTTAGAACTAACACCCCAAAAAGATGTCCTTTTCATTATAGAGGACTGGAATGCAAAAGTAGGAAGTCAAGAAACACCTGGAGTAACAGGCAAATTTGGCCTTGGAATACCGAATGAAGCAGGGCAAAGGCTAATAGAGTTTTGCCAAGAGAACACACTGATCATAGCAAACACCCTCTTCCAACAACACAAGAGAAGACTCTACACATGGACATTACTAGATAGTCAACACCAAAACCAGATTGATTATATTCTCTGCAGCCAAAGATGGAGAAGCTCTATACAGTCAGCAAAAACAAGACCGGGAGCTGACTGTGCCTCAGATCATGAGCTCCTTATTGCCAAATTCAGACTAAAATTGAAGAAAGTAGGGAAATCCACTAGACCATTCAGGTATGACCTAAATCAAATCCCTTATGATTATACAGTGGAAGTGAGAAATAGATTTAAGGGCCTAGATCTGATAGATAGAGTGCCTGATGAACTATGGACTGAGGTTCATGACATTATGCAGGAGACAGGGATCAAGACCATCCCCATGGAAAAGAAATGCAAAAACGCAAAATGGCTGTCTGGGGAGGCCTTACCAATAGCTGTGAAAAGAAGAGAAGCGAAAAGCAAAGGAGAAAAGGAAAGATATAAGCATCTGAATGCAGAGTTCCAGAGAATAGCAAGAAGAGATAAGAAAGCCTTCTTCAGCGATCAATGCAAAGAAATAGAGGAAAAGAACAGAATGGGAATGACTAGAGATCTCTTCAAGAAAATTGGAGATACCAAGGGAACATTTCATGCAAAGATGGGCTCGATAAAGGACAGAAATGGTATGGACCTAAGAGAAGCAGAAGATATTAAGAAGAGATGGCAAGAATACACAGAAGAACTGTACAAAAAAGATCTTCAAGACCAGGATAACCATGATGGTGTGATCACTAATCTAGAGCCAGACATCCTGGAATGTGAAGTCAAGTGGGCCTTAGGAAGCATCACTACGAACAAAGCTAGTGGAGGTGATGGAATTTCAGTAGAGCTATTTCAAATCCTTAAAGATGATGCTGTGAAAGTGCTGCACTCAATATGCCAGCAAATTTGGAAAACTCAGCAGTGGCCACCGGACTGGAAAAGGTCAGTTTTCATTCCAATCCCAGAGAAAGGCAATGCCAAAGAATGCTCAAACTACTGCACCATTGCACTCATCTCACATGCTAGTAAAGTAATGCTCAAAATTCTCCAAGCCAGGCTTCAGCAATACGTGAACCGTGAACTTCCAGATGTTCAAGCTGGTTTTAGAAAAGGCAGAGGAACCAGAGATCAAATTGCCAACATTACAGGATCATGGAAAAAGCAAGAGAGTTCCAAGAAAAGGTCTATTTCTGCTTTATTGACTATGCCAAAGCCTTTGACTGTGTGGATCACAATAAACTGTGGAAAATTCTGAAAGAGATGGGAATACCAGACCACTTGACCTGCCTCTTGAGCAACCTGTGTGCAGGTCAGGAAACAATGGTTAGAACTGGACATAAAACAACAGACTGGTTTCAGATAGGAAAAGGAGTACGTCAAGGCTGTATATTGTCACCCTGCTTATGAGAAACGCTGGGCTGGAAGAAGCACAAGCTGGAATCAAGATTGCCGGGAGAAATATCAATAACAGATATACAGATGACACCACCCTAATGGCAGAAAGTGAAGAGGAGCTAAAAAGCCTCTTGATGAAAGTGAAAGAGGAAAGTGAAAAAGTTGGTTTAAAGCTCAGCATTCAGTAAACGAAGATCATGGCATCTGGTCTCATCACTTTATGGCAAATAGATGGGGAAACAGTGTCAGACTTTTTTTTCAGGGGCACCAAAATCACTGCAGATGGTGATTGTGGCCATGAAATTAAAAGACGCTTACTCCTTGGAAGGAAAGTTATGACCAACCTAGACAGCATATTGAAAAGAGGAGACATTACTTTGCCAACAAAGGTCCATGTAGTCTAGGCTATGGTTTCTTCCAGTAGTTATGTATAGATGCGAGAGTTGGAGTGTGAAGAAAGCTGAGCGCCAAAGAATTGATGCTTTTGAACTGTGGTGTTGGAGAAGACTCTTGAGAGTCCCTTGGACTGCAAAGAGTTCGAACCAGTCCATTCTAAAGGAGATCAGTCCTAGGTGTTCTTTGGAAGGAATGATGCTAAAGCTGAAACTCCAGTACTTTGGATACCTCATGCGAAGAGTTGACTCATTGGAAAAGACTGATGCTGGGAGGGGTTGGGGGCAGGAGGAGAAGGGGACGACCGAGGATGAGATGGCTGGATGGCATCACTGACTTGATGGACGTGAGTCTGAGTGAACTCCGGGAGTTGGTGATGGACAGGGAGGCCTGGTGTGCTGTGATTCATTGGGTCGCAAAGAGTCGGACACGACTGAGCGACTGAACTGAACTGAACCGAACTGAATTTGGTTTTGCTAATATTTTGTTGAAGAGTTTTGCATCTATGTTCATCATAACTAACCTTTTTTATCTTCACTTTCCTACCTGTTTCTCCTATTATGATCTTTATCTAAGTGTTCAAGCCATATCTGGTTAGTCTTCATATACTGTTTTTTTAAAAAACTTTATTAGAAATTGAAGCATAATTGTTTTACAGTGTGCTGGTTTCTGCTGTGTAATAATGAGTCATAATTGGATAGAGTATATATGTCAATGCTACTTTCTCAATTTGTTCTACTAAATATATGATAATTGTTTTTCTCTTTCTGACTTACTTCACTCTGTATTGTAGTCTCTAGCTTCATCCAACCTCATTAGAACTAACTCAAATTTGTTGCTTTTTTATGGCTGAGTAATGTTCTATTGTATATATGTACCACATTTTCTTTATCCTTTCTTGTGTTGATGCACATCTGGCTTGCTTCCAATTCCTGACTATTATAAATATTGCTGCCATGAACATTCTGGGTATATGTGTCTTTTTGAATTGTGGTTTTCTCAGGTTGTATGCTCAGTAGTGGAATTGCTGCGTCATGTGGTAGTCTTATTCTTAGTTTGTTAAGGAATCTCCATACTGTTCTCCATAGTAGCTGTATCAGTTTACGTTCCCACTAACAGTGCAGTAGGGTTCTCTTTTTTCCACATCATCAGCATTTATTGTTTGTAGTTTTTTGATGATGGCCATTCTGATTGGTGTGGCTTCCCTGGTAAATCTGTTAGTAAAGAATGTGCCTGTAATGTGGGAGACTTGGGTTTAGTCTCTGGATTGAGAAGATCCCCTGGAGAAGGAAATGGCTACCCATTCCAGTATTCTTGCCTGGAGAATGCTATCGACAGAGGAGCCTGGTGGTGCTGCAGTTCATGGGGTCACAAAGAGTTGGACACGACTGAGTGACTTAACACTTTCACTTTCATTCTGATTGGTGTGAGATGATACCTCATTGTAGTTCTGATTTGTATTTCTCCAATAATGAATGATGTTGAGCATCTTTTCACGTGTTTATTGGCCATCTATATATCTTCTTTGGGGAATCATATACTGTTGGTAGTCTTTCCTGGCAACCCACTCCAGGCTTCTTGCCTGGAGAGTCCCAGGGATGGTGGACCCTGGCGGGCTGCCGTCTGTGGGGTCACACAGAGTCAGACATGACTGAAGTGACTTAGCAGTAGCAGCAGTCTTTCCTTAGGTCTTTCAAACCTAGTTCCTCCTCTAATTATATTATTGTTACTTTACATAGTATTCATTATTTCTTACTTGAGTTGTTGAAATATTCCTCTGAGTCTTCCTATCTTCAATCTTGAACCCCAGTGATGTGTATTCTTCATTGCTTCTAGTCATCTTTCTAAATTCTTTGCCTTACCAGTTGTCTTAGTATGGCATAAATGCACCCCTTAGTATGGTATGGTCAATTCTCCATTATCTGCCTTCTGCTGGCCTCTCCAGCTTTATCAAGAGCTTTCCCCTATGTCATACTTAATGACTTGGTCATACCAAGCATTCCAGCTTGATTCGTGTCTTTTTACCTTTGTTTTCTCTGCCTAAATGGCTCTTCTACTCTGCAGTGGGGTTAAATACCTACTGTTTGAAGCCTGCTCAGCCTTCATGAGCTGAGCTTACCTAGGGCTGTTAAAACAAATTACCCCAAACTGCATGATTTATAACAATGAAATTTGTCTCCTACAGGAACAGGCTTCTGTAAGCTAGAATTCTGAAGTCAAGGTGTCGTCAGGGTCATGGTGTCTCTGAAAGCTCTAGGGAGACATCTTTGTTTCTTTTAGCATCTTTGGCACCACTCTGATCTCTGCCTCTAACTTCCCATGGCCTTCTTCCCTGTGTGTCTGTATCCAAGTTTCCAGCATGACCTATCTTAACTTGATTACATATGCAAAGACCCTGTTTCCAAATAAGGTCACATTTATGGTTACCATGGGTTAAGAACTTCAACATGTATTTGGGGGCACACATTCAACCCGTAACACTCTGTGAAATCTTTTCTAGCTCTACCTGTCCTCCATCATAGCACGGGGAATTAACCACTCTATTAATTTTGTCTCCCATCATACTCTGTGTAAACCTATCACTTATTCAACTTATTGCTGATATGACACTGTTTTATTGTGAGACATCTTTTTCTGCTTATGGACCGATAGTCTAGTAATTCACTTTTCCAGCCTTCATATCTTACCCCATAACTTTGTGCATTTATTCCTAGTAGTTTGTCTTGATCAAGTTTGAATTTTCTTCTCCACTGGTTGCCTTAGTTAGAATAGCAATCTCAGTAATAGAAGTTTTTAAAATTATAGGGGAGAAATGCTACTAGAACTTAGCAGCTGACTTAATTTAAGGGGGCTGGGGTTGAGGGAGAAAGAGTAATAAAGATGACTTTGAGGTTTCAACTTGAGTTGACTGAAAGATGGGTGTGCAATTAGCAGAAATCAGGAATACAGGAGGGTGATCAGCTTTGGGAAACCAAATGCTAAACTTAATTTTGGAGATACTGAGTTTGAATTATAAGGGAAATATGTTTTCATTTGGGAAACTTGTTTATTTCTGGGAGTTTATCCAATTTCTGAATTGATATAATCTTAACAGAGATTAATAATATGTAAATAGTATTTTACATAAAAATATACTTTTCTGGGAGGTCTCTGTTAATTCATGTTAGTGATTCCAAAACATACTCTCTTCCTCTATTCTGTATTTGCCTCAAGGTGCCATAAATTCTCAGTATTATGTTGAATTTAAAAAAGGTATGGCATTGGCACCCCACTCCAGTACTTTGATGGAGGAGCCTGGTAGGCTGCGGTCCATGGGGTTGCTAAGAGTCAGATACGACTGAGTGACTTCACTTTCACTTTTCACTTTCATGCATTGGAGAAGGAAATGGCAACCCACTCCAGTGTTCTTGCCTGGAGAAATCCCAGGGACGGGGGAATCCTGGTGGGCTGCCATCTGTGGGGTCGCACAGGGTCAGACACGACTGAAGTGACTTAGCAGCAGCATTGCATTTTTAAGAGCAACAGTCAGGATTTAAAATAAAGCCATTCAGGTATTACTATATTTCTCGTTCATAAGACTTGAAGAACGATATAATACTGCTTTTAAATAGGACTTAGGGTTGGAATAAATTTCAGAGTCTGGAAGTATTTGATATTTCTAAGGAACTTCATAAAAGGGAAGTAATGTAGGACTGTAGTTCAGTCTCTCTATATATTAGCTTTGGATTTTGAATTTTTTAGTCCACAGAGAAGACCCTTGAAATTTATATCCTTGTGTTAGAAAATAACTTCAGTTTTTCATAACTTACCTTAAATGAATGCTATTTGGAACTCAAGCATCAGAAAGACTTATTTAACTTGGAATAAAGAAGTTAAGTACTATGATAACTTTTTCAGTATCTTATGTATTTTGAAAATTGTTTCTGTTAAATGAACCAGTCTTTTATATGGAGTGTTTCAATTAACAGTTCTATATGGAGATGATCTCTTTGTTGTTGGGTTTTTGTTTTGCTTTCTTTGTTAAATTTCTTAAATAAAGTCTTCTTAAGCAGCTTCCACATTTCTGCAGCTGGGATAAGTGTACTTTGTTTAGATTTCATTTAGTGCTAGATGTCATTCTCTTTAATGGTAACATGTCTGCATGAAAGAAAATTAGTTCTTTTAAAGTGGAGCTGCTGCTGCATTATTAAACAATTAGTGACTAGTGCAATTTATGCTTCGAAAAAAGGTAGTATGGAGTATGGTATAGACTTAGTTTTGGTTACTATATTTATTTCATGTCATATATGAATGTTACTGTTTCAGACTCGGGAACAGGAGGAATTGGAAGAAGCTTTAGAAGTAGAACGACAGGAAAATGAACAAAGAAGACTATTTATACAAAAAGAAGAACAAATGCAGCAGATTCTCAAAAGGAAGAATAAGCAGGCTTTTTTAGATGAACTGGTATGTATTAATGTTGATTGTGATAAAAACATTTGTCTTCAGGGTTTATCTTTCCTCTTATGCTGGGTGATGGTATTCAATTGGCATTTCTATAGTTCGTGCTCATGTATTCACCTTTATCCCTTTATTTTATTTATTTATTTTAAATATTGATTTATGTATTGGCTGTCCTGCATGTTGGTTGCCTCATGTGGGCTTTCTCTAGTTCTGACAAGTGGAGGCTGCTCTTCATTGTGGTGCATGGGCTTCTTGTCACAGTGGCTTCTTGTTGCATAGCACTGGCTGTAGGCTCGCAGGCTTCAGTAATTGTGGCACATGGGCCTTCTTGTTCTGCAGCATGTCAGAGATTGAGCCCTTGTCCCTTGCATGGGAGGCAGATTCTTAATCACTCAACCTTCAAGGAAGCCCCTATTTATTTATTTTTTTAAATGTTTGTTAATATCCATTTTATTTTCAGATAACAGAGCAATACTATAATTAACATAAACCAGTTTACTATTAATAGGGTGTTGATGTGTTTCTAAGCTTATTGACTAAAATGTTTTCAGAGCACTGTTCTCCTGATTGATACTGATTTTCTAAGAACTAGCTCATTTTCAAGTATTTTGGCTTCATGCTGAAGTTTTAGTGACTGGTTACTCTGTGAGAATTGTATTTTATATTTTTGCATGGGGAAAATACATTTGAAAGAAATGGTAATGTCTTGCAAGTTATTGGTGTTTTCTAGTTGTTAGTTCCCCAAGTAGTCAACATTACTAGATAATAGCAGGGATTACAACCAAGGTTTATGAAATGTTTCATGGATTTGAGAATATTATTTGATGCTTATAAACCAATGTAATACTGATGAAATTGCAACATGGAAATTGTCTTTTCCAGTAAAGGCTTTTTACATTCTTCCTTTCCCCTTTCTAGCTACGTAATTAATTTCCATGTGTTGTTAACATACTTAACTCTTCAGTCTACTAGTTGTTATGCAGTTTGTTATTCTGTGACCAGGTGAATGTGTATGTGCATATTTTTCTACCGTGCTTTTGCCCTAAAAGCATTTAAGCCATATAACCAGGAACAAAAAGAGAAAGCAAGATTATTTATGACTTTGATACAAAAGTATTTATGGTTTCAGACCATGAATTTTAAATCATTTTAACTAGGCTCAAACACATCTTTATTAATCAAAATATGAGCCATTACAATCAACACATCTTTGCCAACGAGAATTAAGTTTGTTTATTCCTGTAGCATAAAAATCCCTTCTTCAGGATTTGATGAACTCTTGGAAATCATTTTCTGCCTCCTGCTGGTTGTGGAAGTGTTCTTCCCTGCAAAAAATTGTCAAGATGTTTGAAGAAATTGTAGTCAGTTGGTGAGAGGTGAGGTGAATGTGGTGGACGAGGCAAAACTTTGTAGCCCAATTCGTTCAACTTTTGAAACTTTGGTTGTATGACATGGTGGTGGGGTGTTGTGGTGGAGAATTGGACTCATTCTGTAGACCAGTGCTGGCTGCAGGCATTACAATTTTTAGTGCATATCATCAATTTGCTCAACATACTTCTCTGATATAATGGTTTCACCAGGATTCAGAAAGCTGTAGTGTGTGGATCATACTGGCAGCAGACCTCCAGTGACCATGACCTTTTTTGGTGCAAGTTTTGGCTTTGGGAAGTGCTTTGTAGCTGCTTCTTGGTCCAGCCGCTGAGCTGGTCATCACTGGTTGTTGGATAAAATCCACTTTTCCTCTCACATCACAATCCAATGGAGAAATGGTTCATTGCTGTTGTGTAGAATAAGAGAAAATGACATGTCAAAATGACATTAAAAAAATTTTTTTTGGTCAGCTTATGAGACACTCACTTATCAAGCTTTTTTACCTTTCCAAATTGCTTCAAATGCTAAACAACCATAACATGGTCTACATTGAGTTCTTTGGCAACGTCTCATGTAGTTATAAGAGGATCAGCTTTGATGATGCTCTTGGTTATTGTTAACTTCTGAGAGCTGGCCACTGTACTCCTCATCTTCAAGTCTCTCCTCTCCTTTGCAAAACTTCTTGAACCACCACTACACTGTATATTTGTTAGCAGTTCCTGGGTCAGATGCGTTGTTAATGTTGTAAGTTGTCTCTGCTGCTTTACAACCCATTTTGAACTAAAATAAAAAAAGTTGCTCAAATTTTCTTTTTGTTTAATGTCGTTTCTGTAGACTAAAATAAATATAAAATAAACAGCAAGTAATGTGATTAACAAAAAATATAAAGTGAGAAATGCACATTAAAATGATGTATAACATAACTAAATTTATTTAAAGGTGTATTCCAGTATTAGACAACAAATTCAACAGTGTAAAACTGTTTTGCACCAACCTAATAAATTAGAAGTAGATGAGAAAGTAAGGACCTTTAGTGAAGCTTAGACAGTAAATGCTTATCATAAAACCTATCTGCTTTGTATGAGTGGAGCATAAATTTGGTTCTAAAAATGAGGACAAGGAATTCCCTGGTGGTCTAAATGGTTAGGATTCGGCACTTTGAGTGTCATGGCCCCGGTTCAGTCCCTGATCAGGAACTGAGATCCCACAAACCACACAGTGTAGTCCAAAGCAAAAAAATGAAAATAGCAATGCATAGCATGGAAGATTTTTTTGTTGTTGTTAGTAACTTCCATTAATTTTTTTGAAACTATCAAGTGGAAGTTGTGGCTTTAACACTTTAAATGATACATATTATGTTTTACATTTTTTGTGGACATGTCACCTGTCAGACATTAAAAACTTTAAAGAATGAATTCATAAAGCTTCTTGTTACAGGTTTTTTTTTTGAAATGTTCTTTCTCTCATCATTTTATATAAAGAGGAACATGATTTTCTTTCCTTTGTACATTATTAATGCTTTTCTCTATACATTAATTCCAAATACTGAACTTAGATTTAAGACAAATACACATACTAACTTTCTAAAAATGTTCCATTTATTATTAAGAAATTTTAGTTTTAATTTTGAGATTAGCTAGTTTTTGTATATTCTTTTTATCTTTAGTCTTTTAGCATGAAATTTTGGTGCCTCATTGAGCTGTTTTTGGCTTTTGAGCTGCAACTGCCAGTGTTGTACATCGTGTATAATCTGGAGTTAATATTGGTTTTTGTTAAGCACTGCCCTCCCCTTCCTGTTTTCCTCACCTGCAAGTCATTACTGTGCATACTTTCCTCACTGTTTAGATCATGTAACATAGTGGTTAAATAATCTTTAACAATTTACTGTATTCATTAGAACAATTAATTACAACAGATTGGTTTGAATACCAATTCAATTTGAATTTCTGGTTTTCATTTTCAAATTTATTTTTAAAGATTGTTACTTTAATTTTTTAATATTTATTAAAATATTTTTGTTAAAATGTTAACATCCATTTCATCCTTGTTGACTAATTGAAAGATTTCATTAACTTTCTTTTTATTTTCCTGAATTTTATTAAGTATGTAAAAGAATGCATTGTATTTTTTCTATGTATGTTCGTATGTTAAATTTTATTTAGAAAGACTGCATTATAAATACATCTAGTAGCTTAAATCTTAAAATGATTCTCTGGATCTAATTTAGACAACTAGTACAAGTACTCCTTATTAGTTTTTCTTCTCCTGTTTTTGGTCCTTATGCTAAAAGTCACTTTTTAACCTTTTAAAAAAGTATTGACATTACATTATACTCTATGTGACAAAATTTTAATGTTATGGTCTTAATCTTTATGACTTAAAATGTTGCCTAAAAAGTTCATTTATTTAATCCTAACTGTAAATTCAGGGTTTTTTTTTTTTTTTCCTAAAAGCTATTTGAAAAAAGATTTTTAAACAGGTCCTGACTTATTAAATATTTTTATATTCCTGTTAGAAAATTCTCTTCAGATTATGTCTTAAATTTTGCTAGGGCTAATATTGTCAAATGCAGTAGCTCATTTTTATTAGAATATTGTTTGCCAGATGGCTTGCTCAAAGTCAGTTAAAATAATCTTTCAAAATGGTCATTATAAAGCTTTTAATAAGTATTACAGGTAGTCTTAATTAGAATTTCTTTAAATATTGAGCATTGTACCTTCAGGCTATTAAATAGCTTAGGGAACCTTTCAGGGTAAAAATGGAAAGCTAAGAATGAAATATTGGGTTGGCCAAAAAGTTCATTTGGGTTTTTCCATAAGATACTGCAGGAGAGCCCAAACAAACTTTTTGGCCAACCCAATAACTTGAGAGGCTGAATCTGCATTCTCTGTATTCCTAAGAGCATGTATGTTTCCCATAATTTATTTTACTCTATAGATTTTGTTGATGTGCAGACTCCTACTTATTTCTTTCTTAACATTTATAAGATTTTCAGGTTCCAAAGTTTTGATTGCTAAAGTAGAGTATTAGCAGATTTGAAGTAAATTATATTGCCTTTGTATCAAAATTAGTTTTAGATTTCTAGAATACTTATTTTTATTAAATTTCAGCTGTTTTACCAATACATTTTAATATTCTGGTTCTTTTATAGGAAAGTGAAACCAGAATTAAAACAGGCATAGTGTTGATTAGCAACTTTTTTTGAAGTGCACATATTGTTTTGCTTTTATGTAAGAACTTTTACTTTTTAGAGTAAGTACTAGGAATGGAATTTGAATTCACTTAGAGTATTAATTAGGAAGCAATGATTTAGCTTTTTAGCCAAGAAAATTTATTTTTCTTCTGTTAGTTTTTACATGTGAAAAGATAGTAAGAGATTTTAAAAGATACTTTGGGCCACTGCCCATTTAAAATGTCCTTTAAGTTGACATTTTATTACAAAATTCCTAATGGAAATCTCAAATAGCTGCAGGAATTCACAGTAATGCCATACTTTCCAAGCCACCAGGAAAGTCCTAATACTATGATTAATGTATTACTAATGCTTTGTTGTAGAATATATGAGAGGTATTCAAGTATATTCTTCTAGAATTTTATTCATTCTCCTTCATTATTGCTAAAACCAAGTCTCAAGAATTTTGCTGTTTAATAAAGTTCTGCATTATAAATAAAATTTATGTTTTTCCATTTACTTTTGAAAGTTTTCACCTTTAAAACATTTGCTTTTGCAAACCACTTCTGTTGCAAAGTTTTGAAAAACAGATTTATTCTAGGATGATGCTGTTGAAACAATTGGCTTGTTATTTGAATTTCTTCTGTGCTATAACCTTTAAACAAGTCTTTTAAATATATTCGTTAGCCATATTTGTGCCCCCAAATATTAAGTTGTTGGATTTGGAAAGAAAATAGGTTCTACTATATCTTCACTTTTATATTACAGAATGTTTAACAACATAGTTTTTTCAGGATTAAACTCTGGGTAGTTACTATTTTAAAAATCTGTTAGACCATTTGATGCCTTTATTTTCATAGGTCACCTTGGTATAGGAGATAGAAATGTATTTGTACCTTTCTTTCTGTTTACTGATATAGAGAGCAGTGTGTCTCTGTGTATGATCTCCTTCCTTCCTGGTTTCATTCTGCATGTGTTTCTGTGTTCTTATTTAACTGACATCTCAGAAGGGAAAATGCCTTGGATACATTTAGTTTAGATCTTAGCTGTGTAGCACTTTAAACATGTAAGAAGACTTCATTTTAAATAGGATAAATAACAGTTTATGTATAAGAGTTAGTTATTTGATGATGTTATTAATATGTGTGTATGCAGATTTGTATAGATAGTGGCCCTGTTTTAGTATCAATATAAGATATTAAAAATGTTTACTATTATTTTGCTAATTAAAAAATTTAGACTTAATTTATAACAGTGAGTAATAAAGGAGAAAATAAATGTACTTTTGGTTGTACTTAACAATCATTCCATTGTACAGAAACAGAACAAGGATCATTTCCAAACGGCCTCAGGTGAAATCTAATGGGAAACAATTTCAAGCCAGTCTGAATTCACTGGTTAAAAGAATGTGTCTTAGATAAACATCTGATCTAGGTTATAGTACTTTGTACTACTCTCTTTGTGATTAGCTTCTAATTTTTTTTATTTTAATAAATATATGGTTGGTTTCACTAGATGAAATAAGACCCTATTATATTGTCTTTAATGTGGATTTTATAAAAATCCATTTTTGTAGGTTATTTTGATTTATGAGTCTAAAACAGCCTTTTCTTATTATGGAATGTTAAAGTTTTTTGTAAAGTGTTCTCCATAAAGTGAATATTTAGGTTGACATCAAGTGCTTATGGAAAGGTATAATTTAAAATAAAAGACTGGTTGCTCTTTAGTTTTTTCTTTTTAACTTTCACACTGCTCTTTAACTTCTCTTATAGGAGAGTTCTGATCTCCCCGTTGCTCTACTTCTGGCTCAGCATAAAGATAGATCTACCCAATTGGAAATGCAAATTGAAAAACCTAAACCTGTAAAACCAGGGACGTTTTCCACAGGCATCAAAATGGTAAGCAGTATTTTATTGTTTACTAGGAACATATATGTCAAGTATTATACTTTATAACTTTATATTGATTTTTACAGATAAACTGGAAGATTCAACTATTTAAGATGTATCTGATCTAGGCTACATGACTAGAAATAAAAATACATGCAGTATAAGAAGAAAGTGAAAAATAGTAATTTACAGAGTATGCAACACAGTTTTGTTCTATATGATATTGAATTTGCATGTGTTTTATTACTCTGTAAGTTTTTAAGCTTGTGGTATAGAAAAACATTTCTTAAAATGCAGACTTCTGGTTTCTGGTATGGCATGTGAGAAGCTTGGAAATTGCCATTCCAACCTGACAACAAATAAAACTTAAAACCCACTGAAAAATCAACATTTTTTTTTTAGTACAGAGAGGTCGCAAAGCAAGCCACTACCCTTAAAATTGAAGAGACTAATAGAGACTGCAGTGAATCACAGCTCACCAGAACAGCAGCCTTGCTGGGAACCAGTGCTGGTGTAGGGAAACCTCAGTTGGTTCATAAATTACTGAAGGCTCAGTATGGGCAAGTGTAAGAGTTAAAAACTCCAGGGGAAATGAATCATCAGAGGCCCCACACTTTTTGTGAGTCTTACCTGTTGTGTCTCAACCAGATTATTTCAGTGTATATCAGAAAAATCCCCTCATGCTTTTGACAGATGAAGGAAAAGAGGGGAACCATTTTAAGATGTGCCAGAACATTCTGTTCTTCCTAACAAGATTTGCCCTCTAGGATAAACTATTTTACCAGAGTCTAACTGAGTTTTATCAGAGCCTAGCAGGATGGCATCACCGACTCGATGGATGTGAGTTTGAGTGAACTCAAGGAGATGGTAATGAACAAGGAGGCCTGGCGTGCTGCAATTCATGGGGTTGCAGAGTCGGACATGACTGAGCGACTGAACTGAACTGATGTGGGTGAAGGGAAATACCCAAGTATAACTGCTCCAGTCTTAAATGTTGAAGAAGGGAAATATACAACTTCAGTTCACTCTAACCATCCTGCCCCACCTGATGGCAGGGAGATTGAGAAGTGTGTGTGACGTTCACAGTCCAGAATCATAGGCTTTCTAAAAGACTGAGACCTTATTATAGGACTAGGATCTATCATCCTTGATACTGTCAGTTCAGTTCAGTTGGCTCAGCCGTGTCCGACTCTTTGCGACCCCATGAATTGGAGCATGCCTGGCCTCCCTGTCTATCACCAACTCCCGGAGTTCACTCAGACTCACATCCATTGAGTCAGTGATGCCATCCAGCCATCTCATCCTCTGTTGTCCCCTTCTCCTCCTGTCCCCCATCCCTCCCAGCATCAGAGTCTTTTCCAATGAGTCAACTCTGCATGAGGTGGCCAAAGTACTGGAGTTTTAGCTTTAGCATTATTCCTTCCAAAGAACACCCAGGGTTGATCTCCTTTAGAATGGACTGGTTGGATCTCCTTGCAGTCCAAGGGACTCTCAAGAGTCTTCTCCAACACCACAGTTCAAAAGCGTCAATTCTTCAGCGCTCAGCTTTCTTCACAGTCCAACTCTCACATCCATACATGACCACTGCAAAAACCATAGCTTTGAGTAGATGGACCTTTGTTGGCAAAGTAATGTCTCTGCTTTTTAATATGCTGTCTAGGTTGGTCATAACTTTCCTTCCAAGGAGTAAGTGTCTTTTAATTTCATGGCTGCAGTCACCATCTGCAGTGATTTTGGAGTCCCTGAAAATAAAATCTGACAGTTTCCACTGTTTCCCCATCTATTTGCCATGAAGTGATGGGACCAGATGCCATGATCTTCGTTTTCTGAATGTTGAGCTTTAAGCCAACTTTTTCACTCTCCTCTTTCACTTTCATCAAGAGGCTTTTTAGTTCCTCTTCACTTTCTGCCATAGAGGTGGTGTCATCTGCATATTCGTGACATTGTACAGGAGACAGGGATCAAGACCATCCCCATGGAAAAGAAATGCAAGAAAGCAAAATGGCTGTCTGGGGAGGCCTTACAAATAGCTGTGAAAAGAAGAGAAACGGAAAACAAAGGAGAAAAGGAAAGATGCAAGCATCTGAATGCAGAGTCGCTCAGTTGTGTCCAACGCTTTGCGACCCCATAGACTGCAGCATGCCAGGCCTCCCTGTCTATTCACCAACTCCTGGAGCCTGCTCAAACTCATGTTCATTGAGTCAGTGATGCCATCCAACCATCTCATCCTCTGTTGTCCCTTCTGCTCCTGCCTTCAATCTTTCCCATCATCAGGGTCTTTTCCAATGAGTGCGTTCTTCGCATCAGGTGGCCAGAGTTTCAGCTTCAGCATCAGTCCTTCCAATGAATATTCAGGACTGATTTCCTTTAGAATGAACTAGTTGGATCTCCTTGCAGTCCAAGGGACTCTCGAGTCTTCTCCAACACCACGGTTCAAAAGCATCAGTTCTTCAGCGCTCAACTTTCTTTGTGGTCCAACTTTTACATCCATACATGACTACTGGAAAAACTATAGCCTTGACTAGAGGGACCTTTGTTGGTAAAGTAATGTCTCTGCTTTTTAATATGCTGACTAGGTTTGTCATAGCTTTTCTTCCAAGGAGCAAACTGGGACCGGATGCCATTATCTTAGTTTTCTGAATGTTGAGCTTTTTAAGCCAACTTTTTCACTGATACTTTACATATCTAAAGATCTGTTTACAACAGTTTGTTTTACCCAGTGTGTCATGTCTGACTGTCAAGGAAAAAAAAAATTGCAAGATACACTAAAAGGCAGGAGACACAGTTGGAAGAGACAGAGCAAGCATGAGAATTAGATATGACAGGGGAGTTGGAATTATCAGACTGGGAATTTGAAACAACTGTGATTAATATGCTAAGAGTGCTAATGGATAAAGTAGATAACATGCAAGAACAGGTGGGCAATATAAGCAGAGAGATGGAAATTCTAAGAAAGAACTGAAAATAAATGCTAGAGAAAAAAGAAACTCTAACAGAAGTAAAGAGTGCTTTTGATGGCTTCTTAGTAGATTGGACATGCATGAGGAAAGTCTTTGAGCAAGAGGATATATAAGTAGAATTCTTGAAAACTGGAAACCAAAGAGAAAAAGCCCAGAGGGAATAAAAGCCCAGAACAGAATATTGCAAGGACTGTGGGTTGACGACAAAAGGTACAACACAAGCATTCTGGCAATACCAGAGAAGAGAGAGAGGAACCGAAGACATATTTGAAACTATAACAACTGAGAATTTTCCTAAATCAACATCAGATACCAAACCAAAGACCCGGAGAGCTCAGAGAACATCAAGTAGGATAAATGGCAAAAAAAAAAAAAACCTTATACCTAGGGATATGATTTTCAAATTATAGAAAATTGAAGATAAAGGGAAAAAGAACTCCTGAGGAAGCTCCTCCTATAAAGGAGCAAAGATATATCTGGCTTTTCCTCAGAAATCATGCAAACAAGAGAGTGGAATGAAATATTTAAGGTATTGAGAGAAAAAAGCCACCAGCCTAGAATAATGTACTGTGTAAAATTATACTTTAAAAGTAAAGGAGAAATAAAGATCATCAGAGAAAAACAGAATTTTTTGCCAGTGGATCATTTTTGCAAGAAATGTTAAAAAAGGTTCTTTAGAGGCCAGGAAGATGCTATAGATGAGAAATCCAGAAGAAAAAGCATTGCAGAAGAAAAGAATGAAGATAAAATAAAACTTTTATTTTTCTTGTGCTTAATTGCTCTAACAGATAACAGTTTAAAATAATAGTAACACTGTTTGACTATGTTTGCTTATGTTTGTATATGTGTATATACACATGTATACTTATTCACACACATGTCTTTATATATAAGTGAAATGAATGACAGTGATGATACAAGGGGTGGGAGGAAGCAATTAGAATTATTTTGTTAGTATAAGGTACTCACACTAACCATGTTTCTACTACTCAGCTATTGTTTTTGAGTTTTAAAATTGCCTACTTTGTTTGTCATATGTTTGCCAGCTAATTAGATTTATAAACACCTTGAGGACAGAAGTTGTATATTTTAACTTTGTTTTGTATAATTGTGGTTATGTGGGCACCTGAAAAATAGAAAATATTCATGACCTATTTTAAGCTTAGAAATGTAGGAAGTTTGAGCATATCTTTACATAATGTAGGGGGGCTTCCCTGGTGGCTCAGAGGATAAAGCATCTGCCTGCAATGTAGGAGATCCGAGTTCGATCCCTGGGTTGGGAAGATCCCCTGGAGAAGGAAATGGCAACCCACTTTAGTACTCTTGCCTGGAAAATTCCATTGACTGAGGAGGTTGGTAGGCTACAGTCCATGGGGTCGCAAAGAGTCAGACACGACTGAGCGACTTCACTATGATTATTTGGATGATTAAAATATGTATATAAAATACTAAACCAAGTGCAACAGTCATTTTACAAGTAATGCTTTTTGTTGTTACTATAATGTAAATGTCTAAGTGAATTATAATCTCTTTACATTATATAATTAAGTAATATATATTTTTAGGATTCTTGAATTTTGGGCAATTTTATGATAAATTTGGCATATTGATATCCTGGAAATCTGTGGCATTGCTTTGACCATAGTATTTTGTTCTACAGTTTTTTGCAATTTATTTTTTAAATTTACATACAACAAAGGTCATTCTTTGTGATGTATAGGATCTTGCCAGATGCAGAACAGTATAGCGATCGTAAAATCATAATGTAGAGCAATTCCATCACTCCTCAAAATTCTTTCATGTGAGTTGTTTCCTTAGTTATGATTATCAACCAGACTGCTGTAAGTATTTGCTTACAGTTGTATAGGTAAGCTTTAATTTGTTGTGGGTAAATACTACTAAGAAGGAGATTGATGATTTATATATTAGAAAGATATATTTAGCTTTGTAGAAAATTTCCAAACTGCTTTTTAAAGTGCCTGTGTCAATTTGCATTCCTGTCAACATTGAGTATACAGTTGCTGTGCATCCTCAGCATTAAGAATTGTAGTATTTTAGGCATTCTAAACAGGTGTATAGTGGTATCTCATGGTTTTTAATTTGCATTTCCCTGATGACTAATGTTGAGCACCTTTTTGTGTGCTTACATTTCATTTGACCTTAGTATTTAGCTTAATATATTAGATATCTTTCCAGATAGTGTTGTGACCTTGTTATTTATTTTCTTTCTTCTTCCCTTCCTCTCTTTTTTACAACCTTTTGTTTGGTGAAATGTAATGCAAATATACAGAAGTTCACAGAACCAAACCATATAGCTTAGTGAATTATTACAAAGTGAATATCTGTGTAACCATCACATGGCTAAAAGAAAAAAGTATTCTAAATGCTCTTGGAGTCCTCCTCATGACTTCTTACATCTAGCCTGCCCCCCACACCTTTCCCCCAAAATAGGCACTGTTGTCTTCTATGGCAGTCCCTATCTAGCTCTTTTTTTTTTAAATTTTTTAATTAGTTTTTTATTTTTTAAATTTTAAAATCTTTAATTCTTACATGCGTTCCCAAACATGAACCCCCCTCCCACCTCCCTCCCCATAACATCTCTCTGGGTCATCCCCATGCACCAGCCCCAAGCATGCTGTCCTATCTAGCTCTTTTAAATAACTTTAACATCTAAGCATGTATGCCTTAACCTGATTAATGTTTTGCTTGTCCATCTTATATTTGTGGGATTCATCCATGTTTTTGTATATAGATGTAGTTTTCTTTTTTTTTTTTCCACTTTTCATTGCTGGGTAATGTTTCATAGGAGGACTATACTGTATCCATTCTACTGTTGAAGGATGTTTAGGTTGTTTTGAGTTTCGGTATTATACATTATGCTAACATTTTTATATATATTTCCCCGTGCACATGTACAGACATTTCTTGGTGGCTATTCACCTAAGAGTAGAATTACTTGGTCATGGTGATTATGTATGTTAATTTTAGGAGATACTGCCAAAACATTTTCCAAAGTGGCTTTTACCAATCGTACTTCTACCAACACTTGTGCCTTTCTGTTTTTTCCACTGTAATCATTCTGGTGAGTATTTATGCTTTGTGATTTTAATCTATACTTTATTTCACTGATCACTAATGAGATTGAGCATTGACTCTCCTATTTTGTGAAATACACGTCTCTTGCTCATATGTCTAAGTTCTTTTTATGTTGTGGATCTGTTAGTCATGTATTTTAAATAAGTTTTGTCACTTTGTAGTGTTTTTCCACACTTAAGGGTTTGTTTTGAACTCTGTTGTTTAATTTTGTATTATCCATCTGAAATTGGTTGTTTTTTTTTTGTATGGTGGGAGGGAGGTTACTTTAATGCTTTTTGAGATTAAAGTAACTTAAGTATGTGATGGAATACTTATTATTTAGCAAAATTTGGCATTCGGTTCAAGGACATGGTGAAAATTTTAAACGAAAGTTTTTATGTGGATTGATTATATTACTGAATGTGGAGATTGATATGTAATATAGATGAAAATCTAAATGTTTATGAAGTTAAGAGTTTGCACTTTTTGGTAGAATCATTCCTAAAATGCAGGGTGAAAGTAATATTTATTGAGCGCCTATATCCCAGGAGTTGATTTCATTGAACAGACGTTGGCAAGGATCCCAACATTGCTTAAGACTTTAAGACCTGTGATAGTTTTCTTTTAATAAAAAGTAGCATGTTTTTGTTTTTATATCTCCATGAGATAGATGATATTTCTATTTTTGCAGATCTGCAGACAGTCTCAGAGAGGTTAGATCATGTATAAAAGATGGCACTGAAACTCATTCTTTTTCTTTTGTATCTTATTTAATTAATGAAAATGCTCAAAATACAAAACATAAATTCTTCCTCATTTGAGGATAGCTAGGATTTCAGCTATTGCCTCTTGTAGCGGACTGATTGTATGGAGGGTACCTAAGGGACAGGAGTCAGAGCAATGACCTTTTCTTTTCCTGAGCTACTGTACGTAAAGAAAAGTCAAACACAAGACAACAAATGAAGTCAGATTTGCTGAACTTGGAGGGGGTCCAAGGAAGACATATAAATGTAATTAAGGTTTTTGGAAATAAAGCCTTTGCCGTGTGACTGAGAAGACAGGATTTATTTATTTAGTAAACCTAGAGAAATATGAAGGGTTAAAAATTGGCATAAAATAATTAGTATGAAATGAGGATTTAATTATTATGTATTGAAATATGTAGAGTTGAGATTGAATATGTTTTGGTTAGGAGTGTTCACAGAGTGGTTGGATTTTTTGAATTTTATTTCCTAGAATTTAAACTCTCAGTGACTGGAACATGTTGGGGTAGAGTATTAGAAGAATTATTTATGTATAATTTGTAACTTGAATATCTAAGAGAGTTCCACTTAGTCACTGTTTTATATATGAATAGGAGAAACTTTAATTTGTATTTATTTTGTCTTCTCTGTGGAGATAGGTCTTTGCGCTCCTAAAGTAGGAATTGTAACTTTGTTTCTCAGTCGTTTGCTAGTTGCTGCTGCTGCTGCTGCTAAGTCGCTTCAGTAGTGTCTGACTCTGTGTGACCCCATCGACGGCAGCCCACCAGGCTCCCCCCGTCCCTGGGATTCTCTAGGCAAGTTATTTTAAGCTAATTGGTTCAAATTCCAACAATATAATTTTAGTACCTCTGTTTCTTTTTTATTTTACAAATAATTCTATTTTCCCCTAAAGAGTAGATGTGGTTACCATTATTACATCATTCCTGTTTTGAGGCAGTGAAGAGATCTCAAAGTAATAGTTTTTCCTTCCCATTTATTACCAGCTTGTATCATTAAATATCCATACAGCATATCTACAGATTTAAGTACTAAGTCTTAGTCTTTTGAAAGCAAAGAAAGACACCTCTATCATGTAAAATTAGAAACCAGAATCTAAGGCTGGGAATCTGGCACTTCTTTAGACGTGATGGTGTTTTATACTTTGCTACACTTTTGTGTGCAAATGGGAAATAAACTGAGTCACAAGAACAACCTAAGAATTGTTTTTAAGTATAGCTTTTGTTCCTTTTTTGTTAATTAGTGGGGGGCAATATAGGGGAGCATGTCATTTGTTGTCAGAGGTAAAAGCAGTTTGAGTATTTTAACCTTGATGTTTAAAATTTTTATTTTATGTTATTTGTGGGTAAGCCAGAAGGGAGCTCATTTGTAATATAAATTCGCTTTTCTGATTTCAACAAATAGAATTTAGTTGTTTTCATCAAGGATTGCTTATTATTCGAACTCATTTAAAGATTGAACTCATTGTTAACATTTATTTATAGAAAATTGATATCCAGTTGTATCTGAAATAAAATAAAAATTTTACTGAGTAGTCAGTTATGTTCTAGCTGTAATTGTGCTGGATAGCTTAAGCATATTACCAGTTTGCTTGAAAAACAAAAAATAAAATGACCAAATAGAACTAAATCTATTCTTAACAAATAATTTCCACTTTTCTGGCAACTCAGAGTGTAGAAACCAAAGAAGTCATGTGAAAATGCAAGTAATATTAGAGTTAATGATTTTGTCTACAAATGTGTTTTGAAATGTAAGCCAAATTAACATTAAAAATGGTCTTAGCAATTCTTACACATTTATGAAACTCATAGATAAATGATTATGTCTTATAATTAGATATGAGGTGATTACTTTCTTTTAGCATTTAAATGTCTCCAGGTATTTTGTGTTATTTCAATAAAATTGTAGTATGTTCTAATTTTAATTATAGAAATCTGTGAAGTTATATATAAAATAAAAGTTTGGTTAATATCATCATTTTAAAGGAAATGTAGATTCTTATAACTTAAGATAATACTGTAGTGAGTACCTTAAAGTGACCTAATTAAATATTTTTATAAAATGAATAGCCACTATAATTAAAATTATAAATTTGAATTTTATTAAAATATTTTAATTGAATTAATTTTATTGAATATTTTAGAATTATTTTAAAAGTTTTGTTTTGATATTATTATAAGGGGCTTGAATTATGACTTCTCTACTACATACATATTAACTGTATGACCTTGGGCGGATCTCTTAACCTCTGTAAGCATTAATTTATTCACTTCTTAAGAACTTAGTTTTAATGTCCTTGTCTGAAAATTCCATCCTGTCATTTCTCAGTCTGCTTCGATTGACAGTTTTTCCCTTCCTGGTGTGGGTTATGTATTTCTGCCTTGTTTTTGAATACCTGGTAATTTATGACATTTCATTAAATATTTTCAGACTTTGGGGTTGTAGTTAAGTTACCTGCAGTCTGTTAGATCCTTGCATGGATTTCTTTTAAGCATTGTGTGCTCTTGCCTGGAGAATCCCAGGGACGGGGGAGCCTAGTGGGCTGCCTTCTATGGGGTCACACAGAGTCAGGCACCACTGAAGCAACTTAGCAGCAGGGTCTATAAAGTGAAAGTGAAAGTGAAAGTGAAGTCACTCAGTCATGTCTGACTCTTTGCAACCCCATGGACTGTAGCCTATCAGGCTCCTCCATCCATGGTATTTTCCAGGCAAGAGTGCTGGAGTGGATTGCCATTTCCTTCTCCAGGGGATCTTCCCGACCCAGGAATCGAACCCGGGTCTCCTGCATTGCAGGCAGACGCTTTACCATCTGAGCCACCAGGGAAGCCCACCAGGGTCTAAGAAGAGATGTAAATATTAGGCTAATTTAGCTCTACTCTGAAGTTACACTGTTTTGAAGGCTCTGTATGTGATGTCACATGTATTGAGAGGCTTTTTTCCCTTGTTTATTGAAACAAGTTTATTTTTTCCTTTGTTTATTGAAACAGTTTATTTAAACTGTTCTGGTCCTATGAGTTTGGGGAATTTTTTGAGCTATTTCTTTCCAGTTATTTTATTTGTTGTAGTTCAGTTGCTAAGTTGTATCCAACTCTTTGTGACCCCATGGACTGCAGCAGGCCAGGCTTCCCTGTCCCTCACTATCTTCCAGAGTTTGCTCCAAATCATGTCCATTGAGTCAGAGATGCCATCCAACCATCTCATCCTGTGTTGTCCCCGTCTCCTCCTGCCCTCAACCTTTCCTTGCATCGGAGTCTTTTGCAGTGAGTTGACTCTTCGCATCAGGTGGCCAAAGTATTGTAGCTTCAGCTTGAGTAATTCACACTCATGTGCACATCACCCAGGCAAAAGTTAAGGACATCCTGCAGATCTCTAGAGCAGAGGTGGGCAGATATACAGCTCCACCTACCACCTGTTACTGTAACTACGTTTCATTGGAACATAGCCATACTCATTCATTTCTGTATTGTCTTTGTCTGCTTTCATGTTTTAATGGCAGAATCAAGTAGCCTGCATGTAGCCTGCAAAACCTAGAAAATTTATCTACCCTTTACAGAAAATGTTTGCAACCCCTGCTTTAGAGTTTTCTCTCTGTGTGCAGCATTTTCTTTTCTGGTAATCTAACCTTTAAACAGCTACCTCGACAGCCCTAAAGTGTGCTCTCAGTTTCTTTGACTCCCAAGCTTTGTTTGAGTTCCCCTTCCACACATCATGGCCTGGAAATTACCTCTGTGTAGTACACCAGAGAAATACAGATATCTCTTCATTTCCTTTTCCTTGGGGATCAGAGTCCTGTACTGACTGATACTCAATTTCTAATTTCTGAAAACCATTGATTCTTATAATTTTTTTAGTTTTTTAGTTGCTTAATTAATGTGGGGAATGGTCTGGCTAGTCCTTTTATAGTAAAATGGTCATATGCTGAAGTAGCAGCATAATATTTTGAGATTCATTCATGTTTTTTGTATATCAGGAATTAGCTTTTATTGCTATATAGTATTCTGTTCATTTGAATATACCAGTTTTGTGGTTCTGTTGTTGACAACTACCTGAGCTTTTTGCAGTTTTTGACTGTTATTAAATCTTCTATGAACTTTCTTATATAAGTTATTTTTGTAAAAACATGTTTTATTAATTTTTTTACTTTTTAAAATTTGACTGTTTTAGAGTATAATTCATTTACAGTGCTGTGTTAGTTTTAGGTATACAGGTGAGTTATTCAAGTACATATATATCCAAATATATATATATGCATATATATATATATCCAAAGATATACATATATTTTTCTCAATTTCTTATCCCATATAAGTTATTACAGAATACTGAGTGGAGTTCCCTGTGCTATATAGTAGGTCCTTGTTGATTATCTATTATATATATATATATATCCATATATGAAATAGTAATGTGTATATGTTAATCGCAAACTCCTAATTTATCCCCCTCCCTTCCCCTTGGGTAACCATAAGTTTGTTTTCAAAGTCTGTGAATCTCTTTCTGTTTTGTAAATGTTTACTTGTATCATTTTTTTTTAGAGTCCATGTATGAATGACATCATATGGTATTTGTCTTTCTCTGTCTGGCTTACTTTGGCTTCTAAGGTGGCTTAGTGGTAAAGAATCTACCTGTCAGTGCAGGAGATGTGGGTTCAACCCCTGAGTTGGGAAGATCCCTCGAAGTAGGAAATGGCAACCCACTCCAATATTCTGTGGGAGACTATATACTCTGTCCATGGGAGAATCTTAGTGGCTGTAGTCCATAGGGTCACAAAGAGTCTAACGCAACTGAATGACTGAGGGAGCATGCATGCATACACACTGCAAATGGCATTATTTCACACATTTGTATGGTTAATATTCCATTGTGTAAATATATCACATCTTGTTTATCCATTCCTCTGTTGACGGGCATTAAGGTTGCTTCCATAACGTACCTATTGTAAATAGTGCCGCAGTGAACACGGGGTGCAGGTGTCTCTTCAGATTATAGTATTTTCTGGATATATGCCCAGAAACAACATTGCTGGATCTTCTGATAGTTCTGGTTTTAGTTTTTTAAGGAACTTTCATATTATTCTCCACAATGGTTGTACCAATTTGTTATTGTTGTTCAGTCACTAAGTTGTGTTTGACTCTCTGTGACCCCACAGGTTGCAGCACGCCAGGCTCAGCTTGCTCAATTAATGTCCACTGAGTCGGTGATGCTACCTAACCATCTCAACTTATGCCACCCCCTTTTCCTTTTGCCTTCAATCTTTCCCAGCATCAGGGTCTTTTCTAATGAGTCAGTGCTTCGCATTCTGTGGCCAAAGTATTGGAGTTTCAGCTTCAGCATCAGTCCTTCCAATGAATATTCAGGGTTAATTTTCTCTAGGATTGACTGGTTTCATCTCCTTGCAGTCCAAGGGACTCTCAAGAGTGTTCTCCAGCACCACAGTTTAAAAGCATCAATTCTTCAGTGTTTAGCCTTCTCACAGTCCAGCTCTCACACCTGTACATGACTACTGGAAAAACCATAGCTTTGACCAGTTCACTTTCCAACCAATACTGTGACAGGGTTCCCTTTTCTCCACACCCTCTCCAGTATTTATTATTCTTAGACTTTTTGATGATGGCCATTCTGACTGGCCATTCATGTGCCTCTTTGCCATCTGTATGTTTTCTTTGGGGAAATGTCTAGTTAGATCTTATGCCTATTTTTTGATTGGGTTGTTTTATTTGATATTGAGCTGCATGGGCTGTTTGTTTATTTTGGAGATTTAATTCCTTGTTTGGTCACTTCATTAGCGAATACTATCTCCTATTCTTTTTTTTTTCTATCTCCTATGGGTTGTCTTTTAATTTTGTTTATGGTTTCATTTGCTGTGCAAAGGACTTCCTTTGTGGCTCATCTGGTAAAGAATCCACCTGCAATGTGGGACTGATGGGTTTGATCCCTGCGTTGGGAAGATCTCCTGGAGAAGGGAAAGGCTACCCACTCCAGCATGCTGGCCTAGAGAATTCTGGCCCAGAGAATTCTGGCCCAGAGAATTCCATGGACTGTATAGTCCATGGGGTTGCAAAAAGTCGGACACAACTGAGCCAGTTTCACTTGCTGTGCAAAAGTTTTAAATTTAATGAGGTCCCATTTGTTTATTTTTGTTTTTATTTTCATTATTCTAGGAGGTAGGTGCTGTGATTTATGTCAAAGAGTGTTCTATGTTCTCCTCTAAGTTTTATAGTATCTGGTCTTATATTTAGATCTTTAATCCATTTTGAGTTTGTTTTTGTGTGTGGTGTTAGAGAATGGTCTACATTCTTTTACTTGTAGTTGTTCATTTTTTCCCAGCACCACTTATTGAAGAGACTGTTTTCTACGTTGTATATTCTTGCTTCTTTTGTTGTAGATTAATTGACCATAGGTGTGTGGGTTTATATCTGGGCTTTCCATCTTTTCTACTGATGATGTAAACACATGTTTTAAAGTCTTAGTTCAGAATATGAGTGAAATTTTTTGTTTATAGTATATGTATTTACATTTTAGAAGAAAATACCGATCATTTTTTTCTGTGGCAGCTGCACAGCTTTATACTCACACCAGTAGTGTGAGAGTTTTGATTACTCCACTTGTTGTCATTACTTAATGCTGTCAACATTTTTGAATTTTAGCTCTTTTGGTGGGTGTTTAATGATATTTCATTGTGATCTTAATTTGTATTTCCTTGAGAATTAAAATGTTGCATACAAGTTTTTTGTCAGACAATCTGTTTTACAAATAATGTCTCCCAGTCTGTAGCTTACTTTTTCATTTTCTTTAAAGAAAAGTTTTTTATTTTGGGCCATGTGTTTTGCGGGATGGCCTTGACACATCTTAGTTCCTTGACCAGGAATTGAACCTGGGCCATTGGCAAGGCCCAACCATTGGCAAGGTCCAAATTCTCTGGACTGCCAGAGAATTCTCTACATTTTTGTTTTCTTAGTGGTATGTTTTGATGATCCAATGTTTTGATTTTGATTAAGGCTCATGTATTTGATTAAGGCTTTTTTTCTTTTAAGGTTATTCCCCTTCTATTTTCTGTAAGTATAGAAGTGAAGTGAAGTTGCTTGGTCGTGTCGACTCTTTTAGACCATGGACTGTAGCCAACAGTCATCTGTCCGTGGGATTTCCAGGCAAGAGTACTGGAGTGGGTTGCCCTTTCCTTCTCAAGGGGATCTTCCTGACCCAGGGATCAAACCCAGGTCTCTGGCATTGTAGGCAGACACTTTACCATCTGAGCTACCAGGGAAGCTGTAATCAACCTTTAAATTTCCTAAAGTCAAAAAATATTCTTGTATTTGTAAGCTTTATGGTTTTTTATTGTATAGGTAGATTCTTGATCCATCTTGGATTAATTTTTATGTGTGACGTAAAGTACGTATGGGGTCGAGTTTTTGCATATGACCATCCAGTTTTTCCAGTACTGTTTGTTGAAAATACTTTCTTTTCTCCATTGGGTTGCTTGTGTACATATGGTGCCTTTATTTAAACTTATTTGATTGTATGTTACTTCTGTTCTCTCTATTCAATTCCAGTAACTCAGTAACAAATCAAAGTCTTGATTTGTTATTCAGTTGCTCAGTTGTGTCTGACTTTTTGCACTCCTGTGGACTGAAGCACGCCAGGTTTCCCTGTCCTTCACCATCTCTCAGAACTTGCTTAAATGCATGTCCATTGAGTCAGTGATGCCATCCAACCATTTTGTCCTCTGTCATCCCCTTCTTCTCCTGCCTTCAGTCTTTCCCAGCAACAGGGTCTTTTCCAGTGAGTTGACTCTTCGCATCAGGCAGTCAAAGTGTTGGAACTTCAGCGTCAGTCCTTCCAATGAAGATTCCAATGACTATTCAGTCCTTGCAATGACTTTCCATTAGAATTGACTGGTTTGGTCTCCTTGCAGTCCAAGGGACTCTCAAGAGTCTTTTCCAATACCACAGTTCAAAAACACCAATTCTTTGATGCTCAGCCTTCTTTATGGTCCAGCTCTTACATGTGTACATGATTACTGGAAAAACCATAGCTTTGACTAGATGGACCTTTGTGGGTAAAATAATGTCTCTGTTTTCTAATATGCTGTCTAGTTGGTCATAGCTTTGCTTCCAAGAAGCAAGCGTCTTTTAATTTCATGGCTATAGTCACTGTCTTCAGTGAATTTAGAGCCCAAGAAAATAAAGTCTGTCACTGTTTTCATTGTTTCTCTGCCATGAAGTGATGAGGCCAGATGCCGTGATCTTCTTTTTTTGAAGTGTTGAGTTGTAAGCCAACTTTTTCACTCTCCTCTTTCACTTTCATCAAGAGGCTCTTTGGTTCCTTTTTGCTTTCTGTCATGATGTTGGTGTCATCTGCATATCTGAGGTCATTAATATTTGCCCTGGTAATCTTGATTCCAGCTTGAGCTTCATCCAGCCCAGCATTTTGCATGATGAAATCTGTGTAGAAATTAAATAAGCAGGGTGACAATATATAGCCTTGTACTCCTTTTCTAATTTTGAACCAGTCCATTGTTCCATGTCCAGTTCTAGCTGTTGCTTTTTGACCTGCATACAGATTTCGCAGAAGGCAGGTAAGATGGTCTCGTATTCCCATCTCCTGAAGAATTTTCCACAGCTCGTTGTGGTCCACACAGTCAAAGGCTTTGGCATAGTCAATAAAGCAGAAATAGATGTTTTTCTGGAACTCTCTTGCTTTTTCTGTGATCCAATGGATGTTGGCAGTTTGATCTCTGGTTCCTCTGCCTTTTGTAAAACTAGCTTGAACATCTGGAAGTTCACAGTTCATGTATTGTTGAAGCCTGGCTTGGAAAATTTTGAGCATTACTTTACTAGCATGTGAGATGAGTGCATTTATGGTAGTTTGAACATTCTTTGGCATTGCCTTTCTTTGGGATTGGGATATAAACTGACCTTTTCCAGTCCTGTGGCCAGTGCTGAGTTTTCAAAATTTGCTGGCATATTGAATGCAACACTTTCACAGCAGCATCTTTTAGGATTTGAAATAGCTCACCTGGAATTCCACAACCTCCACTAGCTTTGTTGATAGTGGTGCTTCCTGAGGCCCACTCGACTTCACATTCCAGGATGTTTGGCTCTAGGTGAGTGATAACACCATTGTGATTATCTGGGTGATAAAGATCTTTTTCGTATAGTTCTTCTGTGTATTCTTGCTACCTCTTCTTAATATCTTCTGCTACTGTTAGGTCCATACCATTTTTGTCCTTTATTGTGCCCATCGTTGCATGAAATATTCCCTTGGTATCTCTAATTTTCTTGAAGAGATCTCTAGTATTTCCCATTGTATTGTTCTCTGTTTCTTTGAATTGAAATAAATTTATTCCAATTTACTGATAAATAAATAAATTTATTTGATAAATAGGTAAATTTGCAAATAAATAGACTTATTTCTTTGCATAGATATAAATTTATTTGATAATTATTTTATAAATAAATAAATTGATAAATAAGATAAATTTATTTCTTTTCATTGAAATAAATTATCCTCTATTTCTTTGGCTTGAAATATTTCAAGGAAATAGTTACTTGAAATTTCATTTTTTCTGTGCTTATTCCAAGTGTCAACTTTTTATGTCTTGTGCTCTGGCTCACTCTACTTATTATTTTTAGTAGTTGCTTTTATTGGTTTTTTTGGGGGGGTATTCATGCCACATACATGTGGAGACAGTTTTACTTCTTTGATTCTGCCTTTTTTTCCTTTGTCTTGCCATGTTGCAATGCCTTATTCTCTACCGAAAGGGAAAATCATTTAGTCTTTGAACATTATATATCATATCTGTCATAGAATTTTCATGATGCCTTCAATAAGAGGCAAGTTCATCTTATTTTTTGTGTACAGTAAATTTAGAAAATTTTTGAAGGGATATTGAAGTTTTTCAGATGCTTTTCACTATGTTGAATATGATTTTTCTTCATTGTAGTATATTTTTAATGTTGTTAGTTAAATTTTCAAATGTTAAATTAGCTTTATGTTACTGTGATATATTCTACATCATTCTACATAGTTGTGATACATGTATATTTAATTTGCTAGTACTTTTACTAAGAATTTTTTCTGTCTGCATTTATGGGGAGTATTGGTCTACAGCTTTCTTTCCCTTTAGATGTCTTTGTCTGTGGTATCAGGGTAATACTGGTAACAGTCTTACCAGTAATGCCTGGATCAGTTTTGTCAGCTCAGTTGGTATTATTTGAAAGTGGGGTCTCCTCCCCTATATTTGAAAGAGTTTGTAAAAGGTGGTGGTGTTTCTTCCAAAAATGTTTATAGAGTTCACTATCAAAACCAATCTGGTTCTCTAATTTTGTTTGCATGTAGGTTTTTGGTAAACTAAATTTATATAAATAGATGTATGCTATTAGATGTTCTTTTTTCTAAGTTGTCATTTTCAAGAAATTTGAGCATTTCATCCAAGTTATCATATATGTTGGCATAAAGATGTTTGTAATATTCCCTCAAAATTCTTTTAATGCATGCGTTAGAGTAATATTTCTTTTAAAATTTCCAGTATTCTCTTTTATTTTATTAGATCTAGCAAGAAATTGTTGATGTATTCAGTGAATCAGTTTTTTTCTGGAACAGGATTCAGTTCAGTTCAGTTCAGTCGCTCAGTCGTGTCCTACTCTTTGTGACCCCATGAATCGCAGCACACCAGGCCTCTCTGTCCATCACCATCTCCCGGAGTTCACTTAGACTCACGTCCATCAAGTCCGTGATGCCATCCTGCCATCTCATCCTGGGTCGTCCCCTTCTCCACCTGCCCCCAATCCGTCTCAGCATCAGAGTCTTTTCCAATGAGTCAGCTCTTCGCATGAGGTATCCAAAGTACTGGAGCTTCAGCTTTAGCATCATTCCTTCCAAAGAAATCCCAGGACTGATCTCCTTCAGAATGGATTGGTTGGATCTCCTTGCAGTCCAAGGGACTCTCAAGAGTCTTCTCCAACACCACAGTTCAAACACATCAATTCTTCGGGGCTCAGCCTTCTTCACAGTCCAACTGTCACATCCATACATGACCACAGGAAAAACCATAGCCTTGACTAGACGGACCTTAGTTGGCAAAGTAATGTCTCTGCTTTTGAATGTACTATCTAGATTGGTCATAACTTTTCTCCCAAGGAGTAAGTGTCTTTTAATTTCATGACTGCA
The DNA here is from genome assembly GCF_042477335.2 of Ovis canadensis. NCBI lineage: Eukaryota > Metazoa > Chordata > Mammalia > Artiodactyla > Bovidae > Ovis > Ovis canadensis. The sequence goes on from NC_091251.1 coordinate 83,358,894, forward strand.
ATCACCATCTGCAGTGATTTTGGAGCCCCCAAAAATAAAGTCTGACACTGTTTCTACTGTTTCCCCATCTATTTCCCATGAAGTGATGGGACTGGATGCCATGATCTTCGTTTTCTGAATGTTGAGCTTTAAGCCAACATTTTCACTCTCCTCTTTCACTTTCATCAAGAGGCTTTTTAGCTCCTCTTCACTTTCTGCCATAAGGGTGGTGTCATCTGCATATCTGAGGTTATTGATATTTCTCCCAGCGATCTTGATTCCAGCTTGTGTTTCTTCCAGTCCAGCATTTCTCATGATGTACTCTGCATATAAGTTAAATAAGCAGTGTGACAATATACAGCCTTGATGTACTCCTTTTCCTATTTGGAACCAGTCTGTTGTTCCATGTCCAATTCTAACTGTTGCTTCTTGACCTGCATACAGATTTCTCAAGAGGCAGGTTAGGTGGTCTGGTATTCCCATCTCTTTCAGAATTTTCCACAGTTTATTGTGGTCCACAGAGTCAAAGGCTTTGGCATAGTCAATAAAGCAGAAATAGATGTTTTTCTGGAACTCTCTTGCTTTTTCGATGATCCAGCAGATGTTGGCAATTTGATCTCTGGTTCCTCTGCCTTTTCTAAAACCAGCTTGAACATCAGGGAGTTCACGGTTCACGTATTGCTGAAGCCTGGCTTGGAGAATTTTGACCATTGATTTACTAGCATGTGAGATGAGTGCAATTGTGTGGTAGTTTGAGCATTCTTTTGCATTGCCTTTGTTTGGGATTGGAATGAAAACTGACCTTTTCCAGTCCTGTGGCCACTGCTGAGTTTTCCAAACTTGCTGGCATGTTGAGTGCAGCACTTTCACAGCATCATTTTTCAGGATTTGAAACAGCTCAGCTGGAATTCCATCACCTCCACTAGCTTTGTTCATAGTGATGCTTTCTAAGGCCCACTTGACTTCACATTCCAAGATGTCTGGCTCTAGATTAGTGATCACATCATCATGATTATCTGGGTCGTGAAGATCTTTTTTGTACAGTTCTTCTGTGTATTCTAGCCATCTCTTCTTAATATCTTCTGCTTCTGTTAGGTCCAGACCATTTCTATCCTTTATCGAGCCCATCTTTGCATGAAATGTTCCCTTGGTGTCTCTAATTTCCTTGAAGAGATCTCTAGTCTTTCCCATCCTGTTGTTTTTCTCTATTTCTTTGCATTGATCGCTGAAGAAGGCTTTCTTATCTCTTCTTGCTATTAAATAATTTCATACAATAAAATCCACCTGTATTAAGTTTATAATTTAATTATTTTTAGTGATAGTAAACGGAGAAGGCAATGGCAACCCACTCCAGTACTCTTGCCTGGAAAATCCCATGGACGGAGGAGCCTGGTAGGCTGCAGTCCATAGGGTCGTGAAGAGTCAGACATGACTGAGTGATTTCACTTTCACTTTTCACTTTCATGCATTGGAGAAGGAAATGGCAACCCACTCTAGTGTTCTTGCCTGGAGAATCCCAGGGACGGGGGAGCCTGGTGCGCTTGCGTCTATGGGGTCGCACAGAGTCGGAAACGACTGAAGCGACTTAGCAGCAGCAGCAGTAGCAGCAGTGATATTAAAGAGATACACAACCATAATACAGTTTTAGAAGACAGTTAATTCCCTACATAGGAACCTTCAAGTTGAGAACGTTCAAATGTGAACATGCATTCCATTAGTGTCAGGTGAGAGTGAGATTGCAGCTTGGCCTCTGTCTCCTGTTGCTAATGATACTGCAGCTCTCACATCTTCTACCCCCATCTCTCTGGTCAGTGACTGCCTGCTTGTTCACTCGATGCTAGCCCTTGTATGCCAGCTGTTGTACTGTATTAGTGTACTTTTCGAAGTAGTGTATTGTAAGATTAAAAATGTTTTATTTTTTGTTTTTGCTTCATTTGTATTATGTGTGTGAATGTTATGATAAACCTATTACAGTATAGTACTATATGGCTGATTGTGTAAGTTGGGTACCTAGGCTAACTTTCTTCTCTGAGTAGAACTCATTCACATGTAGGGGACTTTACTGTATTTCATCACTCCAGAAATATTCCTGTGACAGTTTGCAGTTAGTTCTTCTTACCACTCTAAGACCATTTCTCTTCTTTCTGTCTCTATAGAGCTGCCTTTGATTTTTTGGCACATTTTTCTGTACATGGAACTGTACAATATGTAGTCTTTTAATCTAGCATCCTTAACAATACTTTTAATGCTGCATTCATGTTACAGCATGACTGTCTGGTTTTGGTGTCAGGGAATATTGACTTCATAGAATGAGTTGGAAAATATTTCCTAATTTTTTGTTTTCTTGAAGAATTTGTAATGAATTGGTAGTATTCCTTCTTTAAAATTTGATAGATTTCACCCGTGAGACTATCTGGCTTTGGCTTTTCTTAAATGGGAAGGTTTCCAAGTACTTTTAAATTTCCTTACTTCGTATGGTCTGTTTAGACCTTTACATTTTCTTTTGTTTTTCATTCCCCTCTCTCTTCTCTTCTTTCTCTCTCATTTCCTGTGTCACTCTCTCCCTGTTAGTAATTGGAGTCTTCCTTGGAATTGATTGACTTCATCTAAGTTGAAATTCTATAGGTTCATGTGGGATGTCACTTCTTTCATTTCCTACTTGAGTAGTTTGTATCCTCTCTTTTTTACTCTTGGTCAGTCAAGCTGTCACTGTGGCAGTTTTGTTGATCTTTTCTAAGAATCATCCTTGGCTTTAATGATTTTTTCCCTGTTGTTTCTGATTTCTGTTTTGTTGATTTTTAGTCTACTATTTATTATATCCTTTTTCTTTACTTTGCTGTTCTTTTCCCCATTTCTTAAGAGGGAAGCTTAAGTTTTTGCTTTGAGATCTTTCTTCTTTTGTAGAATGGAATGTAAGGCTATAAATCCCTGTCTGCACTGCTTTAGCTGCCCTAATAATTTGTGTTTTAATTTTTATATAGTTGAAAAGTTTCTTATTTTTCTTGTTATTTCTTCTTTGACCATCAGTTATTTAACAGTGTATTGTTTAATTTCCAAATATTTGTAAATTTCCTAAATTCTTTTTACTTATTGATTTCTAGTTTAAGTCTTTTGTGGTCAGAGAACTATGCTATATGAGTCTAATCCTGTTAAACTTATTGATACTTATTTTATGGCCCAACATATTCTCTATTGTGAAAAATTTTTTATGTGCACTTCACTCTAATCTGTATTTTCCTGTTGTTTAGGGAGAGTGCTGGGTATTGCACAATCATGTTGATTGATGGTGTTGTTTAAATATTCTGTATCCTCACTGGTTTGCTGTCAAGATTGTCAGTTATTGAGATTGGAATAGTGAAATTTTTGTTGTTGAATTGTCTAGTTTTGTCTTCAGTTATGTAATAGTTTTTTTCTTTAAGACTATTTTGTGGCTCTCTGATGGTTTTTATTTACACAGTTTATCTTGTTCCACATTTTTGTTTTCAGTCTATTCTGTGTGTTTGATCCTGATGTGTCTTTTATAGACATTGTATAGTTGGATTTTGTTTTTCCAATCTGACAGTCTTTGCCCTTTGATTGGTATATTTACCCACTTACAGTTAATGTAATTATAGATATGATTTAGTTTACATTAGCCATTTTAATATTTGTTTTCTGTATATCACACGTGCATTTTGTTCCTTTTTTTATTGCTTTGTTTTGTGTTTCAACATTTAAATTTTTTTGCTGTATTTTGTTGAGTTACTTTTTAAGCTTTCAGTATGCATCTTAACTTATTGCATACTACTTCATGTTAATACTAATTCAATACCAGTAATATAGAATCTTTGATTCAGATTAACTCCATTTATTTTTACTCTTGTGTGCTATTATTGTCATATATCTTTTATATGTGAAAAGCCAAATTACACAGTTTTACCATTTTTTCAGTTATTTTAAAAACAAGAGAAGAAAAAGGAGAGAAAGGGTTTTTTTTTCATGTCTTTTATACTTACCCATATAATTACCCCTTTAATGTTCTTTATTTCTTTATGACAATTTAGTTACTACCATTTTAGCCTGAAAGACTTTGGTACTTTTTTTTTTGTTTTCGTGGAACATGTGTGCTCACAACAAATCACTTAGTGTTTGTTTATCTTGAAATGTCTTTATTTGGCCTCTGTTTTGTTGGACAAAGAATTCTTGGTTGACAGTATTTTTCTTTCAGGATTTTTAATAATATCATTCTACCACATTCAGGCTTCTGTGGTTTCTTATTAGAAGTCAGTTGTTGATCTTATTGGGGTCCCCTTATATGTCAATAGTCATTTTTTCATTTACTGCTTTCAAGATGTTCTCTTTGTCTTTCTGCACTTTTAGAGCCTAATAAGGCTTCAACTTCCCTGATTTTGTCACATCTTTTGGACTTTAGTATAAAGAGGTAAGTTTTAAAGGAAGATTATACATGTTTTTACTGTTTTAAAAATATTTATAATCATAGCTTATTTCTTTATATATTTGCCTTTTTCCTCACATTTTCATAGCCATGGAATTCAACAATACCTGTTTGAGGAGGGGCTACTTAAGCATCTTTGCTAGTGAGAAATGGTAATAGTGTTTAGTTTTTTGTTTTACTTCATGTTGTGCTTTAAAATTTTTCTGCTGCCTCATCAGATTTTATGTACATATACCCATATATATTTTCTACATATTTGTTAGCTAAAAACACATGTAAAATTAAGGCTTATAGTAATAAAAGGTATTAACTTTAAGAAACAACGATCTTATTATATTTTCCCTTTGGTGAATATTGAATGATAATCTTGAAGACTAGGTGAAAGATAACATAGTATATTCAGTATTTTCATTGAGGTGTGTATTAACTTATTTAGGAGTTTATGTCCATAGATATTTAACTCTAGACTATGTCACTGTCAAGTAATATCTGGGACTAAAGTCCCCAACACGCTATCTAATTTTGCTGCCTTATTCTTTAGAAGTGCTACTATGAGCATTAGGCAGGCAACAGAAAAAAAGAAGGTGAGTTGGGACCAAAGGGGGAAGAAAGGACTAAAACAGATGGTAGGGTAATAAAATATTTCTTAAGCATTGTTTGTTTTGGATAGTTTTCTTGTTAAGCACATGGAAATACTTGGCAAGTTTGAGAATTACTGAGTTTCCACATGCTGTTTTTGAGAAACAGCAAATCATTCATATAATATAAACACAATTATAGATAATTTTGCTGGAATTTTATTTAGGGCTTACTTTTTCATAAGATAAATAACAGTGCCTTCTTTCAGATCATATCTTGACATTACAGTTGAGGGATAAGTGACAAACATTCATTCAAAACTTCCTGAGTATTTATAGTTTTATTGATTATATTCTATAAAAATGAATGTTATTTAATGTTTATGAATTTTTTAGAATACATCTAAAATTAGTATATTGAGTTGTTTGAAATGCTGGTGGTGCTAAATTTCTATATGTGTAGTCATCTTAATGAGATCTTTTAATTGGAGACTGTTTTATGCCATTGAATGTTCAGTTCAGTTCAGTCACTCAGTCGTGCCCGACTCTTTGTGACCCCATGAATCGCAGCACGCCAGGCCTCCCTGTCCATCACCAACTCCCGGAGTTCACTCAGATTCAAGTCCATTGAGTCCGTGATGCCATCCAGCCATCTCATCCTCTGTCGTCCCCTTCTCTTCCTGCCCCCAATCCCGCGCAGCATCAAAGTCTTTTCCAGTGAGTCAACTCTTTGCATGAGGTGGCCAAAGTACTGGAGTTTCAGCTTTAGCATCATTCCTTCCAAAGAAATCCCAGGGCTGATCTCCTTCAGAATGGCCATTGAATGTACGTACATATAAATAAGCAGCATCAGTGTTATTGATCCTACCTCTTTGTCCTTATTTACTAATATGTCTTCTATGTCTAGGAGGGGACAGTGGAAGTCAGAATCAGAATATAAGCCTTCAGATTCATAACATTATACCAGAGTGTTTCTTGGGTTAAACATGTGAAGAAGGAGAGAGACAGGTAAAGATGGAAATGAAAGAAGGAAAAAGTATTTGATACAGGAAATAACTTAGACCTTGAACCAACCCATCGTTATCATGAGTAGGAACTCTTACATTGCCTTTGTGTATACTAAGAGGATTATTGATAATGACATGGCTCTGTAAAATAGTCTTTTAATTTCTATAGTGATTATTTAGTTTCAGAAATTAGATCCATAAATATAATCACCTATTTCTGGTGCAAGACCTCTTATCCTTGAAATGGTAAATAATTTTGCATAGTTTTTTATAGCTGTCACTAGTTCTAATAAAGTCCCACTGTGTTTTATCAAAGATTATCAAGTTATTTTCCTTGTGTTCTATATAGTAGCAACTTGTACTTTTCCAATAGGGGCATTTGGGTTGAGAATGAGAGGTAATGGAAGGTAATTGTATCCTCCTGATATTCTATTTAATGGCACGACCAAGAGACTTTTCTTTGCCTTTTTACAGAAAATAGGCAGGATAGCAGTGTGATTAGGGATAGATAAAGGCTTTAGTATCAGACTGAGGAGGTTCAAATTCTGGTTCTATAAGTTAATGCTTGTGGGACATGGGTAAATAACCTTCTTCATTTGGAATAATATATTATTGACTGGAATATATTTTATATATGGTATTTGTGAGAATAAAATGAAATTAAGTGAAAGTAAGCTCAGAACAGATTCTTTGAATGATTTTCTTAGATACTGTAAATTATAAACTGTTTTCCAGATTTAACCTATTAGTTCCTTCCTAGGTAAGATAGTAGATAATGTTTTTAAAAAGTAAAGAAGTTAAAAATGAGTAAAAGGAATAGAGTTAAGTGACTAACTCTAAACTTAAGTCTTAGAACTGGATGTAGACTTTCCAAAAATGTTAAGCAGTCTAAACACAAAGGAAGAAGAATTTGTTCAAAGTTATAAATAGGTTAATAGGAAATAATGATACAGTCCATTAAAAAGTATTAAAAACTTTTTAAGTCATTAAACAATGATTTAAAACATAATTTTGCAGATAGTAAAAGCTCTAAATGTAACTCCATTCTTTATTGGGTTCACATTTTATGGGAATTTCTATTGAGCAGATACTTTGTGGTAGATGTATAGAAAAACAAACATTAGTCTGGCCATCACTTGGGATTATTGAAAACAGAAACCAAGAATGCAGACTAGGTTAACGCCTTAGGTGAACTCATAGTTAAGAAATGATCTAGGGCTTTATTGACTAAAATACTTTAGTTAAAGATGTATCCTAGGTATTTATGGATTTGTATTTGTATTACCATGGTGATTGATGTCAGTGCATTGTTCTTAGCAAGAGCATATCTCTCTTCAGTCATGCTTCCAGGACTTCCCTGGCAGTCCAGTGCTTAAGACTCCATGCTTCCACTTCAGGCGGCATGGGTTCCATCCCTGGTTGGGGAACTAAGATAATACATGGTGTGGCCAAAAAAGAAAAATCATATTTCCTAGAAAGTCTTATGAGATAAAGAAAATGAAGACAAAAAAAGTTGTAGTTAAACTTTGTAAGACAAATATTGTGATTTGTACACATAGAGATACATTTTGTTGTGTCATATAGGTTTCATCTCTCTTCATTCAGTTAAGTGTATACTTTTATGCATTTATTTAGGTACTGAGGCATATCTCTATAAACTATTCTGGTACTTTGGTTGATAAATTGTAGGGTGTTTAGTCATACATAGGGATATTAAAAAAGAGATTCAAAATCAAGTGGCCAGTAAAACTGGAGATGATGTCTAATAGTTTGTATACTTATAAGGATTCTCTGAGTTTCATTATTTTTGGACACTCAGATTTTAACCAGGGCTTCTGTACTCTTTCAGGTTTTCATTGTGAAATTCCTGATGTTACCATAGTTGATTCATTGTGAAAAATGTTAATGCTTTTTGAGAATCTGATTTTTATATAGGAAAACATGAAGATGAAAAATTTGGCCCAGATAAGTGGTGGACACTTGCTAAAAACACAAAAACGTTACACAAGGTATAAAATGATCAATGAGTATTTCTTAGCCCATATATTTAAAAGGTAACTACTGCTTTGTATTTTGTTCCAGAAAAAATGTTTTACAAATGTTCTTTTTAAAAGCAATAATAATGTTATAAAAATCAGATGTCTGTGTAAAATCATGCAGTGCAATTTCTTTACTTCTAACACCTTAGTGATATCAGGAAGTTTTGTGATGAGATGTAGGTTGGTGACGTAAGATCATGGAGCACTTTGAGAATCAGTAGGTTTGAGTGGAATGTTTCTAATTAGGAACTAAGTGTTATAGTGTTGTGGCGACATAAAACACCTGAGAAAGATAGTAGATCTGGATAGGAATACAGAAGGCAAAATCAGAGAAGCTAAAATTTCAGAAATTTGAAGCTTTGCCTAAGGCCAGGGTTGCACCCAGGAAAGAGAAAGTGAACTTTTCTTTGTTTTCTCTCATGTATTGCTTCCAGGGCTTTACTAAATTTAAGATAATTAATGTTTTATATATTGTTAGCCTACTTTCAGGATTGTACTCTCATTCAAAACTTTTGTTTCTGTAGGAAAATGTCTTGAGCTCTTACAGACAGGCTTTTGAAAGGTTACCATTCATATGTTAATACTTGCCTGTGGTGATTTTATCTAGTGGTAGTGACTAATAGATGGTCTATGGCAATGGTGCAAAATATTCCTCTTCTTTCTCTTCCTGATGAAGGTGATAATAGAGTAGCCTTTTGTACATACTAGACTATGCTCTGTCCTTTAAATATATTTTATTTGGGTCATGAAAATAATTTTACAGGTAAAAATGAGGCGTGTTTAAAAAACGATACTCACTGTAGAGCTGGGATTTGACTTTTTGGACTCCAAAGCCTATGTTTTAAACATTGCATTATTCGATGAGGACACATAGTATAAGGAGTTTAAAAGAGTAAGGAGTTATAGGCAGAGAGTGTATTTGTTTGCAGTCTTGCTAAAAAGGAGAGAGAGACAGATGAGAAAGCTGTTGGGGTGTGAAAAACCAAAATAAATGGAGACTGGAATTGTTCTTACAGCTGCTTTAAGTTATTTGGAGGTTAACCTGGGTTAACCTGCTTAACATTACAACTATGGGTTCTTTGGATGTTATTTTTAATTATAGTTATGACTTCATCAAGAGTGGTTTTGGATATTATGGAAATCTTAAAGCACATGCATTTCAAAATGAATTAGAGGGCTTAGGTATTTAAAAAATACCACCAGTGTTGACATAGTGTTAGAACATTGTGTAAGATCAAGTCTTGAGACATTTTTTATGTATTTGTTTCATGTTTTATGGTTATTGTCATCAATTTTTATGTTTCCTCAAGTAGTATAAACATTATGAATGAAACTGGTTAGTGATGTTCTAGCATACTAATTGTATCTATTTAAAGATGTAATGCTAGTAAAAACAATTAAAATTTAATATGTTTTTTCTGAAAGACTGCATATTTACATAAAATTTTTTTTCTGTTTTAGTGACGAAATTTAAAAATCTCCAAACTCATGAAATTCTACTTGTATTCCCTAGACAGAAGGAGAGAATATTAGAGAGACAGATTGTTTAAAACATCTTTTCTTAGGTCTGGAGCAATATAAATATGTTGCTTAAAATGTTTAATTTTACTGAAAGAAATTTCTTATTTAACTCTTTACTTATTTTGTCTTTACAGAATATATTTGCTATCATCTGTGAATATGTTTGTTTTGCTCACTATGAACCCCTGATTCCTAAAAATATAACATTAGATTTTTTCACCATTAAAAACCAATTTTTTATCAATCTTTAAAAAATAATAATTTTATCTTTTAAATTAAACTGAATTTATTTGGGTAAAATACATATAATTTACCATCTTAACCATTTTTAAGTATACAGTTCAGTACTATTAAATACATTTATATTGTTGTGCAACCACCACTACTATCAGTCTCTAATTTTTTTCATCTTGTAAAATTGAAGTCCTATGTCCGTTAAACAATGCACCCTGCCCGCCTCCCATAAGTCTATACACATTTCCCCTATTGTTTGTACACTTAATAGTAATGAAAAAGATCAGAAGAACTTAGAGCAAGGAAATATTCACCTGAATCAACATATTTTAGTTTCCTTTATGTTGAACAGTTAGCTGATAAACTAGTTTGAACCTGACTTTCAGGATAGAATACTTGGGGTTATAGTAGTTTCTTTGTTTTCCACAGGCAAGTCTTGATGATGAATCAATTAGCAAATCCTGAAGAATTAATGTAAATGGTGTGGTAATTTCTGTTATAAGAGCTACTCTTAGAATCATGAAATTTCTCTTCCCCCACAGTATCAGATCTGCTGTTGAAGTGAGATCTGCTTGGTAGCAGTTAATGTGTATCAGAGCTCAGAATTCTTTAGAAATGGTAACTGTTTTTAAAATGCTTTGGGAAAGCTAACTAAAACTGAACTTTGAAATTAAAAAGAAAACATAAAACAGTATAAAAGTAAAGGTTAATATTTTCTCTGAAATATTTTCAAAAGACCCATAGAAGTGCTATAGAAAGATTTCTTAAACCTGTAAAAGTTTAGCTCCTTGAAGACAGATGTTTATTACCTGTGTTGAACTTGCTAAAAACAGCAAGGTCTGAGTATTCAAAGTATCCTTAGGTCTGAGTGTTCAGAGTATTATTATTTTTGAATAAATACTAAGAGACTAACAACTTTTTAGAATGTATGTTTTTTGTGCTAACTTTTTCCTAATGTAAAATGAATCTCAATATGCCATATGATTGGTGACAAATAAGAAACTCTTTATGCAATTAAGAGAAGATCTGTTTATTTAAGAGCTCTCAAAGGTTGTAAAAGATTATACTTGGCTGTATGTGAAGGATAAATGTTGTGCAATAATGCCCCTTAGTTCCCTTTTATAATAAATCTCAGCTGTGTGTTCAGCGAAAGGGCTCAGCGCCAAAAAGAACAGGTTCAACTTGTCTGTGAGGATTTGCACCACAGTAAAGTGCACAACTGCTTTTGTAGAGGTCATTGTGGAGGTCACAGGCATGTACAGTTGAATGAAAGCAACTTTAAAAACATGTAAAACAGTGTTACTGAAGATTCAAGGATCAATGTTAACTTGAAACATTGAAAGGATGGAAAATCATAAAAATAACCCCACATACATTTTCCACTTTATATTTATGTGTTTTCAAATGGATGTGAAACAAATTCTTTGGCATCTGATAAAGGTAGGTAGGATATGGTGGTGGTAAGACAAAATATTTAGGGGTGTGTGTGTGTGCATGTGGTATATGGTATGTGGTGTGTGTGTGTGTTTTGAGAGCTGAGATAGGGGAGTGGGTAAGTTCTAATGAAAAGGCAGATTTGATCTAAAGAATGCCTTCATGAGTCATGTATCTCTTGATAGAAAGGTTCAAAGTGAACAACAACAAAGAAAGACTTTTTCTCCAAATATCTTTCTTATTCTTTGTGGTACTAGAAATAACTCATAAATAACAGGTGGAGAGACTGTAAGACCCAAGACTCCAACCTACTGAAGTTTTGGATTTAGAATAAAGAACACCAGAAAATAATATAACTAAGTAAGTAGATACAGCGCTTACCTAGAATTGTAGTTTACCTAGAGTTGTATTTGGCCATATAAGGACTGTATCTTTTTCCCTTTTTTAAAAAATGGTAATCAAAATGGCAGGCAGCCATTGGTTTCAGTATAGAGATTAATTAATGTCTTTATGCTTCAGCTTCAGCAAATGCAGTTGATTGGCAGTAGCACCTGTTTCAGCAACTGGTAGAACGTTAGTGCTTTTATCAAGCCTGTAATTTCCAGAAGGGCTTTAAAGCTGTGTTCATTAAACTCTCCCATACTAATTGCTTTCTTTGTCTTCTAGTGCACTGGTTTACTAAATGTACCTCTCATTTATTTCTGTGCGTATTTATATATTTATTTATAAAAGTTATAAAATAAAGTTAGTTTTTTTAATTTTTAAAAACAAAAACAAATTGTGTGGTAGTCTGTGTACTCCTGTATTGTAGAACCATTTTTATGCTCAGTGAACACATAATGTTCTCAGATGAAAAATTTATACTAAGATTGTGATTTTTTTTCTGAATTGCTTATGTAGTTCATGTCATAAACATAAAGCATATCTGTCGATTATGAAAAATGATCTGTTAAACTGGTAAAATGTGATTTAAGGATTTGGTTATTAAGTCAACTCTCTAGGAAAGTGGCTTATTTTTACATTTTTAGGATTTCTTTCCAGTTGAAGTAGTCTTCCTGGTTCATATTTTAAAATCTGTTCAGTTTTCATGGATTCATAGACAAGCCATAGTTGTTTTTTTTTGTTGTTGTTGTTTTGAGCAAGATACTGTTTTTTCCTTGTTAAAAAAGAAGACTGAACTTCTAAAAGATTCTAAGAAAGATGAAGCACATAGCTCAGTACAGGTGAAATCTGCATCAACCTAAATGTATTGTGGCGAAGTTGAATGTGAATGTTTTCGAAAGAGAAATTGAGTTGTGTGTTTTAACGAATTAGGGTAACTTTCATTTAAAGAGCACTTATATACAAACATTTTAAAACAAATGAGCATTTCCTGATTTACATTTACTATAAATATGAGCATGTGTTGTTCAATGCTTGAAAGTAGAATCCATTCTAGTGGTGTATCCTTTCTCTTATCCCTTCACTAGTGCCTGTCTGTGCTTAGTCCCTTAGTCATGTTTGACCCTTTGCAACCCCATGGACTGCAACCCGCCAGGCTCCTCTGTCCATTGGGATTCTTCAGGCAAGAATATGGGAGTGGGTTGCCATGCTCTCCTCCAGGAAATTTTCTCAACCCAGGGACCAAACCCAGGTCTCCTGGACTACAGGCAGATTCTTTGCTGTCTGATCCACCAGGGAAGCCCACTAGGGCCTAATATCCTCTAAATGTTCTGATCAATCAATTTTTATACCATAGTCCTGTAGGAAAGTGCTTGGTGAATGCTGGAAGTTTAGGGTTTAAAACTTGGGTAGGTTACTTCATCTTAGAGAACATTAATTTGTTTTCCTGTAAAATAAAGTAATACTTATCTCAGCTGTATGTATAAAGACTAGCATAGTACATGGTATATAATAGATGTTTAGTGAATATTTGTGTCCTTTGTGTGGGTGTTATTTGTGATTACTGTGTGTTAAATAATCATATTCTCTACCTGCATGACTTTTCTAACAGTCAGTTTATGTGAAATTGCAAGGGAATCAGAGAACCATAAATATTCTATATTTAGAGTCTAGATCTGATTATGTGGTGGTTTTGTGAGGGTGGCAGTGGTGATACGTGCTTGGGGAAGGCAGGTTGGGATGGTTAGGGTATTCATAGTGCTTGTTTCCTTTTAGGACAAAAGAAGGATAAAGTCAGTATAGTTTGATTTAGCAGTTTGTTTTCTACAATGGGGATAGGACAATAACCACTTATTCTGTAGTTAAATGTCCTCAAATAGAACCAGATTTGTTTTGTAGTTTTGGGGAGGGATGGCTTGGCTTAGAGGATTAGAGTGAGTGGTATATGGTGGATCATTATAAAACATTTCTTCATTTACAAAACAAACATTCTTGGTATGTGCCAAGCACTGTACTAGGCACAGAGGGTTTAGATCTAAAGAAAGTATGATTTCTTGAACTATTTGATTCTCTATTATGGTATAAAGAAGCTTTCTGCTCCCTTTCCACTGAAAAATATTTCTGCTTCAAAATTCTACTAATCTTATGTGATATTTTTTGTTTTGCTTGTATCATAAAAGTAATATTTGTAGAGAACTTTATATAAAGCAATTTTCGTATTTTATCACATTCAAAATTTTAGACTTAAGTTGTTGTTATTGTTGGCTAATTAAAAGTCTACTTAAAGTGCCAAAATAAGATTTTTTTTCTTGAAAACTATGTTTGTAATTACTAAAAGTAAATGAGCCAAAATGCTGTATGCCTGAAAAGTTTGTAAAATTTCTGGTAAAAAATGTTTTTCTTAAGCTTTGTGGAGACTTTTTTAAGGAGGCAGATTTTTGTCTCACCAAATAGTCTGCTTGATGTTTTTCTTTTCTGATCTTTTTATAGAAACAGATATGATTTGCTGGACACTCTGTCCTCTTGGCAACAAATGGTAGTTCAGTAGCAAGACAAGCATCAGAAAAGAATGTAAAAATAATACTTTTCAACACTGCCTCATTTATTAGTGCTCAAGGGAAAATAAAACCTAAAACAACAAAACCAAAACAAACAAAAACTCTTCCTTGGACCCTACTTTTTCTTTAAGCTAATGCCATATCTCCTTGTTTTCATTTTATCTTAGAATTTGATGAAAATAATAATCAGATTTATTCAGTGTTTCTACTTTACAACTTCCGTTCTTTCTTTTATCATTCATATTCTGGCTTTTATTTCTACTACAGTACTGAAGCTTTTCTTGGTTAAAAATTTTTTTTTCATTAGAAGTGCTCTCTCTTTTCCTCCATATAAGTCACATTCAGCCTTCATCATCTCAGATGCCATTTTTCCCCCATGAATTCAATTGAATTAGCATTCAGAAACCTGTCATGTTTAGAAGAGTCATATCATATGTACATTTAACTTATTTGAATTTAACTAAAGTTGAAAACACCTAACTAGGGAGACAAATAGAAAAGAATTCCTCTTTTCCCCCAATAAAAAGTGTTTTTAAAACAAACAACATGGCTGCCATCTATGGGGTTGCACAGAGTTGGACATGACTGAAGCAACTTAGCAGCAGCAGCAACAGCAGCAGTTGCCAAAAGCAAGCCAAGTACTTTATGTGATTTTCCACAGAACAAACCAATCTATTCTAATGCTGGAGGAAAAGCTAACTGGGTTGGATTTAAATATAAAGATTATAGTATGCACAGAACAATGTACTTTATGGGCTATTTAAAGGATTTTTGAAGGGGTTATTTTGACCAGTTTTTGCCTTACTCTGACTGTAGAACCTAACCGCCTGTACAGAATGTGACTTTGTTATTATAGCTCTGTTGAACTTAAATCAGTCTTGTCACTTGGGATCCTTCTAGATAACATTTGGATATGTCTTGGATGTGTTAGGACTCGTTGCCTTCACTGCCGGGGCCTGGGTTCAATCCCTGATTAGGGAGCTAAGATCCACCAGCCACATGGAGTGGCCAAAAAAGTTAACTAATTTTTAAAAATGTATAGGATTCAGTTTTTATATTTGAAATACTTTTGTGATGTTAAAATCTTTTTCTAAAGATATTATTTCCTAACTTCTCCCCTGAATTTAAAATTTCTATAAATGTTGCATTTTGTTTTTGAAATTCTTTTTCAAGGAATAGTTTAAATTGATTTAATAATATGAGTTCTAAAAAGAGTTGATATATTTTTAAAGAACATTTTTTTAATGTGGTAATTTGAATACTAAGTGGTATGTTTATGGGGAGGAGATTACAAGTGAATTCAGTTAACAGGATTAAAGTAATTCCACTTTAGTGAACAGATTTTGATGATGTTTTCTGGGCCAATTTGATATAGAAACAGTTTCGGAGACTTGACTTGGCCAGGTGAGGGTATAACATTTTTAGGACTGTTTGATTTCTAATGATGAACAAGAAGTTTAAGCCCAGCTGGGTAGTTAAATTCTCCTTTGATGTTTCAAAGCATATCTTACATATTTGAATGGAACTGATTGTCACTAAAGAGTCAGGAAAATATGGTGCACTTTCTAGTGTATTCTGGATAAATCCTTTTTCATATTCTGGAGAAATCTGTTTTTGTTTAGAAGGAAAAATTTGGGAAAAATAGGTAATTTACTATTTAGACATCATATTTTTTTAAAAAACAGGAATGCTCATAAAGACTGATTTGTGGGAATAAATCAATGTTAGAATGTTTATAAAAGGCAACTGTAAATTTTTTTTTTAAGTTATATTCTGCTCATTCCAAAACACATATTTAGAAAGGGAGTGGAACCTGATGATTACAAAGTTGAGAATCCGGGAATTAGTGATTGTTTTTTCCACTGTTTCTTTAGTATGTATAGAATCAAACTAATATATTAAATTTGGGAAAATTATTCTTATTTTTATGATACATTATCAGATAGTGGTTCATTTCTACTTAGTTGTCATGAAGTCATTGCAGATTGGACCTGGGAGAACATCTAGTCCAACCCTCCAGTTTGCTCTCTCCCTTCCATTGTTGATAAAAATGAAGCTTAGAGAAATAAAATCCCTTCAATTCATATTAGGTTAGAGGCAGTGTCAGCATAAGTATATAGTTACTTCTTACTATGCAGGGTCTTGGCACTCAGGGTTTTCCTGTGAATTTTTTTAAAATTTAGAGAAAGCTGTTTCTGTGGGGGAAAATGAATTGTACTTACCATGAAATTATGTGCTACCAGGAAGTCGTTACCATGCAGCTGTTGCAGTGATGACAGGCTGATAGCACCGTGGAGTGAGCAGAACAGCACAGTATAAAAATTGTTCTGCTTGCTCCTAAAATAAATTGAAAACAACTGAATTGAAACGAAATTTACTTAGCGTGGAGTCAGTGCCAGGTATATTTTTAAAATATTCTCTCTTCCATTAAAAAATGGAGTATGCACATGAACACAATTAAAAAATATATCCACATCCACACACAGATGCATACATGTGCACACATAGAAAACACCTGTATGTTTGTGCACACACATATTTAAATTATTAGTGCATTTACCAACATAGAAACAATATTTCAAAAATAGTTGGTTTTTCTGAAAGGTCTCCAACAGATATTTTCTCTAGAAATAATCAGTAGAATTGTAGTGGTTTAATGCAGTGAGACCAGTGAAATATTCTGGTTTCTAAGTTCCTTGTTACTAATGGATTTGATAAATTTAGCGTGTAAGAGGATCCAGTTTTTGAAAAACAGCCACCACTATCATTGTTTTCTTGTTTGTTTTTGTTTTGGATTTAAATATTTATTTGGCTGTGCCAAGTCTTAGTTGCATCATGTGGGATCCAGTTCCTTAACCAGGGGTCGAACCTAGTTCCCCTGCATTGGGAGCCTGGAGTCTTACCTACTGGACCACCAGGGTGGTCCCTTGTTTTGCATTAAGATGGTTCAACAAAATAGAAGTAGCAATCTCATTGAAAAGTGGTTTACTAGAATACAAGCTCCCTGAAGGCTGGAGCTTGTATCTGTTTTATTGCTGTGCTCTTTAGTTCTTGGCTTATAGTCTTTGTTCAGTATTTGTCTTTTGAATGGGTGTTTGATTATAACAGAAGAATCACAATGTTTTGTTGTCTGAAATTTTGTTGAAATGATCCTTAAGTGGCTAGAAAGCACATTTCCAGGCTAGGGATAAAAAGCATCTACTGACTTTTTCTAATGAGTAAGTGAAAGAACAGTATTAAAGTATGGAGAAGTTGGAGATGTATTCCTTATATACTCTCAGAATACACGTAATTACAAAATTCCAATTGTTTACACACAGTAAGAACATTCTGAAATTTATAGAATTTGGAAACCTGACCTCCATCTTACTGGTTTTTCTAATGTTCATACTACAATACCAGATGACTGTTCATATGCCCCTTTCTACAAAATACCAAGCAGTTCTTCCCTGCTGGGTACTGTGCTGTGAGGCATGGCAGTGAACAACAGGGCCTTACAGTCTAATGGGGTAGATAGATGTTAAACAGACATTTATACCAAGAGGGTTTTACCACGCTTACAGAGTTTATTAGCAAATATGTTGAAGATATGGCTAGTCTGGTGAATAAAAATCATTTAAGTAAGGTAAGAAAATTAAGAGTGTTCTGAATCTTAAAATTGTGTTAAAGGATTTTCAGAATCATTTAGCCAGTCACTGTGAATGGCTAATACTTTATGAATTATAACCTGTTGTATGATATTTAATAGGGAATCATATACTAATTGATATGGAAGGGTATTTTTATTTAAAGTATTTTTTTAATAGTTGATCTCAATAGCCCATATATTAATGATTATTAATTCAAATTTCTGTTGCTGTTATTTTTATTAGAAAATCATGTATTTTCTTTACTCATGTTATTTTAAATGGTTTGCTGCCTTCTCAGTTTGTGCGTGTGTATATGTAGACATAGTGACCAGAAGTTTTTTTGAAGTAAAAGTTGTTTTCAGAGTTAACTTTATCGCTTATTAAATGGCTTCCAGAAATCTAGATCATATAGTTTTTAATTTGGAAGTGAATCCTGCATTTTAGAATTAGCACAAAAGATAGTCTGTGTTATTCCTTTATTTGAGGAGAATGAATAAGGATAAAATGCAGGATTCACTTCCAAATTAAAAACTATATGATCTAGATTTCTGGAAGCCATTTAATAAGCGATAAAGTTAACTCTGAAAACAACTTTTACTTCAAAAAAACTTCTGGTCACTATGTCAGCATATTTATAGTGTGCTATAGATGATCTATTGGAGAAGGAAATGGCAACCCACTCCAGTGTTCTTGCCTGGAGAATCCCAGGGACGGGGGAGCCTAGTGGGCTGCTGTCTCTGGGGTCGCACAGGATCGGACATGACTGAAGCGACTTAGCAGCAGCAGCAGCAGCATAGATGATCTAACAGATGAATCTCAGTTCAGTTCAGTTGCTCAGTTGTATCAACTCTGTGACTCCATGGATTGCAGCATGCTAGGCTTCTCTGTTCATCATCAACTCCCGGAGCTTGCTCAAACTCATGTTCATTGAGTCAGTGATACCATCCAACCATCTCATTCTCTGTCGTCCCCTTCTCCTTCTGCCTTCAGTTTTCCCCAGCGTCAGGGTCTTTTCCATCAGGTGGCCAAAGTATTGGAGTTTCAGTTTCAGCTTCAGTCCTTCCAATGAATATTCAGGACTGATTTCATTTATGATTGACTGGTTTGATCTCCTTGCTGTCCAAGGGACTCTCAAGAGTCTTCAACACCACAGTTCAAAAGCATCAGTTCTTCGGGGTTCAGCTTTCCTTATAGTCCAACTCTCACATCCATACATGACTACTGGAAAAACCATAGCTTTGACTAGACGGACCTTTGTTGGAAGGTAATGTCTCTGCTTGTAATATGCTGTCTAGGTTTGTCATAGCTTTTCTTCCAAGGAGCAAGCGTCTTTTAATTTCATGGCTGTAGTCACCATTTGCAGTGATTTTGGAACCCCCCCAAAATAAAGTCTCTCACTGTTTCCATTGTTTCCCCATCTATTTACCATGAATCTCAATCAACAGATTAATCTCAGTAAATTGTAAACATTTCTATAGTAAATGTGAAGCTTGCTGAGTAAGACAAGTTAAACATACATTTCAAATTATTACTTAAAATTATAGCCATGTATAATTATCTTTGTCAGCATTTGCCTTGTTTTTCAAGTGTTTTTATGTTTTTCTATATGGAAATGAGCTGAATTTTGGAAAGTCTTTTTAAGGGAGTTGTATAGCTTAGACAGTAAAGCGTCTGCCTGTCATGTGGGAGACCTGGGTTTGATCCCTGGATCAGGAAGATCCCCTGGAGAAGGAAATGGCAACCCACTCCAATACAAAATCCCATGGACGGAGGTTCCGTTAGGCTACAGACCATGGGGTTGCAAAGAGTTGGACATGACTGAGCGACTTTACTTTCTTTACTTTTCTACAAATGCTTTTCTACAAATGTGTGACTAGAAAATTACTGAAATATAATCTAGTGCTCTAAGGTATATCTTAGGAGAGAAACAAAGGCTCTATTTTGTTACATTTGGGGGGAGTAAAACATTAATTATGCTTTTGAATGTACAGTTTGCCTGTAGTTTCCCACCTGAGTATGTGGATTTTATGTAAGTTTGCATGACTTGCTGTGCCTCTTCACACTACATTTTTACCCTCAGCCTCATTTATTTATTATTTATATGGCAACTGCAACAGAAATTGAAAAGACCTCGATTTTGTGTTAATAGTTTTGAAAGGTCAACAAAAGATACTTGAATTACTTAATGTGGGTGTTTTTCGAGACTCATTATTAGGATCTCACACTTTATACATTTGTCTCCCCCAATTTTTATTTTTTCTTATGACTTTGACCATCATTTTGTTAGTGATAATAGCAAAATTTCTCTTTTGTTTATATTTTTAGCTGCCTTTACTGAAAATTTTTCCTTGTAAATTTCATACATAGTCAACAATGTTGAATTGATTGAACCACCATCTTAAACTCTTTTGTAAACAAACTTTTTGAGTTATAGTTTACTTACTATAAAAAATTGCTGATTTAAAATGTATGATTCAGTGATTTTTGTACTTTTGTGTAGTCACTATATATTCACATTCCTAGCCCCTAGCAATTATTAATGTTACTATCTATAGCTTTACCTTTTCTGAACATTACTTACAGATGGAATCAAACAATATGTAGTCTTTTGCCTGGCTTCTTTTTTGATTATAATATTTTTGAAGTTCATATGTTACAGCATGTATCAATATCTTAGTCCCTTCTGTTGCTAAATAGTATTCAGCATATGAATATTAAATGAATGAATTCATATTCATTTTGTATGAATATACTTCATTTCTTATCCATTCACCAGTTGATGGACATTTAGATTGTTTCCACCATTTGGCTACCATGAATAATGCTGCTGTGAACATTCTTGTAAGTCTTTGATCATACATTTCTCTTGAGTAGATACCTTTAAGTGGCATTATCAAGTTGTATAGTAAATTTATGAAAAACTGCCAAACTAATTTCAGAGTGGTCATACCATTGTGCACTCTCATCAGCAGTGTTTAAGGGTTCTAATTTCTCCATATCCTTAGGGACACTTTGATTATAGCCATTTTGGGGGGTATGAAGTAGTACTTCATTGTAGTTTGAATTTGCATTTTTCTAAAGATTACTGCTGTTGAGCATCATTTCATGTACTTATTAGCCCTTGATGTATCTTCTTTGGTGAAATGTCTCTTAAAATCCTTACCCATTTTTAAATTGGAGGTTTTGTTTTTTTAAAGAATTTTTCAATTTTAAGAGTCCTTTACATATATACTGGATACAAATTTTCTATAAGGCATGTCGTTTGCAAATACTTTCTCCAAAGTCTGTGTTTTATCTAAAAAAATTTTCTCAATCCTCTTTCCCAATTATCCTGTTTCAGTTAGTCTTTAGATTTCTCTGGTTTTCTCATTTAATATTCAGCTGAGCTATTTCAGGTTACTACCAAGTCTTGCAGTTTTAATTATAACTTTTCTCCCCTCTTCCTCTCAGTCAGTACTCAGATCTTCAAACCTAGTTACTAAAATAGCTACAAACCTGACCTACTTGATTCTAGGCTCTTCTTTCTTTGGCACTATTTATTTTCCTCAGCTATAAATGCATAGCTATTTTTCTTTTGAAACCAACAAAGATTCCACATGTTTTAAAACTATTTATAATGAAAAAATTCCAAAATACAAAGTAGAAAAATCTTACAGTGAAACTCATATGCCTAATGTCTAGATTCAGTAATCTTTAATTTGCTTCATATATATTTTTTCGGAATGGTTTGTTAGTAAATTGCAGGTTGTAAAATTTTACCTTTAAATTGTTTAGTCTGCATCTCCCTCTGACCTGCCCTGATATAGGACATCCTTGTACATAGCCATAATGCCATAATCACACGAAACAAAAAGTTAATAAAATGTTTCCAATGTATTCTTATACCCAGGCCATATTCAAATTTTATCCATTGTCCCTCAGATGTCTCATTTTTTCCTTCCTTTCTAAAAAATGTCTGTTTTTTCCTTCCTAAATTGTTATGAGCTAATGACTCTTGTTATATTTATTAAACTTTTTAAGTTTTAAAAAATCTAGAACAGCTCATATCTCGTGCTACATTTCTTGATTTTCTTTCTCATGCCATGACTTATTGAAGACATCAAGCCAGTTGTCATTTGGTATGAATTGTTTCCCTATGCTGTTGCTCAATATGGCTCCGTATATATTGTTTTTTATACTTTTTATGGTTATAAATGTAGAGTTTACCCATTTTGATGAATTTTAAAAATATTACATAGAGGTAAAAATATAAATAGTTCACACAATCTTATCACCTAGAGATTACTACAGTGAAAATTTTGGAGTTTTTCATTATAGTTTTTTCTTATGCAATTTAAAAAAATAGTTTGGATATCCTTATTATGTACTTAGTATTTTATTAATTTTCTCTTTGAACATAATCTTAAATGACATACACACTGTTATAGTTGAACTCATGTTTACTTAATTTTCCCAATATTCCTAAACATTTATGTTCCTTTTGGTTTTTCACAATTATAATGTAAAGTGTGATGGACGATTTGATTAGCATTTTCTATTTTTTTTTCTTATAAGTGGGATTATTGAGTTAAACTATATGAATATTTTAAAGGTTTACTAAATAAGAAAGCAGTTCATTATTTGTGCTTCTATCAGCGGCATATGAGAACATCTTTCTCCACATTCTCTTGTCATATTGAGATTATTATTTTATCATTTATTTGGTAATGTGATGGAGACAAGATGTGTTTGACATTGTTTTGAAAGGTCTGATTTTTAACCATGTGAGTTTAAATTAGTCTTGGAGTATTTTCTGGTTGTAATTTAGGCTTTAACATACTGATTCAGTCTCTTTCCACTCCCACATCCCCATATATCCATTCTCTGCTCCTGTTTATTAAATATTGTCTCAAGACACAAAATATTGGTCTAGTAATATTGCTGTCTTCTTCATTGCCTTGTTTTGTAGACTTTGCCTGTCCTCAGAGGTCTCCCACGAGTTGCACTGTTTCAGTTTTCTACCTTTCATCAAGGCTTCCTCTTTTGATTTTCTGTAGTCCTTAAGTTCATGCCATATCATTTGGTGCCACGTTAGATTTAGTTCAGATGTTAAATATCACTACTGAATCATACAGTGTGACTTCTTTAATCTGAATCCATCTTTTCCTGATAATTTAGAATAATATCACACTTACTGTTTTGGTAGGAATATCACTTTGTATCCAGAAACTTTTAAACACTTTGCTACTAGTCCCTTAAAAGCCTCTAACATTTTCCTCATATTGAGATATCTGGTCTCTTGATGATTTTCTTTAACTTAATCATGTCAGTGATTTGAGAAATTTGGCGTCTATCACACACACACTTCCCTGGTGGCTCAGATGGTAAAGCGTCTGCCTACAAAGCGGGAGACCCGGGTTTGATCCCTGGGTTGGGAAATGGCAACCCACTCCAGTACTCTTGCCTGTAAAATCCCATGGATGGAGGAGCCTGGTACACTCCATGGGGTCGCAAAGAGTCAGACACGACTGGGCGACTTCACTTCACACACCAGTTTTGGGGGTAAACATTGAATGTTAGGAGACTAGATTGATTAGGGACTAGGGGACTGTCATTTGTGAACTTTGTTTTCTCATTCTCAAGATAAATAGAATTATCACTAAATAATGTTTCTTTCTTTCTAAATGCCATAATACATTTTTTTCTTTTTGAACCTATGACATTTTGACCATATCTAAATTAATAGAATTTGTATAGAAATCTAGGACTTACTATATCAGGCTTAAATTGAGCAATGGTGATCTTATTGTCTAAAAATAGGATATTGAAAGACGGTGTGGTATGGTAGATCCCACACTGGACAGGAATTAGGAACTCTTTGTGACCTTAGGAGAAATTTACATTTTAGGAGTCTTAGTTTCTTTATCCATAAAATAAAAAAATTATAGGAAAAGAACACAGGCTTTAGAATCTGGCACCCTTTGCTTCTAATCCTCAACCTGCCTTTAACTCATGTGACCTTGCCTAGTCACATATCTAAACCCCTATCTTTGTCTGTAAAGTAGAGATGATACTATTTATCTCATAAAACTATTGTGAATATTAATGAAATACCACATTAAAAGCCTTTAGACTGTTGTCTGGCACTGAGTTAATAATGTTAATTGTTATTATTATATGAACTTTTATGTACCCACAAACTTGCAGAAAAGACTGGATTATATGACATAATAACTTCAGTAACTTGGGTATCCTTACTGATAGAGAATGATTACTTTTAATATGTTGACTACCAGTTTAATGACTTGAGAGAGTCTCTCTTTGTTTGAATATTGCCTTCCCTGAAAAGTATTCCGGCTCTTGGAATTATCCATTTTGTATCATTTTTCCTGGGCCTTGCTTCCTAATTTATAATGTGAAAATGGAGTAATCAACATAATCTAGATTACTGTGTTATGGGATAGGTATAATAGGTGACCTTTTAAAATTCTTTTAGTTTTTTCTTTTACTTGTTCTCTTCTTTTTTTTTAACCCAAAACTGTGACAGGAATACTGGACTTCTGTATCATGTGGCAGGAGAATGTAGTACTTGGTAACTTATGAAGAAGACCCTTTGAAATAGGGATGTCACAGTGCCACTCAAAATGTCCTGCTTAGGAAGACCCCTTTTTAACCTATGTAATACTCTGTACTCAGATTTGTTGTTCAGAAGTTGGATTACTGAGAGGTTATACAAGATGTAGCTTGACAGTTTCAAGTTTATTTAGAAAGGCTGTGAAACATATGGAGGTTCAGGGTTAAAATAATGTTAATGGTGTTTTCCTATATCTCACTTTTATCTTCTTTTTTAATGTGTATTATTTCAGCCACATAAATGAGCAAATTAAATATCTAAAACCCATTTTTAAAAATTGTGGTAAAATATACATAACATAAACTTTATCACTATTTTGAAGGGCATTCACAATGTGCACCCACCATTCATCTCCAAGATTTTTTTATCTTCTCCACTTGAAACTCTGTACTCATTTAAATACTAATACTCATTTCAATACTAACTCATCCCTTGCCTCCCCACAGTCTCTGGCAGTCATCATTCTGCTTTCTATCTCTATAATTTGACTACTCTAAGAACCTTATATAATTAAAATCATACAATATTTGTCTTTTTTGTGACTGGCTTATTTCGTTTACTTAGCATAGTGTCTTCAAGGTTCATCAGTGGTTTAGCACATATCAAATTTCTTTCCTTTTTAAGACTGTATAATATTCCATTATTCAAGCTGGATTTAGAAAAAGCATAAGGACCAGATATTAAATTGCCATTTGTAAGATCATTGAGAAAGCAAGAGAATTCCAGAAAAAAATCTGCTTCTGCTTCATTGACTATGCGAAAGCCGTTGACTGTGTGGATCACAGCAAACTGTGGGAAATTCTTAAAGAGGTGGAGATACCAGGCCACCTTACATGTCTCCTGAAAAACTTGTATGCAGGTTAAGAAGCAACAGTTACAACCTTACATGGAACAACTGACTGGTTCAAAATTGGGATAAGGGTCCAACAAGGCTGTATATTGTTACACCGTTTATTTAACTTATTTGCAGTGTACATCATGGGAAATGCCAGGCTGGATGAATCACAGACTGGAATCAAGATTGTCAGAAGAAATATCAGCAACTTTATATATGCAAATGATACCTCTCTAATGACAGAAAGTAAAGAGGAACTAAAGAGCTTCAGTGAGGGGTGAAAGAGGAGAGTCAGAAAACTGACTTAAGAGCTCAGCATTCAGAAAACTAAGATCATGGCATCCAGTCCCATCACTTCATGGTAAATAGAAGGGGAAAAAGTGGAAGCAGTGACACATTTTCTTTTCTTGGACTCCAAAATCACTGTGAACGATGACTGCAGCCATGAAATTAAAAGACACTTGGTCCTTGGAAGAAAAACTATGACAAACTTAAATACATACTAAAAATCAAAAACATCACTTAATCAAGAAAAGTCCGTATAGTCAAACTTAATGGTTTTTCCAGTAGTCATGTACGAATGTAAGAGAAAGAAGGCTATGCCCTGAAGAACAGATGCTTTTGAACTGTGGTGTTAGAGAAGACTCTTGAAAATCCCTTGGACAGCAAGGAGATCCAACCAGTCAATCCTAAAGGAAATCAGTCCTGACTATTCATTGGAAAGACTGATGTTAAAGCTGAAACTCCAATACTCTGGCCACCTGATGTGAAGAGCCCACTCATTAGAAAAGACCCTGATGCTGGGAAGGATTGAAGGCAAAAGGAGAAGAAGGCAGAAGAGGGTGAGATGGTTAGATAGCTCACTGACTCCATGGACATAAATTTGAGCAAACTCTGGGAGATAGTGAAAGACAGGGAAGTCTGGTGTGGCATTCCATGGGGTCACAAAGAGTCGGACACGACTTAGTGACTGAACAGCAACAAAATATTCCATTATGTTGTATATCCTGTTCATTAATTAATTGATGGAAACATGGGTTACTTTTATCTTTTGGCTATTGTGAATAATGCTGCTATGAGCATGACTGTTCAAGTTCTTGCTTTCCTTCCTTTTGGGTGTAACCAAGAAATGGAGTTGTTAGCTCATATGGTAGTGCAGGTGCAAGTGTTAGTTGCTCAGTTGTGTCCGACTCTTTGTGCCCCATGACTGCAGCCTGTCTGTTCCTCTGTCCGTGGATTTCTCCAGGCAGAAATACTGGAGTGGGTAGCCAGTCCCTTCCCCAGGAGATCTTCCCAACCCAGAGATCGAACCTGGGTCTCCTGCATTGTAGGTGGATTCTTTGCTGTCTGAGTCACCAGGAAAGCCTGGCTCATATGGTAATTTTATATTTAATCTTTTGAGGAATTGCTATCTGTTTTCCATCGTAACACCATTTTACATTCCCATCAGCAATATACGTGAGTTCCAATTTCTCCACATGCTTGCCAATACTTGTTATTTTATGTGTTTTTTGTTTTTGTTCTGGATAATAGGCATCCTAAATAGCTGTGGGTGTTAAGTGCTACAGTGGGGCCCTCTGTATTTGTGGGTTCCACATCTGTGGATTCAGCCAACCATGAAATTCCATTTGGGTTTGGTCAATTTGTGGATGCAGAGCCCAGGGATGAGGAGTCTGGGGATGCAGTAGGCTGACTGTACTAGTGTGCCATTTTATAAAGACACTTGTGCATCTGTGAATTTTGGTATGTGGATCTTGGCACCAGACCTCCCCTCCACCCCTAGAGATACTGAGGGATGACTGTATATCATTATAGTTTTGATTTGGATTTCCCTAATGACTAGTGATGTTAGTCATCTTTCCTTGTGCTTATTGGCCATTTGTGTATCTCTGGAGACATGTTTTTTCAAGTCCTTTCGCCAGATTTGGTGATGGACTTTTGAGGTCCCAGTGTCAGAGAAGCTTTTAATATTATGTTAAACTAGATAAGATAATGTTACAGTATATTTAAGTTGTTGAAGAGAAAAACCATGAGTCATATACAGACATCTTCATTGTCTCATTCGTCACTGCCTCAGCTGTACTTGTAAGTCATGGTTTTTACCTTTTTTTCCTCCTTTAAATAAAAGAGAAAACAATTGTTTTATGTATCCAACTTAGCAATATAGGGGAAAAAGAAAAGGAAACTAAGGGAGGTAATAAGAGAAATAAATTAAAAATTAGAAAATATTGGAACTAATAACTGTAAGAACTAGTTTTTATTAGAAAGTTAGGACATAGAGAAATTGATGAGAACTATACCAAGAAAAGTAACAGAACTATAGTTAGAATCATAAAACATGGACTGTAAAAAAATACACATATTCAAAAATTAGAATTCTATGCTCAGATTATAAATATGGAAATCTCAATGTAATGGTGCTATGTTGCTGAGTGGCATTTTATTTTGTATATTTTTAATCAAATATGGTCTTTTAATTTTAGTTTTCCAGTAGTTCTTTTCAGAAAAATATGCGGATATTTTATCCAACTTAGTTTTTAGCATAAACTTTTCTCATTTTGTGTGTGTGTATGTGTAAGTAGACTTCAAATACACACATTTGATAAGTAAGTTTACTTCCGTTATAGACTCAGAATAGACATTTCTGTAGCAAAACTTTGCACATAATAATTTCTTTACTGTGCTCCCTATCTAAGACTTTTAAGAAAGCACAAATTATCAAAATTATAATAGGAAAATGTGAGAATAGATTATGCTTATATATTGGTGAATTCTGCCATTGACATCGGGCTTCCCTGATGACTCAGATGGTAAAGAATCTGCCTGCAATGCAGGAGACCCGGGTTCGATCCCTGGGTTGAGAAGATCCTCCAGAGAAGGAAATGGCTACCCACTCCAGTATCCTTGCCTGGAAAATCCTATAGACAGAGGAGCTTGGCAGGCTATAGTCCATGTTATTGCAGAGTCAGACATGATTGAGCGACTGACACTTTTCACTTTGACCATTGACATTGAACAACTACTCTTTAAGGCTAAATTTGAATTTAATGATGGATTTGGTTTTCTTCCTTTAAATTATTTGTCTCTGTGTGTTAATGCGGATTTCAGTAATGTAATGAAAAACAGGTAATATTTAGCTCATCTTTAAAAACTGCAAATAAGTAGTAATATGAGAGTAATATTTACAAGTATTATTTTCTTTCATTTTTCTAACAGGGTCAGCATATTTCATTAGCACCCATTCAAAAACTTGAAGAAGCTCTGTATGAATACCAACCGCTGCAGATAGAGACATGTGGGCCACAGGTTCCTGAGCTTGAGATGCTAGGAAGACTTGGGTAAGTGTCTAGAAGAACTTTTCATTGAGGAGCTGATGTTTAGGGCTTTGTTGTTTCTGTTTTTAACTGATACTTTAACATTGTTAGATTCTGAATTTATAGAACTTTACTCTTTTGTGAGAAATGAATGGTGCTTAATACTAAGTTAATATATTACTTTTTCCTACTGTCTTATTAGGTCTTTTGAAATTGAATTGTACTAGTTCCCTTTTAAGGATGTCATTGGCAGACATACTGAAATAGCTCTTCATTTTTGCTCACTTTGTATTTTTTAGAAATAGGGGCTTTGTTTATTAATAGTCAGCTGTAAGCCATGAAAATAGAATTGAACTCCTTGCCATGAAAAAGGGCAGATTTACTATCAGTTGTGTACAGTGAAATTATATTTTTGAGAAATGAGCTGTAAAATATATTTTGTCAAAGGGTATGATATAGGACTGGCTTAATGGCTCAGAAGCTGTAGCATCCATTTTGGAAATGAACTTGGGGTTATGACTTTTGTGAGCCATGTAGATAATTATATTTTGTCTTGGGGGAACAAATGGGTATTTGTGTAATTGGAAAGTATAGGTACAAACTTTGTTGAATGGAGCGCATTGGATCTTGATCTGCTGTCTCAATCTAAACTATTGAATAATCTGAAAAGTTATTTCTTAATAAAATAAAATAGCTTAAAGAATATAATATGAAAAGAAAATAATGAATACAGTGAAGTGAAGAATAAAAAAAAAATGTAGAAAAGGGCCCCAACAACAAAAAGAAGATAGATGAAACAGATGGTAAAACCTACACGCATCTTCAAAACCACAACTGCAACCTTGAACATAGTGCATTGTATTTTGCATATGAACATGAAGGCTCCAAGTTGAAATTACTGTTAGAATCATAGATAATTTACTTATGCACTATTTTCTTTAGTTTTATAGTCTCTTAAAAGTCCTGTAACCTCCAAGCATAAAGTAGAGAAGTAAAACGAAGCCTAAAACCCCCAATTGAGTTTGTGATAACAAAAGTATTAAATAATTGGCCCCGTTCTTGCTGATAAGCTCATCAGAGGTATTCTTTCTGATATTGCAGTTTTTACTTCTAGCATTTCCATTTCACTCCCCTTTGTAATCTCCATCTTTTTGTTGAAATTTCCTATTTGTACATATTATCCACTTTTTCCACTAGTTCCTTCAGCTTATTAATCATGTTATTTTCGAGTGCCTCTTTGATAGTTTCAGCGTTTCTGGGTTCAATTCTGTTGATTATTTTATGCCTTAATAATAGATTTGTTTTTCTTGCTTTCTTGTGTTTATTGAAATTTTGTTTGAATATTGGATAGTTTGTGCAACAAAACAGTAGAGACTTGAGATAAATAAAATCGATGGCTAGAAATATTTATGTCCCTTTTCCTGTCAGGCCATTAATGTAGAGAGTTGAGTATCAAGTCTGTAGTTTGACCTCAGTTTTGTTGTGCCTGAAGTTATCATCCATGTATCATAGGCTTCAAATTCTTCCATCCATGATCTGTTGTGCCTAGTATGAGGCCTGGAGTGCTGGAGGGTTTTTCTTACCTAAAATTTTATTTGAATCTAAATAAAGGATACAGGATCATGATTTTATTTTGTTTTAGTGGTTGGGGGACTTTCAGTTATTACTATTTAGAATATAGTTAGTTCCAGGATTCTAGAAGTATATTTTCATCTCTCTCAACAAAGACTGTGTAATATATTATGTATCCACAACAGTTAAGAGGACAAACTGTTTAGATTACCAGTTTGTATGTATTTCGTGATTGACTATAAATTTCAGCTTTCTGTGGCTAACTGGTGGAGAAATTTCTAGGTTGTCAACGGTGATGTCAGAATTCCGAAAGAATCATTGACTTTTTCTTGATGTAAAAGTATCTACCAAAATAAAATGTGTCTCACACCTTCCTTCTCTCCAGACTTTTATCTTAAGAAATGGATTGAATTCTATACAGACAATTTCGTTTTGGGAACCAGAATTAATTAGCTTAAGTGGTCTCTTTGGTGACATGTTATGACTTCATACTTAAAATTTGCCAAAATAAATCCTAAATTGATTTCTTATTTTACTAGTTCATTTTCTTTTTTGGAATTATTATTTGAAGCCATATGCTTCCTTCTTTTTTAATAATTACTATAGATATAAGATGTAATCTGATTTTCAGAAACACTTGGAAAAAAATGGAAGAAGTTGCTCAGTGAAGTGACTTTTCAAAGAATAATTTGGTATCTACAGAGGTACTACTCTTAAGGTACAAGGAATATAAACTTTAGTTGACTTAAGGTTTAGTAGTTACATGTCTCTTCTAAGGTTTGTCCATATCTTTGTTTCTTTGTTATAAGACTGCATCTACTAAGCCTAAGGTATCCCTTTACAATGAGCTCTCTTCCTTCCCATAAAACTCTTAACTTCTATTCTTCTCTTTTACTGTTACAACAAATTTTCCATTTTATATTATGTTATCCTATAGAGGAGACAAGTTCAGTTTCTCTAGAAGCAAATAGAGAATTAATTAACTACCTAATCTCCACTTCTTATATCTGTTTTGAAATCTGTATGACATGATGAAGTTAAGAATACTGCATTTTGTAGCTTCACATTAGTTGGTGTAAAACTATGGATGTAGACACTTTCAAAATAGTTTTAATTATATAATTTTGGGAGTATGTGGAATAAGGTCTTAGGAAGCATTTTGTCTTCAAAGAACTACATTTGTGTCATGTATAATTGGAAAAAGGATAAAATTGAAAGTACATTGCCATGAGATTTTAGGAATTTTTACTGGAATTTTTCCTAAAGTTAGTTAAACTTGGGAAGTAGATGAAGAATAAATGAAAATTTCTCATTAAGGAGGGTATTATGAATATATAATAATAGTTCAGATTGCACTGGCAGTATTCTTGAGGTTTGCTCTAGGCAATATGTAAACATGTTTTATTAATTCTGTGCTAGTGGGAGCAAGCATTGGAGAAACTTAACTGCTAATTGACATTCCCCAGACTGCTGCTTTATTGGGTTAGTTTAGTAAAGTCTCATTGATTGGCATTGTGAAAGTGTCTTTTTAATAATCAGCTGGCTTTGTAGTTAATATTTTACTACTTCCCAGCCAAAGAAGAGTATTTCCCTTAACTAATATAAACTGCAAGCATTTATCAATTTAATTCATCATATTATTTAGTCAAATATCACTGCCATTTAAAATATCTGACTTATTTACTATGAACTTTTCATTCATGGACCTACTACAGAAATAAGGACAAACATTTTATAGGATAAGCTATAATCTTTAAGCAGGATGTATATTTTTCACTTTTCCTTATTTGTGAATTTAAGTGGGCCATTTGCTACCAGATTGCTGTAGAATAAAATTTTAATCTTCATTTCTGTAGAACACTTTTGTATGTTTCTCTGTGGTAGAATGTTGTAGCCAAGTGCATACATTCATTTCTGCCTCTTCTGTTAACATAACTGATGTAAGTTCCATGCTATCAACTATGAGAGCTTTAAATAGACAAACTGTGATAGTTTAATATCTAGAGTCCTTCCTAACCAGTTGATGAGATCATTTTCTTATTATTGTGAAATCAGTTGTGAAAAAAATTGTAGCTGTAATGACAGTATTGGATTAACTCAGTTAACTAGAACCTGGTGATAATTAGAAGAAAGTTTCTTGTTTGATCTCCATCAGCACCTGTCAATTTTGTTTTCTTTTGTGGCCATAGATGACACAGATAAAAATCAGATTGCTGAACAGAAGTAACTGACCTGTTAAAAATCCATATGGTTATTGGCAAAGCAATTAAAATGTTCATTCTTCAGGGACTAGGGTAGGGTATGTTGCTAAGTTGCTTCAGTCGTGTCCGACTCTGTGCGACCTCATCGACGGCAGCCCACCAGGCTCCCCCGTCCCTGGGATTCTCTAGGCAAGAACACTGGAGTGGGTTGCCATTTCCTTCACCAGGATAGGGTATAGTTCCCCTAAAATAGAAGATCCACCTATCTACTTTCATCATAACCCTGGAGATTTTTTGTCTCCCTTTCTTTTTTCCTTCTTTTCTTCCTTCAGTTCTTTCTTTCTGTCTCTTTCTTTCTCTCTCTCCCTCCCCCCTCTCTCCCTCCCTTCCTTCCTCTTTCCCTTCCTTTCTCTCTTTTTCTCTCTCTCTCTCACTCCCTCCTTTTCTTCCCCCTTTCCTCCCTTTCCGTCTTTTGAAAGTTTACTTGATTTAGAGTATTAGGTATACAGCACTGTGAGTCAGTTTAACCTATACAGTGTATTAAAAAGCATCACTTTGCCAACAAAGGTCTGTATAGTCAAAGCTATAGTTTTTCCAGTAGCCACGTATGGATGTGAGAGTTGGATCATAAAGAAGGCTGAACACTGAAGAACTGATACTTTAGAATTGTGATCTAGGGACTGTAGGGAGATCAAACAAGTCAGTCCTAAAGAAAATCAACCCTAAATATTCATTGGAAAGACTGATGCTGAATATCTAATACTTTGGCCACCTGATGCAAAAAGCTGACTCATTAGAAAAGACCCTGATGCTGGAAAAGATTTAAGGTAAAAGGAGAAAAGGGCAGCAGAGGATGAGGTGGATAGATAGCATCTTTGGCTCAATGGACATCAATTTGAGCAAACTCTGGGAAATAGTAGAGGACCGTGGAGCTCGTGTGCTACAGTCACAAAGAGTCAGACACAACTTAACAACTGAACAATAACAAATAAATATTTAGATTATTTTCCATTATAGGTTATTATAAGATATGAAACATAATTCCCTATACTATACAGTAAATCCTTGTTGCTTATCTGTTTTATGTATAGTAGTTTGCATATGTTAGTCCAATATTCCTAATTTATCCCTCTCTGTTCTCCTTCCCCTTTGGTAACCATAAGTTTGGTTTCTGTGTCTGTAACTGTGTTTTTCTTTTGTCTCTGGATTGATTTGTATTATTTTTTAGATTCTACATTGTAAGTATATATATATATATATATATATATATATATATATATATATATATATATATATTTGTCTTTGTCTGAATTAGTTTGATATTCTCTAGGTCCATCCATGTCACAAATGGCAATATTTCATTCTTTTTTATGGCTGAGTAATGTTCCATCGTGGGTGCATATATATCCTTAGATGTAAGGTTGCTGGATCATATGGTACTTCAAAGTACCGCACAATTGCACTCATCTCACACTCTAGCAAAGTAATGCTTAAATATTTCCAAGCTAGCTTCAGCAATATGTGAACCATGAACTTCCAGATGTTCAAGCTATATTTACAAAAGGCAGAGGAACCAGAGATCAAATTGCCAACATCCACTGGATCATGGAAAAAGCAAGAGAGTTCCAGAAAAACATCTATTTCTGCTTTATTGACTATGCCAAAGCCTTTGACTGTGTGGATCACAGAAAAGTGTTTAAAATTCTGAAAGAGATGGGAATACCAGATCACCTGACCTGCTTCTTGAGAAATCTGTATGCAGGTCAGGAAGCAACAGTTAGAACTGAACATGAACAACAGACTGGTTCCACATAGGAAAAGGAATACATCAAGGCTGTATATTGTCACCCTGCTTATTTAAGTTCTGTGCAGAGTACATCATGCAAAATGCTGGGCTGGAAGAAGCACAAGCTGGAATCAAGATTGCTGGGAGAAATATCAATAACCTCAGATATGCAGATGATACCACCCTTATGGCAGAAAGTGAAGAGGAACTAAAGAGCCTCTTGATAAAAGTGAAAGAAGGGAGTGAAAAAGTTGGCTTAAAGCTCAACATTCAGAAAACGAAGATCATGGCGTCTGGTCCGATCACTTCATGGGAAATAGATGGGGAAACAGTGGAAACAGTGTCAGACTTTATTTTTTTGGGCTCCAAAATCACTGCAGATGGTGATTGCAGTCATGAAATTAAAAGACACTTACTCCTTGGAAGAAAAGTTATGACCAACCTAGACAGCATATTAAAAAGCGGAGACATTACTTTGCCAACAAAGGTCCGTCTAGTCAAAGCTATGGCTTTTCCAGTGGTTAGGTATGAATGTGAGAGCTGAACTATAAAGAAAGCTGAGCACTGAAGAATTGATGCTTTTGAACTGTGGTGTTGGAGAAGACTCTTGAGAGTCTCTTGGAAGGGGACTTCTGGTAGGAAGATCCAACCAGTCCATCCTAAAGGAGATCAGTCCTGGGTGTTCATTGGAAGGACTGATGTTGAAGCTGAAACTCCAATACTTTGGCCACCTGATGCCAAGAGCTGACTCATTGGAAAAGACCCTGATGCTGGGAAGGATTGAGGGCAGAGGAGAAGGGGATGACAGAAGATGAGATGGCTGGATGGCATCACTGACTCGATGGACATGGGTTTGGGTCGACTCCAGGAGTTGGTGATGGACAGGGAGGCCTGGCGTGCTGCAGTTCATGGGGTCGCAAAGAGTCGGACATGACTGAGTGACTGAACTGAACTGATGGTAGCTCTATTTTTAGTTTCTTTAGACACCTCCATATATTCTCTATAATGGCGGCACCAACTTACTTTGCAACAGTGTAGGAGGGTTCCTTTTTTTGCATACTCTCTCCAGCATTTGTTATTTGTAAGCTTTTTGATGGTAGCCATTCTGATGTGTATGAGGCGATACTTCATTGTGATATTGATTTGAATTTCTCTAGTAATTAGCAATGTTGAGCATCTTTTCACGTGGCTGTTGGCTAGCTGTATGTCTTCTTTGGAGAAATGTCTGTTTAGGTCTTCTGCCTATTTTTGGTTGGGTTGTTTGTCTTTTTGATACTGAGTTGTGTGAATGGTTCGTGTATTTTAGATATTAACCCCTTGTTGGTTGCATTGTTTGCAAGTATTTTCTCCCATATGGTAGGCTGTTTTTTCATTTTATTTATGGTTTCTTCTACTGTGCAAAAGTATTTAAGTTTGATTAGGTCCCATTCATTTACTTTAGCTTATTTCTTTTGCCTTGGGAGACTGATTTTAGAAAATAATGCTACAATTTATGTCAAGAATGTCTGGCCTGTGTTCTCTTCTAGGGATTTTAATTTTGTCATGTCCTGTACGTTGGTCTTTAAACCATTTTGAGTTTATTTTTGTTTAGAGTTTGAGGAAGTGTTACAATTTCATTGATTTATATTTAGCTGTCTAGCTTTTCCAGCCACTCACTGAAGAGACTATCTTTTCTCATTGTATATTCTTGCCATTTTTGTTGCAGATTAATTGACCTTAGATGTGTAGGTTTATTTCTGGGCCCTCTCTTCTGTTCCATTAATCTACATGTCTGTTTTTATGCCTATACCATGCTGTTTTGATTACTGTAGCTTTATTGTCTGAAATCTGGAAGGTTTATACCAAACTTGCAGCTACTTTTCTTGGTCATTCTTTTGCTCTTAAAAATTGATAAATTGGAATTTTATATGTCACAAATTTGAGATGAGATATTGAACATATTCTAAAAATTTTTTAACATTTGCGTTGTCTTCCTCCATAAGCCTTCTTCATTGTTGCCAGAGAAAACTTTCTAATATATCAATCTGGTCCTGTCTCTATATTAGTAATATCCTTTAGTGGCTCGTCATTATCTGCATAATCTGACTCCTGTCTACCTTCCTAGCATATGCCCCAGTCCTCTCATCGTGGTGTTTCTTAAGAAGCTTATGGTGTCTCACAGTTTTGTGCCATTGCTTATGCTGTTTCATTTCCTTAGGAAACTCTTTACCTTTATGATTGTGGCATAGCCTCAGTAATTTCTTTACCTCTTAACCCTATGTATGAGTTTTCAATTGTCTGTTTTTGCCTTACATTCCCTTTTCTACTGGAGTAATATTTTCACTTATTTTTATGTCAGCCATATCACATGATTACTAACCTTCAAAATTTAAAGTTTATCTTACATTGTTTACACTGTGAAATTATTCAAAATAATGATATTTCCTTTTTTTTCTTTTTTGGACTTTTTATGGGCATCATTGATTTTGCAGCTGTTTTTATTTTAATTGAAATGTTGTTGATTTAAAATTTTATGTTAATTTCTGGTTACAGCATAATGATTGAGTATTTTTATAGATTGTATTCCCTTTAAAGTTATTACAAAATAATGGCTATGCTTCTTTTTGCTGTACAGTATATCTTTGTTCCTTATCCATTTTATACATAATACCTTTTTTCTTTTTAATTAATTTTTTTTATTGAAGGATAATTGCTTTACAAAATTTTGTTGTTTTCTGTCAAACCTCAACATGAATCAGTCATAGGTATATACATATCCTCTCCCTTTTGAACCTGCCTCCCATATCCCACCCCATTCCACCAATCTAGATTGACGCAGACCCCCTGTTTGTGTTTCCTGAACCATAGAGCAAATTCCAATTGGCTATCTGTTTTACATATGGTAATATGTTTCCATGTTACCCTTTCCATACATCTCACCCTCTCCTCCCCTCTCCTCATGTCCATGAATTTATTCTCTATGTCTGTTTCTCCACTGCTGCCCTGTAAACAAGTTCTTCAGTACCATTTTTCAGGATTCCATATATATATGTTAGAATATGATGTTTATCTTTCTCTTTCTGACTTCACTCTGTATAATAGGTTTTAGCTTCATCCACCTCATCAGAATTGACTTAAATTTGTTCTTTTTTATGGCTGAGTAATATTCCATTGTGTATCAGTTCAGTTCAGTTCAGTCGCTCAGTTGTGTCTGACTCTTTGTGACCCCATGAATCGCAGCACGCCAGGCCTCCCTGTCCGTCACCAACTCCCGGAGTTCACTCAGACTCACGTCCATCGAGGCTGTGATGCCATCAAGCTATCTCATCCTGGGTCGTCCCCTTTTCCTCCTGCCTCCAATCCCTCCCAGCATCAGAGTCTTTTCCAATGAGTCAACTCTTCGCATGAGGTGGCCAAAGTACTGGAGCTTCAGCTTTAGCATCATTCCTTCCAAAGAAATCCCAGGGTTGATCTCCTTCAGAATGGACTGGATGGATCTCCTTGCAGTCCAAGGGACTCTCAAGAGTCTTCTCCAACACCACAGTTCCAAAGCATCAATTCTTCGGGGCTCAGCCTTCTTCACAGTCCAACTCTCACATCCATACATGACCACAGGAAAATCCATAGCCTTGACTAGACGGACCTTCGTCGGTAAAGTAATGTCTCTGCTTTTGAATATACTGTCTAGGTTGGTCATAACTTTTCATCCAGGGAATAAGCATCTTTTAATTTCATGGCTGCAGTCACCATCTGCAGTGATTTTGGAGCCCCCAAAAATAGTCTGACACTGTTTCTACTGTTTCCCCATCTATTTCCCATGACGTGATGCGACCGGATGCCATGATCTTCGTTTTCTGAATGTTGAGCTTTAAGCCAGCTTTTTCACTCTCCTCTTTCACTTTCATCAAGAGGCTTTTTAGTTCCTCTTCACTTTCTGCCATAAGGGTGGTGTCATCTGCATATCTGAGGTTACTGATATTTCTCCCAGCAATCTTGATTCCAGCTTGTG
This sequence comes from Ovis canadensis, assembly GCF_042477335.2. Lineage (NCBI taxonomy): Eukaryota > Metazoa > Chordata > Mammalia > Artiodactyla > Bovidae > Ovis > Ovis canadensis. Next base: position 83,396,998 of record NC_091251.1, read on the forward strand.
TTTCTTCCAGCCCAGTGTTTCTCATGATGTACTCTGCATATAATTTAAATAAGCAGCATGACAATATACAGCCTTGATGTACTCCTTTTCCTATGTGGAACCAGTCTGTTGTTCCATGTCCAATTCTAACTGTTGCTTCCTGACCTGCATACAGATTTCTCAAGAGGCAGGTCAGGTGGTCTGGTATTCCCATCTCTTTCAGAATTTTAAACACTTTTCTGTGATCCACACAGTCAAAGGCTTTGGCATAGTCAATAAAGCAGAAATAGATGTTTTTCTGGAACTCTCTTGCTTTTTTGATGATCCAGCAGATGTTGGCAATTTGATCTCTGGTTCCTCTGCCTTTTCTAAAACCAGCTTGAATGTCAGGGAGTTCATGGTTCACGTATTGCTGAAGCCTGGCTTGGAGAATTTTGAGCATTAGTTTACTAGCATGTGAGATGAGTGCAATTGTGCAGTAGTTTGAGCATTCTTTGGCATTGCCTTTCTTTGGGATTGGAAAGAAAACTGACCTTTTCCAGTCCTGTGGCCACTGCTGAGTTTTCCAAATTTGCTGGCATATCGAATGCAGCACTTTGACAGCATCATCTTTCAGGATTTGAAACAGCTCCACTGGGATTCCATCAACTTCACTAGCTTTGTTCGTGTTGATGCTTTCTAAGGCCCACTTGACTTCACATTCCAAGATGTCTGACTCTAGATTAGTGATCACATCATCATGATTACCTGGGTCGTGAAGATCTTTTTTGTACAGTTCTTCTGTGTATTCTTGCCACCTCGTCTTAATATCTTTACCACAATTTCTTTTTTTTTTTTTTTTTTAATTTTTTTTTTTTTGCCACAATTTCTTTACCAGTTTATCTGTTGATGGACCTCTACGTTGCTTCTATGTTCTAATTATCGTATATAGTGCTGCAATGAACATGGGACGCATGTGTCTTAGTTTTGATTTCCTCAGAGTATATGTTTAGGAGTGGGATTGCTGGGTCATACTGTGGTTTTATTCCTAGTTTTTGAAGGAATCTCCATATTGTCTTCCATAGTGACTGTATCAATGTATATTCCCACCACCGGTGCAAGAGCATTCCCTTTTCTTCACACCCTCTCCAGCATTTATTGTTTATAGGCTTTTTGATGATAGCCATTCTGACTGGTGCGAGGTGATATCTCATTGTAGTTTTGATTTGCATTTCTCTAATAATGAGAGATGTGAGAGTTGGATTGTGAAGAAGGCTGAGTGCTGAAGAATTGGTGCTTTGGAACTGTGGTGTTGGAGAAGACTCTTGAGAGTCCCTTGGGCTGCAAGGAGATCCAACCAGTCCATTCTGAAGGAGATCAACTCTGGGATTTCTTTGGAAGGAATGATGCTAAAGCTGAAGCTCCAGTACTTTGGCTACCTCATGGGAAGATTTGATTCATTCTAAAAGACTTTGATGCTGGGAAGGATTGAGGGCAGGAGGAGAAGGGGACGACCGAGGATGAGCGGCTGGATCATATCATGGACTCGATGGACGTGAGTCTGAGTGAACTCCGGGAGTTGGTGATGGACAGGGAGGCCTGGTGTGCTGTGATTCATGGGGTTGCAAAGAGTCAGATACGACTGAGCAACTGAACTGAATAATGAGAGATGTTGAGCATCTTTTCATCTGTTTGTTAGCCATCTGTATGTCTTCTTTGGAGAAATGTCTGTTTAGATCTTTTTCCGACTTTTTGATTGGGTTGTTTGTTTTTCTGGCATTGAGTTGTATGAGCTGCTTATATATTTTGGAAATTAATCCTTTGTCATTTTTTTATTTGCTATTATTTTCTCCCATTCTGAAGGCTTGTCTTTTCACTGTGCTTATAGTTGCCTTTGCCGTGCAAAAGCTTTTTAAGTTTAATCAGGTCCCCCTTGCTTTTGTTTTCATTTCCATTTTTCTAGGAGGTGGGTCATAGAGGATTTTGCTTTGATTCATGTCATGGAGTGTTCTGCCTATGTTTTCCCCAGGATAATTTATAGTTTCTGGTCTTATATTTAGGTCTTTAATCCATTTTGAGTTTATCTTTGTGTATGGTGTTAAGAAGTGTTGTAATTTCATGTAATTTTACATGTAGCTGTCTAGTTTTCCCAGCACCATTTATTGAAGAGGTTGTCTTTGCCCCACTGTATATTCTTGCCTCCTTTGTCAAAAATAAGGTACCCATAGGTGCATAGGTTTATTTCTGGGCTTTCTATCATGTTCCATTGGTCTATGTTTCGGTTTTTGTGCTAATACCATACTGTCTTGATGACTGTAGCTTTGTAGCATAATCTGAAGTCAGGAAGATTGATTTCCTCCAGCTCCATTGTTCTTTCTTAAGACTGTTTTGGCTATTCAGAGTCTTTTTTGTTTCCATATGAACTGGGAAATTTTTTGTTCTAGTTTTGTGAAAAATGCTGACTTAGTGAGTCCTTTGGACTGCAAGGAGATCCAAGCAGTCCATCCTAAAGGAGATCAGTCCTGGGTGTTCATTGGAAGGACTGATGTTGAAGCTGAAACTCTAATACTTTGGCCACCTTATGGAAGAGCTGACTCATTGGAAAAGACCCTGATGTTGGGAAGATTGAAGGCAGGAGGAGAAGGGGATGACAGGGGATGAGATGGTTGGATGGCTTCACCGACTCAATGCAACATGGGTTTGGGTGGATTCTGGGAGTTGGTGATGGACAGGAAAGCCTGGCATGCTATGGTTCATGGGGTCACAACGAGTTGGACACAACTGAGTGACTGAACTCAACTGATGTAAGTTTCTTGTGTGCCCATTTTTTGAAGAGTTTTAATCATAAATGGATGCTGAATTTTGTTAAAGGCTTTTCCTGCATCTATTGAGATGATCATATGGTTTTTATCATTCAATTTGTTATTATGGTGTATCACATTGATTGATTTGCATTCCTGGGATCAACCCAACTTGATCATGGTGTATGAGCTTTTAGATGTGGTTTTGAATTGTTTGCTAAAATTTTGTTGAGGAATTTTGCATCTATGTTTATCAGTGATATTGGGTTGTAGTTTTCTTTTTTCGTGTTGTCTTTGTCTGGTTTTGGTATCAGCGTGATGGTGGCCTTGTAGAGTGAGTTTGGAAGTGTTCCTTCCTGTGCAATTTTTTGAAAGTTTTAGAAAGATAGGCATTAGCTCTCCTCTAAATGCTTGATAGAATTCTCCTGTGAAGCCGTTTGGTCCTGGACTTTGGTTTTTTGATCACAGCTTTAATTTCAGTGCTTGTAATTGGGTTGTTCATAATTTCGATTTCTTCCTGTTTCAGTCTTGGAAGATTGAAGTTTTCTAAGAATCTGTCCATTTCTTCCAGGTTATCCACTTAATTGCTGTATAGGTGTTCTTAATAGTCTCTTACAATCCTTTGTATTTCTGCATTGTCTGTTGTAACCTCTCCTTTTTCATTTCTAATTTTGTTGATTTGATTCTTCTCTCTTTTTTTTTTTTTTTGATGAGTCTGGCTAAAGGGTTGTCAGTTTTGTTTATCTTCTCAAAAAACCAGCTTTTAGTTTTATTAATCTTTACTATTGTTTCTTTCATTTCTTTTTCATTTATTTCTGCTTGGATTTTTATGATTTCTTTCCTTTTACTTATTTTGGGTGTTTTTTTGTTCTTTTTTCCAGTTGTTTTAGGTGTAAGGTTAGTTGTTTATTCGATGTTTTTCTTACTTCTTGAGATCGGATTGTATTGCTATGAACTTCCCTCTTAGAACTGCTTTTCCTGCATCCCATAGTTTTTGAGTTGTCATGTTTTTATTGTCATTTGTTTCTAGAAATTTTTGGATTTTTTTTTCTTCAGTAACCTGTTGGTTATTTAGAAATGTGTTGTTTAATCTCCATGTGTTTGTGTTTCTTACAGTTTTTTTCTTGTAATTGGTATCTAGTCTCATAGTGTTGTGGTCAGAGAATATGCTTGATTTCAACTTTCTTAAATTTACTGAGGTTTGGTTTGTGACCCAAGATGTGGTCTATCCTGGAGAATGTTCCATGTGCACTTGAGAAGAAGGTGTATTCTTTTACATTTGGATGGAATGTCCTGAAGGTATCAGTGAGATCCATCTCATCGAGTACCTTTTTTCTTGATCCTATACCTGTATACTGCTTCTTCGTACTTCCTTCACCTTTCATATCGCAGGTGTGTTTACTGTATCTGTGAGACTGTTTCTGTTTTGTTATGTGCATTCATTTGTTTTATGTTTCAGATTCTGCATATATATAACTGAGTTTTTGTCTTTGTCTGACTTATTTCACTAAGTATAATACTCTTTAGGTCCATCCACATTATTGCATATGGCAGGATTTCATTCTTTTTAATGGCTGACTAATATTCCATTGTGTTTGGGTGTGTGTGTGTGTACACATATATCTTTATCCATTCATCTGTTGATGGACATTTGGGTTGCTTTATGTGAAGTAAGCTTAATCTTTGAGCAGTAAAATATTTTAATGATGTTCTGCCAATTTTTAGTTGCTCTAATACTTAGGAAGTCCTAAATCAACACAAAGCTTTATATATATTTATTTATATTCTAATTTTTTGGTATCTTCAATATTTACATGTAATCACAATCCATGTGGAATGTATTTTATTTGTAAGGAACATAAAAGAATCTTTACTCCATTTTTTTCAACTAGTAAATCAATTGGCCCAGCATAATTTATTCATTCATCTTTTTTTTCCCACTCTCTTGATGTTTTAGATTAACATTCTATGATTTTTGGTCCACTGACCTTTCTTTTCCATTAATCTGTATTTCAGTTATTTAAGTACATCACTTTCTTATTCTTTTAAATTCATGATATGTTTTAGTGTTAGTCATATATTTATTTTCTGTGGCTATGCATTAAATTACCACACACTTAAGTGGCTTAAAACAGTATCCACTTTATCTTATTTATTATCAGTGTCTGCAAATTATGAGTCTGGACATGGGTTACTTGGATCTTATACTCAGAGTGCATGTGGCTGCAGTCAAAGTGTCAGCAGGTTCTGTGGGTCCATGTTAGTGAGGTTTGGTGGTTGTCTTTCAAGCTGATTCATATTATTGGTAGAATTAGGTTTCTTGCCGATTTAGAACTCACAGTGTCTTTCATCTTTTTCAGTGCTAGTGGGAGAAAATCTTTTTGAATCTCTTGCTTTTTTAAGGGCTCCTACCTGTTTAAGTTTGGTCTACTTAGATAATCTCCGTTTTTATTAACTCAAAATCAACCAATTTGAGATCTTAGTTACATCCCCAGAATTCCTTTTGCCATATAATATAATCTAAGGATTGAAATTCATCATATCCATGAGGATACAATCATGTAAAGTTGCGCACAATGGGGTGGGAATCTTGGGGGCTTTCTCAGAATCTGCCTACCACAGTGGGGCAAGTCTTCCTTTGCTCTTTATGTTTTTCAAAGTGTTTTAGGATCTTTAAACATTTATTCTTCCAAGTAAACTTTGGTGGCCAAAGCAAAAAAGCGCCATATAGTTCTTTCAAATTTTCTGTACATTTGAAATTTTTCATTACAGGATATTATGAAGCAAGTAATATAGCAAAGCAAGCCCAGACACCTTAAGAAGTAAGACATGGCCATCCTTATTACCCCATAGATTCACCCAAGCACTACGATTTTTGATATTTCGTTTGGAATTACTTTAAACTGACAAGTTTAAAATTTATTGAGTTTTCATATATCTTACACATTTCTTGGAAATTAGTTTTTGTTATATCATAGTTAGGATAATGTAGTTATAAAATTGTTTTCATTATGCTTTCTTACTGGTTCTTGGTTAAATATGTTTTCATTTTGTATATATCTGTTTACTGAAAATTTTACTTGTTCTTTACGGTGATGAGGTTTTCTATCTGGAAGCCAGTCATCTGAAAATAATGCATTTTTTATTTTAAATGCTCTGAGTCTGATTTCAGTTTCATATTTTATTGCATTTGACTAGAACTTGTGTTACACATTTCGGATGACTGCAGTTTTTCTTGTGTCTTGTTTTTTTGGTGAATACTTCAAGTCTTTCATCATTAAGTATCATGTTGGTTGATTAAGTGATTTTTCTTTCTTATGTTGAAATTCTTTTTAAACCATGTTGTAGAATTTCTGTTTTTTTGGTCAATGTCTTTACCTATTGACTTATTATACTTGTATTGTCAAAGGATAGATAAAAGTATTTGTTTTGTTGGCTTTGTTTTTAATTATGTACATTAAAGTTTGCATATTAGTTTTAGAAAAATTCTCAAGGGCACCAGAAAATCAAAGAATATGGAGAAGTACAGAATTCACAAAAACTGCAATATATATGTGTATACAGTATCATATATGCTTTGTTGTAATTATAAAAGTATTACTAAATTAACTTCTTATGGCTATGACAGCAAAATGTCTTTACTATCTGTTTTTGTTGGCATTTGAATTAGAAATCAAGTCACACATCTATCATGAACCTTGTGCTTAAAGGTCTAGTCTGGCACTAGTCTGGTAAGTTTTAAATCTTTTTTTGCAGTCATGGAAAAAAATATGTTTCTGCCTGAAGCAGTTGTCAAACAAGCTTCTTTCATCGACAGTTAGACACAGGACAGCTGAATGAGGCTGTTTAGTCTAGAGTAAATGCTCACAAGATTACAAGGTCACTGAGGAAATGTAATTATGCAGTTGATTCCAGAATAGTCTTTTGTAGTGAGGGCTTTAAGACTATTAAATCATAGTATTAATTAAATATATACTCTAAGCTCAGAAGAGCAGCAATAAATTAGTAAATTATTTAGTTTAGTAATTAAATTATAACTATAAATTATTACAATGAAATATAGTTTTAATTCAGATTTATACAGGACCCTAAAAAAGGAAATTCCATTTATTATTGGAATTTGCTCAGTTTCTACCAAATCACCGTAAAATTCAATTGACTCTGTATATCTATATGTAATTGTCTCCATTGGGAAATGAAGCTTTGTAGTATTTAGCTCATGCTATTTGAGAAAAGAATTGATTATTTATCAGTTCTTTTACTTTTGTTATTCATTTGATTATTATTCGTTTGATTATGAAGCACCTCCTCTGTGTCAGTTACTCTTCTAGGTACTAAGAAAACAACAGTGAACAAAACAGAGAAGACACCTACTGTCATGAAGCTTAGATTGTATTGGGATGAAGTGAACAATATAAGCACACTGATGAATTTGTCAGATGGCAGTAGTTTGGAGACAAATACAGCAGGATAAAGGGATATGTAGTGACTGGTGTAGAATGCCGTTTTTACATAGGTAACAGTGGAATCTTTTGTAGGGTGATATTTGAATAGACATGAATTAAGCAAAGAAGCTAATCATGTGATGTTATGAGGAAGGGCAGAGGAACTATAAGTGCAGTGGCCCGGAGGTGGACGTGTATATAAGGATGAGAAAGGAGTCCAGTGTCTGCAAGAGCATGAATTGGAGAATGGTAGGAGATAAGGTCAGAGTGGTAGCAGGTTTTTTGTGTAAGAAGGCAGATTGGGCCTAGTTAGATTATATAGGGTTTTTTTTTAGGTGATGGCTAAGACTTGGGCTTTGTATTGTCAAGAAGATGAGAAGTCATAGAATTTTGAACAAAGGTGTCATATGACTTATATTTAGAAGGGTCTGTATAGGAGAATGGATGGTGGATTGAAAGCAAGAAAACTTGCAACTGTCTTGAATAAGATTGTAGGGGCTTATACTAAGGTGGTAACAGTGTAATTGCGAAGAAGTGGTCAAGTTATGAATATAATTTTGATGGGATAAAATATTGAATTTTTGATGGATTGGATATGTGTGTGTGTTGGTGGGGGTGTTACAAAAAAGTTCCTCCCAGGGTTATATCTGAGGTAAAAGTTGCCATTTAAATATGATAAGGGAGATTAGGGGGAAGGGTTCTCTGAGGCAGACAGTTGTGTGAGTTGCTTTAAGTTTAGTTATTTATCAAATATTGAAATAAAATATGTGTCTAAAGAGCTGCAAGAACTGGGAAAAGATCCTTAGCAGTTCTCCTTTTTTATGGGAGCATGAACTGTCATGAGTTCACTACAGGAGGAGCCAAAGAAGAAACCTCTTCTGTACTCATAGTCATGTCTTTGCGTAGTGCAAAGCTAGGACTACGTTTTTAGTTTCTTAGTACGTTTTCTCTCCTGTACCTTACAGCCAAGGGCATCCTATATACAGAGTTTTCAAAATATGACTGAGCTTACTTTTCATTATGCTTTTGTTGTTGTTAGTTGCTAAGGCGTGTCCGATTCTTTGTGACTCCATGGACTGCAGCACTCCAGGCCTCCCTGTGCCTTGCTGTTTCCCAGAGTTTGCCCAAGTTCATGTCCCTTGAATTGGTGATTCCATCCAACCATCTCATTGTCTGCCACCCTCTTCTCTTTTTGCCTTCAATCTTTCCCAGTATCAGGATCTTTACCAATGAATTGGCGCTTTGCATCAGGTAGACATAGTATCGGGGCTTCAACTTCAGCATCAGTCCTTCCAATGAGTATTCAGGTTTGATTTCCTTTAGGATTTGCTGCTGCTGCTAAGTCACTTCAGTCGTGTCCGACTTTATGTGACGCCATAGATGGCAGCCCACCAGGCTCCCCTGTCCCTGAGATTTTCCAGGCAAGAACACTAGAGTGGGTTGCCATTTCCTTCTCCAATACATGAAAGTGAAAAGTGAAAGTGAAGTCGTTCAGTTGTGTCTGACCCTCAGCGACCCCATGGACTGCAGCCTACCAGGCTCCTCTGTCCATGGGCTTTTCCAGGCAGGAGTACTGGAGTGGGGTGCCATTGCCTTCTCTGTGACTGGCTTTAGATTATTTTATTTTCAGATAGTGTTTTATAAGGCAACTGATTCAAATTATGTAGCAACTTTTTTTGTTTTATTCTCAAAAAAATGAAAACAAAATTATCCTGTGCTAAATACGAGCCAAGGTTTCAGTCTCCATTTTTTCCCCATGAGGGAAATAGCACTGAGGGCATTGTGAGTCATAGGCCTTTGAGTCGGAGCTCAGGTAAAGCTGCCTTGACAGCAGAGATGTACGAGGGTGGGATGGTACGAATGGTCTGTTACAGGTACAGGCAGTAGGGTTGCATTGTCTATAGAGAATTGAAAAAAATAATAGAAGAAAGCCAATTAAAAGATATTAGCAGTTCTGAACAATGTTAGATCTCAAATACTTCTTCCTAAAAATGTCTTCTTTTGGTCCATGTTCTAAACAACTGCTGTTATTACTTTTAAATTTCATAGCATGTAAGTAAGCTTCCAATGTTAGTATTAGTCTCTCAGTCATATCCAACTCTTTGCGACCACATAGATTGTCGCCCACAAGGCTCCTCTGTCCGTGGGATTCTCCAGGCAAGAATACTGGAATGGGTTGCCGTTTCCTTCTCTAGGGGGGTGTTCTCTACCCAGGGAACAAAGCTAGTGGAGGTGATGGAATTCCAGCTGAGCTATTTCAAATCCTAAAAGATGATGCTGTTAAAGCGCTATACTCGATATGCCATCAAATTTGGAAAACTCAGCAGTGGCCATGGGACTGGAAAAGGTCAGTTTATATCCCAATCCCAAAGAAAGGCAATGCCAAAGAATGTTCAAACTACTGCACAATTGCACTCATCTCACACACTAGCAAAGTAGTGCTCAAAAATCCGCAAGCTGGGCTGCAGCAATATGTGAACCGTGAACTTCCAGATGTTCAAGCTGGATTTACAAAAGGCAGAGGAACCAGAGATCAAATTGCCAACATCTGCTGGATCATCGAAAAAGCAAGAGAGTTCCAGAAAAACATCTACTTCTGCTTTATTGACTATGCCAAAGCCTTTGACTGTGTGGATCACAGAAAAATGTTTAAAATTCTGAAAGAGATGGGAATACCAGACCACCTTACCTGCCTCCTGAGAAATCTATATGCAGGTCAAGAAGCAACAGTTAGAACTGGACATGGAACAACAGACTGGTTCCATATCAGGAAAGGAGTATGTCAAGGCTGTATATTGTCACCTTGCTTATTTAACTTCTATGCAGAGTACATCATGCAAAATGCTGGGCTGGAAGAAGCACAAGCTGGAATCAAGGTTGCTGGGAGAAATATCAATAACCTCAGATATGCAGATGATACCACCCTTATGGCAGAAAGTGAAGAGGAACTAAAGAGCCTCTTGATGAAAGTGAAAAAGGGGAGTGAAAAAGTTGGCTTAAAACTCAACATTCAGAAAATGAAGATCGTGGCATCTGGTCCCATCACTTCATGGCACATAGATGGGGAAACAGTGTCAGACTTTATTTTCTTGGGCTCCAAAATCACTATAGATGGTAATTGTAGCCATGAAATTAAAAGACGCTTGCTCCTTGGAAGAAAAGCTATGACCAACCTAGACAGCATATTAAAAAGCAGAGACATTACTTTGCTGACAAAGGTCCATCTTGTCAAAGCTATGGTTTTTGCAGTAGTCATGTATGGGTGTGAGAGCTGGACTATAAAGAAAGCTGAGAGACAAAGAATTGATTGTTTTGAACTGTGGTGTTGGAAAAAAACTTGAGAATTTCTTGGACTGCAAGGAGATCCAACCAGTCCATCCTAAAGGAAATCAGTCCTGAATAGTCATTGGACGGACTAATGCTGAAGTTGAAACTCCATTACTTTGGCCATCTGATGTGAAGAATGGACTTTGAAAAGATCCTGATGCTGGGAAAGATTGAGGGTAGGAGAAGGCGACAACAGAGTGAAATAGTTGGATTTGCATCAGTGATTTGATGAACATGAGTTTGAGCAGACTCCAGGAGTTGGTGATGGACAGGGAGGCCTAGTGTGCTGCCTTCCATGGGGTCATAAAGAGTCGGACACGACTGAGCAACTGTACTGAACTGATTCATTCTTACATCTGTGAATTATTCATAGAGTAACTTAAAATTACAAAAAAATCGAAAGGGTCCGTTAGACCTAGATGATAAATCTGTTCCTCTGGTTACTGTTCCGTTTCTAAATCCAGCTTGAATATCTGGAAGTTCTTGGTTCACGTACTTTTGAAGCCTAGCTTGGAGAATTTTGAGCATGACTTTGCTAGTGTGTGAGATGAGTGCAGTTGTGCAGTAGTTGAACATTCTTTGGCATTGCCTTTCTTTGGGATTGGAATGAAAATTTATTAAGTATAAATAAATAGTGGAAAAACCTTTATTAGAAAATTTAGCAGAGATTTTGACATAGGATAATCAAATTTTTATTCCATATATTCTTTTTTTCAACAGTATATAACCAAAATTGACAACATCCTTTGAATGCAACTAACCACCGATCGATGGTCATGCATGAACATAGAACATATACATTTTGTAAATACAGAATCTAGATTTCAGATATATCTTTATCTTTGGTAGATTCTCACTTATCACTGCCTCTTGCTCTACTTAAATTTATGTCATCAAAATAAAATGCATCAATAATAGGTTCAAACTTATTTTTTTGTATTTATAGTGTCAAAATTAAATACTTTTGAAACTTTGATGCCATGTAATTTGATTGAAGAGAGGATCACTATCTCTTTACCATGTAATTATAAAAGGTTCTCATTTTTAGATTTATAAAAGATTTATTGGATTGGTCAGTTTGAATGACCAATCCAATTAATTAATCATTTCTACATCATCTCCTTCCTTCAAAATGCTTTGTGTATGTACCTGCCTATAGTATTCATTTACTTAAAAACTGTAACAAGTTGTATAAAACTGATGGTACACAAACATCATAAAAAAATAGTGACACACATCCTTAATCAAAATATATAGTTAAAGTTCTTATCCCATATTATGGTGGAGTGAAATTCATTCTCTTTAATGTCTGCATGAGAAGGTAATGTTTTGTTTTAGTCCTTAGAAAATGCACACTTGAGTGACTGCAATTGGGAATCAGGGATCTGTTTTGGGTCGATGAAAATGTTCTAAAATTGGATTGTATTGATGAGTGTACTGTTCTGTAAATTTACTAATTCAAAAATCATTGACTTGTACCTCTTAAGTTCAGTTCAAAGTAGTAATTTGGGCACTGCAGTAATAAAACTGAAGGTTGGTGTAATTATTGTGATTATTTTACCTATTGTATCATTTTTCAGATGATTCCATCACTCTTGTTTCTTATTTCCTTTTTTTTAGCCTATGGCAAATGAATGAAATAATTTATAAGATGATAAAACCATAATATGTTTCAAGCTATACTGAAAATAAGATCACTAAGATTCGATTATCTTATATTTTGAAAATATTAATGTATCTATATGGTATTTTAATTATGGCAGTTTAGAATTTATGTATTCTGCTTTTATGCAACATTACTGAAATTGACATACAGTAAACAGCATGTATTTAAAATGTGTAGTTTATGAACATCGACATATGTATATGATTATGAAATCATGTCTGTAATCAAGATAATGAACATGTCCTTCATCCCCAGAAGTTTGCTGGTGTCCCTTTATAATTTCACCTTCACACCTGTCAGTCCCCAACCAAGAAACCACTCATATACTTTCTGTAACTGTAGATTGTTTTGCTCTTTTCACAGTTTTATATAAATTGAATTGAGCAAAATGTATTCTTTTCTTTGTCCGGCTTCTTTCACACAGAATAATTGTTTTGAGATTCATCCTTGTTGTAGTGCATCAATGGTCATTCCTTTTTTATTAGTTCTTCCCTGGTGCCTCAGATGGTAAAGCGTCTGCCTGCAATGCGGGAGATGTGGGTTCGATCCCTGGACTGGGAAGATTACCTGGAGAAGGAAAGGGCAACCCACTCCAGTATTCTTGCCTGGAAAATCCCATGAACAGAGGAGCTAGTAGGCTACAGTCCATGGGGTCGCCAAGAGTCGGACACGACTTTTTTATTACTGTTCCATTATATGTATGTCCCAAAGTTTTCTTTCCGTTTATTTTCTTGTTGTTGAATATTTGGGTTGTTTTCTTCTGGTATGGGGCTAATAAAACAAAGCTGATATGAACATTCACATGCAAGTCTTTTATTCGTGGGTAAATACCTAGGAGTGAAATGGTTGTATCATATGTACATGTATATTTAAGTTTTGAAGACACTGACGAATTGCTTTCCGAAGAGATTGTGCCATTTTACATTTCTATCAGCAGTGTATGTGAGTTCCAGTTGCCTTCCATCCTCACCAGTACTTGGTATTGTCAATCTTTAAAATTTTAGTTATTCTAATAAATGTGTGGTGTGTTGTGTGTGTTAGTCACCCAGTCATGTCCAGCTCTTCACGACCCATGGACTGTAGCCCGCCAGGCTCCTCTGTTCCTGTGATTCTGCAGGCAAGAATACCGGAATTGGTTGCCATTTCCCACTGCAGGAGATCTTCCTGACCCAGGGGTTGAACTTGGGTCTCCTGCATTGCAGGCAGATTCTTTACGGTCTGAGCCATCCAGGAAGCTTAATATCATTGTTTTAGCCTTCATTTCCCTAATGATTAGTGATGCTGAAAATTTTTTCATCTGTTTATTTGCCATCCATATATCTTCTTTGCAAAGTGTCTGTTGAAGTCTTTTGCCCTTTTCTTTATTGAGTTTGTTCTTTTATTTTGAGAGCTTTTTGTGGTTTCTGGATTCCAATTTTTATATAGTCTCTTCATAAGATATGTAGTTTGCAAATATATTCTCTCAGTCCTTGACTTGTGTTTTAGTCTCTTAACAGTGTCTTTAGGAGAGCAGAAGTTTAAATTTTTATGAAGTCCAATAAATAATTTTTTCTTTTATGGATCATATTTTTAAAAATTAATTTAAATATTGAAGTATAATTGGTTTATGTTATTATGTTAACTTCAGGTGTACAGCAAGGTGATTCACTTTATAGATACAAATATAATTGTATTCTTACATATATATTTTAGATTTTTATTCATTATACATTATTATAAACTATTGAATATAGTTCCTTGTGCCATGCAATAAATCCTTATTGTTTATCTGTTTTGTATAAAGTCGTGTTTATATGTTAATCCTGTACCTCTTAATTTGTCTCTCCACCTCCCCTTTCTCCTTTGGTAACCATAAGTTTGCTCTCTATATCTGTGAGTCTGTTTTTGTTTTGTAAATAAGTTCATTTGTATTATTTTTTAGATTCAATATATAAATGATATCATATAATACTTATCTTTCTCTGTCTAACTTGCTTCACTAAGTATGATATTCCTAGGTCCATCACTTAGTATGATATTCTCTAGGTCCATTCATATTACTGCAAATGGCAATATTTCATTTTTAATGGGTATGTAATAATCCATTGTGTGTGTATATATATATAACATCTTCCTTATCCTTCCCTCTGTTGATGGACATTTAGGTTGCTTCCACGTCTTAGCTATTGTGAATAATGCTTCTATGAACATTGGGGTGCATGTATCTTTTCGAATTACGAGTCTTTGTCCTTTTATGGATCTTGGTTTTGGTCTTACAGCTAAGAAATTTTTTGCCTTTTTCAAGGTCAAAATAATTTCTTCCAGAAATTTTATATTTTGGGGATTAGCATCATTTAGACCTGTAATGTACACGACTGAGCGACTTCACTTTCACTTTTCACTTTCATACGTTGGAGAAGGAAATGGCAGCCCACTCCAGTGTTCTTGCTTGGAGAATCCCAGCGACAGGGGAGCCTGGTGGGCTGCCATCTATGGGGTTGCACAGAGTCAGAGACCTGTAATGTACAGTTCTTTTTTATATATGGTAAGAGGTATGGTTTGAAGTAGGTTTTTTTTTTTTTTTTTTTTTTTTTTAGCATGAATATTGAGTTGTTTCTGTACCTTATAAATGTCTGGATCTGTTTCTCAGCTCTGTTCTCTTTTAATGATTTGTTTATGATCTTGATATGAAAATTATATTGTCTTCATTACTTTGGCTTTATAAAGCTTGAATTTGAGCCCTCTGAATTACTCTTTTTTTTTTTTTTTGAAGTTATTTGGCTATTCTAGGTTCTTTGTATTCCTATGTAAGTTTTAGGATCAAATTGCTCGTTTCTATAAAAAAGACTGTTGGAATCACAAAAAAGTTTGATTTTAGAACATCTTTGGATTTACAGAAAAATTGCAAAGATAGCATAGAGAATTTATATATACCCCTTGTGATTTCTCCTATTATTTGTTACAATTAATGAACTGATATTGATAGTTGTAATTAGAGTCCATACTTGAATCCAGTTTCTTTAATTTTTACCTAAAGTTCTGTCTATGTTCTGGGATCTCATCCAGTGTACACATTATATTATGTAGGAATGTCTCCTTAGGCTCCTCTTGGCTGTGACAGTTTCTCAGACTCTCCTTGATTTTGATTACCTTGACAGATCTGAGTATTGGCCAGATAGTTTTTAGAATGTCTTAGTGGTTTAGTTGCTAAGCCATATCCCGACTCTTTTGACCCCATAAACTGTAGCACACTAAGCTCCTCTGTCCATGGGATTCTCCAGGCAAGAATACTGGAGTACATTACCATTTCCTTCTCCAGGGAATCTTCCCAACCTAGGAACTGAACCCGGGTCTCCTGCATTGCAGGCAGATTCTTTACTGACTGAGCTATGAGGGAAGTTCATAGCTTATGTCTTAGTAAATGCTATCAACATGTCTTATCACTGTTGATGTTAACCTTGATCACCTGGTTGAGGTATTATTTGTCAGCTTTGTCCGCTGTAATGTACTCTTAACCCTTCTGTCTTTATTATACTCTTTGGAAGAAAATCACTATGCACAGACTACACTTGAGGGGTGGGGATTAACGGTCACTTTCCTTGAGGATGTAGTGTCTACGTAAGCTATTTGGAATTCTTCTGCATTGGAGATTTGTCTCTTCTCTTCCATCTGTTTGTTGATTCATTTTCCCCCTGTCATTAAGGACTAATGAATATTTATCTTACAGTTTGGATTATAATTCAATTTTGGCCATTTGAGATGTTTTAGTTGGCTCTGGTGCCCATTTGCCTTTCTCTCATCATTGCATCTTTTTATAAGTATATCTTTACTTTTGCCACTGCAAGAAGCTCCAAGCTCCTGGTATATGTATTTCTTGATTTTGTTCTAGAAGGAACCATTTCTCTAAGAAGCCTTGGTTTCTTTTATTGGAGAATAGTATTAGAAACCAAAATGCTGGACTAGATAACTCACAAGCTGGAATCAAGATTGCAGGGGGAAATATCAACAATGTCAGATATGCAAATGATACCACTTTAATGGCAGAAAGTGAAGAGGAACTAAAGAGCCTTTTGATGAAGGTGAATGGGTGAAAGAGAGTGAAAAAGCTGGCTTAAAACTCAGCACTCAAAAAATGAAGATCATGGCATCCAGTCCTATCACTTCATGGCAAATAGACTGGAAAAAAGTGGAAACAGTGTCAGATTTCATTTTCTCGAGCTCCAAAATCACTGCAGATGGTGACTGCAGCCACAAATTAAAAGATGCTTGCTCCTTGAAAGAATAGCTGTGACAAACCTAGACAGTGTATCAAAAAGCAGAGACATCACTTTGTGGACAAAGGTCCGTCGTCAAAGCTGTGGTTTTTCCAGTGGTCATGTTGGATGTGAGAGTTGGACGTAAAGAAGGCTGAGTGCTGAAGAACTGATGCTTTTGAACTGTGGTTCTGGAGAAGACTCATGAGAGTTCCTTGGACAGCTCGGAGATCAAACCAGTCAATGTCAATCCTAAAGGAAATCAACCCTGAATATTCATTGGAAGTACTGATGCTGAAGCTCCAATACTTTGGCCACCTGATGTGAAGAGCAAACTCATTGGAAAAGACCCTGGGAAAGGTTGAGGGCAAGAGGAGAAGGGGGCGACAGAGGATGAGATGGTTGGATGGTGTCACTGGCTTAATGGACGTAAATTTGAACAAATTCAGGGATATGGTGAAAGACAGGGAAGCTGGAGTTGCAGGCTACCTACTGTCCATGGGGTTGCAGGGAATTGGACACAACTTAGCAACTGAATAACAGTTAGAAACCAGTATCTGTGCCTTAAGTGTTCTTGTGCTCCTGAGGTATCTTTGCTCATAAGATCTGCCAATATTTTGAATCAGTAGATCATTTTGGAGGGAGTTAGCTCTGTCTTAAAATATCTGTCTTTTGATTCATGAACAGAGTCTATTTTTCCACTTATTTTGGTCTTCTTTAATTTCTTTTAATAATGTACAATTTTGGTGGGCAGGTCTTGCATATATTTTGTCAGATTTACTCCTAAGTATTTTATAGTTTGTTATTATAAATGGTATTTAAAATTTTTTTTCAATTTATGATTGCTTTTTTCTAGAATGAGCAGATTTTTATATATTGACTTTATAGCCTGTAATATTGCAAAACTCATTAGTTCTAGTAATTTTTTGTAGTCCACTGGTTTTCTTAAAATGTAAATAATTCATGTCATTTCCGAATGCTCTTTTACTAGAAACAGAAACGTTTAGGGTTGTTGTTTTAATTTTTATTTTCTTTATCATTATGAAATGACCCTTTATTCCTGATAATACTCTTTGCTATGAGATCTAATTAGTGTGATATTTTCCTTTTGACTAGTGTTAACATGGTATGTTACTTGTGTTAACATGTTATTTGGCTTTAACTGTTATTTTTTAATGAATTAATAAATATTTTCCAATTTCTTAGTTTTAAATTTAAATATAGAAAATGTAAGTAGATATAACTCATCTAAATGAAATCTCCTTGGGAGTCCTCAGTAATTTTTAAGAGTGTAAAGAGGTCTTAAGACCAATAAGTGTGAGAATTGCTAATCTGGTTTATATATATATATATAAAGATATATGGCTTTTGTAGTAATCATCTGTTCGCTCATCCATTTATTCATCAAATGTTCATTAAGCCCAATTTATTTTTAGGAAATAAAAGTATGTAAGTCATCATTTTGTGCAACAAAGAACTATTGATATAAAATTATGGGATACAATGGTATGTGAGTAAATAGGATACAATGGAGTATAATATATATCCTGCCATAGTGTTACTGTTTTTGGCTTAAGCAGCATAGACTTTAGTGTTAAACATACCTAGTTTTAAATCCAGGCTCTGTTTCTTAGTTGTGAGAACTTGACCTTTCTGAACCTTACTTTTCTTATTTGTAAAATGAAGATGGTAATAGAATCTATCTCTCAGGATTTTTTGTTTATATAACTTAGTTTATAGCATTTAAGCTTTTGATTCCTAGGAAACATTTAGTAAATATTAACTGTTATTGTTGTTTAATAGTAAAGAAGGTTCTATGTACCAATGGAGAGGGAGAGGTCACATCAGTTTTAGAGGCAAAGGAAGAATGAATGGAGGTGGATACTTCTTGAGTGAGTCTGACTTTGATTGGCCAATGCTTGTCACCTTGCTTATTTAACTTATATGCAGAGTACATCATGAGAAACACTGGACTGGAAGAAACACAAGCTGGAATCAAGATTGCTGGGAGAAATATCAATAACCTCAGATATGCAGATGTCCCCACCCTTATGGCAGAAAGTGAAGAGGAGCTAAAAAGCCTCTTGATGAAAGTGAAAGAGGAGAGTGAAAAAGTTGGCTTAAAGCTCAACATTCAGAAAACGAAGATCATGGCATCTGGTCTCATCACTTCATGGGAAATAGATGGGGAAACAGTGGAAACAGTGTTAGACTATTTTTTTGGGCTCCAAAATCACTGCAGATGGTGATTGCAGCCATGAAATTAAAAGACGCTTACTCCTTGGAAGGAAAGTTATGACCAACCTAGATAGCGTATTTAAAAGCAGAGACATTACTTTGACGACTAAGGTCCGTCTAGTCAAGGCTATGCTTTTTCCAGTAGTCATGTATGGATGTGAGAGTTGGACTGTTGGAAGAAGGCTGAGTGCTGAAGAATTGATCCTTTTGAACTGTGGTGTTGGAGAAGACTCTTGAGAGTCCCTTGGACTGCAAGGAGATCCAACCAGTCCATTCTGAAGATCAGCCCTGGAATTTCTTTGGAAGGAATGATGCTAAAGCTGAAACTCCAGTACTTTGGCCACCTCATGTGAAGAGTTGACTCACTGGAAAAGACTCTGGTGCTGGGAGGGATTGGGGGCAGGAGGAGAAGGGGACGACAGAGGACGAGATGGCTGGATGGCATCACGGACTCAATGGACGTGAATCTGAATGAACTCCAGGAGTTGGTGATGGACAAGGAGGCCTGGCATGCTGTGATTCATGGGGTCACAAAGAGTCGGACACGACTGAGCGACTGAACTGAACTGAACTGAGGAACTAGTTAACAGACAGAAGGAATGCCATTTAGTAGTTGGGATTACATACTGCCTCAACCTGATTAACAATTAGTGTGGTTAATGAATATCACCAGGATGATAAATTACCAGTAGGAATAATGTCACCTGTTCCTCTTGTATTTTATTAAACATAAAATGCAATAAAACCAAAGTATTTAAGGCTTATTATCACATTAACTTTTTAGTAAGAGAAGAGAACATACTCTGGAGCTAGACTGCCTGAGTTTGATTTCTGGGTTTTTCACTAATTTTAATTCCCTAGACACTTTACTAATTTCTGTGTGTCTTGATTTGCTCATTTTCAAGATATGGATAATATTAGTGCCTATCTCATGGAATCGTATCAAATGAGTTAATAAGTGATAAACCTTTGAAATAGTATCTAACACATAAGTGCTGTATAAACATTAGCTATTTGAGTGACAAATGCTACCATTGGAGTTAACATTTCTTACTGAGAATATTGCTGATATGTAATGAACTCTGTATATATTGAACTTAAACTCATTTTAAAGTTTACGTCCAGCTTAATTTTGTTGATTGATTTTGTTTGTTTTTCCCTGTGCTGATCAAGTTGCATTTTCAGGCACAGTTAATTTTAATATAAAAACAATGTCAAATTATGTACTCTTGGTCATTTAATTGTCTAGTATGATATATATGAAATTAGTTTTTAAATTAACTTTTAATCTAAATACTGTTTCTGTTTCTATAATCTCTACGTTTTATTAAGTGTGATGATTTTTAAAGACCTGTGAAGAGTAACCATACCCTGTAGTTTGTTTTCTGTCCAAACTTATGGCAACTATAAAAATATCTAACTTACTTACATCATACCATTGAGAATTACTTACTAGTCAAATTGTGTAACAGAAATAGTCATCAAGGAGTGATTGTTAAAGGCTTAAACAGATAAAGAAGTGAGATGAGTAAACTGGTAGGGATTTGTCTTTTATCTTTTTTTTTTTTTTTTGGCTTAGTAGCATGTGGAATCTGAGTTCCCTGACCAGGGATTGAACCAACGCCCTTGACAGTGAGAGCACAGTCCTAACCACTGGACTGCCAAGGAATTCCCTTGTCATTTATCTTTTGTTTGTAGTTATTCTAAAGAAGACTTAATGGAAATGGTTAAGTGTTTTTAGAAGGAGTTTTGAGTTTGTAAATAATAATTTTAGTAATAAGCATAAAACAAAAATTAATCACCTAGAGATTTATATTCACACTAGGGATAATGCTAAAGTGAGAGTGTTTAAAAACATCAGCAGAAATCTCTCTTTAATTATATGTTGACTTGCCCTTTAATTGGGGGTACTGTAAAGTGTACAGTAGCTCATTAATTCTTCATTTCCTTGGTGAAAACTCAGGATCACATGCTAAAATTCAGGTAACTCTTTTGAGGTATGCCCTAAAAGAGTCATATTTTCTTAAAAACCACTTTCAAGTAGAGGTAAGTCTGTCTTCTTTGAGTATGTAGTAGAAATTGTATTTCCATTTGAAGAGACTGATGTTTAAAAAACAAAAAGAGGAAAAGTACTCTGGAGATTGAGTTGTTAGGAAATTATTAGACATGTGTAGCTTGGTGACTCTCTTAACCTTTCAGATGTAAAACATGTTCGCTCTTAGGTTAAAGAACTTTGCTAATTTATAGTTATCATGTTCTATGATTGTAACTTAGGTCTGTTTTCCTTTTCTGTCCCCTTCTTAACTAAGATATAATTCATGCTTTTAATTTCTCTGAATCCCTCTACCATGAATTCTCCAACTAAATTAAGCATCATGCTTCAGAAACATTAGATTTTATACAAGCTACTAAAAATTGTCATTTACTCCTATTTTAGAAATAAAAACTATAAACATTTATGTTTGAAAGAAAATACATGCAGTTCACTCTAATGCATTAAGACAAGTAAGGTTTTTATTCTTCAGTTGTCACATGCGGCTTTAAGGGCTTCTATTAAAATAAATAAATTCTTTGAGTTTTCCCTATTATAAAGACAGTGTATATTCATTATAGGAAAACTTTGAAAGCACAGTTAATAGAAGAAAAAAATTACCCATGTCTACTGCTTAGTTTTTCTTTTTTTCAGTGTTCACAATCACAATAAACCATAAGTGGTTTGTATTAAATATGCTCAGGAAATAATAACCGATATTCCCTATGCTTTTTTCTTAGTACTTTATTGCTAAATGTCAACTACCTTTCTCCTGGTTTGGAAGAAGTCAGTGTCACCACTCTCCAAACAAATATCCAACAAGTGAAAACTAGATAATTGGTTCTGCTGGTATAGAATCAGAATATCTTCAAGCTTTGCTTCTAATAATATTCAGTTATTTTAGCATTATAAGAGTGTCCAGTGTTGTCATTATTCTGGTTTGAAGGTACTGTTGCCATGTTTTTTGTTTGTTTGTTTGTTTCTCTTTATTACTGGTTTTCAATGTAAAGACATAAATCCTAAAGAGTGGGAGTGGAAAAACAGGGATGGTTTTCATTTGCTACAATTTCCTGTGAGACATGGCTCTAAACAAGTCCCATATTTACACAAGACAATATAGTTTTACATACAGTGGTGTATTCAGCACATTTTGAAATTCTTTAAACAGTCATCTGTATTTAATTCTTCCATAGTAAATGTGTTTAATAATGCTAGGTGAAATTTGAAATAATTTTAAAATAATTTTACAGTAGAAACACCAGTTAAATCAACCTTTTGGTAATAAATGTCAAAAAAAAGTTAATTATTTTTGCTGCCACTGCAAAATCAATTGTGTAACTGTTCTTTTTAAACTGACTTTTATAATACATTACTAAATTCTGAATGCTACACTCCTGTAACTTGTCAGAAGCAGGTTTTGGTTAATAGATATTTTCAGTGATGTAATGGGAACTTTTGGCAGTGAGTCAGAATATAATGGACTGTGATTAATGTTTTAATAAGTACATTTCTATTGCTCATGATGTAGAGGAAAAATGGTTTCCTGCTAGGATTGATAGGAGAATAGCAGGTGTGCATATAGTGTTTTTAAAAAAGAGTTGAAATATTTTTCTTAGAATAGCATTAATATTTTTATATGGCTAAAATTCATTATCATATGAGATGCATATGTTACTACAGATGCCAGCAGTTCATTTGGAAAAATAAAAGTAGGAGATGATTACTGATTGCCTAATTAAATCTTTTAATTTTTAGTCTTTGTATTCTTATGACACCATGACTTGAAGTCTTTGTAGTTTGATATTCATTCTTAATATAAGCTAAGGAATCTGCTTACATTGTAGGGATATGAGTTTGCTCCATGTTTCTAAAACATGCACAGTTTTCAAAATTTTTTTTAATTAAAAATAAAAATAAGTTTACTGAAAAGTGTTATTTCTTAAGGCCATTAAGTACACAGATTGATAGTCAAATGGAATAGTGATCATGTGAGAATTCTCCACTGCAAAGGCTACAAGTTCAGCCTATGAACTCAATAAAGTTCAGAAGTTAGGAAAGTTAAACCCAGGAGATTTTGTGTCAGCTTTGGAATCTGAGTAAGTGAAGACAAACCAGAGGAAATACTGGTGTGTCGGAACTGAGGGATTGGTTTACAGTTTTCTTGTTCTTTCATTTTTCTCAATTTAATTTTAGCAACTTATATGCAATAAGTATGCGTTGTTTGTTGTAGGTAAAATGTCCTAGGGCTCAATGGCTATGTCCCATTTGGGGATAGTATATTACTATTGCAGGCAGCCTCTCTGCCCATGTTTATCTTTGAAATATACAGAAAATTGAACATTTGTCCAACTGGGTACTTTCCTGGGAAAAAGTTCATAATTTTCATCAGGGTCTCAAAGGGATCTTGATCCCAATAATGAATCTAGAGTAATGATTCTTAACTTTGCCATACATCAGAGTCACTTGGAGGGTTTATTAAAGCGCACATTGTTCGGCTCTACTTTCAGGGTTTTTGATTCTGTAGGGCTGGAGTACAACCCTAGAATTTTCGTTTCTATTAATAATAAATTCCGCAATGATGCTAATACTGTTGATTGGGGACTATACTTTGTAAACTCAGGTTTAGCCTTGGTAAATAGCCTTCTAGACCTTTTCATATTTTCATGTATAATATATATTTTTACAAAAACACTTATGCTGTATTATGTTACCTCTTTTAACTTTATTTTGCTGTCTTTTCATATTTATCTATAGCATCATTAAAATTTTTCCATATCATTATTTAACTAGTTCTCTAATAGGCATTTAGGTAATTTTCATTTCTTATTTTTATAAATAGATTGTTGCTAAATTTGGGTGCTATCTTCCAATTATTTCATTAGCAAAATCCCTGGATTGAAGCATAGACATGATTCTGAGCCTCATTTGAGGCTGAATGACTTTGACATCTGACACTTGAACGCTAATAAATATAACGGCCACTACTTTAAAAGAGACAGAAGAAATTTTAAATTTTAAACAAAAAGCTTATTTAAGGAAACACTTTTCCTTGATTTTTCATTGATTCAATAATTTGCATCTTTTTAATGATGAAAACTTATTTGATAGATTTTTCTGAATTAAAACATATTTCGATCTTTGTTACATTTCTAGAGATTAATAATAGCTTTAGAAATATTGGAGGAAATATTTGTCATGTTACTTGATTATATGTCACATATGCATAGTTTACAGTTTGTACAAAAATTTATATTACTAAGTTTGTGCCAGTATTAAAGCTATTCAATTTCAGTGCCTTTAAAAATTTGTACTACTTGCCTTGAATATAGCAAAAATGTGGTATAGACTAATGTTGGGAAGTATTTTTATCTTAGAAGTATAGTAAGAAAAATTAAATTGAGACATTGATTTTGATTTAGAGAAAAAAATGAAGTACTATCTTTTTAAAAATTTTTAATTGGTGGAAAATTGCTTTACAATGTTATGTTGGTTTCTGCTATACAACAACATAAATTAGTCATAATTATATATACATCCCTTCCCTCTTGAGCCTCCCTCCCCCCATCCCACCTCTCTAGGTCATCACAGAGCTAAAGAACTACCTTTTAAAGTTAAGAATGGTTCATGTTGATGTATAGCAAAACCAATACAATATTGTAAAGTAATTAGCCTCCAATTAAAAGAAATAAATTTATATTTAAAAAAAAGAAAAAAAGAAAATTAAGAATGGGAATGTATATTAAGTTTCTCTGCTGTTATAAAACCATCCTGATAAACACCCACCCCTGTTTTTTCCTGACTCTCAAGATAAAATATTAAACACATACAGAGAAAAATAAAGGAGAGTTCCGGAAATACAATCACTTATATATGTCCAACATTGGGAATCTTGGTTAAAGCAAGCCAGGGAATGGGTGAGGGAAAGAGTTGACAACTGGAGCACAGATTGAAGCAGGAAATAAATATGTTCTATTCTGTTACACTGCCTGTTCTAGAACATGCATCTATAACATGTATTAGTTCACATTTGAATGGTAAATAAGGGGATGCTGTCTCTATAATGTGAAAGTTATTTGGTTGGTACATGATTTTTCCCAGTAGGTAAATGTGTTATGTAACGGGATAATTGCAGCCGACCTCACATATTCAGATCATGAACACAGCTTACTTAATGCAGTAAGCACCAGGAGAATGAATAGTCTACTATATAGGGTGTCCACTTTCTCTGTGTTCTTCCTTTTGGATTAGTTTTGCCTTGCACTCTCTTTGAAGTGCTACTTTTGTAGTTCTTACCAATTCTTGTGCATTCTGCCCTTGTTTTCATGACTTGGCAACCTTGCTCCTTTATAACTTCTTCCCATCAAATTGCAGTTACTTTTTTCTTCCTTTACCATAAAATTTATATTTACTGTATAATCTGTTTCTTTGGAATGTAACAGTCGTTTGAAATAAACTAAGCTAATAGACCAACCTAGACATCATATTAAAAAGCAGAGACATTACTTTGCCAACAAAGGTCCATCTAGTCAAAGCTATGGTTTTTCCAGTAATCATGTTTGGATGTGAGAGTTGGACTATAAAGAAAGCTGAATGCCAAAGAATTGATGCTTTTGAACTGTGGTGTTGGAGAAGACTCTTGAGAGTCCGTTGGACTGCAAGGAGATCCAACCAGTCCATCCTAAAGGAAATCAATCCTGAATATTCATTGGAAGGACTGATGTTGAAACTGAAACTCCAATACTTTGGCCACCTGATGGGAAGAACTGACTCACTGGAAAAGACCCTGATGCTGGGAAAGATTGAAGGTGGGAGGAGAAGGGGACAGCAGGGATGAGATGATTGGATGGCATCACCGACTCAACGGACATGAGTTTGAGCAATTTCTGGGAGTTGGTGATGGACAGGGAAGCTTGGCATGCTGTGGTTCATTGGGTCGCAAAAAGTCAGACATGACTGAGCAACTGAACTGATTCTGATTCCCTGGTGGCTCAGTGGTAAAGAATATGCCTGCAGTGGAGACCCAGGTTCAATCCCTGGGTCGGGAAGATGCAGTAGAGAAGGAAATGGGAACCTCCTCCAGTATTCTTGCCTGGAGAATTCCATGGACAGAGGAGCCTGGCAGGCCTCAGTCCATGGGGTCACAGAGTAGGACATAACTGAGCGATTAAAACATATAACACACTTTTGTTCTGAATTACTTTGCCAAATTCCTTGGCTTCCCAGGTGGCACAGTGGTAAAGAATATGCCTGTCAAAACAGGAGACACAAGAGATGCAAATTTGATTTCTGGGTCGGGAAGATCCCCTGAAGTAGAAAATAGCGACCCACTCCCATGGACAGGGGAGCCTGGTAGGCTACAGACCATGGGATTGCGGAGTCAGACATGACTGGGCAACCGAGCACATATACACACAGTCATCACACATTGATTCCTGGTTCTTGTATGTCTGAACAGTGCAGTCTTACACGGCCCTAGGCCCTGTATCTTGAAATTCTTAATTATTTTATATTGAATTTGTGTCTGATAAATTAAGTCTGATGGACAGCAGGGCATACTTCTGGGGCTTGGAACCACATAGACCTGTCTCTGTCTGACATTTTTCCAGCTATATATTCCTTGCCTCTGCTTAGTTACTGCTGCTGCCACCATTGCCAGCGGGGCTGTAGAGACGGGGAAGGTCAGGATTGAATGTGAGTGCCCTTGCATGCCTGTGAAGGTTTATACTCAACCAGCAAGTATCCTCATGGTTAAGGAAGTGCAGTATTACGTAGCAAATAAAAAATATTGCGATAGGTCTAGAAGAAAGGGGAAAAAAATCCTGCTTTTTGAATATTTTTGTTTTGTAATGATCCTGACCAAAATCCAGTTTTAGAACATTTCTTTCATCCCCAAAAGATCTGTTATTCCAGTTTTCATTTAGTTTCCATCTTCCATCCCCAGATGTGGGCAATAGTTTTTATCTCCTTTTTGCCTCTGTAGATTTGCCCATCTATATATTTCATTTAAGTGTAATCATATAATATGTACTCATATAATATTTTGTGTCTGGCTTCTTTCATGGTTTTGAGGTTCATAATGTAGCATATTATTGGTATTATAGCATATTTTATAAGGAGAAGGCAATGGCACCCCACTCCAGTACTCTTGCCTGGAAAATCCCATGGATGGAGGAGCCTGGTGGGCTGCAGTCCATGAGGTTGCTGAGAGTTGGACACGACTCAGTGACTTCACTTTCACTTTTCACTTTCATGCTTTGGAGAAGGAAATGGTAACCCATTCCAGTGTTCTTGCCTGGAGATTCCCGGGGACGGAGGAGCCTGGTGGGTTGCCGTCTCTGGGGTCGCACAGAGTTGGACACGACTGAAGCAACTCAGCAGCAGCAGCAGCATATTTTATTAAGTTTCTGAATAATAGATGTCTGCCTGCAATGCGGAAGACCCGGGTTTGATCCCTGGGTTGGGAAGATCTCCTGGAGAAGGAAACGGCAACCCACTCCAGTACTCTTGCCTGGAGAATCCCACGGATGGAGGAGCCTGGTAGGCTACACCCCATAGGGTCGAAAAGAGTCGGACACGACTGAGCGACTTCACTTATATGTATATAAATACTACATTTTATCTATTATCTATCTTTTCTATTCATCAATTGATGATTTTTAGATTGTTTTCACATTTGGGGTATTGTAAGTAGTACTGCTATGAGATGTTCACATGTAAGTCCTTGTGGATATGTTTTCATTTCTTTGGGGTGTATACCTAGGAATGGGCTTCCCTGGTGGCTCAGATGGTAAAGAGTTTAACTGCAATGCAGGAGACGTGGGTTCTGTCCCTGAATTGGGAAAGTCCCCTGGAGAAGGGAAGAGCAATCTGCCGGGGTCCAGCCCCGGTGGATCCAGGGTGATTCGAAGGTGGGGACGGAGTCGGCATCTTTGGAAAAATACATATTTAATCACAGATAGAGATTAGAACTGGATAGTGTAGTAGGAAGATTAGTGGAGAAAAGGAGGCTGAATAACTTGGATTACGTGGAATAGCATCCATGCTCCAGATGGGAATTCAGCCAGAAAAACGGGAGCAAGAAAGAAGCGACATGGGGGAATCAGTCTTTCCGGAAACTGATCCGATTTCTTTATTTTGGGGTTTGCTTATATACCTTTTGTTACACATAGGGATGAATACAGAGTCACGTGGGGGTCAGCAGTCCTGACCTTTATCAAAATCAGGTGCTTCACATAAATGTATAAAAAAAAAGGTCTTAGGAATATTACATCATCATCTGGCCATGAGTGAGACCTGCTGACATTTTATGATCCTTTCTTTCTGATAACCAAAAAACTTATTTCTTCCAAGGGTGTTTTTTCTTAAACCAGGCACCACCCTCCAAATAAAGTTGCATTCCTA
The DNA here is from genome assembly GCF_042477335.2 of Ovis canadensis. NCBI lineage: Eukaryota > Metazoa > Chordata > Mammalia > Artiodactyla > Bovidae > Ovis > Ovis canadensis. The sequence continues at coordinate 83,425,098 of NC_091251.1, forward strand.
TAGGGTGAGGGTGTAGTGAGTTACAATCAAGAAAGGAATTTATTTAACCCAAGGTTAACATGATTAATCTTAAAGGTTAATACTTATTTCTCCTATATGCTTAAAGGTTAATACTTATTTCTCCTATATGTTTAAAGGTTTATGCTTATTTCTCCTATATGTTAGTTATATTCATTATAAGGGTAGGGAACATGGAGATTTAGCAGCAAACATCAGCCCAACAAATGAAAATCCTTTCACCAATGCTCCTCTTAAGATCTATTTAGTCTTAAGATATGATAAAGCTACATTTTTACATAGCAAGGACACAGTGATATATAACAAAGTACAGTGATCTATTACAAAAGAGAAAATCCATTAACTCAAAAAGTCTAGTATTGCTAACATCAAAAACTACTATATTTCCTTTGCTATATTCCAAATACATTGATTAATATATTCCCAGGTGCCTAAGGATATAGAGGCCTGGCGGCAATCATTGACTCAACAACAAGAAAAAGTCCTATGCTAATTAAGACTACCAAAATACTCCAAAACTCTCTGTGCTGTTTATGGCTGAGAGGTAGTAAACAATCATGTGGCAGGAGTATGGATAATGCTGTCACACAAGCTAGTCTGTCAGCAGAGAGGTTTGACCTGAGACATCCTTGTCCCACCCAGAGCAGGGAATTAGCAGCAATTATTGAAACAACAAATGAAGAACACTTCACCAATATAATTCCTAACCAACACACTATACTAATAATTTCCAACTCCCCAAAAGAATTTGCCTTTAGTAAGTCTAAAACATCTCGTGCCTCTCAGGTTAGGAGGCTGTAGACAATCACATGTGGCCGGACGAACCTATGCAGGTGGGCTAGATAACCTTCAGAGGAGTCCGTAAGCTGAAACACTCTTGTCGCGCCCAAGAATTTTTATTGCCTTGGAGCTGCACATTTACTCCTTCTCCGAGAGAAACGGTTATGGGGGAGAGCCCCCCGTAAAGTCAGAGGTGTAGGTGAGAGCATAAAACAGACTCTGGTTTTGGGGTTAGATGCTTGGGAACAGGGGGTTTCCTGAGGCTTGATCACGCCTTTGCGTATGCCAAGCCTCCTTCCTCATGACCTTTGCCATGGGCGGAATTCCTCACGCTGGCCCCTGGCAGCAATCCACTTCAGTATTCTTGCCTGGAGAATCCCATGGAAAGAGGAGCCTGTGGGCTACAGTCCATGGCATCCCAAAGAGTCAGACACTACTGAGCGACTAACACTTTGGCTTTCACCTAGGAATAGGTATAGGAACTGATTTCCAAAAAGGCTGTACCTTTTAACATTTTCAATAGCATAAGGGTTCCCATTTTTCTTCATGTTTGGCATCATTTATTATTATCTGTCTTATTTATATACTTATAAATTAATTTTTATTGAAATATAGTTCATTTACAATGTTGTGTTAGTTTATGCTGTTCAGCAAAGTGAGTCAGTAATACACAAACATAACTTCACTCTTCATAAGATTCTGTTCCCATTTAGGTCATTACGGAGTATTGAATAGAGTTCCCTGTACTATACAATAGTATCTGTCTCAAAAAAGTTTTTTGTTAACATGTGTGGAAGGTATGGGTAGATGTTAGGAGGAAGTGGGTGGGCTTCTGTTTAGCTTTCGGAAAGGTACAAAACATTTTCAATCCCCAAAATAAGATAAATTTTTGAGAAACAGTTGCCCTTTTACCCAGGTGTGTGCATGGTCCAAAGACAGTATTACTTGCCATTTTTATTGTAACCAATCTAATGGGTGAAAACAGTATCCCATTGTGAATTTAATTCATATTTCTGTAATAAATAATGATGTTGAGCATCTTTTTATATCCTTATTAACCATTCAAATATCTTCTTGATTGAAATATTTATTTACATCTTTTGCCTGTTTAAAAAACTGGTCATTTATCTTATTAAGTTATAAGAATTCCTTACATTTTCTGGATATCAGTTCTTTTTATAATTGTTGACCTCACTGGATGGCTTACGGGATCTTAGTTCCCAGACCAGGGATTGAAGCCTCGCTTTTCACAGTGAAAGTTCAAAGTCCTAACCACTGGATTACCAGGGAATTCCTGACCATTAAAAAAATATATATTTAGTCCGTATTTTCGACCGTAGTGTAGTTTATATTTTCATTTTCTTTCGTGGCATAAGCACATTGAATTTTGAAAAAGTTGAGTTTACTCTATTTTTTCTTTTGTGGATCATTCTTTTGGTATCATGTCTAAGACACCTTTGTCTAACTGAAGGCCGTGAAGATTTCCTATTGTGTTTTCTTTTAAATGTTTTATAGTTTTACCTTTTGCATTTGGACCTCTGATCTATGTTAATTTTTGTGTATGGTATGTGATATGAGTCCAGGTTCATCTTTTTGCAGATAGATACCCAATTGTCCTAATATCACTTGTTGAAAAAAATATCCTTCTCTGTTGGATACTGTATGTGTTGCTTGTCATCTTCAGTAATTCTTACTGTAAGCAAAGCTAGGTGATTATTGAGTTCTGAACTTTTTCTTGACCTGAGAATATTGTCTCCATTTCCTGATCACGTTTTTAGCTTTTGAGCCTTTCTGGAGTAGTAATGGTGAGTATTAGAGGTTTATGTTACGTTTGAGGAATGTTTGATTTTAAATATGAAAAATATAGGGAAACACTTCACATCTTTTCTGTCAATTTATAATGAAGTCTTAAAATAAATATTTATTATGTTTAGGATCCAAGACAGTCTCTGATTCCTAAGCCAGGAAACATTTTGACAGAGACCTTTTTCAGCTTGAAATGCATAACGTTCTAACACCAAAAGGTCTAAATTTTGTTTCAGTCTTCAAACTCAAAATGTTTGCATTCAGAGGTCAGAAAAATATAACATGCCTTGGTAAAGCAAAACTGGCTCCATAATTACTTTTCCAGGTCAAAATTATAGGTAATTGAGGCAGTGTTAATATTGGCTGTGTTACAAACACTGTCATCAGTGATTCCAGAGTATCTGCTGAAGAAGACATCCTCCCTCAAAATACTTACTACTAAGCATCTTATCTTTCTGAGTCTGTTTTTCCTTCTGAATTGTAAGTTTTTCTAAGTCTTACTCATTTTTATTTTTCTACCTCACCACATTCCACCCCATCTCACCTTGCCTTGAGGGCACATATATTTCTGGAATGACTTTTTACCTGTAAGAAAACTAAAGGTATAGCTGACTGACAGTCATGACATTGCCAAGTGCCAAGATTCTTCAACTTCCTGAGGTATATTAGGTTTAATTGTGCAGAGTGCTAAAATTATGAACACCGGTCATCTGTGGTTCCTCTCTCAGAAGCTGACTTCCAGAGAGAGACATTGTCCGTAAACAACCACACAGTTATATGGAAGAGGGTCAAAAAAGCCTTGAGAGAGACAGTAGAATAAAAGGATAAATTGGGGTCTGCTGGTAGCATGCATGGGCTTTCCAGGTAGCTCTGTAGTAAAGAGTCAGTCTGCCAGTGCAGGCTGGGTTTGATCCCTGGGTCAAAAAGATCCCCTGGAGGAGGAAATGGCAGCCCACTCCAGTTTTCTTGCTTGGAAAATTCCATGGGCAGCGACTGGTGGGCTACAGTCTATGCAGTCACAAAGAGTTGGACACAGTTGAGCAACTGAGCACAGTACCACACAGTAGCATGCATAGACCATTCTGTTAGAGGAGGGGAGAGCTTTGAAGAGCATGATGCCTTTGATAGAATTTTGTTCAAGTAGTTCAGTCTGATTAGAGCACAATTTGTAACAGATTGACAAGAAACTAATTGGGATCCGGATCATGAAGAGTCTTATTTGCCGTATTAAGTACTTTGAATGATGCATGGTTTCCTCTTTTTATTTCTTTGTGTCTTAAAGCAAGGTTGAAAAACTACTGTTTTCTCTGTAGCTGGACTCGAGACCATATAATTTTAGTAAGAGGCAATTTTTGAAGAACCTTTCATGGGGAACATATTCAGATTTGCATTTTAGAAAAACACTTATGAATGCAGCAGTGTAGAGATGTATTTGAGCAGACTAAAATTAAAAAAAAAAAAAAGACAGCCTAAAATAGAGACATCTAAACAGGGAGGATGGAGTTAAGAGAATGAATTCAAGAGAGATTTAAGAGATAGAATTAGTAGGATTTGGCAACAGATTGCACGAGGAGAATAATAATCTGAGAAAATGGCAAGGCTTTTAGCTCAAGTGTCTGAATGACTCTGTGGTGACTTTCATATAGTGGGGGCCTCCTACAGAGTTTTGCATGGCCTATGGAACATGACACTCAGACACAAGTCTGAGTGTGAGAGGTACAACAAGCATCCTGAATGACTAAGGCAGCTGCTTCAGGCTTTCTTTTTCACGGCTCACTCTCTCTGCCTTCTGTGTCAAGGGAGGCCCTGAGAGAGAATTCATTGGGGGACAGAGACTGCATTTATTCTGCTGCCAGAGAGTATGTGCAGCTGCCGCTTCCTTCTGATTCACCACCACCACTTGCCGCAGCTGCCGGGTTGGACCCAGCAGTAGTAGGTAGATTTAAAAACTTCTGTCATTCAAAGCCCATTGCGGAATTGCGTGCACCTTAACATTTTGTATTCATGATGGTTCTCCAACTTTTGTCGTAGTGTCCTTTATTTTAAAAATTTGTCTGTAGATATATATATATATATATATATATATATATATATATATCCATCTATATTGGACTTATATTGTTCACTTACTACACTGAACTCTTAACATTCATGATTTAGTGTCAGTGAATACTATTGCCTAAAGTCCCAACATGTGTAAAAGTATTTATACACAAATATATAAATACTACATACATAATTTAAAATATATTAAACTGTGGAGTTGTTTTTAGAGTCTGGGAAGGGTTGCTTAGTAGTCATGGTAAAAGATTTTAAACACTCGCAAGTCAGTTTTTTAAAATAATGGTGAATTAATTAATTAATCTACTCCCTGAGATACACAGCCAACTATTTTAAGTTTTTTAGTCAATGATTTTAGGAATTAATTATGCTGTTTGTTCATAGGATAGTGTGTACTTAAATATCTGCCTTTCTAGAATGTTCAAGCATCTTAGTTTTACTCATTTTTCTCTAGTCCAAACTTCACATTATAAGGATACTGGTTTTCATCCATTTTATATTTAATTATCAATTTTTTTTTTCCTTTGTAGTATATGTCTTTATTTTTGCGTTGTATAAGTTTCCTGGACTTTCCTATCTGGAAGGTAAAGTCTTTTTCAGGTTTTAAATTTTATTTTTGTCTTTATCTTGTCTATTATTCTGCAATTAGTAATCAGTCTGAGGAAGGCAAAGGGTCATTCAGACTGTCTTTGATTTTATCATTCTATTTGGTTATGCTTGTTGGTAATCTAGGATACAAATGTATTGTTGTTATAAAATATATACTAAGTGGCACAAAATATTTTAATGAAGTTACTATTCCCTACCTTACTTCTACTTTTCCACTTCTAGTTTTTATTTTGTGGAGAACAGTATCACCTTCACTGAGTGACTAGGCTAGCCCTGGTCATGTCTATGTATGGAATAATCTCTTTCAATAATTTGTTCTGCTTCTACCTGTATAAGATTGCTTTAGTGTTTAAAAATCACAGCTTCACTTTTTAAAAACGAGTTGAACCTCTCACTATTATTATCATTATGTTAATATCAATGTTGCTTTCCTCATGATCAGTAGATCAATTACCATCCTTTTTTTTTTTTAATTTTCTGTAACTTATTTGCTAGAGAGTATTGAACAGAGAAGAGTGATGAAGAGTCCTTTTTATTTTATGGTCTCAACTGCATATTTCATTTCTGTATCCTGCTTTGTAGCCTTATAAAAGACAGATACCTTCAAATCGTCATGATATTGCACATGGGAAATATGAGGTTTTCTTACCAAAATGTGCTGTTTGCTGCTAAGTCGCTTCAGTCGTGTCCGACTCTGTGCGACCACAGAGACGGCAGCCCACCAGGCTTCTCTGTCCCTGGGATTCTCCAGGCAAGAACACTGGTGTGGGTTGCCATTTGCTTCTCCAAGGCATGAAAGTGAAAGTGAAGTCACTCAGTCGTGTCTGACTGCTAGCGACCCCATGGACTGCAGCCTACCAGGCTCCTCTGTCCATGGGATTTTCCAGGCAAGAGTACTGGAGTGGGTTGCCATTGCCTTCTCCAACCAAAATGTGCAGGTACTTTCTTTTAGTATGAATACTTTGCCACCTAATGACATTAGAAATTTATTCTTATCTGTAAGGAAATGATTTCTTATAAACAGGTTTTATTAAAGACTTGCCATGTTTCTTGGGGGGGGGTGTTAAATGAAGTCTAAAATTAAACTGACAAGTTAATTTCTTATTCATTAATATTTCTTAAATATGTTTATATTTCTTTTGGTTAAAAAGTACATTCTAAGAGAATAATATTTGGTTCATCTTTTTCCTTGCAAAAGGACTTCCCTGGTGGCTCAGATGTTAAAAGTGGCTGCCTACAACTCAGGAGACCTGGCTTTGATCCCTGGGTTGGGAAGATCCCCTGGAGAAGGAAATGGCACCCCACTCCAGTACTCTTGCCTTGAAAATCCCATGGATGGAGGAGCCTGGTAGGCTACAGTGCAGAGAGGTGGACATGACTGAGCGACTTCACTTTCACTTTTCCTTGCAAAACCTTAAATTTGCCATAGGTGTTCATCATAAATTGGCTTGCATTCCACAACTATAATTCCACTTGCTATAGCATTTCATTTTTAAGAAAATGCTACCACGTTTAGAAAATTTGGAGATTTTTTTCCTCCTCTCCTTAGTGATATGGTTGCATAATGATTAATATAATTCAGGAACATACACAGGTCGGGTGTAAATAGTATTTCAGCTATTTACTTTAATTCTTTAAATGTGGCTTTCATTCTTCTACTTTCATTCTTCCTTGGTGGCTCAGATGGTAAAGTGTCTGCCTACAATGTGGGAGACCTGGGTTCGATACCTGGGTCGGGAAGATCCTCTGGAGAAGGAAATGACAACCCACTCCAGTACTCTTGCCTGGAAAATCCCATGGACAGAGGAGCCTGGTAGGCTACAGTCTATGGGGTCGCAAAGAGTTGGACACGACTGAGTGACTAAACTTTCTTTCCCTTTTCTTTAAATGTTAAATAAACTTAATTTTACCCTTTACTTAATTTTACTTTTAAGGAGTTAGCTGTTTATAGTATATGTATATATATCACCCATATTTAATGTCACTTACTTAAAAATCTTTGTCTGCAGTATTGACATTAATTCCCAAGGCAGTTAAGTGTATCATATAGCTGTTGCTTAACTTTTCCTATCCTGGGCTCTTGCGTTTATTACTTTTAAAGCCATGTGTCCTTAGTCATGCTCATTTCTGAATAGCTAAGTATTAATGATTTTGCATCATAATTCATATGCAATGTTGTAATCTATTTTCAGAAAATGATGAATATAATAGTGATCTTAAGTCTTTGAAAACATGTATATCACTTTGTGTATGCTAATAAAATACAGTATAGTTTAGAAGATGTGAGAAGGGTTTTGGGAGGTATAGTGCCTGCATTTAGATTTCAACTGTGTTCTTATTTGGTGTATAACTCTAGATAAGTAACTTAGTCATTGAGTATCTTTGTTTTTTCCTTATAAAATAGAGATAATAAGGTAGGTAACTCCTGTCATATGCTGTTTTGAGTACAGAATGAGATATGTAAGATCCAGGATACTAACTGATCAGTTCAGTTCAGTCACTCAGTTGTGTCGAACTCTTTGCAATCCCATGAATCGCAGCACGCCAGGCCTCCCTGTCCATCACCAACCCCCGGAGTTCACTCAGAATCATGTCCATCGAGTTAGTGGTGCCATCCAGCCATCTCATCCTCTATCGTCCCTTTCTCCTCCTGCCCCCAATCCCTCCCAGCATCAAGTCTTTTCCAGTGAGTAAACTCTTCACATGAGGTGGCCAAAGTACTGGATTTTCAGCTTTAGCATCATTCCTTCCAAAGAAATCCCAGGGCTGATCTCCTTCAGAATGGACTGGTTGGATCTCCTTGCAGTCCAAGGGACTCTCAAGAGTCTTCTCCAACACCACAGTTCAGAAGCATCAATTCTTGGCGCTCAGCCTTCTTCACAGTCCAACTCTCACATCCATACATGACTACTGGAAAAACCATAGCCTTGACTAGACGGACCTTAGTTGTCAAAGTAATGTCTCTGCTTTTGAATATACTATTGAGGTTGGTTATAACTTTTCTTCCAAGGAGTAAGCGTCTTTTAATTTCATGGCTGCAGACACCATCTGCAGTGATTTTGGAGCCCCCCAAAATGAAGTCTGACACTGTTTCCACTGTTTCCCCATCTATTTCCCATGACGTGATGGGACCGGATGCCATGATCTTCGTTTTCTGAATGTTGAGCTTTAACCCAACTTTTTCGCTCTCCTCTTTCACTTTCATCAAGAGGCTTTTTAGTTTCTCTTCACTTTCTGCCATAAGGGTGGTGTCATCTGCATATCTGAGGTTATTGATATTTCTCCCAGCAATCTTGATTCCAGCTTGTGTTTCTTCCAGTCCAGCATTTCTCATGATGTACTCTGCATATAAGTTAAATAAGCAGGGTGACAATATACAGCCTTGATGTACTCCTTTTCCTATTTGGAACCAGTCTGTTGTTCCATGTCCACTTCTAACTGTTGCTTCCTGACCTGCATTTGGCTTTCTCAAGAGGCAGGTTAGGTGGTCTGGTATTCCCATCTCTTTCAGAATTTTCCACAGTTTATCGTGATCCACACAGCCAAAGGCTTTGGCATAGTCCACAAAGCAGAAGTAGATGTTTTTCTGGAACTCTCTTGCTTTTTCCATGATCCAGCGGATGTTGGCAATTAGATCTCTGGTTCCTCTCTGTTTTCTAAAACCAGCTTGAACATCAGGGAGTTCACGGTTCATGTATTGCTGAAGCCTGGCTTGGAGAATTTTGAGCATTGATTTACTAGCATGTGAGATGAGTGCAATTGTGCGGTACTTTGAGCATTGTTTGTCATTGCCTTTGTTTGGGATTGGAATGAAAACTGACCTTTTCCAGTCCTGTGGCCACTGCTGAGTTTTCCAAACTTGCTGGCATATTGAGTGCAGCACTTTCACAGCATCATCTTTCAGGATTTGAAACAGCTCCACTGAAATTCCATCACCTCCACTAGCTTTGTTCCTAGTGATGCTTTCTAAGGCCCACTTGACTTCACATTCCAGGATGTCTGGCTCTAGATGAGTGATCACACCATCGTGATTATCCGGGTCATGAAGATCCTTTTTGTACAGTTCTTCTGTGTATTCTTGCCAGCTCTTCTTAATATCTTCTGCTTCTGTTAGGTGCATACCATTTCTGTCCTTTATCGAGACCATCTTTGCATGAAATGTTCCCTTGGTATCTCTAGTTTTCTTGAAGAAATCTCTAGTCTTTCCCATTCTGTTCTTTTCCTCTATTTCTTTGCACTGATCGCTGAAGAAGGCTTTCTTATCTCTTCTTGCTATTCTTTGAAACTCTGCATTCACATGTTTATATCTTTCCTCTTCTCCTTGGCTTTTCGCTTCTCTTCTTTTCACAGCTATTTGTAAGGCTTCCGCAGACAGCCATTTTGCTTTTTTGCATTTCTTTTCCATGGGGATGGCCTTGATCCCTGTCTTCTGTACAATGTCATGAACCTCATTCCATAGTTCATCAGGCACTCTATCTATCAGATCTAGTCCCTTAAATCTATTTCTCACTTCCACTGTATAATCATAAGGGATTTGACTGAGGTCATACCTGAATGGTCTAGCGGTTTTCCCTGTTTTCTTCAATTTCAGTCTGAATTTGGTAATAAGGAGTTCATGATCTGAGCCACAGTCAGCTCCTGGTCTTGTTTTTTGTTGACTGTATAGAGCTTCTCCATCTTTTGCTGCAGAGAATATAATCAATCTGATTTCGGTGTTAACCATCTGGTGAAGTCCATGTGTAGAGTCTTCTCTTGTGTTGTTGGAAGATGAAAATACAATATGAAAAGTCTAATCTCTTAGAATCTTATTTCTTTCTTTTTTTTTAGAATCTTATTTCTACTGTACTGTTTTTAGATCTGTTGAGTTTTCCTAGCTTTCCTTTCTTTCCTTTTTATCCCGCCCACCAGCAGTTTGATCAATTAGGTGTGTCAACTCAATGATAAATGATTGTGTGGTCATTCTTCCTTATACATTTGGCATTAGGTTATTGTAAGTGTTTGTATTCTAATTGTTGAAATAAAGATTTAGTTTATCTCTGAGGAAAACAATGATGTTTTGTAATGTTTTGAAACATAGTATCAGATAAGTTTTGTCCTAGTGATTTCACCTTTCTTCTTTTAGAACTGTGGGAAAATGATAGATAAGAATTTGAGGAACGATATGGGGAAAAAAAGGGGAAGGGGTATGGTAGGCTAATTCCCCACTTATTTATTTAATGACAGATTTGATTCTCAAAGGAGGAAATGATATGCTCTTTCCATTCAGTAGCTATTAACAGCCTAATGCCTCCTCCATGAATTTGTTGCTTTCCCTTATTTACCTCCTCGCTCTAGTTCTGTGCTCTGCTATTCTTAGGAGAGACTGTCTCCCACCCAATGGTATGGATATGGAGCTTATATTTTCTTGAAGATTTGAGGACTACAAAAGAAGGGGTTATATTTCCTCTACCTGTAACTATTGTTCAGTTGCTCAGTGTGTCCAACTCTGCAACCCCATGGACTGCAGCACACCAGGCTTCTTTGTTCTTCACCAATTCCTGGAGCTTGCTCAAACTCATGTCCGTCGAGTCAGTGATGCCATCCAACCATCTCATCCTCTGTTGCCCCTGTCTTCTGCCCTCAATCTTCGCAGCATCAGCGTCTTTTCCAGTGAGTCAACTCTTTGCATGAGGTGGCCAAAGTATTGGAGCTTCAGCTTCAGGATCAGTCTTTCTAATGAATATTCAGGGTTAATTTCCTTTAGGATTGACTGGTTTGATCTCCTTGCCATCCAGGGGACTCCCAAGAGTCATCTCCAGCACCACAGTTCAAAAGCATCCTTTCTTCAGTGCTCAGCCTTCTTTATGGTCCAACTCTCACATCCATACGTGACTGCTGGAAAAACCATAGCTTTGACTATACAGACCTTTGTTGGCTAAATGATGTCTCTGCTTATCTTCTGTCATTTTGTTGTGTTTACTTCTTCCTTGCCTTTTATGTAACAAAGAAATTCCTTCCATTACCTCACAGAGGGCAATATTTCCCACATTTACAGGCTCTGGGGAGGGGTCAGCGGTTTCACCTTCTTCCCTAGTATATCAAAGATTTTATTCCAACCAAAGAGTTCAAATAAATGCAGATGGAGTTTTTAACCCAAAGGAATTCTGGTTAAATTAGAATTTCTCTACATCAGTATATTTGTATTTATTAGGTTTTATTTGTTTGCTTGTTTTTGTATTCTAAAGGATAAGAAAATCAAGGCGTAAGTTTAATGGAGGTAGTAAGGTTTGCTTAGTAGGTTCTAAACCGTACTCTACCATATATTAGTTGTATCACATTTCACAAGGGACTTAACCTCTCTAAGCCATAGTTTCCTCACGTGTAAATTAAAAAATATAATACCTATTTTGTAGGGCTGTTGTGTGGAGCAAATGAGATCAGGTGTTAAAGGGCTTAGAGCAATGCTGGGCACATAATACGGCCTTAGTTAGAACTGTACATGGAACAAGAGACTGGTTCCAAATAGGAAAAGGAGTATGTCAAGGCTGTATATTGTCACCCTGCTTATTTAACTTCTATGCAGAGTACATCATGAGAAACGCTGGACTGGAAGAAACACAAGCTGGAATCAAGATCGCCCTGAGAAATATCAGTAACCTCAGATATGCAGATGTCCCCACCCTTATGGCAGAAAGTGAAGAGGAGCTAAAAAGCCTGTTGATGAAAGTGAAAGAGGAGAGTGAAAAAGTTGGCTTAAAGCTCAACATTCAGAAAACGAAGATCATGGAATCTAGTCCCATCACTTCATGGGAAATAGATGGGGAAACAGTGTCAGACTTTATCTTTTGGGCTCCAGAATCACTGCAGATGATGTCTGCAGCCATGAAATTAAAAGACGCTTACTCCTTGGAAGAAAAGTTATGACCAACCTAGATAGCGTATTCAAAAGCAGAGACATTACTTTGCCGACTAAGGTCCGTCTAGTCAAGGTTATGGTTTTTCCTGTGGTCATGTATGGATGTGAGAGTTGGACTGTGAAGAAGGCTGAGCCCCGAAGAATTGATGCGTTTGAACTGTGGTGTTGGAGAAGACTTGAGAGTCCCTTGGACTGCAAGGAGATCCAACCAGTTCATTCTGAAGGAGATCAGCCCTGGGATTTCTTTGGAAGGAATGATGCTAAAGCTGAAACTCCAGTACTTTGGCCACCTCATGCGAAGAGTTGACTCATTGGAAAAGACTCTGATGCCAGAAGGGATTGGGGGCAGGAGGAGAAGGGGACGACCGAGGATGAGATGGCTGGATGGCATCACTAACTCGATGGACGTGAGTCTGAGTGAACTCCAGGGGTTGGTAATGGACAGGGAGGCCTGGTATGCTGCGATTCATGGGGTCGCAAAGAGTCGGACACGACTGAGCGACTGAACTGAACTGAACTGAACTGAATAAATGCTAACTGCTCTTGCTCTGTCGCCACCACCACCTCCAAGTGCTGCTGCCACAGCCGCTGCAATTAGATGGTCGTCTTCTTTAAAGGGAAAAGTGTCTGGTGGATGCTTTAATCATCTACTCATTGACACCAGCGAAATATGTGTCCCAAATAATCTTAGATTATAATATATTGAGAACATACAGTACCCATTTGGAAAATCTAAGTTGTATACTCTTTCTGGCTTGTCACTTGACGTTTATTTTATTTAAGTCTTATAGTTCATCACGTATGTTGTAGAAATTTTAATTGAGTATTAAATGAATGTCAGAAATCATCCAGGTAAATGTTGGTTTTCTTTTTCCTTTCTTCCTTCTTTCTTCCCCCTTCCCTTTCTCTCCCTCCTCTTTCTTTCCCCTCCTCCCCCTCCTCCTCCTCTTTCTTTTTTTAATCTAGTTAAAAACTATTGTCTTGATGAGGGAGTCTTATTTGTGTTATGTAATAGAGGCCACTTTCCAGGCAGTTGCCTTTTCAAAAATATTATAAATGATATGGAAATACTTTGTGTAAAGTATGAGAATGTACATATAGGTTTTTGCATTGATTAAAAGTTGGCATTCCAATTCATATTTATATTCACTTTTCATTAGTTGAAGGAAATGGAAACTATTTATATTAACTTTCCAATGTGTGTGGTTATCCCTTTTAGTCATGAGGTAGTATGTCATTTTTCAGTGTTTTTAATTCATTTAACAAATATTGTGAGTTCATTATGGGTACATGATATGTTTGACATTGTGAAAAATTCTAGGATATATCAGACATGATTTCTGCTTTCAGAGTAGTATACTTATGTTAGAATACTGGGCTTCCCCAATGGTTTAGTGGGTAGAGAGTCTACCTGCAACAGACATACATTGGTGGTGGGGGGGGGGTGGTTCGAACCCTGGGTCGAGAAGTTTCCTCTGGAGGAGGAAATGGCAACCCAGTCCAGTATCCTTGCCTAAAAAAATCCCAGGAACAGAAGAGCCTATTGACTACAGTTCATGGAGTTGCAAGTGTTGGACATAACTAAGCACGTATGCCACAGCACCATGAATATACTGCTAGCATAAGTAAGTAACTATTAGACACGTAGAAAATGAGGAGAACTATAAGAAAGCAGATAAAGTGTAATGTTGGAGTTTAGAGAAGTGATGAAGAAGTGGAATTAATTTTGAGCATATTGCCAGACATGAAATTAAGCATTTATATTAATTCATTTCACAACAGCCCTACAGTGTATAGGTAAATTGTCACCAAATAATATTTGGAAATAATACTTAAACCCAGAACTGTCTGAATTCAAACTGTGTATTTATTCTGTTCTCTGAAAGAGATCTAGATAAGCTTAGAAGTTTTTCAGGAACTGTAGCTGGAAATAGTTAGAATTTTGTCATGTAAAAGTGAAGAAAAACTTTTCTGTTATAGAACATGAGCAGAGGAGGAATTAGGGGAAAGCAATAGAGCATACATAGCTAATAATCAGTATTGAAACTTAGGTGCAGAATCAGTTGCAGGAAAGAGAATAGTGGAAATGACATTATTTTGTTCTTTTTTATGACTGAGTATTATTCCATTGTCTGTATACTATTACCATGTCTTCTTTATCCATTTTGCTGTTGATGGACATTTAGGTTGCTTCCATGTCTTGGTTATTTGCCAATAGTCCCACAGTGAACATACTGAGTGAAGTAAATCAGACATAGAAAATCATAGAAAATCGCTTATATGTGGAATCTAAAAAAAGGATACAAATGACTTATTTACAAAGCAGAAGTAGACTCACAGATGCAGAAAACAAACTCATGATTACCAGGGAACCAGGGGGAGAAGAATAAATTTGGAGATTGTGATCGACATATACACACTACTCTATATAAAATAGATAAATAATAAGAACCTACTGTATAGCACAGGGATCCGTATTGAGCACTCAGTAATGGCCTATATGAGAAAGGAGCCTAAGAAGAAAAAAGTGTGTATATGTATATATGTGTGTGTATATACATATATAACTGATTCACTTTGCTGTACACCTGAAATTAACGCAACATTATAAATCAACTATATTCCAATTTGAAAAAAATGGAGGGGTATAGTGGAAAGTAATGTAGAAAAACATTGGAATTAGGTTGCTTCAGTTTGAAGAATTTGAACACTCACACTCTTATGACTTCATTTTTTATTAGTACCGTTTCATATATTTATTGAAAAAGGCTGTAGACCCCTACAGCTAATGTAGTTATGTTGCTATCGATCTATCTACCTATCTGTTCTGGGTCTCAGTTGTGGCATGAGGGATTTTCCATTTTCACTGAGGCCTGCAGGATCCTTAGTTGCAGCATATGGGATTTAGTTCCCTGACCAGGGACTGAACTTGGCCCTCTGCATTGGGAGCACAGAGTCTTAGCCACTGGACCACAGGGAAGTCCCATCACTGTTTTATAGTTTGATGGTAAGGCATCTTTGCTTTTATTTCATATTTCTTAGTAGAATATTTAGGGAGTACAGTGAAGGAAGGAATGAATCATAGAATTTTATAGGAAAAAAAAAAAAAGACTTCAGGTATCACCTCCAGCAACATCCTTATTTTAGAGACAAAGAAATGGAGGCCCCAGAGGATTATAATGTACTGAAGTCATGTAGTGTAATGAATTAGATTTATATTTAAAGGTAGGAACAAAAATATTAAGAATAATTTAAACTTTCTTGATCAGGATAAAAGAGAATTTTAAAAACAAGTAAGAAAGGTCAAGAAAATGTTATTATTCCCACAAAAAGTTAATCAGAATAAAGCAGGCATACTGTCATCTGCTTTATTGGCTTCTCTGGAAAGTTAATATACATACAGTTTGATAGGAGTTTTCATTCACTGATTATTTTCAGGAAGGAATCCAGGAAGAAGATGTAAATTTTTAAAATTCAGTCTTCTGTTATGGCCACCTTTTTGATAATTTATAAATTTCTTCTCTGTATATATGTTATAGCATGGAGGAAGAGAAGCAGTACAAAAAACAACCAAAGAAAAAAAAAAAGGAATGCTTTTTATGTTGTTTACAACTCTGTTTATTTTGATTACTTTTAAAATTGATTTATTTTTTAATCCATAAGATGTAGTAGGGGATCAAAAATAGGTATCAGAACAGAAAAGGATGAAAAAAGAAAATGTCAGATGATGAAGAAATGCCAGGAATAAGAGTACAAAGCAGCATAGGAGGAGATATGAGAGTATTATATTCTATATTCATAGATATTTGGCTTACAGCTGCTGCTTTTTTCAAACTGTGTAGGATGCAGTGTTAGATTTGAAAGTCACTATAAAGGAGGAAATTTGCCATCAAACTTCTTTAGTTACTTATCTGAATTCATTGACTAGGTAGACTTCTGATGAGATATCTAAAAGGATGTCCATTAAATTCAGTTATTTTCTGTTTCACGAGGCTTTTCAACATTATAAAATCTTTAACAGGGTTAATATTAGAATAGGTGGTCTGAAAAGCTCAATTTTTCAAAGACTTTTTAGTGTGAGTTTCAGACTTGTAATTTATTGTTTCTATTGAAATATTAAACTCTTATGTATTAAGAACACAATATAACCTTCTGCCACCTAGTGTTAATATTTGAATTACTTTTTTTTAAAGTTTCCAGGAGATGCCTGTGTTAAGCATTGGTAATTTTATAGCATTCCAGTTAAGTTTCATATTATACAGAAGCTTTGTTTTATCTCTGGTTTTGGTGTGATTCTTTTATGTGATGTTTAGGTAATAAACAATAGTGAATTTAACAAATTAGAAATTCCTTCAATTGTACAACTGCTTTATGTCTTATCTGAAAACATTTCTTTAAGTTCTCTTTCCTCTGTGATTTAGGAAATTTAGGAAATTTTATTAATGATTGGGCAAGATGATACAACTGACTGAAGTGTGGTTGTTCAAATCCTCTTTCCACATGCCCCTACAAGTTTTGAAGCCAATAGAAACAGTTTTAGAGGAACAGACTCATAAATGCAGTGGTTTCCATAATTGAAATGATTGTTATTAAGTTGTCTTTCTTAAAGAATCATCAGGTGAAGGAGTTCTGTGCAGGTTGGGACCATGGCAGCAGCTAGGCATCTCTTTATATTTTTTACCACCAGATCTTTCAGATGTATAGCCACTAGGACATGGGTAAATATTGGTGCTCTTCTCCACACAATAATCCCTACTGAAACTTTGTTGTGCTGCTTCAGAGCTCTGAATATTCATTGGTTTTTCATAACTGCAAATGCTCCAGTTTTCACTTTGTCTTGAAATTTATAATCCTATCAGTATCCTGCATTTATCTTTCTCATTAAGTTGTTTATATTAAAGATAGTTAAGTCTTTAAGATCTTAATACTAGAGATATAATGTACTTATAAATGAGATGCCAGTAGTTGGTTTTTGTTAGTGATTTTAGGTCACAAATTTAATAGCCAAGTTACCCTGGGGTGCCTTAGGTGAAAAGCCTGTTTCCAAAAGTAATTCCAAGGTTTGTGCTTGTTGATCCCATTATTCCAAATGGCAAATCTGGCACTTTTAGAAAGACACTGAACTCCATTTAAATATACTGTCTCCCTACTCTATCTTAGAATATTACAGAGGTTCCAAATAATAAAAAGTTGATGAGATTAGAAATACTTGATCCCTATGTTCTCTTCAGGTACTACTGCAAAGAAGACAAAAGTGATTTTATCTTATTTTTAAGTTTTAATCCTTAAATATAAATACTAATAAAAGTTCATTTCCTGAAAAAGAATGACAGCAGTAACACTAAATGACAGGAAAGTAGCATGTTTTAAGTGGAAATTATAATTCAGAAGGATATATTTTTATTATAATTTTTTACCAGTAGAATAGAAGGGATAGAAGGAAAAAATACTATCAAAACTATGATTCAAAAATTTTTTAATGAATTACTATTTGATGTCCATGATAGCCTTGGGCAACAAGGGTCAGCTGTACGTCCCATCCTGACAGACAACATGAGCAAGAAATAAACCTCTCTTAAATTAAACCACTGTAATTTTGGGGTTATTCATTACTACTGCAAAACTTGAGCCTGTCCTCACTGACAATGAAGTTACCAGTCCCTTTACTTACAAATGTGTTTTTAACCAATGCATTGTCTCTTAGTTATTTTGTCATTTGATTTTCCATGAATTCATGTTGATTAAATTAGAACAATGTAAATCATCACATGTGATTCTTCTAATGCATGTTGAATACATTATTCATCTTTCCAGTTTAGCTCCTATAGGTCTCTGAGCCATTTTATAAATTGCTACTGGAAAAAATAATGAGTTAACTGAGTAAATGTGCTTTCACTAATACCATTATGTAATTTCAGAGCACTCTGTGATTTCAAAGCACATCATCTAATTTGATTGTTGACCACAGTCCTGGGAGATAAGTGTGTAGATTTTATTGTTTAATTTATTATTTTATTTTATTATTATCACATCCATTTTACATATGGGGAAACTGCACCAAAGTCATTTGCTTTAGGCCATATGTCTGAAAGGCAGCAGAATTGAGGTGTCACTTTCTGGGTGATCCTCCAACTGTTTTTCCTTTTTTTCTCTTTAGGATCAGTGATATGTCCAGCCATGGGCAGTGATGGGTGGGGAGGGGAGGAAGGAGTTTTCAGTTACTTTGTCTTTTTATTCCTGAGCATTTCTACCAAGATAAAAAATTATACAAAGCAAATAAATGTATTACATTCTGCCTTCCAAGTTGCTGGTTGGTAAGGCACCTATGCCTAATTTGTGCAAGTGTGCTTAGTCACTTCAGTCATGTCCGACTCTGTGTGACCCTGTGGACTGTAGCCCACTAGGCTCTTCTGTCCATGGGATTCTTCAGGCAAGAATACTGGAGTGGATTGCCATGCCTTTTTCCGGGGATCTGCCTCACCTAGGGATTGAATCCACATCTCTTAGGTCTCCTGCATTGGCAGGCAGGTTCTTTACCACTAGCGCCACTTGGAAAGTTTAGTAGCTTTTAAAATTTCCCAGTGTGCACTGTGTGGGAAAGCAAAGAAAGACTAAGTGTTACATGTTTTAGAACAAGGGTGAATCCATGTGGAACTGTGTCTTTTAAAATAGTGATTTTTTCCAGGTTAAATTATAAGCTATCCATGATATAATCACATGTAGCTACTACTGTAGCTGCAAATTTAATTCAAATGACCATTATATCTACAACTGTGGGAAGAATTCCTTAGAAGAAATGGAGTAGCTCTCATAGTCAAAAGAGTCCAAAATGCAGTAGTTGGGCACAGTCTCAAAAATGACAGAATGATCTCTGTTTGTTTCCGAGGCAAACCATTCAATATCACAGTAATGCAAGACTATGCCCCAACCACTGATGCCGAGGAAGCTAAGGTTGAACAGTTCTATGAAGACCTACGAGACCTTCTAGAGCTAGCATCCAAAAAAGGTGTCCTTTTCATTATAGGGGACTGGAATGCAAAGTGGGAAGTGAAGAGATACTTGGAGCAAGGCAAGTTTGTCTTTGGAGTACAAAATGAATCAGGGCCAAGGCTAACAGAGTTTTGCCAAGAACGCATTGGTCACAGCAAACACCCTCTTCCAACAGCACAAGAGAGGTCTCTACACATGAACATCACCAGATGGTCAATACCAAAATCAGATGGAATATATTCTTTTCATCCAAAGATGGTGAAGCTCTATATAGTCAGCAAAAGCAAGATCAGGAGCTGACTGTGGCTCAGATCATGAACTCCTTACTGCAAAATTCAGACTAAACTTGAAGAAGGTAGGGAAAAGCACTAGGCCACTAAGGTATGACCTAAATCAAATCCCTTATGATTGTACAGTGGAAGTGAGAAATAGATTCAAGGGATTAGATCTGATAGAGTACCTGAAGAATTATGCATGGAGGTTTGTGATAGGAGGTGGTGATCAAAAGCAACCCCAAGAAAAAGAAATGCAAAAAGGCAAAATTACTGTCTGAGGAGGCCTTACAAATAGCTGAGAAAAGAGAAGCAAAAGGCAAAGGAGGAAAGAAAAGATATACCTATCTAAATGCAGAGTTCCAAAGAAGAGCAAGGAGAGATAAGAAAGCCTTCCTAAGTGAACAATGTAAAGAAATAGAGGGAAACAATAGAATGGGAAAGACAAGAGATCTCTTCAAGAAAATTAGAGATACCAAGGGACCATTTCATGCAAAGATGGGCACAATAAAGGACAGAAACAGTTTGGACCTAACAGAAGCAGAAGATATTAAGAAGAGGTGGCAAGAATACACTGAAGAACTATACAAAAAAGATCTTCATGACCCAGATAACTACGATGGTGTGATCATTCACCTAGAGTCAGACATCCTGAAATGTAAAGTCAAGTGGGCCTTAGGAAACATCACTATGAACAAAGCTAGTGGAGGTAATGGAATTCCAGTGGAGCTATTTCAAATTCTAAAAGATAATGCTGTTAAAGTGCTGCACTCAATATGCCAGCAAATTTGGAAAACTCAGCAGTGACCACAGGACTGGACAAGACCAATTTTCATTCCAATCCCAAAGAAAGGAAATGCCAAAGAATGTTCAGACTACTACACAATTGCACTCATTTCGTACAATAGCAGAGTCATGCTCAAAATTCTCTAAGTCAGGCTTGAACAGTTTGTGAACTGAGAACTTCCAGATGTTCAAGCTGGATTTCAAAAAGGCAGAGGAACCAGAGATCAAATTGCCAGCATCCATTGGATCATCAAAAAAGCAAGAGAGTTCCAGAAAAATATCTACTTCTGCTTCATTGACTATGCTAAAGTCTTTGACCATGTGGATCACAACAAACTGGAAAATTCTTAAAGAAATAGGAATACCAGACCACCTTACCTGTCTCCTGAGAAACCTGTATGCAGGTCAGGAGGCAAGAGTTAGAACTGGACGTGGGACAATGGACTGGTTCCAAATTGGAAAAGGAGTACATCAAGGCTGTGTATTGTCACCCTGCTTATTTAACTTCTACGTAAGTACACCATGAGAAATGGTGGACTAGATGAAGCACAGGCTGAAATCAAGATTGCCAGGAGAAATATCAATAACCTCAGATATGCAGGTGATACCACCCTTATCGCAGAAAGCTAAGAACTAAAGAGCCTCTTGATGAAGGTGAAAGAGGAGAGTGAAAAAGCTGACTTAAAACTCAACATTCAAAAAACGAAGCGCATAGCATCTGGTCCCATCACTTCATGGCAAATAGATAGGAAACAATGTAAACAATGACAGACTTTAGTTTTGGGGTCTCCCAAAGCATTGCAGACAGTGACTGCAGCCATGAAATTAAAAGATGCTTGCTCCTTGTAAGAAAAGCTATCAGAAACCTAGACAGTGTAATAAAAAGCAGACATTATTTTGTTGACAAAGGGCTGTATAGTCAAAGCTATGGTTTTTCCAGTAGTCATGTGTGAATGTGAGAGTTGGGCCTTAAAGAAAGCTTAGCACCAAAAATTGGTGCTTTTGAATTGTGGTGCTGGAGAAGACTCTAAGAGTCTCTTGGACTGCAAGGAGATCAAACCAGTCAATCCCAAAGGAGATCAACCCAGAATATTCATTAGAAGCTGTAGCTACAATACTTTGGCCACCTAATGTAAAGAGCAATGTCATTAGAAAAGACCCTGTTGCTGGGAAAGATTGAAGACAGGAGGAGAAGAGGGCAACCTAGGATGACATGGTTGGATAGCATCACTGACTCAATGGACATGAGTTTGAGCAAGCTCTGGGAGATGGTCAAGGACACGGAAGCCTAGTGTGCTGCAGTCCACGGGGTTGCAAAGAGTTGGACATGGCTGAGCGACTGAACAACTATAGCTGCAGTATCAGAACTGATAGCGTGTTATCCATACAGGTCATGCATGTAGCAAGTTCCCAGCTCTTGCTAATTTCTAGCTAGGACTGCAGTGTCCTGCAAAGGCGTTAAAATGCTTACTAACAGTTATTCCTGGCATTTCTGTGATTATTTCCTGATTTAGTACATCTGGTGGTTTGGACTTGGAAATTTGAATAAAGCAAAATTTGTTAGCTACTAATGGAGGCAGAATATTTTCTTTACTGTGTTGTAGTATTGAGAAGGTGAATAGTTAACTACCTCTTACCCTGAAGAACATGACAAATGGTCACCCAGGTGGGTGTCCTTGTTCATCAAAGATTTTCAGTTTATATGGTCCTATTGAATAAAAGTGATTTGTTGATAAAAGAAGAATTTACTGTGACAGAAATTTCTCAGAAATAAGAATTTTAGAAATTTTAAGAATTTATTTTATGTTACTAATTATACTATATGAGAAATCATAGTGCCATATAGATTATGAAAAGCCCCTTATGCTTCTGATGTATAAAAATAAAATTGAAGGCCTTCTAAGGTTTTGTTAGAGCATATTACTAAAAGATGTTATTTTTATATTTAAGCTTTAAAATATTTTTTAAAAAGTCTCTTAAAATGATTTAGGGACCTGAATATAACACTTGCCACCATAAAACTCCTGAAAGAGAACATAGGTAGAACATTTTATGACATCAATTGTAGCAGTGTTTTCTTAGATCAGTCTCTTTAAAGCAAAAAAATAAAAGTAAATAAAAGGGACCTGTTGAAACCTCAGAGCTTTTGCATAGCAAAGGAAACCATCAATGAAATGAAAAGACAACTTACAGAATGTGAGAAAAAAAATTGCAAATGATATAACCAACAAGAGCTTGATTTCTAAAATATACAAATAGCTCATACAACGAGTTATTTTTTAAAAACCTACACAAGTAAAAAATGGGCAGAAGACCTAAATAGACATTTTTCCAAAAAAGACATATGAAATGGCCAGTGGGTACATGAAAAGATGCTCAACATGACTAATCATTAGAGAAGAGCAAATCAAAAATACAATAAGGTATTATCTCACACAGATCAGAATGACTATCATTGAAAAGTCTTTAAATAATAAATGCTGGAGAGGATGTGGAGAAAAGGGAACCCTCCTACACTGTTGGTGGGAATGTACATTGGTGCAGCCACTGTGGAAAATAATATGGAGATTCCTTAAAAAACTGAAAATAGTGTTGCCGTATAATCCAGCAACCCCACTCCTAGGCATATATGAAAAAAATGAAATGCTAACTTGAAAAGATACATGTACCCCAATGTTCATAGAAACATTTTTTCATTAGTGAAGACATGCCCATCCGCAGACCATTGGTTTAAGAAGATGTGATGTGTGCACGCATGTGCAAGCATGTGCATGCGTGCACACACACACACAATGGGATATCAATCAGCCATCAAAAGAAGGAAACATTGCCATCTGCAGCAACATGGGTGGACCTTGAGAATGTCGTTCTAAGCTAAGTCAGTCAGAAAAAGATTATCTGGTATCACTTATATGTGAAGTCTAAGAAATAATACAAATAAACTTATTTATAAAACAGAAACAGACTCAAAGACATAGAAAACCATACTTGTGGTTACCAAAGGAGAGTGGGAGTGGGGAAAAGATCAGTTAAGGCTATGGGATTAGCAGATAATACAAGCTACTATATTTAAAAGAGATAAGCAATAAGGATTTACTGTATAACACAGGAAACAATATTCAGTATCTTCTATTACACTATAATGGAAAATAATCTGAAAATTATATGTAACTTAATCACTTTACAGAACACCTGAAATTAGCAAAATATTGTAAATCAATCATACTTCAATAAAAAAGTAAGTTGCTTCAGTTCAGTCGCTCAGTCGTGTCTGACTCTTTATGACTCCATGGACTGCAGCATACCAGGCTTCCCTTCCATCACCAACTCCCAGAGCTTACTCAAACTCATGTCCATTGAGTCGGTGATGCCATCCAACCATCTCATCCTCCGTCGTTCCCTTCTCCTTCCGCCTTCAATCTTTCCCAGCATCAGAGTCTTTTCCAGTGAATCAGTTCTTCGCATCAGGTGGCCAAAGTATTGGAGTTTCAGCTTCAGCATTAGTCCTTCCAATGAATATTCAGGACTGATTCCCTTTAGGATTGACTGGTTGGATCTCCTTGCAGTCCAAGGGGCTCTCAAAAGTCTTCTCCAAAACCACAGAACTGAAATTAATACAATATTGTAAATCAACCATGTTTCAATCAAAAAGTTGCCTAGAAAAAGATAATGAATTTAATGAAGTATTATCCTCTAGTCATGCTTGATTCCATGGAAAATTACTTGTTTATCAGAAAGGGTATGTTTTAAATGTTCAGTTTTTAAATGGATAGAAATGTAAATGGTAGAGTGTATTAGAAAATTTGTTTAGTCATTAAAGTGTCATAAATCATTTATGTGAAAAGTATTCAGCTTTACCTTTTTTGTCACTCAATATATAAAGTTTTCCTTTCTATTTCTTATTTATGACGTTATTTAATTAGTATACCTTGTAGAGATTGTTTTCATTGTGTTCAGCCAACTTCAGTGAGTCGGCTCTTCGCATCACTTGCTGACAGTATAGAAGCTTCAGCTTAATAAGCTTGCATATACCTAGAAAGTAGCCCCAAAGTATATCAAGCAAAATAATCTGTAAAAATAACTGTAATATTTGTCTAGGTAATTCTCTTGAAGTAAGTTAGACAATTTGTAGATAACCAGTTAACTTATAAATTATGACTTTTTATGAAAACTCTAATGAGGTTTAAAATTTTTAAACTTTTATTGTAGAAAAAAAGATAGACAATCTCATGTTCTTTTATCCCATGGTATATGTTTGAAGTTAAACTTACTATAAATACTCATGGTCAAGGGACTTCCCTGGTAGTCTAGTGGTTAAGAATCCCCCTGCCAATGCAGGGGACATAGGTTCAATCTCTGGTCCAGAAACTATGATCTTATATGCCATGGGGCAACTGAGCCCATGCCCTAAAGCCCATCCTCTGCAACAGAAACCACAACAACGAGAAGCCTGTGCGCCAGTCCCTGCTCACCACAACTAGAGAAAGCCCGTGTGCTACAGCGAAGACCCAGTGCAGCCAAAAGTAAATAAATAATTTCAAAAATATTCATGATCAATTAGTTTACTCCTTTGCCTTCAGTTGCGCTACCTACACCACCCAGATGCCTCACATCTACACAGTAGTATAGTAGTAATCTTTCTAAAAGAGTATTTTAACATGTCTCTTCATGCTTAACATCTTTTAATTAGTTTTCCATCACTTATATAAATAAAGGTGCCTATTGATCAAACCGAAAGAGGAAAGTGAAGTGAAAAAGCTGGCTTAAAAAACTCAACATTCAAAAAATGAAGATCATGGCATCTGGTCCCATCACTTTATGGCAAATAGATAGGGAAACAATGGAAACAGTGACAGACTTTATTTTTGTGGGCTCCAAAATCACTACAGATGGTGACTGCAGCCATGAAATTAAAAGACGCTGGTTCCTTGGAAGAAAAGCTATGACAGACACAGACAGCATATTAAAAAGCAGAGACATTACTGACAAAAGTCCGTCTAGTCAGAGCTATGTTTTTCCCAGTAGTCGTGTTTGGATGTGAGAGTTGGACTGTAAAAGAAAGCTGAGTGCCAAAGAATAGATGCTTTTGAACTCTGGTGTTGGAGAAGACTCTTGAGAGTCCCTTGGACTGCAAGGAGATCCAGCCAGTCCATCCTAAGGGAAATCAATCCTGAATATTCATTGGAAGGACTGATGCTGACTCTGAAACTCTCAATACTTTGGCCACCTGATGCGAAGAACTGACTCACTGGAAAAGACTCTGATGCTGGAAAAGATTGAAGGTGGGAGGAGAAGGGACGACAGAGGATGAGATGGTTGGATGGCATCACCGACTAGATAGACATGAGTTTGAGCAAGCTCCAGGAATTGGTAATGGACAGGGAAGCCTAGCATGCTGCAGCCATGGGGTTGCAAAGAGTTGGATGGGACTGAGCAACTGAACTGATACAAAAGTATCACTGATACAGTTTCGTTTTACAGTTGACTCTTGAATAAGCCAGAGGTTAGGGGTCCCAAACCTCTAGGAGTCAAAAATCCTTGAGTAACTTTACAGTTCACACTCTGTATCAAAGTTTTCTAATCTATAGATTCAAGTAACTGCAGATGGTGTAATACTGTAAGATGCATTTATTGAAAAAAATCTACATATAAATGGACCTGTGCGTTTCAAACCCATGTTGTTCAAAGGTCAGGTGTACTTCTTGTAAGGTTATAGTCACTTGCTTTCCAAGGTAAACAGAATTACAGTCTTAGCCCATCTGCAACAGAGTTAATAGCTTAGGATTCTTCACTGGATATATCTGGGAAGGGTCATGAGACTTGGGAATACTCCTCTTGATGGATATCTTTTGTTTGCTCTTTGAATCCCTTCTTTTTCCTTCTCTACTCTGCTATATACCCTGGGATACTGACTTGTATGCATTACATTAGTGACTCCTGTACCTTTTGGTTTCCAGGTTGAAGTGGGGGTTGGCAGTGGGGAGCCTCTTCAGGAAATTAGAGAGCAGGAGGGGAGACAAAGGTATTTATTTCCATATGGATTGGCATATGCTGGCTCTGTTTGTCAGTATAAATTGACCAGTGTTTTAAGACAATCCTTTCTTAAACTATTCTCTTTTTTGGTTCTTAGAGCCACACTTGTTTTTCTTGCCTAGAGTGGCAATGCCTCTGCTGGTACTCTGGGCTATTGAGGTGTCCCTTGTATTTCTCTACTTCTTCACTTCTGGAAATAGTCCTTGTGTAAATAAACTTTCCTCAGGTTATCCAAAGTAGAGTATGCCATCTGTTTTTAGTTGGAATCCTGTTATATGATCCAAAACTTGTCCGTGTAGTTGCATCTTTCTTGCTACATCAGTAGGGCTTTCTGAACCCATGCTTTTCACATAGGAGTTAATTATTCATAACATACCCCCTCTTGATCATGTCATTCATTGTTTTTCTCTGAGATGGTAGATCTCTTATGCTTCATCTAAAGGTTGTATTTCATGTCAATGGAAGTGATAGTTGTTTTTTTAAAAAAGTGTAATTTCCAGTATATTTCATATAAATAAAATCCAGCAATATGTGATCTTTGTGTTTCGTCTCTTCCAAGTAGCATAATATTTTGAAGGTTCATCCACACTGCAAGTATGTGTCATTTCTTTTGTTTTAGCACTATTCCATTGTATGTATATTCCGCAATTTGTGTATAATTCATTTATTGATGGTCATTTGGGCTGTTCCTGCCTTTTGGCTATTGTGAACTGTGCTGTTTTAAGCATGCCTGTACATGTACTTATTTCAGTACTTTTCAGTTCTTTTGGATATATACTGAGGAGTGAAATTGTGAGGTCTTTTAATTCTACATTTAATCTTTTGAGGAACTACCAAACTCTTTTCTACAGCAGCTGAACCATTTTTCATTTGCACTAGCAGTGTATAAGGGTTTGGTTCTAATGACTAATTATCTGAGCATCTTTTGTGTCGGCAGGCCATTTGTGTGTTTTTTTTTTTTTTTTTGAGAGATATCTATTCAAATCCTTGGCATATTAAAGAAAATTTTTTTTTGCCATTTTGTATTGAGTAGTAAGAGTTATTTATATATTCTAGATGCTAGACTTTTATCAGATAGTTGATTTGCAGATATAATCCCCATTCTCTATGTTGTCTTTCCACTTTTTTGATAACGTACTTTGATGCACAATGTTACAAAATTTTGATGAAGTCCATTTTCTCTACTATTTTTTATTTTGTTGCTCATGCTTTTGATGTCATGTTCATTGCCAGGTTGGAGATTACAAAGGTTTCACCTTATATTCTTTTCTAAGTGTTGTATGGTTTTATATATTTTGTGCTTATATTTAGTGTATATTTTTTAGTTTACTGATTTTTGAGTTAATTTTTTATTTTTATAAGTGAGTCCAACTTCATTCTTTTTTCTGTGTGGCTACCCAGTTGTCTCAGCATCATTTGTTTAAAGAGACTATTCTTTTCCCCCATTGAATGGTGATATCACTCCTGTAAATCAATCAGTCATAGATGTATGGGTTTATTTCTGAACTCTCAATTCTGTCGCACTGAGCTATGTGTTCAGTAGCTTAGTTGTGTCCGACTCTTTGCAACCCCATGGACTGTAGCCTGCCAGGCTCCTCTGTCCGTGGAATTTTCCTAGCAAGAGTACTGGCATGGGTTGCCATTACTATTCCAGGGCATCTTCCTGACCCAAGGATGGAGCCTGCATTTTCTGTCTCCTGCATTGGCAGGTAGATTCTTCACCACTGAGCCCCTGGGAAGCCCGGCATTGAACTGTATTTCCATCCTTATGCTAGTGTCACGCTGTTTTGATTACGGTGCTTTTATAGTAAGTTTTCAGATTGGAAACTGGCAGTCTTTCAGCTTTGTTCTTTTTCAATGTTGTCTTGCCTAATTGAGGCTTCTTTGCAATTCTATATGAACTTGAGGATCAAGTTTTTCCATTTCTGCAAAAAAAAAAAATGCTGTTGTAATTTTAATAAAGATGACATTGGGAAATGTCCCTGGTGGTCCAGAAGTTAAATTTCTGCACTTCTACTGCAGGGGGCACAGGTTGGATCCATAGTCAGGGAACTAAGATCCCAAATGCTGCATGATGAGGCCAAAAAAAAAAAAAAAGAAAAATTACATTGAATCTGTAGATTGCTTTGTGCAGTATTGATGTCTTACCAATACTAAATCTTTCAACCCATTAACATGGAATATTTTTCCACTTATAGATCTTGAATTTCTCTCAACAATGTTTGTAGTTTTCCAAGTACAAGTGTTTCACTTCCTTGGTCTTCACCTCTTTGGTTATTTTCAAGATATTTTATGATTTTAGATGCTTTACAAATGGAATTATTTTGTTTCTTGAAACATTTGTTGCTAGTGTATAGAAACATAATTGGTTTGTGTGTGTTGATCTTGTAGCCTGCAGTTTTTCTGGATTTGTTAACTCCAGTGACCTTTTTGTGGATTCTTTGAGAGTTTCTAAATATTGGATCGTGTATTCTGTGAACAGAGATAGTTTTATTTGTTTCCAATTTTGATGCCTTTTATTTTGTTTTCTTGCCCAGTTTCTTTTGTTAGAACATCCAGTACAATGTTGAACAGCAGTGGTGAAAGCAGGCATCCTTGTCTTTGTTCTTGATCTTAGCAGTAAAGTTTTCAGTCTTACACCATTGAGTATGATATCTGCTGTCATTTTTTAAAAAATGCCCTTTCTTCCTTTTGAAGGAGTTTCCCTTCTAGTTCTCTGAATATTTTTATTAGGAAACGGCATTGGAGTTTCAAATACTTTTTCTGTGTTAATTGAGACAATCATTTTTTTCCTTTTGTTATATTAATGTGGTATATTATATTATATTGGTTTTCCTATGATGAACTACCCTTGTATTCCTGGGCTAAATCTCACTTAGTCATGGTTATATAATTATTTTAATATAGTGTTGAATTTATTTTGCTAATATTTTGTTGAGGTTTTTTATATCTATATTGATAAGAGATATTGGATATAATTTTGGCTTTGATATTGGTGATCCTGGCCTCATAGAATAAACTGACTTTCCTTTGGTTTTTTTTTCGTCAGGCTATATGTGGAATCTTAGTTCTCCAACCAGAGATTGAACTTGTACCCCCTGCATTGGGAGTGCAGAGCCTTAACCACTGGACTACCAGGGAACTCCCTCATAAGATAAGTTAGAAAGTTTCTCCTTCTGTGTTTTAGCAGAGTTTGGAAAGGATTGATTTTAATTCTTTTTTAAACATTTGGTGTAATTCACCAGTGAAGTGATCAGTTTCCAGACTTTCACTTGTTGGGAGTTTTTGATTGCTGGTACAATTCTTACTTGTTAGAGGTCTGCAGAGATTTTCTATTTTTTATTGAATCAGTTTAGATAATTTGTGTTTCTAGAAATTGTCCATATATCTAGGTTATCTAATTTCTTGGCGTATAGTTGTTCATGGTTATTTTATAGTTATTTTGTATCTTTTGTCTTTTGTCTTTTTTTCTTGGTTAGTCTAGCTAAACATTTTTAAATTTTGCTAATCTTTTTGAAATTCTAACTTTGGACTTCATTTACTCTATTTTTTTGTTGTTGCTCTTTGGTTCTTTTATATTCGTACTAATCATTATCATTTCCTTTGACTAGTTTCGTATTTAGTTTGTTCTTTTTCTAATTTCTTAAGGTATGACATTAGATTGTTGTAGTTGAGTCACTAAATCATCTCCAACGCTATGCAACCCCATGGACTGCAGCATGTCAGCTTTCTTTGTCCTCTACTGGCTCCTGAAGTTTGCTCAAATTCTTGTCCATTGAGTCAGTGATGCTATCTAACTATCTCATCCTCTGCTACCCACTTCTTTTGCCTTCAGTCTTTTCCAGTGAGTCAGCTCTTCGCATCAGGTGACCAAAAGTATTGGAGCTTCAGCTTCAGCATCTGTCCTTCCAGTGACTGTTCAGGGTTGATTTCTTTTAGGATTGACTGGTTTTATCTTGCTGTCCAAGGGACTCTCAAGAGTCCTTTCCAGCACCACAATTCAAAAGTATTGATTCTTTGGCGCTCAGCCTTCTTTATGATCCAACTTTCACATCCATACATGACCACTGGAAAAATCATGGCTTTGACGATGTGGACCTTTGTTGGCAAAGTGATGTCTCTGCCTTTTACTACACTGCCTAGAAGCTTTCCTCCCAAGGAGCAGGTGTCTTTTAATTTCATGGCTGCAGTCATCATCTGCAGTGATTTTGGAGCCCAAGAAAATAAAATCTCTCTCTGCTTCCACATTTTCCTCTTCTGTTTGCCATGATCTTAGTTTTTGGGACCTTGAATTTTAAGCTAGCTTTTTCACTCTCTTCTTTCACCCTCATCAAGAGGCTCTTTAGTTCCCCTTTGATTTCTGCCATTAGAGTAATATCATTTACATATCTGATATTTCTCCCAGCAGTTTTGATTCCAGCTTGTGAATCATCCAGCCCAGCATTTCTTATGATGTACTCTGTAGAAATGTTAAATAAGCAAGGTGACAATATACAGCCTTGTTGTAATCCTTTCCCAATTTTGAACCACTGAGTTGTTTCATGCAAGGTTCTAACTGCTGTTTCTTGACCTGCCTACAGGTTTCTCAGGAGACAGGTAAGGTGGTCCGTTATTGCCATCTCTTTAAGAATTTTCCATAGTTGTGATCCACATAGTCAAAAGCTTTAGTGTAATCAATGAATCAAAAATAGATGTTTTTCTACTTGCTTTCTCTTTTCCTTTCTCCATGATGCAGTGAATGTTGGCAGTCTAATCTCTTGTTCCTCTCTCTTTCTGAAACCCAACTTATACATCTGGAAGTTCTTAGTTCATGTACTCATGAAACCTAGCTTGAAGGATTTTGAGCATTACCTTGCTAGCATGTGAAATGAGTGTAATTGTATGGTAGTCTGAACATTCTTTGGCATTGCCTTTCTTTGGGATTAGAATGAAAACTGACCTTTTTCCAGTCCTGTGGCTTAGTTTCCAAATTTGCTGATTTGTTGAGTGCAGCACTTTAACAGTACCATCTTTGAGAATTTTAAGTAGCTCCGCTGGAATCCATCAGCTCCACTAGCTTTGTTCATAGCAAGAGCAAGTAAAAATGCCACAAAGCTTTCCTAGCATTTTAAGGTTGTTTTTTTTTTTTTTTTGCCTGATTCAGCTGTTTCATGGTTGCTGTAAACCTCTAACTATTTTCCAGAGTTCTGACAGAGTTGGTTCTGACAGTTCTTCTTGTTTTTCCTTGTTTCTGTGGAGGGATAAGAGCTCAGAGCTGCCTCCATTATTTTGTAATATCCTGGCCCCTGATTTACTTTTATAATTTGTTTGTCTCTTTGACCACCATTATATAATAATAGTTTTATTTATGTTTCTTTTTTCTTCATCTGATAGACAGAGGTGATAGTATCTGTTCCTTGAGGTAAATTTAACTTCTCTGATTCTTGAGGTGCTCTTTGTAAACTGAGGATACTCTCCTTTTCTCCCCTCTTTTCTCTCTCCCTCGGTTCTTAAGATCAAAGAAGAAATTAAACATGAAAGTATTTTTAAGTTAGTTTCATTATATAATCTGTTGATGTGGAACTTTATCAATGCTTGTTTTCTTTTTGTAATTGAAATGAGTCATCAAGAACCATTAAGTTGAAGTAAATTAGGCTAGGAGCTCTGTGAAGCTATTCTCTGTTCCACATATTTTGTTACCAGATAATAGTTACAGCAAAACATGCATACTTATTGGATCACTGCAGACTAAAATGTCCTTGAGCCATGAAAGAAAAGGAAGAAAACTAGGAAAAAGTCATATTATTAAACTTTTTTCAATCTTTTGTAATCAAATTTGACTTTAAACATTGACAGTTACCAGTGTTAAAGCATAGACTGTTTAAAAATCTGTATTCTGTTCGTAGAGATTATTCTTAATTGCCTTTTTTTATACTTGTATAAATTTACATTTTCCTGACACAAGACACAAAGACAGTCTGTCAACCATTTGAAAGTATTATCCTCTTAAAGGAAAACACAGTAGGAATGAGTATATGGGCTGTAGACATATTTGTATAAAATCAACTTTGCTGTCTGATAATAGTATATTAGTTTATGTTACTTAAAAGATACCTTGTATACAAATGAAAGATATGATGTACTTTATGGAAAAAGATATATCTTCACATTCCTTTTAAGTTCTACTTAATGTACTTTTTCAGTTCAGTTTCACTTAGTTGTGTCCGACTCTTTGCAATCCCATGGACTGCAGCATGCCAGGCTTCCCTGTCCATCACCAGCTCCCGGAGTCTACTCAGACTCATGTCTGTTGAGTCAGTGATGCCATCCAACCATCTCATCCTCTGTTGTCCCCTTCTCCTCCTGCCTTCAATCTTTCCCAGCATCAGGGTCTTTTCCAGTGAGTCATTTCTTCACATCAGGTGGCCAAAGTATTGGAGTTTCAGCTTCAGTGTCAGTCCTTCCAATGAATATTCAGGTCTGATCTCCTTTAGGATGGACTGGTTGGATCTCCTTGTAGTCCAAGGGACTCTCAAGAGTCTTCTCCAACACCACAGTTCAAAAGCATCAATTCTTCGGCACTCAGCTTTCTTTATAGACCAGCTCTCACATCCAAACGTGACTACTGGAAAAACCATAGCTCTGACTAGATGGACCTTTGTCAGCAAAGTAATATCTCTGCTTTTTAATATGCTGTCTAGGCTCATCATAACTTTTCTTCCAAGGAGCAAATGTCTTTTAATTTCATGGCTACAGTCACCATCTGCAGTCATTTTGGAAACCAAGAAGATAAAGTCTGTCACTGTTTCCATTGCTTCCCATCTATTTGCCATAAAGTGATGGATCAGATGCTATGATCTTAGTTTTCTGAATGTTGAGTTTTAGGCCAGCTTTTTCCCTTTACCTTCCTCAAGTGGCTCATTAGTTCCTCTTCGTTTCCTGCCTTAAGGATGGTATCATCTGCATATCTGAAGTTAATGATATTTCTCCTGGCAATCATAGTTATTTGTAAGGCCTCCTCAGACAACCATTTTGCCTTTTTGCATTTCATTTTCTTGGGGATGATCTTGATCACTGCCTCCTGTACAATGTCATGAACCTCCGTCCATAGTTGCTCAGCACTCTATCAGATCTAATCCCTTGAATCTGTTTGTCACTTGCACTGTATAATCGTAAGAGATTTGATTTAGGTCATATCTGAATGGTTTAGTGGTTTTCCTTAGTTTCTTCAATTTACGACTGAATTCGGTAATAAGGAGTTCATGATCTTAGCCACAGTCAGCTCCTGGTCTTGGTTTTGCTGACTTTATAGAGTTTCTCCATCTTTGGCTGCAAAGAATATAATCAATCTGATTTTGGTATTGACCATCTGGTGATGTCCATGTGTACAGTCTTCTCTTGTGTTGTTGAAAGAGGGTGTTTACTATGACCAATGTGTTTTCTTGGCAAAACTCTAGTAGACTTTGCCCTACTTCATTCTGTATTCCAAGGCCAAATTTGCCTGTTACTCCAGGTATTTCTTGACTTCCTACTTTTGCATTCCAGTCCCCTATAATGAAAAGGACATCTCTTTTTGGTGTTAGTTCTAGGGTCTTGTAGGTCTTCATAGAACCGTTCAGCTTCAATTTCTTCAGCATTACTGGTTGGGGCATAGACTTGGATTACCGTGGTATTGAACAGTTTGCCTTGGAAATGAACAGAGATCATCCTGTCATTTTTGAAATTGCATCTAAGTACTGCATTTTGGACTCTTGTTGACCATGACGGCTACTCCATTTCTTCTAAGGGATTCTCGCCCACAATAATAGATATAATGGTCATCTGAGTTAAATTCACCCATTCCAGTCCATTTTAGTTTACTGATTCCTGAAATGTTGATGTTCACTCTTGCCATCTCCTGTTTGACCATTTCCAATTTGCCTTGATTCATAGACCTTACATTCCAGGTTCCTATGCAGTATTGGTGTTTACAGCATAGGACTTTGCTTCATCACTGGTCACATCCACAACTGGGTGGTGGTTTTGCTTTGGCTCCGTCTCTTCATTCTTTCTGGAGTTATTTCTCCACTGAACTCCAGTAGCATATTGGGCACCTACCAACCTGGGGAGTTCATCTTTCAGTGTCCTAACTTTTTGCCTTGTCATGCTGTTCATGGGGTTCTCAAGACAGGAATACTGAAGTGGTTTGCCATCCCCTTCTCCAGTGGAGCACGTTTTGTCAGAACTCTGCGCCATGACCCTTACATCTTGGGTGGTCCTATATGGCATGGCTCATAGTTTCATTGAGTTAGACGAGGCTGTGGTCCATGTGACCAGCTTAGTTTTCTGTGATTGTGGTTTTCATTCTGTCAGCCCTCTGATGGAGAAGGATAAGAGGCTTGTGGAAGCTTCCTGATGGGAGTCAGGTCGGTCTCTTGTGGGATCACTGCTCCTTTCTTACTCTTGGGTCCTGGTACACACAAGGTTTGTGCCCTCCAAGAGTCTGCTTCCCTAGTCCTGGGTAAGTTCTGGCGGCTCTATGGTGGTGTTAATGGTGACCTCATCCAAAAGGGCTTATGCCATACCCAGGTCTACTGCACCCAGAGCTCCTGCCCCTGAAGCAGTCCACCGCTGACTCATATCTCTTCAGGAGATAATCAAACACTGTTCTATCTCAGTCTCTGTGGGGTCTCTGGGTCCTGGTGCACACAAGGTATGTTTGAGCCCTCTGAGCGTCTCTGATGGGTGTGGGGTTTGGTAAACCCAATTTCGCCCGTTCTACTGTCTTGCTGGGGATTCTCCTTTGCCCTTGGACTCAGGGTATCTCCTCAGAGTTGCTCCAGTGGCACGCAGCCACTGCTCCAGTGCTGTACATAATGTACTATTATGATTGTGCAATGTTAAAACATCCTTACTACAGCACTTATAATGTTACTTATAGCACTTATAATGTTTGACATTTTATGGTCTTGATTGTCTTTTATAAAATATTATTTTCTGTAGAAATACCGAGTTATTTAATAGACATTCTTCACCATATTCAGTGTCTGAATATCTCTAAAGAATGTTAGGTGATTCCTGTCCTTTGCAGGACTTCCCTCTCTTATGCCATATAGTTAGTTAAATATTTGAGTTTCATTTCTATTTACTTGTAACACATTGACAGACATTTGTGTACTCCATTATATGTTGATTTGAGCATGCTGTGATTTTTAAAATATTAAACGTGAGAGCTTTAGTTTCCTGTTTTGGTAATATCTAAAACATTTGCCCAAATTAGCCAACATATGACCGTTTTTTTTTAAATTTGCAGAGTATATTGATTTATACTAGCATAAAAGCTGATTTTCTCCTGATTCCTTAAGAATTGCAAAATCTCCTAAGAATTACAAAACTACAAATTGTCTAAGTTCTGGTAAAGCCAGCCACTTCAGTTTTGGTTTCTAGCACTAATAATTTTTTATGAGGAATTATCTCTGATTTTCTGACTTGTGCTGAGAACCATTTTATTGTCTTAACTATTCATAGAAAAAAGTAAATAATGGGGACTCAAGGAGTTTTCACACAAACATAGCTATTGAGTGTTAAGGCTTTCTTCACTGTGAGAGACTAAATCTTTAGAAAATTTTTACTGTAAATACAATTATAACAGTTTCCCAAAGCCAATAAAATAAGTATTTGGTCACCTAATGAAAAATTCAGTCATTGCAATTAAGGAGCTAATGTGAAGATATGAATCAGAGCTTCAAAGCTACTAAGTACCACTTAATAGCATCCTTTAGGCTCAAGTGCTTTCACTCATCGGGTCTCAGCAGTATACTTGCTTGTTCAAGGTAAACTTCTTTAGAAATAAGGGGATTTCCAACACAATAGCCACCTACTATGTTCAGAAATGTTTTCTGAGACATAGGTAGCATTTCTGTGTTTTAAAAAATCCATTTTCTGAGGCTGTAATGTATCATGAAAAACTTATAATTATGTAAGAAAAGAATCAGATACTTTGACTTATATTTAGAGGAAACATACGTTTTTCCTTTTGCCAGGAAAAAGACGATCTTTTTTTTTTATATATAATTGACATATATGTTTCAAGTGTACAACATAGTGATTTGATATTTTTATAGATTGTACTGCATATAAAGTTATAAAATATTGGCTATATTCCCTGTGTTGTGTATTACATTCTTGTAATCTTCCTCCAGGGGATCTTCCCGATGCAGGGATGGAACATGCGTCTCCTGCATTGGCAGGTGGATTCTTTATTGCTAAGCCGCAGGAAAGCCCTGACGTTGTCCTGGTTGTCTCTTAAATTGTCCACATTATGTATTCTTTTTTATGTTCCACTTCTGTGATTTTCACTACTTTTTCCTTCACTTCTGTAATCCATTCCTCTCTATCATTCAATTTACTGTTGATTCCTTCCAGGGTCTGTTTTTTTCCTTATAGTTATGTATTCTTCAGCTGTTCGATTCTTCTTTATATTTCCTAGTTCTTTATTAGACTGCTCACTGTGCTTATCCATTTTTCTCCTCAGTTTATTGAGCATCTCTATGATCAGTACCCTGAACTCTTTTGGATAGATTGCTTTCTTTCACTCTGCATAATTCTTCTGAGGTGTTATCTTATTTCTTCTTTTGGAACATAATCTTCTGTTGTCTCATTGTGTCTAATTCTGTTTTTATTTCTGTGTATTAGGTAGGTTGGTTACATTTCCTGATCTTGGAGAAGTGGTCTTACTAGGAAATGTCCTGTGTGGCTCAGCAGCACACTCCTCTCTGGTTACCAGAGTTATAGGCTATAGGGCTTCTCCCATACTGGGGTATACAGGCTCTTCTGTTGAGGAGGGGTTGACTACTGTGGGTATACTGGTAGATAATACTATCCCCTTGCCTGTTGGCTGCCAGGCCCTGCCTTGTGTACAGGCTGCTAGTTGCTGGTGGGTGTGCCATTTCCTAGCACAGCTGGTTGTGTCGCGTTGGGGGCACTAGGGGATTGCTAGCCCACTGATGGGCATGGCCCAGTCCTCAGGTGCCTGTCTTCAGGGCCCAGGGGGGGTCCTACAGTCTGTGCCCGTCTGCTGCTGGGAAGAGTTCTATCTTGGCATGGTTGGCTTGCTTTATTTGTTAATGAGCAGTGAGATAAAATGATTTCTAATGTTCCCTTCCTGTTTTAGGGTTCTGTGTTACTACCCTTACTGTACTACCTATGCTGTCTTTACCCACGATTCCTCTCATTTATTTTACAAAACATTTAAAATTTATTTTCAGTAACCACATGTAGAATTAATTTTAAGTGTATCTTTAAAAGATGGGATTGAATTCCCTTGGTATTTATTTTATATCATTTCAAATAAAATTATCTTCAGTTCCACAAAACATTAGGTTTTATAAATGGAGGCCGATCAGGAACAAAATATTCATGAATGGGGGCTTCTCTGGTGGATCAGCAGTTAAGAATCTGCCTGCAATGCAGGAGATGTGGGTTCAATCTCTGGGTCAGGAAGATCCCCTGGAGAAGGAAATGGCAACCCACTCTGGTATCCTTGCTTGGGAAATCCTATGGACAGAGGAGCCTGCTGGGCTTATATATAGTCCATGGGGTAGCAAAAAAGTCAAACATGACTTAGTGATTAAATAACAACAGCAACAAATATCATGAATGATCTTAGTTTGTATTTTACTTCTTTTTCACTTTTGCTGACTCATTATGGCAGGTCTACCTCAAAGCATGATCTAGAGATAAAGAGTATTATCTGGCTTGTTTTATGAACTCTGGAATGACAGATAAAAATAATTTTTCTACCAAAAGGTAGAATTCAGGAAAAAAACAGGGTTTATTTCTTTCTTTAATCTTTTAAAGTAATAAAATAAGAAATCTTAAGTGTTTAATTATAAAGAAGTTTTATAGTTTATTAAAGCCGGTTTTGCAAAATTAAACTTTAAAAACTTATGATTTTCAAATAAGTCATATGTAACTGATTAAAACATGTTTTTATTTAAAATATTATACCAGCATGTGCAAAGGCATAACGCATTGCTAAAAAATGTAGTCTGGAAGCAAATCAGAATACTGAAAATAAGGCTATAATTTTTTAAATAAGAGGAAAATATTTTCTTTACACATGAAGTTTCTGGTCCAAATGGTATTAACCCACTGACTGACTAATCTATTGAGGCATTCTGTTCCAGAAAAACTTCAGTTTTGGTAAAAATTGATTGCATTAGCACATTACTTATGATAATGGGCATAGATTATTTTTTTTCCCAAAGTGATGCTGTGGTTTTGCTTTTGGAAGAGAGTGCAAGTTTTCTGTACTTAAGTATTAAAAATGCGTCTTAAAAACTTGAAATTGTTATGCATTAAACCAGAACTCTTGGAGTTTTATTCAGATTTTACTGCTTATAGTCACTGGTCTCTTGAGTAGATATTTTATGAACCTGTTTTTACTTGCTGGAAAATAGAATTTTCCATAATTAAGAAAAACATCAGTTATTTTATCCACTTGACTTTGTCTTTTCTTGTTATTGTTTGCTTTAGAGATTTATCGAAGTTGTCAACATGATTCAGATTCCAGTGTATGAAATAGAACTTTTGAGAAGGTGCTTTGAAAGGAAAAATAAATATCTTACAGAATATCTAGCTTTGGGTGTGTCTACTTCTGTTTGAATTTCTTGTTTTCCTTTGCATTTATAGCTTTGCCCCATTATAGTATGTATCTTTCAGTATAAAACTGGTTAACACGTTGAGAGTTCAGCGTATGATACAGAGGATAATAAAATCTCAAAGAAATTTTCAAATATACCTATTTATGAAAATATGAATATTTTAATTTTAAATGTCTTTTTAAAAAAACAATTTAAAAAATTTATTTATTTTTGGCTGTGCTGGGTCATTGTTTCTGCTCGTCCTTGTCTCTAGTTGTGGCGAGCGGGGGCTGCTCTACTTGGATTGTTCTCATTGCATTTTGGCTTCTCATTATTCTCATTGTGTTTTAGATTCTCTTACTCGAGGGCGCAGGCTTCAGTAGTTGCAGTATGTGGGCTCAGTAGTTTCAGCTCCTGGGTTCTAGAACATAGTCAACAGTTTTGGAGCAAGCGTTTGGAATCTTCCTCAATCAGGGATTGAACCTGTGTCTCCTGTTTTGGCAGGTAGATTCTTTACCACTGAGCCACCAGGGAAGCCCGAAATAACTGTCATTTTGCACTCTACATTATGCCCATCTTTGTCATTATTGTAGACATCGTCTGATTTCCAGGAAACTTCCTGTCTTCCTCTGTAAATGATGTACACAGCCTGTCTTCTGTTTAATCTTCTGTCATCTTCCTCCACAGCTTCATGATTTGTGGTGACAACTCTTTTCATGTCCTGTATATTTTTACTTGACACCTATTTTCAGGACCATTCTTTAGATCCTTGAATAACAAGAATGGTGATTTAGTTTCAAAAGTTTTTTACCCTCTACTTAGAAGTTCAGATGATTTTTTTTAAAACGATGGTTGTTTAGTGAATAGATATTTATCTTGCTATCAAGAAACTTATCTCAAAGAGAATATGTAATGTGTATAAAGAGCCATGATACTTACAAGAGAGGCAGAGATAAAGTGCTGTGCAAATTCAGAGTAGGAGGAAGTCTACCTGATCAATTTAGAAGAGGTTGCATCTAAAAATGTTATTAAATAATTTAAACATAGAGAAGTACAGAGAATGAATAAATATAATTCTGCTACCCAGAATTAACAGGTATTATTTTTCAGAAGTCTAAAGGTACCATCTCTCTCCCTTTTGAACAGAGGAAAGGCCTTTTAGAATGCTTTAATCTTAGACTCCCCCTTCTATTATTCTTTATTTTTTCGTTATCATTTTGTGGTGGCAGTGGTAGTGTTTTTCGCTCTTTACCCCTCATATCGTGCTCTTCCCATTAGAAAGATGCTCTTCCCAATTTTCATCTTGCTATCTCCTTTAGTGCTTCTTTCACGTTTTCCATCTTTTTAAGCTCTGCTAAATTCTTTGTGTTTTCCACATGTGTGGAATTCCAGTTTACTCATTTTCTGTCTGTCTGTGAATAATCAGCCACTTAATCTGTCCATTGATGCTTTTGTTCCAAATATTGCAGATGGAGTTTTTAAAAAAGAGAGTGTATATTCTTTTTATGTTTTTCTTGTCTTAAGGCATTATTTCTTTCGTCATCTTTTGACATGAAATATGCTTCCTTTAATGTTTCTTTCAGTTTCTCTTAGCCACGTGTTTGAGTGTTAGTCTTGCCATTGGTTGGTTGTGTCTTCTGACTTTTTATAGATGAGCTTCATTTCTTTTCTTCTTTTTTAACTATGAACTCTTTTTAGTGGGAGTTGCTTTCCTGTGAACCTTGGATTGTGGAAGCATGGTGATGTAGAGATTCACATTTGCTTCTGCCAGGGTCCTATTGGCTTCACTGAATCTGGACCAATTACTGTTCTTAATTTCCTGGGGGTAAAGTAGGCTTGGGTATTATGATTTCTCATGTATGAATTATTTTTGGCCAATGCCCCTAACAACTGTCCCAGGCCAATAAGCAGAATTTCCCTATAAGTTGTTTTACAGATGGGATAGATAGCACTTTTTCAGTTTGTATGGAGGGAGCCATGCCAAGTTCCAGCTTCCTACAGCCTGTCATCTGTTCCTGGGTAGATGTCAGATCAGTGGGACCCGGCACTTTCCTGAACTTCAGCTTCTGCTCATGTTCTGACTTTGTGTTCCACTGTAATTTTTGGCACTTGAGCATTTTCTTGCTTTTAAACTTAGTTGTTTATTTTATTTTGTTATAGTATATATTCTATATGTACATGTTTCTTTGTTGCATAGGGAAGCTTCTCATGTCTCCGTTCAGAATTGAGGGATTGATATTTGAATCATGGCTTTGGAAGACAGGCAGTGGGGAGGTCATCCCAAAATAATGAAACAGCCTAAACAAAGGTATGGTGTGAGTAGACCATACTGGAAATAGGGAGCTCAGTTAAGAGACTTTTAGCAGTAGTCCATGAAAGAGATACTAAGGAGCTGAAATAAGATAATCGCAGTGGCAATGAAGATTACGTGAGAGGTAAACAGATGTTTGTAGAGAGGTGCTGTGATACAGATTTCTCATTCGTATGGGGGAGAAAGAAGATCCAAAATGACATTAGGACTACACTGAAACTATTAAGAGGAATAAGAGACACAGAAGGGTAGGTGTGTAAAGGAAGATGAGTTCAATTATGAAAATATTAAATTTATAGTGTGAGACACAAACATAAGGGCAAAAGGGCAAAGGATAGAACCATAGGGTTTAGTATTTATTTATTTATTTTTCTCTTTTTTTTTAATTCAATTTTTATTTTTACTTTATTTTACTTTACAATACTGTATTGGTTTTGCCATACATTGACATGAATCCACCACGGGTGTACATGCATTCCCAAACATTTAGTATTTAGAACAGAGGTGGTGAATGAAGCCGAACGTTCTGTATTTAGAACAGAGTTGGTGAATGAAGCCGAACGTTTCAGAGATGGAATCCAGAATAGAAGAAGAGAAAGTCAGTCAAAAAGAAAACCAGTAAATTAGGAAACAGGTTGAAGTAGAGAAATTTGGGGAATCAAGTGTCAAAGCAGTTAGAAGTGTGGTCCAAATTACAGGTATTGTTATGGAAACCAGAGGCTAGGAGCATTTCACAGCTGGAGGCTGTCTCCAGATGTAGAGAGAGTGGAGGAAGATGTTGAGGAGGGCAAGGACAGAGAAAGGGTCATTTCATAGGAGTGGGATATGAAGCATAAGAGGAAAAGGTAGTGAGGGTAGAAATAATATAGCAATTTAACTTTTGAAATAAAATATTCTAGGGTGTGAATGGGATTTATGAAATATAGATCTGCACATATGTTTGTGAATATATAAATGTATTATATATATAATATATGTATGTTTGTAAAATTGTTCTATTTGTCTTTTAACATGTAGGTATTAGCCTCATTGGGTAACTCTATTACCCTGTGATAAAAGATTAACAAGCAGGAATACTCTAATTTGTCTTATTTATTTAAGATTTATTTATTTTTGTTTTGTTTCGGCTGTGCTGCATGGCATGTGGGATCTTAGTTCCCAGAACAAGGATTGAACCTGCATACCCTACAAGGGAAGTGCCAAATCCTAACCACTGGACCACCAGGCAAGGTCCCCTAAT